>NC_050577.1:252245079-255034503 GCF_011100635.1 Trichosurus vulpecula
AACAGCAGTAGAATCAATTGGTGGTTGTGGTGCACCTGTAAGGCATTTGGCAATTATGAAGTATTAAAATAGTTTAAGATGAGTGTGAACTACATATTTGGGAAATCAGAGAGAGCCTCTGTTTTAGGAGAATCTCTGAAGTACTTAAATTCCACTCGTTAATCTCATTGGCAAAAAAAAGATGACAAATTGGTGAAAGTTCAGAAGAAAATAATTAATCCTAAGGGAATGACTCCTCTTAGAATCCCTTGGGTGTCCCTTCTTGCATGACACCTTTCCTTAGGCTTTTAGCTATTATTGCTTGCTCCTTCTTAAAATGACTGCAGGCACCTGTCTATTCGATGCAGCTACTACATAGAGTCAGGAAGACCTCAGAATTAGTTCAAATACAGTCTCAGATACTTACTAGCTGTGACCCTGGGTGAGTCACTTAACCTCTGTTTACCTCAGTTTCCTCAACTGTAAAATGGGCATGATAACGGCATCTATCTCCCAGAACTGTTGTGAGAATCAAATGAGATGATATTTATACTCGAACATAGTAGGTGCTGTATTTACTTCCCGTTCCTTTGTATATAGGATTATAGTTTTAAGCTGGAAAAGACCCTATAGGTTATCTAGTATAAACACCTCATTTAAGAAATGAGAGAGCTGAGACTAAGAGATGGAAAGTGACTTGGTCAAGGTCTCCTAGGTGGAAGAGTTGGGATTTGAACTCGCATCCCCTGACTATAAATCCAGTACTCTTTCCACAATAGTACCATTAAGATATATCTCCTACCACCATTACCCCTCTACCTTTTTCTTCATAATGTCAACTCCTAGAGTAACTGGACTGCTTAGTTTTTTCCTCTCTCTATCCCCAGCATCGAGCATACTGCCTTGTACTCAGTAGGCACTGAATAAATATGTATTGAATTGGATTGTTTAAAAAAAAACTAGCAAACGTCTTATATAATGTGACTGCTTGGCAACTGTACATGTAAAAGTTAAGTTTCTGAATGCTTGCAGGTCGTCGTTACCTAGCATGGCATGGGGCACAAAGCTAAAAACTATTGGAGGTTTCCTGAAAGTTGAAAATGAAATGATTCATAGTGCAAAATATTCGTCCAAAATGAACAGCAAATCATGCATTCTATAAAACATTTCACAAAGGAATTTCATAAAAGCTAGAAAATAATCCAGGGAATATTCTAAATTCTGGCAGGGGTTGTTGGCTGATAGGATTTCCAAAATGCATATAGTCTCTAATTAGTATAACAGGTACTAGATATTTTAGTGTTGGCCCACTTCCTTCCCTTCACAGTCTTAAACTTGAACCACCACAGAAGCATGGAAATCTAGCTCAATGCTGGATTTTTTTTCCACTTGTTAAATTGATGCCATTTGGTTTGTTATTTCACATTTATTTCAGAAGAAAAGCATAGCGTAGTGTACAGAAAGTTGGCTTTGCAGATAGGAAGACCTAGGTTAATATTCTGCCTCCAACACAAATGAGCTATGTGACCCTGGGCAAGGCACAACCTCTCCATGTTCTAGGCAGTTTTCTATAATTTCTAGAAGTTTCTGAGAAGGTACTGACCTATGCTGATAGAGAGAGTTTCCTCTCCCTAGAGTTCCCTATGTCAATGAAATCATGGGTCTAGTCCTTGTCCCTATTAATTTCTGAATATATTGTTCATATATACACACACATATACATATATGTATATATATACATACACACATATACATGCATACGTGTGTATATGTATGTGTACATACATACACACATACATGCACACACATACACACACACTCACATATATATTCCATGTCCATAGTCCTCCATTTCTCCAATTAAGAGAAGGAGGTGCATTGTCTTAATTCTTCTCTAGGGCCAAGCTTGGTCATTTTAAAATTATTTTTTATTATTCTTTTCATTGGTGTTTCCATTATGCCCCATGAATTATGAATTTCATCAAAGAAAGGTGAAATTCTAGCCCAATTTTAAAAACCACCAGAGCATGAGTTTCTACAACTTTCCTCAGTTTACCCATTTGAATGTCTAAACAACTCTCATAAAAAGGAAATGTATAGTATCACAGAACTGACAAGATGGGAAGCATCTCAGAGGTCATCTAGACTTGAGGAATCCTGTCTACAAAATCCAGAATTTGCCAGAGAACTTTCAGTGATGGAGAAACCCCAGTCCCTCAAGGCAATTCATTCCATTCATAGATAGCTCTTATTATTCAGGAATTTTCCCCCTACTCCACCATCTTGTTATCTTGCTGGAGGAAAAAGAACTGCCTCCCAGGGATTCAAACATTGGCACTAGTTTTGTCCTACCCCTTTCCCTAATCATAGCTCTTTAATTCAAACACACATTCTTATATCTTTTTTTTTTCTCTGTGCTAAAATTTCCAACTATTTCAAAGAATATTCATATGGTCTAGTTTCTGGTCCCTCAGTATTCTGGTTGCCTTTCCCTGAATACATTCCAGTTTGTCAGTACCTTTCCTAGAAAGTTTCCCCAAAGGCTGGACATAATACAATGAAACTATTAGCTCTTATCCATTCTGAATGCTATTTCTCTTTTTATAGCACCTAAGATCACAATTGGTTTTGGTAGACACACCACAATGCCGACTCATGTTAACTTTGAAGTTCCCCAACCCTAGGTCTTTTTCATATGAACTGCATTCTAGTCCCATCTCTCCATCCTGTACCTCTGTCATTTATTTTTCAACCCAAGTGAAATTGTGTGTGTGTATATATATATATATACATACACACACACATGTACATATACATACATATATAAAATATATATAAATTTATTCATAGATATATATTTTATATATGACACATATTATATATAAATATACTATATATAATTATATAAATTTATTCATAGATATAATACTATCAAATTTCATTTTATTAACATTTGCTTCTATTGAGAGCTTTTAGGATCTCAGTTCTCTCAATCATTCCTTAACAATTACTTCCAAATTCATGTCATCAGCAAATTGAATAAGCAGGCCACCAATATCTTCAAGTCATTGATAAAAATATTGAGCAGAACAGGTCAATGAGAGAGCCATGGAACATTCTATTCTGAGCTTATCTCTGGGTTCATATCAGGATAGTAATCAACTTTGCTTTGGTTCCATTAGGTCAGTTCTGACCTACCTAGCTATATTTTTATTTTTTCCATATCTCTTTATCTTGGGCATAAAGATAAGCTGAGATATCAACACGTGCATTGTTGAAATCCAGCTGTACTTTGTCTATGGGATTCCCCTCATCTACTAAAGTCACCTCAACAATTCTGTCAAAAAAAAGCAAATGGACATACTCTTTCAAGACTTGTTTCTAACTTGCAATGATCACTTTTCCTTTCTACATGCTTATGACTTGTCCTTTTAAATCCTGGAATGTTACAAATAATCAAAATCAAACTTACCAACCTACTTGGAAGTATCTAGCTTCTCCATTTGGAACATAAGTACGTTTGCCTATTTTCAGTTCTGCCATAACTCCATTCTTTATGATTTTTCATCTGTTGCTGTTCAGTTATTTTGTATAGTTCTACGATAATGACTCGGCAGTTGTATCCCTAAGTTCCTGTAGTATCCTGGGAGGTTTTGGCTCAGGATGGGTTATTTGAACTCAAGGGGGACATCCAGATACTCTCTTACTGTTTCCTTCCACATAAAAGGGAGCTGAAAAGTAGAGGGAAGGAGGAAGAAAGTATTGGGACAAAAGCAAGATAGAAAAGTCTGGAGAATTAGGAGAGCTGGGAGAGAAGGGACAGTCATGGCTGGACTAGGCATTTCTTCAAATGGAGGCTCCAGGCAGGAATTCACTAAAAGGAGTAAGGAGTAGGGACAGAGGCATTTCTAGGTTGAGAAGGCAGCTGGGATGGAGGTGGAAAAGTCTGGAGAGTAGGGAGTGGAGCCAAGAATAATTCTCTTTTTTTCCTCCCCTCATCTATTATCATATTCCTACCCTTTCCAAAAAAGGTTCTTATTCCTTCTTTGAATCTCCCCCCACTTCCCTTCAGTTCTTTGAAATCTGCTTTCTTAAAGACTAAGCAATATTCTGAATATACTTAACATTCTCTTCCTTGTGAATTATGAACTTTTAAAATGGCCTGGTTAACAAGAAGCTCCAAATTGATACATGGCCTATATGGAAAAGGTCATATCATAAATTAGAATAGAAGGAAAGAAGATGTCCTCACAGCTGTAAATAGAAGATATCTTTTTTTTGAGAAATAAATTTTGTTAATTTTTAACATAATCCAAATTTCCTCTGGTAACCTTTATCCTTCCCTTTCCAGTGAGCCATCCTATATAACAAAGAATTTTTTTCTAAAAAAAGAAGGGACAGAAGAGAGAGTAAAGTAGCACAGCTGGTCAATTCATTGGAAAAGCAATCTGAAAATATATGTGATATTCTACACCCCTAGAACCCCCACCTCTGCAAAGGTTGGGGAAAGTTGTCTTTTCATTATCTTTTCTTTGGGGCCATACTTGTTCTTTGTAGCTTCACAACATTCATTCTCAGTTCTTTTATGGTGGCTATTCCTTCCTTTTACCTTGTTGTAGTTATTGTGTATATTGTTTTCTTGCCTCTGATTACTTCCCTTTGTATCAAACCATGAAAGTCTTCTCATGTTTTTCCGTATTCATAATTTTTGTCATTTCTTACAGCACAATGGTATTCCATTAAATTAATATACTATAATCTGTTTGTCCAATCTCTAATCTATGGACATCTTCTTTGTTTCCAGTTCTTTGCTACCGTAAAAAGTGCTACTATGAATATCTTGTTGTATATGAGGACCTTCTTTTCATCAATGACCTCATTGGAATATATGCCCCCCCAGTGGAATCTCTTGGTCAAAAGGTATAGACATTTTATTTGCTTTATTTGTATTCAAGGAAGAGTTCTTGACCAAATAAGGAATAGAGATGATCTCAAAAGATTAAAGGGACAGTTTTTAATCATAAAAAACTGAAAAAGTTTTGTACAAACAAAATCACTGCAATGAGAATTAGAAGGTAAACAGTGAACTCGGAAAAATGTAGCAATTTTCTCTCATCAAGCTTTGATATCTAAGATATATAAGGAATTGATACAAACATATGAGAACAAGATTTATTCCCCAAGAGATGAAATGTCAAAAGACTTAACCACGTACTTCTTAAAAGTAAAAAGGTATCAACAACCATGTGGAAAAAATGCTCTATAGCCCTAATAAGAGAAATGCAACTAATATAATTCTGAGGTTCCCTCTCATGCACATCAGATTAGTAGAGATGACAAAAAATATGAAAACAGCAGTTGTTTGAGAGGGTATGGGGGATTATACATACTAATATTCTCTTGGTATGGCTGTGAATTAGCTCAATCACTCTGGAAATCATTTTGGAACTCTACCTCCAATGTCACTAAACTTTTATACCCTTTTCAAATAATCTGGGGGTTGCAGGTAGGGGGAACAGGAAATTCAAGTGAGTAATGCAAAAGAACATTTGTTTTCTCTAGTAGAGAGGAAGGGAGGGGGAAAGAGTCTCATTTCTCATCTTGGGCCATGCTTAATGAACAGTGTGGATTTCACCTGGCTTAGAGTTCTTCATCAGATTTCTGAGAAAGAGATAGGGACAGAGAGATAAAATTAAAGCCAGACTCACAGAGACTAAGAGAGACACACTGAGACAGAGGGACAGTGAGAGGCAGACACAAAGAGAAAGAGACAAAGACACAAAGAGATGGCAGCAGAGACACAGTGACAGAGAGCTGCTCATCAGGAATCATTAGAACCACTTATGTTTTCTCCACTTCTTGAGGCTCACCATGACTCTATTCTAGCATCATCCTCCTGTGACTCACTTGTGCTGGCCTCTTACTTCATGTCTATGTATTTGTGCTGGCTTATTGCTTCTCAGTCTGGGTAGTTTGCCCAAATCAAGTCCAGAAGCCATTGGATCTTGGGAAATACTGGGGAAAAGCCAACTGCCAAAGGAAAGTCCCTAGCTGCCCCCAAGCTATAGGCAAGACTCTCTGGGTAGGACCTAAAAGATAGAGTTACATATAAATGTCAATTATTATTATATGGAAGTCCCTGTTAGCTGCGTTGAACAATATCCAAAATCATTGGGAACATAAGATATATAAATAAATATAATACCAAATGAAATATAAATCCACAACAGAGGTAAAATCAAAATTCATAATGAAATTTCAGAGCAGGGAGAGATCCCTTCCAACTGGGCTAATCAGGGAAGGCTCCATGGTGGAGGTAGTATTTCAGATGGGCTTTGAAGGATAGTTAAGATTTTGAATGGTGGTTATTGGAATAGCCATCCGATTGCAACAAGTGCACAGTGGTAATGAAAGGCCACCTTGAGGTTGTTTGAGGGATGGTGTGGAGTATAGGCCATGTGAGGCATCATCATATGAGGTAATGTTAGAAAAGTAGCATGGGGACAAATGATAGAGACATCTTAACTGAATTCAGTGTCATGCCCATTCCTGGGTGGGTTGCTCTGCAGCCATGAAAGCCTGTATGAAACGTACCATGAAAGAACAGCAGACCCCCACAACTGCACTACTTCAGCACAAAACAATCATGCCTAGCTTTCCTGTTCTTTTTCCTACAAGGGCAACCATTTCTCCAAAAGTAGCAGAATGAGCTATCTCTGAGCCTTCCAGGTTCTATGTGCTGACTGTAGGCACTCAGGACTAGAGAGACCTATGGTTTTGTTGGAAGTATGAGTAGCAGTTGCTCTTTTCCCACCACCACAAACCAACTGACTTCCTGATTGTGCCAACTGAGGCCCTTTTCCCCTATCCACTCCCCAAGATGCTTCTTTCTGTCTTTGGGAATAGGAAGGGGTGACTTGACTTCTTTGAATGTAGCAGTGGGGTGGGGGACAGGGATAAAAATGTATTTCCGTAATAATGCAGAAACATCTTTCCCCTGTGTTGATTCAAACTGAAAAGGTCAGTTCAAGCTGGCCAGGCTGGGCCATAATTGGTCAGCTGTCTTCTTCTATGTTGGCTGATTTGTGCCAGACAAAGGAATGCTAACAGGTATTATATAGGCTTTCAAATAGCCACTGCTGCCCACTTAAGAATTCTCTCCAGGTATTCTGTCTCTCCACAGAGTAGCTCTCTCTCTTTGTCTGCTACTATCTATTTCTTTGTGTCTTTCTCTCTCTCTGTCTCTATCTTTGTCTCTCTGTCTCTGTCTATTTCAATGTCTCTATCTCTGTCTTTGTCTCTGCCTCTCTGTTGGTCTCTCTTTATCTCTCTCTCTCTGTATGTCTTTGTCTTTTTATGTCTGTCTCTGTCTATCTCTGTCAGTCTCTGTCTCTATCTGCCTTTCTGTCTCTCTCTATCTCTGTCTCTATTTGTCTCTATCTTTCTCTCTCCTCTCTTTCTTTAATCTCTCTGTTGCTCTGCCTCTATCTCTCTTGTTTCTCCTCTGTCTCTTTCTGTCTCTGTCTCTCTGTTTCTCTTACTCCTTATTAGTCCCATCGGCTGCGGCTGCTGCTTTCACTCTCCTAGAGTTCTGTTTCCCTGTCTTCCTGACTGATTCTCGATTCCAAATTGAATGCTCTGTTCCTCACACAGATCAAAAGTTGACACAGATATTGGATGGAGTTGTGATGAATACCTGGCATTTAGATAGCATTTTAGTGTGATAGCATTCAACTTATCATGGTGTCTTGGCCCAATCCATGGCTGATGAAAGATTTCTTCTACAACACACCTGACCAGTGGTCCAGTAGCCTTTGCCTGAAGACTTCCAGGGAGGGAGAACTCACTCCCTCCTGAAGTAGCCCGTCTCATGTTTCTATATCTTGAATTGTCACGTTTTCCCTTCATCAGGATTAAGTTTGTGTCTGCAATTCCCACTTACTACTCTTAGCTCTTCTCTCTGGGGACAACCCAACAAATACTTGAAGATAGATATCCTGTCCTCTCCAAGTCTTTGTCTTCAGAACATTGTCTTCAATCAGTCCCCATATGGCACGGTCTCAAGGCCCTTTATTATCATGATTGCTGTCCTGGACTAAGCAACGTCTATCTTATCAGTAATGTTCTTTCTAAAATATAGCTCTCAAGACTAAATCCAATATTCCAGCTATGACAGAGCAGAACTCTCACCTTCCTAACTCTGAATGCTGTATTTCCCTTAATGCAGCCTAAATTCTGATTAACCTTTTTTTTCTAAACCTAACATACCAGTGTTGACATTTTTTAGTTGCAACCTACTAAAACATCCAGGTCTTTTTTTTTTAGCCAAACTATTGTCTGACTATGTGTTTCACATCTTGTCCTTGTGAAGTGGATTTTTTTTAACTCAAGTATAAGACTTTACATTTACCTCTATTAAAATTCATCTGATTGTGTCCAGCTCCACATTCTAGGTAGTTGAGATATTTTAAAATACTAATTCATTTGTGTTAACTCAAGCTCTTTGCTTTTTTACCAGTTGCAAATTGATAAGCATGCCATCTATTCTTAGCTATAAAATGGGAAGTGTTGGGATCTTTGGGAGGAATTAACCAAACTTTTTTTTAAGCAGTATTTGAAAGAAAAACCATGCCCCAAGAAGGTGTAAGTAGCCAGAGAAGCCCCACATGTAGGAAGGGACAGTTTCCTTATCTGTAAAATGAAGAGGTTGACCTAGATGGCCTGTGAGGAGCCTATTAAATCCATGATCTTAATGTATATAAACCTGAAAATGCTACATAAATTCCAGGTATTATTAGCCCTAGAGATATATATGAAACAATTTTTAAATCTTACCTCCGTCCAATTAATTAATTTCCTGCCTATTATGTTCTTTGGGAAAAGGAAACTTGGAAACATCTATTTCTCATAACTGGCAGTTAGTTATATCAGGATCTAGATGGTACCTGCTGCCATTTTTACTAGTTGAACGATAATTCTGTATGCTGATTGATGAAGAACTTTAATTGCAGGAAGAGAGATGATATATAAAACCCACATTTAATACTTCATCTGGTATTATTGTAGAAACTGGCTTATGGAGACACAACTAATAAATGAATGTTAACCCAATTCCTACCCAAGAAGGGTGAAGGAAGGGTGGAGCTGTGCTACATGCCATGTATGGAGTTAGACATGACACTTAATGATTGAAGAGAATGTTGCACACATTTATAAGAGACTTAAGAGCCTCAATTATAGATATATGTGGTCTCAGAGATGATCTTTGGGTGTGACATATAAAGACGCATAGAGGAAGTAATTTTTTCCAACGTGGCACTGATTTCTAGCTTTCTAAAGACTGCTAGAATGGACCTCCTAAGGTGAGATTGGATCTTCTCACCTGGTTTCAGCTGAGATATCATCTCATTCCCAGCTGAAGAACTCATTCACTTTTGTGTATTTTCTGGTATATTCTAATCTGTAGAACCGCTCCAATTTCTATTTACTTCTTCACTTGGATAATTATATTTATTATTTATAATAGTCTTTTGTGTAACTAGTGCTTGGTGGGAGGATGTTAAGTTGTTGAATGTAAGCTAGGGGCTACCACTCTTCTTCATGAGTGACCAAGGAAGCAGCTTTTCTTATGAACTCAGACCCATATCCCTAGAACAGAGATATTTGAGGGAAGTCCTAGTTCGATAACCTTCTTGGAGATGAGAGCAAAAAAGCCCCTGGCCTCATGGTGCTCCTAGGGCCTACCTGCACCTCCCCACCCCCTAGCAAGTATATGCATGGTCCTCAGTTCTTCTCTCTACAGTGGCATGCCATGCTCAGATCATATCTTTCATTATATATCATGTCAATACATTTAGACATCCATATGAACTTACATAGCTTACATAAGATTTTAGTCCCAGACCTAATACCAAAGTATAGTCCTTTTCTATAGGAGTTTTTCCATTTCCAATAGTTATTTGTAACTACATTTAGACAGGATCATTCCTAACTGTTAGGGAACGTTCAGTGATAGATTGCTGTTGCTAAACACATCCACATATAGGAATCTAGGAACTTGAAGAGTATAAATTTTAAATGTTTGGGGGTTTTGTTTGTTTTTACTAATACCTCCATCTGCAAATTGAATATTTTTTCATTTTTCCATTTCTTTCCTGAAATAAATATTGCCAAATAATTTGTCAATATTGGCCATTGTGAACTCTGATCCTACCCTGGAAAATTCAGTAAGTTTTTTCAGGCTGCATAATTATTTGCAAACAGGAAAAGCTGAATTGAATTCAGTATTTACTAGGTTAATTCCTTGAAAAAGGAAAAGAAGGGTTGAATAGTATAAATCTGTTCCCTGAAAAATTCATTGAACATGTGTTCACTATGCCTTATATGAGGTATTGTAGTTGGACTCCACTAAATTCCTACTTTGAGTCTTCTTCTTCATGGTCTGGGGATGAACTTGGTTTATCAGAGACTACCGCAGTAGTACAAAAATTCTGGCAGATTATAAGATTATAGATTTAGAACTAGAAAGGACCTTAGAGGCGATCGAGTTCAAACCCTTTATTTTACAGATGAGGGAACTGAGGCTGGCAGCAGGTAAGCGTACTGCCCAGGTTTAAACATAGGCCTTCCTGACTCCAAGGCCAGTGTTCTATTCACTGCATGAATGAGAGCTTACAGAGATAGGAAGGCTTTAAGGACAGTCCTGACTCAGTGATGGCTTGTAGATCTGCCATCCAAGTACCAGCTTCATTGAAAGGGGATCACCCAGAAAAAGTAACTTTTTTAAACCACAGTAACTCATGAAAAACATCAACCAAGGTAAGGAGCTGTAATGATATGCATCAGTGGTATGGGCAGGATCATTCAAAGAGATAAAATCAGGCTTCCTTGAGGTATAAAAATATAGGGTATGATTTTAAAATAATATGACAGAAATGGAATTACATATCCAAGTAAATGTAGTCTTTCAAAGTCTTCACCTGGGAAGCTATACTTATTCCTATGGTATTGTCATTTTTTTAGGGGCAGCTAGGTGTTGTAGTGGATAGAGTGCTGGGCCTGGAATCAGGAAGAAGCATCTTCCCAAGTTCAAATCTGGCCTCAGATGCTTACTAGCCAGATGACCCCGGGCAAGTCACTTAACCCTATCTGCCTCAGTTTCCTCATCTGTAAAAGGAGCTGGAGAAGGAAATGGAAAACTACTCCAGTATCTTTGTCAGAAAACCCCAAAAGGGGTCATGAACAGTCAGACATGATTAAATAATAACAAAATCATCATTTTATTTTTTCAAAATTTTTTGTGAACTTTTCCTTTGCCATTACCTTCAAAACCAGTTTATGAAACATAAAACATGACCATCTGTACAACTACTACCGCCATTACCATCACTTTTACAAAAAATCTGGATGACTTGGTTTCAATTGGTTCTTGCTAATTTCCATAAATCAAACCCACCTTCAAAGAAGAACAATTCTCTCTAGTTGAGAAAATTTCAAGAAACATGCCACGGGCCACGGCAATAATTTCATGAGAAAAGCTGCCAAAATAACATGAATCACGATGGCAAAGTGGATAAAAGATCATCCTCCTCAGGGAGATATTTTGAAGGTAGTGCTCCTTATTTAAATTTGTAAATCTTGATATAGTGATTAAAAGTAAGCCACATAAAAATAACTTTATCTTGCATATGTGTGTGTATTCCTTGAATTCCCCTAATTTGTATTTATGTCAATTAAAGAACACCCATTAGCTCTCAGAACAATTTGAGGTACAGGAAAGACTAGTTTGCCCTAACTCTAGTTGTCATAGTCAAAAATTTTGAATTATGGCAATATAGCCATAACCATCATCTGAATGGTTATTCTGTTACTTTTTAAATCTTATTAAAGCCTCAGGGTAAGACAGAGACAGAAAGAGAGACAGAGACAGACAGAGAGACAGAGACAGAGAGATATTACTTTAAAGGAAATCCTGTGTCAAATGTCATTACAAAAATTGTAATGGATAATGGGTATTCCCGTTGTAATTGGGTATTCCATTCAACTCTGAATTTAGTCATTACTTGGATCAGAGTGAGCGTGGGGGAAATTGGAGAAGCTGAACTTCAGCCCTCACACAATGCATACTTTATCAACAGACCAGGCAGGAACTACAAATCAAAAATCAAAGTATTTTACTGAAAAAAAAATAGCAAAGTACTACCAACAGGAAAAAGTATGCAGTAAGATTATTCTCAGTTTTCATATACAAGTAAGTATAATCTCTTACAAACTCAGGCTTTAATAAGGAAGAAAACAAATGCCCCAAAAGCTAAGGTGAAGAAACATTATATTTTCGTGCTATCTGCACCACAGTGAAGAAAACCACTTGTGTTTGAGCTTTCTCTGTTCGATTTCCCATCAACCAGTTATTTCTTGCTGCTGCTTTTGTTTCTACCCTGCCCTCCAGGACCTACCTTGCCTCTGCTACCATATTTTGCCTCTGCAGCTGTCATTTTCTGAAGCTCTACTCTTTGCCAATGTTCTCTTCTTCTGAAGATACCATTGACAGCTTCCTCCCCTCCCCCCCCCCCCTTCACTGAGGTTCTTTGGCTTTTGGCTTTGGCATCCATTGAATCTCTCCTCCTCTCTGCTTTTTGTAGCTGCTGCCACCACCCAGGGTGCTTTGTGAAAATGTTGCTGCTTAGAGTGAAACCTCCTGATCTACATGCCTTGGGGCTAGTCAATGCATTTTCAACTCTGCCTCCACCTCAGTGAGATTACAAAATACCTACTCAGACAACTACAATATTTTTTCCCCTTGCCTCACTCAAGTGAAGGTCCCCAGCCCTCACTCCATCTAGTTGAGGGATAGCAAATTCCTTTGCCTTTTCCTCACTTCGAGGTATAGGAAATGTCCCCCCAAAAGAGTCAAACCTCTCTATGAGCTCTTGCAATTACTCTTGACCCTATAATGAGATACAGCAAGCAAAAGTGGATAGAGCAATAGAACTAGAATCACAAAGAGCTGGGTTCAAATTCTGTGCTATTTACTGGTTGTGTGACTATGAACAAAACACTTCATCTTGTGAGTCTCAGTTTATTTTTCAGTACGATGAGGGTAATAAGTTTCTTTAATACTTATATCATAGGACTAGAGTGAAGCTCAGATGATTCAATGTAGTCTTAAATTTTGTAAACCTTAAAATAATACATAAATGTGAGTTACTATTATTAGTACCCAGCCATGTAAATTTTCTTGAAGCTTTGAGAAGTCTCAAGAAGGTACTAGAAATCCTGGAATGATGAAGTTAAATCTGGTTGTGTTTGCCAGTTTTCTAGTCATTATAGGAAGGCCCATGTTACACCTCACCCCTTTACACCACTAAAAAAAATTCTATTTATGAGTAAATAATTTCCAAACCCCAGCTGTAGACCCTTATTTCAAGGGATATTCACCTGAAAGCATTATCATATTAAAAAAGGAATTTGGATAATCCCTTGGAATCCATTGTAATGTGACTTGGCCTACATAACCTAGTCTTTCTCTCCTAAAACATCTACACATATACTTTGTTTAAACTTGTTTTGGTAGAACTGAATTGTCAATTCATTTCCTTCAAGCCACCTAATTAAGCCATTAGTTTGGCTTATTTTAATAGAATTGATGCCTCTTTGGTTGACTGATATGATCAGTCAATTTTGTCAATTTTATCAAAATGACCAGTTCGGTTCTGCCATATGTGTTCCAAAAGACTCCAAGAGAGTAATCTGAGTGATTCACCATTGTCATTGATACAGTTTCAGTACTTATCGCTTAATAGAATAATGGAGATGGCATATTTAAAAAGGCTTCCCAATATGCACTTTTTCATTCAGTTTGATGAGATTTGTTCAGTTTCCAGTTTCAGCAACCAAGGTTTCTCATAATAGTCTCATAAGTGTACCTTAGTAAATTTAACGTACGGAAACAATTGTCCAATTAGGAGAGAGTTTCATTAAAGGCTGAGGTCAAAACAACCCTTTTGGAAAAAGATTATGAGGTTTTTCGCCTTACCTAAGGAAGCTGTGACTAATGATAATAGGGTGTCTCTCATCCCAAAGTATTTCCTATGTTTGGAGTGAGTGACACATAGATCAGAAGTGCAAAGTGATAGAGAAATTGATCCAGAAACTCAAAACTTGGAATGAAGCTGAGATTGAGGGTCAAAACAGCAGTGGAATCACTCACAGGACATCCCCAGAGTTTCCCAGAAATATCATCGAGGCTTGGAATAATGTTTGTCTCCTCCCTCTCCCTCACCTTTTACAGCCAATGTTTTGTTAAATCCTGTTGATTCTTTCTTTCCAATTTTCCTTCTATATTCCTGCTGCCACTCTTCATCCATATTCCTTGGTACAGGTTCTCATTGCCCCTTGTTTGTATTATTACATAACCTCCTAAGCTGTCTCCCACTTTGTGCCTTAAATTTTCCTTTCCCTCTCTAACCCAATGTTCTATCCATTGCTGCCAGATTAATCTTTCTTAAGATAAAAATCTTATGTTATAATATCCCAAATCCCTAACTTGGCACATTCAAAACCCTCCATGTTGTGGCACCAGCCTATATGCCAGTCTTCTATAACACTCTTCCCCTGCATGAATCCTGCATTTCAATAATACTGACTACTTGCTTTTGCTTGTACAAATTTCATGATTTCTCACGACATTTCTCATACCTGGATTGTTTTTCCTCCAACTCGGCTTCTTGAAATCCTATCCCATCCTTCAAGACTTAACAGATGCTATCCATAAAGTGGCACTGATTTCCCTAGGAAGAAATAATCTTGCTCTCTGTGCTTCTTAGATATACTTTCCATGTCCTGTTGGGTATTACAGTTATTTGAATAGGGGCTGTACCCCTCTACTATATTATAAAGATTAGGAACTGTCATAGAATTGTAGATTTACAGATGGGAGGGATCTTTGAGGCCATGGAGGCAGCTAAGAGACAGCTAAGTGGCACAGTGGATACAGGGCCTGGAATGAATTCAAATATTGCCTCAGACATTTCCTAGCAGTGGGACCCTGAGAAAGTCATTTAACCCCTGTTTGCCTCAGTTTCGTCAACTGTAAAATGGGGAATATAATAGTGCCTACCTCCCAGGGTTGTTGTGAGGATCAAATGAGATAATATTTGTAAAGTACATGGCATATAGTATGCACTTACTAAATATTTCCTTCCTTACTTCTTCCCTCCTTCCCCCCCTCTTTCCTTCCTTCCTTCCTTCTTTCCTTCCTTTCTTCTTTTCTTCCTTCCTTCTTTCCTTCCTTTCTTCTCTCCTTTCTTCCATATTTCTTTCTTCCTTTCATCTTTCCTTCCTTCTTTTCTTCCTTCCTTCTATCTTTCCTTCCTTCCTATCATAGATTTAGAGTTGCAAGGAACCCCAGAGGCCATCTTCTTTAACCCCACCCTTTTTTCTGTTTTTTAAAATTTATTTATTTAATATTTTTAGTTTTCAGCATTGATTTTCACAAGAGTTTGAATTACAAATTTTCTCCCCATTTCTCACCTCCCCTCCATTCCAAGATGGCATATATTCTGATTGCCCCATTCCCCAGTCATCCCTCCCTTCTGTCATCCCACTCCCATCCCCATCCCCTTTTCCCTTACTTTCTTGTAGGGCAAGATAGATTTCTATGCCCCATTGCCTGTATATCTTCTTTCCCAGTTGCATGCAAAAACTTTTTTTTGAACATCTGCTTTTAAAACTTTGAGTTCCAAATTCTCTCCCCTCTTCCCTTCCCACCCACCCTCCCTAAGAAGGCAAGCAATTCAACACAGGCCACAGGAGTAGCATTATGTAAAACCCTTCCACAATACTCATGTTGTGAAAGACTAACTATATTTTGCTCCCTCCTTTCTTGTCCCCCTTTATTCAATTTTCTCCCTTGACCCAGTCCCTTTTCTAAAGTGTTTGCTTTTGATTATGTCCTCCCCCTATCTGTCCTCCCTTCTATCGTCCCTCCTTTTTCATCTCCTTCCTCCTGCTTTCCTGTGGGGTAAGATACCCAATTGAGTGTGTATGTTATTGCCTCCTCAGGTCAAATCCATTGAGAGCAAGATTCACTCATTCCCTGCACCTGCCCCCCTTTCCCTTCCTATAGAACTGCTTTTTCTTGCCACTTTTATGCAAGATAATTTACCCCATTCTATCTCTCCCTTTCTCCCTCTCGCAATATATTCTTCTCTCATCCCTTAATTTTATTTTATTTTTTTAGATATCATCCCTTCATATTCAACTCACCCTGTGCCCTCTGTCTATGTGTGTGTGTGTGTGTGTATGTATATATATATATATATATATATATATATATATATATATATATATATATATATATATATATACATACACATATGTATGTATGTATGTATATTCTCTTCAACTGCCCTAACACTGAGGTCTCATGAATTATACATATCATCTTTCCATGTAGCAATGTAAACAAAACAGTTCAACTTTAGTAAGTCCCTTATGATTTCTCTTTCTTGTTTGCCTTTTCATGCTTCTCTTGATTCTTGTGTTTGAAAGTCAAATTTTCTATTCAGCTCTGGTCTTTTCACTCAGAAACCTTGAAAGTCCTCTATTTTATTGAAAATTCATATTTTGCCTTAGAGCATGATACTCAGTTTTGCTGGGTAGGTGATTCTTGGTTTTAATCCTAGCTCTATTGACCTCCAGAATATCCTATTCCAAGCCCTTCAGTCCCTTAATGTAGAAGCTGCTAGATCTTGTATTATCCTGATTGTGTTTCCACGATACTCAAATTGTTTCTTTCTGGCTGCTTGCAGTATTTTCTCCTTGACCTGGGAGCTCTGGAATTTGGTGACAATATTCCTAGGAGTTTTCTTTTTGGGATCTTTTTCAGGAGGCAATTGGTGGATTCTTTCAATTTCTATTCTATCCTCTGCCTCTAGAGGCTCCTTGATAATTTCTTGAAAGATGATGTCTAGGCTCTTTTTTTGATCATGGCTTTCAGGTAGTCCAATAATTTTTAAATTATCTCTCCTGGATCTATTTTCCAGGTCAGTGGTTTTTCCTATGAGATATTTCACATTGTCTTCCATTTTTTCATTCCTTTGGTTCTGTTTTATAATATCTTGATTTCTCATAAAGTCACTAGCTCCCACTTGCTCCAATATAATTTTTAAGGTAGTATTTTTTTCAGTGGCCTTTTGGCTAATACTGGTCTTTCAAGGCATTCTTCTCCTCATTGGCTTTTTGGAGCTCTTTTGCCATTTGAGTTAGTCTATTTTTTAAAATGTTATTTTCTTAAGTATTTTTGGGTCTCCTTTAGCAAGTCATTGACTTGTTTTTCATGGTTTTCTTGCACCATTCTCATTTCTCTTCCCAATTTTTCCTCTACTTCTCTAACTTGCTTTTCCAAATCCTTTTTGAGCTCTTCCATGGCCTGAGACCAGTTCATGTTTTTCTTGGAGGCTTTTGATGTAGGCTCTTTGACTTTGTTGACTTCTTCTCGCTGTATGTTTTGGTTTTCTTTGTCACCAAAGAAAGATTCCAAAGTCTGAGTCTGAATCTGAGACCGTTTTCACTGCCTGGCCATGTTCCCAGCCAACTACTTGACCCTTGAGTTTCTTGTCGGAGTATAACTGCTTGTAGAGTGTAGAGTACTTTGTCCCAAGCTTGAAGGGCTGTGCTGTTGTTTTCAGAGCTATTTCTACACAGCAAGCTCTGCCAGACCAGCACTCCTCCCTCCCACAAGAACCGCCAACCAGGACCACGACTCAGATCTAACCAGGCTCTGATCCACCACTTAGTTCCTCCCACCAGGTGGGCCTGGGGCTGGAAGCAACTGCAGCTATAGTTCTGTAGCTGCACCACTCACTTGGCATATAAGAGGTAATAAAATCTTCATTATTCTTTCTTCATTCTTCCTTTCTCCTTTCTTAATTCTCCTTTCAAGGATAAGACACTGAGCATAGTCTGACAATCTGGGTTCAAATCCTGGCTCCGATCTTTACTAGCTATGTGATCCTTGGCACTTGACCTCTCTGGAGATCCTCACATATAAAATGAGAGAGGTAGACTTGATGGTCTCCAGGCTGTCTTCCAGCTCTAAATCTATGATGCCACGAATAAAGGGAATACTGCTTCTGCTTTGAAGTCTGCTTTTCCCTATGTTGCAAGGGAACCTCAGGGCTCAGGTTCACAAGATTCAGATTTAATGAAAAGAACTCTAGATTTAGAGGCCAAATGGCCTCTCCATTGCCCACTGTGTGATAGCCATTTGTAATCCTTCCTCTCATGCTTTGTGCTGTACCGCACCAATAGTACAACATGGGTCATTAAAGGAGCTTTGGCGATTTTCTGAAGGTCACTCAGCCCATTCTTCTGTCCAACTCTGGGTCCAACTTGAAGACATACTGATGGAAAGCTCTATAATCCTTATTCAAATACACATTGTCGTCTGGGTAATAGATAGTCTTTATACATTTGATCTTTTCTGGGTGATGGTCATGCTTTTTGGAATGATAACAGATTTCTTCTGGGAGGTCTGCAATATTCTGGGGCTTCATGAAATCACCATATTGTCATTCAAAAAAGGAGTATCCAGAGGACCACACCAGCAATAGGGAATAAATCCCTTTTCAATTTGGTCTCCATGTTAGATCACCTCTATCAGAGTGAAAAACAGCTTTGGTAAGCATTTTTGTTGTTCAGTTCTGTCTGATTCTTCATTGCCCCATTTGGGATTTTCTTAGCAAAGATACTAGAATGGTTTGCCATTTCCTTCTCTAGCTTATTTTACAAATAAGTAAACTGAGGCAAACAAAGTTAAGTTACTTGCCCAGGGTCACATAGTTAGTAAGTGTCTGAGGCCAGATTTAAACTCAAGTCTTTATGACTCCAGGCCAGATGCTCCATCCATTGTGCCATCTAACTGCCCTGGAAAGCACACATCTCCTTGTTTTGTGTCTTTTCTGATGTTTATAATGAGAGTATCATTGAACAGAATTCTGTCATAATAGCTTTCAAGTAATATTGAATAATTTTGATATATAGTTTGGATACACTTTGCTACTAAAAAAAGCCTGGAAGCAGCACATTTATCTACTGAATCAAACTTCTTTTCATTATCAACAAACAATAAACCCATTAAGATCTATATTCTTTTCATCTTTCAGTGAAACATCTTTCTACAAAACAGAAAAATAGACACTACATTCATTTAATTATTGGTACCATAAAGGCGCAACTATCTTTACCCAATCACCAAGTTGAAAGATTAACTAAAATAACTGAATAATATCCAAATTAGCATTCTTGCTATGAATAGAAAAAAAAAGATTTTTTTAGCGTTGCAGTTAAATGTAAACACAATTCACTTTTTCTTATTAAAGCAACAAATACAGAAATTGGAAGAGTCGATTTTCTCACATGCCTAAAGGCAATAAGAACCACCATCTCATAGGATACTTGGTTGTCTCACTTTGAAGTTCAGAAGGTAAACATAAGCAAACAGGCCACCATGAAGGTAGGCCAAGAAATGAATGAGGCCAAAATACTTTAGACTATTTCAAATCCTCATGTCAGGGCAGCACAAATATTTTCTTTAAGAAGGAAATCATAAGGTGAGCACCAAATGACATCATAAAAATGAAATTTTTCCCAGCTGCTTGAACTCTTAGACTGTACTCCACTATGCCCCCAGGCACTTTATCATCAGGAAACTCCATTCTGCCAGATTGCATTTGTTTTGGTACTCACATCTGAACAGTACCCTCTGATTCTGATTGGAGGGCTGGAGGACAGAACAAAGAATTCTTCCCAAAGCCTCCCTATAAAGTGGGCTTCCAGCCTAGAAATCTCTTCATTCCCTACTAGCTCACATTCCTTGGACTGGATTCTACCATGCCCCCAGCCAGGTACCTTCTACCCCAGCCCTCCCCTTTTTCATCTTCCTATTGCATGTTGCCTTCCCCCATTAGATTATAAGCTCCTTGCGGGCAGGGACTATCTTTTTTAATTATTGGCACTTAGCACAATGCCTGGTGCACGGTAGGTGCTCAATAAGCATTTATTGACTGGTTGATATTGTAATAGACCCTACTAGTCATTTTGGAAGCAGCTGTTTGTATGGAGTCAGATCATCTACTTGTTACTACAACAATAATAATAATAACAGTTATGGCAACAAGGTGGCACGATGCCAATCAAACACTGAACCTGGAAGTTCAAATCTATCCTTAGACACTTTGTAGCTATGTGATACTGGGCAAGTCACTTAACCTCCCTCTGCCTCAGTTCCTTCATCTGTGAAATGGAAAGAATGACAGTACTGACTTCCCAGGATTGTTATGAAGATAAAAAGTGACAATATTTATAAACTACTCTGTAAACCTTGAAAGTGATGTTACTCAATGCTATTATCATTGTTATTTGTATAGCTATCATTAAACACAAAATTAAAAAAAAGTATAAAGATGTAAAAGTATTGCATATGATTATACTTAGCTCAAATATATATTATATATGTATATAGTATATGTATATTATAAGAATAGCTCCAGTAGAGCTCAAATCTAATTTGCTTAAACAAGTTATAAATTCTTAAAAATGAGCAATAGACACCAAATTAACTGCCAGATGGCATTAAGGGGCACACACTAAAAAGTCCCACACTCTCCCTGGTCTTTTTTTGGGGGGGTGGCACATTCTGCCAGGGTGCTAAGTGCATGCTCTTTATGGGTACCAAAGAGTCTATCTCTCCTTCTATCTTTCCACTCTCTCCTTTTCTATAGGGCAGTGCCAGCTTATTGTCAAGAGTTATACGGACTTGTGGATCTACCTGCGTTAAAAATTCTTTCTGAGCTACCACACCCTGGAGGAACCCCCACTTCTTCTTTTGACTGTGCTTTATTTCAGAGAAAAGTGGTCATGTGACCTAGGAACAATAGAGTCCGTTTTCCATGGAAGGTGATACACAAGCTTGAACTCTGTATGCAGTGTTTACTCTTAGCGTGTAATGGATAAGCAAATAAGCCATATATAATAACTAGAGAGCAATGTGTAACTGGGTTTCCAACTAAGCCTGGGGCGTTTTGCATATTGTGGTATATTTGGCAACTTTGCCACTTCTGCACATTGGTTCTAGTTCCACCACATATGATCAAAAACTTCCTGAGGCCAGAGATGGTGCCTTAGCTTTCTTAGCATTTTCCATAATGCCTAGAACAGCATCTCATCCATAATATGTGCTCAAAAAGAAGAAAATCTGTGATCGATTTGACTGATCATTTGAACAAAAAGGATTCACATTTTAAAGCTGATAATTAAACAACCTTAACTTAGTTGTGGGCATCCATGATGTAGAGCATAGAGATTTGCCATCAGAATCAGGAATACCAGGGTTCAAATCCTACCTCTGATTAGTATGGCCATGTGAGCCTAGGCAAGTGAATTAAAACAAGTCACTTAATCTTTCAGTGCCCTCAGGTGACTATCTAAGATTCTGAGTTTCAGAGCAGGTCCCAATCTCCGTTGGTAGAAGAAGTCTTCTCATGGGGGGGAGGGGAAGAAGGAGGAGTAGGAGGAGGAGGAGGAGAGGGAAGGTAAGAAGGGGGAGGGGGAGGAGGAGGAGGAGAAGGAGGGGGAGAAGAAAAAACAACCCAACAACAACTTACCTGGGGTTCTGTCAGTCTAGCCATACTCAGTCTGTCCTTTCCTCAGATATCTTTTCTTGCTCTTTAATCTCCAGCCATCTTTCTTACACATATACTATTTCTTGCCATTTCTGCTTACCTTAATTTGATAGAACTAGAATTTGAACCCAGGTACAAATTTCCCTATTTCCTCCATTTTAATAAAAATAAATTAAAATCATAATAATCTCTTCAGTCTTTAGATCCATATCTTCCCCAGATGTTTTCTTATTCCTTTGCAGCTGCCTTAATGAAAGATTTAAGATAGAAATTATAAGACACATCTCAAATAGATAGTAATATCTTAGTCAACATGATGATATAATTTTCAACAGAAGAAAATGATTTCAAGGTGATTTCCCATCGGAAAATCTCAGAGATCATACTTTCGGGGAGGGGGGAATTGCTATTAAGTGAATTTTGACCTTTTGTGAGATCACTTGAAGTCTTATTACATGTTCTGTACAAAATGAATCACTTTAATTCCAAGGGTTGTTACACTTACCACGAATGAATAATGATTTGGCCAGGTCAATTGTAGTGTGACCAAAAAAGCAATAAAAGTGGTCAATACTGTGTTTTCAAAAAGGGTTTATCTTTTAATAACAATTGAATCCATTAAAAAGTAGCAAGGAAAAGAGCTGGGAGAAAGCTGCAAACCACAGATTTAGGAAAACACATGAAGAAGAACAAAAGAAAGGAAACATGCTGTAACACAGTGGGTCATGGAACCATTCCACCTCTGAATCTCCAGAACTGATGAGCCCTGACTCAATAGTAACCAAAACTTATTACTATCTGTTTGGCATCTGAAGCAAGCTCCAATATACAGTTAGAAAGGCTCATGGACTAAGAAGGAAAATTAAATTCTAATTATGGCTCTAATCTCATTATTTAACATCATTTGGGTACCAATTCCAATTAGTTGTTTTACAGAGGATGCCACCACTCTCTCTACATTTTAATTCGAAGCCCCAAAACATTTTTTTTACCTTGGGCCAGATGTTTAATCCTTTTGTGAATCAGCTTCTTTATCTGGAAAAAAAAAAAGGATGATCACAACAAGAAAGGTAAATAGAAATTGTAAAGCACTGCTCTAGAAAGAAGACTATCCAAGGGTATCCAATAGAGATAGAGATGATAGGTCTATAAAGATAGATACGTGTGTGTGTGTGTGTGTGTGTGTGTGTATGTCTGCCTCTATCTATAGATCTCTATCTCTATCTCTGGGTTTGTCTCTATATCTTGGTCCCTTCTGCCTCCTTCCAATTCAATGCTACATATCTATATCTATCTGTCAGAGAGAGAGAGACAGAGAGAGAGACAGACAGACAGAGAGAGAGAGACAGAGAGACAGAGAGAGAGAGATGTGGATGGACAAATAGATAAGTAGGTAAATAGGTAGATAGATAGATAGATAGACAGGCAGATAGACAGACAGGTAGATAGATAGATAGATGGATGGATAGATAGATTAGATGGATGGATAGATACTTGCCTGGCTTTAGTTTTTTCCCTTTATAGAGAAAATATCAGTGTCTTGCAGCTGACAGTCATCCTTCTATTTTTCATGTGTATTTAATTATCATGAAAAAAATACAAGAGGCAAGCCCCATTACTATATCTTTTCTCTCTCTCTGCCTTGCTGTCAATTTGCTTGTGGGAAGGCCTTTGCCAAAAGAAACTAAAATAATAATGTTCCTATTTATGATAATATTAGCTTTATGTCCTTTCTTCCTTCAGAAATATGCTGGTATTAGCAATTTAAACATGGTCTGAAGATGTTATCCATTAGAGCTAATCTAACTGAACAGCATTTTGATTCCTTGGTATTATCTCAGATTCTCATCCATTAATGCAGCAGCTGGAGCATTTTAAAGGAAGCTGAGCATCCTTGCACTACAGACTTTCAACATTGGTGTCTGCAATCATGTTTGTTTACTGAATACTAATATTCTGTCTGTGTTATGCCCTTTAAATCTAATGCCAATACTTATTCAGTACTGAGGATAATAAGTCTGTTGGGAGAAGGGTCATTCTTCCTAAATCTGCTGCATCTTTCTGTTTTAAAGTCCCACATTCAGCTTTAGGGACCAAAGTCTATGACTCCAATTTTCTAACACTGCATGTTAAAATAAAGTCATTTGAACCTTATCGATTGAATATTAAAGCATTCTTAGAGCAGTACATAGCATTTCATTTCTAACAAGGGAGTATAATTCAAATTTTATTACACTAAGTACATAGGGTTGTAGCTACTACATTGAGATATTTGAATACAAATGATGCTACAAATAGTGTTATTTTCCATACATGCAAACGTGGCAGAAAAAACAGGTATATAACCCACCAGCCTTGCTTCATTTGCTTCCCTTTAGGCTAAATCTCCATGATGCTAAAACATCTGGATGCAAAGTGAAAAGTCTAATAATCCATATGTTGTATTGACATGCTCTCAGACAGCCAAGTGTGTGTTGTCGTTTAGAAAAAGTTTCAGATGTTTGGCATTGGATTGAACAGAGTTCTGGACGAGGGCTTGAGATTTTCCTTTCTATATCAGCACATCTCAGTGGTGGGTAGAGGTTGTGTTTATTCATACCAACCAGCCAGGGGGAGGGGAAATGGTTGCATTTAATCCCCACAAAATGTTGTTTGAAAATAAATAACCGGTGCAAGAAATGATGAGAAATGCAGTATCACATAGATGAGTTGATGCTAAGGGAAGTAATCAGAATGAGAAAAACAATCTACACAGTGACTAGAACAAAATAAATGAAAAGAACAGAAAAAGTGATAAAACAAAACAAAACTGAAAATCCTCTCATGCTCTTGACCAAATGTAGAACCAAAGAAGAGATGTAAGAATGCACCTCTTAACCTTCTTTGAAGAGATAGAGGACCATGAGTGTGGAACAGTGCACATATTCTTGAACTAGCTGTACAAATTCTTGACAACAGTTATGATATTCCCCCTGACACTTCTCTATGTGAAACAGTCCCAGTTCCTTCAACAGATCCTCATCAGAAGGAGACATTTATATTAAGTATCTACTATAGGCCAAGTACTATCCTAAGTGCTTTAATTTGATTCTCACAACAACCCTGGAAGGTAGATGCAATTATTATCCCCATTTTACAGATCAGGAAACTGAGGCAGAGCTTAAATAACCTACCTGAGGTTACACAGCTAGTAGTTGGCTTTTTGGCTAGATTTGAACGTAGGTTTTCCCGACTCCAGGCCCAATAGTCTAGTGACTGTGTCACCTAGGTGCCTAGTCTTGGGAGCCTTCCCACCCTGGTTATTCTGTTCTACATACTCCCTAGATCATAAATGTATTTCCTAAAATGTATTATTCTGAAGTAAAAAACAATACTCCAGAAGGTACCTAAGTCCTGTCAGGGTTAAACAGGATTATTGCCCCATTATCAATTAATCAATAAGTCATACTATGTGCCAAATACTGGGCTAGGCCCTGGAAAAACAGACCAAAATCAAATCATCCCTGACCTCAACAAGCTTAAATTCTACTGGAGAAGATAATATGTAAATATATAAGTATGTACAAAATAAGTTTTTACAAAATAAATATATGATCCAATAACACTAGCCTCTTTGCTGTTCTTCAAATAGCTCACTCCATCTTCCAAATCCAGGTATTTTTACAGGCTGGCCCCCATGCATGGAATACCATCCCTCCTTATGCCCATATCCTGGCTTCCATGGTCTCCTTCATGTCTCAACTAAAGTCCTATCTTATGAAAGAACTCTTTCCTAATCCGTCTCAATTCTAATGTCTGCTTTCTGTTTCCAATTTATCCTATATCTATATGTCTATATCAATCTATATCTATATCTATATCTGTAGTCTCTATAGCTATTTGCATGTTGTCACCCCCATTAGACTGTAAGTTCCTTGAGAGTAGGGCCTGTCTATTATATTTCTTTGCATCCCCAAAACTTACCACAGTGCCTGGCACATGGTTGGTACTTAATTAATGTTTATTGATGGACTGACCAATGGAGACACCTTAGCAGACAAGCTGATTAGTCACTGTGTGGGAGGTGGTGTTTAAAGAAGAATAAAAATTGTGAGAGGTATCAATGAATTCCAGCAATGCAGAGACAGCTTACACAAATGAGAGAAAGCCATGGATGAGGGACAACAAGAAAGCCACTAATCTTAGACACTCTGCCTTTCCTAATACAGCCTCAAATTGGGTTGGGTTTTTTTTTGGTGGGGGGAGAGGGGAGGCTTTCTTATCATGTTGATTCTCATTGAATTTGCTGTCTAATAGATTTGTCTGTTTTCTTATTGATTAAATCTAAGTCATTTCTAAATCAATTATGCCAGAGACATCTTGATTCCCTTAGCTCTCCTTTCCATAATCAGTGTAGCTGTAGGTACATTGATATATTTTATTATTTACCATAAAATGGAATTTCCCCAGAGTATAGCCCTATAAAACTAAAAAAGTTGCAATTCCTGTCTATTGCCTCCCTTGGTTATATAATATAAGAGAAGAAGTAACTGATTTGACTGTAAATCTCCTGAAACCAAGAGGAGGAATTAATTCAGAAGTCACCTGTTAATTTCATGTGAGAGAAAGGGTGGTGTAGTAGCTAAAGAGCTGGTCCTATTCTTGACAATTATTGGCTTTGTAACCCTGAGTAAATCAACTCTGTCTACTCCAAGCAATTCTCTAAAGCCATCTTTTGCAGAAAGAGTCTCAATCCAAACTGGTTAAGGAAGCTGCTGACCAATGAAATCACAAACCCCATATTTTTAATAGTCAAAGCGAAAATACAGGGTGTCCCAAAAATCTTACTGCGTTTTTAAGCTCTAATCACCTAACACTGCACTAGGACTTTTGAGATACCCAATATTTCAACTGCACATGGTCAAAGCATGCCTTAATTTCTCCCTAGGCTGATAATTGAATTTACAGGCACTAATTAGATACCATGGGAAAGAGGATAAAAAGAAGAGGTCCCAGATCTGAATCTTGGAGAACATCCAACTGTGAGTGGGCATGACTTGAATGCTTCCCAGATCCATTTTATACAGCCTCAGTCTCTCTCCTGAGTTACAGTCTGACATCACCAGTTACCTTTTGGACATCTCAGACAAGATGTCTCACTCAGACAAGATGTTTCACAGGTATCTTTGACTAACCATGTCAAAAATACCACCTTTTATTTTCAGCTCCTCACCCTCACTCACCTTACATTGCCAATCTGAAGCCAAATCTAGTGATCTCTACCTTCACAATATCTCTGGTATATGTTTCCTTTTTCTACTTTATGCAGTCATCACTCCAGCTCAGGACCTCATCACCTCTTGATTGGATCATTGCAATAGTCTTCTAATTGGCCTCCCTGCCTCAAGTCTCTTCCCCATGCAATTTTCTCTCCAAGACACCACCCTTCCTAAAGTACTGGCTAGAGCCATGAGTTCCCAAAGTGGGTGACACTGCCCCCTGTGGCTCTAGAATGATCCAGGGAGGCAGTAATAGCCTCAGTTGCAATTAGGAGGTGGTGAATAAAAATAAGGGAGTGGTGGAAGCATAAGGAAAGAAGAGAAGAAAATTTTGCAAAACCATTTGTACATGTTTCATCTGCTGTATAACAGAGTTAAAGTCATAGTAATTACATTATTTTTCCAAATAAACCCAAAAAATGCAAGTTATAACTGATCAGTGGTCAAGTTTGCCAACAGGTCTTAATAAACAAGTATCGGCAGATGAGTATGTTCTGCACTATTGAGAAGTTCAGCACACATTAGGAATACGTTCATGTAATCACTTGTTTACAATATGATACTATATGGTTACATGATGCAGTATTGCAGCATCAAAATTTCAATGCAGGAAAAACCCCACAACTTTACAATAAATTATTAAATTTAAGATGCATCATTTCAAATATATATGTATATATATTCGAAATCATGCAAATTTAAAAAACAAACCATTAAAGGGCTAAAGAACGTAGATGGGGGAGGGGTTACTGAGTAGTTTTTTTTTAAGGGAGTGGTAGGCCAAATAAGTTTGGGAACCTCTGGCTGCTAGACCATGTAACTTCTTAATCCCATTCAATAAACTCCAGTAGCTCCCTATTGCCTCCAGAACCTATATAAGGTCCTGTTGGGCATTCAAATCTTTTTGCAACTTGGATCCTTCCTACCTTTCCAATTTCCTTATTCTTTACTCCCTTCCACACACTTTGTGATCCAACTTCACAAGCTTTTTTGTTGTCCCTGACATTTCATCACCCATCCTTGCATCCCATGCCTTGAGGTTTTCCCTCCTTATCTCTGTCTTTTAGTTTCTTTTAGTTTCAATACTCAAATCAAATTCTACCTTCTACAAGAGAACTTTTCTATTTCCCTAGGTACTGATGCCTTTCCTCTGAGATTAGCTTCCATCTATTCCATAGACAGATTGAGATGTATATATGGGTGTGCGTAGTTAGATACATAGATAGATAGATAATGTATGGATACATAGATAGATATATATGTGTTTGCATATGTAGATAGATAAATATATATTATGTGTATAAAGAGTAATATGAATATATGTGTGTAGATAGATATATGTATATGTATAGATAGATGATAGATAATGTGTGGATAAATAGATATGTGTTTATGTAGGTAGATAGATATGTGTATATGTGCGTGGATAGGTGGATGAATAGAGAGATAAATAGATGGCTAGCCCAATGGATGGATAGATGAATAGATAGATATGGATATACTTTCTGCCCTCAAGGAGCACTCATTTTAATGGGAGATTTACCATGTAAATAACCAGGATATATACGTATTTTTATCTATATATTTATATATCTGTATATATTTATACATATATAGCTATACTATATATGGAGGAAGATATACCATGTAAAAACTAGGTGTGCATGTATATTAGGCATATACACACATATATGCCTAGTTTTACCTATATATCAAGACATATCTAAATATGGTTGTAGATATATGGTATATATATTGAGAATCTAAGATATACTATATAAATAACCAGATATGCATTATACATGTATGTATGTGTGCATGATATAGGTTTATGCTATACCTATATCTCTAGAGAGATATACAATGTAAATAACTAGGTATACATATATATTTACATATATCTATCTATTTACATATAAATGTGTGTATATATGACATATATACCGGGTTATACATATACATCTAGAGAGATATACCATGTAAATTATTAGGTATAAATGTATTTATATGTCAAGTTATTTGCATATAAATATATATGCATATTTATACACATACTATATACACACACATATGTGTGTACATGCACATATTATATATACCTACTTATTTACATGGTCTGTCTCCCATTAAAATGGGAGCTTCTTGAGGGAAGAGACTATTTTTGTCTTTCTTCCCCCAAAACTTAGCTCAAAGACTGGGAAATTGTAAACCCTTAAATGATTGTTGTCTGCCTGCCTGTCTAAGAGGTGGAGAAGCAGGAGTGTATTCTAGGCTTCGGAGAGAAAACCTTTGCAAACACATGGAGGTGGGAAATGGAATCTTGTGGAGGAGTTTAATAACTAGAAGAGCAGTTTGGCTTTAATACAGAGTAGAGGAGAGAGTATGAAATCAGCCCGGCAAGATGGGTTGCAGCCAGATTGTCAAGGGCTTTAAACATCAACCAGAGGAGTGTGTATTGTATCCTAGAGGCTATGGGCAGTAACCGAAGCTTCCCCCGGCAGGTGAATGCTTCTTTGTGGTGACTATTTCTAGACTGGCCCACAATAAGCCTATTTAGACCGTAGCATTGCTGGCGTAAAACAATGAGTATTCTCCTAGAGTTCTGTTATGGGGAAAAGCAGGACTTTGTGGGCTGACCGCCATTTGTAATCCTGCCTCTATAGTAAATGAATTACAGGACCAAGCAATCAACTTATAAACAGACTTTTGGAACATGACCCATCTGTAAGCAGAGACTGCCTCCATTTCACAGGTTTGTTGTCTAAGGAAATTTGAGATGGGGATATATTCACAGCTTACCCAGGTTGCTTGAACAAGATATCAAACCAAATGCTGAAAAAGTTCTCCCACAGAGTTCACAAGGGAGCATAATCTCGCCCTAAAGATAAAGGGGTGGGTTATAATGGAGATTGAGAGTGGGGGAGGGACAATAAGGCAAGAAAGAAAAAGGAAAACTCTAGCAAATTGCATTTCCCACCCCTGAGGCCACATGAGCTCTTTGACTGAATCCAAATTTGGGCAGCACTTGAGGACCTAGAGGGCCACATGTGGACTGGAGGCTGAAGGTTCCCCACCCCTGAGGCCACATGAGCTCTTTGACTGAATCCAAATTTGGGCAGCACTTGAGGACCTAGAGGGCCACATGTGGACTGGAGGCTGCAGGTTCCCCACCCCTGAGGCCACATGAGCTCTTTGACTGAATCCAAATTTGGGCAGCACTTGAGGACCTAGAGGGCCACATGTGGACTGGAGGCTGCAGGTTCCCCACCCCTGAGCTAGTCTCTCCAATTCTCTCCCAAACCTGCCTCCTCTACCCTTCCAGCATAGCCTCTCTCTTAGACGGGGAGCTCAGCACCTATTTTAATGATAGAACCAGAACCAGAAAGCAATGAACTCTTTTAGCTGGCCTGGAGCTCTTCACATCCACCATTCCTCTCTTCTCCCTTCTCTACCTTTTTCTCTTTTAATTCATTGAGATGATAGCAAATACTTATTAATTACCTACTATGCACAAAGCCCCGTGCTAGGCACTATGGAGGAGACAAAAAAAAAATGAGACACAGACGCTGCCCCCAAAGAGCTTAAAGCCTACAAGAGAAGACAAAGACAATAGCTATAAAACAAAGTGCATTAAAAATGGCAGCTTGGTGGTGCAATGGATAGAGCACTGGGTGAGGAGTCAGGAAGACCTGAGTTCAAATCCAGCCTTAGACAATTCCTGCCTGACTCTGAGCAAGTCACTTAAAACCTGTTTTCCTCAGTTTCCTCACCTGTGAAATGGAGATACCTCCTAGGGCTGTTGTGAGCTAGAATGAGATAATTAATTGTAAAGTGCTTAATGCAGTGCCTGGGGCACATAGTAGGCACTATATAAATGTTAGCTATTGTGATTACTATTGTTAAAAATGGCAGCTAGGTGTTATAGTGGATAGAGCACTGGACAAGAAGTCAGGAAGACCTGAGGTCCAAATTCTGCCCCTGGCGTTTACTAGTTATGTCACTCTAGTCAGAGCATTTAACCTATCTTAGCCTCAGTTTCCTCATCTGTAAAATGAAAATTATAATAGCACCTACCTTCCAGATTCGTTGGGAGGATAAAAAAAAAGGAAGTGGTGGCAATAAAAATATACCACTGCAGTAAAAGACATACAAATAAGGCTCCATGATCTTTCAGGGGCAATGGCAGAGAAGAACAAGGAATCTGTCAGGCAAGAGTTTGCATTTGAGTTGGGCCTTGAAGGATAGATAAAAACTAAAAAGGCAGAGTGGGGGCGAAGAACATTCTCAATTCAAGGAATATCTCAGAATCAGTGAAGCCATGGGTATATGTGGGAACCAACAAATAGGCCAATTTGGGTGGATAATAGCTAGGAGATGAGTCTAGAAAGGTGGGTTGGGACTAATTCATGAAAGAGCTTCGAATGCCAATGTAATTGGATTAGACTTTATTTGAGAAGCAATGGCAAGCCAGGAAAAATCTTGAAATAGGAAAATGACTTTTTATCTTTTTTTATCTTTTTATCAAAAAGAACTATGCTTCAATGGATAAAGCAAAGGATTTTGAGCCAGGAAGACATAAATGCACATCTTACTTTGGATATTTACTATGTGGTCCTGGACAAGTCCCTTAATCTCACTCAGCCTCAGTTTCTTTATATGTAAAATAAAGTGATTGGATTTGATGATTTCTAAGCTCATCCAGCTCTAATTCTATGATCATATGATAAGATTCACCTGGAAATAGAGTATAGAATAAATTAGAGGGAATAATTGGGCAGACACAACTTGTCCCCAATGCTAAAACTAGGAAAGCTGAGGTGGTTGTGATGGGGTACAGGCCCAGAGACCTTTTCTTCCTAACCCCCAAAAAAGCCAATTTGTCTTTAGAAATTCTCCTTGACTCTTTCCTGCTTGATTCGGTTTTAGCCTGAGGCTATAGCCTCGCATTCTTATTTGGCCTAGATCTCTCCCTCTATTGTTACTTTAGATATGCATGCCTTCAGTTACTTCCCAACCTTGATATCCCATTCTCTTGGATCCTGGACTCTGGCTCCACCTTATCTTCCTTAGACTTCCCCTCAGGACCATCCCAAAAGCCCCCCACCAGTCACCCCAGACAACCCCTCATTCTTCCCACAATCTTTTATGTATTTAAATCCCATCCTGCCTTCACAAGGCGCTCAGATTCTTTAGGAGTCTAGCCTATGGCGGGGCTGCTGGAGGATCTGGCCAGTGTAGCTGGTCCCTAATAAACTTTGTCTTTTTCTTTGGCTAAGAAGGATTGAGTCGAATTCTTTCGGCAGGACCCGGTGCGTCAATATTTTGGGGTGTCGAGCACCTCTCCACCTTTCACTTCTTCAGTTGGGATTGCAATTTACCTATCACCACAGGAACAGCGAGTCTTCAGGATTGGGAAGCTGGCTGCTTCTACTTGATGAAAGCAATTGGTTTGAACTAGGAACTTTCCCCTTACTCATATGGGAGATATGGACCTCCCAGAGCCAGGAGAAGATCAGACGACCTGCCAACCAGGTCCCTAAGCCAGGGATCTGCAGGAGCAGTAAGACCTCCCAGTGAGGCAGAAATTTGATTGAATCAGTATCCCATGTTTAACTCAGCAGAAGGGGAAGAAAGGTCTCATTATTTCCAACCCTCTGGCAGAACATAGGCATCATGCCATTTTCCTCCCTCCCTCCTCTCTTATTTGCTTCAATCATTCAACTAGCATTATCAAGCTCCTACTATGTGCCAAACCCAAGGCTAGGTACTGGGAATTTAAAAAGGGGTAGGTACTGAGGTTGTGATTTCATTAGCACAAAAAACTTTCCAGGAAGGAAACTCTCTCTACCAAATGCAGGTCAATATATTTCAACAATTTTAATTTTTTCAGATTTACCTAGGACCTCAACTTACTGAGGACTTACCCAAGCTCACACAGCCAAGATGCATCAGAAGCAGAATTGAACCGAGGTCTTCTTGACTTTGTTGTTGTTTAGTTGTTTCAGTCACATCTGACTCTTTTTGGCTTCGTTCTGGGTTTTCTTGGCAAAGAGACTGGAGCGATTTGCCATTTCCTTCTCCAGCTCATTTTACAGATGAGGAAACTGAAGCAAACAGGGAGAAGTGACTTGCCCAGGGTCATACAGCTAGTGTCTAAGGCAAGATTTGAACTCAGGTCTTCCTGACACCAGGCTTGGCACTCTATCAACAGCACCACCTAGCTGCCCTTCTTGACTTTAACATCATCATTTTATCTGCTACACCATTCAGCCTCTCTATCCAGGGATACAAATACAAAGAGCAAAACACTCCTTCTCCACCAGTAGTTACTCAAAAACCTTGCTACTCACTATTTCTGTGGTGGAAAAGAATTGGAAACTGAGGGAATATCCATCAATTGGGAAATGGCTGAACAGGTTGTGGTATGTGACTGTGATGGAATACTATTGTGCTACAAAAAAAATGATGAAGGGGATGGTTTTAGAAAAACCTGGGAAGACTTATACGAACTGATGCAAAGTGAAGTAAGCAGAACTAGGGAAACATCATAGACAGTAACAGCAAATGATCAACTGTGAAAGAAATAGCTACTCTGATCAATACAATGATCCACAACAATTCCAAAGGACAAAGGACAAAAAATGCTATCTACCTCCAGAGAGAGTGAGTACTGGTAATCTCTGAGTGCAGATTGAAGCATATTTTTTGTATCACTTTCTCTGTTTTTCTCTCCCACAACACAGCTAATGTGGAAATATGTTTTACATGACTTCATATATGGAGTGGGTATCATATTTCTTGCCTTCTCAGTGGATGAGGAAAAGGATGAAGAGAGGGAGAAAATTTGGAATTGAAAATTGAAATTAAAATAAAAAAAACCTTGTTGTCCCCTGCCTAACCCCTCTAGAGTCCCAAATCTCCAGGTGCTAAGCAATAGACAAAGCTGTATCAAAGTGTACTTCCTTCCAGAGGTGATTGTTGAAGCCATGCAGTGGATGTAATCTTCAAGAAAGAGATTGTAGTGAAACACAGAACTCCAAAGCAGGAAGAGTTCTCCAAGGCTTTTTAGACCAATCTGTAACTAAAGAATTAATCTACAACAGCTCTGATAAGTGGTCATTTATCCTCTCCTTTAACCCCACCAGTGACTGGTAATTCACTAATAAACAAGATAGAACATTCTATTTTCATAGTCAAGAAGCTCTTCCTATATGTTAATCCTTCGGTAGAACTGGGAACTCATCAGTGTAGGCACACCATCCACCAGTGCAGATTACAACCCATCTCTACCTTCTTATCCTGTGTGGATTTTCCTTCCTTGTCACAAGATCAAAGATTTAAAGCTAGAAAAGACCATCCAACCTCTTTGTTCTGGGATGGGCCTGACTCAGACCAGTCTCATTATAGTTTATGTTTGAAATTGGGCCAAACAAAATACACAGAAGTCATTCAACAGTTGACCAAAAGAGATTTATTTAGCCATAGCAAGGCCATTGAAGAAGGATAAGCATTGAGGACACATTGAGTTGATTCATCTGAGTGAAGCAAGGCCTACTTGTCTAAATTGTCCATTTCGATCCACAGAGCTCGCCTGGAGCTCCTCATGGTTCCTTTGTACTCAAGAAATGATGTCAACAACCAGAGCCTTTAGTCCTCCAAATCAATCAAGTTTGGAGCAATGTCTCGATACCTTTTAAGGAAAAACCACTCTAACGTGAATGGATGCATAGGTTGGGACACTGCTCCCACCATACCCCTCATTTTACAGAGGAGGATCTGAGAACCAGAAAGGATAAGTGATCTACCCAAGGTCACACACAAAGAGCACAGCCATGATTCAAACTCAGGCTTTCTGACTCCAAATCTAACATCCTTGAGACCTCTTTGTCTTTTAACACTTCATGATTATCAGCACAATACTATTGCTGTCCCTCTGCTGTTTTTCTCCCTCAACACAAGGCCAGCCCACCTCCTTTTCCAATCATACATTCCCTTAAAGACATCCTTAGGCTAAGCTGAAAATAGAGCTCTTTATCATTTGTACTCTAGCTCTCTGTAGCTAAGCAGAGTAGTCTTATTTGTCTTCCTAATATTTAAAGACCATCATCATATTCTTTTCTCTAAATTACTCACTTATAATTCCTTCAACTAACAATCATCAGGAAGATCTTTACGGAATAGTTTCAAGAGACTTTTTTCATCATGATTGCAATCCTCTGGACATCCTCCAAGTTGGTAATGTTTCTCCTGAGGTGTCACACAGAAAATTGACCATAATGCCCCAGCTGTGATCTGAGAAGGAAAGAGGATAATGGCATTATGATTTCCATCATTCTGAACATTATTATTGCAGCTTAAAATATCTTTAACCTTCTTTTTGGCTGCCATATCACCCAGTTGACCAATTTTGAGATTATAGTCCACTAAAATCTCCAGTATACTTTTTTTCCTCATGGACTTCTTTCTAGTCATGTTTTCCCTATCCTTTACTTAGGCAGTTTATTTTTTAAAATCTATGGGGAGGACTTTACATTTATCCCCATTATATTAGATTAGCTTCTTGATGGTAGGAATTCTTGCTTTTGTTTTTTGGATGCCCAGCATATACCATAGTTTCTAGCATAAACCTATATGCTTAATAAATGTTTATTGAATGAATGAGTCATGTGAGATCCAGTTATCCCACCAGATTTCTCTTTCATCCTGATTTTGTCATCTGAGATATGTGCTACCACTGGAATAAGCCAGGCTTGACCTAGGCTGGTCTGGTATCTCAGTTTCAAGATGTCAGCAAAATGAGACACTTATGGAATAATTAACAATTAACAAAGGGCAGTTTACTTAGCCTAGCAAGGCATCAAATTCAGAGCAGGGAAAGAATATTCAGTGAGGATATGATGTTGATACCATTGAGCATATCTTCCCAACCTCTGCATTACTGTAGTAGCAACTTAGATTTGAAGATATTTCCCACCCATTGGTAGGCCATGTTCTGCTAACTTCACAGGAAGCCTAAGACACATGTAGTGGGAGGAGCTTCCTGACAGGAAAAGGAAGTTATGTCACAGGAAATGCAGAGAGAGAGAGAAAGAGAGAAAGAGAAAGAGAGAGAGAGTAGTTATGACTGCTAATGGCCACCCTTGTGATAGTTAGAACTGAACAGGCTGACTTAGCTGTACTGTGAGTTTGTTTTGGGGAAGACCCCAGCAGGGGGTTGGAGAGGTTTTGGGATGGCGAGGCTCCTTGCGATATCATGTTTTAAGTTCCTTGCTGTTATGATAAAGTGAGCTAACTGGTTGTGGGAGGTGAATATTTGGTTATGGGATATGGTTCTCTGGTGTCTGAATAAATTGTTTACTTCTTCTACCTTCTATGTGGAGAGTCTCATATACTTTGCGATACAGAACTACATAGGCATTTTGACAATTATCATCTACATTGTTATTATTGCCTTACTGATACAATTACCAGTGGTGGTCTGTTGGTCAAGCTTAAGGAAGACTATGAAGCTCCTTGTGCCCTGGATGTTTTGTAGTCCACTGACAAGGAAGCTATGTCAATGGCCTGAGCCTTTAATCCACTAAGCTAATTAAAAGTCTGAAGAATGGTTTCAGTTATCTTTTAAAGAAAAGAACAAGGTAACCTATATGGTGGGGAACCCTATAGATATTCCTCCTCCTGTGCTCTTCAAGTTCCATGTCTCCTCCAAAGTTGATAAGCAGGTCAACTCTATCTTTTTCCAGTTCATTGATAAAACATTAAATAGAGCAAGAGACCAAACAGAGTTCTGGGACATACTACTAGAAGCCTCCTTCCAGTTTGACAAGAAGAAAGTCAAAATCAAAACCCAAAGAGGACCACATTTAGACATTAGGAAGTGGAGAGCTAATGGACCTAAAGAGGGACCATGAAGAAAGCCAGAAGATTGTAGTGTCAAGAAAACCAAGAGAGTTACAAGGTGGGGACAGTCATGGCAATGTACTGAGAGTCCAGAAACCTGGGTTCTATTCTTGTCTCTGCAACTAATATTCTCAGTATGACCTTAAGGAAGTAATTCAACCTCTGTAGACTTTAGTTAACTATAAAACAAGGGGCTTGGATTAGATAATTTCAAAGGGCCCTTCCAGCTCTAACTTTATCATCTTAATACAGAAGAATAATTAATCAGAAGGGAGAAAGGGGTAGTAGATTGAATGACTAATATTATTTTTAATATTTGGAATTATAGAAATTTAGACCTGGAAAAATACACATGCACATATATACATATCTATGAAAAACCTAAATATATGCATATATACACATGTATGTAAGTATATGCATGTGTATATTCATATGAAGGCTTTTCCAGGTCTAAAATTCTTTAACACTAAACTATGGGTGCTAGTATTATCCTTAATTTACAGATAAGGAACCTGAGGAAGATGAAGTTGAAGTGGTTTTCTCAAGGTCACACAGGTGACAGGTAGCAGATCCAGAATTCAAGACCAGTGCCTTTCACTCCAAATTCAGCATCATGCTATCCCCACCCCCCCACCCAGTTCCTGATCTCTGGTGATTCTGCATCCTCAGAGGAAAGGGTTCATTATGATTCTGATTAACAGATAGCTATCAGGTCCACCTTAAGTCTTCTCATCTTGATCCCCTTCATTTTACAGATAAAGGAACATTTCAGTGATTTGCCCAAGGCTACACAGTTAGCCCCCTTAATGATGATTCCCAATTCTGTCCTCTTTCCAATCTGTAGTATTTATTAAATAAAGCTTGAGATTCCCTATTTTAATGTTTAAATCAGGGAAATTTGACAGTTTTTGTTGACATTTAATTTGTCTACAGCCAGCAGAATAGCATAATAGAAGAGCATTGCATTTAAGCTCAGAAGACCTGGGCATTCACTATATCTCTGTACATTTACTAATCTGTAAACCTTGACTTTCTCCTTGGACAAGCCGTTAAATTCTCAAAACCTATTTCTCTATCTAAAAAAAATGGCATTAATGATACCTATACTACTTCCTTCATAAGAGTTGTGAGAATCAAATAATATATGTAAAGAATTTTATAAATTTCAAAGGACCTTTGAAATGTCCAGTGTCAAACATTAGCTGTGTGTGTGTGTGTGTGTGTGTGTGTGTGTGTCCAGAACTGTTGATTTCATCTGTAAGGGACCTCGGGAAAGGCCACAAATAAATAAGTCATAGTCTTAGAGGCTTAAATAGTTGTTAGAAAGGTTCATTTATTTGTCTGTAGTCGCAAAACTAATATGTGGCCAAGGCAGGATGTGAACCGGGTCTTCCTGATTCTAAGGCTAGCCTTCTACAGTAATCCCCTTCACATTGTGACTTTCCCCATCACAGGCTGGCATAAGAAATTAAGTGAGAATTTGGGGGGAGTTTTATGGAAGCTGCAGACAACATACAAAAAGTTTAGAAACGGGAGCCAAGATGGCGGCTGGAAAGCAGGGACCAGCTTGAGCTCCCTGCCGAGCCCCTCCAAAAACCTATAAAAAAATGGCTCTGAACCAATTCTAGAATGGCAGAACCCACAGAACAGCAGAGGGAAGCAGGGCTCCAGCCCAGGACAGCCTGGATGGTCTCTGGGTGAGGTCTATCCCACACGGAGCTGGGAGCTGGGAGCTGGGAACGCAGTGGAGCAGAGCCCAGCCTGAGCGGCGTGGACCATCCAGACCAGAAGCCGGGCAGAGGGGGCCCTAGCGCCCTGAATATGTGAGCTGCGGCAGTTACGAGACTTCTCAACCCACAAACACCAAAGACTGCAGGAAAGGTTAGTGGCAATAGCTGCGGGAGTGGAAGGAGTTTGCAGTTCGGCTTCCAGCCCCGGGGGCAGCGGAGGTGGGGCAGCTACAGCTGTTGTTACTTCCAGCTCCAGGCCCACCTGGTGGGAGGAATTAAGCAGCGGATCAGAGCAGGGGTGCACAGCCTGCCGAAGATCTAAGCCCAGTTCGGGTTGGGGGTTCTTGGGGAAGGAGTAGTGCTGGTGTGACAGAGCTGTCACCTCCCCCCCAAACGTGGAACATAGAACTCGTTAGTCTACAAGCAGTCATACCCCACTGAAAAACTCAAGGGTCAAGTTAGTTGGTTGGGAATATGGCCAGGCAGCGAAAGCACACCCAGATTCAGTCTCAGACTTTGGATTCTTTCTTTGGTGACAAAGAAGACCAAAACATACAGCCATAAGAAGTCAACAAAGTCAAGAGCCTACAACAAAAGCCTCCAAGAAAAACATGAACTGATCCCAGGCCATGGAAGAGCTCAAAAAGGATTTGGAAAAGCAAGTTAGAGAAGTAGAGGAAAAATTGGGAAGAGAAATGAGAAGGATGCGAGAAAACCATGAAAAACAAGTCAATGACTTGCTAAAGGAGACCCAAAAAAATACTGAAAAATACACTGAAGAAAACAACACCTTAAAAAATAGATTAACTCAAATGGCAAAAGAGCTCCAAAAAGCCAATGAGGAGAAGAATGCCTTGAAAGGCAGAATTAGCCAAATGGAAAAGGAGGTCCAAAAGACCACTGAAGAAAATACTACTTTAAAAATTAGATTGGAGCAAGTGGAAGCTAGTGACTTGATGAGAAATCAGGATATTATAAAGCAGAACCAAAGGAATGAAAAAATGGAAGACAATGTAAAATATCTCATTGGAAAAACCACTGACCTGGAAAATAGATCCAGGAGAGAGAATTTAAAAATTATTGGACTACCTGAAAGCCATGATCAAAAAAAGAGCCTAGATATCATCTTTCAAGAAATTATCAAGGAGAACTGCCCTGATATTCTAGAGCCACGGGGCAAAATAGAAATTGAAAGAATCCATCGATCGCCTCCTCAAATACATCCCAAAAGAAATCTCCTAGGAATATTGTCGCCAAATTCCAGAGCTCCCAGATCAAGGAGAAAATACTGCAAGCAGCCAGAAAGAAACAATTTGAGTATTGTGGAAACCCAATCAGAATAACCCAGGATCTGGCAGCTTCTACATTAAGAGATCGAAGGGCTTGGAATACGATATTCCGGAGGTCAATGGAGCTAGGATTAAAACCTCGAATCACCTACCCAGCAAAACTGAGTATCATGCTCCAAGGCAAAATATGGATTTCCAATAAAATAGAGGACTTTCAAGCTTTCTCAGTGAAAAGACCAGAACTGAATAAAAATTTGACTTTCAAACATAAGAATCAAGAGAAGCATGAAAAAGTAATCAAGAAACAGAAATTGCAAGGGACTTACTAAAGTTGAACTGTTTTGTTTACATTCCTACATGGAAAGAGGACCTGTATGATTCAAGAGACCTCAGTATTAGGGTAGCTGAAGGGAATATGCATATATATATGTATGTTTATGTATATATATAAGTGAATGTGTATGTATGTATATATCTATGTGTATATATATGTGTGACACAGGGTGAGTTGAAGATGAAGGGAAGATATCTAAAAGAAATAAAATTAAATTAAGGGATGAGAGAGCAACATACTGAGAGAGGGAGGTAGGGAGAGATAGAATGGGGTGGATTATCTCGCATAAAGGTGGCAAGAGGAAGCAGTTCTGTGGGAGGAGGGGAGAGGGCAGGTGAGGGGGGAATGAGTGAACCTTGCTCTCATCAGATTTGGCCTGAGGAGGGAAATACCATGCATACCCAGTTGGGTATCTTACCCCACAGGAAAGAAGAGGGAGAAAGATAAAAAAAAAATAAAAGGTGGGGGATGATGGAGGGGAGGGCAGATGGGGGCAGAGGTAATCAAAAACAAACACTTTGGAAAGGGGACAGGGTCAAGGGAGAAAATTCAATAAAGCGGGATGGGTTGGGAAGGAGCAAAATGTAGTTAGTCTTTCACAACATGAGTATTGTGGAAGGGTTATACATAATGATACACATGTGACCTAGGTTGAATTGCTCGACTTCTTAGGGAGGGTGGGTGGGAAGGGAAGAGAGGAGAGAATTTGGAACTCAAAGGTTTAAAATCAGATGTTCAAAAACAAAAAAAAGTTTTTGCATGCAACTAAAAAATAAGATATACAGGCAATGGGGCGTAGAAATTTATCTTGCCCTACAAAGAAGGAAGGGAAAAGGGGATGAGAGGGGAGGGGGGTGATGGAGGGGAGGGCTGACTGGGGAACAGGGCAACCAGAATATATGCCATCTTGGAGTGGGGGGGAGGGTAGAAATGGGGAGAAATTTGTAATTCAAACTATTGTGAAAATCAATGCTGAAAACTAAATATGTTAAATAAATAAATTTAAATTAATAAAAAATAAAAAAAAAGCTTAGAAACTCAGAAATATATAAAATATAGGTATAGTATTATATATTATCAATATATTTTATATTTTAATACCATAATAATTCATACTTCTCTGGTATGAAGAGAGGGTTTTTTATGTGAATTTTCCATATTGTGGGGGTGGGGTGGAGTGCCACACCCCTAATCCTTACCATGGGGAAGGGATAACTGTATACAAAATGCCCCTTAGCCCCACCGCCTCTCACTTTGGCTCTACTTACTATCATTAGGGAGAAGAAAATGAAATATTTCCTCCCCCACCTTTTTATTTGGTGTAGACCTTTGGATTTATTGTGTCCCCTAAAAAACATCATGCTAAAGACCATCTTACTATGTAAAGAAAGCTGGATCACATGGCAATAGTTTGGGTATAGGTCTCTGGAGGCTTTGAAGTGCCCACTTGTATTGTTGGTAAACATCTACAACTGGAAAAAAAGTGAATCACTGATACTATCCTGGGAACTTTCTTCCTGTATCCTCTAGAGAAATATAATATATGGGTCATCAGGATATATTTTAAGTCTCAACATGATATTCTATTTGTCCTTTATTTAATAGTGATGAGAACAAATTAATAGGGAAAAATTCATATTGCAATGTAAAAGTTTATATTGCAGTATTTTGACATTCAACATCCTTGTTCAACGTATTCTCCATCTGCACCACTGGCATCCCTTTGACCTGAATGCCCTTGTGATTTATTACCATTATTCAGGTATTGGATATTGAAAACAAGGCTTCACATTTATATTGCAGTTTTCATTAAAAAGTTGTCATTGATCTGACTTCTTTCTACATTGGTTTTATTGAAGTAAATTGTGGCATTTTCCTATTCTTATCACAGCAATATACATTTGAGACAGGAAGATAAATGTCACTTTTTAATGAAAACTGGCCAGCAATTTGGATCACAGAAAAGGGGTGAGCCTGCCCACACTTTGACATTTCTCATTCTACTTTATCAAGCATAAGATTTGTCTACATTGTTTCACACTCCAGCATCTTCAGCCAAATCCCATGATTGGGATAAAACAAAATACCTTGGAAGTGAGCCACCAACTTTACATGGAAAGGCAAAATGTTATTAATAGTAATATTAATAACAATTATAACTTATATTTATGTAACATCTTGTGGTCACATTATATCATTTCTTTCCCATGAAATCCCTGTAAGGAGATAGGTAGGGTTGTATGTTGTAATCTCCATTTTACAGATGAAGAAACTGAGGCTTATAGAGCTTCAGTTTTCTGGTCAGTGTCAGTATTAGGAAATAATCCCAAAAAGATCCCTGCCTTTATTAGAACAGTAGAAATAGCTCCAAAGAAGGGCATGGTAATAGTGAAAAAAAAAAATACCAGGTGCAGAGGTGGGAACTTCTAGCCTCAAGGCCACACGCTGTCCTCTAGGGCCTCAAGTGTGGCCCTTTGACTGAATCCCAACTTTACAGAACAAATCCCCTTAATAAAAGGATGTGAAGTTTGAATTCAGTCAAAGGGCTGCACTTGAGGACCTAGAGGCCACATGTGGCCTCAAGGAGACAGGTTCCCTACCCCTTCACCAGGACATTCTATGACAGTGACTCAAGGAGTTTGTTAGATTGAATTAAAATTCATTTGCTTTTGATTTCTTTTGTTTCCCTATTACAAATTTGTATGGTCATGCAAAACAAATTTCTGTTTCATCCATGTTCAAGAAAGAAAGTGAGAATGAGCTCAAATCAGGTTTTCTGACAACAGATCCAATGTACTTCATTACACTTTCTTTGGGGATACAAAAAAGAAAGTATTATGAGCTCTTTGAGAGCAGGAATTGTCTCAAATTTTCTAGTATTTCCCCAGTATTTAGTACAGTTCTTCGTAGACAGTAGGTATTTGATAAATGTTCTTTTTAATCCATTCATTCATTTGTTCATTCATTCATGCATGCATGTGTGTATGCAAAGTTTCACATGGAAAACTGTTTCTCCTGGTGGGTGGGGTTGGAGAGGAGTGAAAAAGAGAAGGGTTTCTTGAGGGTAGGGACATAAGTGCTTATGCGATTGTGTTTGCGTTTCCTAGTCTTAGGAGACCTATTTCAATACCTATGGAAGATTCCAGAGGGTGTCAGTGGAGCACATAGAGGTTGCTTACATTGATTTTTATGATACTCTTTACCCCCAAACATACCAGCCCAATCCTGTATTTTCTGTCTTTCCCTGACAACTGAGTAGATATTAAAAGTGGAAGGACTTGTCTGAAAAAGTCTACACAAAACTCACCATCACTATCTAAAATAATGTCTTTAGTTATTAATGTGCAAGTAGATATGACTTTATCTCGATGTGTTCTTAACACAAAGTTGCTTTTAAAAACAATTCCTTGTCAGGTATGAGCTGGACTAGAGAGCCATTATAGCCCCATCCAGCTCTGAAATTGAGTGACACATGTAAGTTTCAGGTCATATTTGAACTCCTCTTCCTAACTCCAGGCCCAGTGGTCTGTCCACTGCACCACCTAACTGTGTAGCACAGCATCTAGCACTCAGTAGGTGCTGAATAAAGGCTTATTCCTTTCCCTCTTCTGAGAGTCATAGACTGCTGGATCTGGAAGGGACCTGAGCGACCTTGGTCTATCCCTTTTCTTTTACAGATGAGAATGCTGGAAGTCATTAGAACTGAAAGACACCTTAGAAGTCATCGGATCCAAGCTTCTCATTTTTAAAGATAAGTGAATGAGGTTCAGAGGGGTTGTCATTCATCCAAGGTGACACAGTTAATAAGTGAAGGAACCAGGACTTGAACCCCTTTCCTGGAACTAGCAGCTTGTGGTGCAGTGGTTAGAGCTCTGGACCTGGAGTCAGGAAAACCTGGGTTCAAACCCAGCCTCAAACATTTACTAGATGGGTGACTCTGGACAAGTAATTTAACTCCTGTCTGCCTCAGTTTTCTCAACTGTAGAATGGGGATAGTAAAAGCTCCTACCTACCTTGGAGAGTTGTTGTGAGGCTCAAATGAAATAACTGCAAAGTACTTGTGTAATTATTATAATATTATGTGTGTATATATATATATATGTGTGTGTGTGTGTGTATGTGTATACGTATGAATATGTAATATATATAACTATATATGTATGTTATATGTATGTTATATATATGTTATATAATATATATGTTATATATATTTATATATGTATGTTATATATATAATATATATTATATATATATTTACCTTGAAGAGTTGTTGTAAGGATGAAATAAGATATTTGTTTTTTAAAAAGTGCTTAGCATAATACCTGGCACATAGTAGGTACCAAATAAATGCTTATTGCCTTTCCTGAGATTCCAAGTCTAGAATTCTAGCTATTACATCACATTTCAATTCTGTCACTCTTTTCTGGGTCACAACAATAGAACCAGGGTCTGAAGGTTGGTGGCCCACTTTTGGAAGGTTGCCAATCACCTATTTAAGAGGTAGGGAAAGTTTTCCTTATTTGCTTCATTTAGATGACTCAAAGCAATCCCTCTCTTCCTCCATGATTGTGCAAGGGTTGGGGTGGGGAGGGGAGGCAAGAGGTGATTCATGAGGCAAGTCCTACCATCAGCGGATCAGTTTTGTTGTTGACTCATTTTTTTAGTCATGTTTGACTCTTCATGGGGATAGCATACTCAAAATCAGATCATATCAAACGTTTTTATTGACCTTAGTCCAATGTGAAAAAGACCTAGGGTTTTAAGTGGGCCATAAACTCAATATCAACCAATCTTCCAAACTGTAGAAGTGTCAGGTAGGTAGCACAATGGATCAGAATTCAAATCTTGCTAACTGTGTGACCCTGGGCAAGTCACTGAACCTCGATGTGTCTCAGTTTCCTCCACTATAAAATGGGGGCGATAATAGTACCTCCCTCCCAGGGTTGTTGCAAAGATTAAATGAGATAATACTTGCAAAGGGCTTTGCAGAGCTTACAATGTCATATAAATGCTAGTTATTATTATTCGTGTGACAGATAACTATATACTTTGCTTGTAGACATTTTCAGAGCATGGTGTTCAGTTCTGAGCACCACATATTTAAAAGAAGCCTTGTCACACGCTATAGCTTTCAGGGGCAGCCAGCAAGGTGAGAGGTTTAGTCAACACTGCCCAGATCAGAGCCATCCAAAATACAGGCCACCCGTGTCCTGCAGTGTGATTTTATGCGGCCCACCTGTGGGTTTTAATTTTCACAAGCAAAAAAATAAAATAATAATTTGCATGGAATGTGTATTATAATCTCATTGATGTTAATTTTCTTTGGTGTTTTTAAGCATGGAACATATCGCACGGAATTTTCAATCAATCTGTGGGATGTGTTCCATCTGAACGATGCAGACTAATCAGTAGGCACCTAGTTTTATACTGTTGTGTTGTTGCTTTGCTATTTTGTGTTTGCTTTTGTGCTTCACCTCTTTGCCTGTATTATTGATGACGTGAGTTCCCCCACTTTCTATTAGTGTGCTGCATTTTTTATTCTGGTCGAGGCCTTTGAATAACTATTTTATTTTAACGCAGCCCTAAGATAACCTAAGGTTGCACAGCCCTGGCCTGGATGGTAGCATTCACGTTTATTTTGGAGAAAAGAAGATTTAGGGCAAGCATCTCTCTCTTTAAACCTTCCAATGGGTTTCATGTGGGGGGGAAAAAAAGGCCAGTTTTGTGTGTGTTTACTCTACTGTCTCATAGCTCAAACATTTTGATCATTCCAAATCTGACAGCCCCAGCCTTACTTCCTTACTTTCTAATCCTTTCTTGAATATTTTCTACCACCGAGCTACCCTAGATCTCTGGCATCTTCACGCTTCTCACTAGTTACAGACCTTAGATACTGAGATAATTTCAAATTTGAGCAGGGCCATCTATTTGCAGAGAGAGAGTAAGTTCACTGATTGATATGGGGAATATAAGAGAATCCAAGAGGTAACCAAGTATCTGTCCAGTGACTAAATGCACAATAACTCTTCCTATAAAGATTAATGTCCATTATTAATTTATGAATTAAGATTCATATCTATTATCATCAGGCATTCCTTCCCCACCATTTAAGGATATTCCATCCTTTCACAGCTCTCCATTCCAATTGTCCTTTGTAGACACAGTTTTAACAATACAGAAAACTTGATTAACTAAATAATAAGTGATTACCAAATTTTGGTAACCAAAAAAACTTGACACTAATTTTATTAGAGTTAGAGTGCCCTCTAAATCTTTAATACAGACCAATGTCCTCATTTTACACATTTGAAAATAATTAAAAGAATCTATCAGTCAACTTTTATTAAGCACCCACTATGTGCCAGGCACTGTATCCCTGGGGATACAAAAAGAGGCAAAAGAGAGTTCCTGCCTTCAAGGAATTTAGAAATCTAATGGAGGAGACAACATACAAACAAATATATACAAAGCCAGCTATATACAGGATAAATAGGAAATAATTAACAGAGGGAAGGCACTGAAATTAAGAAAGGCTGGGAGAGGCTTCCTGTAGGAGGTAAGATTTTAGTTGGGATTTATAGATATATCACAAAAATTATAGTATTATATACATTTTATTTATATATATACATATATATATACATACACACACGCGCACACACACACACACACACACACACACACACACACACACATATATATATATATAATTTATCCAGAGAGGATAGCAGTCAGAAAGAAAGGTGAAGTGTCTTGCCCAATGTAATACAGGTAATGACAGAATTCAAACTAGGTTATCTGATAATGCATACATCTATCTAAATGCCTGTCTTCTTTTTTCCTTTGTATTCAATGATTCAAAAAGCATTTATTAAGTATTTACTGTATGTCAGACACTGTACTAGGTACTAAGGAGAGAAAGACAAAAACAAGACAGTCCCTGCCCTCAAGAAACTTACCTAAAACAATATTCAATAAGAGATTATGACTGGGAAGTACAAAACTTCATGATAAAGAAGAAGGAGGAAGAGGAAAATTCCCACTCAGCTTAAGTATAAACCCCTCTTCAATTTGCAGTACCCACGTGGACTTAGGTAGTCTCCTGAACGATAGTCCTGTGATATTTTGTACATGCAGGGAAATAGGACTCCTGATTGGCTGGGAGACCTCTGAACTCATGGAATTTTGCATGAGTTGGGAGATGAGCCTCCTGATTAGAGAGAAAGGGAGGAGGTAGAAGAGGGATTAAGGGGAGAGACAAAGATGGAGGGGGGAGAGGAGAGAGAGAGATATAGGACAAGAAATAAGGTACAGACTTTTGAATGGCAGATAGGAGACCTCCCTAGAGCTGCTGATATGTGAGGAAAGTCAGAATCCCAACATTTCCCTCAATTCCCAGTGACTGTATCCTAGGCACTGCCAAGAGTGGACTTTTGGGTGAGATTATTCTCTCCTTAGTTGATTTGAGATTTCATCTCATTGTCAAGTCACAGAACTCCTTTATTCTTGTATAGTCTATCACTTAAACTAATCCGTATGGCTTCCCTCAGATTTTTACTGCTTTACTGTTTCCTTTGATAAATGTTTGCTAGTTCTGAGTGATTGTCTTTTTTCTATAATAAACATTTTTTGGAAGAGAGCTAAATTGGCTGAGATTAAGCTGTTACCTTCTCAGTCTTGGGGAGGGCTATTTCCCTTATGGAGCAACCAAGAAAGGTGGGTTTTATCCTGAACCCCAAAACAGAATCCTGCCTCTAAACAGCAAATATATGTTTATGTGTATGTATATATATGTGTGTATATGTATGTATAGGTATGTGTTTCATATGTATGTGTATATATGCGTATATATACACATACACATGACATATGTATGCATTCATGTATATGTGTTTGATATATACATATAAAGGTATAGAATTTATGTCCCAATATCCCATTTGAAGATAGGGGAACAAAGGAATGATTGCCTAGTCATAGCTGTCTTCCTACTCTCCACAAAGGAACTCCAGTCTCCCTAATATGTGGGGTAGGGTGAAGCATTCCTGATCTATCATGGATATCCATGTTACATATGACCTAGGTCATTGTGGCCTGCTTTAACCTGTTACAGCAGGTTCAGATCATCACCCATACTATATTTCTAAGGTAGGTAGGAAGGAAACAGTATTTATTGAGCATTTATTATGTTCTAGGCACTGAGAAAGAGTGATAGTGACAGACCAATAGCTTAATAGAGTGATAGATCAATAGATGAGAGGGAGAGAGAGAGAGAGAGAGAGAGAGAGAGAGAGAGAGAGAGAGAGAGAGATGGATAAATAGATGGATGGATCATTTATTAAGCATTTGCTATGTACCAAAGACTGTCAAAAGCACTGGAAATAAAAATAGAAGCAAAAAGGCAGTCCCTACCCTTAAGAAGCTTACTACATTCTAAGATGGAAAGGTAATATCTAAAAGTTTCTGAAAGGGGGATGAGAGGGAGGAGAAGGTGCCCATTTAGGAGCAAAAAGCAAAAGTCCAGAGAATCAAAAGGAGAGTAAATGAGAAGTGGTCTGAGCTCTTCCTCAAATAGAGGCTCTGGGGAGACTCACCAGTGGAAAGTGGGGCACAGCAGCAAGGGTAGAGGCATCACCAGGGCAAGAAGTCAATTCTAATGAAAATCCCACATCACTTTGTTTCCCATTGGAATCATGTCCAATGTTTGTATTGAGATCACAGATTTTGAGTTGAAAGGGACCTTTGAGATCACCTAGTAACCCCCTCCCCCATTTTAAAAGATGTGGTTAAGTGACACACTCAGAGTTACACAGCTAATAAGTGGCAACTATGATTTGAACTTGGATTACTCTTTCCATTGTATCAGACTGCCTGTCAAGTCACCTTGGAATTTTTTAAAATGCTATTTTTGTGCTTGAGGATATAATGTCGATGAGAAGTGTTTGATGAGAAGCCTAGGACGTCTGTTTAAGATTGCTATTTGATTTAAAATTCTAGACACTAACCTGTTTGGAAGCCACTCTGATCTTTAATCTACATCAAATTCTGGATGCACATCAAGAACCAAGCAAATCAGCATTCTTTTGGCCTGACCATCTCTAGGTGTTTCCCCCACTTCAGTGATGTTCTTGAAGCAAACCTTTTCCAAGATCTCTCCCTCCCTAAGCCAGATTTCTGAGTTATGCCAGCCCCTGAACTTCCTTTTGATGTTTCCACAGCATCATCCTTCCAGGTTGAATCTTTCCTTTAAGGTAGTGCTTTATACTTCTCTTTGACAACTTGGCTTTACAACCAAATTGCAGAGAAGCTGATGAATAACAGCGTGAAGAGTCTAATTAATTCACTTTCGCCCACCAGGCACTAGGCATATGTAGGATCTGCGCTGCTGTTAAGTTCTAAACAATTATAGAATCATCAAATATCAGAGCTGGAAAGGACCTTAAAGATTGTCAAGTCTATCACTTTTTAAAAACAGATGAGGGAACTGAGGCTCAGAGAAATTAAGTGATTTGCTCAAGGTATCTCCAGTATACAGTCAAATCTCATGACTCTCAGAACATTTGGCTTCCATGTTCCTGATGTGGTGCCACCTGTGGGAAAATAGGAACTAAATGAGAAAACAGAAAACCTGGGCTCACTTCTCTTTCCTTCTTCCTCTGAAATGCGAATAACCTTAGACAGATCTCTAATATCATTCTGTTCAATGTGCAAGGTGCTTCTTTTGTCTCAAAGTACCTTCCCATCTATTACCTAATTAGATGCTTTCCTCTCTGGGCTTTGTTCTTCCCCACCACCTCCACAACTACCCTCATCTGTGAAAAATGAAGATTCCTTTGCTTGTAAGTTGATGTGCGGCATAGTCAGTTCCTGAAGCTCTCCAGGTGGCACTGGGTAGTATCCAGTGAATGAGTAACCCAAAGATGCCTTTCCTCCTTCCATCCAGTAGACTCCTGTTCTGTCCCCACCCCAATTAAAAAGAAAGCTGATGAATTTTTATATTATCCCCCAAGAAAATCATACTCCAAAGTAGATTATTTGCCAGCGTAATCACAGTGTAATACATTCCTTTGCCTAAGAGAAATATTTTTTTTAATTCACTGCTGTCTCCCATTATCCTTGCAGCTGTCTGATCCCTCAATACTCTTTGTTTATGAAGATAATGAAGAGTTAACTGTATTTTAAAACATCCTCAGCTCCACAGGAGAAAAGTGGTATTTAAGCATGAGGATTTTTTAAAGTAACTTCTACTATCTAATTTTTTTAAACTGAGGGAAGAAATTTCCACTTGTTCATCATTCTCAAGGGTATTCCTCATGGGGTTCACACTTGGACCAAGTCACATTATGTGTATGTAGCAGAGGGGGTGGAGAAAATGACGCCACTCCTCTCATTCCCTCTGGCTCCCAGCCATTTTCCACAGATGAAATCTGGCTAAAATGAACACTAAGACTATCTGTTTGTGGGAGATGAAAAGGGGGATTCTACATCAACTGAGGAACTGAAGAAGAGGGCTGCCTTTATTTCATAGTGACCCATGTTTACATACTGACTATTTGCTAATGATCATGGGATCATAGATTTAGACCAGGAAAGACCATTGAATCCAAACTCTTTATTTTTTATAGATAAGAAAACTGAGACTCAGAAAGGCTCGTCAAATCCTATGTACCTAGTAGCTTGCCCAGGATTTCATGAACCTGTCTGAGCCTCAGTTTTATCATCTATAAAAATATAAAGAGGTTAGATTCAATGGTCTTTCCTGCTGTATATCTACGATCTCATCATCATTAGCAAATAGTATATAAACATGAGTCACTGAATAAAGAGGCAATCCCCTTCCTCTGGGGAAGCTAGTTGAGTGTGTGAGGCAAGATTCTAACCCAGGTCTTCCTGACTTCAGGCACAGTGTGCTTTTAGCTATATCACTTAGTTATCTACTCCAGCCACAGTGGCATAGTGTGGAACTTAAAGTCAAGACTTGACTCAAATTCTGCACATCATGGGGCCACCTTTGTAACTATGGGGAAGTCACTTAACCTCTGCAGGCCTGAGACAATTCCTTAAGACATTTACTAATTTGTAACGGTCATCTCCATTGATGGAGAGAAGCTGATGAAATAAGAGATTCTTCTTGTATTAATGTATTTTACACTGGGAGCATAGCCTCCTTTATTCTCTTCCCATCCCAGGTCACTGGACAGCTCCAGATTCCTAATTCTCAGATAGGTTCTTGGCTGGCCAGTACACTTGGGAGGGATCTGTTCATTCCTCTTGTTGCATCCAATACAAGCTTCATTTTCCCTGTATATCTCTACTACAGAATAAGTGGCCCCCATCACGCCTAGATTGAATTGCTGAGCCCCATAACTTGCTTCTTTCCACATTCATACTCTGCTCTGCTCTTCAGCCCTCCTCACATGTCTGCTTTTTTGTTCTCTACCATTCCAATACCTGCATTTTCTTTGTGATCCGGGCAGATCTTTCCTGACTTATCTCAGCTAGCATTGACATTTCCCTTTTATGAATTCCTAATGCCCAGATAAGATGACAAGTATTACACAGAACAACTGAGCTCTGAATTCTATATTGCATTGTTCTTGAGTGGTATTTTTTGGTATGAAATCTTGTCTTTTCACCCAAATGGGAAGTTCAAGGACAATGTCTTCCATGTCTCAGTTTCCTCTAGAGCATCTGGGACAGTGTTGAACTCATTTGGGTTTATTTGGTTTTTTTTTACATTTTTTAGGTCCAGATTCACAATTTCATCAATGCCAGAACTCCCAATATGGTAGCTCTCTCTACTAATGCAGACCAGCAGCTCAGTTGTAACTTAGAGAATTGTCTGGAGGCACGGAGGAGTTAAATATCTTGCCCATAGTAACACAGCTAGCATGTCACAGAGTCTGGAATTGAACCCAGGTCTTCCTCTAAGACCAGCCCTCTGTCTAGGACTTTACATTGTCCCTAGTATAGTAAGCTTCATAAATATGTATTTGCTTGACCTAAAGTTTGTTGTTGCACCATTTTAGTCACGTCCACCTCTTTGTGACCCCATTTGGGGTTTTCTTGGCTAAGATACTAGAATGGTTTTCCTTCTCCAGCTCATTTTATAGACGAGGAAATTGAGGCAAACAGGGTGAAGTGACTTGCCCAGGGTCACACAGGTAGTAAGTATCTGAGGCCAGATTTGAACTAAGGAACATGAGTCTTCCTAACTCTAGACCCAGTACTCTATCCACTGTACCACCTAGTTGCCCCAGACCTACAATAGGCTGTGAAAATTCCCATGATATAAGATCACTGTTCCAGAGTTTACAGTAGGAAGGCAGAATATGATGTCACTAGAGGACAGGGTTCAGATGGCCCTAGGGAGCATACCTATTTCTTCCTCCCACATACACACCCCCAAACACTCTAAGGCAACTCTCTCCTCCCCACCCACCCAAACACCGGAAAAGTAGTTCAGAAACCTCTACAACCTCCAAACAGATGCCTTAAAACCCTCAGGGCTAATCCAACCTAACCTGCAATTTGGGAACAATATTGAAATTACCCAACCACCCTATTGCAGACCAAGATACCTCCTAAGCGAGGTTTAACAATCCACCTTCCTTCGACAGGAATATCAGGTTTGACCAGGTTATTATTCTGATTTTAACTGACTCCAGTCAAGAGAAAAAGGTAAAACTTATTTTCATTTAATCCCCTTAGGGAGTAAAACAGTTCTCCTAATGGGATTCATTAAAAGACCTCAAAGAAAGCTGTAATTATTGGTGTTCTGTGCTAGAGTGCCAAACATCATAGCACTGAGAAGCAAACACATTTAATGGAATCCTAAGTGCTTCAGTGTCCAAGAAAAACCTGCCCCTCACTGGATCAATAAAGGGCATGTGGTCCTATGAATACTTTACTAGTTACTTGTTGTTTTAGAATTCATAGTCAGAACTGGAAGGGACCATGGAGATCACCGAGTCCAAATGCCTTTCTTAGAGCTAAGGAAATCCATCATTCCACTTAAGTCTTCTTTTCTCCAACCTAACCATCATTTCTCACTTTGCATGATTTGGTTTCCAATGCTGGTTGCCTTCCTTGAGGATTGCTATGGTTTATCAGTGTGTCTCCTAAGATGGGAAGCTGGGAATTGAATGTAATACTCCAGAAAATTGTGAGCAAGAAGCTGAAAGCATGGTGGAAAGAGTGCTAGATTTGGAGGCAGAAAGCCTGGGTTCAAATCTCCCCTCTAAACCTGCCTCATTAAGCTTAATTAATTAATTGGACAGTTCACTTAAATCTCAGTTTCCTCATCTCTAAAATGAGGGTATTGAATGAGGTAATCACTGATGTTCCTTCCAACTCTAAAGCTTCTATCCTATGATGATCATCTCATTTATTGTGGACATTATACTTGAGAATGTGACACTTTTTTTTTTGGATACCATATCACATCATTGACTTTTATTAAGCTTTGTACCCAGGTAGTACAATGGAGTCAGGGAGACTGACGTTCAAACCCTGAGTCAGACACTTTATTTGAAATTTAAAAATAAAATTTAAAATCACTTGATTTCTGCCTCAGTTTGCTCACTTATAAAAATATGGATTATTATGAACATATCTCCCAGGGTTATTATGGGGATAACATGAAATAATATTTCTAAAGCAGTTTACAAACCTTAAAAACTATACAAATGCTAGTTATTATTTCTATTATTTTAAGGCTATAGGGGAGACAGTATAGTATAAGAGACAGAAGGTTTGAAGTCAAAGTAGATTCTAAGTCTGTTTCTACCTGTACAATATAGGACCTCATTTTCTTCATTTGTAGGTGAGAAGGTCAGATTAGATGACTTATGAGACCCCTTCCAGCTCCAAATTCTCCTAACAAAATCCCTAGAGCTCTTTCATATGAAGCATTTTCTAGCAATACCTGTCCCATCTTGTATTTTGCACATGATTTTTTGAATTCAAATGTGGTTCATGTGAAATGTCATCTTAATAGATTTAGCCAATCATGGCAATCATCAAAAAAATCTGGTACTGTCTAAGAAAAAGAGTGGTAGATCAGTGGATGAGATTAGATACATAATATACAGTAGTAAATGACAATAGCAACCTTTGATAAACCCAAAGATCCAAGCTTTTTAGGCAAGAAATCATTATTTGATAAAAACTGCTGGGAAAACTGGAAAGTAGTTTGGCAGAAATTAGGCATAGGCCAATATCTTATACCATATGCCAAAATAAGGTCAAAATGGGAACATGATTTAGATTAAAAGGGTATTGTAATAAGTAAATTAGGTGAACACAGAAAAATTTACCTGCCAGATCTATGGATAAGGGCAGATTTATTACCAAACAATAGATAGAGAGGACTACAGGAAATAAAATGGATAGTTTTGATTACATTAAGTTAAAAGGGTTTTGCATAAACAAAACCAATGCAACCCAAGTTAGAAATAAAGCAGGAAATGGAAAAATCTATAACGAGTTTTTCTGATAAAGGCTTTGTTTCTCAAACATATGGGAAACCGAGCTAAATTTATAAAAATAAGAGTGATTCCCCAATTGATAGATGTTCAAAGGATATATACAGGCAGTTTTCAGAAGAGGAAATCAAAGCTATCAATAGTTATATGAAAAAAATGCTCTAAATGACTATTGATTAGAGAAAATCAAATTTAAAAACACTGAGGTACCACCTCATACCTATCAGATTGGCTAACATGACAGAAAAAGGAAAATGATGAATGCTGGAGGGGATGGAAAAAATAGATACTCTAATGAGCTGTTGGTGGAGTTGTAAACTGGTCCAACCATTCTGAAGGACAATTTGGTACTCTACCCAAATATAGAACTATGCTTACTCTTTGACCAAGCAATGCCACTACTAGGTCCATATCCCCAAGAGATTTTTTTAAAATGAGAAAAGGACCTACTCATGGTAGCCCTTTTTCTGGTGGCAAACAATTGGAAATTTAGAGGCTATCCATCAATTGGTGAATGGCTGAACAGATCGTAGTATGTAATTGCAATGGAATAGTATTGTTCTCTAAAAAACGATGAACAAGATCCTTTCAGAAAAACCTTGGAAGACTTATATGAACTGATGCAAAGTAACATGAGCAGAACCAGGAGAACACTGTACACAGTAAGAACAATATTGTAATGATGATCAATTGTGAGTGACTTAGTGACTGATCAATACAAGCACCCAAAACAATTCCAAAAAACCCATAATGAAAAATGCAATCCACCTCCAGAGAGAAAACTGAAAAATTCTGAGTTCAGATTGAAATAAACTTTTTCACTTTTCAATTTTTCTTGCTTTTTGAAAATAATATGGCTAATGTGGAAACGGGTTTTGTATCTTTACATGTATAATTGATATCATATTGCTTGCCTTCTAAAAATGGGTGGGGGATGGGTAGATGGAGGGAGAGAATTTGGAACTCAAAATTTTTAAAACGAATGTTAAAAATAAATAAAGAGTCTTAGCCAATCATCCATCACATTCATTAATACTCCTAGTTTGGTATGACCACAAATGTGATCAACATACCATTAGGAAATTATTTTGTATTTACTTTGTCTATATTTCATAGCTGATCATTTAGATTACTGTCATTTCTCTTTCAAAGAATGCAAGCTCCTTGAGGATTGAGATGGCTTCATTTTTGTCTTTGTATGTAACAATCCCCAGCACATAGTAGGTGCTTATTAAATACTACTTGAATGAATGAATATGATTGCCCTCGAGTAATTAATGAAAATGTGGAACAAAGAGGGCCAAAGTTTCCCTAGGAATATTTCACTAGAGAGTCCCTCCAGGTTGGCATTCACTCAGTTAGTCCTGAATCCCCCTATCTGCCCTGCCATCAATCCTACCACCCTCCAACTTGCCCACAAGGGGAGAATCAGAGTTTTTGTCACATGCCTTTCTAAAATATAGCTTTACTTTGGCTTATGGCATTTCCCCCATCATGAGTCTAGAAATGGATAGAGAATAGATCTGTGATTTCATAGCCAGAGAAGTCTTAGGCATGGAAATTGCATCTACTAATATAGGTTATCATTTTGGAGGTTCAAGGTCTCCCCAGGTGTCCTCTCTCATCTCCAGCCATGCCACCATTTATGTCACCTCTCTTTTCTGTACCATCTTTCCCCATGAGAATGTAAATTCCTTGAAGGCAAGTAATATTCAGCACAGTGTAAATATTTAATAAATACTTTATCACCTATCTATATGCTCTTCAATTTATTGTCTTAGGGAGTTTCTTAGAGCAGTGGTGTTGAACTCAAATAGAACCCTGAAGGTCACATATTATCTTAGAAAACCACAAATTAACATTATCTATATTTTATTGTATTTTTTTAAACTTTGTTAAACATCACCCAATTACAATTTGATCTGGCTTGGGTTGTGAGTTTGATACTTCTGTATTAGAGCACTGAGAGATTAAGTTACTTGCCCAGAGCCAAGTAAATGTCAATAAGAACTGAGAACTGAACCTGTCTCCAAGGCTACCTCTCTATCCACCATAGTCATGAAGCCTGTCTAGAATCATTATAAAAAAAAAGATATATGATTAGTCTCAAATGACCTATTTTTGATGATCCTTACTGATAGCCACTTCCTTTTCTATGTACCACAAACCAACCCATTAATAATACATTTTAGAATTTTGCCAGGAATCAAAGAAAAACTCATCAACCTCTAAACTGAAGAATTTACCTTCTTCCCCCCACTTTTTTTGGAAAATTCATTCCACATTTGCTCTTCTCCACTCTTGTGGCCCTGTTTGTCACCATTTTTCAAATCATCAACCATGACTGATCAATTATACCTGCTACATCTTTCAGTACCTTGGAATGTAGATTTTCTGAACCTGATGACTTCAACTCATTAAAGCAAAGTAGTTGCTCCCTTACCATCTCACTTATCTTGGGTTTCATATCCCTGTTAACCATTTTTCATTTTGGTTTTTGTTTGTTTATTTGTTCTAGCTGTCCCAATTTAAGATCATTTCTCCTTATTTTGTAGAACAAAAGAAAAAAACAGAATGAAATTTCTCATCACTGGAGTTCTTCAGGTGGGGAGGCTAGATGACTGACCATCTGCTAGAATGTTGCATGGAAGGCCCCTATCCAGGCATGATAGGTCCCTTTCAACTCTTAGGGGCTTTGACTGAATAGTTCTTTGATCCCATATACTTTAAAGCCCAAACTACATGGTTATATGGCTGTGGATAAGACACCCCCTAAGCCTACTGCATCATCTGTAAGTTGGCATTGCCTACTTCATAGATTTATCATGAGAAAAGCATTTTATAAAATGTAAAGCTCTCTACCACCTACCTTGCAGGGTTGTTATGAGATCAAACAAGATAACATATGTAAAGAGTTTGCATACTTTAAAGTACTATCTAAATATGAGTCATTATTCTTAGGATATAAGTAAGAGCTATTGCTGTTAGGGGTTTTTAGATTGAGTTCACAAGTCTGTGTATGGAGAATAATAAGGGTGATGGGATATTTGTCCAGGAACACCTAAGGATATAAGTGTTGGGTGGGATATGAGGTCAGGATGTAAGGACCTGAAGCAAGTGACTGTTTGCAAGGATGACTTGTACAGCATTCACACATATGGGTCAATGTTAAGGCCAAAATTCACAGATTGTTTCTATTTAGCTCTTGAGGTCAGCCTCCAGGTTGGCCTGATGTGGCATTTTAGGAGTATAGATTTAGAACTCCTTGATAGCTTACATACTGACCTAGGTAGGGAACCTGAGGCCCCAACTATGTACCTTCCCCAAGATCACACAGGTAGTAAATAGTAATGCCACAGCTGACTCCAGATTCAGTGCCTCCAAACCCAGCAACCTCCTTCTGGTGTTTACTCAGTTGAAATGCTATCAGATTCAGGAGCATGGAACAAATTTCCTATTTTCAAATATTGCTAATGCTTTTCTCCAACCTGCTCGCTCCCTTCTTCCTCTGACAATAGCTTAATGTTCTCCCAAAGAGTAGGAATCTTCTCAGTGTCTGATCTTTCATCTCCTCCAAACAGATAGATGAGGACATGTAGGAAATATCCCTGTTCTCTATCTAGATTGGTATAAAACAAATGAACAGGGCCTCGGTTCTCATCTTTCCTTCATATCACACCCTCCCCAATACCACAAAAAAAAATTCTATCTGTACTTTATAGAAAATGTCAATTTTGAGTAAACAAGCATACAATTAAAGACAAAAACTATTCTGTTCTTTATTAGCCAATATTCTTAGGTGGAATGTTATGAACTTTGCAGCGGTGTTGGAGGTAGGGAAGCAGAACCCTGGATTTGTGGTTTTAGCTGTGTAAGGAACTTCCTGGGTAGAAACTGCTTCTTTTCATGGTCTGGTTCATGAAACAAGGAAAGCTTTCCTGTAGCCAAATGTGTAAAATTAATGGCATGTCCATGTGTGTATATGTGTGTGTGTGTGTGTATGAGTATATGAGTGTAGACATCTTACATGCTCTTTTGTAACAAGGTTCTTTCCTGAGCCTACGCTAAGATCATACAAAACTCCTTAATAAATGTAATCCCAGATAACTTTATTCAGCTATCCTGATTCTCAGTATCTAAGGAGGCAGAAAAGGCAGAGAGATTTCTGCTCGACAGAGGTACTTGTCCGTGACATAAGAATTTCCAGCTCAGAATCTGGAATTACCAGTCTCAACAATGAAAAAGGGAACTCACAACAAATGAACATGAGATAAGGAAAGTTATTAGAAACTATTTTACCCAATTATATGCTCAGCTTCCTCATTCCTCATCCTGAATGGAAGGCAGACTCCCCTGAGGTAGGGAGAACCTGGAGCTGCCCTTATTTAATGTGGAGGTCATTGGGCTAACTGAGTCAGGCCCCATAATATGAAAGTGCTTCCTAATTGTAACCCACAGCCACTCGAGAGAGCCCAGACTCAATCTACACACACAGCAGAGACAGAAATATAGAGATAGAGAGAGGATAGATAGATAGACAGATGACAGATAGATAGATAGATAGTAGGGTAGATATTATGCTTCAGATCAATTAAAAAACCAAGATTAGTAATCGTGATTTCAGAAATGGCAACAATAAAAAATAGAATGGTTAAAAGAAACAGGGAGACTACACAATGCTTAAAAGCACTATAGTCAAAATATCAATTCATGTAGATATGAACCAAATTACCTAGCATCTAAGAACTAGAAGGAAATGTTAATCAAATTGAATAAATAATAGAAACAATCTGTAATTTCAACCAAAAAAATGACAATAATGAGAAAATACGTCAAAACTTTTGGGATATAGCCAAAGTGGTCTTTAGGGGGAAATTTCTTTCTCTAAATAATAATAATTTTTTAAAAAGAACAAATTGATTAATTGAGTGTGAGAAATGAAAAAATTAAAAATCAATATTTCAAAAAAAAAACCCCAACTAAACACAAAAATAGAAAGTCCTAAGATCAATGAAGAGGTTAACAAAAGTGAAAGTCAAAATTTTTAACTGAGCTAGTTAAAAAAGGAGCTGGTTTTAAAAAAACTAATTAGATACACCATTAACTAATATAATTACAGAGATAAAGAAGAAAACCAAATTAGCAGTCTCAACAATGAAAAAGGGAACTCACAACAAATGAAGATGAAATAAGGAAAGTTATTAGAAACTATTTTACCCAATTATATGCTCAGCTTCCTCATCTGCAAAATGAACTGGAGAAGGAAATGACCAACCACTCCAGTATCTTTGCCAAAAAAGGAAACAAAACCCAAATGGGTTCACAGAGTCAGTCACAACTGAAATGACTGAATAACAATAAAAATGCTAAGAAAAATATTATATGACTTGGCCAGGTTCACACCAACAACATATGTCATAGGCAAGACTTGAACCCAAATCCAAAGCCAATCCTGTATCCGCTACATCAGAAGCAGGCAGAACTTGAACTGAGGTCTTCTTGGTTCCAAGGGCAGCTTGCTATATGCCACTCCATGTTTCCTGTATGGCACTAAATAAGGAACACAGACCTAATGACATTTAAGTACCCAGTGAACCTTAATATTCAGTAAGTCTTAGAGACTTTGGTTTAGTTCTCCTATCTGAGTGCATGAGCCTACATTCTCTCCTCAAGCTAAACCCCATGAAAGATGTTTAAAATCAACTGTGTAGTCAGATTCTTCTGAATTTTTTATTTTAATATTCAATATAGAGGGTTTTTTTTCCCTAATTTAAAGCATTCTACTTTTATCTAATTGCATTTTTCACTTTGCTCATCCTCTTTCTTGGATATGCTGTCTAAAGTCCTTTTTCCTGAACCACCACCGAGTGTGGTCACTTACCTCTATTTGTTGTGCTTATAGGTCTCCTATACTTGATTTTATTTCTCACTGGAACCATTGCAATCCTTATTAGATGAGGTTATCTCTGGGTGGGGACTCATATTTGGACTGCTTTCATTTTCTCCTAACTCTACTTTAAAATTCATTTTAATAAATCATTTATACGTTTCTCTCCCAAAGGATGTTAGCCCTCTTATCATCTATGATCTAGGCCTGTCATGGACTATTACTGAGTTATCTCATCAGGAAAGCAGCTGCCAGTAAGTACATATTCCTTCTTTTACCTAAGGATTTTCCAGCTGCTGACAATTACTATTCCAGTTTACCTTCCCTCTGATCAGATTGGCACATTCTTACAAATTCATTCCAAAATTATTTGAAAGTTTAGATTGCAAATCAGACAAAAACAAAAGATAAAAATTTCTACAATTATACATTTTAACAAAGTTGCTAGAAATTCACAGATGGAAAGAAGAAAACATTATTCCCCCTTCTGACTTTATGACATTTTGTAATACCAGGCTCGGGCCTTAACCCTCTGGAAATCCTTTACTTATGTTCTTTCAGTTCACATTATCAATCACAGATACATTCTATATATTTGTTCATTCATATAGCCTTCTGTGTACTAGGGACAAGAGAGCACTACCTTTATTTTTCACTTCTATTATTTTTTTCTTTTTTAGGGTTTATTGATATTTTCTGTTTACTCCACTTCTCCAAATATATCTCCCCCACCCTCCTCTGAGAGTCATCTCATAACACAGGATAAAAAATAAAGGAAGAAAAAAATAACTTCAATAAAACTAATCTACAGTTTTATCACATGACAGTATATGGAATGTTCCATACCCAAAGCAGCCCACTTCTGCAAGAAGGTAGGGAGTTATGTCTTCTCATCTCTTCTTTGGAGAGAATCTTGGTCATTATAATTTCAGGGCATTCAGTTTTGTTTTGTTTTTTCTTTGTTCCATTTACATTTTTGTCATTGGGTATATTGTTTTCTTTCTGCTTGTTTCACTTTGCATTTGTTCAGATATGTTTTGTATTCTTCTCTGAATTCTTTACATTCACCATTTCATTTGTGCAGTAATATTCTATTAGGTTCGTGGAATATAATTTGTTTAGTTCTCTACTATCATTTAAAGAGAAAAGTAGAGCAATGAATATTTTGGTATATATGATGCTTTGCTTTCTTTGACTTCCTTGGTCTATATGGCCAACATTAGGATTTCTGGGTCAAAGAGTACAGACGTATTAGTCTCTTTCTTAGCATAATTCCAAATCATTTTCCAGAGTGGTTGGACTCGTTCATAGGGGAGCATTAGCTTAGAGGTCGCTAGGTTGCACAGTGGAAAGAGCGCTGGACCTGGCATCAGGAAGAGCTGAGTTCAAATCTAGCCTCAGACATTACTCTTTCCATTCTACTGTGCCTCTGCTTCCCTTCCTGGTTTCAAACCCACAGAACAAGATGACCTTCCCAGGATAAGCTCATTACCTCTAATCTCATCGCCATGCTAATCAAGCCTTGATTCATACGATTTCCCAAAGCCTTCTCTCCCCTCTGATTGGAAAGCTGGAAGATGGGGCACCAAGCTCCTCTTAATGCCTGGACTCTCAGCTCACTCCACCCTATATCTGTTGACCTGCCTGGTTTCAACTCCATGGAACAAAATGCCCTCATGCCAGGATCCCCTCTTCCTGCTTTCTTGCCTTTTATTTGTGAGTTGTCTCATCCTTTAGATTGTAAGCTCCCTGCCTGGTTTCAACCCCATGAAACAAACTGTCCTCATGCCAGGTTCCCCTCTTCCTGCTTTCCTGCCTTTTATTTGTGATTATAAGCTCCCTGAGGGCAATGACTAAATTTCCTTTTGTTAATTGTATCCCCATTGTGTAGCACATAGTAGGTCTTTTAACAAATGTTTATTGGATTGGATTGGATTACTAGTTGTATGACTCTGGGCCAGTCACTTAACTTCTGTTTGCCTCAGTTTCCTCAACTGTAAAATGGAGATAATAGCAACACCTATCTATCTTTCAGGTTTGTCATAAGGATCAAATTAAATATTTGTAAAGTGCTTAGCATAGTGGCTGGCACATAGTAGGTGCTATATAAATGTGTATTTCTCCTCCAAACCCTCCCTAACTTTAAATCAAAGTTGTAACAAGGAATTCTCAAGTCTAAGCAAATTCATTTGTGTGTAGGAGTTACAGAGAACAGTTGGAAAATCTTCCTGGGTCTGGTGCAGTCATGCTTGGAGAAAGGATTGATCATCCTAAAGGTCCCTAGCCACAGGGACTTTTTAGATGCTAGTACCCTGGAAGATACCTTTCCACAATCACAACTCCGATCTAAATTTTCTTCCTTTTGAGAAGTTTCTATATAGCCTATTGTAGCATGGGGGCCCTTTGGCAATTTTTTATAAGAACCCTTCCCCCCCCCAAAATGACCCTTAAGGAGATTAAGATTGATTCTGCATCATTTTCTTACCTTTTTGTTAAATTCCACCTAAGATGCCCTACAGAGATGCATGTAGAAACCCAAGGTAAGTCCCATCAAAAACATGTCAGGTGACCTTAAATGCATACCATTTTTTTAATGGATTGGGCTACATTTTAGAGGGTCATTTTCTTTAGAGTCATCAAAGCACTTAGGAAATAAGATCCCACTATTCCCTGTAAACTAGAAAAAAAATTTTTTTTTAAATTTTCATAAATAGGAAATTGCAACCCGGAGACACCAAGTTCCTTGCTCCAAATATCAAGATGTTTGGTAAGGGTAAAAATTAAACTAATCTCAAAGCTTCTTAGACTAATGGCTGTTCTGCATGATCAAGTTTTGTTTTTCTTTTTAGAGATCATGGAACAAGAGCAGGAAACACCAGAATTGTTACAAATAAAAATAAAATATTACAAGAAAGTATTAAGATGGAAATTAGGTTAAAAAAATCAGAGCTCCCAAAGCAGAAATAATAAAGATAAATAAGGAAGTTTATAATACCTGATGGGAAAATCTCTCCGAGATAGAGACTGGCAAAAAGAATGATAGACTTGGCACTCAATGACATAGATGTAGAAGAAAATTTGGCCAAAGAAAAATAAAAGGTAACAACTTTGAAGGTACACATAAGTCCTATACAATCCACACTGACTAATCTTGAAGACAAGATATACAAAGATGACTTAAAGTTCATATGTATCCAAAAAAATGATATTTTTTAAAAAGCAAGAATATTATAGTACAGGAAAAATACAATAAAACATCTTATCTTATTCTAAACACAAATAACCAGGTACTAATTGATCAAATGAACAGATCACTGCTGATGAAAAACCTTATGTTTGAAACTTCAAGGTATAGAATGGTTATAGTGCAGAATTTCAATTCACAACAAAACAGAACAAAACACCAAATTGCAAACATTCAGGACAAACTCTTCCTAACTGAAGGAATATCAGCTTGAAGATGGTTGGATTCAAATCCTATGTTCAAGTTATGTGTGTGTCAAACACATTTTGCCATGAGTTTGATCAAAGATAAATGGATGTCCCAAATAGTTAATAATAGCTCCTTTCCTTTTCCACTTGAGAGCCACGCATGAGAAATAATTTGTCTCCCATTACAGAAACAATGTATCCCACTCTTTTCCTACTCTGATAGATCCAAGAGTTCTTACTGGCCAGATGCCATGACTAGTATATGCTCCTTCAATTGTCTGTAATGATAAAACATGGAATGGAAAATAAGGGAAATGACTTTTTTTAAAACAGACAACTCCCCCCCAAAAAAGATCAAGCTCCCATAAATCAATCTATAAGTATTTATTAAATGCCTATTGTGTGTCAGAGACTATGCTAAGCACTAGGGATACAAATGCAAAGAATGAAACAATCTTTGTTGTCTCCACTATATTCTAGTGGGCAAGACAAAAATACTTATAAATACAAAGTAGTTAAATATTTAAAGCAGTTTGGAAGGGAGTCCTAGCATGTGGGGGGATCACGATAGGCTTAATGTGGAAGACAGTATTTGAGTTGTGTTTTCAAGGAAGAGAGATGTATGAAAAGAGAGGGCATTTCAGGCAAAGGAAGATGACCAGTGCAAAAGCAGGGAGACGAGAGATGAAGTGCCATGCACGAGGAACGGAAAAAAGGCCAGTGTAGGTGGATTACAAATGAAGGAAGCAGAGAAATATCCAGTAGGACTGGAGAGATGGGTTGTGAAGGCATTTAAAAACTAAACAGTAATTGATGTTTTATTCTAGAAACAATAGGAAGCCACTGAAGTTGAAAGACATGGTCAGATCGGCACTTTGGGAGCAATTTCTAGGATGGAATGAAGTAATGGAAGATTTGAAGTAGGAAGACAAATTAGGAGGCTATTGCATTTGAGTAATGTTTCAGAGGTAGGCCCCTATCAGTCACTAATTGAAAGAAAGTGATTTTTCCCTCTTCTCAATTCCTAGAGCATTTATTTTCTGTTCTACTTCAGTAGCCTTTATCAAGTAGCATTGCAGTTTATACAGACTGTAACTTTCCACAAGGGAGGATTCACTTCTTGGTGGTAGCCCACTAACCCCTTTGATGTGTGGGCCACAGGAAAACTGCCCTAAGTTCAAGGCATGCTTTGAGCCAGCTTTATTCAAAGCTATAGCTCAACAACCCCCACCAGTGTATCTCTTTTACCAGACCAACCAGAGGAAACCTTAGTTCATACATAGAAAAAGGCATTTACTTGAACAACAAAACCAGATCAAAAAATAACACAGATCATTTCATATATATGTATGTATGTATGTATGTATGTATGTATGTACGTGTATGTATATAGGTGTATATGTAGAGATGCATGTGTGTATATATGTATATATATGTGTGTGTATTTGTGTGCATGTATACATATACACACATATGTATATATGTGTAAATATACCTATATATTATATGTACATACATATATGTATTTGTATATATACATGCATGTGTTTATGTGTATGTGTGTATACATATATATGCATGTGTGTGTATATATATGTATACACACACACATACACACACACACACTATCCAACAAATCTCCACATCACTAATAGAAGAGAGAATATGTATAAGGCACACACATGGCCATAGAATGTATGTGGCAGAGAACTCACATGTGGCAAATTGGTGCAGCCAGGGAAACTTGTGGTTCTAATGCTTCTGCTGTGTTTCCATCTTCTTGTCCTTCAAGGCACTTGTTTCTGCTTATTCTCCATTGAACTCCTGCTGTCTGTTGATTCTCTGGCCATTTGCTGATTCTCTGCTAAAGTAAAGTTGCTATATGAATTATTCTTCACTTTGATGAGCTCTCAGCACCTTTAGCCAGGTCCTCAGGGTATATTTCTGCTCTGTTGTGAGTCAGCTCTACAGCCATAGCCTGCCAACCATCACAAGTCATAGGCTTTGGTAAAGTCCATCTTTCAAATGCTATTGTTTCTGTCTCCATTGCTCCTCTCTTAACTTAGTCTATTATTAGAGATAGCATCAATATGTTCAGCTTCCATTATACTTCTTTTTGCTAATCTGAGTCTAACAAAGAGAGGCATAATAGAAGTTAAAAAAATAAAAGGAAGGAAGAAGGGAGGAAAGGGAGAGATGGATGAAAGAAAAAAGGAAGGAAGGAGAAAAGGAAGGAAGGGAGAGAGGGAAGAGGGAAATGGAATTTTATAATGCATCCCCCCAAATCCAAACCTGGTAGATTTGGCACAAGGCAATACTTTACCTCCTGCCGCCCTTGGGGTTGGCCAGAATTAATGCAATTCAAATCTATAACCAAAATCTTCATTTAGTTTCAACTTTCTTTCCCAGAAAAAAAAATTACCCCAAACTTATTATCATTTAGCACAATTGATTAGTTTGACTTTAACCTCTTTACTTGGTACGTCTCTCCTCTGGTAGAGATGTTAATGGGTGGAGAATGCTAACAAACAGATAGTAAGTGGGGAGGAAGGAAAAATGAGATGAATAATACAATCCATAAATGGAATAATATGGCCTTGCCTGAATTCTACTGTCCTGAATAAAAGACAAAGTCACTGCTTTTATTGTGACATAGCACATAAACTTATGGGACTTCTCTCATAGTTTCAGCTGTTTCTTTACTTTCCCAAAGAATTAAATGAAGAAATTCAAATTCATTTGCTAAAGAGACCAAAAGAGAATGATTTATGGATGGATGAAGCCATCTCATTTCAAACGAGAAAATGAATCTCACATACAAGGGGAAATATTTCCTACTTTGAAGAAAAATATTTTTCACTAGAAAAAATTTCCTGATGTCATTATCATTTTTATTCCACTTAGTCTGCCTATTGCATTTCAAGCAATCTGTCTCTTTGCATCACAGCTATGAAATAAAGGTGACGGTACTTAAGAATATTCAATCCAATCCCAGGCTGATATCAACATGCCACACTTTTATTTGGCATGTATTACATGCAGCATATTGCTAATAGCTCTCAGGCTGCGCTGTCTGAACTGCTTTGGGCAATTTCCATTTGATGAGTATGGAGGGCAGGAGAAAGTTTGCAGTGAAATGAAAATCAGGTCAAGGAAAAGGAGAGGTGACAACCACTGCAACTTCCAATCTGTTTTTCAACAAGCCTGGTAGTACTCCTAAACCATAATGCACCCCTCAAAGACCACATGGAAGTTTTAGCCAATGCAAAATGACATTATCTTGGAGAAATTAATTAATCATGTTAGCAAAAGGATTCCTGTACCAACAGGAGCCCATTGGACAAATATTAATTAATACTTGCCCAACACACTGCGCTAGGTACTAGGGATTAAAAAATAAATTTTAAAAAAGTCTCTGCCCTCAAGGAGCTTGTATTCTACTGGATGGGACAACACATTTAAATAAATAAGTTCACATGTGCAATTTGAGGAAGGAAAGAACATTGACCATTATGGGGATCAGGAAAGGTTTACGTATGTCACAAGGGTTCTGAACTATTGTTGTGTTATAAATTCCTTTGACAGTCTGGTGATGCCTATGGCTGCTTCTCAAAATAATCTTCTTAAAAACAGAAAATAAAATAAATAGGATCACACTGGAAACCAATTCTCCTGAAATACAGACATGAAAATATTTTTTAAAACAAGTTCATCGATCCTGGGTTAAGAACCCCTGTGGTAGGAAGTGGCATGAGGTGAACCTTGAAGATACCTAGAGATTTTGAAAGATAAAAGAGCATTGCAAGAAATAAAGTTGGGAGGAGCTGGAGGGGGTGCCTTCCAGGCATGGGCAACGATCTGCATAAAGGTGTAGAAATGGAATGCTAAATTCAGAAACAATGAGTAGCAGTTTTGGCTGGAATTATAAATTACATGAGGGTGGGGAGGAAGACTATAGAATGCTTTAAATGCCAACATGAGCTGTTGGAGATTTATCCAGGAAGCAATAGGGAATCATTGAAGGTTCTAGAGCTTTGAGGTCCCTATGACTATAGATAGAATTTCAACTGGAATTCACACTGAACCATAGTCTCCAAAGCCCTATATTTTGTTGCTGTTGTTGCCGTTGCTGTTGTTAAGTCATTTTTAGTTGTATCCTGACTCTGTGACCCCATTTTGGGTCATCTTGGCAGATACTGGAGTGATTTGCTATTTCCTTCACCCCTTCACTTTGCAGATGAGGAAACTGAGGCAAACAGGGTAAAATGACTTGCCCAGGGTCACACAGCTATTTAAGGGTCTGAGGTCAGATTTGAACTCAGGAAGATGAGTCTTTCTGATTCTAAGCCCAGTGCTCTATCCACTGCACCACCTAGCTGCCCCAAAGCCTTACATGGCCTTTATTAATTTTTTTGCTTTCTGACTTCAACACCATTGACTTACAAAAAACTTCAATTCAAAGTAGTAGGCTAGACTTGGAATCAGGAAGATCTGAGTGAAAATCCCACCTCAGACACTCATTGACTCTGTGACTTTGAGGAAGTCACTTAACCTATCCCAGATTCAATTTCCTCCCCTATAAAATGGGAATAATGCTAGCACCCATCTCTCAGGGTTATGAGAATCAAATGAGCTAACGTTGATTAGAGTACAACTCTTTGCAAACCTTACATAGTACTGGTATGTAAGTACAAAATACTTATGTAAATGTTAGCTATTATTATTATTTACAAACACCAGTAGAGAGCCTGTGTTCTTATCCTATGTTTAATGTGCCTCTTCCTACTTAAATTTGTGCTTTATCATATTTTTTGTGGTTATAATTAGTCCTTTTAAGGCTTCTCTTGAGGACTTCTTTTCCTTCCCCTTTGATACCTCAAAGACAAATGTAATTGTGAGTTTGACTCTTTGGGGTGGAAGTGGGGGAAGGAAGGATGTTGTGTGTGTGTTTGTGGGAGTTAATTATTGTTTTCTGTAGGTCAGTGACACTCAATTAAAAAACAAAGGATTCTTGGTCTGGGCCTTCCATGCTTTGAGATGCCCATATGACAAATATTAACAACACAACCACTCTAACTGAGAGCTCAGCAATTCATCCATCAGACAAATGAAGCTAGGAGGCTTTTCAAGAGGGACTTTATTTCTGACTGTCCCTGCCTAACCTGACTTGGCTAACAGAGTTTGTAGAACCCCAGAATCCTTGAGCTGAAAGGGACTTTTGAGGTCATCCAAGCCAGCTCCCTGACCAATGAGTAAATCCTCTGCATTCCTAACAGGTGCTCCTCATGAATGTAAGTTCATTCTGTTCTGATCTCCATTTTCCCAGAGCACTGCTTTTCCCAAAATAAGTGCCTAAAATGTTTGCCCAACTGCTTCTAATCACACTTCCAGGGAAAAGGAATTCACTGTACTCCATTACCTTAAAGACCTCTATTTTAAACTGTGGCCTCACAATAGGAGTTGCCATTTGTCCACCAATAGATGCTATTTGGGGCAGTTAGGTGACAAAACAGAGTGCCAGACCTGCAGTTTAAGAAGACTCACCTTTTTGAGTTCAAATCTCACCTCAGACACTTACTAGCTGGTGACCCTGGGCAAGTCACTTAACCCTGTTTACTTCAGTTTCCTCATCTGTAAAATGAGCTAGAAAAGGAAATGGCAAAACATTTCAGTGTCTTTGCTGAGAAAACCCCAAATGAGGTCACAGAGAGTCAGACATGAATGAACAGCCCCAATATTGGAAAGAGAACATGACTTGGAGTCAAAGAACCTCGGTTCAAATCTCATCTCTGATACAATCTCTGCAACCTTGGGCAAGTCAGTTTTGTACAACAAGGGGTTTTGGAATCAATGTACCTTAAGTCCCCTTCTAGCTTTAAAGCCTTTGGGTTCTCTTAATTTTATGCGCTCAGTGAATTTCATGCCCTGTACTCCATCTTGAATTCCTCAGATCTTGTTGGCATCACCTTCCATTTTCTCTAAACAACAGCTGGGCACTTTCTCATTTAGATGGCTCATTACAGATAATGTTCCAGAACATCTATCCATTCCTTCAGTCTACATCACTAAGCTGAAACTAGAACCAGAGAAAACCGAGGCTTTGTGGTCTTTAGCAATCTCAGAGTACCAAAGAATATATATGTACATGTACCAGTCTATTTCTGTCCGTTTTGGACATAATTATCATGACATCTGTGCCCTAAGGCCCCCTAGGCCTACCCAGCTTCTTTCTTCTCAAATAAAAACTAGAGGGAGAATTGAAGCTCATAGTTCAGATATACTTTGTGAGATTATATGAATCTGATATTAAAGATTCTGCCTTGGATATTATACTGAGGGGCAAGGGGGAGCAATACAGATAGGGCCAAACTTGTGACTTCATCAGTATGGAGAAATTCCTGGGAGGAAACTCCTCTGTTAATGCAACTTAGCACCTACCCCATAATTTAGAATCTTAGAGAACTGTCCAGGCCACAGAGAGCTTACATTGACTCGACCAGGACTTAAACTCCAGTGCTCCTAACTCCAAGGCAGTTCTGCCTTTCATTATAATTCATATCTGATTAATACATTGATTGCAATTTATACTGTGGCTATATGTTGCCTGGAGGTAGAAGGGACACTAACCAGGTTCCAGCCCTCCTCTTATGGTCTTCCTCACAGGCAGTTACAATGCACATCTAAGGGAAGGCATGGAGATAAGCAGCTCTTCTTTCCTGACTCTATAATGCACTGTCTGGACAAACTGAGACCTGGGAAAGACCTTAATTTAGAAAGGCCAAGGTCACTCTCTGCATCCCAGGCCATAGCCAGTCATCCTGACTTTTGTCTTGCCATTGAACTCTGGAGGAGAAAGTGAGCCTGACAACTTCATGCAGCTTTCCCTCACTTAAATCCGATTCATGTGCAAGTCAGCACCTTACCCTCATGATGTCATTGGTGCTCTTCAACAATGAAGTATCATCAACAACAGCAATGGCCTGTCACATTTATTTTCTCTCTCTCTCATATACATCCCATGAAACCGAACTCATACGAATGTCTCTCCAAACCCACTACTACAACAGCCAGGATGTGCCCTCAGTATAATCACTAGCCCTCTTTCCATGCTTTCTTTGATAACTACTCCCAAAGGAAAAAAAAAGTGTTAATCTAAAGTTGACCAACACCAACAAACATAAATAATTCCATGTTCAAAAAACAGAGTACTGTATATGAAGCTGTAAAACTCATGTTACATTGAAATACAGAAACAGAGTCGCATCCAGACAAAGAATTTATTTAGCATTGCATGTAATTGCAAAAATAAACTGGGGTTAAGGCTCTCAGTAGCCAAGAACCCAGAATTTTGGTCTTTATCCAGTTAATATAGAGTTTGGAGGGAGTGAAAAAACAGGAAAAATAGGATGAAGTGATTATGACACCAGATTTCTTGCTGGTGGAGGATAGCCGGAGATAATCAGTTGAGAGATTGAGGGGTACCCTTATGGTTCAGTGACAGTGGTATGGGGGAGTAAACTTGTGACTTAAAATCAGGTGACTTAGAAGCAGCTGAAACTTAGCTTCACAAAATGGTGGTTAAAAAAGAAAATGGAATCACATGTATTTTTTTGGGAGGGGGGCGGAGCAATTGGGGTTAAGTGACTTGCCCAACATCACACAGCTAGTACATGTGTCAAGTGTCTGAGGCCGGATTTGAACTCAGGTCCTCCTGACTCCAGGGCCGGCCTGCACCACCTAGCTGCCCCTACATGTATTTTTAATATTATGCTCGTTATATAGCTTATTTTATGAGTTTTTCTTTTTCTTTTTCTAGTGTTTAATAAATACAGCACATTAGTTCCAAAAGCTGTCTTGCTTATCCATGTTTCCCTCTGAATGTCCTTCTCTTTGTGCATTTTAAAAAGTTTCACTGATGATCTTTGTTTTCTTTCTCCTTCTCTGTCCTTTGCTTTCTTGTTCTCCTTTCCTTCCTTTTTCTTTCCTTCCTTCCTTCTTTCTTTTCCTCGTTTCTTTATTTCTTTCCAGAGGGGTGGAGCCAGGATGCATTAGTCCAAAAATAAGGCAGACAACAGAGGGTAGCAGTATGGTATAATAGAAAAGGAATGGAATTTGGAAACAGAAGACCTCATTTTACTATTTTTTTTCGAGGGGGGAAGGCAGGGCAATTGGGGGCCAAGGTCACACAGCCAGTACATGTGTCAAGTATCTCAGATTTGAACTCAGGTCCTCCTAACTCCAGGGCTGGTGCTGTACTCACTGCACCACCTAGCTGCTCCTAGAAGACCTCATTTTAAATCCCATCTCTGACACTACCTACATGACCTTTGGCAAGTCAGCACTTTCCTCATCTGTATAATTAGGAATTTGTACTCAATGAGCTATAACTCCTTCTCTTTTAACTAATAATAATGATGATAATAATAATAAATCCCTCTCTTGTTAGCATATTTATACAAAACAGACCCAGATACTGCCCTGTCCAAAAATGTGTCCTATCACTTTTTCTAGTAGGAGGTGAGAATCTTGTTTCATTCTCAGTCCTCTGTAGTCATGGGAGACTATTGCATTGATCAGAGTTCTAAATTCTTTCAAAGCTGATTTTCTTTACAATGTTATAGTTTTTAAAAACTATTCTTCTGGTTCTGCTCACTTCAGTCTGTATAAATTCATCAAAATCTTTGGAAATTCTCTGAACTGATCCCTTTCATCTTTCTTATAGTGCAATAAGATTCCATTATATTCATCTACCACAGCTTATTCATCCCTTTCCCAACTGGACACTTCCCTTAGCTTCCAGTTCTTCATTATAACAAAAAGCATTTCATTGAATATTACTATAATTACATGATCTTTCCCTCATTCTTTTATCTCTGTGGATAATGCCTACTAGTGTTATATGGAATTATACACACTAAATATACTAGTGCTATGTACAATTTAGTGGCTTTGGAAATATAGTCCCAAATGGATTTCCCAAATGGCTGGACTGATTTACAGTTCTGCCATTAATGTGCCTGCTCTTCCAGATTACCTCCTACAATTGTCATTTGCCTTTTTTTGGGGTCATCTTTGGCAGTCTGATGGGTATGAGGAGGAACTTTAGAGCTATTTTAATGGTCATTGATTTGTAGCATTTTTTTTAAATCAGGCTAGTCTTAACAGTTCAATACCAGCCCTGAGGTTGCTTCCTAAATAGGACTGCATAATTGTAAGCATTTGCATCCCCCTTGCAAGCTTTGAGACATGCTTATTTCTTCCGTTTCCTTTCTCAGCCGTGAAGCATACCCAACTGCTGTAATGCACCATGGATTTGCCATACCTACTAAAAAACAATAGGGAATGCACATTCATTTCAAAATTGCCTGTGCCTCAGTTTCTTCATATGTCAAGAGAGGATAATTGGTTGGCTGGCTGTTGCCTTTCATTCTCAAAGAGGACCAAAATGACATCACTATGCTAGAGTCAAATTTCGATGTGTCCGACTGTGCCTGATCATACCAATATGAGCTGGGAATGCTCTACCACAAGTCGGGCACAAGTAGTCCATGTGAACATTTGGGTGAATACTCTAAATTTGTGCATCCTGTTTTTCCTTTGACCTGTTTCAATTCTGCTTTGCTGATAGAGCACAGCACCTTCTCTGATGTGGGCATGCCATGCTGAGTGGTCCTGTGCCAATGTCTCCCATGTCACACAATCAATTCCAAAGTTCTTGAGAGACCTTGAGAATGTCTCTATATCACCTCCTCTGACAACCATGTGAATGTTTGCCCTGTGTGATTTCTCCATAAAAATAGTCTTTTTGACAAGCATATGTTTTGCATTCAAACAATGTGGCCAGCCCATCGGGGTTGTGCTCTCCGAAGCAGAGTTTGAATTCTTGGCAGTTCAGCTCGAGCAAAGACTTCAGTATCTGGTACCCTATCCTGTCAGATGATCTTCAAAATCTTCCTAAGATAATTCAAATGGAAGTGATTCAGTTTCTTGGCATGGCACTGGTAGACTGTCCAGGTTTCACAGGCATACAACAATGAGGTCAGCACCACAGCTCTGTAGACCTTCAGTTTTGTAGTCAGTCCAAATCCTCTTCCCTCCCATACTTCCCTTCAGAGCCTACCAAACACTGAGCTATCTCTGGCAATGCATGCGTCAACCTCATTATCAATGTGTACACCCCTGGAAAGTACACTACCAAAGTAAGTGAACTCAACCACAGCATTCAAAACTTCTCCATTTGCTGTAACTGGTGGTTCCACATATGAATGGTGTGGTAGTGGCTGATGGAGCACATGTATTTTCTTAGTGTTAGTTGTTAGGCCAAAATTAGCACAAGCAGCAGAAAATTGATCCATACTTTGTTGCGTCTCAGCTTCAGAGGCTGCACTGAGTGCACAATCATCTTCAAACAGAAAACCATGCACCAACACTCCCTCCACTTTGGTCTTGGTCTGTAGACTTTTCAAGTTGAAGAATTTACTATCAGTGAAGTAGCTGACCTTGATGCTGTGTACATCCTCATTGAAAGCATTTGACAACATGGTTGGATATATCATGCTAAAAAGCATGGGAGCAAGCACACAGACTTGTTTCTTTCCATTGGTGACTAAGAAAGCATGAGAGCCTTGTCCATCATCCAGAACCCAGGCAAGCATGCTGTCTTGAAGTCGACGTACAATGCTGATAAACTTTTCTCGGTAACCAAATTTTGACATAATTTTCCATAAACCCTCATGACTAACAGTATCAAAGACCTTGGTCATATCTACAAACATTGTGTACAGATCTCTGTTCTACTCCTGGCATTTCTTCTGGAGTTGTCTGGCAGCAAACACCATATTAACTGTTCCTTGGCCCTTTTGGAAGCCACACTGGCTCTCAGGTAGATGACCATTTTCCAGGTGAAGGATCAAACTGTTAAGGAGGACTCTGGCAAGAATCCTGCCAGAAATGACTAAGAAAGAGACCCATTGTGATTGTCACAGGATAGTCTATTTCCTTTGCCTTTATAGAGATGGACAATGGAGGCATCTTTGAATTCCTGGGGGATAACCTCCTCTCGCCATATGACCTAGAAAATTTCAATCATCTTTCACATGAGCAATGGACCCCTACCTTGAAAATCTCAGCTGGAATAGAATCAGCACCAGGTACTTTGCCACATGAAAGGAATCTAATGACATTCAAAACCTCTTCTTCAGTTGGAACAGTTTTGTTAATAATGTGTTCAATTTTTCACACACACACACACGCGCACACACACACACACACACACACACACACACACACGTATAGTGGATAGAATACCAGGCCTGGAGTCAAGAAAAGCCTGAATTCAAATCTGGCCTCAGACACTTACTAGCTGAATAATCTTGGGCAAGACACTTAACCTCTGTTTGACTTAGTTTCCTCATCTGTTAAGTGGGGATAAAATCCAACTTCCATGGTTGTAGTGAGGATCAAATGAAGCCATAATTGTAAAATACTTAGTATAGTGACTGGCATATAGTACATGCTACATAAATATTAGCTATTTTATATAGATATAAATGAATACATCTATGTACGTATATATATACGTATATGTATATAAATATTTGAACTACATAATAGAAGTTCATAGTGTCATATATAATCTTTTCTCTTCTTTTTTTGTACATTGAAATTCTCATGTTTGTCTTTAAATTCATAATAAATAAGAAAAATAGAAATAAAGGGGGGCAAAGCAAATGAGAATTCAGACTGGATCAACATGATAAGAGCTCAAGATCAACATGTAGGTGGTGCTGTCTGGCAAGGTTAGTGAACAGCCGAGGGAGTACCCCCACACTTTGGGGTTTGGGATCTGGATACTCTTCCCAAGCCATGTCATTATCCTTTTATTTTCCTACTGGATGGAGCTACCCCTCAGTCACTGCCTTCCATCTATACTGAACATGCTTGAGGAGAAAACAATTGAGGGGGGAAGGAAAGGGAGGTGGGAGACAGACAATGGTGAACCTACACCTGTCTGCCTCGCCAGACCACCCTGGCTACCTCACTTTCAAGCCAGCAAAAAAAAAAAAAAAGATGCAGCAAAAGTCCATCTTTTGAAAAATTTATCAAAATTTATAAATCTAAAATCATCCAGATCCTCTCTTGTTTGCATAGAGCTCTCAGTTTGGGACATAAACCCTAACATTTTAGGCAGAACTGGATGTCTGGCTGGTTTTCTCTGTATCAGTTCCAGGCACTATCTTTATCTCCTGCAGTCCAGATGTTCACAATTAAAAACAAAAAAATCAAAAAAGAAAATATGAAAATAGTCTCATTAAACATAAGCTAGGTTTTTTTTAAAGTATGAATTAAATGAGTGAATATACAATTAAAAACAGATAAGATTTGGATTAACATATATTCTCCAAAGATTGATGACAAAAAACACGCCTTTACTTGTGTGCAGCTTAAAGCTGCCCCATGGTCTGTGGCTGGCAGAGATGGCTTTCACTTTTATGGAGCTCTTAGTGGCTAGTCCTCTGCTCAATCATCACAGGAAAAAAAGGGGGCACTCATTGCACCTTCCCAAGTATGAGTGTCCATGCAAAAACCACAAAAATCTCCCAGGATAGGGAGAAAATGATCCTGTTTGTCCTCTACTACAATTCCTAGAATTTGCAGGTAGGTTTCAGGGCCTTTCCTTGCCTGCTGGGGATCGGTCTCAATAACCAGTTACAGAAAGGATAAAAGCACTACCTATATATACCCTGACGTGCGTGAGCATAAGAAAAGCAAAGATTAAGGAGGTACCAGGTGAGAATCTGTGGCTAATGGAAGAGTTCTTCATTGACCCAAGAGAGGGGAAGGATGTGGACTAATGCCAGGCACCAATCAAAGGAGGAAGAAACAAATAATTTAACAGCAATCATCAAAGCACAAGAAGTGAAGAGTTTAATTAAATGGTTAAAGAGGGGAAGTACTCCTGTGTGTGATGGTTTCATTACTGTGTTCTAAGATCTTCTGAGGGAATGGGGAAAAGCTTAAATTACCAGGATAGCAGAACGGGAAAAAAATGTTAACAATGGTATTTTTAAAAGGAGATGAGGGAGATGTTAGTTGCTAATGTCCTCTGTCATTACTAAATGCTAGCTAGAAGAATTTTGTAGGACTTTGCCTGATGCAAAGACTACCAAGACAAACATGGGCCCTGATACTCAAGGTATAACACTATGCTGGGAGAGAGGGTTTAACGACTGATTAGAGGAGACGGAGGGAAATGTTGGGGGCCATATCCAAGGAAAGGGATTTGGAAAATCATTATAGTGTTTCCGTCTAGGAAAAGCCTTTAACAGACAAATCTTTTTCTACTAGACATGAAAAGATATAGTATGTCAAAGAAGCTGATAAAGTATATGAGGACAATATAGACATAGTTATACAGATACATATAATATAAGAATGTGATCCTCCCAAAAAATGACCACACTTGATGGTTGGGGGAGAGAAGAAATTAATGTGACAGGAGGAACTAATCATGACTTCCAACTAAGTCCCTTCCTTCATGTGTGGTCTGTAGATGACCCTCTTTTAAGACAACATGTGCCAAATTGAAGAGAAATGAAAGGGCACATAAAAATTAAAAGGGGGCTGTGATTTGGAGCCAAAATTCATTGCACCACATACAGATGATATCTCACTGTCAACGAGAGAAGGGAAGTGAACATTTAAAATACATAAAAAGTAAAGCAGAGTCTCTAGAGCAAGAGACAACAGAACATAAAACACTATCATAAAAATGAGAGGAAAGGAATAGTACTGAAGCTACAAAAGAGGAGGGAGGGTGTGCGAGAATTCTGGGTCCGTGTGTAGAAAGATAAGATTCATCAGGATCCTGGGAATGGGGGAGGGGAAAGAGAGAGGGGGGAAGAGGTAAGTAAATTAAACTGTGTGTGGAGTTTAGAAGTGATTAGAAAATTAGTAAGCCTAATCAAGACAAATGGAAAGTTGGTGATGCCAGTGTTCTTGAAGTTTGGTTAATCATTTATTCATTCCACAAATGTTTATTGAATATGTTCTATGTTCAAGGCACTGGGTGAAGGCTGTGGGGGCCTGCATTCTATGATGATCCCACCAATGGTGTTCATAGTCTGAATGACTGTGATCTCTTCAATGGCTGCCTCTGCCTTGTGAAAGCTCAACTATTGTTGACTCCTCTGATTTCCTATGATCTATCCATCAATATCAGTTTTGGTGGGATCCCAAGTCTAAGGGCTATGTATTCCAGGGGTTTGCTATGGTACATTGTTCTTATTTGGAACTTACTAAGTACTTGTCATTTGGGTGTTACAGTGATTTAGGGTGGAATTAGTCTATAGTCATTTAGCCGCAGGGAAGTACTATTTCACTTAAGGCCTGCTCCCTTTTTGCCTACCAAACACAACATGGAGGGTGAAACTTAAAAGAGCATAGAGATTGCCATGGGAGCTCCAGCAAAGTATTGGTCCTTGTTGTGTGTGAATGCCTAGGCCAATACATTTCAGACAGAGAGAGAGAGAGAGAGAGAGAGAGAGAGAGAGAGATAGAGAAAAGAAGAAGAAGAAGAAGAAGAGGAAGAAGAAGAAGAAGAAGAAGAAGAAGAAGAAGAAGAAGAAGAAGAAGAAGAAGAAGAAGAAAAAGGAAGAGAAGGAAGAGGAGGAGGAAGAAGAAGAGGAAGAAAAGGAAGAGGAGAAGGAGGAGGAAAAGGAGGAGGAGGAGGAGGAAGAGGAGGAGGAAAGGAGAGGAGAGAGAGAAAAATGAGAGAAAGAGAGAGAGATGAGGGAGAGATTGAGAAAGGTAGAAAGATAAAGATAAGAGACAGAAAGATAGATAGATAGATAGATAGATAGATAGATAGATAGAGGCACATACATGCCCAGAGACAACAGCTGTTATTTTGTTTCAGTTGCAACTGCCAGAAGTCAAGGGTAATTGTGTCTGAGGTACAGTTGATGCATAGAATTGTGACTCCAGAAAGTAAATTAGATGAAACTTTTCTTCTAAGATGAAACTTAACACAGTGCCTACCTGACATATAGTAGGCACTTGGTAAATGTTTATTGATTGATTGGTTCTTCTCCGAGACATTTTCAGGGCTACCATATCTTGTCTAGTCAATGAGTGCATTTGCATGGCCAAGATGGTCTCCAGATGTGGTGGCAACTTCTCAACCTCATTAACCTTAAATACATGATGACAGCTCTTATACTTGATAGGGAGCTCTATTAAGCTCTGGGATAGGGTTTGACTGGGATCCATAGCTGGAAGCAGCATGAGACTAAGTTAAGAATGCCTACGACAGTACCAAGAGCATCATGGCATTGTGAATAGAACCCTGGCCAGAAAAACCTAGATTTGTATCCTGACCACAATATTTACCAGCTGTGTAACTTTGAAAAAATCACTTAACCTCTCTGAGGCTCATCTTCATCATCTATAACATTGGAATAATAAAAGCACCTACAACCTCAAAGAGTTTTATTGATGGGCAAATGAGATACTGCACCTGTGCAAACCTTAAAGTGCAGTATAAATGTCATCTATTACTATTATTATCTTCCCTCAATTGCACATGATGGTTGGGTGGTGCTACACTGGTCAACCAATCTCTAGTGATTATAGGAATAGAATAGCTTTCAATGTAAATAACTATTTTTGCTAACTGAATGCTAAATTCAGGTGTTTCTCTCTATTGGTGTATGGGGCTAGTATTACATTTTGGAACCCTGGAGAAAAGCCCAGGGCACCCCATCCTAGTTTCTTGCTCCGCTGGTGAGTTCCCTGTGGATAAACATCAGTTTCTTTATACAGTTCTGCCTTTTCTTCCTCATCTCATTTAGCTCTCTTCCAGTTTTCAGAATTCGACTCTTTGAAAGCTTTTTATCCATCTGGGGCCCAATTCCTCTCTAGAATTGTGGGCTCTGGCTCCTGACTAATCTCTTCTCTGAAACCATTTAAAAGCATCCTCACCTGGCTTTCCTCTCCTCTACCACAATGATGAGGGGAGAGCCAATTATATTTAGGCTAAGGTCCTCACTGAATTTCTTCATAGGATCTTGGTCTCCTGGGTCACTATTCAAAAAAAGGAGGGTGAGCTCTTCAATTATTTTAGCTACTGCTAGAATAAAATGGTTTCTTCAAGATACTCACTCTATCTGAACGAGTACCAAGTTCACAAAGTATGTAGATAACCCCTAAGTGCACCAAAGCTAGGACTTGTATCTAGACACCTGGAAATCTAAACTTGAGAGTAAGAAAAAGATGAGTGATGGGATAGACAGTAAATGGAAGGATAGTAGAAAAGGAGGCTCACTGACACCCTTTCCTATGGTTAAAAGTAGTACAGAGCTTGGGTGGTGAGGATGAATTAGGTATCAAGCTGCTATGTTGTACCAGCTCCCCTCTATCATGCAACTAGCCCCCAAGAACTTGGACTGAGTGCATTCTAAAGAGCCTAGCACAACATCCCAGCCTTAACTAAAGGTTGGATTTAACAGGCATACATAACTAAATAAGTGAGGACAGGCTGGTAACCACATCTACACAGACTAATTCATTCCAAATAGGATTTAGATTTCTGAACCACAGCTTAAAATAGAGTGACAGGCTCTTGGCCAGGAATGCAGTGAATCCAATGATGGCCAATAAAAATATTTTCCCAGTAGTCTTGTGAATATGATCAAGAAGAATTTAAACTGAAAATGGAAATGGGGTTGGGAAGGGAAGCAGTGTTGAACTGTAACTCCAGAAGCCATAGAGATTAGCAAATTACAACAGAGGAAGAAGGATAGCTGAAGGAAAAGGTCGATAACACACAGGAGAGAATAAAAACCCAAGGTTTCAGGTGTATATTAAATGTATAACACATGGGCAATTAATGGGAAGAACTAGAAATCTTAATGCGATAAGGCAATTTTGACCTTATAGGTACTACTGAGAGTTAGTGGGATGGCACTCATGCCTGGAATGGAATTATGGAAATTATTATTTTTCAAAAAAAAAAGAAAAGAATGGGTCAAACAGGGTGGGTAGAACAGCATTGCGTATTGATAATTTATTCTCATGTGGAGAAATCCAGGAACCTAAGAAGGAAAGCATAATGTAAAGCATTACAGTGAGGAATGAATGAATGGAGAACTGAAGCTAGAGATAGAAAAGCAAGGCAGTCACTGTTCTCAAGCATTCATTCTAATGGGGGAAATAACATTTCCAGGAGGCTCCAGCTGCAAATCAGAAAGCCCAGGGGTCCTTGGGGTGCAGCGGCAAAGCAGACTGTAATGCATCTTTTGTGGCATTTCTATTGATAAAACCATAGCCATTTGGCAGTGGCAAAGACTTTACATCAAGAACTTTCTTTTTCAGCAGCTATGAGTACTGAGGGGGTAGGGTATGCTACAACCTACAAAGACAGTTGCCAGGTTACACCTTCACAAGGCTGCTTCCCTGAATGGTGGCTAGTGGGGGACAGTAGGAAGTAGGGCTGACCGGAGGGGAAGAGTAGTGCCACTATTCTAAGACCACTTGGACTCAAGGCTCCTTCTACTGGAGTCTGAGGGAAAAATGGAGGTAGAGATAGTATCAGTGACTTGATCTCTCTGGTACCTGCTGCTTCCTAGGTCTCCCTCAGGATACCTTACTGCCCCATTGATGGCAACTGGTTGACTGTTGGTGATGGTGGGAGGGTAGGGACCTTCATCATGAGGATTGCTCCTTTGGATGATAGCTGTGGAGCCTGAGGAAGGAAGCAGGGCCAGTAGTGTGGGATGCAGTTGGGCTTGCCCACCCATCGATAGCAGTTGGTCAGAGATTGGTGTTGTGATAGCAGGATGGTCAGGCCCCTTCTCAAGATGAACAGGGAGAAAAATTAATTCACTATGAGAATATATTACAAATATGTGGACCAAAGAGAGTTTGGAAAAGGAATAATAAACAAGGCACAGAAGGATGATGTGATAGTGACAGCCAACTTCAAGTACATAAATATCTGCCGGGATCTATATCTGTCTGTCTCCACTTCTTATTATCAAAAATGAAGTAGTTAATATAAATATATGACTTGCATTAATCACAATATTACTGATTAGTTACATTTGTATAATTCCTTAAGGTTCTCAATGTACTTAGTAAAAAGCAAATGAAAATTTCATCCTTCAAAAGCTGAAGGACGCAGCAAGGGGAACAGTGTTTCCAGACCTGATTCCAGCCAACAAAGAAGAATGGGTTGCCAAAGTAGAAATGATGCGAACCTTGGGAACAAGTGATCAACGCATCTTTGAATTTGTGGTAGAGGAGAGGAAAGCCAGGAGAGGATGCTTTTAAATGGTTCAGAGAGGAGGTTAATCGGGAGCCAGAGCCTGCAATTCTACAGAGGAATTGGGCCCTAGATGGATAAAAAGCTTTCAAAGAGTCAAATTCTGAAGACTGGAAGAGAGCTAAATGAGATGAGGAAGAAAAGGCAGAACTGTATAATGAAACTGATGTTTATCCACAGGGAAATCACCAGCGGAGCAAGAAACTAGGATGGGGAGCCCTAGGCTTTTCTCCAGGGCTCCGAAATGTAGTACTAGCCCCATATGTCAATAGAAACACCTGAATTTAGCATTCAATTAGCAAAAATAGTTATTTACACTGAAAGCTATCACGCGGCATCCCTTATCTTTCTCTTTGCCCTCTACCACTGGAATACAACTTTATTGAGCTTTATTCCATTCTAGCTTCACCTTGTACCCTCTGCAGTGGCAGACTCCAGAGCAGTGGCCCAATAGAGAAGCATTAAAGACATAGCCTAGTCCCATTTAATGCTCCCTCTTGGTGTAGGTAGACCCCTCGGCCTCTGTTCTCTGAGCCCAGCAGAGGAAGTCCCACCCAGAAACTCAACATGTCTATTTACAAGATCCAGGCAAGAGAGATCTTTGACTCTCATGGAAACCTCACTGTTCAAGTTGATCTCTACCCTGAAAAGGGTCTTTTCCGAGCAGCTGTGCCCAGTGGGGCTTCTACCGGTATCCATGAAGCCCTGGAGCTCTGAGACAATGATAAGACCCGCTACATGGGGAAGGGTGTCTGAAAAGCAGTTGAGCACATCAATAAAACTATTGCCCTGACCTTGGTCAGCAAGAAATGAAAGTTGTGGAGCAGAAGATCAACAAATTGATGATAGAAATGGACAGCACCGAGAACAAATCTAAATTTGGAGCAAATGCCATATTGGGAGTATCTCTGGCTGTTTGTAAGGCCGGAGCTGCTGAGAAAGGTATCTCCCCATATGGCCATACTGCTGACCTTGCAAGCCATGATGAAGTCATCCTACCAGTTCCAGCCTTCAACATGATCAGTGGTGGCTTCCATGCTGGTAACAAGCTGGCCATGCAGGAGTTCATAATCCTCCCTGTTGGAGCAGCAAACTTTAAGGAGACTGTGCACATTGGAGCTGAGGTCTACCACAACCTGAAGAGTGTGATTAAGCATAAATATGGACAGGATGCCACCAAAGTAGGAGATGAGGATGGATTTGCCCCTAACATCCTGGAGAATAAAGAAGGTCTAGACCTGCTAAAGACTGCTATTTGTAAGGCTGGCTATAGTGATAATGTCATAATTGGCATGGATGTTGCTGCCTCAGAATTCTTCCAATCTGGGAAATATGACCTGGACTTCAAGTATCCTGATGATTCCAGCAGATATATCGCCCCTTCTGAGCCTGGGGACCTCTACAAGAGCTTCATTAAAGACCACCCAGTGGTATCTGTTGAAGATCCCTTTGATCAGGATGATTGGGGAGCTTGGAAGGATTCCACTGCTACTGTGGGCATCCAGATGGTAGGGGATGATCTCACAATGACCAATCCCAAGCTTTTGAAAAAGCTGTGAATGAGAAAGCCTGCCACTGCCTCCTCCTCACGGTAAACCAGATTGGCTCCGTGACTGAATCTCTCCAGGTATGCAAGCTGGCCCAGTCCAATGGGTGGGGAGTAATGGTTTCCTGTCATTCCTATCATTGCAGACCTGGTGCTGGGCCTCTGCACTGGGCAGATCAAGACTGGTGCCCCCTGCCGATCTGAGTGTCTGGCCAAGTATAACCAGCTTCTCAGAACTGAGGGAGAACTGGGCAGCAAGGCTAAATTTGCTGAAAGAAATTTCAGAAACCCTCGGGCCAAGTAAGCTCTGTGGCCAGGAGGCCTATGAGCTTGCAGGCACCAGTCACCTCTGTAGAAGTCCACTCCTGTCCTATGAATGGGTAGCACTAAGTACTAGACCAAGTTTTGTTTTGGTGGCAAGGGCCTCTGCTGCTTAACTTCCCTCTCCCACCTTACCGTGATGTTCTTACTGCTTTGTTAGAACTGTCTTACACCAGAAACTACCTGATCATCTGACTCTCTGCTGGAAAACCCTTATCATCTTGTGACTGGGATAGAATCATCTGTTCTCACCCCCAACCCTGGTGTTGATGTGCAGAGCCATGTACTTGTGATGCAGCCCCAATGAGCCCACAGGCCAGATCCTTTGTGGTTCCTATGTGCAGAATAAAAGTATTCAGTAACCCACTGGAAAAAAAAAAGATATAGCCTACTGGCCCTCATGGTCCACAGCACTCTCAAGTACTTGTCCAAAACAGATTAAAATGTAATTGGTAAATATTTAACAAAATAAATAAAAATATAACAAAACATGGATAATATTACATTTTAAAACTAAGTATGTAGCCCACCAGGGATCCTTATGTAGGAATTAGTGGATCCCTTTTCTGATTGAGTTTGATACCACTGGCCCGGGAGGGCCCTGGGGAATCTCTTTCCCACTGTCATGCCTCCCCCTTCCAACTGAATTTATCTTTAAAGTTCTATTTTGAGGACAACATTTGCAACACTTGCCTCAGATGCAAAAATGCTTCTTAGAGCTCTGCTCATTTATCAATTCCAACTTTGAAAAAACTTGTGTAGAAGATAGAACTGAGGCACAAGGTGAAATATGAATATGAAAGAGGGAGACAATTGTGTAAAGGTAACAGCAAAGGCACTAAATCCCAGAATGAGTAGAGGTTGGTAATGAATGCTAAAGAGAATATAAAATGGCTTTTTAGCTACATTGAGGCTTATAAGAGAAATATCAAGTGGATGGATGATGCTAACTGATATCTCAAACTCATCCAACATTGAGCTCATTATCTTTCTTACAAAGCCCACCCCTCTTCAAGGCTTCCCTAGTACTGTCCAGGGTACCACCATCTTCCCAGTCACTCAGGCTCACAATCTAGTGTCAATCTCAACTTCTTACTTGCATTCTATTCCCCAGTCTTCTCTCTTCTACCCTCAAGACATCTCTCAGATCTGTCCCCCTTCTCTCCATTCAAATAATTGCTTTTTTGGTTCAGCCTTCAACCTCTCTCGTCTGAACTCTTGCAATAACCTTCTAGTTGGTCTCCCTGCCTCAAGTCTCTCTCCATTACAGTTTATCCTCCACCCAGCTACCAAAATGATCTTCCCTAAAACACAGGTCACCCCTCCCCCAAGTCAACCAACTCCTTTTGTTGTTTAGTCATTTCAGTTGTGTCTGATTCTCCATGACCCTACTTGGGGTTTTCTTGGTGGAGTGGCTTGCCATTTCCTTCTCTAGCTTATTTTACAGTTGAGGAAACTGAGGTAAACTGGGCTAATTGACTTCTTCATGACCCTATTTGAGGTTTTCTTGGCAAAGATATTGGAGTGATTTGCCATTTCCTTCTCCAGTTCATTTTATAGATGAGGAAACTGAGGCAAATAAGATGAAGTGACTTGACCAGGCCACACAGCTAAGAAGTATCTGAGGCTGGGTTTAAACTCCAGTGGCTCCCTACTACCTCCAAGATCAAATATAAAATCGTTTTGTCTGGTCCAATCCTTTCACAAGCTGGCTTCTTCCTACCTTCTGTCACTTTACTCCACTTGACACACTCTATGACAACCCTAGCCTTCTTGCCCTTCCTCATACATCCCATTCCTTCTCAACATTCAGATCCTTTTCGGTGGCTGATACCCATTCCTGGGAATGTCCTCCCTCATCTCTGTATCCTCACTTGCCTAGCTTCCTTCAAAACTCAATTCAAATGCCACTCTTGACAAAAGACTCTTTGTGACCTCTCCCTCCAACAATCTCCTCCAGCCTTCACTCTCAGATCACTCCCCATTTACACTGTATGTGTCTTGCATTTACAATTTTTCACATGGTGTTTCCTTTCAAATGTGAGCTCTTTGAAGTCATTTTCACTTTACTTTCACTTTAGCATGGCACTTGGCATCTAGTAATCATTTAATAAATTCTTATGACTGACCAACTCCACTTACTTTGCTTATTTCCTCTCCCATCACGAATTTGTGTTGTGACAAGGAGAACCAAAACAAATTATTGGGAGTTGAAACCCAAGATCAGTGAAGAGATAATAAGAGAGAGCCGAGCTTTCTTTTCAGTAAATTCATGTCGCCAGCCCCAGATGAAGTACAGCTCAAAGTAATGACAGAACAGGTGATATGATGGCTGAACCACCACTATGATCAGAGGATCATAGATCAAGACTTGAAAGAGAACTTAGAGGCCAAATAGGCCAACCCCCCATCTTACAGATAGAGAGCCAGAAAGATGAAATTTCTTACCCAAAGTCCCATTGGTAGTGAGTAGAGTAGGATTTAAACTCAGGTCCTGTGACTCCAAGGTCAGAACACTTTCCACTCCACTGAGGGGCAGGGTGGTGAATCACTTAATAATCAGCGATGGGGAGGGTGAAAGGGAGAGGAGGAAAAAGGGGAAGGAATCTATGCACATCACTCTTTCAAGTTTAATTCATATTATTAAAATTTTCTCCATCACTTCCTTAAGTCTAGACATTCAACAAAACAATAAATCAAGTCTGGATCTGTAGCATTTGCCTGTTTCCAAGGTGTAAAGGGCTCAGACTGCAAATTTAATAATTGGCTCTTACAAGCCAGTCTGAGCTGGCTTTAGCACAGCCCTGACTGCACCACACTCCTTTCTATCAATAAAGTCAGGTCAGACTGATAAAGAGGGTGTATCTGTCACATAACAAAAATGGAGAAAAGGAGATGGATAGCCCAAGGGTTACAATGGGATCTATAAAAAGTGGTGTCTATAAAAAATGTTGTTTTGTGTGCACACATTTGTGCGTGTGTGTGTGTGTGTGTGTTTAAAGAAACCAGATGAAAAGCCATTTGGTAGGTTCACTATGGAGGGACTATAGAAAGATACATGCAGGTGACTTTCAAAAGTTTGTGGAGAATGGGTGAGGTGCCACAGGACTAGAGGATGCAAATATTGCTGAATTCTAAAGGAGAAGAGAATGAAATCATCAGGCTGGTGGATGTTCCTAGTAAAAATCTTCCCATATCTCATTAAAAGGGTAGCTTGTGAACATTTGGAAAGGGAAGCTGGAATCCATAAGAGTCACCCTGACTTCATTAAGAAGAGGTCACACAACTGACTTCATTTTCTTTTTTTGACAGGGGAATTAGGCCGGTACATAAGATATGGTATACTTAGATTTCAGTGAAGCATTTGATAGAGTCACTCAGACTATTCTTGTGTTCAGGATGAAAAGATGTGAACTAGATCACTGGCTCCCAACCTTTTCTAGTAGGTAGACACCATTTAAAAGTCTAAAAAACAAAGAAACACACAAACCTCCAAATCCCCTCTTATTATATGACATTGACATTGACTTATTATATGACATATTATATGAATTGAAAAACTACATTCTCAATCAACAACCAACAACCATTTAGCTGGCCACTAATGATACAGACAAAAACCAACTCATCCTTACCTTTACATTCTATAAGGAATGGCAATATGTACACAGATGACTATCTATGGAATACATACAAAGGAAATAGAAGGACATTCAGGAAGGAAAGGCAGGCATCTGCAATAGAGTGGATCAGGAAAGGCCTTCTGTACAAGACGGCGCTTGAGCTGAATCCTGAAGGAAGTAAGGGATTTTAGGAGGCAGAAATGAGTAAGAAATGCATTCCAAACCTGGAGGAAAGCCAACCAGTGCGAAGACATAGAAATAGGAGAAGGGGAGCCATGGAAAAGGAATAACAAGAAGCCCAATTTGGCTGGACTGAGTGTAGGAAGGGAGTAATATGTAACAAGGCTGTATAGTAATATATAATAAGAATATTATTATTATGTGTAATAAGGCAATATAATAGTATATGATATAAAGATATAATATACAATAAGGTAGTATAATAGTATATGATATAATAACATAATTGCAATAAGGTGGTATGATAATATATAATAACATTCAGAAGGCATACTAAGGTATAATATACAATATTATACATAATAAAGTTACATACTAATTAATAATATTATAATATAAAATAAAATTATATAAAAGTATGGAATATAATCCATAATAATGTTTGAAACCTAGATCGGATAAGATTACAGAGGGTTTTTTAAACTAACCCTAGATGTTTACATTTGATCCTAGATGCAATAAGAAGTCACTGGAATACATTGGAGTAGAGGGGGGACATGGTCAGATTGCCACTTAAAAAAAAAGATTTGGGCAGTTTTGTGGAAGATGATTGGGAGTAGAGAGAGATTTGAGCCAGGGAAACCAATTAGGAGATCACAGAACTAATTCAGGCAAGAGGTCATGAAGGACTAAACTCAATTGGCAGATGTGCGAGTAGTGAGAAGGGAAGGATAAGAGAAATGTGGTGGAGGCTGAAATGGCAATATCAAACAATGGATTACATATATGGGGTGAGGGAGAGTGAAAAATCAAGGAGAATTCTGAAATTGTAAAACTGAGAGCAGAAAGAACAGTGCTCCCCTCCCCACTCCAAACTAAGAAACTTCAGAAGCTGAATGGGTTTGGGAGGTAACAGAATGAATTCTGCATGTTTAGCTGGAGATATTGGTGGGATATGTAGTCTGAAATGTCCAATAGGTAATTGGCAATACGAAATTGGAGCTCCCTTGAGAAATGGGGACTAGGTATATAGATCTGGGAATCCTCTGCGTGGAGAGGATAATTGCACCTCTGGGCACTAATAGGAAGTCTAGTACACAGAAGAGAGTTCAGAGAGAGAAGAGAGCCCAGGATAGAGCCACTGACTGCAGCCACAGTTAGGGGGCAGGAGATGGAGAGTAAGAGGCCAGCAATGGAGAGTAAGAAAGAGTATCCAATTGGTAGAGGAACCTAGAGAGAGTAATAATGACAAGAAGCCATGAATTTAGTCATTCTTTTCAATGAATATGTTATTATTCAAAATATTTACATATATTTGAAAAACAGCAATACACCTCTGTGTATGAGATATTTATATATTTTTCCATTTTTAGGAGAAATTTTTGGCCATTTATGGATTCATGTACATAGCCCCATCCCAAAAACCTTAGTGCCCCACCCCTACCCTGGAAAACCACACATAGGTCGGCAGCCACTGTGTTACAGATGATAGCACAGTTAGTTGGACTCAGAAGAAGTTGATGGATTGGGTCAAGAGTGGTAGCTAATAGTTTGACATGGACTTGGAGAGCGGTGGAGCACTTTGGGACTGTGTACTGTCCAACATTTTGTCAGTGACTTGGATAAAGGTATGAATGGCATCTTTGTCAAGTATGTGGATGACATGCAACTGGGAGTTATAGGAAACATGATAGATGCTGGAGTATGGATCCAAAAAGATCTTGACATACTAGAACAATGAACTGGGTCTAATCTGATGAAATTTAATCACAATATCTTGTAAAGTTCTAAATTTGGATTTTTAAAAAATCAACTCCAGAATTATATAGGTCAGGGGAGTCATGGCTAGACAACAGTTGTCTTGAAAAAGTTCTGGGGGTGGTGGGTAATTAGAATGTGAGTACAAAATGAGTCATTATTACAACATGATGACCAACAAGAACGAACGTTTCCTAGGCTACCTTAAGGAATAGGGTCTAGAAGGACAACAATAGGAAACCCCTCAGGATCTGCCCAAGTCACAGCTCATGTCTAGTACCATATTCAATTCTAAGTGCTACACTTTCGGATGGGCATTAGAAAACTGGAGCCCGCTTAGAAATGTACAACCAGAGTAATGAAAGGATTTAAGACATAGTATTCACATCTCAGCTAATAGAACTAAGGATGATTTAGCCTAGAAAAGATAAGATATAGGAAGACATAATAGCTGTACTATTTCAGTACTTGAAGAACTATCATGTGTAAAAGTAATTAGACTTATTCTGATTGGTTCCAGAGGGCAGATGCAAATGCAGTTACAAAAAGGAAGATTTCAGTTTGAGGAAAGGAAAAACTTCCTAAGAATTAGAACGATGATTCTCAAACTTTTTGGACTCAAGATCCTTTTAGACTTAAAAATTACTGAAGACTTTTGTTTATGTGGTTTACACATGTTGATATTTACTATATTACAAATTTAAATATGTTACATTAGAAATTTAATAGTTAAACTATAAAAATTAATAGTTGAAAGGATCTCAGAGACTCCCAGGGGTTCCAGGACCAGTCTTTGTGGTTGTTCAGTTGTGTCTGACTCTTCATGACCCCATTTGGGATTTTCTTGACAGAGATACTAGAGTGGTTTGCCATTTCCTTCCCCAGCTCATTTTGCAGATGAGAAAACTGAGGCAGAGTTAAGTGACTTGCCCAGGGTCACACAGCAGCTAGTGAGTGTCTGGCCAGATTTAAACTCAGGTCTTCCTGACTCCAGGCCCAGCCCTCTATCCATTAAGCCACCCAGTACCACACTTTAAATACTGCTAAATTAGAACTATTAAGAGCTCAATGGATTGCCTTGAGAGATTCCGTTTCCCTCACAATGTTTCAGCAGGTGGTGGATGACCACTTCTTAGATGTGGTATAGAAGGGATTCTTATTCATATACAGCTTAGACAAAACAGTCTGAGGTCCTTCCCAACTCAGAAAATCTGTAATTCTGCAAATTGGCTACTTTGGGCGGTTCCCTATGTACTGGCTAGTTACTGAGATGTCTTAGCCAACTTCTGACATAGCTCTGAAGTCTCTAGAAGTTTTTACTTGGCAGGGGGAGGGGATGTCTGTGTGGCACGCTATCTTGTCATCACAGCTGTAAGTTGTCTGCTGTGGAGCTGGAACAATAATGTCATGTGCTACCCAAGGAAGGATTAGCACGTGCCACCAATCAGGAAAAATTCCCAAGTAGGTGAATAATAATCTTCACTGAGAAGAGAGGAGAGATTAAATCCAAAATCCAGGCTTGTCTCTTTGCCCAGAGATTGTGGGGTCCTGATATCCAAGAGACTCTAACCAGGGGTGAGGCAGAGTTGCTGGTCTGAGTTCAAAACCAACAGCATCTGTCCAAGATTAGAGAGTTCAGAAAAATGAAAACTCTGCCAGAACTTAAGCTACTTCCCAGAAGTTTAGTTCTTTTTATTCTGGAGTCCTGCATGTACTGCCCTGACTCACCCTAATGCCCTCAAATCCCCACTGCCTCCTTCTGACTTTTGACCCTGCTGTGTCAAGAACAAGACAGTACACAAGTGTATACCCAAGAGCTACTTGGGCACAAAATCATTGTTCTGCCCTGGGTCTAGAAACTATTTTGCCAGATCTAATTTCTATGAAGATATTTTATTATGGTGATAGTTCAGTAAACTTTCCATTTATAGAATAATACACAATGGAATTGGTATTCCTTGATATAAGAAAACTAAATCTACCATTGTAGGTTAGTACCTTGTCTGAAATGTATAGTTTTAGAGAGCTATGTAGAGCAGAGGGGTCAAATTAGCACGTTTCAAAGTGGCTGGCAAAACTCCCTGGTGTAATTGAGAAATGTAATTGGGAAATGTTCGGCTAAATAAAATGCAACATAGATAACATTAATTTGTGGTTTTCTAAGTCAATATGAAGCTGGCAGAGATATGTTTCTATTTGAGTTTGACAAGGCTAGTATAGCATAATACACAGAGAGGTTAAGTGATTTGTCCATGGTCACACAGTCAGAATGTACCAAAGACAGTACTTGAATCCATTTCTTCCTGGCTTCAAAGACAGCTTGAAAGAGAAATTTTTCCATCTGGCATTTCCAGAACTCCCAATACATGTTTTGACTCATATGTAATTGTTACTAATATTTAAGCAAAGGTCAACTAAAAGTTAACTTCAAGTACTTTGTTACTTCATATAGATAGATAATTTGGGGAGTGAATTATCTCCTAAGATGTACACAGTTGATAGCATCCAATTAAATGAAAAATATTTTGTAAAATATGTAAAATGCAGCTTAAAACAGAAACGACTTGACTTACTGGTTTACAAAATTGTGTTGTCTTCTGCAAATTGGGTGGAGAACAAAAATGTTAACTAGCAACAGAAACAAAAGAAAGTACAATTAGTACCCATCTTTTTGTTGTTGCTGTTTGTTTGTAATGAAAGCACCAACTTCAGACATCTTTATACTGTATGAAATCCCAGCCAACCAAAGTGGATAAGCACAATTGGAAATTACGCTTTAAATTTCATCCTTCAAAATTACAGACTAGAGTTCCTGGGCTAGGGCAAGCAGGAATTCCTGAGATGTCAGAATTATGTGGGAATATTTCTCTGTCTAGTTCTCTGAGGAGTAAATCTGGAGAGCAGTCATGGGAAAACATCAGATGATGACGGTAATGGTGACAGGGACAAAAGAAACATGGTATTGTAGAAAGAATGCTGGACCTGAACCCTACTTGAGACAATTATTACTAGCTGATGGGAAACCTCTTAGTTTCTGGGGTATTCACTTTCCTCATCTTTAAAATGAAAAAATTATACTTGTACCACATACTTTCCAGGGCTTCTGTGAGCAAAGCACACTGTACAACTTGGTGCCACATATAAGTGAATTCTCATTGTTAATAGCCCACATATATATAGTACTCTAGAGTTTGCAAACTGGTTTCCTGACAAATACGCTACTGGGTAGGTAGTGATCTCTTTTAGGTGCCAGTACACAGGGAAAGATTTATTCTCTAACACAAGAGCTCTTTACCTAGGCTCTGTGAACTTTTCACAAACATGCATATATGTTACATTTATGAACACATGTGTTACATAGGTTAAATACACTGTACACATAAATGTACACATGCACCCATGTATGTGTGAGCTACTAAGGCTTAAAACTGCACTAAGACCTTTGGGACACCGTAAATGTACATATATGGATGTATGAAACTGTGTCAATATAATGGGTTTCCTTTAGAATCCTATGTGTTTTATTTTAAGCATTTTAAAACATTCTGAGAAGTTATCTATAGGCTTCCCTAGAATGCCAAAGGGGTCCGTGACACAAAATAAAGTAAGCATATTTGCTCTAAGGCATCTTTAGGATCATCGACAGGAGTAACCCACCCATGCCTCCCCCCAAAAGGGAGAGAACCAACTGCCCCATAAGATGCATAAAACTTTTCATAGAAACAGATCAAAATGTCCATTTCAGACCCATCAGCTTTCTTCTGTGAATGTTCTTATTTATGTAGATTAACCAAGACTCACCATGCTCCATGCTCCACACTCGCTTGTGACTTGATTTCTCTTGTACGTGAGCCTGCTTTTGCCTGTCCTAGATGCCACATTGCAGAATGTAATCTGCCTCCCCTTACCATTGTGTCCTCTGTCAGAGGATCATGGATGAATAGGGTTATAGATTTAGAGATGGAAGGAACCCTGGAGATCCTCTAGATCCTGGACTCCACCAACCAGGTTCCTTTTATTTTTCTTTTTTGAAGCAATCTGGGTTTAAGTGACTTGCCCAGGGTCACACAGTTAGTAGGTGCCTGAGGTCAGATTTGATCTCAGATCCTTCTAACTTCAGGGCCAGTGCTGTATCCACTGCACCACCTAGCTGCCCCTCAGAAGAATGATTTCTGTTTGGTTGCTCATGATCCCATCTGCCTCTACACATAGGACTCTGGTTGCCTGTCATCTTACTTATTTAAAATGTGTCTCCCAGGCACCATTGGATTCACCCAAAGGGCTGCACTTCAGGACCTGGAAGGCCACACATGGCCTCGAGGCCACAGGTTCCTCACCTCTGGTTTAAGGGAAAACCACTAGGGAGAGCGGAGAGAGATGGTACAGCAGCAATAAGGGAAGAAAACAAGATCAGCCCACCAAAGCCCCACACTAGTGATAGAAATGACATCTTCACACTTGGGCAGTGACTCCCACTTCCAACATCAGTGGCTCCCATTTACCTCTTCCCACTGCCACTGGGACTGACACCTCCAAAGCTGAACCAAGAAAGGCCAAGGAAAGGATCCAAACAGATATTTCACCAAGGAGTCTTGGGTACAGTGATCTTCAGGCCATGGCAGAAGGAGGTAGTACATGTTGGGATTATGAGAAGCTATTCCCAGACTTTGCCAATTACTCAATACATCACCTATGTCCATTTTGGAGGGTAGCTTAGAAAAAATCCTAGGATTGTAGAAACACTGGAACTGAAGCCAGCTCCGAATCATTTTATAGAGAGGGATAGAGTCCTTCTCAAGCAGATCTAATTTCCCACTCCTGAGATCACACAAGTGAGGAGATACTTGTCATTTTAGAAACTGGACATTTCTAGCCTAGAATAAAAGATACTAGATGTAGGTGTTCTAGGGAAGGAACAGAATAGAGGTGGGGGTACCAAGCAGGTGGAGTTGGCATGTCTGAGGAATAGATTATGCAAAGAAAGATTAATTTTCCGGAAGTGTTCTAGGTAACATCCTTTGCCCCTCTGATACAGTGCAGTCACTTTGCCTCTTTTATAAAGGGGATTACTACAAAGACTGGAGCTGGCTGTGGCTCAGATCGTTAGCTTCTTATTGTGAAATCCAGACTTAAATTGAAGAAAGTAGGGAAAACCATCAGACCATGTAAATATGACCTAAATAACATCTCTCATGAATGTGGAGCAGAAGTGATGAACAGATTTAAAAGATTAGATCTGGCAGATAAAGTGCTTGAAGAACAATGGACAGAGGTTCACAATATTGTATAGGAGGCAGAAACAAAAAACATTCCAAAGAAAAAGAAGAGAAAGAAAGCAAAATGGATGTCTGATAAACCAAATAGTTGAGGAAAGAAGGAAAGTGAAAGGAAAAGGGAAAGGAAAAAGGGAAAGACATGCATGCAGAATTCCAAAGAATAATAAGGAGAGATAAGAAGGTTTTCTTAAATGAGCAATACAAAGAAATAGAAGAGAACAATAGAATGAGAAAGATGAGATCTCTTCAAAAAAAAATTAGAGATACCAAGGGACCAGTTCATGCAAAAATGGGTATGATGAAAGACAAAAATGGTAGATATTTAACAGAAGTAGAAGAGAATAAGAAGGGGTGGCAAGAGTAAACAGAAAAACTATACAAGAAAAATCTTAATGTCACCAATAACCACAATGTTGTGGTTACTGATCTACAGTGAGACATCCTGCAGAAGGAAGTCAAGTGGGTCTTAGGAAGCATTGCTTACAATAAGGTTAATGAAGGTGACAGAATTCCAGCTGAACTATTTAAAATCCTAAAAGATGATGCTGTTAAAGTATGCCAGCAGATTTGAAAAACTCAGCAGTGGCCACCGCATTGGAAAAGATCGGCTCATGACCCAATCCTAAAGAAGGGCAATGCCAAAGAATGTTCAAATTACCAAACAATTGCAATCATTTTACATGTCCTTAAGATCTGCAAGCTTGGCTTCAGCAATACGTGAACTGAGAATTACCAGAAGAGCAGGCTTGTTTTAGAAGAGGCAGAGGAACTAGAAACCAAATTGCCAGCATTCAATGAATCATACAGAAAGCAAGGGAGTTCCAGAAAAATATCTACATCTGCTTCATTGACTACACTAAAGTCTTTATGTGGATCACAACAAAATGTGGCAAGTCCTCCAAGAGATGGAAATACCAGGTCATCTTACTTGTCTCCTGAGGAACCTATATGAAGGTCAAGAAGCAGCAGTTAGAACCCAACATGGAACAACTGATTAGTTTAAGGTTGGAAAAGGAGTGCAAGGCTGTTTGTTGCCCCTTTATTTATTTAACTTCTATGTAGAGTACATCTTGCAAAATGCCAGGCTGGAGGAATCAAAAGCCAGAATTAAGGTTGCCAGAAGAAATATCAACAATCTCATATGTGCAGATGATACCACCCTGACGGCAGAAAGTGAAAAGAAATTGAGAAGCCTCTTGATGAAGTTGAAAGAGGAGAGTGTAAAAGCTGGTTTGAGGCTTAACATCAAAAAACACCTAAGATCTTGGGAACTGGTCCCATCATTTCCTGGCAAATAGAAGAAAAAGAAATGGAAGCATTATCAGGTTTTATATTCTTGGCCTCAAAGATCACTGTGAACAATGACTGCAGCCATGAAATTAAAAGATGCATGCTCCTTGGAAGCAAAGCTATGGTAAATCCAGGCAACATATTAAAAAGCAGAGACATCACTTTGCTTACAAAGATCCATATGGTCAAAGCTATGGTTTTTCCAGTAGCAATGTATGGCTGTGAGAGCTAGACTATAAGGAAAGCTGAGCACTACAGAATAGATGCTTTCTAATTGTGGTGCTAGAGAAGACTTTTGAGAGTCCTTTGGATAGTAAGGACATCAGATCAGCCAGTACTTAAAGAAATTAATTCAGATTATTCACTGGAAGGTCAAATACTGAAGCTGAAGCTTAAATATTTTGGCCACGTAATGAGAAGACAGGACTCACTGGAAAAGACCCTGATGCTGGGAAAGATTGAAGACAAAAGGAAAAGGGGATGGGAAAGGATGAGATGTATAGACAGTGTCATAGAAGTGATGAATATGAATTTGGAGACTTTGGGAGATAGGGAGGATAGAAGGGCCTGGAGAAATATGGTTCAAGGGGTCATGAAGAGTTGGGCATGACTGAATGACTGAGCAACAACAACAAAACTACAAAGCCCTATAGGTGAATTGATACAAAGGGTAGATATTGTATGGCTTGCAAGGTATGATTTAATATTGGTCTAATGCTTTTGATGTAATGCTAGTCTAAAACACTATTGAAAGGTGATTTGGCAGAGCATATGGAGAGCTAGCCTTGGAGGCAAGAAGATGGGTTCAAATTTCACCTCTGATACATACTGGCTATGTGACCGTAGGTAAGTCATCTAACTTATCATTACTCTAGAAAGCTCTCTAAGACCAGAAGTCACAGAGGATTTGCCAACTTGCATTGGCAGAGAGGGAGACCCTCATCTGAAAGTTCTCTGTATCATTGAAATAACAAGTCTTGCCCCTATCACCTCCAGGCTAATCTGATCTAGGCCTTGATATTTGCACAACTAAATATTACTCTTGATGTGGATTTGTCTGAGCACCCTATTGCCTGTTTGATCTCTGGAATCTTCTCCAACTTTCTTTTGTGGATGGAGGAATTTGAGACCTAATAAAGTACTTTCTTTCTTGGTCATTCTCAGGATACCTCACCCAAGACCAGAGGTTACCAGTGTTTTTTTGCTCATCAAATTTCTCTTGCCCACAACAACAAAAATATATTATGAATCCCAGGGTATTTTGGTATCTTACTCATAGTATTCTTTACAATTATTAAATGTTTAAGGTGTCATTATACAATTATTGATGCAAACTCCATAGACCATAGCCATAAACTCCCAAAGAGTACACAAACCCTAACAGGGAGCCATAACACTCACAACATTGCCTACAATCCCATATTAAACTTCCTTCATGTTCTGAACCTGGAACTCTTGAGGCCTCACCCTTGTTCCTTATTCATTGGATGAGCTGAGTTCACAGATACATCCAAAGGGCCAATGAATACATCTCAGGGGCCATTTTCACTCACCCTGATTTATGCATTGCCACTGGACGCAGATGGCTCTGGAGGAGAAAGTGAGGCTGGAGACTTTGCACAGCCCTTCCTCACTTAAATCCAATTCACTTGCAAGTCATAGCATCACCTTTCTGATGGCATGGTCCTCTCTGAGAATGAAGGAAGAAGAAGAAGAAGAAGAAGAAGAAGAAGAAGAAGAAGAAGAAGAAGAAGAAGAAGAAGAAGAAGGAGGAGGAGAAGAAGAAGAAGAAGAGGAGGAGGAGGAGGAGGAGAAGAAAAAGAAGAAGTAGAGGAGGAGGAGGAGGAGGAGGAGGAGGAGGAAGAGGAAGAAGAAGAAGAAGAAGAAGAAGAAGAAGAAGAAGAAGAAGAAGAAGAAGAAGAAGAAGAAGACCAGATTTGCAAGATGTCAATTACATCTTGTGTTTTATATACTTCTTATCAAGTGCACTCTGCTCTTTTCCAACAACGGTCATCTAAAAAAAAACCAATAATAATCCATATTGTCTATCCAGAAATCTAAATACTATTCTCAAATTTTCTTACCCAAATGTTCAATTAAATTAAATTCAACGAATATTTATCACATGCCTCTTATGTGCAATATCTATATTAGGAATTTGTTTTGCATCCTAAAATTAGGGTAACCGATGCCCTGGTCAGACTACTTTTTCTCTTCTAAAGTCTCTATATTTAATTGATAGCAATGATGAAAATATCACTTCTGGTTTTTTTAGTTTCTTGCCTAAGACTTCACAATCCCCAGCAAATGCTTTCTTTCTAGCTGTATCATTTGTTTCTGTCGTTTGAAATAAGTAACCATTTTCATATTTGACAAGTTAGAAAGGCTTTCCCTCCAATCCTAGATATATGTCCCAGAAACTCAGTAAGTAGACATTTCTATTACTTATATCAGGTCAGCAAAGATCTACCTTGACACCTTCAGCAGACATTCTCCACCCACCACTATTCACTCCTATTTCCTCTGATCAGTATGGGATCTGAAGAAGCATGGAAGAAATAGGGCTTGGATTCAAATTCTAATTTTGACACTACCTATGACACCTTGGGCAAGTCATTTAATTCCCCTATGCCTCAGTTTTATCATTGATAAAATGAAGGGGATTATATTCGATGACCCCAAAGTTTCCTTTCAGATCTAAACCCAATGAACCTGTAACCCTCCTCCTGGCATCCTCTGTAGACCCATATTATCACTCCTTGGAGCACAAAAGGCTGCTTCCTCCTCAGAAGGACCTTCTTCTTGAAGTGCCTCACGACTACTACAAAGTTTTAAATGTCCAGTGGTCCTTTTTCTCTCCCTTCTATGTGTCATATCTCTCCACTCTCCAATTTCCTGACAAAGGTCATGGTTCTCTATCAACTCTTTGGATTTTCTTCTTTATTTTCCTTTAGGAAGCAACTTCCCATTCTTTTAAAGGACACTTTGTTCTCCATGCAAACTTGGATAGTAGAGAAATATTCTCTTTAGCCCTTTCACCCGGTTCTCTGGTAAGGAGACCAGTATACTTTGTACATACAAACATAGTCCACTCTCTACAGATCTACATTAAATGTCCTTTCCCAGCATTTCTTCTAATGGTGATAATTCCAGTTTTTCTATGTTCTTGTTGCAGCTTCCATGGCTAATACACATGTTGAGGTGCAATAGAATACCACTGATTTGCTATTAGAGGGCTCAATCAATGTTGGCTCCTGAATGATGCTTTAATATTGCAGCCTGGTGCCCTGGATTTTTATGGGACTTTTCATATATATTCTCATGATATGATGTTGGCTTCATCAACTGCTTTTCATCCATAATTAATAGATTCTTTCCAAAACAACTGCCAACTCCAACTCCAGTAGTTCCCTATTATATCTTGGATTAAATACCATGTCTTCTGTTTGATATTTAAAGCCCTTTGCAAATTGGCTCAAACCTATCTTTCCAACCTTATTATACATTGCTCCCCTTCAAGGGCTCTATAATCCAGCCAAACTGGTCTCCTTATCATTTGTGCACAGTGCCCTACACCATGTTGCCAATCCTTTGTACCAACTGTCCCCTATATCTGAAAGGCCCTTCCTCTTCACCTCTACCTCTTAGAATCCCTGGCTTCCTTCAAAGCTCAGGATAAGCACCACCTTCTACACCAAGGCTTTCCTAATCCCTGCCCCCAGATGCTGTTGTCCTCCTCCGCCTCCCCATTACTTTGTATATTTTATATATACATATATGTGCATTATATATATATATACATATGCATGCATATGTATGTATACATGTATATGTGTGATACTTATGTGTATATGTACATACACGCGTATGCATGTACCTATGCACATACACGGTAACTAGGTGGTGCAATGATAGAGTGCTGGGCCTGGAGTCAGGAAGATCTGAGTTCAAATCTAACTTCAGACACTTATTAAATGTGTGACCCTGGGCAAGTCACTTAATGCTGTTTGCCTCAATTTCCTCATCTATAAAATGGAGATACAGTAGGGAAGAAAATGGCAAACGACTTCTATACACACACATATACACAACACACACAGATATACATACATATACACACACACACAGATATGTATGTATATATACAATATGATATGCACACATACAAATATATATATGTGTGTATGTATGTGTGTATATGTATATATACTATGCATCCATATTGGTTCCCCTCATAGAATGAACTTTTGTTCCAAAAACTCCATTTTTGTCTTTATATCCCAAGCACTATGCCTGGCACATTGTAGGAGCTTTATAAATGCTTGTGGGTCAATTGGTAGAAAGCTCTCATACATGCAAAAGCTGTGAGAAAGTTATAAGAGAAAATCCAACTTCCAAGCCTAGCATACTTCCTTTCTCTGTCTTGCTGCCAGCCATTTATAAAATGCTCATTATTCTAATTAGCTAGGTCTCAAGAGCTGACTGAGAAGTCTTGGAGCCATTTTAGAAGTCCTCCCAGTGTCCTCAGGGAACTAAGCCTCACCTTAGTTTCTTCTATCCAAATGGTTCTTGAAGGGGCGGGGTAGAGTAGGGAATGACCGAAAGTGAGAATTTGTCTTCTTGACTATACACGTTTGTAATGTGTGTAATTTTTTTTAATAAAATGAAGCTGAATTTTTTTAAATGGTTCTTCAAGATGGCAAACCCATAGTCTTCCCAAGCATGGTGGGGTATGAAGTTTAGCCACATTAAAAGTACCACAGTTCCATGAACCATAGCATCTGCAATAAATAAGCTTATCTGAGGTACAATGGATGGATTTACAACTTAATTTCTAACTGTTAAGTACATACAGACTCAAAGGACATCATGTATCGGAAGGGATATCAGAGTTAATCTAATACAACACACACCTAGGAATCTCTCTACAACTTCCCTGAAAATGATCAGAGAAACTTTCCATGAGGGTGTTGGGTACCCACCTTCTGGGGCCACCTTTCTACTTTGGGAATTCTCTAATTGTGAAGAATTTTTTTTTCTTATGTTGATCATAAATCGATATCTAAAATTCTGAAACTTCCATCTCTTTCTCCTAGTTTTATTCTCTGGGGCACTGCTTTCTCAGAGTCTTAGGAACAAAGATTTAGGGCTAAGAGGAACCTCAAAGGTCAGCTAATTTTATCCCTTCATTTTATAGAAATAAAGCATGGAGAGGGAAAATGATTTACCCAAAGACATCCTGCCCCTTCTCCCACTGGTGAATTCCTCCTGGGGCCTGCATTTTGTAGAAAGGCCCCATGTTGGCCTGCATTCATTCTCTCAGAACTTTTTTCTGGCTTTCTGGACTTCAAAACCATACCTCCTCCAGCAGGTGCCTTCATCTATCTCACCCTCCACTGTTTCAGCTCTCTCCTTTTTTTGTTGTCTTCTCCTTTTAGAATATAATCTCCTTGAGGTCAGGGACTATCTTTCTTTTTGTTTCTATTTGCAATCCCAGGGCTCAGCACAGTGCCTGGCACACTGTTATTGTTCCATCGTTTCAGTCACGTCCAACTCTTCATGACCCCATGGACACATCCATGGAGTTTACTTGGTAGAGATACTGGAATGGTTTACCATTTTCTTCTCTAGTTCATTTTATGGATGAGAAACTGAGGCAAACAGGGTTAAGTGACTTGCCCACGGTCACACAGCTAATAAGTGTCGGAGGCCAGATTTGAACTCAGATCTTTTTGATTCCAGGCCCACTGCTCTACCTACTGCACACCTAGTTGCCTAGCAAATGCTTTTAAAATGTTTGTTTTCTTTCTAAGTGGTAGAGCTGGGATTTGAACCCAGGGTCTCCTACTCCAAATCCAAGTGTTTGTTCCTCTGCTTCTTGCTATCTCCCAATTTCATTCATGTAAATCAACAATAAATCAAAGATTTTCTCATTATTTTCACAGATCTAATATAAGACATGATTTTAAAGTAGCAAAACTTGTTGTGTAAAGTAACAAAAATATGTGTTTGTAGATTTAGTCTCACTAATTTGTCTTAATCATCAAAAGTCTTGACTTTGAATTTTTATATCTTACCAGAAAGTAGATATATATAAGAGTTGATAAGGAGCTTAGTCAAAATACTCAAGGGCTTGGGGATACACCATTCAGTTGATTTGTCAAAGAAACAAATGGTAAATTCTTATTCACCCAGGACTAATGTTGTACATACCCATCATGACACTTGGCATTTTTACAGATCTGTGATTTCATTGTTTTTGGCATTCCTTCCACCAAAGCAAATCATCACACTTCCATGTCTTTTCATCTTAATGCAAATCTCATCTGTATTTTTCCAAAGAGCCTCCATAGAGATTTTTTTCTTGCCACTGCTACTATTACTACCAATGATGGAGTCCATTTCTATTATCCTTTTAAAACTTCATAGGTACCAATGGACCACCCAGGCTATCCATTTGTTGTTCCTCATTCTTGATACTTACCCAGCCCACTCATTATCACTTCCTGTGATAACACTGTTTATGTCATTTACTTCACACAAGTAGTCATTGGTAACATCCTGCAGATGACATCTCTCTGCCATACATCCATACATTTCCCTGTAGGCTACTTGTAAGTTTCATTCTTCTGAGATCATAACATTTTAGATTCACAGTCCTATTAACATCACTGGAAGAATATGGGAGTTAAAGAGATGGGCTTTTCTTTTTTAAGGGAAAACTGTAACAATCATTGAAAGCTCTATACAATTTCTCAAATGTCGTTTCTGAGCTTCTTTTTCCTTCTCCTCAATTATGGGCCCAGCTCTTTAACCATCTGTAGCATCTGTAAAAAGTATACATAATGGTGTTCAATTCTGTAGAGTTCTCATCATGCATCTAGTGGTGGTTTGGACAATATGTGTATACACACACACACATATATACATATATTGACATATACACAAACATATATGTGTGTGTGTAATTTATCCATTTTGTGTGTTTTCCATTGTGGAAAGTTCAATATAGATTTTGTAGTTAAGTGTTCCAGGCTCAATACAGCTAATGCATAGCCATCCATCTCATGGCAGCCCATGAAAGGGACAAAATTCAGTTGACCTTATCTTTAGAATTAATAAAGTAAAGGTCCCAAATAGCAAGTTTTCTTAAGAAGCATCTGCTACTTCCTTGTAAGTTGTTATCACATTATAAAGCCAAAGGAAAATAATATTATGCAAGCAATAATAACCATGCTTAATAACAATTTGCCTTTCTACAAAGCCTTTCATCTATAGCTCTCGAAGCATTCAAAAAACATTCATTAACCCTTACAGCCACAATCCAAGCACCCAATCTCCTGTCTCCTACAAAGGTCATTCAGTAACAGGACAACAAAGTAACCCTGACAGCCTCTTGGAAAGTTGAGATTGATGAATTGAGGCTTCTCTGTTGTCTTGAGTGGATTGGGAAATTTTGATTGTCAGGAAGACCTGAGTTCAAATCCTGTCTCAGACACTTACTAGCTGTGTGACCCTGGGCAAGTTACATAACCTCTGTTTGCCTCAGTTTCCTGAACTGTTAAATAGGGTTAACAATAGCACTGTTGTAAGGATCAGATGAAATAACATTTGTAAAAGCACGTAGCACATAGTAGGTGTTATATAAATGCTTATTCCTTTCCTCTTCCCTCCTTCTTTGTACAAGTGTTCTTTCCTACTTGGCTCTAATACAGCCATCGTTCCTTTAATAGGCCTCCAAAGCCTGTCTAATTGTTAGCCAAATGGACTGGATCATCCATGAAGTCATATTTTGGAAATGCACGGGCCAGCTCTTCACTGAGTCAGAATCATGAGAGATTATGGAAAAGCCGCAGCCAGACCAGGATTCAGATTGAAAAGCAAGGGAAATGGTGCCAAGATTCAGGAAAACATATACTGTATTAGATCATTCATTTTTATACTACCCGTTTCTTATTCTGAGTACAGAGAGTCCAGGAATGTTTGGATTCCACTGTTATGATTGCCTGCAGCAAAAGGCAGGCCCAAAACTCCAAAGAAAATTCTTGTGGACAACATTGACCACAAGGTTTAAGTCTGTCTACATGAATATGGCTGTGGAAAAAATTTTCTTATGTCTCAATTAAAAACTCTTGTTATGTTCTCTTTAGGGAAGGAGAGCTGTGTTCTGTGGAAAGGAATGCTGTCCCTTTTAAAGCCTGTAATCTGGCTGTGGCGGGGCGGCAGCTGTTAAGGAGAGAGAGAATGCCTAAAGATTGTGTACAAATTAGGAATGAGAGAGAGCTGAAGAACGGAGGGGTCAGGTAGAGTGGGGGAAAAAATAAACCACACAACTTTCTCTTGGCTGGGAAAAGCCAAGTCACAAAGAGACCATGCTGGTAAATCTCAGCCCTCCATAATCATGGTTATTTTCCTTACATGCCTGCCCACAGAAGACAGAAAGTGTAAGTATGCAGTCAGTCAGTAAATAAGCATTTATGAAGCACCTACCATGCACCAGACACTGTGGGGATACATAGAAAGGGAGAAGACAATCCCTGCCCTTGAATGGGACTTTAATGGGAGAGACAATACAGAAAGCAACTCGGTATAAACAAGATATGTATAGGGAAAATGGGAGATAATTCATAGAGAGAAGGCACTGGTATGAAGGGGGATGGGAAAAGGCTTCCTATAGAAGGTGAGATTTTAACTGGACTTGAAGGAAGCCAGAAAAGCTGAGAGGCTGAAACAAGGCAAGAGAGAATTCCAGGTGGGAAGGACTGCTGGTGAAAATGTTCGGAGTTGGGAGATGGAGTGTCTTGTGTGAGGGAGAGCAAAGAGACTAGTGTCACTGGATCAAAGAGTATATGATGGAGGGGGTTACATCACTCTAAGTGAGCACATGAAAAGACCTGAGCCTAAAAGGCTCTCCCAATGCATTCTGGGCCATCTCCAGTTGTCCTGGTGAATATCAGGCCACTGGACCCAGATGGCTCTGGAGAAGAAAGTGAGGCTGGTGACCTTGCATAGCCCTCCCTCACTCAAATCAAAGTCAACTGCAAGTCATGTTATCATTCCCCTGATGTTGTGGTCTTCTTCAAGAACAAAGGACAAGCACACAACAACCTCCAAGCTTCCTGGAGGGGAAATCAAACTGGCCTCTCTGACCAAGGTAAACCTCTCCAAGCTATAGGTGGAAAGGAGTTTATGGACAATGCCCCAGGACCAGAGGCAATGATTTCATAAGAGTGCAGTGTGGAAGATGAGGACCCTAGTGGTTTTGTCGGGCATTTCGAGTGAAAAGAACAATGTACTTGGAATTGGTGGATGTGGATTCTAATCATGGAAATGCTATTGCCTAAATGACCTTGGGCAACTTTTTGGGACTCAGTTCCTTCATCTGTAAAATGAGACTAGATTCAAAGGCTTCAAAGTTTCCTTTCAGTTATAAATCTACAATTCCATGAAACTATGATCACCCTTTAGGAACAATGAGATTGAGACTAATGATATAGCTGATTAAATTTTAGCTGATATAATTCACATCTATGTTTCTAAACTAAGGATTCTTAACCTTTTTGTGGCAATCTGATGAAGCCTATGAACCCCTTCTCAGAATGTTTTTAAATGCAGAAAATAAAATGACAAAACAACAGCTAATGAAAATAAAGATGTCATTTTTTTCTTATCCAAGTTCATCAGCCTTGTGAACTTGGGGTCTATGAACCCCAAGTTAAGAATTCCTTTGAGTCCAACCTGAATATGAAATACAACTTCATTATGATTTCTCCGATTCTGGTCTACACTTGCACATAGACCTTAGAAAAATCAAATCCTTTGACCCTGGACCCCAAAAGATATCCATGAACATCCCCAAATTCAAAAGCAAACTAAAGGAGACTCCAGGCCCCAACACCCAGCACCATCAAATGGTGCTGAAGCTACAAGGCTTCTCCCAGCTTTAATTAGCTTATAATAATAACAGAAACTACTTCAGAAGGTTGTTATAAGGATCAAATAACATCATATATGGAAAATACTTTGCAAACCTTAAAGCACAATATAAATGCTAGTTATTGTGTCTTAGAACTATCAACACACACACTCTGCTCATTACCATATATGGACTGACTTGATCCAAGATAAAGCAGTGAGTTCAAACACAAGGCATTCAGCAGCATCCAACAAGAGCTTAGACTAAGTCAGGGTTTGAAGTAACAGGCCAAGAGGGGGAAAAAACAGGCAGATTTGAGATCAAAGGCCAGGATTTCTGAATATTGGCAGCCATCAGTCACTTACATCACTTATTTTGACAGCTTATGCCCCTTGTCCTTTGGAACTGGGGAGTGTCCTATTGCTATACATCTGTGTTCTGCTAAGGAGTGGCAAATAATACTATTGCCACTGGTGACAAACAGGTGAGAACAAAAGAACTGTGAGTATGGCAAAGTCCTCTTTTGGATATATGGAATAAAGGGAGCTGCTATCACTCTAATCCTGTGATAAAAACCTAGATAGCTGTCAAAGAACCAGGGAGAAGGTCCCCAAAGATCAAGACAACCAAGAATGAATCATCACAAGTGAGACACACCTAGACTGGATCTGGAGTTAGATTAAGTTATGACAGAAACGTGTACGGTACTTGTGACATTCAAGCACGTGCTAGGCAATTACAGGGATACAAAGATAAAGAAGACATAGTCCTGGCTCTTGCAGAGTGTACAGGCTAGTGACTTCATGGAAACTTCTGAAGCAATGCATATAGTGAGGCCTGAAAGAGGCAGAAGAAACTGAAAGTATTCTCATTGGAGGATTAGTGTACTACTGATTTAAGTTGTGTTAGGGGTGTTTTGGGGGGAGTGGTGTTTTTTCATGTCTAGAACTATGGTTTCATTGATTTAGGGAGGTCCCAGTAAGGAAAGTCTCTCTACCAGGACAGATAGGCACCAACTCTGCAATGCATAATCCTTCATGTATATATGTGTGTGTGTGTATATATATTTCATATTTGTATATTTCATAGGCATATATATTTCATATACATCTGTATATACGTATATATGTGTGTATGTGTATATATGTATATGTGTATGTGTGTATATATACACATATATACATATATATCAGTTTTAATTTCATCAACAGAAGCAAAAGTTCTTTGGGGTATTTTTTTTAACATTCATTTAATAAAAATTTTAGTTCCAAATTCTCTCCCTTCCTCCAACCCCTCCCCCACCCATTGAGAATGCAAGCAATACAACACCCATTACACATGCAAAGTCATATAAAACATATTTCCATATTAGCTACACAATTGATAGTTTTAAAGAGTTGCCTGGAATACTAAAAGATTAAGTGACTTGCCCAGGGTCATACAGCTAGCTGCTGTCAGAATCAAACACCCCCAGGTTAAAACTCCATCTATTTTCCCACTTTGCCAGAGAGACCGTAAATGAATCCCAATGAGTCTCTGACTAGTTCCCAGAGGCAGCAATGCTTTCTTATAGTATACAGAAGTCACTGGGTTAGCTGGCCCTAGTGTTAATCATTTTGTTGTTCCAGTGACTCTAAGGAATGCTGTGTGATGAATAACAAGAACTTCCTGAACCAGGGAAGGGAAAGGAAGTCTCGAGAGCAACATCCTTGCAAGCCCCGAACTGTGAAGGGATAGCATATGTCACCATAGGAAAAATTAGCCCATCCTCCCTCCTGATTCATCTCCAGGCTCCTCTTATCCCTTTGCCAACTTGGATACCAAAGACATAAATTAGCTTCAGAGTTTGTTAATAATGGGCTACTTTTTCTAGTTTCTTACCATCCTTTAGCTCCTCAAAATATCAGAAGTTATAACAGAAGTGTAAGAGGAAACAGAAAAATAAGAAAAATCATACAGGTAGGTCATTCTTAACTGGGAAAGGAGGGTAATGACCTCCTCTCAGCAGGGAGGTGAAGGACTAGAGTTGTGGCAGGTTGCTATGACATCAGTCACAGTCATTTTTGCTAAACTGTTGTTTTGTTTTGTTATAAATGAGAACTCAGTGGGGGAATGTGGGGACATGTGGTGTAAAAAACAAAAGACATGAATATTTTTTTTAAAAATTGAAAATTCGCTGGGGTCAGCTAGGTGATGCCGTGGATAGATTGTCGGTGTTGTTGTTCATCTTTCATTCTCCAAAAGGGTCAATGACTTTGAGAGGGTGATGTGTTGATTTGTTAGTGAATTGTATTTAAGTGAGGCAGAGCTGTGCAAAGTCATTAGCCTCACTCTCAGCCCTGGAGTCAGGAGGACCTGGGTTCAAATCTGGCCTTAGATACTTACTAACTATGTGATGCTAAATAAGTCTCACCTCTGATCACCTCAACAGCAACAACAAAAATGAAGATTCTCAGTATTAAGATTAAAAAGTGAATAAAAATTTATTATACTCTTGATCCACTGGGGTTTTTTGTTTGGTTTGGGTTCAGTGTGTGTGTGTTTAAACTCCTTTTGGATAAGCACACAAAAGAACAAACATTCTCAATGGCATTTTCAAGAACAAATTACTAAATTTGACTAAAGTGAAAACATTCAAAGATGTTAAATGAAAGTTTTTATAGAAAAGAACTACGTATGAGTATGCTAAGATCAAGAAAACTTTGCGGACTTATTTATATTGTGCCGAGTTGCCAAGTCTCAGGTCGAGAATGAGACAGCTCACTAGTTAATATCTTCGGCCATTCTTGCTGCAACCACCCCTTCCTGCTTGCCCTTAAATACACATAATAAGCCAGAGCAAAGAACCTGGAACAAACAGTTGCAATGTCAGGAAAAACTTTCTAATATTTAGAGCAGTGGACTGACGACTTTGACAGGTGGTGGCTTCTCCCTCCTTGGAGGCCTTCAAGCAAAGCCTAAATGACTATTTGTCAATAGAGATTCTTTTTGTGAATGGACTGAACTCTGAAAAGGCCAGTCTATGATCCTGTGGTCTCTCCTTCCTTTCCAAAGCCCTTTCTTTACCCAGCCGTCACTTTAACTAATGACCAATTTTTCACTCTCCTTTCTGCACCTAATATAGTGCCTTGTGCAGAGAAGATATTAAATAAATGTTCAGTGAGTTGAATTGGACTGAACTTCTCCACAAATGAAAATTCTAGACCAGATGTCTATTTCCTCAATGAAAATTCACTCTCCAGTCCCCTGAGATCTGCCTCCCATTCTCTATGCTCAGCCAACATAACTCACAGAAAGTTGACCACTTATCTCTGTTGTGCCACAGGCCTGTGGTCCCTCTTGTATTATTCCTCATCCACCACTTTTCTTTCATCAACCAGCAGCCCCAGTGCTCAGCTCACTGGTTCTCTCCACTCATTTCTCTCAGCCATCACTTTGAGTTCTTTCCCACACACAGAGGACACTGGCTATTCTCTTTACTCCCATCTTTCTCCTTGACATAAACATGGAACCCTTCTTCAGTTTTGATTGGTTGGTCGGTTGGTTGGCTTTTTGGTAGTTGTTGCTTTTATGTGTGCTAGTTACTTTTTTAAACTGATAATCAATACAGGGAAATATGGGGGATGGGAAGTGGACCTATGAATTCATCTATATAGGGAACTCCCAAATAAGGAAATTCCTTCTATCAAAGTAAGTTGGCAACTCCTCTGTCATTTATAGTCTCAAAAAGTTGATTAGAGCACTGTAAGGTTAATTATTTGCCCAGAGTCACATAGTATGTGTCATAGAAAGGACACGTACCCACTTCTTCCTGGATACGAAGGCAAACCAGGATTAATCCCAGTCATCTACACAAATATACAAGCATGCTAGATCACAGAAGTTTTCAGTCCACACTTTGCCTAACATTTCTCCTGCCCAACAGAACTCCTTCCCATAAAACTTATTCACAGAGTCATTAGGCCTAATCTTTCCTAGGTTAGAGCCTTGATTGTGCTCTGGGGTTTCTAGGAGTTATATTCTGAAGGTAGGAAAGGTTGCTAAGTGTCTCAGCCATTCTACACCCCATTTTTTGACCTAAACTCTGAGTGTGAGACTTTTTTTGCCATCTTATCTGTCTGATCCTCCAAAGACTGTTCATGTAGTCTTTGAGGATGGTATTATTTTTATCTACTTCCTTGGAGGGTTTCAAAGACCAGATTGTGAAATGCGGTTGGATTGGCAGCCCACTGAGTTAGTATGCCAGGATGTATATCTTGGACAAGCACTACAGATGGAAAATTAGTTAGGCCCAGAATCGAATATGGAGAAAGAGGACTGGCTTTGGGGGAACTGCATGATGCATTCAACAATCCCAAGGTGCTCTGGAACTCATCTTATTTAGCACCAATATTCCTCTCATGATGGAGCATGGATGAAAATCATGGAATAGCAAAATCTCAGGAGAACCAAACTTTTAGGTAACCCAAAAGGCAATGAAGAAATCTGTGATGAGCATAAGATGCTGCATATTGCCAGTTATGACCCACGTATTGGAAATGGAAAAAAAAACTTGATTAATGAATATGGATGACTGAAAAATTAGGTGAGCTGGTCACAACTTGGCAAAAGGGAAAGGTAATAGGTGAGAGCTGCACTGATCCCCACAGAATGTTAGCACACAAGTTAAATCCTCTATGGAAGGTTAATGGAAGTACATGAACAAAAATCACACAAGATGAAGAAGGTATCTAAGTTGCAATCTTCAATTATGGAAGGAATACCCATATGGATGAGATGACAGCACCCCTAACACATCGAAGTATCTCTGGCAGATATCCCACAATTCTTTAAATTTAGGAGCAAAAAGCAGGAAGTACAAATAGGTGAATTATAATTTAGCAGCTGTTCTAGGGGACTTTTCTCCTTCATTTCTATTCTCAATCATGGGGAAAGGAAGGAGTTCAGTCGCATTTCCATATCTTTAAAGGTAGGAAGTATGGCTTAAGGAAAAGGAAATAGAAGAAGGAAGAAAGCCACTATGACTAACCTGACCACAAGTGACATAGATAATAAACCCTTGCTAGTAACTAAGCATGATATTTTAACAACATTTTCATGAGCACTTTTAAGTGCATTCAATCCCGCTGATTTCTATTTCCTCTCCCTTTGGACACACAATTAGAGTAGTTGTTGAAGAATTTATTCAAGTGACAATTTATTCACCAGGACTTTCAGTTCATTTAACTGGTTTCTGCCTGGTTTTTTAGTTGAAGAAATATCTTCTTTACCAAGCGCCAAAAATCCAGATTAGAGTTACAGTAGGAGACCCAAAATGACTGAGCAATTCACTTGACAATGCTCCAGTTTGCTCAAGAAAGGACAGTCCTAGTCCAATGCTTCTAAAGCACCATGAGATCCATGTAGAGCTATCTTTGTAAAGATGAACAGTGTCTTGACTCTATACCTGAGATTCATCCAGATGCTCTGGTATGTATAGCTTACTGAAGTTAAATACCAGCTCTCTTCAGGGGAACATCAAATTGAGATTCAGGCAAGTAGTAATTATTGTCATCACTGAGCACATGCAGGAAAAGGGGAACAGATGTGAGGAAAGGTTCAGATCAAGGCAAGGGCAGACCGAAATGACAGGCTAAGTTGACTCCTTCTAAGATAGTAAAAGTAATTTTTAAAATGACAATAATAGCTGATATATGCGTATATACATACATAAATATACGTATATGCACGCACATATTTATATAAATATACATATATAGAAGGGCATTTAGGTAGCATAGGGTATGGAACACTGGTCTAGAGTCAGGAAGGCTCATCTTTTGAGTTCAAATCCTGCCTCAGACACATACTAGCTGTGTGACCCTGGGCAAGTCACTTAACACTGTTTGCCTCAGTTTCCTCATTTGTAAAATGAGCTGGAGAAGTAAATGATAGAGCACTCCGGTACTTTGCCAATAAAACCCCAAATGGAGTCATTAAGAATTGGACACAACTGAAACTATTCAACAACAACAATATATAGACACGTGTGTGTATACATATACACACACGCATCTATATGCACACATGGGTCTCATTTCATCCTTAGTATTAAGTACTTGGAGTCAGAAGACCTGAGTTCAAATCCTTGCTGATGCTCTCTTGTTGTTCAGTTGTTTAGTTGTGAATGACTCTACACAACCTACAGACTTTTGTCTGTGGGGTTTTCTTGGCTAAGATACTGGAGTGGTTTGCCATTTCCTTCTCCAGTGTGTTCTCATCTTACAGATGAAGAACTGAGGCAAATGGGGATTTAGCGAACTGCCCAGTGTCACACAGTTTGTAAGCATCTGCAATCACATTTGAACTCAGATCTTCCTGATTCCAACTCTCCACTGCATCACTTGGCTGCCCTTAGGTTCCTTATAACTTCACAACTCTAATGATCCTGTGACCTATGTTTCTAATGATACACAAAAATACTTAATTTAAAGCGACCCAACAATATGGCTTTTACTTAGCTCGCTTAACTGAATGAGTGACGGTTTATGGAGGAGGAAAGCAGTAAGCAGAGATTGTATCATTGATTGAGCTCTGGAGTGTTTTCTTTTAAACTGCTTCTGTGCCTCTGTCTTAATTCTTATGTTTCTACAGTTTTCACATTTTATGGTTTCCCTGGTTTATTTTTTTTCCAGTGAACTCCTAGAGCTATACCAATGTGTATTTTTTGTTTCCAAAAAATAGAGACAGAGATCCCCTAAATTTCAGAAAGTCCACCAACAAAATACATAATGTACTGAGAACAGCAGCTCAGATTTGCACAGTATTTTAGTTCACCTAGTACTATCGTTACAGCAATCCTGTGAGGTGTTTAAGGTAAGTATCATTATTTCAGTTTTAGAGACTAAAAGCTAAGGTGTAGTGATTTACCTATTGGTACCTAGCTGGTATGTGGCTCAAGCCAGTACTTAACTCAAATCCTCTGACTTCAAAAGCCAAAATGCTCCTTACACCATACAACCTTGCTAGGAGGCAAGGCTAGGAGATGAATATCTCTGAAGTTTGACCCTGAAACGGACAGTAACAGAGTTCTGTTTGGGAATGTGATGATGAATGTGATATGGCTGAGATGGTTCTAGTCATTTAAGTCAACATTTTCCTACTATACCAAGAACAATCTCAGTTAAAAAGATACTGTGTAAATGAAGATTCTCCAGGTGGTATCTATAGAAGAGGACGTATCAAAATTCTAAGGCAGTTATTGCCACGCAAAAGAAATATTTGTCGAAATACAATAGAACTTTTAGGGGATAAAGGATCATTCTGAAGCCAGGTTCAAAAGCCTGGAAGCAATCAAACGAAATCTAATACAGAAATATAAAATCATGCTCTTGGGTTTTGTTTTGTTTTTTAAATTATGTTATTAAAATTTGTTTGTCCTTCATTCTCGAAGAGGACCATGACATCAGGAAGGTGATGCTATGACTTGCAAGTGAATTGGATTTAAGTGAGAGAGGGCTGTGCAAAGTCTCCAGCCTCATTTTCTCCTCTGGAGCAATCTGGGTCTGGTGGTAAGATATATTTCAGAAAGTCTGGAGATGGCCCCAGATGCAGTGGGAGACCTTGGCCTTTTTAAGCTAGTCAAAGCTAACCTTTTTACCTACTCAAAAAATAAAAATCAATCCGGGAAGGGAAGACCCTCAGAGTTTCTGGCCAAAAAAGAAACAATTGTTATTTATACTGGCTCTGAGGCTTCAGGAACCCAAACAGTGACAAAGGGAGGCTTGGGCTAGGACCTATTGTTGACCAATCAAAGAGAGCCGGAGTAATTTGGATTTAAGGAGTGGTCCTTAAGAAAGAAATTCAGCTGACAAACTCCAAGATATCTCGTGAGGTTTCAGTGATCAAGATTTATATCCCTTTGGGCAGAGCACCTGCAGGGAAGGGTATGATAACCTATATGGACAGAGGGAGAGGCACAGTAAGGGGGAGATCTGACTTAACAGTTCTGGTTGAGAAGTTGAATGAGTTTGGGTTACCTACAGGCTCAGGTAGTCAATGACATGGCCTATCTCACTGAAAAACCTGTGAGCTTGTTTGTTGTTTGTCCTTCATTCTGGAAGAGAACCAACGGCATCAGCAGGGTGATGTTTTGACTTGTGCATGAACTGGATTTAAGTAAGGCAGAGCTGTGAGCAAAGTCATCAGCCTCACTCTGTCCTACAAAATCATCAGAGTCCAGTGGCAAGACAAAAGTGAGATCAACTGGTGATGGCCTCGGATGCAGTGGGTGACCTCAGCCTTTAGAGCTACACCAACAGGGGAGTGTCCATGATTCCAGTGTAACCTCTGCTGGTCAGATCACCTAATCAAGTATTATGTGCAGTTCTGAGTATCACATTTTAAGAGATTTTGTGACAAAATGATACACTTACAGCTAGAGTTCTTAACCTTTTTTCGTGCCATAGCCCTCTTTGGCATTCCAGGGAAGCCCACAGAACACTATTTTTAAATGCACCAAATGAAATGTCTAGGACTACAAAGGAAGCCAATTATATTGAAACACCATTATCAAAATACTTTTACAACAATTTTATAGACCCCAAGTTAAGAGCTGTCCTAGAGGAAGGGTCTAGGGGAAAAAAATAGAGGAAAGAAAACCATTTGAGGACAGAAAGATGGGACTGGTGACATACTGGAGAAGAGAGACTTAAAGGTGCAAGAATGAAGACTTCAAATATTTGAAATGTTGTTACATAGGAGGGAGATTAGATTTATTCTATGTGGCCTGAGAGGACAGACCCAGACCCAGTTACTAGGAGGTTGTACTGCCCAAAACTGAGATGGGCTGCCTTATGAAATAAGGAGCATCCTATCACTCAAAAGTGTCTGAGAGGAGATCACAATCCCTGAGGAAGTTCCAGAGGTGGGTGGATATTAAAAAAATGGTTTTGTCTGGGGGTCATAGACTTAGAGCTGGAAGGAAACTCAGAAGCCATTAAGTCCAACCCTTCTCCATTTTACAGATGGGGAAAGTGAAATTAAGAGTTTAAGTGACTTGCCCAGAGGCATATAGGTAGGTAGTAGATAGTAAGCGCCTAGAGCAGGATTTGAGCTCCAGTCTCACCTAACTTCAGGCCCAGAATTGTATCTACTATACCAACTAACTGCCCTGGACCATTTGACTTTTCAGATCTCCTTGCAATGTCTGTAGGGTATATGTTTGCCTACATTTGTAAAATAAACTTTTCTAATATTAATTGAACTTGATACTAATTTTGCAAGGGCTACTTGCAGATCCCAAATCTTATTTTCAAATCTATCCATCACATCAGAGAGAAAAACTGAAAACATTTTTTTAAAAAAGGAAACTATAAAATGTGAAAACTATAGAAGTATAAGCATTAAGACACACACAGAGGGGAAAAAAGAGGACTAAAGAATATTTTGCCAATCTTTGTGGATAGATAAGGATGAGGGTGGCAGAAAAGGGGAAAATTTCCTGTCCATCCTGTACTTCCATGCAGTGACTGATACCTTGAGGACTCCAGAACCATTGTAGCTGAAATGGAAGCACATGCCAGGGGCCACATAAATAAAGGAATAGAAAATGGGGGAAGAACTATTAAAAAAAATGCTACTGCAGACAGATGAACAGAACAAGATCTATTTTAACTTCTTTTGTGAAAAAGTCTTTTTGACTTAAAATTCTTCAAACTCATGCTGAATCCATAATATGACAAATGAACAAAGGGAAAATATTTTTTAAAATTTTGAAATGGCTGACACAAATTTACCTGTGCAGCATCCTGGAAAAATTTTTTCCAGGTTTTCCAGACCAATTAAACCATTCACATTCTATAGGGGAGGATCACCCTCTAGTTAGAGAAGGGGAGAAAGGAAAGGTAGGACATTAAACTTTTATTCTGAAATGATCTCTGGCCACAACAATAAAATTCAACAAATATTCACTAAACAGTCTATCTCCTGCCATCAGCTGTACAATACACACAGTATCATAGAACTGGCCACTAGGATTAGAATCCACTACAACATATTTAATGTTCAGTGGCGACAGCAGCATCTCACAGATTTTTTTTTACATACATATATACAATCCACATTCAATCATTTTTTCACATATTTTCAGTACACACAGTTGCAGCATATCACAGTCACGTTGTCTAAGTTGTCGCTTGATAAAAACCCAAGCCACTGCCTAGACATAATTGTAGCAGTGGAGCTGAGTAATTACAATGACTTCTGATATATTTTCATAGCAGAGATGTACAAGCCCCTAGAAACAAATGGTTCACGATGTGTGTGTCTTAATGCTACCATAGCACTGAATTGGGCAATATTAAAATCTTTACTGACAGAATCTTTTTTAAAAAAAAATCTTCTGCTTACCAGAAATATCTTTTTGATGAGAAAAAAAATTACAAAAACAAATGGCATCTCTTTAAAATAATCCATGCTTCCATTTGCTGGCTTAAAAGATTCCAATATGGCCCAGTGCTACTGATGTTTAAAGTGTTTTCTAACATTCTGATGGAGTGATTTCGTATGACTCCAAACCACCCATTCAGGTAAAAGTGGCTTAAGTGCCTCGCACCCAAATTGTAAAAATTCCTGGCTTTGCCTTAACTAGAGCCAGGTACATAGAAAAGGAATGCACTTTGGTTCAAACCAAATGCCCTGGGATTAATCACACTATAAAATTAAACAGTTTGAGGTAAATTTTACAAATACAGTTGATTTCTGTCTAGTGTTCACATAACAAAAAAATAGTTTTTAAAAAATCAGTCTGATGTTAAGATACAAATAACTAAGGAATGCTGTCTTCAACCCTTTAAGTAAAGTAGGCAACACCTGTGTGTGGCAAGGTGGTGTGTGTTGAGGCACCCCCCTGTATGGCGAGTGACTCATGCCTTATGGTTTGCATTAAGGCCTTTGAAAGTTAACTTGATGTTTTAAGACAGGTTTACCTTTTTTAAAAATAGGTTCCTGGTCCTTACTACCTCATATTCAAAGGGTTAGAGAAGCCCAGATGCATGCCTTACAACATGGCATTCAGAACAAAAGGCACATTGTTAACACTAAGGGCACGATTTTTATACTCTATTGTTAATCTACACAGTCTTGCATCACTCTGTCCTTCCACTGTTTTAGCAATACACTTAAGTGGCAATAAACACTCCAGTGGTGCAAGAAACTGAGCCAAATGAGACTGCAACCAAAGACAAGACAACACGGTGCTGTTACTCGGTCTGAAAACAGCTCAGACATCCCTAGACAATGGTCACCTGTGAGGCTAAGTGCTGTTTCCAAGCCAACTCCTTGCAGCCTATCAGAGCCCTTAATAATTTTTAAATTTACATCAAAGCAAGATGCAACATTTTTCCTTCTTTACATTATATATATATGTATATATATGCTAGAATATTTTAAAGTAGCCATATCACAGAAAGCTGTTAATATAGCAGGATTTTTTTTAAGTATAGAGTAAATTTCACTGTATCTGGGGTTAAAAAAATATCTCTGCACACTCAAGTAGACCTAAAAGTTTCCGGTTGCATTTATGAATAGTTGGTCACAAATGCATTATTGGCATTTTAAGAACCAGTTGGGTGGGAGAAAAAAAATTTAGGAAAAGACGACAAGTGGCATTAACCCATCAATGATTGTTTTTAATGGTTTTATTATGAAATGTATATTAAAAGCAGGCTCAGGCTCAGGCTTCAAGATTTAAAACTAGATATCGACAAACTGGAAATTAAAAGGGGAAGGGAGAAGCAAAGGAATAAGGAAAAGGAAAATTGAGTCTTGACATGTTGATTCCGTAAGGAAATTAACCATCATTAAGAGACTTGTTCACAGGGCAACCAAACCTCAGATTTCCTAGGGTCGAATGCTACTAATAAATAAGCAGATATTTAAATTTCAAAAGCCACTGATCAGGTTGTGTATCACATTAGTATCATTTAAAATGCAACCTTCATCTATTATTGCACACTCACAGATTACATAGAATTGCAATCGGTACTCTACAACATTTTATTTGGACTAGGGGCAAGAAGCTATCATTTTTAAATAAAGAAAAAGTACAGATTAATTTATTGGTGACAACTTTAAATATTAAAGCAAATATAAACACCAATACCTTAATAAAAATGAATTTTGATTTTAAAGTATTGATTTTTTGGCAAATATTTGTATATTTCCTGAGCATTTTTCTCCACTATCAACCAACACACAAGGCTAAATAAAATGTTTTGTTCAGAAATGTTTTGTTGTTTTGAAAAAAAAAGAAATGAAGTTGTTGTTGTTGTTGAAGATAAATAGGAGAAGAAATTAACCGGAAACTTTCTTGGCCTCACTGGGGACCATGCTTTAAGCACTTGTAAAAAACAATTTACAGGCAATTTAAGATTCTCTGTTCATATAAAAATCATTTATGCTAATTTATTACCCTAACTAAAGCCTCTTGTCCAAACAGCCAGAAATCTTTCTATATTAAATTACACATTCTACACCATTGCTCTTTTACCTTCACTTATCTGGTGCATCTCATGTTGATCAATTTGTGATAAAATACTGACCTTTGTAGTCAGGGGAATCATTACTATTCAGAGAAGAAATATTCCCTTTCCTAACTCTGGTTATTATTTTTCCAGGTGAAGTATCTTCCCCACAAAAAACTAGAAATGCTCTCCAAAGAAAATGGAAAATAAGATAATAGGAATGTAATTTCTACTCTTCTTTCAATTATCACTCCTAGAGAATAAGTAAAAACAAATGTGTCCTTGAATTACTCTTTTTTTAGTGCTGGTGTGAATCAATCCTAACTGGGGCAACTACAAGTACTTCTGCTAATAGAGGAGATTTCACTTTTCTTGGTGAAGAATGAGCTCTTCTTGGGCTAAAAGACTTTTGGTAGCATCTCGGAACAACACATAGCTAGTCAATTTAGTTTTTCTCCTAGTTTTTAACTGAGGTCATAATCCATCAAAAATAAAAAGTCTTCTCTATGTTAACAATCTGGGGTCTACTTGAAAAAAAAAAGTAAACCGTGGCTGCGAGCAAGAGATGTCAGGGTGGGACAAGGGGAGGTTAGGCAAGGAGTGAACGAAGGGACAGTAGAGAGAAAGAAAAATACTCCATGGGCTACACATCTAAAATTAGGTTTAAAACATTTTGCAATACATGACTTTCTCTTTACAAAGCTGCTCATCTGTCATATTGTAAGATTTAGAAGAGCGCACAGATTCCCATCTTCATTCATCCACCCACAGTCTGCTTTCCCTAGCTTTTACGCACTGTCTGAATGCTAACAGGGCAAAATTTATCTGAGGGATTTTATTTTTGCTTTTGTTTGGACACTGATCTTAAGAGTGACCTTTCAAAATATTGTAGGACACAGCTGTACCTTCAGAGGACAGATCACTTTCACCCTAATCACTCCTACTCCTACATCCCAGATAATGTTGTGGAAAACAACAGTACATGCTCCATTTGTGGGCAAATGTTGAAGATGGTGAGAGCCCTCCGGGGCAACCACTCTGAGGAAACTATAATGTGAACCCATAAAAAAAACATAGTGAATTATCTTTGACACCAAGCTGTAATGCATGACAGTCATCTCATAATCAATGGCCAGCCATTGATATTTATTACTCTGCCACACGAAATACAGTAAGGCTCATACTTTAGAAGACAAAACATTCTTTAAAACTATAAAAACTTAAAGCATTGTCCCCATATACTTTATAAAAACAAAATGAACAACTCTTACATTTAAAATAAGTGCTAAAAAGATACAAATAAGTAAAATTATTGAGCAAATGAAAACATATCTGAGCTACTTTTTTCAAATGAATAAGGCCCAGCAATATAGTATCTCTCGGATTACCAGCATTAGGGCACTCAAGCTCAGCTAACAAGTTTTGGCAACACTGTCCTCTGCTGAATATTCCCATTGGCATCTGTCATTTGTGCCAAATTAGTCCTCAGTTTGGATGCTGAGCTTGAAGGTGGAGGTAACTTGGAAATAGACGTTATAGCACCAGTGCTCTCCGTTATCCGTTTTGCTGTTGTCTTCTCCCCAGTTGGAGGCTTTGGCAAGCGCCTCCGAAGCCAGGGATGTCTCAATGCCTGGCCAGGGGTCATGCGTATGGCAGGATCCCATTCTAAACACTGTTTCAAGAAATCAAGGAAAAGAGGATCATCACACCCCTTAAGTGCAGTCCCCCATTCTCTACTCTCTGGTGGGCCCCTCAGTTTCCCCCTTCGGGAGCGGCCGCCATTTAGAATGATGGAACCATCGGACAAAGTTGTAACAGTGCAGTACCGGGGATAACCCTTAGAGCTCACAAAATTTTTGGCTCGTTTGGATGCGTCTAGCAGTTTGGGGGCAGGCATGCCCAAGAGTTCAATCATACAAGCCAGCTGGTCCCCTTCATCTTCCCCAGGCAAGAGAGGGTAACCTGTTAGGAGCTCTGCTAGAATACAGCCCAAGCTCCACATGTCGATAGGCATTCCATACCGAGCACCAAGAATCACTTCCGGTGCCCGATAAAAACGTGACTGAATATACGTGTAGACACGCTGATGTTCATAACAACTGGAGCCAAAATCAATCACCTTAATACCACTCCTACCCTGTTGCTTTAATAAGATGTTTTCGGGTTTAAGGTCACAGTGAATGATTCTATTTTTGTGCAAAGCATCCAAGCACTGCAAAATAGAATGGGCAAATTTTCGAACCAAGGGCAAGCTGAAGCCCTGAAATTTGTTTTTCTTGATCAGCTCATAGAGGTTCATACTCAGTAATTCAAAGGTCATGCATATGTGGTTGCGGAAAGTGAAGTTCTCCAGCATGTGGATGACGTTCATGTTGTTGTCCTTATCCTGTTTCCGCAGGTGTTCCAGGATCCGGATTTCCTCCGCGGCCTGCCGGTGGAAACGCTTTTCATTCCTCACCATCTTGAGGGCCACGTGTTGATGCACTTTGTGGTCATAGGCCTTCACCACCTGTCCAAAGCTCCCTTTCCCTATGACCTTTAGGACTTCGTACCTATAAGCAATGTGATCATGGGGCACTTGCACATAAGAGCCCTGGTCGTCATCGTAGCCACCATTGTTTGGCCCACCTGTCGTGCCTTGGCGTTTCTTTGCATTTGGACCCAAAAAGTATATTTCAGGGTAACTAAAAATCTCATGGTGTTCAAAGGCTGTTAGCTTTAGCACATACTGCTTCATTGCCTGTTCCGGTGTCATAGAGGCGGCTTTCACTTTCCCAGTTCCTTCTACAGACTTCAAAGAGCTGGAGCTCCCTTGACGTCTATGAATGCTGTCCAATTGTCTGTCTTGTACTAGTGGCAATCCAGTTTTACCAACTGTTGTAAGCCCGTTCGGTTGTGTAGTAAGAACTGTCCTCTTATTACTATTATCTTCAAAAAGCTGCTGTACCTGGAGTTGTGTGTGGCTGCCAATGACCAGGTGATCATTCATAACGTGCTTGCCACCAGCAATCTAGAAGTCAAAGATATAAATTGTGATTAGACCATAAAGGTTCTGTGTCTATGAACTGAGCATTCCATACACTGATTTCCCATCCACCTTGCTCCATATGGTTTAATTTACATTCCAGAATTAAGTCTATTAATAAATTGTTATATACCCTGAAGGCATTCCATCAACTTGGATCCACAAGATGGTGGTGAAGATGCTGAAAGCTTAGAGAAGAGGAAAAGGAGAAGGAAAAGGAAGCAGAGAAAAGCTACCTTCCCCAAAGTTGCCCTGTCTCCCCAGGCACTTTGTCTTCCTCTCCATCCTCATCTACTTATACGAATTTTGAGCTTTTACAAAAAGATAGGCATGAATCATCTACTGTATAGCTGGAGAACACGCTTAATGGCAAACAAGACCAACCAGTCTTGGACATGTATTCATTTCACCAAATCAAGAATGGAGATATGGTGACATCTCATAAAATCCTTACCCTATTTATCTAAAAGGTCTTGTAATTTTTATCAGAACTAGGGCCATAAAAGATCATCTGCTCTGTTTTATTTTTTTGCAGGGGGGAAGGCAGGGCATTTGGGGTGAAGTGACTTGCCCAAGGTCACACAACTAGTAAGCATGTCAAGTGTCTGAGGCAGGATTTGAACTCAGGTCTTCCTGACTCCAGGGCCGGTGCTCTACTCACTGCGCCACCTAGCTGCCCCAGATCATCTGTTCTGACAAACGATCCAACCCCTTCACTTTTTCCAGGGAGCCATATGGTCAATAGCCTAAGTCAATCCAGAAGACTATGTCCTAGTGCTACAGCAAAAACTCAGTTTATAACATGGAATTTAGTTAGCAATTTCAACTTCAAGCACACGTGCCACCAGAAATGTAGTATTCATCTCTAAAAAGGTAGTTAGAGTGAGTATGGCAGGGGTCCCCAAACCAGCATTGTGACAGAACAGGGACATCCCAGCGTTCCTTACGTGCTACTTATGTGACCTGAAAACTTCTTAGGACCCTAGTTTTCTCATCTAAAAAAATGAGAGAATTGGCCTTGATGGTCTGTAAAATCCTTTCCATTTCTACATGTTTGATCCTAGAAAGGATCTGCTTTCAATTTTCCATAATGGACAAAGCAGTGGATTTGGAGTTAAAAGCACGTGAGTTTGAATCAACCAAAAAGCACCTACTATGTGCTTGGCACTTTGGATACAAAAAGAGGCAAAACATAGTCCCTTCCCTCAAGGAGTTTACTATCTAATAAAGGAGATAATCTGCAATCAAAGACATATAAAATAAATTGTATACAATATGAATACTAAATAATTATGAGTTAGGAAGCACTGGAATTCAGAGGGGTTGGGGAAGGCTTCCTGTAAAAAATTCGATTTTAGTTGGCACTTAAAGGAAGGCAGGGAGGTCAGTAATCAGAGCAAAGGAGGGAGAGTGAACTAGCCAAAGGAAATGCCAGGAACCAAAAAATTGTTCACGGAACAGCCAGGAGGCCACTGTCACTGGATCAAAGAGGATGTGTTGGAGAATAAGATGTAAGAAGACTGGAAAGGTAGAAGGAGACTAAGTTATAAAGGGCTTTGAATGCCAAACATAGCATTTTGTATGTGTTCCAGGAGGCATGTAGAAGCCACTAGAGTTTATTAAGTAGAGAGTGTGGGAGGTGACACGGTTAGACTTGCATTTTAGGAAATCACTTTAATAGCTGAATGTAGGGTGCACTGAGAGTGGGGAGAGAATTGAGCCAGGGAGATACACCAGCAGGCTACCGCAGCAATTCAGAGGTGATGTGATGGGAGCCTGCTTTGCTACTTACCAGAAAATCACTTCACCTCTTTCTGTATTGGTTTCCTCAAAATTAGATGCCATCTATGTATATAATAGATATATTTCCATTTCTAAACTCTATATCTAATATTCTTTAAATTATCTGAGGTCTCTATCTTAATATTTCAAATACATGGATATTTTATCTTAAAGAGATACACCAGACACATATGTGCATCAATTTCCTAAAAATAAGGGACTTGAACTGGATGGTTTCTTCCAGTTCTAAATCTAGGATCTTATAATCATAAGATCTCCTTTACAGGAGGAGCTGGGCCTGCTTGGGGAAAATATAACAATTTACTATATGGCACAGGATAGTTTATGTTAGCAAATGGTAATTTAGTGGCATAATAGCCAACCAAGATTTTTAGTAATTTTTTTTTTTAGTGGATACTATGTATGCCAATCCGGAAAGTATGTTAACTATCCGGAGAGTCAGTTTTGCTACATGTACACTTTTAAGGCATCTGACATTTCAGACTGTCATAAATAATGATGTATGCTCATCAGGTTTTCCCAAAGTTTTTAGAGACAATAAAGAATGGAATTATTTTTCTATTATCAATTTGACAAAGCTTTTAAAAACAAACATTTTAAATAATACATAAATTGCAAGAACTGTCACTTTCACTATATACCAAGTACTGGGCAGCAGAAATTTTTGTTATAGATGTCTTGAGGGGATGGTGGAGTGGGAGGGATAAAAGAGAACATCTAGGTAATGGAAAAACCAAAGATATGAACAAAAACATTTTCAAAAACACTGGGCAGATTCTAAATGGTCAAATTAGGGAAATAAAAGCAGCAGGATAGTTATAACATTTGCCAGTCTAGTTTCTCATTGTTCTCTACAATTTCCCTTTTTTAAATGGCCCCAAAAAACAAAAAGAAATGTGAGCAAGACTGAAAAACAAAATGATTAAATCTTTCCAAGAGTGTCAATCTTCCCAGGTCAAGGTAGAGAAACTAACAGCAGAGCTCAGGAAGGCCCAAGCTGCCAGAACAAGGCTATAAAAAGCGTTGGAGCTTTACTAGGGATTAAATAAAATTTGGGACTTTGGAGGCTCCTCAGATGCATTACAGAAATTTTGTTTTAGGTGTAAAAAGTTCAACTCAGTATTTGAGATCTTTGAAGATTTTTCAAACAGAGATTTCTGTATTTTACATAATTGGAAATATAAATTATGGAATAGTTGCAGGTTCTAGAAACAAATGATTTTTTAATGATTTAACTGTCAACAACCCCTGGTTAATCTCTGTATTGGATTGCATTATTTTTGAGAATTACCTTACATAATATATAAGAAAACATGAAATCAAAGCCCAGGGGATTGACAAATATCTCTAGGGACCAAAGTCTCCAGACCTTGAGTCTTGTACTATACTTATTATCAGAGACTTTGAATTCAGTGAAAACTCATTTTAAAATAAATAACAATTCTACATAGCAGATCCATTGTCCCTAAACCTGGGAACAATTTGCAGCAGCCTAAAAAAATCTCTGGAGGAATGGGGGAAGAAGAGGTTAGTTAGAATTACTTCCAGAATATACATTTGCCAGGGATAAGTAATAAACTCAAGACTTAAAAATCAATACCTCTCATACTGTCCCATGAAGTTGTCAGACAGTCTCTAATCTAGACTAGCTTGCTTCCATTGTAAAAATTCCTGACCACCGAGCTCTGCTCAAAGACTTTTTAAAAAAATGTTGAAAAATATAACAAAAACAGTGCTCTACTCTGTGTGGTCATTTAAATCACTGCCAATAATAAAATGACACACCCTTGCTAACTCAAAGAGCTAACATTCCTAAGTGCCTTAAATGTCATAATGCACTACTCTGATGTCACCAAAAGCATAGTCTAGTGGTCTAGAAAGAAAGAAAGAATCCATGAAGGCTAGAATTTTCACTCCACATCTCACACTATCTGTTTACCTTCTCTGCTCTCTGAAATATTCCCATCCATTAAATGTGGATACTACCACTTATTGAGTCCCCATTGAGTTCTGGCATGGAGAATGCTTTACATATAGCACCATGAAATGTTTTCAAATTATATTTGAAAATTAAATGAGGAAAATGCTAAAGTAGCATCTCCCATATGCCTCAAGACAACCCATAGAGGGTTACCTGGATTAATTTTATCTCAATGCTCAAAGGTAAATAGAGTGAATGAAGATGTGTCATAGATGTGGACACAGAGATAAGAGACAGAGATAGAAGAGACAGAGGCAGAAACACAGAGAGACACACAGAGACAGACAGAGATGAATAGATGACAGATGGAAATGGATGGATGGATGGATGGATGGCTGAGAGACAGAAAAGAGACAAAGACAGAGAGACAGAGATAGAGAGACAGAGGCAGAAACACAGAGACAGAGAGATGGATAGATGGAGAGAGAGCGAGAGAGAGAAATATGGATCGATGTATGGATGGATGGATGTATGGATGGATGGATGGATGGATGTCGCATACATACAGAGAGCCAGGAAGAGGGTAAGGGGGCAAGTTAAATCTCAAAGTTCATAATCTTTACATTATATGTGTAACCAAGCATTACCCTTCAGGGCCCTCCTTACTATGAGTGCAAAGAGATGCTGGGGCAAGCTCCTATGACAAGATCATTTTCCCCCTCCAGAATGTCTTGTTTTTTTTTCCACTCTTACTTAAAAATAGCTCTTCCCAGGTCTAACTGTCCTAAAATTAAAAATAAAAACTTCTAACAGTCTGACAAGTGTGGGGAGATATAGGTTCAGAAATGCATATTAGCCTTTCTCTATAACCTAGAAACACTTACTAGAATTAACAGCCTCAGCCAAAGTGCGGTAGTGGGAGTTAAATTCAGTCCCCACATGGGTGACCTTGGGAAGCTCAGCATCTCTGGACGCATTTTTTTCAGTGAAATTAGAGGCTTGATCTTGATAGTCTCTAAGATTCCTTCCAGTTTACAATCTATGAAATTTCTAACCACTATACAATATCTCCCCCTGACCAGCCTCCTCCTACAGAAAAAAAAAATCCCAGCACATTTCCTAATCCAAATATCTCGTAATTAGCAACTCATGCAGAGTTCACACACAAGTACAGCAAGCTGATACCAAGATGAACTCTGAGACAGGTGGTTCAATCAGCGAATAACCCCGAGGACAACATTTCTGATGCACCAGAGTGAAATAAAGCAGCCAGATATTGCAGTTCATAGTGTTATACCTGGAGTCATGAAGAACTGAGTTCAAATCCTGCCTCAGATACTAGATAGATCACCCTGGGCAAATTGTTTAAACTCTTTCAGCCTCAATTTCCTCTTTTCTAAAATGGGAGTGATAATAGCACCCACCCCACAGGTTTGTTATAAGGATCAAAGGAGATAATATATTCAAAGTGTTTTGCAGACCTTATAAGTGTTATTACTCTCTACAGAGGCCTCATCACAGCTTTTTAATCAACTATTTTCATTTCAAAGAGATTTGAAGTGGAAATTGGCCATCTGATCAAAAAGGTACCCCTTTATCAAACTGAACTCTAGACATAAATGGGCTTCTTTCTTCTAGTAGTCAATAGCTTTCTGCACCAGCAGCTCACTACCTGTGGTGTGACCTATTGACCTTCACTGCTTCATATGTCTGGGCTTCAGTAGTATCCTCATTGGTAAAACGGCAGTTGAATTACATGACCAATCAGACTGATTTCCAGATCTAAATCTATGACTCTATGACAGTTAATGTTGGGAAAACTTAGAATCATAGATTTAAGGCTGGATGAAACTCAAGGGTCCAATCCCCTCTTGACAACATTTAGTAAAAGCCTGGACTTATCCTATTTAGTAAAATGCCAGATGACAGCCTTCCCCCCACCCCTCAAAAAAACAGGCTCCCCAAAAAAAACACCCTAAAAAAACTTGCTTGCAACAAATACATTTTCTAATGCATGTTTTTAAGGCATTGTATAATAGTACAAATCTGCCTGTACCTATGCTCATAGTCTAATATAATATTTAAGTTCTATAGTGAATTTGTAGCTCACTAATGTCCTAGGATTAGTGTTAGTAAAACATTCCATTTTATAGACCTGGGGTGCGGGAGATGGGGGGAATCAACATTCCCCTTTATGAGCCTGAACAGGTAGTTATATCAACCTTGTCATCTACTTGTAATGTTTCCTTGTGACCAAAAAAAAAAAAAGCATTACTGAAAAAAAAGAGGGTAAGTTCTGAACTTCCATCTGTTAAGTGATGTCATTTCTGAGGCAAGCACCTGCCAGATCGAGCCCTCCCACCCCACCCCTAATTCTGGAAAACACTCCAACAGTGAACAGAGATGGCTATCTGCCCAATTCAACTGGATTGGAGGATCTGGCTGAAGAAAGAGGCAAAGAGAGTCCATTACCACCTCCAAACACACTTCTCTTATAGCAGAACCATCCATGGTCTGTCTGTGAGAGTTGAGAAAAGAACTGAAGGTGCAAAATTCAGTTCTGCAATGTGCAGCAGGAACAAAATATTTGGGCTTCCTGGCCTGCTTCTTATTAAATAACTTAGATACTAGTACCCTTCTCCCTACAATGACAGGGCTGTTGGTTTCCATTGCTACAGTGTCCAACTATAGGTACCTAGTGTTTGTTGTGCTTTTAACCTGATGGTCTTTTACTTTTTCCTCCTATTTTAATTACTCCCTCTGTTGAGATCAAACTTGTAACACTCATAAAACATGCCTATACAAGCAATGGGTCATTGGCATGGCTCCCTTCTGGCTGGTGAGAGAGATCTGGGAGGTTCATTCAGGGATCAATTTTCCGGGTAGGGCCCTAGCACATTTGTTTCTATAAATAACCACATATGGGTGGAGAAGGGGTGCTTCATGAGCAGGAAGGGATGGCATGGGAAGGCAGGAAGAGAGAAGGCAGGCTGCAAGGAAAGAGGAAATAGAATGGGGGGGGCGGAGAGGAAGAGATGAAGGTGGAAATCCTCCTTTGTGGCTACAGCTTTTAAGGACCTGACTTAGTTGAATCAGGACAGCACGACATCGTGCAAAGGACACCGGCTTGGTTACCTAGCCATGTGAGTTCAAATCCCAGCCAAGTCAAAGTATTCCTGAGTCATTCCTCAGTTTCTTTCTCTGTAAAATGCAGAAGGTGGTCTAGATGGCCTCTCAACTCCCTGAGTCCAGGAGTTACTTCTAAGCTTGCCCTTCAATCTCTCTCTCTCTGTCTCTCTCTCTCTCTCTCTTTCTCGGGCACAAGCCTTGGGGTGGCCACCCTCTCGGGCCCTCTTCCCTCCATTCCCCCCCCCCCCGGGGGCTCTCACCGTGTGGGCCACGGCAGAGGCAGCGGCCGCAGTGTTGCTGGACCTGAGAGGCGGCAAGGTGAGGGGGGACGGCGGGCCAGTCCCCACTCCGCTCCGGGGAGCCCCAGCTCCGAGTCCTGGAGAAGCCTGCAGCTGACGGACGGTGCTTTCCCCTCCTCTGCCTGGGGAAGACACGAGGGAGACAAAAGAGAGTCAGAGAGGAAGCAAACGAGAGGGGCCTCGGCCAGCGCCCCGAGAGCTAACCCGGGGCTCTCTCTTGGGCCTCGCTTGGGCCCGTAGGAGCAAAAACAACACCACCACCTCGCGAGGGAGGGGGTAGTACTGTGCAAGGGGAGGCGCGGGGCCCGCACAACAGCCATTTGGGGCGGCGAGGGGCGGGGAGGAGGGGGGGGTTGAGGACGGACGTCCGGGAAAAGTTAATGACCAACGCTAAGCACACCAGCACACACCGCACTCGGGTCCGCCCCGATTAGGGTGGCCAGTATTTGCAAAGTTAAAGCAACTTCTCAGGCGCGAAGAGAGATTATTTAAAAGACCTCGAGAGAAACTGCCTTTTCGGGGGACTCGGTCCACGTTTTAGGCAACGTCTGGCCGGGGGTGGGGGGTAGTGAGGGGGGAGGTTGATAGAGAGTGTATGTCAGCACGGGCGTGTGTGTGTGTGTGTCTGTGTGTGCGTGTATGTGTCTGTACACGCGTGTGTGTTGGTTTGCTGGGAGAAGGGGGAGTACAGGGGCGATGGGGGCAGAAGGGAATCTAATGGGTGGAAACAATCTTTCGGCCTCTTCCAGGGTTCTCTTCCGCCACCCCCACCCACGTTCCCAAACCCGACCTGGGGGAATGGCAGATGCCCCCGGGGGTCGCCCTAGTTTTGCACGTTCGAATATCCGAGGCGGTGGGGGATGAAGGGCAGACAGCCCAGCCAGCCCTCCTACCACAGTACCCGTGCATCCCCGCTTCGAGGGGGGCATTTCCAGCCCTAAGAAACAATGATCGAACGAGCCCCCGCGCGGAGTGGCGGCGCCCACCGGGGGAAGCAGGAGCAGCAGCAGGAGCAGGAGCAGGAGCAGGCAGCAGCAGCAGCAGCAGCAGCCCGAAGCAGCAGCTCTGGCTTGAGCGGGCTCTGACCGGCCCAGGGCGCGCCCAGCGCGGCGCCCGCCCCGGGCCCCAGCTCCGCCCGCGCCCTGGCTCGCCTTGGACTTTGTTTCCAGAGGCTCCGCGCGCCCGCCCGGACCTGGCTCGACAGCCCCTCCCCCCTCCCTTCCCCAGCCCCTGTAGGCAGGGGTGGCAGGTCTCCGGGGACAGACGTGTGGGGCCCGGGCTGCCAGCTGCAGCGGCCCCGCTGGGTTCTAGCGCTGGGCTCGGCGCGCGTGCCCACCTCCTTCTCCTCCTCCTTACCAGCTGGGTAGGCGGCAGAAGCGGCAGCAGGTTTCCTGGTTAACATGGCCGCTGGAGAGGAAAATGCATTTCAGGGCGGCCGCTGCTGCTGCTCCCAATGCTGCTGCTGCTGCTGCTGCGGCTGCTACTTCTCGCTGCAGCCGCCGCCGCGGCCGCCTGCTCCTCCTAGTCTGCTCTCCCGTCGCCGATCCCCGGCGCCTGGTCGCGTTCTCCAAAGAGCTATACCCAGACACACACACTCCGCTGCATCCCCCGGGCCCGGGCCCGCCGCCGCGAGCCCCCTACTCTCTTCCTCGCCGCCGTCGTCCTCCTCCTCTTCCTCCGAGAGCAGCAGCAGCAGCAGAAGCCCCGCCGCCACCCCCCGGCCCATGCACATCACTCCACCCTCCCCCACCCTGCCGCCGACCTCCCCGACTCGCTCACATAGGGGCGCGGAGGAGCGAGCTAGGGAAAGCGGCTAGGGCTAGGGCCAGGGCCAGGCGAGAGCCTCCTCCCAGTCCTCAGACGCTCACACTCTCACACTCATCCACTCACACTCACGCACACACTCTGTCTCTCTCTCTATGGGCTCAGACCGAGAGCTCTGTCCCCGCCCCTTGCTCCTCGCTTGCCTGGGCTCCCCTCCTCCCAGCCTAGCAGTCACTCAGCAGTGCAAGCCCGTCCCCTGCTCCCCACCCAACCCAACCCAACCCCCCAACACACGTACGTACACACACACTCGCCCCACTCCTAAACAACTAACTACAGAAATCCCTCCCCTGCCAGACCAGCTGCATGTTCCCCTTCCCTGTCTTCCTTAGCAAACTCTCAGCAGCCTTAAACACCCTTTCTCTCTCCCCTTACAGCCCTCTGCAGGGAGGCCCCCCCTCCCCGCCCCGCCACCTCTGGCTCCCCTCCACTCCCGTCCGCCCGGGACCTTCTCCCCTCCCCCCCTTCCCTTCCTGTTCTCTCAGTCATCTGCAAAGACCCCTCCTCTTTCCTCCACAGCCCAGGCTCGGGTAACCTCACTCTAAGGAAATGTCTGCAGAACCCCCTCTCGCCCCTGACAAAAATGCCTCCTCATTTTCTCTCGCCCTCACCCACGACACTGCTCCCCCTACTCAATCCCACCCCCACCCTGCCCCAGCACCGCCCCGATCCAAATGAATGCAGCCTCCCCAAACCTATGTTTAAAATATCCAAAGTTGTTGTTCGGTCACCTCAGCCAGCCAAAAACCCACACAGCCCTTCGCTCAGCCAGGCTCCGGGGGGAATCCTGAGAGCCTGGGAGGGGGTGGGGGGCTTCCAACAAACCCTCCACGTTTTACTTAGTCAAAGAGACCGCTCTCCTGTCCCTAGAATGTTGGGGAGGCGGCAGGGCGCGTGTGGGCAGGCTGCTGGGGAAGTAGTTGGCCGCAGGTTGCTAAGCAAAAATAAACATCAGAGACACCTCCCATTTCCTTCCAGCAGATACCTCCCCGCTGCCTCCACTGCCACAGGGGAAGACACACCTTCCCTTCCACTCACTACCATTAGGGAGCGACACCAGCAATTCCTCTCCCCCGCAGAGCCTATGTTTCCCTTTCCCTTTCATTCCACTGACGTGCAAGGAATTTGGGTTCCTGCTACTACCCCTTTCCCCTTTAGGGATCTTCTCCCCTCCAGCCCACTGTCACTGGCATGGTTCTGATGAGCTCTTCTCACACAGGTGCATTCAAGAGACACGTTACCAGGAAAAGACTTCAATTCAATTCAAATCAACTCAAATTAACAAGCAATTTTTAATACCCTATCAAGTGCAAAGTGCGGCGCTTGGGGATTTGAGATAGAAGAGAGAAAAGCAGTCCTCAAGGAACTTACTATCCACAGGGCACCAGTTTTTCACCAACTGCTTTAAGAGGCACCTTATCTACCACTGGTGAAATAGAAGATACTCTTCTTTCTCTTCCGGCTCCTCCCCCCTTTCACCCCCCCTAGTCTACACCTATGCATTCGGCCGTTTCTACCTTGGTCAGCTAATCAATGCTTTGGGTGCCCTTTGCTACTTCAGTGAGTGGTCGACTTGACCAACATTAGGAAGAAGGGAACAGAAGGAATACCCCTCCCCTTACAATTGAGGGAGAGACTTAGTATGTATAATTTTGGATCTGCAGTGGGAGCACTCTAGCCATTCTACACACGGCTCTGGAGTCCAAATCTTAATTGAATCAGTAGAATTTAAGATTCTTAAGGGTCAGGAGAGAGGCAGCCTTTATCCACTCAGTGGATAAAGCACTGGCCCAGGAGTCAAATCCAGCCTCAGGCACTTTCTAGGTGTGTGACCCTGGGCAAGTCACTTAATCCTATTTGCCTTAGTTTCCACATCTGTAAAATAAACTGGAGAAGGAAATGGCCAACCAGTCCAGTACATTTGCCAAGAAAACCCCAAGGGGGTCACGAAGGGTTGAACAAGACTGAACAACAAGAAGGGAAGGAACCCTTTTAAAAAAAAAATGTTCTTTCCTTCTTTTCATCTCTGTATCCCCAGCAAGGACAATAGCTGCATTTTGTTGTGTTGTGTTTTTGGTCTTTGAATCTTCAGCCCCAGCACGTGGCTTGCACATAGTGGGAGCAAAATAAATGTTTGTTGAATTGAAATGAGTTGCTCTAACTGGAGTTAAGCTAGATTCTGCAGTCCCACTGTTTTCAAATCACTGCCATGGCAACACAACCCTCCTGATCTCTCGGTGAATTTATCTAAAGCCAAAGAGGAAAATGGGTTTTCCCTTTCCCTTTTAAATTCAGTTTTCCAGAGTAGAGTATGAGGTTCCTGAAGCCTCTTGATTTCCTATGGGATGTTAAGGACCCAAAATAAAGACACAGGAGTCAAGGGTCACACACAGATGATGACATTATAATAGATATATATGTAAATAAACCCTTTGGTATCTTTTGACAATAAAACAGACTCAAAGTAAAATAAAACAGCTAAAACCCAAGACCCAGAGTCCAGTGTGAGCTAGATGTCACCACGTTTAGGTACTTATATGAAATGCAAGTTTTCTTATCATCCCAACCATTCTAAACCCTAAGGTTTATAGCAGGGGTTCTTAACCTAGGGTCTGCTGACCAGATTTCAGGTGGCCTATGAAATTGGATGGGGAAAAAAATTACATCGTTATTTTCACTAACTTCTAACTGAAATTTAGGGTTTCTTTCTTCAATTATGAATAAAGGCAATAAACATTATTTTGAGGAGGGGTTCACAGATTTCACTAGCCCGCAAAAGGGATCCATGACACACAAGAAAAGGTTAAGAACTGCCAATATGAACTAGGATAAACTTTTGTAACTATAGGCAGGTTTTAAAAGAATTAACATAAGGGTAAGAGGAAATTTATAAAACCAGGAGGAAGTCCGGAAATTGTCATAAACTATGTTGCTGTTCAGTCCATCTCTGTAAATTAGGGATTATGTAAAAACGACTAAAGAAAAGTACTTAAAACACACAATATATTACAAAGGCATGCTCTAGAAGTACCAGAGAAAAGAGAAGATCCACAATGAGGCCTTAAAGCTAACATAATGGTAAAGAAGTGAAAGCAGTCCTGGTTCAGCCAGTTTTTTGTATTTTTGCATCAGCTCAAATGGATCATCCCAAATGAAAAATCTGATCTGAGCCTGGGCATTGATAGAAAGGTTACAAAGACACATTCTTCCCTCACCCATACACCTAGATATATTAAACCCCATGTTCGATTGAAATTTTTTTAAAGTCCTGTAGCCTAAAGGTAATCTGGAAACTGGAAAATAAATTGGGAAAATATGATGAAATATGGAATCCATTACTAAGTTATATTAGGAAAGAATTACTATAGGTAGAAAAGAAGATATTCTAAAGAGGCCAGTTGGGGGCCAGATGTTTAATACAATTCATGGCAATCATTAAAGGGTAAGGTAATACAGAAGGATGCATAAATTTTAATATCTCCCTCCCCTCCATAAAATGTTTAGTTATTTTAACTTTCTCTTTTTTTCTTGACAACTCCCTACCTTTATCATTCAAATAGAGTGTGAGAGTAAGTGGAAAGTGATTGTGACAAATAACCTGACACCTTTTCATTTAGATTATTCATAGGATACCCCAGTAGAGTCTTAACATACTGTCATTCAGGGAGAAAAAAGCCCTCCATGCCATAAGTTTATTACAGAGGAGCTTACAAGCAGGAAGTTTACCCTGTTATTTTACTCCTTTAATATGGGGGAAAGGGAGCACCAAGAAATTTATTTTGGAAAAAGAGACACCAAGAAATGTATTGTGAACAAAGAAAGAGATGTGATTTAAACACTTTTCCCCTTCATACATTATTGCTTTATGACTGATAAAATGCAGCTTTATTTTATTTATTGGTACATTTGCACACACTTTATAAAAAAATATGAATGAATAATCCAATTCTCCCAGAGCCCTTGCTAGACCTAATTGTAATTTCCACACTTTTGAATTAAAACTACATTCACTTTTTCAGGCTTTTGGTTGCTGTTTTCAATCAGCTAAATTTCCTCCTGCCAATCAGCAACTATTTTATAGATAGAGATATTTGTTTTTAGACTGAAAACTTCACAAACAAAAGTACTTCAGAAATATACCTCCTTAATATCAGCTATAAAAAGAACCATCCAGAACACTGGAGCACTTTGGGATGTAGTGTTGCCTTTGTGATATAGGAAGGGCTCTGCTCTATTCACACAGAACTGATTATTCTGTTTGCATTTGATTCATTGGAATCCATTCAATATAACTGCAGTCTTCCTCAGCAGCTATAACATAGTACAATATACCCTTATGTGCCAATGGATCGGTGACTTCGTCAATGTGACTTCTACTAAGGCAGATTGAAATCCATCTATTACTATCCATCCAATATCTATGTCCTTTTATAATTTGTCTTTGGGGGTCTACCCAATATTCTGGAAAGGTCTTTCTTACATGTTTTCCTGACATTGCAGGTACACCAATGGATTTAATGTCCGGTGATTGTCCACTGCTCTGTGTGATGACCTATCCATATTTTTTTTTTCTGGTAACATTTTTCTCTGATGGCATCTTTCACACCACGTCTATATAATGTTTAATTTGTAAGGCATTACAAGCAACAAGGTGAAGCAACCCATGTTTATTAAGTGCTTATTGTGTCAAGCACTGTGCTAAGCATCAGGGTATAAAAATATAAGCAAAAAGAAATACAATTCCTGTCCTCAAGAAGCTTACATTCTAATAAGGGGAAATTTACACAGAGAAAGGAGTAGAAAGATAGTATACAAAAGGAAGTGAAAAGTCAATGCGCAAACGGGAGCAGAAAACTGGGAGTGGGCAGGGGCAGGGATGAATGTATCACTTTTGGAATACAGTATTGAAATCCAGGAAATCAGAAGCACAGAATAAAGATCAGCCAGCCTGGGCCCCTACCAAAATGAAGGCCAGGACATCACCACATGCTTCTCCACTGCTTTTTGGGTGATCTGCAATTTCAACTCACTAAGAGACTATGATGACTTGCTGTCACACAACATCCATGGAGGAACACTAATATTTTAAAATATTAAATAAGGGCTTCTGTTTCAGGATAAAGCTTTGGATCATTGTGAAAATAAGCTAAATCCTCAAAGGCCACCCTGCTGGTTTTCTCCTTTTCCATCAAGGGACAATTATTCTTATGTTGGTAGGGTCCATCAGGCCCTGTGGAAGGTAAACTTAAAGACCGGTAGAAAGTATCAATTACAGCCAAAAAAAAATTGCCTTTCTCCTTCCCATTCAGAATTGAGTCTGATGGAAACATTTATAGTTCAAAAAGTCAAACATCTTAGAACACTGCAAAGAATATCACAAATGTGTCTGTGTGTGTGTGTGTGTGTGCGTGCGCGTGCGTGTAGATTAAAAAAAATCTGGCAAGAGAGGTTGAAGTTTTAATTTGATAATCTAGTAGGGACAGAAGAGAGATTTGTGAAAATTTTAGAGATTTAAATTGTAAATTAGCATTTTAAGACTGTATTTCCTCAGTGCTTAGTATCAGAATGCCTTGACACCACAGGCTACATTCAAAGGGTGGAGTTTAGAGAAGTACATCTGCTGTTTTTCCCTCTTCCTGACTCTATCCCTAATGAAAGAGGAACTGACAAAATTCATTACTAAGCATCTTTAAAAGAAGAAAACAAACTTGTAGTGGAATGGAAGGAGAACTGTCTTGGGAGTCAGAGAACCTGGTTGAAATGCTGCCTCTAATACTTGCTACCCGGTGTTACTTTAGGCAAATCACTAAACATTGCTAGACCTTGATTTCTTTCTCTGTCAAACAGAGGAGTTCAACTACATGGCCTCTGAGGTACTTTGTAGCTCTGTATCCATAATCTTAAAAAAGAGGAAGTGAAAAATGATGGAAGAAAGAGACATTTCTGAACATGAGAATAGGTTAAGTAAGAAAAGGATGAGAAAGAAGTAGTGGAAAATCTCAAGATAATGTGAAAAGGTTAACTAAAAATAGTTTTTAAAATACAGATGACTAGCTAATTTAAAATTAGATTTTTGTTGTTTAGTCATTTTTCAGTTGTGTCTGACTCTCTGTGACCCCATTTGGGGTTTTCTTGGCAAAAGATACTGGAGGAGGTTGCTTTTTTCTTCCCCGACTCATTTTATAGATGAGGAAACTGAGGCAAACAGGATTAAGTGACTTGCCCAGGGTCACACAGCTACTACATGTCTGAGGCCTGATTTGAACTCACAAAGATGAGTCTTCCTGACTCCACACAACCACCATCCCCACCACCCCTGCTCTACCCAATGAGCCACCTAGCTTCTCTAAAATTAGATTAACTCATTTCAACAAACATATACAAGATGGAAGTGAAGACAAATAACTGAGGTTAAGTACAAGAAGAACAAGGTCTGGTAATAAAAATATATATATATATGTATGTATATATATACACATACACACATATCTGCATATATATGTACAAAGAAAGACAGAGAGAGAGAGAGAGGGAGGGAGGAAGGAAGGAAGGAAGGAAGGAAGGAAGAAAGAAAGAAAGAAAGAAAGAAAGAAAGAAAGAAAGAAAGAAAGGAAGGAAAGAAAGAAAGAGAAAGAAGTAAGGAAGGAAAGAAAGAGAAAGAAGGATGGATAGATACATATATAGATACAAAGACAGATACATAGATAGATACATAGATATATAGATAGAGTCTAGTCCAGGATGTGCTATACTTGCCATCAGTGCTCAGGAAAGCATAAAAAAAAGTTTCATTTTGCTTTTAGTTGTAAGGTGGAAAAGGAGGATCAAAGAAGGGGAAGGACTATCTCTCTGGGTAGGAAGGTGGTAACTCTCTCAAGGAGAATGATCTTCAGACTAGGAAGGCTAGAACAAGGATGGATGGCAGAAAGCAGAAACTGTAGATACAGTCAGTGAGAAGATGGTCAAACAGCATCTGTCTCTATGAATCCAACTCACCATTTGACAGATGATACGCTAGAGCTCTGAAAATGGTAGACGTGATTGCTAAGCCATTGTCAGGGATCTGTGAAATATTGTGACTAATGCAAAAGGTACCTCACACCATTTTCAAAAAATTCTAAAACGTGTTATTAAGGTGATGGCTTATGATGGGTTATAGAGAAAGGGGTTGTGATCTCAGTTGGTAGACAAAATTCCCACACCAGAAGTTCCCTATGTGGATTAAATTACAAAACCTTCCCCATTTTAAATGTGAACACTTAGAAAGAGGAGTGGTTTAGTTGTTTTTCAGTCATGTTTAACTTTTCATGATCCCATTTGGATTTTTCTCGGCACTTCTCTAGCTCATTTTACAGATGCGGAAACTTAGGCAAACAGGGTTAAGTGACTTGCCCAAGGTCACACAACTAGCAAATTTTGAAGCCAGATTTGAACTCAGGAAAATGGGTTTTCCTGACTCCAGGCCCAGCTGTGCCACTCAGCTACCCCTAGAAAGAGTAGTAGTGAGCACCAAAAGCTGGCATCACTTCACCAAGAACAGGTCCATTTTTCACAACATAATAATTAGACTGGCAAATCAAAGAATGTTTCAAATGTTAAATTTAAGCAAAACAGTCAACAAAGTTTGTCATGCTACAGACTTATGTATGTGATGGAGAGGTATGGGTTAGATTATAATAAAATTAAGTAGTTTCCAGGACTGGTTCATTAGGAGAATAGTCATTAATGGATGGATGGCAAGTTAGAGGAAGGTCTCTAAGTGCCTTAAAGATCTTCCTTTGGCTCAATTTTGCTCAACATTTTTGTCAATGTCTTAGATGAGGGTACAGATGACATACTTAACAAATTTTCAGGTAGTACTAAGTTTAAGGTATGGAGAACATGTTAGAAGATAAATTATGTATCCAAAATGTTTCAATGGGCCAAATCTAATGATATGAAATTTAATGAGAATAATTTAATGGAAAAGCATTTATTAAGCACTTGCTGTGTGCAATGCATTACACTAAGTTCTAGGGATACAAATAGACAGCAAGACAGACCTTGTTCTCAAGTACCTCACTGTCTAATAGACAAAAAAGCACATACAGAAGGCATTGTTGTACTTAATGGGCTTACCTTCCCATTGGTGACAGATGATTGGTAGTTCATAATGGTAGGGCTCTTGAGCTTACCTTCCCATTGGCGATAGATGGGTAATTCATAATGGTGGTGGCAGGAATTGTGACGTCCTTCACAACAGTATGTCCCCTTGATGATGGCTGCAGGTTTGAGACTGGAAGGATAGCCATTGTTCTGGAAGTCCCCCTTATTTCTGGGGTTCTTGGGCTTAAGGTCTTGGGTTGTCTCCAGAGAGGCCTGAGGGAAAGTGATGGATAAGGTGGTAGCGGTGGTGGTGGTAATGGTTTGTCTCACCTGACATTTGCTGCTTTCCTCCCTCTCCCCCAGGGTACCTTACTCCTCAGCTAACTCACCTTTCTCACCCCATAGATAGCCTGTGAACATGTCCATGTCACCCCCCCCCATCCTTAAAAAAAAAGATAAAATTCAATTTATAGGTCATCCCAGTTAGCCATCGTCCTATATTTCTGCTCCCCTTCATAGCTAAGAAAAGCTATCTGCAAATGATCCTTCCATTTCTTCTCTTCTCACTCTTCTATCCTCTCTGAAATTCAGCTTCTACCTTCATTATTCAACTGTCCTCTCAAAAATTATCAGAGATCTGTTAACTCCCAATTTTGATGGCCATTTCTCAAGCCTGATAGTAGATCTCTTTGCATTAGACACTGTCAATAACCTTCTTTTTCTGGATACTCTCTACCTTCTAGTTTCTCATGACATTACCCTCTCACGGTTCTCTTCCAATCCATCCATCCATTCCTTCTTAGTTTCCTTTTCTGGTTCTTTAACCATGTCATGACCATTATCTCTGGGTGTCTCCCAAGATTCTATCCAAACTCCCTTCTTTTTTCACCCCATAATATCTCATTTGGTGATCAGCTCAGTTCAATTATCATCTTTATGCCAAGAACACCCCAACTGGGGTCACAAAGAGTCAGCTGTGACTGAACTATGGAGATGATTCCCTGACCTATACATCCAGTCCTAGTCTCAGTACCAAGCTACAGTCATACATCTCCCAACTGCCTCTTGGTCATTTCAGACTGGATATCCCATAGGAACCTCAAACAAGACATATCCAAAACAGAACTCATTATTCCCTTCCCTAATTTCTTCCATCTTCCAAACTCCCTATTAGTGTAAAAGGAACCACTATCCTCCTACTTATCCAGTCTCATAACATCAGTGTCATCCTGGACTCTTTACCCTCAATCACCTCACACCTATTCAATCCATCACCAAATTTTGTCATTTCTACCCTCACAGCATCTCTTGTATGTGTTTTTATCTCTCCACTCATAAAGCCTTAGTACAGTCCCTCATGATGTCTCATCTGAACTACTGCAATAAGGTATCCCTCCCTAAGATATTTTTCTTCACTTCAATCCATCCTACACTCAGCCACCAAGATTTTTCTAAAGTAAAGGTGTGACAATATTATCTTCCCCCACACCCAATGATACCTAGTGGCTCCTTATTTTCTTTAGGATCAAATATAATTCTCCCTTTTGGGCATCCAAAGCTCTTCAAAACCTGGCTCCTTACTATCTCCCCAGCCTTCTTAAGGGGCAGTTATGTGGAGCAATGGATAGAGCACCAACCCCGAGGTCAGAAGGACCCGAGTTCAAATCTAGCCTTAGACACTTACTATCTGTGTGACCCTGGGCAAGTCACTTAACTCTGTTTGCCTCAGTTTCCTCATCAATAAAATGAGCTGGAGAAGAAACTGTCAAACCACTCCAGTATCTCTGCCAAGAAAACTCCAACTGGGGTCACAGAGAGTCAGATACAACTGAAACATCGTACTCTTTCTGCATGCTCTGTGATCCACTTACATGACCTACTTGCAGTCCCTTAAACATTCTATTCCACCTCCTGCCTCTCTGTCTTTGAACTGGCTGTCCCCACACTGGGGATTCTCTACCCCTTCACCTCCATCTCTTAGGTTTCCTAGCTTCCTTCAAGACTCAACTCAAAGCCCATCTTCTATAGGAACACTTTCCTGTTCTCCCCATCCATGCTGCTTGATGCCTTCCCCTTTTAAATGATCTTCATCTACTCTATATCTTCTGTGTTATTTATACGTCTCCCCCATTACCACCAACCTCAAGAGGTTGTTGTAAGGATCAAATGAAATAGCATGTCAAGGACTTTGTAAACTTCAAGTGCTATATAAATGCTAGCTGTCATCATCATCATCATCGTTGTCATCATCAATAACCCAATGCTTTTTCTTCTACATTACATTGGCTCTGACTCCTGATATAGCTTAGTAAATGAAATAATTGTATTTTTGAAGAAGTCTGTGCTTCTTACATCCACTTCCTCTCACGCCCCCACCTCCCTCACTTCTTACCTCTTTGCAATCTGGCTTACAACTCTACCAATATCCAGAAACTGTTCTCACCTAGATCAACAACAATTCCTTAACTACTAAATCCAAAGACTTTTTCTTAGTCCTCTTCTTTCTTGATTACTCAACAGAGTTTGACATCATTGACTACCTCCTTTTCTTTTCTCTCTTCCCTGGGTTATTGTGGTACTTCTCTCTCTTGGTCCACCTTCTATGGGTAAGCCCATCATCCATTTCTCAGCTTCTATGTCATTTCCCAAGGCTCTAGATAGTTCCTCTCTCTACACCCTCTCTCTTGTCAATCTCATTAATCCCCAAGAGTTCAATTATGATCTCTATACAAAAACAAACAAACAAACAAACAACCCTACATATTCAGCCCTCCTTCCCTGGGTTTCAGTCTTATATAACGTATTGCCTGCAGGAGAACTCCACTGATATCCATAGATATATTCAACTCAATATGCCCAAAATAGAACTCATAATCCTGCCCACCTTTAGTCCCTCCTCCAAACCCCTAGTCATCACTCTTCCTAAGATCCCTATTTGTGCCAAAAGCACTAACATCCATCCAGTCAACCAGATTCACAACCTTGGAGCAGTCCTCAACTCTTCTTTCTCTTCCTCACCCCCGTATTTGAAACAGTTGCCAAGTCTTGTCAGCTCTACTTCCACAACATATCCCATCATTTCCCTTCTCTCTACTCATAACATAACTGCCTCCATTCAAGCCTTCATCACCTCTTACCTGGACTTTTGCAATAGTTTCCTAAGTGGTCTTTCTATCTCTATTACCTCTCTTCTCCAGTCATCCTCCATACAGCTGCTAAATTGGTATTCTTAAAACATAGATCTTACCATGGCACTGGACTGCTCCAAAAACATCACTGGCTCTCTTCTATGATAAATGCAACCGCCTTCATTTTGCATTTAAAGCCTTTTATGGTCTGGCTCCAACCTATTTTTTTAGACTAGTTTTACTCTATTACTCTATGTCCCAGACTTGCTTGCTGTGTCTATACAAAACAGCCCAGGTCCTGCCCATATGCTTTTGTCAGAGGTGTTGTCCTTGACTGGAATGCCATCCCTCTCCACTGTAACCCCTTGAAGCCCTCAAATAACATCTCCTTCAAAAAGTCTTTCTTTCTCCCAATGCTTAACTCTTCCCCTTCCCAATATTACTTTATATTTAACATTTTATACTTAATTATCTATTTGCATGATGTATTCTCCCAGTAGAATATAAGTTCATTAAGCACAAGCACTCTTTATATTTTTATCTTTGAGTCCTCAGAGCTAGCACAGTGCCTGGCACGTAGTAGGTACTTAATATACACTTGTTTAGTTGAATTAAATTAAATTGAAATGTATTCAGTTGAATTAAATTGAAGTTCAAAGAAACTTTCTATGATATTAAATGAAAGCGACTACAAAAAAATCTGACTTTTTCATCTGCTGATGGTAATTTGAAAGCCATGACCTATTTTGTGCCCTGTCAACGAACCATAAGGCGACCAAAGTGTTTTTGTTCAAATGATACAAACACAGTTAAGATTTGTTTATTTCCCATTAAGAGGTCACAGTTGGTTGACCAGGCATGGACTGAGTAAAGAGAGTCAGCAAAAGCTTCTTGGAGGTGATGATACTTGAGTTGGGTCTTTGAAAGATATATAAAAAAGATGTTGCAAATAAAGACAAAAGGGCAAAAATAAGCATGTCATGTTTAAGGGAAAATTAAGAAGTCACTCTAACTGCAGCTTTGGGTTAGTATTGAAGAACAATTAAAATCATTTCTGAAATTTATTTTCTGAATAGTGGGGTAGGGCCTTTAATACTAAGTAGAGATATTTAGATTTTATGTGATAAGAAAGTGGGAGCTATTGAAAGTTTTTGAGCAGGAAAGCAATATGGTGAAGGAAGATGAATCTGATTTCAGTATACAAGATAGATGAGAAGGGGTAGAGCATAGAATCATGAAGACTAGTCAACAGTCAATGAACATTTATTAAAGCCTGCCATGTGAAGATCAGCTAGAAAGTTGTTGTAATTATTAGCAAAGTAAACCCTTTAGGGTTGACTGGCAGATTCTACTACTCCTAGACGGGTCATATGGCAAATGTTTGATTGACCTTTCATATAGAAAAACTGGATAGCAGGAATCAACTAATCTCACAAATTCCCTCCAACTTTCAGAATGAAAACTTTTTTTTTTCAGTTTGGAAAGGAAAGAGATGACAGAAAGGCCAAAGAGTTCCCTTGCCAACTTAGCATTTCACGTGCATATGCAATTTTTGAAGCTACTTATCTAGGCATTTTTATGATAAATCTCATTAAATTTTTTTAGCTAAATTGAGGCATAATTAAGAGATAATAGGTCAAGGAAACTAAGAATCCAAAAAGAACTCAATCATGTCTTTTCTCAGCCATCTGGGAAGAATTTATTAATCATTTACTAGAGGGAGGTAAGAGGAAAGGAATGACTTATAATAAATTGTATAACCTGGGGCCCAATTTTATTAACTGATGTGATCTACTATAAGAATTTATGTGATGGGTTTTGCATAAAGTTGTATACAGAATGTTCAAAATTAAACTAGGAGGTACATTGTCATTGAAAGGAAATGAAATACTTGAAGGATGTTTTCCCTATTAAATGCCTTCTGTGCTTTTAAAGAGGCATAGTAAGACCAAAAGGGAGAACCTGTGTCATCCTTGAAACCTCAAGGAACACTCGGATTGTCCGGTGTGCAGAAAGGCAGATGTGCTATAACTCTCTGGGAATTAGAACCATGGGCCATAAGGCCATATGGCCTGGCTGTGCAAGTCAGGATGCTTTTATCCCGGACCATTAGACAGAGTCATACCTAGGGAAGAGCACCTGGGGATTTGTCCCAAGACACCAAATTCTGAAGGTATTTGGAGTGCTTGTAACCTTTCAGCAGAATAGAAATGGCGGGAATTAATGCAGTAAGTAAGAATAAAATAAGAAGCTAGTAAGTGACAAGACTTGGGTGAACACTTCCCCAAACCTCAACTCCATTCCTGTTCTGCCCTCTCAACTGAGGACATACAGTACTTCATTCAGATCACTGGTACTTCTCTCAGGTCTAGTTATTGCTCTGCCTAATTTAATTTAATTCCCTCTGTCTAGTTTTAGGCATTCTGAATCTATGCCTCCACTACTCAGTAGAACCATAGGTCAGATAGTGTAACTGCTCAAGAAAATACGTCTATCCCAATGTGGGCCTAAAGGAGCCTGTAAGATTAGAATTGTCTAGGGAGGCACATCAGTTAGTCCCAGTATGACTGTGGTTTGGATTTCCAGAGCAGTTACTAAGGGGCTGAGGCTGAGACAAGACCTGAGCCATGACTAGTATGGGAATGACTGGGGCTTGCCAATGAATGCTGAAATCCAGATGAACAAACTCCCTCCCTGGAGTAACCACTGTCCCCATTCACACTGTGCCTCATAGTGCTCTGCTGGTCCTCAGTACCATGCTGCTCAACTGCCCTTGGGACAACCACTCAAGAGCCCCATTTCTATGGCACCCCTTGCTTGGTCGGGCCTGCTCTCCTCCCCAACACCTGAGGGGACCAGAGCTAGACTCCCTGAGGTACAGCAGTTCATTCTCTTAGCATGACTGGATCTGTGCTTGGACTGTCTACTGCCATGCCCCAGGTGAATTAATTCTGAGTTATAGCTCTGGCAAGAAACTAAGGAATAATTGCATTTCTAAGTACTCTCCTGAACAGCTCAGGAGTGGTTCTCATGCCATTTTAGACCCTTGGGGGTCTTTAAGAACATTCAAGCAGGCACTTCACTAGATCACCACCGGCATCTACTGATCCTTTGGGCTTTCTCCAATTCAGCTTGGAATCCTGTTATTATAATGTAAACACTGTTCATCTAAATATCCCATAACTATTAAACATTCCAAATATTTTGACATATAGTATCTTATTTTATATTTACTGTCAGCATAAGGTAGGTATTGTTAATTATATTTCTCTTATAGGCAAACTGAGGCACAGAGTCATTCAGTCCTTCACCAAAAGCCACACAATCCTAATAATTTTTTCCCATTACTATCTGATTAGAATTTAGTATTTTTGACTCCTAACCCAGTACTCATGACATCTCTAGTCAGACCATGGGAGCACTCTGGTAAACTTAATGATATTGTCACATAGAAAAGACATTCTTAATAAAGTACCTTCTAAAAGAAGCATTTTCCATTAAATAGCACTGTCATGCCACATTTAGGCACTTTCATGAAGGTAATGGATCTTCTATGAGTTTGTGGTCGATTTAAACAGTATAGTAATAGCTGCAAATAAGAATTCTTGAACTCAAGGCAAATTAGTTTAGTTGGGAGATGGAATGCAAGGAGATTTTTATACCAAACATTGGGAGACCGCCTCTCCATCAGAGGGTGTCACTTAGGTATCAAACAATGTAATATTTAATTCTCCAAACAAATGTTGGGAAAAGGTCTATTGATGTTAATGGGCCTACATCTAAAATCTCTAGCTAATGGAGAATTTGGCTGAGAGCCTTATAGCATAACACTGTGGATAGAGAGCCAGGCTTGGAGTCAGGTAAATCTAAGTTCAAATCCCATTTGTATTGTTGTTTTTGATCCTTCTCTCTTGAAGAGGACCAATGACATCAGGAGGGTGATGTCTTGACTAGTGAATGAATTGGAATTAAGTGAGGCAGATTGGATTTAAGTGAGGTGCAAAGTCATCAGCCTCACTCTCTCCTCCAGAGTCACGGGAGGCCAGTGGCAAGACATAGGTCAAGATGACTGGTGATGGCCCTCAATCCCATCTATGACTGGTTGAGTAACCCTGGACCAGTCTATCATTTAACATCTCAGTGCCCCCAGGAAATTCTCTAAGATGATGAGTAACAGGTTAAGTGCTGACCTGCATTGATAGAGAAAATTTCTTCAACAGGAATTCTCTATACTAATGGGATCACAGGTCCAGTGTGGGGGAAAAATGAGAAGCCTATAAATCATCCTCTCAAAAAGATTAGACTTAGACACATCAGACCAAAGATCTCCTTCACCTTGAATAAATTTGCCTTGGATAAAAAGAATGAGGGTATGGAGGCAGGGAAAAGCAGTCCCCCTAAAGGAGGGATAACAGAATCTTAGGCATGTCAGTATACGGCAAAATGGTCCATGGAGCTATGTGGAATTTAGAGTCTCTTTCATTACAGGTCAGTGAGAAACTTGGGCCAGTTACACCACATGGCAGGGACCAAGAATCTGGATAATGATAGTGAGTCAAAGGACTAATATGCAGAATCCCAGTGTCAGCACCTATAGAAAAAGCCCTGCAGACACTACTACAGTTATGGTTCTTGGGTAGATAGATGACCAGTCTGGATCATTCAAACCCAAAGACTTCTCCTGCTCGTTGGTGATCTGGGCATTGTTAATAAAAAAATAGGCTCACTGAGCTGTACAATATCACTTTATAGCTCTCATGCTCTGTTTATCAGTGCTGATTATAATTTTTATTATTTATTACTGGTATAAAATATTTTGATCAATAAAAATGTCTCCAATGATGACTCTTCAGTGTTGAAGAAGACACATCAATGCATTCATTTTCTACTCAATGATTAATTATCAACTCATTTTCTATGCAATGATGAATTTTTACTGAACATATCCACTGCTCATTGAGTGATATCCCTCTGATACAGGTACTGCTAGTCTAACAAAATATAATCAAACAGTTAAATATGGAATGTGTATTTCTACTTGGGAAAGATAATAAAAATTTCCTAATAAATAATTGAGCTACAATAGAGTCCATAGATAATCATCTAAACAAAGGGGATGAGAGTTGAAAGAAGTTTAAGGAAACATTTCAGCATGTGGTCAGGATCAAGAGACAGATGTTGGAAAAGACTAAGAAAGGAACCAATTAGTCAGTTGTCAGAAACTGGAAAAAGAAAAAAAAAGGCAATTGGAAGGGTAGAGAGAGTGATTCTGAGTGGCCAACAGTAAATAAGGCAGAAGGGAAGAGCTGACTTGATGGGAGACACAATGAAGACCAGGAGGGGAAAGGAATTTTGTTTGGTTGTTTGGTCGGGAAGATGAAAAAGAAAGGTTGAATATTAATGGGAAAAAAGAATGGAAAAAAAAAACCCAAAGCATTAAAGGAAAGACTACTAGAATGTTGGAGTTGAATTATCAAGTTGGCTTCAAAGTCAGGAAGACCCAGTGAGTTCATGTTTTGCTTCTCACTCATATTGGCTGTGCCAATCATTTTACCTCTTAGGGTTCTAAGACTATGAGCTGCAGAGATGACCTGTTTTGATAGAAGAAGTTTCCTCACTTGGATATTTCTTATACCAGTGAAGTCACCAGTCCAATCCTTCCTCCTAAATTCCCTTATATAAACCAAAGTTTACCTTATGGGTATGCTCTAAATTTCTTCTTCCCATTCAGGATTATATCAGTTCTTTTGGTTGCTTCCCTCTGTGTTATTTCCAGTTCCTTCCTTCTTTTTTCCCTCTTTCCATGTTATTACTATCTCACTCATTCCTTTCTGTAGGGGTCACAGCATACCTACAAAAAAATTTTAATAAGTTTTTTGGGGAAAAAAGTTGACATCGACTTTCTCTAAGTTAAAAACTTTGTGACAAGAATAAGACAAAATTCTAATTTGAACAAGCTGTTGACTTATTGGAATCAACACTACCAAGCTATATTATGACTCTCCATCTCACTCTTACAGAGAGCATGAGCACTGGCTAGCCTTGTGTCAAAGTGGCCATTTCCTACTCCACATGCTTACATCCATGCTGTCTCCAGGTCCCATTTCCTGGCTACCATTAACCTCGGAGTCCATTTAGTGTGTGAAGATGATAGTTGCAGTAACAGATTGTGCCCACCTCCCCTCCTCTTATGGCACTTCTGCAACGCAAGAGGGGATGAGACAGAGTCCCTGACAATTCAAGTGGGTGCCCTCCACTAACACAGCTACTGAAGGAGCCAAACTACTTATACACTTGTTTTGCCAGATCATCAGAGGGTGTCTCTCTCCAAGGCCACTTCCTACTCTTTTTTTCCCTAATCTTATCATCATAGCATACTTGTGTCTACTAAATACTAAGCTAGAGGAAGTATAGTCTAGTGGCAGAGGCTTTCAAATTTTTTTTTGGACTGAGGACCCCTTTGTGCTCTTAAAAATTGAGGATCCCAAAGAGCTTTTATTTATATAGGTTATATCTACTTACATGTATTTTAAATTAAAACAGGTAATTTTTAAATTTGCACTTATTAATTCATTTAAATAACAATAATAAATCTATTACATGTTAATATAAATGACATATTTTTATGAAAGATAACTTTATTTTCCAAAACAAAAAATTAGTGAGAAGAGCGACATTGTTTTACTTATTTTTATAAATCTAATGTTTGACTTAATAGAAGATATGCACATACACATAAATTAAAGCAGAAGCATTTAAAGTATTTATTCACTTAAAATAACTAATAAAACCATTACATATTAACATAGTTTAATGGAAAATAACCATTATCACCAAAACAAAAATATATAGTGAGAAAAGTGGTATTGTTTTATGTACTTTTGTGAATCTATTTCATGTCAGGCTTAATAGAAGACAGGTATAATCTCAGATCTATATGGAGCAGCAAGATGGCCCTATGGATAGAACACCAGGCCTGGACTCAGGAAGATCTGAGTTCAAATCCAGTCTCAGACACTTACTATCTGTGTGACTCTGGGCAAGCCACTCAATTTCTATTTGCCTCAATCTTCTTCATCTGTAACAGAGGGGTAATAATAGTATGTACCTCCCAGGATTGTTGCGAGTCCCAAATGAGATGATTGTAAAGCGTGCTTAGCATGGTGCCTGGCACACAGCAAGGGCTATATAAATCTTAGCTATTATTATATCCGCTTCTGCATTCCATCTATTGCAATATGTTACTTTGGTGAAGTAGCTGAAGAAAATTCAGCCTCACCCTGATGTGGGAGTTGGAGGTATGTTTTAATATTTAGTATTTTAATAGGCAAATAACATATTAGTATTATTATAATAACATTTCTGACCTCACAGACCCCCTGAAAGGGTCTTGGGAACTCTAGATGTTTAAGTTTTATGAAGTGCTTTATATGTTTTCTCTCATTTATCATAACCACAAACCTTTAGGGCTGGTGCTTTTATTATGCCTATTTTACAGATAAGCAAACTGAGCTAACAGAGGTTAAGTGGCTTACTCTAGGTTATAGCTTCTAAGTGTTTGAAGAGGGAATGAAACTAAAATCTTGCTGACTCCGAGTTCAGCACTCTATTCATTGCAGCACTTCTATATTGTGACTTAGGGCATCACTTCCCCTCTCTTGGCCCGGCTTCCTTGAGCTGTAACTTCCCAGGAAGCCTCAAACAGTGAAGTGTCCTTCGCTTCAGTTCCTATCTCCTTGTGTGTGCTTTATGAACTAGAGATGCTCTGTGGTGTTTTTCTTTGGCTCTATTGCTTCAAATGGTACCCTTTTTCATTATTTATGTGTTCATTAGGAGAATTAAGTTTTGTTAGAACTCCCCTCCCTCAAGACTGGGGGCATGGGATCTGCCTAAGAAGAGTAACCTAAAGCCAGCACCATTACCCATAGATCTTAGGGGAGGTTTGCTATCAATACTATGTCCAGCTTCTGGCCCTAGACCAGGACTACAGTCTCAGGCCAGGGCTGGGAAAGAAGGTAATACCTGGCCTTAGGTAACATCCTACCCAAGGACAACAGGGTAGTTAGCATCTTCTGGACTGCAGTGGGGACAGTTCTTAAATCCAGTAATAAAATTATCCCCTCTGAAGTGCGAAATAGGATCTGGGCCTGAGCACCACATTCAACAATGGTGAAGGGGAAAATCCTAGACCTAGCACAGAGTCCTTATCTAAGAACTGAAGTCATAGATATGAATAAACAGAAGAAAGCTCATATTAGAATGAAGAAATGTTATGAGTCAAAAGAATTATAAAATAAAATCTCATGGGGAAGAAATGCATTCAAAATAATTGCAAATAGATCCTCAGAAAAGTGGAAAGAATTGGCCACAAGGACTCTAAGGAATGAAGAATGACCTGAAACAAGAAAATTTAGAAAATGAAATTAGAACACTTGCAAACAGCTCAGAGCAAAAGTGGACCACCTTGCTGAAGTAATCAACACTCTAAAACACAGAATGGAACAAACACAACTCAATGACTTAATGAGACAACAAGAACTATTAGAACAAAATCCAAAGACCAAAACAAACTGGAAGAAAAAATGAGATATCTATTGTCAAAAAACAATTTACCTAGAAGTATAAGAAAAGATAATTTAAGAATCATTTGACTCCTTGATAATCATGATTGAGCTTTAAAAATATGATACATTTCAAGAAATAAAAAAAAATATCTGGAACTATTTGTTAGAGCCAGAGGGCAGAGTAAAAATAGAAATAACCTCTAGTCATCCAAATTTAAAAACACACACAAAAGTCATAGACAAAATCCAGAATTTTTAGGTCAAAAAAAAAATTTTACAAGCAAAATGTCAACCAAACATCAAGTCTGTTGAGTTTAAGACATCTTTAGGACATCCAATTCAAGACCTGTGATGAGCAATTAGAGATGCAAGACTGAAAGAGCTCTCTTCAAACTGTCCTCTCACCTCTTATAGAGTTTTTGACATCATCAAGCGCCACCTGAATGACCAGGGCCGATTAGTTCTTGAGTTGGTCCCTCCCCCTAGCATAGACTAGGTTAACACCCAAGAGGGCATGGCTCTGCAGTTAACACCTCCCCTCAGCCAGCCCCATGACTCATCACACAGGAAGTTCTCTTCTTCCTGGCATGGTCTCTGGGCTTCCTGCCCCGGAAGAGAAGCCCCAGCGCCCAGCGAGGCTCAATGAGGTAAGCTGAGTCACTCATTCTGGCCACACTAATACTATATACATTGTTTGAAAAAAATAGAGAAAGAAGGCAGCCTGTCAAATTTCTTTTATGAATCAAACATAACTCTGATACCTAAATGGGGAAGACATAGTGAAGGAAGCAAACACATAGGTCAAAATCTCTAATGAATATGTACAAAATTGATCAAAATATTAGCAAAGAAACTATTGTAAGCATATCCAAAAGATGTCACTTTGATCAGTTTAGATATATACCAGGGATACAGTGTTGATTCAATATTAGAAAAACTACAAATATAATAGGCCACATTAACAAAAATAACTTTTAAAATGTTCAGAATAACAATAAATGTTGAAAAAGTTTAAAATAGAATACAACACTCATTCATGTTTAAAAACATTAGAAAACACAGGAATGAACTATGATTTCATATTAAAGTAGTAAAACTACCATCATCTGTAACATAGAAACATTAGAGACTCCTTCCAGAAGGTCAGAAATCGAATAAGGATATCCATGGTCACCACTATTATTTAAAATAGTTCTAGAAATTTGAAGTAAGACTAAAACAAATGAACAAAAAAGGAGGCAAAGAGGAAACAAACTACTTGTTAATGTTGTGATAGCTTAGAGAACTTTAGAGATTCAATTACAAATTAACTTCAACAATTAATAGCTTCAGCAACATATAAAGGTATAAACCCACAAAAAATCAGCCTTTTCTTTGTATGTCACTAACAAGACCCAACAGAAAGAGAAAGAAAAAGAAATCCTACAAAGTACAAAATTATGATATCCTTAAAGTGTCTATAACTTCACCTATAAAGGCGTACTCAGGATTGAAATGAAAGCAGCTACGAAACACCTTTTATAGAAATAAAAGAAGACTTAAATAATTGGTGCCACTATAATAAAAATGACTATCAGTATTACCTGAAGAAGGTTTAAGGTATTACTCATCCCAGAAAAATCTGTATTTTAAGAAGTAGTGCTTGAAGGATTTCTTTTTTAATATCCAAGACCCAAAAAAATTCCTTTCTAGTAGAGGAATTTAGGCATCATGACAGGCTTATGGGGGAAAAGATTTAAGGGACTGGGACCCTTTTCAATAGCCTCTCAACTCCTACCATGTAAGCAGCTGAATGCTACAGCTACTCTTGATCCAATACTCATTTCAAATTATACTACAGGATCAACATAGATTGTGTAAAAAATATTCTTCCAGATACAAGTTTATATCATGCTCCTAAAAGAAGATTTAAGAATGATTGTATGAAGAAAAGGGAAAAGGACCTACTTGTATGAAAATATTTATAGCTGCTTTTTTTGTGGTGGCCTGTTAATTGGGGAATAGCTGAACAAATTATGGCATATGATTGTGATGGAATGTTATTGTGCTATAAGAAATGACAAGCAGGATGATTTCAGAAAAACCTGGAAAGACTTACATGAATTGATGCATAGTGAAGGGAGCAGAACCAAGAGAACATTGTATTCAATGACAGCAATATTGTTTGATAAAGAATCGTGAATGATTAAGCTATTCTCAGCAATACAATGATCCAAGACAATGCCAAAGACTCATGATGGAAAATGCTATCTGCCTCTAGAGAAAGAACTGATGCCGTCTGAATACAAACTGAAGCATACTATTTTTCACTTTCTTTCTCTTCGTGTTTTTTTCTTGTTGTTGTTGTTTGAGTCTTCTTGTACAAAATGACTGATTGGGAAATGTTTTACATGATTACACATGTATCACCCGTATCAGATTGCTTATCATTTCAGGGAGGGAGAATGTAAAGGAAGGGAGGAAGGAGGGATAGAATTTCGAAATTGAAACTTGAAGAAAAAAAGTTAAAAATGGTTTCAACATGTAATTTAAGGAAACAATAAAATATTATTGTTAAAAAAAATAATGGAGGAGGAAAGGAATAGTAATCAGCAATTTCTCCTCATTGGCCAGTGTAGAGAGAGAAATATCTACCTATTTTGTCTTTTGAACTCTATGGCTCCTGGAATTGTACACACTTTGTGGGAAATAGTTAAGAGGAATATTCTAAAAATCCAATTTATTCATTGACAAAAGTAGAGTGTGGCTTAAGCCTGTTCATCTTATTTAATGCAAATTTAACTTTGGAATACTGAGAAAAGACATATGTGAATGAATGAACATCGGTTTCTTGTCTCTGTTTTTCTAAATCCTAGAAGAGGATTTTTTTGTCATTGTTCTATTTTTCTACTTTATTCAAATTTTAAAGTTATGTATTTAAATCTATGGAAAAGTTCAGATGACATGAAAATTGCAGTATTCAAAATCACGCCAGTTGTCATATAAATAGGCACTTGATTGTCCAGCTAAGATTTTTTAAATGTTTCTGTTAATGGAAAGTATCAGTTCTGCGCTTCTTAATATTATCCCCCTCTGCCATTGTCCTGGTGCAAGAAACCTTGAATTTTGGCTTTTAGCTGCTGCAATACATATCAGCAAATCTATATCTATTTTGTATTTGGGATAGTCAGAGAATTGTACAATCATGGAATCTCAGAATTGGAAGCAATCTTAAAGGTCATTTAATCCAACCTTTCTACCAGATACATGAATCACCTCTATGACATTCCCAACAAGAGGCCCCATACCTTCTATTGGAACCTTCTCAATGATCAGGAAGCCTATTTCATTTCTAAGGAGTTCAAATTGTTAAGGAGACGTTGTTGATATTAAGCTGAAATCAGCCTCAAACCACCCTTAGAATTTTATGCATTTTTCCTACTTTTCCCCAATGGTGGCACACAAAATATGTCTTAATCCCTATTTTTCATGATGGCTTATTTGAAGACATCCATTGTGTTCCCTAAGTCTCCTCTTCTCCAAACTAAACATCCCAGGTTTTTTCAACTAATCTTTACATGACCTAGTTTTGAGTCCCTTGACATCCTGTTTAACTTTCCATGCACTCTCCAGATTTATCCAAATCCTCCTGAAAATGTGGCACTCATAACTGAAGACAGCTCTCCAGATGTCTGACTAGACAAGAGGACATTGGGATTGAGTATCACCTCCCTGGATTTGGAATATACTTCCATTGGTTTAATGTAAAATCACATTGGTGGTTTGAGACATTATGCCATAATCCTGACCTATATTGAACCTATAGTCTGTTTTGTTAAGGGTTTTTGTTTGTTTTTTTTTCTTAAAGGGGAAATGTTTTAAAACCACATCACCCATTCTGCACTTATGGAGTTGATTTTTTTTAAATCTAAGATTCCCACAAGGGCCAATTCAAGCTACTCCTTAAATAAGTACAGATCCAATTAGTTAATTTGCTTGTCCTTTACACTTGGAGATCACCAAAATCAAGCTGTAGGTGAGCGTAGGAAAATTGTGCCATCGTACTTTATCTATAGGTCCTATTGTATTTTATAGAAATACATTAACTGGGCTAGAGTGGGAACAAGCACTGGGTCTGGAACCCAAACACCTACTTTCACATCCTGGGTCTGCCAGTCACATTCTGTGTGGTCTTAGACTCATTCCTTCCTTTCTCTGAGTTTCCATTTCCTTATATTTAAAATGGAAGATAATGCTACCTGCCTGACATGCCACTACCACAGGATTCTCATGAAGATCAAACAAGAAAATACATTTTTAAAAGAACAGGTTTCTTTATATCCAACTGAGTGGAATAGCTATGTCATGATAATAGTAGTTGACATTTGTATAGTGCTTTAAAATTCCCATACATTATCTCCTTTGGGGGTGTGCTGGATTCCTTTCAAACTGGCTCTGAAGAGCTGATTGTTAAATTTTCCATGTGAGCATTTATGCTTCAGAAATAAGCAAATGCTACAAATCAGAAATTGATTTACTGTTTGGTTGATCGCCTAGATTTGTGAAAGTGATGGAGAAAACGTTAATAAAGAAGATTAGCCTTCAAAGTGTGTCTAGTGTACTATTTTTTCCCCTCAGAGTACTGGTTGCTAAATAATAACCAGGACAAGCCTGTCTCATTTGATCCAATTAATGATTCTACAAGTATTTGTTCAGGACCTAAGCGACAGAAATGGTGTCAGGCATTAGGGATATATATAGTCTCAGCCATAAAGTTTATATTCCATTGGGTCTTGTGAGGTAGATATTAGGGAGTATTATTATCATGACTATTATTATTATGTTACAAATGAGGAAACTAAAATTCAGAGACAGGCCTGATGTTGCACAATTAGGAAGTGGAGATGGCATTAGAATTTGGGTATCCTCAGCTAAGTGGGACAGTATAGTCAAGAAGATCCCAGTTCAATTCTGGACTCAGACACTTACTAACTGTGTGATCCTGGGTAAGTCATTTAATTCTGTTTGCCTCAGTTTCCTCATCTGTAAAATGAGCTGGAGAAGGAAACCAAGAAAACCTCAAATGGGGCTCACAAAGGGTCAGACAGGACTGAAATGACTGAATTACAACCACTGATTCCAAACCCAAAACACTCTCCACCACACCACACCGATACAGCTATGGAAAGAGTCCTAGACTTGGAGTGAGAATATTTGTGTTGGAATCTCCCCTCAGTCATTTAATAAATATTTGAACATGTCACTTCAACTCTCTAATTCTCAACGTGAATCTCTCTTTTTTTTTTTTTTGGAGGGGAGAAGGCAAGGCTTTGGGGTTAAGTGACTTGCCCAAGGTCACACAGCTAATAAGCGTGTCAAGCATCTGAGGCCAGATTTGAACTCCGGTCTTCCTGACTTCAGAGCCAGTGCTCTATTCACTGTGCCACCTAGCTGCCCCTCTCAATGTGAATCTCAATCTGAACATAGGGATAAAAATATTTGCAGAACCTGTATCACAGGGTTCTTCTGTTAAAGAAAAGTGAGGTAGATAGCATAGTTAGATCGAGCTCTGAGCCTGGCGTTGGGAAGACCTAAGTTCAAATGTGACCTCAGACACTTACCAGCTATGTGACCCTGAGCGAGTCTGCCTCAGCACCCTCAGCTATAAAATGAAGAGCACCCACCCTCACAGAGCAGTTGTGAGAATCAAACGAGATATTTGTAAAGTGCTCAGAACTGTGCCTGGTATATGTTAGGCACTTAAATTCTTGTTCCCTTCCTTTATCTTTCCTTAAAGGATCATCTACTCTGATCTCATTTTACAGATGAGAAAACTGAGGTCCACAGAGTTGATGTGGCTTGGTTATTGGGAGGGAAGCACCTCATAGACATTAAAATTTGAGACCCTGGAATGTGAATTATTCTCCCCCTCTCATTACCTGTTGTAGAGGTCCTGGGAAGAGTTTTGAGGCCATCTCCGATGGGATACATTCACCAGCAGCTGGTGCTGTCTTCCTTCCCAGATGGCAGATGTGCTCACTGTCACATCATGATTGATGGGTCTCTATTGAGTGATAATGTTCTGAGTTTCATCTTGCAGAAGTTAGCAAACATGTTTTATTTCAAAGGGCAATCCAAAATCAGTTTCAGCTCTTTATAAGTGTTGAGCTATTAGACCTACAGATCAGGACCTGAAAAATTCTTCCCTTTCCTGTCCAGCGAGGTACCCCAAAACAGAAAATGTGGGAGTGAGAAAAAGTAAAGGGGAAAAACAAAGATAAGATTTCAATCACATCCTATAGATGGGTTGTTCTGAGCTCCATTTGTTTGGAAAACCAATTTGCCTTATTAGACATAACTCTCTATGTCATTTCTTCAAGCAAATATTTACTGAGGCCCACCCCACCCTCCCAATGGGCAAGTTGGAAGCAAAGAGGTGTGGCACCGTCCCTGCCCTCTATGAGCTTAAAATCTACTTGGGGAAATAAGAGAGATGTAAATAAGTGCAGCATGTAATAATAAACATAATAGCTCATATTTATGTGACACTATGTGATTAACAAAGCCATTTATTTACATTCAGTATCTCATTTGATTCTCAGAACAACTCTTTAAGCTAACTTAGTGCATGAATTATTTTTACAGATGAAAAATATGAAACACAGGGAGGTCATGCCTTGTCCAAGGCCACAGGACCAGCAAAACTGCCAAGAGTGGCCCAAGCCAAATTAAAACGTAATCAGAAAGTGTTTAACAAAAAGAAATAAAAATACACTACAACGTAGACAATATCAATTTGTGGTTTTCTAAGTCAATATGCAACCTGCCTGATCTATTTCTATTGAGTTTGACACCACTGCTCTGTTTTAATGAAATCACAGGTCCATTCCATATCCCTATCTTGTTGAGGATCAATCATTATATATATATATATATTGATTTATTGGGTATAACATATACTTCATTTCATTGAATTCTTAATCCTAAACCTAAAATTTTACAAAATCAGTTCAAGAAATTCATCAGACTTTTATCAAGAACCTACTATGTTCCAAGGCACTGTGCTACGTGATAGGAATACAAAGATGAAACAGGACACAGGATTTGCCCTTCGGGAATTAGAAATCATTAAACTGGTTGATGTAATATACATGAATAACTATAATCCAAAATGGAATATGTTGAGTACAAAGGGGAAGCTCTGACAAATGTTGTGAGAAAATTGAAGAAGCACAGACCGCTTTTAACTGGGGTGTTCAGGAAAGTTTCATGGAGGAGTTGGTACCTAAGCCAAATCTTCATTCAAGGAAAGGAAGGAGGGCTTGGGGCTGGGCTGAAAATCCATTCCGGCCCCTGGGGAAGGTGTGGGTGATGGTATGGAGACAGGATAGGGCAAGGTGAAAATGGAGCATGGTGAATAGACCAGGGTGACTAGAAGGTAGAGTAAATGAAGGGATGCATTAGAAACAGTGGGTTGGTGTCATAGCTTAGCTAATTTTTAAATTCTCTCTAGTGTCTAGCACAATGCCATGCATATGATCTGTAGTTAATAAATGTTTGTTGACTGATTGAATGGTGTAAGGGAATATTGGAAAGCTAGGTTGGAACTCTACCAAGAAGAATCTCAAATGCCAAGACTCGGAAGTTTGTACTGAGTTGAAGAGTGAGAGGAACAGTGATGTGATAGGAATATTACTTAGAAAGTAATGGGAAGAAGAGACTGAAGTGTAGAATGCCTGGGGTCAGGAAAAGTAAGATGATTGGTCATCTTGTCCAAGGGATCTTAACCTTTTTGTGCTGTGACCCCTTTGGAAGTCTGGCAAAGCCTTGGACCCTTCTCAGAATAAATCTGTAAAAATAAAATACATAAGATTACAAAGGAAATCAAATATATTGAAATAACTATAAAATAAAAATTTAAAAAGTTCATGGCCCCAAGGTTAAGGACCCCTGATCTAGTCCAACTGCCTCATTTTTTCTCAGATGAATAAACTGAGGTCTCCAGAGGTTGAGTTGCCCAGGGTCATATAGGTATCATGTAACAGAGTCAGGATTTGAACCCCAATCCTCTGACTAAAAATCCAGCATTTTTTCTCCACTACCATGTTGAGCTAGAGAAATACTTATTGATCATCCATCCTGACCTCTCCATTTTGCACATAAAAAAGAAGCTCAGAGGAAATAAGTGATCTGCCCAAGGTTATACACATGTTATCTCCCTTATAAACCTTCTTTTAAAAAAAAAAGGTTGGACATTATGATAAATGATCAAGTCTTGAAATAGAGTGGGGGTAGTGAGATCTGAAAGGAGAATGTGCTTGTATAATGTACCTGCAGGTGAAGATGTAATTGCAGATGTAAAATTGCCAGGAGTTGGAAACTGATTGGATTGGTGGGGGGCAGATGGGGCCAAGGAGAGGGATGAGTCAGAGACTGAGGGCGACGTCTTGTCTCAGTTGTCTCCAGTAGGCTCCAGCAAAGGTTATGAATGGGGATCCAGTGGTAGGGATTCTCTTATGACTATGATGACCTGGCTCAAATACCCCACCACCCTTGGAAAGAAGCAGTGGAAACTAATTCTGCCCGGTTATGTGAAGATATTCTAAGAACTTCAGTACTCTCCCTACAAAGACTCTAGATACTGTTACAGTATCTTTAAGGGGCAACGGAATCTTTAAGCTAGAGTTTTTCTATGAGGAATCTGTGAAGGAGACAAGGTTTAACTATTCTGGAAAGATTGTTAATGGTGATGGTGGAAGAGGGGACAGAAGAAAAGGACCAAGAGAATTTATTTCCTGAGAGAACTGAGTTTTACCCTTATCTTAGTGACAAAACATAAAGGGAATTCTTTAGACTTTAATTGGCATCCTGACAGAACTAAATGGTGGGACTTTGTTTTCAGGATTGAGAATTTAGCAGTTGTGATGATAGTTAAAGGTCACTCACAGCTGTTTTTCTTTTATTGTTTGTTGCACTGTTAATAAATAATACAGCCAGTACCTTCAACGCTTATTTAAAACTAGGAGATTAGGAAGGTTGGTATATAGAAAGATATTTTTAAAAACACATGAGAAAATAGGTTTCTCCAGCTTATTAAATAATTTTTTTTAACAAACTAGTGTGGGGACTCAGAGCTCATTGATTAATTAACAAGATAGATGTTGCTATATTAGTAATTTAAGAGGAAACAAAAAATAACTCTTGATTACCTTAACCAGGAATAAGGATGAACAAGAAAAATTAGTGCCTGGTAGAGAAAGAAGTAACCACCCTACATAGGCTATACTTGCAGGGTGTGAACTCCAAAATCCCAAAAGAAAATAAGGAGAGGGGGAGGAAGGGCCAGGCTAATAACATGTCAGAGTATGCAATGGGTACTCAGAGACACGGTCTAGGGAAGAAGAGAACATTGACCCTCACATAAAGGGGACTTGCACACCATCTGGAGCCAGTAATATTGTCTCTGAGTTCACTCAGAAAAGGATCCAGATAGGTGAATTTTGTATCCCCAACATGAGCAGAGTGAAAACACCCAGTAACCTAGTAGAGAGGGTAGAGCCGAGAGTAACCAATAAAAGAATATAAGAAAAAGGATTAAATACCAAAAATATCAAGAAATAAAGCCTCAATAAAAGCCCCTTGAACAAACTGAAATCTTGAAAATAGAAGGAAAAATATGAACATAATTATGAAACACTTTTCACTTGAATAAAGTCAGATGTAAATAAATGGAAAAATATCAGTTGCTCATGGTTAGGCTGAGCTAATAAAATAAAAATGACAATTTTACCTAAATTAATCTATCTATTCAATGCCATACCAATTGAACTACCAACAAATATTTTACAGAGCTGGATAAAATAATAACAAAATTCATCTGGAAGAACAAGAGGTCTAGAATATCTAGGGTATTAATGAAAAGAAATGCTAGAGAAGGTGGCCTAGCCATACCAGATATTAAACTGTACTATAGAGCAGCAGTCATCAAAACTACCTGGTACTGGCTAAGAAACGGAGTTGTGGATCAGTGGAATAGGATAGGTACACAAGATGGAGAAGTCAACGACTATAGCAATCTATAATTTGATAAACCCAAAGAGGCCAGCTTCTGGGCTAAGAATTCACTATTTCACAAAAACTGCTGGGAAAATTGGAAAATGGTAGGGCAGAAACTGTGCATAGACCAATATCTTACACCATATACCAAAATAAAGTCAAAATGGGTTCATGATTTAGGAATAAAGGCTGATACTATAAGCAAGTTGGGAGAGCAAAGAATAGTTTAACTATCAGATTTATGGAAAAGAAAAGAATTCATGACCCAACAAGAGATAGAGAGCATTACAAAATGCAAAATGGATAATTTTGATCATGTTAAACTGAAATGTTTTTGTACAAAAAAAGCCAATGCAACAAAGATTAGGAGGGAAGCAGAAAATTGGGAGAAAATTTTTACAACTAGTGTTGCTGATAAAGGCCTCATTTCTAAAATATACAGGGAACTGAGACAAATATATAGGAATACAAGTCATTCCCCAATTGAGAAATGGTCGAAGGATATGAACAGGCAGTTTTCAGAGGAAGAAATTAAAGATATCTATAGGCATATAAAAAAATGCTTGAAATCACTACTGATTTGAGAAATGTAGATCAAAATAACTCCTAGATATCATATCTCTCCTGTCAGATTGTCTAAAATAACAAAAGAGGAAAATGATAAATGCTGGAGAGGATGTGGGAAAATTGGAACATTGTTACATTGCTGGTGGAGTTGTGAACTGATCCAGTCATTTTGGAGAGCAATTTGGAACTATGCCCAAAGGGCTATAAAAATGTTCATACCCTTTGACCCAGCAATAACACTTCTAGGGTTGTATCCCAAAGAGATCACACAAGTGGGAAAAGGACCCGTATGTACAAAAATATTTATAGCGGCGCTTTTTGTGGTAGCTAAGAATTGGAAATCAAAGGAATGCCCATCAATTGGGGAATGGCTGAACAAGCTGTGGTATATGAAGGTGATGGAATACTATTGTGCTATAAGAAATGGGGATGATACGGACTTCATAACAACCTGGAAAAACCTACACGACCTAACGCTGAGTGAGCGGAGCAGAGCCAGGAGAACGTTGTGCACAGCCACAGATATATGGATTCCGTGAGGACTAACCCTGACAGACTTCACTCTTCTCAGCAACACAAGGTGCAAGGACAACTCCAAAGGACTCACAATGGAGAATGCTATCTACATCCAGAGAAAGAACTATGAAGTACAAATGCAGATTGAGGCATACTTCATGCTCGCCTTCCCCTCCCCCCCCCCTTTTTCTTCTCTCTCTTTTGTTTTTGTTTTTGGGTTTTGTTTTTTTTTTTTGTCTCTGTTTCTTCTTTCTCATGATTCATTCCATTGGTCATGATTCTTCTCCACAACTTGACTAGTGTGTAAAAACGTGGAAGTTATATGGGATTCCATGCCATCTTGGGGAGGGGGAGGGGAAGGGAGGGAGGAAAATCTGGAACTCAAAATTATGTAGAACTGAGTGTTGTAAACTAAAAAGAAAAAAAAAAGAAAATGGAAGGAAAAAATAAATAAAATCTGACAAAGAAACCAAAACGCTTTAAACAAATTCAACAGAAAAATACCATTGTTGCCTGATGCAAGACAGAATCCTGTGGACTTCTCAGAGAATGAGGAATAGCAGCGAGAAAGCCTAAGATAGTTCGAAAGGGAATAAGATTTGTAAAAGAAGAAACTAGGGCTGAACTTGGATCAAAAATTATAACTTTCAACATAAAAATTAGAGCTCTGAATGACATGGTACAGGGGAGAGGTGATAGATAAGGCATGAACTAAGGTAGTGGCTGCATGAATGTTAAAAAGGGGATTGATGTGAGAGATATTATGGAAATAGAATACAAAACTAGAATCTGAAAGTCAATATGATAGAATTCATGTTGACAAACATAAACATCCTTACATGAGCTTTGAAGAAAGAGAAGCAAAAATATATGATTCACCCCTCAGTCTCATTCAGCATTTCTAGTGAATCGTGGGTCACACAAAACAATCACTGACTCTAGTAGAGCTATAACTAGGGCAGGGTAACCTGAGCTTTGACAAAGGGCAGCAAAATTTGGGGGCACAAACTCATTTAATATATTACTTCTTTTAGCAGTATAAAATCATGAGAGAAACTAATTCCTTCCTCTACTTAGAAACATTTGTCTTGATTATTTTTTTGTGTTGTGTTTATATCTGGAAGCACAAGTGTGATTAAGGGGAACACTCTTACTGCTTTCTCTGGGTGCATTTTATTTTTTATTGTTTTCCCTCAATGCCAAAATTGCCAGTTACAACTCTTGCCTTTGGTTGTACCCAAAGAATTCCTTTGCTACTCCTGTCTCCAAATAAGTACCACCCCATGAAATAAAACAATGGGAAATTCTCCTTTATGCTCAAAAAGAAACTGTAATAAGAGTGGAAACAGATGGAACAAACTTTCCTTCTTGGAACAAGGCATAGAACCAAGTAAGACTCATTTGGTTTTAACTTCAAGATAAATCCCTTCACCTTTGTCATCTGCAGTCTGAATTTCAGTAGGTCACAAAAGAGGCACTATGTGAAGCTTCTTGAGCTTTGAAGTCAGGGATCAAAAGTGTGGAATGCTGCTTGTTCATAGTGCTGAGGATCGTTCTGTTATCCCACTAGGCTCACTGGCTGCCACTTTTTATTGGGTTGCAATTTTCAAACCTCATAAAGTTTCCCAAATGGAGCACAAAACCCTTTGGAGACAGAATGAATGTAACTGAGGAATAAAATGGTAAAGAAAGGGAATAATGCCACCTTCAATAAAAATAAAAAAGCAAAACAGGTTATGTAGGCAATATCAAGTGATTTGTTGGCATGGCACATGTGGGGTCAACAAAGATACACTTTTCAATCCTCTGCCCTCTTTGTCACGTGGGCTGAGAGGCTACTGTTTGATTGCCTAGTGGTTCCAACTGTGACTTCAACTTGAGCAGTACAAAGATTTTAATTTCACCTGATATTGGGAATCTCATGCTGCTGACTCTTCCAATACCTGAGACTATTTAAAACTGGATAAGAGTAGCTTGTAGAATGAGAAAATGAAGGAGGAAGAGCAGCACTTTGTGGGAGCAAGAAATAGAAAAAAAAAATGAGTGCATGTTGAAGGGCTGAATCCATCATGGTATATGCTAGATTATCATTGTGCCAAAAGGAAGGATGAAAATATGAGGAATGTATGGGAAGCATGAGGAGACTCCCGAAAACTGAAGGAGAGGGAACAAAGTAGAAATAAGAGAACAAAATGCAGTGACTACAATCATGTTACCATAACAACACTGAGAAAACAGTTGAACTCTTATGAATTATAATTAACAATCTTGGTCCTGGAATACTGATAAGAAAACACACCTCCCTCTCTCTCAATCAAGAAGTGGGGACTAGGGATGTGGAATGTAATGAGGCTGTGGTAGACTTTGCTTAAATGTCTTTATTAGTTACAGGGAAGGGGTGGGGTGGTGGTGAAATTAAAAGGAAATGACTTAGGGTGATTCAGGATCACCTTAATCAATCAGGATTGTCTAAAAGAAATCCAGGAATATGCTAAGAGAACAACACCAAAAGATACTTTATTAAGAACACACAAATACACACACACACACACACACACACACACACACACACACACAAAACATCCTAGTTTTCTATGTCATTCCAAAGTCTTACAAGAAGGAAATAAGAAAGTCTGTCAAAATCTATTAGAAAAAGGAAATGGAAAACCAATTGTCTTGGAGAGAATAAGGCACTACTGTGAACTGGGAGCTTGGAACAGCCAGATCCAATCAAGAATGCATATTTCTTTGTAAGAAAAGTGTAACCTCAAGCAATGTAACCTTTTAGGAAAAAGCCCTTTCATCTCTGCTCCCCCCCCCCATCTCTCCCCTCCCCCCAAGACCCTCTGAAGCAAAATCCCTGAAGTGACAGTAATTGCTGAACTGTATGAGATGTTACAGGGCATAGCTAGATATTGTGCCCCAGGGACGTGCTATTCAGCACATTACAAGGGGCTCTAAAGATACCACTGGAATTAAATGACTATATGTAATGGGCCTGCTCTTCCTCGAGTCCCATAGACAGAAGAGCAATGCAGAAAATGACTTTCCTTTACAGGAGAGAAAACCAAGGCAGCTCCTGAAGACCCCAGTTTAAGCTGTTTATGAATCCTAATCACACACCTCAAACAAGCTCCCGAGATGTCTATTAGATTGCTTCTGCTATCCACATGTGAACCACAACAAGCTCTTCAGTCGTCAGAGATAATCTGTGCCACGGATACTTGCTTGACATTGCTCATTATTTTCCTGAGACTTTCATTCAAGAGATAGAAATTCCTTTTTTCTTTCAAAGCCAGGGCAAATGCATCACAATTAATACTATAAAACCAAAATGGCTTCAGACTTCTCCAGAGACTATTCTAATTGCCAATAGTTAGCTTTCAGCTTAACCTTAACATGTCATTCATTTTTTTTTCCAAAGCACAAATGGATATTTTAAGATAAAAATGCATTTGAAAACTGATAGTAGAATCTCAGACTAAGAAAGAACCTCAGTGACCAACTATTCCAACCTTCGTTTGAATAAGACATCCAACAGGTGGCCTTTGCTTGAAGACCTCAAATGCAGGAATTGTGCTAGTCCCCAAGATAACCCTAAGCGAGGTAAGTCACATCAACAAGGATTTACTAAGTGCCTACTATGTGACAGGCACTGGGGACAGAAAGAATGTAAAAATAGTCCCTACCTTCACATGGCTCACGATCTGATTGGGGAGACAACATGTAAACAACTCGAACAAAAATTATATATACAGGATAATTTGGAGTCTCAGAGACTAAGTGGCTTTGTAAGACCACCCAGGTAGTAATCATTACAGGTGAAATTGGACCCCCATACTTTGACTTCAAAGCTAGTGTTCTTTCCATTGCATCAACAATACATAATTAAAGCAAACTGTAAATAAGGGCAAATTAACAGTGCAAGATGAGTACATCAACAATCCAGATCAACTGATTCACCAATTGGTCATCCAAAGCAGCGCAATAATCACTATTGGCAAATGTAAACTTCAAATGGACTGGTGGAAAAGAATCCTGGATGGGCACAGAGTTCTATGATGTCTTAGTCATGAAATCCAGTCACATAAAAATGGCAGGAGCAGTGATAAGATCATGAATGTCAATTTTACTTTTGACTAGCACTTGGTATTAAGAATTTTTTCCCCTTTCATCAATCCTAGATTAAATGTAATTTCCATCCAATGCTCTTAATTCTGCCCTCTGGGGCCAGGCCAAATAAATTTAATCTCTCAACTCTCTTCTTTTCTCATCTTATATTATTCAGATTGCCTTTCCCCAATATATTCCTCCTTCTTATGTGAAGAGATGGCCCTTCTTGCCAAGGCAACTCCTTTATATATATGCACCCTTAGTCTTGTCATCTCTCATGTTCTCCATGAGATTGCTCCCCTCACTATCATCACCTCTCTCTCCTCTCTCTTTCTCTCTTCTCTTCTCTCTCTCTCTCTCTCTCTCTCTCTCTCTCTCTCTCTCTCTCTCTCTCTCTCTCTCTCTTCTCTCCTCTCTCTCTCTCTCTCTCTCTCTCTCTCTCTCTCTCTCTCTCTCTCTCTCCTCCCTTCTCTCCCTCCCCCATTTTTCTCCTCTCCTCATATTTTGTCTTCTGTCTCTCTCTAACTACTGATTCCTTCTCTGCTATCCACAAACAAACCTATGTCTTCCCCATCCTGGAAAAACTCTACTTCACTCTTACCTAGCTATCCTACCTACCATCCTACATCTCTCTACTTCTTTTCAGAAAAAATCCTTGAGAAAACTGCCTATTCTAGATGCCTCCTATAGCTATTCTTTTGCACGTTTCTAAACCCTTTGCAATATGGCTTCTTACATCATCATTCTGCTGAAATTGCTATCTCCAAAGTTACCAGTGATCTTTTAGCTGCCAAATCTAATGGCTTTTTAAAATCAGATAAACTGCTGTAGTCTGCTTGACAGAATCTTATTTAAATTTTTGAATGAATATTCATTGATATATCTATAGTTCTCACTCTTTGCTTTTTCCTTCCTTGCCTCGGTATTAGGAATAAATTTTTCTCATAAAAGAAGTTTAGTAGAGTTCTTTCTTTACCAATTATTCATAATAAGTTATGTAGTATTGCTATGAATTGTTTTTTAAAAGTTTAATAGATTAATCAAATAAGAGGGATATCACGAAAGATAAAAAATAATTTTGATTACATGAAATTGAAAAGCTTCTGTTCAAGCAAATTAAATACATCTAGAATAAAAAGGAAATCAGTCACATGGTGGCAGGGTGGGAGGGAAGAACCTTTGTATCACATTGTTAGTTAAGGATTTGTTATCCAAGACATAGCTAGCTTTTATAACGGACTTTAAGATTTGTAAAGCACTTTACATGTGCTGTCTCATTTGATTCTCATAAGATCTTTGTGGTATCATTATCCTCATTTTATAGATGAGAAAATTGAGTCTGAGAAAGGTTAAATCATTTGCCCAGCTAGTCAACACAGGTAGTCATAAAAGTAGTTAGTGACTGAGGCTGGATTTGCACTCAGTTCTTGCTGGCTCCACATCTTATACTATCTATTATGCTACCTAGTACTTCTACAATATATAGACAACCAACAGAAATATATAAGACCAAAAGTCATTAATACATAAATGGTCAAAGGAGAGAAACAGTTTTCAAAAGACTTGCAAACTAGTAACAATCATATGAAAGAATGCTCCACATCACAAATCATAAAAGAAATGTGAATAAAACAATCCCCAGGCTTCAGTTCACATCCATTATGTTTTCAAGAATGACAAAAAAAAATAGAAAAATTAATGTTGGAGAGGTTGTTGAAAAACAGGAGCATTAGTACATTGTCAGGGAAGCTGTGAACTGGTACCACTGCAATTATGCAAATAAATGGTTAAAATATCCATACCTTTTGACACAGAGATTCTACCAATAGGCATATGTTCCAAAGAGGTCATTGATTTAAAAAAAAAATTTCTACTTACACTTACATTTACAGTAGCATAGTTTTGTAACAAAACTGGAAACAAAAGTAGACGTCCATCAGTCAGGGAATGACTAAATAAATAGTGATGCATGAAGGTAATAGAACATTACTGTGCTGCCAGAAAAGATGAATACAAAAAAGAAAGGAAAGACCTATCTGAACTGAAACAAAGTGAATTAAGCTGAATCAAGAAAATAATATACACAATGACTATAATAATAGAGGAAAGAATAGTCATAAGATAACAAAAAGTGAATTTCATAAAATTACAAAGAATATAGCTGAGCCCAAAGAAAAGAAATGAAAATACAACCCCCGCCCCACACACACATTTTGCATGGTGAGCAGTATGAGGATGAATATTTTTTCAATGGGTCGATCAAAATTGCTGATTTTTTTCTTCTTTCTCTTTTTCTTTTCTCATTAAAGAAAAATATAGTACATTATATGGGATGACCCTCCAGGAGAGGAGGCGAAGAAATGTGAGGGAAATTGGCTAGGTAAAAATAAAGGATATTAATAAAATCCTGCTTTTTTAAAGTTTGATCTAATTTTCCTGTAAGTTCACCAAGATCAGGAGCCCTACCTCCTGACCTCTTTAGTAGTTTCTGTTCAGCTAGTTCAATGTCGTTTTCTAATTTGGGGTTATTTAAGATTTTTGGGGGGGTGTTGCAAGTTGTTGTATTTGGTGTCCTATTTTTAAAATTAATCCACTACTTTGTACCATTGATTTCATTGGCATAGAACTGCATAGTAGGTTCTAAGTCTTTCATTTCTTTTGGTCGGCACCTCAATCATTTGTTATTTTTTATCTGATTTTTTTTTTTGCTCTCTTCTGTTTTAATGAGGTTGGCTAACAGTTTGCCAAATTTGTTAATCTTTTCAAAGAACCAGATTTTCATTTTGTTTACCAAGTCTTTTTGTTTTTAATTTATCTACTTCTCTTCTAATTTTCAAGATTGCCTCTTTCGTATTTAATTTGAGTTTATTTGTTGGGTTTCTAATTTTTTAAACACACATTCAGTCCCTTACTCCTTTCCTTGTCCATTTTTTTAATGCATGCTTTTAGAGACAGAATATTTCCCTGAGGCCTACTCTAGCTCGATCGAACAAATTTTGGTATGTTGCTTTGTCATTGGCATCCTCTTCCAAAAGCTTATAGTTTCTATGATTTGTTCTTTAACCCATTGTTTAGGATTTTATTTTTAAGTTTTCATTTAGGTCTGTATCTTTTGTTTGTGCTCCCTATATTGATTATTATTTTAATTATGTCGTCTGTAAAGGATGTGCTTAGTACAACCAGGTCTCAATTAGTGTGAATAATGTATCCCCTAAAATATAGCCGCATTATTCAAATTTATGCTGTATATTTCCATGGGTTGGAACCAATGACCATAGTTTATACAATTAGAACTTTGAATCCTCAGAATTCAAATACATGTTTCCACTTCAAAGGATTCCTTATTCAGATTTTATCTGTGCCCTAATTCAATAAATTAAAAGTAAAAGATCCTGTTGCTGAGAAATATACATACTCTTCATCAGGTCCATTCAGGTGGTTCCTAATGTCCTTTTCTCAGTCTTTGTCCTTCTTGACCTCTGCAGCCTTTGACAGTGTCAATCAACCCCTTTTCTGGTATATTCTCTCCTCTCGGTTTTTGTGACATTGCTTTCTTTAAATTATCCTATCCATCTGAATACTTTCTTCTCAGACTCTTTTGCAGAATCTTCATCCAGATTATTCCTACTGACCTGATGGTTCCCCACCCCAACCCACCCCTACCCCCAAGGATCTATCCTTGGGCTAACTTTTTTTCTTTATAAATCTCATTTTGTGATCTAATCGGCTCCTATGGGGATTGATAAGATCCCATCTCTATGCAGCTAATTCCTATGGAGCCCTTTCTCCTCAGCTCCAGGCTTGCATCACCAATTGCCTTTTGGATATCTCAGATTGAGTGTCCCTTAGACATCTCCAGCTTGACATGTCTAAAACAGAACTCATAATCTTTCCTCCAAAACTCTCCCGTCACCCAAACTTTCCTATTAGTGAGTCACCACCACCATCCCCAGTCACCTAAGCTCTCAACTTGAAGGCCATCCTCAGCTCATCAGTTAATCAGCCATAGTGATGGCTGAAACCTGCCTAGTTAACTTGGGGTTTACTGGCTAGATTTCTTTCTCAAAGACCTTAAACCCAATTCACTTTGGATTTCATTGATTGGACAACAATAGGTCCCAGCCTTGCCCAAGAAGCACTTAATAGTTATTTTTTGGCCCTCCAGGCCCAGAGTGAATGTAAATAGTAACTGTTTCTCTTTTGGCCAGAAACCCTGAGGTCTTCTCCTCCCAGTTTGATTTTTTTTTTTAAATTAAAAGGCCATCCCTTGATGCACTTCTTAAAGAGGCCTATTCATTGAATGGGTGTTGTCTCACTCAAAGAGAGAACTTGAAAAGACCTTAGTTTAAAAAGGCCAAGGTCTCTCACTGCATCCTGGGCCATCTCCAGTCATCCTGATTGATATCTCGCCACTGGACCAGATGGCTCTGGAGGAGAAAGTGAGGCTGGTGACTTTGCACAGCCCTGCCTCCCTCAAATCAAATTCAATTGCAAGTCATGTCATCATCTCCCTGATGTCATGTTCTTCTTCAAGAATGGACAAACCACAACCACAACCAGATATCCAGTCTATTTTCAAGTCTTGTTCTTTCTACCACCACAACATTTCTTGTGTATATCCCCTTCCTTCCAATTACATGGTCACTACCCTTCAACAAAGCATATTTGGTTGGTCTCCATGCCTCAAGTTTCTCCATTCCAAACCATCCTCCATTCACATTGATCTTCCTAAAGTACAGCTCTAGCTATGTTATCCCCTATTCAATAAACTTTAGTGTCTTTTTACTGTCACCAGGATTAAACATAAAATCTTTTGTTTGGCTTTTAGATTCCTTTGAAAGCTTCCTATCTTTCTAGTCTCCTCCACATACTTTATAATTTATGATCCTTACTATTCCTCTGACATAATACTCTTCAGGGGTGGGGAACCTGGGGCCTTAAGGCCACAAGTGGCTTTCTAGGTCCTTAGATGTGGCCTTTTGACTGAATCCAAGTTTTACGGAACATATCTTTTTATTAAGGGGGTTTGTTCTGTGAAGTTGGGGTTCAGCCAAAGGGCCATATTTGAGGACCTAGAGGGCCACATGTGGCCTCGAGGCTGCAGGTTCCCCAACCTTATTCTGTAGCTAATTCCCAGCTGTTGCCTGTGCCTAGAATATTCTGCTCCTCACCTCTACCTCTGTCTTCCCTTCAAGACTCAGCTCAAAATCTTAGCTTCTGCAAGCAGCCTTTCCTGTTACCCTCCACACAGATACACACAAAACTGTTAGTGCCTTTCCTCTGAGCTTACTTTTCATTTACACTATGTATTTTATCTGTACATAATTATTTGTATGTTGTCTCCCCAAGTTCCTTGAGGGCAGGAAACAGGGTAGACCAGATCCCCTATCAGTGTCTATCTCGGCCACAAACCAGCAGAGTCATCTTTATATTAGACCACACACACACACATATTTTCCATCTGTTTGGGCTAAGACTCAACTCTGTTCTGTTCTGACACAATTAAGATGCTCAGGGTCTAAGTGTGTGATCAAATGGTTGCAGTGTCATAAAGATAAATAATCAAATTGGTGGGGAGAGGAGACGTACAGCTTGCAGACAGCTAAACAGTGAATCCAGTGAGAAAAACCCAAGGGGAACAGCCAGGGCATCCCCTATAAGTGCCTTGGAGTAGCCCCTCCCTCCCATATGGCCACCTCTCTGAGGGCTCAGACCCACACCTGAACTCCCAATTATCCACCTGGGACAAAAACCTCTTATTAGTTCTTGCCAGCTGTGTGGTGTTTAATTAACTTCTGGACTACCACAATATTCAAGGTCATTCTCAGTTTATATTAAACTTATCCAGCAGTTTTTAGCCAAAGCATCCAATTGTAACCTGAGACTACATGAGTCACAAAAATTTACAAAAAGGTTCAATTTTAGGAAAAAATAGTCAACTTCTCCATCCTCATGTCCATATTTAAAGAGTCAGTGTGGTTTAGTAGTATTTTTCCTGGGCCTGGAGTCAAGAAGACCTGAGTTCAAATCCAGTTTCAAATGCTTACTAGGTAAGTCATTCAACTTTTATTTGCCTCTGTCTTCTCAACTGTAAAATGGGGTGATAATAGCATCTCCAGGGTTATTGTGAGGATCAAATGAAATAATATTTGTAAAGTAGTTAGTACAATACCTAGCACACAGTAGGTGCTATATAAATGTTTATTTCTTCCCTCCACCCACCTCCCTTCAGAGTCACACAGCTAATAAGTATCTAAGGTAGTATTTGAACCTAGGTCTTCCTGATTCCAAGTCCAGTGAACTATAACATAATACCACATCATGTTCAAATGAGGATGGTGATGATGGTAACATCGTTCTACCTTCCTCACATCATTATCGCAAGATGCTAGTGTAGTGGAATGCACTTTAAATTTCAAAGGATCACATAAACATTAACAACTGTTAGTATTAAAGATAAACATGGAGTTTAATTTGCAAGTTTTAAAAATATGACATGAGAAAATTATTAGTGATAAAAGATCTCGTGAGCAGGAATGCATATTTTAGGTTACTATGAATCAATAACTACGATGTTAACTATTAGCAGTAATGGTATGAAAATACGCTTTCATTGGCTCCCTGTTGACTTTAGGTGAAAAAACACTTTTCTGTTGGGCATTTAAAGCTTTTAACAATCTCCCTTTGGCCTGTCTTTCCCAGGTTGATTGCATATTATGTTCCCTTATGTACTGCATTATGCTCCAATCAGACTGGTCTGCTTCCTGTTCCCCATAAATTACTTCCCAACTCTTACTTGCCTGCCTTTGCACTGCCCCCTCCCCACAGCATGCTCTATCCTTGTCTCTATCTCTTGGAATCCGTAACCTCCCTCAAGGTTCAATTCAAGAATTCACTCCTTCCAAAAGTCTTCCCTGACTCCTATGTCCTCCTCCCAATCATTCATTTTGTGTGTATGCATATAACATGTGACATGCATATGTTATATGTGTGTATGTGTGTATATATATTATATTGGTATGTATATCATTTGTGTATGTGTGTATGCATATAACATGTGACATGCATATGTTATATGTGTGTATATATGTATGTGTATATATTATATTGGTATGTGTATCATTATATTGTATATATGCATTATATATTATATATACACATGTATGTATATAGTATATTGTGCATATGTATGTATTATATATGTGGTATATTGATATGTATGTGTGTATATTTTGTGTGTTACATGATATATGTATGTATGTATGTATTATATTGTGTACCTGTGTGTGCGTATGTTATATGTCCATTATATGTCTGTGTTATGCATATATGTTATATTTTGTTATATGCTGTGTGTGATATGTGTGTTATGTGTAGGTGTATTTTGTATATATTATATGTCTATGTGAGCATGTATTGTTATATATGTTATGTATGTTATACATGTTACGTTGTATATATGTATATATTACATTGTATTATTTATTTTATATGAATATATATTATATCTGTTGTCTATATGTATATATGTATATGTGTATGTATGATGGTTGTCTTTCATAATCAAAGACGACCAAAATGACATTACTATATATGTGTATGCATATGTATGTGTGTGTGTGTGTGTGTGTGTGCATACACATACACAAAAGAGAAAACAGTCTCCGCCTTCAGGGGTCTTACTTCCTACTGTGGGTGATTCATGTTCACAGACAAGAATAGAATAGAATAGATGGATAGAGAGACAGACAGACAGACGTTTATATTTGTCTGGGGGCAGAGACTGGTTTTCCCATTTGTGTTCATATCCCTAGTGCCTAGAGCAGTGCCTAGTATAACACAGACTGTTAATAATTGTTTGTTGAATGGAATTGAATTGACTACTATTCAGTAAGATTGCTGTCAGGGATTTGATTTGCCAATTGCTTGTACTTGCTAATAGGATGGAGGTGGAGAGATATTATGGCTGGAATCATCAAAGGCACCTGTACAGTTGTACTAGACACTCGGAGAAAAAGCCAAAATTTTCAATCCATTTGGTGGAGTACCAAAAGAAGGGGTGAAGGAGACCAAGCTATCACAGAGCTTGTAGAATGGAGCCAACATGTGACTTCCTAAGGGCAGAAGGTTGCATTAACAGAAACTAAGAGTAAGTATAAAAGATGCAATACCTTCTGGCGAAGGCATGGGAAGAGCCAACTAAGAATTGTGGGCTATGCTTGGAAGTTTAAAAAAATCCTTCAGTTTTCACTCCCTATTTGTTTCTCCTCCTCCTCCTCTTCCTCCTCCTCTTCTTCTTCTTCTTCTTCTTCTTCTTCTTCTTCTTCTTCTTCTTCTTCTTCTTCTTCTTCTTCTTCTTCTTCTTCTTCTTCTTCTTCTTCTTCTTCTTCTTCTTCTTCTTCCTCTTCTTCTTCTCCTTCTTCTTCTTCTCCTTGTCCTCCTTGTTCTCTTTGTTTTCCTTGTCCTCCTTCTCCTCCTACCCCTTCTCATCCTCCTCCTCCTCCTCCTCCTTTCTTCTTCTTTTCCATTAATGGCTAGGAGTGATGGATATGGATCATTTACAAAGTTTAGGAAAGAAAAATGTTCCTGAAATTTGTGTTGGTCCAATAGGAGGGTGTGAAACATATATAAATAGCTATGTTATAATACAAAATGTGAAAAGTGTAAAAGAAAAAATACTGCTGAAGCATGAGATCTGAAGGTCCAAAAGATCAGGGAAGTCTTCCTGGAGAAGAGAGTGTTTGAATTGGACTTTAAAGAACAACGAAAATAGTTGTAGTAGTTGAAGGTAGTGAGAGATATTCCATTTTGGGGGAAGGAATATTCCAGGTCTGTGAGCAAAATCACACAAGCAAAAAAAGATGGGGCATGTTAGTTGTTGTCCTTTGTTCTTGAAGAGAACCAAAATGACATCACTATGTTGGGGTCAAGGTACAATGTGTCTAACCATGGCTGATCAGACCAATATGAACTTGAAAGACTCTAGCACAAGTTGGGCACAAATTGTCCATGTGAACATGTAGAGTGAAGATGTCTCTATTTGCACATGCAATGTTTCTTCTGAGCTACTATGGTTCTGCTTTGCTCATAGAATGCCATGCCTTCTTTGATGAGAGCATTCCATACTATTTGGTCCTATGCCAGTGTCTCTCATGTTTCCCAATCGATTCTAAAGTTCTTCAGAGAGTATCCTTTGTATCATCTCTTCTGACCTTCGTGTGAGTGCTTGCCTTGTATGAACATATATAGGAGATGGCAATTTATTTTTAAAACTCCCTGTGATCAAGTTCAATTTATACCAGGAATATAAAAATGACTCAATATTACAAAAATGATTAACAAAACAAACACATCCCAAACAATATATTATATTAATCTATGCAAGATATAAGCCTTTGACAAAATATAACACTTATTCATAATAAAAATCCTACAAAACAATGGCATAGAAGGATAAAATATCAATACACAACCAAAAACTAGCACCATTTCCGCAGGGAAAATACTAGGTTTTCCCAAAATATATAGAAATAAAACAAGGAAGTCCCCTTTTAACTCTATTGTTTGATATAATTCTGAAATTCTAGCAATTTCTAAAAATTCTTTTTATTTCTGTATTGCTAATTGTAGAAAATCAAGTAATAGCCATAAAGCAATAAAATGAATTTAAAGCAAAATGATAGAGGAGGAGAAAAAAACTATCCCTATTTGCTAGTCACCTGAAGATGTACTTCAAAAATCCTGAGGAATTAGTTGAGAAACCGAGACAATTAATATACACTAGTAACTTCAGTAAAGTTGATGGTGACAAAATGAACCCGCAGAAAATAACCCCATTTCTAATTGGTAATAACAAAATCCAAGAGATAATAATTGGAAAGGAAGGCCCATTTAAAATGAGTACAAAATGAGTATCTGTGTCTATATCTATAATTTCTATAAATATACAATCAATGCCTAATATATGTACAATTGCAAAACACTCCTTAAAGAAATAAACCAACAATTCTTAAGGTTGTAGAGACACTCATTGCTTATGGCTGAGCCGTAACAATACAAAAAATAAGATAACACCACAGTTAAGTTAGTGCTATATCAGAATAACAAACTTAAACATTACAGAGGTAGAGTAATAACAAAACAAAGGGGACAAAGAAATCTAGAATATCAAGGGAAATAAAACAATCTGGCAGAAATTATGTTTAGACTTCAGATCCCTGCCAGTCTCAACTCTTCCCCCATTATCTCTCCCATGACTTTCTCAGCTGAGGATTTTGCCCCAACCCCCTAAATTGAGACTATTCTCTACACTCTCCCTCTTTTCCTCAACTCACAATCCCCTGGCATCATCCTCCACTGTCTCTCTCTGTGCACTCAAGTCTTTTCTTGTCAAGCCAATCCCTCTGTGTGTACATTAGATCCCATTCCCTCTCAGCTTGGGCAGATTGCCCATATTATGATTCCAATTCATTCTCTAATTTTTAATCTCTCTCTATCTGCTGATGCTATCCTGATACCTACAAAAACATCCAAGTCTCCCTCATCCTTAAAAATCCTCACTAGGTACTACCATCCCCATTAACTATCATCATTCAGCTCTCTTCTCCTTCTTGGCAAACTCCTTGTAAAAGCTGCCTACGCTTGCCACCTTCTCTTCCTCCCCTCTCATTTTTTTCTAAACCTTCAGTCTGGTTTCTGACTTCATCCTTCAACTGAAAAAGCTCTTTCCAAAGTTTGCAGTGATCTCTTAATCGCCAAATCCAATGGCTTTTTCTCCATTCTTATACTTCTTGGCCTCCTTGCATTTGCCTTCATTGACCATCTTCTCTCATGGGTTTTTAAATGACACTGTTCTCTCTTGGTTTTCTTCCTACCTGTGGATGTACCCAACGCTCATTCCTGAGCCCTCTTTTCTTTTCTCTCTCACTTGATAATTACATTAGCTACCAAGGATTCAATTATCATCTCTATACAGATAATTCTCAGATGTATACACCCAGTCCTATTCTTTCTCTTCACTTCTAGTCCCACATCACAAATTATCTATTACATTTTTCAAAATGGATTTTTAATGGATAATTCAATGTGTCCAAAATAGCACTATTATCTCCTCACTCCATCCTGCTCTCCCTTGCCCCTGCAGCCCACCTGTCATCTCACTTTCCCTGTTATTGTTGAAGGTACCACAATCCTTCCAAGAAATCTTTCTCAACATCAATGTCATCCTGATTCTCCCTTATTCCACCTGTCCAGTTGCCAAATCTTGTCACTTCTTCCTTCTTAGCATCTCTCACACCCATCTCCTCTCCACTCAACAGCCATCACCTTATTTCAGGCCTTTATCACTTCTCGGGACTATTAAATATCCTCCTAATTAATGTCCCTTTGCCTCATGTTCCCCTACTCTACTTCAAGTAGCTGATGCACAGGATAGACCACCGGGCCTGGAGTCAGGAAGACCTGACTTCATATCCAGCCTCAGATACTGACTAGCTGTGAAATCCCCAGGAAAGTTATTTTAACCTCTGTTTGCCTCAGTTTCCCTGATTGTAAAATGCTGATAATAACAGTACCTACCTCTCAGGATTGTTGAGAGGATCAAATGAAACAACATTTGTAGTAAAAGTAAAAAGTAAAAAATATTTGTAAATCACTTAGTACTTAACACATGGTAGGTGCTATATATATGATGATTCCTTTTCCTTATCCTTCTGTCCACTCTCCACACAGCTATGATAGTGACTTTCTTGAAGTACAGGTCATCCTCCTACTCAATGAACTCCATCTGTTCCCTATTGTCTCTAGAATCAAACATAATCTCCTCTGTTTGGCTTTTTAAAAGCTCCGTGATCTGAATACTTACTTTGTATTCTGACCATTATACCCTTTTCCACGTATTCTATCTATGGTCCAGCCATACTGACCTACTTGCTGCTCCTCACATTCAACTCTCCAATTCCCACTTCAATACCTTCGTGCTGGTGACCATCTCTCATTCCTGGAATATTTTCCCTTCTCACCTCAGCCTCTAAGAATCTATAGGTTTATTTGAGAATCAGCTCAAATGCCACCTTTTTCCAAAGACCTTTCCTAGCACTACCAATGGCTGATGTCTTCCTCTCGGAGGCCACCTGGTCTCTACTCTATATGCCTTTTGCATATGCCTATTGATACATGTTATCTCCCCTCTTGGAGCATAAACTCCTTGAGGGTGGGGACTATTTTTGCTTTTTCTTTGTATCTTGGAAGCTTAGCACAGTGCCTAGCATATAATAAATACTTGCTGTTGGATGGATTGATGGATCTTGTATCAATATCCTTGGTACCCATTATAATGCCTTGGCTTTTTTCAGTAATTTTTTTAGTCATGTCTGCCTCTTCATGAGGGTTTTCTTGGAAGAAATATGGGAGTGGTTTGCTATTTTCTTCTCCAATAGTGCCTTGGTATGCACTTTAGAAATAAAAAAGAAGTATCTTGTTTGAGTTTCATGACTACTTTGTGAGCCAAGTATATAATTATTGTTAATTTTTTTTCTAGATAAAGAAACTGAGACTCAAAGAGGTGAAATTAAAAGATTCTCTTTTCCATTAGTAATGTAGGCAGCCATCATTGATAAGGAAGTAGAGTTCATGTTATACTTATATGTTGTTTCTATGGCCTGCCCAGGGTCACAGAACTATTAAATGATAAAATCAGCACGTACACCCAGAACTTCTTTCTGTAAGTCAAGTTCTGTATCCACTAGACCATACTAACAGCGAATACACCTGTATCTATGAGACTTCAAGATTAGCAACCTCTGTCCTTAACTAGTTCTTAACTAGTTCAGTTCTGATGTTTTCCCCAAAGGGACGTTAAATGGAAGAAATGACTACATAGGTTATAGAAACAAGAAAATATCTAATTAAAATAAGTCTGAAGATGAGGTGTAATTGACACTTTCTGAACCACACCGGCAAAAACACATAGCAACACCGTGAATAACATCATTCCAAAAGGGAGGATGATAGTTTGAAATATATGACAGGGAAATAGAAGGAATATTGGGGGGGGGGAGAGAGAAAGAGAGAGAGAGAGAGAGAGAGAGAGAGAAAGGAAGGAAGGAAGGAAGGAAGGAAGGAAGGAAGGAAGGAAGGAAGGAAGGAAGGAAGGAAGGAAAGAAAAGAAGGAAAGAAGGGAGGGAAGGAGAGAGATCAAGGAAGAGAGGAAGAAAGAGAAGGAGGGGTAGAGGGAGAAAGGACAGTCAGATTTGAATCCATACTATTAAGTACAAACCTGGATAGCTTCAGGTGCAGAAACGCAGGTATCTTCATAGATTGGGGCCATTCATAGATTGGTATAGGAGCTATACAGAATTGTCACAGAATTTCTCTGTGAAATTCCAATGATAGGAAGATTTCCAGTATTGTTAAGTGTACAAAAACCAAAAAACTTGCCTGAGATCACGATTGCTTTTAGGTTTAACCTTTCCCTGGTTTATAAAGAAATGCCCTGGTTAAGGGCACTCCTGCTCCGTTACTTGTTTGGGATTCCAAACTTGGTTAGATTCTTACATTCTAAACTGCCTTTTGGAATTGCCTGTCAGGGATACTGGTGGTCAGATTTCCCCCCAGACCACCCCAAAAACCTTTCCCCAAGATCTGTGGGAGGGGAAACATCAAAGTCAGGAATCCTTGCCTCTTCGCTGAGAAGAACTGGAACGGGGAACTCCAGGCTCTGACAAATAGCAGACCTTGTCAAAGTAGGAATGGTAATCACCAAATTTGAGATCTGAATTCAATGTTACCACATCCAGTGTCTGTCAGATCTTTCCCTAAAACATTCCCTTTTCTCTGAATCTCAGTTTTTGTTCTATTCTGCATTTGGCAAAGAACTCAAAATGCCTCTGTGTGGTGGATTTACTCAGTCTAGCAAATTAAGGGTTTCATTTTCTACCTACAGGTGTTTTTCTTGTCTAACAACCTTCTCTCCCTACCTCAACTCGGCTTTAGTCCAAGGATGCTATAATTTTCACACAGTTTGCATAAATTGGCATGTAGGCATCAAGAGACCTTGTTCCTTAGTATGCGAGCTAAAAGTTAGATTAATTCATTCAACCTGCTACAATGATGATAAAACACAACCTGTAAAGCTAGACTTTCCATCACTGTCGTGTATGGGTGAAATGGAAAGAGTGTGAAGGTCAACTCTAAATAAGTTGTGAAACTGGCATAATTTCTATTTAGTGGTCTCTCACTTTCGCTCTTGACATTCCTCTCTTCCCTTCCCTTTGGCCACTTCCTGAGACACTTATTTCCTTTTGCTGCACTCTCAAAAGAGAAGATATTCAAGCTTCTGATTCATTCACACTAAGATCTTATTGATTGATAAAGGAATAATGGGTCACCACTCCTGGGGAATAATATTTTGAAAAAGGAGGTCTAGTAATAGAATTTCAGGTGCTATGGCATCCAAATGGAGGAAGACTTTGAAGGCCAACAAGGGTACCCCTCAAATTATCCCCACACAAAGGATTGCCTACTCTACACAAGTGAAAAGTTAATCAAGGTGGGCACATCTTTAAGAGCCTCATGAGTATGCTGAATGGGCAGCTAAGTGGTGCAATGGATAGAACGCCGGGCCTGGAGTCAGGGAGATATGAGTTCAAATCATATCTCAGACACTAGCTGTGTGACCCTGGGCAAGTCACTTAACCTCTATTTGCCTCAGTTCCTTATCTGTAAAATGGGGACACACCAGAGAAGGAAATGACAAACTACTCCAGTATCTTTGCCAAGAAAGCTTCACAGGACTATATTCTGTAGAGTCATATAGACTCCAACACTACTGAACAACAGCAACAAACAAGTATACTGAATTCTTCTGGTGCTATCCTCTTCTTGAGTACAAAGAATTCCCAGACTCCAGATAAGAGAGAGGGTGTGGTGAAACAAGGAAAATTCTGTTTTCTTTTCTTCTTGGGGCTGAAATACCAGATAGGGGTCCTATTTCTCTTGTCTATTCCCCAAATCTAGTCATTTCAGCCATGTCCCATTCTTCATGACTCCATTTGGGGGTTTTGTGGCAAAGTTCTAGAGTGGTTTCCCATTTCCTTTTCCAGATCATTTTACAGATGAGGAAACTGAGGCAAACAGGGTTAGGTGACTTGCCCAAAGTCACAAAACTAAGAAGGATGTGAGGCTGGATTTGAACTCAGGTTTTCCTGACTCAAAGCCCAATCCAAGATGAGTTGTGGAGACTATATGGTGCAGTAGATTGAATACGGGGCTTGGAATCAGGAAGACATGAATGCAAATGCTGCCTCATGAACTTACTTGCTAGGTGACCCCAGGCAAATCATTTATTCACTCTGAGCCTCAGTTTCCTCATTCGTAAAGTGGGAATGGTTGGACTTGCTCTTGTAAGGTCCACTCCAGTTCTAAGTCTATGATCCCTATGATCCATGACCAGCTGCTGTTAGGAACAGAGGGGGCAAATCAAGGGCTTTCTGGTGAATTCATTAGATTCGAATAAGAAAGACCTGACTACCAATACGACTTTTCAGTGAGTCCTCTGGCAAAATGAGGGCATTGGACTAGGTGGCTCAAAGATCTCTTCCAGCTGTTATTATATGAAGACTCTCAACTTCGTGTCTCCCTAAAATTTATGAGATTAGAAGTACGGCAAGGAAACATGACTCTGCAAGTAAGACAAGAGATGGATCTGGTTTACATTCCCACACATATGTTTCCAGGATCAAAATTAAAAGTCACCAGAAAAATACCTGGGCCCTGAAAAGGCTGCCAGCAAGTCGAAATGCATAACCTCCCTTTGGCTGTTTTTAGAGATGTGGTTTTGAAACTTAATTTTCAAATGACAAACAGTTCCACAGACCATGATCTCAACGTCTTTCATTCCCAAGAATGAGGATCATTTCAGAGTTTAAAACATTTGTTCTCTTAGAAAATAATGCTTTCCAATCCTTTTTTTCTTTCTTTCTTTCTTTTTTTTTTTTCTGGCAAGCCACTTGACAAAATACAAATTTCAAGGGTTAAAAAAAAGCCAACAAAACAAAACCTCAAGATTGTACACAGACCCGTAAGTAAATTCCTAAGGCAAGACTGATTATAGAATCTGTGAGAAACAATAATCATTTTCAGACCACCACAAATAAATTTTCAAAGTCTGCAACAGTGCACATACCATTTTTATTCCAGGATGGCCTGGAGATGGTGGAAATGTCACTATCTCCTATTCTCTGGGAGAACCCAGTGACGGACATTTTTAAGGGTAGGAATCAGCTGTGTAAATCAACCAGTGGGCAAATAAATAGCTGTTGAAAGGCGACTCAGTGCAGAGCAAAGGCCTAAGCCCTGAACACAGATGCTAACAACAATGGTCTCAGGTCAGCACTCAGTTATAGCTTTTATAAACTGGTTGGTTAAACTGTCCTTTCTCCTCTACGGTAGCTACCATTTGCTTAGTATTTTCAAATTTGCAAAGCAATCACCATCTTATCCCATCTGATCCAAAAGTTGTGTGAAGTAGATGCTGTTATGATCCACATTTTTAGATGAGGAAACAGAGGCTGAGAAAGGTTAAGTCTCTTACTTAGGTCACACAGCTTGCAAGCATCTGAGGCAGGATTTGAACTCACATCTTTTGGATTCCAAGTCCAATACTTTATTTGCCGTGTCATAGTTTCCTCATTTGCAAAATGGAGATAATAATAACACCTAGCTCCCAGGGTTGTTGGGAGGATAAAAATAAGATAATATTTTTAAAACACTTGGCACAATACTTGGCACATAGTAGGACCTATAGAAATGTCAGTGGTTGTAGTAGGGTAGTATTCCACCTGCCCACCCACCCCAGGCTTCTCATTTTGAGGCTAAACACTGAACAATTTTGAAGTCCTCCATTTTTCTGGGCCCTCCCCACGCTGGCCATATGCATCCTAAGAGGTGTTGCCCATCACTGAACATAACACTACAGAGATGTTCTCTGACTGGGGCAGAACAGAATCAGTCAACAAGCATTTATTAAGTGCTTACTATGTGTCAGGCACTGTGCTAAGCCCTAAAGATACAAAGAAAGGCAAAAAGAGAATCCCTGTTCTCAACGAGCTCAGTGGCTAGTGGGAAAGACAACATGCTAACAGCCATGTTCAAAAAAAGATTTCATGTGTATGTATTTGCACACACATACACATTATATATAAAATATATACAATATGTATATATGAAGATATATGTGTTGCACATATTTGTGCATTATATATGTGTGCATGTATATGTGTGTGTGTGCCACACATACACACACACACACACACACACACTCTTCTCTTCACAGCCTCAGTCACCAGAGAGAAGGCACTAGTATTAAGGGGGATTGGGAAAGATTTGGGGGACCATTCTTTCCCTACCCCTTGACACTATGACTCTGGGATAGCATTAAGTTTCCATATCACACTGATTCTGTTGAGCTTGGAATCCACTAAAGCGATCAGATCTTTTTCAAATAGAGCCACATCTAGCTATTCCTCCCATCTTGTATTGGTGAGGTGGATTTTTGTACTTTAAATACATGTGTATCAAAGTTGCTGATGACACAAAGCTGTCAGGGACAATGAACAGATTGGATAACATAATTCAAATTTTAAAAATGTCAAAGGCCAAATTCTATAAGACAAAATTAATAGTATTACATCCTCATAGTCTTGGTTGATTTGCTGCTCCTCTCCTTTCTAAACTGCTAGAAGCTTGACTTCTCAAAGGTCACACAGTTGGTATATGATAGAATTTGCATCCAGGTCATCCTAGTTCCAAATATGGCACACTGTCCACTATACCAAGTTGACTTCCAAATGTTACTGGCATAATGGTCACAAATATTATCGCCATTTTACAAATAAGGAAACTGAAGTTCCGAGAACATAAGTGACTTCTCTGTAGTCATACAGCTAGCAAGTATCAAAATGAGGGTAGAAATCCAAGTCTTATGGTACTTATTCCCATCCTCTTTCTACTGGATACCATGTTGCCAAAAGAGGCCTTAGAAAATCTCTAATCCAGCTCCTACATTTTGCAGGAGAATCTGAGGCCCAGAATAACCTGCTTGAGATCACAATGGTTCATAGAATTTAGAAATGAAATGACCTTAACAGCCATCTCATTCAGTCCCTTTTTTTACAGATGGGGAAATGGAGGCCCACAGAGATTACATGACTTTCCAAAGTCACAGAGCTAGTAAATGATAGAGTTAATGTACACATCTAAGCCCTCAGACCACAAATTTAGGACTCCTCAGAGCATATTGTCTTTTCAAAGTAATCACATTGAAGAGGGCAGGGAACCATATGAAGAGGGCAGGGAACTATGTTTTTCGGGTTCTGGAGACCCCAAAATACCAGCATGCTGGGTCCTGATAGAAAGAATTGGACTCAAGCCTTCTCACAGCCAAAGAAAGACAAAGCTTATTACAGATTTGCCATATTGGGTTGTCTTAAGAAATCTCACCCTTTGTGAGGCTCATTTTCATAAGTGGGCCAGATTCCATCTGAGGTAGATTGAATCTGAGCATCTTCATGGCAGCAAGATGAAACTTATATACACAAAGATTGTAGGAGGGATCTAGGGTGGTCCTGGGGTGATGGGAGGAGGGGTTTAGGGGAAGGGCTTGATGGGACTGGGATGAGGTCAGACTCCAGGAACCAAGAGAATGGATTAAGGGTGGGAAGTAGCTGAAGGCTACCTTGAGATAACAGACAATGTAGGGCTAGGCTAGTTTAAGGGTAACAGATTTGGGCATAGACACTTTGACAAGATCAAGGGTGGAAACTAGCCAGACAATGGAGGGTTAAGAGTAACCTAGCCTAGAGATTTGGGCCTAGCAATAATGAAAGGCTTATGGCCTCAGGCAAATGCCTCATCCAGTGGGAAGATTCAAGGGGAGTTCAAGGGGGCTTCCACATTCTAAATGTTATCAATATCATCATCTTATAGGCTTTTTTTGAGGAACAAATAAGATATTATAGGTGAAGCATTTTCTAAGCATAAAGTACTATTAAAAAATAAACAGTGATTGTTATCAGTAACTAGAAGGATGATAACAATAATGGTATAGATAGAAAAGATAAAAGAGAAATCCAACAAATACACCTACCTGCAATGCAACCTGAGTTACCCAGGTAAATGGAAATACTTAATCCATTAAGAAATGTACTCTTCAGCTGAAGGGAGGAGGGAGGAGGGAGGAGGATATGTCTAGATTTTTGTCTTTGGATCCCTCTAACCCAAAACAATGCCTTGAACTTAGTAGGTGCATAATAGATGTTTGTTCAATTTAATATTCATTTTTGTAGTGCTTCACATAATTTCATATCCCTGGGTGTCTGGCATTTTTCTTTGACTCACCGTCACACCAAGGGCTTTCAGGTGTTATTATAGGCCAGGTTGCACTTTGGGTAATGTCTCATCACAGGTTTATCATGCTCACCCAGTTAATTAGGGAATTTTACTATAAGTCAACACCCAGGGTCTTATCAACAATTCCCCTGGAAAGTTCACAATAATTCACAAGTCAGGGAACTTTTAAAAGATTTATAGGTTAAAGATAGCAAATAGAACTCATAACCTATGAAAAAACATTTGAAAATTGGCTGCCCTTCCCCAAAGAACTGTATAACTTCAATCACTTCCAGTTGCTAATTAAATAGCATCATGTCCTCATAAGTCTTCGGAAGGCCTTGGCTGTCCCTGCCTGTCTTTGATTCCTTCTAAAGTCTTACAGTCTTCTGTGAAGTATAAGCCCTCACATCACTATGATCCCATTCCTTTGTAGTGTTCAGTATTGCTAGCTTTTTTTTTCCAGAGAAAAAAGTTTGTCCATCATACAACCATCTAATGGATCACTTCAGAGTTTCCACGACATGGTAAGAGACTCAGCTTCTCCTTATATTACACTTCAGAAACATGCTAGACAAGGGTGTGTCCACTTTGAAACCTCTCACTTGCAGAGAATTTCCTACTCACTTCTGGCCTCATGTAAAAGTTTTCTCAGAGTCTAGAGTATATCCTAATCCCCTACCCAACCCCATGTCCAAGCAGATCTTCTCTACTAACTCCACAGTTGGGATAGAGCAGCTTCCCAAATCTGAAGTCCTCGCGGACACCCAGGAGAGTCTTAGACCTAATTAAGATCCTAATTCTAGATCCTTGTGGATCATACCCCCTCCCAGTCTCAATTAGTCTTTGAGGGTAAACAAATGGAGTTACTGAAATGACCTAAGGAAGTTTTTGGGTGGTTGTTTTTTTTGTTTGTTTTGTTTGCCATGACCCTGTGCCACAATAAAGTGAAAGAAAGGAAATCATCCCTACCACATTAGCATCTCAAGCACAAAGTACCTTTCACTTAATAGCCATTTAGTCACTGTCTTTAGAAATGAATTGACACAATCAACTGCCTGAAACTGAAATGGTGAGATGGCTGTTCCCATCTTATAAACATTGGACTTGGAGAAAGAATCTACTTTTAGACAGATGTTGGGGGACTTTGAATCCAAATTCAAAACCATTATCCTCCATTGAAGCAAATGTTCTGAGGAATGAGGGGCTTACAGAGATTCTTTCTCTCAAGCACAGATGGGAGGGTGGGAGGATGGGAGGGGTGGAGGCTGAGAGTTAAATCATTCATGCCCAGAGTACCTAATCTTACCACCCACTGCTATTATCAGAAAAGTTTCTGCCACTGGGAGGTAGCAATGCCTTCTTGGCTTCCCAAACTGGAATGGATTATTCCAAACTTTGGAATGCATTATACCAAAGAAAGAGTTTTATAAATGGTAATAAGGGGTCATAGAAATAATATCAGTAGGATTATTCTTCAGGCTAAGTCATAGGCTTTTGTGTACTGATCAGGTAACTCAACCATTCAAAGTTGACAGTATTTCTGGGAGAAAACATTTTCTGTGTTTCAAAAGACTAACTTAGCTATGAACTTGTGAAATACAACCCATATCTAGCCTGGGAACCACATGTAATTTGGTAGAAAAATTATAGGGGGGAGAGCCAAGATGATGGGGAAAAGGTAGGAAGTTGCCTAAGCCCTCTTCAATTTCCCTTAAAAAAAAAAATTGAAATCATGCCTCAAAACTAATTCCAGAGAGACAGAACTCACCAAAGGTTGGGGTAAAACAATTTTTCAGCCCAAGATGACTTAGAAGGACTGCAGGAAAGATCTGCCTCACTTGGGTGAAAGGGAAACTCAGCCCTGCGCAGGCAGTATCTGGACAAGCCAGTGGGAGGTCTCTAGCCTCAGCACAAATCAGCAGCTGAGGCCCCACAGCCCAGGTTCAGTGGCACCAGGGGACAGCTGTGAAGACTCCAGCCCAGTGAAGCAGACTAGTGGCCAGGCCTGGGAGACCCAGAGGCCCCTGCACAGCAAGTGAGCTGCCAGACCTGGAGGCCCCCATGTAGCAGGCAGGACCAGGGTGGTAGGGTGCAACAGGCAACTAGACCAGGTGATCTGATGTGGCAGACAAGCCACCAGCCCAGGAGCCCCAGCCTGGCACAGCAAGCCAGTGGCCAGACCCCTGGCCCCTCATGGAAGAATCTTGGGACAGTGCTTCCTATACCCCAGGAAAAGAGTTCAATTTTAAAAGACATGAAATAGGCTGGAAAAGAAGCAAAAACCAAACAAACAAACAGCCCTGACCATAGAAAGCTACTATGGCAATAGGGAAGATCAAAACACAAATTCAGAAGAAGACAACAATGTGTCAAAACACCTACATGAGAAGCCTCATGTAGGGCCCGAAAAGTCCTCCTGGAAGAGGTCAAAAAGGATTTTAAAAATCAAGTAAGAGAGGGAGAAGAAAAATCGGTAAAAGAAATGAGACTTATGAAAGAAAATCGTGAAAAAGGAGTCAACAGCTTGGTAAAGGAAGTACAAAAAATGGGAAAAGATGTACAAAAATTCACTGAATAAAATAATTTCTTAAAAAAAAATAGAATTGGCCAAATGGAAAAGGAGGTACAAAAGTTGACTAAAAAAAATAATTCCGGAAATTGAGGGGATGCCTATCAATTGGGGAATGGTTGAACAAATTGTGATATATGAATGTAATATAATACTATTGTGCTATAAAAAATGATGAGCAGGCAGATTTCAGAAAAACCTGGAATGACATGAACTGATGCTGAGTGAAGTGAGCAGAACCAGGAGAACATTGTGCACAGTAACAGCAACATTGTGTGATGATCAACTGTAAATGACTTGGCCCTTCTCAGCAATACAATTATCGAAGAAAATTCCAAAAGACTCATGATAGAAAATACTAACCACATCCAGAGAAAGAACTATGGAGTCTCAATGCAGATTGAAGCATACTATTTTCACTTTTTTTTTTGGCCAATTTTTGTTTTTTCTTTTTCCTGGTTTTTCCCTTTTGTTTTGATTCTTCTTCCACAATGTGTCTAGTGTGCAAATATGATTAATATGATTGTACATGTATAACCTGTATCAGATTGCTTGCTATCTTGGGGAGGGGAAGAAAGGAGGGGAAAAAATTGGCACTCAAAATCTTGGGGAATGGCTGAACAAGCTGTGGTATATGAAGATAATGGAATACTATCGTGCTATAAGAAATGGGGATGATACGGACTTCGTAACAACCTGGAAAAACCTACACGACATAATGCTGAGTGAGTGGAGCAGAGCCAGGAGAACATGGTACATAACCACAGATATATGGATTCTGTGAGGACCAGCCCTGACATACTTCGCTCTTCTCAGCAACGTAAGGTGCAAGGACAACTCCAGGGGACTCACGATGGAGAATGCTATCTTCATCCAGAGAAAGAACTGTGAAGTTTGAATACATATTGAGGCATGCTACATGCTCGCCTTTTTTGCTTCTCTTTTGTTTTTGTTTTTGGGTGTTTTTTTTTTTTTTTGCTTCTGTTTCTTCTTTCTCATGATTCATTCCATTGGTCATAATTCTTCTCCATGACTTGACTAGTGTATAAATTAATTCAATGCGAAGTTATACATGGTAGTTATATGAGATTCCATGCCGTCTTGGGGAGGGAGGGGGGAGGGAGGGGAGAAAATCTGGAACTCAAAATTATGTAGAACTGTGTGTGGTAAACTAAAAATAAATAAATAAATAATTGGGAAAAAAAAAGAAAACAAAAAAAAACTAGTAAATCTTTCTCAATATCAATGTCATCCTGAGCTCCTTATTCTCACTTCCTCTACTTGTCCAGCTGCCAAATCTTGTCACTTCTTCCTTCTTAGCATCTCTCATATCCATCTCCTCTTTTCTGTGTTTTTTTGTTTCTTTGTTTCTTCTTTCTTGATCTTAGGTGAATGAATATTCTGGAAAGGGAGCACCTAGATGACTGTAGCTGCTGTGGAGGTGAAAGACCCAAGACCAACAACAAGAGCACACAGGAAGGCTGCTAGCACAGGTTCTTTGATCTGCTTTTCTAAGGAAAGCAACTTTAAAGGGTTAACAATCTTACTTTAATATGCCATTCGCTTAGTTCAGGAGGAAAAGCCAGTACCCTAAACTTCAAAGAGAATACAAACAGAAATTATAAACAGATCAAAATAACACAAATCAGTAGACAGGTTTCTATCTGTCCATAGCAATACACCAGAGAGAGAAGCAATAACATCTGGGTTTTTCAAAGGGGGTGGGGGCTCCAATGGCTACCCAGAGCCTTGTCTGGCCAAATCACCAACACTGTTCCAATGAGTGAGCCCCAAAGGCAAACTGCTAACCTCTGAGTATATATATATATATATATATATATATATATATATATATATATATATATATATATATATATATATATATATACATATATAAATATCTCAGGGTCAGAGGGCATCACAACCATGCCCATGTGAACTAGGCCTTCCCTTGAAGTAAGCAGGTCATCGAAGACTCCGGATTCAGTCAAAGATTCCTTAGTGCTGAGAAGGACTCCAAAAACAAGGACAATAAAAAAGTCCACTTTGCTTGCTATTATATTTGAAAAGCAAGACTCATCACAGGTACTTGACCACTTTAGCATACCAAAAGAGAGGACAACAAAAAAGTCCCACCCTAATTACCATTACAATGACCACTAAATTGAGGAGATTATCAAAGCTATCAGACAGTCCTCCCCAACAACTAGAGTTGGTAGCAATGGTAGTCATATCTGGTAAGGATATGCATCTGAAAGTGCTGCATTTGAAAGACTCAGCCAAGAAACAGAGCCCTACCAGGAGCTAGGTCAACTGAACAAGAGACTTACTCTCCCACTGCTGATTTTGCTCACCTAAAGTGAATTTGGTGGGGACTCCGCTAAGAGAGCAAAGGATTCCCAGAGTCCGGAATCACGAGGTATCCCTTGGCCATCTGTATTCCCTAGATGTTTGATTCAAGTTTGAATATGCTGTGTAAAAGAAAGTGTGTCCCTGTTTTGGGGTAGTTTTAAAATAGCTTCTCTCTATGCTGTAGCTTCTTATATAACCATTGAAGTATGGACAGATTTTGAATAGGCAGAGATGACATAAATTACCAAAAGGTTGGGAATCACTGTACCAAATACTGAATTTTTAAAATATTATGGTGAGTTTGGAGATCAACAGTGAAATAATGAGTATGGTACCAGATGATATTTATATAGCTCTTTAAGATTTACCCCCCTCCCCCCCAAAAAATCTTTTAACTATGCTGTCTCATCTTTTACAAATATCTGTTGTCAATCACTTAACAAATGAAAGTAAGATGTAAAGAATTTGTAAAGGATTTGGAGGAGAAAAATTAAAATGGTTAAAAAGCTAGAAAATGAGGGTGAAAAAGAAAAGCTAAAGGAAATCAAGTGATACAGGCTGGCTGTGTTTGTCCTTCGATCTTGAAGAGGACCATGACATCAGGGAAATGATGACATGACTTGCAGCTGACTTTGATTTGAGTGAGGGAGGGCTGTGCAAGGTCACCAGCCTCACTTTCTCCCCCAGAGCCATCAAGGTCCAGTAGCCTGATATTCACCAGGAAGACTGGAGATGGCCCAGGATGCAATGGGAGAGCCTGGCCTTTTTAGGCACAGGCCTTTTCATGTGCTCACTTAGAGTGAGGTAATACCCATTTAGTGAATAGGCCTCTTTAAGAAGTGAGTTAAGGAATGGCCTCTTTAATTAGAAAAAGAGGAAAAAAAAATCAAGGTGGGAGGCAAGACCCTCAGGTATTCCAAAGAGAAACAGTTACCATTGACATAGGTCCCTGCCCAAGCTCCACTTAATGGCTGTATTTTGGGCCTTCCCCCAAATAGAGTGAATGTCAGTGGCCCTCTCCCTCTCCCTCTCCCTCTCCTCTCCAAAGGAAGGTAAATTTTGATGGCCAGAGGCTGCCAACTTAACTTGGAGTTTACTAGCTAGATTCCTTCCTTCCTTCCTTCCTTCCTTCCTTCCTTCCTTCCTTCCTTCCTTCCTTCCTTCCTTCCTCCCTCCCTCCCTCTCTTCCTTCCTTCCTTCCTCCCTTCCTCATCGAAGTTCACTCAAGCTCAGAGATTGGGACACAATAGGTCCCCATCCAAGTTCCACTTAATGGCTATAGGTTGGTAGAAAGAAAGTTGAAAAAGCACTTAGTACCTGTATAGTGATCTATGGATGTCTTTTTTTTTTTCTAGCTTGTGAGTTCCTGGAGGATAGGAACCATATCTTACACATTTGTAGCTCCCGTAGCACCTAATAATACTTTCACATTTGTAAAATGATTTAAGGTTTGTAAAGCACTTTCTTCACAACGATCCTCTGAAATAGGTAGTATAAGGATTATTGCCCCCTTTTTACAGATGAGAAATATGAGGCTTTGAAAGGTTAAGTGGCTTTCCCATAATTATACTGTTATAAAATCTCAGAGGCAGAATTGTACAGGGAGAGAAGAAAGAAGGAAGGAAAGAGGGAAGGAAGGAAGGAAGGAAGGAAGGAAGGAAGGAAGGAAGGAAGGAAGGAAGGAAGGAAGGATGCATAGCTTTCTGCAGAACTCTGTGGGCCAGTGCCTTTTGAGAGTCTATATCTGACACTTCTGTCCACCATGAGGGGTCATATTCCTTGAAACTTCCTTTCCTTGGAGGGTTATCATTCCAAATCTGATTATCTTTGGTGTCTCTCTGGACTCCTGATGCATCCTCTCCAACTGCCATTCACTACTGCCTCTTGACACTGCTACCACCTCTGGTAGGCTTTCAGCTGCTGCTGTCATTTAATCATGAACACCCAAATGGGACCTCCTCCGGAATATCTGGATCTTCGAAACTCATAAAGTCACATGGATACTACACTATTGGAATATTCCTTTACATACAGACACAGAGAGAGGAATCAAATCCACCATGACTTTCCCACCAGATGGGAAATAGATAAACTACCCTTCCCACACCTGATTCCTGGATACAATTCAGAGCAGTCCTACTTTACTCAAGCTGCAAAGGAAAGAGAGCAACAGAAGGGGAGGGGAACTCTAGCTCTAGCTTAGCAACCTCCAAGTCATCCATTCTTCTGGTTCCATAGCCAATTCAAAGATGTCCCATCATCCCATGGAACCAGCTTCTCAATCAGTCATAGCCAGAAACAGACTGCCCTCGAGTTTCCATATGGTTTGTTGGACTGGAACCAGGCAGTGAATGTCTGCACATGCTTGGTATAACCCAATAGGAAGTGAAAAATCTGAGTATGTTCCATGTCAGTTCCACACGCAAAAAAAAAAAAATTGAATTTTAGAAGATTGTATTTGTATAATGTATTGGAATAAACTTTTTTCAATGTCTTCATTTTGAAACATTAGAATATGTTTGTGACATTTGCCAACATTATACATTCAGGTTAGCAAGACATGCCCTAACAATATTATTTATTTCCTCCTAGTCCCTTAGCTTATCATTAAGATAAGCTGCCATCAAGTCACACATAGCCTAATAGATGGGTGTCTCATAACTATGATTAATTTCCAATTAAGTATGGTATATTATTCAATTTATTTGATTGAAAAATAAAACCTTATAAAACTAAACATTTTTTTTAAACTATGAGCAATTTGGAACTATTTTAAAACAACAAAAATCTGGGAAAAGTTAGGGATTTCCACTAATTTCTGTTATCAATCAATGAATCAAACCATGATCCCTTCTCCCTACTCCCACCTTCATTAATAGATCATTTCCTTCAACTTGCCCTAAATTTCCAACTAAAAATTAAATCGTATGAGAGCTCCAAACTGGTTCTCTAATGCTGTAGAGCTTCAGGGCAATTTGGTATCAAAATCTTTTCCTGGCATCTTTCTGCTATACTCTTAATCACCACCACCACAACCACCAAAAGCCAAAACTGTGAATAATTTATCAACTTTCTTTTATTTTTAAAGAGAAAACGTATATCCTTTGCCTAATAGAGAGGGCAAAGTTATGCAGCCAGAGGTCTTCATTGGTCAGAGTGAAATCCCATGATGGATATTTCCAATCAAAAGGGCAATTTTTACTTCTCTCTGCTGAACTTATTCCAAAGTACCTCCTTCTCTGTGACTTCACTTCTGATTAGTAGCTAATCCTTGGCACACAGTACTTAAGACATTCTTTTTGAAAAGTTTTCACCCAAAACCTTGTTTCTAACTAAGCCTATTTTAACAAAAGTGTTTTCTATTAAAATTCAAACTTAGCAGGAAAAAGAACCAAATTGATTTGAATGGAGGAGGAAAAGAGTGAAAAGGAAGGGAGATGGGATTTGGGAGTCAGAGGACCGGGGATCAAATTCTTCCTGTTATTTACAGCCTGAGTGCCTTTGGTCAAGTTAATCAACCTTCCTAAGCCTCAGTTTGCTCAAATGTCAAATGAAAGCCTTGGACTAGATATTCTGTAAGGTACCTTTTGGCTCTAAATCTCTGATCTTATAATCGTATTAATCTCTTTTACTGAACATATCTAAAAGCCACATAAATAACTGTCTTCATATTTTTTATGGTTTATAAGGTTCTATCTAGCAAGAAGCAAGGAAATAAACAAGATGACTCGTCCATGTCTCTTCTGCCTAAAGCAGGATTAAAAGATAAAAAATAGCTTTATAGATCACTATCTTCCAAACTCTACCAATCTTTTCTCCCTGAAGCAAAAAAAAAAAAAAAAAAAAAAAGTTAAGGCCAGTTTCTAAAGACAGGTACTGAGCCAGTTCCTAAAACAATAAGGAAGTTTATAGGAGAAATATTTTATTTGGAGATTACTGCCCTAAATTTGGTTAAATTGAATGTAGTTGGATGCCTACTGCGTGAGGAGCACTGTTCTTGGTCCTGAAAATATGTATGGAAGTTTAATCTAGTTTCACTTTTATCTACCACCCCTGGTAGACTACCAAATCTCTCAACTCCTGAGAATAGGGCTAAGAGGGGTAGTGATTAGGGGAAATTAATGAGGTCCAAGAGAAAGAATCTTTTGAGAGATCCAAATTCTGATCTGAAAGAGAAGGCAGTACACTATAATAGGTCAAAGCAGAATTCCTGGAGACAGTAAAATCCTGGGTTTTAAGTAAAAGATCAAAACAAGAATGGATGATAATAGTGGGCCAAAGCTAGGGAAGTCAGCACAGAGTTGATTAGGGAGAATGCCCTACAAAGGGAAGCAGTAGAAACTATCAAAATGATGACCTGTCTCAAACCTTTCCACCCAAGAGGATGTTTTTTCATGGACCTCAACATTACATTGTACTATCATTGGCATGGTCTAGGACACAAATATACCTGATCAACCTTAACTAGGAAATTACATTTCAGAACCACTACCCCCTCCCATTCTTCACCCAAAGCATTAATAGATGGCTTGTAACAACAATCAAAATACTTTGCAAAATACCTACTTGTCTCCTCTTTTGGGATGAATAATGATAATTTCACAAAGATAAAGAGTCTTGCTTTCATTTATTCTGCTCTGTGTGTACCCTTCAGGGGTAGGGTATCAGAAACTCCTGGACTGACAAGCTTTTTTGTTACTTAATAGCAAAGATTTATTTAGCAGTAAGATTTACTGCCAGGATAAAAAAAAAGCTTGTGTTAGTTCAGCTGATGTCCAGGACTAAACTGGCCCCGAAGGAAATCTGGAAACTCCCCAAATAGCTCATAGGAGTCTGGCAATGGTGGTTATGGTTTGGCATCATGCTGAGGCCAGTGTAAAGATTGTCACTCCTCCTTTCTGGCACCCATTCTTGGGGGTTGGATCACTTTTTCCAGTCACTCCCTCAACTCATCCCCTCAGGCATAACTTTCTCTAATCAAACTCTCAGTTCTACCTTACTATAGGAATGTTTTTCCTTTCAAATGAATGAAACTCCCAACCATTAGCATCACTAATTCACTTGTCATCTTGTATGACTTCCTGCAACTATCAGCTTCTGCCACAGGTCAGCTATAGACAATCAAGGCAAAAGGGTTTGGCTCAATAAAACAAGGTTTACATATGCTGCTACCATGTTATCTCATGGGAATCTCAAACTCTCAACTGTTACTGCCACTTTCCTGAGCACCACACATATCCTTCAATCCTTCTTTTGATGTCCCCATAGCTTTAGTGCCACAGTCTTTGGCACAGGGCATCTGCATCCACATGACTGCTAGTTTATGCTGAATTTGTGGTTGACTATGGCTGCTGCCTTTCTAACTAAAGCAACATGGAACCCTGAGAAAGGGACAGGCAGCATATGTCACGCAAGTCAAGCCACCCCATTTCCTTGACCATCATTTCCACTTTGACCTTGATGGAGACAGCCTAGAACTCTGAACCCAAGAGTCTTGGGAGTAGCAGTGCCCCCCAAAACCAGACCTGCTTTTAATTTATGCTCCACTGTCATCATTGAGGGAGAGAAATCTTTGTGAGAGGGGGCCCACCTTCCCCACCACCAACAACAATAACTGTTGACCAACTGCTACCAAGAGTCCAATGGGTGCAAAATCCCAGGCAGCAGCAGCAGCACTCCCTACAACAGCAGTTCTGCTTCCAGCCTAGCCCTCATGGCCATCATCTGGGCTCCTCTTCATAAAATGGCAGGTGCCTAAGAGGCACTCTTAGTCTACTTACTTACTCTAAGTCAGGATTACACAGGAGTTAGCAGCTTCTACATTAAAGGATCAGAGGGCTTGGAATACAATATTCCAGAAGGCAAAGGAGCTAGGATTATAACACTGGAATGAATTGGACTGCATGTCATCAACAATTCAAAGACATTTTGAACCAGGCCTACAAATGGGTGGAATGAGAAACACACCTAAGGAAACTCATCCCATCAGTGCAGATCAGCACACGTTCTGAAGTGCATATTGTCTTAGGAAGTTGCCATGAGATATCGAGAGTTTAGTAAATTGTCTTGGGTCACACAACCAATATGTATCAGAGGCAGGATTTGAACACAGGTCTTCCTGACTTCAGAAACAAGTTTTCTACCCATTATGCCAGGCTGCTACTCTAGTATTACTGATAAAATATCTGAGTCTAGAAACCAATTGATTGTCTTTTAATTACACACATACATCAGTGAGATGTAAGTTCTTACCCGAAATAAATTTGTTGCTAAAAATCTTTCTTATCAATATTTGATTTAGTTAAAATGATTCTTAATTGTTTAATAATTTTATATACAATATATAATCAAAATTGCAAAAGCCATAGTATCTGAAAATAGTAATATTTTTTAAACTGAGGAGTTTCTTTTACCAAAAGGAGAGAAATAAATCACTCCCTGCTTGGAACTCTCTCCTTCCTCATCTCTGCCTCCTGGCCTCCCTGTCATCCTTTAAATATCAGCTAAATCCCTGTCTTCTGCAAGAAGCCTTGAGTTCTCCGTACTCTTTGGTGCCTTCCCTCTGAGATTATCTCCAATTTATCCTGTCTATATCTTGTTTGTTCACAGTTGTTTGTTTATTGGCACCACCACTACCTCCTCTGACTTTGATTGTGAGTTGCTTGAGGGTAGAGATTGTTTTTTGACTTTTTTTTAAAAAAAATCTCTAACACTTAGAATAGTGCTTAATAAATACTCTTGACTTAACTATTTTCTTGACCAACTCCTCCTGAGTGTCTAGATGAGGGGAACCTGTGGCCTCAAGGCCACATGTGGCCCTCTAGGTCCTCAAGTACGGCCCTTTGACCGAATCCCAACTTCACAAAACAAATCCCCTTAGTAAAGGGATTTGTTTGTAAAACTTGGACTCAGTCAAAAGGCCACACTCAAGGACCTCGAAGATCATACGTGACCTCAAGACCCTAGGTTCTCCACCCCTGGTCTAGATCAGTTCCCCAGCAACTGTCCCCTACTGTCAATACATTTGATACTTTTGATTGATCCAGTCTATTAGTAATTCATCAATTACTGACTCAGTCCTGACCTTAGCATGAATGAATGAATGAATGAATGAATGAGCATGTGTTAAGTACTTACTATGTACTGGGTATACAAATATAAAAACTGCAGATAGTTCATTCTTTCAAGGAGCTTATATTCTAAAGAGGGAGATACCACATATAGGAGAATAGGAGCTAGGGAGAGGGTTTTTTGGTTTGGAAAATTACAGGGGTGGTGAGCAGAGCTGCATAGGAGTAGATGGACACTTTCTTTTCAGGTACAATGACAGTATTGATTTGATTATGGTTTCTGAACTAGAAAGAGATGGGGGAAGGTGAGCTCAGAGCCTAGGAGGAGATTTGCAAAATCGCTGAATAGAAGAGAGCTGAGGAGTAGGGAATTAATGGCTCAGTTCTTCTTGAAATAAAAGGCCAAGAAAGGCACTTTCTAAGCAAGACCACAGGGGAATTTTGAACCTGAAAGGGTTAAGACTTCTACAGTATGGTTTCTAGACCAAGTGGCTAGGGGTTCAAAAAGATGTCTGGGACAAGTTGTTCAGTAGATCCAGTATTGCAATTGGAGTCAGCCATGTATCCTATAACAAGGGGTGGAGTGTAGCCAGAATGGCCTTTGTTTTCTTTGAATGACTCAGCTTACCTCATTGAGCCTCTGGACACTGTGGCTTGCTCTTCCGGGGCAGGAAGCCCAAAGAGCATTCCAGGAAGCAGACAACTTCCTGTGTGATGAGTCATGGGGCTGGCTGAGGGGAGGTGTTAACGGCTACGCTAGGGGGAGGGGCCAAGTCAAGAACCAATCGGCCCTGGTCGTTCAGGCAGTGCTTGATGATGTCAAAAACTCTATAAGAGGGGAGAGGACAGCTTGAAGATCCTCTTTTCCTTTTCCGGTTGGAGCCAGCGACAGTTACAGCGACAGTTACAGCGACAGTTACAGCGACAGTTACAGCGACAGTTACAGTTGCAGTCACAGCCACAGCCACAGACACAGCAGAAGCAGGAGCTGCCAGTAGCAGAGCTGACCTACGGGAGGAAGCTGAACAAAGACTTCAGTCCAGTGGGTAATCTTATTACCATAGAGGGGGAAACATGATTTTGCTTTACGCAATCATGCTTCTCTGTAGCCTCCTGGTTACTCTTTCAAGGCGTACTTATTGGGCCTGGAAGCTTTTGATCAATATATCAAAATGGGGTTGCTGGTTCATGGGTTGGTTACTGTGGAGCCTAAATAAATGTTTTGATTCTTCTGCCTTCTACTTTGAGAGTTTCTTATATCCGGCGGTTCCGAACCTTTCAGACATGTTTATGATCCTCTTTGAGATTATAAACTCTGCCCTCCTAATACATTTGGCGACGAGGATGGGATCGCTAGGTATAAGATCTCTATTTAGAAGCAGAACAATTCCAGAGGAAGAGATGAATATCCCAGGATGGGAGGATCCATTTTATTCCTCCCTAGCAAAAGAATTGGCTAAAAAAGCTGGACCCTGTGAAAACTGGGAACCAAGGCTACGGAGAGGAGATCCTAGGGATTTGGAAAAGTGTTTACGAGAAGTTGGGATTCAGTCAGGGGCATCACTATCTAGGCAAAGCTGGATAGTGTTATCAGCCTACCAGCTAGTATACGAAAGATTGAGATTAAGTGAAAGACATGGGGGCACTCCTACCCCACAGGAAGAAGGGGAATCTCAGATAGCAGGAGACCAAACTGACTCAAATGAGAACTTTTCTATTAATGTGGCTAAGAGCAACAGGAGACCAAAAAAGCCCAGAGTGCATTTCAACCCAGCCCAGAAAGAGCCTGACTGCCTGCTTCGTCCTAGCCATGGTGGCAGAGGAAGTGAGTGGGGAGAGAATGAGACAATGTTAGGGGCTGAGGCACAAAACACTACTGGGGTTCAGGATGTGCCTCACACAGAGAACAGGAGATGGTTAAATGATCAGACAAGGGCTCGACCCATACAAAGGAGGAAGACAGAAACCCGAGGTGAAGATTCAGTTACAAGGGAAATTCAGGAAGATTTCTCACCGCAAGAGGTCACAGATATTTTGAGTAGATTCAGCCAAAGAATAGGAGAACCATTGATATCTTGGATGGTAAGACTCAGTGATCAAGGGGCCAGTGGCATATCAGTAGATAGGACAGACTGCATGAGATTCATAGGTATCAGCCATGATCCTCTAGTTCAACAAGCTTTTAGGGAACATCATCAGCAAGGAGATGGTGATAGCAGGACTACTCTGTTGGCATTAGCCGCTGTGGGATGCAATAAGAGATATGATACTGATTCTATGTGGCCCACTGAGCACAGACCCTGGTATTCACTTAGAGATTGTATCATGAGACTAAAGGAGGAGGTAATGAAGACTGCCATTATGATAGGAACTGCAGACAAATATTACAATGATCCAATGGGACTGCCTCATAGGAATTTAATAATTAGGACAGCTCCCCCTGCTTATAAACAACTAATTTTGAATTTATTACTTGGAGAAGTAGGGAGCCGTCTTACAACAGTGATAAATAAGATTTTACAGTTATATGACTTAGGTGACTGGGGAAGGGATAGATCTCCTCGAGAGAGAAGAGTGAATAACCAGCAAACTTGGCGCCAAAGGAGAGTAACAAGGAAAGAAATGTTTACTGCTTTATTGAGAGCAGGGGTAGGTTTTGAAATGATAGATGGAATTCCAACCAATGAATTATATAGAATGTACAGAGATAAAGGCCTTGATAACAGGAGAGATAGGGAAATAAGAACTGCTCCTGCAAGCCCACAAGCCACTCAGAGTGAAGGTGACCTTGTGTGATTAACGGATGAAAACTTGTACATTTGGGGAAAGGCTGGGAGGACAATCTTAGTCTCTATCTAGGGTGGGATCCTCTTGGCTTCCTCATTATGTTCCTTTTGAAAAGAAACATTTCCCACCTGAGTTTGGCTCTGATGTTGGATCTTTGCATAACTGAAATCTCAACCAAACTTGAGATGATTTTATTTGAAGAATTATAGTCCATACTTGTCTATTCTTTTTGTCCTTTGTTTTGGCTAACCTTGTTGCTAGTTTTGTTTCCTTCAGGCTTAAGCACCCTGTACTTTCCGGTGACTGCCTAAGCATGTAGCATTCTTGGAATTCCTGCCAGCTTGTTAAAGAAATGACCTCTGGAATGGGACTTTTTGAGGGCAGGGCCATCTCTACATCCAATTTCAGCATGAAGAAGCTATGGAAAATGAGACCTTCACCCCTCACCCCAAGATTTTGAGCCCCAATCGTTCAAGGGGGGTGGAAATGATGATAGTGTTCTGTTTACTTATTTTGTGTTATCCTTGCTGTGTTGTTTTATTGTTATGATATTATTGATCCTATGTAATGGATACAAGGATTTAGGGGTGGACATTTGAATTATTAATAATTATTTTGGGGATGATTGATTGAAGAGATTATCTTGCTGGGACCTAGGGGTGGATCACATTTGAATCGTAAACCAATATTTAGGAATGTCACCAAATGATATGTTTTGCTTTATAATGAATGATATGTTTTAGTTTCCTTTGTAATTGGATCACAATGTATGTTCTAGGATACATGGCTGATTAGATTATGTATCCTATAACAAGGGGTGGAGTGTAGCCAGAATGGCCTTTGTTTTCTTTGAATGACTCAGCTTACCTCATTGAGCCTCTGGACACTGTGGCTTGCTCTTCCGGGGCAGGAAGCCCAAAGAGCATTCCAGGAAGCAGACAACTTCCTGTGTGATGAGTCATGGGGCTGGCTGAGGGGAGGTGTTAACGGCTACGCTAGGGGGAGGGGCCAAGTCAAGAACCAATCGGCCCTGGTCGTTCAGGCAGTGCTTGATGATGTCAAAAACTCTATAAGAGGGGAGAGGACAGCTTGAAGATCCTCTTTTCCTTTTCCGGTTGGAGCCAGCGACAGTTACAGCGACAGTTACAGCGACAGTTACAGCGACAGTTACAGTTGCAGTCACAGCCACAGCCACAGACACAGCAGAAGCAGGAGCTGCCAGTAGCAGAGCTGACCTACGGGAGGAAGCTGAACAAAGACTTCAGTCCAGTGGGTAATCTTATTACCATAGAGGGGGAAACATGATTTTGCTTTACGCAATCATGCTTCTCTGTAGCCTCCTGGTTACTCTTTCAAGGCGTACTTATTGGGCCTGGAAGCTTTTGATCAATATATCAAAATGGGGTTGCTGGTTCATGGGTTGGTTACTGTGGAGCCTAAATAAATGTTTTGATTCTTCTGCCTTCTACTTTGAGAGTTTCTTATATCCGGCGGTTCCGAACCTTTCAGACATGTTTATGATCCTCTTTGAGATTATAAACTCTGCCCTCCTAATACAGGAGAACAAGCCATTTACTGAGTGGTCTTAATCAAGTCACTTGTCTCTTCTCAGCCTTGGTCTCCCTTTATATAAAATGAAGATGTTGGGTTTGATAGCATCCAAGGTCTCTTGTTCCCTCTGGATTCAAGTAGGCTTGTCTGCTGGCAACAGATGCATAATCCATCACTGGGCTTATAATCAAAGACTATCAGAAGGGTTGGGACCTACCATGGCTCATGGTCTACTGGAATAGTCTTTGGGGATTCAAAGTCACTTCCAGACAATGAAGAGGCATCAGAGTAGCCCCCTGGGGGAAAAATCTGTTTCTTTCCTTAAGAAAGGAACTTTCAAATGATTCAGAAATGCTGCCCAGTATTTCATTTCCCCATTTAGATTCATGTCATCTCTCTTTCTAGAACCATCCAGTCTAGCACCTCATTCCAGCCGTAGTAGATTGTATCCTTCCTTTCTGGAAACATATCACTACCTCACTACGATGTTCCCCCACTTTAAGTAACTAATGCTCTTGAATAAGGGGTGCTGGAAGAAATACTGGGCTCTTTTCTCAGTAAGTTAGATTTCTATTACAAGTCTCAAATTGGAGATGCCTTCTGGGCAATATTTCCAGGTAACATGCAGAAATTCTTCTCTATATATAGCCCAGCTGTGAGCCTGAGATGCCAAAAGTGGGGCAGGTTCTGCTTTTTCTTCTCTCTCTCTATCTCTCTGTTTCTGTTCTGTCGCTCTTCCTTTCACCTCTCCTTCCTTTCCCTTCTCTCTTTCTCCCTCCTTTCTCTCTCTGCATCTCTCTGTGTCTGCCTCTGTCTCTTTGTGATTGTCTCTCTATATCTCTGTCTTTCTCTTTGTTTCTCTCTGTGTGACTCTGTCTCTTTCCCACCGTGCCAAAGGGATGGCTGCGTAGGTAAAAGGAGGAGGGAGGGGAGAATATATTTGGAAATGAAATTATACAAAAACAAAGGATGTCAATGAAATTTTTAAAAGAAAAGTTGGGAAATTTTAACAGTTGGTCAATGACAACTTTGAAGCCACTTTTGGAGAAAAGAAAGCATGAATTAGCTATAAGTAGTCATTAAGTGACAGGAGAAATGATTTCCTCTTTTATTAGTTTGGGATTCCTCCACTTACATCCCAGCCCAAAACATCACAATGATGAGTTGATGCTGAATTCACAAGAGTCATGCAAGAAGTAGGGCAAATTCTACCAAGCTGGACAGGCTTGGAGTAAAGACTCAGAGTTGAACTACATGTGTGTACTCTCAGAGCCAGCCTAACTAAAATCAGAAATACTCATCACCAAAGATTGGACCCCTATTCATAAAAAATATTCTGTCCATAACAGCTCATGAATATCAGTTACTAAGGCAAGGGGCTACTGTAACTTGTGTCAGTAGAGGAGATATGTACACTAAATACTGGACACTTAGAAATGCTGAAGTCTCCCAAGATTCACATCAACTCCTAATCTCTGCAAGGAGTCTTTCACGGCCTTTCACTTCCCTCCCTTTGACCACCACACCTTCCTTCTGAGATTACCTCCAATTGACATGTATGCATTTTGTGTATATATATATATATATAATCATTTGCATGTCATATCTCCTATTGGAATGTGAACTCTTTGAAGGTAAGGACTATGTTTTTGCCATTCTTTTTATCCTCAGAACTCAGCAGTGTTTGGCACACAGTAGGAACTTAATAAATGTTTGTTGATGGTGGTGACTTGGAGGTGGGGAGAAGGTAAGAAGGGAGCAATGGAAAATAGAGTTGATTTATAACTGATCATCAATGACCAATACAATACCTAAACACTGGGGATGACTAAATGCATTAAAAATTAAGGAGATGTTATCTCATTATGGGAGGCATCATGGTGGTCTTGAAGCCAGGTAAACCTGAGTTCAAGTCCCATCTCTGATACATATTGGTTGTGTCACCCTAGGCAAGTCACTTCACTTTTCAGTGCTCTGAGTAACTCTCTATTTCTGTAAAAGTTGCAAAAAAAAAAAAAAAAAGGTGCTGTATTGCATTGGTAGGGAAGGTTTCCTTACCCATAATTCCCCTACACCAAAAAAACCACAAGTCCAATTGTATCACTGCTCCATTATATACATAGTTAGGTATTTTTACAGTCACTCTTATGAATCATTTCACTTCCACCCTCTATCCTCTTCACCTTAATAATAACCATGGTTTTATATTGTTTTCAAGGGAGAGGGGAGATACAATTCTTTAAACAATTTAATTCAAAAAGCAGTAAGTACCTCCTAGGTGGCAAGAACCTATACCAAGTCTCAGAGAAAATACTTTTGTCATGACAACAATGAGAAGTAGGTAGTATATCTGTAAAATGGGAATAAAATTATCCTCATTTTGCAGAAGGGAAAACAAGTTAGCAAGGTTTAATGACTTGTCAACATCATACAGTTAGTAGGTACTAAAACTAGGAATTAAATCCAAATGAGTTAATTCTTAGTACAATTCGCTTTTCTGCTACCCATGCTGCCCTCCTGGTCAAAATAATTACCCACCATTATCCCAAAAGAGGCACTAAGTACCTTATATCCCTACAGTCATTACAGAACACAGATAACTCCTGGAAACTTGGGCTATAGAATAGCATACTTAGATTGGAAGCTACATGGTAATAGGCTTTAGTGGAGAAAGACATTTCAAACAATTGATTTATTTAATAATGATATTTCATTTTAAACATTGAACTAGTTAGGTATTCATTGGTTTTTCATGGACCTCAAAGAGCCAATGACTCTAGGTCATAGGTCCCTAGATTTGAAAGGGAAAGTAGAAGCTAGCTAATCCAACTCTCAATACACAGATGTGGACAGTGGAGTTAAGCAATTTGCCCAGCTGAATTTGAACTCAGGTCTCATAAAGACTCCAAGTCCATGGGGCAGCTAGGTGGTGACCTTGGGCAAGTCACTTAACCCCAATTGTCCTGCCTTCCCCCTTCCAAAAAAAAGAAAAAAAAAAGACTCCAAGTCCAGCGATCTAGCCATTACCCTTGCTGTCTCAGTAGTATAAACAGAGGATAAACAGAAGGCTGAATAAAGGGAACCCTTCTGAAAAGAAAAAGAAGTCAGCAGCTATGGAGCCCAAATCAATTGCAAAACATTTCTTTTTTTTTTTGGATAGGGGAAGGCAGGGCAATTGGGGTTAAGTGACTTGCCCAGGGTCACACAGCTAGTACATGTGTCAAGTGTCTGAGGCTGGATTTGAACTCAGGTCCTCCTGACTCCAGGGCAGGTGCTCTACTCACCGTGCCAACTAGCTGCCCCAGCAACACATTTCTGAAAAACATTTGATCAACTAATGAGAACTGATCAAATATTTATTAAGTGACCCCTACATGTAGGGCACAGATGTAGGTGTTGTGAAGTAAACAAAGATGAGTAAGACGAGGTTCATGTGTTCAGTGACCTCATATTCTAGTAAAGAATATTGGATACGGGCATACAAAATTTCAACTCAGCTGAGCCCTTTGTTTCAATCGTTTTTATTGGTTTCAATTGTTTCAGTATGAGCATTTATACCTTGGAAATCAGCAGAGGCTTGATTTGTTGTCCATTGTCTAGACTTAAGAAAGTGATAGAGAAAATATTTCTGATGCAGGTTAATTTTTTTTTCAGATCTCTACATTTTATTGGCTTTCCTTTTCTTTTTTTTTGCAATATTTTAACACTTTTATTTAAAATTTTGAATTCCAAATTTTTTCTCTCCCTCCCTCCTAACTTCTTGAGCTGGCAAGCAATAAGATATAGGCCATACATGTCAATCATGTAAAACATTTCCATATTGGTCATTTTGTAAGAGAAGATTCAAAGAAAAAAAAATGAAAGAAAAAGTGAAAAATAGCATATTTGTCAGTCTGTATTCAAACAATATCAGTTCTGTCTCTGGAAGTGCATTGTATGCTTCATCATGAGTCCTTTGGATTGTCAAGAAGGGAACCTGTGGCCTCGAGGCCACATGTGGCCCTCTAGGTCCTCAAGTGCAGCCCTTTGACTAAATCCAAACTTCACAGGACAAATCCCCTTAAGATTTGTTTTGTAAAACTTGGACCCAGTCAAAAGGCCATATCCAAGGACCTAGAAGGCCACATGTGGCCTTGAGGTCACAGGTTTCCCACCCCTGGTCTAGATCATTGAATTGTTAAAAATAGCCAAGTCATTCATAGTTCTTCATCAAACAATATTGCTGGTTACTGTGTACAATGTTCTCCTGCTTCTGTTTGCTTCACTATGTATCAGTTTATATAGGTCTTTCCAGGTTTTCCTGAAATCATCATGCCTGTAATTTCTTATAGCACAATAATATTCCATTACAATCATATACAACAGCTTGTTCAGTCATTCCCCAATCAATGGGCATCCCTTCAATTTCCAATTCTTAGCCAGCAGGTTAAACTTAAAAGTGCGTCATGTATACATTTTTTTTTTTGAGAAACTGTTGTTGAACTTTTAAACCAAAATACCATCGTGACATGACACACACAAAGACATTAAGAGCACCTGCTGCAAGAGCTTAAACTCTTGTAGATGCATAAGATACTTTGATACATGAATTAATCTGTGATCTCACCTGTGGAAGTGTTCCCCCCTCCTCCCCCGCAACCTCCCCCCAATCCCTTGCTGGTACAGAATAAAACTTCTAAGCTCCTTCTTAACTTACATAAATCTCTTTATTACTTTCTATGAAGCTCCTGCCAAGGACCCATGCCAGAAGTATTCCTATGATTCTAAAGGATATTCATATAGCACTTGAGTGGTCTATCTGTTACTTATCATTCTCCCTCTTCCTTTTATAGTACTGATATTATATTTTATGCTGCCCCAAAGTTCAACAAACATTTATGAAGCACCTACTGTGTGCAAGACACTAAGTTTAAAAAGACAAAGAAATCCTTGTCCTGAAGGAATTTACATTCTACTGAAGGGGTGGATGGAGAACTATAATACACAGTTAAATAAATACAAAGTATATTCCAAGTTATATACTAATTTCAATAGAGAGAAGAATACTAGCAACTGAAGAAGGGAAATTCAGGAAAAGTTTCCTCTTGGAGGTAATTCAATTCCATAGATGTTTATTTAGTGGGGACCCCTGAATATCAGAGTTGTTTTGGTAGCTATTAAGCAAGTAACCATTATCTTACTTAGAGTCTGGTCTTCGAATACTGCAAATTGGAAAAGCTTATGACTACTTACCATAATCCAGGAGGAGAATTCTAACTGAGAGCCTAATCTCTCATCTCAGAACAGGAGTTCAAAGAAAAGACAAAGGGCTTTTGCCAGCTGAAACAAGCCTGGGCTTTGTTCGTAAAAAGCTTGGACAATTGGGGCACAAAATCTGCTGGGGAGACGTGAGGCCTGAGGAGCCAAGACTGAGTGAACAAGACAAGGGGAAGCTATTTGCTGGTCTCAGATCAAGGGGTTTCTGTCTTTTCTACAAGAGATGGAGAAAGTCTATATATAGGCTTTCAGCTAGGAAAACACGGGGCCTGAGGAAAGAGATAGCCAATTTTTTTTTCAGCGCTGGAGGGGATGGATGCGCAAACTGGCCTGTGTTCAGCAGCATATTACCCGTCCAGCTGACAAGGAGCAGAACTCATTGGAGCAGTGTGAAGGCATTGCTGAAACACTAAGGCAACCAGGGGTCTGTTAGCCCTCTCCATTTGGGCCCTGGCCATATGTGCTCCTTTCTCATATTCCCTGTTGGTGCATACTTCCACAGGCATGGACTAGCCACTCATATGACCTACACGTGGGCCATCCCACACGTCTGCTCTTCCCACAATAGCAGTACATATTAATGAGACATTGAACCCCAGATTTATGGCGGATGTGTTTGTTGCTACTTTTCATACTGTAACATTTCATTAAATGCCTTTGCTTAGAACTAATTATGTCTTCTGGTGATTATTCATGTCTTAGTCATTTGTTTCTTGGCTATACATATTTTGCACTGGAAGCCATTCTCTGATGCATCATATGTCAACCAAAACAAACACTTGTCAGCAAATATAAATGACGAGCATCTACTCCTCCCTCTCCAAAAAAGGGTTTTGTCAAAAATGTTTGTTCCTCAATCTAATTCTGTAACAACGAGTAGAAGTAAATAGTAGAGTAGAATAAAAGAGTATTGTAGAAGACAATAAACCAGAATGTGCTAAAAATCCTTCCATTTTTATGACCTTCATAAGCAGTAATTTAGTTGTAGCAGCCCCTTGTCCAGTGACCAATAAGTACATATATTGATGCAGGGAGTGACATTCTTTTCTTTTTTTAAAAAAAGTTTATTTTAGACACAAACACCAGAACACAAATACTGAATAGAGGAAAGAAACAAAAACACACCATAAACTTAAATATTGGAACTTACATACGAAGTAAGAAAGGGGAGGGGGGGAAGCATGTCATATTCATAGCAGAACATAAGAGAGGATTCAAAATATGTAACAATAATATGTAACGATAATAAATTGTTATTTCAAGAAAGCCTGGATAATAAATACTACACATTGTATTGAGAGCTGTCCATCTTTTCTTTGCTTCCCTGTAAGTTTTCTTTCGTTCTCTGCTGTGAACTTAGGAACTGACAATCGTGCAAATCTTTTGGGTACTAAGGACATGTGAATTTAAATAGAAAATGGCATAAGACTCTCCCTCAAATGGTAAATCAAACTCAACTCGAGAATTTTTTTCTATTCAATTTTCCATTTCCAATTTTACACGAATTTTCCTGATCTTAACTTACAGGGAAAAAAACTAAAGTTAAAAAAGAAATATTTTGAAGATATTGCTGGTTGTGCTAGAAAGAGAAAACACCAAGAAACTGACAAAATTTGAGTTCTCAAACTTATTTCTGAGATTAAATGTCTGAGAATGGTATAAATAAACAACTAAAGCTAACTTGAAACCATTCTGAAGCTTCCCTCATCACTTCTAATGGTAGATATGATTGATGTCATTTTCACGTAGTTTCCATTTTGTGTGCTGGGCAGGGGGCATAGGGTGCCACATTGCAATGTGCCGCTATTGCTGATTCATCAATATATCCATTAGAAAATATATTCATCCCATCCTATAGAGAAACTAGTATATATCTATAGAGAGGCTAGTTATATGTCAACTTTGGATGACAAAATCTAACTTCTGTCTCATCTCTTTATTCAGTTTCATGACATCTGAAAGGAATTTTCATTGTTTTATCTGATGGGAACTTTAGCTGGTACACCAAAACTAGGAACACTTTTCTTAGGTCCAAATTTTTAGGGAAATACTCCTTCTGTGCAAATGGGTACATGGTTAGGTCAGCCCAGCAGCAAATAAATTATGACTACTTTTATTCTCCTTAGAAGAAGTTTACACCACATTTTTTTTTATCACAGATAAAGCTAATCTACTAACTTACTCTCTATCAAACAGGTTACTCTATTTTAAAGGGCAATGCATCTAGGGGTAAGACCCTAAGCCTTGAAAAGTGGACCCTCTGCTTAGTATGGTGGGTTTGTTTTGTTCAACTATCTCTCTTCATTGGGGGGAAGATTGAAGGCATTGTTTATGTGCAAGGGCTGATGATACTCTCCAGTTCCTTACAGAAAGTGGATGGATCCAAGATGTAGACTGAGACACTGTTGTTTGTCCTTCCTTCTCAAATAAGACCAATGACATCACAAAGGTGAAGTCTTGACTTAAGCATGAATTGGATTTAAGTGGGGCAGAGCTGCACAAAGTTGCCAGCCTCCTTCTCTCCTCCAGAGTCATCAAAATCAGCCGCAGTTTTGGACAAGGGCTTATTTGTTACAAGGATTTAGCTTTTCTTTTTTCTCTCTCTTAAACTGGGAGTGGATGAGAGGGAAGCAAAAGAAAAACTTGCCGATTTAAAAAATCAAGTAAAACTTAAAAACAATAGAATATCTTTAGGAAGATTAAGTTATAAAGGGAAGTTAAAGAGAAGGTAAGAAAGGTAGTCGTTGTACACAAATAAAGCCCTGTTCTAAGTTTCAAAAATCTAAACGCAGTTAATAAAGAGGATGAAAAGCTGGGGTTGTGGTTTAAGATATTTTTACTTTTAAGAAGCATAGCATGCTTTTTGAGAACGTACCTAAACCACTAACAAAGATAGCTCTGGCTTCTTCGGCTCTTATATTTTGCAAAGGATATTTGCTGCCTCCCTTCCAGGGTTACCCCTTCCTAGCAGATTAGCAGATGTGGCTGTCACAAAGCTAATCCATGCCAACCACCTCTCTAATAAGAGATGCTCCAAATGCAACCTCCCCAAGCTGGCATTCAGCTAGGCAAGAAGAAAGATGCCGACTCATGCTTCTCCTCCTCCCGGAGCCTCCCCTGGGTGTGTCGTTCAGCAGCACTACCCACTTAGGGCTGCCCTCTCACTGGCTTGTCACCCTGCCCCAAGGCGCCAGCTCTTACTTTCTCTGGCTCTCTCTCCTCCCTAGGGAGACTCCACCCAGCTTTCTCTCAGGCTTAATGCCGCCTCTCAATCAGTCTGACTCTTGCCAAACAAATCCACTTAACGCAGGTCATTTGAATACAAACACTCAGCATCCTCTCTTTCTTTGGTTTCTTTCATGCTTGAGTGTTGGTGTGAGAGCACCTGTGACATCCGTTCAAGGAGATGGGTTTTATCCATCCTTCTCTCATTCTCTCCCCTTTACTGAAAGGTTGTTACCCTGTAACTACCGCATTACGACACTTTCCCAACAGAGACATCCTTATTGAACAGGTAGCAAGAAAAAATAAATCTCATTTCTATTCTAAACCCCACAGTGGGGAGAAGGGGAGAGAGGGTAGTGTCTCCCACTCAGTGGGAAGGAGCTCACGAGAAGTAGAGACGGCATGTGCCAGGCATCTTCAATGCTGAACAACGCTAGCAGAAGTCCTAGCACCTAAGCTATGTTAGCCCCAAGATGCCTTCAAGGAAAAAAATTCTCACCAACCCTACTCAAGTCCCCAGCACACACACACACACACACACACACACACACACCCTGAGGCTTTCAGGCTCTTTTTCCTTACAAATTTCTCTGGGGTAAAAAAGAAAAAGTTTGTGTATGTGAGCACACACACAAACATATATACATATGCATTTTGTTGTTGTTCAATGGTTTTTAAGTCACCCCCATGCTTTGTGACCCCGTTCAGGGTTTTCTTGGCAAAGATACTGGAGCCGTTTTGCCATTTCCTTCCCCGGCTCATTTTACAGATGAGGAAACTGATGCAAACAGGGTTAAGTGACTTGCCCAGGGTCACACAGCTAATAAGTGTCTGAAGCTGGATTTGAACTTGGGAAGAGAAGTCTTCCTGACTCCAGGCCCAGCTCTCTATCCACTGTGCCACCTAGCTGACCAGATGCATACACATAATGCAAAACTGCATTCTGGGAAATTAACATCAATAGCAAACACTTTTTCTTTCATCAGCTCTGCCCTCGCTCAGCTCAAACTGGAAAAACAATCCCTCTTCCCAATAAATTTGCCTTCTCTTTTCTCAATCTGGGTCCACTCATTCATAGTAAGATAATCATAGTAGATGGCCATCATATGTTTGTGTGTGTATCAGCATCAAGTAATGCAGAAATGTAAGAAGAGGAAGCGATTAAATAAAGCTTGTAAAATGCTAGCTGTTGTGATTGTTACCAAAAGGGGGAAGATGGCTTTCACACACACACATATACACACACACGTGTGTGTGTGTACGCGCACACACACACGCACACACACTGCTCCTTCCACCAGTTCAGAAAGGAAACAGGAAATGAGTGGTTAGACAGGCCAAAGAAAGTGTCTTCCTCGCTCTGGGGATGGAGGGGGAGTTTGTATGTTTTATTGGCCACACAGTCTGCTGGTTCTACCCCGTCTGCTTATGCCTCTGTCTGGTTACCACCTTAGCTCCACCTCATCTTTGTTTGCAGCTGATTAACACTTCAGGTCCAGCTTTCCATCCTCATCTCCACCATCCTCTGCTCTTTCCTACCTGTGCATCCTAGCCTCCAAAGTCGCAGGACTAACTGTACTCACTGAACAGTATTCCATTTCCCCTTTCAGTCTGTCCATCTGGACATCCAGGCTTCTCTGGGATGTACTTTCAAAGTTGAAATCCCTGGGAAATCTGGGTAATGCCTTCACTCCAGTGGGAAGACATTTCCAATTCGCCAAGTCCCCAAAGTAAATGACTCTAGGGGTGGAGAGATCTGTGCCAAGAAGAGGGATACACTGTCTATGAGCTGAGCTGTTGAATTCAATAAATGGGCTGTTGTATTGCCTACTCCAACTTTAGGTCTGCATTACAGAGGATAATAGATTTGATGCTTGAAAGGTCTCCAGAGGTCATCTTGTCCCACCTATTCATTTTAGATGAGAAAACTGAAGTTGGAGAGCTCAAGCAAGTTACCCAAGGTCACACAGGTAAAGGACAGAGCTGGAATCTGAACTGAGATCATTTGGATGTCACACCCAGCACGCCTTCCATTACCCTGAACTGCCTCAGCATGGGTAGGCACCTAACCATATGCAGCCTTGCATTACTATTTAACATTTTCAGTATGCTGTGGGACTATGAATCAGGGAACACATCAGTATCAGAAGAATGAAAATAACAAATGGCCCCAAAATATGAAAAAGTACATGGTGGCCTTATGTGGGCTGCACAATGTTACCAATAATACATTTACAAGAAGTGACATAAAAGACACCCTTGAAGTTAGATATGACTGGGAAGGGAAACAGGCTGGTTATTTAAGTAAGAATAAGACATAATAAGTAGATGACCTAAGTGATAGATTAACACTTTCATATTTGTAAAAGTCCAAAAGGAAGGTCTCCAATGCATTAGGTAGATAACCTGTGAAGGATTTATGGGAAAGTATGAATATGAGGATGAGATGTTGGAGAAGGCTTGCAATCTACATTGATGATGCTAGGGGGGAAAGCCACCCTTAACAAGAAATCATAAATTTTTCAAAGTATGATAGCTTATGTACACATTTTTCCTCTCCCTCATTCTTCTGACCAAATACCAAATGCTTCTTCCATGAAGTTTTCCTTGATCTCTCTGTTGGAAATGATTTCTGTCTCCTTTAAAATCCCAAAGTGGTGCTTTAACATGCATTGACTACTTGGCTATCTTTATTTGCCAACTCTTTGCTCCTAAAGTCAGCACAAGCTAGAGGTTAATGGCAGAGTATATGCTTTCCTTATGTAATCGGTTTGGTTTGTTGCATTTAGGCTCATCATAAATGTAACAAAAATCAGTAACCATCTTGTAGTTTAACATCTAAGGTGTTCCACAGGAAATTAAAATGGAGGATTCGGCTTTTGGTGCCAAGATGTTTTCCCCCCAAATTGTGTCAAACTACCCAGTTTTAATATTTCCTTGTAAAACTAGATGTGTCCAGAAACAGTAAAATACTTCGCTGCATGTAGGTATACCTGTGGTAATATTACAATAAATGGATACATGAATGAAAATCTTTAAATGCTTTATTTGAAAATGCAAACATCATTTTTAAACTGATCCACGCAGCAAACAAAAATAACTTTACATCTTTTTTGTACACTTTACATGAAAACTTTCAAATAAACTGGCTGAAGATGTTCTATACTCTCCTCCCCCACAAAAAAAAAAAAGATCCCAAAGTGGTATGGTGTATAAAGAACCAGACTTGAAGCCAGGAAGCCCTGGGTTCAAGTCCCATCTCTTATTCATACTGGCTGTATGACCCAAGACAAGTCATTTAACTTTTCATGACTTCTGGACAACCAAGGTTGCAAAAAGAAAAAAAAAAGAAAGAAAAGGAAAAAAAAGCTGACCTGTATCAGTAGAGGAAGTTTCTTTACCTTGGAAGCCCCCCTATACAAATGAAGTCATAGCTCCATTTCTAACCACTATTCTTTAACTCTCAAAGCATTGCAGTCTCTCATGCATTGATCACACTCTCCTTTGCATCATAGTTATTTGTATATATTTCTCTTTTTATCATTTCTTTTTTTGATTTCTTTTTTATTTTTAGTTTACAACATTCAGTTCCACAAGTTTTTGAGTTCCAAATTTTCCCTCCCTCTCTCTCCTTCCCCCTCCCCCCTCAAAACAGCATGTAATCTGATATAGGTTCTACATATACCTTCACATTAAATTTATTTTCACCATAGTCAAGAAGAATTATAACCAATGGAAGGAACCATGAGAAAGAAGAAACAAAACCAAAAAAGGACAAAAATAGAGAGAACACATAGTTTGCTTCAATCTGCATTCAGACTCTATAATTCTTTCTCTGCATGTGGATAGTATTTTCCATCATGAGTCTTTTAGAGCTGTCTTAGAACCTTGCATTGCTGAAAAGAGCCAAGTCTATCAAAGTTAGTCATCACAGATACCGTGTGTCTGCAATTGTGTATAATGTTCTCCTGGTTCTGCTCCCCTCACTCAGTATCAGATTGTATAAGTCTTTCCAGGTTATTATGAAGACCATCTGTTTCTCATTTCTTCTAGCACAATAATATTCCACTACATTCATATACCACACCTTGTTTAGCCATTCCCAAATTAATAGGAATCCCCTTGATTTCCAATTCTTTGCCATCACAAAAAGAGCTGCTATAAATATTTTTGTACATATAGGTCCTTTTCCCACTTATATGATCTCTTTGGATGCAGCCCTAGAAGTGGTATTGCTGGGTCAAAGGGTAGGCACATTTTTATAGCCCTTTGGCATAGTTCCAAATTGCTCTACAGAATGGAGAGATCAGTTCACAACTCCACCAGCAATGCAGTAGTGTTCCAAACTTCCCACATCTTCTCCAGGATTTATAATTTTCCTGTTTTGTCATGTTAGCCAATCTGATAGGAGAGATGTGGTACCTAAGAGTTGTTTTGATTTGCATTTCATTTGCATATTTGTGTATATTTTTACCTACTCAGCTAGACTGTAAATTCTTTGAAGTGAGGGACATGTTTCATTTACCTTTAGGCTTCATCACAGCATTGTGCACATAGCCAGGATGTAAGATTTCTTTTTAAATTTTTTAAATTAATTTCATTAACTTTTTTAAAAATTTAATTATTTTATTAATTTTTAAAAATTTAATATTTATTAAGTGACTGTAATTACAATAAATAGGCAGCTAAGTGGTACAGTGGATAAAGCACCAGGCCTGCAGTCAGGAAGTTTCAAATCTTTGAGTTCAAATCTGGCCTCAAACACTTAATAGCTGTGTGACCCTAGGCAAGTCACTTAACCCTGTTTGTCTCAGTTTTCTCATCTGTAAAATGAGCTGGAAAAGAAGTGGCAAACCACTCCAGTATCTTTGCCAAAAAAAAAAAAACAAAACCTAAATAGGTTCACAAAGAGTCAGACAACTGAAAAACTTCTGAACACCAAAGACACCAAGGTCAGGGACCACGGCTAATATCTCTTTTGTCTCACTTACATAGATGTTCAATAAATACTTCTTGAATGAAGTGATATATCCAAACCTGGTTTTGTCCTATCCACCAAGTTAGGCTAAAAGAATCCTTCCATATGTATTCACTCTAAAGGTTTGCCCTACCCAACAAACCTTGGGAGGATACGCCCTCAGCTCTCTCCAGGGCACACATAAAACTGCTTAAAGGATTCCTTTCAAACAATAAGTGAACTTTCTTTTCTCTTATGCCCAGCATACAGATAATAAATTTACATTTGGAAGAGAACTAATTATTCAGCCCAATCTTTAATTTCACAGATGAGGAAACTGAGGCCCTGAGAACCAAAATTGCTTGCTCAGTCTGGAAGTGAATCTCAGGTGGAAATTCAACAGGAATGCCTTGAAAGCCAGCCCAAGCTTGCTGTTGGACAGAATAAATGATTCTATGCCTCTCTCCGGGAACCTGAATTTTACCTCCGCAGAAGGAAAATGTTGACCTACTTAAGCCAATACTGTAGCCTCTCTTTCCACATTTATCTTTATTTCCCCCTTCTCTACAGAATTCCCCTCTTCCATTTTGACCTGGCTAACATTTTATGCATTTTCATAAATCCTGTGCGATTTTTCAAACCCATAGTGAAGATGTGAGGGGAACATAGGAGGACCACTTTGCCTGCTTTAAAGTTGGATCAGTGGGACAAACATCCCAGGCCCTGAACCGGCCTTGGGTCAGCTATCTCTGCTCTTGCCAACACACACCATTGCATAGAAAGTCCAGAGTGCAAAGAGTTGGAGCTTCCAATGATTCGGGCACCTCTGCAAATAGAGTCTTTTCATAAGGCTTATTGTTTTCATTTGGCTCTGGAACCCACTGGCTATTTCTGTCGAGGTATTCTGACAATAGGCACTTACTTTATAAATAGCCAGAGGCAGACTGAGATTCTGTTTTGGCATGGACACAAGTGTGAGCGGGGGTTTCACATGTCTGGGTCCAGAACAGAGGGACTCCTGACGGAGAGGGAGTGGGCATAGTTCCCCAATCTGCTGGGCCTAGCAACCATTCTTAATATTGGATCAGCAATAAGTAAACTGTTTATAGGGAAGGAGATTAAAGAATTGTACCAAACTGAGGTGAGGGGGGCAGGGGGAGATGGGGAGCCTCTGAAGTCAGGTAAAAAGGAAAAACAAAACCTAAGTCTGGTCAGCGGAGACTCCAACAAGCTCAGCGACTGGAGGATGACTGTGCAGTGAAGCAAATCAGGAACTGGTCAGACTAGCCGGACGACTTTCCAGTGAATTGTCAGACTTCTCCCGTAAGGAGCTGCACCCCACATGCCAAAGGTACATCATAGCTGTGGGAAACAGACACAGGAGGGGAGAGTCGGATCTGCCATTAATGACCTGAGACCTCAGGCTATAGAGGAGTGGAAAAAGTCATGGTGATTATTATACCTTTCCCAGAGTTGGAATGGAGCTCTGAGCTCCTCCTGCCCAGCCCGTCTCCAAGCAAGCATCTCTCCAACAAGATCTGTGACCAAGAAGTCAGTCGGCCTCCTCCTGAATCCTCACTACCTTTGAGGAACCCCTTTCTACTTCTGGACAACTGACTGTTAGGAAATTTGGGAGGTATTCCCCCAACTCTGCCTCCTATGACTGTGACCCCTTGTTCCTGGTTTAGCCCTCTGAGTCCAAACTGAACAGATCTAATCTCTCCTCTCTTTGATAATATATCTAATACTTCAATACGGTTTTCATATGTTTTCCTCCACACTCCAGAGTTTTCTTCCCTTTAGTAAGGAGTTCTTAACCAGTGGCCCAAGAACAAAATATCAAAAAAGGAATTTTTGATAATTGTATTTCAATGTGATCAGTTTCCTTCATAATATTATAGAATGATGCGGTGCGGGGGGTTGCATTTGAAAACATAATTCTGAGAAGGGGTCCATTGCTGTTTAGTCATTTCAGTCATGTTTCAACTCTTCATGACTTCATTTGTGTTTTTCTTGGCAAAGGTACTAGAGTGGCTTGTCATTTTTTTTTTACCAGATCATTTTACAGATGAGGAAACTGGGGCAAATAGGGTTAAGTGACTTATCCAGGGTCACACGGCTATTACGTGCCTGAGGTCAGATTTGATGAGATGAGTTCCTGACGTCAGGCCCAGCACTCCATCCCCTGCATCACGTAACTGCCTTCAAGGTGATGGGGACAGGAAAGCAGAAGTAAGGTATCGGAAGGGTGTTTAGTCATTTTTAGTCATGTCTCATTCTTCATGACCTTCTTTAGGGTTTTCTTTGCCAAAGATACTGGAGTAGTTTGCCATTTCCTTCACTAGCTCATTTACAGATGAGGAAACTGAGGCAAGCAGAGTTAAGTGGCTTGCCCAGGGTCAAACAGCTAGTAAATGTCTGAGACTTTGAACTCCAGGCCAGGTGCTCTATCCACTGCACCACCCAGCTGCCCAGAAGAGATCCATGGGTTTTGCCAAAGGGGTCCAAGACTCAAAAAAGGTGAAGAGCCTCTGCTCATCCTCAACTCCTTGAATCAATTCTCACATGGCAAGATTTCCAGTCCCTTAACCATTCTAATTTTCCTTCCTTATGCATTCTAGTTTGTCACTGTCCTTCCTAGTGTAATGATAGTAATTAGTGGAGCCCCTCCCCACCTCCTTCTGCTCTCATAGCCCTTTTGTGGAGCTGAGCTGCTCTGACCACTTCCAGGTACACCTGTACTGAAGGATTTGGGGGTGTTGTAGAAATCCCTTGGTCCCCAGGAGAGCAACAAGAAGAGAGGTTTGCATCAAAGAGGATTGGCCATTGTCCTGGGAGACCTCCTCAGCAGATTTCAGAGGGAGAAACAAATTCCATTATCACTCTCTTCTTCCTCCTCTTTTCTAAACAAATAACTTGGGACTAGGTCTTCTTCAGAAGAAAGTCTAGCATGACATACTACTGGTCCATAGTGAATTCAGTCTTCTAATCTTCTCTTTCCCCCCAACTTGCTCTTTTCTTAGGACTGTGGTCTAGCCATGATTACCCTCTAACCTACTAATAAAGTTTTTCTTTTTAAATTCAAAGGTAGGACTTGGCATGTCTCTCTATAACATTTCATATTATAAGGTTAAACTTCTCATTCTATTTTGTCAAGATATTTTGATACTGATTCTGTCTGCCAGTGTTGTTCCCTCCCCAGCTTTGTCTTCATCTTCAGATGATAAGCATGCCAGATTGAGAAGTTTTTATTGTATTCCAGAGCCAATATTAAGATTTTTCAGCAGGGGAGTGACATTGTTAGACCTGTTATTTTGGAAGATGATTTCGGCAGCCATATGAAGTCTGGTTTAATAAGAAAAGAGATTGAAACTAGGAAGACCAAATAAGGGATTATTTTAATTGTCCAAGAGAGAGGTGATAAGAGACTGAGCAAAAGTTTTGGGTGAGTGGAGGAAAGGGGACCAATGCAAATGATATTATGGGGGTAGAATCTAGAAAACTTGGAAACTAATTGTATGTGGATGGTGAGAAAAAGGAGTCAGAAATGATTATGAGTTTATGGTCCTATGTAAATGGGAGGTTGGTTATGTTCTCAAAAGGTGTAACAACAATGTTGCTAGCAACTGCTGTGGAGGTGAAAGACCAACAACACCAGCACACAGGAAGGCTGCCAGCACAGGTTCTTTGATATACTTTTCTAAGGAAAGCAACTTTAAGGGGTTAATGATCTTACTTTAATTAAACATACATATACCATTTACTTAGTACTGGGAGAAAAACCAGCACCCTGAACTTCAGAGAGAATGCAAACAGAAATTGCAAGCAGAAGTTGTACAAACAGAGCAAACACATAGAAATCAACAGACAGGCCTCTAGCTGTCTGACCAGGGAATTACATAGTTAGCAGAGAGAGAGGCACCAACACCTGGGTTTTCAAAGCCTTGGGGCTACAACAGCTACCCAGAGTCTCATCTGGTCAAATCACCAATATTCTTCCAATGAGTATGCCCCCAAAGGTAAAACACTAACCTCTGAGTATATATACAGGGTCTTCAGGGTCAAAGGGTGTCACAACCATGCAACTCAAACCCATGTGAACTAGGCCTTCTCTTGACATAAGCAGGTCATCAAAGACTCCTGATTCAGTCAAAGATTCCTTAGTGATGAGAAACACTCCAAAAGAAAGATAACAAAAGGTTCCACTTTACCTGCCCTATTCAAACAAAGGCAAGACTCATCAAAGTCACTTGATGGCCTTAGCCAAAAGAGAAGACAATAGAAAAAGTCCCACCCTAATTACCGTAACAAAAGGGGAGATGGATTCAGTGGAGAGCTGTATCTGGAGGGAAAAATGTTATGTTCCATACCTATAGCCTCTTCCAACTGGTGAGTTCCTCCCTAGGACCTCTGTTTTGAGGAAGTAGCCCCACCAGCCACCATTATTTCAAACCTGGCCCAGCCCTTTACTTTCTGGATGACTTCTCCATGTTGCCCCTGTATGGATATCTTCTCCTTCCCCACAGGTCTTCTCTCCATTGATGCTCCCTTTTATGTGTTCCTGAGGGAAAGAACTATTTTCTGTTTGTATTTGTACTAACAGCATTAAGTATGGTGTCTGGCACAGAACACAATATATTACCTAACATATCTCTCTTCTTTCTTTCCTTCCTTCCTTCCTTCTTTCTTTCTGTCCTTTCTTCCTCTCTCTTTTTTCTTTCTCTCATTTCTTTCTCTTTTTCTCTTCCTTTTTCTCTTTCTCTCTCTTTTCTGTCTGTCTCTCTCTCAATTTCTCTCTCATCATCTGTGCTAGAGAAAGAATATATTGGCAGCTATGTAAAAAGCGAATTGTAGAGATGTAATTGGAAGAAAGGGGACTAATCAGGACACTATCAAAGGAGTTCAGGCAAACGGGGTTAAGGACTTGAATTAGGGTGGTGGCTGTGGACAAAGAAGAAAGGGGAGTCTAGAGATGTTTTAGAGGTTGAATCAATAAGCTGTGACAACTAACTGAATGTGAGCCTGAGTCCAAGGTTATGAACCTTGGGTACGAAGATCATCCCATGATCCCTTCCGTTTCTGTGGTTAAGCCTGTGTTTTTTCTCCATGATATTAAAATCGTATGTCAACTCAGGGAAAATAGTCTCAAAAAATAATAAAGAAAAAAAAAGTTTCATCAGTATAGTCATTGTTATCATCTCAATTCAGTTTATCTTTAATATTTTCCAAAGGTTTTCTCAGTGGCAACACCACCACCGCCACCCCATACACTGTGTTTACCCTCGAAGAGAATTCAAGTGTAGAAATAAAACAAATGTCTAACCCTGCCAACCTTGTCTTATTATCAGGGCTGTATAGCTAAGCACAACACCAACATGATCACAATCTGAAATCCTGTGAGCTGCAAATGTTTTCAGCACACAGCACTCCAAAATGTCCCCAGCAGACCTGGTTCAAGTGTCCCATAATATACAGAGTAGATGCCTTTCAGCAAAATTGCAATACAACTCAATTCCATTTCCTCACTCAAAACCTATATTTTTTCCTTGACATCCATTAAAGTATACACCTCACACACAAATCCTGAATCAGCCTTTTATTAGCGGGTCATGCTTTTATTCTGCTCCTTCTGGGTCCCTTGCTTTACAAGTCTAGTCTAAGTGTGGCGAGTATGGTGTTTTCTTGGTTCTCAAACATGATATTACTGGCTCTGCGTACCCTTTAAGCCTGAGGGTGGGTAAGAGACCTGGAAGTCTGAATCATGACCCATGTTTTTTCCACATAGCATAGGCAAATTCTTGTTTGCTGAACCTGTCACTGCTTATTTTATGAAATGTGGCAATGCTGATAGAGCACTGTTTCTGGAGTCAGAAAGACCTGGAATCAAATCTTTCCTCAGACATTTTACTAGCTGTATGTCTTAGAAAAATCATTTGACCTGTCTGAGCCTCACCTTAAAAAATTGATTTGATAATAATAGCACTGTTGCGTAGGGTTGTTGTGAGAATCAAAATAAGAAATTCAGCCAAAGTGTTTTGCAAACCTTAAAGCACTCTATTTAACTGTCTGATGTGATATTATTCTCAATGCTATGGTTAAATGTCCACCCCGTTCCCAATTTCTGAAAGACAGATATAGCTGGTAGCTGGTGTTTCCTAGCAGTTCACAGCCATCCTTAAAGATGAGCAGATCTTATAGCTTACATGGAACTATAACTCATTATTTCAAACCATTTTTATTATTATTTTTTCAATCTTGAAAGATCAATTGTAATAAAGGCAAATCCACTTAGAAATGAGGTACAGAAATGTGAACTCTCTCAAAGCCTGCTTTTCAATGAATCCCTATTTTGGTTCTCTCCTCTTGGTATCACAAAAACTCCTCTATGATATCATTAAAAGAAGCGGTAGGGCTTCAAATGTTTTAATAAGATTAATTTAAAAGGGATTAGAACCCAGGAAGATATCAAAACTGTAGACCCTCTGTAAGACAGATAACACTAGCACACAGGAGGGCTGCTAGCACAGATTCACTCTTTATCTGATCAGACAGGAAGGACAGCTTTGAAGGGGTTAATAATCTTACTTATTCTAGTCTAGTCTTCTCACAAGAGGGTTGCTGATAATGGGAGCACCAGCTCCTATAGAATTCCCTATTCGCCCTTCTCAGGGGCCAGCAACTACCCCTACCTCTTGATGGAGTCAATTGAGACAGATACAACTTGTGCCACTCCCCTATATCCCCTCAGACCTCATTGGGGGCTAGTTGAATCGCCCCCAATCCTTGATGGGGACTGATCAAGGCACACACAGCATTCCAGCTTGTGCATTTAACCCTAAGGTTTCTCCCCTCACTGACCAGTGCATACCTGCTTTATAGGGCAACAGACAAAGAAAGCATATTGCCAGTCATAGGCTCACAAGTTTACATTATCTCACCATTCTATCCACTGAGCAGTCACAGTGGACATATACAATTTAAGCACACATGTTAATATTATTTATCATTATATAATGCTGTGCAAGTGTAGAGGAGATGTTTACAAGTCATGAGCCTGGGAAATAGAGATTGTTATGGCCATGGATCTTGGGAAATTAAACTCTAAGAAAGAATAACAAAAATCCACCTTACTTACACCCTCCCATTATTTTCTGTCTCTGGAATCAGTCCTATAAATGTGGAAGGCCCCAAGAAAGTAACTAGTTGCTGCAGGAGGTAGTAATTTCCCCATCACTGAAAGTCTCTAAGTGGAAGTGAGAGAGCTGGTTGTGAGGGATGCTGAAGAAGAGATTCATGCTTAAGGCAGAATTTGGACTAGGTAATGCTAAGGTAGGTCTCTTCCTACTCTGAAATTCTATGATTCTATATGAAAAAGGAAGAGGAAATTATAGCAAGGGAAGATAAACTCCACTGATAGAAAAGAATATTGCTTTGATCTCCCACCAAGCCATAAATGGAAGATGACCAAGATGAGGATAAATGTGAGAGTGTGGCACCTCCCTTAAAATGCAGTTTGTTAGTTCTCAAACAAAAAATTGGAAACTACCAACAGCTATGTAAAAGATCTCTCCAAGTCACTGCTAATGAGGGAAAGGCAAATTAAAACAACTCTGAGATTTTACCTCACATGTACCAAGGATGAAAAATAGATGGGAATAGTCAATGTTGGAGGGGCTGCAGAAATATAGGGCTCAATAACGCATTTTGGGTAGAACCATGAGTTGGCCCAAAAATTCTGAAAAATAATTTGGAATTATTCAAGAAAAGTAACTAAACTTCTCATATCTTTCAACCCAGAAATCTCACTTCCGGACATAAAAATCAAGGTCAAAGACAAAAATAAATACCCAAATATTCACAGCAAACTTTTCATGACAGCAAAAAACTAAAAATAAAATAAATGTCTATTGGAATGCTGATGAAGAAAGTACGATATATTAGTGTATTGGAATATTATTGTGACATAATAAACAATGAATATGAAGAGCTCAAGAGGGCAAAGTAAGAAAAACTTGGAAAAATTATATGCATGATGACTACAATAATCTAAACCAAAATTAGACTAAAATGAAACCAAATACTGCATACTGTAATGACCAATAAGCAGAAAATAGGAGATGTATCTGTTTCCTTTCCTTGGGAGGAGGAGGGAAGATTATGGATGTTGATTATTTCACATATTGTTTGATGATCATCATGTTATGTTTGTTGGTGTTGGATATTGTATTTATTTGTTTATTTATTAAAAAGGAAGCCTGGAGGACACATATTTTGGAAATGGCTGATCTAAAAACAAATGGGACCAAAAAATGTTTTGTTTCGTTTTGTTTTAAACTTAGTTTGTAGATATCAACTTAGCTGGTACTTAGGTTAGTACTTAGCTGTTTGTTTCTAAAAATAAAGATGCTTCCTGTAAGGACAGCATTGAGGCTGTCCAATTTGTTATATCAGAAAATGCCCAGGAGAAGGGCATGACCTGGGTCCAAAATCTACCATTGATTGTTAGTTGTTGTGGCCTGCACCAAGTCACTTCAGTGATCTGGCCTCAGTTTCCTCATCTGTAAAGTGGAGGGGTGGAGTTAGATGATCTCTAAGACCCCTTACAATTCTCACTGTATAATGTTATATAATACTGAGCTATGTTTATTCATATAGTAGTACCGTGGGTCACAAAATCATTAAGATAAAGATGAAATCTATCATAAATTCCATTCTTTCAAAATACTGATTTTAGACTTTGCAAAAATTATCAATATGTAATACTAAATATACTAACAGAATTCATCAATTTCTAATTATGTTACAATGTAAGGTGAAATCAGATTCTGATAATGTTATTCACATTTGCAACTAATACATAACAGATTTTTGTACCAAATGCTAGAAAGGTGTCATTATCACCATTTAAAATAGCTTCCTGTAAAGGTCAACTGAAATGCTAAATTCCTTGACCTGATAATGAAGAGATGAGCATTGAGTTTCTCCTGTACTGAGATAGTGATCAGTAGATAATTCTCCAGTGGGAAAAGTTCCAAGCCACAGGGCTCCTGGCCAAAGGTGTTTGGTCTGAAGTGGCAATCTATAGCAAGGTCAGGGGCAATGATTCTCAGACTGTGGTCCATGAAATCTCAGAGCTTCACTTCACAGGGATATCCTGGAACATGGTTGGAAAGAAAGGTTAGTCATTTATTCAGCAAACACATATCAAATTCGAAATGCTCTGTCTTTCATTCAAAGCCCGTCATAACCTCGCCCCCTCCTACCTTTTCAGTCTTCTCAACACCTTACTCTCTGGCACATACTCTTTGATCTAGTGACATTGGCTTCCTGGCTCTTCTGCAAACAAGACACTCATCCATCGCTTAGATCCAAGCCCTTTCTCCAGCTGTATATTCCCTATGCCTGGAATGCTCTCCATCCTCTGCTCTGACTAATGACTTCCCTGGCTTCCTTTAAGTCTTAACTAAAATCCTGCCTTCCCAACCCCTCTAAATTCTAGTACCTTCCCTCGGTTAATTATTTCCTATTTATCTGTTCATAGCTTGTCCATATCTATTGGGCATTTTGTCTCCACATTAGATTGTAAGCTTTTTATGAGTAGAGACTGTCATTTACCTCTTTCATATCTCTACTGCTTAGCACAGTGCCTGAGACATAGTAGGCGCTTAATAAATGTTTCTTGATTGATTGAAGGGGTATATTTATGTACTTCTATGACACATAGTAGGCTCTTAATAAATGTTTCTCAATTGATAGAAAGGGTATATTTATGTGACACAGAATAGGCTTTTAATAAATGTTTCTCGATTGAAAGGGAATACTTATGTATCTGTGTGACACATAGCAGGTTCTTAATAAATGTTTATTGATTGATTAAAGGGATATACTTAGGTACTTATGTGCAAAGAGCATCATACCAAATATTAATGATCCAAAGACAAGAATGAAACAGTCACTTCCCTCAATAAGCTTACATTCTAAAAGACATTTAATGGGTATCTGCTCCATCACTTCTGTTTCCTGCTGCAAAACTGCTCTGATATCCAGGACCCCATGGCACTTTTTAAAAGCTCAGAGTAATTGCATTGCTTCTGAAAATGTTGGTTGATCAAACATGTCTTTTTATTCTTGGTTGGAGTGAGAGTCTAAGTCTAATGTATTCAGAGATGTGAAGATGAAAGTCAAAATCTTTAGGGTATAATTTAAAGGACAAGGTTGGAGCCAAGATGATAGAATGGTGGTTCTTCAACCTACTCAGTTCCCATGACCTGTTCCTCAACTTTACCTCAACTACACCCAAAGAAGTTCAGACCCTTGATCTTTCCATCATCCATAAATGCACATCTTCCATGTTCATGAACTCCAAAATTCCCCTATCTATGCACAGTCTATTGACATTCCACCTCTCTGCCGCACAATCCCAAACTCTAATCTTCATCCTTCATGTGACCTCCAATCCTTTGACTTCTCAGTTCTTCTCCCCTCCATCACCTCCACACTAGCTATACTTCCCTCTCTTCCTCATCTTCACCCCTTGGTGAACAAGTTCAACTCTCTACTCTTCTTCTCTTGGGTCCCTTAAATACTTATTGTATTGCCAAGCTTGCTTTGCCAAACTTAACCTTGGATCACTCCCACCATCTGCTTCCTTTGTTGCTACACATATTGCTGAACAACATTGGAGAAAATCACAAAACTATGCTGACTGAATCCTTGACAAATTTATGTTATATGACCTCAACTAGACCTTCATATATCAAGGAAATTTTTTTATACCTCCCTAATCGACTAACTCTCCCATTCACTACAAAAGCTCTTCCAAATCTTTTCATCCTTCCTGAAATCTCCTATGACTCCCCTTTCCTCTGCTCTCCCAGTGGAGAATCTTCCTTCATATTTCACAGAAAAAAAATGAGTCCATTTGCCAATGGCCTCTTCTCCCCTCCTCTTCATCTCACATCACCCAGATACCTTCTGCCACTATCTCTTCCTGTACCCATGTCTCACAGGAAAAGGTGACCCTCCTCCTTATAAATCCTTTTACATTTTCAAGTGACCCCATATCATCTCATTTTCTCTAATAGAGTGCCTCTTTCATCATCTCCACTTTCTCACTTATTTTTAACCCCTCCTTCTCTAGTGGCTGCTTTCCTACTACCTAGAAACCTGCTCATGTCTTCCCCATCCTTAAAAATCTTTCGCTTGATCCATCCAGCCCCATTAACTATCATCTCAAAACTCTCCTTTTTGTGACTAAAGTCATTGAGAAAGTCATCTATAACTGATGCCTCCACTTCTGTTTTCTTCCTCTTTCTCACTCTCTTCTTAACTCTCTACAATCTGTCTTCTGACTTCATTACTTAACTGCTTTCCCCAAAGTTATCAATAATCTTATAATTGCCAGATCTATTGGCCAGGTTCTTTCCATCAAGATCTCATCATCATCTAGGGAAATTCACATAATAAAAAATGATAATTCTAACTAAGTTAACTTACATATTCAACACCATATCAAACTACCAAAGGATTACTTTATAGAACTAGAAAAAAATCACAACAAAATTATCTGGAGTAACAAAAGGTCTAGAATCTCTATACTACAAAGCAATAATCATAAAAAAATACTGATCAAGGAATAAAGAAATTGAACAGCCAAACTGATTAGATAAACCATATACAGAAACAAATGAGTGCAGTAGATGAGCATTTAATATATTCAAAGATCCCAGCTATTGGGGTAAGAACTAATCATTTGACAAAAACTGTTGGAAAACCTGGTTGGAAAAACTCATCATTTGATAAAAACTGTTGGAAAGCACTCTGGTAAAAACAGTTATAGATCAAAATCTCTCCCTATATGCTAAGATAAGCTCCACATGGGTATATGACTTGGATATAAAGGGTGATATTATAAACAAATTGGAACAAGTATGCAATTAATTCTCATATCTGTGGCTAGGGGGAGAATTCATGACTGAACAAGAGACAGAGAGGCTAACAGGAGGTAAAATGGACAATTTTAATTACATAAAACTTAAAAAGCTTTTGTGTAAATAGAACCAACACAGTTAAAATTGGAACAAAAGCAAACAAATGGGAAAAATCTTTGCACTGAATTTCTCTGATTAAAGGTATCATTTCTAAGTTATATAGGGAATTGATTCAAATTTATAAGAATAAGATCCATTCCCCAACTGATAAAAGGCCAAAAAGATAAGAACAGACAGTTTTCAGAGAATGAGTCCAAGCTATCAATATCCACATGAAAAAATGCTCCAAATCATTAATAATTAAAGACAAATGAAAACATCTTTGAGGTTTCACCTCACACTCGTCAGATTGGCAAAGTTAATAAAAAGTAAAAATGACAAGTGTTGGAGGAGCAACGGGACAAGAAGTACATTAATGCTCTGTTGATGGAACTGTGAATTACTCTTGCAATTCTGGAAAGCAATTTGGAACTATGCCTAAAAAAGTTATTCAGCTTTGCAAAATCTCTCAAACCAGTGATACCAATATTAGGTTTATACTTCAAAGAGATAAAAGAAAGAGGAAAGGGGCCAGTTCGTATAAAAATACTTAAAAAGCTCTTTTTTCAGGTGGTAAAGAATTGGAAACAGTGGAAGGTGCCTATCAATTAGGAAATGGCCAAACAAGTTATGTTATCTGAATGTTATAGAATACTATAAAGGAGATAAGAAAAACCTGGGAAGACTTGTATGAACTGATGCAGAATGAAGTAAACAGAACAAGGAGGACAACTTATACAGTAACAATGTTATTATAAATACAAACAACTCTGAAAGACTTTTAGAACTCTGATCAATGACCCATGATTCCAGAGCACTTATGATGGGTACTATGACACTAATCATTTCCTGACAGAGGTGAGGGAAGCAAAAGTACAGATTGAAACTTTTTTTTTTTGACATAGCCAATGGAGAGAATTCACTTTGCTTGATTTGTTTGTACTGGGGGTTTTGTTTTTCTTTCTTTCTCATTTGTGGGCAGGGGAGCTGAGAGGGAAAGATCATTAATTTTAATTGATTAAAAATAAAAATTTAATTAAAAAAATAAGACACTAGATCAGGTTCAAGTCTTCCTTCTGCCACTCAGAGCAGTGTAGATGTGGCACAATGTTTTCACATCTCTGGGCTTGTTTCCTTATCTGTGAAAAGAGGAAATTGAACTAGATAATCTTGAAGGTACTTTCCACTCCTAAGAATCTATAACTAGTTTTGTCAAATCCAATTTTGTACTAGTAATAAGTGGAAGAAGCAAATGATCATTTATCATCATAGAGAGAATACATTTCAGACATTTTTTCTATGTAACAAAATTATACCCAGTATATATGTACCTTGAATTTGTTTAACTCCTTCATAAAGTTAAAGAAAAAAATGTAAAAAAAAAAAAGCAAACAAACAAAAAGAAATGACTGAATTGTACAACAATACCCAATCTATTTTCTGAAGGAAAAAAAATGTAATTTCACTCTCTATCCTCAAAGGATAATTTGTTTAATGTGATGTGTTGGTTTTCTTTATTTTTAATGTTTCATGTAGTTTTTATAACTTCATAAAATATAATCCTGTCAGAATCATTTACATTTGTCAACTAAGAATTATTCAGTGTGAAGACCTCTTTGTGGCCAGTTCTCCACCTCTTAAACTTGTTATTCATGAGAAACTCAATTTGTGTGTTGAAGTCTAAACTGTCTAGTATAAGGGAAGAAAAATGTGATTTTTTTTCCCCACCCCAACTTAGTTAATGTAGTTACAGGATGTCAGGAATGATGAACTTGTGGGATCAAACATACATACTCCAGACACAGGCACAGAATTCATCAGTCTCACTAGAGGGAAGAAACAGCTTCAGGAAATGGTTCTGCTGGCAGTGGTAAAGAGAATTAGCTATGGCATCACTAGAGAGTTAACTGACAATCAAGAGTCAAGCTATGGAGAGAACCAAATTCTGGGAACTCACAGTAATCTGTCCAGCAAAGAAGCTCCACTTAAAGGTAATTATGTAAAGCTTCTATGAAAAGAGAAAGGACTCCTGGGTCCTACAGTACCAGGAATCGTGAGTTGCTCCTCTATACTTGTACTCTTAGTTTTAACCCACTTGGATGCTCTGTATATTTGAGGTAGAGTACAATCCCCAGGTTAAGTGAGAGAATGTTTTATAGATGCTGTTCACACTATGGCATCTTAGTTTTTTTTTTGCTTTGAGCTAATCATGTGCATTGGCTGACTATTAATTGGAAGCACACCACTGGGGGCTCATGAGCTATAATTTTTAGAAGTGTAATCCCATAGTGTTACCCCTAAAACCTGAGGTAGTCAATCCCACCTTAAGATCCAACCTTTAAACCTGCAAGTTCAAGTTAGGAGAGTGGGGGAGGTGGGGAGGTGGAATGCTTTATAAGAATGACTGTACTTCAACTTAATTCAAATGAGATTCTTTATCTTTCATCTTTTATAGTATGTGAGCAGCATACTGAATTTCTTTCCTTTTCCTTACTCTTTTAATAAATTAATTTAAATTCATTTATTAAAACTTCCTTCCCACAAATATCCAAGACCAAATTAATCCAACTTTCTCTCTTCCTTGTACAGTATTGAATTTTCTTAATGAATGCTATTCAGATACATACATGTGCAGAGCTTTCATAATTTTTAGTGAACTGTACTAGCTACTGTGTGGTGTACTTAGCTTCGGGGAATCTAGCAACTGAATTATAAATCATAGAAGCTGCTTCATCACCTCCTTCATTTATAAATGTCACTTCTTCCTTCTTAAGAATCCTTACGTTCACAGAATCTCAGAATTAGAAGGAACCTCTAAGGTCATTTGGTCCAGCCAGTACCTGAACAAGCATGATAATTATAACATCATCAAAAAGTGATCATCGGTAGAGTGGTCCCTTGAGAGCCTTCAAGGAAGGAGAACTCATCACTTCTCAGTGAAGGCCCTTCCACTTATGGACAGCTCTAATTGTCAGGACATTTTTCCTTATACTGAGATGAAGCTGGCTTCCTTTCAACTTCTACACTTGTCTCCTAATTCTGACCTCTGGGACCAAGAAAAATAAGTCTAATTTTTCTTTCACATGACATCCTTCAAATACTTAAAGACAATTGTTCTGCCCCTACTAATATTTTCTATTGATCCTAATATCAATGGATTAAAGGACACACGCACTGTTCTGAGACAGATGTATTTAATATTGCTTCCCTTCCTTCCCCCATGATGTTCATAGGTTCTAATGAAAACTAACCCAAAACAAAAGAATAGGAGAAAATGAGGAGGAGGAAGAGGAGGAAGAGGAGGAAGAGGAGGAGGAGGAGGAGAAGGAGGAGGAGAAAGAGGAAGAGGACAATTAACATTGTATAGGGCTTTAAGGTTTGTCCATAATGCTTTATCTCATTTGTTCTTCACAACAACCTTGTGTAATAGGCACTATTCCTTTTTTTCCTTTTCAATTTATTTATTTTTAGTTTACAACTTTCAGTTCCACAAGTTTTTGAGTTCCCAATTTTCTCCCCCTCCCCCTCCTCCCCCCTCCCCACCCAAGATGGCATATAATCTGATATAGGTTCTACATGTTAAACTCATTTTCACCACAGTCAAGTTGTAAAGAAGAATTATAAGCAATGGAATGAACCACAAGAAAGAAGAGACAATAAATAAATAAATAAATAAACAAAAAATAGAGAGCAAATAGTTTCTTCAATCTGCATTCAGACTCCATAATTCTTTCTCTGGATGTGGATAGCTTTTGCCAATATAAGTCTTTTGGAGTTGTCTTAGAAATAGGTACCACTCTTATTCCTATTATGTAAGATGAGGGATGGAGAAACCATCTTGCTTGAGGTTCATATAGTTTGGAAATATCATAAAGGTAATATGAACACAGGTCCTCCTGCCTGCTAATCAGAGTATGTTGCATTTTTAAGGTTCATTGTTAAGTTTAGTCTCTGGTTCTGGTTTTGTTTTTTGCAGCAGGGTTTAGAGGGTCGGCCTCAGATGCATCAGCCCATGTTTATTTTCATGTCTTACACAAATAATTATCATCCCATGCATAGGATTGTGACTGTCTCTAAAAGTGAATATAGTGAAGAGTTTTAGATAATTTTTAAGTCAAGAATTCACTCCCTAATTGGAGTTGGATCATAGTTCTTAGATTCTTCTCTGGTCTGAGTTCCCAATCCTTTCAGGCTGCATTTTAGACCAAAGCTTTCTCTGAGGATATCCTTTGTTTTCAGATGTCTACTTGTCTTACATAAGTGTCTCTTTACTTGGCGTATGGCTTATTTGGCAAAGAGTGACTCTTTGTCCTCTAATAGCCCATGACATAATGGAAAGATGTGCCTAGTTCAAATGTTTGAATTCGTGAAGACAAAATAGTGCCTACTGATTCACGACTCCCTAAGAGATGGTCGGGCTGAGATCAATGGGAAGTGGAGCAGCCTAGAACATTCTGGCCTTTTGTCCGAGTTCAAATTGTGTGCCCTTGATTTGATGACTACATCCAGGCCCTGCAAACAATCCCAGTGATGGAATTAAGGCTTTGGATGCCTAGGAACTATGGCATATACTTTGTGCTGACAGGAAGCTTTCAGCAGACATGAAGTGGTAGCCCTCAGGGCTGACATTCATTCAGCATCCTATTTGATTAATTTAAGTCTGAGGCATGTAAATGAATCAATATTACTGCTATAGAAGATATACATGTGTGACTATTCTACCCTGTACTCACCTCACTTTCCCCTTCCAATTAGAAAGGAGAGAGAGAAGACAGACAGAAACAGAGGCAGAGAGAGAAAGACAAAGAGACAGAGAGAGAGAAAAAGAGAGAGAGGGAGAGATAGAGAAAGAGAGAGTTGGAGAAATAGACAGAGAGAAAGAGACAAAGACAAAGGCAGAGAGAGACAGAAAGAGAGGGAGAAAGAGAGAGGAAGAAAGAGATGGAGAGAGAGAGAGAGAGAGAGAGAGAGAGAGAGAGAGAGAGAGAGAGAGAGAGAGAGAGGAAAGAGAGAGAGATAGAGAGAAAGAGAGAGAGACACAGAGAGACAGAGAAAGAGACAAAGGCTGAGAGAGAGAGAGAAAGAGATGGAAGAAAGAGATGGAGAAAGAGAGAGAGAAAGAGAGAGGGAGGGAGAGGGAGGAAAGAGAGATAGAGAAACAGAGAAAGAGAGAGAGACACAGAGAGACAGAGAGAGAGATAGACAAACAGATAAAGAAAGGGGTGGAAAGAGGAAGGGGGAGAGGCAGGAGAGGGGGAAAGAGAGAGGGGGAAGGAGAGAGTGGGGAGAGGGAGGAGAGAGACAGAGACAGAGAGACAGAGACAGAAGGAGAGGGAGAGGGAGAGGGTTTTGACTGCATCTCTTAGGGTCAACTCAGAAGTGGGACTTTCTCTTTCCAGTCCCTCCTCTTTCTTCCTTCCCCAGCCCCTTCTCCAACATTAGAGTAGTCTGGAGGGCTGACACCTGGTGCCCTCTACTCTTATTAATCTTTACCCACAGATACAATGATAATGGAAATTTTGGTTCTTTTATCTAGTGAGTTTAAAGACCTGTGATTCCCTTTATAAAGTTATGCTTTTAGAAGCTTACGATGTTAGAAGGACAAGATAACTGGTTTGTAAATTACGCCCCCAGTTGGAGAGTTCTTTAACAATGAATGGTCTTGGGATTAGAATCCCAGCTCTGTGCTAGAAAGGGAGCTGTTCCAATGCACGTCATTGCCATGAACCATCGAAAGAAAGGAAATGCACGTGCCTGGGTCAACCACATATTTACAGAATGAAAAAGCAAAAAACCAATATAAAGAAAACTGCTTGGCTCATGACATGAAAGCCAGTTGCAAACCAATGCATGTCAACGAACGAGTAAGTAAAGGGGAGTTAAATAGAGAGAGTTCAGTTCTTCACCTTCCTCACATCCATTTCTTTACCCTGACTGTAGTTGCAACCCGAACAGACCAGTATAGAGCAGTCTTTATGCCTTGTTGGCAATCCTCATTGTCTTTCCTCCTCCCTGTGGCCTAGAAAAAGAAGTCACTTCTCATCTGCTGCCCTCAGCATCAAAACTGGTCCCAGCCTGCCTCCAGCTCCATGCAATTGTTTCCCAGCCAAGCAGCGGGGAGGACTACATCATGTGATCCCCATTCTCTTGGAAGGCTTATCTCTGTCCTCTTAGTCTTCGTCTCTCTGCATGATCATTCCATAGAAATCTAAAACTACTTTTCCCAGGGTACTATGCATTTAACTCCTAGAGGTTAGTCCTGACCACAGGGAGTTTACCAAGTGTTACAAATGCATACATATATTTTTATGCATAGCTATATTAATAGATAAAGCTTTGCAAGGATGTCGGCATATTTGAATTTTAATTCACTTCCCCTATGAAATTTTAATTAGCATTTTATATCCCATGGGATATATTCCTGGTGATGGTATAGGTATAGGTATGTGTATGTGCGTGTATATGTATGTGTGTATGTGTATGGATATGCATATGTAGAGGTACACACATATATCTATACACATGCATACATGTACAATATGTAATTAATTTATGTACTTACATATAAATGTATTTATTTGTATATGTATATATGTACATACATGTGTATATATATAAACATAGCTATATACATATACATGCACACACATATACATACACACATATATTATACACACACACATATGCATGCGGGGAAGCAGGAACCACAAGCACTTCTATAAAACCTTTGACCCCTCACTTGAGGAAATAAACCAAAGCTATACTTCTTGAACTTCCTGGATAATCTGAAGCAGAAATGGGAAGAAATATGATGATATCAGTTGGTAGATGAGCTATAAGTGGTCAACATCCTTATTTTTTGCTTTTATCTGATAAAAGCAGCTGAGAAGGTTTCCCATGTAAAACTTCTTAGACAAGTTTCCACCTATGCTGAAACAATCTCATAACACCTGAAATCATAGATAAAGCTGCCCAGATACCCCTTGTTAGCAACGCTCTCTTCAGTAGGGAGAAAGCAGCTTTATTACTTCCATGATGCCCCTAATGATGCCCCTCCAACCTCCTGAAGCAACTTTCAAGCCTAAGAGACACTAGAGATGGGGAGTTTTCTCTACAGCCTGGTACCCATCCTCCCTCTGCTTCCAGCCAGATTCAAAGGGGCAAGACCAAAGAAAAGAAGTCGTCAGGAAAATGTCAAGTAGGGTGTGGAAATGGAAGACAATGTAGGAAGGTGAAAAGAAAGTGATTTTAAAAGACTAAAAAAGGAGAAAGGTTTGTTCAGGGGTATATTGGAGCCAGCTCACACTAGCTCTGAGTTGACTATTAAATTTTCTTTTTTTTTTTTTTTGGAGGAGGGGAGGCAGAGTAATTGGGGTTATGTGACTTGCCCAAGGTCACACAGCTAGTAAGTGTGTCAAGTGTCTGAGGCCGGATTTGAACTCAGGTCCTCCCCACTCCAGGGCAGGTGCTCTACTAACTGCACCACCTAGCTGCCCCTGACCATTAAATTTTCAAATGCTAAAAACGAGCACTTGATTTATTGTGTGGCTGATTGTCTAGAGTTAAGAAAGTGATGGAGAAAATGTCAAAAATACAGATTAAACAGAAAAGTGTATGTGAGTACATTTCTCCCCCCCCCCACACACCCGAGAGTTGGGTGTTAATATTAAATATTCATCAGCACACCCCTGGGGGTTTATTCCTCTAACGAGGGCCTGACATGATTAGAAGTGTGTGAGACAGTCTTGGAACAGGTTGGATGGATATAAAGGTATGAGCCCAAGAGGAAGGCAGTGTTTAGAGTGTTGATCTTAGAGTCAGAAAGGCCTGAGTTCAAATCATACCTCTGACACTAAACTCAATTTATAACCATGGACAAGTCTTTTATCCTCTCAGAGGCTCAGTCTTTTCATCTGCAAAGTGGTTATATTAACACCTGTGTTACCTACCTCGTTAGGATTATGAGGCTCAACAGAGATAAAGCATGTACAGCAGTATATAAACAACAGCTGTTATCATTCAAAGAGGAGTATAGAATGGTGCTATTGTAACATATAAGCAAGCAGAAACTTCACCAGCTGTGGTATATTTTATAACAGGTTAATGATTAAAGGGAAGCAGCTAGGAGGCTCAGTGAATAGAGCACTGGGCCTGGAGTCAGGAAGAGCTGAGCTCAAATCTGGCCTCGGATACTTGCTAGCTGTGTGACCCTGGGTAAGTCTCTTATCCCTGCATGCCTCAGTTTCCTCATTTGTAAAATGAGCTGGAGAAGGAAATGGCAAACCATTCCAGTATCTTTACCAATAATATCCCAGATGGGATCATGAAAAGTCGGACATGAACTAAAATGTGCCAGGCACTCAAGAATGCTAGAGAGTCTTCTATTAAGGGCAACTAGGTGGCATAGAGTGCCAGGCCTGGAGTCAAGAAGACTCGAGTTCAAATCTAGTCTCTGATACTTACTAGCTGTTAATCCTGGAGAGGTCACTTAACGTCTGTTTGCCTTAATCCACAGAAGAAGGAAATAGCAAACCACTCTAATATCTTTGCCAAGAAACCCCCACGGACAGTATTAGCATGCCGTAGAGTCAGGAACAACTGACCAGTTGGACAACAACAGTGACTAAGAGGATTTTTAGAGTTGGGAAAAACCAACTTGAAGGTTATTTAGTGCACACATTTCATTTGACCCCTACCAGAATTGTGGCCTTATCAAAATATGAAGGTGACCCTGAGTTCTCAAAGACCATGCCAGTGTAACCCAATGTCTGGCAGGTCCTGCCAAGCTGGACAAACTGTGTCCCTTGCCTTTTCAAACAATGCAGCCCTGAACTTGGATTCAGGAAACCCTGGGTTTGATTCCTGCCTCAGACATGATCTGGACAAGTCGCTTTGCCGCTCCAAGCCTCAGCTTCCTCACCTGTAAAATGAGGCGATTGCACTAGTTGAGCCTCCAAGGTCCATTTCAGCCTGAATCTGGTCCTGTGAGCCTACTTCAGTGGGTCCAATTAATCAGACCATCTCTATGGCTTGAAAGAGTCTCATTCTGCATGGGTGGTGGGACCAAGTGCATTAATGAACTCGCAGCTTCTTTTAGCACCTACTACTTCGTTTTATCTTATTGGTGATCAAACTTGAGACTCTTAGAAAATCCTGACTTCATTTCTCTTTGCGCTAGGCTGATTGTTGTTGTTCGGTCATGTCCAACTCTTCGTGACCCCGTGGACTATAGCACACCAGCACTGTCCATGGGGTTTTCTTGGCAAGGATACTGGAGTGGTTTGCCGTTTCCTTTTCCAGTGGATTTTAAGTGACTTGCCCAGGGTTACACAGCTAGAAAGTATCTGACCTGGATTTGAACTCAGTTTGGGGTTTTTTTTTGGCTTAGTGTAAACATATTTAATGTCCCTGAAATTACATTTCCTTCAACACCTATAAAAAGCTCCAGGACTTCAATGGATTTGAATAAATATCCTATGAGATTGTCACACATGCTTAATTGACTTAAAATAACAGTGTACAATTCAAGACCCTTCCAAAAACAACTAAAGCTTTCAAAAAATGTATAGTGCATTAAAGGAAATCTTACTCTAAATATCAGAATCTACCAGTCTCACAAATGAATGAAACAGCCAAATAAAAAGTACTCATTAGATGACATATGAAATGACAGCATGAAAAAAGTGAAAGAAATGCACCACCCAGTCAATCATCATGAATTTGTGATATTCTATTTTTAAACAGAATCATCATGGTAATACAAGTTACATCCTTCCAAATACAGAGCCAACTTTAAACTCCAGAATTTCAAGAGTGTTGTTCTCAATGCTGAACTATGTGGCCCAGATCTCCCTCCGTAATGTAATTTCTTTTTTAATCAGTTTCCTAGCAAGTCTTTGTCACCCAGCAAATTCAACAAAGATAGGCCTGTCCTTCCCTCTGGACCCAGTAACTGTTGTCCTCTGTAACAAGAGGACCTGAAAAACAGGGTGCTGAATGCCAGCATTCTTATCAGAAAATTCTCCTAGGGTTTGAGGAATAGAGAGGAGGGGAGATGTGCATAAGCCTCAAGAACTGCTCTCAAGAACCTTGGCTTTCTTTTTCTCACTCCCATGCCCAAAGTAGCCTTTGGGGGCCTTGGGATGGGCATCCAGCCCAGAGGCATTGGGGAAGGTGGTGCTAAGAGGGTGTGGCATCATGCCACCCAAGGAACAACTTTTGGACTCCTCATTTCCTTTCTTTTGGCAAATGACTCTGCTTTAACCAGGTACTCACACCCAGGGTTCTTCCTTTTCCCAGAAGTCAGCCCTCTTTTCATTTCAGGCTCTCCATTCCCTCTCATGGCATGTAACAGTGGGTGCCCTGAAAACACAGCAGAGAAGAGCCAAAATTTACCAAGCCAATTTGCTAATAAGATGTTGCAACAATTCAGCTAGCAGCTGCTGTGGGGGTGAAAGACCAACACAAGCCCAACAACAAGAACGCTGCCAGCACAGATTCTTTTGATCTGCTTTAGTAAGGAAAGTAACATTAAGGGGTTAACAGTCTTATTTTAATCCAACATATACATATAAACTCACTAAGTTCAGGAGGAAAAGCCAGCAACCTGAACTTCAGAGCAAATACAAATATAAACATCAACAGACAGACCTTGTCTGATTCAAATCTCAATGCTTAGTTACCAGGGTTTAACAAAGTCCCAACATCCGAGTTTGCAAGCTGGAGGGCTCTTAACTACAGCTGCCCAGAGTCTCCGCATCAACACACCTCCAAGAGTGAAAGCCCCCAGCAAATAGCTCTGTTCTCTCTTTTTATACACTCTTTAGCCGTTATCAACCCTCAACTGAGAGACCAGAACTCAGACTCCTACTATTGGCTCTGGTCTTAGCAACTCCCCTTAGGACCCTGAGGGCTTCACACCCACATAGGCTTAGCACCTAGTAGATAGGGGTTCAGGCCTGGGCCTTTGCACCTAGTAAGGCTCAATCAAAGACACTTAATCAATCATTCTGAAACAGTAAGAAAGTCCCACCTTAGTTACCAGTGCATAAGGAGATAATTGTCTTTGCTGACTTACTATGTTTTAAATCCATTGATGGAGACAGTTGTCTGACTCCACGCTCAGTGCAGGCCATTTAGTCGCCTCTAACTATGCTAATAATGCCCTCCTAATCAGATCAGATTATGTCTACAAGGCTGGATTAAAGAGCCAAACTGCCTTACAAATACAGCATTTTAGTTTCAGTTGTTTGTTTTGGGTTTTTTTGAGGGGAGGAGGGAGTTGGGGGTGTTGGAGGCAATCAGGGTTAAGTAACTTGCCCAGGGTCACACAGTTTGAGGTCATATTTGAACTCAGGTCCTCCTGACTCCAGGCCCAGCTCTCTATCCATTGTGTACCTAGCTACCGCTGCTATTTTAGGTGGGTTTTTTTTTAACTTAAGTTTTTAAAGATCAGTATTTTTCTTTTTGTCCAAACCCATGCACGCTCAGTGTGGGGAATCCCTCTACCAATAGTCAATAAATATTTTTTAAGCATTACTATATGCCAGGCACTTTCCTAAGCTCTGAGGATACAAAGAAAGGCAAAAATCAACAATTTATATAAGTTTAAAAGTACCTAATATGTGCCAGGCACTGTGCTAAGTGCAAGGGATACAAAAAAGAGGTTAAAAAAAAGTCCATACCCTAGAAACAATATTGAAATAACTGTGTACAAACAAGTTAAATACAGTATAAATTGAAATTATTTGGAGGTTCTTCCATAACTCACAGTCTTAGAGAAGTTCTTGCAGCATTGAGAAGTGAAATGACTTTGTCAAAGTCATACAGCTAAAATGTATCAGAGGCGGGACTTGAACCCAAGGCTAGTTCTTGATACCACAGCTTCTACTCCCCAAACTCAGCACAGCTGCTAAATTCATCCCGTAAAATATTGTAGTACTTCTGTTCTTCACCCCTACAACAGCCCCGCCTGGCATCATGAAAATGTGCCTGGCCTACTTCTGAGGAGGCAGTCAGCCCCTACCCCTGCTTACATTAGCAAGTGAGGAAGATAATTAGAAATAGGCTCCACCAGATGAGCAGGCAGTGAAACCAGAATCCAGGAGCCACTCGGGTTACTTAAGAGAAGAGATAGAGACAAGGGAAACAAGAAAACTTTTCACAAAGCCACCCCCTCCTGGCAAGGAATTAGGCCAATTCACAGGTTTTAGGAAGAAGGGAGATTATGAATAAATGAATGAATGAATGAATGAATGAATGAATGAAGGAGGATTTGTGTAGCACTTACTACAGCACAGAGCACTGTACTAAGTTCTGAGGTTACAAATGGAAAAATGATACGGTCCCTGCTCTCAAGGAACTTACACTCTACTAGGGGAAGAGGACACAACACATAAGAGGTAGAGCTGTGGGGTAGAAGGAAAGGCCAAGTGGCCCTTAAGGGGAAGAAACAGACCATATGGTCGGGCCCAGTAGCACAGAGGGCAAGTCATTGAGGTGTGCTGGTAAATGTTTAACAACCAGCTCTGTGAGGAAGGAGTGGGATATATAAAATACACAATACACACAAATTATACAAAAATACACACTTTTAAGTTTAATTTACATAATTAACATTTCTTTGTCACCTTTTTTTTTGAGGCAATAAGGGTTAAGTGACTTGCCCATGGTCACGTAGATAGAAAGTATCTGGCACCTGGGCTTGTTGTGCTCTCTCCACTGCACCACCCAGCTACCCCTCTTTTACCTTCTTAAGAATCTAGACCAGGGGTGGGGAATCTGCAGCCTCAGGTCCTCAGATGCAGCCCTTTGACTGAATCCAAACTTCACAGAACAAATCCCCTTAATAAAAGGATTTGTTCTGTAAAACTTAGACTCAGTCAAAAGGCCACATCCAAGGACCTAGGCAGCCACATGTGGCCTCAAGGCCCCCACTCCCGGTCTAGACAATCAACAGAATAAAGCAAGCCCTGATTTGCCGGGTTTTGTGGAATTTCAAGTTGTAAGCCCTTACGCTGAAAATTTAACGATCAGCTCTCTCCCAAACAGGCTCCAGGACACCCCTGCAGGCAATCCAGATTGGCTGGAGTATAGAGGGGAAATAAGACGGATGTACAAAAGGGTCTCTATTAGTGTAATTTTGATTACTAAGCTATATTCACTTGTGATAATGAATTAGTGGACAGTGGAGAACACTTTGATACTAAGAACCTTCTTTGTGGGGGTTTCAGTCAGTTGTGGCTACTGAGGAGGCAGGGACCACAGCCTCAGCACAGGTAGTTTCTGAGTCCTGTCTCCACTATCCTATCCTATTTGGATGATGGCTGTGGGGACCAGGTTGGAGGCGGAGTTTCAGAGCTGCTTCTCTCATAGGGCTTCTAGGTAGGAGGTTCTGAGCTGTCTCCACTGGGACCTACAAGGGAGTAGGGTTGCAGCAAGGGTGGTTTTCCTTAGTTCATTAATGCAAAAAAAAAATCACTCATACCACCTCCTAGATCTCTGGGGCATTTCGATGCTTCAGCTCAGCAGGCTTGCTATTATCATGACTGCAAAAGGTTTCAAAGTTGACCCAGAAAGGTTTTCATTGTGATCATAGAGGGGACACAGATTCTGTTGCAGCAGCACCCATTTTATGAATTGGCTTCTTCGATAGTCAAGACCAGACTGAAAGTAGTCTAATATCTAACATTCTAGGCTGATAGGTGATACTGTGGATAAAGTGTGGGACCTAGAATCAGGAAGACTCTTCCTGAGTTCAAATCTGGCCTCAGACACCTTCTAGCGGTGTGACCCTGGACAAGTCACTTGACCCTGTTCGCCTATCTGTAAAAATGATCTGGAGAAGGAAACATCAAACCACTCCAGTATCTTTGTCAAGAAAACCTCAAGTGGAGTCACAAAGAGTCAGACATGGCTGAAAAACAACTAACCAACAGTAATAATTGAACACTTAAGATCAGAACAAAATAAACTCAGAAACCTTTGGCTCCATGGAGACCGGACTTGTGATTTCAGTGGTATAAAAAACTCCCAGGTGAGGAAATTCCTTTTATCAATTCAAGTCAGCCTCTTCTCTGTTACCTAGTCTTAGAGTCTTGATGAAGGCATGGAAAAGTTAAGACTTGTCAAGAGTCATATTTCCAGTATGTGTCAAAGGCTACACTTGAACCCAGGTCTTCCTGGCTTTGAGATGGGCTAATCCTAACGCCACACTGCCTCTCATCTTGCACTTAACAAAAGGACGTTTACTTTGCAATGGCAGAGGAAGGAAATTCAGATGAGCAGTTTCCTCTGTGCTGGTATTTGTTATGTTATTAAGGTGCTTGTTGGAACCTCAGTGGGGACCTAGAGATGCCCATATGGTTACATCAGTCGTCCAAGGCTTACTCCCCTGAGCCAATTCAATCGAGAGGACAGTTTCGAAATCTTTTAAAGAACTAACCTAAGCTTCATGGCAGAGATCTTGGGAGATGTTCCTCTTATCTTACCATGCCTCTTGGTGGCAGTCTTAAAAGTCTTCTTTAAGAAGATTGGCAACACATCTGAATGGCGTAGAAACTAGATTAAACTGTGATTAGGAAATATTTAACAAAGGAAATAAAAATACAATAAAACAAAGATAACATCTCATTTTAAAACTAACACCTGCTGGCTGGGATCCCGGTGTAAAGATTAACTTCCCTGTTTCTATTGAGTTTGACACCAATGGTCTAGAGAACCATCTGCTACTTAAATGGCCCGAGGGCTATTACTCAACAACGAGAAAAGCTTTGGACAGGTAGACCTGGAGGAGAGAAAGGAAAACTAAGACAGAAAGACAAGGGAGTGGCTAGCCACATGGGAACTGCCCATCAGCTGATGCTAATTATAAACTTTTTATCTTCTAAAAAAAATAAAAAGATAGAAAGATAATAAAAATACAATAAAAGACAATGAGCAATGTCCAGTGGCATAGGGACCACTGCCCACAATGCTGAGCTGAACCATGCCCCTATAGGGTGGACTGGGCACTGAAGTAAGTGGCTACCAGTAATGGGCAAGAACCTTGACATGCCTCTTATCTCTTCCTCTGGTGCTGGGCTGAGTGCTGTCCCAGGTGCTGCCTCTGTTGAGACCCGGATGCTGCCTCCCAAGCCAGCCCCTGAAACAGGGGGCAGGAACAATACCACTACCACCCCTATTCCAGGGCTTGAGTGCTGCCCCCCCTTTGCCAGGCCCAGTACTGCTGCCACCACAGGGGCACTTAAAGAAAGGTTTGCAACTTAAGTGGAGACTAAAAAAATTTAAACCTAAAGGATATATGGTCAAATACATAGAATTGACATCAGTTCTTGACCTCTCAATGATTGGGGAGGGGTAGGAGGAAGGGAGAGAATTCAGAATTCAACTTTTTAAAAAATGAACGTTAAAAACAAATATTTTTTAAAAAAGAATGTAAGGTCAAATAAATAATTGAAAAATAGACAATTTTATCCAAAAAAATGAAAATAATGAGGTATATCAAAACTTTTTGAAACAACCAGAGCAGTTATTAGGGGAAATTTATATGTCTAAACACTTTCATCAACAAAAGAAAGAAATAAAGCTCATCGAATTGGAATACAAGTAAAGAAACTACAAAAGTAACAAATAAAAAAAGAATTCTAAATGTAAAGTAGAAATTACAAAAACCAAAGAAGAGAGGCAATTGAAAATAAAACCACTTAATTGATAAGTAAAACTAGGAATCATTTTTTTTTCTTTTAAAACTAATAAAATGGGTAAGGTATTAGCTAATTTAATTTTAAAAATAAAGAAATGCCCAAATAACCAAAATCTAAATTGAAAAATCAATCAATCAAACTTATTAAGCACCTACCTAGGTGTCAGAGGCTGTGCTGACAGCCAGGGATACAAACAGAAGACAGTCCCTGTCCACAAGGAGCATACAATCTAGGAATTCAGACAAGATAAAGGACATTTTTAGTAACTTTATCCCAATTACATATCAATAAAATCAATAACTTGAGTGAAAGAGATTAGTATTTACAAAAATCCAGATTAATAGAATAAAAATAGAGAATTTAAATAACTTGGTCTCATAAAAAGAAATTGAACATGCCAAAAATTAATGCAGCTCCCTAAAACCCCAGGCCCAGATGAATTTGTAATTATGTGACAACAATTTACTCCAATATTACATCAATTGTTTGCAAAATAGAGAAAGAAAGTGTTCTATCAAACTAAGAAACAAAACTACAGAATAATATCTCTAACGAATACATTGCAAAATATTGAATAAAATATTAGTAAAGAGGCTATGATAACATATTACAGAATTCTTCTCTATAAACCTGTTAGATTTGTACTAAGAATGCAGGATTGGTTTTATTATGAAAATTGTAAACATAATAGACCATATTAATAATAAAATCAAGAAAAATGACCTGATTATATTAATAAATATGGAAAAAAAACTTTTAACAAAATGCAACACTCATTTAAAACAAAAATAAAAAGCAAAGTAACAAAAGGATCTTTTCTTAACATACTCAATAGTATCTATCTAAAACCAAGAGTGAGAATTCTCTAATGACATAAAGAAATGCCTGAGTCCTTTTCAATAAGATAAGAGGAAAATAAGAAATATCCATTAATGTGCTTCTGGAAAATTCTGGCTATTTAAACAAAACAAGATAAAGAAACTGAGGCAATAATTACACACAAAGAAGAAGCAATTATTGCTTTTTGCTAATGATGTCATTAAACTGTACATTCCTTTTGGTACAATGACATCATTACCAGGCATACGCCCTAAAGAGACCAAAGACAAAGGCAAAAGATCTATACATTAAAAAAATATATAATGACATTTTTTATAACAAAGAATTGGAAATAAAATGGTGCCCAACAGTTGGAGAATGGCTAAATAAATTATGAGACATAAATATAGTGGAATTTTATTGCGCCGTAAGAAATTATTGAAAACATAGATTCATAGAAACCTGGGAAGGCTTAGGTGACTGGATACAGAGTGAAATGAATGAGCAGAACCAACAATTTGAAGATTACAATAAGGGAAAGGAAAATAACTTTGAACGACTTAAGATAGTTCTTATCGATGCAACGACCAGTCATCAATATAGAAGATTGACAACGAAGCACATTTCTTATCCCTTCTCAGAGGTAACATCCTAGAGGCCCAGAAGGGGCCATGAATTTTCAGACAGAACTGTGTAGATTTGTTTCTTTCATTGTTATTGTCATTTTTCAGTTTTGTTTAATTTTTCGTGACTGCATTTGGGGTTTTCTTGGCAAGGATCCTGGAGCGGTTTGCCATTTCCTTCTCTGGCTCATTTTACAGATGAGGACACTGAGGCAAATAGGGTTAAGTGACTTGCCCAGGGTCACACAGCTAGTAAATATCTGAGGTCAGATTTGAACTCAAGGCCACCTACCTCCCATGGATTTGTTTTGTTTGACTATAATTATTTGTTTCACATAGGGGTACGAAGAATCAGTAAGCAGTGAGAATGATATTAAAAAAATAAGAAAAAAGCATCTATGAAACATTTAAAAATACACATTCGACAACAGAACATTCAGAAGGTGACACAAGTAAGGCAGTTTTGTGTCTATTACATTAAAATTTAACAGGCATTTAAAAAATGGTACATAACAGAAGCTGACGGCTTAATGCACAAATCTCTTTTTCTGTTCTTTTTATACTGAAATGTTCATGTTGGCTTATACTTAAGGGCAGCTAGGTAGTGCAGTGGAGAGAGTGCCTGGCCTCTAGCCACTAACCCAAAGAGGGTCCTCAGAGTCGGACATAACTGAATAACAACAAACAACAATAAAAGTTTATGGGCTTAGGGAATATCCTGCAGGAACTGAGGTATTAAATGACTTAACTATGTCATCAGAGCTAGTAGGGACAGTCAAGACTTGACTCTAGGTTTTCCTAACCCCAAGTCCAGTCCTCCATCCACTGCCTTCAAGCTGAGTCAATATATATACCTTGGTACTTTATGGGAGGGTGGGGCAGGGGGGGAGAGGAGGAGGAGGAGGGGGAGGGGGAGAGAGAGGGAGAGGGGAGGGGGAGAGAGGAAGAGGGGAAGGGAAGGAAGAGAGGAGGGGGAGGGGGAGGGGGAGAGTAGAGGGAGAGGGGAGGGGGAGAGAGGAAGAGGGGAAGGGAAGGAAGAGAGGAGGGGGAGGGAGAGGGGGAGAGAGAGGGAGAGGGGAAGAGAGAGAGGAAGAGGGAAAGGGGAGAGGGAAAGAGAGGGGGAGGAGGAAGGAGAGGAGAGGGAAGAGAGGGAGGAAGGAAGGAAGGAAGGAAGGAAGGAAGGAAGGAAGGAAGGAAGGAAGGAAGGAAGGAAGGAAGGAAGGAAAGAAGGAAATAAGGAAGGATAACTGCCTATTGTATGCCAGGCACTGTGCTAAATAAATCTTATCTTATTTGATCCTCACAACAACCTTAGGAGGTCGTTACTATTAATATCCCCATTTTACACTTGAGGAAACTGAGGCAGACAGCAGTTAAGTGATTTGTCCAAGATCATACAGCTAGTAAGAGTCTGAGGCTGGATTTGAACCCAGAGCTCTAGCCACTGTGCCACCTGGTACCCTGAAAAAGATGACCCCGGGACTTTTCCCCTTACAGCACAGTTCTCCCTAGTCATACCACCAGAGCACATCTGAAGACCATAAGGCAAAGAGCCTGCTGAAGGTGATTCAGGACCTCTTTATGATGCTGACAGGTCTACCAATGGAGAAAAGGCTCCTCCTACCCACATGGCCAATTATAGAATTGCCACACATGTTCCTTCCACTGTCTTTCTGAGGCACTTCCCTGTCGTACCATCACAATTCCAGAAGCAACTCTTCAGCATCCTCCACAGGGGGAACTTGCATCAGCCAAGTAGACTGAGGGGGTCTGTGCCAGTGCCAGACCCCTATTACATGTAATTTACATAAGCATTTCATTCAGAAGGTGCCAAACTCCTTTGGTTGAGGCAGTTCCCTCTCTAGAGCATTTACTTCCTATAACCAGTGAAATCACATGTACGGACCCTCTCTCCATCCCTGATCGAGTCCTTTAGCAGTATGACATAGTGGAAATATCACCAGACTTGGAGTCAGAAGGCCAGGCTTAAGTCTAGACTTTACCATTTAGTAATTGTCCCAACCTTGGGCAAGATTTTTAGCATTTTTCTTCATCATTGAAGTTCAGATAATATTTGCACCACCTAATTCACAGAGTTGTAAAGATTAAATTATATAAGAATATTAAATCAATTTAGCTATTACATTATACATATATTACACATATAAGACATGTATGTCTATATGTGTGTGTATATGTGTGTGTGTGTGTGTGTAATATACATTGTGTAATAGTATACACAAACACACCCCTGTGATACTGGTAAAACAAACTACTCTTGGTGAGGAAATTTCTCCTACTAATTTCTCCTTTATACTTTATAATCTTAGGGATATTCCTGGTGGCATTGAAAGGCACTGAAAGCCTAGGACATGCAGCCAATATGTGTAGGAGGCAAGATTTGAATCCACATTTTTCTGATTGAGAGACAAACCATGACTTCCTCAAACATCATGTAGCCCCACCTCCCCAACTCCTATTTGCATTGGGAGAAAGCAACTTCCACTACTCCCCCGGAGTTCCAACAACAACCCTACAACCAGGGTGGGGGCCATTGACACTGTTACCCATGAGTAGCTCCTGGCACACTTCCCATTGACCACCAACTAGAGATCCCACCTGCTTCCATAAAAGGCACCCAGAAAGCAAAGCCACTTAAGACAGTCACTACAGAAACAGGTCCCGCAAACCAGAGGTACACTTTATTCCTACCCCATTCCCCACCCACATACACAAGTTCCCTGGAGTACATAGACCTAAATCCACCATAAAGTAATAATGAGACAAATTTGCAGGCAATCTATGTGGCAAAGCAACAGCCCACACCTCCCAGCCATTGGAAGTCCCAGTTTCTCTTCATAGAATCCCCATGAACCTCCCCCTAGCAATAGTCCTCCTTCCCCTATCCACTCCCAGACTCTAAGGGCTAGCATTCTCACAGAGTCCCAAAGTGTTCCCCTCTATGAGTACAGCATGTCTTCATTTGTCCCCAAGCTCCCAATGCAGATGTTACTCCCAACCACTACTGCTTAAGTGATACTACCACCAATACCCACACGATCTCCATGTGTCCCACAAGGTCAAAATTTGGTCCATTCCATAGTCCATGCAAAGGGGAGAGGAGAAAGAGGGTAGCATTCTCTCCTCCCCTCCAAAAGCAATTCCCTCCCAGCTCCTGGAATCCTCAGCTCTTAAATTTGGAATCCTCTCCCACTCAGCTGACTGGCTCTGAACTAGTTTGCTATATTTATATATAGCCCAAGAGGCATAACTTAGTCTTCTTTGAACAATCACAATATATTTCCTTCATGGTGGTGTCATCCATCTTTATCCAAAGACTCAAGACCCTTATGATCCTTTCAAATTCATTAAAAACTTAATCATAAAAGGTTTACTTCGATTGATGACTGATTGACTGATTCAATCAAGATGTCATGATCTTCTGTAGTTAATTGAGGTTTGAGGTGAACCCCTACCCTTACCCTCATGTAAATATGCTATATACTTATTAGAGCAATCACTTAAGAACCCTGAGGCACCCTAAATCACTTTCTCCCTTAAGATAGCCAACAGAATGAATTCATTATTCTATTCTTGAGGAAGGGAATAATTTCACAAATAATTTTTCCTGTATGCTTATTGCTTTAAAAAGCCAGTAACATTGGACACACTCTAGATGCTGAATTACTACAAGCATATTTAGGAAACCTTGGAGGTATACACTGACAAGTATTCTGATGTCTCATGCGGAAAAACAAAAACAAACCAAAAAGTGAACCCTTATCCCTTGTACTTACAAAACAACTGAATAATTAGATTCCTGTGATACAACATCTACTTGGGTACTCTTCTCTTGAGGAAAAGATAAATAAGGGAGAGGAGAGTTAAGAACCAATTTCCCGTACTCTATAGAAGTTGGTTTTCAGTTGATTTGTCAATATTTCCCAAGACAGACCAGAAACAAATTCAATTAATTTAAATTCAACTTGATTAAATTCAATAAACATTTATTAATTGCCTACTATGTGCAGAGTACCATGATAAACAACCAGAATACAAAAATAGATACAACATATGCCTTTTCTCAATGAGTTTACAATACAAAGGAAGGTAGGGTGGGATGGGGTGGGGGGGGCCGGGGGGGGGCGGTAGATATTTACACAACTGTGATACAAACCCATTAGGGTGAGTGCAAAGAAGACTGGCAAAAATGCTGTGAAAATTTTGTGGTAGAAGAGAACATTTTCATCTGTGCTCTCTCAAGGAAGTCAATAAAGTCTTGGGGGGGGGGAAGGGAAGAAACAAGCATTTATTAAGCACCTACTATGTGTTTTACATACACTTTACAAATGTTATCTTCATAACAACCCTGAGAGTGTGAGTGCTATTATGACTCTGGTTTTACAGTTGAAGACAAAAGTAAAGTGACTTGCCCAGGGTCACACAGCTAGTAAGTGTCTGAGGCTAATTTGAGCTCAAGTCTTTCTGACTGTAGGTCCAGTGCTCTATCCACTGTGCCACCCAGATGCCAAGAAGAGGCTTCTTGGTTAATCAATGCATCAGTGAATGCCACATTCATAACTGCTTTGATTTGTTGGGTTTATTTTTGTTTTTTTTAAGACCTCAGAATATTTCCCAACAGCCTGCCTGCTTTATATGGAGAAAATTTCGTGTTATAGACTAGTTGCTACTTTCACAGAACTCCGTAAGGGATTCTTCTTGGGATAATTGGTATTTTCTTCCCATAGTCAAAGATGTATAAAACACTGGGTTATATTCCATATTTAGGAACATGGATCTGCTTTTTGTGAATAAAAGTTAGTCCAGGATATTATTTTCTTACTGTGTATCCCATATTATAAATCTTCTATAATGAGACAGGTATTTATAATTCTTGGAGCTCATGAGTAATGGTAGGATTTTATCTCTGAAATATTGTCCCTTTTAAACACCTAAATCAATCTAATGTTAAAACATTACTCTCTGGGGTAGGGGAAAGAGCAGTCAAGAATAGAAATGAAATACAATCCTAGATTTTTGAATTAGAAGGTATCTTAGAGATCAGTCAGTCAGCTCATTTTTCAGATATAGAAACTGAGGCCTAGAAAGTTAGTGATTCGCCTTAGGTTATACAGGTTGCAAGTGACAGAAATGGAATAAGGACCCAGTATTCTTTTCATTATGTCATAGCTGCCACAGTAGTAAAACTGGGTTGAACAACAGGCATGGAGCACTCATCCAATCTAATAAACATTTGTTAAGTACCTACTATGTGCTGGGCTAAGTTATGGGAATACAACAGTCCCTGCCCTCAAGGAACTTACAATCTAATGGATTGTATCATATTGGATAAAATAATAAGATGATCTTAATGGATTATATCTAATAGATTGCAATCTTATGCCCAATCTAGTCTTTGATCACTTAACTCCTGCCTGTTTCCCATGTTTCATACCATGCCTCAGGTCTACTCCCCAGCTGGTCCTGAACTTTACCTCCTTACCTCTTGGCCCTGAACCATGACTCCTCTTATCAGGAAGATCAGGTTGTCCATCCCCGAACACAATCCTTGACCTGGTATGATGGGCTCATGGACACTACCATCTTGACAGCTTTTTTTGTCTAAGAAGGCTTCATTTGACGTCTTGGCATTTTATTGTATGACCAAATAGCATTGGTTCAACTGTTCAAAAGGTCCTGTCAATTTTTCCCTAAATAAGATCTCCATCTCTTTCTCATTATTTCTATTATTGTGTCAGGCCATCTTGTCCTGGTTAATTGCACTCATCTGCCTTTTCTGACCTTGGTTCTTCCCACACACAGAGAGAGACCAATACCAGATAACAACTTTCTTTTTCTTACTTCCAAGCCTAAACTCCTTTTAGTTTTCAAATCCTTCTGTAACCTAACCTCTTTCTACCCTTCCAACCTTATTTTCCCCAATGCTCTTTAATATGCCATCTTTTGTTCTAGTCAGATCATCTCATGACTCTTCTATTTTAACTTACTTTTTAGTATGAATTTACTCTTCGAAAACAAACATTTCAAGACACAAAGGGATGTACAAAAAAAAACTGTGAACTTCTGGCATATGCACTTTTTTATATTTTTATAAATATGTAGTTATTATATATTATATTTCTATAAATACGTATATTTATAAATGTATTTTTTATATTTAAAGTTTAACAATGTAGTAGCAAAATTGCTTTATGTCCCCCCTTACGCTTTTTTCTTCTGTGCCTTAAAATCTTTTATTGATCTTTTTTATGTGCCTTTCAATATCCACACCCCACTAAGTAGAAATCTTCCCTTGTCATAGGTGTACAGTCAAGCAAAACAAATCAAAACATTGATCATGTATAAGATTATATATCTCATTCTGTACCACCAGATGATCTCTGCTAAGAGGATGTAAGCATGTTTCATCACCAGTTTATTGAATTCAGGATGGGTCAGTGCTTCAGTTGGAATTTTGAGTTTTTTCAAAGTTGTTTGCCCTCACATTATTATTGTGGTCATCATATAAATTATTCTCTTGGTTCTGCTCACTTCACTTTGCATCAGTTCGTACAAGTCTTCCCCTATTTCTCTGAATTCACTATAGTCATCATTTATTAAGGCACTATAAAATCCTATTATACCATACCACAATTTGTTTAGCCATTCCTCAAATGATGAGTATCCACTTTGTTTCCAGCTCTTTGCAATAACAGAATGCTGCTATAAATATCTTTGTGCAAATGGGTTCTTTCCTAATCTCCTTGAACTCCTAAAAGAGCATGCCTAATAGTAGCACTGCTGGATCAAAGAGCACACACAGTTTAGTGACTTTCAGCATACATTTACAAGTTACTTTTCAGAATTTGAGGATCATTCACAGCTTCACCAATGGTGTGTAAGTGTGTGCTTGTCCTCCCAGAACCCTTATAACAATTTCTATTTTCCATTTTTATGTCTTTGCTAATAAGATGGTAAAATAGCAAGTAAAGTGGGACTTTTTGTTGTCTTTTGTTTTGGAATGGTTTTCAGCACTAAGGCAAACAAGTGCCTTTGAGTCTTGCCTTTGTTTCAATCAAGAGTCTTTGATGACCTGCTTAAGTCATGGGAAGGCTTAGGTCACATGGTTTTAAGTTGCATGGTTGTGATGCCCTCTGACCCTGAAGAAGAATATATTTACTCTGAGGTTATCTTTGTTTGGGGTCTCACTCATTGGAAGACTGTTCTTGTGATTTGACCAGACAAGACTCTGGGTAGCAGCCATTGAAGCTACCCCGGCTTTGAAAACCCAGATGTTGGGGCTTCTCTTTCTGATAACTATGTATGTATGTATTGCTATGGACAGACAGAAGCTGTCTGCTGATTTGTGTTATTTTGCTCTGTTTATATAATTTCTCCTTGTAATTTCTGTTTGTGTTTTCTCTGAAGTTCAGGGTGCTAACTCTTTCCCTTGAACTAAGTGAATGATATATGTATGTTTAATTAAAGTGAGATTGTAAACCTCTTAAAGTTGCTTTCCTTAGAAAAGCAGATCAAAGAACCTGTGCTAGTAGCCCTCTTGCATGCTGTATCAGTAATTAAGGTGGGACTTTTTGCTGTTCTTCTCCTAAGTGCCTGTAAAGATTCTGGCCTTTATTTGAATGGGGCAGGTAAAATAGGATCATCTTGGAATGTTTCTCAGCACTAAGACAATCAGGAGTCATTGACTTGTATATGGTGGTACTAGGGATTAACTTTCCCACACCCTAAATGGGATTTTTCACTGTTCTTTGAGTGTTTCTCAGCACTGAGGCAATCAAGTGCCCCAGGGCCCTGAGTGGGTATATAAGATCAAAGGTTGGTGTTTGACTTTTGGGGCTCACTCATGGAAGGAGTGTTGAGACTCTGGGCAAGCTGTGGTAACTGCTGCCTGGTTTTGCTAACCCAGACCTATTGGTTCTTTGATAACTATGAATTGTGATTTGGTCTGTTTATATTGTCTCTGTTTGTAATTTGTTTGTATTTGCTCTGAAGTTCAAGGTGCTGGCTTTTCCTCCCGAACTAAGTGAATGAGATTTGTAGGTTTTATTAAAGTGAGATTGTTAACCCCTTAAAGTTACTTTCCTTAGTAAAGTAGATCAAAGAACCTGTGCTGGTAGCTCTTGTTGCTGGTCTTGTTTGGTCTTACATGCCACAACAGCTGCTAGCCAAATTGTTGCCACATGTGCTGGTGTTATTGGCCTTACACAGCCATGGTAGTGGCAAGGAGCATTGTTGTTACAGATGGATGTGAAGTGGAACCTGAAGATTGTTTTAATTTATATAAATCCTTTGGTGATTTAGAGCATTCATAAAACTGTTAGTAGCTTCAATGTCTTCATTTGAGAACTTATCTTCTATCATATAGTAGCAAGATATAGTCTATCCTTTATAGTCTATATGTCTATATATTTTATAGTCTATTAAGTATGATTCTTATTCTCATACATGTATTAATTCTCTATCCACCTTGGGCAGTAGATTTTCATCAAAGAAGTTTGTTGGGAAGGTTTTTCCCCAACCAATAATTTCTCCTTGACTCTAATTGCATTTATTCCACTCATGCAGATGTGGTTTTTTAATTCAATTTTACGTAATTTAATTTGTCTATTTTATCTTTTATGATTATCTCTATGCCTTGTTTAGATAAAAATTCTACCTTCAAACCACAGTTACAAAAGGTATTTCGTCCAATTTTCTTCTATTTTTTAACACAGTATTACCTTGTACATTTGGCCATGTATCCTTTTAGGGCTGATTGTGACACAGAGCATGAGATACTGATTCAAATCTAATTTCTGTTCAGGTTCCACAACAGTTTTTGTTAAGTCAGGAACTCTTACCCAAGGAGTTGTAATCTTCCATTTATCAAACCTACTGCGTTACTATCTATGATTGAATGTTTTTGGGTCCTATTACATCCCACTAGTCAACTAATATGTTCCTATGAACTTAATATGTTCCACAGATCACTTTTTCTATTTTTTAAACAGTACCAGATAGTTTTGATGAGTTCTGCTTTGCAGTGTAACTTGAAATCTCTTATTCCTTCCTACTTTTTTTCATTATTTCTCAAGAGTCTCGATCTTGCTTTTTCACCCCCAGTTGAATTTTATTACTATTATGACTACATGTTTAATGGCTAAAATAACCCTTGTGTAGTTTGATGGATATAGTACTAAATAAGTTAATTAATCTAGATTATATCACCATTTTTATTATATTGACATGACCCAAATATAAGCAATTAATATCCTTCCAATTTTTTTTTTATAAAGAGCATGGTATATATGTTGAGTAGTCATATTCATATAAGCCCTCTGTGTGCTTTGATAAGTAATCTCCCAAATATTGCATACATTCTGTAGAGTTTTAAATAAAATTTCTTTTTTAAAAGTTCTTTCCATTCAGTTTTGTTGGCAATTTATATAAAGGTGGATTTGTGGGTTTCATATCCTTCTACTTTTGTCGTTCAGTCGCTTCAGCTGTGTCTGATTCTTCATGATTCCATTTAGGGTTTTCTTGGCAAAGATGCTAGAGTGGTTTGTCATTTCCTTCTCCAGCTTATTTTATTGATGAGGAAATTGAGGCAAACAGGGTTAAGTTACTTTCCCAGGGTCACACAGGCTAGATTTGAACTCACAAAGATGAGTCTTCCCAACTCCAGGCCCAGCATTCAATCTACTGGGCCACCTCACTGCCCACCCTTCTACTTTACTGAAGTTATAAATTTATTTCAATTAACTTGAGTTTAATCTTTACAATCCTCTGAATAGACATCATATCATCTGCAAATAGTAATAAATTCATTTTCTTCTTGCCTATCTTATTCCTTCCATTTTTTTTTCTTAGAATACCACTATACCTAACATTTCTGAGATATATTAAATAATATTGGTGATGAAAAGCATCTTTGATTAACCACTGATCTTACTGGAAAGGCCTCCAGTGTCTCTCCATTACATTTAATGCTAATTCTTGTTGTTGTTTTGATAGCTTATTGCTTACCAGGTTAAGGAAAGATCCATTTATTCCTAAGAATTCTAATGACTTTTTGTTAAAACATGAGAGTTTTATTTTTTTCAAAAGCTTTTTTTGCATCTATTGATATAACTATATGGTTTTTTATCATTTTTGTTATTCATAAAGTCTGTTATATTTCCAGTTTTCCTAATGTTGAACCAGTCATGCACTCCTGGAATAAATCCAATCTGATTATAGTGAATAATACAATATTTTTAATATATTGCTGTAGCCTCTATGGTGATATCTTATTCAATATTTTTTAATCAACACTTATTACAGATAGTGATCTGCAGTTTTCATTTTCTGTTTTATGTCTCCCTGGTTTGGGTATCAGAATTATATTTGTTACATACAAAACATTTTGTAACCTCCTAACTTTTCCAGAAACAAGATCTACTCTCCTTTCATTTGTGCTATTCTCCAAGCCTGGAATCAACTAGACTATAATGATTCAATTCTATCCATTCTTCAAGACCCAGAAAAAGTTTACCTCCTTCTTGGAGGTCTTCTCTAACTATCCATAGGATTATATCTTCAGGGCCAGAAGGGACTATAGGCCCATTTAGTCCAACCTCCTCACTAAAGTGAGGAAACTAGAGCTCAAAAGTGACTTGTCCAAGTTATAAGTATTAAATGTCAGAGGAGGGATTTGAACCCAGGTCTTCTGACTCAAAATCCAGTGTTCTTCCCACTGTACCATGTGACTGCTATCTAGCATGAATATAGATCTTAGACTTGGATACAGGAGATCTTGACTTTAAATACCAGCTCCGTTGCTTACTAACAATGTAACTTTGGGAAAGCCACTTAATTTCTCTGTGCCTCAGGATCCTCACCTGTAAAATGTGCATAATAATACTTTGATTACCTATATGATGGGGATTTTGAAAAAAACAGTTGGCAAACCTCATAACTTCACAAAAATTCATTACTATTTGCCTTATAATTATATTCACCTATTTGGTTTGGGACCAATAATCAAATTAACATTACCATTCCTGGAAATGGTAAGTTAATCAATTGCCCCATGGTTCCACTCAACATTGCTGCAAGTTCTCAGACCAAAACACCCTTTCTTGGCTATTATTTCCTTATATATACTGTCTTCTCTTATTAAAATGTAAGTGTTGTGGGTGGAGCCAAGATGGTAGCTGGAAAGCAGGGACTAGCATGAGCTCCCCACCAAGTCCCTCCAAAAACCTATAAAAAATGGCTCTGAACCAATTCTACAACTGCAGAACCCACAAAATAGCAGAGGGAAGCAGGGCTCTAGCCCAGGACAGCCTGGACGGTCGCTGGGTGAGGTCTATCCCACACGGGAGCTGGGAGCGAAGGGGAGCGCAGCAGGGCGGAGCAGAGCCCAACGTGGGCGGTGCGGACCAACCAGACCAGGAGCCAGGAGAAGCGGACCCTAGCGCCCTGAATCAGTGAGCTGCAGCAGTTACCAGACTTCTCAACCCACAAACACCAAAGACAACAGAGTAGGTTAGTGGGAAAAGCTGCTGGGGACAGGGATAGAGTTTGCGGTTCAGCCACTGCCCCAGCAGAGGTGGGGCAGCTACAGAACTACAGCAGCAGTTGCTTCCGGCCCCAGGTCCACCTGGTGGGAGGAATTAAGTGGCGGATCAGAGCAGGAGTGAAGAGCCTGGATATAAGTCCAGTCTGGGTTGGGGGTTCTTGGGGAAGGAGGAGTGCTGGTGTGGCAGAGCTGGCACATCCCCCCACGCTTTGAACATAGAACTCTTTAGTCTACAAGCAGTCATACCCCGCTGAAAAACTCAAGGGTCAAGTAAGTTGGCTGGGAACATGGCCAGGCAGTGAAAACGCACCCAGATTCAGTCTCAGACTTTGGAATCTTACTTTGGTGACAAAGAAGACCAAAACATACAGCCAGAAGAAGTCAACAAAGTCAAAGAGTCTACAACAAAAGCCTCCAAGAAAAACATGGACTGGTCTCATGCCATGGAAGAGCTCAAAAAGTATTTGGAAAAGCAAGTTAGAAAAGTAGAGGAAAAATTGGGAAGAGAAATGAGAAGCATGCAAGAAAACCATGAAAAACAAGTCAATGATTTGCTAAAGGAGACCCAAAAAATACTGAAAAATATACTGAAGAAAACAACACCTTAAAAAAATAGACTAACTCAAATGGCAAAAGAGCTCCAAAAAGCCAATGAGGAGAAGAATGCCTTGAAAGGCAGAATTAGCCAAATGGAAAAGGAGGTCCAAAAGACCACTGAAGAAAACACTACCTTAAAAATTAGATTGGAGCAAGCGGAAGTTAGTGACTTGATGAGAAATCAAGATATTATAAAATAGAACCAAAGGAATGGAAAAAATGGAAGACAATGTGAAATATCTCATTGGAAAAACCACTGACCTGGAAAATAGATCCAGGAGAGATAATTTAAAAATTATTGGACTACCTGAAAGCCATGATCAAAAAAAGAGCCTAGATATCATCTTTCAAGAAATTATCAAGGAGAACTGCTCTGATATTTTAGAGCCACAGGGCAAAATAGAAATTGAAAGAATCCATCGATTGCCTCCTCAAATAGATCCCAAAAAGAACTCTCCCAGGAATATTGTCACCAAATTCCAGAGTTTCCAGGTCAAGGAGAAAATACTGCAAGCAGCCAGAAAGAAACAATTTGAGTATAGTGCAAACCCAATCAGAATAACCCAAGATCTAGCAGCTTCTACATTAAGAGATCGAAGGGCTTGGAATACGATATTCTGGAGGTCAATGGAGCTAGGATTAAAACCAAGAATCACCTACCAGCAAAACTGAGTATCATGTTCCAAGGCAAAATATGGATTTTCAATAAAATAGAGGACTTTCAAGTTTTCTCAGTGAAAAGACCAGAACTGAATAGAAAATTTGACTTTCAAACACAAGAATCAAGAAGCATGAAAAGATAATCAAGAAAAAGAACAAGAAAAAGAAATTGCAAGGGACTTACTAAAGTTGAACTGTTTTGTTTACATTCCTACATGGAAAGATGATGTGTATGATTCATGAGACCTCAGTATTAGGTAGCTGAAGGGAGTATGCATATATATATATATATATATATGTTTATGTATATATATGTACATGTGAGTGTGTATGTATGTATATATGTATGTATGTATATATATGTATATATATATATATATATATATATATATATATATATATATATATATATATATATATGGAGAGAGAGAGAGAGAGAGAGAGAAGAGAGAACGGGCACAGGGTGAGTTGAAGATGAATAAGGGATGAGAGAGGAATATATTGAGAGAGGGAGATAGGGAGAGATAGAATGGGGTAAATTATCTCACATAAAAGTGGCAAGAAAAAGCAGTTCTGTAGGAAGAGAAAAGAAGGCAGGTGAGGGGGAATGAGTGAATCCTGCTCTCATCAGATTTGACCTGAAGAGGGAATACCATACATACTCAATTGGGTATCTTACTCCACAGGAAAGAAGGAGGAGGAAGATAAAAAAAGGGGATGATAGAAGGGAGGGCAGATGGGGATGGAGGTAATCAAAAACAAAAGCTTTCGAAAAGGGATAGGGTCAAGGGAGAAAATTCAATAAAGGGGGATAGGTTAGGAAGAAGCAAAATATAGTTAGTCTTTCACAACATGAGTATTGTGGAAGGGTTATACATAATGATACACATGTGGCCCATGTTGAATTGCTTGACTTCTTAGGGAGGGTGGGTGGGAAGGGAAGAGGGGAGAGAATTTGGAACTCTAAGTTTTAAAAATAGACATTCAAAAACAAAAACAAAAAAGTTTTTTCATGCAACTGGAGAATAAGATACACAGGCAATGGGGCATAGAAATTTATCTTGCCCTACAAGAAAGGAAGGGAAAAGGGGATGGGAGGGGAGTGGGATGACAGAAGGGAGGGCTGACTGGGAAACAGGGCAACCAGAATATACGCCATCTTGGAGTGGGAGGAAGGGTAGAAATGGGGAGAAAATTTGTTATTCAAACTCTTGTGAAAGTCAATGCTGAAAACTAAATATGGTAAATAAAAATAAATAAATAAAAAGAAAAAAAATAAAATGTAGGTGTTTTCAGGACAGACTCTTGCTTGTTTTTGTATGTTCTATCCTTAACACAGTGCAAGGAAAATCGTAAGCTCTTAATAAATGCTTTTTCATTCATTAATTAAATAGTACATAATTAAGTTATGCTTATTCTATTATTTTGTTATAATTTGATGATTTGCATATTTGTGAAGTTATATGTCAATATACCAAAGAGCAGCATTATTTTATATCAGGCATCAATATTATAACAGTGAAAAATTAATGCTGTTATCATGTTAACAACTATTAATTGGGGATCTTTCTTTTATTTCAGTTAAAACCCAACTCCTGAAAAGGTCAGTCAGTCTCTGAAGGGCATGGTTGAATGATGGGATTGCTCCCAAGGCACATGTTCTTTAAGTAGATTGGGCAGAACTCTACCCAACAGGGAGACCTAATTTCTGTTTAGATTATAAACAGATCTAGTCAGGATGAGCCTTTGTCTGAGGGAAGGACACTCTCTCCTATCCTAGATCCCCTCTTTTAGCCAGTAAGGCAACACAGTTCACAAAGGTGAAAACTAGCTGGAGATGTCCAGATGGAAATGGCTTCCTTTGCCTTGGGGCTGCTGAGTGTCATGATCAAGCCACATTCTCAGCAGACGACCTAAAGACTTTTAGCCCACCCCCTCATTAAATGTTCACCAGTCAGAGTTGGTTTTCACTTGTCAGGGGAGTTCCCTTTCAGAAAGGTTTTAATGCATTTCAGCATCTCCCTTGGTGTCTTTGGTTACCAAGAGAAACCATTGACCATCAATTTATTGATCACTGTCTAGCCTAATTAACAAATAGATTATTAATTACCCAGAAACTGTCTCAGGGTTTTCATTTGTCTCAGTAGGCATTTTATATAAAATTATAATTATATGCTTAATTTATCATATAAAATATACATAATATATGATATATTATGTAATTATATTTAATAAATATTTATAATTATGCTTGCCTAATACATCAGTGGTGACACAAGTAAGTAAATGTATGTGTGTGTGTGTGTGTGTGTGAGTGGGTGTGTGTGTGTACACTTAATACTTTACCGGATCCATGATTTCATTAACCTAGGTACTTCTTCCAACCCATGAACCAAAGTATAAATATAATGGGGTTTAGACTGTGGGAGCCCCGTTGAACTCCCCTTGAATCTTCCCATTGGATGAGGCATTTGCCTGAGGCCATAAGCCTTTCATTATTGCTAGGCCCAAATCTCTAGGTTACTCTTAACCTAGCCTAGCCCTCCATTGTCCAGCTACTTCCCACCCTCGATCCTATCAGAGTGTCTATGCCCAAACGTGTTACCCTTAAACTAGTCTAGCCCTACTTTGGTCTATTATCCCCAGGTAGCCTTCAGCTACTTCCCACCCTTAATCCCATTCTCTTGGTTCCTGGAGTCTGACCTCACCCCAGTCCCATCAAGCTCTTCCTTATAGACTCCTCCTCAAAACCCTCCCTAAACCCCTCCTCCCATCACCCCAGGACCACCCTAGATCCCTCCCACAATCTTTCTGTATATAAGTTCCATCTTGCCTCCAGGAAGGGACTCAGATTGCCCCTCCCTCACCAGAAGTGGGACTTCCTATATCTGTCCCCAATCTTTTGGCCGTCTTGTGAAAACAAGCATCACAAATGGTGTTTTCTTAAGAGTCAACCCAATATGGTGAATCTGTAATAAACTCTGTTTTTCTTTAGCTGAGAAGGCTAGAGTCGAACCCAGTGTGTTGGTATTCTGGGGTCTTGAGCACCCCTAAAAACATGGTTCCCTGACCTCCTCAAATATATATCATAATAATGTTAAGTGGTTCAATTCAACAACCATTTATTAAGCACCTACCTATAAGTACAATATTTCTAGGGACTGAGAATACAGAAGAAGAGGGAAAGAGTCCCTGCCCTCAACACTTACACTCCATTGAGCAGACAGGGCACATACACAAATGAATCATGGTAAGGCATTTTGAAGAAAGAGCAAACACTGAAAACTGGGAGAATCTGGGGAAGTTTCATGGAGGTGGTGGCACTTCCTCTAAAATATCATTATTTAATACTTAATTCTATGTTGTCAGTTCTATATTGTCTTTCTGATGAGGGCACAGTCTTTGGGAACCCCCTTGAACCTGGAGTACAGTCTCTGGGAACCCCCTTGAATCTTCCCGCTTGATCTGGCCTTGGCCTGAGGCTACAACCTTACATTAGGCCCAAATCTCTACCTAGCCTTGCCATTTATTGTCCAACTACTTCCCACCCTTGATACTATCAATATCCGGGCCTTCAGCTACTTCCCACCCTTAATCCCATTCTCTTGGTTCCTGGAGTCTGACCTCATCCTAGTCCCTGGAGTCTGACCTCATCTAGGTCCCATCAAGCTCCTCCTTAGACTCCTCCTCAAGACCCTCCCTAAACCCATCTAGTCACCCCAGACCACCCCTCAATCCCTCCCACAATCTTTCTGTATATAATCTTCATCTTGCCTCCATGAATGTGCTCAGATTCAATCTAGCTCAGTAGATTGAATCTGGCCAGCTTGTGGAAACAGGTGTCACAAAGGGTAGGATTTCTTAAGACAACCGATTACGGAGAATCCCTAATAAACTTTGTCTTTTCTCTTGGTGGAGAAGGCTTGAGTCGAATTCTTTTGGCAGGACCCGGCATGTTGGTGTTTTGGGGTCTTAAGCACCCCTAGAAACCTATGGTTCCCTACTACCATCATTTTTCTTAAACCTCTTCATTTTTTTGGTTCCCTGAGACCAGGAATACTGTTCATCTCAAGTTCTTCTCCAGCCAAGACTGGAAGGTACGCCTCTCCCTCTCCCAATCCCCTTCTTGTTCTCCAAGCATTTTGGAGGTGATTTTCGGGCCTGACTTCCCAGGTCCCCAGTAGGTCAGACAGCTGCTCGTTGTCTCAGACTCAGCCTGACTCTCTCAGGTTCTCAGTCCAGTGGTTTATGTTTGAGGCCATGGACCTGGGCACACCTTCTGAAGCATAGAGGACAAGGACGGACACCCTATCCAGAAATGCAACCCCAATTTTCTCAATGCTCTCAGCGCTAGGGAATGGGAAAACCTCAGGTACCTTTTTGTGTTTATTTTTCCTGTCTTATTTTGTTCCTTTTTGAGGCTTACTCCCAGATCCTCCCTGCGGAGGAAGGGACTTTCAGCCCCCCAAGACCATAATGGGTCAATCCTCTTCAGTCCCCAAAAATTCACCTTTGGCTTATACAAAATTAGAAAAAAATTTAGTTTCTCTAAACAACTTAAAGAGAAAAAGCTTGTGTATTTTTGCAACACTGTTTGGCCTCAGTGTGACCTAGAAGGCCAGGAATCATAGCCCTTTGGGGGGACTTTACAATATAATACTCTTTTGCAGCTAGAGTTATGCTTCACAGAGAAGGAAAATGGAGAGAAATTTCCTACATAATGGCCTTCATTGAGCCTTCTCAGAACCCCGTTCTCAGAAAAGATTGTAAGATGCTCACAGCTAGAGCCCCCCTCCCCCCACAAAGGGGCAACGGGGGTCAACAGCACATTTTGGATAACCCCCTCCTTATGGCCCCCAGGGCTTTGGCCCCAGCCCCTCCTCCTGCTCCCCTACCTCCCCAGAGCACTCTTGTTTCCCCCTTCTATGACCATCCCCTCTTTCTCTTGGTTTCCTGTAGTGCAACCCCTCTCTTTTCCTGCTTCCTTCGCAGTCCAAGTCTCCTACCCTGCATCTCCTCCCATGGCCCCTTTCCCTTTGGTGACCCCTACTCAGGTCCCAGCCAAGGGTCTGGTTGAAGTGCCTCCCTGTGTGGTCCCTTCCCCTGAAGGGACCCCTACTCAGGTTCTGGCCTCATGGCCTGCCCCTATTTCAGGCCCTGCAGTATCTACCACCATGGGCCCTACCCCCGAGGCAACCCCTACTCAGGTTTTAGCCTCAGGCCCTGCCCCCACAGCAGTACCTTCTCCCCTGGCCCCTCTCTCTGAGGTGGCTCCCACTCAGGTCTCTTTGGTATCTCCCTCTCTGACCTCTACCCCTCCCCAGGTATTAGCTGATCTTCTCCCTTGACAGCCAGATGCCCGGGCCTTGCAGTCTAATCTAGGTCAGCTGGCACCCCCCAGCCCCTCCCTCACCAGAAGTGGGACTTCCTATATCCGTCCCCAAGCTCCAGGCCCCACAGCGCCTTCAAGGCTTTTTCCCCTGAGGGAAGTTCCTGCCTCTCCTACCCGGACAAGTAGAGTGCATGTTCCATTCTCTGATTTTCCCTCTCAAAACCATTTCCCTTTGAGCTGACAGTGATAATGCTGATCCTCTCCTCCTCCTCCCTGACACCTCAAGTACACTTGGCCTCCGGAAGTGGGAGGATAACTCCCTAGTTAACTTAGGAAACTCACTGGGGGGGGGGGGGGGGCGGCGGAGTTCAGGATTGTTGGGTATGTCATTCACACCCACAAGGCAACTCTCATCTCCCACCTCCTGCTATTTTTGCAAAAGCCCCCCTACCCAACATGACCTCCTCAGAGGTCTCTGCCTCTCCATTTATGCTGGCAACAGCCTTATGGGCTACTCTTTCCATCTCAGCACCTTGTTTCTCTGCAGCAAGTTCCAAAGCCACTGGACAAGTTAATACCCCTGTTAAAGGAGGGTTTGTAAGAGTTTCTGCTGGTCTTTTGACCTGCACTATCTGTGCAGATACAAGTGACAAGTGCCTCCAGAACTTTACATCAGTCAGCTGTACCAATTGTGATGAGGGTTTGGGGTGAGAGGTGCTCAACACCCCAAAGTACTGACACACCGGGTCCTGCCGAAAGAATTCGACTCAAGCTTTCTCAGCCAAGGGAAAAGATAAAGTTTATTAAGAGTTAGCCACATAGGCCTGCCCCCAAGACATCCCACCCCTTGCGATGCCTGTAAGGAAAGCAGGCCAGACCAATCTGAGCTAGATTGGATCTGACCACCTTCATGGAGGCAAGATGGAGATTATATACACAAAGGTTGTGGGAAGGATTGAGGGGTGGTCTGGGGTGGCCAGAGGAGGGGTCTAGGGAAGGACTTAAGGAGGAGTCAAAGGAGGAGCCTGAAAGGACTGGGATCAGATCAGACTCCCGGGTGGGGGAAATAGCTGAAGGCTATATGGAAATGACAACCCATAAAGGGCTGGGGTAACAGAGCTAGGGTATAGCTATTTTGATCAGGATTAAGGATGGGAAACAGGATTAAGGGCGGGAGGTCATTGGGAAGACAAGATTAAGGGTAGGAAACAGCTGGACAATAGAGGACTGGGCAAGGTAGGCATTTGGGCTTAATGGTTATAGCCTCAGGCCAAGCCCAGGTAGAGTGGGAAGATTCAAGGAGAGTTCAAGGGTTCAAGGGGTTCCCAGAGACTGTGCCCTCATCAGGAGCATTTCCTATTTGCACCTATGACCACATTCCTCCCCCTACTCTCTTGGTAGGCTCCCCTTTTTTAAGCTTCACTTCTAAATTAAGCCACAATGCCACAGCTCCTTCTAGTTACAACACTCTCATTGATCTCTTAAGGATACCTCTCTCAACTGGGAGCTTAACGTGCAACCATTCCGATCCTTGGGGTGTCCATACTAACTCACCCCATCTGTGCCCCCAGAGGCTATACCTTCCTTTGTGGGATTGGTGAACCTGGTGAAAAGAATCCTGGGGAAGAGGTGAGACAAAGTGCCAGCACATGGCAAGACCCAAGAACTACTGTCTTGGCCATCCAATGCTTAACTCCTTACAAGGACTTTGGGGTGTGTACTCTCGGATTTTTGGCACCCCCCTTCTCCATTTTTAATGCCACGTTACCCAAGATCTCCAACTTAAAGAGGGAAAAGCATGGGTTCTTTGGAAATGTCCTCTGGTTCCTTAAGAAGGGAGCAGAATATCTCATGCCCTGGTATGGTCACCTATAACATGAACCCATTCTCTCTAACCTTACAGAGACCATTCACTAGTTGGCAAACAAAACAGTTTATGGTCTCCAGGAAATCCAGCAATCCTTAGATTCCCTGACAAAGGTGGTTCTAGATAATAGAATAGCCCTAGACTACCTACTTGCCTCTAGTAGGGGGGTATGTGCTCTAGCAAACACATCCTGTTGTATATACATCAACAACTCTGGGCAGGTAGAGATCTATACTGAACGTATTTTGGAAAAAGCTACTTGGATGAAAGAAATCCATAATAACCTCAGTCCCCCAAAATCATCTTCATGGGAATCCTGGCTCCTTTCTATATTAGCCCCTGCTCTAATTCCTCTATTGGCTATATTCCCCTTGTGCTTGTTTGGTCCTTGTTTGCTTAACATCCTCACCAGGTTTGTCTCCTCCAGGGTCTGAGCTATCAACTTCCAAATGACTGCTCAGGCTGTGTATCAACCTCCAACTGAATCCAAGGTCTCCAGTCTGCTGGACCTGGCATCCACCCAGTTCTGAAGTCTGACACTTGAACAAGGGACCCAGAGAGGCAGGAACAGCTCTACCCCCCTAGCCAGCAGGAAGCAGTTCCAGAAGCCCGAGACCTTTGTCCCTTACCCCCAAAAGAATTTGGGTCCCATTTGTTTGAGGGGGGAAATGATGGGGTACAGGCCCCAAACGGAGACCTTTTCCCTAACCCAGAAAGGCCCATTTGTCTATAGGCCCTGGAAGAAACCCCTACCTTGAACTCTCCTTGAATCTTCCCGGCTTAATCCGGCCTTGGCCTGAGGCTATAACCTTACATTATCAATAGGCCCAAGTCTCTACCTAGCTTTGCCCTTTATTGTTACTATCAATATGCATGCCTTCAGTTACTTCCCAACCTTGATACTATCAATATGCATGCCTTCAGCTACTTTCCCCCCCCCTTAATCCCATTCTATTGGTTCCTGAAGTCTGACCTCATCCTTGGACTCCTCCTCAAGACCCTCCCTAAACCCCTCCGCTAGTCATCCCAGATCACCCTTCAATCCCTCCCACAATCTTTTCTGTATATAAACCTCATCTGACTTCCAAAAACGGCACAGATTCCTTAAGAGTCTAGCCTATGGAGTGGCTTCTTGAGGATCTGGCCAATATAGCTAATCCCTAATAAACTTTGTCTTTTTCTTTGGCTAAGAAGGCTTGAGTCGAATTCTTTCGGCAGGACCCGGCGTGTTGGTATTTTGGGGTCTTGAGCACCCCTAGAAACGTATGGTTCCCTACCATCTTCATTTTTCTTAAGCCTCTTCATTTTTATTGTTCACTGTTGCTTCTGGGTATATTTTGTATCATCGATATGATCATAAGGTCCTCATGTATGCTTGGTAAATATTAAACACTTAGTCCTTATGATTGTCTAATTAGTCAGGATTATAAATTGCAGTGAAAAACACATTTTAGGTGGGATGATCCCAAAGCACTTTGTAATGAAATATAAGCAATGTATCAGTTTTATGGAGGGAGAGGCTGTTCCCAAGTTGCAACATAAGAGCAACAAATACCATTTATACAACTTTCTACTCTTACAAAATGCTTTTTTATATAGTCTTTCATTGCATCCTCAAGGCAGGTAATATGAGCATTAGTATCTCTATTTTACAGATGAGGAAACTGAGGTTCTAAAACTTGTCCAGTGTCTCAAAGCTAGAAAGTTGTGGAGCTGAGCCTGGAACCCTGATTTGCTGACAAGGCACAATGTTCTCTCTCTACCTTGCTAAGATTCTTTTTCCATTGCCTCAGACATAACATAACAGCTACATGGGACTATACCTGTTGGCATCTTTGCAAGATATTTTGATAGATTGCTTTATGTGCTGCATGATTTAAAGCCATGGGAAGAGAAAAGGAGAATTCATCACTTACAGATAAGTGTGAGTTATTTGGCATTAGCACAGGGCTCAAAGTTGGCTGCATTAGAGGCATTTATAATTTGGTGATAGGTTCACAATGTTATTACTCTGAACTCAGACGGTAATTAGCTTAGATAGTTACTTCCTACATCTAAGCTGTTTGCTTTTGTTGAGTTAATAAAATTGCATTTTGGGGAGAAATTATAGCGTTTTCCAGAGTGCTGTGCACAAAGAGTGTGATGAACAGGGTGCTCTGGTGCCTAGAATCTGCAAAGGACAAAGTAATGAAGACTTAATGTAGCCTTTTATCTCCTCACCTAAATAGTCATGCAAATAAGTGGCTCATGTGAGTCCGCCTCATTGTAATGGATAGGGTTTCCTGCTTGGTCAAAGAAAGCACCATGTTTTTAGCTTTGAGCTGAGACTCTTTTAACTGAAGCACTTCACTGAAAAGATACTGTTTAAAATTCAACTGATTGTTCCTTCCAACAAATCTATCACTTCCCTACTTAATGCATTTTCCCCACTTCATGCATAATTACCCTTAGTTATGAAGAAAAAGGGACAGTAGGTGAAACCAACCTATTCAGCACTGCCGCACTGCCATCGGATAATCACTGAACACTGGGGTCCTTAAAAGAGTAGAGTCTGTAGAAAAAAGAAAAATATGGTGAACGACTTTGTCCTTGAACGAAAAGGCTAGGTGAGATCTACAGGGGGCTCTTCTTCCTTGAAACATTTTGGCTGATTCTGTCCAAAGCAAATAGAACTATGGATTTGGAATCATTTCACACCTGGAGTATTGCAATAATCTGCTAATGGGTCAGCCTGCCTCAAGTCTCTCCCCACTCCAATCCATCTTTCATTCAGCCTCTGAAGTGATTTTCCTAAAATGCACATCTGATCATGTCAGTCCCCTCCCTACTTAATAAACTTCAGCGGCTTCCTTCTGCCTGTAGCTCAGCATAGTGTGCCTGCGTAAAAAAAGATGCTGTGCTCTACAAGCAAAGCAGAACTGAAGCGGCTCAAAAGAAATGCGAGATGCACAAATTTAGGGAATCCACCCCAAATTTTCATATGGACTGTTTGTGCCTGACCTTTTTCTTTTTTCTACAGACTCTACTCTTTTAAGGACCCTAGCATTCAGTGATTATCTGATGGCGATGCTGAATAGGTTGGTTTCGCCTACTGTCTCTTTTTCTTCATAACTAAAGGTAATTATGCATGAAGTGAGGAAAATGCATTAAGTAGGGAAGTGACAGAAACTTCTATTAGTTTGATCAGCTACAGTTGGACACACTGTACCTTGACTTGTCATTTTGGTCCTCTTCAAGAACGATGGATAATCAATACCAAAGCCAACCACATATAAAATGCTCTGTTTGACATTCAAAGCCCTTGATAGCCTAGGCCCTCCTACCTTTCCAGTCTTCTTACACCTTACTCCCCACAACATACTCTTTCATCCAGCGACACTGGCCTCCTGGCTGTTCCTCAAACAGCTCCCCTTTTAGCTGTCCCCCACGTCTGAAACACTCTCCCTCCTCTGCTCTGTCCACTGGATTCTTTTAAGTCCTAACTACAATCCCATCTTCTATTGAAAGTCTTCACCAAACACTGTGGATTCCAGTGCCTTCCTTTTGTTAATTATTTCCTATTTATCTTATATATAGGTTGCTTTGTCTATATCTGTTTGAATGTTCTCCCCCATTAGATTGTAAGCTCCTTGAAGGCAGGGTCTTTTGTTTTTGCTTCTTTTTGTATCCCCAGTGCTCAGCAGAGTGCCTGGCATATCATAGGAACTTAATAAATGTTTATTGATTGATTGATTGTATCAGGAAGACCTGTGCCCAAATCCTGTCTTGTGTGAGCATGGACATATCACTTAACCTATCTGGGTTCATCCATAAAATTGTGAAGATAAGGCCTGAAATATCTACTTCATGGGACTACAATGTTTTGCAGATTCTGAAGCACCGTCATCATTTTGTCACTAAACTGACCGATTATTTGGTGGTTTCAGAAAAAAAATATGGCAAGACCTGATGCAAAGTGAAGTTAGAAGAACCAGTAACAGCAGTGTTGTAACAATGATCACCTGTGAAAGACTTGGCTATTCCGAATGATACAATGATCCGCAACAGTTCAAAGGACGCAGGATGAAAGATGCCATCCACCTCCAGAGAGAAAACTGATGAACTCTAAGTGAAAATTGAGGTATGATTTTCTCACTTTATTTTTTTTTTGCAATACGACTGACACAGAAATATGTTTTGCATGATTGCACATGTATATTTGGTATCATTTTGCTTGCCTTCTCAGTGGAAAGGGAAGGGGTAGGAGGAAGGAAGAGAATTTGGGACTCAATTTAAAAAGAAAAGAATTTTTAAAAATAAGTAAATAATGCTTTTTTAAAGAAAAAAATAGAAATCTCAAAAAAAGGAAAAATCAACTTAGAACCCAAGAACTGGCAAGTTTTGAGTTGGAATGTAGAAGAGGTACAAAATGTTTTCTAAATACGTAATACAGATGTCTTATATGTATTGTATACATGCATGTGATAGTTATTATATATAAATATACAAATAGGTATATATAGGTGTATATATTAGGTATTTTATATGAATATATAAATAAGTACATATGTAGGTATATATAATATAGGTGTATATAAGCAAGTATAATATATAAATATATGCTATGTAAATGTTCATATATATTTGTATATGAAGTTTATATATATGTATTACAGAATAATATATTATGCAGATATATATGTTAGCAATATAATGAGATTGCATATAATATATAGTTGTATCATATTAATAATCATTAATTAATCATATTAATATATTATACAGATTCTATTCTACTCCTAGGACTATGCCGGTAGCTCATTATAAAAACATGACAGCAAAATATTTTTCTATGGTGATGGTGATGACAGTAGCTAGTATTTATATGGTCCTTTAAGGTTTATAATATGCTTTATATATGTTATTTTAATCTCATAGCAACCCTATGAGGCAAATGGTATTATTATTCTCACTTTACAGATAAAGAAACTGAGGCTGGGAAAGGTTAAATGATATGTTCAGGGTCATATGTCTAGTAAATGTCTGAAAAAGAATTCAAATTCAGGTCTTGCTGACTTCAAGCCCAGCAAACACTCCAGAAAAAGCTGTTAGTGACAAAGGCAGCAGCAGAGACAATGGAGCGCTGGGGAGAGATCGCTGTAGTTGAAGAGGAAAAGCCCATTAGTGTGGATGTCCCAAGGAAGCGGGCAGCGGAGGGACAGAGAACAAAAGGCACTTGGAGCAGCCTCCCAAGGAGCCTCAAGGCACAAAGAGCTCACATAGAAAAGCGAAAGGAGATCTCCCTTTTCTTCTTTCTACAAGTCAAGTAGATACTGTACATGTTTGAGGAATGGACTTTCTAGTCTATAGGGGGACTCACCGCAGGGGAGCACTCTGAGATGGCAATTAACAGAATGCAAGAACCAGAGTCAAGAAGAACTGAATTCAAATCCTGCCTGAAAGACTTAGGAGTTCTGAGACCCTGGGCAAGCGACTTAACATCTCAGCCTGTTTCCTCATCTGCCAAATAAATAGAATACCACCTACCTCACAAGATTATTGTGAAGATCAAACAAGATAACACATGTAAAGTGCCACCTACATGCTAGCTAGTTATAGGTCACTGCGGAAGGGGGTGGAGTCATTGAAAAAGGGAAGAGAGCTTCTTGACCATCTGCAGGCCCAGAAGGGAGTCCTTTCGGTATATCGTTGTTGTATTAAACAAAAATTTGATCTCTAAGCTTGACGAGTGGGGAAGGAAGTGCAGGAACTCAGTGATCTGTCTTTTCTCAGCTTACCTGGTGGATTCTTCCATCCTTATCTTCATCATGAGGATCATGGGAGCCAGTGATCCCTCTCCATTCTCTTCCACCTGTCACCAGCAGGTCTGTATTCCTGGCTGAGCATTCCTTTGAGTCTGTTTTGGGAACTTCCTACCTGGATCATCTTCTATCTTCTTTCCCATGCCACCCTGGAAACTTTCTTCTGGGGAAAAGTTCAAGTTCATATTTCAGCTAGACTTATAGTGTAAGTACCTTGAAAGCAGGAATTATTTCATTACTTGTCTATGTATCCCCTAGCATGGTGCCCAGCATTTTCTAATATGTAAATTTTTGACATTTTCTAATACTTTTTAATATAAACATTTTTCTAAACTTATTACATAAATTATATAAATATTATATATAAAAACTTTTTAATAACATTTTCTAATACTTTTTGAATGATTGTGGTAGGACAGAGCATTCACCCCAAGATGCCAATGGATCCTCTATTCCAGTTCTGACTATCCCACTTAGTAATTGTGTGATCTTGGGTCATTTAACCTCTCTAAGGCTCAGCTTTCCCATTTGGAAAATACACTACCTATCTCAAAGGATGCTGTGCGGAGAGTATTCTCTCAATCTAGATACAAGGTCAGATGGGAATTAAAGGTCCTACAGGGCTCTAACGAGAAGAATATGTTTGAGCACTTGAAAATCTGAAGCCAAAAGAGTCATTTTCCTATCTGCCAATGAATCTTCCCTTTCATTGTTTTATAGCAGCATAGGCTAAACACTTGAAATGATCAGCTGCCTTGAGTATAATTTGGAACAAAGTACCCCAGTGTGGATGAATTTCTTCCATCCAAAACTGTATGTGTGTGTACGTATATGCACACATATATGCACATACACATATGTGCGCATATACACACATGTGTATATATATGTAAAATGAAAGTGTGTACGTGTGCGTGTGTGTGTGTGCATATGTGTGTATTAAGGTTACCTTTGAAAGCCCTGATTTGGCTCTGCCTTTACATTTGTCCTGACTCTCCTCCTCTGAGGCATTTGCCAGCAAACAATGGGCTTCTGAGAGTTCTGTTTCATGGAAAGCCTGCTTGAACAGAATTCCTGTTGTTTAAACCAAAGACATTCAACTCTCAATAGTCTGTATGAATGGAAGGAAGCAAATGCTTCCAGTAACATTTGAATAGCTCCCCAAACCTTCATCTTCCCTTTCTCGCCAGCATTTTTCCCCCACATGTCCCATGATGACAGATTATTTAGAACTTCAAACCCAGGTGGGACCAATGTAAGAAAGATACCTGTCATTTAGAAAAAGCAAGTGCTCAGTAAAGGGAATAAGAATGAGGCTGAATCTGTTTTCAGTTTGAGCTTAATTGTTAGGCTAAGAAATTAAATACCGGCATATTCATTTGATAATGCAATTCAACAAACATTTATTAAGTGAATATCATGTAGCATGTGCAAGGAATGGTGCTAGATTGTGGGGAGGAGAGAGAACCAGGGAGAGAAGAAAAAAATAATACCCACACAGCTCCTACTTGAAGGAAATTTACAATCACGTGGGAGAAAGAGATGCACAAACAACTCTGATTTAAAAAAAAAATAGTAGAAAGAATGAGATTCAACCATAGGAGAGATCCAGGAAAAGTACTGTGAGAAGGGAGATCTCACTTTCACCTGGGGCTGGGGTTATGGGGAAGGAAGTGGCATCTGAGTTTGGCCAACAAAGAGGGGAGAGATTCGAAGATCAGAGTTGGGGGTTGGGGCAGTACATTCCAGAGATGGGGGACAGCCCGAGCAGAGAGGGCAGGACTAGAACAGAAGACAGAGTATTCTAGAGTTGGCTAGAACATAAGGGGTGTAACACTGAGCCTTTAAAAAAAAAAGAATTTTTTTTATTTCCAAAGGTATGATCACAAATACACAAATTTACTCCCCCACCGCATGAGAGACATAATCCTCCTCCTACCCGTATATCACCTCAGTTCATAGTTTAGCTCAGTTCCCATAGAAATAGGAGCAAAAATCACCAAGCACCAGCATGGCTTCATTATACTAAACTAAGCAAATTTCCATTTTAATAGGGTGACTGGCCAATAGATCAGGACAAGGCAGACATGGCATTCCTAGATTTCAACAAAGAGCTTAACTCTACTTTTCAAATTTAATTTTATTTATTCTAAACTTAACAAAAGCCTCAGAAATAAGCTTTTTCATGTACGTAGCAGAACACAAAAAGATTGTACCCAAAACTGTGACTCTTCATTCCATACTTTGATTCTTTTAAAAGTGTATAAGAAATGTAACACTTTATTTTCAAAACTGTCCTGCTTGTCTGTGCCTCCTTCTGAACTTCTTAATATTCTCTTTTTTGCATTAAAAAAAATTAAAAGTTTCAATGACCCTATTTTCTTCCTTTTGGGGAGGGCATCACTCTTACTACCCCCTCTCTCTGCTTCACCACCAACATCACCACCCCTCCCAGATGAGCTAAGAGCCAAGATGCAGTGGGTTGGTGAGCCACACACCCTCTGAGCTCCTAGCATTCTTTTCTCACTCCTCCATCCCTGATGGAAGTGGTCTTACATTAACTGACCAAACACTTCACCTCCTGGTTCTCATCCCTCCAGAGAGAAAGGGTCTCAGGGTTGGGGCAGGGAGGCACCTGGGTGCCCCAGTAGGTCTCAGTAGCTTCTCTCATGTCATCCCTTCTCACAATTACCTCTTGGCAATCTCTCTGGCTCAGCCTCTCAGCTCCAATCTATATTTTTGACAATGGCAACTTGCATGTCTGGGGGTGGGGGAAAAGATAGGGACAGGGAATGGCGGAAGAAGCAACATTTTAACTCCTGTCTGTCCTCCCCGAGCTCCCAGTCAGCCAACACGCTTCTTCCCAGTCTTCTTCCAATGCCAAGTTCAAACGCCACCTGTCCTGTGTACACCGGGTAAAAGTCTGCCTAGTTGCCATGGTTACTGCTGGGCGTCTTATGTTCCCATGACAATGCTCACTAACCAGGCAAGTCAAGAGGAGTTATAAAACACAAGGCAATTTGAGGAGGGAAAATGCATTCTCAACTGGGGCGATCAGGGAAGGCTTCATAGAGAAGGTGACACCTAAATTGAGCCCTGAAAGAAAGGCTTCTAAGAGGGGACTTATGTAAATTCACAGGAGAAGGATCAAGCAAACAAGCATTTATTGACAATAATAGCTAGACATTTCCTAACACTTTATGGTCTGCACTTGACATACATACAATGATATGCTGGTTAATATTTAATGACTGGCTCTCTGGAAAAAAAAAACAGCATGCTTTTAAACTTAATCCACATTATTAACATTTTTTCCTTCCCTTCCTCCATCTACCAGAAGGTGACAAGCCCACTCTGCCCTCCAGAACAAAAGCAGCTGGTAAATGTCCCCAGTGCTACAAGAATGTAAATGAGATATGTTTAACAAAATAAATAAAAATATAATACAGCAAAGATAATTCTAATTTGTGATTTTCTAAGTCAATGTGCCCCTGAAGTTCTATTTTAGTTTGACTGGGGTGATCTAGATAATCAACAAAACAATAAACTGAGCCCTGATTGGAAGTATTTCTAAGTTGTAAATAATCCCATTGAAAATTTAACCATTAGTCACAAACATCTGACCCTGGCTTCATAAAGTACGCTCCTTCAGATTATTATCTCATTTGATCAACTCTTCTGGAGTTGATGCTATTATTATCCATATTTTACAGATGAGGAAACTGAGTCTGAGAGATTTGGATCAGTCACATTGCCAACAAATTTCTCAGATAGCTTTCAAACTCAGATCTTCCTGATGCCGAGTCTAGTACTCTAACTATGCCCACCTTGATGCCAACTATTATAATAGCTAACATTCACATAGCACCTACTTTGTGCCAGGTTCTGTGCAAACCATTTAATTATCTCATTGGATCGCCACAACAACCCTGAGAGGTAGATGCGGTTGTGATGCTTATTTCACAGGTAAGGAAAATGAGGCAAAAGTTAAGTGACTTGTCCAGGGTCATGTAGCTAGTGTCTGAAGCTGGATTTGAATTCAGATTTTCCTGACCCAGGCCCCTACGCATTGCACCACCTAGACGCCTACTATGTGCTAGGTACTGGTACTATTATGTGCTATGTGATGATGATATATTGACAAAAAAAAGAAAAGAAAAAAGAAAATATCCTTATCCTATAGGAGTTTACAATCTAATGTGAGTGGAGGAGGCACAGACATGCATAAACATATGTATGTATACACAGAAGCACAAAATACAACCTTTCTAGTGAGAGATAGCCTAGAGTTTCCAAAGGCCTTGTGTCATCTGGGACTATGGTGAGCATGACACCTGAGTTTAAGCCCTGAGACTCCTGATACCACTAGAGACATTTCCTTTTATGAAACCCTTTGCCTGGTACAGTTATGATTTAAATAAAATTTAAAAAAATAAAACTACCTTGCTGGATAATGAATGGATATGGTAGGTCAAATCATGGTTTTCTCTCTTTTTCAATATTTCAGCACTAAATTCTCATGCCTTGAATGTCTTTAAAATGTCCCCAATAATGGTTTGATACATATACAGTGCAAGTAATTTAGTATTTGCCTATTATACTTCTTTTAGAATTTAACGATTTTCCAGTTGGTTTTAAATAACGCATTATATTTCTCGACTTTGGGGACCATAGAGATGAGTCATTTGAAGCTAGGCCCCTCCTGTACATAAAAGGTACCATGGCACAGTGCAAAGAGAGTTAGATTTAAAGCACCAGGACCTGAGTTTGAATCCCAGGCCTTCTATTTACTAACTGGGTCACACTGAACAAGTCACTTAATTTTTCTGGGTCTCGGTTCCCTCATCTACTAAAGCAGGGTATTAGACTGGATCAGGCTCGAAGTCTATGATCCTATGCCCTGCTCAGACAAAGTGCAGCTCCTGTCCAAGACAGGTGTCTGTGATACTTGTACCCCAAACGCCAGGTCATGATAGCACCCAGGAAACATTTATTGGATGAGTAAATTCTATCACAGTTGGTACATGCCAGTTAATGATTAAAGGATGGAAGAGTCCATGATCGTAATTATAGCTCTTTACAATTTCTGTAAATTTCCAGGAAGAGAAGAGATTATTTTCTTAGAAAGAGAGGGAATAAGTTAGAGTGAGAGGCAGTATAACATGGTGCATAGAAATCTTTCCTCAAAGCCAAGAAGGCCTAGGTTTAAGTCTTATCTCTGACACATACCAGCTAGGTGATTCTGTCTCCTAATTTCTCAGTGTTCCAGGAAATTCTCTAAGACTGCAAGTTGTAGAAAAGGTGCCAAGTTGCACTGAGTTCCCTCACCCAGTAGTTCCTTCTGCCAATGAGGTCATGGGTCCACTCCCAAACCCTATTAAATTGCAATGTTGGTCTGACATAAATGGGCCTAAATATAGGCTTCATGTTAGAAGTGATCAGAGCATTCCCTAGGGAACATGACTGAATCAGTCTTACATGAGGTCAATATATGTGTGTTCAGCCTGTTAAAATCCTCTACGGATCACTAAGGAAACTTTCCTCCATAAACAGGTACCTTGGACTTTACTCTTTTACAGCTTCTTTCCTCTCTGCCTTTAACGTGGCCTTGATATGCTGTTTCAGTCAACTTCACTTGTTTAAAGCAATACAGGGATAAATGGGGTGTCGTTTACCCTACATACCTCCCAACTCCACTCTTCCCTCCAGAGGTAGTTAGGTGGCACAGTGGATAGTCCTGGTCCTGGAGTCAGGAAGACCTGAATTCAAATGTGACCACAGATACTTAACTAGCTGTGTGACCTTGAGAAAATCGTTTTAACCTCTGTTTGCTTTAATTTCCCCAACTATAAAATGAGGATCATAATAGCATATACCTCCCAGGTTAGTTGTGGGGACCAAAGGACATGATATTTGTAAAGTGCTTAGCACAGTGCCTGGCATATAATGGGCGCTATAGAAATGCTGGTTATTATTGTTATTCTTTGTTGTTGTTGTTTTATTATATGTTCTGCCCTCCTCTAATAGTTTTCACAAGGACTTCCTAGGCAATAAGGTTAAAGGCAGGAAGGGGGACAAAGACACTTTCAAGTTGGGGTCTGCCTCTATTTCAAGTTAATATCTTTATTATATAACTATGATATAAATAAAGGCAGGCAAGGGGACAAAGGTACTCTCAAGGTGGGGTCTGCCTCTATCTCAAGTTAATATCTTTATTATATAAATATAATATAAATAAATGTACTTCATGAAAAGGAAAATAAATTTATCATATTATTTCTTTTCAATTGTTACTACCGCTATCATCTTTACCTCTGTGTCTACTATTCTCGTCCTCCCTCCCAAGGTAACTTATATAACTAATTTCCTGGATGACAGGACAAATAAAAAATTATCTCGAAGAGACAACACTAACATGAAATTATTCTATACATCAATGGATCTATGATCTCATCTATTTGGGTACTGACAATCACTTCATTGGGGATCATAGGATTATAGATCTAAACCTGGAAGTAGAAGTGTACTGCTCTGGAAAGCTGATTGTTAAATTTTCAATACAAATATTTATGCCTCAGAAGTTGTCAGACACTACAAATCTGGGCTTAATTTATTGTTTTATTGATTATATAAATTTAAGGGAGTTATAGATAAAAATATAGATAGAAAGATATAGATTAATAATGGAGATTAGATTTAAAAGTGTGTCTTACCTATATTTTTTTTCTTTAAAGAGCCAGTTGTTAAACATTTTTTAACACACTCATGCCCAAAGGAAACCATCAAGGCTATATAGTCCAAGCTCTTCATTTTGCAAACAAAGAACCAGGTTTAGGGATACTTAAGTGACTTACTAAAGTAACATAGGTAATAAACATTAGAGGAAGCATTTGAATCCCAGTCCTCTGACTGTGGTGCCAGTGCTCTTTCCACTAAACTGTGGAAATCTAAGTCACCCATAACTTCTCATCCTATGATTTTCTTGCCCATGCCATTCTATACATCTTTTTAGAGGATCCAATACATCCATTCTTCATTCTCCTTCTAGGTATTTTAATGCCTTGTGAATATTGGTATAGCCTTCAGGCTTCCCATTACTTGCTCTTGCTATCCATCTAGCCCACAGCATCTTCTAATCATGTATTTCCCTGATGTCTTTTATGCCATTTTGTGCATACATTTTTTTTGATAGCAATCTGAACTTATCTCCATTGATATAACTTTCCACTGCACTTTGGAATAACAATCATTCTGATTCTTGGGACAACATTGTTATGGTAATTAAGGTAGGACTTTTTTTTTTTTTACTATTTTCTCTTTTGGAGCAATGAGGTAATCAAGTGCCTTTGATGAGTCTGGCCTTTGTTTCTTTGATTAAATCAGGGGTCTTTGATGACCTGCTTAAGAAACAAGAAAGCTTAGTTCACATAGGTTTGAGTCCCATGGTTGTGACCCCTGAAGAAGCATCACATGGATTTGACTTGCATGGTTGTGATGCCCTTTGACCCTGAATAGGGTATATAAACTCAGAGGTTTGCATTTTGTTTGGGGCTCTCACTCAACTGAAAGAGTGTCATGTGATTTGATGTTGGTGCCTCTCTCTCTCTCTCTCTCTGGTGACTGTAATTCTTTGGTCAGACAGCTAGAGGCCTGTCTGTGATAACTCTGTGTGTTTGATCTGTTTATATTGTCTCTGTTTGTAATTTCTGTTTGTATTTGTCCTGAAGTTCAGGTGCTTCATTAGTTGTTGCTATATGACATCCCCAAGAGAATAGTACTATTGAAAAGGTAGGATTTTGTATCAGGGAACATTTTGATCATTGGAAACACTGTATGACTTCCCAAATGCAGTGCAGTCTATGTTTTTCCTTCTTTTGGGTTCACCATTTCCACCGGGTTTGGTCAACCATTTTTTGTTAAATGAAGGAGATGGCTGCCAATAAAATGTTATCTGTGAAGTACAATCCTTTGCACATAGCAAGCACTGACGTTAAACCTGAGAGACACTTTTAATCATATATCTGTTACTAATTAGCTTTAGAATGTAGGGTACTTTGTTTCTGAGGTTTTGTCTAGTCATCTGTTCAATGAAAAGTTTGGGTTTGGTGCTTCCGCAGGTCCATTTCAGCTCTATCTCCTTGGAATCCTGTGAATTAATTTGAGAAGTAAGGACTTAGGGGTGGATAGAACACTGTGTTTGGAATCAGGAAGACTCATCTTCATGAGTTCAAATCCAGCCTCAGACACTTACCAGCTGGGTGACCCGGACCCTGTTTGTTTCAGTTTTTCATCTATAAAATGAGCTGGAGAGGGAAATGGCAAACCATTCCAGTATCTTTACCAAGAAAACCCCAAATGGGGTCATGAAGAGTTGGACATGACTGAAAAACAACTGAAAGACAATCACACCTTTTACCATTAATTTATTATCAGTGATTGATTTATTTTATCTTGGAAGGATAGTTAACAGGGAAGAATGGCAGGGTTGGGTGTTGAGCCAGAAAGATCAGACCAAGGTGAATTGCTACAATGAAGGACCTCAGTCAGCTGGGAAGGAGACTAGGGATGTCAAGCCAGGAGGGCCAAGGCTAGGGTTAGTAATAAAGGTGTTCATCTGGGAGATCTCCACAGGAGATATGGCAGGTAAGATTTTCCTCTTTTCCCCCTCCCCAGAGGCCTCTCTCTAAGACCTCCTCTTCCTCAACTTGTCCTTAGCCCTTTGGACCCAAAATATCTTAACATATTTTAAAACATAAATTCTTCACACAACTACAACATGAGCCCATGTGCACACACATACACACATCTGGTCACCCTAGCAGTGAAGAAGTCCATTCAGAGAACAAAGAAATCTTTAAATCTTTACAACTAAAAGGCAATATTCAAATCAAATAGGCACTACAATTTCCATAGACAGACACGGCCAAAACCCTGCAGATCCTATGCAAACAAATGTGACTTCCAAAATGTTTCCTTTTCCCATTTTACTAATTTTTCTGGGTTCTATGTACTTGGTCCCTGAAGAGAAGGGGGAAGAGGAGGAAGAGAAGAAAAAGGCAAGTTTGGGGGAAGTCAAGTCAACAATCTATTAAAGGCCTGCAAGGCTTTGGTGAATTATAAATGTTTGTCTATTTGAATTAAATTTTCCTGTTTCTCCCAAATGTTTCTTTCACCCTCCTCCTAACCTTTACTGCTTCCCCCTCAGCAACCAAGAATACAGAATGTGGGAAGCAAAAAACTTTAGTTGGAATTGCCAACTTGAAAGCTTGTGGGTTTTCAGTTTTTAACTTGTTCCTTTCATTTCTAAGGGAAGCCCTAGAAATGCGCCCTCAAGACAAATTCAGGTCAGGTTTTACCTCCTTCTTCCAGAGTCCCACCCACAACCTGATCTAGTTCCATTTTTTCCCTTCTCTGTCTCTATCCCCACCCTCATTCCCCTCACTTTCCAACCCTTCCTCCACCCACCAAGACCTTGAAGAAAAGGTGGGGGTCGGGGTGAGAAATGGAGATAAAGAGAGAAAGTAGAGGAGAAGCATCATAGGTACATGAAGGGTTGTCAGAGACGATCTAGACCAGTGTCATCATTTTGTATCTGATGGGGTGTTGACATACACCCCAGATCACTTAAGACAGAGGCACCCCTTGGCAAGACACCAAGGTCCTACTTCTGAGAGAGGACATTCTGCATTGGCCTACCACGTCATTGGGAACAGCCTCTTTCTGTTGGCTGAATAGCCATAACTGACTGCACCTATGAATCTACATGATGGAGCAACAGTTTTTGTCTTTCCAATGGTATCCCTGGGGAAGATCTCTTATACCCATAGTGTGAGCACCATATACTAAACTGGGTGGGGAAAGAACCACCTTATCCCTTCCTTTAGACCCTGTAGACCCAAGAAAGAGATTAGAGTTTTAGTTTAGTTTTATTTGTCCTTTTCAGTTCTTAAGTGTAAGAACTATAATCCTGGACCCACAAGCTTGACCCATGGTAACCTTGGAGCCAGGATGCTAGGCCAGATGTTGCATCTAGCAGAGCAGGTAAGCCTTGAGAAGCCAACGTGCTAGTATATGAGCTCAATGGGCCTTTGGAATTGGAAAGACTAATGCTATATGGAAACTAAGCTAAGTGGTGAATCTAATCCACCTATCCTCTCCAGAGACTGGGGAGAGTCTGACAGAGAGAGACAGAGAGAAAGAATAGAGAGAGAGAGAGAGAGAGAGAGAGAGAGAGAGAGAGAGAGACAGAGAGAGAGAGTGAGAGAGAGACAGAGACAGAGACAGAGAGAGACAGGAGGGGAGAAAATGACAGAGGCAGAGAAACAGAACAGAGACAGAGACAGAGGCAGGGGAGAGAGAGACAGACAGAAAGAGAGAAAGAGAGAGAGAAGAGAAAGGGGGAGAGAGGAGAGAGAGAGGAGAGAGGCGAGAGAGAGAAGAGAGAGAGACAGAGAGAGAGAGAGAAAGAGACAGGGAGAGAGACTAATTACCTAAAAGAATACATGGGAAAATGGAAGACATAAGGAAGAAAAACATAGGAGAAGAGATCAAGAGAGGGGTAGGATAAGCATTAAGTGATTCCTATTCAATGACTATACTTTTACCTATAGATGGGGTGAAATACATGATTTCAGGGCTTCTGCAAAAGACAAATGTAATTTCCCACTAACCCACTAACCAATGTCTGAAATTGTACCTTGAGAGATACATTTTTAAGTAATTCATTCAAGTATAAATATCCCTGAGAAGGGTATGACTTCGTCATATGAATGGTCATTTTTTACAGTGAATGAAAAATCTAAGAACAAATTTTGCTAGGGGAATAGGATGGAGTGTTAGATAAAAGTCTGAAGCATCTGGTGTCTGGAGAGAGAGATGAGAAACTATTTATGGAAAAGGAGAGAGAGAGAGCTAGTATTTAAAACCTAGACTGGGAACAAAGAATAAATTGTTTAATTAATGACAAAGATTTTGCAATTTTAACAATTAATAAAGAAATATATACCCATAGTTCTGGGTTACCTTAGAATTCAAAATGATAAAAATAAATATGGTAATTAGTCAAATAGCAGGCTGACAAGCACTTTAGTCAACTCTCTAAGAATATGTATTACTAACCAACAGTAATAAAGTGAGTTTCCTCACTTGACAATTGCCTTTACTAATGAAATCATAGGTCTAGTCCCCATTAACACACCACAGGTTGGGTGACTGGGCAATATAGCAGGCTATAAGGAGGCTGGAGGAGGACATTTCCATGGAAAGGAGAGAGTCTGTGGACATAGAACTGCCTTTTCAGCAGGTCTCCAACAAAAATAATAAAAGAATTGTTCAGATTGGGGCAAGTACATCCCTTGGACATTGTAGGGGTGGAGGTGGGGATGGAAGGAAGAACTCTAGACGCAATGTGCCCCTGCCCCAGGTGAGCAGTATAGAAGAGCCAGCCTCTCTTTATGAAAGGAGGAGGAAGTAGACAGGAATCACTACCCCAAGATCCAGCCTGAGAATTTCTGGGACCTCGCTGATGAAGGACAGCTCCCCACAGTTTAAGAGAAACTACTTTGTCAAGGAAAAAAAAACCTGTAGCAACACATTAATATAATTTAGAAGTATTACTCCATTCCTTTTTTTTAACCATAATATGTATTTTATTTTTTGATTGGCATGATTCTGTCTATGAAGTTCTGTGAAAGAAAATTGTCACTGTATTTCTTTTCTGGTCATTATCATTATTCATTACATTGTATGATTATTTGTTTTATAAATTAATTTATTTATTTTTAGCTTTCAACATTCACTTCCATTAGTTTTAAATTTTCCCCACACATTTCATGATTATTACCAAAAATAATTTTATCATATGAGGGAGGTGTGGTAAAAATGATCCACTCCAGGTAGCAAATATACCAGGTACATATCCCTAACTTCAACTGGGACCTTATTATTCCATAACAGTCTTTTTATTCATCTCTTACTGACTATTACTTACATTCCCCACAATGACTGTTGCCATCTGGAAGAGTTTGAACTGTAGAAGGTAAGATATTACTTCTAACACTCAAAGTAAAGGAATTGAAGAGAAGGCCTAGGTCCTTGCCTATGATAGAAGTTGTAGGTTGGGCTCCAAGGCACGGACCTTTTTCTTTTTATATCTAGTTGACCAAGAAAGCAATTTTGGCCTCATTTCTGCTTATTTTTCTTCTCTATCTTAGTGAAAGAATATCAAAAGCTTCTTGGTTCTCCTGTATCAGTAGAGAACACCACAATTTTATTTTCTCTTTGGGAAGTGGCAGATAAAAGGCCACTCTTCTGGTGGGTAGAGGAGTGATCAGAGTAATTTTTTTCCTATCTTTTAATTTTTTTTCATTTTCTCTGCTAGGAGTTGGGAAATCCATGTGGTCTTTATGCCAATATAAGCCCAACCAGGCCCAAGAGAAGTATCTACTGCCATCATTTTGTCCTCTTTTCAGAAATGTTTATATCCCATAGTTTTATTGTTATTGTGATAATAATTATATTTGCATTGTACAGGAGTGGTAGACATTTGGAAATGTGGGAAGTATTAGGTCAGGGCAAAAGATTTAGATCTGAAAATTGTCAGAGACAATAATTGAAGCTATCCTGATAGATGAGATCTACAAGTGTAGAGGCTGTAGAGAGAGAAGATAAGAAGGGGGTATTTATGGTGCAGGAGATGGACTGAGCAGTATGCATTCTGAAACGGCTAGGTGTGGAGACCCAGCTTCCAGTAGTGGCAGACAAATGGTGATATGTCATAGACAAATGGCAGGATGGGATTTGAGGGCAATAGGGAGTAACTGACTTTGATTAAATAGGAGTATGACTTGATCAGACCCATGTTTTACAAAAATCACTTTGGCAACTGTGTGGAATTCACATGGGAGAGTTTTGAAACAGGGTGACCAATTAATCCAAGAGAGAGGTGATGAGGATACAAACTAGGGTGATGACCATTTGCATAGACACAAGGTGACTCACATGCTAGACATTTTGTGGAGGGAGAAGCAACAAGATTTGGAAACTCATGTAATATGTGGGTAACAAAGGATGGGCAGGCATGAATGGGTTGTGATCTGAATCATTTGAGGGAATTCCCACATCTATGAGATCACAGATTCACTGGAGTATCAGAATCCTGAGTATTTCAGCTTGGAAATGGACTATAAGATGGTGGCAGGTGGCAGGGGGAGGGGGGTTGTGGAACCTCAAGGAGCTACAGTATGAGCAGTTTCTCCTTGAACTGGGATGACTCGAAAGCCAAAGGGGAAGGCAGCAAGAGGGAGGGGGTTGATCTAATTAAACATTTGGCTCAAGTAAAGCTGCTAGAGGTTTGGCTGTGGAATGGGCGAAAGCTCATTCCAAAGCTTAGGGGAAGGTAAGCTAAATAACTGTCCACATCTATGGCACAAGGAATATAAAGAAATGATCAAATTATTCATCTCCCCAAACTGCTGAATTTATGCTGATTTGATTCCCCTATGCTCTCAATTCAAGAAATGTCTATTGTCCTTACAGTGTTTTAAATATCTGTGTTACCGGTAGCTACTTCATTTTTATCAAATCAAGATTTCATACCTGCATGCAGAATTACCCTAGAAGATATCTGCATTCAGCATACATTTAAAAACTGAAATCTCCATCTCCTCTTGGCAGTCTTCTCTCTAAAAAAATATATGTAACTTTGATAAGTCAAAGTCCCATCAGTAATTGTCTGCTAAGGCTACTATGTTGAACAATGTCACTGAGCATTGTTCTTACAAGGGGATAAATGGTGTATATGTATATGTGTATATCCATATATTTGTGTGTATACAAATCTGTTTTAAAGGAAAAAAAAATCACAAGGGTAGTCATGGGATTTTAAAAGTATAGGGGAGGAGACAAAAACAAGATATGTTCATTTCTCTTTACAATTTAGTAGTCGTTCTTCTTATAAAAGAGTAACTGTGTGGGTTGGCCCTGGCCTCTGATGCAGTGGACTCGAGGACATTTGGGGACATGCTAACAAAATCTCTCTGACTCAAGCTGCCACCTCAAAAGACTCCTCATCCATCCCAGCAAGCACTCAGGTGAAAAAGGGTGTTAAACATAGAAAAGACTTTGTTCCCTACAATAAGTCCATAGAAAGTGAAGAATACTTTTCCCACCCTTGACTTCTCACAGTGGGCATGCATATTCCTTCCAATTTGTAATGTTGACTTTTAAGACTCAGGACTATTAGAAACTTACTTCTTCCCATCCCAGATACACACGGTCCACATAACTCACAGTAACAACAAAGGGCAGGGTTCAGGCTTGTTCCTTCATGTCATGGCTCTGGGCCTTGCTGCTTCTTAATCCCAGCCCTTCCTCCATTCCTGGTTGCCATTTCCTTCTTTAAAAAAAGTTCCCTCCTCCTTCCCACCTCACCTCCCAATGCTACTCCATGCAATGCACAAGGGAGCAATACCCTAAGAACGATACTGACACAGAGGGATGGCTGTTATGGAAGAACAGATGCCAATAGGGCACAGTATAGGTATGTGGCCCCTATTGCCCTTCATTAGGGGTTGGAGATGGGGGTTGGGGGAGGGGTCAGTAACACACAGTGGAGCAGAACGTGCGCCATAATTGAATGTCCAAAGTCACTCAGGACTCAAACTCAAATAGAGTTTTTAGACAAAGACCTTGAGTAGCACTAATGAGGAATGAGGAACAAGGGGGGAGAAGGCGGGAAACTTAATTCTAACTGTGCCAAAGCTTAAAAGCAGCTGGGAAAAGGCGAGGTACCAGATCTTCTGGGACAGTTAAGCCTTAGCATACATGCATCATAGAGACTGAGATTGAACTTGTCAAATTGGGTTTCAGTAGGTCACATAGCTAAAATGGTAGGGACACAAAGACCAAATTCATCTTCCCAGGTCTCAGAAAATGGTTTCTCCAAAGTAAGTTAAAAGCACAAGTATGCTGCAAGCAAGGAAGTTTCCATGCTACTATATCTGGAAATCTTGGTCAAACTTACAAGCTATCCAAAAGGATCTTAGAGTTAGAAGGATAAGTGATCTTGTAGTCCAATCTCCTCATTTTTACAGATAAGGAAACTGAAGGTCCAGGAGGATTAGTGATTTACCCAAGGTCCCACAGGTAACAAGTGACAGAAGCAAAATTTCAGTTCTGGTCCTCTACCTCCAAAGTCAATGCTTTTCCCACTGTTCTGTAGGGTATTTCTCTAGGACCAAGCAGCTATGATGCTACTTAGTATATAGAGCTGTTCAAAGTAGAGACTGTCAGTAGAGACACTTGGTTTTCAAACATTCCCACATCTAGGCACTTTAGGGAGAAATCAGAACAGTTTTACAAGAAATATTCTAATGTAGTATAGTAGAAAGTTATTGGAAATCAGGACATCTATTTCCCAGCTTTGCTAATACATGACTGTGTGAGCTTCAGCAAGTATCTAAACTTCTTTGAAACTATTTCCTAATCTGAATTTAAGGGTTTGGACTAAATGATCCATAAGTGTCTTTTGGCTTAAAAGTATATGGTTTATATGCCCAAAGGGCTATAAAACTGTACATACCCTTTGATCCAGCAATACCACTACTAGGTCTGCATCCCAAAGAAATCATAAAAAAGGTAAAAGGACCCACATGTAGAAAAATATTTATAGCAGCTCTTTTTGTGGTGGCAAAGAACCGGAAATCGAGGGGAGGTCCATCAATTGGGGAATGGCTGAACAAGTTGTGGTATGTGAACGTAATGGAATTCTACAGTTCTGTAAGAAATGATGAGCAGGCAGATTTCAGAAAAACCTGGAAAGACTTATATGAACTGATGCTGAGTGAAGTGAGCAGAACCAGGAGAACATTGTACACAATAACAGCAACATTGTACAACGACCAACTTTGATAGACTTAGCTCTTCTCAGCAATGCAAGGATCTAAGACAAGTTCAAAAGACTCAAGATGGAAAATGCTGTCCACATCCGGGGAAAGGACTATGGAGTCTGAATGTATATCAAAGCGTACTGTTTACCCTTTTTTGTTCTTTTGTTGTTTCTTTCTTATGGTTTTTCCCTTTTGTTCTGATTCTTCTTTCACAACATGACTAATATGGAAATGTTTAATAGGATTGTACATGTTATAGCTTATATCAGATTGCATACTGTCTTTGAGGAGGGAAGAGAGGAGGAAGGGAGAAAAAAATTTGTAAATCAAAATCTTATAAAAAGTGAATACTGCAAAAAAAAGTATATGGTTCAGTTTAGTGTACAGCTCTAGGAAGTAATGAAGGCCAGTGCCTTCAATCTAATATTCTTTTGCCAGCATGGCTATTCTTCAAAAAGCTGTAAGAGTTGTGTCCAGATGGGATAGTGACATAAGTGGTTTCAGCTGAGCTCAGGATACCCTAAGAAATTCTCTGGCTACAATATGTGATATATTTATGAAATATGATGTGTTATATAGTAACATGATATGGCATGCATGGTATGGCACGGTATGGCATGATATAATATGATATGTGATATGATATGATATGATATGACATGATATGATATGACATGACATGATATGATATGATATGATATGATATGATATGATATGACATGATATGATATGATATGATATAAAAGGGCACCAGATGAAACAATGGTCACTAAAAACAAAAGAAAACACCAGCAAACTCATCCATCTCCTCTAGGACTATACAAGAAGTTGGTCAGAAGCCTAGCCAGGGAAGGAAGGGACTCTGGTTGGGCTATATTAGTGGACCTGAAGCCACCTGGTCTCTGGTAAACGAGGTCTGAAGCCAGGAGGAATTTAGCCCTGTCTTGTTGGCACCACAATAAGGAAAAAAGCTAAATCCTGATATGTCACGGCACAAGGAGAATGAAATAACTCTGTCCAGGGCAATAAACACACTTGGAAACCTCCAAGGGGACAAAGACAACTAGAAAGGAAAAAGCACAGTACCCAGGTAGTTCATGTGGTAGTTGGAGGGGAGGATAAAGGGGGAAAGAAAATTCCAGCAAGTCAGAAACCAGTACGATCGTTTATTAGGTATCTCTGACCTGCCATATTCTTGCATCCCAGCCTCTACCTCTCATGTGGAATTCAAGTTTCCAGCCTAGAGCCCATAGCTTCTGATTGGTGAGCATTCCCTTTTTCTTACCTGGACCCAAATTCATCACACTTCTTGGACAACTTCAGGCCAAAATGCCACAATGGATACCCCAACCCCAAACCACACACACACATTTGATGATTCTAGTTCTGAGAATAGTAACCAAATTAATACTACCATTCCTAAAAGAGATAGGCCAATCAGTTGTCCTATGACTCCAGTCACGATTCTCTTGACTTTTCTGGCCAGAATAAACTGCCCTGGCTACCATTCTAGTATTTGTATTGCCTTCTTCAATTGGAATATGTTCTTTTCAAGTCAAGACTATCTTGTTTGCCAATATTTATATCCCTTACATTTAGCACAATGCCTGTTACATAATAAGCACTTAATAAAAATGGAGACTTTAGTCACTTTTTCATTTATCATCAGTATTTAATGACCAAATTACATCCTAATGGGGGAGAAGAGATCAATATCCCTTCAGAACCCCATTGTCTTCAAGGATCACAGAGAGAGTAAAGGAAGACAAAAGTAGGGTTTGGGCATGGTTTTCTTCAGTTTTGTTTGATTACAAAGAGGAAATAAAATGGAGGGGAAAAGGAATACATTAGGGAAAAAATTAAGAAGGGAGAGAAATTTACTATTTCTCACAATTAGGGAGAGCATCCATTTCATGGAACTCACTCGTATCTGAACCTAGTTGGTTGGTGGTTTTCCTTCATTCTCAAAGAAGAACAAAATGACATCATTATGCCAGGATTAAGGTACAGAGTGTCCAACTGTTGATCAGACCAACATAAGCTCAGAAAGTTCTACCAAAGACAGGCACAAATAATCCATGTGAATATTTGGAGCTAAAATGTCTCTAAATTTGTGTATCTCTCATCTCTTTTGAGCTACTGCAATTCTGCTTTGCACATAGAGAACAGTGCCTTCTTTAATGTAGGCATGATGTACTGGGGAGTCCTGTGCCAGTGGAAGCCTGGTAAAGGGAGGCTAAACACACATATATGCATTCATAAACACACATACATATACACACACCTACATATACATACAAAGATCTAGGTATAGAAATTCAATAAATTCAACAAGGAAATAGAGAAAAAGAGGAAAGAAGGAGATTTAAAGGGGGAAGATAGAGTTGATGAAGGAATATCCAAAAGAAAAACAAACTTCAACTATGGAAAGTAGAAGATAGAAGGAGGATGGAAAGGAGGGGAAGAAAGTATAAGAACCAATGATTTGGGGCTGAGCTTGGTAGAGAGAGGAGAGACAGAGTATTAATATCAAACAACTTCAATTATAGATTACTACTGTTGATCCCATCCCTTGTATTTCCCCACATTTTTTTTCTGTAGAAAAATACACATAAGGATGGGGTTTGAAGAGAAGAAAAATTCTAAGAGGATATGAGAGGGAAAAATACAATTACCAATCATAACCCTGAATATGAATAGAATAAATTTGCCCATAAAACAAAGAAGGGCAGCAGAACAGATTAGAAAGCAGAATCCAATAAAATGTGGTTTATAAGAAAAACACTTGATGTATGAAGAGCCACATAAAGTAAAAATGAAAGAGTGGAGCAAGGTGGTAAACATGATCTCAAACAAGACAATGGTAAAAAATATTCATAGTTAAAAGAGATATGTGAAAAAGCTATACTTTGCTTAAAGGCAGCATCAATAAGGAAATAATAATATATCAACTGAGGGGCATTGTATCTAAGAACTTAAAGGAAAAGTTAATTAAATTACAAGGAGAATTAGACAGCAAAACTATAATAGTTGAGCACCTAAATGTGCCCCCCCCTTCAAAAACAGAAAAAAAATCTAACGAAAAGAAAAACAAGAAAGAAAGGACCCGACTAGAATTTTTTAAAGTTGGATATTATTCAAATCTGACAATTACCAAAGGGGAATGAAAAGCAATATATTCACTTCTAAGCTGTCATGAAATTTTTACAAAAACCGAGCATGTGTTAGGGCATAAAAATTCATAAACAAATGCAAAAAAGCATAAAGTTTGAACATATTCTTTACTAACCACAACGCAATTAAAAGTTAATCAATAAAAGCCATTTGAAGAAAGAATTCTCACTTAAGTGAAGGATAAATACTTAAATCCCAAAGAATCGATGGGTCAAAGAGCAAATCATAAAATTATATCATAAAAATAATAAAAAAAATTTTCATAAAAAATAATAGTGAGACAACATACCAAAATTTGGGAGATATAGCCATAGAAGTCATTAGGGGGAAATGTATATCTCCAAACACTTTAATTTATAAAGTGAGACAAATAGATCAATAAGTTATACATTTTTAAAATAAGCTAGAAAAGCAAAAAATGAAAAATCCCAACTAAACGTAAAAATAAAAAAATCTGATAATCAAAGAGAAAAAAATTTAAAACAAAAACAAAATGCCATTGAACTGAAAAATAAAAATAGATACTGGGTTTCTTTTTAATGAATAAAATAGACAAACCATAAAATAATTTGAATCAGAAAAGTGAAATGAAAAACAAATCAGCAAAATCAAAAATGTAGAACTCACAAAAAATGGAGAGGAAATAAAATAAATTGTTACAAAAACCCTTTTACCCAATTACATACCAACATAATTGATAACAAATGAAATGGATAAGGCCTGATGATGAAGCATGATTCCTATTTCTTGGCAGAGAAATGATGAATAAAGAGGCAGGATGAGACATACATTTTTTAAGCATGACCAAAATAACAATAATAATAATAACTAACATTCATATAGTGCTCATGTGCCAAGCATTGTACTAAGTGCTTTCATTTGATCCTGATAACCCTGGGGGGTAGGTACTATGATTAGCTGAGATAAACTGAGATTAAGTGACTTGCCCAAGGTCACACAGCTAGTAAGTATGTGAAGCTGGATTTGAATTCAGATTTTCCTGACTCTAGGCCCAGCATTTTATCCACTACACTGCTTACCCACCAGAAATATCTATGTATTTGATTTTGCCTGACTATGTTTGTTACAAGGAAGTGTTTCTATTGGAGGAGGGGAGAAGAGAGTCGGTTAGTAGTATAAAAGAACAGCAATTAAATATTAAAAAATGCAGAGAAGAAAGTAGAAAGAAGTTCAGAAGAGGACACAGGAAAATATTGTTGCTCTCATGTTAAATGTAAAACACATTAAAAAACAAACTGTACAATATATAATAGAAGTTCACATTTCGTGGGAGATGTTTATTTTACATACAACCTTCTTTTCTCTGCTTTCTGTATATTGTGATATTCCTCTTTGTTAATGTTTTTCAAGCCCACGATAAACAAAAAAGCCAATTTTTGAAAGTTCCACCGGGCTCCTCTAGAACACAATAGCATCACGCCACTCTGAATTTAAAAAAAAAAAAAAGACTCGATATTTGCAATTTCCCGGTTTCGAGAAAGAAAAAAGAAAAGAAAAACCTCAAAATATTCCCTTTCCTCCACTGAAGAACTTCTAGGCAATCAAAGGGAAAAAATCACAAAATTGTGGTGGGTGAATACGGTCAGATTCTACATTCGCCATCCCCCAGCTTCTTTCATTCAACTTTAACAATGAGAATGAAGATTTGCATTGGGTATCTTCCTGTTAGTTTACTTTCACGTACATTTAGAAATGTATGTTCTATAATGGATGCTAAATCTAGGGTTGGATAGGACCTCACAACGCATCTAGGCCAACACCTTCATTTTAGACATAAAGAAACCGAGGCCTATGGAAGCTAAGTGACTTGAATCAGCGCCATCTCTTCATCAGCAATTTTTGGTCATGAGACAAGACAAATTCTTTTTGCTCCTATCAGGCCACTATAGAAACTGGGCCATTCCAAAAATCTAGCTCCTTTCTCCAAATATAGAGGTGGGAATCAGAAATGTCTCCCATTTAGCTTGACCTAGAATTGTTCTTTTCCTACGCAGGTTTCCCTGAATTTCATTAGGGACCATATTGTGCTTACAGGAATAAGGAGAAGGATCAGGAGCAGGATGAGGATGAGGAAGAGGAGGAAGATAGAGGCTGACATTGATATAAGACTTTAAGTTTTGTAAAGCATTTTACATATATTATCTCACTTGAACCTTACAATAACCCTATGAGGTAGCTGCCCTTGTAATTCTCATTTTACAAATGTGGAAACTGAGGCTGAAAGCTATTTACATGATTTGTCCATGGTCACACAGGAAGTAAGTAATGTAGGGGCAGCTAGGTGGTACAGTGAGTAGAGCACTGGCCCTGGAGTCAGGCACACCTCAGTTCAGACAACTTGTGAACTGTGTGACCTTGGGCAGGTCACTTAACCCCAATTGCTCTGCCTTCCTCCCTGCAAAAATAAATAATGCAGGTCTTCCTAATTCTAAGTCAACCAGGCAACACTGCTTTTGTAGCTAGCACATAAACTCTTTGAAGGTAAAGAGGGATTTGAAATCAGAGAATTTGGGTTTGAATCCTGGTCCTGACATTAACTAGTTGAGTAACTTAGACTCTTGGGGCTTCTGTAAAAATGAAAGGATTGATCTAAATGATCTCTAGGGTCCCTTCTGACACTCATTTTTGTCTCTGTATTTCCAGTGTCTTGCACATAGTAGGTGCTTAATAAAGGTTTGCTGAATTGAACTGCTTGCCTTGCTATGGGTGCAAAGTGTACTTTGTCATTGCTGTATAAATATCGGTTTTTAAATGAGATGTTAAACTCCATCATATTTAATAGACAGTTTTATTAGCATTAAAGGTTAATGAAAAACAGAACTAAGCTGAAAAGGCATCTTTTATTTATATAGTATAGAAGAGAAGCAATGCACCATGTTAGAGTGAGAGGCTGGTCTTGGCATTAGGAACACCTTGGTTCACATCCTAATTCTGATATATTACATAGTTTTGCTACTAGTAGTCTCCAGGGACTGGGCACTAAAGCTCTAAATTTACAGATGGTTTGCCAATCTGCATCAGTGATGGGATCCTAGTCTAAAATACAGGTCTGGACCAAAAAAATTAGTACAGTAGTGCCCTGCTTCACTTAAGGTCAATTTCAACCCTCTGGAAGTAAACCCAGAAATAAATTTCAAACACGAGTTGTCACAAAGCCCATGTTTTATTCTATAGAAAAGCCTCAAGAATTATATTAGAGTTGTATTAACTCTTATTTAACACACAGTTCTGACAAACTTGGTTAACTCATTTCCCTACCTGTAATAAATTTGTAAATTAAAAAGATGGATGCTATTTGACACAGGTAGTGAGAAAAAGAGGGCTGACAACCTGAGGAGTCAAGAGACAAAAAACTTAAAATAGACAGAAAACAGGTGAAAGTAGTTTCTCTGACTTTATTTTTTTCTCTCCAGTCCATCCCATTCACCACAATCAGTTTTATCTTTCTAACGTAGCACTTTGATAATATCAGTCCCCTGCTAAAAACAAAACTAATTAAATAAAACAAACCAAAAAAAGTCAGTATTGCCTGTGGACCAAAGCTCAAATTCCTCAAATTGGCATTCAAGGCACTCTGTAGACAACACAGCTATCTAGATTCGTTTCCTTCTTTTGTCCTTCAATGACTTAAAAAGAGAGAGTGAGGCTGATGACTCTGCACAGCTCTGCCTCACTTCAATCCAATTCACACAGAAGTCGAGACACCACCTGTGATATCATTGATCCTCTTCAAGAATGAAGGACAAACAACAACCTCTCTTCTACGTAGGCAGTGGTGCAAAGGGCAGCTAGGTCTAGAGTAGGGGATAGAGTAAGAGGCCTGGAGTCAGGGAGACCTGAGTTCAAATCCGACCTTAGATTCTTATTAGCCATATGATCAGGACTAAGTTATTCAATTTCTTTCTTTCTCATTTTCCTCAGTTCTAAAATGGGAATCATAGCATCACCTACCTCCTAGGCTTGTTGTTAGAATCAAATGAGATATTTATAAAGCTCTTAGCACACTGCCTGGAATATAATAGTTATTTATCATATAATAATGTAGTATATATTATAATTTATTATATAATAATATAACTTAATGCTTATTCCCTTCCCCCCCCACATCATTATGCTCCAATTCCAAAGAAAAAAACTTACCATTCCCCAAACATACTTGTACTTTCCTATATCTGCATTTTTACTCCCAAAATTCCCAATGCTTGGAATACTTATCACTGACTTGTCAAAAGCCCATCCATTTTTCAAGGTCAAACTAAAATGCTATTTCCTCCACAAAACCTTTACTTATCACCCCGAGTAGAAGTACTTTTTCCTTGCTTTTTAAGAATTTTTAAGCTATAGAACTGGAAAGGACCTTAGAAATCATCTAAGCAATTAGTAATTTCTTGATGAAAATTACATGATCAGTAATTATCTAGTCAAAGTTTCTCAATTTACAATTGTGAAATGAAGGGCAGAGTGATACAGACGGGGATCGGAGCCCAGTTCTTCTGGCTCCAATTCAGTTCTCTATCTACTACTCAATGCAGTTTCAGGACTTAATATCCAGGGCCCTTGTTAATCTTAGCAGATGTTTGGTGTTGGTTTTATTGAATGAGTCTTATCTTCTTTTCTGTCACTCTCCCATTTCAAAACTACCATGTCCAAGCTCTTAGAGGGAATGCCTGGAGCCTTGTTCAGTAATCTCTCTTCCTTTGATCTTCTTGCTATTCATATCTACTACCCAATCAAAATACTGGTAGCTGTTGTCTACAGACCACTCAGGTCACCCCTCTTCCTTCCTCAATGAGTTTGATACCTGGCTTACAATTTTTCTCTCTTCCACACCTCCTGCCCTCACACTAGGGAACTTCAACATACATATGGATTCTCCCCCAAATGTCCTAAGCAATCAGTTCCTTAATCTACTCACCTCCCTCTACCTTTCCTCTACCTCAGCCACACACAAAGATGGTCTTGTCATCACCTACCTCCATGTTCAAGAATTCTGAAATGCACTTATTCAATCCATTATTTATTGGCTTTTCAACTCTCCTTCTGCCTTCTCTTACATATCCATACTCTTCACCTATACCATGATCTCTAATCCCTTGACCCCTCAATTCTATGCCAAACTATCTCCCCTGCACTAGCCACTCTCTCCTCTTCTCTGCATCTTGACTCCATGGTGGACCAATTCAACTCTATACTGTCCTCCTCTCTTGATCCTTCCATCCTTGCTATCACCCTATATCTCTTCTTTTTGTAGCTAAATTCCTCAGAAAGGCTATCTACAATAGGAACCTCTACTTTCTCTCCACTCACCCTCTTCTTCACTCCTTACAATCTGGCTTCCAACCTTTATCATTCCACCAAAACTCCTCTCTCCAAAGTTACTAATGATCTCTTAGTCACCAAATCCCAATGGCTTTTTCTCAATCCTCATCCTTGACCTCTCTGCAGTCTTTGACTCTGTTGATGACTTTCTCCTCCTTATTACTCTCCTCTCTTTAAGTTTTTGGGACACTACTTACTCTCTCCTGGTTCTCCTCCTATCTATATGACCACTCCTTCTCTGTCTCTTTTTCTGGATCATTCTCCAGATTATGTTCTCTTCCCAATTTTTCCTCTACTTCTCTTACTTGATTTTAAAAATTCTTTTTGAGCTCTTCCATGGCCTGTGACCAATTCATATTTTTCTTGGAGGCTTTTGATGAAGGAGCTTTAACTTTGTTGTCTTCTTCTGATTGTATGTTTTTATCATCTTTGTCACCAAAGTAAGATTCTATAGTCTGAGTTTTTTTTATGCTGTTTGCTCATTTTCCCAGTCAAATACTTGACTTTCTAATTCTTTGTTAAGGTAGGACTCTGCTTCCAATGTGTAAGATGTCCTGTCCTGAACTTTAGAAGTTTTGTGCAGCTTTTATCAGAGATACTTCTAGGACTTTGTAAATTTTCAGTTCTTCCAATGTGGTATGATCAAAGGAGAGGTGTTTACTCCATTCCTGGCCTGTGCTCTGGTCTGTGAGTGACTATAAGCACTCTTTTCTGCCTTGGAACTGTGAAAAGTATTCCCTCTCCACCACAACCACAAGCTCTGTCACACCAGCACTCCTCCTCACCCCAGGATGGCCACCCAAGACTGTGACCCAGATCCAAGCAGGGCAAAGCAAGAGAATCCTGTCTCAGTGCCAGCAAAGAGATCCCTGCAATCCCTCTCTGATCAGCCACTAGATCCCCCAACTGTATGTGGGCCTGCTGCTGCTGCTGCCACCACCACTGCCACCACCACCATGATCACCATCACCTTTGCCACCCTAAGGCTGGAACCAGACCATGCTCCTCTCTCACCCAGGTCCAACAGAGTTTTCCCACTGACCTTCTACATTGTCTTTGGCATTTGTGGGTTGAGAAGTCTGGAAACCACCACAGCTGCCAGTGATTCAGTAACCTGAGGCCTGCTCCAGCTCCATCTGTGCCTGCACAGCCCAAGGTGGCCTGTGCTCTGCTCCCACCCCGGTGTGATAGAACCTTCCTGTCAACCTTCCAAGTTGTCTTGGGCTGGAGATTTGTTTCACCCTGTCATTTTGTGGGTTCTGTAGCTCTAGAATTTGTTTAGTCATTTTTTACAGGTATTTGGAGGGGGTTTGGGGGAGAGCTCAAGCAAATCCCTACTTTTACTCTGCCATCTTGGCTCCATCTGCCTCCTGCCCCCCCCCCCCCCATTATGTTCTGTAGGCATAGGTATCCCTCAGGATTCTGTCCTGGTTTTTCTTCTCTTCTTCCTCTCTAATATTTCATTTGGTGATCTCATCAGCTCCCATTGATTTCATTACCATCTCTATGCTAATAATTCTCAAATCTACTTTTCCTGCTCCACTCTCTCTGCTGACCTCTAATCTCATATCTCCAACTACCTTTCAGACATCTCAAAGTGGATATCCAGTAGACATCTTAAACTCAGTATATCCAAAACAAAACTCATTATCTACCCCCTAAATCTTTCCCCCTTCCTACATTCCCTATCACTGTAGAGGGCAACATCATCCTCTCAGGTCCCTAGGCTCACAACCTAGGAGTCATCCTGAATTCCTCACTGTCCCTCACATACATACACCATATGCAAGCTATTGACCAGATGCGCCTATATCACCTTTACAATATCTCTCACGTATGCCTCGTTCTCTCCTCTGATGCCGTCACCATTCTAGTGCAGGCCCTCATCACCTCACACCTTGATTATTACAATAACCTGGTGGTGGGTCTGTCTGCCTTTAGTCTCTCCCCACTTAATCCAACCTCCATTCTGCTGCTAAAGTTATTTTCCTAAAACATGGGTTCAATCAAGTCATCCTCCCTCCCCACACTCAATAAATTCCAGTGAATTTCTATTGCTTCCAGGAATAAATACAAAATGCTCTATTTGGCCTTTAGAGCCATTCAGAATCTAGCTTCCTCCTACCTTTCCAGTCTCCTTACACCTTACTCCCCAACATGTACTTTTTAATAAGGTAAAACTGGCTTCCTGGCTGTCCCACAAACAGGATATCCAGTTTGAGATGTCTGAAAGGCAGTTGGAAATATGTCTCAGTTCCAGGCATTTTATCTCTCTACCCTCATGCTGGAATGTTCTCCCTCCTCCACTCCAACTACTGACCTCCCTAGCTTCCTAAGTCCCAACTAAAATCCTACCTCCTACTAAAAGTCTTCCTCCACCTCTCTTAATTCCAGTGCCTTCCTTCTTTTAGCGTTTTCCTATTTATCCTGTGTAGAGGCCACTTTGTATATATTTGCTTGCATTGACTCCCCCATTAGACTGTAAGCTATTGAGGGTAAGGATTGTCTTTTACATCTTTTTGTATCCCCAGCATTTAGCAAAATGCCTAGCACACAGCAAGCACTTGATAAATGTTTGCATTGATTGATTGTTCATCTTTATACTTTCCATAGTGCCTTGTAAAGTGTCTTGTGCATAAAGAGCCATAGCTATTTAGTATCTGATGAATAAATAGATAAAAACACATCAGTATGGAGCTATTTAATGTAAAAGGCAAGTAGCCCTCTACACCTCAATGGAATTTGGAAGCATCACCAAATAACAGTGTGTAGTATTTAATGTTCAGAAGGATGACACTGAGTCATCATCAATAAAAGTTTAGTTAACCTTTTTCAATTTATTCTACTGTCAAATGGTAGGAGTCTTTTTTTAAAAAACACATGCTGGAGGGTAGCTAGGTGGCGTAGTTGATAGAGCACTGACCCTGGAGTCAGAAGGAACTGAGTTCAAATCCAAATTCAGGCACTTAACGCTTACTAACTGTGTGACCCTGGGCAAGTCACTTAACCTCAATTGCTTCACCAAAAAATAAACATATTGGAAAGATTTTTATCAAAAATGGGTAAAAATAAGAAATAGGAGAGCTAGAAGAGTTCTCAGGCCAACCTGATGGTTCATGTTTGAGAACAGAATGAAATGACATACTCCTGGTCCATCCAACAATTTTAAAAAGGTTTACTTCACCATAACAGAGAAAGGAAATATTCATCAAGGGTACAATATTGATTCAATTGCATAGCTTCCCCTCCTATATGCTGGCCATGCTGATCTACTGGGCAAAAACCCAAGAAGCTGCTGCTTACCCCTCCTATATTTTTTTTTTAGGGAGGAGATTGGGTTTGGGTTTTGGTGGAGTTTATTTTTGGTATTATGGCTATCAGGAAGCTATATTCATAGCCTGAGTCTTAGTCCTCTGAACCAATTAAGTCAAACAATTTTATTGCCTTTTAAGAAAAAATTACCCTAGACTAAATGTCAGATATTGCTTCTACCACAAAAAAGTGAGCTTCATTTAGCTAGAGAATTTACTCATGTGTAATTGTAATGTGACATTAATTCACATTAGTGTACCGCTATAATTCAGTGACGCCTACAGAAGTTATTGAAGTATATAAGGCTACTTATCTCCACCATGAATAATAGAGATACGTACATTCATTCCTTTATTTTAGCCAATATTAAACATCTACTATTATGCATGAGATACTTTATTGAGCATTATGGGAAATAAGATGAATAAGACGCTACTATTTCTGTCCTCACGGAGCTTACGTTATATTAGGAATGGGAGAGAGAAGAAGAGAAAATAAAGCACACGAAAACAATAACAGAAACTATAGCTATTCAGATCCTTAATGTTAATTTTATAGTTAGATTTCTCTATATTCAAGAGGGGCAAATTGAGGATCCCCGTTATTATAATTTTATGTTCTACTTCCTCCTGTAACTCATTTGACATTTCCTTTAAGAAATTAGATGCTATTCACTTGGTGCATATATGTTCAATATTGGTATTAATTCATTGTCTATGGTACCTTTTAGCAAAATGTAATTCCCCTAATTACCTCTTTTAATTAGATCTACTTTTGCTTTTGCTTTGCCTAAGGTCATGATTGCCATCCCTACTTTTTTTTATTTCAGGTGAAGCATAATCGATTTTATTCCAGCCCATTACTTCAATTCCATGTGTATCCTTCTGTTTCAATTATTATTTCTTGTAAACAACATATCATTTGATTCTAGTTTCTAATCTATTCTGCTAACTTGCACCATTTTATGGGTGAATTCATCCCTTTCATGTTCACAGTTATGATTGTTAATTGTGTATTTTCCTCCATACTGTTCTCTTATACTTATCCTTCCCTTTTTCACCTTGTCCTCTCCTTGAGAAACTGTTTTGCTCTTGACCATTGCCTCCCTTAAACTATCCATTCTTTTGTCCCCCCCAACCCTGTCCCTCCTACTTTCCTGTTAGCAAGATGAATTTCTGCATCCAACTCTGTGTTCATATATTCTTTCTTCCTTGAATCAGTTCAGATAATAATGAGATTCAAATGTTGCCCACTGCTTTCACACTTCCTCTTCCATTGTATAAACCCTTTCTTGCACACTCCATTTATGTGAGATAATTTTCCCTATTCTTCCTCTCCTTTCCCCCCTCTTCCATTAAATTATTCCTCCCCATCCTTCTATTCTTCTTTTGAGATCATCCAAACATAATAAAATCACACTTAGACTCTGTCTTATTAGACTCCCACTAAGTTCCCTGGTGATGATAAAGTTCTGAGAGGTTACTGGCCAAGAGATGATCAAAACCCAGACATGAAGAATGGTGAATGTGTCCATCATGGGGCTTGGGACAACAGAGATAGAAGAGAGAAGAAAGGCATCAACTGTCATTCCCAGTCCTATTCCATGCTTACTATCTCTGTTAGCAGAGATGGTCAAGAGCTAACTCTAAACAGATAGATGAAGAATCGTCTTGGTTTCTTATTGTTGGCCAAAGGGCTTCAACTGATGTAACAAATTATTCAAAAAGAGGGAATTCCACTGAATTCAAATCTGCTAGCTACAGGATGTCCCTAAAGTCTGGACACATAAGAAATCTCATTAACATCTCATTAACCGTTTCACCAAAGACTCTGTGTTGTTCAATGACTTCTTTTTCCGAGGTATGCTAAAGGAGAAGATGTACTCAATGCAAATCACAGATGCAACACACTTGATTGAACCCATAAATGCATATGAACACATAAAGAGTGAATGTGCTAAAATTGATGGCAATGTGGAATTACTGCATCGAGTTCACGTGAATCTTGCAAAGCACACCAACCTTTGCATCACAAATGATGGAAATCAAATTGAAGCTGTAATTTGTTAATATTCCAATTAAATAAAATGTTGTTGAAAATTTCATTTCTTGAAAATATACATTTTTGCCTATGTGTCCAGACTTTAGGAACACCCTGTATTTGGTGAAGCTGACTAGTGAAAACAAACTTTGTAGTATAATGACAAAATGTTGAACTCAGCCTCAATCTTGCCTCTGACACTAATAAAAACCACGGACAAACCAGCAAATAGCTATAAGTCTCAGTTTCCTTATCTGTAAAATAGGGATAATAACTGAACTGCCTACCTCACAGTGTTGTTTTAAAAGAAAGAAAAAATATGTGTAAGTGTTCTGCCAATTTTAAAGTGCTCTATAAATGCTAATTATCAGTATAATGCACATTATCCAAAAGAATTTTCTGTCCTGCCCGATGTACCAGGGGCAATCCCATCCTCCCTTCTTTTTAAATGAGCACTTCCCAGAAGCCTGCTCCCAGACATCTCAGAGACATGCTGGCAAACAGCCCCCAAAGATTGTCTCTTTAAAAAATATTTTTAAGAGAATACAGAAGATAGATAGTAATCCCAATAGCATTTTAACATTATCATCATAGTATGCTGTAATAAAAAAAAACACCTAATGCGTCAGAGTTTAAAAATACAATAAAAAACATATAGTCCTCCCCAAGTCACCATCTGCCACCATCAAATTTAATTCTCATTCACAGTTAATTGGGATTATTTTATGAGGAGAAAAAAATGACATTACAAATAATTGCACCCCAGATGCTACTAATTGGACCATCAAATTACATAGCAGTTTTTTTTTAAAGTGTCAAGGAACATGTGAAATAAATCACATTTAATTCTGTTTCTGCCTTTGATGTAGTCCTAGAACCTTCAAAGCCTTCCCTGGTAGCCCACCTGCCTGAGACACAGTCCTATTATTCAAACTACCAGGGTTAGTAGAAATATTATCTATTTAGCAAAGTCTAATTTCACATTAAGTAGCTCACACTCTCTGTTCCCAACTAGGAATAAAGACAGAATGTATGCTTTCATTATATGAGAAATTCCTTCTACCTATGCAAATTGGCATCTTCTCCACAACTCAGAACCTTGGAGAGTAGCCTAGAACCCTGCTGAGGAACACCCAGACAGTAGACGTCAGAGGCAGGATTTGAACCCACATCTTCCGGGCTCCAAGGCCAGCTCTCTATCCATTCCTCTATCCATGCTGCTTCTCCTCCTCCCCCACTAATTATATATAATTAACAAGCACAGGGAAAAGCACAATGAAATGATAATGATATGAATTCCTTCTCATTTTAACTCAATGCAGAAGGAAGGTTTGCTTTTACTCTGATTAATCTATAAAAGGGCTGCTGAGGACACAGCAAAGAGAGTCAGAGAAGTACATTTTCCTTCCAAATGTTCTGCTTATAAAACCCTAGTAATGAAACACCTCATTATACAAACGCTTAAGAATGTATTATTATGGGAGATACTTTAAAGGGCATGATCCTAGACAAAAGACAACTGGGCTATTTTTTCAGAGAGCTGACTAAAAGCAGCTCTAATTGAGGGACATGGCCACTATAAGCTCAGATCTAACTCCTCCTGTAATCTGCCATTCTGTTGGGTTTCAGAAGACAAACAAGGGATGAGGAGACCTTCATGTGACAGTCTTTTTATTCCAGCAGAACTACCCTGAAGAAAACCCCATCCTGGAAATCACCACCGTGTGCAACTACAGAACTAGTTACTAAAAGGGAGTCAGGAAGAATTTTTTTAAAATTGCTAGCATTGCACCCTGGTTTGCCTTGCATGAAAAACCCTCCACACCAGAAACATGCTGGTAAATGTTTAACAACATGCTCTCCAGGAGGAAAAAAAAACATAAGCACTGCAAGCTTTTAAGTTTAATCTACCACAGTTCTAATTCCACCTCGTGCCATGGCTAGCTGTTAGATATTGGAGGAGTCACTAACCTCTTGGGCCTCGATTTCCCCTTCTGTAAGAAGGGATTGGACTAAATGTTATTTCCATTCCTACCAACTCTGAAATACTTTCATCTGTCAGTATATGGTATTGTGAATTCTTACAGTTATGCGCACAGACACATATTTCTGTATGGTACTTTGGGGAATGGCTTGAGCTGAAAATCCATTTTTCATTTTAATGTCTGTTTTTCAACTCCTACATTAGTTTGTAAGGTTGATGTTGTAATTTCATTCTACAGAATGCTAAGCGGATGATTCCTATTTTTTGATGTGGACCAATGTATCAAGCTTATAAGTGACTGAGATAAATAAAAATTGGTAAGGGAAAAAAGTTTAATCGGCTCCTCCATCACTTTCTTAAGTCTAGACTATCAACGAAGTAACAGATGAAACCCTGATTTGTATATCCTGTCAATTTCCAAGGGATAGATGCTTATGCTGAAATTTTAACAATCCCAAGTTCTTTGGAGCTGGTTCCATCCTACCCACCCTCCCATTCCCGCCCCTTTATCGGTCAGTGTTAGCACCTAATGTACACAATTCCAGGAGGTCAGTGGGGAAGTTGAATCTGATGGTAGTTTATGAACTACCAGGAAATGATCAAGTAATTTCCCCAAGGTCAAACAACTTAAACATGGCAGACTGGAACCAATCCAACAGGCAGGTGTTACATACATACTTTGTGCAGAGCTTTCTGCTACATGCTTGAGATACAAAGACAGACTCTTTCCTCAAAGATCTTACATTCTAACACATACATAGAGGAGAGAGAAAGAGCTACCAAGAAATCAATGAATAAGCAATTAAGTGTCAAGTACTATGCTAGGTGTTTGGGACTAAAAGACAAAAATGAAATACTCCTTCCCAAAAACAAACTAACAATCTGAGAGAGATAATATATACATGCATAGATAGATGTACGTCGAATAGATCCAAGACAAATTGGAGGAGGCAGCCCTAGGAGCTGAGGGTAATTCATCAAGGAAAGGTATTATGAGGAAGATGCACTCCAGTGCTGGAGTCAGCTCTTAAGAGCCAAATGCTAAATTTTCAGTGGGAGCATTTATACTTCAGAAATTGGCTAATGCTCTACATCGGGGCTTATTTTGTTGTTTTGTTCATTGTTTAGACTAAAGAAATTGATTGAGAAAATGTGGGTACAGTGGCTAGAGTGCTGGGCTTGGAATCAGGAAGACAGTTCAAATCTGGCCTCAGATACTTACTAGCTATGTGACCCTGAACAAGTCACTTAACCCTGTTTGCCTCAGTTTCCTCATCTGTAAAATGAGCTGGAGAAGGAAATGGCAAACCACTCAAGTATCTTTGCCAAGAAAATCCCAGATAGGGTCATGAAGAGTTAGACACATCTGAAACTATTCAACAACAGCAAAAACTTAGAAGTGTGTTGTATTTTTTTTGTTGTTGTCGTTAAACATTTACCAGGACACTGTCTTCAACTGAGGTGGATTTGTTTTTACATTAATGCACATTTACTTATATATATATATATATATATATATATATATATATACACACACATAAACATATATATATATATACATAAACATATATATGCATATTCCTTTCAGCTACTATGATATTGAGGTCTCATGAATCATACACGTCATTTTTCCATGTAGGAATGTAAACAAAACAGTCCAACTTTAGTAAGTCCCTTGCAATTTCTTTTTCTTGTTCTTTTTCTTGTTTACCTTTTCATGCTTCTCTTGATTCTTGTGTTTGAAAGTCAAATTTTCTATTCAGCTCTGGTCTTTTCACTGAGAAAGCTTGAAAGTTCTTTATTTTATTGAAAATCCATATTTTGCCTTGGAGCATGATACTCAGTTTTGCTGGGTAGGTGATTCTAGGTTTTAATCCTAGCTCTATTGGCCTCCGGAATATCGTATTCCAAGCCCTTCGATCTCTTAATGTAGAAGCTGCCAGATCTTGGGTTATTCTGATTGGGTTTCCACAATACTCAGATTGTTTCTTTCTGGCTGCTTGCAGTATTTTCTCCTTGATCTGGGAGCTCTGAAATTTGGCGACAATATTCCTAGGAGATTTCTTTTTGGGATCTATTTGAGGAGGCGATCAGTGGATTCTTTCAATTTCTATTTTGCCCTGTGGCTCTAGAATATCAGGGCAGTTCTCCTTGATAATTTCTTGAAAGATGATATCTAGGCTCTTTTTTTGATCATGGCTTTCAGGTAGTCCAATAATTTTTAAATTATCTCTCCTGGATCTATTTTCCAGGTCAGTGGTTTTTCCAAGGAGATATTTCACATTGTCTTCCATTTTTTCATTCCTTTGGTTCTGTTTTATAATATCTTGATTTCTCATAAAGTCACTAGCATCCACTTACTCTGATCTAATTTTTAAAGTAGTATTTTCTTCAGTGGTCTTTTGGACCTCCTTTTCCATTTGGCTAATTCTGCCTTTCAAGGCATTCTTCTCCTCATTGGCTTTTTGGAGCTCTTTTGCCATTTGAGTTAGTGTAGCCAGAATGAACTTTGTTTTCTTTGAATGACTCAGCTCGCCTCGTTGAGCTTCCCTGGACGCTGGGGCTTGCTCTTCCGGGGCAGGACCAGAGCTTCCTGTGTGATGAGTCGTGGCGCTGGCTGAGGGGAGGTGTGTTAACGTGGTCTACGCTGGGGGAGGGGCCAAGTCAAGAACCAATCGGCCCTGGTCGTTCAGGCGGCGCTTGATGATGTCAAAAACTCTATAAGAGGGGAGAGGACAGCTTGAAGATTCTCTTTTCCTTTTCCGGTTGGAGCCAGAGACGCCTACAGCCGAAGCTGAGCTGCCGGTAGCAGAGCTGACTAGAGGCTAGTGGGTAATCTTCTTACCGTAGAGGGGAAGCATGTATACGATTTTGCCTTATACCATCTCGCTTCTCTGTGGCCTCCTATTTACCCTTGTGAGGCGGACTTATTGGGCCTGGAAGCTTTTGACGAAAATATCAAAATGGGGACGCTGGTTTGTGGGATTGTTACTGTGGAGTGTAAATACATGCTTTAGTTCTCCTGCCTTCTGCCTAGAGAATTCCTTATATCTTGCGGTTCCGGACCTTTTAGGCACATATGAGATTCTCTTTGAAATCATAAATTCTGCCTTCCTAATATAGTTAGTCTATTTTTTAAGGTGTTGTTTTCTTCAGTGTATTTTTCAGTATTGTTTTGGGTCTCCTTTAGCAAGTCATTGACTTGTTTTTCATGGTTTTCTCGAATCCTTCTCATTTCTCTTCCCAATTTTTCCTCTACTTCTCTAACTTGCTTTTCCAACTCCTTTTTGAGCTCTTCCATGGCCTGGGACCAGTTCATGTTTTTCTTGGAGGCTTTTGGTGTAGGCTCTTGCACTTTGTTGACTTCTTTAGGCTGTATGTTTTGGTCTTCTTTGTCACTAAAGAAAGAATCCAAAGTCTGAGACTGAACCTGGGCGTGTTTTCGCTGCCTGGCCATATTCCCAAACAACTAACTTGACCCTTGAGTTTTTCAGCGGGGTATGACTGCTTGTAGACTATAGAGTTCTATGTTCCACGTTTGGGGGGGATGCGCCAGCTCTGCCACACCAGCACTCCTCCTTCCCCAAGAACCCCCAACCTGGACTGGGCTTAGATCTTCAGCAGGCTGTGCACTCCTGCTCTGATCCGCCACTTAATCCCTCCCACCAGGTGGGCCTGGGGCCGGAAGTAACAGCAGCTGTAGCTGCCCCACCTCTGCTGCCGAACCTTGAACTCCTTCTACTCCCACAGCTTTTCCCACTAACCTTCTCTGTTGTCTTTGGTATTTGTGGGTTGAGAAGTCTAGTAACTACCACACCTCACTGGTCTGGTTGGTCCGAGCCGCTCCCACTGGGCTCTGCTCTGCTCCTCTCCCAGCTCCCAGCACCCAGCTCCCAGCTCCCAGCTCCATGTGGGATAGACCTCACCCAGAGACCATCCAGGCTGTCCTGGGCTGGAGCCCTGCTTCCTTCTGCTGTTTTGTGGGTTCTGCAGTTCTAGAATTGGTTCAGAGCCATTTTTTATAGGTTTTTGGAGGGACTCGGCGGGGAGCTCACGCTGGTCCCTGCCGCCATCTTTGCTCAGCATCAACTGAGGTGGATTTTAAGAGAGAGTACATTCTTGGCATGGGAGAGACAGCTAAGTTATCTCTGAAGAACTTTGGAATTGATTGTGTGACATGGGAGATACTGGCACAGGACTGCTCAGCACAGCGTGCCCACTTCAGAGAAGGTGCTGTGCTCTATGAGCAAAGCAGAATCGAAGTAGCTCAAAAGAAACTCAATATGTGTAAATTCAGAGACATCTCCAGTCCAAAAGTTCATACGGACTATTTGCTCCTGACATGTGGTGGAGCATTCTGAGCATTGGTCAGACATACTGTAACTTGACTCTAACATAGAGATGTCATGTTGGTCCTCTTTGAGAATGGAAGGCAACAACCCACCATCCAATGTGCAATGGCGTGGAGGTGAGAGATTGAGTGGTATGTATGAGAAACAGTAAAGATGTCCATTTAGGCTGCACTGTAAAGTATGAAAAGGGGAATAACGTATATCAAGGCTAGGAAGGAGGTGGAGGCTCCAGATTGTAAAAAGCTTTAAATGTCAAACAAAGTAATTTTCCTAGAGGTAATAGGAAGCCACTGGAATTGGTTGAGTAGAGAAATGAAATAATCAGACCTTCTATTTAGGAAAAAGTTAGCACAATTAGAAAGATTTTGCCATTGGAGGCAACAGCTCAGTTGAACTTCAAGAAGTCAGAGCTGAGGAGGGAGTGTATTCTGGATATGAGAGATAAGCTATTCAAATGGTTTTTGATTCCAAGTTCAAATACTCTTTTCTCTTGACCAGGAAACTCCACAGCCCTATATATTTATATGTGTTTCCCCTAATATGTCTGACTCACACAGTAGATGCTTAATAAATACATGTTGATTGGTCGGTTCCAAATACAAGCGTTATGGCCTTTTGAGATAGACCTCTGAAGGTAAGAAGTATTTAGATCCTGGTTGCAAGGGTTTGGGGGAGATGTTTGAAGGAGACAACATTGTCTTCTTTCCACTTAGAGAGAGGTTCAGATACTCTCACTAGGGTGGTGCTTGGAGACAGAGCAGGTTTATTTGACTAAGTAATGCTGGTAGATGGTGGTGCACAGATAGAGTGCTGGGCTTGGAATCAGGAAGACTCATCGGAGTTCAAATCTGGCCTCAGACACTTACTAGCTGGGTGACCGTGAGCAAGTCACTTAACCCTGTTTGCTTCAGTTTCCTCATCTGTAAAATGATCTGGAGAAGGAAATGGCAAACCATTCAAGTATCATTGCCAAGAAAACTCAAAATGGGGTCATGAAGAGTAGTGCATGTAGTAGTCCATGTAATGGTAGCTATAGCAGTATCAGGGGCAGAACTGATCATGGGGATCACCTTGCTTCATTTGTGCACCCCTTTGAAGTTTACCATAATGGGACTTAACCTGGTTGCCTAATCAAATTGTTGGTGGAACACCAACCAGACATCAACAGGTCCAACACAACATCACTATATTAGAGTCAAGTTACAGTGTGTTCGACCAATATGAGCTCAGAATGCTCTACCGCAAGTCGGTCACAAATAGTCCACATGAACTTTTGGACTGGAGATGTCTCTAAATTGACACATACTGAGTTGCCTTTGGGCTACTTCAAGATGGTGGCCACCATAAAATCCTTAGCAAAATTGCAAAGTAGTGATGTGCTGGCAAATGTTTAACAACTGATTCTCTGGAAAAAAAAATGTATGCACAACACATTTTTAAGTTTAAACTGCATTATCAACATTTTCCCCATCACTTTCTTAAGTCTAGGCAATCAACAAAATAATAAATCAAGCCCTGATTTGCAGCATTCACTGATTTCAGAGGTGTAAACACAATTTAGCGATTGAGTCTTCTCTTCAACAAACCTCTTCCCATGCTGGATGCCCGATGACTATTTACTTCCCTCTGGGGGCCTGTAGCTTCAAATTTCATTTCTGGAACTTTGCTGATCCTTCATGTGTAAGAATTAGAGTAAGAGAGATAAATATGTAATTTGTTTTCCTTACTAGGAAAAAGTAAAACTCATAAAAACAGCTGCTTATATACAAGGAATGCAATTTTGCTTGTGCATTTGAAGATGCCACCTAAATCATCCAGGTTAATGATCTGTAATTATACTGAAAATAGTCCCTTCTCTCAGCTGAAGTACTGAAAAAAATTTGAAATGACTTACACCACAAATTTTGAATTGTAGGTAAATGTGAGCATCATTTTCAAAGGGCATGGAGATTACATCCATGATTTCATTGCTCTGGGGAAGTCCCACGTGAGAAAATTCCATCTACCAATGCAGGTCCTCATCTTCTCACAGAGTCCCCATGAGTAAAAAGGGTGTTAATGACTTGCCCAGGATCACACAGCCTGTACATGTCAGAGGCTGAATTTGAGCCCGTTTTTTCCTGTCTTCATGGCCATTCCCTTAATCTGCTCTGCCATGCTGCCTTATACTACCAACATATGCCAGGAAAAACCAAGAGTTAAATAGTGCCAAATTGCTGCATTTAGCAATAATTGGAAAAATTATTAAATGATCACATGGAATTAGATATCATATATTACATTATAGTATACATTAAATTATTATAAGGAATTATATTTTATTTATTAAATTATATAGTATGCAGAATAATTACTAAAACATAAAAAGAGCTTAATCTTAGTTTTAATGTAATTGTTGTTACATTCTTATAAATCCTGTTCACAAGTCCAATATGATTATTTTAAAAAATGTAGCATAAAAGATCTTTTCTCTAACAATAAGTCAATTAAATATTTCCATCCTTTGTATCTCCATGAAATTCTAACTGTATTCAAGCTTCTTGATGTTTCTAAAATGGGCAAAACAAATAAATATTTCATAGCTTTAATATTTTTCATATCTGTCAGATATTTGTCTTTCTATTCCCACTGTTCCCACCCAAACTTCACACTTTTATTGCATCTTCCCTCCTAATAGGCTCCTAATAGCTTTGTTTGCCTTCAGTCTCTCCCAACTCCCTATCCCCACCCCCAATATAGCCTATACATTTTGCCAGATTTGGGTCTAATCTTTCTATGGAAGAGTTTTAATCATTGTCCTGACCTCTGCTCAAAAACATTCTGGGCTTCACATAGTTCCCTGATTAAAGTCCAAATTCCTTAGCCTGGCATCCCAGACCCTTCATAGTCTTTCAAACAGAGGGAAGAAAATAGTGTAATAAGCACATAATGTGTAGTGGCTTCCCCAAATTATTTTCCCATGAAGGAAGGAAATTGAAAAGGACATTAGATTGGTTTCTGGGTGTTTATCAGCAGCTATTCCTTGTTATTTCTGACTTACCTACTCTTAAAAGTCTCTGCCCTGTTTTTATTCACTAAGTCTGCCTTATCTGTTCTCCACCTCAGTGTCTGATCGTCAGGCAAGTAATGGCACCTAGCAATCATTTGATTCCTGGATTGGTTGGCCAAGATGGAATCTGTAGCAATGCTCTAGGTTTTTTTTCTCCGTCTCCCCAAGTGACTGCTTCAATTTCTCTATGGAAGTCTCTCTGGTAGCCACCAAAATGCAGAAGAATCTCCAGCTTCAAGAGCAATCTTCAAGGATTTTTGGTTCTCCTGTATCTCAGTGGCCATAGCTCTGGACTGTGTCTCTGGGAGTAACTCTGGGGCTCCCAATAGCTACTGATGTGGAGTCACGTGGTACATCTGTACTCATGAGGACATGGAGATGTCCATCAGGTGTTCCCTTGCTATTATAAAGATTCCTTCGACTAAAGGTACAGAATATTAAGGGAAAGAATGAAAAAAATAGGTATAAAAAAGGGTACTTTCAGACCTCAAACTTTGTTCTAAAACAGTAGTCATCAAAAACATTTATTACTAGTTAAAAAATAGAAAAGTGGATCAAAGGGACAGACTTGACAAAGAAGAATCAGAAATCTTTGAACTCCAACAGTGGATGATAAACTTCAACCATAAATTATCTAGAAAAGAACTCCTTCTTTGACAAAAATTTCTGGGAAAATTAGAAAACATTCTGGCAGAAATTAGGTTTATACCTACCTCCACATAAAACAATAAATTCAAAAGCATACATATTAAATCAGATCAGATGTACCTTTCATATCTATGACAAGGAGGTGGATTCCTTTTCTTTTAGGTTTTTTTTTAAAAAAATTATTTTTAGTTTTCAACATTCATTCCACAAGCTTTTGAGTTTTAAATTTTCTTCCCCTCCCTCTCCTTCCCCCTTCCCAAGATGGCATGTAATCTGATATAAGCTCTACATGTACATTTATATTAAACATTTTCACAATAGTCATGTTGTAAAGAAGAATTACTACCAATGGAATGAAGCACAAAAAGAAGAAACAAAATAAAACAAAATAAAAGAAAGAGCAAATAGTATGTTTCCATCTGCATTCAGACTCCGTAATTCTTTCTCTGGATGTGGACAGCGTTTTCCATCCTGAGCCTTTTGGAGGTATCTTAGAAGCTTGCATTGCTGAGAAGAGCCAAGTCTATCAAAGTTAGTCATTGTACCATGTGTCTGCAACTGTGTATAATGTTTTACTGATTCTGCTCCCATCACTCAGCATCAGTTCAAATAAGTCTTTCCAGGTTTCTCTGAAGTCTGCCTGCTCATCATTTCTTATAGCACAATAGTATTCCATTACATTCATATAGCACGGCTTATTCAGTCATTCCCCAAATGATGGGCATCCCCTTAATTTCTAAATCTTGCCCACCACAAAAAGAGGTGCTGTAAATATTTTTGTACGTATTGGTCCATTTCCACTTGTGTGATCTCTTTGGGATGCAGCCCTAGAAGTGGTCTTGCTGGGTCAAAGGGGTATGGACATTTTTGTAGCCCTTTGGTCATTGTTCCAAATTGCTCTCCAGAACGGCTAGATCTGTTCACAACTCCACCAACAATGCATTAGTATTCCAAATTTCCCACATCTTCTCCAACATTTATAATTTTCCTGTTTTGTCATATTAGCCAATCTGACAGGTGTGATGTGGTATCTAAGAGTTGTTTTGATTTGCATTTCTCTAATCAATAATGATTAGAGTACTTTTTTATATGACTATAGATAGCTTTAATTTCTTCCTCTGAAAACTGCCCGTTCATATCCTTTGACCATTTATCAATTGGGGAATGAATTGTATTCTTATAAATTTGACTCAGTTCTCTATATATTTTAGAAATGAAGCCTTTATCAGATACACTGGTTGTAAAAATTCTTTCCCAGTTTTCTGCTTCCCTCCTAACCTTGGTCACATTGTCTTTGTTTGTACAAAAACTTTTGAATTTAATGTAATCAAAATTATCCATTTTGTATTTCATAATGTTCTCTATCTCTTGTTTGGTCATAAGTTCTTTCATTCTCCATAAATCTGACAGGCAAACTATTCCTTGCTCTCCTAGTTTGCTTATAGTTCAGCCTTTATATCTAAATCGTGAACCCATTTTAACTTAATTTTGCTATATGGTGTATGATATTGGTCTATGCCCAGTGTCTGCCATACTATTTTCAATTTTCTCAGCAGTTTTTGTCAAACAGTAAGTTCTCATCCCAGAAGCTGGGGTCTTTGGGTTTATCAAACAGTAGATTATTGTAGTCATTGACTACTGTGTCTTGTGTACCTAACCTATTCCATTGATCCACCACTCTATTTCTTAGCCAGTACCAAGTAGTTTTGATGATTATAAAAATACAATTTAAGCTCTGGTATGGCTGGGCCACCTTCCCTAGCATTCCTTTTCATTGATTCCCTTAATATTCTGAACCTTTTGCTCTTCCAGATGAATTTTGTCAGTATTTTTTCTAGCTCTATAAAATAATTTTTTGGTAGTTTGATTGTCATGGCATTGGATAAGTAATTTAGTTTAGGTAGAATTGTCCTTTTTATTATTTTAGCTCGTCCTACCCATGAGCAACTGACGTTTTTCCAGTTATTTAGATCTGACTTTATTTGTGTGAAAAGTGTTTTGTAATTGTGTTCATATAGTTCCTGGGTTTGTTTTGGGATCAAGGAGGTGGATTCTTAACCCAACAAAAAATAAGAGTGCTAATAGGTAATTTCAATTATGTGAAATTGAAAAGCTTTTTCATGAAAAAAAAATCAATGCAAGTATAGAGGAAAAAAATCTTTATATCAAATATCCCAGAGAAGGGTCAGATATAAAGATCGCAAATAGAACCATAAGACCAAAAGTCATTCCTCAATAGAGAAGCGATCAAAGGATAATAACTTTCTCAAAAGAAGAATTGCAAACTATCAGCAACCACATAAGAATGATGCTTTGAATCATAATAATAAGAGAAACAAAAGTCAAAACAGTTCTATGCAAATGGTTCTGCCAGCAAATTGGCAATGATTACAAAAATTGAGGCAGCTAGGTGTTACAGTGGATAGAGCCCTGGGCCTCAAGTCAGAAAGTCCTGATTTCAAATCCAACCATAGAAACTTACTAGCCATGTTACTTCAGACAAATCATAACCTCTGTTTACCTCACTTTTCTCAACTGTAAAATGGGGATGATAATAATAGCACCCACTTAGTAGGGCTGTTATAAAGATTGAATAAGATAAAATTTATAATGTACTTAGTACATAATGCCTAGCACAAAGTAGGCACTATATAAATATCATCATCATCATTAATCTTGGAGGGGGTGAGGAAAGATGAATGCAGAGTCGGTAGAGTTCTGAATTAGCCCAAACATTCTGGAAAGCAATTCATGTGAAGAAAGTGAATAAAATAACCACAGGCTTTGACCTGGAGGTTCTGCTGCTAGGCATAAATCCCAAGGAGGTCAGCAATTAAAAAGAAAACATGCCCCCGCTCTCACATACACTTTTTGAAGAAACAAGAACTGGAAACAGAGATGTTCCCATCAATTGGAAAATTGACAAATAAGTCTTACATAAAGAAAATAGAGTATTACTGTGCTCTGAGAAACTGTGTGTAACAATACACATAACTGCTGGATTCATGGGGGCTGAGATGTTCACCCTCTCTTTCCAAACATATATCTTCTGGAAAACCAGACCAAAGATTGGGCTCTTCCTCTTGTCGATGGTCATAGTCACTGAATGGGTGTTGCCTCAGTCAAACGGAGACCTGTTAAAGACTTAGCTTAAAAAGAACAAGGTCTTCCACTGTATCTAATACCATCTCCACCTATCCTGATCTAAATCTTGCCACTGGATCCAGATGGTTCTGGAGGAGAAAGTGAGGCTGGTGACTTTGCACAGACTCCCCTCACTTAAATCCAATTCACTCGCATGTCATGGCATCACCACTCTGATGTCATGGTCCTCTTCAAGAACGAAGGACAAAACAACAATCTTCTCCAAGTAGCACTGTAGTGGTCCCCAGACACTCCTCCTGAAGTTGTTATTATTAAGGATGTAGGAGACCCCAACCTCTTGAACACACAAGGTTGCCTCTAAGGCTGGAATCATCCATTTCATGATTACTGCTCAGTCTGCTATACTTAGAAAAGAAATAAAAAGCAGAAGAGAAAACTAGGGCTTTGATATCCAGTCTCTGGCTGACCTAAGACAACCTATGCACTTTAGCTGCCATGTTGTCGGGATGAATTATTTGCTCTACATTCCAGAAAGTCAACTATCTCTTGTTTTTCACTGACAGTGCTCTGACCTCCCTGCCGCTGTCACAGGCTAGGGCAGAGGGCCAAGAAACAACCCTGGAAGTTGTCAGGGGACTCTGCTCACTCTCCATGAGATGCCTTGAAGGAACATCTCCATGAATGTATCATGGGGTATATTTCAATCCATCTCTCATTACAGATGAATTTGAAGAAAAACAAAAAACAAGAGAAGACCAGGGTTGTGCTGAGAAATGCTTAAAAACTGGCCCTCTGGGAAATATGCATGGCATACTTTTAAGTTTAATGTGCATAATTAATATTTTCTTCATCACCTTCTTAAGTATGGACCAGGAGTCAGCAAATTACAGCCCATGGGTCAAATCCAGCCTGCTAAATGTATATACTGGAAGCTAAGAATGGTTTTCATTTTAGTCTAGACAACAAACAAAACAATAAATCAAACTCTTATTTCTAACACTTGCAAATTTCTGCTCATCCTGAAAATTGCACAATGGATTGTCACTAGCCTTGTCAGAGCTGGATCCGATATACCTGAGGAGAAGACATATGAATTGATATAGAGTGAATTCAAGAGAATCTGGAAAATAACATAAAAAACAATTACAATATAAATGGAAAGAACGGCACCTTTGAGACCTTCCTCTGACCACAGGCATTCCATCTCCTGTTACACACAGCCCCTGAGAGAAGGTGGCAAGGGTCTGGGGTGACTTCCCCCTGCATAGGTGGTCTACAACTTCTTACTGTGCCACATAATCTCCAGCCCCAGGAATAAAAAGGAGCCAGACTTTCCTCTGACCATGTATCTCCTGTTTCACATGTCCCTTGGGGGAAGGTGGCAAGGGGCCAGGCCAGCTTCCATCTATGCCAGCTCAAGGCAGTTCTTACCTCCTGCTGCCAACCTGATTTCCCAATCATGATGTGGCTCCCAATCATGATGTGGAGAACCTCTGGTGCAAAGAGGAGCAATATTATCTTCAACCTCAGACCTTTTAACTACTGTTGTCCCTTGAAGCAGAAAGAAGAAAGCTGGTGGACAATAGGATCTGCTTCTTCATTTCCTGTACTGGTTCCTGCCTAATCTCCAGACTTCAGAGGGGAAAGAAAAGGAATAGTGAAACAGGGCCTCTCATCTGTCCATCTGGTCATGTCATCTCTGTTCCATGCTACACTTGCTTCCAGCCCAATCTCTAGCCTTCTTTGGGAAGAAGAGTGGTACCTACCACTCAATGGTGAACATTCTCACACTTGGTCATACCCTACATATCCCACCCATTCTGAACCTCCACAGATCAGCATTGAAAGCCCATTCCTCACTTTCCACCACTTAATTCCTTATTCCCATCCCTCTCAGCCCTTTCATCCCAAAGTTCTAACCAAACACCACTCTCCTCTACCACTGTACCCTCTGGAACATGTGTTCCAAAGTCAACAATTTCCCTCCATTCAAAATCTTTTCCTTTCCCACTACTTCTATCTAGTATCTTTTAATGAAACCTGGCCCCCTCATACAGCCTCTTTCAGCACCCTTTCCAGTACTAGCTGTACCCTCACTCATTCCCTACAATTAACTGGTCGAGATAGGGGAGTTGGAGCATTCCTTGCTCCTCATTGCCACTTCCAGTTTCTCTCCCTACTTCCATTGCTCTGTACCCTCTCCTCCTTTGAGGTTCATGCTATTCATATTTGCCACACAATCAAAATCCTGGTAGCTATTGCCCACAGAACTCCAGGTCTTTCCTTCCTCTATGAATTTAGTACATAGTTCGCGATTTTTCTTTTCTCAACTCCTGTCCTCATATTAGGGGACCTCAACATATATAATTGACTCTCCCTTAAACACCATAACCACTCAATTCCTCAAACTACTATTCCTTGACCTACTTCTCCACACCACTCACAAACACGGTCATACTCTTGATCTTACCATCACCCACAAAAGTACCACATCCATGGTCAAGAATTCCAAAATCGTCTTATCTAACCACAGTCTATTGGCTTTCCATTTTGTCTTTCCTTACCAAGCCCTACTCTGTGACCTCAAATCTCTTGACTCCTCAATTCCCTCCCAGGGTATCTCTCCTGCACTAGCTCCTTCTCTTTTCCCCATCTTAAAACCTTGATTAACCAATTCAATTCTATACCATTCTCTTCTCTTGAGTTCCTAACCCCTTTATCATTTCACTGATTGTGTGAAGCTTCAGCTCTGGCTTACTCCCTCCATCCAGCACCTTTTCTCTTCTACACATACTACTGCAAGAAGGTGAAGAAAATCATGTAGCTGTTCTCTCTGGGTCCACTACAAATTTATCTTACACAATTTAAACTGAGCCCTCACTGATGCTGGGAAATCTTACTATGCCTCCCTCATCAACTCACTATCCCACTCTCCACTGAAGCTCTTACAAACCTTTTCAGCCTTCCTTAGACCTCCCATGCTTCCCCCTATCCTGACCCTCCCATCTGAGAATTATTTTCAGAAAAAAAGTAGGGCATTACCATTAGCTCCCTTTTCTCCCCTCTTCCTCATTTTATATCACTTGTATATGTTCTGCCACTATCCCCTCCTTCACTCCTGTCTCATATGATGAAGTGACTTTATTCCTTACTGTGGAATACTCTTTTACCTGCTCAAGTGATCCCATTCCATCCCAACTCCCCCAACAGATTGACCCATCTGTCATCCCCATTCTATCACTTATCTTTCATCTTTCCCTCTTTACTAGCTACTTCTCTACTGCCTATAAACATGATCATGTCTCTCCAGTCCTGAAAAAATCCTCACTTGGTCCTTCTAATACCACTGTCATCCTGTATCTTTTCTACCTTTTGTGGCTAAGCTCCTTGAAAAAGCCATCTACAATAGGTGCCTCCAATTTCTCTCATCTCACCTTCTTCTTAACCCCTTTCTACCTTCTGACCTCATTGTTTCACTGCAACTGCTCTCTCCAAAGTTACCAATGATCTCTTAATTGCCAAATCCAATGGCCCCTTCTAAATCCTCACTCTCTTCAACCTTTGACACTGCCGACCACCTTCTCTTCAATGATAATCTCTTGTCCCTAGGTTTTCAGAACACTACTCTTTTCCAGTTATCCCACCAATCTGATTGCTCCTTCTCTGTCTCTTTGTCTAGATTCTCATCCAGATCATTCTCTCCAACCATAGAGAACCACAGTGTTCTGTCCTGGGACCTCTTCTCTCCTCCGTTTGTATTACTTCACTTTGTAATCTCATCAGGCCACATGGATTTAATTATCATCTCTATGCTGATGATTCTCAAATCTACCTTTCCTGCCCTAAATTCCACTGAGCTCCCATGTCCCATCTCCAACTGCCTTTCAGACATCTCGAACTAGAAGTCCAGTAGACATCTTAAACTCAACACATCCAATACAGAATTCATTATCTTTTCCCTCTTCTAAATTCCCCTACAGGGCAACACCTTCCTCCCAGTCTCCCAGGCTCACAACAGAGGTGTCATCCTCAGCCCCCATAACCAATCTGGCATGAAGACCTGTTGATTTCACCTTTCCGACATTTCTCTAACATGGCCCCTTCTCTCGTCTGACCCTGCTACCACTCTGGTGCCGGTGCTCAGTACTTCATTTCTGGACTACTACAATAGCCTACTGGTGGGTCTACCTGCCTCAAGCCTATCCCTAGTTTAACTTATCTTCCATTCAGCCATCAAAATGATTTTCCTAAAGCATACATCTGACCGTGTTGCCCTCTACTCAATAAACTCCAGTGGAGCAAATACAAACTCCTGTTTGGTGTTCAAAGTCCTTCATAACCCAGCCCATTCCTTACCTTTCCAGTCATGTTACATCTTAATCCTTTCTATATACTCTTTGGTCCAATGACATTGGCTTCCTTGTTATTTCACAAACAAGACACTCCATCTCTAAGTTCCCAGCATTTTCTCTGACCTTCCTCTATGCCTTTTCAGGTTCTCACTTTGAATGAGGTAACACTCATTCAGTGAATAGGCCTCTTAAATAGTAACTATTTCTCTTTTGGGCAGGAACCCTGAGGGTCTTCCTCTCCCAGTTTGATTTTTTTTTTTTTGAGTTTTGATTAAAGGTGCCATCTCTTGATTAACTTCTTAATGAGGTCTATTCACTGAATGGGTGTTACCTCACTCAAAGTGAAAACCTGAAAAAAGACTTTTAGCCTGAAAGGGCCAGGGTTTCCCAATGCATCCTGGGTCATCTCCAGTCATCCTGATGAATGTCTGGCCGCTGGACCCAGATGGCTCTGGAGGAGAAAGTGAGGCTGGTGACTTTGCACCTCCCTCACTCAAATCAAAGACAACTGCAAGTCATGTCATCATTTCCCTGATTTCATGGTCCTCTTCCAGAACAAAGGACAAACACACAACAACCTCCAAGCCTATCTCTATCCACTTCCCTGGCTTCCCTTCAGTCCCAACTAAAATCTCATCTTCTATAGGAAGCCTTTCCCAATCCCCCCAAATTCCAGTGCCTTCCCTCTGTTAATTAGTTTCCATTTATCCTGTGTATAGCTTGTTCATACATATTTGTTTGCCTTATTTCTGTTTATCTGGCATATAGCTTGTTTGTACATATTTGTTTGCCTGCAGTCTCTCCTGATAAGATTGTAAACTCCCTGAGAGCAGAGACTATCTTTTGCTTCTTTTTGTATGGTCAACACTTAGCACAGTGCCTAGCCCACAGTAAGTACTATTAAAAAATGTTTATTGACTAATTGCCTATTGACAGCCTCTGCCAAAAAAAAAAATTAATTCGGTGAAATTATAATTATTAAGCCTGGTCCCAAACAAGATATATGAGAAGGCACTTCCCCTACTGAAAACTGCATAAAATATCATACTTTTTCAATGTGTTTGTTAGTTTTAACAAAGGTTTTTTTTTCTCTTTTTTATTCTTTATTATGAAGGATAGCTCCCTGAAAGAGAGAACTGGGTTATATTGGGGAAAGTTAGTGATATATAAGCAAAAAAAAATTCCAGTAAAATTATTTTTTAAAAAAGATTAATCTCATTAATGTTGTTTTGAATGGGTATGGTGTGGATTTGGCCAGGATGTCCTTACTGCTTTTATTCTTTTGAAGTTTTGTTCCTTTTGAAATTCTGCAGTAGAGAGATTTCTAGGATGGAAAGAGATTGCCCCTCCCTTGGTCACTGACTGATTCCTTACACAACATCCAGCCTGTTTTTCTGTTATCTTCTGTCCATGCTTTGTTTGTCCCTTGAAAACTTTGGACAGCAAGTTTACAAGCTTTGGGCAGAACAAGTTTACAAATCAGTGTGGGTGTTGGGCTTATACCCCAATGGACCTGCAAAATGAAAACTCACCTCTTTATAACATGAACTAAAGATACTGCTTGGCCAGGCACTAGGAAACTGGACCAAGTATTTTGGGCATCCTCTAGTCTGCTCACTCTGGAGGGAGAAATTAATTCCCTTACGAGAGTCAACTCAACCTATTCTCAATTTAGGTACATGCGGCAAGGGTGGTCTAACTAGTGCCAACTTATTGAAAGAGGGCCAAAAGATGAACTAACAAGCTTTTTGAATCCCCAGTGTAAATAAATACAGTGCCAACATCAGCCAATGCCCGTGCCGAGTCTCTACCACATAGTTAAAGCTTTGAGCCAATAAGAGCCCTGATAAATTTCAGAACCATTTAACAGGTGGCAAAACTGGCTACTTAAACTGCTGCTGGGTCTTCTGTTATAGTTTAAAGAGGTTTTCCTTCTTGGGTTTAATTTCTTACACCAGTGTATTACAATTGGTATGTGCTAGATTATTATCCATAGGACTAGTTCCAGGCGACAGGAATTGTCTTGTGTAGTTGTACAACTGAACTAAACTCCTATGAGAAAACATTACGTTGGAACATAAACAGAACTCAGTTTCATTGAACTTCCAAAATAATTATAAGGGCTAACATTTGCATAACGCTTTAAAGTTTGCAAAGCATTTTTCTTTTCTTTTTCTTTTTTTATTACTGAAACAAATACACAATAAAAAGAAAAAGAAATATATTATAAACTTAAATATTGAAACAAATGCACACACAAAAAGAAGTGTTATAAACTTAAATATTGGAACTTAAATACATAATAAGAAAAGAAAAAAAGCAGTCATGTGCACAGCAGAACATAATAGAGGATTCAAAATACTCAACAATAAATTTCCATTTTAAGAAAGCCTATGTAATAAGTACTATGCATTATGTTGAGAGCTGTACATCTTTTCTTTGCTTCTTTGTTAGTTTTCTTTTATTCTCTGCTGTGCATTTTTTACTTTGTTCTTTTCTCTTCCCCTTCCTGAACATTTTTCTCATTATTTCTCAAAATTATCTCATTTCTTGTTATTTCTCAAAATTATCTCATTTTATCTTTACAACAACCCAGGAAGGTAGGAGCTAGTATTATCCTCAGCTTACAGATGAGGAAACTGAGGCTGAGATGTTAATTGACTTTCCCAGAGTCATATAACTAGTGTTTAAGGAGAGGAAAATGAGACAGGTTTTTCATATCTCTGTGTGTGTTTACACACACACACACGCACACACACATACACACATATATGTGTGTGTATATATATATATACACATGTACACACATATCTATAGACAGATAAAATATAGTTATGTAATATCTATAGAGATATCTCTCCATATATGTCTAAAGTTATATTTATATCTCTCTAGACATATAGCTAGAGAGAGATATTTCTATAGATATGGATAGATCTATATGTCTATAGATAGACATCTATAGAGATATACACGAGTGCTAGCATGGAATTTAAAACAAAGATTCATTTCATCAGTGTGATGGGAGAAGTTCACAGTCCACCGTGTTACCTTTTGTGTGTGAGAGCAGAGACAGTTCACCCTCAAGTTTAATTTTGAGTTGTAAATACAGAAGATCCCCTGAGTAAGGTGATAAGCACCACCTTCTGGAGAGTAGGGAAACTGTATAAAGTCAGCCAAGGAACTGAGCTGCAGAGACAGACCTACAGTATTGGCAAGAGCAGGGAATTATTGGAGGTGAAAACATAAAACAGAACCTTCAGTCATTTATTTCATCCTGCTATGAACCTATGGGACCCAGAGAATAGAGATGAAGGTATAGAGACAAGTGATACCTACTGAGAGCTACTAAGTAAAGATCAATGGAACACAAGCAAAGGGTCTTCAAAAGGGAGGCCTGACATGGAAAAGCAAACCATAGCCTCCTCCACCACAAGAATCATACCCAAGATCATACTATAAGTCATGAAGGCTATACAGGTAGAAGGATAAAAAGAATGTGGAAAGGATGGATCCTTAGTGAAAAGGATGACCCACTAATGGACTAATTGACTCTGTATGGGTATAGATATAAATTCTGTGTTCACTAATTTGTAAATAAAACTATCCTGTATAAATCTGCATGTTTATAAGGGCAGCTGGTGGCTCCCCATGAGGGGATGGCCATCTACTGTCTGTTTCTCAGAGTAAGAAAAATGCTTCCCTTGGAAACAGGAGCTCATAGGGTTTAAAGTTGGTCTTAGAGGCCATCTTGTACCACCTTTTATTTTACTTAGGAGAAAACCAAAAGGTAGGAGAGAAGTGACTTGACAAGTTCATATAACTTGGAAATGATAGAGCCAGGATTCCAACCTAGGTCTCCTGGCTTCACATCCAACATTCTCTTTTCTTCAGGATGTTGCCCCTGGGTGTTGGCCTCCTCTCTACTGCTGTGTGTAAAACCCACGCCTAGCAATATTTTTGCTCTTGGAGCAGCACAAGCCGGGGAATTCAGCTCAGAGCACACCCTTAAGTCAGAGCTGAAATGCTTCAAGGCTACTATGGAAGAGACCATGAAGGTGATGGGGAGGAATTCACCTGAGGTATGAACAAAGCTATTGGGGAGAAAGTGACTTGTAACTTTAACTATTTTTTTCTCCTAATTATGTACTAAACTCTATTGGTTTTTATCTGGGTTTTCAAGGGTACTCAGTGCCCTGGGCAAAGCGCTAGTTTCCCATCTTAGTTACTACTCTGGTTGTGGGCAAATCTCTTCACCTTTCTGGGAAAGAGGCAGAATGAAATCATAATGTCATGGAAAGACACTTAATTTGCTTTAGGGGGATGGGGGAGGGGTTCTGGGTTTGATTAAGCTATGACCTCAGGCAAGCCATTTCCCTTTTCTCTGCCTCAGTTTATTGTTGCTATTATTTCAGTTGTGTTGACTCTTCACAAACACATTTGGGGTTTTCTTGCCAAAGATACTGGAGTGGTCTGCCATGTCCTTTGCCAGCTCATTTTACAAATGAGGAAACTGAGGCAAGCAGGGTTAAGTGATTTGTCTACCTAGTAAGTGTCTGAGGCCAAATTAGAACTCAGATCTTCCTGACTCCAGGCCCAGCACTCTATCCACTGCACCACCTAGCTTCCCCTGCCTCAGTTTCCCCATATGTAAAATGATAAATAATAAAGCTTTTAAGGTGCTTTGTTGCTCCAACATTCTTTGATTCTATAAGAGTAATACCCATGAAATGTACAACCTTTCCTTTTTTCTTTTTTTTTTAAGAGGGAACAATAGACCCTAGGAGAGAAAGAGTTCCAGGGAGCCAAAATAACCATTTCATTATTGAGGACCCCTCTGTGATAGGAAATGTTTTTACCAGTATGCTTTGAGAAAATGTGCAATGAGAAGAGGAAAAAAAAACCTGTGAATTCAATGGCCTTTTAAAATGAATTTGTATTTTATTAATTACAACAGTCTCTAAATACATTTGAAAAGCCAAATACAATTTTTTTGTGTGTATGTGTACATAAAGACTTACTCTACCAATGCAGATCATCACCCTCTATGCAGCTTGCAGTCTTAGAGAAAAGTTGCCCAGGGACACTGAAACAACTTCTCCAGGAGCACCCAGATAGGGTTAAATCAGAGGCAAGATTTAAACTCAGCTCTTCCTACCTTTGAGGCAAGCTTTCTAGCTACTCTACCATAGTGCCGCTCATGTTTGTGCAAACTATTTTTATATATATTGTATGTATTTTTATAAATAAAAGGAATGTTCCCATATTTCTTATGTGAGGCTTCATTGATATGGCCAGGACTGTTTCGTAGCTTATACTTTCCCAGACCCCTTGGTCCCTCCGTGATCCTCCAGGGACCTCCAGGTTGGGAACCATTAGTTTGGAACAGAGAGTTAGTTTCCAGATGGACCCTATGCCATTCCAAAGAGGACTTTTGCTCTGGCTCCTTCTTATTCCAGGAAGACAGGTGAAATGGAACGCCTTAAGTCATCCTTCTAAAGAAATAACTCTCAGGAAACTACTCTGCTCTCTCATCAGTCTCCCCTTTGTAGATGTCTGTACATTTCTATTTATAAGTAGCATTTACTGTGATATTACTCAGTCGTCCTTATTCAGACAAAACTCTCTCTGACGCAATTGTATTTGACCATTGTGCCTAAAGTAAGTCCCTGTCTGTGCTTTCTTAGAAGCCAAGATCCAATTATCAGATGTAGCAGGAGAAAGATCTATCAGTGTAGGTTTAGCTAGTTTGTTTTTTTCTTAAAAGCCAAAGAATCTGGCCCTAAAGCTTGATTAATTTAGAAGGCTAAGGCTCAACCATAGACACCTAAGGACACAAAAGAAGACAGCCTATAAGGAGTCAGTGCCCCCTCAGACCTGGCAGAAGTCTCATGACCACAGGAGCTGGTATACCCTGCTAACCAGAGTTTCTGTATGGAGATGAGAAGGGGGTCTACCTGAACCAGTGAGGGATCCTTGCTGAGAATCATTTCAATGAAATGGCTAAGTAAACCTCCCTTTATTAACTATTAGCTGGTCTGCCCATCTCTCATTTCATTCCAATCTTGAGCATGCCCAAGTCAGGTCTGGTCTACAGCAGCAGAGTGTAATTATTGTAGGCAGCTCATTTCTTTGGGGGAAGCTGGCTAGACAAGCAATCACTGTTTCAAGAATTCAACTGATTTTCAGAGATAAAGAAGAACAGACTGCCATGTAAGCTGAAAGAAGTGGTTACAATTTCATAAGATCCTGGATATTTTTTTAAGGTAAGAGAAATGAAAAACACAGCACTTTCCATAGCTTGGATTCAGAGAATGACAGGGGACCTTCTTCCCATCTATAAATGCTTGGTACTATTCACAGAATCATAGTTTTAGATCTAGAGATTCATCTATTCTTATTTCCTTAAATTTATAGATAAAGAAACTGAGGCCCAGAGACAGTAAAGTACTTGCCCAAGGTCACATTAGGGGGTAATTGACAGAGATAAGATTCAAACCCAAGTCTTCTGGCTCTAAGGCCAGTCCCTTTTCCATTTAGCTACATTCCTTGGATCATTAATACTTAAAATTTGGCTGGTAATTGATTATAGTCAAGGAATCTTCCTGGAATAAGAAGGAGCCAGAGCAAAAGTCATCTTTGGAATGGAATTCTGTTCCAAACCAATGGTTCCTAACCTGGAGGTCTCTGGAGGATCATGGTAGGACGAAGGAGTCTGGAATGTATAAGCTACAAAACAGTCCTGGCCATATCATTATAGCCTCACATAAGAAATATGCAAACATTCCTTCTATATGTCAAAATACACAAATGCACAAACATGAGAGGCACTATGGTAGAGTAGCTAGAAAGCTTGCCTCAAAGGTAGGAAGAGCTGAGTTTAAATCTTGCCTCTGATTTAACCCTATCTGGGTGCCACTGGAGAAGTTAATTAAGTTTCAGTGTCCCTGGGCGCTAAGGCTTCCTCTAAGACTGCAAGCTACAAAGAGGGTGCTGATCTGAATTGGTAGAGGAAGTCTTTATGCACATACATACACACACACACACACACACACACACACACACACACACACATACACACACACACAAATTGTATTTGACTATTTTTCAAATGTATTTAGAGACTATTGTGATTAATAAAATGAAAATTCATTTTAAAAGGCTATTGAATTCACAGGTTTTCTTTTTCTTTCTCATTACACGTTTTCTTGATGCATGCTAATAAAACATTTCCTATCATGGAGGGGTCCTCGATTTATTTTGGTTTCAAAAAGATGTCCCCCTACTGACCTAAACCTAATAGCCAAACCAAAGACCCTCATAGGCCCCCTCTCAACCCTACCCTGAGCTCTTTTAATAAGACCTTTTCATTCTAGACATAGGAGATGAGAAATCATCCAATTTGTATTTAACCCTGAGTTGGGACTCTGGCTAGTTTCAAGGTCTGAGGGAAAAAAATGTCTTTGATTTCCCTCTCTCTTTTCTTTGGACTGAATGGAATCCCTGGCTCCCCACCCCTCCTCACCCACACTTGGGCACCCTGCCCGGCACTTGGAGGAATGCTGGCCTGTAAAACAAGCTGAACTTGTTCCATTCTTATCCCCATAACTGTGCATCATGCTTTCACTCTCAGAACTTCTGACTCCAAAAGGCATCCTCTCAGGAGGGGACGCAGAGTGATGGCAATGGGACTTTATCTTTGTCATGGTGGATGGAAAGGGGGGAGGTAAGAGCAAAAATGGATTATGGGGCAAGGGAAGCCTGGCCTTAAGAATAGGAAGTGACCTGCTGGGGTAAAATTTCAGAGACACGGCAGATCTTTCTTCACCCAAAATATTTCTGCCATGCTGCTGGATGGTGTCTGAAATTCCATAATTAGAGTTGTTTTGCTTTGACTTAAATTAAACGGCAACTATGCCTGTCTCTTTTTAACATCCAAGGATTCCTGCGAGCGTAGGATTTACTAGGTATTTATACCTCAGCGTAAATGCATTTATCAAATCTTTTCTGGAGATCACACTAGAAGAGAGAGAGAAGGAGGAAGGGAGGAAGGGGGGAGGGGGAGGGAGAGGGAGAGGGAGAAGAAGAGAAGGAAAGAGAGAGAGGAAGAAAGGAAAGAAGGAAAGAAAAAGAAAGAAAGAAAGAAAGAAGGAAGGAAGGAAGGAGGAAAGAAAGAAAAAAAGAAAGAAAAAGAGAAAGAAAGAATAAAGAAAGAGGAAAGATAGAGAGATATTATTTATTAAGCACTTACAATGTGCCAGACACTGTACTGAGTGCTGGAGATGCAAATAAAAAAAAAGGTCAGTCCCTACCCTCAAGGAGTTTACACTTAATGTTGCCAGGCTAGTACCCTTCAAAGAATGATGATCCCGAGAAAGGCATCCAGAAGTGACTGAGACAGCTGGGCTGGAAAAGGAGCAGACCAGAGAGTAAGGTGAAAAGGAAGTGAAGTATGCAATATTCCTGGGGCTCCTCAAGAAATAGCAGCTCCAGGTAGAAACTCACCAATCATTGAGCTGGCCTCAGGGTCAATGCCTTCCTTTGCATTCCCCATACTTAAGTTATGGCACATAGACTGCTAAATGCTTGTCGATTTGGTTGATACAATGTGCTTGGGGTAGTCATCCAGCTAACTTATTGATGGGTTTAAAGTCTGTTGGTTACCCTCAACCCATCTGCTGAGACTATTTTATAGGGGTGAAGACCGCTGCAAATGCCACAACTTTTTAGAGCCACAGGTGAAATTTGGGTGACTTGTGGACCCTAAAGATAGACCAACCGATTTGTAGTGAAATAAACAGAGCCAGGCGAACAATCTGTACAGTGACCTAAATGAGAAAGGATAAAGACTGGATCCATGATTTCAATAGTTTAGGGAACTCTGAAGAAACTCCCTGCATGAGTTTCTCTGCAACTTAGAGCCTTTGACAAGAGTTGTCTAAAACAGTGCTATCAAATAGAAATGGGACCACCAAACCATACATACGCAGCCACATATTGACTTAGAAAATAAAATGTTAACATTATCTATGTTCTATCATATTTTTATTTTGTTAAATATTTCCCAATTATATTTTAATCTGGTTAGGCTGAACTCAGGGTGTTGGTCCGCTTCCCTTGGTCTAAAGAATTGATAGGTTTGGTGATTTCCCCAGGGCTGCACAGCCAGTAAATCATGGACATGCTACTACCTGACTTGGAGACTGACTCACTCTCTCTCTCTGTGGCCAGAGTGGCCTTTGTTTTCTTTGAGTGACTCAGTTTATCTCATTGAGCCTTGCTGGGTGCTGGGCCTGCTGCTTCTCTTCTGGGGCAGTAAGCCCAGAGACCCATGCCTGGGAGCAAAGAACTTCCCATGTGACGATTCATGGGGCTGGCTGAGGGGAGGTGTTAACTCCAGAGCCACGCTCTATTGGGTTCAACCTAGTCTACGTGGAGTGAACCTCCCAGGGTCCTAGGGGAAGGGGCCAACTCCAGAACCAATCAGCCCTGGTCATTCAGGCGGCGCTTGATGATGTTAAAAACTCTATAAGAGGGGTGGAGACAGCTTGAAGATCCCTTTTTCTTTTCCAGTTGGCGCAGCAGCTGTGGTGAGCGTGACTCTGGGCCAGCCCAAGCTCTCGGGCTGAACCTAGATGTTGGTAACTATGAATTGTATTGGGTCTGTCTGTTTATATTTGTAATTTTTTTGTGTTTTATTCTGAAGTTCAGGATGCTGGTTTTTTTCCCCCGAACTACATGAGTGTTCTAAAGTTCAGGGTGTTGGCTGATTTTTCCCCTGAACTAACTGAATGTAGTCTGTATTTGGTCTGTCTGTTGATGCTTGTCTGTATGCTCCCCTGAACTAACTGAATGCTGGATTAAAGAAAGCTAGTCAACCCCTTCACCGTGCTTTCCATGTTTAAGCAGATAAAAAGAACCTGCGCTTTCCCAGCATGCCGGCAGCCTCCTGGGTGCTGGCTGTGGATGGATCTTATGCCCCCACAGAAGCTGCTAGCCGGATTGATAAAACATTCTCTCTCTCTCTCTCTCTCTCTCTCTCTCTCTCTCTCTCTCTCTCTCTTTCTCTCTGCTACACTAACATCAACCTGACCAAACCATCCTCTAACCTGTGGATGGCAAAAGTCAAACAGAGCAGGCTAGAGACCGAGGGTTCAGGAATCAAACAGAAGTTTCACTTCAAAGTGAAATGATTTGCAAGCAAAGAGGTGATCTAGATACGTGCTCTAGGGCCCCATCCCTAATGGGGGGACCCAAGGCAGTATAGAGACATCTCAATACTCATACTAATGGTTGCACAATGCATTGTAGAGAGTTATGAAGGGTAACAGCAACAGTGTGACAAGTTTGAATCATAGCAGGGCTTCATGACCAGAACTTGACCCATGTCCTGGTGCTGGTCAAAGCAATACAATAATTATGTGATTTTTCCAGGGGTGAACACAAAGGATTGTTGTTATGCCAAGCTCAAGGCACAATTTAGCTCTGAAAAAGAGGGTATCTCCTAATATCTTGACACTACAAATGGCTCTAGGAATATATAAATGAGAACCACACTAAAAGGTAGCCCCATTACTAAGTAAATGTAAAAACTAACCTTGATCTTAGAGGACAGGTCCCTATCACCACTCATTTTGACTATTGAAATAGCCTTCTAATTGGTCTCCCAGTCTCAAGTCTCTCCCATTTTTAATCCATCTCATACTCAGCTGCCAACCTTATCTTCCTAAAGCATAAAATGTGACTTTGTCACTCTGCTGCTCCTTATTATATTGAGAATCAAATACAAATTCTTCTGGTTAAGTATATAAAGTCCTTTGCAGCCTGGCTAGAGCCTCCTTTCCAGCCTTATTACATATTACTGCTCTCCCTGTACCAAACAGTCCAGACTGGCTGGCCTTGTTGTTCCTCACAGGAACTATTCCATCACCCATCTGCATGCCTTCTCCTTAGCTGCCCCATATGCCCAGAATGTACTCCCTCCTTAACATCAAACTCTATTAAGGTTCAACTCAAGCATCATCTCCTACAAGTATCTGCAACAGAGATGTCAAATTGCAGGGACCCTCTCAAGCACTTCTCTAACCAAATTAAAATGCAATAGGGAAATATTTAACAAAAAAATACAATAAAATATAGATAATGCTAATTTGTGATTTTCTAAGTCACTATGTGGCCTACAGGGATTTTTATGCATTATTCAGTGGCTCCATTTGCTAGTTGAGTTGGAGACCATTGATCTACCTGTTCTTTATTTCTTGTTCCTTCCAGCTGCTAGCACCTTTCCCTGAAATTACCTTGTATTTATTTTTTATATATAGTCACCACTTTGGGTAATCATAGGTCAATCCCCCATGTGAGTTACCCCAGGTTCTAGGTATCCTCTAAGTCTTCACTACTAAAGTGATAGCTCACAAGCTCCTACTAGTGTATTTACCTTGACTCTAGTCAGGTATCAGCACTTCTTAAGCTGTGGGTCTCAACCCTATATGGGGTTGTGAAAAATTTAGCAAGAGTTAAAAGGTTCTGAACACGCAGCTAGCAAAAATTAATTAAAAATCAAACACATAAAGAATCCAAAGTGTTTCTGGCAACACTTGTGCATTTTGCATGTGCAACTTCGCTATAGCCTTGGTTCTGAACACAAAGCATGCACACTTTGCACTACATATGCCCTCAGGTCATGGCTACATAATGCTGCTGAAAAGGGATCATAAGAGGAAAAAGTTTGAGAAGCCCTGAGCTAGAAGACATAATTAGCATTTACTGAAATAGTATAGTAAGAAAAGCAGCAACAACTCCCCCCCACCCCCCCCACATACACCTTAAACCTGTAACCTACTCTCCCAGAAATAAACAGAGTCACTGTGGAGAGTGGATACTCTTAGAGTTTATAAGTGGAGAGATGCATATAGACAGCAGTGTGCTGAAGCCAGTTGTTAAATTTTCAGTGTGAATATTTACACTTCAGAAATAGGCAAATGCTATAAACCAAGGCTTGATTTATTGTTTTGCTAATTATCTAGACTTTAAAAACTGTTGGAGAAAAATGTTTAAAATATAGATTAAACTTCAAAGTGTATCATTAGTACAAGGGGAGGAGGGTGTAGGTGGATCTGGTTGTTAACCATTTACCAATTTAACCATTTACCTTGCTCCCTAATGTTACATGTGGCCAGCACAATTTATGCCTCCAGTGCCACAGGGCCTCCTCCCCTCTTACATATCTTCTTCTGAGGTCACTATACTGCTTCTTACAGGTCACAGGATCTCTGCTAGTTAATTCACTCTGCATCTCCATTCCTCTATTTTTAAATGCCCATGGAGGGCATCCCTGACCAGGGAGAAGTTCCATTGTTTCTGCCAATCCTCAGCTGAACTCCTCAGCCCTTTCATGTGCAAAGTCTGAAGGTGCACACCCTTTACAAGGTGCAAATGGCACAAAGTCTGGGAGGACCAGATGCTTTACAAGGTGTTAATGGGCCAGGCAAAGTTTCATGACCTTTAGAAGTAACAAGTATGAGCCATTCAGAGTCTGAAACCCTGGGTCTTTATATCTCATTGCCTCCTTTCATTATTATTTGCCCATGACAGCTTACAGTTTCATGAAATGAATGGGAGGTTGAGGGGAAGGACTCAATTAATCAGGAAACTCATCATCAACTCCCTTTAAATGCACCCCACCCCCCAGTTAAATATTTGCTGTTCCCATCTAAAAGCAATCCGCTTGTTGTCTCTGCCAATCCTCAGATGAGTTCCATCAGCCCTTTTATACGCAAATGGACTAATGATCATCTGAGAGACATTACTTTATACCTCCTATCAACTTTATAACTCAACTTCATATCAGCTTTCATATCTTTAGATATATCAGGGGAAGCTAGGTGGTCCAGTGGATAGAGCGCCAGAACTGGCGTCAGGAAGACTCATCTTCCTGAGTTCAAATCCAGCCTCAGACGCTTACTAGCTGTGTGACCCTGGGCAAGTCACTTCACCCTGTTTACATCAGTTTCCTAACATGAAATGGCAAACCACTCCAGTATTTTTGCCAAGAAAACCCCAAATGGGGTCACAAAGAGTTGGCTGCAACTAAACAAGTTTCTGTTTATTTGCTCTTTGCCTCCTACAAATGCACTCAAAAGGGCATATATTTCATACAACTTGTCCATTACATCATGTAATTTCTTTAAGTATAGTAGGAGACTTAAGTGATCAGGGGTCCCCTTATCAGTCCCCTATTATATATGTACAGATACACAAATAGGAATGTTTGTGTATGTATATGTGTGGGTGTGCATATGTGAGTACATGTGTGTATGTGTGTACATATATGTACACATACACATGCTTATATACATGTATGTATGTGTGTGTGTGTGTATATATATATATATATATATATATACTCATATGCATAATTTTCTCCAGAAAAATATAAATCTTTGAGTACAAAGATGATCTCATTTCTTTGCGTCTCTGGTGCCTAACACATAATAGATGTTCAATAAATGTTTATTCATTAATTGACTGTTGAAATAACCTTCCCTCTTCTCTATTGAGAGATGGTGAACAATGTGTGTGGAGCATTTAAGATGTAGCAAAATGCAGTAATTGTCTTGGCTGATTTTGCTTAATTATTTTTCCATGTCACAAGGGAGGTGAAACTATTAGTAAGGGACTTGTGTGAAAAACAAAAGTCATCACCACTCCAAGGGATGACAAAGGGCTCAGCGGATAAGCCATTTCCAAAAGGGCTGAGGAAAAACCTGGGAACACATTTCTTTCAGGAGTTGCACTATTACCATTCTGTACATTTTCTTGAGGTCCATACCAATGTCAGAGCTAATGACCACTGGGAACAAATAAGACAGACAGACCGACAGACGGACAGGCAGACAGACAGACAGACAGACAGACAGATAGATAGATAGATAAATAGATGGATAGATAGATAGACAGAGGGATGGACAGACAGACAGACAGGCAGACAGACAGACAGACAGACAGACGGACAGATAGACAGACAGACAGACAGACAGACAGACAGATAGATAGATAGATAGACAGAGGGATGGACAGACAGACGGACAGACAGACAGACAGACAGACAGACAGACAGATGGATGGATGGATGGATGGATGGACAGGCAGACGGACGGACAGACAGACACAGAGACAGATAGATAGACAGACAGACAGATAGATAGATAGATAGATATAGCTGCTCTATGTTTATATGTGTGTATACACACACATACATATACATACGTACACATTTACCTTCTTGCACAATTACTATCTTGTACAGGTACAAATGGAAATTCTCTAATCAAGATAATAGGAAGAATATATAACCAAGAGTTGCCTCAAAATAAATACTTAGATCCTTGAACACCTATGTTACACAAGTAGAGACTTCCCAGGGAATCATTTATAAGCACAAATGGACTATTTAGTTCTAAGAACATTCCTAAATTAATGTTAACCCTATTCTACTTAACATATTTGCTAGAAAGACAAAGTCTATATATGGAGGCCGTCTTGAATATCAAGAAACTAAGTACAATTGGTGAAAGTTCAAAATAATTTCATTATAAGGTGGATTTAACACTAAAAGCAGCCAAGTGGTGTAGACATCCAGGAGTGTGTTATACCAAAGCTTCAGTGTATTATAAGCAAATGGTTCTTTTGCAGAGTCCCCATAAATATCACTTTGTTCTATAAATGTAACAGGTACCTGCCAATATACTAACTCTGTATCTAGCTTCATCTGCCCTCAAATTTTTTCCCTTTCCCCTTCAATATTCTCCATGCTTGCCCTGCCTCTGACATCACCTCTCTTCCATCTGCCATCCTTTCAAGTGCAATGAATCTCAGGATGCAAACCAGGCAGATTAAGCTAGAGCAAAATGCCAAGACAAATGCAACCCATGCTAGCTTGACATTCCCCATCCAGCAACACCTCCTACACATTGGTCAACAAAACTCTTCTTGATGGGCACCTAGCCATAGTCCAAAATGGTGAGGAGGGACAACTGGTAGGCACGCGTAGAGTAGGAGGCTTACTAAATGGTATGATTTGAGTGAACTTACAAAGGCCACCTGCCCATATATCTCCCTCACTGGATTGCCACATTGTTCCCAGATCACCACTTATAGAATCCTAGGTTCAGGTTAAAGCATTGTCTCCAGGAGGCAGAGTCAGGATAAGACATTTGTGAAGTCTAGACAGAATTTGAAAGTTGGATGCCGGGTGCATTAGTGTCTCTTGGAGGCTTTGAATCTCCAGTGGAACCTTTGGAACTTGATATCATAATGGAACCCATGCCCCACCCTTTAATCTGGGCTCCTAGGGAGTGACTTGAGATCCTAGGTATTTTATGAGTCAGAATTCTCTCCAAACCATAACTCATAAGCCTCTACTCCCAACAGGTGCTTCAACTTTAGCTATTTTCAGGGTCACTTAATACCCCAATTCAATACTCACTAGTCACTCTGTGACACCAGCTGTTTTGGCCACCCACACCACCTGTCCCCTGCAGAGGAAAGGCAACTTTTTTAGTTTGCTGCTTTAATCTCCTTTTGTGCCTCAGTTATAGTCTATGGAGCTACCTGCAACTCTGTCTCCCATCTCCTATAAATGCTGTGACTAGACTTTCCCAAACAGGGAAGGCTGAAACTCTCCTCAATCAGCATTCTACGTCACTCCCTCCTCCCCACTGTCTTCTAGAGCAGCATATCTAGAGCAACCCTTTTCAGTTTGGTAGTATTCATTGGTGTTATGTGACCTGAGGGCATGCACAGTACAAAGTGCACATGCTTTGTGTTCAGAACCAAGGCTGCAGTGAAGTTGCACAATGCAACTTGGGCAAGCACTGACAGAGACACCCCAAATTTATTACATTTTTGTTTTTTAATTAATTTTTGGTCATTAGCATTCAGAAACCTTTAATGTTGCTAAATTTTTCACAACCCCATATGGGGGTCACGACCCATAGTTTAAGAAGCGCTGTTCTAGAGCACCATACCAACAGCCTTGGTGCCATTTTTCTCCCCACACCAGCTCAGGAACCATCATCAATTAAGTAACATTGCCTTTGCTCCTAGTATGTCAATCTAGTGCCCTTCTGCCCCATCTACATTCCCTGTAACTTTCTCTATTAAGGTAGCCTTTCTTGGCCCTCACTCCCCTAGGGATGTTATCTCCCCTAATTAAAGTATGATTTCCTTGAAAGCAGGTACTACCTTTTCTTTTGTATTTGTATTAGCACAGTGCTTGGTATTGTGATTACTGAGTAAATGCTTTCTCACTTATCCATTTTTTTTTTCATTTATTCTCAGCCAATAGCTATAAAACTGGTTAAGCTCTCTTAAGATAGGCTTCTCTAAAGGCAGTGATTCCTGTCTGCTGAATTGCTATGGGACATCTCCTTGCTGTGATTAAAGAAACACCAAAAGCCAATTTCTTCTCCCCTCTAAAACTAGAAAGCCAGGTCCCAATTAGTGGGAGTAATGAATCCTATGAAGTAGTCACATTATGCTAATTCATACTACTTGGATTATTATTATTATTCTAATATAATTTCTTCTAATTCACACTACTTGAAGCTATATTTACATGTAAAACGTGATGATTGGCACCAGTCCAATGGAAATATGCAATGAAAAAATTTTAAATAAGCTTTAAATTAACTTTATGTTAATAAAAATTAGCTAATAAAAATAAAATTAACACAATATAACAACAAAAGATAAGGAAAATGTTTTCCTGATTCAGGTTTGTTACAAAGTAAGAGGGTAGTTATAGGAAGCAAAAATTTTTAAATTACCAACTATGGTACCCAAAGATAAACCAATTTTGACAATATGACAAAAAATTATTGTCTTTTTAAAATATTTTAGCAGCCTAGAAAGAAATACCTATTTTTTTTCTTTAAATCTTTCTACCTACTGCCTATAGTTACAGAGAATTTTATCCCTATCTTGATTAACTTACATGCTTATATTCTCACACAATGAACCAAGTGTAGTCAGATGACCTGGGGTATGATCTAAAATCAGTAATGCTTAAAAAGAGATATTGTTGGGTTCGCAATATATTTCAACAGCTGGGCTAAAACAACTTGAAAATCAGTCTTCGAAAAGACCTTTAGTGACCCATGCTTTCTTATTTGACTGCCAAAGGACTGGAAGCCATCAGTGATTTTAACTCAAGGATTTCAAAATTGATAGACAAGCACATTTTGGCCACATGATGAGAAGACAGGCCACATTAGAAAAGACTCTGGTGTTAGGAATGACTGAAGGCAAAAGGAAAAGGGGATGGCAGAGGATGAAATGGATAGGTAGTGTCATGGAATCAATGCACATGAGCTTGGACAGACTTCAAGAGATAGTGGAGGACAGAAGGACCTGGCATTCTGGGGTTCATGGGATCACAAGTTGGACATGACTGAATGACTGAACAATGACAAACATTGATTTTAAATTAATATCCCCTTCTGTATTATCTCCCAATAAAAATGTTAGGCAATCTTTAGACACTTTAACTGTAGATTGATTTTTTTCTTTTTTAGAAATATAAATTCTGGAGACCATCTTTTTGCCAAAATTAGTCTATTTCATCCATAATTAAAAATTTGTCAATCAATGTATCCTCTTTCTTCAATTATTTTCTTGAAAATATCAGGATATTTTTCCTCTTCCCCCTTATTTACACTGGCTTCATCTCTAGTAATTTTAGCATTACTTAATTTAAAGTGATAGAACCAATAGATGCTTATAGTAAAAGTTTCTTTGCTGTCCACTTCACTTTCATTTTCTTTCACTGATTTAAATAAACTTAAAGTTTCTGTCCAAATGGCTGCTCTGCTGAGAGGAATACACTGTTGTTTTTTTTTTAAATTGTAATCTTTGATCTGTACAGTTAAAAGATTCCTCATTTTTATCATTGTAACATTTTCAACCTACAAAATAGCCATAGAAATCTTACCTTTTTATTTTATTTTGCCTGTGTATTTTATAATATTTCAGGTCATAAATTCAGTCATTCCAGAATCTCATTCTATTTTAAAGTTACTATTCATGCCGTTCAATCACATCAAATTTTGGTTCTAATGTAATAACAAGCCTCTTCTTTTTTGTGTGCTGTCAGCATTTCCCCCTGAAGTATTCTTCTTTTCATCTAGTTTGAAAGTGCTCTTTAAAAAATCAGCAACACAATTGGTAGTAATACGGTACTGTACGCACCATACCACCATACGCAGCGGTCACATCCCTACTTCATCATAGATAAGTACAGACTGACTAGGAGCTGCTAACTAGCTCACACGTTGCATTAATTGAATTTTGGTTCACATTAAATGCAACCTGGTATTATTTTCTAATTCACACTAAATTGAATATTGCCTTATTCAGACTCATAGTAATTCCAGCCTAACTGTAAACTCTCCTCAACACTTGCCTTGTGCCTACATATCCTTCCAAATAAAAATCACTTTGGGTTTCACACCATTACTATATATTCCTATTAAAATGCAATATACTATCTTGGAGAGAGTAACATATTCACTAACAGCCATGAACACACCTAAGCCTCACCATATGCCTTGCTTTTATGCCCTGCAGATTCCTGACACTGTCATATGAATTACTGATGTAACCTGAGGAGCCCCGGGTTATCCACTTCTCCTCTACACCCTTAAGATTTCAGGCCTTTCCATCTCCCCTCCAGCTGAACTTTTTTTTTAATGTTTTCCCCTCTTCTTCTCCTCCTCCCCCAATTAATTACAGTGTGAACTCCTTGAAAGCAAATATTGTCTTACTTTTTTTATCTGTATACCCAGCACTTATCACACAGTTTGGTATATAGTAAGCAAGCACTTAATAAATACGTTTTCATTCATTCATTTGGATTGATATGTTAGCACAGAGTAGACCCTGGGACACTGGGGACAACAGATTGATCCTTTTCTGGTGGAAGGGGTGGGTAGGTTTGAATTGAAACGACATAATGGGGCGGGGGTGGGGAGGGAGTGATGAGCAGAGAGAAGGATGGACACCTATGGGGCACTAAGGAATGATGGAGAGAGTAAGGAATATGTCAGAGTCAAGAAAGCAGAAAGAGCAGGTATAGAGCCCCAGGAACAAACCTCATCTACTTTACACTTTTGCTTCAGGGCAACTCTCTTCAGGATCAGCAGGCACATTTAGACAAGATAGCTGGCTGAGGCTAAGATAGCAAGCTCAGGGTAAGAATAGAACAAAGCTAACTATAGCCCATGTGGGGATCAAACCAAGGATCCTGACTTTATGGGCACTATGCATTTCTCAAACTACATTCCATAAAACACCAATGTTGTGCATGAAATAAATAAAGCTTATGTGAGAAAATTTTACTCCTAGTGGTATTTTTACTGCTTTAAAGTATCTGGTATAAAATTATGTACATATCCAAAGCACTCTTTACATGTAGCAATATTCAGTATGAAAAGAACCTTAATTTCCTCCATTTTATGCCTATATTTTCTTAACTGCCCCCCCTCCCACCTTTCTGCCAAGGGGTATTTCATAACCCCAAGAACCTCTGGAAAAACTTTAACAGATTCCATCAATAGATGTCCACCCCAAAAGTGTTCACTGGGCCAATGACTTTGGGAAATGTTGCTCTAATTAAGTTAATGAGTAAGCTATTACATGACATGTTTATTATAAGTCATCTATTGTCCAGGGCCTAGTGAAGACAAGTTAAGTGGCCCCAGAAAATCTCGTTTAAAAGCCTGAGGTCTTCCATTTGCTTGAGTTATGAACATATAAGATGGAGTATTCAAAGATTCAAGGTTAGTTGGGGAAAAAAAGCAAATGAAATGTCAGGGTTCACAATCTATGACTGGCAGAGAGCCTTGTGACCATCGACACAGTCACACTCAAGAGAATACAATAACCCATGATGTCATTGGTCCTCTTGGAAAACAAAGGACAAACAACAATGTTTGGCCTCAGAGTTAGACCTGAACACCCCATTTTGATGATGGTAAGGGAACCATAGGTTTCTAGGGGTGCTTGAGACCCCAAAATACCTACATGCCGGGTCCTGCCGAAAGAATTCGACTCAAGCCTTCTCAGCCAAGGGAAAAGACAAAGTTTATTAGGGATTCATCATAATGGGTTATCTTAAGAAATCCCACCCTTTGTGACACCTGTTTTCACAAGCCGCAGATTCAATCTGCTGAGCTAGATTGAACCTGAGCACCTTCATGGAGGCAAGATGGAGATTATATACACAAAGATTGTAGGAGGGATTGAGGGGTGGTCTGGGGTGACTAGAGGAGGGGTTTAGGCAGGGTCTTGAGGAGTAGTAGTTTAAGAAGGACAAGATGAGGTCAGACTCCAGCAACCAAGAGAATGGAATTAAGGGCAGGAAGTGGCTGAAGGAATATCAGGGTCGGGATTTAGGAGAAGGCCAGATCTAGTTGGAAGATTCAAGGAGAATTCAAGGAGGCTCCCAGAGACTGTATTCCAGATTCAAGGGGGTTCCCAGAGGCTGTGCCCTCATTAACCCCACTTAAACATTAGGCCTTGTATTTCAGCATCATGTCCAACCCTTTAGTACATGTGGTTCTGATGAGGGTTCAGGGTTCGGGGTGCTTGACACCCCAAAGTACCGACACACCGGGTCCCGCCGAAAGAATTCGACTCAAGCTTTCTCAGCCAAGGGAAAAGATAAAGTTTATTAAGAGTTAGCCAAATAGGCCTGTCCCAAGACATCCCACCCCTTGCGAGGCCTATAAGGAAAGCGGTCCAGACCAATCTGAGCTAGATTGGATCTGACCACCCTCATGGAGGCAAGATGGAGATTATATACACAAAGGTTGTGGGAGGGATTGAGGGGTGGTCTGGGGTGACCAGAGGAGGGGTTTAGGGAGGGACTTAAGGAGGAGTCTAAGGAGGAGCTTGAAGGGACTGGGATGAGGTCAGACTCCAGGGTGGGGGAAATAGCTGAAGGCTATATGGAAATGACAGACCATAAAGGGCTGGGGTAACAGAGCTAGGGTATAGATATTTTGATCAGGATTAAGGATGGGAAACAGGATTAAGGGTGGGAAACAGCTGGACAATAGAGGACTGTGCCCTCATCAGTTCCAGAGGCTTGTAGTACATCCCAATGCACAATACTCCTCCCAAGGACACACATGACACAAAGCAAAGTCAATAGATGCAGGTTAAGCCATCCAAGCAAGCAGACCTCCCTGAGCTACTCCATTCCATTCAAAAAGGTGCTACCTGAATCTCTATAGCTCTGTAGTTTAAGGCCAGTCTGGAAACACCAGTTTACTTGCAGTAGGGATTTGGGGGTGAGTGAAGAGAGAGAGTAGGAAGAAAAGTCCTAGGAAGATTAAGGCTGGAAATCTCTTCCAGTTTCCAAAAGGGATATTAGACTAAAATTATATCCATCTCCTACCCTTAAAATATCTCTGATCTAGAGACTATGAGTCTAGGTCTAGAAGCAAAGTCATTTTCCTTGGTCTCAGGGAGGGGTATTTCCCTTAGCTTACATTAGCCAATTTAACTCCTTCCCAATAAACCTACAGATTTAATCTTATCTTCAGTCAGTCTTGGGGAAAAAGAAAAAGCTTTGTCCCCTCTGCAAGAAATGAACAGAAAAACCTTTCTTTTTCTGCCATTCTCCAAGAGGTAGAAGAACAGGCAGAGAAAGAAAATGGGGAAGGAGAGAAATTAGCAAGGTAGACACCCATTCTTACTGTAACAGGGTTGGACAATAGAAACAGACCAAATCTCCAAGACTATTTCTCAGAGGGTATGGCCTAAGGGGAAGGGAAGGTGGTCATAAGGCCTTTCCCTGGCTGACTGCATGGTCTCTCTACTGTAATGGATGAGTCCTTCACTCCTAGAAGCTGCAGGAAAGAGAAATTGAGTGTCCTTGTCAGGCAGTTTTAAAAATACCACTGGTTCCCACTATGCAGGCAATGGAAAAGGTCTCTGCAAAATGTGCACACAAGCGCCAGTCCTCTTATCTTTCAGAAGGAGATTCATGGTGTCTCCCACATGGGTGTCTTCATCTTCAGTGATCTAGGCATGCACCAAACCTTACTACATTACCTTATTCATCTAGTAAGGCAACCCTCCAGCCAACTTGTGAAGTACAGTAAGTCATTTATTTGTCTTTGGTGCCCAGCTTTAATCTCTGTTGTCTGTTTCCTCAAAGTCATCAATCCATACTCCTTTCCCTATTTGAGACTCCCAATGCTTTCTTCATATCCCTTATCCAAACCTATTCGAGGTCCTGTTATTATTATTACTGAGATGTAAATGCTTGGTTACAGCTTAAAGGGCTACCCTTACTCAGGGTATTTGCATTTTAATGGAGGGATCAATTCTTTAGCCAAAGGAATGAAGCTTTTAATGGTGAGATTTTAGGCATCAGCCAAGAGGTGAGAGGTGGATAGGGGGAGGGACATCTGTTATTTCCTTGTGCATCTGAAATCATGTTACATATGCTCAAGGATACTTAGGTTACCTAGCTCCATCTTATCTTCTTTCTCTCAAATGATCTTTCCGTGCTCACAGACTATGGGGATGATGGCAGAAGCAATATTCAGGTAACCAAATCCTAATAAACCAATGTCGATTTCCTTTTAGAAAGGCCTAATGTTTAGATGAGGTATATGGGGTGTTCAAAGAGGATTAACACATCTGGTGTGAGGGCTTGCTGAGTCCTTTTTAGGGCCATTCATTTATTTACCTCTGGTGTCCACTTTCACCCAACTCTCACCTGTGGTGGCAAGAAGCTGAAGCATACCAAGTGGCCACAACTCAGTAAGCCATCTCTGCAGATGGACTAAACCATGTTGAGGGTAACCAACAGGCCTCAAACTCATCAGTGAATTAGGGGGATGTCTACCCCAAGCACGTGAAGACTTCCCCTGGCAGAATGGACAGATGAGAACAATTCGTTCCACCTTCCATGAAGGCAGCTGAAGCGGGCACCATAGAGCACTTAGAACTTGATCAGACATTGACGATACCAAGGTCATCCACTGCATCTCAAGCCATCACCAGCCATCTTGACTATGTCCTACCACTGGACTTTGATGACTATGGAAGAGAGAGGCTAATGACTCTGCCTGAATTAATGAATACAATTCACACACGAGTCAAGACGTCACCCATGATGTTATTGGTCCTCTTGGAAAATGAAGGACAAATAACAGCGTTTAGCCTCAGAGTTAGACCTGACTCCCACCCTCAACTCCTCTACAGCACCAGAGACACAGGCCTGCTTCAAAACTTAGTGTGTATGGGGCAGCCAGGCGGCACAGTGGGTAGAGCACTGGCTCTCGATGAGAACTCCCGATGAGGAAGCTTCCTCTACCAATGCAGGTCTTTCTTTACTTGTTCTGACACTTGTAGTGAGTTACCTGAGGAACTGAGACATTAAGAGCCTTGAACAGGGCCACAGAAGTCATTATGTGTTGGAGACAGAATATGTATCCAGATCTTCTAGACTCTAAGGTTGGCTATGGTTCACTATCCACTGAGCCATACTGCCTCTTATGTTAATGATGGTTCACATGGGTGTTTTATAGTTTTCAAAGTGGTTTCCTCCCAACTCTCTGAGATAAGTAGGGCCAGTATTAATAGTCCTATTTTACAAAAGAAGGAAATGAGGCTCGTCAAAGTAAAGTGATTTACTCAGTATTACATAGCTAGTAGAATCAAGACCAAAATCTAGCCCTTCTGATTAACCATGGAACAATCCATCCACAATGAGAGGTGTAAACAGAGGTGTGCTGGTAAGTGTTTAACAACCAGCTCTCTGAAAAGGCAGGACATGTTTTTTAAGTTTAAGCTGCATCACTTTTCTAAGCCTACAAAATCAACAAAACAATAAATCAAGCCTCCGATTTGTGGCTTTTTTTGTTGATTTCCAAGAAGTAAATGTTCACACTGAAAATTTCACAAGTGATTCTGAGGTATCTAATTTGAGCTGACTACCTGAGCACACCCCTGCATATAAACAAAGCTTTTTCTTGCAATATATAAATGATTTGATTATGGATCTGAATGGACACATTGCCAAGTTTACAAGTGATAAGAAGACAATAAAAATCAGTGATACAACTGGTTGGTTGAAACGATATACATGGATGATAAAGTGATTGGATGGAAATTTTCAAAAATCATAAATGCTTCAACCAAGATTCCAAACCAAGGCCTCCTATCCTGGATAGATTTCAATGGCCCATGAACTTGGATGGGGGAAAAATGACATCTTTTTTTTCCATTAAGCTTTAACTAATACTTACTATTTCCTTTTGTTATGAATATAGGCAATAAAACATTATTCTGAGAAAAAGGGTCCAAAGGATTCATCAAGCTGCCAAAGGAGGCCATGACAAATAAAGGTTAAGCATCCCAGTTCTAAACACTCTCTATGAGACTGAGGAGATATGGTGCAAATGAGCAACCAGAATACATGAAAATTATTAAATAGATACTTTAATAATAATGATTTAAATAAATTCTCTTTCTAAAGCCAGTCAATTGTTCAGTCTCTTCAAATAAATATAAGATAGTCTAGTTAAAGAGAGTAATAGAGATAAAACTGAGGAAAAGGGAAACTGGATTGCTCCTATCCATAACTCCTTCTCTGTACATCCCCAAGCCTTAGCTAACCCAAAATGCGCCATGACAAATTCAGTTGGGAGGAAAGGGGATAAGCATAGTTGCACTAACTGAGGGAAACCCATCCCTGAGGGAGATAGGAGCCCCACGGGAGCAATTGTGCACAGTACATCCAAAGGATAAAGAGGTAAGGTATAGAAGTCTTCTAGGGAGGAAGTTCACCTGCCCTATCAAAAGTTGGCACCTTGGGGTAAAACTCCATTTACCAAATGCAAGCTGTTACTCTGCCAACTTTTCTTTGTTCAGTCATTTCCGTCATGCCCGATTCTTTGTGACCTCTTGTGGCGTTTTCTTGGCAAAGATACTGGAGTGGTTTGCCATTTCCTTCCCTAGCTCCTTCTGCAGATGAAGAAACTGAGGCAAACAGGGTTGAGTGGCTTGCCCAGGTTCACACAGCTAGGAAGTGTCTGAGGCTGGATCTGAACTCCATTGTTCCACCTAGTAGCCCTGCCACCAGACGTACTATGAACTTAAGCCAGTCCTGTTACACATTTTTAGACATCATTCTAAGAAGGTATCCAGACTGCCAAAAGGGCCCATTACACTGAAATGGTTAAGCACCCCCACTCTGATCCCTTATCAAGCTTCATTCAGGCTGCAGAAATCCAGCTCCCAACATGGGGAAATACATTAGAAAGTAGGGTCGTTCTTTGGGTAAAGAATTCTGGCCCCTTGCATTATGATCCCTCCTAGCAGGTTTGTGAATAGGTGGGAGGGATTACCATGCAGGGTGCCCAACTATTAAAGAATGGTTATTATTATATTATTGAATGCTGCCATTGGCCCCAAAGATCATTTCAGAGAAAAATGATAAGATGGAGCTAGGTCACCTGAGCATCCTTTAGCATATGTAATATGATTTCAGGTGTAGCAGGAAATAACAGATGTCCCTCCCCCATCCACCTCTCACCTACTGGCTGATGCCTACATATATACATATATATAATATACATACACATATATACACATATATGGCATATATGTGCATGTGTGTGTATGTGTGTATATATACATGTATATGTGTGTGTATATTATATATATATATATATACACATATATATATATATTAAAGAATAAATATGCTCAGAGTTCAGAAGACCTGGATTCAAGTCCTGACCTATACGGGACAAGTGACCTGGGGTGAATCATTTACCTTCACAATGCTCTAGTCAGGGGTGGAGAACCTGCGGCCTTGAGGTCATGTGTGACCCTCTAGATCCTCAAATGCAGCCCTTTGATTGAGAAGGCCTTACTTGAGGACCTAGAGGGCCACATGGGGCCTCAAGGCTGCAGATTTCCCATCTCTACTCTAGGCCATCCTCTAGGATTCCAAGTTCCAGAGGATGTTTGGACTCTAATTGGTAGAAGGAGTTGACTAGGTCCAGTCCTTGTGTACGTATAAGTATTTGGTAGAGCAGATAGGATCTTTCCCCCTTTCCCTTTCTCCCACTGAGCCATTTGGGAGAATTATGCCTGTTTAAGAATACAGATGCCTATGGGACTGTGAGAAGCCAAGCCTCATCTTTGGAAATTTCAAGAGGAAGGTTGAGCAGAAATTGTCAACAGCCTTGGTGGTTTAAATATGCCATCCAAATACTTAAGAGAGTTAACTGGGGGGGTAATCATGGATCCTATGTCATCTCCTGCAAAGGGGGGGGGGTGGTTTCCTTAGGTAGAAGACACTTCTCCTAGGTGTTGGAGAGAGAAGATATTTCAAGTAAGGGGGCCGATAGAAGGATCTGGAGGTAGCACCAAACAATCTCCTGGAGCCAAGATTATGATCCTGGCTGAATCACTGGGTAACTAGAGGGTGACAGGCATCATGACCAAAAGGAATAGCCTCAGTAAGGAAGACGTCCTCCATCTGATCTGAGTTCCATGTTCTCTCCATCATTACCTCAAAGGGACCAGTATGCTGGAGATTGGGATCAGAACACCCAGGACCAATGACCACAGCACAAGGTATTAGTCAGTGACCAGTTTGCAAGCAAACAAACCTCAGCCTCTCCGTTTCTCCACAAAGGACAAAGAAGCTTTTTATTCCTCCTCCTCCAGGCTCTTGCTGCTCCAGGAAAAGGAAGTGCAGTACAACAGAGAGTTCAACAGTTTAGGAAGGAGTCAGGAGACATGGGTCTCTATACTGCTAACACACTGTGTGATCTGAGAAAGCACATTTCTCCTCTACACCTCAGCTTCCTCACCTGTAAAATAGGAGCAAGAAGGGAATTAGATGTCCACATACCATTGTCTGTTCCAATATTCATCCTACACACACACACACACACACACGCTCTTTGTCTCTATCTTTAGCTTTATCTCTCTGTCTCTGTTCTTTGTCTCTCTCTCTGCTGTCTCTGTCTCTGTCTTTGCTTCCTCTCTGTCTACCTGTCTCTCATCTTTGTCTCTGTTCTCTGTCTCTTTGTCGGTCTCTCTATCTCTGTTTCTCTGTCTCTATCTCTGTCTTTCTGTCTCCGCCTCTCTCTGTCTCTGTCTTTGCCTCTCTGTCACTACCTCTCTCTGTTTCTCTGTCTCTGTCTTACTGTCTGTCTGTCTCTGTCTTTCAGTCTGTCTCTCTCTGTCTCTCTGTCTGTCTTTGTCTCTCTCATCCTAAAATTCCTTTCAGCTCTAGCATTCTATATTCTATGATTTGGGGAGCCTAGAAGGAGGGTGTGTGTCAGCAGACTGAAGGGCAGAAAGATGAATCTTCCTCACAAGGAGGGCCATCCTCGAGTGGCCAGCTTTGGTGAGATGCCCATTAATGGCGATCTTTAAGCAAATACTGCGTGGTTGCCTATTGGGTATGACATATGAGTGGGTACTAGTTCATGTATAGCATGGGCTGGAGAGTTTCTGAGGTTTCTTTCAGCTCTGGAATTCTGTGATCTCAATGCTGCATCACAAGAACTATGATGCATTTCAGGAGGGACTCTGTCCTCTGCTGGACATGGAGGACTCTCGATGGGCTCTTCCTCCTCTTCCATGGAAAAGACAGAGAAAGTTAGCCAAAAGGGGTTTGGGGCCTTTGCTTGAGCAAAGAATAGCTTCTGGCCAGTGCAATAAAGAGATATATCTGGACCCACCCTTCCACATGGAGACAGACTACAAATGAAGCCACGACAAAGAAAAACCTGGTGATCCCTACTGACAACAACAGTATGTCAACCCCTTCCTCAAGAAACTTCAGTGGCTCCCTATTACTTCCAAGGCTGAATATAAAGTCATACATTTCGAATTTAAATCCCTGATCATTTCTGACCCTTCCAGTCTTCTCATACCTCATTCCTCCCCACACACTCAATAATGTAGTTACACTGGCATACTGGAGGTTGCTCCCACATAAATGGACTTGGCCTCAGCCAAACTGACACCTGGTAAGGACCTTAACTTAGAAAGGTCAACGTCACCCATTGTATCCCAGGCTCACATCAGTCATCTTGATCTTTGTCTTACCACTGGACTTTGATGATTCTGGAGGAGAAAGTGAGGCTGACAAACTACATACACAGCTCTGCTTCACTCACAATTCACTCTCAAATCAAGACAACAACCTCACGATGTCCTTGGTCCTCTTTGAGAATGAAGGGCGAACAACACCATGACCAAATAAAATCTCCCGACTCCATGCATTTGCCCTGGTTGTCCCCCACATCTAGAATGGTCTACCCACTTCCCTCTGCCTTCTGGCTTCCCTGGCTTCTTTGGAGACTCATTTAACTTCTCAGTGGCCTCCAGGAAACTAAGAACATTTACAGGTCTCTATTGGTAGATGTAACTTCCTTACCCTGAATTCCCTACACTAGTAGTTTTCAAATTTTTTTGCTCTCAGAATTCCTTAACCCTCTGAATAATTATTGAGCTTTTGTTTATGTTCATTTTATCTATCAATATCATATTAAAAATTAAAATATCCTCATGTTATAATGAAAATTCTTTTAACCTCAGACCCCCTGAAACAGCTGTAGAGACCCCTAGGGTCCTCAGGCCACACTTTAAGACACCAATGAAATTACAGATCTGGATGAAAGAATCACCTAGATGGTAACCTTTTTTTTTTTTAAAAAAAATTATTTTATTTTTATTTTATTTTATGAAATAAAACAAGCATTTCCATAACATACTATAATAAAAAGGTGATTACACATGCAACTGCAAATCTATGATGTACAACTTGCTATTCCTTTTAAATATATAATAAAGTTGTCATGTAAATTTCTTTTATGTTCTTTTTTTTTCTTCCTTCCCTCTGCCTTGACCTAGAGATGGCTACCTTTAGACACAAATACGTGTGTGTGTGTGTGTGTGTGCATACACACTTATGTATAATGTATGCATACGTTATATATGTTATACATGCATATACATATATGTAGAATTTTTCTATACATAATTCTATTTATCAATTCTTTCTCTGGGTGCAGGTATCTTTCTTCATATGTCCTTTATTTTTAATTTGTAATAGTCAAAGTGACTTAGTCTCTCAAAGTCATTCTACTTTTTGTTGTTTTTGTTTTTTGGCAGGTCAATTGGAGTTAAGTGACTTGCCCAAGGTCACACAGCTAGTACATGTGTCAAGTATCTGAGGCCAGATTTGAACTCAGGTCTTCCTGACTCCAGGGCTGGTTCTCTACTCACTGCACCACCTAGCTGCCCCTTCAAAGTCATTCTTAAAGTAATATTGCTGTTACTGCATACAATCTTATCTTGGTTCTGCTCACTTCACTCTGCATCAGTTCATATAAGTCTTTCTGTGTTTTTCTAAGATCATTGAACTCATCATTTCTTATAGGACAGTGGTATTCCATCACAACCATACATCACAACTTGTTCAGCTCTTCCCCAATTGATGGGGATCCCTGCAATTTCCGTTCTTTGCCACCAAAAGAGAGCATAATAATATCTCATAATAAACATCCCATTCATGGGCAAGGTTATAATTACTATTTGGGAATTTCCCTCCATCTTATTTGTACTCATTATTTTCTTTCTCAGTCTCTCCTTTTACCCTATCCCTGTTACCTTATCTTTACCTTGACCCTACCAACCCCCACTTCACCCATCTTCTAAGAGTCCACCCATCCCCTTCACCCACTCCCCCCAATCTCAATCCACACACCCCTCTAAAATTCTCCCCATCCTCTCCCCCCAGCCTCCCGAGACCTTTTGAGGTCATGACTTCTTCCTCTACAGAGTATGCCCTCTGTCTTCTGGCCCAGCACCAAGCATTTAACAGCAGCCATTTACACCTGTATGTTAAGGTTTATTTACAAAGCACTCTATATATTTTATCTCATCTGTGCCCCACCCTATGAGAAAGGTACAGGAAGTGTTATTCTCCCCCACTTTACAGATGAAGAAACTGAAGCTCAGAGAGGCTGTGACTTGTTCCAGGTGACTCAGCTAGTTAAATGTCAGAGGGAGGATTTGAACAGATAGATTTTCTGATTCCAAGTCCAGAGCTCTCTCCACCAGGCCACATTGCCTCATCAGACTAGGTATACAGCAGACACATAAACAATGAGGCAGTGCACCAGTGCTCATGGGTGACCAGGAAATGAAGCTGGTATTCTCTATGAAGAAGAAATATCAACAAAGTCCTTCCTTCCCCTCCCCTTGTACTTGTCTTTTAAGGCCACTCCTTTCCTTTTCCAAGCAAGGCAGATGCCTTTGCCAATGTTTATACTCTGGGACAATTAAAAGAAGCTTGACTATTAGCCAACCTAGGCTCCAGTGGAAAGAACGGGAGACTGGATGTTGGGGGGAAATCATCCTGCCACAAAAAAAAGTTAGCCAATGACTGAGAACCAATACCCGGGAGCTCTTTGTCCATCCTCTTTTCCCGTGAGTACTTTAATGCTCCCTTTGTCTATGAACTCAATTTCAATGACATCCCATGTCTCTGTGCCTGCAGCTTCCTAACTCATCCTCACAATGGGCACATGACCTGGAGTCAGTGCCTAGCCAATCCCTGGATGGCTGCGGTGCCATCACACAGTTACATCAATGCTGTTACAGGGAGTAGGCTTCTGAAAACCTGTATTTCAGGTTCTTGCCACCTCCCTAAACGTATCCCCTTTGAGCCATTCACCTTCTAGCTTCCTAATCCTCAAAGACACCAGGAGAATGCTTGGCCTGGAGTCAGAAAGACCAGTTCAGATCTGACCCCAGACACTAGCTCTGTGACCTTGGGCAAATCACTTAACCTCTGTTTATTTCAGTTTTCTGAATTTCAAAATGGGGATATTCAAAATGGGGACCTTCCTCCCAGGGTAATTGTGAGGATCAAATAAGATAAGATTTGTAAGGCACTTAGCACAGTGCCTGGCACATAGTAAGTGTTATATAAATGCCAACTATCATTATCATTTGTTATTATTATTATTAATCTATTATTTATAGAACATATTATTATAATATAATATTTACTATAGAATGTATTATTATACTATGAGATTTACTATGTTACATAATTATAACATTACGTCATAATGTTATATAGAATCATAACGTAATCACGTAATATATGAAAGTGTATAATATGAAAGATATTGATCTGTTATATAAAATACTATAATACTATATTGTTAATATATTATTAATATAATTCTTATTGACGTCTGTTCTACAGGTCAGGCAAATCTGCACAGTGCCAAGCTGAAGGTAGGCAGGGTATGATGCCCCACATAACTGTATCAAGCTCATGGGGAAGGTCAAGGTGGAATGGGAGTAGACCACTATCTCAGGTCCCCCTAGAACTAGCACAAGTTGTCACCCAACAAGCCCCTAGACATAAGCACAAATGTTACAAAATATTCCCAGACAACCTTGGTCTAGACTGTCTCAGAAAAGAAAATCCAGACAGTGCTTTGAAATTCACACACAGCTGGGGATTGACTACTGGGAGCCGGGTTTGGCCTTCAGTCTTCTTCCAGGTTACTCTTGGTAAACACACACTTTGCCTTTTTTTTTTTTTAAGACCTCCATCTCTGGGACAAGGTTTGATGAGCAGAAAGCAGGCCTCGGGGAGGCATTACTATGAATGTCACTGTGTAGGTGAAGGCGGCTCTCTGCCCATCCAGCAGCACTTCGTGCTTAAATGCCAAATGATAATGAGAAATTAGTGAGTAGTAGTTGAGGGAAAGAGCTCTTTTTCCTTTTCCCCGGTCACGCTGCCAGACAGACGGCTGGCTCTCTTGGCAGCTCTCCAGTTCGGCTTCATTTTCTGATAGCTCTAGGAACTGAAGCTTCTAAATTGTGCATTCGGAGCATTCCAGGCACGTTTGGTATCTCCCCACCATTGGAGGAATTGACCACTGCAGTGAAACTGACGGGGGTTCCTAGGCCGTATTTTCAGCAGAAATTTACCCCCTCTGAAATGAAGAAACCATCTTATTATTATTAACACTAACAATAATAATTAATAAAATCTATAAAGCACCTTTAGCATTACCAAGAGGTTTATATACTTTATTTCATTGGACAGATGGTTCTGTCTGGAAGCTAGACTCTCTGTAGGACCGCAATAACCCATAAGCAGGCTTAATTCTCCATAGCTCTCACTCATACTGAATTTTCCCTTTTCTAGTTATCAGCTGAGATGCTGTCTGCTGCCAATGACAAGTGACTTTCAAAGAGGCCCATCGCTTTCATTTAGGGAGTTTCATTCTTTGTATTTGCGCACATACTCCCAGCACCTAAGGCAGTGCCTGGCATAGAGTAGGTGCTTAATAAATGCTTGTTGATTAAATGATTAATTGATTCAACTGAGAAATCCTGAGTACACTCCTATTTTTCATAAAGGAGGTATGGCCTCAGAGTCACGGAGACCTGGGATCAGGGCTCACCTCTGATACAATCTGCTTGCGCAGTCCTGACAAGCTATTCAAGCTCTCTGGGCCCCTGGTGACTTCCTAAGACTCTAACTTGCAGAGAAGATGCAGATAATAATAATGATGGTGCTGGTGACAATTCACATATATATATGTATATTTTCAAGAAATGAAATTATTGAAACTTTCAACAACATTTTATTTAATTAGAATATTAACAAATAACATCTTCAACTTCAAATAACATCATGTGATTTCATATTCCAAGAGTGAATGTGCTAAAATTGATGGCACTGTGGAGTTACTGAGTTATTGCATCGAGTTCACGTGAATCTTGCAAAACGCATCAACCTTTGCATCACAAATGATGGAAATCACATTGACTATGTTATTTGTTAATATTCCAATTAAATAAAATGTGGTTGAAAGTTTCAATCATTTCATTTCTTGAAAATATGCATTTTTGTCTATGTGTCTAGACTTCAGGAACACCATATGTGTGTGTACATATGTATGTGCATATGTGTGTACACGTGTGTGTGCATGTGTATATACATGATATATGTGTTTATATGTATGTGTGTTGTATGTGTATATACATCTTTATGTATGTCTCTGTATAGATGTGTGTATGTCTATGTATATATGTGTGTATATGGGTGGGTGTATATCTGTGTATATGTATGTATGTCTATACATGTATATGTATATATGGGTATATGTATGTATGTATGTGTATGCATGTATACGTGTGTGTGTGTGTGTGTGTGTGTGTGTGTAAAATTTTAAGGTTTGAAAAGCCCTCTACACATATTCTATTGCCTCACTCAATCCTTGCAACAACCCCATGATGAAAGTATTATTAATAGCCACATCTGAGGGCTTTACTAGGTTAAGTGACCTGGTGGCACAGTGGATAGAGTGCCAAGCCTGGAGTTAGGAAGACCTGAGTTCAAATTTAGCCTCAGACACTTACTAGCTGTGCAACCCTGGGCAAGTCATTTCACCCTGCTGACCTCAGTTTCCTCATCTGTAAAAAGGAGCTGAAGAAGGAAATGGCAAACCAGGCTAGTAACTTAGCCAAGAAAACCCCAGATGGGATCACAAATGACAACCAGGGTCCTACGGCTACGAATTGCATGAGACAAAATTGGAACTGTCTTCCTTATTCAAGTCCTTTATGCTGCATGGAGTGTACTAGGTAAAGCCAGTTTTAAGCAGTTTGTGAGAGCCTGTTGTTAAATTTTCAGTGTGAGTATTTACACCTCATGGAAATGAACTATATACATATATGTATATGTTTCTTTTCATTTATATCTTTTCATATGTACATGTACATATATCTTTTCACACACATATATACACATATGTTTCATATATATAAATCAGGGCTTGATTTACTGTTTTGTTGATTGTCCAGACTTAAGACAGTGATGAAGAAAACAGCAAAATGAAGGTTACACCAAAAAGTGTGTCATGCATACATATTTTGAAAGCTGGTTGTTAAACATTTACCAACACACTCCTGGATTAAAGCCCTGTTATGAGTGGAAGCATTTCCCCAGAAGATCCCTGTATGTTGAAATCTCAAGTATGATTTAAAACAATTGAATGAATAAATGAAGAGTTGACAATTCACCTTCTGTGGATGGGGTACTATTGCCTGTTTAATACTGTCTGGGACATCTTCGCAGCATCTGAGTTACCTGGGAGGGCACAGGGAGGATTACTTTGGCAGATAAACAAGAGGTGTTGATTGTGAAGGAGTGAAGGAGGAGAAGGCAAAGGTAATAGTCACCAAAGATGAGTCAGCCATTGGCACAGTACCAAAATCTGTGGGGGTAAAAAAAAAAACCACCAACAGCATAGACTGGAATACTTGTACTTATAAAGGCAAATTTCATCCAGGTATTTCCGGCTACTTTACAACCCAAACGCTAAAACTATAAGGATCCAGAAAGCCATTAAGACCTCTTCCCATATAATGAAGAGCATCTTATCATGACAAGAATGAACAAATTCAACCTCTTTGAGGAGACCATTGTGAGCTCCCTGAAATAGGGGAAGGGGCATCTTACAATGCTGGCAGAGGCAAGGTGGTAGAGGGAGAAGAGTGTTAACTTTAGGAGATCTTAGCTCATATATATCCAATCTTTGCCACTTACTGCCTCTATGGTCTCAGGTCAGCTAGGTGGTGCCGTGGATGTAGTACCCCGTGGGACCTGGAGTCAGGAAGACTCATCTTCTTGAGTTCAAATCTGGCCTCAGATACTTACTAGCTGTGTGACCCTGGGCAAGTCACTTTACCCTGTTTGCCTTGGTTTTCTCATCTGTAAAATGAGATGGAGAAGAAAATGACAAACCACTCTAATATCTTTGCTAGGAAAACCTCAAAAGAGGTCTCAAAAGTAGGACTTAGCTGAAACAACTGAACAAGAACAAAAACTTCCATGTCCTTGGGTGGATCAGTGCACATCTTATCGGATAACTTCTAGAGGTCCTGTCCACTCTAAGCCTATCTGTCTGTCTCATACTTTTGTGGCATACACGTAGCATAAGTACAAAATATCACATTCCTGTTGGCTGTGTCATTGGAAGATCTGGGAGTCTCAGCTTTCATGTTAGTGTATCAAAAGATGGTCAGTTCATCCGCCGAAATGCCCTACTGTGTTCTGTCAAAGCCCCTAGACCTCTTGCCACCCAAACTTCCCTCTGTACATCTCCCCACAAAAACTGTCCTGGTTCAGTCCTTATTTGGCTAGAGACAGTACACAGTGGCAGTATGGTTCTAGCTCCTGTTTATTTTATGACTCATTCTGTTTGAAGACTCCATCCCAGATCCTTTGAAGATCTCTCGTTTATTCCTCTTCATAAGCAGCCCTACCAGGGGAAAGCACATGACTCACACACAATCTAAAATTTCCACAGCACCATCTAACATGGAAAACCGCTGCCTCGAGGTCTCCGAGGTGTTGGCAATAACAGTCTGGATCTCAAGACACCAGAGTCACCAATTAGAACGCTGCAATCCCAGGCTGTTTTTGGTCCAAAGAGGAGAAGAGCAGATAGAACTATAGCGTTTAAAACTAAGGAGTGTGTGTGTGTGTGTGTATGTGTACATGTTAAGGATTGGGGCTAGAGAACCTTCTCTCTTGCTGCCCCTCCCTCATACAGATCCTTGGCAGCAGATGGCAAAGATGACAACCCACTCTACCTCAAGCCTCCAGAAAGAGATAAACATTCTGCCTCGAGATGAGTTGAATACTTATTTAAGTCAGATTTACACTTAACTGTTTTTTTTTAAACTTTAAACTCCTGGCTTCCTTAAGTTGGTTGCTTCTCATCCAGACAACAGAAAGCAATTTCCTTAAGTGATTGATTCTTTTAATCAATGGGCATTCTCTCCACTCACATACCCCATCCTGCAACTACACTTCTTCCAAGATTGGTGCCGGGCTTTCTTTTCCTTGACTCAATCAGGCAGTCAGTCAATAAGCATTTGTTAAATGCTTACTATATGCCAAGCATTGTGCCAATATGCTGGAGGTACAAATAAAGGAAAATACACTGTCCCCAAGAGCAAACTTGTTAATAGGGGAGGCAATATGTAAATGATGAGGTACATGCAAGATATCTACAGGGTACATGAAGGTGATCTGAAGAAGAAAGGCATTAGCAACTGGGAGACCTGGAAAGGCCATGCAGAAGGTAGAATTTGAGCTGATGCTTGAAGGAAGCCAGGGAATATCAGAAGAAGGAGTGAGGGGGGAGAACATTCCAGGCATGGGAGGAAGTCAATGTGAAGGTACAAAGACAAGGAGATATAAAGACATGTGTAAGGAATAGCACATGTAAGCCAGCATAGCCAGACCACGGAGTACATAAAAGGGAGCCAACTAGAAAGAGGTAGGAAATGCCAACTAGAAGGCTTTATTTTTGATCCTAGAAGCAATAGGAGAGTCAATAGAGCTCAGTGACCAGGGGAAAGTGGGCAGACATGACCAAGCTTTAGAGAAATCACCGTGGCAGCTGTCTGGAGCATAGATTGGAGTGGGGAGAGCCTGAAAGGCAAGGAGACTAATTAGAAGGCTGTTGTAGAGAGATATGAGAGGATCCTCCCAAGTGACTCCTTTGTGGAGGTGGCAGGTCTGCAGGTGTGCTAACGTTGCACATGTTTTCAGACTTTTTTCAATTTATTGATCAGTGGTGCTGATTTTTTTCTTTGTTGTCTTTTTAAAAAATACTATTTTTTATGTGGGATGGTTCTCTGGGATGGGGAGGGAAAGGGATTCTGGGGAAAACAATGATGATATTTTTTTAAAAGCAGGCAGCTTCATTTTATTTTCAAACACTGTACAACTCAAAATATAACAGTCAAAGGAGGTTTATGGATGATGTATAGGTTTAAAAATAATGTCATTACAGATAGTTCATTGGGGACAGTGGCAAGTTTTTTACACCCCAAAGAATAACTGTGTACTCATACATATATAACATATCTTTAAGCAACTGAAAAATGAAGAGAATGTGGCTGTTTTTAAGCCTTTCCAGTTCTCAGATTTCTTAAACTCTAAAATCTGCTAGGAGAATAAAACTTTCCAACTGTGCATCAGTCTCAACCTTTCAGAAGAACCTTAAAGAAAAAAAATTGAACCAAAATCCATGAAAACTGCCGTGACAATTGGCCTGTGTAGAAAATCTCCAGTTTCAGTTCAAGTGGCAGATTAAAGGAAGACATAATCAAATCCTCAAGTGATCCAGCATTCTCTGCCTCCACTAAATGAGGCTGTTCTTATCCCAGCGGTAGCCCAAGAGACTTTGAGGCCTAGGTAAAAAACAAGCTGATTTCAGGAGTTCTTGAGAACACAGAAAATACTTACAACACTGACATGGCCCCTTCCTCTTTCCAGCCCTGGGACGTCTCAAATGGAAAATGAATACAAGAGGAGACACAGGCAACGCCTCTCGCCTTAGGAAACATTATCAGGAGCCAATATGTAAAGACAGTTTCCAAAACAAATGCATAAACGTGAGCTGTGAAAACCAAGGGTAAGGTCTGGCTATGGTTAGACAATATGATTCACTTATTAACATTATTATCATCATTATTGTTATCTCATTTTCATTTGGGGGTTCAGGTAGAATCAATGCCAGTTATTTGGATATTGCTCTTTTATTTTTAATGTTCTATGGAATATTACACAAATGAATACAATAACTTCTTTTGGTAGTTGAATGAAGATATTGGAATGTTAGCCCACCGAAGACGTTCTTGGTACAACTTCGGTAGCAGGCAGGACAACATGAAAGATGTGTGCCATATTGTTCTCAAATGATTTTGACCTTTGCTCTTAGGTCTCTCTCTCCATATTTTTTAAATTCTTTTTATTATTTATTTATTTAATATTTTTAGTTTTCAGCATTGACTTTCACAAGAGTTTGAATTACAAATTTTCTCCCCATTTCTACCCTCCCCACACTCCAAGACGGCATATATTTTTATTGCCCCATTCCCCAGTCACCCCTCCCTTCTGTCACCCCACTCCCCCGCCATCCCCTTTTGCCTTACTTTCTCATAGGGCAAGATAGATTTCTATGCCCCATTGCCTGTATATCTTATTTCCTAGTTACATGCAAAAACTTTTATTTTTTGAACATCTGCTTTTAAAATTTGAGTTCCAAATTCTCTCCCTTCTTCCCTCCTCACCCACCCTCCCTAAGAAGGCAAGCAATTCAACATAGGCCACATGTGTATCATTACGCAAAACCCTTCCACAATATTCATGTTGTGAAAGACTGTATTTTGCTCCTTCCTATCCTGTCCCCCTTTATTCAATTTTCTGCCTTGACCCTGTCCCTTTTCAAAAGTCTTTGCTTTTGATTACCTCCTCCCCCTGTCTGCCCTCCTTTCTATCATCCCCCCCTTTTTACCTCCTTCCTCCTTCTTTCCTGTGGGGTAAGATACCCAATTGAGTGTGTATGTTATTCCCTCCTCAGGTCAAATCTGATGAGAGCAAGATTCACTCATTCCCCCCCACCTGCCCCCCTTCCCTTCCTACAGAACTGCTTTTTCTTGCCACTTTTATGAGAGATAATTTACCCCATTCTATCTCTCCCTTTCTCTCTCTCTCAATATGTTCCTCTCTCATCCCTTAATTGGATTTTATTTTTTTAGATATCATCCCTTCATATTTGACTCACCCTGTGCCCTCTGTCTATATATATATATATATGTATATATGCGTATTCCCTTCAGCTACCCTAATACTGAGGTCTCATGAATTATATACATCATCTTTCCATGTGGGAATGTAAACAAAACAGTTCAACTTTAGTTAAGTCCCTTGTGATTTCTCTTTCTTGTTTACCTTTTCATGCTTCTCTTGATTCTTGTGTTTGAAAGTCAAATTTTCTATTCAGTTCTGGTCTTTTCACTGAGAAAGCTTGAAAGTCCTCTATTTTATTGAAAATCCATATTTTGCCTTGGAGCATGATACTCAGTTTTGTTGGGTAGATGATCCGTGGTTTTAATCCTAGATCCATTGACCTCCAGAATATCATATTCCAAGCCCTTCAGTCCCTTAATGTAGAAGCTGCTAGATCTTGTGTATTCCTGATTGTGTTTCCACAATACTCAAATTGTTTCTTTCTGGCTGCTTGCAGGATTTTCTCCTTGATCTGGGAGCTCTGGAATTTGGCGACAATATTCCTAGGAGATTTCTTTTGGGGATCTATTTGAGGAGGCGATCTGTGGATTCTTTCAATTTCTATTTTGCCCTGTGGCTCTAGAATATCAGGGCAGTTCTCCTTGATAATTTCTTGAAAGATGATATCTAGGGTCTTTTTTTAATCATGGCTTTCCGGTAGTCCAATAATTTTTAAATTATCTCTCCTGGATCTATTTTCCAGGTCAGTGGTTTTTCCAATGACATATTTCACATTGTTTCCCATTTTTCACTTTTTTGGTTCTGTTTTATAATATCTTGATTTCTCATCAAGTCACTAGCTTCCACTTGCTCCAATCTAATTTTTAAGGTAGTATTTTCTTCAGTGGTCTTTTGGACCTCCTTTTCCATTTGTCTAATTCTGCCTTTCAAGGCATTCTTCTCCTCACTGGCTTTTTGGAGCTCTTTTGCCATTTGAGTTAGTCTATTTTTTAAGGTGTTATATCACTCTCATTTTTCTTCCCAATTTTTTCTCCCCTTCTCTAACTTGCTTTTCCAAATCCTTTTTGAGCCCTTCCATGGCCTGAGACCAGTTCATGTTTTTCTTGGAGGCTTTTGATGTAGGCTCTTTGACTTTGTTGACTTCTTCTGGCTGTATGTTTTGGTCTTCTTTGTCACCAAAGAGAGATTCCAAAGTCTGAGTCTGAATCTGAGTCCATTTTCACTGCCTGGCCGTGTTCCTAGCCAATTACTTGACCCTTGAGCTTTTTGTCAGGGTATGACTGCTTGTAGAGTAGAGAGTACTTTGTCCCAAGCTTGAGGGGCTGCATTGTTGTTTTCAGAGCTATTTCTATACAGCCAGCTCTGCCACACCAGTGCTCTTTCTCCCCCAAGAACCTCCAACCCGGACCATGACTCAGATCTAAGCAGGCTCTGCACTCCCGCTCTGATCTGCCACTTAATTCCTCCCACCAGGTGGGCCTGAGGCCGGAAGCAACTGCAGCTTCGGACCTGCACCACCTCCTCTGCCCCTGGGACAGTGGCCGAACCATGAACTCCTTTCACTCTGTCCCCACAGTTTTTCCCACTAACCTTCTCTGTTGTCTTTGGTGTTTGTGGGTTGAGAAGTCTGGTAACTGCCACAGCTCACTGATTCAGGGTGCTAGGGCCTGTTCTGCCTAGCTCCGGGTCTGGTTGGTCCAGGCATGGCCCACGCTGGGGCTCTGCTCTCCTCTGCTCCCAGCTCTGTGCAATAGACCTTACCCAGCAACCATCCAGGCTGTCCTGGGCTGGAACCTTGCTTCCCTCTGCTATTTCATGGGTTCTGCAGTTCTAGAGTTTGTTCAGAGCCATTTTTATAGGTGTTTGGAGGGTCCTGGGGGAGAGCTTTAAGCAAGTCCCTGCTTTCCAGCTGCCATCTTGGCTCCAGCCCACCATAGGTCTCTATATTTTAAGAGCTTTCCATTCCATGTAGCTTGGAGATTATGAATATTCAATATGGCAACATCTATTAAACATATTGCTCTTAAGTTTTTAAGGCACCATTTTTTGTCATCGTTCAGTAATGTCCAATTCTTCATAAACTCATGGGCCATAGCACACAAGGCCTTTCTGTCCTCTATTATCTCCCAGTCTGCCCAAGTTCGTGTTCGTTGTTTCCATGGTACTATCTGTCCATCTCATCCTCTGGCATTCCGTTTTCATTTTGCCTTCAATCTTTCCCAGCATCAGAGTCTTTTCTAATGAGTTATATCTGGGCAATTGTGGGCAAGACTTCGGTCTCTGATGATGTTCTAGTTCTAATATAATTGCTCAAATTGCCCAGGATATTTTGGGATCTGTGCTTACAGTATGGACCATGGTCTTCTGATAGTCCAAGGAAAAAAAAGAGCTTCGGATGTATAAATCTGGCTACCAAGTCATGTCTGGCTAGGTGCTAAATTTTTACAGCCTGTAGTGATGCATTACACAACTTCTCCCATTTGCCGGTATAATATACTTTGATTACGAAGTCCAGGCTCATTAAAGATAATGCTTTTGCAATTTCTGGTGGCAATGACCTGGTTCTGATTGCCATCATAAACTGCTCCATTTCCACAAACACATCCTCAGGACAGTGAGCTGTTTGATACTTTTTTGTTGACGTGTCATTGCCTACTTCCATAAGGACATGGCCGATGGAAGACCTTTTAATGCCATTCTTGAATCTCAGCCATTTCATAGACTTTATCCAAAAACAAACCACTTTGGGTTACATTCAAAAAAGTCAAATGGTGCATACATTTTATCAGCTTTTCAAGGGAAGTCTGTTCATTTGACAAGTACTTCTGAAAGGTTTTTGGCGACCAGATGGAGAAGTCAATAGAGAGCTGGCCTTGAAACCAGGAAGTCTTTCCTCTGACATATATATTAGCCATGTAGCATCTCTCAACTTCAGCGTCCTCATCTATAAAATGGATATAATACTGTAAGTACACCTACATTGCAGGGCTGTTCAAAAAAATACAAAATGAAAAAAATATATGCAAAGAGCTTTGGAAACCTTAGAGCACTATATAATTGGTAGGTATTTAATTATTATTATTATTGGGCAGCTAAATGGTACAGTGGATAGAGTGCTGGTCCTGGAGTCAGAAGGACCTGCATTCAAAACTAGCTTCAGATTCTAGTTGTGTGACCCTGGGCAAGTCACGTAAGCTTATTTCCTTCAGTTTCCTCATCTGTAAAATGAGCTGGAGAAGGAAATAGCAGAACCACTCCAGTATCTTTGCCAAATGGGGTTATGAACAGTCAGTCATGATTGAAACAACTAAACATTATTGTTTGTTATAATTATTATTAATTATTTTTATTGTTATTAACTATTACTATCCTCTTCTTCCTTTTTGGTGAGGAAGTGTTAATATCTCTATAGATGACTTAGAGTGATAAGCCTTGCCAATGTTATATTAATATTGTATGGGTTTTTTGTTAGGATTCTTTCCAAATCCAGAATGAGAGAGGTGCTTTTGGACATGAACTTGGTGGTACTGATACTCTGTAGAAATTGAGCCTACCCTTCCTGCCAAGACCAAGGTAGGGGGTGGGGGAAAGAGGGAAAAAGATGGTTAATTTCTGCCTCCAAGGTGTGGAGGAAGATGTTTGAACTTTATTCTCTCTATATATTTGAAGTAAATATTCCTTTGTTCTGGGGCAGCTAGGTGGGACAATGGATAGAGAACCTGACCCAGAATCAGGAAGACTCATCTTCCTGAGTTCAATTCTGGCCTCAGATGCTTGCTAGCTATGTGACTCTGAGCAAGTCACTTAACCCTTTTTGCCTCGGTTTCCTCATCTGTAAAAAAGAGCTGGAGAAGGAAATGGCAGACCACTCCAGTGTCTTTGCCAAGAAAACCCTAAAGAGGGATCACAAAGAATGAAAGAGGAATGAAATGACTGATCAACAGCCACAAAATTCCTTTGTTAAAGCCACCTGATGTTAGGTGGTTAAAAGGAACTAGGATGCCAGTCATTGACCCTCTAACAAATGGGGAGAACACAACCAATGAGGAATCAAGCCAACGATAGAGGAAAAAAAACCCTTCCAAGGACCTCAGGGCATCTTAGAACCCTGATGGGCAGATTTTGCCCTGCCTCACCCTGAGAGTGAGGCCAGGGTGTACCATACTCCATTTAAAATATGTTCTTCCCTTTAGTCTTTGATTTTAGCATGCAAGCGTGTCTCTTAACACACTCCTACTTATCATTCTCCTTGATATCTTTATGATTGGAACAAGCTATTTGTAGTTATTACCATTATCTGTTCGTTCTATGTACTTCAAGATTCAAGTTCAAAGCTCTCAGTCTCTTTCTTTGATGTACGTTAAGGATTTTATAATTATTAGGTCCAAATCATATGTTGATGTCTTTGGAAAGGTGCCACGAGATAAAGGAGCTATTTAACGTGTTCTTCAGTGAACCCATATGGTTTTGTGTCATCTGTCAAATGATTGATAAAATGTTTTTGTTTGACTTCCTCTTAGAAGCAATTTGCTTCATTTTATTCAGGAGGGATGTTGATGGGTTTTAGGCTAGGCAAAAACATAATGGGTTTAAACTGTCTCCCTGTAAAATCCCATGTTTTACATCAATTTTTTTCTTGAAATTATCATGTTGTATAATTGGGAAAAAATATTACATCTTAAAAATAAGAAAAAAACAAAAAAGAAATTATCATGGTGGCACATTTGAAATAGAGAACGATTTTCATGTGGACAAAGTAATAAGAGCTAACATTTATATACCACTTTAAGGTTTGCAAAGAGCTTTACATATATTATCGCATTAGATCCCCTGTAAGGCAGGTGCTATTATTGTCTCCACTTTACAAGTGAGGAAACCGAGGCTTTGTGTGGTTAAGAGACTTACCAGGGATCAAACAGCTGGTAAGTGGCTGAGGTGGGATTTGATCTCATGTATTTCTGGTTCCCTTCTATCTACTGCGCCACCTAGCTGCATCAAATACTCCAGTGTTCTCACTACATTTGGGACTACTTTATCTGTTTTCAGCACATGAACAAGCCATGAATGTGGAACTGTGAACGGTATTGTAATAACCAAAAAAGGCAGTATAGATGTTATGTCATTCGGGGGCAGCTTGTTAAATAATTACAAAATTGATAATAAGTTGCTCTTGGCAATCCTGAAGCTTCTTGGCACACACTCATTGCACATTGTTTTCTTATAACTATCATCAATTGTGTGTGTATATATGATACAAGCACTTGGCTGCTCTGAATAAATACACGATTGAATTATATTGGAAGGGTTCACTGATGTTATCTTCTGATAGTAAATACAGGATACTTTCTGTTAGGAAAGATGAATAAATGAATACTTATTTTTATTTTAATTTGTTTTATTTTAATACTTAATTTTTAATTAAATTTTTAATACTTTAATTTTTAATTTACTTTACTTTAATACTTTATTAAGCTCTTACTGTGTACCAAGAATTGGGCTAAGCATAAGAGATACAAATAGAGTAAATGAGATAGTCTCTGCTGGCCTGGCATCTTCCATCTCCCCCAGTACAACCTCCACCAGCCCAAGGAGTCTCCTACTTCCTGCTGACAACTCACGTCAAGGATCCTCAGGTGAGAAGAGGAGCCAAATGCTCCTCTGACTGTGTCACATGTGCCTTCAATCTCTTGCTGGGGTCCCCTGGGGCAACATGGCAAAGGGTCTAGGTTGGACATCTTGCATCTGCCTCCTTTTTTCACTTATTTTTAATTTCTCCCTACTGTCCTATACCCCTTCTGCCTTTTGTAGCAGTAACAACAATGCTACTTGCCCCTACTGTGGCTGTGTAATACCAATAACACCAGCACACAGGAGGGCTGCTAGCACAGGTTCTTTGATCTGCTGTTCTAAGGAAAGTAACTTTAAGGGGTTTACAATCTCGCTTTAATTAAACATACATATATCATTCACTTAGTTCAGGGGAAAAAGTCAGCACCCTGAACTTCAGAGAAAACGCAAACAGAAATTACGAAGCAGAAATTATATTAACAGAGTAAAATAACACAAATCAGCAGACAGGCTTCTAGTTGTCTGTCTAAGACATTACATACATAGTTACCAGAGACAGAAGTGCCAACATCTGGGTTTTCCAAAGCCAGGGGGGCTCCAATGGCTACCAAGAGTCTCGTCTGGTCAAATCACATGACACTCTTCTGGTGAGTGAGGCCCAAGCAAAATTCTAACTTCAGAGTATATATTCACTTCTTCAGGGTCAGAAGGTGTCACAACCATGCAACTCAAACCCATGTGACCTAAGCCTTCTGTGACTTAAGCAGGTCATCCAAGACTCTCAATTCAATCAAAGACTTTTGATTGAAACAAAGGCAAGACTCAAAGGCACTTGATTACCTTAGTGCTGAAAAGCACTCCAAAACAAAAGACAACAAAAAGTCCCTCTTTACTGCCATTAGAGTAGCTAAACTCCATCTATAGTAGGTACCTCTACTTCTCCTCTCACTCTCAATACAGCTTCTGACCTCATAATTCCATCAAAACAGTTACCAGTGATCTCTTAATTGCCAAACTCAATGGCCTTTTCTCAATACTCATTCTCCTCAGCCTCTCTGTAGCCTTCCACAATGTCGGTCATCCTTTCCACCCTGATACTCTAAGTTTTGAGGACACTACTCTCTTCTGGCTCTCCTCAGTCTCCTTTGCTGGATCCTCTTCCAGATCACACCTTCTAACCATAGATGTCCCTCAGGGTTCTGTCCTGGACCCTGTCCTCCTCTCCCTCTACAGTAATCATTTCTACATCATGACTTTCCCCAACATGGTTTCAATATATTGTGGGTTGGCATAAGAAATTAAATGGGAATTTGGGGGGAGTTTTGAAGAAGGTACAGATGACATGTGAAGGCCAGCAGACAACACAGAAAAATTTAGCAATTCAGAAATGCATAAAACAGTATTTTAGTATAGTATAGTATTGTATTGTATAATATCAACACATTTTATCTTTTAATACCATAAATAAACACAATTTATTTTTTTAAATTAAAATAAGTAAAAAATTAAAGTTTGCAAAAAGAATATGAAACCCAGCAGATGACACACAAAGGCTAGTATTTTTACCTAACATTTTCTTACATATAGCCTATAACCAAATACTTAACCTGAATTTTACAATAAGGTACTGTAAATACCCCATAAAAGAAAAAGAAGAAAAAATCAGACTTCTTCTCTGGTACAAAGGTACAAAAACTTTTATGCGTATTTCCCAGATTTGGGGGCTCTACACCACTAATCCCTATGATGTGGAAAGGGTAACTGTATACTACTTCACTTGGTGATCTCATCAGCTCCCACAGATTTAATTACCATCTCCATGCTGGTGATTCTTAAATCTGCCTACCCTGTTCCAAACTCTCTCCTGACTTCTGATCTCACATCCCCAATCACAGATAATTGCAAAATATTTCACCAACCAACAAGTTTACCCCTATCCTGCCTAAATTTCACAGTATTGAAATGATGGTATAGGAGCTCCGGAGAGCAGGAGAGAACTAATGTTCTAATCTTTGTGATTAGATAGTGTTTCACAAATAACACACAGGAGGCACTGGACTCCAGCCTCTAATAGGTTCACTCTTGATCTGGTAAGACAGGAAGGACAGGAAGACAGCTTCAGAGGGGTTAATAATCTTATTTTATTCTAGTCTAGTGTTCTCAAGAGGGGGTTACTGATAACTGGAGTACCAGCTCCTACAGCATTCCCTAATCACCTTTCTTGCAGGGGCCAACAAGAAGGGGAGGGGGGACTACCCCGTACATCTCAATGGGGTCAGTCAGGATAGGCACAGCTTTAAATGTCCTCAAGCCTCAGTGTGGGCCAGTTGAGATAGGTACATTCATTTTTCTATGCATCACCCAAATCCCAAATGGGTTCCCCTATGGATTTCCCCATGGATTCTCCACTCACTGACCAGTGCCCACTTGCTTCATAGGGCAACAGACAAAGAAGGCATCTTGCCAACAGATTGCCTTACAGATTAACTTTAGCAATATCATCATTCTACGCAAGCATAGTAAACATCAGTTATGTCACCCCTATATCTCACAGTGCAATCTCAGTAGGATGGCCTATAACTATGATTCTAGGAATTACTATGTAGGATCCTTGGGGCTATTCTGGGAATTATCATCTAACATCTGGAAACTAGACTTGCCATGGCCATGGATCCTGAGAAACCAAACCCTAAAAAGGATAACAAAATCCTCCTTACTTACAGATAGATAGATAGATAAATGGATGGATGGATGGATGGATGGATAGATAGATTAGATAGATAGGTGGATGGAGGGATAGAAATATGTTTCAGTTCCATATTCTATATTGAGTTCTATATTCAGATCAATTAAGAGAGAGGCAGAGGCAGACAGACATGAATGGAGAGAGCAAGAGAAAAAAGAGAATTAGAGAAGGAGAGACCAAGGTGGGTGGGGAGAGATAGAAAAGAGAAAGAGAGAGTTGGGGATAAAGAGAAAGACAGGGAAGGAGAGATGGGCTTATGGAGAGGGATGGGGAAGACAGAGAGAGAGAGAGAAAGAGAGAGTCAGAAAGAGAGGACAGGGAAGGAAAGATAGGAAAAGAAAAAGATGGAGAAGACAGAGAAAGAGAGAGAAGGAGAGAGAGGGATGAGGGGGTGGTGAGAGAGAGCCAGGGAGAGAGAGAGGGACAGGTAGAGAAAGGGATAGGGAGAGAGAAAGATCAAGAAAGAGAGAGAGAAAGAGGGGGAAGGAAGAGAGAGAAAGAGGGGGAAGGAAGAGAGAGAAAAAGAAAGAGAAAAACAGAGTCAGAAAGAAAGAGGGACAGGCAGAGAAAAGAGAAAGAAAAGGTAGGAATGGGGAAGACAGAAAGGGGGAGAGAGAGAGAAGAATGAGGAAAACTGAAAGGGGGGGATAGGTTGAGAAAGGGATGGGGGAGGAAGAGAAAGATGGGAAATACAGAAAGAGGAAGAAAGAGAGAGAGAAAAAGAGAGGAGAGAGAGAAAGAGGAGAGAGATAAGGAGAGAGGGGGAAGGAGAGGAGAGAAACAGAGAGACAGAGAGAAGAGGAGATAATTAAAAAAAAAAAGAGAACAGAGAGGAGAGAGAGGTGAAGGTGGGGTGGGAATAAAGAAACAAAGACCAATAGATTAACAGATGGAAGGAATAGAAGCTTCAGTGGCTCCCAATTGCCACAAGCAAAGAATACAGAGCCCTCTGTTTAACATTTAGAGCCCTTCACAATCTGGTTCCAACACATCTTTCCAGACATTTCGCAGCACTCCCCCTCAGACGCTTTATTCCAGCCAGATTGGCCCACGTAGCGTTCCTGTACACAACATTCCAGCCTGTCTTTGCACAGATGGTCTGTACCTGGAATTGTCTCCTTCCTTTCGTCAATCCCTTGAAACCCCTCACTTTTTTCAAGGTTTGACTCGGATGTCACCTCCTACATGAGACCTTTCCTGACACCTCCCCACCCCCACTTCCCTATCTCTCTCCTCTTTCTCTCTCTCTCTCCCCTCTCTTTTTTCTCTCTTTCTTGCCCTTTCACTCTGTATTTCCCATCTTTCTCTCTCTCCCTCCCCATCCTTTTCTCTACCTATCCCCCCTCTCAGTTTTCCTCATTCTTCTCTCTCTCTTTCTCTCCCTGTCTTCCCCATCCCTCCCTTTGCTTTCTCTCTTTTCCCTCCCTGTTATTGTTCTCCTCCCCACACTACATCATATTTACTCGTCTGTATACATGCTCTGTTCATTTAACATTAAGTAAATTCCTCTCTCCTCCTACCCGCACCCCACCCCCAACCAGGGGAGCAATTATTTTGCTTTGTCTTTGGATTCCTAACACCTAGCAGAATACTGGGCACATAGTAGTCACTTAATAAATAAACGCCGTGTGAACCGAATTGAAATGACTCTCCTATCTTGAGACCTTCTGAGGTAAAGCCATCTGATAGTATGAAACCATAAAGCCTAGATGGAGAAAACATTTCTTAGTATTTACTTCACAGCCGGACGACTTTAAATCATGAGCAGGCGTTTCTCCGCTCTGTGGCTTATGTGATAAGCAGAATGCATTCAAATAAGTCTGCTTCTTGGAGAGCTTTAAAAATATAATAAAAAACCCATAGATATCTGCAAAAGATTTCATCAGCCCTTCTTCTGCCTAAATACCAGTGTGGAAATGATTTTGTAGGAACTCCTGAGTGCAAGAGACTGAAAAATCAAAGTATCGGTACTCAGAGGTGAATTTTCCATCTGTGTTCTAGTTCTCATGGGCCAGAAGCCAGGTTGCTTTTATAAGTTTAGCCCAGTTTACTTCGGTCCCTTACCCCAGGGGCCTTTGCTAATTTAAACAGCTCAGATTCCTTTCTCCAGACATCCATGACATTTCTAAGTTTCAGTGGTTAAATCATTCTTGGACAGAGTCTTAAAATTTCGCTGACCCCATAGCATCTTCATGGGCCCAAGATTTTGTCCCTCTCCCCAAATTGATTTTACACATGTGACCAAAAAAAATGAGGAGCCCATATAACTTGGTGGAAAGAGTACTTGCACAGGAACCACAAAGCCATGGAATCATAGAGTAGAAAAGGAGCCTTTGAGAGCACTGAGACCAGCCTCTCTCATTGTATTGATGGAGAAACTGAGGGCCAGAGAGGGGATATAATTTGACCAAGTTCATACCATCAGAACTCCTGAGACTAAGTCCCAGAAGTCTGGAGCCAGAAGGCCTTCACTCTTGTCCTCCCAATTACTAGCCATGTGCTCAGGAAAACCTGACTGTCTCTAGAAAACCTTGCTTCTGCCTCCCTAGCCACCCATTCCTGACCTGATGCTCCTTCTCTGATGTTTCTCAATAGATTAGGCCACAAAGAATAGTAGAAAAATCCTTCCTGCTTCTGGGCCTGCCTTCTGCAAGCCATTGCTCAGCAACCTCTCCTTGGAGGATCACTGAATCCCCCAGTACTTGATTTAATCTGCTGACCAACAAATGACTCTTCCTTCTTTCTCATCTTTTTTTTCCAAGTGGTACTACCACAGCCTACAAATTGGGAACTTCTTGTTGAAGTCCTCCTGAACATTCTCATCTCCCAGTTCACTTTCATTCTGACTCAGACGAGTGAGAATTCCTTAGACCCCACAGTCATCTTTAACTATGTGACCTTAACAATCCTGAACTCTGAAATTCCTCTCTCTGATCATAACCTCCTGTCCTTCCCTCTTTCCCTCTCATTCTTTTTAAGCCTATTCTTGGTCCTCACCATGTCCCACATTCCCTCCATCAATCCTTGTCCTTCCAACCTATCACTCCTACTTTGGCCACACTTTTCTTCCTTTCACAGCCTTGACTCTATGATTCTGTTCAGTTGACCAGTTCAGCTACACACTGTCCTCTACATCAGAATCTCATACATCCTTGTCCTTTTACCCCTACACCTTGCCAGATCCCAACCTTGGATTATTCATAGCTTACAGCTTCTCTGTGCCAACTATCACTGCTGAACATTGCTGGAGATAGCCTCACAATTGTGTCAACCGGGTCTGCCACACATTAATGAAATCTAATCTCAACTGGGCCCTCACTGGTGTTCTATTGTTCTTCCCACAACTGTTGTTCCCAACCATCTTTTATCTCCTCAAGTCCTTAGGTCACTCCCTCTCCACTTCTGTGCAGAGGACTGTGCATTCTACTTCACTGAGAAGGATCATCCACTAAGAGTTCCATACGCACATCCTCAAACCTCTCTACATTGTTGTCTACTCTCTCCTCTCTTGCTTTATTTTCTGGGGAAAAAAAAGATGGCCCTTCTCCTTTTCAACACCAACCCCTTTGTTTATACCCTCAATCTTATTCCCATTTCCACATCTGTACTATTTACTTCTTTGCGTTCATTTTTGAGTCAAGTGCATCGTAAATTGTAAAGCACGGCTTAAGCGTGAGCCATAATCGTTCACGTTGACTAAGCTTAAATCCTCATTTGAACAACAGATCATCAGAGCCAAAAACGGAGCTTAGACTTCATCTAGCCAAGTCCCTTCATTTTACAGATGAGAAAACTGAGGCACAGAAAAGCAAAGGGACCTAGCCAAGGTAATATAGTTCAACAATGGCCAAGCAAAGATTCAAAACCAGATTTTCCAATACAAATCCAATCAGTGTTCTTTCTGCTATAAATCATCACATCAATAACCATATGACCTCAAATTATGCTTATGAAAAAGGGGTGGTGTGGAAGCAGCAGTGCATCTAGTGAGACAATATTTGTATCTCCCTGCTCTCCCTGACATATGCCTTTAAGAACCATAGGAAGTTAGGGAGAGGACAGGTGTAGTTAAACTTAGCTCCCTCTAACTACTATTTTGGTTTGGCTCCCTGAACTTCATCCAAACCCCTAGAGTTCTCCATTCCCTATCCATTCAAAAGAAACTGAAATTCCATTTTTTTTAATGGCATTTTCCCCGTCTGTCCCTCTTTGGCTGTCACTCAATGCCTCCGCTGCAGTCAGGTTTCCATGGCATTTAAAAATTCTGGCTATCCCCTCTCTGCCTCAACTCTCAGTTCTTCTTCCTGTATGCTCACTGGTTTCCATCCTGTACATCAAAACCTCTACCACCTTCCCTGGGCCACAGCTAATGTGCATTAGGGCTCTTTATCACACTCTGATCACAAATGTTTCTCCTAAAACAATTTCATTTCTAGAAAACCAGGTTCTATTGTAACCCAAGCCTCAAAGCTCCTTGTTATGGAACATTCTCCTCATGGGTGACAGCCAACACGCAGAGAAGCCTGCATTTTGATCACGTTGGTTTCTTTCCAGAGTCTTTCTCTACCCAGTGACCTAAAGAGAGTTTAAAATGTTGAGTTTCTCTTTATATTCGGGAAGATAGAAGATCAGGCCCTCTCTTCTCTCCAGCTCTCTCCAACTCTGTGCCAATACACACACACAAGTGTGAAGCATTGAGTAATTAATCTCCACAATTGAGGGTAGATGGATACCAATGGGCTTTGAGGCTTGGATTACTCCATCATGTTCAGTTCTCCCTATACCTTGTCCTAAAATGAACAAAATTTTCCATTAACACTATTTCAGGCCTTATGCTATCAGTCTTTTGCCATTTCACTGTTTATTGCCAACTTGAGGAAGAGCGATCTACATTTACTGATATCACCTTTCACCAACTTCTCCTAAATCCCTTGCAACTGCTCTTTTATTGAAACTGCTCTCTCCCAAGTCACCAAAGGCCCACTACTTGCTGTATCCAAAATTCTTCCCTCTTTTTCCTTGATTAAGGATTGGTCCATTCCTATCTCGATCCCTAATGCTACCACTCTGATTGATTTTTCTGATTCATTCAATCATACTTGAACTTGGGTAAAACCTACATGTATACATCTCTCATACCACTTCTAGAGTATAATAAGATCCTTAAGGAGAGGCATGATGGTAGCATTTTTCCTCTCCATCTTTATTTCCTAACACAGTGCCTACTTATATTCAAATATGAAAATGGATCTGTGATTTCACTGTGATTCTCAATTGAGAAGCTCCCCCCAGTAATGGCCATCCATGCCTGCCCATTCTATACAACTCTTTTTTTTTTGTTTGTTTTGTTTTGTTTTGGGCAGGGCAATTGGGGTTAAGTGACTTGCCCAAGATCACACAGCTAGTACATGTGTCAAGTGTCTGTGGTCGGATTTGAACTCAGGTCTTCCTGACTCCAGAGCTGGTGCTCTACTCACTGCGTCACCTAGCTACCCCTCTGTACAACTCTTATTTATATCTTGACCCAGTTTCCTCAACTAGAAAAGGAAAGGGTTGGCTTCTAGGGTTCCTTCTAGCTCTAGACCTGTGATGCTATAAGTCTCCCAAACGTTCACCCAATGTGTTGGAAAACTTCCTCACTATCTCCTGACATATCAAGGAAGCACTCTTACTTTCCCCTTGTCTTCTCTTCCCCTCACCATGTGTCCAGCCCATCTTCTCTTCCTATCATGTTTTTCTTGATGATATTTACTCCTGTTCTTCAGCATTCCTTATTTATCATATATCACAGTCTGTTCACACTCATCATGTGCCTTTCCATTGCCCTTTGTGTGATATTCATTCTAAATTGTTCGAAGCTTTTGTATTCCTTATCTATACTGAAGCACCAATAGAGTGTGAGCTTTAATAAGGTTGGATTTTGTTTTCATGGGAAGCTAGGGGGTCATTGAAGGAGCTTTACAATTTCTTGAAGGCAAGCCAGTCTGTTCTCCCCATCCTATTCAACTCTGAGTCCAACTTGTCATCCATCACCTTCTCTCCCCATTATAGACACTGATGGACGAGCTCTGTAAGTTGTCCATAGTAATGCATGCCGTAATCTGAGAAATAAACATGTTTTTCCATTTGACTCTATGTACAGTCAAGCCAAACTCTTTGGAGTGATTACAGATCTCTTCCAGGAGGTTGTTCAGTGTTCTGGGATTTGATGCCATCACCATAGTGTGATCTGCAAACAGGACCATCTAGAGGACCATACCACCCACAGGAAACCTCTCCTCACCTTGCACTCTGTGCAAGATTTCCTCCATCATAGCAGCAAATATATAATAATAATAAATAATGATAATGACGATGCTAATAAAATAATTCCTACCATTTCCATGGCTCTTTAAGGTTTGCAGCATTCTTTACAACTATTGTCTCTTTCTGATCTTCACAACAATGTTGGGAGATAGGTCCATCCCCATTTTACAGATGAGAAAATTGAGGGAATCAGAGGATAAGCACTTGTCTGAGGCCATACAGCTAGTAAATGTCTGAGGCAGAATATGAACTGGTACTCCTGATTCCAGGTTTAGCATTCTATCATTGACAAACATGCATCCCCCTGATTTTTTGCCTTACCTGATCAGATTGTCAAATAGATTTATTTCTGTTGTTACATATCTCAAAGAATCAGATGCTTCCAAAGTATAGATGAGAGACACCTTATTATAAATTCTATTAGGTAGCATTTTGTTTTACCCAATCGATTTTTTTTCTGTAATCAACAAATAAGAAGCATAGTGGAATCTTAGCTTGTTTATATCTTTTTGTAAATTGTAAAATGATGAAGATTTGTTCTGTTGTTGAATATTGCTTGTGAAAGCCACATTGATGATGCCCTCAATTTCTGTATTGATGACCCCCAAAAGGATCTGATATAAACGAAAGAGAGCAGGCATACAAATCAGTAATTATCAATGTTCTCTCAATTGTGTGTGTGTGTGTGTGTGTGTGTGTATGTGTGTAATAACAAGGTTTGAGAATGTTTACATGCCTTGGTTACCTTCTCCTCCTTCACATATCTAATATATCAGTCTCTCCATACACTCACAATTGTGTAACTTCCAATATGGATCTTCTCCTAGCTCTCCCAACTCCTTCCCAGCACCCTCCTCCCACTAGCAATGCCTTGTCTCCCACAGCCTCTCCCTCCGATGGGTGAGCTCCTTTCCAGACCTTCCATTTGAGGAAGCCAGCCACGTTCCCTTCAAACCCAGACCAGATCTCTAGATTACTTTTCCACTCCAGCTTTTCAGCTCTTTTATAGGTTGTCTTTCCCACTAGAACATTAGCTCCTTAAGGGAAGGGACAGTCTTTTTGTTCTTGTTTGTATTCCCAGAACTTAGCACAGTGCCTGGTATGTAGAAGGTGCTTAATAAGTGATCTATGTATTTATTTATAGATACATATATATAGATATATAGATATCCACCTATATATTTAATCTCTCCATCTCTATCATCTACTTATCCTCTATGTATCAAACATCTATCCTCTGTCTATCTATCTATCTATCTATCTATCTATCTATCTATCTATCTAATTAACACTTGGTCTAATCCAGCTCTTTTCCTATCTTCTATGACAGTACCATTTCTTTCTCCTCTCTACACATATCAGGATCTGTGATTTTACAATCCAAGTGTGGTGACCGTTCCACTATCCCTGATGGAGAAAAGTTTTGTTTTTTTTTCATAAGTTTAACAGTCTCTTCCATTTTTCTTGTACTTGTTAACTTCCTTCCATTTTCATCCTTATTTAAGGGTGATTTTGTTAGTTGAATATTTTGCCAAGCATTCTTTAGTAGGTACATAATAAATCTTAACTGAATGTAATTTATTTCTTTATAGACATCTATCTCTAATACCACAGAAATAATGTTAAGATTGAGGAGATATTTGCAAGGTGATTTGTGAGCTAGGAATGGAAGTTAATAGTTAAATCCTAGAGTGTAATCTCTACTAATGGAGGAAGTACCCACATCAATGAGATCTCAGATCCATCAAAGTATCAATAATAAAGGCATAAGTAATATATATGATTTCTCCTACTCCCAGAATTCTTTAAAGGATGTGTGGATGGGGCACTTAGGTGGTACAGTAGATAGAGCACTGGCCCTGGAGTCAGGAGGACCTGAGTTCCAATGGAGCCGGGCAGTTAACCTCAGTTGCCTCCAAAAAATAAGAATAAAATGAAGTGCATGTAGAAGTTTCTCATTTCAATTAATAAAGAAAAATTATATATAGAATTGAAGTTAAAATACATAAGAATATAGTTTATATTCTATGTGTAGTTTACATTTCCAAGTGAAAAATCAAATATTAGTAACCTAATCAATTTTGTCTTTATTCTGCTAATGATGTTTTTTATCATGCTTGTCCATAATATTGGCTTTACATTGGGAAAACTTATTGTTTTAGCACACAACAATACAAAACATTAGCTCCACTTGGGAGCTAAGCCTAGGAAACATAAGTAATTCTTTCAGGATTATTCAGTAACCCACAGAAAGCAATGGCCCTTAGGCACTTCTCTGGGTACAGAGAATTCCACAGCACAGAGGGGGAAAGCTTCCTTTCAATTTGAACTAGGGTAACCTGGGACATAGTGAACTTTTGGACACCTAACTCAGAGTCAGGTGGGCTGTCCTTGTAAGTGGCCAAGTTCCAAATGATCAAGAAAATTTTTACCAGAACTCACTTTTCATGACTCTGGGGAAAAAAAAGAGGACATTTCCACATCTTACCCATGCCTAACTCTAAATGGGTGAATACAGAAGATGATGTATATGTGTGATATGTTTCTCTGTGTGTTTGTGTGTGTGTGTGTGTGTGCACTATACTTTCATAGGTCTGGGATTGCATCAATGTAGATACATCCTCAAATGGAATAGATTTTAACCCATTCATACTGTCCCATCCTGTATAATTATTATCCATATTCTATAATAAATCCTGCATGATGGGTACACCAAATATGCTTGGGCAAGAAGAAGGAAATCCATATTTCAATTCTAATAACATCTTGTGGGTGCCAATAGGTGAGATATTCATATGTGAGCCCTCATGGTAAGGTGGATAAAATACTGAATTTGAATTGCACCTACCAGTAGACATCTGCTAACTATGCGATCCTGAGTCACTTACCCTTTGGGCCTCATTTCCCTCATCTGTCAAATGGAAGGTTTGGTCCTTCCCAGTTCTAAGTCTATGGTCTTATGAAAACAATCTAGTCTGGTCAAACATCCTCACATGTTTTCTGTAATTATTTCCTGCTTCATTGCTATTTCGTATGAAGAGATGGCCCTTCCCTTTGCTAAGGCAAACCCCCCTCCAAGTTTGAGTGACTCAATTTCATTTCAGCCTATTTCATCTCATCTCATCTCATCTCATCTCATCTCATCTCATCTCATCTCTACTATTCTCTCTCTCTCTCTCTCTCTCCCTATCTCTCTCTCCCCCTCTCTCTTGCTCTCTCTCTCTTTACATATATATACATATATACATATACTATATATACATATTAGTCTGTATGTATGTATGTGTGTATGTATGTGTATATATAGCACCTATTATATATACCAGGCACTGTACCAAGTGATAAATATTATATCATTTGATACATATGTATATAAATTTTATGTATACATACATATATGTGCATGTATACATATTTATATATAAATGAATGAATATATAAATCTAAAAATAAATGAATAAAAATATTCACATACATACATATACACGAGAAACAGCCTAGTGCAGTGAATAGAAAACTGGCTTTTGAGTAAGGTAGACATGGTTTCAAGAGCCACCTTTGACACACATTAGTTGAGTGACAACAAGCAAGTCATTTAGCCTTTCAGTGCCTACATAACTTATCTCCATCAATGGCTAATATTGCCACACCAGGGAGCTCTCCCTAAGGCACGAAGGAAATCACATGTCCAGACCTGTGTATGCATATGTAGATTTATATATCCAATGCTCAGTTCTCCTCTGATACCTCCTCATGGCACGGAGATAATCCTGAGTTCTCGTAGTCTTTGTTTGTTTAATATTTTATTTATTACATATAAAAAATTTAGTATTCACTTTTTTAAATGTTGAGTCCCAAATTCTCTCCCACTCCTTCCCCATCCCTCAAGAAGACAAGCAATCTGATATTGATCATATGTGTGAAGTCATGCAAACCATATTTCCATATTAGCCACTTCATAGCCTTTGCCAGATGAGCGCGAACCCTAGAAGATTCTGCCAAGATGGAAAGCTTTTGGCTACAGTTTCAGACCTCAAGCAAGTCTAAAATCTAAAAGGACGTTGTTCTAGATTAGGGACTCTGATCCTGGATATTGCTCTAGGTTAGGAACTAATGAATTTGTCTTTTTAAAAAATATTTTGCTGAAAGCAGATCGAAGCATACTATTTGCTCTCTCTCTTTTTTGCTTTGTTTTGTTTCTTCTTCCTCATGGTTCATTCCATTGACTATGATTCTTCTTTGCAACATGACCAATGTGAAAATGTTTAATGTGAATGTATATGCAGAGCCTATATCAGATTGCAGAACGTCTTGAGGAGCGGGGAGAGGGGGGAGAGGAGGGAAAGGGAGAAAATTTGGAACTCAAAAGCTTGTGGAACTGAACACTGTAAACTAAAAATTAATTAATTAATTAAAATATTTTAATAACTATTTCAATAATGCTGTTTTCCTTTGTAATGCCGTGTGTTTTATTTTATGCTTTTAAAATCATCATCCTAAGAAGAGGGTCCATAGGCTTCCTCAGATTACCAGAGAGTACCATGACACAGAAAACATTAAGAACATCTAGACTTGCAGATTTCTAAGGTCCTTTCCAGCTCTAAATCTATGATGTAATAAAGGTAAGGATGAGTAAGGTGCTGACTCCGGCATCTGAGTATCACCTTAGCTAAGTTCAAAGAGTTTTCATCAGATGAAGGTTGGAAGAATGTCTCATACAGAAAGGGGGGTTCTGATATTTGTTGATGAAGGGACCATCCCCGCTGATGGTACAATAATAGATCCTTGAGATAAATTATATATGTGATAGTATGCTCACATGTATTATTTATCACATATGCATGTATGTAACATATGCATAGATCAGTGCCTTGTTTGTCGGTGGAAAGAAACATTTTTCTGCCAAATTTAGGGAGAAGGAAAATCAGGCTGCCAGCAGCTGGCTGACAACCCTGGGCTCTGGTTAGCTTGGAATTGCTCCAAGATTTTGTAGGAGTTCATTTTGGGTTAGTTGGAAAGCGGGGGAGGGGAAAGGAGAAGGAAGGAATTGGCTCTAAATCATTTACACAAGCTTAGGAACAAGAAGCTGAGATTTACTTCAGAAATGATGGAAGGATGGCCCAGAAGATCTATTGGCCAAACAAGATTTGATGTCTGCTTGTTTCTTTTCTGGGTTCAAGAAGCCATGTAAGCATCCATATTTATGAGTCTTTTCCTCTGATATTTCCATGGCTTAGTACAATAGTTAAACCGTGGAAAAGGTAGCTCCCCTCACCCTTAAAGGTTTTCTTTTGTACATTCTGTGATTTTCACAGAATTCCTCAAATTAAAAATAAAGTTCTCTCTTTCTCCACCTCCCCATACTATACATGCACTCATTCAAAAAGAGGTTGACGGCGAGCACTGGTTTAGATTATTGGTCACTTAAGCGGTGTGCACACAGGCCTTTTTAGTTTCACATCTGTGCTTCTTACCGTGTCGAAGGAAATTAAGCAAATTCACCAAGTAGGTAACAATGAGTATCTTTCAAATGGATCCATAACTTGGGAATCTTGATGCACAGAACAAGTACTACAAACTGCACATTTGTTGCAGTCATTTTTAGTCATGTCCAATCCTTCATGAGCCCTTTTTGGAGTTTTCTTGGCAAAGATGCTGGAGCAGTTTGCCATTTCCTTCTCCATTTCATTTTACAGATGTGGAAACTGAGGCAAACAGGGTTAAGTGACTTGCCCAGGGTCACACAACTAGTGTCTGAGGTTGCGTTTGATTTCCTTGGCAAAGATACTGAAGTGGTTTTCCACTTCCTTTTCCAGCTCATTTTATAGATGAGGAAACTGAGGCAAACAGCATTAAGCGACTTGCCCAGGGGCAAATGTAAGTGTCTGAGGCTGGATTTGAATTCAGGTCTTCCTGACTCCAGGCCAGGACTTCTATCCACTGTGCCACCTAGAAGCCCCACAAACCATACCTAGAGGAAGCAATAAGAAATCTGTCCCCAGTTTGGAGACAAAGCAGAAGGTGATTCTACGGGAAGCAAGATAGAGACCCCAAGACACTGGATTCTGGTCACTGGAGTGTGAATCCTCTTGGGAGAGTTATTTCATGCAAGAGACAGGAAAAGTTCACAACAGCCTGCCAATTGGTAGCCTCTTATTTTAACTAATTGTTTTTGCTAATGTGATTCTCTACTCTGCCGTTCCCACTCTAGTGAAGGGCTGCAAAGGCTGTTAGTGCCTCAAAATTCAGAAACCTCCAAATTTGGCACCATGGTGCAAAGCTCCAATTACCCTGCCTTAGTTATATAGGCTCTGGTATCCAGCCCTGCTCTGAAGTTTCCACTCATAAATCCTATTTTGCCCTGGGGCACCAAGACTCTCTGTGCCTCCCAGACCACTTGATGTGACTTTCCTCCCTAGCTTTCATTGGTCAACTGCCATCATTGTCTTCATGCTTTATATGCAGTATCTCTTTTTATTTATTTTATTTTCAATTCCCAGAACAAAAAAGCATTTCCGTAAAACAGTAAAATATTGAAACTGCAAATCTACTGTGTATAACTTGCTATTCCCTCCAAATATGCAACAAAGTTATTGTGTAAATTTCACAATGTCTTGTTTGATCCTCCTGAGGAACAGTTATCTCAAGCAGTATTATTCCTGTTTTACAAATGGGGAAACAAAACCAAGCTATTGCATAATTAAATATTAATTAATAATAATTAAATATTAAATACCAAGTATTTTATTTACCTTTGCTTCTCTAGCACATAATAGGCTCTTAATAAATATTCAAGTGAAGAGATGAATGAATGATCGAATGAATAAACAAACTCAGGCTAACAAAACTGAAGTGGTGGAAGCAGGACTCTGGGTCTTCTGAGTCGTGTCCCCGGCTTTTTGCTTTTCCCTCTTTGTTGTTGTCACTTTTCAGTCATTTCTGACTCTTCGTGTCAGAACCCCATTTGGGGTTTTCTTGGCAAAGGTACTAGGGTGGTTTGCCATTTCCTTCTCCAGCCCATTTTACGGATGAGGAAACGGAGGCAAACAGGGTTAAGTGACTTGCCAGGGTCACACGGCTAGTAAGTATTTGAGGCAGATTTGAATTCCAAGGCCAGTGCCCACAGAAAACCAGTATTTTTTATTTGCAACTTCGTTTTCCTTGCATTAAAAGTGGGGGAAGGGCAGGGAACAGTATTTGTAAAAGCCACAGGAGGTAGTACTTGGGGACAATATATCTTCATGCCAAAGCATTGAGGTGGGACCTATTGGGGAAGGGAAAAGGGAAGAGGAGAACGAGTACCAGACCTGAGAATTTTCATTTTATTTCCAGAATACATCAATTAAACCAAAAGTGTCAAGCACGCAGTGGGCCACAATACTTCCAAGTGTAGCCAAACCAGATTAAAATGTATTTGGGAAATATTTAACAAAAATACAAATATAATAAAATATAGATAATATTGCATTTTAAAATATAGTCAATATGTGGCTAGCAGGAATCCTCATGTACAAATTAGTGGACCCCATTTATGTCTTAGTTAGCCAACATTTCTCATAACTGATATAGGAGAGGAAGTGTCCTCAAAACTAGGAAGACCTGGGTTCCAGTTCTATCTCTGAGAGGAATGGGCTGTGTTACCCTGAACAAGTCACTTGAATCCCCAGCGCTCTAGGCAATTTTAAGCATTACAGAGTTCAGAGAAGGTACTGACCTGTATCTTTGGGAGAGGGAGTCTCTTCAACAGAGAGTTCCCTAGACCAATGAAATTACAGATTCAGCCTAGGATTCAAGCCAATCCTACTAGTAATCTATATGAAAAAGCACCTTTAGGCTCATAAATCAACAAGTACTTATTGTATCACAATGAGAAAACCACTTTGCTCAGGATTGCCTGTAAGGCAATTATTATCTTCAGTTTCCAAATGAACATACTGAGGTTCCCATAGAAGTCCATGGATGTGCCAAGCTAAAAGTCTTATAGTTGGGATAGGGTCTATGTCTCTCTGTACATTGCAGAGCAAGATAAGAATCAAAACTAGTGAATTTTGTACCTAGGGCAAGTGGCACAAAATGTACATTCAAATAAATTTCTTTGGAACACCATTAGGCCATTGCTAGGGTGGCTGAGAGAACAAGAGAGTTGAGGAAGGCCAGGCTGGGCAGGAACTCACCTGCAGTCTCTTAGCTTCCTGTTTTAGCTAATTATTCTTACTAATTAGTTGTTAAGCTTAATTATCTCTAAGCTACTGAGAGACCTCAAGAACTAACTGTAAATTTCAGAGCTCTAAAGAAAAAAAATTGAATAGATGGCACAATAGATAGCATGCTACGCCTAGAGTCAAGATGATTCATCTTTCTGAGTTCAGCTCCGGCCTCAGACACGTACCAGCTGTATGACCCTGGGCAAGTCACTTAACCTTTTTTGCCTCAGTTTCCTCATCTGTAAAATGGGCTCGGGAAGAAAATGGCAAACCATTCCAGTATCATTGCCAAGAAAACCCCAAATGTGGTCATGAAGAGTCTAAAATCTGGCCTCAGACATTTACTAGCTGGGTGACCCTGGGCAAGTCACTTAACCCTGTTTGCCTCAATTTCCTTATCTATAAAATGAGCTGGGGGGAAAAATTGGCAAACCACTCTAGTATCTTGGCCAAGAAAACTCCAAATGGGGTCACAAAAAGTTAGACATGACTGAAATGATTGAACAACAGAGAAAAAAAAATCTCTGATTGCTCCACCCTACTTATACCTTTGGGTATGGTGACTTGTTTAAGTTAGCATATCATATGTCCATGGGCTTTGCATTATAGAACTCCAAGTGCTTTGCAAAAGTTTCATAAAAGTTTATAGATTTGATTGCACTATCATTATTATTATTATTACTCATAATAATTTACACAGACAGTACAAAAGGACAGTGAATTGGGCCCAGAACTGAAGGGGAGAAGGAGAATAGGTTGGATTGTTTTTAGCAAATTATAAAGTTCCTTTAATAACTCCAAGCTTCTCCTGGAAACAAAGGCCCATCTTTTTATTATTAGCATTCTCCTGGTGTTCCTGTATATTAGTGAAAATATACACAACTATCTCCAAAGAATTTTAAATGAATATTAGAGAGGGCAACAGAGAGGTAGATGGTGGGTGTGAGCAGTTTATAACATATAATCAATGAAGAACTCTGAAGAAAAAAACAGAGGAAAAGATTTCATCAAGACATTGTCTGGAAAGCAATTTGGAGCTATGCTCAAAAGATAATTAAATTAAGCATACCCTTGATCCAACTATATACTACTAAGCCTATACCCGAAAGAAATCAAAAAAAGAAGAAAGGAATCCATATGTTAAAAATAAAAATTATAGCAGCTCTTTTTATAGCTATTTTTAATGCTTTTCAGGGCTTACCACAGTGCCTGGCATATAGTAGGTGCTTAAGAAATATTGATTGATTGGTTGGTTGACAACAGCATCAAATCGGACACTAAGGGGATGCCCTCCTATTGGGGAATGGCTAAACAAATTATATTATTAAGCCATAAGAAGTGAAGAAATAGACAATTTCCAGATGAAACCAGAAAGACTTTTATGATTTGATATAGAGTGAAGTGAGCAGAATTTGGAGAGCAATTGACCTAAATGATAGCAATAATATAGAGAAAAACTTTGAAAGACTTTAGAACTCTGATTGATACAATCATAAAATCATGAGTACAGAGGCTTGAAGATGAATCTACTCACATCCAGATGAAGGATGATGGACTTAAAATCCAGAATGTGATAATACAATTTTCAGTATGACCAACGTCCAAACAAGATGTTTATTGTGAAGGTTTGGGGATTTTTGTTTGTTTTTTTTTTCATTGTTCAATAGGGAAGGGAGGCAGCTATAATATAAGTTTGTTAAAATAATTTTTTAAAGCAAGGAATTGTATGATAGATCAGTGAGCTAACAAAAATTTATTAAAAGTTTACTAAGAGTCAGGTACCAGGGATCCAGAGAAAGGCAAAAACACAGTCCCCACCCTCACAGAGCTTATTTTCTGATAAAGATAACAACATGTAAATAACTATGTACATGTACAATATAGACACTCTAAATGGAAGGTAACATTAGAGAAAAAAAAAGGTGGGTTGGTCATTGGTGAAGGCTGACAAGTGTACAGTCAGACTGCTCCATTGGTTCCCTTGAGATGTTGAGAGGAAGCAAGGAAGTCTCTGGAAGACATAGTCGTATACTCTTAACCACCAGCTCTGTGGGGAAAAAAGTGCACAGGAACACTTTCAAGTTTAATCAGCCCATTAATATTTTTTTCTTCACTTTCTTGAGTCTAGAAATCAACAGAATGATAAATCAGGCCTTGATATGTAGAATTTGTCAATTTCTGAGGTTCTAAGTACTCACACTAAAAATTTAACAATAAGCTCTCCCAAATCAGCATAAGCTGGCTCCAGAAGACTCTCAAGTGGACCTCTCAAAGCAAACTTAGGGAAGGACATGGACAAGAGTCCGGCAGAGTGGGCAGGCATAGATGGGTGGTGATCTGCATCTTTGAAGGAACTACTTAACGGATAAGATCCCAGATCTATCTGAGTATTTGAGTACAGTGCTAGTCATAATGATAAATTTGCCCAGCACTCTGCAATGTACCAAGCATTTTCCTCATAACAGCTCTGAAAGCTAGGTAGTGTGAGCATGATTATCCCTACTTTACCAAAGAGGAAATTGAGGTGTTCAGATAGGGTCTATGACTGTCCCACAGTCACAGATCCATAATAATAATAATAATAATAAATAGTAATAAAGTTAGCATTTAGATAATGCTTTAAGGTTTGCAAAGCACTTTACAGGGACTTTCTCATTTGATCCCCACAACAACCCTGGAAGGTAGAGACTATTATTATCCCCACTTTACAAATGAGGAAACTGAGGTATTAAGTAACAGGTCTAGCACTAGAACCCAGTTTTTCTGACTCTAATGCAGTGTTTTTTCCTCTCCACTGCATCTACTTCCTTTTTAGGGCAGGGCTTCCACTTACCACAATTTATTTTTGGAAAGTGCTGGTTTCCTTTGCTATCTTATCTGTACATTTTGAGAAGGTTTAACATACACATTTACTTTTATATTTCTATGGATCTGTGATCTTATCACTGTGGATTTGCTTTGCAAAGGTACAAAAGGAAACCCATCCATGCACGCAACTTCTGCCCTTGACTTCCTATGAATCAGCTTTAGGGGATTCACCCAACATCCTGGGGACTCTCTGCTAGATGTCTTGATTGTTTAGGTACCATATAAGCCTACAGCACTGAGACTTCAGTTGCATTGTAAAAATTGTATCACAGAGTCCTGCTCTGGTCTCCCCTAAATGAAGACTCAATCGGTTTCCCTTGAATATAAGACAATCAAAATAGGGAGTGTTCTTAATTCCCTAAGATAGACGACAAACCTACTACAACTAAATAAAAGGGGTTTATGGGGTTCTAGCTAGAAGTAGGAATGCTTTGTTCATTGTCTATTAAACAAAGAGTAGGAATGTCTTTGTTAACCAAGTCAAGAGATGTCTCTCTTTATTACTGCATTTTTTTTTTTACTTCTACCAAAAGAAGAGTCATTTCAGTAAATAATTTCTGGAAGATATTCTCCAAGAGTATGAGCCAACATGAACTTTGATCTCTTGGTTTATTAATTCGAAGACCCCCAGATAAAACCAAATAGTTTTGTTTTATCATTGCTATGAAATTTCATGTTCTGATTCACAATTACTATAAAACATTAATTGGAAACTGGTAGGGGTGTTGGAAAGTCATTTCTGATTTGGTAGAAGAAGAAGCAGGTAGATGGCACAGTGCCAGACCTGGAGTCAGGAAGACCTGAGTTCAAATCCAGCCAGGGCAAGTCACTTAACCCAGTTTGCCTCAGTTTCCTCATCTGTAAAATGAGCTGGAGAAGGAAATAGTAAATCACTCCAGTATTTTTGCCAAGAAAACCTCAAATAGGGTCAAGTAGAGTTGGGCATGACTCAACAACAACAATAGAAGGAGGAACTCTTGTTGAGGTCAGAGTCGGGAGAGCGGTTCGGGTGTGAAAGACTTCATTTAGATGCCATTCTTTTTTAGCCACTGGGAGCTTTATTTAATGTGAAAGCACACTGACCTTTTACTGTAACCATAAGGTTAAGTAAAAGGTACTGATATTTGGGGGGGGAAGGGATGGGACTAGACTTATATAGACAGAAAACTATGCAGCCTATAGATTTTTTGGGTCTTATGATGGCTAAAGATTAAGGACAGTAAGGTTTATAGGGTTTTATAGTTGGCTAAAGATTAAGGATAAGGGCAGGGGCACACAGGTTAAAGATTAAGGATAAGGGGCACGCAAAATAAAGGAGACAAAAGCAATTCTTTTGGTATAAGTTAAGGAGAAATGTTATGGTATTTCAAGATAAAGACACTCTCAAGTTGCAGGAAGAGCTACAGAATGAGCACCCCCCACCCCTCCACCCCCCCACCCCCCACCCCCGCTCAGGAGGGGCCTCACAAAGTCCTAGAAAAGCAATCCTTAATATCCTTCTTAACCCCTAGGCTACCATTTGTATCACTCTGATGGTCAGAATTTCTCTCTAAGCAAACACTTATACATTTAATAACATGCCCGTTTAACATTTGACCAAAATGTCAGGTCAGTAAACATTTATTAAGCACTTACTCTGTGCCAAGCATTGTAATATGTACAACAGATATGAATACTAGGAGGAAGACAGTCCCTGCCTTCAAGAAACATACATTCTAATGGGGGAAGACCATGCATAAAAGGGAGCTGAAGAAGGTACTGACCTTGGGGCATAGAGGAAAAAGAAGTCCAGAGTCAAGAGAGAAATGAAAGATGGCTGGCCTAGCCCTTTTCCAAAATGGAAGTTCTGGGAAGAACTCACAATGGGAGAAGGAAGCCACAAAAGTGGAGGGATGCCTGAAGATAAGAAGGGCACAGGAACTAAGGGAACTTCCAGCATGAGAAGGCAGTTTTGCCATATAGTGACAAAGTTGAAGGAGTCAGGAGGAGAGCCCGGAGAGGGGGGAGTAAATTGTTTTTTCTTCCATAATATCCATGGATCTATTCAGTCAGTCTCTCCATCAGCCAATTAGCACTCATTAAGCTCCTTCTACATTTCAGATGTTGCACTAAGCATGCTGACTAGTCCATGGCCTTTTCCAATCCTATATTTCCTGGAGAATATCATTTATGGCATTCTGAGTATCTTCATTGATAACATAATGTAACCAACTCATGCTTACTAGTATCACTCCATTGCCTTTTGGATGACTAAAAAAGGTCATGCAACTAATCTTTTCGGGTGACTTTAATTCTCCAGCGTCTCCAATATTATGTTATTTACAACTACATAGCATCATTGGAAAACTATTATTAGTTTTAAAGATGGATTTTTGTTTTGCATAGAAGCTTGGGACCATGAAGAGCAACATACAACTTTCCAAAGACAATCAAATCCATTCTCCTCTTCCAATTTGTGGCCAAATTAATTATCCATCTTCAGTGGCTGTCCAATATATGGGTCCATACTGATGGACCAGCTGCTAGCGGTCCCTCTATCTGAATATCATAATCTACACAATAAGCATTTCATATCCACTTGGTCTTTCCTACATAGATAGTCAGGCTGAACTCTTCTGAGCAATTACAGCTGTCATTTAAGAGGCTTTACAGTGTGCAGGGAGCTTGATGCAGTGTGTACAATGTCAGCCACAAATAGGAGCATCTGAAGGACTCTATCATCCATAGGGAATTCCTTTTCCATTTGGACTCTACATCCTTGCTGAGCACGTGGGTTCTCTGTTCTATGCCTCGCTCGACATTAATAACAAGTGGGCCATTTACATTATCTTCTTGTTGCATCTTTCAAGAACACTTGCTCCGTGTTCTATGTGCCTTGTGTTAGAGATGCTACATGGCACAAAAGGTCCTTGGAAATGCCGTAGGGTCCTACTTCTCTTAAGTGCCCATTCAGAAACCTGGGACAAAATTCTGTTAAATAGAACCCCCACGATGGTGACAGTAATTTTCTCCTTTAAAAAACATCACATAGAGCAATGTTCTATTGCAAGAAAGAGGGACATACAAAGCACAAAATCTTTGCAATCTTTTGTAGGGGGGAAGGCAGGACAATTGGGGTTAAGCGTCTGAGGCCGGATTTGAACTCAGGTCCTCCTAACTCCAGGGCCGGTGCTCTACTCACTGCAACACCTAGCTGCCCCATACGAGAAACTCTAAATCCCAATCTCACTATACAAATGGGCAGAATCAGTTCCTAGGGCTGAGAAATTGTTTACCGCCTTTAATATATCTACCCCTTGGCTAGAGCTCCAAAAGCTAACTGTTGAAGGCACCCTAATTCAAACTAAAATGAGCCTTCTTCATCACATAGTACCAATCTGTAGACCTATCTGCTCCCTGAAGAAATGTTTGAGAACAGAAACTGGGTCATTCAGGAGAAGTTAAGATTTATTCCTTTCGATGTGAGAGTTGGAAGATTTGGGTTTGAAGCCTGACTCTGCCACTTACTGCATGTATGACCCTGGACAAGTCACTCAACCCATCAACGAATCTTCATCTATAAAATGAAAGTGTCCAGATAGATGACCTTAAAGTTCAATATATGACCCTTAAAGCTGTATATTGATACAGATAGATGGATAGATAACATAATGATGATGATGATGATGATAGCTTTATTTAGTGCTTTAAGGCTTGCAAAACACTTTTAAAATATTATCTCATTTGATCCTTACAATGACACTGGGGGTGGAGGGAGGGAATAGATTCTATTATTAGCCCCATTTTACATCCCAGGATGTAAAGGCTGAAAGAGGTAAGTGATTTGCTCAGCATCTCACAGATTCTGAGTCCAATTTGAACACTGACCTTCTCGACTTGGGGTCTAGTTCCATTCACTACATCAGGGCTATCCAAAATGCAGCATGCGGGCCCTTTTGCGGCCCACCTACAAGCATAGAAATTTACATAAATGCTTTAGTAAATGAAGCCAAGCTACAGCAGAGCTTTCACCAAAATGGAAAATCAAAATATATTGTCTATGGTTTTAATAAAAAACTTTTAAAAAAAAAGGTTGGACAGCCCTGCCCTACATCACCTAGCTGCCAGTTTACGAAATGATTAGTGTGTGCCAGGCACCGTGCTAAGCGCTGGTCTTACAGTGCTAATGAGAAAATCCCTACCCATAAGAAGATTATAACCTAACAGGGGAAGACAGCATATAAAGATGAGTTGTAAAGGGGTGCGGGAATTCAATGAATAAGGCTAGTGCCCCCTATGAAATGGATCTGAGCAAGGAACTCATTAATAAACCCCAGGGCAGAAGAATCGTGAGGGCTGAAAAGGAGCTGGAGAAGAGGTGGAGAAATCCAGAAAGTGAATTGGTCTGAGAGTGAAATCAGGATGGCCATGGCCTCTCATGAAATGGACAGTCAATTGGGCCTAAGACTGAATAAAAGGAAAAGAGTAAAATTGGATTACCTTTAGGTACTTTTGTAGTTTTCGATGACCTTGAGCTAATACTCTTCTAGCGATGCAATCATGATGGAGTATTTTCTCCCATCCACTGGGAGGCCTCCACAAGTTCTCCTTAGGCATGATGTAGTTTCTTTGTTGGGATCATTATGGAGCCATGAATCTATGTCTAATCTGTCCTTGGCTCCCAAGGCAGCCCCTGCTGTTGGCTGATCTAGGTTTGCTGCTGAGCCAATACCTTATCAGAGGCTTTGTTCTTCCCCCAAGTGGTTCCTTCTCTAGGGGTTTAAGTAGAACGCCAGGCTTGCTCTCATCTCTGGAAGGAATCCATTCTCAACTCTAGATAATTTATGTGACCCCTTCTGGTGAGAGTAAGTTTCTTCAACCTATCCAAACTTTGTTCCCAGTTATAACCATTATTTTAGTGCCCAAACTTAGTGGAAAGCCTATGATTAATAACAGATTGTTTTCACTTAGTTAAGGTACTTAGGTAGTTAAAATATATTAACTACCCATATAAACTACAATGCATATAATATCTTAGTTATATTAAGATATATTATCATTTTTTGAGTGGGTGGGGTAACTTAATTGAACATATCCATCAACTCCACCTTATATTTAAAAAAAATTAGTGCAAGAATCAGAATGTTTTCCCTTCAATATCCAAATATTCTGTGTCTCAGGATCTACTGGGTTTGTTATTTGGGTTCCAAGGGAAGTGAATTATTTCCCACTAGTTCAAACTGCTAGAATCTTACTTAAATTCAGGTTCCTGGAGGAAGGAGAGGAAGGGCCAGGAACGGCCTTTAAATTAGCCTGGCCTCTCACCTCCTTTGTTCTGGTTAATCCCTACTGATTCACTAAGAGTAATTAGCACTGATTTGTACCAGCTAAGTGTCAGCCTGACCACAGTATCAGCAAACCCACAGACCTCGGTCTCAAAAAATTCCCAAATCTCTCTCTCGAAAACTGCCTTTCAGCCCCTTCTGGCTGCTATGGAATGAAGCCTATAGTTAAGGCAACCTACCCTTTCCTCCCACCTCCATGCTCTCTTCCCTCCTCTCTCCTGTCCTTTCCACCCGGCCTCTGCTAATCTGCCAAGTATTAACAAGTCAATCACAATCACTCAGCCAGGAAATAGAAAACCCCTTTTTCCCCCTGTCTTGCTTTAGATCACAGTTCAGGTTCTAAAGGTGATTCTGAAATTCAGAGCTCACTGACAACACATGTGTGTGAATTGAGCCTAATAGAAGTGTCTCGCCATGTTCAATTGGCCACTGGACAGGCCCTGACAGCCAGCTCACAAGAATCCAGTGTTCCTCCCCGTGATCTCATTTCTGTCCCCACTGGGAAGAGTGAAGGAAGCCTGGAGGCCTCTAAAACATACTCTGATTTATTTCAGCTCTAAACAGTGGTGAAATGCTCGGTCATATACATGCTTATCGATCATTCCTTGCTACAGAGCTTACACGTTCACTTAGAAAGTGATTGCTTTTATCAGGTTGTTTCCCTGAATGGGAACAATATCCACAGTTACACGGAGAATGGGAATAGCATCTGTGCCATGCAGACGGAGCACATGCAAACTTTAATGTCCTTTAATTCTATTAATAACCAGGAAGGGCTCACAAGAACAAGAATCCATTTATATACCAGAAGCAGTTGGATAGATTGCGTGAAGTAAGTCCGGGCCCTGGAAAAGACAGGTGTCCACAAACAGAAAGCAAAGGGCTATTTGCCATCAATTGGCACCCTGCTTAGGAATCACCAGCAGAGGCAAATGAAGTCAGGCTCTGCTCTACTGTTTGTCCTTGGGCAAGCTATTCACCCCTCTGAGCCCAGGGGCTTCATCTGCAAAATGATTTGGCCTATATAATAATGGTTGACATTTATATGAGAATGTTAGAGTTTTCTCAGTGCTTTCTAGATATCATTTCATTTGATCCTCACATCAACCGTAAGAGGTAGGCAATAATATCGTTATTCTGATTTTATCTGGAATTGTGATTTCACTGGTATTGGGAGGTGCCAGGTGAGGACACTCCTTCTACTGGTGCAGATAGACAACCATTTGGAAACTTATGGTCTCAGAACATTTTCTGGGGGCACAGAGAGAGTTAGGTGACCTACCAAGGGTCACACAGTGTGTGTCAAAGGCTGGACTTGAACCCAGGTCATACTGACTAGAAGGCCAGTTCTCTATCTACTACGCTGCACTGCCTCTCACTAACCCCACTTTATACAAGAGAGAGGGTTTGATTCCAGAACTTCCCATGGAGCTGGACATGCATGATTTGAATCTAGGTACAGGGACATACATGCTCTGGTTCCCTTATAAGGGGACTGTACACACCTGCCTCTTCCCATGGAGCCAAATTCAGGAGGAAAAGAAAATAAGCATTTATAAGATGCCTACTACATGCCAGGCACTATGCTAAGCACTTTACAAATATAATCTCATTTGAAAGATTGGTGCTGTTATCATCCCCACTTTAGAGTTGAGGAAACTGAGACAGGCAGAAGTTAAGCGACTTGCCCAAGGTCACACAACTAGTAAGTATCTCAGGCTAGATTTTAACTCAGATCTTCTTGACTCCAGGCCCAACACTCTATTTACTTCCTATGTCTCAACATTTTATAGACTGTAATTCAAATGCTCTTCTATTGTAATGAAAGCAAAGTGGGACTTTTTGTTGTCTTTTGTTCTGGAGTACTTCTCAGCATTGTATTTTCTCTGAAGTTCTAAGTGCTGACTTTTTCCCCTGAAATAAGCGAATGATATATGTATGTTTAATTAAAGTGAGATTGTAAACCCCTTAAAGCTGCTTCTCTTAGAAAAGCAGATCAAAGAACCTACGCTAGCAGCCCTCCTGTGTGCTGGTGTGATTGGCCTTACACCCCCACAGCAGCTGCTAGCAACATTGTTGTTACATCTGTCCATCAATTAACAAGTATATATTTAGAGCATCTCGCAAGGTGTCCCAAAAGTCTTAGTGCAGTTTTAAGTTTCTGTTTATGCTTACAACTGCACTAAGACTTTTGGGACACCCTGTACATCCCAGACAGTGGCCTAGGTACTGGAGACAGGAAAACAAAACTAAAAACCCTTGCCCTCAACAAGTTTGTTTCCTATAGAATGTTGAAGGCTCAATTGATGGGAACAAATGGACAGGGTAGAATGTAGGGGTTGTCTCCTGTGGTAAACAATACCCCAATAATGGGGTTGATATTGAAACCATCCTGTAATTTGCATCAGCATCAAATTAATGGCCACTCATCAATCTGTCACTTCTCTATCACTCCCCTCTCTCCCTCTTCTTATAAAATTCTCAGGCATACCAGATCATGCTTATTACCAAGAGGAACATACGGAAAACAATGAGTGAAAGGGTCATTTTGCCATATGATGATGGTGGTGGTGGTGGTGGTGGTGGTGGTGGTGGTGGTGACGGTGATGATGATGATGGTCACGAGGATGACCACAGAAAAGCTCAGAGGTGGCTTTTGTGAAGATACATCCAGACCAACTAGAACCTGTTTCACTAGTGAGAGTTATCATGGAACAAGTCAGAAAAAGGCAGGAGAATCCTTGCCTCTGGTTTTCTCTGCTCTCTAAAGAATACTCTCGGCTTTACCCTCAGATCAAAACCAGAAAAAAGCCTGGTGGGAGCTCTCTGGTGGGAAGGGAGTGAGGAGAATAAACTGGAACTGGAATCAGCCAGTTGATCATTTAGACAAATAAAGGGGAGAGGAAAAAGGGAAATCCCAATCTTTGTATACCAGGCATGTAATCCTCTGGTTGTTTTAGGCAAATTAAAACAGATCGCTTGATTTCTGTAGGCTCTAGCAAAATGGGTTTTGTATTAGCAGGCCGGCAGTGTTCCTGGCCCCTTTCTTGGCTCCTGGCCATAGGTCATTAGTGACCTATTTTGCTCAGGGTGAGATCAGCCTTGTTTTCAGGACCCTGAATCAGCAGCTCTCTGCTCCGGCTCCCCGCCCGCCAGCCTCCTGCCTGCCAGAGCTTTCCTCCCACTAAGGATTCACTCCAGATTCACAAACGTGCTGCCGAGGCAATTCCAGGGCAGAGACCGGGAGAGAGAGGCATTTATTTACTCGTGAAGATGTCAGCTCTGACCCTGCCTCATGGGCCACTCTGTCAAGGCTCCACCAAATAAGCTGCTGAGCATGGAATTATCTTGGTCTAATAATTAATCGTGACTAAAAATAGCCTGAACCGCTTTTGCTTCAGAGAAGTCTCTCTCAGCACTGGGGAGGGTGGGGGAGAAGGGGACGGGATATTTACTTACTAATTCTTCTTCAGCCTGGGCTCAGCCCTGAAATTTCAAATATACTAGAGTGTCACTGGTGCTGAAAACAGTTCTCAAAGGGGAGAGGCAGGAAAATTGGGTCCCCTGTTTTTTTACTGCACGTGTTCGCAGCGTTGTGTTAGCTTAACAGTCAGTGGGGGCTGCTACTGAGGCTCCTCTGAATCTCCTAGGTCAACCCGAAACCCCAAAGCCCGGGGGAAATGAACATTTCTTGAAGGAACCGTAAGAATTGCCTTGTTACCAGGCAGATTAGACAGGCGGCAATGCTCCAGGGGCGGGAGCCTTCGCGGTTTATTCTCCCTTTCACAGTAGAGTTGGACAGGTTCCCATAAGAGGTTCCCTCTTTGATTTCTACGAAAATTTTAAAATCAGTTTGGGGCTGGAGGTGGAGGGAGATGGGAAAAGGCTGCCTAGCTCTGCCAGCTCTTACTCCAAGGTCATTATCAAGCTCTAACAGCTATTACCCCTCTGGGATAGGGCTGTTCGTTCTGCCATAGCTACTTGAGATCAATTAGCGAAGGTTATGAATGAACAGCAAGTGCAAAGAGAAGGAATGAGCCAAAAGAAAAAAAAAAGGGCAAAAAATCCAGCCTCAAACCACCCAGGCTCTGGATTTACTTGGGTTTGTCCAATTTCCTTTTCCCTGTGAAGATAACTTGAGGTTTTTAAAAAGAAGCACTTCTCTGCATCCTAAGGAACCTTCCACCTGGCCATCTCAGTTAAACCCAGACCTGAAAGACATAAGGATGATTTTTCAAGTTCTTTGTGAGTATCCTGGCATTTTGGTGTCCCCTTCTGCTCCCCGGTTCCAATACACACACACACACACACACACACACACACAGGAAGGGGGAAAAAAGAAAAGAGGGTCATTAAAATATATTTTTTAATGCACCATAAAGAACAGAAGGTGGTTCAGAAAGAAACATGGACAAACAAGACAGACTTTAAATAACATGTTGAATTTAGTATGTACTTTTTTTTAAAGCTTATATAATAGAGATTCACATTCTTACATATAATCTTTTTCTGTTCTACTTTGTACATGGAAATGCTTTTGGTTTGGGTGTTCATGAAATCCAGAATTTTTTTTAAAAAAAAATTTTAAAAGAAAAAAAAAAAGGTTCATGATCTCCCCCCCCAATTGTCATTAACAATCAGCTAGAAAACATAGTTGATTCAAAACAAAGTCATTTAATAAAATGGCATAGTAAGAAAAGTAACCGCAAAACATTTTCCCCCTAAACTTGGGTGCTTTCTCTCACAAACGCACACATCAGCGGGAAGAGTAGATACACATGGGAAACATGTATATGTAGTGAACATATGCGGCAGAACATAAGCATGGAAGTGGCAGTTCCCACCTCCAACCCAGTAGGGTTGCTGATATATTTTAGCATTGTTATTCTGCCACCTCTGCAAGGGCTACCGGTCTCATTGTCCCTGCCCATGGCTTCTCAGATGGATGCTACTTGACTGACCACTCCTCCGCCAGACACCGCTGGACACTGAGCAGACGGATGATGCTTTGCTGGACAGTGTTCACTAGATACCGTCCTACTGGACACTTCCCTAGACATTGCTCCGCAACCTCTAACTTCAGACACTGCCTAAAATCTTTGGCTATCTCTTCCTCAAGGGAAGAGCGTGTGCTTCCATGCTCTTTTAGTTTAGTTTTGATTTCCTCCTACAGCTCTTTTAGAAAATGGAAGCCATAGTCTTACACCATCAAAAAGCCTTCCATATGAAGATCTTAGGGTTTTTTTTCTTTCCATGATAGAATGTATTGCTTTCTTCCCCTCGGTGTTGGGGTAACAAGGCTTTTGGAAAAAGAATCAGGAACCAAGTTTTTTAGAGTTAGCAGCTACTGTGGTCGAGATCGGCTATTGTTTCTTTGCACTGAGCTTCCTGGTCTCTAGACTTAGCATCTCTATTCTCTTAGAATCCCCACCCTTGATCATGGCAAACATTCTATATGCTTCCTGATTTTAATTTCAGAAGACTAGGCTATAAGCCAGGCAATGGCTATTTGCCCAATAATTATACAATGCTTTCAAAGTTTGGAATTCCCCAGTTCTCCAAATCAAACACTCTCTCTGTAGCTGGAGGACATATCCCTAAGACATACTTCCAAATAGATACAATGGGCTTCCTCACGGAAGAGAGGGGAGGAAGCTGCATCCCAGGTCATGGTTGCATTTTTCCACTCCTGAGTTACTTCTCTTAGTAGTCTCCATAATAATTGAATACACAATGGATTAGAGGTGCAAAATGGAACATATCTTTTCAGATATGGCCAATGTGTTGATGTGTTTTGTTTGATTATGTTTATTTGTTAAAAGGAAGGGCTTCAATGGGAATGGAAAGCTACTGGAAAGTGATAGAGATGCAAAGAAAAGAAAAAAGTCATTAAAATAAATAGAAGGAAGAAACAAAATGAAGTTCAGAAGGGGATACAAATAGACAATATTGTTACTATCTTGTAAATTTAACACGTACTTTTAAAAACAAACATGTAAGAGAAGTTCAGGGTCTATTTACTAAACAAAAAGGTAAAAAAAAAAAAAAAAGCAAGAGATTTACCACACAGTATTTACTAAATAGAAGCAAAATCAGGAAAAATCAAACCATAACCATCTATTTGTAATTCCAGATCATACTGTCCCACCAATGCACACGACATTCTTAAGGTATAGAATGGACACAAACTTAGAGAAACCTCACAGTAAGCAGAAACCTAGCAGTAAGCAGAGAGCGTGACTCACTTTTACCTTAGGATGAAAAATGCAAAATACACTCTTCTGTGAGATATGACATAGTTTTTATACAGTACTCTCATAGTTCCAAAACAGTTCTTTGATGCAAAGTTTCCCAGCAATAAACCTTCAAATCTTAAGGACAGTCATATTAAAATTAACTGCAAGAAACAATGTACTTTGGCTATCTTTAAAATCAGCTGGTGCGTTTGCGGAGCAACTTTCAAACTGGTCCTCTCAGTACTTTATCTGAAAGACACTTTCAAGTTCTTAGAACTGTTTCATGCTCATTTTCTCATACAAATATCCTTTTTTTCTGCACCTTCCAGTGAATAAAATGTCCACTTAATAATAGGGTAGTAGTTTACACTTCTATCTTCTATGCGTAGTTTTGTTTTTATTTTAAGATTTGAGTTGATTGCTAAATTTCTTATTTAGTCAATGTTTTAAGACAACTCCATTTTTTTAAATACCTCATCAGATTTATTTCCAGGTTGTTGGTTTTTTTTCCTCTTAGAGTTCATTCTTGAGAGTTTTCATCCCTCCCCTGCTAACTTTCCTGGTGGAATATTAAGCTATGGGTCATACCGATCCTTTCTCTGAACTCTGAGAAGTGTATTCTCCAAAATCTCCTTGATTTGGGGGACCCTCACCTTTCCCATATCCTGTTCTTTTTGAATAAGATACAAACTCGTATATCAATCAATCACTTAGTCAACAAACATTTATAAAGCACTTACTACCTGCAAAGAACTATATCTTCCTATTTCAAATTAAAGCCATCTTAAAAAATTTCAAGACTCTGGGCTAATATATTTTACCCTCCTTAAGTGCATCCTCTTTCTAACCAAGAGCCCATCAATTCTCTATTTTAAACCATAGTCTAGAAATCTAAATCTTGTTCCCAGACAACACCTCCTTAAAAAGCTGTTCATCTTCTTTTTTTAATACCATTTCCTTTAAAAAAAAAAAGCATATAAAAAGCTCCACATATTCCTCTCAAAACTGTCCCACTTGTCTCCACTTCCTTCCAAACTTCATTCTGTTTTCTTCAGTGCATCTTAAAAAGTGTTTCAATGGTCCTCATTTTATGGAGCAGTGAGGGTGGGGTATGACCTTTATTAACCCTATTCTCTCCTTCCCTCCAACTAAAAAAAAATAAACTAAAGGGAGGTGACCTTATAAAAAGTATAGTCAAGCAAAGCAAATCCTTATATAGTAGTGGTGTCCAAAAACATAGATCTTTTTTTTTATTGTTATTATTCTGAGTCTCTTTCAGAAGATGGTTAACATGCTTCAACACAGGCCCTCCAGAGACTTGGTCATTTTAATGATCAGAATTCTTAAGTCTTTAAAAGCCATTTTTCTTTACAATGTTATTTTCCTTGTTCATCTGGTTCTGCTCACTTTGCCCTGCATCAAGTCATATGAGCCAAGGTTTTTGGGAATCTTCTCTTTTATCATTTCTTACAGTCTAATGACATTCCGTTACCTTCACATACTACAATTTGTTTAGCCATTCTCCAAATTATATTCTCATTCTTTGGTTTCTTTTTTTTGCTTTTAATTATCTCTCCAGGATCAGGAAGTTTGTTTTGTTTGTAACTATTCCCTCCCTGTAGGGCAGCTAGATGGCGAAGTGGATACAGTGCTGAGCCTGGAGTCAGAAAGACTCATCTTCCTGAGTTTGAATCTGGCTTCAGACACTAGCTTTGTATCTCTGGGCAAGTGATTTCACCCTGTTTACCTCAGTTTCCTCATCTGTAAAATGAACTGGAGAAGGAAAAGGTAAACCACTCCAGTATCTTTGGCAAGAAAACCCCAAATGGGGTCATGAAGAGTCAGATTCAACTGAAAAAAATGACTGAACAGCAATGAAATTCCCTCCCTCTTCTTACCTCCCTCTTAAACCTCCATATCCTTGATAGTTTCCCGGGTGTGTTAGATGTATTTCTACACCAAACTGGTACGGGGAGGGGTGGGTGGTATGTTTAACCCTCCTTTGTTCATTTCACATAAAAAGTGTCCATTTTCTGTAGTGGTTAAAAAAACTGGACTTGGGATCAAGAAGACTTGAGTTCAAATTTTGCCTCAAGTACTTTCTAGCTTTGTGACAAACCATTCTCAGCCTCCATTTCCTCATCTGTAAAATGGAGATAAGAGTAGCATCTACCTCATAGAGTTGTTATGAGGATCAAATGAAATAACACATGTATTGTATTTTGCAAAATTTGTGCCACATAAATACTGGCTACTTTTAGTTCTTATCTTTAAGGTCTCACCGACCCTAAAGCACTATACAAATGCTGGCTATTATTATTATCATTATCTTGTGCTCAGCCCTCCCTCCTCTTCTTCTATGTTTGTATGCTCTTCCTCTTACATACCTCAATTATGAGAAATGACAAATCCTACCTTCTTCTTCTCCTTTCTACACTTGTGAATTCCCCCTTTTGCCTTCCTTCTCTTTTCCCTCTAAAAATGCTCAGAATAGAACCAATTCACCTCCAAGTCTGTTGTTGGGTGTTTTTTTTTCTTATTTAACTCCTACAATACCCTATGAAGATGTTAAATTCCTGTTTCTTTTCCAGCTATTGTAAAGATAGTTCTATATTATTATATAGCCCCCTCCAATTGGTCAAATGAATATAACTTTCTAGGTTTCTCTTGAGTTGTGAGTATTTGCATTTCAAAGTTCCTACTTAGGTCTAGCCTTAGCATCAAAAGTGCTTGAAAGTCAATTAAAGGTCCATTCCCCACACTCTCACCTTCTAATGCCACCCCCACAAGATTACATTCAGCTGTGCAGTTTAAATTATTCCTGGTTGTAAACCTATACCTTTTGCCTTTTAACATATGTTCCAAGATCTCTCATTTATAACAGAAGCTTCCAACTCTTGTGTAATCCTGACTTTGCTTCCTTCTTACTTAAATAATATCTTTCTGGATAACTACAGCATTTTTTAAAAAAATGTTGGATCTCTGGATTTTGGCTCTAACATTTCTAGGACTTTCCCTTTAGGGGTTCCTTTCAGGAGGTGACCCAATATTGGATTAATTCTATCTTCACTTTGTCCTCTGGTTCTAATAGATGCCAGCAGTTTTCATTTATGATTTCTTAAAATATAGTGTCCAGACTTCCATGGAATCCAATGATTCTCAAATTATATCTCTTTGACCTTTTTTTCAAGTTTGTTTTTTTTAATAATTATACACATTTTCTTCTATTTTTTTCCAATCTTTTAATTTTGTTTTTGCTATCTCATGGAGCCATTGACTTCTGTTTGTTCCCTTCCAGTTTCCAGGAAGTTCAATACTTGGGTAAGGGTTGCCATTTTTTTTTCCTCTAAGCTATTTATTTTCCTTATAATTCTTTCAGACTTAGTCCTTCATTTTTTAAAATCTCTTCTTTCATTTTTGTTAAGTATTAATGTAGTCCTTGGGGGCAGCTAGGTGGTACAGTGGAGAGAGTGCTAAGTCTGAAATCAGGAAGACTCCTATTCCTGAGTTCAAAACTGTCCTCAGACACTTCCCAACTGTGTGACCCTGGGCAAGTTACTTAACCCTATTCACCTCAGTTTCCTCAGCTGTCAAATGAGATGGAGAAGGAAATGGCAAACCACTCCAGTATCTCTGCCAAGAAAATCCCAAATGGATTCACAAAGAGTCAGACTTTGATGGAGTACAAGCTCTGGGAACACCCTTGAACTCTCCATGAATCTTCCCACTAGATCTGACTTTCACCTGAGGCCATAAGCCTTCCATTATCTCTATGCCCAAATCTCTGTTACTGTTACCCTTAACCTAGCCTAGCCCTCCATAGTCTGTTATCTCTAGATCACCTTCTGCTACTTCCCACCCTTGATCCTATCCAAACTCCATTCTCTTGGTTCCTGCCTTCCCAACTCTAGTCACCCCAGCCTGCTGGCCACTCCCAACAAGATCCTCTCCTTCCAACCACCCCAGATTGCTTGGCCAACCCTAGATCCCTCCCACAGTCTTTCTGGATTTAAGATCCATCTCAGCTGCCAGGAAGGTGCTCAGATTCAATTGGCCAGCTTGTCAATATAAGCTTCACAAATTTTAGATTCCTTAAGAGTCTATCCAGGATGGCAAATCTTTAATAAACTTTGTTTTTCTTTGGCTGAAAGAAAGCGTGAGTCGAATTCATTTGGGCAGGACCTGCATGTGCTATTTCGGGGTCCCAACACCCCTAAACCTCAACAGCGTGACTAAAGTAACTGAACAACAAATATAGTCCTTGCGGGAAATCTCTTTTTTTTTTCCCTTTGAGCCTCTACTCACAGTTGTTATGAAGTTACTCCCTTCCTCCTTTTTGGAATCTCTAGCTCCCCAATAATTTTTTGATACCGGCCACTGTCTTCTTTGGTTTACTCATCTATTTTTAGGTTCTGAATTGCGGCTTTGTGCCAGGACCAGGTTCTATGTTTTGAATGGCCTAATCAGCCCTACTTGCTCTTACCCTTGGTCATTTGAGTTCCTGCACTAACCTCTACCTCCTGAGCTTAAGCCCTTGTGGATCATTGGATTCAATGTATTGTATTTTTAGGGCCCTCTAAGGAGTTTCAATGGAGAGTGTTAGAGACCCCTGAGCATCTGGTTGCCTGGTCTGAGAAGTTCTATACCTTCACTGGTAGCTACAATTTCTCTGTGCTTCCAAGATCCCCACGGTGGGTTTTTATGTTCATCCTGGAGCTTTGTAATCTCCCTGGAGTTTTTCTGGGGGGACCCCCAACTCTTACTGCGTCCAGAGAGCCTTGCAGACTATGTGTGTCTGTCTCTGGCCCATATCTGGTCACATTGAGAGCAGACTTATTGGCCAATGCTAGTGCTGGCTCTGCTGGTGACCCCTTTTCCTACTGCCTATGGGCTTCTATTTGACTTTTGGGTCAGTATTAGGGCTGAAGACGTCATTATACCAAGTTTCCCCTTAAAATTTCTTAATCATTATTTGATCTGGTGTGAATTTCTGAGTTTTGCTGGAGTAGGTTTACAAGAACTGGGTGGGTCTGCCTCCATTTGGGTCACAATCTTGTCAAGAAGTCCAAAACTATTCATCATCTTCCAAATTATCTTTTTCTTCTGAAGCCCTGTCTTCAATTGGAGGTAATAAGGAAAATGCTACCTCAAGCCCTAAAATCTTTAGTTTCTTAACCAGGGCTTCAAAATCTCTGACGATTTTTTTCTACATTCCGTCTGGCAGCATCATTTGTCCCCACATGAATTGGCAGGAATAGGTGACTGTTTTCGAGCTTGACAAGCATTATAAGACTCTTTGTCATGTTCCAAATATATACTCTGAAAAGAAGACAGAAGACCTCTTTATTATTTAAGCCATAACAAATAACCACTTTGGAACTCCTTAGCAGAGAATCACTGACCACTTCTACTTGTTTGCTCTTCTTATCTAAGGGTTCTTCATCTAAATTTTAGGGGGTCCCTGGTTTAGATGGGGGAAAACTATCTTATCTTTATTTTCACTGACTCTTGGTTTCTTTCATTTTTCATTTTATGCATTTAAAGGCATTATTCTGAGAAGAGGTCCACAGGCTTTGCCAGACTGCCAAAGGAGTCCAGGATACCAAAAAATAGTTAGGAGTCCTTACTCTAGGGGCAGCATGCAATGGATATGATAAGGTTAAAGAAAATGATGAGGTTAGGGAACCATATGTTTTTAGGCGTGCTCAAGACCCCAAAATACCAATGCATCAAGTCCTGCCAAATGAATTTGACTCAAGTCTTCTCACAGCCAAAGAAAAACAAAGTTTATTAAAGATTCGCCATAATTGGTAGACTCTTAGGGAGCCTAAGCATTTGTGACTCTAATGCCAGCGGGCCAGAACAATCTGAGCAGAGGTAGATTGAATCTGAGAGCCTTCATGGAGGCAAGATGAGACTTATATATAGAAAGATTGTGGGAGGGATTGAGGTGGGGTCAAGTAGTCTGGGGTAACTAGCAGAGGGGTTTAGGGAGGGTCTTGAGGAGGAGACTAAGGAGGATCTTGATGGTACTGGAGGGACTAGAGGTCAAGACTCCAGGAACCAAAAGAATGAGATTTTGATGGGATCAAGGGTGGGAAGCAGTTGAACATCAAAGGGCTAGGCTAGGTAGAGATGAGGAAAGGCTTGTGGCCTCAGGAGAGGGCCAGACCAAGTGGGAAGATTCAGGGAGGGTTCAAGGGGGTTCCCAGAAACTGTACCCTATCAGAGCACTGGCACTGGAGTCAGGACCATCCAAGTTCAGATCCAGCCTCAGACACTCAATAGCTGTGTGATCCTGGGCAAGTCACTTAATCCTGTTTACCGCCAAAAAAAAAATCCATACTCTAAACATTTTCTGATGATCTATATTCTGATGCCATTTGTAGATTTTCATCATTCCTTCCAGGATAATAATCCTTTACTAGATCCTCTTTCCTTCTCTTTAAGAAAAGTCTTATAGCTAAGTAGCTACAAGTACTCCATGGTCCTTCTTCCCTTCCCTCTGCATCTCACTTTATAACCTCCTGACACAAGTTAGCATCCCCTCACCTGCTTTTTTCCTTTGTATTCTCCTTGAAGCATTTCTTATGTTCTCTTAAGGAATGTTTCATTCTCCTTGATTAGCTAGAAAATAGAGAAAGGCTTCCAGCCCTTTCGCCTCCTTATTTAAGAGGAAGTCTAATTTGAATGTTGTGCATATGAAAATCTTACTTGGCACTGGTACAGGTACAAACTCAGTGCATATTTGGATCCCTGGAAAAATCCCCTTATCCTCCATATTTGCTAGATGCGAGCTCCTTGGTTCTCTGTCATTAGATCTTGAGCCCCTCCAGGGAAGGGACTATCTTATTTTTCTTCCATCTCCCTAGCACTTAGCACGCTGGCTAGCACGTAGTAGGTGCTTATAAAATACTTCTTTGTTGACTGTCCTTTGTCTGCGGTTCTGCTTAATGGCTGTGGCAGTTGTCTATTAACTCTGTCCAGTGCCTAAATAGCTAGAGGCTCCAGAGCAAGACTTTATTTATTTCTAACTATTTCTAGTTTCTGGACTTTTTCAATGAAACACTGGGGAAACAGCATTTGACTGACAATTAGCGACTTCCTGTCAAAGCCTTGGTTCAAAAAGAAGCTACAATCCGCTGCTGTCTGGGAGGGTGTCTGAGGTAGAATCTAATTACCAGGCTCTGTGAACCTCCTCCTAAATCTTCTCTCTTCTCATGGGCATCAGATTTTTTATTGTTTGGCTGTTGACACTTCCTATTCCCCTTGTTTTTGAAGTCGTGTCTGACTCTCGGTGACCTCAGTTGGGGCTTTCTTAGCAAAGATATTACAGTGATTTGCCATTTCCTTCTCCAGCTCATTCTACAGATGAGGAAACTGAGGCAAACAGGGTAAAATGATTCACCCAGGGTCCCATGGCTAGTAAGGGTCTGAGGCCAGATTTGAACTCAGGTCTTACTAACTCCAGGCCCTGCACTCTATCCAGTGCGCCACCTAGCTGCCCCCTCTAATTCCCCTATCCCTCCTCTATTGCTGCTTTTCTGCTACTATCCCTCTGTACTTGCGGCATCCCCCAATATTCCTGGGACTTGGAATTCCTGCAATCTTGAAATAAGCTTAGGTTACTGGGGCACGGGGCGTCAAGAAAGCGCACTAGAAATATGTGTGCCTCTTTTTAGAACCCCAGTCACTGGGCAGACAGTATGATCCCTAATGTCTCTCTCAACTCTGACATTCTATGATTCTGTCTCATACTTTGCTTTTGGCACACATGTCACAATTTATCAATCTGAAGGAATGACTAATCCTGGGAGCATGAGGCATTGGGGTAGGCCAGAGAGATGGAAACCTTTGGGTAATGAGGCTTTTCACAACCCTTCATGTCACATCTCCATGTGGCTAGCCCTGCTCACAACTCTCTGTAAACATAAACATCTTGAGACACCTATCTAATAAAGATCCTAAGCCCAATTTCCCAGACCCATACAAAGGTGATGAATGTACTGCCTTGGGAAAGTGGGCCCTACCCACTCCCCACCTAGAAGCCTTTGAGTGAAGGCTGAATGAACCCTTATATTCTGGTTGGGACTGACTCAGGACAGTCCCCTGATAATAGGGGTCCAGTGTTGGAATAATAATAATAATGACAATGATAATAACTCACATTTATATAGCACCTAGGTAGTGCAGGGGATAGAGTGTCAAGCCTGGAGTCAGGAAGACTCATCTTCCCGAGTTCAAATCTGGCCTCAGATGCTTCTAGCTGTGTGACTCTGGGCAAGTCATTTAACCCTATTTGCCTCAGTTTCCTCATCTGTAAAATGAGCTGGAGAAGGAAATGGCAAAACCACTCTAGTATCTTGCCAAGAAAACCCCAAATGGGGTTATGAAGAGTCAGGCATGACTAAAATGACTAAACAACTACTACGTGTCAGGCGCTGTACTAAGTTTTACAACTATGATCTCTTTTGATTCTTGACAATGAACAGAAATGAGATGTTCATTTTAATTAATTAACAAAAGTTGGTTAACAAAAGGAGATCTACTAGGCTATATCGGGAGAAGGATATGAACTGAGGAGGCTCAGAGTTCATTCAGCTGAGGAAGCTACCTTGCCTGAGCTGTGGTCCACCAGCCAAGCATCAGAAGCTCCCTTGGAGTACCTGTATTTATTATCTATTTTATAACATACATATATATTATATTTATCAAGCTATATTTATACTCACTTGACTAGGAAGTGATGTCTACAGCCTGAGTCTTTAGTTCCCTGGCATCAATTAAGTCTCAAGGCTAGTTTAATACTTTTTAAGGAAAATTTAACTAGTCAACCCTGTATGGGGAAGGGGTTGGGACATTGTTCCCCCCACCCCTTATTGGCAGTGTTGTAAAGATGACCTCCAAGATCCCTTCTAACAGTGAAGTTACAGAGAGACAGATTTTTTCCTTCCTATAAAAAGTTAATTTTCATAGCTATTCAAAAATAGAATACACGGTCTCAGGAAACAGCAAGCTTCCCAGCATTAGAGGTTTTCAAGCAGAGGATGAACGGCCATATGTTGAAGATGTTACAGGGGAGATTTCCATTCAGGTACAAATTACACTAGATAATTTCTGAGATTCCTTCCCACCTCTTTGAGTCTGTGATTTCTTTGAGTAACATGCCCATTTCTGAAGTCTGAGATGGTCCCACTTATAATACCACCATTGCTTTGGGTGAATAGATTTTCCCACATTCTCGATTCCTTGTGGCTGGACAATCCATTGGTAGATATCCATTACATTTGATCTGTTACAGGTGCCAAACAGAGAGATCTGTGCTTGGAAATTGAGGATGTCTAATCTTAATGATAGCTCTTTTATATTAAAGTCTTACTTAGATGTCTCATTGTATCATGAAGGTTATCCTAGATTCTCAGAGGCTATACAAATAAAACCCTGCTCTGACAGGTACTACCAAACTGAAAAGACTCTAAGAATAGGGTCATGAGTGTACTAGGTGTCTGCTCTCCAAAGACTAACTAAGCTTGCAAAGATTCATTGTCACCAGAAGGTTGGGTACCATGTTTTTCAGCCATGTTGTTGTAGAGTCATTTCAGTCATGTCTGACTCTCATGACTCCATTTGGGGTTTTCTTGGCAGAGATACTAGAGTGGTTTGCCATTTCCTTCTCCAGCTCATTTTGCAGATGAGGAAATGAGGCAAATAGTGTAAAGTTACTTGCCTAAGGTCACACAGCTAGTAAGTGTGTGAGGCTGGATTTGAACTCAGGTCCTCCTGACTCCAGGCCCAGAGCTCTATCTACTGCACCATCTAGCTGTCCCTTTGTATCAACAATCCAGCTAGCAGCTTCTGTGGGGGTGTAAGATCCACCAACAACCAGCACCCAGAAAGCTGCCAACACAGGTCCTTTTGATCTGCTTTACTTAAGGAAAGCAACATTAAGGGGTTAAAAATCTTACTTTAATCCAGCATACAAATAACATCCACCTAGTTCAGGGGAAAAAACCAGCACCCTGAGTTACAGACCAAATACAATTCGTAGTTACCAACATCTGAGTGTTCAGCCGGGGAGCTCATTACAATGGCTGGCCCAGAGTCACGCCCCACTCTTGCTGCGGCTAAGAGCTCCGAGAGAGAACTCTAACCTCTGAGCTTATATATTCTGTTCAGGGCCACGACCTCACCCAGGCTGGGCTGGAAAAGTTCCCAACCCCCAATGTCACATCAGATACAAATCAATGGCTCCCAATTGTCTCAGTGCTGAGAAATACAAAAACATCCCACTTTATCTGCCCCATTCACCCAAACAAAGGCCAGAATCATTAAAGGTCAACAGCAAAAAGTCCCACCTTAATTACTATTACACCCTTTTATATAGCAACCAACTAAACTGTCTATCAAGGCAGAGGAGGGCTATGATTTGTGGTTTTGTCAATGGAGAATGTATAGAGACTAATGAAATAATAATATTAGCTAGAACTTCTATGATGCTTTAAAGGTTTACAGAGCACTTAACAAATACTATCTTCTTATATCCTCACAACACTGTAAGATTGGTGCTGTTATTATCCCTGTTTTAAGATGAGGAAACCAAGGCAGAAGTTAAGCAGCTTACCCAGGGTCACACATGAAGTATCCAAGGCAGGATTTGAATTCAGGTTCCCTTGACTCCAGGTCCATTGCCTCTTCTACCCATTGTGACACATAGATGCCTCTAGGGTCCTAGAAATAAGTGATGACTATGTGGAGAGAAAATGGTGGTTAGCTGAAGCTGCAGAAGATCAACAAATAATTACTAAGCATCTACTATGTGCCTGATATTTATTGTATTGAGTGCAAAATATAGTCCCTGCCTTCAAAGAGCTCACAGTCTAAGGAGGAGAGACAATACATCAAAAGAAACTTGAAAAGGAGAAGAGGGAAGAGATGATCTTGAGAGATGAAATCCTGGAGTGTAAAAGTAGGAAATTATAAGACAGCTCCCTTAGGCAGCCTCCTTAAATAGAGGGTCTAGATTAGAAGGAGCTTTCCACTGTCCACCCTCTTCAATTAGAGAGGACTTACTATTAAATTGGTTTTCCAACCCATTCCCTCCTTGCTTTCTTTCAGTACCCAGTGTGAATAATAGCATTTACTTGTAAGCCATCAGCACAGAGTTAGGGGTGTTATTAGCCATTCACAGAATAAAGGATTGCTAAGTGAACCATGTGAAGAGAAACTATACGTGGTTGTTGTTCAGCTGATTTTCAGTCATGTCTGACTCTTCCATGACCCCATTTGGGGTTTTCTCGGCAATGATACTAGAGTGATTTACCATTTCCCCTTCCAGCTCATTTTAACGATGAAGAACTAAGCCAAACAGGGTTAAGTGACTTGTTCAGGGTCACACAGCTAGTAAGTACCTGAGGCCAGATTTGAACTGAGGAAGATGAGTCTCCCTAACTCCAGTTCTGACACTCCAGCCACTGCCACACCTAGTTGTCCAAAAAGATAACGACCATGAAGAGTCAAAAATCCTACTGTCTTCTTTTAAACCTAAATTAACACAACATAATCATATCTTAACATAGAGATAGATAGATAGACAGACAGATAGATAGATAGACAGACAAAGCATTTATTAAGTGCTTACTATTTGCCTCAGTGTCCACTGCCTTATCCCACCAGGTGATCTTCAGAATCTTCCTAAGACAATTCGTGCGGAAGTGATAGCATGCCTTTGGTATACTGTCCAGGTTTTATAGGCATACAACCATGACGTAGGTACAATGGCTCTGTTGACCTTCAGCTTGGTAGGCAGTCCATTATCTTTTCTCTCCCACACTTTCCATTGGAGTTTCCCAAACACTGAGCTAGTGTGTCAACTTCATCAACTTTGATGGGCTGGCCATGTTGTCCAAATGCCAAAAGTATATTTGCCTAAAGACTATTTTACAAACATATCACACAAGACAAGCGTTCGCACAGAGGTCAGAAGAAGTGATGTAAGGACACTCACAACGTCTCTCTGAAGAACATGGGAATAGATTGCATGACATGGGAGACACTGGCACAGGGCCACCCAGGCACAGGGCACACTTCATCAAAGAAGGCACTGTGCTTTATGGGCAAAGCAGAATGGCAGTAGCTCAAAAGAAATGTGAGGTGCACAAATTTAGAGACATCTCCACTCCAAATGTCCATGTAGACTATTTGTGCCCAACACATGGTAGAGCCTTCCCAGCTTGTAATGGGTGGCCAGCCACAGTCAGACACACTGCACTTCTCTTCCAACAGAATGATGTCATTCTTCAACATGAAGGATGACAACCAACCAACCAACCATGTGCCAAGCACTGAAGTAAACACCGGGGTTATGAATCTAAGCAATTGAGATAGTTCTTGTCTTCAAGGCTTTTACATTCTAATAGGAAAATAACAATGACAACACAGAAAGAGGAAATGGAAAACACAGAGGGTGAGTACGTGCACTCTGGCGTGATTTGGACAAGGACCAGAAGTGAGATGGAAGCCCGGGTCCAAGTGAAAGAAAGCAAAATGTCACCTACCAGAGTCCAGGAGTGGAGTCCAAGTTTTCACTAGAGAGGGAATGAAGATGAAAATATTTGCTTCATAACAGCTCTGTAAGGTACATAGTATAACGCTGCCCTCCCACCCCCCCCAAAAAAAAACTCTCACTAGTTAGTTTAACAGCAAACACCCTGGCACGTGCAGGATGGCCTGCTAGCTTAGGTTCTTTGATCTGCTTTTGAAGGAAAGATAACTTTTTAAAAGGGTCAACAATCTTACTTTAATTACATTCACTAGTTCAGGGGAAAAGGTCAGCACTCTGAACAAGGAGAAAATACAAGCAGAGAAATTAGCACAAAAATTAACAGACAGGACTCCAGCTGTCTGAACAATGTAATACAACCACCTACATATACCACCAGAACAGTGAAGCACAGATACATCTGAGTAGTTGGGGGGCTCTGAACAAACAGCTGCTCAGAGTCCTGTCCAGGGAATCAAAAGGTCTTTCTCATAAGTGAACCCCCCAAAGCAAATCCTCACCTCAGAGTATATATATACTTCTCAGAGCCAGAAGGCATGGCAACACTCAGGACTCAGTGCCTAATTAGCTTAGTACCAAAAGGTGTGAAAGCCTTTCTACAAGCAAATCTCCCCTAAGCAAGCTCCTCTTTTAGGCAAGTTCCCCCCCCCCAGTGGGCTCTGTGTAACTCAGGATGTATCACAGCTATGACTGAATGCATGTGGTCACATAGGCCTATTAAGGGACAGGGAAGATTTTCTATTCCATTAACATTACAATTGGTCTCAGGTGGGAGGGTAGGGAAGGGAAGGGGTTTCTACCCTCAGATTTAAAGAGATAGTCTATGAGGCTGTCCTTCTGAAACTATTATCTCACAACACTTTTATCAATTAGGGAGCAACCTATGTAGAAACTCCTTCTCCCAACAGCAAAGACTTAGGCGAGAAGTCCTTGACTGTGAGTAGTAGATAATATCCAAAGAGCTGTTTGAAGCACATAGAAATATAATGACCTGTCCATAGTCGTGCAACTAGTAAGTGCCAGAGTCAAGATCTGAATTCAAGTCTTCCCGATTTTAATCTCAGTGCCCTATACCCTGAGCCAGTAACCTAGATTAAAGGGTCATTAATAGAACCATGGCAGCTTTAGAGAGCATATGGAAGCCTGCATTCTGCTACTAGCAATCACCTACCTGTAGTATGAAGTCTGATTGTTAGTAAATATACTCACCTTATCTGCAGTTACCTCCCTGTGCAAAAACATTCCAAAGCAAACTTCTTAGACTAAAAACAAAGGCACATAAGAAATCTATTTAAGACATCTCTGGCTTTGGGGAACAGAGAAAAATTACTGCTGACAAGTCATAGAGGATGGAAGGAGGAAGGAGGTATCTCGGATTCTCCAAGTGGGCCTCCCACGATGGTGGGAGACAGCTTCTTCCCCCTCCCCCCACCCCCCAGGGTGGAAGCTGCATCTGCCCTCCATCCGTTCCCTCTTCTTCTACCAGAGACACACGTAGCAAACGATGTTATAGCTGAGGAGGCAGGGGAGTGAGCCAGCTCCTGGAAGCTGGCCCAGCCCAGGGCCATGCAAGGCCTGAGAGATTTTCCCATGGTATTTTGTTTGATGCTAAGAGTTCCTTATTAGGACCAGGAACCTGGTTTTTCTCTTTTTTACTTTGTAGTTGGTACATCCACCAGGACCAGACTTACAGGGGACCGACTACCTTCAAGGTTTGAATTCATGGGACCTCACTGCCCAAATAATACAATCTGTGCTCTCTTCGGCAACACAGATACCAAATAATACAACCTCCTTGCACTCTGCTTGTTGTTTGAATCCTAAAATTACAGTGGAAGGACCACTGGCTTTGGGTTCAAATCCCACCTCCGACATTTACTACCTTACCAAGTCTCTTAACTTCCCTAGGCCTCGGGGAGTTATCTTATCTTTAAATGAAGAATATGGACCAGATGAAGTTTCCTTTAAACTCAAGATCTATGATGCTATGACAGTCAGAATTTCTTTACTTAGCTTAACCTTTACTTTTACTTTGGGATTTAAGTTAGAAGTTTTACTGTTGTTGTGACTGACTCTCTGTGACCCCATTTGGGGTTTTCTTGGCAAAGATACTAGAGTGGTTTGCAATTTCCTTCTCCAGTTCATTTTACAGATGAAGAAACTGAGGCAAATGGGGTTAAGTGACTTGCCCACAGGGTCACACAGTTAGTGTCTAATGTCAGATTTGAACCCATGAAGATGAGTGTTCCTGATTCCAGGCCTGGAACTCTATGCACTATGGTGCCACCTAGCGGCCCTTAAAATTTTGATCCCTATTCTATTGCAAATACTCCTGTGAAGCAGTGCTTGGTAAGCTATTATCAATCATTTGTATCTTAGAGGTGTGATAGCAAGAACCAGGGTCTAGCTGTTAGGAGATTGGATTTTCCTTGTTCCCGGGCTCTGTCACTCAATCTGTGAGCTTGGGGAAGTGACTTTACCTCTCTCTGCCTCATGTATAAATTGAGGGGGTAAGACTATGTGGATTATTTAAAACTAGATGAACAAGACAAAGACCAGAGAGACAAACCTCTAAGGTTCCTTCTAGCCGTGAATCAACAGATGGTGTGACAGATGAACGTGTATAGAGCACCTCTGATGTCACCACATGGAAGAAGCTAAGCACCTTTGGTGGAATCATAATGGCATGGAATGCCTCGAAGAGAGTTGAGTATGCTTATACCTGGTTCCAGTCTGCTAACTACATGGTTAGAAAACTTTCCAATTGGTCCCACAGCCAGGACTAGGAATGGGCACCTTCAAAAAGGTGCTGGTGATCACAGCCTTAGCCATTCATTTACTCTGTTCAGCCCCTCTCTCTCTTAGTTGGATTCCTCGGTTGGTAGCATCCAACAAGAGACAATGGCCATGATGGTGGGCCCTTCTCCCCAGTGCTGAAATATAGCCATGTGAAATGGATCTCAGTCTCTATTACTTCTTTCATCATAGATGGAAGTGATTAATTTGGAGGCTCCAGCCTTGTAAGTTTCAAAAGGTCAGCAGAGTAAACTTCCAAGAATCTGGGAGATGGAGTCCATGCCAGGTTTTGCAGCCAATTCAGTTTCTTTTTTTTTTTTAATTTGAAAACGAGGTTTATTACAAGAGGAATGAACATGCACGTGGAACCCAAAGAGTTCAACAATCCATACAGAAGTTTGCATGTTTTTTTTCACATTTTAAAACAAACTTTATTATCTTTTTAAAAAATTTTTCTCCACTTAATAGTATTTTATTCAATTACATGTAAAGATAGTTTTCAACATTTACTTTTATAAGATTTCGAGTTCCAAATTTTTTCACCCTCTTCCCTCTCCCCCTTCCCCAAGATGGCAAGCAATCTGATATAGGCTACACATGTACAATATTATTAAACATATTTCCACAATATATATGCTGTGAAGGAAGAATCAGAATAAAAGGAAAAATCACAAGAAAGAAAAAAAGAGAGAGAAAATAGTATGTTTTGATTTGCATTCAGACTCCATAGCTCTTTCTCTGGATGTGGACAGCATTTTCTTACTTTATTACATTTTTGTATTGCTGAGAAGAGTTAAGTCTATCATAGTTAATCATCACACAAAGTTGTTGCTGTGTACAGTGTTCTCCTGGTCCTGCTTACTTCACTCAGCATCAGTTCATGTAACTCTTTTCTAGGTTTTTCTGAAGTCTGCCTGCTCATCATTTCTTATGGAACAATATTATTCCATTAATTTCATATACCACAATTTGGTCAGCCATTCCTCAGTTGATAGGCATCCCCTCAATTTCCAATTCTTTGCCACCACGAAAGGGCTACTATAAATATTTTTGTACATGTAGGTCTTTTTTCCCCTTTTTTATGATCCCTTTGGGATACAGACCCAGTAGTGATATTGCTGAATCTTGCACAGTTTTACAGCCCTTTAGGTATAGTTCCCAATTGTTCTCCAGAAGGTTGAATCAGTTCACAACTCCACCAACAATGTATTAGTGTTCCAATTTTCCCTCAGCTTCTCCAACATTTATCATTTCCCTTTTTTGTTATATTAGCCAATCTGATGGGTATGGGGTGATACCTCAATGTTGTTTTAATTTGCATTTCTCTAATCAATAGTGATTTAGAGCATTTTTTCCTATGACTATAGATAGCTTTAATTTCTTCATCTAAAAACTGCCTGTTCATCAATTCAGTTGCAAGGCCCCAAGGAGCAAGGACAATTGCTGCCAGTACAATGGTAGATGAGAAGAGGACTTAGGCTTCATTTGGAGAGATTTGAGCCTGCTGGGAACAATGCTATGCCAAAACTGAGGGAAGTTTGAGCTGCCTCTCCCCAGATATTGAGGTGGAGAGTGGGGGTGGTGGTGCTGTTTATTCTTTTGTTCTTGCTATATTTTTGAAGTAAATATCCATTTGTAAAAGTTCTTTGATATTAAGTGGTTAGATGAAACTGAGGAACAAGTCAGTCACTGGCACCTAACAAGTACGAGAACTCAGAGTGTCGAGGGCTCAAGCCGATGGTGGAGTAGAATAGACACCTCCCAACCCTCAGAAGTGTTTCTGGTACTTTAAAATGGAGATATGGCAAGTCTCAGAGCAGAACCACTACAGTGTACTTTCAAATACTTTTCTGAGAACAGTGCTGATGGATGTGAGGAATAGGGAAAGGTCTTGGAGCACTGCCTGAGACAGGCTGGAGACATCAAAGTGAAATTTTGATTATCTTGCCTTGAGTCTCAGGCCTCTGTCTTTTCCCCAGTCAGTAGAATGAAGGAGCCAAGGAAGGGAATACATAGCAAAAAGAAATAGAAAACAGGATCCTAAAAAAGAACATTGTTATCAAGCTTATTAAGGCAAGAAACACTCTTAAAAGGGACTACAATATGGGATTGCAGTAATCTATTTTATGATCATTTTTTCCTCTTAGGGGACTTCTTTTTATTAGGAAATGTGCCCAGTTGTTTGGTTGGTATGGTTCCAGACCTCCAATTTTAGTTAATACAGGGAACTCCTGGCATGGAAATATTCTTCACAAATGCAGATTAGCAACTAGTAAGTAACTTATAGTATTGGAATCATAAATTTAGAAATGGAAGGGATCTCAGAGGTCATCTGAGCCCCTGAGCCCTCCCAGGTCATCAGCCCCTTACTTTGCAGTAAGAAAACTGTAGCCCAGAGGGATTTAATAGCATGTGCTCTCAACCTCAGCATGTGCTCTCAATCTCATCCCCTCCTGTCCTCTAGAGAATATTGCTCCCTCAGCCATCCCTTCATCACCTCTAATCTTCAGCATCTCCCTACTGGTTCTTTCCTAGATGCCTACAAGAACCCCCTCCATTTAAAACATCTTCACTAAATTCCTACCATTCCCTCAAGTTACCCTTCTATATCTTTCCTCCCTTTCACAAATTCCTAGGAAAAAGCTGCCTCCACTCGCGGCTTTTACTTCTCCTCCTATTTGCTTCTCAACACTCAAGCCAATATGGCTTCCAACTTCATCACCCAATTGAATTTGCTCTCTCCAAAATTACCAGTCACCTCTTAATTGCTAAATGTAACAGCCTTCTCTCAATCCTCATTATTCTTGACCTCTCTGCAGCTTTTGACATCGGTAATCAATCAACCTCTTCTTGAATATTCATTCTTCTCTGGATTTTTCTAATACTAGTCTCTTCTGGTTCTACTAATCTGACTATTTCTTCCTGGTCTCCATTTTTGGATCATCATTCATAATATGCACTTTTATTGTTGATATATTTCAAGGCTCTGTTGTAGACCCTCTCTTCCTTCTTTATACTCTTAGTGATTTCATCATTGGGGTATGTGGGATATTCGAAAGGACTAGCATTTCTGGTGTGGGGGCTTGCCAAGCCCTTTTCAGCCCTGTTCATCCACTTTGGGTGTCTATCTGGCAATCAGATCTCTTCTGAAGCTCCAAGAAGTTGTACCATGTGCAGCAGCCACACCTTGTAAGCCATCTTGGCAGACAGGCTAAACCAGGTTGAGAGTAACCAGTGGGTCTCAAGCCAATCAGCGAGTTAGCAGGGTGTCTGCCCCAAGCATGTAAAGACTTCCCCTGGCTGAATGGGTAGATGGGAACAATGTGTTCCAATGATCATGAAGTTGGCTGAAGTAGGCACTGTGGAGGCTTTGAGCTTGGTCAGGCATGAAGACACCAAGGTCATCCACTGCATCTTAGTCATCTTGGCTTTTCTTTTGCTACTGGACTTTAATGAGTCTGGAGGATAGAGTGAAGCCAATGACCACATGCAACTCTGCCTCTCTTAAATCCACTTCACACATGATTCAAGATATCACTCCATGATGTCATTGGTCCTCTTCAAAACTGGAGGACAAATGACAAGAGTTTATAAGTAGGAGCAATATATTAACCACCTATACAAATTAGAATAGCTTTTCATTAAAAAATATGAAAGCATCCAGGATAATTGATTGACTCAAGGAACAAACAGCCAACCCCAAAACAACTGGTGTGATGATCCAGAATTGGAATGGGATTATCTCACTAAAGTGAGCAATGAAGAGGAAGGTGAGCCTGGATTGGCCTCCATTCTTCTGGTGGTGTTTGCTGATAGCTCTAGAAATTGTGGTGACTTTCTGTAAAGGTCCTTCACCCCCAGGAGAGTAAAGAATAAACATGTGCATTCAGCAAGGAGTAACCTATGGAAATATGCTCCTTGTTCTTAGGAAATTCACCCTGAAAATAATTGTTTGAGTTTATTTTTAGCTCTACCCTCTGTGTCGTCACTGGGCTTTCCAATTTTTAAGCTTTCTCCAAGTCCTATGAGGTCATTTTCCTCAAAACTCAGTTAATCTTCAAAGAAGCAAGGAATGGAGTAGATTTGAGGATTCTGGAAATGATTTCCTCTGGTAAAAAAGGACAAACACAAAAGAAGGAGATGTGTCCTGCTCTTGCCAGGACCCAATCCCTTTGTATTGGTAATGACATTAGTACTCAGTTGTCTGAGGGTCTACTGAAAGAAGGTCCCTCTCAGCTTTAAGGGGGTCATGTGTGTATGTGAGATGTCAAAGAACTTTTGGGTTTAACTGACTCTTTGGAGATGACAATGAAGCTAAATAAATAATCCTCAGGCCTGTTATTGCATGGACACACAATTGGTTGAAGAATGAAATGGATTCCATCAATGAAAGGTTAAAAACCAGAACAGATCTCTACAATGTTAGGATTATCTAACAATTGTTTCAGTTTGGTTTTTGTTTTTGTTATTATTAGCAATAGTTAGCATTTGAGAAGCCAACCAGAATTGTGCCACATGAACTTAGTTGTGATTCTTTGGTGCAAACTATTGGGCAGGCACTCAAAATGAAGCCAGAGACATTTCTGGAACTGAGGATATGGACAAATATGTCAATTGTACCCTCAATTCATTTGTTGAGAAAAGAAGGGTTCTGAATCACTTTAAAATGCTTAAAATGAGGAGTTTCTGATTTCTGTCTCTGTTTCTCTCTCTGCCTCTCTCCCTATCTCTGTCTCTCTCTGTTTCTCTCTGTGTGTGTCTCCCTCTGTCTCTGTCTCTCTGATTCTGTCTCTCTCTCTCCCTGTGGCTCACTCCTTTTCCCTCTCTATCTGTCTGTCTCTGCCTCTCTCTGTCTCTCTGTCTCTCTCTGTTTCTCTCTCTGTTTCTCTCTCTCTCTCTCTGTCTGTCTCTGTTTCTCTCTCTCTCTCTCTCTCTCTCTCTCTCTCTCTCTCTCTCTCTCTCTGTCTGTCTCTGTTTCTCTCTCTCTCTCTCTCTCTCTCTCTCTCTCTCTCTCTCTCTCTCTCTCTCTCTGTTCCAATAAGGGGCCTCCACAGAACACATGTACTCCTAAAGGAATCTATGGTTTTCCTTTGTGTCTTTCCTTGAGCACGGGTACCTTGAGCTGGACATTCCTCATCTTGGTGGCATTCTTATAATCTGGAGATGTCAGGAGCATCTTGCTCCCTCAGTCAGGGCCATTTGGCAGCAAGATGGATTTCCCATATTGGAGAAGATGACCACTAATAGGAAAGGGGGACCAAGCCCTGAAATGATCAGCCAGAATCCTTGGAGTTGCCTGAGCCACCTTCTGTGGCTCTTCCTGCCTTCATCAACTATGGTGGACCAGCAAAGGGTAACAGTATCATTTTCAACTGCAGCCCCAGAATAAGGGGGCCATTGCGCCTCCATAGTGGCAGATCAAGGGCACTCAATTTCTGGGACAAGGGGGTGACAGTCAACGCTGACAGAGTAGGTAGTAGGATAAGCACCAAAAGCCCTGGCCAATGTGGAGGAAATATTGGAAGTAACATGCTTTTTCAGGCCCCGGTGACAGTGGAGAGCAAGCATCGCTAACAATGGCAGTCAGCGGACAAGGGCGCAGGCCCTTGTCAGCAGGGTGGGTAATGGCATGGAGAGCAACAAAGGCAGGCCCAATGGAGGCCTTGGTTTACTGTAATCAAGAGCCAATCAACCCCTTGACCTGTTGCCAGTATAACACCCAATGGTCGTTATATAACTACTTCCCAGGGAAGGCTTGGAGAACCAAGGGATGGAATTATCGGGAGGGGACTTCTACTCTGGCAACAAAGAGAAGAGGAGAGTGTCTATCCAACCCCAACAGAAGAAAGGTGAGACTATCACAGGACAAAGATTCATTTTCCCTCTCTTCAATGAATAAATTTTGCCTTCTTAATTGATTATCCAAGATCACATGAGTAGTAAGTGGCATGGTCAGGATTTGAACCCAGTTCTCACCAACTGCCTCTGCAAATCCTAGAAATCCCTACCTCCTCAGCGCTACAGCTACTGAAGAATGAAGAAAGCTATCACCCAAATACCTTGGCAGTTAGCATGATCAATGCAAATAATACCATCTGCCTTACCATTACATCCTAGGGACCTCGGGGGGCCTTCCCATCTGGCTTGCAGCGAAACATCCGATGTGTGCTGCTTCCTCCTTTACAGAATCAACTCTTTGAGAGCAAGGACCGTCTTGCCTTTTTCTTGGTATCTGCGCTGCTTATCGCAATGCTTGGTGCAGAGGAAATATGTAATAAATGCTTTTTTTCCTCATTTATTCATTCATTCATTCCTTTTATTTTATATCTGGTGATTTTTCTATTACCCCACACTTCTTAGGGGACTAAAGGGTTAAATAACTTGCCCATAGTAAAACATGTCAAAGGCAGGGCCTGACCCTAGGTCTTTTTGGTTCCAAGGCCGGCCCCCTACCCATTATGTCCACACTGTCTTTTTTTCCCCTTCAACTGTTAAATCCCATATTAGTACAGAATTAACTAACAAAGGAAAAATACATGTGATATACATTGGTGTTGGTGGTGGTATGTGTATGTGTGTGTATAATGTGTGTGTGTATATATATATACACGTATACACATGTGCATACACATACATACATATATGTTCATGTCTGCGCAATGCATATATTTGCATGCATATACACATTCACATGTGCATGCATTATTGCATCATCTGGGTACTCATGTACATTGCATTGTACATGTATGTATATAAATGTACGTACATTGTATATGTATTGCATTGCATACATACATGTGCGTGCTCATGTACTCAGATTTGTTGCTCAGTCATGTCGGATTCTTTGTGAACCCATGGATCATACTGCGTAGACTCTATGGGGTTTTCTTGGCAAAGATACTGGAGTGGTTTGCCACTTCCTTCTCCAGCTCACTTTACAAGTGAGAAAATTGCGGCAAATAGGGTTAAGTGACTTGGCCAAGGTCACACAGCTAGTAAGTATTTGAGACCAGATTTGAACTCAGGAAGATGAGTCTTTCTGACTCCAGGTCTGGAGCTCTGCACCACCTAGCTACACGTGTATATGTATATGTATGCGCATGTGCATGTGTATATGCATGTGCATGTGTGTGTGTCTCCGTTTCTGTGTATATGTACATGTATACGTATGCATGATTTGCAGTCCCCAAGCAGCTCTTACAACAGGGCTGAAATGGGCAGCATGGGATTGATGGCTTTTTCTGAGGAGTTAGAAATCCTCCCCTAGAGCCCCTGCCCCCAGCCAGTGGAGGTAGCACAGAAGCTGTTCCTTTACACCTTTGATGGGAAAGCCTCCCGGGGCTCGGTCTCTCCAGACTCTGGGGCCACGTACAAACTCAGCCTGACAGTTTTTCCGGTCCTTGCCAAGCTGGGCTCCCAGGGATTTTCAACCTGAGCACTGCAAGTGCTGGGTTCTTGGGTGTTTGCTGCCTCCATCAGGATCAGGGCAGAATTTATTTATTTAATTTTTTTTGTCAACCACATTTGAATTCATTCTTAATGACTCCCAAGGTAAAATGATGCATAAGGTCCCATGGAAGAAGCACACCAGGCCCTAGCATCTTTTCTTGGAAGACTAATCTAAATCAAAATAACCTTCATTTAAATAAACAGCTGCGTCTTGATCTGGAAGCACATTCAGGCTCAGGCAGTGAAGCTGTCAGAGACCTTTTCTATTCACACTTACTGTCCCTCCTCACAAGGCAAGCTCTCAGCCCCTCAGAACACAGAATCCACCCAATCTAACTTGGACCTAAATTGTGATTCATCCTTCCAATGTCCCTCCCAAGTGGTCATTCAACTGCCAGATCAAGAACTCTAGGACTAGAGGTAGCTAGGTGGTACAATGGACAGAGCACAAGGTCTGGAGTCCCAAAACCCTGAATTCAAATCCAACCTCAAACACTTGGCAGCTGTGTGACCCTGGGCAAGTCCCTTGACCTTTGTTTACTTCAGTTCCTTTATCTGTTAAAGGAGGATAATGGTAACATCTACCTCGCAGGGTTGTCATGAGAATCAAACGAGATGTTTGTAAAGTTCTTGGCACCTGGTAGATGCTGTCTAATGATCACAGGCGCTGTTATTCTCACAGAGGCAGCCCATTTCAGTTGGGGACAACTCTAACTGTTAGAAAGTTTTTTCCTTAGAATAGGCCAAAAATCTTCCTCTCTTCACCTTTCACCCCTTGCTTCTAGTTCTGCCTAGTGGGACCAAGCGGAGCAAGACTTATCCCTTTCCCACAAGATAAACATTCAAAAATAAAGTTCCCATTTCCCTCTTCATCCAGATAGCCAGACCATTGGCTCCTTCCTCTGAGTCTGTGGCTGGAATAGAAAGAACACTCAGTGTAGATTCAGAAGACACCCAACTTCAAACCCCCTCTTACATTTGCAAACTGTGTCATCTTGGGCAAGTCATTTAACTTTTCTAAATCCGTTTCTTCATCTGTAAAATGGAGGCGATAATTCCTGTGGTACTTAACTCATGATATTTAACTCGTAGGATTGTTTCAAGGGTCAAATGAGGTAATGTGTGGAATGCTTTGCAAACTTTTCTCTTTTGGGGGGGTGGGGGGGGACAGGGGGGGAGACACCAGATCTTTAATTTCGTTGGTGAAGGGAAATCCTAATAAGGAAATTCTCTCTATCAGCATTTGTTCGGAAACTTGCCGTCTGAGAATTGCCTGCAATACTGAAGAATTCATTGACTTGTATACATTGGGGAGTGTGTGTGTGTGTGTGTGTGTGTGTGTGTGTAATGTGTTTCTACTATGTAAATATTGTATAGATGATTTAAATACATTCTTATGTGTATGTATATGTATTACATGTATATATTACATAGTGTGTTGTATGTGCATGATATAATCATATATGTAAGAGGCAAGACTTAGACCCAGGTCAACCAACTCTCCCCCCCTCAGCCAATCTTGCTAACATTAAAACTCCAGACATAAACCACTTGTCCTTATTCTTATTATGGGATTCAATATGTTAGGGCAGAGAAGAAGTGATTGAAAAGTCATCTACTCGGCGTCGTTTTTCTGCACGACGGACTGTCCATAATATTTTTTCCAGGTCTTACCTTCTGAGCAGACTCACTGGTCTTCAGGAAATGTTTGTTGAATAAAGGAGTAAATTAAAGAATGAGATATTTACTTAAGATGTACTCTGGTGGGGGGGGTGGTAGAGGAGGAGTCAGTGAAAGGGGTTAAGAGAAGGTCTAGATATTTCCTGGGGTGGGAGGTGGGGAGGACAGTGCAAAGGCCTCTTTGCAGAAGGAACTAGAGACATGAAGTTTTCCTCCCCAGAACAAATTTAAAGATCTGAACCAACTCCACATAGGACCTGGGAAAAAGAGAGAAAGGAATATAGTGCTCTTTCCCAGGAGGAAGTCACCAAAGTCAAACTAGGAAAATTCAAAGACTTTATAAAGATGATTTTCATCCCACCAGAGTCTTTTCATCCCACCAGAGTCTTTTCCCTAGCCTCCTTTTTTCTTTTCCTGATGCCCAGTCTCACCTCTAGGCCAAAGTTGAGTTATTTCTAATAACATTCTGCCTTATCATTTCCTCCACCCTTCTGTGAGGCCAGGACTGGAGGGGACAAGACATCCTTTCTTCCTTTCATGAAGAGCAAAAAATAAAACTGACCAGATCCCAGACGTTAACTAGAAAGGTAAGGGCTGAGATTTTTTTGTTACTTTATTCCAAGTCTCTCCTGGCACTTCAGAGTTTGGGAGAAGCTTCGGGTCTGAATTTTCCTAAAGCAGCTATAAGCAATTCCACTGCAATAACAAGGTTCAAATAAAAATATTTATGACCTGCTAACGTTAACTAGTCCAAAAATACCGTGGAACATGTGGTTTTCATCACAACCAAAAGTAAGTTGTAGTATGACAGGCTACTTGCCTTCCAAGACTACCCTCAATGGCATGATATTAAGTTACATGGAACAAGAGTCATACATTGAACATAAAAAAAAGGAAAAAATTCTTTCCTTTAGCAAAAGGTGAAACAGAGGTTGGGGCGTCTAGCCCTAGGCCAGGATTTGACCTCACCGTCATCTACAATGACCCTGTCATCTTCTGCTTGCTTTGTACCCATCATGGGGCACTTGTCATGTATTTACTTGTATATATTGGTGAAACGTTCTCTCCCTAACAGATTGTAAGCTCCTAGAGGGTAAGTCTCGTATCTTGTATATTTGTGCATCACGTCACTCAACCACAGCCCAAATTTCTGCAGCTCATTGTTTAGGTTTTACTGGCTTAGAATGAATTTAAATTGCAATTGTTACTTTGAAGGTCTTCCTCTCCCGGATTGATATTTTTGGAATGGCAAATTAAGCTATCTTCTGTCTCAATTCCCACCCAGCCCTTAGTCATTGAACGGGCATTGTCTCAGACAAATTGAGGCATGGGACAGACCTTAATTTAAGAAGGCCAAGGCTATCCACTGCATCCTAGGCCATCACCAGATACTGGACTTACCACTGGACTTCAATGACTCTGGAGGAGAAAGTGAGGCTGATGACTTTGCCTCACTTAAATCCAATTCATGAGCAAGTCAAGTCATCACCCTCAAGATGTCATTGGTCCCCTTTGAAAATGAAGGATGAACGACAAAAACAAGAGTCCTGACACATCATAAGCACTCAGTTAATGCTTCTTAATAAAAGGAAAGATTTCACTTAGCCCCAATTGCCCTGCCTTTCCCCTCGAAAAATAAAATAAAAGGAAAGATTTGACTTCATGTTTTTATCATTTTTTTTAAAAAATATCATATGACATACATGTTTCTTCCTTTTTTCTTTTTCTTTTTTTCTTTCTTTCTTGAGACTGGGTCTCCCTACATTGTCCCAGTACAGCAGCCCCTCATGGGTCCAATCCCACTGTTTATTGTCACTGAAGCTTTAACCAGCTCCTTTTCTGATCCATGGGTCTGTTCACCCCTCCTTAGGAAGCCTGGTGGTCCACCACCCCGATTCCAGACTTAGTGGGAACACCCAGTCAGCTTGGAACACCGAGGCTCAGCACTCCTAAACTCATCAGGCTCAGCCTCTCTAAGAGCAGGCACACACAGCCACTCCCAGCCTGCATTTCTGTATCATGTCCAATATTTAACCACAGCCCTCACACATCGTAAGCACTCCATTAATGTTTGTTTGTTCTTTAAAAGAAAGATTTGGCTTCTTATTTTTCTTAATTTACAAAGAAAATATCATACGATTTAGGTACAGCACATCGTACGTGTTTCTGCATGACAGTGTAGCTGTTGTGGAAAACAAAATTTGTTATTATACCCAAATCGTGTTCAGTTCTCAGCAAGTTAGAGAGAGGGCACGGGACAATGATCAGATTGGGAGAAGGGGTGGAGGACTCATGACTTTGCAGTGTGACTGACACAGACTGGCTAAAGGCAGCAAGTAGTGGATAGAGCACCCGTCCTGGAGTCAGGAAAACGTGAGTTCAAATCTCACCTCAGGTACTTACTAGGCACCTGCTCTGGGTCAAGTCCCTTAAACTGTTTGCCTCAGTTTACTCCACTGTAAAACGGAGCTAATCATAGGTCCTACCTCCCAGCTGAGATAATATTTCTTTTTTTTTTAAATGCAATTTATTTATTTAACATATTTGGTTTTCAGCATTGATTTTCACAACATTTTGAATTACAAATTTTCTCCCCGTTTCTACCCTCCCCCGCACTCCAAGATGGCTTATATTCTGGTTGCCCTGTTCCCCAGTCAGCCCTCCCCTCTATCACCCCCCTCCCCTCTCATCCCCTTTTCCCTTCCTTTCTTGTAGGGCAAGATAAATTTCTATGCCCCATTGCCTGTGTATCTTATTTTTTAGTTGCATACAAAAACTTTTTTTGTTTTTGAACATCTGATTTTAAAACTTTGAGTTCCAAATTCTCTTCCCTCTTCCCTTCCCACCCACCCTCCCTAAGAAGTTGAGCAATTCAACCTAGGCCACACATGTATTATTATGTATAATCCTTCCACAATACTCATGTTGTGAAAGGCTAACTACATTTTGCTCCTTCCCAACCCATCCCGCTTTATTGAATTTTCTCCCTTGACCCTGTCCCCTTTCCAAAGTGTTTGTTTTGATTACCTCCACCCCCATCTGCCCTCCCCTCCATCATCCCCCCCCCCCCCCGCTTTTATTTTTTTTTATCTTCCTCCCTCTTCTTTCCTGTGGGGTAAGATACCCAACTGAGTATGTATGGTATTCCCCCTCGGGCCAAATCTGATGAGAGCAAGGTTCACTCATTCCCCCCTCACCTGCCCTCTCCCCTCCTCCCACAGAACTGCTTCCTCTTGCCACCTTTATGGGAGATAATCCACCCCATTCTATCTCTCCCTATCTCCCTCTCTCAGTATGTTACTCTCTCATCCCTTAATTTCATTTTATTTCTTTTAGATATCTTCCCTTCATCTTCAACTCACCCTGTGTCTGCTCTCTCTCTTTTACATATATATATATATGTAAAATATATATATTTTAACACATATATATATATACACATACATACACATACATACATATACACATAGATACATACATACATACACATTCACTTATATATATACATAAACATATATATATACATATATATATATATGCATATTCCCTTCAACTACCCTAATACTGAGGTCTCATAAATCATACTCATCATCTTTCCATGTAGGAATGTAAACAAAACAGTTCAACTTTAGTAAGTCCCTTGCAATTTCCGTTTCTTGATTACCTTTTCATGCTTCTCTTGATTCTTGTGTTTGAAAGTCAAATTTTCTATTCAGTTCTGGTCTTTTCACTGAGAAAGCTTGAAAGTCCTCTATTTTATTGAAACTCCATATTTTGCCTTGGAACATGATACTCAGTTTTGCTGGGTAGGTGATTCTAGGTTTTAATCCTAGCTCCATTGACCTCTGGAATATCGCATTCCAAGCCCTTCGATCTCTTAATGTAGAAGCTGCCAGATCTTGGGTTATTCTGATTGGGTTTCCACAATACTCAAATTGTTTCTTTCTGGCTGCTTGCAGTATTTTCTCCTTGATCTGGGAGCTCTGGAATTTGGCAACAATATTCCTAGGAGATTTCTTTTTGGGATCTATTTGAGGAGGCGATCGATGGATTCTTTCAATTTCTATTTTGCCCTGTGGCTCTAGAATATCAGGGCAGTTCTCCTTGATAATTTCCTGAAAGATGGCATCTAGGCTCTTTTTTTGATCATGGCTTTCAGGTAGTCCAATAATTTTTAAATTATCTCTCCTGGATCTATTTTCCAGGTCAGTGGTTTTTCCAAGGAGATATTTCACATTGTCTTCCATTTTTTCATTCCTCTGGTTCTGTTTTATAATATCCTGATTTCTCATAAAGTCACTAGCTTCCACTTGTTCCAATCTAATTTTTAAAGTAGTATTTTCTTCAGTGGTCTTTTGGACCTCCTTTTCCATTTGGCTAATTCTGCCTTTCAAGGCATTCTTCTCCTCATTGGCTTTTGGAGCTCTTTTGCCATTTGAGTTAGTCTGTTTCTTAAGGTGTTGTTTTCTTCAGTGTATTTTTCAGTATTTTTTTGGGTCTCCTTTAGCAAGTCATTGACTTGTTTTTCATGGTTTTCTCGCATCCTTCTCACTTCTCTTCCCAATTTTTCCTCTACTTCTCTAACTTGCTTTTCCAAATCCTTTTTGAGTTCTTCTATGGCCTGGGACCATTTCATGTTTTTCTTGGAGGCTTTGGTTGTAGGCTCTATGACTTTGTTGTCTTCTTTAGGCTGTATGTTTTGGTCTTCTTTGTCACCAAAGAAAGAATCCAAAGTCTGAGACTGAATCTGGGCGTGTTTTCGCTGCCTGGCCATATTCCCAACCAATTAACTTGACCCTTGAGTTTTTCAGTGGGGTATGACTGCTTGTAGAATAACGAGTTCTATGTTCTACGTTTGGGGGGGAGGTGCCAGCTCTGTCAGAGCCGCACTCCTCCTTCCCCAAGGACCCCCAGTCCAGACTGGGCTCAGATCTTCAGCAGGCTGTTGCACTCCTGCTCTGATCCGCCACTTAATTCCTCCCACCAGGTGGGCCTGGAGCCGGAAGTAACAACAGCTGTAGCTGCCCCACCTCTGCTGCCCCCGGGGCTGGAAGCTGAACCTCGAACTCCTTCCACTCCCGCAGCTTTTCCCACTAACCTTCTCCGCAGTCTTTGGTGTTTGTGGGTCGAGGGGTCTGGTAACTGCCGCAGCTCACATATTCAGAGCGCTAGGGCCCCCTCCGCCCAGCTTCTGGTCTGGATCGTCCACGCCGCTCAGGCTGGGCTCTGCTCCACTCTGTTCGCAGCTCCCAGCTCCCAGCTCCGTGTGGAATAGACCTCACCCAGAGACCATCCAGGCTGGCCTGGGCTGGAGCCCTGCTTCCCTCTGCTGTTCTGTGGGTTCTGCCATTCTAGAATTGGTTCAGAGCCATTTTTATAGGTTTTTGGAGGGACTCGGGTACGGAGCTCACTCTAGTCCGTGCTTACCAGCCGCCATCTTGGCTCCGTCCCCCTGAGATAATATTTCTAAAGCACTGAACACTGTGCCTGGCAAAGAGTACGAGCTATAGAAATGTCACTTGTTATTCTTATCATTAAAAGTGACTGGGGCTGAATTGGTTAGCCTAGAGAAGAGATGATTTAGAAGGGATGTCTTCATTGTCTCCAAACACGTGAACAGATATCATGTGAACAAAGGAGGCTTACTCTCTTAGCCCCTCAAGATGCAATATGGACCAATGGATAGAAGTTCTAAGGCGGCAGATTTCAGCTCAATATCAGGAATATCCTGGGGCAGCTAAGATGGTGCAGTGGATAGAACATGGGCCCTGGAGGCAGGAGGGCCCAAGTTCAAATCCAGCCTCAGACACTGACTTAGCTGTATGACCCTGAGTAAGTCACTTAACCCCCATTGCCCCTAAATGAATGAATGAATACATAGATAGATACTAAATAAATAAATAAATAAGAATATCCTGACAATAAGAGTGATTCCCAAATGAAATGCAGTAGCATTTCCTCTCTCTGGAGGTGGACTTTTTGGGAGTGTCACAGAAGAGATTTCTACACCATCATTATCATAATAATAGCTAGCATTTACATAGCATTTACTTTGTGTAAATCCTCACAACAACCCTGGGAGGTAGGTTCTATTACTATTCCCGTTTTGAAGATGAGGAAACTGAGGCACACAGTGGTTAAGTGACTCGCCCAGGGTCACACAGTTAGTAAGCATCTGAGGCCAGATTTGAAATCAGGTCTTCCGGAGTTCAGGTCTGGCGCTCTATCCCCACTGCACCACAGACATAGAACTAAATAGCCTTTGATATTCCTAAGATTTTACAAGCATTAGAGACAAGTTCTCTTGATTCAACTGTGATAAACAAATAGGCCTCTGGCTCTTACTAGCTCTGTGACCCCAGACAGGTCACTTAACCCTGTTTGCCTCAGTTTCCTCATCTGTAAAATGAGCCAGAGAAGAAAATGGCAAACTACTCCAGTATCTGTGCCAAGAAAACCTCAAATAAGGTCATGAAGAGTCAGACAGGATCAAAATGACTGAATAACAACACAACAATAAGCTTTCAAATATCATTGAAGTATCCGAAAGGAATCACCACTTGATGCCAGAGTGCCGTCTTATCATACTTCTGTATTTCCCCAGAGCCTTGGAGAGTTCTCCACTCACAGAAATGGCTAAATGAATGCTTAATAAATGAATAAGCGATATAAAGGACTTGTGAAGTGATTGCGGATGAGAACTGAGAGAGTGTTCTAGGAAACTTCACCGGGACACTAAAAAGGACAGGATTTTTCCATAGGAATAAAGCTCTTATTGGAGGTTAAGTTCTCAGCTAAGAACTCAGCCTGAAATAAAGCAAAGATGATCAAAAGCATGTCATCAAAGCAAGGATGGAACAAAAAGCCACCATGATCGTTTAGAATCGTACAAACGTGTAGCCTTCAGGTATTTGAAGGGTTGTCATGTGTGGATGAAGGATAAGATTTATTCTATTTGGCACCGGGGAGCAGGATAAGGACCAGTAGAAGGAACTTGGCAGCTCAGCATAAAGGAAAACTGGAGAAGAATTAGAGCTAGTCAGTCATCAGTAAGCATTTATTAAGCTCCAACTATGTGCCACTCACTAAGGATTCAAAAAAAAGCAAAAACAAAGTCCCTGCCCTCAGGAAGCTCACAGTCTAATGAGGGAGACAACATGGAAAAAAAAAACTGTGCATACAAGATATATACAGTAGAGATGGAAGGTAACTTCAGAGGAAAAACAATAGTAGATGGAGGGGAGGTTAGAAGACAGGACATTCCATTACTTCCTGCCACAGGAAGTCACCCTCAGTATAAGTCTTCAAACAGAGGCTGATGCATGTACTAGGTGAGTCTTGAATTGGTATAGATTGGACTACACAGACTTTGAGGTCCCTTCTACCTTTGAGATTCCATAATTGTATTATTCCTTGACATTGCTACCAGTCATGGAATTTGAGAGGTGAAAGTAAGCCCCAATGTTCATCTTCTAGTCCAACTCCCTCATTTTAAGAGTGGAAAAAAAAAGGAACAGAAAAGAAAATTGGCCAGAGGTCATAAAGCTGGCAAAGGTTACTACAATATTATGAAGTGTATTTATAGCATGTAAAAGTACAGCTTAATTGAATCATAAATCTGAATTCTCAAAAATTATAATGCTAGTCATAACAAATATTAAACATTTAATTAACAATAACATTTTATCTTTATAATTTAGGGTTTATGGGAATTGTATGTCTTTAAAAGTATTAGAAAGAGAAAGGAAAGAAGGAAGGGAGAAAGGAAGGGAAGAAGGAAGGAAGGAAGGAAGGGAGGGAGGGAGGGAGGAAGGAAAGAAGTAAGGGAGGGAGGGATGAGGAAGAAAGAAAGGAAGGAAGGAAGGGAGGGAAGGAGGGAGGAAGGAAGGAAGGGAGGGAGGGAGGAAGGAAGGAAGGAAGGAGGGAGGGAAGGAAAGGAATGGAAGGAGGGAAAGAGGGAAAAGGAAGGAAGGAAGAGAAGTTGTCCTGGGAAGTTTGGACTGATCCTATCTTTTTTTCTAGATAAATTTTCCTGTAACAAGTGAATCTTATGCTGTTTTGTTGTTGCTGTTGTCATCTTTGTTGTCATCACTGTTTTTAAAGCCACTGTAGCACCTTAATATTCAAAACTTTCACTAATGGCATTAGTCATCAGGTTCTGAAGAATAGTCTTCTAAGCCTGTTGAGTTATAGGTTTTCTTTGCTTTCCCATTCCTCTTCTCTGCCTACCCCAGCTCCTGCTCAACATGAGTACTTTAAAAACTACTTGATAAAAGAAGATGTTAAAGACCAATCTGAGGTATATGTGTAAGGGACAGATAGGGGTAGGCAGTTCTCTCACTTTACTTTGGTCGTGATGGGCATTCCATATGACTACTTAAGTAAAGCTGTTCTGGGTTCTAGGTATTTAATGGGCCAGAATCTCCTCTAAACCATAGCTCAGAATCCCCAACTACTGTTTGCTTTCATACTTTGATTATCAGCCCAATGGCAGAGTTGAAAGCAAAGGCATTTGATGAAATAGCATAGCAATTTTTTAAAAAATAGAACATTGCTACTATAAACTTGGAGCTTACTCTCCCATAAATATATGTTCCCTCGGAGAAAGAATCATGTCAATAATACATGTATGGCTCACACATGGGAAAGGAGAACACATGGAGGAGCAGATCAGCCCGTAATCATTGGAAAGCTGATAATGTCTTCAGTATCATTGCAGTGCTCTCTGCTGGTGTTGTGTCACTTTTCTGCCACTCCTGATTAATTTTCAGATATCCCAGAAATACCTAATATTCTGTCTGCTGTGCAGTGGAAGATGCTGTGATTAGCAAGCCTCTCCCCTACGGGCAAGATTCTTTCAGCTAATGAATACAAATCATCTCTACTCGGTCAGGCTGTAGATGCTTTTTGAATGCCTTTTGCCTCTGTTTTCTCCTCTCTCTCAGTTCAACCTTCATGCAACATAGAAGCTCACCATTCTCATCACACCACCTGTGATACTTCAGATAAGTATCTCCAGGGCTCTAGCTCATCAAACTGAAAAGGATCTGTGATAAGGAAGTTGCTCTCAATCTCCTCCCATCATGTTCCTCTTCTCTCTAGTCTGTGGAAATCACAAGGGCAGAGATGATTGGAGAAAACTGAAAGGGTTTCAGACCACTCCTTCACAAGCAATCACAGCCTGGTCTCTTTGGTCTATCACCTATGGGGTAGGGAGGAAAGCTACCTCCCTCCATCTCTTACCTCTTGGGTTGCTATTTTCCTGACTTACTGACCGCATGGGATCCTGCTACAGTAACAGTAAAGGACCTGAATTCAAATCCAGCCTCAAATACTAGCTGTGTGACCTTCAACAAGTCACTTAATCTCTGCCTCAATTTCCTCAACTCTAAAACAGGGATAATTGTAAAGATCAAACAAGATAATATTTGTAAAGCATTTAACACAGTGCCTGGCACATAGTAGGTGCTTAATACTTATTCCCTTCCCCAGCTAAAATAACTAGTTAGCACCCAATATAGCTCCTTAAAGGTTGCAAAGTACTGCATGTATGTTATTATTGTTATTTGGAGGTGATATTATAACTGCAAATTTTGTGGCAGTGCCATTATAAAAAGGCTACCTGTCAGTTTCTGTCCATTTAATCAACCATAGTTCCTCTCAACAACTGGAAAGCATGTTACCTCCGTGAAAATGATCCATCTCACCAAAATTAGATGTGTAGATATATTTGGAAATAAAGGTGATTTTAAAAAATATATATGTATGTATGTATGTATGTTTGTATATGCATATATGTATGTATGTGTGTGTATATATGTGTATATATACATATATATGCATATGTATATATATAATCTTTTAAGAAAAAGAAAAAAATTAAGGGCACAAACATAGCCTAAATCTGACAAGTTGTAGCAGAATCAGCAGAGATTTAGAGCTGAAAGAGAACTGGGAACATGTGTAGTTCAACTCTCTCATTTATAGAATTGAAGCCTATAAAAGGTAAGTGACTTGCCTGAGGTCACACTAGAAATATCAGAACTGAGTTTGAACACAGGACCTTTGAATGTAAATTCAGCAATCTTTTCATTAAACCACTGGGGATCTGTGAATTGCCCCACATAGGTTTTCTTTTGGCATCTATGATAAAGCACGGCCCTAGAGAAGCTTTTTCTAGTATAGCATATTTGTCCATTTGATTGGGGATAGGACTTCACAGGGACTTCCAGGAGTAGAAGAATTTCTGGTTGACTTTGTCATAAGCATGGCACAGATTGGTTAGATTTAGGGATATCACAATTACACATAGGAACAAGACAGAATTTTAAAGGAGAAAGAATAGGCAGAGAAATGAAGACCCAGTAGCATCTAACACACTGCCACATTTGTTCTTCCACTACTGGCAATAATAGACAAGTACTTGAGCCAGAGCCTAGAGTAGATTTCTGGGACATAGTAGTAGGACATGGAACGCAGGACGTTGAAAATAGCGATTTCTGTCTCCAATCATCCACAGAAGCGGCAATCACAACTGGAAGGCCACAGTATTTGGTATTAGAGGACCTAGATTCAGATCCTAGTTCTTCCACTTATTACCTGTATGACTTTGGAAACTAAATCTCTCTGGGTTTCCGTTTTCTCAAACACAAAATGAGGAATTGTACCTGATGACCTCAAAGAGTTACTTCCATCTATAAAATTACCTATGAGAACTCAGATACTGTCACAGTGACTCTAATCCTATCCTGTGCTGTTAGTCACCTGCTAGTACCATGAGTAATGGCTCTCACCTGCCCATGGAGTAGGAGGTGCATGCTAAACACCTGTTTCCTACTTCTCTCACTGGCAGCTTAGGAAACTGAAGGGAGTAGAAACAGATTTTAACCTGACCAGAGTTTTTCTGCCTTGGAGGATGAAAAATGGGAAGTGAGCAGGATGTTGTGATCTATGGTACATGTGTCTATTCCTTTTCCATCCTACCATGATTGTATTAATCTAATTAAGCTGCTGCTTAACCATGATCTAGGGGTGAGTGAAAGAAAATCATTCTGGGTCTGGAAAAAAATGGGAGGGTCCAGTAAGTAGTTGACTGAGTCATTGTGTGACAAGTTATTCTTGACAGGTATTACTCATGCAGGGAACAGTACAGGATCTTAGAATTAAAGATTTAGAAAAGGAAGGTGCTACATGGGCAGATGTAAGGACCAAAGCACAGATATAAATAATTTATATAGCACTTTAAGGTTTGCAAAACAACTTAAAAATATTGTCTCATTTGATCCTCTCAACAATTCTGGGAGGTAAGGGGGAAACTGAAGTAGGCCTAGGCTAATTATTTTCCCAGGGTCACTGTAAACTTGTAAACATCTCCACCATGCTTGGGCAGCATTATATAATGATAAATAATATAAACATTTGTGCTTAAATTGTAAATATCCACTGCAACTGCTCGGTGAGATACAATGGTGAGATAATGTAAACTTATGAGGCTATTGCTGGCAATATGCCTTCTTTGTCTGTTGCCTTATAAAGCAGGTGGGCACTAGTCAGTGAGTGGGAAATCCTTAGGGTTGAATGCACAAGCTGGAATGCTGTGTGTGCCTCACATGACCCTCACTGAGGCTCGAGGGAATTTAGGGGAGCACACAAGCTGTGCCTGTCTCAATAGACTCCATCGAGATGTAGGGGTAGTTGCCTGCTCTTCATGCCAGCCCCTGAGAGAAAGGTTGTTAGGGAATGCTGTAGGAGTTGGTGTTTCCATTATCAGCAACTCCCTTGTGAGAAGAGTAGATTAGAATAAAGTAAAGGTTATTATTTAATGCATCCAAAGCTGTCTTCCTGTCTGACGAGATCAAGAGCAAATCTGTGTTAGCTGCCTTCCTGTGTGCTAATGTTATCTGTCCTACAGTAAGTGTATGAGGCCTTTCCTGATTTCAGCTCCCTCACTATCCACTGTACCATTTAGCTAACTTGTGAATTCTAATTTTATCTTGTGTAACAGGGCACACTCCTAGCTGTCCTGCCTGCTTCTAGCCTGGGAACTTCAGGGATGACAAAGCCTCTAATTGCTTCAGGCTGGCTACGGGTGATTCAGATGCTTTGAGGGTGACAAAGCAATCCTTTTATTAGCCACTTAGCAAAAAAAAAAGCCAATAACTCAACAAATTTCTAAAAAGGGAGTGACTACATGACTATCTCTTTTCTTCCTTCAGCCCTCTCTATGTGGCTCCCATGAGGGTTGGAGAGAGGGGTGGCCCTGTGATATTTCTGCTGGGAAGGGGCGAAGGGCCTCTCTCCCTGCCCCAGCAGAAATATCAAAATCTGAGCAAAGAGCAGCTGAAGTACATGTCCTGCCTGCCCAGGCAAGCCTGAGCCTGGGTTTTGGTTTTCTTTCCTGAGTATAAGTAACCAAACAGAGATCCCAAGTCTTTGAGGAGACCTTGGGAATTTAAGAGGTTGGAGATCCTGGGTCCCTTGATTGAAGCTGACTAGAACCCCAGGGAGGTAATGCATTGGAAAGGATAACACCAACAGGGGAAGGAGATCAAACCCCTGGTCTGGCTTATCAAGAGACAAACCAGCAAAGGAACTAAAGGGAATTATTTGGACAATGCAGAGCCAAGATGAAACATCACATGCCTAGTCAGCAGTCCTGCATACTGCTTCACTTTCTGGTATTTAAACATCATCCTCCTGGGAGAGAATAGGAGTAATTATAACTAACTAAAACCTTCTTTGAGTTTTTCAGGCAATGCGTGCTTGTAGCCCCTTGATAGGGAAGTTAGGTGGCACGGTGAATAGAGCACTGAGCTTGGAATCAGGAAGACTCAGCTTCCAGAGTTCAAATCCAGCCTCAGATACTTGCTATCTATGTGACCCTGGGCAAGTCGCTTACCCCTGTTTGCCTCAGTTTCCTCATTGGTAAAATGAGCTGGAGAAGGAAATGGCAAACCGCTCCAGTATCTCTGCTAAGAAAACTCCAAATGGAATCACAAAGAGTCAGACACGATTGATATAACCAAACAACAACAACAGGTCTTGGGTATGTTAAGCATTTCTTCTGTGCCTAGGTAATAAGTAGCTATCTCATGCCTGATTCATACTGCACATTAGTTACCTTTCTACTTCTCCTTTTGAGGAGACCTTAAACTGAAGCCAAATCAGCATTTTCCCCAGGGCAGTGGGATGAGGAGTAAAATGAGCCAAAGAGAATGAGAAAAGGAATCTGATCTCCTCTTCTGGGTGGTCACTCACCCCCAGGATTGAACCCAGACTGATATGAATATGCGGGTCTAGTACAGACAGGCTCCTTAGTGGAAAGGGCACCATACTCCCTGGATGCAGCAGCAGTTCTGTTAGATTTGTAAGGAGTAACAATATTTCTGCCTCTATTTTGCCATTTAAAGTAGCTGTTACAAAGGAAAATATTTACCTTTCCAGCCTTGGTAGAGCTTTTAAGGAAGGGCAATTCAAAGACTAAAAAATTGAATAGTACTTTCTATCAGCAGATTGTAACATCACGGATTCTTTAGGTGGCATACCCCTCCCCCAAAGGAAAAACAGTTATTTAATAATCGCAGGAAACACATACACACATCACCTTTGATTGCACATAGGAAATAACTCTGACAGCATGCACGGGAAGAAACTGTGACAATCCCCATCAAACTGCAAAAATGCTTTTACATACACTAAAGAACAAATAATCTAATCGCAGATATCAACAAGTTTCCTGTAGTCAAGAGATAACCTTGACAGCTCTAAGCAAAATAGCTTGCAAATGCTGCCCCCTCCCCTCAATTTAGATTTTGAGAAGCAGCCTTGTATAGGGGCAAAAAGCTGGCCTTGGCCCATTCTGGCCTTTTGACTACAGATAAGATCAGTGCCTCTGGCAACTCTCAATAACTGGCAGGATAGTTACCAGTCTACATTGGGAGAGGGAGTTTCCTCATTGGGAGTCCCCTAAAGCAATGAAGTCACTGGTAGAGCCTGAAACAAACTTCATCTAAGCATCCAGTGTGAGAAGAGTTTGTATTGGTGCTCCATCAAAAATATTTCTAGGAAGAAACATTGGTGATCGAATTCTATCAGCTACTGAAATCTCAGGCAGAATGTTGAATAGACCGAACCCATTAATCATATGGGGATTAGGCTGTGAATGAAAGTAGATTCATTTATTAAAGAGAAAAAAAGGGGAGGGCGGGGGAAATCTGTAGAGCCTTTGACATTATTGAGTCATTCAACAGAACACTAGAGGTCCCCCTTGGCACTGGATCCACCAGAGCTGATAACTAAATCCCCAGAATGACAATTTTCTTCTTGTACCCCACTAGATGTCTCTATTTAAAAAAAAAAAAAGCAAATAGAACTAAAAATAGAATAAAGGGTTGGGACCACCACAAGACAGAATCATTTCGGTACCTGGAAATAAGGATGCTTCCTCCCTTGGAAGTTATCTGAGCCTGCATGCACTCTAATATCATTCATTTAAAAATGATCCTTCTAGAAGATATCTTCTGTGTTCCAGAAACAACTCTCCCATGCTGAGAGCTTTGGAAAAGAGGAGATTGTTATTTCATTCAATGGAACCCTGTCCTTCCTTTTATTACGAAGTATAAGCATGTTTCAACTTAAAGACAACCCTGTGCCTGAGCAAGACCTGTCATTCTGTGATAGTATTGATGCAAGATGTGGCCTGGCATAGGAAATGCCAAATGTCGAATGTTCATGGTTGAGATATTCAAGCACATGCTCTATTATTGACAGACAATCATAATGTCAATGGAATATAACTCATAGTGAGAACAGCCAATGCCTTCTCCTCCCCCCATGCATGAGCAGGCAGCAGTGGGGAGTACCTGGCTCCCCCCACTAACCCCTGGATATCAAGGAAAGCTGACCCATGTTTATGTCTACATTAAATATTAGCCCTTTTTGTTTCACTTTGTTTTTAACTATAAGCTAATATTAACTGTTCTCAGAACTGGATTTTTGTTGTCTTTGTTCAGTCATTTCAGTTGTGTCTGATTCTTTGTGACCCCTTTTTAGATTTTTTTTGGCAGAGATGCCAGAGTAGTTTGCCATTTCCTTCTCCTGCTCATTCTACAGATACGGAAACTGAGGCAAGCAGGGTTAAGTGACTTGTCCAGGATCACACAGCTAGTAAGTGTCTAAGGCCAGATTTCAACTCAGGAATGGGGAAAAAAAAGTTTTCATGAGATTTAAAAAATTTTTCTTTGAGGTTTCATGAACTATTGCTAGCTGAAGCCAATTTGACATCATTCCCGGAGGAGAGGCTGATTGGGAAGTATGCATCCTGATGATAAACACACCCTGAACCCCTTTAAAGAATAATAAATCAGGGGGAGGTGGATGGGGAGGAATGCCTCGGGCAGCTGCAGAGGCAGCTGAGGTAGAAAGAGATGGAATTTGATCTCACCAGACCTGGATTCCAATCCTGATTTATCACTTACTGATCTTGTACAAGAGACTGAACCTAAAATGAGGGAGTTGGAGTAAGTAACTTCCAAGTCCAAGTCCATGATCCTATTAACTGTCGCAACAAGAAGAATCTTCTTCTTCCACTGTCTCGAATTGCAAGACTCACTACATAGAGTTGTTTCCCTAGGAGAGCAACAGACAGATGCCATCTGCTGGGAGCTTAGTGGACCCTTGTTCTCCCAGCCCTACTATGGGAAGCAGAGCCAATTAATTTAGATCAATGTTATGCCCCTCCCAGCAGCCCCAAGTAGAACTAGAAGGAGATTGGGAAACAGGTAAAGAGAAAATGGGGTAGTCCCCTGAACCTTCAGAACTATGAGAGGTGCTAATATAGGTGATATGTGCACCACCCACGTGCTAGGAGAAAGAGCAAAGATAACAGACCACAAATTCACATTGAGATAACTTCACAATGGTGACAACAGTCTGCTAGGTGCCTCAATGGTTAGAGGACCGGACCTGAAATCAAGAAGCATGAGCTCAAATCCAGCCTCAGATACTTACTAGCTGTGGGGATCTGGTCAAGGCGCTTAACCACTGCATGCCTCAGTTTCCCTATCTGTAAAATGGGGATAATAATAGTTCCTACCTCCCAGGTTAGTTGTGAGATGTTTGTAGTATTTGTGTAAACCATAAAACTCTAGGGGCAGAACAGTCCTAATGAGTGGGCATATTTACCTGAGATTCAAGACCACAGAAAATGTTGGTAAAGTAGCCCTTTATGTTAGTTACCCAGAGCTAAGAATGTAATCCTAAGGCACAAATGGTGTGTTTAACTACAGAGGTGTGCCTATGCTCAGCTCCTTTTATGAAGTGTTGAACACCTCTCTGGCTGAGTTAAGTGTTCACACCTTATAAAGGGATCTGGACATAGATGTATCTTTATAGTTAGTTTAATATCTCATTAACACCTTGGGGTTAAATTCTGGACCTTTTTGTGACTATATCAACTGAGAGGAGTGGGGGGGGTAGGGAGAAACACCTCTCCCTTATAATATTTCAAGGGAAGGCTACAGGAAAAAAAATGGAGACATCATCCAGGTCTGGAGCTACATTTTCAGCTATCGGTGCCCTCTACCAAGAACAAGGTTCTTCATTAATGATTAATAATTAAAGATTGGGCAAGTCTATTCAACATTCTAGTTAATAATGATTGGGAAGGTCTATTCAAACATTCTGGACGTTGGTTCTTGTAACAAAGAAGTTGTTCCCCAGGAAAGGCAATGACTGAGTCCATCTGCTGGAACCTGAGGAGAACTGTTAGATACAGTGATTTTAAGATGGAACCTCACACAGGTGATGTCCAGCACCACGTTCTGGCATCAACAGAAAGCTTCAGGCAAATCAACGTGCTATCCAGGAATCCAACTAGCAATATGTGTTGGAAGCTGAGGAGAGATGCAGAAAGGAGAATGTCAGAGTTGAGGGCATGGACTACAGGCAAAGCAATTCATCTTACAGACCTGGAGAAGCCATAGAGGGAAGAGAAGAGTGACCATCAGTGACCCTATTTGGTCTTTGACCCATAAATCAACCTGTTCATTCTTAGAGCCTGCTGAACTAACTGTACTTGCAAAGAAAGTCTGTCACAGGGCAGGGGGTAGGAGGAGGAGTCAAGTAGGAAGTTCAAGATTATCTGGGTGGGAGGAATAAACCAGTGAAGCGAGAAATTAAGAAATCTCCCAAGGTGTACCCAGGTCCTTCATGGTCTGTGAGAGCAGCTGACACAGGGTCATATATAAATACACACACATACACAGATATAGATGTAGATAGAGATAGAGGTAGATACAGAGAGATAAAGGGAGAGGTGGATATAGCTATAGACATAGAGATAAATGGAGATATAGAGAGAGGATGTAAATGTAGCTAGATTTAAATATAGATAGATGTAGATTAGATATAGATGTATATAGATACAGATACAGATAAACAGAAATATAGAAAGTGCTTTGTAAACCATAACGCACTGCACAAATACCCTCTAGCATCATTGTTTATTTTACTTGCACATAAAAATCAATCGGTATTAGAGAGCCATAATGACTTTCATTTTTGTCTTTGTAATCCCAGCACCTAACAGAGCTGTGCCCTCAGAAGGATGCTGAATCCAGCTCACAGATTGTTCAACAATCTTCATTACAACCTCAGAAATCAGCAAAACACTGTGAATCAGGACTTGATTTATTGTTTTGTTGATCGTCTAGACTTAAGAAAGTGATGGAGGAAATGTTAGCAATGCAAATTAAATTCAAACATGTCCTGTTTACATTTTTTGAGTGCGGGGGAGAGCTGCATGTTAAACATATACCAGCACACTGTTGAGTGCCTGGCATCCTGTTGGTATCTTTAAAAATGTGTGTTGATTGACTGACAGATAGATTATAAGTCACTGAAGATACGCACTTTTTAACACGTAACCTAGACTTCCAATTTTTCCTCTTCTTTTAATTTTCTGAACTGTACTCTTCATGGAAACAGGTGGGGCTGCGGAGCAGTAAGATTTGAAATCCACAGTGACAGATGGTAAAAGTGAAGGTTTCTTTAGTCTATCACCCCAAAGTGGCTCACTTACCAGCTGGGTAATAATGGGTAAGACTCTTAAACCCTCCATGCCTCAATTACCTCATCTGTAAATTAAGATGGTTGTATTGAACAATCTCTCAGGGCCTATCCAGTTCTAATATTCTGTGAAGGTTAATTATACCAAGGAGAGGTGACTAGACCTATGCTTTAATTAGTACAGGGAAATCCCAGGTGAGGAAATATTCTTCACCAATGCAAGATGGTACCTTCTTCAAAACTAATAATCTTAGATAGTTGCCAGAGAGGGTCACACACAGCCAGTATGTGTCAGAGGCAGGAAAAAGAAATTACTTGAGCACAGAATTTGGAGTTAAAGGACCTATTGTTTTTAACCCCAGTTCCGTTACTTACCAAATGTTTGGCGTTGGGTAGTTTAATTAACTTATACAGGCCTCAGTTTCCACATATGTAAAATAAACAAGATAGACCAGATGGTCCTTAGGGTCCTTTCCATCTCTGAATCCTAGCTTCTTTTGCATTTATAAAGCAATTCTAAAGACTAAGGATTATGGTGAATTTCCTTCATTTCGCCAGTCTTTAGCTCATCAGTTAGGATTGACAGGTATACCCTTGTAACATGCAATGTGGCTTTGATCACCCTCTGACAAATGCTATAAGACCTCCAACTGTTTAATTTCATCATAAATAAAGAAGACAGTGAATGATTCTCAAAGAAAAACAGATTCACTGACTCCTATATCCTAAAATCTATATATGAACCAGTAGTCAAAGAACAATGGAAGCCATTAGAATTAGAACAGACACGTACAACCTGCCTTTTGTTTTGGAGAGAATATCAAAAAAGGCATGTAATTTAACTCCTTCCACCACTAATAGCCACCCTCTTGGATCCTTATGCTCAGTGTACTTGTAATATTAATAATAATAATAATAGCTAACAGTCATATAGCACTTACTATGTGCCAGGCTCTGTGCTAAGCACTTCACAATTATTATCTCACATGATACTTACAACAACCCTGGGTTGTTAAGTGCCCCATTTTACAGATGAAGAAACTGAGGCAAACAGAGGCTAAGTGACTTGTCCAGGGTCACACAGTTAGTAAATATCTGAGACCATCAGATCTTCCTAACTCCTATCCACTGTGCCACCTAGTTGCCTGTACCTGTATTTTCTTTTGAACTTACCCTTGACTCTCTGGACTTCACCATATTCCAGCAGCTTGTTCACCCTGGAAGATGCCTCTATTTCTCCAGCTTTCTGCCCTGGTTGGTGAATTCCTTCCAGAACCTCCATTTTTAGAAAGTACCCTGCCCAGCCATACTCATTCTTTCATTCCTCTCCTGACTCCCCAGACTTTTCCACCACCTGGAATTCTGCACCTTTTCACCCCACCTCCACTTTTCAGCTCCCCTTTTAAGCATTATCTTTCCCCATAAGTTCCTTGAGAGTGGTCAATGTCCTTCTTTTTGTTTGTGTTTGTATTCTCAACACAATGCCTGGCACATGGTAAACACTTAACATGTTTGCTGGCTTGACTTTTCCTTCTATCACTCAGCTTGCTTACTAGGCAATATCTTGACCCAACATTAAACCAGCTCAAAAATAAAGTTCCACCTAGCATATCTAACCCTCTATTTATTATTCATTTTTGTGAATGAACAAGTGATTACTTAGTAGGTGTAAGAGCTGAGCAAGAAAATGTATCACTCAAGGTAAGGGAATTGAAGTGGCTAGTAAACTGTCCAGGTGTGGGTCAAGGGAATCAGAAAGGGCAAGGGACCCATATCACTTGTTAAAATACAGAAATTCTAAGTAATAATGCTGGGGGCAGGAATGGGGGAGCAGGTCTGGAAAGCACAACAGGAGCAGAGAGAGAAATTCTCCTTCAATGAGGTGTGGAATCCTCACAGGGCATTCTCTTGGCCTGTTAATGAAAGAAATGCCTCATGGGGACTTTTTAATCCAATGAGCAAAACTGGTTTTCTTCATTGCCACAGTCTGTACACCCTCTGATGCAAGGAAGAAGGTAGCTTATTTCAGAAGTAAAGGTCTATCTTGGCAAAAGCAGGTGACATCTACACCTCCTAAAATTCCCCATTTTGTCGAAATGATAGATGTAGCACTATTGCATAAATGCCACCCAGGAGTGTTGGAGAATGGCAGAATGTTTTCATTTCTAACTTCCTGCATGTTGTGGGTATGCTCATTGTCTAGCACACAGTATGTTTGGAGCTGCCCAAGAGCATGATGATAATTTTTTTTTATCAACCAACTCTCAGAAGAAGAAGAAGAAACATTCAGAAGGCACTTTTAAGTTGAATCAGCAGTATTGACATTTTCTCCATCACAGTCCTAAGAAGTTACCTGAGGTTCATAGAGGTCTCAGGTCTTTCCCCAGGTAAGGTACTTAGAAAGCATCAGAAGCATATTTAAACCCAGGTGTTCCCAACTTCAAGCCCAGCTCTGTGGTTATGGTCTCTAAAGAGGGAAGTACTAGCCCTATGAAGGTGTGGCGGCATGACCCCCAAAAGCTAATCATAATATCTTATTACCTTCTCTTCCCAAGCCCATCCTCTTCTGAACTTCCTTATTACTGTCAGGGGTCAGGGGTATCACCATCCTTCTAGTCACCCAGATTCACAATGTTGGTGGCATCTCTGACTTCTCACTCTCAGCACCGTCTAATCAGTTACCAAATCTCATTGTTTACACTTCCATGACATCTTCTGCAGCTGTCCTCTTCTCTCTATTCACACAGCCACCACTCTTGTTCAATCCCTCATCAATGAGGCATCTTCAAATAGCTTTTCCTGATAAGGGTACATGGTACAGAAAGCTTGGCGACCATTGTATTATGTGCTGCTGTCTCTGCTCTCCTCAAACTGTAATTCAACAGTACAGAATAATGAGTAGGTGCAATCATAGATAAATTCTCCCCTAAGAGACAATCTCTTCTTTTCACTATCTCCCCAAAGTGCGAAGCACAGCAAATGTTACTCTGGCCATTTGAAGATAAGGTGCTAAAGTCAGACACTGGAAATGGAACAACCTGAAAGCGTGAGCTGATCGTCACATCAGCAAGATTTCACAGTCTCAAATAGGACACACTATGGTAAAGCTGCATTCCAGAACTTTAATATGGGGCTTATTTTTTCTTCTTGTAACCAATTACCAATAGTATATTTTTCAAGATTTTCCATCAAAAAAGTATAAGTCTACTGAATTATATCTCCTTTTTTAAAAAGAAACTTAAAAAAAACTTTATGCATATAATGTGACCAGATTGTTTAGAAATTACTCATCTTACTGGGAACTTTTAGTTTTTAACTCTTGGAATGACCAAAATTCATAAAATGCCAAAGACAGACTTCTTGTTGCTCCAGGCTTGGGATGGCACAGCACAGTGAGTAGAGAAAAAGGCCTGGAGTCAGGAAGAATCATCTTCCTGAGTTCAGATCCAGCCTCAGACACTTACTAGCTGTGTGACCCTGGGTAAGTCATTTAATCCTGTTTGCCTCAGTTTCCTCATCCAAAAAATGAACTGGAGAAGGAAATGGCAAACCACTCAAGTACCTCTGTCAAGAAAACCCCAAATGGGGTCCCAAAGAGTCAGATCCTACTGAAAAGGCTCAGCATCAACAGGTCTGAAGAGGTATTATATTATCTGAAATATTATATCATTAATACATTTTATATATATATATCATTGATATATATCAACGTTATATATGTCAAAATATCAATGTATATCAACATTATCAATACATATCAACAGTATTATATATTATGCCTTGTCTCTGCTTATTGAATTAAATTTGCACTTGCCTACAGGTTTTTTTTCCTCTGTTAACTTTTCTGGACAGGGTATTTTCAAAGTCCTTTATTTGATTTGATTTGATTTTGTTTTTTGAGAAAAGGTTGATGTAAAGAACACTTCTCCCTCTACCTGACAATTAGTGTCAAAAATTGCAGAGTGAACACCTAGTTTTATAGAGAAGTAAAATGAGCCCATAAAGGTGATGTTAATTTACCCCAGGTTACATACCTAGTTATTGGCTCACTTGGAAATAGAACCCAGGTCTCCTGCCTCCTCCCTATGCATTCTGCTCTTCCAAGGTTTTCGCTCTTGCCTGAAAGTATTTAAAATAAAACCGTAGTATCCTAGCAATCCCTGGATATAAAATGGAGCTAGTTCCTAAAGAGAAAGCAGTCTAAACCTCTGCGTCAGTGCTGATTCAGATATTATCCAACTCTAGGTGGAAGGCAGAGCTGAAAAGTCCCAGACAAATTTCCCAAGGATCTCAGTCCTTTGCCTGGACCTGTCCCCTGCATTTTTCACATTTTCCTATGCATCATAGTAATTTGTATGCATGTTTTAGCCTCTCTATTAAACCATAAGCCTGTTGGAGAGGGAGGGGAGTGTCCTATTTCATCTTTCTATCATCAAGCCTAATATGGTAACTTACACATATTAGGTCTTTCATTGTTTTAAACCATTAAACATTAATTATGTTTGATGAACTTCTGTGAATTAAAGACTTTATCCCTCCCTGGAGGGGTCTTCTTTTAAAAGAGGTTCTTTGTGGAAAGGATCTCAAAGCACTAAATTTGTTGGAGATATTTGGAGGGCAGTGCAGTGTTTGGACCCTGCCTAGCCATATCGATGATATTTTTCACTAAGAAGGGGTCAGGAGTAGGAGCAGCTGGGTGGCACAGTGGATAGAGCACTGACCCTGGAGTCAGAGGACCCGAGTTCAAATCCAGCTTCAAAGTTTGATACTTACTAGCTGTGTGACCCTGGGTAAGTCACTTAACCCCAACTGCCTCCCCACCCCCCCAAAAAGGATGGGTTTAGGAGCTGTAGAAAGTTCACTGGACTGAAAAAATGAGGTGGAAGTTACAGCTCCATCCCTCACTTGCTAGATGTGTACCTCGGACATATCACCTCACCTCTGTGGGCCTCAGTTTCCTTATCTGTAAAATAAAGAGTTTAGGCCATGAGAGTTCTAAGATCTCTTTTGTCTCTAACGTTCTGTGAATTTTCTTTTCTATCCAACAGCATTAACTCTTGTCCTCTGTTATACTAATAATGACAACAATCCACACTTGCATAGGGTTCCAGAGTTTACAAAGTACTTAGCCAATGTGATTTCATTCCATTCTTATCCCAATCTGGTGAAGTAGGCAGGGCTGGTTCTATTGTTTCATTTTACAGGCAGAGAAATTGAAACTCAGAGAGAAAAGATGAGCTGTTGTTTTGTTGTGGTTTCCAACTCTTCGTGACCCTGTTTAGGGTTTCTTGGCAAAGATAGCAGAACAGTTTGCCAGGGGAAAAGGCAAACAGGGTTAAGTGACTTGTTCAGGGTCACACAGCTAATAAGTGTCTGAGGTCACATTTGAACTCAGGGAAAATGAGACTTCCTGAATCTAGGCCCATCATTCTATCCACTGTGCCACCTAGCTCTCCCTAAAGTTATTAGTGTCAGAGTTTAAACCCAATCCTTCTACCTCCAAGTCAGTGTTCTTCCTACCATATCCAGAACTGAAACTAGGAATATTCTGAGCTGGGGAAAAAAAATGATTGGGGGAGAGAGAGAGATGACAGATAGCAGCAAGAAGGACAGACCAAATGAGAGAGTAAGCATATCAAGAAAGGGGATTATGTGCTTGCTTTGGCAGTGCATATACTAAAATTGAAACAATACAAAGATTATTGGCATGGCCCCTATGCAAGAGTGACATGCAAATTCTTGAAATGTTTCATATTTTTGATCACAAAAAAGGGAAAAGGACCTGCGTGTACAAAAATATTTATAGCAGCTTTTTTGTGGTGCCCAAGAATTGGAAATTGAAGGGATGCCCGTCGATTGGGGAATGGCTGAACAAGTTGTGGTATATGAATGTAATGAAATATTATTGTGGCGTAAGAAATGATGAGGAGGTGAATTTCAGAAAAACCCAGAAAGACTTACATGAACTGACGCAGAGTGAAATGAGCAGAACCAGGAGAACATTGTATACAGCAACAGCAACATTGTGTGATGACCAACTATGACAGACTTAGCTCATATCAGCAATACAATGACCCAAGATAATCCAAAAGATTCATGATGGAGAATGCATATCCAGAGAAAGAACTATGCAGTCCAATTGTAGATTGAAGCATACTATTTTCACTTTTTTTTTCTTTCTCGTCATTTTCCCCTTTTGTTCTGATTCTTCTCTCACGACATGACTAATGTGGAAATATGTCTAATATGATTAGACATATATAGCCTATATCAGATTGCTTGCCATCTTGGTGAGGGATGGAGGGAGGGAGAAAAAAATTTGGAACTCAAAATCTTTTGAAAACTATCTTTACATGTAATTGGGAAAAAAATAAAATACTATTAAATGGAGGAGGAAAAAAGTTCTGAAAAAAATAAAAGGGTGGGATGGGGATTATGGCTGGGAACAAAGGAATATCCAGCCAAAGGATCACCTCTGGGACAAAACCCCTACTGGCAATGACTTGAAGGTGGTTTCAGTTGAAGAATATCCAGGCCAGCAGAATATTATGTGTCAAGATACCAAAATGGTAATCATTAGAGAAAAGAAACATGCCTTCCCTCACAGATGTCAGTACCCTGGGAAAAAACCCTATTGGAACTGCCTTAAGTTGTGGTCTGGACTACCCCCATACCTACCCTAAGATGTTACCAAGTTCTGTTACTTTTCTCAAGCTGTTTGCTCAGATAACTCAGAGGAAGGGCAACCAACTAACTCACAAGTACTAACCTTATCGACTTGTTTGTCACATCCAATTTATCCAGCTGTTCATAATAGGTATTTGCTTATTGAAGTCAATTAGGGATTCATTTGTTCTTCAGCCACGTCATTATTAATTTATACCTTCTGCCAAGTGCACACATACACACCCACTCCCTAGCATTTAATTCTCCGGCAGAGGCCCATATCTCATCTGCTTTAATATCATCCCAAGGGGTCCATCATAAGTGGAGGAATGTGAGTCACCAGCTAAGCGCAAAGCCTAATGGCGCAGTCTGCTTTTCAAACCGAATGCCTAATTACAGAGGGCACCGAGCAGTTCATTAGCTCTTCTTGAATGGTTTCCTGCCTTGGTGCCAATGTGGGCTTTTTGTTCTGCACTGAATGGTGTCCATAGAACATTCCACAGGACCCAGCTGGTATTCCTCAAGAGGCAAACAAGATCCATCTTTAGCTTTTGAGGCGACCTCTTAACAGGCCCCTGTAGGGACAGGATCCAGCTTTCTGTTGAAGTGTCAGAATGTAGGGTTTGTTCTGTTTTTCAAGCTGAGTAATGAATGGCCATTCTCCCCCTCCCCGGCTTCCAAGGGAACTGTTCTGCCCTCGGCTGCTATTAGGTATTCTCTGCAGTTAAAGTTGTTTTCTTTTGCTCAAGATAAGGCCACTGTGTCATGCATGGACTGATTTCTAACTCACATGACTCCCCCTTGGATTAATCTACAATACCACCTCCTTAGGCTTCTGTTTCTTGAAAACCTTGATTCTCTTCCACTCATGTCCCTGTCCACATTTCCTTGTCTGCAAATGTTTTATTCTGCCCACGTTGGTATTTTCCCTCTTCGTCTCTTGAACTCTAGAAAAGTGCACACTGAGCTCACTACCTCATTCTGTATCATCCCTATCACAGTGCCATAAATAAGAGGGATTCTCTTGGCTCAGGTTCAGATGCTGAGAAGGATTGCTATTTTTCCTACTCCATGTCAGTCCTGGACCTTAGAGAGTTTCCAAGAAAAAAGCAGTTAGATAACAGAGGAGGCAGGCCCAGTGGTCTAAGAGGAAGACAAGAGACTGTGGGGTTTAAACTGACACATTGTGCTGAGGCCTGGAGAAGAAAGTAATGACTCATTTAGAGTTACCTAGCAATAAGTGACAAAATTAATTGGAATTCAGGTCCCCCTTTTTTGTTACTAATAATTTATTACTTAGAATGAAAGACTAACATAATACGAGCTGAGTGTATTCATGAGAGGGAAGTCAGAAATGATTTCTTTAAATGATATTTACATTTAAGATCTCCTTTCAAATTAGTTCAACTCAACAAATATGTATTAATTACTTGCTGTATATAAGGCATTGTGCTAGACACTGGAGACACAAAAATGAAAAGCAACAAAGTCGTTGTCCTCAAGGTGCTTACAATCTAATGAGGGACATATGACATGAACATGTATGATAAAAAGCACAATATGATAAAACCAGAGGAAGGATCCATACAAAATGCTCTAACATTATTTGAGGAAAGAGAAATCACAAGCCCTGGGGAAGGAAGTAAGGAAGGAATGAAGGAAGGAAGCAAAGAAGGAAGGAAGGAGGGAAGGAGGTAGGGAGGAAGGGAGGAAGGAAAGAAGAAAGGAGTGAGGAAAGGAAAGAGAGAGGGAAAGAAGAAAAGAAGAAAGAAAGGAAGGAAAGAAAGAATGAAGGAGGGAGGAAAGGAAGGAGAGAGGAAATGAAGGAAAGAAGAAAGGAAGGAAGGAAGGAAAGAAGGAAGGAAGAAAAGAAGGAAGGAAGAGAAGAAGGAAGGAGGGAGGAATGAAGGAAAGAAGGAAGGAAGAAAGAAAAGAAGGAAGGAGGAAAGGAGGGAATGAAGGAAAGAAGAAAGGAAGGAAGGAAGGAAAGAAGGAAGGAAGAAAGAAAAGAAAGGAAGAGAAGAAGGAAGGAGAGAGGAAATGAAGGAAAGAAGAAAGGAAGGAAGGAAGGAAAGAAGGAAGGAAGAAAAGAAGGAAGGAAGAGAAGAAGGAAGGAGGGAGGAATGAAGGAAAGAAGGAAGGAAGAAAGAAAAGAAGGAAGGAGGAAAGGAGGGAGAGAGGGAATGAGGGAAAGAAGAAAGGAAGGAAAGAGGGAGGAAAGGAGGGAGAGAGAGAGGGAATGAAAGAAGAAAGGAAAAAAGGAAGAAAGGCAGGGAGGGAAGGAGGAAGGAATGAAGGAAGGAAGGAAGGAGGGAGGGAGGCTCAGAGAGGCAAAACGACTTGTCCAGGGTCATACAATAGTTCACATTTATATAGTGTTTACTATATGCTAGGCATATAGATGCATAGATAATAAATACATAGATACAGACAGGTAGACATATTACTATTTTATCAATAAAGGAGGAAATGTATGTATGTATGTATGTATGCATGCATGCATATGTGTGTGTATCCAGCTACACACAGCTGCCAAGATGGCATTCCTAAAACACAGTTCCAACCATGTGACTCCCCTGAGCATAAGTTCCAGTGGCTTCCTATTGCCTCTAGAATAAATACAAATTCCTCTTTCTTGCATTTTAAGTCCTTCTGAACTCTCCTCTCTTCCAACTCTCCTCTCCATGTGTATCATACACTGTTCCCCTTCATTCATCAAAACTCCACATTCCAATCGTATTAGCCAATGTACTATTCTTTGTGTACATCTATATACATACACACACATATATACATACATGTGTGTATGTATGTGTGTGTGTGTATATATACATACATACATATATATGTATGCGTGTATACATACATACATACATATATACACACACACACACACACACACACATACATGTATCCTTTTCATTAGAGTTGAAGTTTTCCCCTCCTTGTGACCCAGATTCTTGCTTACTTCTTCTTTCTCTCTTGGTTACCTTTAATATGCTTACCTAGAATACGCTTGCCCGAGGCTCTGATCTAACAGCTCCAGCAGAGCCTGACCTCACTGACTCTTCCTGTGTGACCCAAACACCACAGAGAAGATTCTGAAAGAATCGGAGCGCAGCCCATCAGAGTGCAGATGGTGGCAGTAATAGGAAGACTGGAGACAGAAGGCAGGAAGCTGACCTCTGGGAATAAGCAACCCCAGAGCAGAAGGGCAAGGCGGGACTGAAGCAGATGCTATGGAGAAAACAAAAAGATGATAAACCAGGAGAGCTGTGCTGGAAATAGCCCAAGTTGCCTACAACTTTAACCTGTGGTCCAGCCAGGGTTGAACTTTACATGTAGGCCAAGGAGGTCCGCCATAGTCTGAAATCAACCTCCTGGCTGATGCCTGAATTTCTACTATTAATGCTTGCAAAAGATCCTTTTTTAAAATGCATTCTGAAATCTCTCCAGCCCAGGGCTCCTAGATCTGCCTACTTTCTGAGATAGCCTTTTACTGAAGTTACAATTTGGGGGGAGCCTTTTACTGAAGTTACAGTTTGGGGGGAGCCTTTTACTGAAGTTACAGTTTGGGGGGAGCCTTTTACTGAACTTACAATTGGGGGGGCCTTTTATTTAAGTTACAATTTGGGGGGCCTTTTACTGAAGTTACAATTTGGGGGGGGTCTTGTACTGAAGTTACAATTTGGGGGAGCCTTTTACTGAAGTTACAGCTTGGGGGAGCCTTTTACTGAAGTTACAATGTGGGGGGGGGCCTTTTACTGAAGTTACAGTTTGGGGGGTATCCTAGATCAAAGGCTACCAGCAGCTTCCACTTGGGCCTTTTTCTCTTTTCTCTCTATACTTTCTCGCTTGGTGATCTCACCAACTCCCATGAGTTCAATACCATCTAAATGCAAATGACTCCCAGAAACAAATGATTCCCAGCTCTTGTCTCCCTTCTGAGCTCCAGTCACACATTCCCTGACAATAGTGGACCCTTCCCATTGAATGTCCCAGGGGCATCTCAAACCTGTCTAAAACACACCTCGGTATCTGTTTCCCAAAATTATCCCCCTTCTTATCTTCCATATCTCTACCAAAGATATCCTTCCAGGTTTTGAAATCTCACGATCACCATTCACTGTCTCTCACCACCCCCAGAGTCAATCAGTGGTCGCTTCTTGTGGATTCTACATACACATCGTTTTTAGGCACTCATCATCTTTCTCTTGGATTATTGCAATGGCCTCTTTATTGATGTTCTCACCTCAATCCAGCCGCCAAGACAATGTTCCAAAAGTGCAGTTCCAATGAGTTGACTCTCCTGAACAAAAAGGTCCAGTGACTTCCTATTGTCTTTAAAATAAATACAAATTCCTCCTTCTAGCATTTAAAGCCCTTCCCAACCTCATTCCAACTTGCCTCCCCATGTGTATTATACGCTATTCACTTTTACATGGGGCCGCTAAGTGGCACAGAGGATAGTCAGGAAAACGTGAGTTCAAATCCAGCCTCAGACACTAGCTGTGTGACCCTGAACAAGTCACTTAACCCTGTTGGCCTCAGTTTCCTCATCTGTAAAATGAGCTGGAGAAGGAAATGGTGAAGCACTCCAGTATCTCTGCCAAGAAAGAGTCACAAAGAGTCAGAAACAACTGAAGCGACTGTTGCAACAATCTGCTAGCAGCTAGTGTGGCTGTGTATGTAAAACCAATGACAACCAGCACACAGAAAGCTGCCAACACAGGTTCTTTTGATCTGCTTTTCTAAGGAAAGCCATGTTAAGGGGTTAACAATCTTACTTTAATCCAGCATACAAGTATCATTCACTTAGTTCAGGGGAAAAAGCCAGCACCCTGAGCTTCAGAGCAAACACAAACAAATTACAAACATCAACAGACAGACTTGTCTGATTCAAGTCTCAACGCATAGTTACCAGGGTTTAACAAAGTCCGAACATCCAGGTTTACAAGCTGGAGGGCTCTTAACTACAGCTGCCCAGAGTCTCCACAGCAGCACTCAGCCAAGAGTGAGAGCCATAAGCAAATAGCTCTGTCTTCCCTTTTTATGCACTCTTTAGCGGTCATCAAACATCGTCTGAGCCACCAGAACTTAAGCTCTTACTATTGGCTCTGGTATTAGCAACTCCCCTTAGAACCCTGGGGGCTTCAGGCCCACATAGGCTTAGCACCTAGTAGCTAGGGGTTTTGGGCCTACTTGGGAACCAAGATATAATCAGACCTCCCTTCATTGACCCCACCTGGAACCCCACCTTAGTTACCAACGCAGCAACTCAACAACCCCTTCACATATCCTACATTCTCAGTCAATGTACTATTCTTTGCATAAGATAGATGTGTGGTTGGGTCGTGTAATATAAGTATAGCTGGCTTGAATGACAAAGATAGATAGATATACCTGGTCTGCAATCTGGCCATTCATGTCTCTAAGAGGAGATTATGATTTCTAACTTTATGGGGAGCAGGAGGAGAACCAGGCATGGGAAATTGCTCCTTCCCTCACCTATCTCCAAGAAAAGTGTCAACTTAGAACTATATCTACCTCACATATTGGTAGGCTAGGGGTACACTATTTTGGGCCCCAGGATAAATGCTACTTTCTGATAGTTCCTAAGGGGAGGGTAATACCTGGCTTCCTATCACCAACTTAGCTCCCTCCCACCAGTTACACAATTAACTAAGATGAATAGCCAGTATGCCTCTTTATCAAATTAAACAGCAAAAAGAAATTGAGGAAGTCATACAAATTAGATGCACCAGAGAATACAGAAGTGTGAGGGATTTCTTTGACTGGAGAGAGCCAAAATCTCTGCTCAACCAAGGAGAGAGAAAAAACAACCTCACCAAGATGAAGTCCCTTTTAGCAATCCTTAGAGTTACAAGTACTGAGAATCAAGTAACACACTGGGGTTAAGCTTTCCACACATCTGAGGCTCCAGGGAAGTGTCTGTTCAGTTTGCACCTGCCTCCTTCCACTGCCTTTCTCGTAGTCCTCCAGACATCTGAATAAGGCCCTTCTGCACGTACACAGGTAGGAAGCTTTGCCGATCAGCATTTGCTCAATCAGGAGTCATTTCCCTATATATATATATATGTGGTATGCAGCATTACACAGAAAAAGAACCCCAGACTTGGGAAGAAGTGGGGTACTTTCATGCCTAAAATGCCTTTCTTCCTTACATTCACTCCTTAAAATTCCCAGCCAGCAAAACTTAGCTCAAGCTCCAACTCCTACATGAGATCTGCTCTGATCCTTCCAGCAATTAGCACCCCCCCAAAAAAAAATCTTTTATATTCTCCTTTCTATTTACTTACATGAGTACATTTTTCTCTCAGCATAAGCTCTTTGAGTATAGGGACTATTTCTTTTTTTTTTTCCTTTTGCATCCCTAGTGCACAGCACAGTGCCTGTCACATAGCACACAATTAATAAATGCTTGCCAATTGATTGGTTGATGCTCCCTTTTCCTCTCTCTTTGCTGACCTGGTCTCCAAGAGATTCCCCTTTTTCTCGACACTTGGCTTCTTGAGATTGCCATTCTCCCTGCTCTTGGTCATGAAATTTGTTGCTAAGTTTTGTCCTCCACACTCCCTGAACTGGTCGTCCTCCAGGGCAGGCAAACAAAGAAACAAAACATTAAAATGATCTGAGACCAGTAACATTCAGATACCAAGTACAAGGACTTGGAAACCCATTTCCTTGCAAAATTTCATTCTTAGGATCATAGACTAAGAGTTAGAGGAAACATTGAAGATCATCTAGTCCAGAGTTCTTAATTTTTTTGTATCCCAAACTGATTTGGCAGTCTGGTGAAGCCGATGGATCCCTTCTCTGAAAAATACTTTTTAATGCATAAAACAAAACATAGAGAATTTCAAAGGAAACCAGTAACATTGAAGTTAAGATATAATTTTTCCCATCCAAGTTCACAGATTGCTTGAAAGCTGATTAAGAACCCCAGATCTAATCTAATGCCATTATTTTACAGGTGAGGAAACAGACCCATAGAAGTGGGTTAACTTTCCCAAAAATAAGTAGGTAGTAAGTAACGGAGCAGGAATTGGAGACCAGATACACAAAATCACAAACTCTCAGCATTGCAAAGGCCCTTGGGGCCCTCTAATCTTATCTGTATCTGAATGGTAATCCCATCCACAACTTCCCCAAGAAGTTGTTATCCAGCCTTTCTTTGAATATATCTGGTAAGGGAAAGATCCATACTTCCCAATGCAGCCCACGTGGATAGCTCTAATTTTTATGAAAAATACTTGTTATATCAAACCTAAATCTACCTCTCAACCACTTCTACCCATCGTTCCCTCTGCAGTCAAATAGAATAAGACTCATTCTTACTCCAGGAGACAGCCTTTCAAACATTGTTTGTTGTTCAGTCATGTCCAACTCTCCATGACACCATGGATCATAGCATACCAGGCCCTTCTATCCTCCACTATCTCTTAAAGTCTGTCCAAGTTTATATTCATTCTTTCTATGACACTATCTATCCATTTCATCCTCTGCTGTGCCCTTTTCCTTTGGCCTTCAATCTTTCCCAACATCAGTGTCTTTTCAAATAAGTTATATATAGTTATATAGTTAAGCTTCAGCTTCGGTACTTGACCTTCCAGTGAATAGCCAGAATTAACTTCTTTAAGTATTGACTGATTTGATCTGTTTTCAAATACTTGAAGACAATTATCATGCCCTCTCTTCTCCAGGCTATACTTCTATCAATCCAAAAAGTATTAAGGATCTACTATGTGCCAAGCACTAAGCTAGGCACTGAAGATACAAGTACAAAGAATGAAATAATCCTTACTCACAAGAAGCTTACATGGCAAATGTCTTCACTGATCCTAATATGGAAAGATCTTAAGGCTTTTCACCATCCTGGTCACCTTGCTCTGGATTCCTTCTAGTTTATCAATGACCCTCCTGTAATGTATCCTTTCATGTCTGAACAGCTTGATGATTAGAAGAGGCAGGAAAATAATTTTATGCACTAAAACCTTATAAAATTACAAGGGTAAAGAAACAGTTTTCAAAGACACAGACTATAGTGGAGGATTGCTTCAAGGATTGCAGGATTAGAAAAGCTGCAAGGGATGTGGTCCCTCAGCCTTATTTGCATATGACTATTTTTAAGGCTTGCACTGTTAAAACTCACAAAATGACATGTCAAATAACTGAAGTCTCTGGGATGATTAAAATGAGGATTGTTGACAATTTAATGGGTTTTTAAGCTCATAAAGAAAAAGTGGAATCACTGGGCAGTAGGAGGGTCTGATGTGAGCCATTAAAAACTTGATGCATCTAGAAGGAGCAGAGCAATAGAGGAAAGGACAAGCAGGGAAAGAAGCACCAGCTTTGCTACAGCTGTGTTTAGAATGTGGCAGCAGGAGCAGTCAGCTGATAAGAAGGACTAAGCCAGTAGAGTCCTCTCTGGCTGATTAAAGGTTTGCTCATTGAAAACTAGCTTCAGTTGAAGCTTCCCTCTCCAAAGAGCCTGTTACTATCTGCTGCCCTCTCTGGTTTGAGATGGAAAAGCAGAAAGAGGAAAGACAGGTTTTGCAGTTGCTTTGCTGTAGGGCAAGTAATGCTGAGATCTGATAGAACTATTTGTAAGTTTCCCCTCCTGGCTGTGCTTCTGACTTTCTGGATTTCAACACTATGACTCATCTTCAGTCTCACCTTGGAGCATCCATCATCCCCTGGAGCCTTCTCATTCTGAAACATCCCTCTGCTATCAGCTCCCTTCTCCCATTGATGAGTCACTCCTAGGGCCCTCATTTTGTAGAGAGGCCCAGGCTGGCCAACCTTCATTTCATTCTTAGTTGTGCTTCTGGCATTCAGGACATCAGCATTATGCCTTATCTAGTCTCACCTTGAAACATCCATCATCTCCTATGGTCTTCTTATCCTGGAACATTCCTCTACTATGCCTTCTCTCACTGGTGAGTTCCTCCTGGGGCCTCCATTTTGTGGAAGGGCCCAGACTAGCCACCCTTCACTCCCCCTCCAGGCTGTGTTTCTGGCTTTCTGAATTTCACCCCCATCCTCCAACAATGGGTACCTACACACACACACAAACACACACACACATACTTCCTCGCTTCCTAGCTCCTTTTGTGCTTTGTCTTGCCCCCATTAGATTGTAAGCTCCTTGAGGGCAAAGTCTGTGTCTTTGCTTATGTTTGTATTTCCAGTGCTTAGCACAGTGTCTACCATGTTTGTTATTGTTGTTTGGTCAATTAATCACGTCAGACTCTTCACGACCTCACACATAGTAAGCACTTAATAAATTCTTGCTGCCTTGTACTGCCTTGCCTTGGAAAATCCTGGATAGTGAAGAACTACCTAGGCTTCTCTGAATTGCTCCCCTCCCCCCCCAAAAAAGCCAGTCTGATGACTTTTGCAGTTCTCTGGTTCAAGGGAAACGGCTAGCTAATTCAATTACATAACACTTTCTTAGCACCCTATTAATAGTGATTGGAAATTATAAAATCTTGTAAATGCTTCATTGGTTTGAAAGAGTCATAGAGGAAAGGATTTGTCCAGAATGATGAGAACCAGAAGGAAAGTAGTTGGAATCAGACTGGATTTAGGTGGTGTTGACGTTCTTGAATGGACCATCGACATCAAGGTCCAGTACTGGGAATTGCTCCAAGCACATGGGTTTTCCTCATCCATGTCCTTCCCTGAAACATTTCTGTAAACATAAGTCCACTCTTCCACAAAAATGCTAAGAGCACTGGTTGAAGGGTGTGACCCAGATTTATGTGTGGACGGTACTATATTTATTATTCTGTCATTGGCCTTATATGAGTACTGTGATATTATTATTGCTTTTATTTTATTGTTGTGTTCTGGTGAAGAACTAATGTTATCATTATGAGATAGATTTGTATAAATAAAAATAAGTTAGTGTGTGCTTTAAGAGCTATAGCTGTGTGTCGGGTGGTTGCATTCCTACAATAGAGCTGTCTCCAGCATCCTGAGTTTGGGTGTATCCATGCAGTAGTAGTAACTTTTCTCATCACTCAAATATCCTAGGACAAAAGAGGGTTGGGGTAAGCAAGTCAGTCCTGAAAATGTGTGTGTGGGCCCAAACCAGGGGCATATCATATCAGGTATTATATATAAAATACAGGGCCATGTGAAGTGATAGTAAAAGTAATAGTAATAATGGCAATTATAGAAATTAATGGGAAATACACTTAAGGCATTTAATACTATGTAATATCAGTCATAATGCATACTTTTGGAACTATAAAAGCAAACCATAATAGATTTAGAAAATAGTCTTAACGAAAACTAGTACAATATTGATAAATTATACGGCCAACCACAGCATGGTAGCCATAAACAGATGAACACTTTCTTGTCAGTAAGACAGAGAGGGATTGATGGACATTTTAGAGAACATGATAAACAGATCAAAATGGAATCAAAAGACCCTCCTTTGGTGACAAACATAAACATGAACTCAGCCAACAATATATCAACCAACAAATGACTGAGTTATGCAGATTTGTTTGGGGAAATGGAAGGGTTTGTGATACCAATTCAGAACCAGGTCACGGCCACCAGAAATTACATAAAGATTATGTCCGAGGAACTCGGTTCTAGTGATCAATATAGATTATACAAGCATAATGTCATTACCAGAGGATGTGAGGAGCTGGAAAGTGGAGTGGTCTAGGTCCAGGGACCTTTTTTTTCTATAGCTAATAGCCTTTTTAAGTTTGTAAAAGTGAAACTTTGATTTGGGGCTAAGTCAGAAAAAGGATAGTGGCAAGAGATGGGAGAAGACCATGAAGAAGACCATGGGAATCATCTTCTGATTTTGCACTGAAGGTAAACAAGGAATAGGGAACTGTAGAGGTGATCTGGGTGTAACTGAAGCAAGCAATGATTCATCACAGTTTCTCTGTGTAACATATGATGAATTCCTTCCAGCCTTCATGCCCACCCCCTCCATTTTTTCTTTTTCCATAGTTCCTGAAAAGATGCTGCCTCTCTGAAGTTGATTAAGCCATAGGTCTTTGGGAGAGTTTATTTGGTTACTATGGCTTTAATATCTATGCTTTTTAAAACCAAAGATAACTGCTAAAATGTGTGTTCTTATGCTGGAAGTAGAATTGTGTTGAGGCAGCAGAGGAGACTAAGGTGAAAACTTAGGAAGGAGGAATCTACAGTATTGAAGAATTATTACTATAAACTCCAAGTTAGCCTTATCACAGCACGATTTCATACTGGGGGCTCAGAGCTAGAAAAGAGGGTTATTGGTTGTTTTTGTTTTTAACAACTTCCTGGGGCAAAAATACTATATTTACCAGGGTTTCTCTGGAAAAATCACACAGCAACAATGGTTGGATGGCTAGCTTTACAGGTTAGCATCAAGGCTGTTAGCCATCAACGCTGTGGCCTCACTTCAAAGGAAAACCACTCCCCTAGAAGTTAGATGCTGAGGAAGAAATGTTTTTTTTTAAGTCACACCCCTAGTAGGGTAAGGAGTATGAGTGACTGAGCCCTGCCTGCATGCTCACCAGCTTAAAACCACTACTACTACTACTACTACACAAAAAATCAGTCAAAACTCTGTAGCATCATTCCTGGTCCTAAAATTTAGCACCTACCAAATACGTAGCAAGACATGAGCCAGTGTCTAGAATTAGATATCAGAAATTCTCCCTTTTTCTCTTTCTCTCTCTCTCTCTCTCTCTCTCTCTCTCTCTCTCTCTCTCTCTCTCTTTCATGCACTGACAGATTGTAAAACCCCATTACTACAGATGCAGATGTGAAGTAATATAGTGGAAAGGGCACTAGTCAGGAAGTCCTAGGTTCAAATCTCACCTCAGACACTTCTTAAAGTAGCTCACTTGACTTGGTTAATAACTGCTTGTTGACTGATTTAACATCTCTGTGCTTCCATTTGTCCATTCTAAACGATCATCAGTCTATGATCATATGACCTCAAAATATCCTAAAGAACTCAACCAATAAATTGGACCATTATCACTTTGGGATTGAGACACTTGTCTATAATTGCCTAGATGTGACTTCTTCTTGAGTTATATTTTGGTAGTGTTCAACTCTTCATGATCCCATTTGGGGTTTTCTTGGCAAAGATACTGGAGTGGTTTGCCATTTCCTTCTCCAGCTCCTTTTACAGATGAGGAAACTGAGGCAAACAGGGTTAATCGACTTGCCCAGGGTCACACGGCTAGCAAGTGTTTGAGGCCAGATTTGAACTCAGATCCTTTCTGATCCTGGGTTTGCCTTTCTATCCACTGTGCCACCTAGCTGCCTCTAGATAACTTATCCACAAAACTTACGAACAACATTTTTTAAAATGCCACTATAGCAAATACTAATAACCTCCAAATAATAGTCAACCAAAAGAAACTCCAAAACATAGTATAGGGACCTAGCAGAGGAGATGTTTAAAAATCACATGAGATTTAAAAGTACAACTCATGCCTGTTATCCTGTCTGCTGCTGGGAGTGGTCCCAAAGATGCTGTCAAGGAGGATGAAGTGGCATTATAATACTTCGACTATAGGAAGTTATCCTATGCCTCTGCGCAACAGTCCAGAGATCACCGGATATAAAGGAATAATATCATTGTAGTGATTTGTCCCAGGACTGTTTCTATCTGAAAGTCATTGAAAAAGATGGGAAGAGATAAGAGCAAAACTGACAATAGAAAATAATAACTGACATCTTAAGGTTTGTGAATTCCTTCGTATATACCTTGTACATTCTATTGCATACTTTCTTTATACTATATATTATATATATATATATATATATTATATATACATTTATATACATCTCATGTAAGGTGATGTATGAACCCAGGAGACAGATAAGATCACTGAGGTGCTTAGGGTAAAGAGAAGTCCCAGTATGGAATCTTGGGGTACACCCACTCTAAGAGGATTGGGATAGATTTGATCTTTTAGCTCCTAGATGAAGACTTGTTCTCAAAGAAGACGGGCAGCTTTGGAGGAGATCAGCTATATCAAAATTAACTAAAATATTTAATGGTGTGGGTAGCTGGATGGCTCAGTGGGTAGAGCGATGGGCCTGGAGTTAGGAAGACCCGAGTTCAAATCCGGCTTCAGACACTTGTTAGCTGTGTGACCCTGGGCAAGTCACTCAACCTCGGTTTGCCTTAATCCACTGGAGAAGAAAATGACAAACTATTACAATATCTTTGCCAAGAAAACTCCATGGACAGTATGGTCCACGGGGTCATGAAGGGTCAGACGTGACTGAACAGCGACAATCTAAAACTGTAGGAAAAGACCGTCTAGGTACCCGACTGCTTATTTCCATAAACGTTCAATGTCTAAATCAAAGAGACATCACTGCGTGATCAAATTTATTTACACTTCTAGCCTGACCTTTTTTTAACATGGAAGAAAATTGCATCGGAGGGCTGCATGGAGATTTATCATCCTTGCTTAGCCGATGTGACATGTTTTGATGATTGCTTCCCAAGATCCCTATAGGCTTTGGCAGAAAAAAATACTACCTTCTTTTGCCCCAGAGGCATATTTCTTGAGCCAGTGCAAAGGAGGCAAGTCTGGTGGCTGAGAGGGGGAAGGGAAGGAAGAGCTGATACCTTCTGCCTTTTGGAGGAGTTGAAAATGACAAGTTGATTTAGGTACCAGAAATCCAAGGACTTGAAAAGGAAGTGCTAAACCCCTCCAAACCATAAAAGATGACTTCATCTGCTGACTTTGACTTTGTTATTCAGCACGTGGCCAAAGCACTGGAAGTTTTCCCCATCAGCCAAGTGATTCTCTAAGGGTACTTTGAATGCTATCTCAGCCTAGCTCAAGAACACAACAGACGCCCTCAGGACAAACTCGAAAGTGGCCTTTTGTGTATTATATATGTATATATTTTTAAATCTTTCTTTATTTGCCTCAATTTCATTTCTCTCCGCTCCTATACTCTCTCCATCTCTGTGGGAGTTCATCAAATGAAATAATATTTATAAAGCTTTTAGTACAGTGCCTGGCACATAGTAGGTGCTCAATAAATTGTTCCCTTTCCCTTTCTGTAGACTACAAGGTTCCACATTTACATATTCCCTTCTAGTACTTCCAAGGAGGGAAAAAAAAATATCTCGTGCCACTGGAAAAGCACCGGGAGTTGTAATGACCAAATCCCAAATCAACTATTAAGTCAGTTGAAATAAACAGTAGCCTTGTTAAATACAGTCATTGCTGAGAACACAGCCATCTAAACACCAAAGGCAAACCTGAGCTACTTTAAAGCAGGGTTACCTAGCTTCATTTCATTCAGAGATAAAGACATGTCAGTAGCAGTTGGCTGAGAAAAAATAATTATATAATTAATAATAATTATATTTCTATAGCGCTTAACTATGTGCCAGGCAATGTGCCAAGCGCAAGTATGATGTTTATCCCCTTTAATGCTCACTCACAACAAGCCTGACAAGTAGCTACTATTATCATTCCCATTTTACGGATGGGGAAACTGAGGCAAACAAAGGTTAAAGTGATTTGCTCAGGGTCACGCAGAGAACACATTCGTGTTTCAGCTTTCAGTTCTCCGTTCTCTCACTAACCACACGCTTTACACATTAGATCCTTACACAAAAATCCCACATAAATCCGCAGCAATGGGGTTTTTCTTGCGCAAAAACATCATCTCTCACATAAATGACCTACTCATTTTGCAAGTTCTCTTCTGCGATTTCGCTTAGCTTCACAGACTTTTTCTTAAGCCAAAGAGTCCCTTAGACATTACATATGGCTCGAAATTCTCATTTTACAGTGAAAGAAATTGACTCAGGGAGTAAAAAAGACTCGTCCAAGGTTACACAGTGAGTAGACAAAGTTGGGACTCGAAACCAAATCTCTGGATCCTCATTGCAGATTTCTCTCTCCTTTTACACATTTTTTTCTCTTTTCTGTCTAGAGACAAGGTCTCTTGGCCAAATACTCTTTCCACTAAATCAAGGAGCTTCCAGTTTCTCCAAATGGCCCTTTGTCCTAATGGGAAGAGCTTGGAGTAATGGAAGACCCTAGGATTTGGAGTTAAAAAAATGTAATGGGAAATTTGGGTTCAAGTATGGCTCTTCCAGTTATGAACTATGTGACTTTGAGCAACATGTGTCCCCTCTCTGGGTCTCAGTTTACTCAAATGTAAAATTGAGTATCTGGACCTGATAATGATAATAATTAACATTTATATCATGCCTTACAAAGTCTGTAAAGTGTTTAAAATACATAACATTATAGGACCACAGAATTAAAGTTATAAAGTATCTTCCAGGGCCATAGAATTCAACTCTCTCATTTTACAGATAAATGTCATCTCAGTTAATCCACACACAGTCTGTAAGATTCCTTCCAGCTTTTGAGACAGCTAATCAAGTCTTTCTAGTATTGTGTCAGAGGAAAAGACTCATTTGTTATCATTACTTAACTTTATTTAGTATTTAACATACATCTGTTGTCTGGCAAACATTCTAAAAATATTTTTTTTGAAAATTATTCTGGCTTTAATCTGCCTTCATTGCAAGTACAATATTTGATTGTGACCTTGGCCACGTGAATAATGATTACAGCATGTTACAAACGGTCAGAAGTCACATATGTAAGAAATCATGAATGCAAACATGCCCAATGCAAATGAGGACATTGATTATTTAGGCCTGCAGACCATCTAACCTATACCTTTTCCCATGAAGATATCTAGCAACATAATTTTGAAAAGAACATGGCTAAAAGTATTTCTAAATTCCAATAGAAAGAGAACATGAAATGGACTATTAAAAAAATGAACTCAGAAGTAGTTTCCTGCAAAAGTAGGTCTCTGGTCTTGCTCTGTAGTAAGTTTCGTCTTCATTTTCATTACCAAGGCTTTAGGGTAACTGTTTCCAGTGACCATCAGCTTGATTTCTTTTGCCCTGGGAAGAAAGAAAGGGTCAAGTTCAAGTATGGATACAACACTGCACCAAAGGGGTTATCAATTGACCTAATAAAGTGGTCTTTTAGATATAGTAGAGTCTTCATCAGCCCAATTAGTCCATGTTCATAAACCAAAGTCATAAACATTTAGTAATTATTTATTTGAATTCTAATGTTCTAAAGAGGAGAAATCATGGTGTGCCTCCGTAAGATAGTAATTATGAAGATACTTTTCATCAACTATGCATTTATTTCTATATTGGAGAAACAGATTGGAAAAAGGTACTTCCTATGTCTCCATTCATAATAAATGAGCAGGAAAGGGCATCAGAAACGCCATCAATCATGGAGTGATGGAGTGGAAAGAGAAAAAAACAGTTGTTGGACATGACAAACTCACAGGGTCCCCCAGAGGCCAGCAGTTTCCAAAGGAAGATGCGTGTGATATTGTTGGGTTTATTAATTGCTTTAGGATTAAAGGTCATATTCCTTTCCAATAAAATTTTATTATAAGCAAAATTTTTCTATGACTCTGCTAATGGCTCACTTGCTTCATGACCACAAGCAGCTATCAAGCTCTGGTGTCCGAGGTATTGTGATAGGGGTATTTGTTTTATTTTTAATCCATCCCTGCCCTCGAGGAATTTACAATCCATGGGGTGCGGGGTGGGGGGGGACAGCACGGACAGAAATAGGTGAAATATGAGGTTAGGAAGGATGGAAATAAAAGAGAAATACAGACAAAGTGCCCTGGTGGTTTCGGCTCGAGAGAACCGGGGATGGCTTCGCAGATGAGGGGGTACAGAACTGGTCTTTGAAGGAAGAAAAAGATTCTGAAAAGTGGAAACGAGGAAGGAATCCATTCCAGCGAAAAAGGAGGACCACTGAGGATTCATGGAAACGGGCAATGGATGACATTGGTGCATTTGGGGGAAATTTAGCCGTTCAGTTTGGCTACAGCAGAGTGTGTGAGAAGCGCTCACCCAATAATGTGAAATAAGACTGAAAAGGTAGGAGGAACCACTTGGTTTTTTTTTTTTGGATGGGGGAAGGCAGGGCAATTGGGGTTAAGTGACTTGCCCAAGGTCACACAGCTAGTAAGGGTGTCAGGTGTCTGAGGCCAGGCTTAAACTCAGGTCCTCCTGCCTGCAGGGCCAGTGCTCTACTCACTGCACCACCTGGCTGCCCTTGGAACCAGTTTTCAATAAGATGAAATGACAGTTCAATAAAATAATTTTGACATTGTCTTAAAGTTCACTGTAACTAGACTTGACTTTGATGTGATTGGTTGTTACTAAGACTTCGGAGCATGAATTTATTTTTTAATTATTTCTTGGAAGGGTGACCTTAGTGAAATTGATCATTGTCACCCATCACTTAAAGTACCTGCAGTAAGCCAAGTCTCTTGACTTTCCAGCGCCATGTTGGATTTCCAGTGGTTACCTAGGCACCTCTTTGTTATTTAAATTTTTAACCACTAAGGGGCACAGTCAATCACTAATCAGAGCCTATTCCAAAATAGGACCAAGAGTTGTCAATTACATGCTCACCCCAACTGTTGTGCACTGCACCCAACACTAAAGGACTGTTGGGAGTATGTTCTACATGGCTTTCAGAATTGTTGCCTACATCATTTTCATGGCCATTCCTAGTCTCTGTTCCTTTGAACTGACTGTCCCCCATTCCATACTTGGAATGCACTCTCTCTTCACTTCTGCATCTCTATTCCATCCAAACACAGCTCAGTGAAAATGCTATCCACCTCCAGAGAGAGAACTCATGGACTCCAAGTGGAGATTAAGCATAGTTTTTTTTATTCAAACTTAACTTTGTTTTTTTTTTTGACATGGCTAATATGGAAATTTATTTTGCATGATTTCACATGTAGAATGGGTATCAAATTGCTTGCGTTTCAGTGAGTGAGAGAAAAGCTAGAGGAAGGGAGAGAATTTGGAACTCAAAATTTTTAAAAACAAATTTTAAAAATAAATTACATTTTAAAATATTCCTAAAAAAATAGCTAAAGAACCACCATAGGAAGACTTTACTGATTCTTCTACCCCAACTGTTAATATATTCTCAAACTTACTCATTTTCCTCTTTCTAATCATTATGCGAATATTTATGCATACTTATCTTCCCCATTAAAATATAAGCTTCTTCTGGATCTTTTCATTCTTTGCATTTCTATCTCTGCCGCCTAGCACAATGATTGGCACATAGTAGGTGCTTAATAAATGCTTGTTTTATCTTTAGTAGGCAGTATATATTCCAGGTTACCTCATGAAAGAAAAATATGTTCCTAAGATCATGCTTAACTATGCAGTGTGATAGGTTAGAAAGAGTATAGATCTGGTATCAGAAGACCTGAGTTTGAATCCCAACCAACTCTAGCCCCTACTAGCTATGCAACTATAAGCCATTTTGATTTCTCAAAGCCATTTGTAAAATGAGGGAATTGGGCCAAATTAGTGGTGTCAAACTCAGATAGAAATGGGAGTCACTAAAGTATACATAAGGATCTCCGGGGGCCATATATTGACTTAGAAAACCAGATGTAAGAGCTTAATAAATGTTTAATGACTGATTGATTGATTGATTACACCACAGTTGTCAAACACACTGCCAACAGACCCCGTGCAGCAACAGAACCAAAACAGACTAAAACATAATTGGGAAATATTTAACAAAATCAGTAACATTAAATTTTAAAACTTGGTCAATATGCACCCACAGGAATTCTTATTCAGGGGTCAGTGGATCCCATTTCTCTTTGACTTTGACACCTCTATCCAACTGTCTCTTTAATGTCTTTGATTTTTAAAGTCTATGACTTTTGATCATTCTCTCTTTGGTTACCTTTTACAACCTGCTCCGGCAAAAGGTGAGAATATATGAACCTCTTCATGTCTAACTCCTCTCCTAGAATCTGCAGCTTCGTTTTCAGTCTCTACCACCTTGGAGCTGCTCTCTGGATTCATGAGACTTTTAATGGTCTTCATATTTCGTCGAAAATCATCCAATAGGGCCTTGGATGACTGGGATTTCATTCTATTCTTCTTGGGGTTCTAAAAAGAAGCAAATAGGGAGAAGTGAATAGATTTTATGAAAGCAAACAGGTTTGTTTGATGCTTATTTTTAATCAGAGGGAAGAACTGTGACTTCCAATTCAGTGTTATTGTTGCAAATGTGATCTGACAAAGTCATCCTCAAAACCAAACTCTCATCACTACTGTTTGAAACCAATTCAAACAAGCATACTTATGCTTTTCTGGTGGATCCTTGAATTCATTCAACCATTCCAGAAAACAATTTGGAATCATGAAAGAAATTAGCCATTAATTAGATCTGTGATTTTAAAGTGAAAAACAAGACGTGGCATTACAAAAGTCTTCATGTGGATTATAGCAGGGATCTCAGAAATCCAGGGATTTCTCCCTTATGGTTGTCATTTCACCTGTTATTAATGCTGCCAACTCAACTAGACAAGAGAGAGCCTGTGACAGCCAGGCAAAGGTTAACAAGTTTGGTTAGCAAGCCTTTTTTGATCCAGTCACTTCTAACCCTACCCACGTTTTTGGTCATAGTTGCCACTGTCAATTGGCAAGCTGCAAAAACCAAGAGTGAAAAACATCTTTTGTGACAAGCAGCATGTCTGAACCTGAAAAATGGCCCACATGCTTGCTTCTCTGGGGATTTCTCCCATGTCTTCTTGAGAAAATGTCATGCATATTTCATCAGATGGAAAATAGAAAATCCCATAAATATGGCCCATCATGAATCTTCTTTTTATTATAAACATTGGCCTTTGTATCCAGCTGTTATGAAACTCATATTAGCACCAGTGATTAAGCAAGTCTTCTTTGATTTTTATGTTTTTAAAAATAAATTAACCCTCCTCACATCTCTGTCTGAAGAAAATTAGTTGTCATTCAAAGCTCCCACTGCTTGATAGACAAGGTTTGGAAATAGACAGGCAGAGGTCACCTTAAACATGGTCAGACTTATTGAAAAGCAATGTACAAATGAGATTTTCATCAGTTGAGTAATTTTCCTGTGACACTTGAAAATCTCAGATGATGATAATAGCCATCTCCCTTTGTTTTCCTGTCCCTCACATCCACCCTTTACTCAACGGGGTAGCATTTCTCTCTTCAACTGTGAGAGGTCCCCAGGATGGCTGGTGGTCAGTTGGGCACAGAGCTCCAACTGTGGGAATTGTCTTCAGTATTAACTCCAGAGAGGGTGAGGCAGCAGGTAGAAGTGGGAAAAGTATCTCCGCACATACCGACAAACCAGCTCCCTCCAAGGATCAGCTCAAGACTTACCACCTTTAAGAGGCCTTTCCTAATTCCCCTAGTTGTTGGTGTCCCTCTTCATGACTGTGGATTGACTTTATATATCCTCTATTTCTTTTAACGTGTATACCCCCAGTGAAATACAAGCACCCTGAGGACAGGGACTGACTTGTTTTTGTAGCTTTGTTTTGCAATGCACAGTCATCCCAGAATCCACCAGCAGTGAATGTTTTGTGAAGTTGTCTAAGATTGTTCTGGAGAACTCTGGGAGAAAGACTCCAAAAGGATAAGGAACAGGAGACAGAGTCTGGTGTATCCCCCATCTCAGAAGCATATGAAGAGACATTGGTACGGAGTCCAGAGAGACTATGGTAAACATCTAATTGCCTCCTGTGGAAGGTAATGTGCTTGGTGTGGTGGCTGGTCCAGTGAAGCGCCTCCTCCTCTCCACTCCCTAAGCCAGAGAGGAAACCACTTCATCAACTGTCTCCTACCCACTCCCCAGATGTCTTAACTGTAAAAGCTGTTACTGTTCCCTCCTTCCCCCTTCTCCTTCAATCCCCTTTCTTGCACTTCTATATCATGACTAGAGAAAAGAATTAGATGCTGATCTCCATTTGTGTATATTGCTATAAAAATGGGGAGCAGGGAAAATGTGGGTAAATTAGTACTCATGCAGTACCGACTGGGGAAGGGGGAGTTGGGGAGGTGATGAGCAGGAAGAGGTTAGAAATCTAAGAAGAATCACAGAATTGCCACACCTACCCCATACAAGTCATAAATTATTTCAGAGAGACAGGAGCACATTTTTTTGGATGCCTTACTGGTTTCTAGGTACCACCAACATGCCTACATTTTCACTAGACTATTGTTGTTAGGAGATCACAAGCTCAGGACAAAAAGGGAAGAGGAGAAAGGTCTATCCTTTCTCCTTTCCCCCATACATGGTTACATATGGTAATCCCCTATTACACATAAAGTACCAGGCTGCACTCCTGTGTATATTACATGTTACATGTGAGGAGCTACCTCCAAAAAACTTTTCCTGTCTGTGTTAGATATCTGTGTTCATAGTTCCTAGCAATCCCAGAATCTTCCAGCAACATATCTCTTAGAATTCTTGAGAGGGATGTGGAAAGTTGTCTGGGATTATTTGTAGAGAGTGCTGAAGAAAGATGGTAGAAGGAGAGGAGGAGTCAATAATCTTTACTGATCAATTGAGAAATCGATTAGTTTCTGATCATTCTTTTGTGTATGTGTTTTTTTTGAGACAATCAGTGTTAAGTGACTTGCTGAGAGTCACACAGCTAGTAAGTGTCTGAGGCTGGATTTGAACTCAGGTCCTCCTGACTCCAGGGCCAATTGTCTCTCCACTGTGCCACCTAGCTGCCCCCTGAGTTCTCTTTGATGGCTAATGATGATCATCTCTAAGTTTTATTTGAAGGGGAGGGGGAAAGCAGGAAAAGAGGGGAAGGAGTTTCTTTGAGAGCCAACATTGGTATAACAGAAAGAGTATTGAGAGACTGGCTTTCAGGTCTTACCTTACCGAGCTGTGTGACCCTGGGTAAGTCATTACCCTCTTTGAGCTTCAGTTTCTTTATCTGTAAAATGGGAATGATATATTTCCACTGACTACTTCAGCACCGATCAATATTTGCTGTTACCAGTGATATGATTGTAAAGTTTTTGAGATTGGGGACCGTAGGATATTTTTCAGCTTTGTATCCCCAGTGACTCCACTTATATGCTCATAAATGATTAATGAATTAATGATTAATAAATACTTGAAGTCCACTGCTATTTAAACACAAACTAGTAAGATATCTATCATAAATGTCCCTCAGAGAAAAAACAATAGAGAAGTGGAGAGGAGGGAGAGGGCAGAGGAGGGGATGATAGTAATGATATGCGCACGACATTTTAAGGTTTACAAAGTGAGACATATGTCTCATTTGATTCTCAAAACAACCCTGTGAAAGAGATACCAGAGATATTCATATTATTTATACCTATTTTACAGGTTAGAAACGGCTCGTGGAGAGTCAATGGCTTGCCCGCAATCCCATCGCCTTCACATCGTCTGAAGAAATGTCTCTCAAGACTTTGAGGCCAGGAAGGAAGATTGGAAGAGGAATCACCAGGTCACATCCCTTCTTAATGACTCATTATTTACTTGTGGAGAGACCCTTGTGGGCTGGTAAGATGACAAAGTGGTTGTTTTTGGCAGCCCTCAGTGACCCAAAAATTTCACAAAAAGAAATAATGTGCTGAATATAGAGTAACTAAAACTGAATCTACACGATAAGAGTACAGAATAAGCCACACAAAGTCAAAGAAAAAACTACAGGGACAAACAAAAAAACCCACCTGATGGAATAATTTCAGAGAAATCCCCAGAGCTCCAACTCAGTGGCTCTACCTCTACCCACTACAAGCCTCTCAAATGCTCGGATACACTGAGCACAAGCAATCTCACAAGCTGATGATTCGGAGTCCTACCAGCTATATCTTACTGGAAGATTTTTAATTGGTGATTCTGAATTCATCCACGGAGTGTGAGTAACATCACTGTTCTTCCTACCTGGCCTCCCCAGTAGATAAATGGGCTCAGGGAAGGGATGGTGAAAGAGTATCTCTGCCAGAGACTCTTCCTGCTTGCATCCTCAGGAGATCTGAGTCTCAGGGTGAGGGGTAGGGGTATGAGGAGGCTGAGCCTGCCCAACAGCCCATGCCCAGAGGATTATGCTTCTTCAGACGGGGGAGAGAAACAACTATATTCTAACAATAATCAATTGTGAATGACTTAGCTTTTCTCAGCAATCCAGTGATCCAAGACAATTCCAAAGGACTTATGATGAAAAATGCTATCCACCTCCAGAGAGAGAATTCATGAACTCTGACTACAGAATGAATCTTTTTTTTCACTTTATTTTTCTTGGGGTTTTTTTGCAACATGGCAATTTTTTATGACTTTGTATGTATAATGGGTATCATATTTCTTGTCTTCTCAATGGGTGGGGGAGAGAGCAGAGGGAAGGAGAGAATTCGACACTAAAAACAATTAAAAAAACAATAAAAAAAAACAATAAAAAAAAAAAAGAAAGGGGAAGAGACCAAAGCATGAGAGAATCCAAAGGCAAATGAATAGAAATAAAAAAAGGCTGAAAAACCAAAAGTTCAAGAGCAAATACCTAAATTAAAACCTACTTTCTAAACAGATAAAGCATCATAAAGGCTCATAAGGATAAAAGAAAGAATGATAAAAACACAGAGAATCCAAAGTACTATGAGGAAAAATGAACCAAATTACCTGACTTAAGAAAAAAAAAGGAATCCTGCAGAATCCCCAGACATCATGGAACTATACCAAGAAACTCTACAATGGTTTAAAAGAGAAATAAAACCTTAAAAGAAGAAAAAACATAGGAATGCATTTTGGTCAGAAGTAAGAACTCTTGATATAGAATTAACAAAATGCAAACAGCAAAACAGGAAAAATGTAATGTATAATTTCTCTGAAGAAATAGAGGCTCTGAGAAAGAAAATAATAAATTTGGAATCAAACTGACATGAAACTTTGGAAGAGGAGCTTTAAAAAAAATTGGAACACATCAAATCTATACAAACAAATGTGACTGGTCTTGAAGACAGGATACAAAGAGATAAGTTAAGGGTCACAGGTGTCCCAGAAGAACAAGACATTTTACATATATACATATATATATATACATACATATATATATGTGTGTGTGTGTGTGTGTGTGTGTATATATATGCATATATATATATATGCTTTACTGTAGAAAATAATAAACCCCCCCAAAAAAAAATCATTCAAACTATTGAACATATACAACAAAGCATTGATTGTGAGAATCCGCAGATCTTTGCAAAGAGAAAAAAAATTTGCTTCAAATTCCAAGGGATATCATGGTTAATTTTTATAATTTTGATGATAAAACAAAAAAAAATTTTCTGAATAGCCCAAGTGTGAAATTAAACATTGATTTTTAATTGTATTTGTTAAGACTTAATCAAAAGCCAGCATGGATTTTAATATTCTCCTTCCCTGTATGAGTTTAAATTCTTTACCCCTGCGAGTGTACTCAGGTAACCTCAGGTCACTTGGATCACAATTCTATTCTTGTGACTAGTACTTCCACCCTTACAACTTCACCCACTGCCTGGATTTTGGAAAAATTTGCCTAAAGGCCAGCGTCATCAATCTAGTTATAGCAACTTTCTTTGCCTGCAGACAAATCCTGTCACCTAAGAAATGATCTCATCTCTCAATGATGTGATGGGAGAAGCTTATCTTATCCCACTTCCTTACTGAAATATCTAGCCAATCAGAAGAAGACACACCTATATTGCTGGAAATTTTGCTGTCATCTTGTTTATCACTGTAAAAGATCCTATTATTCATAACTCAGGGTCTTTGGCTGCTGAGAAACCATTGAAGCCTTTTTTATTGGCAAATGATTACTTTGCTAATAAAGAGAACGTGCTTAAAATATTTTTTGCCTCAGTTTATCTTAATTTCATCATGACAGTTGGCAACCATAAAGGGACTCAAGTGAGGGGTCCTGTCCCTGGGACAACCCCCTCAAGGACTCCCCAGAGCACTTGGGTGGATTTCTACTGAGGGAGATCTTTGCAGAGAACCACCCTGGGAATGGATTCCTCCTGGAATTTCCCCTAGCTTCTTCCAAACCAAGGTAGTAGACTCTTTCTCTTTAGAAAGATCTGGTGGAACCTGTTGGCTCTTTAGAAAGAGCTGGTGGGCCTGTAGGCTCTCTTGTGAGAGCTGGTGGAAACAGACCTCAAAAGTGTATAAGCACACTATCGAATTCCTTCTTTTATGTGTTTCAAATTGACTATTGAGGTCTCTCAATCAAACTTAAAGGGGAATATCAACTATTGCAAATGTTTCTGTGTCACTTCATTTTTAGGAAGTTGCCTAGGCAGAAACTAGAAGGAGAAGTGTTCACCTTCTTTGCTAGCAAGAAATTAGCTTTCATTTTTAGAGAGAGTTAAAGAGGAAAATTTGTCAGGAGATGCTTCTGTGTCTCTCTGTCTTTGAAACAACAATTTTGCTGGCAGCTGCTATGGGGGTAAAAAGACCAACAACACCAGCACACACGAAGGCTGATAGCGCAGATGCTTTTCTAAGGAAAGCAACTTTAAGGGGTTAACAATCTCACTTTAATCAAACATACATATATCATTCACTTAGTTCAGGGGGAAAAGCCAGCACCCTGAATTTCAGAGCAAATACAAACAGAAATTACAAACAGAGACAATATAAACAGAGCAGATACACACAGTTATCAACAGACAGGCCTCTAGCTGTCTGACCAATGAATTACATAGTTAACAGAGAGAGAGAGGCACCAACATCTGGGTTTTCAAAGCTGGGGGGGCCCTAGTGGTCAAATCACATGACACTCTTCAAGTGAGTGACAGAGCCAAACAAAATGCTAACCTCTGAGTTTACATACCCTGTTCAGGGTCAAAGGGCATCACAACCTTGTGACTCAAAACCATCTAACACTTCTTCAGGTGTCACAACCATGGGACTCAAGCCTATGTGAACTAGGCTTTCTTGTCTCTTAAGCAGGTCTTCAGACTTCCAATTTAATCAAAGAAACAAAGGCCACACTCATCAAAGGTACTTGATTAGAACAATGCTCCAAAAAAGAAAACAGTAACCAAAAGTCCCACCCTAATTACCAGTACAGTCTGTATCTTATTGTATTTTTGTGGTAGGATAGAGTAAACTAACCTTTCCTGTAGCCTAGAAAAGTAAGCACAGGCCTAAGCACAGAACATAATCAGCCTTAAACACAAGCTAGCCATGAACTGATTGTGTTTGTGGCCAATGTATCTTTGTGGTACCTCAAAACTGTAGAGTTTTAGGAGAAGAAAAGATTATATATAGACTACTTTTATTGTTTTAGAGAGGGAGGTTTTTCGCTCTAGTTTTAAAAGCGTCAGATCGCAGGCAAAAATAAATGTCAGCTTCAGCAAGATTTCAAAGACAGTTTACAATTTGAACTTTCTTCTTGACTATGAGAGAAGTGAAGTTAATTTAAATCAAGGAGCAATTTGAGAGTGAGTGAGACTTAATTCTTACTTTTAAGTAAAGTAAAAATTTATTTTAAATATTAGAAATTATAAATCTGGGGTGGAGCCAAGATGGCAGCTGGAAAGCAGGGACTAGTGTGAGCTCCCCACCGAGTCCCTCCAAAAACCTATAAAAAATGGCTCTGAACCAATTCTAGAACTGCAGAACCCACAAAACAGCAAAGGGAAGCAGGGCTCCAGCCCCGGGACAGCCTGGATGGTCTCTGGGTGAGGTCTATTCCACACAGAGCTGGGAGCTGGGAGCTGGGAGCGGAGCAGAGCAGAGCCCAGCGTGAGCAGCGCGGACCAACCAGACCAGCAGCCGGGCGGAGTGTGCCCTAGCACCCTGAATCAGTGAGCTGCGGCAGTTACCAGACTTCTCAACCCACAAACACCAAAGACAGCGGAGAAGGTTAGTGGGAAAAGCTGCGGCAGTGGAAGGAGTTTGGCCACCGCCCCTGGGGCAGCGGAGGTAGGGCAGCTACAGCTGCAGTTGCCTCTGGCCCCAGGCCCACCTGGTGGGAGAAATTAAGTGGCGGATCAGAGCAGGAGTGCACAGCCTGCTGAAGATCTAAGCCAAGTCTGGGTTGGGGGTTCTTGGGGAAGGAGCAGTGCTGGTGTGGCAGAGCTGGCACCTCCCCCCCCAAATGTGGAAAATAGAACTCTTTAGTCTACAAGCAGTCATAACCCACTGAAAAACTCAAGGGTCAAGTTAGTTGGTTGGGAATATGGCCAGGCAGCGAAAACACACCCAGATTCAGTCTCAGACTTTGGATTCTTTCTTTGGTGACAAAGAAGACCAAAACATACAGACAGAAGAAGTCAACAAAGTCAAAGAGCCTACAACAGAAACCTCCAAGAAAAGCATGAACTGGTCCCAGGCCATGGAAGAGCTCAAAAAGGATTTGGAAAAGCAAGTTAGAGAAGTAGAGGAAAAATTGGGAAGAGAAATGAGAAAGATGCAAGAAAACCATGAAAAACAAGTCAATGACTTGCTAAAGGAGACCCAAAAAAATACTGAAAAATACACTGAAGAAAACAACACCTTAAAAAACAGACTAACTCAAATGCAAAAAGAGCTCCAAAAAGGCAATGAGGAGAAGAATACCTTGAAAGGCAGAATTACCCAAATGGAAAAGGAGGTCCAAAAGACCACTGAAGAAAACACTACTTTAAAAATTAGATTGGAGCAAGTGGAAGCTAGTGACTTGATGAGAAATCAAGACATTATAAAACAGAACCAAAGGAATGAAAAAATGGAAGACAATGTGAAATATCTCCTTGGAAAAACCACTGACCTGGAAAATAGATCCAGGAAAAATAATTTAAAAATTATTGGACTACCTGAAAGCCATGATCAAAAAAAGAGCCTAGATATCATCTTTCAAGAAATTATCAGGGAGAACTGCCCTGATATTCAAGAGCCACAGGGCAAAATAGAAATTGAAAGAATTGAGAGACAGAGAGAGAGAAAGAGAGAGAGAGTGGATACAAGGTGAGTTGAAGATAAAGGGAAGATATCTAAAAGAAATAAAATCAAATTAAGGGATGAGAGAGGAATATATATAGAGAGGGAGATAGGGAGAGATAGAATGGGGTGGATTATCTCACATAAAGGTGGCAAGAGGAAGCAGTTCTGTGGGAGGAGGGGAGAGGACAGGTGAGGGGGGAATGAGTGAATCTTGCTCACATCAGATTTGGCCTGAGGAGGGAATACCATTCATACCCAATTGGGTATCTTACCCGACAGGAAAGAAGAGGGAAGAAGATAAAAAAGGGGGGGGATGATGGAGGGGAGGGCAGATGGGGGTGGAGGTAATCAAAAACAAACACTTTCGAAAGGGGACAGGGTCAAGGGAGAAAATTCAATAAAGGGGATGGGTTGGGAAGGAGCAAAATATAATTAGTCTTTCACAACATGAGTATTGTGGAAGGGTTATACATAGCGATACACATGTGGCCTATGTTGAATTGCTTGACTTCTTAGGGAGGGGGGGTGGGAAGGGAAGAGGGGAGAAAATTTGGAACTCAAAGTTTTAAAAACAAATGTTCAAAAACAAAAAAAAAGTTTTTGCATGCAACTAGAAAATAAGATACACAGGCAATGGGGTATAGAAATTTATTTTGCCCTACAAGAAAGGAAGGGAAAAGGGGATGGGAGGGGAGTGGGGTGACAGAAGGGAGGGCTGACTGGGGAACAGGGCAACCAGAATATACACCATCTTGGAGTGGGGGGGAGGGTAGAAATGGGGAGAAAATTTGTAATTCAAACTCTTGTGAAAATCAATGCTGAAAACTAAATATGTTAAATAAATAAATTTAAAGATCAAAAAAAAAGAAAAGAAAAAAGAAAAAAAAAGAAATTATAAATCCATAATTTAATTGGGTTCTGGTTATGACCACTTGTGCTGTCCATCCCATAATTTGGAGTATTTTTCAATTTCCAGAAGAACCTTTTAACTGTTTGCTTGTTTTGGAGGGTTTTTTTAAAAATAAACTTTGCAAAGATACTAAATATTATGCAGGCCTAAATTCAAGTGATCTGTGTGGTGCTCAAATGATTAATTTAGCTTTTGTCAAAACCAGGCTCAACTCAAAATTGAAAAGCCTTTTTTAAAGAATTGCCTGATGTGGCATCAGAAGAGAATCGATGAGTTGAAAGATATACTTCAGTGTGTCTATGAGGGAAGAGATAAGGTAAAAGAAAAATCTAAGCCTGGGCCCAGGTTAGATGTTTCTACTGTCTGAAGAAAGGAATGCCACTAAGAATTGTAAAAAGGAGGTGGGTATATTTGTTGAATAGGTATTACACAAAGAAGGATTTGAGGAATAAAGATAGCTCTTAAGAGAAAACTAGCCCTGGCAAATATTAGATATAGATTACTGCTGTTGACCTTAATTTTCATTTTGTTATGGCATCAAGGCAAATTGTTTGGAAACTTCAAAAATAAATTTTTGTCTTTAAACTATAATTTGATCAAGATTTCTTTATATTGGCCTTGAATGCAATCAATTTTGAATGTCAAAAATTCATATCTAAAAACATATGTTATTGTTAAACCATTGTATAAGCAATGTTGTTAAGAATTGAAAAATGTAACTCTCTTGATTTGGAAATTACAGAATATTATAATTTTTTTAAAAACCTATCAAATATTTAACTGGATGTTTTAAAGAAAATAGGGAAATATTGAATCTACAGAGAAAACTCTATCTAGAGTCTGAAAAGCGAAAAATGGATCAGCTTTTAATCACTCTGTCCCTGGAGAGTGACAAGGTTGTTGTTTTAAAGAAGAAAGAGGAAAAAAAAAGGAAATTGAGCCTGCTTCCATCCATCAGTAAAAAGACGGATTGAAACTGCAAAACAGCTCTCGAGTATCAATGGATGTTCAGGAACCGTTGGCAGTTTAGATTTATCTGGCTCTTAAGAATTACCTCCATGAAAAGAGAAAGACTTGTGGCCAACTTAAAAGTAAGTAAATTTCAATTTGCAAGAATGTTGGTTTAAATAAACCAAAGACAAAGACCAAAAGATCTAGTCATTTAAAATAGAGAATGGATAACACAGGAAGGCGAAGTATTTTAAAATCATGTTCTTAAATGTAATAAAGACAACTGAAGGGAATAACTTTTATTAAATGCAAATAACATCAAGTACTTTACTGGAGCACTCAAGATTTTTTCTGGTCTTCAGGAAGTTGGCTGCTTAACATACACACAACGAGTATGTTTAGAATTTATTTGAATAAAATATATTACTTAAATTTGGAAGGTACTGAATATGTTAGGCTAAAAGGAGTTGGCCCATTTTGAAAGTTAGTATGCAGCAATATTAGCCTTTCCAGCACTGTTTGTTGCAGTAGCACTTTATACTTATTGTTGATCTTTTAATTATCCTCGAACCCATAAAGGCCAATCTTACGTCACAATTGTATTAGTCAACTAATTTAACTAGAATAAAATTGTGTAATTCAGATCAGCACAAAATTGCTTTATTAACTATATGAGCCAGCTGACACTGAATGTTATTGATCAAGGAACTGAGTTTAATAATTAATTGAGAAGTACTGAAATTTCAAAGGAAAAGTTCAATAATATTTGTTTTATTGATAATCTAGGATATGATAGGGAAGTTAGACAGGAGAAAATTGAGAAAACTTTTGCTCTCAGCAATTTTAGACAGGCATCATTCTGTCCTTAAAAAAAAATTAGTTAAAAAACAAACCCACCTTTCCAAGGTCAATACAGTCCACAACATGGGGTTAGGGGCATGGCACCCCCATGATCTGAAAAAGCCATGTAAAAATTATTGTACCTCTGTACCAGAGAAGTCTGAATTATTATGGTATTAAAGGATAAAATATGTTGATATCATACAATTCTATACATATATTTTATGCATTTCTGAGTTTCTAAACCTCTTCTGTATCATCTGCTGGCCTTCACATGTCATCTGTTGCTTCTGCAAAACTTCCAAAAAATTCTCATTTAATTTCTTATTAACCTGCAACATACTGTGATGGGGAAAGTTGCAATGTGGAAGGGATAACTGTACTACAGAAAATGGCAAATGGGTCTGGGGGACTTGAGGCCCCCTCTTAAAGAATACAGAGAGGTTATATTAAGAAAACAAAGTGTAGCTCTTTGATTTAAATGAGAATAAAGAAAGGGTTTATAGGAATGTGAAAAATGCCACCAGGAATCTTTGAAAATAAGTTAAATTGATAGCAATATACTTTAAAAGTGCTGTTATCTAATGGCCCTAGGTAAATTGAGATTTTGAGTGGTATCATTTGTGATTATAAAACCAGAGGTGATTTTAACTTAAGGTTTATCTTAAAAACTAGTTTAAGATGAGATGTGTTCCCTTATTAGGGTTATTGTGTTAGATTAGAACTTAAGACAAACTGCCGATTGTAATTTGGCATCAAGAAATTTATCAGTTGTGTGACCTTGGGCATATTACTTTGCCTCTGTTTATCTCAGTTTATCAATATGTAAAGTGGATAAAAATAGCACCTAAGAGTCCTTCCCCCTTGTTGAGAGAACCAAATAATATGACTATGAAGTGTTTAACATAGTGCCTCACATAAATCTGATAAATCATTGTATTAGAATTATTGTTGGAAATAGATTCTCTTTTCATCTATATTCTCTTGGGTTATAGATTCAATTATTAAAAGAATGAGGGGAAAATGTTTGAACACTATTTATTTGGAAATATATAATATATAATGGTAATAATTTTTGGTAAATTTGATATAGGAAAGATCTCTTACGATGTCCTTATCCATGAAATCAAAAATCCTAAGATCTTACCAGCTGCCTCGTGTGAAATTCAACAAAGCTAAACTGTGGCGCATGTTCTCTGAGCAAGATAACAGTTTATTAGGGTGCAAACCTGACAATAAAATGGGTCTAATGACTGCTTCACTTAGCCAAAAGACCCTAAGCAGAAGTATAGCTCCCTCTTATAGCTTTTGGGGAGCATAGAACAAAGATGGGGAACAAGTAAGTTATCATTGGTTACAGTGTTGGCGGCATTATGGCGATGAAGTCAGCATGTTTGGTTATAGAGTTAGGATGCGGTGGACAATATGATTGGATAGAAATTGGAAATGAGAGCTAGCAACAACTTCCTCCTTCCCTCCTATGATTAAGAAAATGGTCATTATAAATCAGACCTCCTTGAAGGACAGCTCAATGGTGTAAAGATACTAGACCTGACTCCCTAGTGTCCCCCTGCATTCCCCAAGAATAACAGATTTCCTTGGGGCAAGGACAGAACAGTGATTAGCAGGAGAACTGGATTTCTAAACTTAACTCATTAAAGGCCAGCTGAATTTCTGAACTAAGTGAAGAGACAAAGAACCACTACTTAAGGGACAAAACCAATTAACTATAAATAGGATCAATTAAGAAAGGATATAAAATAAAGTTAATCTTCTCACAGGCCTGCTAATGGTTTAAAATGATTAAGTTTGAGAAATAGTGCTTGAGTTTTGCAAAACACTGGTAAAAGGTCAATACTTTAATATTTCAAGATATACCCCCACACCCAGGCTAGAGCGTGGTAGTTAGATTTTAGCTAGGAAAAATAACCATATGTTTTTAAGGTTAACCACACCTATAAAATCACAGGTCTATCTAGAAATTACCAAGAGGGGAGATTCAGTTCATATCACTACCCATTATAACCACACGGCCCTAAGAGTTAACTTCTTAGTATACCAGATAACTACTCTAAGATTAAAAACTGCAGGGCAAACTTTGCTATTTTGTGGAAGATGCAGCTGTTTAGAACATTTGACATTTAAGCCTACTGAACTCATTGGTAAAAATGAGAAAAATTCTGATGAAGGAACATATAGAAAGCAGTTAGTGGCCTTCCTGCTTCTAGTTCATTTCTAAGATGCAATCTTAATTAGAATTTTATATATAAGAAACTTCACAGCATGATTTAAAGTGATGCGTTAATATGAGATACATAATAATAGACAGTTGCCAATCATCTCTAGTCCTAAAATGTTACATCGGTTTTCTAAGAAGCTAGGGGAGAACATATAAGTTTACTTGGACTATAAGAGTGACTTTATAACAATTTGTGATTATGAAAACAAATGTAAACATCCTAGACCTGTGCTGTGATCACTGAAATTTTGCTATTTAAGGTTGAGGAGCTTTAATTCAATATTGTTTTAAGTTTTGATTTCAGGTATTATTATTGTTTAAATTGCAGTGAAGACAACAGACCACCTTTGCAAAGGAAAACTCAGTGCTGCTCAAAGAGAGTAAGTACAGTTTGAGTATTGCCACAGGTGAACGTCTGTGCCTGGGACAGTTGAAAGGACGACCTTGCAAAGGCAAAGGTAGGATCCTCTTGACTTAACTTCCTATTGGGATATTCCCACCTAGTTATTTCTGAGCCTGGCCTTGCTACTTGTGAATACTGTGAAACTTTGCTGTTTGATTGGCTCTCAAACATGACTTTGCCTAGATTCAGACAGAACTAGGGGAGTATCCTCCCCTTCCCCCTGCTATATATGTCCCTGCTTTTCATTTCATAGAAAATTTCTATGTCAGAGCAGGCGAACACTAATGCATCTGAATTACTGTGGGCTCATGTTAAAAACACTAAGATGCCAGTAGGTAATAGCAATTCTATATCCTAACCAATTAAATAAAAAAGTTTTTCGAGCTTTCTGCCCTCTTAAGAATTGCGTATTCATATATGAGAATAGGTTTTTTTACACAGCTCATTCTTTCAAGCTGATATAGTGATAGTATCCTCCTAAGGTGAGGAATTAGATTTAGATAAAGATGTAATGTAGAATGTTTCAAAATTAAATGGAGTGGAAGATTTATTTTTAAAGCTTAATTTCAAGAGTTTCAGAGCTCTGCTTTCTGTGATATTTTGAAATGTTTAGTTTTTGATTTCTCAGCAGCATAACTATTTGCTAACATATCACAAGGCAGTTATAAGTAGTAAAACTGAAGGTTTTACTTTTATGTACCATAGCTTACATGTATACTTTGGTAAATATTAATCTTTACCCAGAAAGCCTCATCTTACAAGTCAGGCTCTCCTGTATCTCTTTTAAGATTCTCCCTTTAGCCTGTTGATACCAGTGTTCATATCAGATACAAGGTTTAGGTAACAACAGGTGAGATAGAAGTTTTGGATGAATCATGGGTTCCTGATGTTTGATCTAGTTACTGGAATACCAAATGTAGGAGAGTACACTAAATTATTTTGAGGTCTGTTCTATAAAAGATCATAATAGAAATACCTAAGAATCTCTGCAAGAAACCTGAACTAGAGAAGCAGATCTTCTAGGAGAAGTCCTGCCCTTCAGAGCTGCTCTGAGAACAGCCCTATTCCAAAATGACCAAGAGGTCATTGCATGAGATATCTGAGCCCTAAGATAAGATATTTTTCTAATTATTTTTTTCTCTTTTTTTTTGGAAGGGGGAAAGGCAGGGCAGTTGGGCTTAAGTGACTTGCCCAAGGTCACACAGCTAGTGTGTCAAGTGTCTGAGGCCGCATTTGAACTCAGGTCCTCCTGACTCCAGGGCCGGTGTTCTACTCACTGCACCACCTAGCTGCCCCTAAGATAGTACATATTGATGAAGTGGACATTGGGAATGAGACTAAATGTTCACCCTTCCTTCTCATTCCTTCCCCATGCACCACTGTCTCTGTAAAGGCTACTTACAAAAAGGGATATCTTCCAAAGGAGTTTGCCAAGGCATTGGTCACAGGTGGTCTCAAAGACTGAGGAGTAGATTATTACAAGATTAAACCTGATGGTTTGGGGGCATCCTCTCTCAGATTGGTTCCAGTAAAGTAGAATACCTGGGATAAAATTTCTTTAGTTCTTATTCTCATATTTTGGGATTGTATATATATATATATATATATATATATATAGCATTAGAACAGAGATACTATCCCAAAGTACATCATCGAAAGGCCCATTCCATGTCATAGGGCTCTCCTAGTTCTAGACCTCATGATTGCTTTTTGGCATTTCCTAAGAAACTCATGGTAATTTATAATGATTCAAATTTTCTTATTCACAGCATTTTTTGCTTCTGCAATCCTTACTTCAGCTTTACTAAACATTGTGGAATGGTAGACATACATGACTTTTACTATACTTTGATCAATAACCTTATAACTAATCAAGCTAAGTGATTCATGGGAGGCATGGCATGCCAAGAATCAAAGCGGGGAATTGTGAAAAGGAAAACTGATTTTTAATTCTATTTGTTAAGACTTAATCAAGCCATCATATATTTAATATTCTCTCTCACTGCGTGAATCTAATTCCCTTACTCCTGCAAGTGTACTCAAGTAACCTTAGGTCACTTGGGTCACAATTTTATGATTCTATTCTTGTGACTTGTACCTACACCTTTATAACTTCACCCACTGCCCACATTCTGAGAAAGTTGTCTAAAACTCAACTCCCATTGCCTACAGATGAGAATGGGTCAGGGGAGACTGAAGCCAGCATGAGCTCTGACAACTGGAGCCTCAAACCAATGGAATCTCTGCTCTAGACTGTCAGAACCATAGAGGAAGAAAAAACCAGCCATTGATAGGCTACTGCACGGGGATAAAGGATGGGGAGAGTAAGCATACCTCAGGGCATTTCCAAAGACCTGAAGCCAATTCTCCTGACAGAACCACAACAGGAGTTAGGGCCAGAACCATGGAGGGCATGGAGGGAGTTGGAAGTGGGAGTCTGCAAGGCAACTCTGAATTGGGATTTTTCAAGGACACAAAAAACAGGGCCAAAATTAACACATGCAATGAGCCACTAGAAGATGGAGGCAGAAGCTAAGTACTGCAGTAGGGGGCTGGGCCTAGATATAGACACCTCATCTAGAACTACAGATGAAGTAGCATCTGGACTATAGAAGGGCTTAGACCCAGAAGGACCCATAAAAACTTAACATTTTAATAGATGTCATCATATTAAATATTCACAGTCTCCAAACTACATGGAAGAAAAAGCTTTCAAAATATAGACACCAAGCAGACGAGATGAAAATCTTGTAGCAAAAGGATGAAGTGTCATAGATATCTGGCCTGCTGCTTGAGTTATACTAAGGATGCTTTCAAGTAAGCCTACAAAGGATGACCTTGTAACCTAATCCTTCTTTGATACCCCCCCAAAAACATTCATTTTATCTACCAGTGGAATAATCCACAGAACATTAAATAGAAAAAAGATAGCAAGATAATAACTTATCCCAAAACCATTTATATCTGAACCCCACCAAATTCTGAGGCTACCAATTTTTGTGCTAATTGTTTTAGTGTGGTTTTGTTAAAGAACTATTTGGTGCAGGCAATTTATAACTTTTCTGTTTTGTAAGTTTAAAATTTTGTAGATCAGGTCTTTTTAAATTGGGACCTACCTGATTTCCATATTGCTCTAGCCAACAGCCTTAATAGTATGTAAATATAAAATTCTTTATGTGATTTAAGAACTAAATATACTCCCTTATGGTGTCATGATAACATGTGGTATAAGTCATTATTTGAGAGAGAGGTTTGTGCAAAAGGGTAACTCCTCTGACTATTCAGCTACCTGCTCATTCTTTATAGGTGCTGTCACTGAAAGTAGTGGTTGAAGTTTGGGCAAAGTGTGTTCTTTCATCTTGTTATCCATCTCCTCTTGTTTTTTTGAAGCTGAAGCAAGTGTGTGTCTTTTTTCATTGATACCATTCTGTGAAAATCTGCAAGAAAAAACAAATTGGGAATTCAAAGCACCAAATTATAATCTAGAACAGACTTATAGGAACACAAACACACACACATACACACACATACACAATTAACTATTATTTGACCTGGCTGAGGAATGAGTCATTCTAATTAATTAGATGAATATGGAATGGGTTCATTCAAGAATATTGTCCCTCCCAAAATAATCATTTCTCATTGGTTTATTTTGCCCCAACTCAGAATTCCCTCTGACATATTTCAAAGAATAGTTTAATTTTATAGCTCATGGCCATTTCCCCACAGAAAAAAGTAAAAGACTTCCCAATCCCCATACAAGCACTCAAGATAACAGTGCATTTTGAGTACAGGACAGCCTTTATTCTACCCCACAGAAAATGCAGAAAACACAAAGGACTCACAAGAGCTCATAGACAAGGCAGAAAATACACAAACCATACTAATACAATGATCCTCCCTCTCCAGTGAGTCCTACTTTCACCAAGTACTACATCATTTTCAAGACCTGTAGTGCCACACTGTGGATTGGATTTCCCCTGAAAGGAAAATGCTCTTGGGATTGCAAGGTAAGCAATCACTCAACAATGCAATGTGTCTCATTTTCTCCACACCTATCCATATGGCATCCAATCTTATGGTACTATTCTGAGGGTTTACCATTTTCCCAGAATGGAAACAAATGAATTTGAGGTTTTTAAATAGGAAATCTACTTCCCATCAGAAATGTAACATCCCAACAAGTCTATTACTCTATAAGTAAGTGAAAAGTCCAGGTCTTTTTTTTCTCCTAAGTTATGGTTCTAATTGTTTATGCTGCTGTTCTAATCCTGGGAACCATATGAACAATCTTCTTTTCCCCAACAGGATAATACTTCCCAGGAACTTTGCTTCTTTTTTTCAAGGACTGGATTTCTTAGGTCTTTTCTCTCCAAAACTTTGCTTTTACCTAGCAACTCCCCTTCTTTCTTCAGAAGGTTATACCCCAAACCTCTCAAACTTGAGGTTGCTACAAAGGCAAACCAAAAAGTGGCATTGCCTAGGAATATTCTCTCTCTCTCTCTCTCTCTCTCTCTCTCTCTCTCTCTCTCTCTCTCTCTCTCCTGAAACTCTATAAATTAGAGTTGCTAACAGGACAATCCCAAAGCTCATACTACTTGGCCATATGATTTACCTTTCCAGAGGCGCCATTTCTTAGGCTGAAGGGTAAAGCAAAACCTGGGATCCAAGAACTTGCCTCTTATGCTACATAGGAAAGCATCCATGTAGTTCTCATGTTTCTGCCCAAATGCAGCTATTGGCACCTTTCCTCCCCCAGGCCAAAGTCCACTCTTAACTGTATTGCTATTTCAGGATTTTTTTTAAGAGGCAGTCAAAACAAACAAACAGAAAAGCCCTGAGTGTGATGAACACAGTGTTTTATTGACCATTCACAAAGGGGAACTCCTACAGTAAAAGTAATCAAATCATCATTCACATTAAGGAAATATATCAGAGAAGACTAAAGTGTATATGAATTGATGCAGAGTGAAGTAAACAGAATCAGAAATTTTTACAAATAACAATATTATTAAGATGAATAACTTTGAAAGATTTGTGACCTCTGATCAAAGCACTGACTAAACATGATTCTAGAGGGATTGAATGAGGATTCATTGTTTTAAATTCTCTCCATGATGGTATCAGCAGACATGCCCCACTCCCTCCTTAGAGACCCAAAGTCCCCAAAACTAACAGCAGAGCTAGCCAAAATTGGAGAATTCCCCCAATCAACCCCTTAACCTAATATTTGATTAACAGAGGATCGTCCATATACCTTTCAGTAAGGTTCACATCTGATGCCTCATTAGAAGGTGACTCTGGATTTTCTAAAGTTATGCCAGCAGAGTACATCTTCAATAAGTTGTACTAGAACTGCAGAGGTTCAGGGTATGAACATGATAACTGATTTTTGAGTCTGTTTTCCAAGGGTCTGCCTTGATAAGTGTGAACATTCTCACTGAAATCTTGGCCAGTAAGCAATGGAATTTTTTCAGCTACAAAAAAGTCATGAAAATTGCCTAATAAGGTGTGTCAAGGTTGTAACTGTCCATGGGAGGATCACTCTTACTGATTAAATCATCAGTCTTTTGAAGTGTCTTTTGAAATATAGACATTTGTCATAGATCCTTGACTTGATCTTGCCCAATGAGATGTTGCTGATCTTCTACCTTGGCAAAATCAAGGAAGAAGAGGAGGGGAAAGAATGAGGGAAGCAGGGTGGGAGGGAAAAGAAAGAAAGAGAAAAAAGATAGGAAGGAAAGGAAGGAAGAGAAAAGAAAGAAAGAGAAAAAGAGAGGAAGGGAGGGAAGGAAGAAAGAGAAAAAAGAGAGGAAGGAAGGGAAAGAAAGAAAGAAAGAAAGAGAGAGAGAGAGAGGAAGGAAGGAAGAAGGAAGAGGAGAGAGGAAGGAAGGAGAGGAAGAAGAGAGAGGAAGGGAGGAAGGAAGGAAAGAAAAGAAAGGAAAGGAAAATGTAGTGATTTCAAAACTCAGCTCAGGTAATACCTTCAAAATGAGACCTATCTTGCGGCCTTCACCGCCCCCTCCTAAATTGACTTTACTTTCCATTTATTCACTCATGCATATGTAGTATCTATTCCTCACCCTACCACCACCTCTAAAATATAAGCTCCCCAAGGCAAGAACTGTTTTGCTTTTGTTCTTTTAATATTTATTGTCTTCCACATAATAACCACTTAATGAGTTTTTTTTAATTGAATTGAATTTCTGTATTAGAGGAATATTCTCTAAAATGTATAGGGTTACTTTTTTTTTCAAAGACTTAAATGACAAAGTTTGCTTAATACCTGTTTCACAGGAGGCACAGGAGCCTCTAACACACAGGTAACACCAACTATGCCAGTTGTTGGGCAGGAGAACACAACTAGCACAGGTTTGTTCTTGATCTGGGCAGACAGAAGACAGCTTCGGAGGGGTTAAATAAGCTAGCTTACTTTATTCTAGTGTATTCTTCTCAAAGGGAGTGCTGATAATGGGGAGCACCAACTCCTACAGCACTCCCTAATCACCCTTCTTGCAGGGGCGGGTGAGAATATAGTAGGAGCTACAACTCCTACAGGTCCCCTAAGCCTCAATAGAGGCCGGTAGAGGCAAACACACATTCCCTCCAAACCTTGATGGAGGCCAGTTAAGGCACACACAGAATTACACTGTCACATTCCCCACTCACTGACCAGTGCCTGCTTAATTTATAGGGCAAAGAAGGCATCTTGCCAGCAATAGCTTCACAAGTTTACATTATCTCACTGTTACATCTCACTGTGCAGTCGCAGTGGATATTTACAATTTTAAGCACAAATGTTTATATTATTTATCATTCTATAATGCTGTACAAGTGGGGTAAAGATTTTTACAAGTCATGAGCCTGGGAAATATTATCTAACACCTGTAAACTAGAGCTTGTCGTAGCCATGGAGCCTGGGACCTGAATTCTAAGAAAGAATAACAAAATCTACCTTACACACACTAAAATCCACCTTACTTCTAATACCACATCTATAAAGCACAACATGTACCCGTCATCTGGTGATTCTAAAATCACCAGTCATGCTTCAGGTCATCATTATAAGCAATAATTTTCAGTTGAGCGCCTTTAGTTTAAAGAAAGTTGCCTTTTAAAATAGATCCTTTCGAGTACATGAAATTAAAAAGGTTTTGCACCAACACAATTAATGTGAATAGGATAAGATGACAAGATGGAGGAGTGAGGGTGGAATCACATATTGGTAACAGGATAGTCCAGATCATGCCATCAGCCAGGCAGAAATTCCCAGCAGCCCCCTACTCAGTCATACCAAAGGAATGGTAGAAAGGGTCCACTAGGACTCATAGACCAGACCTCTCAACCCAAGAGGGGTTGGGGAGGAAAGGAGGAGTTGCTGCGTGAACCATTGAGAAGAATGAGAACACACACCTGGGGCAAGCAAGCCAGAACGTGAAAGTATGACCAATGGGGCAGAGGAGGAGGGAAATATGTTGAAATGCCACCCTCTGGTGCAAAAGAATTGACCTGGAAGAGGGTAGAGAATGGAGGAGACCGGAACCAGGATAACATTCCAGCAGTCTGTGCTGAACTTTTGTGTAGCTATGGGCCAACCAACTCTCTACTCCCCAATGGCAAGGGAATTGGAGCAGGAGCCCTGGAAGCTGGGGACAGACATTCCGAGCCTACCAATGCTCATTGGAATGCAGGAATGAAGTTTGCTTGGTTTGCAGGTTTGGAGACTTGAAAATTCTCTTCTTGTGCTCTCTTGAAACCGGGGATCCCCTTCCCTTTCATCTACCCTCAGTTACTAACTCACTTTTCCTATTCCCTAAAGAGGAGGATGATAAATGGAAGCCAGGTACTCTCTTCTACTCCTCTGCAGACAAGCAGGGCCACATTTGGAACAGATATCCCTTTTAAGGTACGATTTTAGGTTTCTTTCTCAGTATGTATGTGAGAATTTATTAAAAGACAGAATAGCCATTTGAATCTGTGCCAATTCCACTTACATGAATCTAAGCAGTGAGACTGGGCAAAGAGGCTGAATCAATGTGGTTGGGGAGTAGATTTAAATCACTGAGAGTTTATAAACCAAATTTGGCTTCTTGCCAGTAAAAACTGGCTCGGGGGCTCAAACCACATATTTAACTGAGATTTTAAAGAGTTTAACCTAGGAAGAGAATAATACCTGGGGGCCAGATCCCTGCTGAGATGCAAACCAAACAGATAAGACCCAATATGTAAGTGTGTAAAATACAGGAAATGTTTACTTTTTTTTTCCCACCCCTGGTTGCCAGATTTTTTTAAAAATTTATTTTATTTTTAGCAAGCCGGGGTTTTAAAAGAAAGCCCTGCCCCTATAAAGGGAGGAGGAATTAGTTGCTGGGAAAAGGAAAGTTATGTCCTCAGTGGAGGGGTGAATTGAAAGAAAGACAAGCTCCATGAAGGATAGAGGGAGGGAGTTCCTCTCCAGCAAACAAACAACTCAACCTGCCTTGCTCTCCAGGGCCAAATTGATTACAATGCTTAAATATGTTTACAGTTGCTCAGTCTTAATAGTTTCTTACTTCAGGAGTATTCACATTCTGTTGTTGCTGTTTAATCTGGTTTTTTTTTTCAGCCAAGTCTGACTATCCCTGACCCTATTTGGGGTTTGCCATTTCCTTCTCCAGTTCATTTTACAGACGAGGAAACTGAGGCAAACAGGGTTAAGTGATTTGCCCAGGGTCACACAGCTAGTAAGGGTCTGAGGCTAGATATGAACTTAGCTCACATTCTATAGGATCATAGATTTAGAGATGAAAGGGAATTTAGAAAGCCTCCAATCCCACCCCCTCATTTTAGAGGGGGTCAAACAAATAGTGAGTGGCTTAGTTAAGATTTGGAGTCAGATCCTCTCTGTCTGTAAACCTGCCGTTCTCTCCACTACACTCTTCAGGCATCTTCTCACAACTTGATATACTTAGAAGGAACACTGGTGTAGAGATCCTAATCGGGCCCCCAAAATGCCATTTATATTCATGTAATATTGATTTTGTTTCATCTTCTACGTATAGTTCATGTTCATAATGTGTTTTTTGAATGCCTTATTCTGTAACGGTGTAGTAGAAATTTAGATTCGAAGATCTTTCCCACCCATTAATAGGCCATGTGACCTGCTTATGTCACAGGAAGCCTAAGTCACATATGGAGGGAGGAGTTTCCTGACAGGAAAAGGAGAGAGAGAGAGAGAGAGAGAGAGAGAGAGAGAGAGAGAGAGAGAGAGAGAGAGAGAGAGAGAGAGAGAAAGGGAGAAAGAGAGAGAAGAGAGAGAGAGAGAGAGAGAGAGAGAGAGAGAGAGAGAGAGAGAGCAGTTATGGCTGCTTATGGCTGCTAATGGACACCTTCATGATAGTTAGAACTGAACAAGCTGACTTAGCTGTACTGTGCGTTTGTTTTGGGGAAGACCCCAGCAGATGTCAGAGAGGTTTTGGGATGGCGAGGCTCCATGTTGTGATATTGTGTATTGAATGTTTTACTGCTGTGATAGATTGGATAAATGGCTTGTGGGATGTGGTTCTCTGGTGTCTGAATAAATGGTTTACTCCTTCTACCTTCTATGTGGAGAGTCTCGTATACTTTGTAATTCAGAACCACATAGGCATTTTGACAATTATCATCTACATTGTTATTATCACTTTACTGATACGTTATCTGGTGGCAAGGATGGGATCTCAAGGTATAAGATCTCTATTTAGAGGTAGAAGGGCTTTAGAGGAAGAAATGGTTATCCCAGGATGGGAGGATGTAACTTATTCCTCCCTAGCAAGGGAATGGTCTAAAGGAACTGGTCTCTGGGAAGACTGGAAACATAAGCTATGCAGTGGAGGACCTAGAGATTTGGAGTTATGCCTCAGAGATGTTACTTTTGAGCCAGGAACAGAAGCGCCAACAGAGAGCTCTAGACGAGGCTGGATTTTTCTCACAGTCTATCGTATTGTATGTGAAAATAGGGACAGACTATTATAAGAGAGAGCTCAGATTCAGACAGCTGCTGAGATGTCTGATAATTCAAGTGAGAGTGCTTCTTCTATACCATAGCAAGATGGAGAACCTCAGGTGACAGAACAACAGGAACCTAATAGCTTTGCTGTAAATTCAGCTAGAAGGCAGAGGGAGCCAAAGAGGTCAAGAGTACATCTCAGTTCAGCCCAGGTCGAGTCTAGCAGCCAGTCTGGTTACCATGGTAACAGAGGGAGAGAATCTAGACAGGAGGATACGATGCCAGAAGCTGAGGCACAAGATGATATATCCTATGATGCTACTTCTGAGCCACCATTAAGTGTTACAGTATCACACCAGACTTCTCAAAGAGAAATGTGCCCCATACAGTGAAGTAGGCAAGAAACAGCGTGGCAATACTGTGTTCAGGGATGTTTTGGGAGATTTTACACAGAAGGAAATCACAGATATCTTGAGTAGGTTCACCCAGAGAATGGGAGAATTGTTGATATCTTGGATGGTGAGAATCAGTGATGAAGGAGTCACATCAGTGTCTGTAGATTCTGTGGATTATATGAGATTCATAAGTATTAGTCAGAATTCTTTCGTACAGCAAGCTTTTAGGGATTATCATTTTCAGAGAGACAACCAAACAACCAATTTGTTGGCTTTGGCCGCAATGGGTTGTAATACAGAATACCCTGCTGATTCTATGTGGCCTACTGCAAATAGACCCTGGTATTCAACTAGGGACTGTATGAGAAAGTTAAAGGAGGAGGTAATGAAGACTGCTATTATGTTAGAGAATGCTGAAGTTTATTATGAAACTCCCTTGGGAGTCTCTCATAAGAATCTGATAGTTAAGACAGCATCCCCCACTTATAAACATGTAATTCTGACTCTGCTGATTGCAGAAGTAGGGAACCCTCTTTCAGAGGTACTGGATAAGATTTCACAGTTAAGTGACTTAGAAGACTGGTGAAATGACAAATTTCCTCAGAAGAGAAGGGTACATAGCCAGCAGATTCAGTGTGGAGTGACAAGAAGAGAAATGTTTACTGCTCTATTGAAAGCAGGGGTAGATGTTAGAAGAATAGGTGGTATTCCAACTGATAAGCTATACAAAATTAACTGAGATAAGGGGCTTAATAGCAAATGGAATAGAGAAGTAAGAACGGCCACTATAAATCCTACAGATCTTGAACCCTTGTATCCAAGACAGTTACACCTTCAAGGAGACTAGGGAATAGACCAAGCCCCAGCTCAGATTAAAGAAATACACAGACAGGATTACAGACCCCATATTAATCTGACTATATATTGGAAAAATGGATCAAGTGCTTTAACTAGGGCATTGATAGACACTGGGGCAGAGGCCAGCTTGATTTATGGAAACCCTGACAAATTTAAGCATGGAACTCCTATTACCACCGCAAGACTAGGAGGGGATGAAATATCAGCCAAAAAAGTGAAACTGATGATGAAAATTGGACAATTGCCTAAGAAAGAATATGCTGTGGTCATTGTACCCATTCCTGAATGCATCATTGGAATAGATATATTGAAAGGCATGACTCTGAATTTGCCTGAGGGGAGATATCAATTTGCAATAAGGAAGACATGAATTAATACAGTTTTGGTAGGGAAAGTAAAGATGGACCCAATCACTTTATCTGAACCTTCTAAAGTATTATTTTGAAGCAGTATCATGTGCCAGGTGGGCAAGATGAAATTGACAATACTCTGAAGAAATATGTTGAAGCAGGAGTGTTAGTCCCTACAACCACTCATTGGGATAATCCTGTATGGCCAGTACAAAAGTCAGATGGAACATGGAGAATGGCAGTGGATCATAGATAATTGAATAAAGTGATTCCACCCTTGTGTGCTGCTGTTCCAGATTATGTTATGTTAATGGAAAGGATCCAGAAATATGATGGGACTTAGTATGCAGTTATTGATTTGGCCAATACTTTCTTTATGATCCCAATAGACTCCAAACAATGGGACCAGTTTGCTTACTTCACCTTTTTGCCCGCTTACCTCACCTTTCTCTCTCTGATTACCTCATCTCCCTGCCCACAGCAGTTTTTCTTTTATAAGAATCCCTAGCTTCTCTTGGCTAGCCTCCCTTAAAGGGCCACCTCCCTTAGGAGGCTGCCTCCCTTAAGTTGCTACCACCTCCCTTAACAGGCAGCTTTCTCTCTTAAGGAGGAGCCTGCTCAATGTGTTACCCAGAATAAATGCCTTTACTTAATTTGGAGACAGCCTGAGCTAATTCTTTCAAGACAATACCACAACACACACACACACACACACACACACACACACACACACACACACACCTTGCACCTCAACAGTTTGATGACTCTGTACCTTGTCACTCAGTCAAATGAAGGGTAGACCAGACAGTCACTGAGGACCCTTCCAACCCTAAATCCTTTCCTTTTCACTTGGGTGAAGGAAGTCCACAATCATTATTAACAAAATTCTATACTTTGCCTAAGGAAAAATGAGATTTTGAATTTAAGGTGGCTGGACATTAAACTTTTGCCACCTGCTACACACCAAGACTGCAGGAAGAGAGCCCTGACCCATCTGATTGAGGCAAGTCTCTTTTATTAAGAAAAATGAAATCTTTATGATGCTATGATCAACCCCAAAGCTAGCTCAGTATCTTTGCAGAAGGCCCCCAGAGACACTACAAGAGACTCCTACTTGAAGTGGAAAAACTCAGATGAATTGTCAGAATTGTAGGAAAAGAAATTATGCTACTCTTTGTAAAAACTCAAATTAATATTGAAGTAAATTAACTTGCCAATTTTCTTTTGTGTTGTTTGTTTTGTTAAACTTCCTCAGAAATTTTGCTGAGTCCCTGAGAGACCCGTTTTAAAAAGGGTGATAACAAATAGATTTGAGAATTTCTTTCTATTAAAGTTCCAAAGTACAATAGGTAGGCATCTCCCCAAGAATTGCATAATTTAGCCTCAAGCTTAGGGAGCAGGGTTTTATTGACTATGGCATACTGACATTGACTATCCTTTTTAAGGCAGGAATGACCAAGCTGCAAATGACAGGTCTTACCTCTGTGCTGAAGGGAAATTCTTAGGAAAACAAATAGGCGAGCTACGGATGTGGATCGTGCTCATGTTCCGAGCCCCATTCCTCTTTGTAATATAATCGATAATGGTAGACAAGGCGACGTTGCTCGGATCCGGCTTTCCTGCATTTATCATGGAAGTGCTGATGAAAGGCAGTGGAGAGCTTGAGATTGGCATGGTTCCCAATGTAGATATTGTGGACCTCTGGGCACCAAATAAACTGAATTGTAAATTAAACAAGAGACTCAGTCTGATTTCATGCACAGTTTTTAATAACTATTTCAGTTATTAGTGATGGCTCAAATCACATTTTTCTGACCAATGGACTATTTTTCTTTCCCTTGATGACCACATTAGCTCTCATGGGTTTAATTATCATCTCTATGCAGATGACACTCTGATCTTTATACCCAGCCCCAGTCTCTATCACAAGCTCTGCATCTCCAGCTGCCTGTTGGACATTTCAAACTCATTGTCCATCAACATCTCAGACTCAATGTGTCCAAAAGAGGAGTCATTATCTCTCCCAAAAATCTACCCCTCTTCCAAACTTCCCTGTTTCTATCAAGGGCAACACCATCCCTGAAGTCACCCCGGTTCACAACTTCAGGGTCATTTCAGACTCCTCACACCTCCTCATCCCATATGTCCATTTCATTGTTGCTTCTACCTTCAGACATCTCTCCTATCCATCTCCTTCTCTCTATTCACAAGGTCACCATCTTGGTCCAGACCCTCATCATATCTTAACTGTCTTATTGCAATACCAGATGTGAGAGAAGGAATGGCATCAGAAAAGTACAGGGGATTTGGAAGAAATGGTAAGGAGTCCCATATGGAAAAATGCTATCCATCTCCAGAGAAAGATCTGATATATATATATATATATATATATATATATATATATATATATATATGTATATATATATATGTATATATATATATATATATATATATCTGAATACGGACTAAAAGCATACTTTTTTTTTTGCTTTCTTTATTTTTCTTTCTGTGTTTTTTTTCTTGGTCTGTGATTTCTTTCACAACATGACTAATATGGAAATATTTTTTGCATGACTGCACATGTATGACCTATATCAAATCGCTTGCCTTCTCAATGAGGAAGGAGGGAAGGGAAGGAGGGAAAGAGAGAATTTGAAATTCCAAATTTTTTAAATAAATGTTAAAAATTGTTTTTTTAACACTTTAAATGTTTTTATGTCTTAAATGTTTATGTTAATGACTTATCTTAAATGTTACGTTTTATGTTTTTAATGTTTTTAACATTTTTCATTTTCTCCCATGTAATTGGGGGAAAATAAAATATTAAATAAATATTTTTTTAAATAAAAAAATAAATTTTTAAACACCCTAAAAAAGGAGTCCCATATGGCTAGAACACAAGATATATGGAGGTGAGAGAGCAATAGGAGATAAAAGCTGGAAAGTTCGGATTAAAGAACGCCCTGAATGTCAGACTAAGGAATTTGGACTCACCTTATGTACTGCCCACCAGTTTAGAGATTTGGGACTGGTTAAGAGATCACCTTGTCCAATCTCTTCCACATTACAGATTAAGAAATTGAGGTCTAGCTAAGTTAACTGACTTGCCTGAAATCATGCAGATAAGATGTTGCAGAACTGGGATTTAAACCCAGTAAGAAATTGCTTTTGGTTCAGTGGAGTCATGTGATCAGAACTACACATTAGGAACATTAATCTAATTAATTAGGAACATGGATCAAAATGATCCCAAACTGGTGGCAAAGAAATTATTGCAAGTTAAGACGCATAAGTGGGGTCAGCTAGGTGGTGCAATGAATAGAGCACCAGCCCTGGAGTCAGGAGGACCTGAGTTCAAACCCGACCTCAGACACTTGACACATGTACTAGCTGTGTGACCTTGGGCAAGTCACTTAAGCCCAATTGCCCTGCCAAAAAACAAAGAAACAAAAAAGACAGATAAGTGGACTACAAGAGTCCAAATGAGAGTTTATTAGAGGACAACTTGGACAAAGACAGTGGAAAGAGTACTGGCTCTGGATTTGGGAGATCTGGGTTCAAAAAGACACTTATGACATGAGTGAACTTATATAAATCGTTAAGCTTACTTGAGCCTCAGTTTCCCCATTCGTAAAATGCTGGGCTTGTACTAAGGAAGATCTGAGTTCACATGCACCATCAGATACATATCAACTATGTGACCCTGGGCAAGTCTGACTGCCTCAATTTCCTCCCCTGCAAAATGGGGATGATAATAGCAAACTACACCCCAGGTTTGCAAACCTTAAAGCATCATACAAATATAAATTATATATAAAAATCATTATTGTTGTTGTTAACATTGCTAATTACCATTATTAAAGTGAGAGGGTTGGATTAAATTTTTGTCCTCTGAGGTCCCTTCCATCTTTAAGTCCGTTACCTTATGATCCTCGGATTTGGTATGGAGGCAAAAGGTGAATGAGGGATTGACCACTGATTTCATCTCCAGAGACGGGATCAGCAGGCGTAATACCTGTAAGACACCTCTTGGCAGATGCTAACATCCAAATACCAAATGCACCTCACCAATTTGACAGTCAAAAATTCAATTATCCAAGAAATTTTGTTGGTCTGAGAAATGTTTCCAAATGACCAGTTGTTCTACTATCACCGTTCTGTATTCCTGATATACCATACCTGCCTCTCATCACATGAGTTCAACTGACAGCTCTTTGTGGGGATAAAAAACAAGAACTTGTTGGTAGAGAATAAGCCAGAAGCACAGAGGGCAAATGAACAGCTTTGGTCTCTCCCAGAGCTACCAGCCTCCATTTCCAAAGATGGCAAGAGTCAATCACTATATGTTGAGTTCATCGATCAGGTTTCTGTCACCTGCTGCATGGCTCAGTTCTGGCATTCTCAAGACTAGAGCTGTGGAAAGTTATCTGATGTAGCAGGTCACATGCAAGCATTGTTTTAGCTTCCTTGGTTGCCCTTAAAGGCAAAGCCCACCTCCTGCAGCTCCCCAAAAAGAGACAAAAGAAACACAGCACAGAAGGAAGCACTCTGTACCAGCAGGGAAATAGGGAATCGTGGCATGGCTGGGGCTTGGTCAGGTCTAAATATGGCTCCTGACCATTCAACAAACTCCAGGGGTTCCTTAGTGCCTCTAGGAGAATTCTAAATTCCTTTGTTGGGCATTTAAGGTCCTTTCAGAAGGAATTTCTGAAGAAGACACCAAGAACAGTGTTGTCACAGCCATGTTAAAGGTACAATATACTTTTAAAGACTGCTAAATTCACAGTTATATATGCAGTCCTCTTTTCTATATTTTTTTGAAAACAGAAATGTTCATGTTTGCTGATGACTGTCAAGTTCATGATAAAAATTATTTTTAGGAAGTCTTTCATAAGATGACTAATATGGAAATATGTTTTACATGATTGAACATATGTCACCTATATCAAATTGCTTACCATTTTAGAAAGAGGGGAGGGGAGGGATGGAGAAAAATTTGGAACTCAAAATTCTTTAAAAATAAATATTTAAAATTTGACTTTACATATAATTGGGAAAAAATATAATACAATTAAAAAATGATAAAATCCTTTACGATCTGATCCCAATCTACCTCTTTTCTAGCCTGGTTATACATTACCCTCTTTCCACATTCTACAATCCAACCAAACTCTATTTTTTGCTGTTCTTCATACACAAAACTCCATGTCCCGTACCCATACCCATGCCTGGAATGAATCTGTTGTCTCCCTCGACACTCAGCTCAAGCACATAAGCCTCTATATGAAGCCTTTTCTGATCTGTTCTCTGAACCCCCTCCCCAATACCCCTCTCCTAGTGCCCTCTGTACCAAAATTACCTTGTATTCATTTCGCATATCTAACAACAAAAAAACAGTGTTGGTTCCAAGAGGCTAGGGTGTTACGCTTACTCCTTCTCCCTAAGGGGACTCTTTACCCTAGCCACACACACACACACACACACACACACACACACACACACAATAACAGTCTTGGTTCAGACCTAGAGCACCTGACCCCAATAAGTCCCAGGAACTTAGTTCAGCTAAAGGGATAAGATGCACATTAATAAGAGGAGGGACAATAGTAAATGATGCTCTTAATTGGAATAAAATATTTTTCCATTATAAAAAAAATAGGCATGGGGCAACTAAATGGTGCAGTGGATAAAGCACTGGCTCTGGAATCAGGAGGACCTGAGTTCAAATCTGTTCTCAGACGCTTTATACTTACAAGCTATGTGACCCTGGGCAAGTCACTTAACCCCAATTGCCTCACACAAAAAAATAGGCATAATACTCATGACTCTGAGGCCAGCTCTCTATATCTATCTATCTCTATCTCTATTTCATGCTACATGGCATATAATAAATGCCTAATGTTTGTTGACTGACTGATTGATTGACCTCACTCAGAAAACAAAGATTTTTGGTTTGAGGCAGTAAAGGAGCTTGAAAAACCAGAATTTTTTTCTTTCTTTCTTTCAACTAATCATGTCATCCCCTATGAAACTCCCCAATAGGATGTAAGATTTTTGAGGATAAAGACTTTTCGGTTTTTGTCTTTGTATTCCCAGCACCTAGCATAGGCAGCTAGGTGGCATTGTAGATAGAGTACTGATCCTGGAGTGAGGAAGACCTGAATTCAAATCCAGCCTCAGACACTCACTAGCTGAGTGTTAGTACATCAACCTAACGATGTATAAAGGAGGGAATTTGTGATTGTCTATTTGCAATCCTTTGCCACATAGGCTGAGCTAACTTTTCCTAAGACCCTACCCCACGTAAGTTAGGCCAGTATTTTTCTTAAAAGGTATTGAAATTGTCCTCGAGTTAATTGGATCAAGGGACTAAGGCTCAGACCAGAGACATAGCTTCCTGATGGACTCAGGACAAAAGCCACCACGGGAAGAGGTAAATGTTCCTCCCTTGACATTGGCATTCCACAAATGCTAATACAGAGGCAGAGAAGCTTGCCCAACAGAATCAATGCTGTATCCTGACTAATCACCCTTTTCATACCATGGCTAAATAAACTTCCCTCTGTTAACAGTTAAGTGGTCTATGAGTGTTCCATCTCCTTACAATCTTGAACTTGAATCACCAGTCTGCAGTGAGTATGACTTACAACAGAGGGAGAGAATTCAGACTAACTTGTTTTGCCCCAGATTTTCTGAAGGAAATCACTGCCATTGGCTAAAACTAAGTCTCCAAGTTGAATCTCTCTGTGGATTCCTTGAACCCAATTACAAAACATAGCCAAGACACGTTCATATTAGCAGAAGAGAAATAACAGTCCATTGCTTCTTCATGACCTCCTTGGTTTATATCAACAAAGAAAGAAATATCTCATAGATGGGATAGCACCAAGTTAACCTCTACCATTTAAAAATAGTCATTCATGTTAAGAAATAGCTTTAAAATGCTGGCTTCCTCTTTTTCCCTACCCTTTAAAAAAGTAACTATATAGAAAACTGAAATTGTTCTTTCACTGAGGAAGTTTGATAGTTAAATAAATGATATTTTAGCCCAGAGAAGAAAATTAAATACTTTCTGTCTGAGTGAGATATCATTCTAGTTAATTATTAGCATTAAAATTCCAATTTGATGTTCAACACACTCTAGACAGATGCTGCTACCTTTATGGGTCAATGCTTTTCAAAGACAACTTCATATTAGTCTATGATACGAGATGTTGCCATGAGGTTGAATGAGCTAATTGCACTGTGTGCCGCACTGGTATCTTTACTGAACTTTGAGTAGGCCACACAGAATGCAAAAATTGCTCAGGATAAACCTAGAACCTTGGAAGATTGAATTGTCTTCCATTCAGCACATGGTTATGAAGTCACATTCAAAAAAAAAATCACCTTAGGAAATAGAAGGTGGGGGGAGACAGGATTACAAAATAGCTCATGTGAAAAAGACCCAGAGTTGGACAGGGGGTGGGGCGGAGGGGAGAACTTTCCTAACAGTCATTTGGCAACCAGGACAGCTAACATGACCTGAAGCTGCATGGATAAGAGTACGGAGTCCACAGCAAGAGAGCTGATGGCCCTTTTGTACTCAGACCTAAAGGAACAAAATCTGAAAGTCCTGGGGTGAGAGTGAAGGCAGGGAGGGAAGGGGCGTTGAAAGGCAAAGTAGTTCAATATAAGTAGAAACTTTCTACTAATAGAAGGTATCCTAAAGTGGAATGGACTACCTCTGAGGGAGCTGTGGAAGCACAGCTGGGGAGAGAGAAGTGATTTCCTTAGACCTACATGAACTGAAGGTGAGTGAAGTAAGCAAAACCAGGGGAACATTGTACACAGTAACAGTGACATTGTGCGATGATCAGCTATGATAGACTTAGCTCTTCTCAGCAATTCAATGATCCAAGATAATTCCAAAAGACTCATGATGGAAAATGCTAACCACATCCAAAGAAAGAACTATGGAGTCTGAATGAAGATCGAAGCATACTATTTTTCTCTTTTTTTGTTATTTTTTTGTTTTTTTTTCTTGTGTTTTTTTCCCCTTTTGTCCTGATTCTTCTTTCACATGACTAATGTGGAAATGTGTTTAACATGATTGTACATGTGTAACCTATATTAGATTGCTTACTGTCTTGGGGAGAGGAAAGCAAAGGAAGGGAAGGAGAAAAATTTGGAACTCAAAGATTTTATAAAAATGAATGTTGAAAACTATCTTTATATGTAATTGGGGAGAAAAATAAGATACTATTAAGGAAAAAAACCAGAAGTGATTTCCTAGTCACTGAGTTCCTTGTACCCAGGCACCAATTCATAAGTGTTTGTAAAATAAAAAGAACACAGGTATTCTCTCTTTTCTTGGCTCTACCCCCAGCTCAGCAGTCCCTGCCTTCCAGAAGCTTAGAATCTAATAGGGGAAGACCACACACACACACACACACACACACACACACACACACACACACACACACACATTGAAAAGGGGGAAGGGGAGGGCACCAAGGAGTTTGATATTCTGTGGAATTGAAACCAAGCAGAGCTGCCACTGGAAAATGGAGACAGCTGAAGATTCTGAGCCCTCTATAAAGGAAGACTTTGGGAGGAATTTAATGGTCCACCCTCCAGCCCTCCAATCACATGGGAAAGGAAACTGAAGGGGTTGAAAAGGTGTCCGGTATCAAAAACTGAGTCGATCAGCATAGGGATGAGATTTCAGGTGATCATTTTATCCCAGGGGAGGCACGATGTTCCCTGGAATCCAGATCAAGCATATTCACGAATGGGAAATGAATACCTCCCCACTGCTACATTTATAACAACCCTGTTACTACAGGTATGATTAGTCTCATTTTACAAGAAGGGAAACTGAGACCCAGGGAGGTTCAGTGACTTACTTGCCGTCACATGGCTAATAACGATCAGAGAGACAGGATTCACACTCTGGTTTTCTGGATGCTACGGCCAGTACTTCATTCTCTCTGCCATGCTGACTCAAGTTTTCCAGGGAAAAGTCGAGTTTTGGCCAAATTTTAGAGGAATCTCTAGAGTCATAGATTCAGAATTGAAATGAATCTTAGAAATCATGTAATCCACCCTCAACTCACACATGAGGAAAGTGAGACCCAAAGAACGGAAAGAATTTTGTAGCAGAGGCAAGGTTTGAACATGTACATATGTAGGGCTGCTAGGTGATGCCATAGTGCATAGAGCTCCAGGCCTGGAGTCAGGAAGATTCATCTTCCTAAATTCAAATCCAGCCTCTGACACTTACTAGCTGTGTGACCCTGGGCAAGTCACTTACCCTTACTTGCCTCAGTTTCCTCATCTGTAAAATGAGCTGGAGAAGGAAATGGAAAAACCACTCTAGCATCTTTGCCAAGAAAACCTCAAATGGGGTCACAAAGAGTTGGAAATGACTTAAAACAACTGAATAACAAAAACATACATAGCTAAGTGTACATAAATATATACACACATATGCATATATGTATATATATGTGTGTATATATTATGAATATTAGATTTAGAGTGGAAAGTGACCTTGAAAGTCATAGAAACATATGAAGATCATATATTTCAAGCTAGAAGGGACCTTAGTGTTCTTCCAGTCCATCCCCCTCATTTTACAGGTGAGGAAACTGAGGCCTAGAGCGGTAAAGTGATTTGCCCAAACTTGCAGAGACAGTTGGCAAAGAGAGCTGGGATTTGAACCTTGGTTCAAATCCCAGCTCCACCCCATGACCCAAGCACGGCTATTGCTGCAACGTCTTTGGGGGTTTCGGGGGGTACAGGCCTGAGATTCCATTGGCCTCAATAATACCAAATGAGGACAATCCCTCTGCCAATGTAGGTGAGCATCTGTTCTGCCATGTATAGACTTAGAGGCTTGCCCACATCATACAAGCAGTCTGTGGCAGAGGACTTGAACCCTGACTTGAGGCTAGCTCTCTGAACAGCCCTACATTGTCTCTGAATGGTACACCATAGGCGCTTAACAATTTTTAAAAATTCAATTGGATTTCATCAAAAGACTTTTTTCTTAAAGGAAAGGATTTGGGGAAATGTGCGCTTTACAGTTTATGTTGGTTCTGAATCACAATCCGACACACTCGTCTGAAGTCAAGTACAATTTAAAATGAATCGAATCAACAGGAAACACCATGATGGCAATTAAAATGTTTCTACTTGAGATCTCCTTTTTCTGTGTTTCTCAGATTTTGATCCTGAGAATGATACCAGGCATCTCCACACTAAAGTTTTTGAAATACAATAGCCCCATGAAAGCAAAACTTTTGGAGCCCAAGAATTCCTTTTAATTGATTCGATAATTTCATCAGGAATACTGAGTTGAAAACAAAGTAGCTGTTGTATTCCCTTCCAAAGCTATCTTGCAATCACTGACCTGTTCAGAGCTTATACCTTGATTGATATACACATCCAGGGATATGTTTGGAAGCTAGCTGTTCAGTGAGGGTCTAATACAGGAGGGATACAGGCCAGCACAGTCTGCTCTTTTCCCATCGTCTGCATTCTTCGGATTCCACTCTACCATCACCATGCCCACAGAGAGAAATGATTATTTTTATTCATCACACCACCACCTCCCTTGCTTCATCACCAGAAAACTCATCTTCCCAGAGAGCATTTCAGCTTCAGTACCCTCTGATTGGAGGGCTGGAGGGCAGAGCCAAAACTTCTTCCCAAAGCTGACATAGAAATAGGGCTCAGAAGAGCAGTAAACTCATTTCCCTTCTGTTGCACCCTTTGGCTCCACTCCACCATCATTGTTTTATATGCACATACACACATGTGCCTGTGTACCTTCTTCTCCCCCTTTTTTGCTTCCTTTGGTGTGTTCTATTTCCCCATTAGACTGTAAGCTTTTTGAGGATAGGGAGGAGGAGGAGAAGGAGGAGGAAAGAAGAAAGAGGAAGGAAGAAGGAGAAGAAGTAGAAGAAAAGGAGGAGGAGGAGAGAGAAAGACAAAAAGGAAGAAGAGGAGGAGGAGAAAGAGGAGGAAGAAGAGGAGGAAGAAGAAGAGGAGGAGGAAGAGGAAAAAGAGAAAGAGGAGTAAGATGAAGACAAAGAGAAAGGAGGAGGAAGAGAAAGAAGAAGAAGAAGAGGAGAAAGGGAGGGGGGGAGGAGGAGGGGAAAGATGGGGAGGAGAAGGAAGAGTTAGTATCTCATTTGATTCTCACAACAACTCTGGGAGGTAGGTGCTATTATTACCCCCAATTTTACAGATAAGGAAACTGAGGCAAACAGAAGTTAAGTGATTTGCCCAGGGTCACACAGATAGTGAGTGCCTGAGGCTGGACTTGAGCTCAAGTCTTCCTGACTCCAGGCCCATTGTTCTAACCATTGAGCCATAAGGTCTGGTACATGGTAGGTACTTAATAAAGGTTATGGTGATGCATTATTATATTGTAATCTGTGACTTCCTTCTGTGATGAAAGCCAGAACTAGGAATATATGGAGAATAACGTAGTAGAAATAGCAGTGTATTTAGGGGGAGGGTCCTTAACCTTTTGGGGACCTGTAGCAATCTGATGAAGCCTATAGACCCTTTATCAGATTAAAAATATTTTTAAATGCTTTAAATAAAATACAGAAGGTTGCAAAGGAACATAAATATATTGAAATATGGTTATCAGCATGATTTTTTTGTAAAGTCCATAGACCCTAGGTTAAGAACCCCTGATTTAGAGTCAGAGACCTTGGGTTCAAATCCTGTCTCCTCTACTCACTCCCCAAGTGACAAGATCTAAATTACAAGGGCATGTCACGTTCCTTCTCTGGGCCTCAGTATCCCCATCTGTAAAATGATATCATCAGACTCGATGGGGGTAACCTGGGACAATGAAAAGAATGCTGGAACTAGAGGACCCGGATTCCATTTCTTCCTCTGCTCATTGCTACCTGCGTAACCTTGGGCGGATCATTTATCTTCTCTGGGACCTAGCTCCTCACCCACAATGTGAATGGGTTGTGTTAGACACATGTCCTCTAAGGTCTAGATCTATGAGCCTAAGATGATTGTCTGGCCTCCAGCTCTAAAGTTATGTATCACTCTTTCGGATGCACGATGAAGCCACAGCCTCTACCCCCTCCATACTTCAGGGCAGGTATAGATATCTTCTGACTACATCCTATCAGTCAAGACGGCCTTTACTCGACTGTTGAGATAGAATTCAGTGGCTATTCTAAAGGGAAATCCCTATCTCTCATGCCTCTTCTTCTTGATGGTCTTAAAGGCATGAGAATGGCTCTCTTAGCTCTGGAGAGACGGTGAGAAATACCCTTCCCCACACACCATGAACTCGTGGCCTTCTGGGCAAGCCTGTGTCTGAGATGGGGCCACCTTCTATTTGTGTCTCATTTCCTTTAGTACAAGACCCTGTGAGATTTCTCACTGAAGTAGTACTGTATTAGCAGCTGGAGCAGACGCTGGCCTCCTGGCTGTTCCTCACACAAGACATTCCATTTTCTTTTTATTTAGTTATATTCAGTTGTGTCCAACTCTTGTGACCCCATTTGGGGTTTTCTTGGCAAAAATACCGGAGTGCTTTACTTCTCCAGCTCATGAGGAAACTGAGGCAAAAGTTAAGTGACTTGCCCAAGGTCACACAACTATTAAGTGTTTGAAGCCAGATTTGAATTCACAAAGAAGACTCCAGGCCCAGCACTCTAACCACTGCACCATCTAACTTGCCCCTTCCATCTTCGTACACCTTGCTCCTTGCATTTTCTCTGGCTGTCCCCATGCTTGGGATGCTCTCGAGCATCATCTCTGCCTCCTGACTTCTTTGGCTTCTTTCAAGTCTCAGCTAAAATCTCACCTTGTGCAATAAGCCTTTCCCAGCCCCCTTTAACGTTAATATCTTCCCTTAGCAATTACCTCCACTTTATCCTCATATATCTCATTTGTTCCCAATCATTGGCATGTTGTGTCCTCCATTAGACTGGGAACTTGTACTCCATGCAGCTGCCTTCAGAGGGTCAAAACATCCTAGCAGTGATATCCCAGATCCCTAGGGGATGCCTTTAGGACGAGTGCCCAGATGTTGACATGGCAAATCTTTGGATTTTTTTTTATTTTAATTTATGGAATAAAGCAACCATTTCATTAACATAGTATATTTAAAAAGATGATTACACATGAAACTGCAAATCCATTATGTACAGCTTGCTATTCCCTTTAAATATACAAAGTTATCACGTAAATTTTTTTTCCTTCCTTTCCCTCCACCCTTTCCACGTACTCCTGCTTTAGAGATGGCTACCATTAGATGCAAACAGGTATATACATATATATATATACGTATGTGTGTATGTGTATGTATGTAGATATGTATGTAGATATGTATTTGCATATGTGCATGCATATATGTATGTATATGTGTGTGTATATATACATATCTGTATCTATTATATATATACACATATACATGTATGTATGTATGTACGTATGACATGGCAATCTTGTTCAGTAGAAACAGTCCTGACATTATCAAGGCACAGTCTAATCTGCTAGTCTGTGGAAGGGGAAGAAAATGGAGTCATAGTGTTAGTCTTTATTACACAGAGGACAAAATAGGCATTCACCTCCAGGGAGTTTCAGCACCCATTAGTCAAATAAACAAGCAGTCAAGGTCTCAAGTGAGACTTCTCATTTGGTCTCTGAGGATTACTGGCCACCATGATCATGTGTAGACATTTCAGCTCCTCAACCCTGTCATCCCTGTATTTCTTCAAGGAGAGGAAAGAAAATCCAGTCATAGGAAAATTCAATTTAATTCAATTCGAAAGACTGATTAAGCTTTTACTGTGTACAGAGCATATAGAGATGAGAGTACAGGGAGCGATATTAAGAAGGAGAAGATTGAACTTTGTGGTTCCTTGATGCCCTCAACTCTAATGACCTACCCTTCTACTCTACCTTTGCCACTCACAAGCACAGACATCACCAGACCTTGTCATCACTGAGAACGTCACCTCCGGGTGGTCCACAGAATACCCCTTTCCAGAACTGGAAAGATCATTGGGTCTAGAGCAAATCTAAAGTCCTAGATTCAAGTTCCTATAGTAAGTAAGCAATTTGAGGGTGGGGACTATTTTTCTCGCCTTTGTTTGTCCAGTGCCTGGCACATAGTAGGCTCTTCTAATATATGCTTATTGAACTGCACTGAATCAAAATCCTGTTTCTGCTATATGAGCAGAGGTAATTGAATTAGATTATCTCCACAATTCCTTCATCTTCATCTTTTGTTGTTGTTGTGGTCACACCACACCAATGATGTTACTGATTTGGAAAACTTCTAGTGAGGAAGGTTCCTTTATCAATGCTGATTGGCACCTAATCTATGATTTATAGTCATGGAGATTGCCTGGAAAGGTTAAGTGAATGCCCAGGGCCACCCAGCCATTAGTAGGACTTGAACCCAGGACTTCCTGATTCCAAGGCCAATTCTCTAATCACTAAGTCATACTGCCTTTCCAACTAAAATAAATATGTAAAATAATAAAAGCCTACCTAACCCAAGCACTTTTCAAAACTGCATTATAACCTAGGGAATATTTGCTATGTTCCTAAGTGGAAAGAAAAATTTTCCTTAAACAGATAAGAGTAAATTGCAATGAACAGTAATTGGTCATTTCCTAGCAACCTTGACTTTAAGCCACAGAGATATAATATGAATAACTCATCTTGTCAAAACTACTCAGCATAAAATAGAAAGATATTAAATTTGTTGTGCTACACTATTGGGCTCCGTCTTAGCAAGTTTGCTATTCTAGAAACTTTTACTTCTCTTTTTATATAATTTGACTGGACTTTGTTTATAATCTCTTTATTGTGACCCCTCAATGTTGACCAAAACAAGTCACCCCTGCTTAAAACCTGGTTTGTCCTGCCCACAACGCAATGTTATCAATATGTAATTCTTGTGCCATTAAGTAGGTTAATTCCATACAAGGTTTTATGGCTCAGATCAGCAACTAGGGGAGGTAAACTGAGGGCTTCTCTGTCACATTGCTCCACTGGCTTACTCCAAAAGACTGCCCATCACCTCTGAGCCTAAGCAGGCTAGCCATTGGAATCACCAGAACATGAAAGCACTATCATTCCATTTGGAACTTTGGGGATGATCTGTTTTACAAATTTTTCTAACCTAACACTCAGCATATCTCTACTCATTCCAACGCCATCCCCCATGTTTATTTCACTTATGCACAATCACCCTTAGATCACAGGTGGACCACACTCTCCATATGCCCATGCCCCAGATGCATACCTCTCCTTGATATCCTTCCCTGTACTCTCATCCCTATCTGAATCAACCCTAACCTGCCCCCAGGTTCACTGTGCCACTCTCTATTGCCTCTTTTACCATGTTTTTTGTAACCACTGTTAAGGAAATCCCACTAAATCCTCTTCCTTTTCTGCCACTAATTCATTCAACATTAAACTTCCTTCCATCTTACCTGATTTACCTGTATTTCCAGTGATGTCTCTACCTTTTGCAATCCTCTTTAATGGATACTACTCTTACCACCACCACCACCACCCCTTAATACACGAGACAAAGTGGAGTTGCTGGCACATTCCCCATTATTTCCAGACCAGTCCATTCAACATTCCTCAAAATCTCTCCTCTTTTAAAGCCATGCTATCTGCTTATACCACGCACTCCCTATCCTCTTTACAATTGCTAACCAACCTTCCAAACACTCTCTTATTTCCCCAGTGACTTCAGCACCTGGCTCATAGACTTCCTCTCCACTCAGTCTCCTGCCATCTTCCTTGGTGACCTCAACACTCACATTGATGGACCTCTCAGCACCTTTGTGGTTCCTTGGTGCCCTCAACTCTAATGACCTACCCTTCTACTCTACCTTTGCCACTCACAAGTACAGACATACACAGGACCTTATCATCACTGAGAACGTCACCTCCAGGGATGTTCTGTAGGTCTTTTCATTAGAGGCAGCACTCTACAACAGGTAGAGAGCTGCAGCTGAAGTCAGGAAGACTTGAAGTCAAATCTGGACTCAAACATGTGGGCAATTCTCTTAACCTCTGTTTGCCTCAGTTTCCTTATCTGTAAAATAAGGGTGCTAATAATAGTTGTGTAGTTGGGTAGAACTGTTTTGCATATCTTAAAAGCATTTTATCAATTCTAGCTTTATTATTATTATCATAATCTACTTTTGCTGCTCTCAAGCTCATCATCATTCAGAACTTCTCCACCTCCAAGGATCTAATGTACTTTTCTTCATGGAGGCAGTCTCCTTTCTCAATTTCTGTAGATAGCATCTCTTCCTTCCTCACTGAGCCATGAGATGATGGCATACAACTATCTCATTTATTATCCAACATGGCAGGGAAAGTCTCTGCAGTTGCAAAATGTGCAGGGTTCATATCTCGGTTGTTGAGTTGGCCCCTGTTCTTTTCTCTTTCCTTCATCAGGTTGGCCAAGACCCTCACCCAGATACCCATGATTCCCATCCTTTGAGCTGAAAATCATTCCTGAATGACTCTAATAGACCATTCTTACTGCAAGATCACACGTCAAAGACTATCATATAGAACCCAGATTTGCAACATTAGACACATGTGGCAGAGGTTTGGCATGCCAGGCCAGGACACTGATTCCACAAAATCATCAGGGCTGGGAAGGATATTAGAGATCACCTGTTCCAACCCACTCATTTTCCAGGTACAAAATTTGAAACCTAAGATGGTGAAATGACTTTCGCGAAGGAATTCAGCCAAGAAATAGCAGAGCAAGGTCTAAACAGGTCTGTCGAGCCCTAGCCCAGTGGTCTTTCCACCTCTCCATGGACCCTACGGAATCCTGGCCTCAACCAAGAGCTCAGCCCAGAGGACTGCTCAGCCTCATTCCGTAGATCCAGAAACATCCTGCTTGCCTCAGTTTCCTCATCTGTAAAATGAGCAAAAAAAAAAAAGAAATAAAAAAGTATCCTTGATGTGTCATTGAATCAAAGTAAACCATTTCCGTGCTGAGGAGGAGCACGGTGTTTTATTAAGGCACAGACTTTGCGGGGTGGGGAGGGGGAAGAATTGATCACTCTGCTGACTTTGGCAGAGATTGAGCATAGCAATGGTTTGATATAACACAAAGTGTGTATGTTAGTAAATGTTTAACAACTGGCTCTGGGGGGGGGCGAGGGAGTGAAGGTTTGGGAAAGAAACATACCCATGACACATATTTAAGTAAAATGCATTATTTACATTCTCTCCATCCCTTTCTTAAGTCTAAACAATTAGTAGAACGATAAACCAAGCTCGGATTGGTAGCATTTGCCAATTTTCAAGGTATAAATGCTCACGCTGAAAATTTAACAATCTGCTCTCTCCAGCCAGTTCGAGCTGGCTCCAGCACATCCTGATCTTGTCGGTGGCACTAGATTACCATACAGCTTACCTACTTTCTTTACACATACTCCTTTTCTGTTCCATCCAAGCCGAGCTTCAAAGAGGAAAATGTGACTGACGTTATTGCTAATATTCACAGAATTAATTCACTGGTTGGTCTTTCTCTTGGCAAGAACCATCTATGCTTGGTGTCTCAAGATGGAGTTTAATCCTTCTCAAGACAAGAAAAACAACAAAGGGTATACACAAAAGAGAAGATGAATGTAAGACGGATAACGAAGAAACGAGCAGTATGTCCATCTGTTATTTCTTCATGTAGGTGAGAATCAGAGAAAATAAATACTACTTTTTAATAGGAAGAGACTTATGGCTTGGTTCATCTGAGAGACACTACAGAACTAGAAAGGTCAATGTTGAAAAATATGGTAGGAATAGAAATGCCAAAGAAGGCACATCATATTAGGCCTGCACCTCGAGGGCAGATTTAATATTGCTTAACGTTACAGCCCTGCCTTGATCTGATTTTCTAGCTAGTTCATGTGCACAGTGCATTAAGAGGCGGTAACTCCAGTGCACTCTGCCCAGGTCAAACCATATCTGGTCCGTGGCTCACAAAGTGTTCAGTAAGAAGATAGCACAGGAGTACAGTAAACATGAGAAGTTTTATTTACAGGTTTGGGGACATCAGGAGAACTCTTCTTGGAGCCCATAGGAAATAATCTCTACCAGTGAAAAGAAAAGCAGTGTGACATAAAACATAAAGAACTAGTCCGGGAGCCAGGAAGACCTGAATTCAAAGGCGTGTAAAGCACTCTGCATGGGTTATTTGATGTAATAATCTGATATTTGATATAATAATTCTATGTGTGTAGATGTTATTATTATTCCTACTTTACAAACCGTCCCTCCTAGAGAGTTGGGATATTCACATTATTAGGAGATAGTTCCCAAAACAGATGAGGCAGAGCTTCTTAATGTGAGGACTATGGACAGAATTCAGGGGGGCCATGAACTTGGATGGGGGAAAAGTGCATCTTTAGTTTCACTAAATTTGAACAAAAACTGAGCATTTGCCAAAACGGATAATTTTGATTATGTTAAATTGAAAAGTTTCTGTACAAACAAAGCCAACGCAACCAAGATCAGGAGGGAAGCAGAAAATTGGCAACAACCAGTGTCTCCAAATAAGGCCTTATCTCTAAACTATACAGGGAACTGAGTCAAATTTATAAGAATACAAGTTATTCCCCATTTGAGAAATGGTTAAAGGATATGGACAGAAAGTTTTCAGAGGAAGAAATTAAAGACATCTATAGTCATATGAAAAAAATGTTCTAAATCACTATTGATTAGAGAAATGCAAATCAAAACAACTCTTAGATACCACATCTCTCCTGTCAGATTGGCTAACATGACAAAACAGGAAAATTATAAATGCTGGAGAAGATGTAGGAAAATTGGAACACTAATGCATTGTTGGTGGAGTTGTGAACTGATCCAACCATTCTGGAGAGCAATTTGGAACTATGCCCAAAGGGCTATAAAACAGTGCAAACCCTTTGACCCAGCAATACCACTACTAGGGCTGTATCCCAAAGAGATCATACAAGTGGGAAAAGGGAAGATGGTGGCTGGAAAGCAGGGACTAGCGTGACCTCCCTGCCGAGTCCCTCCAAAAACCTATAAAAATGGCTCTGAACCAATTCTAGAACAGCAGAACCCACAAAACAGCAGAGGGAGGCAGGGCTCCAGCCCAGGACAGCCTGGATGGTCTCTGGTTGAGGTCTATCCCACACGGAGTTGGGAGCTGGGAGCTGGGAGCTAGGAGCTGGGAGCAGATCACAGCCCAGTGTGAGCAGTGCAGACCAACCAGACCAGGGGCCGGGCGCAGCAGGCCCTAGCGCCCCAAATCAGCGAGCTGCAGCAGGTTAGTGGGAAAAGCTGCGGGAGTGGAAGGAGTTCGAGGTTCGGCTACCAGCCCCGGGGGCAGTGGAGGTGGGGCAGCTACAGCTGTTGTTGCTTCCAGCCCCAGGCCCACCTGGTGGGAGGAATTAATTGGCTGATCAGAGCAGGAGTGCACAGCCTGCTGAAGATCTAAGCCCAGTCCAGGTTGGGGGTTCTTGGGGAAGGAGCAGTGCTGGTGTGGCAGAGCTGGCACATCCCCCCCCCAAACGTGGAACATAGAACTCTTTAGTCTACAAGCAGTCATACCCCGCTGAAAAACTCAAGGGTCAAGTTAGTTGGTTGGGAATATGGCCAGGCAGCGAAAACACACCGAGATTCAGTCTCAGACTTTGGATTCTTTCTTTGGTGACAAAGAAGACCAAAACATACAGACAGAAGAAGTTTACAAAGTCAAAGAGCCTACAACAGAAACCTCCAAGAAAAACATGAACTGGTCCCAGGCCATGGAAGATCTCAAAAAGGATTTGGAAAAGCAAGTTAGAGAAGGAGAGGAAAAATTGGGAAGAGAAATGAGAAGGATGCGAGAAAACCATGAAAAACAAGTCAATGACTTGCTAAAGGAGACCCAAAAAAATACCGAAAAATACACTGAAGAAAACAACACCTTAAAAAACAGACTAACTCAAATGGCAAAAGAGCTCCAAAAAGCCAATGAGGAGAAGAATGCCTTGAAAGGCAGAATTAGCCAAATGGAAAAGGAGGTCCAAAAGACCACTGAAGAAAATACTACCTTAAAAATTAGATTGGAACAAGTGGAAGCTAGTGACTTTTATGAGAAATCAAGATATTATAAAACAGGACCAAAGGAATGAAAAAATGGAAGATAATGTGAAATATCTCATTGGAAAAACCACTGACCTGGAAAACAGATCCAGGAGAGATAATTTAAAAATTATTGGACTACCTGAAAGCCATGATCAAAAAAAAGAGCCTAGATATCATCTTTCAAGAAATTATCAAGGAGAACTGCCCTGATATCCTAGAGCCACAGGGCAAAATAGAAATTGAAAGAATCCACAGATCACCTCCTCAAATAGATCCCAAAAAGAAATCTCCTAGGAATATTGTCGCCAAATTCCAGAGCTTCCAGATCAAGGAGAAAATACTGTAAGCAGCCAGAAAGAAACAATTTGAGTATTGTGGAAACACAATCAGAATAATCCAAGATCTGGCAGCTTCTACATTAAGGGATGGAAGGGCTTGGAATACGATATTCCAGAGGTCAATGGAGCTAGGATTAAAACCAAGAATCACCTACCCAGCAAAACTGAGTATCATGCTCCAAGGCAAAATATGGATTTTCAATGAAATAGAGGACTTTCAAGCTTTCTCAGTGAAAAGACCAGAACTGAATAGAAAATTTGACTTTCAAACACAAGAATCAAGAGAAGCATGAAAAGGTAATAGAGAAAAAGAACAAGAAAAAGAAATTGCAAGGGACTTACTAAAGTTGAACTGTTTTGTTTACATTCCTACATGGAAAGATGATGTGTATGATTCATGAGACCTCAGTATTAGGGTAGCTGAAGGGAATATGCATATATATATATGTTTATGTATATATATATATGTATAAGTGAATGTGTATGTATGTATATATCTATGTGTATACATACATACACATATATATATATATATATAAAGAGAGAGAGAGAGAGAGAGAGAGAGAGAGAGAGAGAGCAGACACAGGGTGAGTTGAAGATGAAGGGAAGATATCTAAAAGGAATAAAATCAAATTAAGGGATAAGAGAGGAACATATTGAGAGAGGGAGATAGGGAGAGATAGAATGGGGTGGATTATCTTGCATAAAGGTGGCAAGAGGAAGCAGTTCTGTGGGAGGAGGGGAGAGGGCAGGTGAGGGGGGAATGAGTGAATCTTGCTCTCATCAGATTTGGCCTGAGGAGGAAATACCATACATACTCAATTGGGTATCTTACCCCACAGGAAAGAAGAGGGAAGAAGATAAAAAAAGGGGGGGATGATGGAGGGGAGGGCAGATGGGGGTGGAGGTGATCAAAAACAAACACTTTGGAAGGTGGACAGGGTCAAGGGAGAAAATTCAATAAAGGGGCATGGGTTGGGAAGGAGCCAAATATAGTTAGTCTTTCACAACATGAGTATTGTGGAAGGGTTATACATAATGATACACTTGTGGCCTATGTTGAATTGCTTCACTTCTTGGGGAGGGTGGGTGGGAAGAGAGGAGGGGGGAGAATTTGGAACTCAAAGTTTTTAAAAACAGACGTTCAAAAAACAAACAAAAAAAGTTTTTGCATGCAACTAGAAAATAAGATACACAGGCAATGGGGAGTAGAAATTTATCTTGCCCTACAAGAAAGGAAGGGAAAAGGGGATGGGAGGGGAGTGGGGTGACAGAAGGGAGGGCTGACTGGGGAACAGGGCAACCAGAATATACACCATCTTGGAGTGGGGGGGGAGGGTACAAAGGGGGAGAAAATTTGTAATTCAAACTCTTGTGAAAACCAATGCTGAAAACTAAATATGTTAAATTAAATAAATAAATTAAATAAAAAAAAGAAAAAAAACAAGTGGGAAAAGGACCAATATATACAAAAATATTTATAGCAGCTCTTTTTGTGGTAGCAAAGAATTGGAAATCAAGGTGATAACCATCAATTGGGGAATGGCTAAACAAGTTGTGGCATATGAATGTAATGGAATACTACTGTGCTATAAGAAATGAGGAGTAGAGAGACTTCACAATAACCTGGAAAGACTTATCTGATGCTGAGTGAGGGGAGCAGAACCAGAAGAACTTTATACATGATCACAGACACACAGTATCTGTGATGACTAACTTCGATAGACTTAGCTCTCCTCAGCAATGCAAGGTTCTAAGACTGCTCCAAAAGACTCATAATGAAAAAAGCTAGCTACATCCAGAGAAAGAATTATGGAGTCTGAATGCAGGTTGAGGCAAACTATTTGCTCTCTTTTTTTTTCTTTCTTCTTTTATGATTTTATTTCTTCTTTCTCATGGCTCATTCCATTGGTTATAATTCTTCTTTACAACTTGACTATTGTGAAAATAAATTTAATGTGAAGGTATATGTAGAACATATATCAGATTACATGCCGTCTTGGGGGGAAAGGGAGAGGAGAAGGAGAGGGAGAAAATTTGGAACTCAAAAACTAGTGGAACTGAGTGTCGTAAACTAAAAATTAAAAATAAATTTAAAAAAACTGAGCATTTCCTTCAATTATTTCAAAATATTCTGAGAAGGTCTCCATAGGCTTACCTGAAGTACATGCCAAGAAATGCATGAAATGAAAGAGCATTATGAACCCCTGATCATTCTGGGGTGAGAAGGGAGAGACTGTCCACTTGGGGAGCTCACTGTAGCCTCACTACAGCAACAAAGTGATTTCCAGGGAAAGTGTTGTGAGATATCTGAGGAGGGAGAGATCACTTTCACCTGGGCAGGAAAGGGGAGGGATGAGGCTTCATGTAAATAAATCCATGGAACACCAGAAAATTAAAAACAACTCTTTTTTGTCCATGATATGAAATTATTCATGAAACATATTAACAAGAAATTGTATGCCAAGAAGAGGTGGACTGGTCACACAACAAGAGCAAGAAACGACAGGTAAATAGCCAGAGTTCTCTATTAGCATCAAACATCACTTAAATCCAATTCACTCCCTTGTCATGGCATCACCTCCCTGATGTCATGATCCTCTTCGAAAACAAAGGACAAACAGAAAAAACAATATTAAGAGAAAGCAAGGAAGGTCTAGTGGCAAATCTTTAAGAGGACCTGGAGAAGGCACCCACAGGATGAACAAGGATGGATAGGTCTCAATCTGTACCACTGGAGAAAACTCTCCAACCTATGAGACCACAGAACCATTTTACTGTCTGAAATTTTATAAGTAAGAACGAGAAAAGAAATGAGACGACAGAAATCATCATTTGGCTTTGGCTTTGGCTACCACTTTCAGGAAGAAAATTAGGGTGGAGCTCTAGAAACAGATACAGCTGACTTTCCCAGCTAGAAAGGTTGCATATTATCAATTCATCCAATCCCTCACCTCCGCCACTTCACAGCACTGTGTGATGTTATACCTACCATAAGTTAAGTCAACAAGCATTTATAAAGCTCTTACTATGTTCTAGGCACTGTGTTAAGTACCGGGAATACAAATACATTCAGACTGTTTCTATTCTCAGGGAGTTTACATTCAAATGAAAGTAGAATGGTACATTTAATAGGGAGCTTAACAGCAATTGGGAGTGAGGGAAGGGAAAATGAAGAATGGCTGGCTAGACCCTTCCTTAAAATGGAGGTTTGAGAAACAATTCACCCATTAGACAAAAGGGGACCAGAGAAGCAGAAGTAAAAGGTAGTTTATTGTTGTCGTTGTTCAGTCAATTGAGTCGTTTGGCAAAGATACTGGAGTGGTTTGCTATTTCCTTCTCTAGCTCTTTTTACAGATGAGGAAACTGAGGCAAACAGGGTGACGTGACTTGCCCAGGGTAGTGTCTGAAGCCAGAATTTAACTCAGGAAGATGAGTCTTCCTGACTCCAGGACCCTCACTCTATCCACTACGCCACCTAAAGTAAACTTGTTGGCAAAATCCAGAGAATGAAGAATGGATGGCCTGGAACCTTTCTCAAAATGAGGGTTCCAGCGCTTTATTTTACAACATTAAGCAGCAATCGGGGATGACTTTTCAGTCATACTCCTAGAGTCAAAGGCAATCTAAAAGTTGGATTAAAAATTTTGCTCATGAAACTCTGCGAAAAAAAAAATAAAGTCTTTCCTGAAGCAAACAAAAGCACACTCTGTTTAAAACAAAGCTTTAAAAATGTCCCTGCCTCTAAGGGACAGGATTTTCCATCACTATTTGGCAATCTCCTCAGAACCCCAAGGAAGATAACCAAGATGAAGACACTCCATCAAACAAAGGAGGAAAAAAAAACATATTTAAAGAAAATTAGATTCCACACAAAGCCCTCCAATGTGCTCCAAGGGGATTTTGCAGTATTGGCAATTGGTTTTAAATCTACGAGCCCATGACAAGGACTCAAAATGCTTTCTTTTCACAGAGATTTTGTTTCTAATAATACTTCTTGTCACAAGACTGCATGTATGTCACACGAGGTGCCCAGCTGAGACCATCTTTTGTAGGAAATAGCTGGTGTAGCCAGTGAATTCCCCACCCACCTATCCAAGACCTACACAGATATGGATAGAGACAAGACCCGAAATTTAACTGAGAAAGGAAATTCCCCAACACTAACCGAGGTTGGTCTCTTTTCTTTAACTTATACTTTTAGAGACAAGATTCTAAACTTTTTTTTTTTTTTTGTCATGGGCCCCCTTTGGCAGTCTGATGAAACTTATTCACCCCTTTTCAGAATAATGTTTTAAAATAATTTAAAGAAATGCTAAGCTTCATTTAGAGATTAGTGACAATAAAGATGTCTTTTTTTTTGGAGGGGGGAAGGCAATGCAATTGGGGTTAAGTGACTTGCCCAAATAAGCGTGTCAAGTGTCTGAGGCCAGATTTGGGTTCAACTCCTCCTGACTCCAGGGCGGGTGCTCTACTCACTAAGCCACCTAGCTGCCCCATCCATGTGCACTCCCCTCCCTCCTCTCCCCTTTCCCAAAGCTATCCACAAACTCGCAAGGTTAAGAACTTATGTCTCAGAACATTGCTTCAAGGTTAAGTGATAATAATAATTAATAATAATAGTGTAAGTTAAGTAATAATGCTGATAATGATACTGATAAACATAATGGCATTTATATAGTGCTTTAAGTTTTGCAAAGCACTTTACATATATGAGGGTAATTTAATCCCGTGAGATAAGATGCTATTATTCATTTGACAGATAAGGAAACTGAGGCAGAGAGAGATTTAAGTGACTTGCCTAGAGTCACACAGCTAGTAAGTGTCTCAGGCTGGATTTGAACTCAGGTCTTCCTGACTCTAATTGTCACACTCTGCCCGTTGGCTCTGCCACCTACCTGCTTCAAAGTGACCTTCCCAGAGGCGCACACCAGTATGTGTCAGAAGCAGGACTCAGACTCTGCCCTTCCTGGTTTTGAGGTCGGCTCCATACCCTCTTTGCCACAATGCCTCTCTCAGACCCAGGTACCAATCATGAGAACTTTTCGAGGATCATTTATCGCTTCTTAGTCTGAAAACCATGAACTTCTAAACTTTTGCTCAGGCCTAAATTTTCAGCTATTATTCATGATTTCAATAGACCCATTTAAAGAATAGCACCTGAATAGTAAATATCAAGACAGATTTTTTTTTAACAAAGTTAAAATGATGAGATTTTATTTGGGGAGACAGGGTATTTACTGTCCCCAAAGCTATCTTGATCATCTTTTCACTCCTGACTATTTATTTCTTCAACTACTTGGTTCACAATTGCAGGAAAGATTACCACTTGAATGCTCAGCATCCTGATATAAGATAGAAATGAACATTGATGAAAATAGTACCAGCTACATCTCTTAATGAATACAGTCTTTCCCCTTTTTTCTATAGCCCAGAATAAATAGCAACTCAATTTCCTCCAGATTCATGATGCCAATGGTGAAAATGTGTGCTGTGTCTCTCTCTCTGTACCTGCAGAATACTCTTGTATCCTGGTGCTAAAAACTTCAAGGAAGGGCAGAATCAGAGTCTGAGAATGTCCATTTCCCCTGCTCCTTTCCACATACCTGGTGTGCAACTCATCTCTCTCTATAGCTCCCTGAAGGGCACCTCTCCTCCCCCACCCCCAACCCCCACTTGGCTAGTTCCAGATACATCCCAGATGTTGACGTGATGGGGATGGGATCTGAACCCCTAAAAGGAAAAGCCCTGGACTTTCCCACATGGCCCAGGTCCTCAACGTTTGCCTGGGGCAATCAGCCTTTCCCAACTAATTAAATGCCCTTTCATTGTCAGCCCATGGCCCCACCTTAGATCATCACTCCTTAATTCCATATAGACCCCTTCTCTGTTCTCACAGTCTTATGTATAAAAGACCCATCTTGCCTCCATTAAAGGGCTCAGAGTCCTTAAGACTGGCCAATGCTCAGATTCAATCTGGCCCACTTGTCAATACAAGTGGCACAAATATGGCAGATTTTTAGAATCATGCCCACCCTGACCAGTGTTCTTTTTTCTTTTTTAGGAAGAAAATATAATGATTATCATTTCATTGTGGGTTTATGAACCATATTTCACAAGATGCTATAAATGTATATATACATGCACATATATATATATTATACACAAATACACACATATATACACATACACACATATATGTATATCTCTCTGTGTATGTATATATGCATATATGTATACACATACACACATGTTCATTTATCCACAGGAACTCTTTCTTTTTTATTTATTTATTTAACATATTTAGTTTTCAGCATTGATTTTCACAAGAGTTTGAATTACAAATTTTCTCCCCATCTCTACCCTCCCCCCCCACTCCAAGATGGCATATATTCTGGTTGCCCTGTTCCCCAGTCAGCCCTCCCTTCTGTCACCCCACTCCCCTCCCATCCCCTTTTCCCTTCCTTTCTTGTAGGGCAAGATAAACCTCTACGCCCCATTGCTTGTGCCTCTTATTTTCTAGTTGCATGCAAAAACTTTTTTTTTTGGTTTTTGAACATCTGTTTCTAAAACCTTGAGTTCCAAATTCTCTCCCCTCTTCCCTTCCCACCCACCCCCCTACCAAGAAGTGAAGCAATTCAACATAGGCCACATGTGTATCATCATGTATAACCCCTCCACAATACTCATGCTGTGAAAGACTAACTATATTTTGCTCCTTCCCAATCCATCCCCCTTTATTGAATTTTCTCCCTTGACCCTGTCCCCCTTCCAAAGTGTTTGTTTTTGATTACCTCCACCCCCATCTGCCTTCCCCTCCATCATCCCCCCCTTTTTTTATCTTCTTCCCTCTTCTTTCCTGTGGGGTAAGGTACCCAATTGAGTATGTATGGTATTCCCTCCTCAGGCCAAATCTGATGAGAGCAAGGTTCACTCATTCTCCTCTCACCTGCCCTCTCCCCTCCTCCCACAGAATTGCTTCCTCTTGCTACCTTTATGCAAGATAATCCACCCCATTCTATCTCTCCCTATCTCCCTCTCTCAATATATTCCTCTCTCATCCCTTAATTTGATTTTATTTCTTTTAGATATCTTCCCTTCATCTTCAACTCACCCTGTGTCTGCTCTCTCTCTCTTTATATATATATATACACATACATATATACATACATACACATTCACTTACATATATATATATATATATAAACATATATATATGCATATTCCCTTCCGCTACCCCAATACTGAGGTCTCATGAATCATACATGTCATCTTTCCATGTAGGAATGTAAACAAAACAGTTCAACTTTAGCAAGTCCCTTGCAGTTCTTTTTCTTGTTCTTTTCTTGATTACCTTTTCATGCTTCTCTTGATTCTTGTGTTTGAAAGTCAAATTTTCTATTCAGTTCTGGTCTTTTCACTGAGAAAGCTTGAAAGTCCTCTATTTCATTGAAAATCCATATTTTGCCGTGGAGCATAATACTCAGTTTTGCTGGGTAGGTGATTCTAGGTTTTAATCCTAGCTCCCTTGACTCCAGAATATCATATTCCAAGCCCTTCGATCTCTTAATGTAGAAGCTGCCAGATCTTGGGTTATTCTGATTGTGTTTCCACAATACTCAAATTGTTTCTTTCTGGCTGCTTGCAATATTTTCTCCTTGATCTGTGAGTTCTGGAATTTGGCGACAATATTCCTAGGAGATTTTGGGATCTATTTGAGGAGGTGATCTGTGGATTCTTTCAATTTCTATTTTGCTATTTTTTAAGGTATTGTTTTCTTCAGTGTATTTTTCAGTATTTTTTTGGGTCTCCTTTAGCAAGTCATTGACTTGTTTTTATGGTTTTCTTGCATCCTTCTCATTTCTCTTCCCAATTTATCCTCTACTTCTCTAACTTGCTTTTCCAAATCCTTTTTGAGGTCTTCCATGGCCTGGGACCAGTTAATGTTTTTCTTGGAGGCTTTTGGTGTAGGCTCTTGCACTTTGTTGACTTCTTTAGGCTGTATGTTTTGGTCTTCTTTGTCCAGTGCTCTAATAAACTTTGTCTTTGGCTGAAAGAATGCTTGGGTCGAAGGTAGAGCCCATGTGTCACTATTTTGGGGTCCCAGCACCTGTAAACTTCAACAGATGCCAATTTCTTGACTCATCTATCATGAGTCCAGAAGAAAAGACCATTATTACTCCATAACAATGAGGAATTGGTATTTCCAGTTCACAGAGAGGAGGGCATGAGTAGTTTTGATCATGCTTGCTAGGAACATTCACCCTGGCTTGTTCACCAAAAGAAAGGACAAGGGCATGGCCCACCTAACCTTGGCTCTGCTCTTACCTATCCATGAGCAATCGTACTTTCTCAACCCACATCCTTCTGGGTAAAAGTCAGGGGAAAAGGAGGAGGGAGCTGTCCCATGGTCCAAATCCCTGATCTGAGGAATTTCCCAACTGCACCTGAATAGGTAATATGGCACAGTGGTAAAAACACTGACTTTGGAGTGAATGGATCTGGGTTCAAATCCTGTCTGCCATTTGCTGTTTGGGTAACTTTAGACTAGTCATTTAAACTCCCTGGGCTTCAGTTTTCTCATCTGTATAATAAGAGGGGATGGACTCTCAGGTTAGCCCGAACTCTTCTAGGTCTAGATCACTAATCCTGAAATACGCTTTCCATGTTGTTCATTCACAGTCTGTCTTCATTCAGATTTATTTTGAGGATCATCAAAGGTGTTGCTGGCAGCGCTTCCCTGTGTTACATTGGGCAACTTCACTGCAGCCTTGGTTCTGAGCACAAAGCATGTGCACTTTGCACCGAACATTGCCTCAGGCCATGCAACGCCAGCTAATGCTGCCAAAAAGGGGTCACAAGTGGAAAAAGTTTAAGAAGCCCTGATCTAGATAACCCATTAACTGGTTAATCAACTGCTGAGTGATTGAGTTAATTTTTTTTTTAAACAAAATCCTTGCCCTCAGCTTTCTTTGTCTGAAGTCAAAACCTCAACACCACCTAAGTAGGAGAATAGTTAAGATCATTGGAAATTTTCTCTATCACGTTGGTTTTCCTTCTATGTTCTTCAAGGCTCAGCAGCTGAAAATTTAAAATGAAGGAATAATATGTAAAAAACTCCATAGGATGTCCAGTGACAAACACCTACAGAAAGAAATTGCTAATTATAATTGAAGATAAAGATGTATGGGGAGATTTGAACCCTATTTTATACTCTGATGATTCTTAAATTAAAGCTTCCCATAAATAAATATTAACTACTTTGAAGAGAACTTTAAATTGAAAATGGAGGAGGAGGAAGCAAACTATTCATTTACAACCATCATGGGATGGCCCAATAATTCATGAGAGACAGGATCCAGGAAAAGGATCAGTAATAATGTTCTTAACCTCAGATGTCTATACACAAATGCATATTCTGATTAAGGAGTAAAACAAACTTGATATCTTAACACAAGTAGTTATCAATGAGAATTGGTTGCATGAGACTCATGACTATGACAGAGTGATGGAAGAGTGTAGATTTTTCTAAAGGAACGTATTTGACGAAGGGGGCTATAGGGAAGCCTTAGGAGAAAATTCATGAAGTGAAGGGGAAAGCACACTGAAGAGTATTTAGGTGAAAATCAATGGAAGGGAAAAAGAAATGATATTATTGAGGGGAGTATACTACAGACCATCCTAGGTAAAAGGAGAAAATGGATGATGCCTTCTGAAAGGAGAACACAAGGCTGGAAGGAAAGTATGATATAGCAGTCATGGGGTAATTCAACTCTCTGGTCATCAACTGGAATTCTCTGTTTAAAAGCATCACAGCCAATACTTTTTTAAAATTTATTTATTTATTTTTAGTTTCCAACATTCACTTCCATAAGATTTTGAGTTCCAAGTTTTTATCCCATCTCTCCCCTCCCCTCACCACAAGACAGTGTATAATTTGATATAGGCTCTACATATATATTCATATTGAGCCTCTTTTCACATTAGTCATGTTGTAAAGAAGAATTAAAACTAAAGGGAGAAACCATGAGAAAGAAGAAACAAACAAAAAAACAAAGGTAGAGCAAATAATATGCTTCAATTTGCATTCAGACTCCATAGTTCTTTTTCTGGACATGGACGGTATTTTCCATCATGAGTTCTTTGGAGTTGTCTTGGATCCTTGCATTGCTAAGAAGAGATAAGTCAGTCATTGCATATTGTGTCTGTTACTGTGTACGATGTTCTCCTGGTTCTGCTTACTTCACTCAGCATCAGTTCATGCAAATCTTTCAGACTTTTCTGAAGTCCACCTGTTCATCATTTCTTATAGCACAATAGTATTCCATTACATTCATATACAACAACTTGTTCAGCCATTTCCTAACTGATAGGCATCTCCACAATTTCCAATTCTTTGCCACCACAAAAAGAACAGCTGATAAATTATTAACATCTTATACAAAGTACTTAAACCTGGTGTCCATGAACTTATTTTTCAAAAATTTTAATAGCTACATTTCAATGTAATTGGTTTCCTTTGTAATTCTATTTATTTCATTTTATGTATTTTACAATTATTCTAGGGGGAGGTCCAAGGGTTTTCCCAGCCTTTTAAAGGGATCTATAACAAAGAAAAAAAAGGCTAAGCATACCTATCTTAGAGGAACACTATGTACCCTTAAACTGGTTGCTCCAGAAAAGCAAGAAAAATTTTTTGATCCTCCTCTCTTCTGTGGTGACATTTTTCATTTTTCAGAAGATAAGAGAAGCAATGTGGAAAATTTATGATTCTGACCAATAAGGAGGAACTAGTTTTCAGAGCAGAAATGATGGAAACCTTGGGAGGAGGTGACCATACCGTCATTGAATTCATGATGGATAAGAAAGGGAATATGCCAGACAAAATCTGACTTGGACTCCATATTTGGGGGAAGCAGTAGGTTTTAAGGAGTCCAGAGGAAAAAGAGCTTGTATACAATAGTTTAAGATCCCACAGAATTCAGCTCAGGAGGGTCAGAGGATTATCACGAATGGGATTCTGAAGACACAAATACAAGTGATTCTAATAAGAAAGAACAAGGCAGACCTGTCCAAAGAAATACATGTGGGTGTGCAAGGAGGTCACTGACTCAGATTTTTAAAGAGGCATGTAAGGAACAAGAACAGGCGACCGCGGATAAATAAGAAAAACTAGCACAGTCCCATAAAAATCATGTCAGCAATGCAAAAGCCCAGTTGAAACTTACTGAGTGATGTAGAAAAGAAAAGCTATGCTGAGGGCAACAGGATGAGCTGGGGATTGATAGAACCACTGCTTGGGAGGATGGAACAATAATGATATGATGGAGAAAAGGCACGACTAAGGGGCAGCTAAGTGGCAGAGTGGATAGAGCGCTGGGCCTGGAGTCAGGAAGACCTGAGTTCAAATCCTGTCTCAGACACATGCTAGCTGTGTGACCCTGTATAAGTCACTTAACTCTGTTTCCTCATCTATAAAATGAACTGGAAAAGAAAATGGTAAACCACTCCACTATCTTCACAAGAAAATACCAAATGGGGTCATGAAGAGTCGGACCCAAGTGAACAGCCACCAACCTCTCATTTTACTGGTATTGTGTATATGCTAATCCTAATAATAGACTTAGAGCTCCAGGGAACCTTAGAGGAATCAAATTCAACCTCTTCATTTTACAGATAAGGAAACTGAGTCAAGGAAAGGTTAAGTCACTTGCCCAGGATCCTAAAGCTAATTAATGTTTGAGGTGAGATTTAAACCTAGGTCTTCCCAGGAGAGTTAGGTGGTACAGTGGATAGAACACAAAGCTTGGAGCAGGGAAGAACTGAGTTCAAATCCAGCCTTAGACACGTGCTAGCTGTGTAACCCTGGGCAAGTCACTTAACTTCTGTGTGACTCAGTTTCCACATTTGTAAAATGCAGATATAATAGCACCTATCTCCCAGGGTTGTTGTGAGGATCAAATGAGACGATTGTAAAGCACTTAACGCAGGGCCTGACACTATATAAATGTTAGCTATTATTATTGCTTAACTGATGCTTGCCTCAGTTTCCACATCTGTAAGATGGGCATGATAAGAGCACCTACCTTGCAGGGTGGTGAGGATCAACTGTAAAACACTTAGCTGGTACCTTGTAGGTGCCATATAAATATTACCTCATTATTATCATTATTATTATTAATTATTCCCAAACCCAAGTCCAGCACTCTCTCCCCTCTTCCATACTTCCTCACTAGTAAACATTTAATAAACGTTCAATGAATGATCTCAAATTCACATAAAAGGGAAATTCTGTTATTCACTATTTACATTAAGATTCGTGGATGTTCCTTGAAAGGATCTGCTCCTTGTTTTTACTAGCAAAACCCCAAACTACAGAAATGAATTGTTTCAGAGAACCCTTCTGCTAGACAGCCCCAGGAAACAGGCTGCATTAAGATTTAATAGCCATCATTAAAGTTTTTCTTTGCATTTCTTTTTCTCATTAAGAAAAAAAAAACAAAACAAAACAATGAACCTTAGTTAACTAAGACTGTCCTCCATCACAAAGGCTAGAACAGAAATGGCAGAAGCAGGTCAGACCCCAGAAATGAACTCGACGAGAACCGTTGGCTGCTTGCTCTCTCTTACCATCTCCTCAGTGAGTGAAGGTCACCGGGGCTGGATGAGTAATGGCAGGGGACTAAGAGAACTGATGGCTGTAATGAAGGAGCCACGGTCCCTGACCTTTGAAAAACCACTGGCAACATGAAAGATGCCACAGGACTGGAGAGAGGAAAATGGATTCCTGATCCTTCAAAATGGGGGGGGGGGGGAGATGAATTCTCCAAGTCATAGAGCAAGGAGCTTGACTGAAATTCTTAGCAAAGTTTCAGAATGTTTATTAAATGGATAGTTTGTGGACCCTTAGAAAGGAGACACAGTCATCTCCTTGAGTCAATTGGGGTTCTGTTCATAAAAAGACTATGTGCCATAGGAAATGGTGAAAAGTGTTTCTACTATTCAAACAGTCCTACTCAGTGTTTTCCATATAGCATGTTCCATCTCCCATCTTTTCTTTGCACTAATTGTATCTCATGCTTGGAATGTTCTCCCTTTTCTCCTCCATGTCTTGAAGTTCATGGTCTTTTGTTAACACTCAACTTGAGGGCTACCTTCTGCAGGAGGCCTTTCCTGGTCCCCCACAACTGCTAGGCATCCCCTCTTTAAACTACCTTCTATTCTTTTTGTATCTATTTTGTTTATGCAAATATGCATTCATATTGTCTCCCCCATTATGGAAGGCTAGGAATGTTTTACCCTTGTCTTTGTATGCCTGCCACCTGGCACAAAGTAAGTACTTAATAAATGTTTATTGGTTGATTAAGAGCAGATTCATGAGGACAAAGGAAAATGACTAAAAACAGAAGAGAAATTTCCTCTATTTCCTCATCTTACCTTGCTGTTGTTGCTCAGTCATGTCTGACTTTGTGACCCCATTTGGGGTTTTCTTGGCAAAGATACTGGAGTTTTGCCATTTCCTTCTCCAGCCCATTTTACAGATGAGAAACTGAGACAGAATTAAGTGACTTGCCCAGGGTCACATAGCTAGTAAGTGTCTGAAGCCAAATTTGAATTCAAGGAGATGAGTCTGCCTGACTCTGGCCTGGCACTTTATCTATCCACTGAACCACCTAAATCTTACCTTAAACTGGCCCTTTGAGGCCTTTCTTTCCCAAAATGTATCACAGAAAGCTCATATAGACATTTGTCACTTGACAGACATTTGTCAAGATTATCCCTTTTCAATGAGTTTGAGGTAGGTTTCTTAAAGTTCACAACTGATCAGGACCCACATCGATATGCTGGCAAGTGTTTAACAACAGGCTTTCTGGGTTAAAAAAAAATAGCAGAACATACTTTTAAGCTGAATCTGCATTATTAGCATTTTCTCATCCTTTTCTTAAGTCTAAACAATCAATAAAGTGGTAGATCAAGCCCTTGTTTATAGCTGTTGGTCAATTTGTGAGGTATAAATGCTCACACTGAAAATCTGACAATCAGTTCACCCAAGCTGGCTCGATCTGGCTCCAGCATACCTCTGACAGTGAAGTCTCCCCCCACCCCCACCCCATTTCACAAGACATAGACTTAACTCTCCAATAGCACAAGTGCTTTTTGATGAATAACACTATACTAAGCACTTTACAATTATTATCTCATTAGTAATCTTTATTTCTCTTCATGCATTCCATTAACAAGTACAGAATCATAGAACATTAGGTGTCAATTTTAATATTCTAAGATTTTATGGTCATTATTCTTTCTTTCTGTGTTCTCCAAAGCCTTCCTCCTCCTTAGCACTCTCCCCTTTTCTGTCTTATGCCCAGTCCCCTTAATCTGACTTCCTTGCCTCTCCATTTTCAAGGTTCCCCTTTCTAGTTACACATTCTAATTTCTCACAAAGCTCTGGCTCTCAAAGTTTGCTAATTTTTTTTCCCTAAATCCTCAAGTGATCAAACAGCAATCCCATTTCAAGTGAGATTGCTTCTGGTTTTGCAGTTTCAACCTAACAGACAGGTAACATTAACTAGAGAGCTGAAGATGAATCCTACAAATTGAGAAGAAAATAAAAACAACAAGTTGGGGGAAGGGCAGAGATAGGTGGGCAGGCTGGATGGAGCTTTGTGATATCTGGCTAAAGTTTCAATAGACACTACACATCCTACAAAAGGAAGTTTTGTAATATAATCTCCTAAGCATTGAGGTCTTCTCCCCCATATGGAAAAAATGCCCAGATTCTATGTTAAAGATTAGTTTGGGGTTCCTCCCATTGGTTCTAATTCTTCTGTGCAACAGGACTAATGTGAAAATATGTTTCATAGGAATGTACATGTAGAACCTATATCAGATTGCATGCTGTCTTGGGGTCGGGGGAGAAAATCTGGAACTCAAAATCTTATGGAAGTGAATGTTGAAAATTAAAAATAAATATTTTTTTAATTTAGTTTATAGGATGGTCTTTACAGCAACCCAGTAAGGTAGGTGCTATCATATCTCCATTTACAGATGAAAAGAGTCTGGAAGACGTTAAGTGACTCTCCCAGAGTCACACAGATAGCATGCGTCTGAGACAGGATTTAAACTCAGGTCTTCCTGCCTCTAAGTTGTGCAGTGGATAGAGTGCCAGGCCTGGAGTCAGGAAGACGCATCTTCTCAAGTTCAGATCTGGCCTCAGATACTTATTAGCTGTGTGACCCTGGGCAAGTCACTTAACCCTGTTTGCCTCAGTTTCCTCATCTATAAAATGAACTAGAGAAGGAAATGGCCAATCACTCCAGTATCTTTGTTAAGAAAACACGACTGAACAACAAATTTTTGTCTCTAATTCTAATACTTTATCAAATACATGATTTAGATCCTCTAATCAAATAATGACGCATCTCCAGTATAGGTTGTACTCAGGGTAAGACATTATCTGACAAAGTTGGCATTACTTGGCATAACAAATAGAATACTATATTTGGAGTCAGAAGACTTAGGTTCAAATCCTACCCTTACAAACCTTAAAGAGCTCTATAAAAGCCAGTGACTACTATTGTCCAATATTGCCACTATCATATTGTTTTGCAGTCCCATTTTTGTACCGTAGGATACATATATATAATTAGTCATTTTTCATTGGAGAAAGTTACATTTAATCTACATCCCCATTTTCATAGCATAAATTAAGCAAATGAAGGAGAATGAATGGGAAAGGATGAAAGTATCATCTGTTCCTCTGAAACTGCATCAAAATAGAAACTGCATGCTCAACACCCCAAATAGTATCAAACACAGGTCAAGGTCTCCAATCTGCAAGGTCAAAAGTTGCTCTAGAGAGGCAACATTTGTGACATAGGTGGCCTGTCATTTATGACACTCTATCGCCATCTTCTGGAAGAAAAAACCAATAACACAAAGTCATGTGCAAATGCAGAATTCCAGGTGGAAATGATGCATTTTTCCAGAGGACTATGGGATGGGAGGCTTAAAAGCCTGTTTCACAATTCTGATTTTATCTGCTTCAGAGGATGTCAAACCTAGGTGCTGATGTGCATTTTTTGGTCCAGATCTGTGATTTCATTAGTGTAAAGGAACCTTCGGGTAAAGAAATGCCCTCAAGCAATGCATATTGGCAACTCTTGAACAGTTCATAGCCTTAGACCATTTTCAAGGACACTGAGAAGTGAATAATATCACCCAAGGTCACACAGCCAGCGTGTAGCATAGGCCAGACTTGAACCAGGCCATTTCTGACTGTAAGAGTGTCTCTCATTTACATTCCTGAGAGGGAAAAAAAAATCTGAGTTCCCATTTAGGATAGTTCCATTGGTTCACATTGGCCAGAGGCAGCTGGTGAATTTGGTGTAAGAGAACCTCTACATACCTCAGTTTCCTCATCTGTGAAATGAGCGGGTTGGACCCTAAAGTCTTCAATATCCCTCCCAACTCTAATTCTATGATCCTAAGTCACATCCTTGAATGAGCACAGTGAGAGACCAGCTAAGGGAGAGGATTTCCATGCTGTTTGCTAGAATGGAAATCCTTCATATATTTGGATGTAAGATTTCAGTAACTGGCAAGATTTACCTGGAAACGATTCTATAGCAAATCCAGGACGCTCCTAGAAGGTATTTGGGATTATTTTTCCATATTATCTTTAAGCTGTCCTATAGTTTTTAGCATACATCAATCTAAAATTGAATCAAATACACTGGCCAGTATGACACAGAGGTCAAAAATCCTTCATTAAAAAAACTGTAATCGACTAGATATGAAAAAGATCTCAGATCGGTGACACGATAGAAAAAGCCCTGAGTTCACATCTGGATTCACATTTCGCCTCTGTCCTAGGCTAAGTATACAACCCCCAAGCAAGCCACTAAAACCTCTCTAGACCTCAGTTTCTCAATCTGTAAAATTAAGGGGTTGAGCTAGATAGCCTTCCAGTTCCCTTCCATCTCCAAATCTATGATCCTAGGATCGGCTTAGTCCAACTCCCTCACTTTTACAATCATCCTGATGTGTATCCAGCCACTGGACCCAGATGTCTCCAGAGGATAAAATGAGGCTGGAGACTGCATAGCCCTCCCTAACTTAAATTCAACTCACTTGCACATCACGGCATCACCTTTCTGATATCATGGTCCTCTTGGAGAACAAAGGACAAAAAACAACGACAGAAAAGGAAATAGGTCCAAAGAGGTAATTTAGTCAAAGTGACAATGGAAATGAATGGTAGAGCTGAGACTAAAGGTCTCCTGGCTCCCAGTTCAATGCATATTCTACTACCCTACACTGGCTCCCCTTGATCATCTTTGCTTACAAGGGTTTCTTAACCTAGGGTCCATGAACTAGGTTTTGTTTTAACATATTTATAGCTATTAATATAATCGGTTTCCTTTGCAATGTTATGCATTTTATTTTATACTTTTAAAAACATTATCATGAGCAAGGATTCATAGACTTCATCAGACTGCCAAAACAGGGGCACAAAATGGTGTGCAGATCAATGTTTAACACCTGGCTTCATGGAAAGGGGACTATACATGAGGAATACTTTTAAGTTTAATCTGTATTATTAATATTTTCTCCATCACTTTCTTAAGTCTAAGCAATCAACAAAACAATGCATCAGGCCTTGAGATGTGGCATTTGCTGATTTTTGAAGTGTAAATGCTCACCCCGAAAATTTAAGTCAGCTTTCCCTATGAGCTAGCTCCAGCATACCCCAGGGTACACCACACACACACACACACACACACACAGTGAATAACCTTTTGTCTACTCAGACTTTACATATAATGATAAATAAGTTCAGTGGAATCCTAGAATCCTTGGAATGTTAAGACTGGAAAGTACCTTCTTTGGTTTCCAGTTGGGTCTGACTTCATGACCCCATCTGGGGTTTTCTTGGCAAAGGTGCTGGAATGGTTTGCCATTTCCTTCTCCAGCTCATTTTACAGATGAGGAAACTGAGCCAAACAGGGTTAAATGACTTGCCCAGGGTCACACAGCTAGTAAGTGTCTGAGACCATATTTGAACTTAGTTCTTCCTGACTCCATGCCCAGCACTCTATCTACTGTGCCACCTAGTTGCCCCAGAAAGGACCTTAAAGATGATTTAGTCATTTTATAGGTACATTAATGAAGTTCAGTATTCACTTTATTTTCAAACTTATTTTGTTTAGTTGGTAGTTAATTCTTTTTTCTTCATCCATCTCCATCACAGAGGGGAAAAGTGCTATTTCCATTCCCTCATTTCTTACAGATGAGGAAACTAAACCCCATAGAGAATAAGTGGCTTGTCCAAGGCTACCAAAGAATGCTCCCAGTTGGTTTATTGAACAACCTAAGGTCAGACATCATCATTTCTGAATGAGGCCCATCAGTAGCATCTGGAGTCCTCTCCTACCTTGCCTTGTCTCCTGGAGCTTCTTTTAGAGTTCCAGATCAGTTCCAAATTCCTAGGATTTGGGAGCCTTTCAGACCCCACTGAAACAACAATCTCCAAAAACAGTTTCCCTGTGTTGTCTTCTAAATGCCTCTGCCTGTTCAACATGAAACTGAAAATACAGAACACGGAATATAGAATTTTGAGACAGGAACAGACTTCACAGATTATTACCTAGTATGATGCCCTCTTGTTCCAAGTCAAGAAGCATTTATTTGTTTGTTTATTCATTCATAAATTCATTTACTTTTTTGCTGGTTAGATAGTACTTTATTTTTTCCAATTACATGTAAAGACAACTTTTAACATTAATTTTTAAAAAATTTTAGTTCCAAATCTTCCCCCTCCATCTCTCACCTCTACCCTCCCCTAAAATGGTAAGTAATTTGATATAGGTTAATATGTTCAATCATGTAAAACATATTTCCATATTAGTCATATTCAAGAAGAATTTATTAAGCACTTACTATATACCAAGCATTTCTCGAAGCACTGGGGATACAAAGAAAAGGCAAAAACAGTCCCTGCCCTGTGGGAGTTGACAGTCTAAGAAAGGAGATAATGTGCAAACAACTATGTACAAATGAGATCTATATTCAGGATAAATTGAAGAGGATCCCAGAAGGAAGGAAACCAGTTTTATGGGGATTGGGAAAGACTTCACTGAGAAAGACTTCTCATATAAGGTAGAATTCTAGCTGAGACTTGAAGGAAACCAGGAGGCAGAGGTGGGAAGGGAGAGCTTCATAGGAGACAAGTAAAGAAAATATACTGTCAAGAGATGGACTGATTTAGTCAAGGAAGAAGGTGGTCAGTACCCATGGATTGTTGAATAGATGGAAGGGAGAAGGTTCTGAAGGGTTTTCCAGTAAGGAAACCAAGAATCAAAAAAGGCAAGTGAATCCTACTTTGCTGGTCAAAGTGGATCACACCCAATACCTTATAAGATGGCGGCTTTGCACACAGAATTTGCTTGAAGGCATCCAAAGAAAGCAGCCCTCCCTTTCACTCCTGGAATCAAGCCTAAATATTCTTTTTTGCTACTTCCACCCGTTATTCCTAGTTTTTAACACCACCCCCAGGGCCAAATTCTTTCAATTCTATAACCCTTGTCAAATAAAGTTTTCCTCTGGTATCCATAGTAATTTCCATCAATATTTTTAAATCCTTATAAAAATTTCCCATTCCCCAGATTCTATACACACAAAGTGTGCATGATGTAACAATACACTTTGATAAGCCTTTATTTAGTGGAATCAAATGGAAACATACTCCTCTATGTTCTTTTTCCCCCTAAAAGTTTAATATCAGGGAGGAGTGGTAGATTACAGCATTACCCCAAATCTTCAACCTGGGGAGAGACCCCACCCAGAGAAAATTGTCAGCATCCCAACCTCCCACTGAACCCATTATTGGCTTGAGAAATTCACTTCCCATAAACACACACAAAATTAGAGGCTTCACTGGCCCACCATCAAATGACTGGAGTCTTTTAAGTCTCTCCAGCACCGCCTGCTCCTCCTACTCCTTTTAAGCCATCTCTTTTTTTTTCTTTGAAGATTCAGCAGTTTAAAATACTGATTTCTGTTTCATCTTCCAGTTATTTGCTGGCAATATATTTCTGCTGTTTGTGTTCAATTATGCCCCTAACTACTGTTGAATGTATTAAAAGGTTGGGATATAAAAAAGTCTTGCAGCCCCATTTATTTATTTTTAGTTTTTAACATTTGCTTTTATAAGATTTTGAGTTCTAATTTTCCCCCTCCCTTCACTTCCTCCTCCCCAAGACAGCATGCAATCTGATATAGGCTACACATGTATGATCATATTAAACATATTTCCACATTAATCATGTTCTCAAAGAAGAATCAAAAGGGAAAAACCATGGGAAAGAAAAAAAATAAAAACAACAAAAAAAGAGAAAATAGTGTGCTTCAATTTGCTTTCAGACTCCATAGTTCTTTCTCTGGATGTAGATAGCATTTTCCATCGTGAGTCTTTTGGAATTGTCTTAGATCTTGCAGGCCCATTTAAACCAACCAGAGTAGCACATCAAGGCAAGAGGGGGATGTGCTATCAGCTCAATGTATAGATAGAGGAACAGCACAAAGTCCAAGAACTTCCAAAACTTTTGTTGATTCCAAATAATAGCAATCTACTTACAAGTCATTTTTCCTTTTAAAATCTAATTTTTTTCAATGAACAAAGATCTATTTCTCTTCCTCCCATTTCCTTGACTATTTTTAAAAAGAAAAAAAAATAGAACTCTTATAACAAACATGCATAGTCAGGAAAAAAAACAAACTTCCACATCAGCCACGATCGACCATAATTGGTCATAATCTAAGTCTTATTCTGCATCCATAGTCCTTTACCTCTCTGTCAGGTGGTAGGCAGCTCTATCATTGGGCCTCTGGAATCATGACTGGTTATATTGATCAAAATTCTTAATTCCTTCAAAGTCATTTGTCTTTACGGTGTCTTTGTTATTGCATACAAATTTTTTTTGGTTCTGCTCACTTCCCTCTGGATCAGTTCAGATAAATCTTCCCAGGTTTCTCTGAAACTGCACTTTTTGGGATTTCCCAAATCACTTTTCATTGGTATTAGTTTAATGTACTGAAGCCTGCATTGCTCTTATGCCTATAATGTCCCTCAGTCCTTGCTTAGGATCATCTTCTGAGGCACTGCCCCCTTTCTTCCACAGGGACTGGGTTGATAGTTGTACTTATTCCCTCTTCCCCTCATCAGAAAGCATTCTAGCATTAATCTTTCTGCTGATCTCCATACCCACATCTCCACCTGTCTATTGGACCCATAAAATTGAAAGTCCCATAGACATCTTATACTCGTGTCCAAAACAACTCATTTTCGTCCCTCCCACCCAGTTTTTCCCCTTCCAAATTTCCCTGATATGGTTGAGAGCATCACCAGCCTCCCAGTCATTCCAGCTCCCAACCTAGGTGTCATCCCCAACTCTTTCCAATCTGCCCCCCATATCCAATCTGTTGCCAAGACCAGCTGATTATACCTTTGCAACACCTCTCAAATACATCTTCTTCTTCCCTTCTGACAATGCCACCACTGGTGTATCACCTTCATCACTTCATGCTTGGACTACTGCAATCACCTTCTGCTTGGACTCTTAAGTCCCTCCACTCCAAGTCTTCCTGTGCTGAGTGAGCAAAGCGATCTTCCTAAAACATGGGTCTGTCCAAGTCACTTCCCTCTACTCTGCAGAACTCCGGTGACTCCCTATTACCTCCTAGATCAAATATAAAATCCTCTGTTTGGATTTTAAATCCCTTTATATCCTGGCTCCTTCCTATATTTCCTCTCTTCTTGGACCTTACTCCCTTCCACATACTCTATGATCCAATGGCATTGGCCACCTTGCTATTTCTTACACAAGACACTCCATCTCCTGATTCTAGGCATTTTCATAAGAAAAATCCCATGCCTGGAATTCTTTCCTTCCCACCTCTACCTCCTGGTTTCCATGACTAAAATTCTACCTTCTGCAAGAAAACTTTCTCAGTCCCCCTTAATGCTAGCTCCTTCTCTCTGAGATTTTCTCAAATTTAACCTGTATATGTCTCATTTGTACACAGTGGTTTGCATGTTGTCCTTCTCCCCTTCCCCCATTAGACTGTAAACACCTTAAGGGCAGAAACACCTGGGACAGAGATGCTCCAGGACATCACAACTACTGAGTTGACTTTTTTGTATCCTCAGTGTTTAACTCGGGGTCTGGTATATAACAAGGGATTAATAAATGCTTATTTACTAGTTGACTGACTCCATTGCCACTGGAACTTGCTTCTGAAAGGTCTAGGTAGATAGTTCCACTTTCCTCCTATCACCAAAAAGCCACCCCATGGCTATCCAAACCTTCCCTGGGTAAGTCATTATCCAGTGCCCACGGGGTACTGTACTGGTAGAGGCCAATTAGTTCCAGACTATTTTAAGCAAAGGGTTACACTTGGCATGCCCCTACTACTGTTTGAGACAGTACCTGCTCTCTTGAGGTCCATGACTCTGACCACTCTGCTTTCAGAACAGGGGGATGTTTGTTACCATAGCTGCTGCTCCTTCGGCTCCTGCTCACTGCTACTGCCCCTACCATGGGTGACAATACCATTGCCTGCTGCTGCTGGGACCAAGCAGTGTCTCCCTAGGGCAGGTCCTGACAGTGCCTCTCTGGACAGGGCCATGAGCACAGCCACTGCCCTCTTATGTGCTGCTGCTACTATTGGGACCTGATTCTCCATCAACTCCATGCCAAAGTTGTGTTGCTCCTTCTGCCAGGGCTTCACTCCAGTCTTCTCTGCCAGGGCCACATGTTGCCTTAAGCCTGAGTTGGGCAGGAATGCTGTGACAGGTGCTAGGGCCTAATTCTGCTCTCCAATGCCACAGCTGAGCATTGCCCTAGATTGGGTTTAGCAATGCCCTGCTATGACAGCCAGGCAGTGACTCCCCTCTGTACCAGGGCTGCATTGCATGATACCAGGGTCACAATCCAAGAAGTCACTCTCATTGGTTCAACACTTTGATGCAAATGTGGGTAAGTAAAATGATGGTGGAACCAAAAACAGAAACAGGGATATCTAAAAAAAAGTTTTGTTTTGGGAAGATACTAAGCTCCAGCTTAGACATGTTGAGTTTGAGTTAGCAATAGGTAGAGATGTCCAGCAGGTAGTTGGTCACACAGGACTGGGATTCAGGATAGAGATTAGGGCAGAATATATAGATTTGGGAGTCATCTGTACAGAGACAATAAATGAACCCATTAGAAGTGATGAGATCATACAGAGAAAGTGTAAAGAAAGAAAAGACCCCTGGGAAACATCCTTGGCTGCAGGTAGGGTGAATAGAGATGGATAGTGATCCCACAAAGGAAACAGGTAAGAAGAAAGTCAGAAAAGTTGTCATATAAGCGAAGGAAAGAGAGCATCTAGTGTTGTCAACAGCATCAAAATCTGAAGGTGGGTCCAGAAGGATGAGAACTAAGGACGGTTCATCAGAATCCAAAGTTAAGAGGTTGTTGGTAACCTTAGAATCATTTTAGTCAAGTGGAAAGAGGGAGGGGGGACTCCAAAATCCTATTGCAAGGGGTTACAAAGTGAGAGGTGAGAAAACAGAAGCAAGGAATATAAAATGAAAGAATAAAAGTTTGGCTAGGACAGGGAAAAGAGATAAAATATTATAGCTCTAGCAGGGTCAAATAAAGGATTTTTAAGGATGGGGATGACCTAGTCATATTTGTTTGTAGTAGGGAAGGAGCCAGTGGAGAAGGAGAAGGAAGAAGAGGAGAAAGAGAGGGAGGAGGATTAAAAAGATACACTCCCAAGGGAGATATGAAAGCATGGAATGAAGGTGCTTGCAGTTCCTGAAAATTATGCTAGGTACAACATTATTTAAAAATACATTTCAATACAGTACATGATATCCTAAGGGCCTACCTCAGTAAATTCTTGCAAGTTAAAAGACCTGAACTCCAGTGTTTGTTTAACCATGCTCCCCAGATTTAAGTGTGCAACCCCTGAAGTATCAGTAAATACTTAAGTGCTTAGGCGGACCATATTCTTATTCATTCATTCATTGCCCCAGTACATCACAACTACAGAATGGAAAACCAAGCTTCTGCTACAATTTGCTTGCATCTCAGAGTGTTCCCTTAGTTATTTATGTTGAGAAGCTGTTTAGGAGCACATTGCCCATCAGTCTAAGTTCTAAGTCATGGACACCATTTGGTTATCAGTTTCCCACCGCAGGGTCCCTCTTTCATATTCATTATCTCACCACAAAATCCTAAATCCTCCTCTACATGGGGGGCCATCCCTGGACTCACTTCTTAAAGAGGCTTATTCACTGAACGCGTGGTTACCTCACCGTTAAGGAAGTACATGAAAAGGCCTGAGCCTAAAAGGGCCAGGGTCTCGCAATGCATCCTGAATCATCTCCAGTCATCCTTATGAATATCAGGCCACTGGACCCAGATGGCTCTGGAGGAGAAAGTGAAGCTGGTGACCTTGCAGAGCCCTCCCTCACTCAAATCAAAGTCAATTGCAAGTCATGTCCTCATTTCCCTGATGTCATGGTCCTCTTTGAAAATGAAGGACAAACGCAACAACCTCTGTCTCCCTGAGACTTCTGGTGAGCTTGACCTTTCCAGTCATGTCTGAATGGCAAGGTCTCAAGAAATCTAAAAGGACTTGTTCATTTGTTTTCAGTTGTGTCCTCCAACTCTTCATGACCGCATTTCAGGTTTTCTTGGCAAAGATATTGGAATGGTTGGCCATTCCTTCTCCAGCTCATTTTTACAGATGGAGAAACCAAGGCAAATAAAGTTAAATGACTTGTCCAGGGTCACAGTTAATAAGTGTCTGAGACTGGATTTAGACTCACAAAGATGAGTCTTTCTGACTCTAGGCCCTGCATTCTATCTAGCTACCCTGAGGTTTCTGACAGGGGTGTTGCAAGGACACAAATGGATTGAATTCTCTGCCTATACTTATATGGCCTGAGTATCAGTCTGTATTCCTTAGTGGTATACCCAGACTTCCATGTTCATCATAATCCTGGCTCAGGAGATAACACCACCCTAAATCTCTTGGGAACCACAATCTGGCTACAACTTGAGAATTTTGTGGGACCAATTCTTTGACTTTATCCATGTGTATCCCTAATATCCCATAGACTAGCAGTATCTCAAAGGCTTGATGGATGAATTTCTTGAAAACATACCACCAAAACTTGGAACTAAAACACTAGCATTAATTAAACTAAAATGTTAACATTAAACTAAAACATACAGCGTGAAAATAACAGCTCAAGAGGTGGCAAACTTTGGAGCTCATTCAGTAGAAGAAAATATGATAGGGTGCAAAGACTTCTGGAACTGTTTTCCTTCTGTCTTTGCACCTCCAGCACCTAGTATGATGCCTGGCATACACTAGGTGTTTAATAAATGCTTATTGGATGTAATTGTGCCTGTTTACTTGGTGCCCCAACCAGGTCCCCATTGAGTAGGAAATCATAAGGATTCATGATCTTGGAAAAGCTTTCTTCATCATGATAAGGCAGGAACCTGGCTACTTCCCAGTATTTGTAGACTAGGACGCTTTTTAGTCCCATTTATCTGATATGGTATGGTTTTCCACCAATCGGTTATCTTGCATTTTTCTCATGATGCCAGGAATGGCATGGTAGGCTGCTATCTCCTGGCTGGAGTGCAAGTGGGGGGCTCAGGCATCATGATGCTGCTTGGATCTCTCAGGGTCAGTAGTCCTGTGGTCCTAACTGGGTGGTAAACACCTTTCACAACATCCCTTTCACTGTTGTGGCTTGTGTCTCTAGGTCTCCCGCAATGGACACTAAGAAGCAGCAGGCCAAGGTTGCCACTGTGTACTGAGTGGCGGCATCATTGATGGCATCAGGTCCATTCCAGCTCTATGAATGTACGGATATAATAACATAACAAGGGGCTACACAGAGCAGCTCTTTCTGCGTGCTGGAGCCAGTTCTTATCAGCTCCGAGACCTGATTGTTAAATTTTCAGTATGAGCGTTTGTGCCTCAGATATCAGCAAATGCTTTAGATCAAAGTGTGACATTGTTTTGTGAGTTCAAATCTGGCCTCAGACACTTATTAGTTGTGTGACCCCAGGCAAGTCACTTAACCCTGTTTGCCTTAGTTTCTCCATTTGTAAAAGTGAACTAGAGAAGAAAATGGCAAACCATTCCAGTATCTCTGCCAAAAAAACCCCGAAATGGGGTCACAAAGAGTCGGAGGACACAACTGAAAACAAATGAACAAGTCCTTTTAGATTTCTTGCGATTTTGCCATTTATACCTTCCTTCCCCAGGAAACTCATCACTGGGAGATCTCATTTTGCTACAAGATTGAATCTGTCTGGTACTCCTATCTCACCAATATCCTCTGGCCCTCTGACTGAAGGGCAGAGCTCCAGGAGTTCTAATCAGGGCTGAACTCAGCATAGTTTTTCTCCCTATTTTCTACCAGTGATGCTGTTTTGGACTTCTATAAAATTCTCCAATATGGCCCTGCATCAGAGCCTTTTTCTTCCACCTCCCACTTTCAGCTTTCCTTTGTGTGTTGTCTTCCCCTATTAGATCATACGCTCTTTGAGGGCAGGGACTGCCTTTGTTATTTATATTTGTATCCCCAGAGTTTAGCACAGTGCCCGGCACATAGTATGTGCTTAATAAATATTTATCAACTGATTAACTAACATCAGTCTATTTGTCAGAGCTTTATCACCTCAATGGGGGTGGATTGTCTCACATTTGTTGTTCTTTGTATTCCCAGGGTCTGGCACTTCATAAAGGTTTTTAAAATTCATTTTCATTCATTCCATTAGCAGGATCCTTGAAGATTTCATCACATCTGATTGCAGCATGAGCACTGTGTCTGCCCTTTGGCTCGGGATTCCTTCCAACCAGATATTCATAGGCAGAAATCACCTTTTAAATGGGGATGAAAAGAGCCGATCTAGTACTTACCTCACAGGTAAGTTCTTGTTGGATTCAAAGGGAGTAATATATTTGAAAGCATTTGGTAAATTTGAAATTCCTATATTGTCAGTTATTATTAAGGGTCAGGGTGACTTTCATGAAATGATGAGAGCTAACATTTCTAAAGGTCTTTAAGGTTTGCAATATTCCAGCTAGAGTCACAGATTTAGAGCTGGAAGACACCTAAGAAACCATCCAATCCTCTCAGTTTACAGATGAACAACCAAGGCCCACAGAGGTTAAATATTTTTACCCAAGGTCACACAGATAATAAGTAACAGAGTTAGAATACGAACTCAGGTCCTCCAATTTCCACTCTAGCATTCTTGACATTTTATTACTCTGGCTCTCAGGCCTGGGAGGATGAGAACGGAGGGAGCAGCAACTTCACAAACCACACTTTGACCTTCAGAACATCCAGGTATATACAGAAAATAGCCAGTGGAGCCAAGGAGACAGACTGGGGACCCTGTGGCTAAAGTCAGGTTAGGATGCCCGTGTAATTATGCTTAGGGGCTCAGGTAGACATTTCAGGTGTGATTTTGAGGATGAGGCCATATGACTTGGTGAACATAGAACAGGGTTCAACTACTCCCTATGACACATAGGACCCACAGGGCAATATGACCTCGGGTAAGTTAGTTCTGCAGGCAATTTCTATAAGCCTGTAAGTTTCCGAGAAGGAACTTACCTACATTAGTAGAGGGAGTGTGCTCATTTGGCGTTTTCTGTCCCAATGTGAATACAGTGTGGGTCCCCTACCTTTGAACAGTGTCCTGTCACTAAGATGACATTTCAGAGGAGAGGAGAGTGCAGATGTTTATGAGGAATACAACATCCATCAATCATAGATTCTGAAAACTCTCCTTTTACTTTAAGATTTAACATATATGGTGGATGAAGATAATAAAGAGAGGTAGGCTTGGGGGCGGGATTTATCATGTGGTGACCTAGCAAACATGCAACCAATAAGCTCAGAGTTGAGGGTGGCATTCCAAGCTTTAACTGATGCTGTGCCTTACCTGGCAGATTTTATTTTTTCTAAGTAGAAGGCAGCAGTAAGAGGGAAGAGAGAGTGAGAAAGCAAAACTTTGCCAGCATGAATGAGCTCCTTGGAATAAATGTTTGCTGCAGGTTTTGAATTTCCATATTAAGTCCTTTATTTTTTTTTTAACTTTTAGGAATATGTTTAGAACCCAAATAAGTTTAAACTCCTATCAGCCAAGAGGAAAGAGTAGGTATGACTACAACTTGCACAAACTGTCCCAAAGCATCAGCTCAAAGGCCACCTTCTAGAAAGTTTTTCCTGAGCACCCCCACCCAACCACTTGGGGTTTACCCTACCTTGATTCTATTTTCTGTGTATTTTATACATATCTATATGTTCATGTTGTCTCCCCTGACATTAAATAAGTTCCTTCAGGGCAGGGACTGTTTCCTTCTTCCCTTGCCTACCCCTCCCATCTCCATCCCCAGTACTTCACTGGCACAGTATCTGCCATGTAGTAAGTAGAGATTTAATAAGTGCTCTTTGATAAAACTGGTCTGGGTACTTTGTAAAACTTAAAAGCCCAACAGAAATCAGTGGTTATCATGGATAGTTCCTCCTCTTCCCCAATACACTTCAACTTCCTTGGGCAAGAAAAATGATTAAAGCTGATAGGTAATAATGACAGCACACATTTACATAGCGGTTACGAGGTGCTGGGCACTGTACTAAGCACCTTATGACTATCATTTCATTTGATCCTCATTGGTAGAAAAATACCCATGTTACAGAAGAGCAGACTGAGGCAAACTTGCCCAGGTTCACACCGCTGGCGTCTGAGGCTGAATTTGAACGCGTCTTCCTACTATTATGTGCCTGTCACACAGTAGGTGCTTAATAAACGCTTGGTGATTGACTCCAGACCCCAAATCAGGTATTAGGTGAAGCTGTGCAACCAAGTACAGGCTCAGGCTCTAAAGGAAAAAAAAATTATAATGAAAACATTATTAATAAAGATTATAAGAGGAAAAAAACCTCAATGTTACTGGTACAGTACCACTTCAAACAGACTCTTGCTTCTTGCAGGTGAAACTGTAGATACCTCCAGGCCTACCGCATCCTTACCTTGCACTTTCAGGATGGGACCCCTTAGCAGACAACTACATGTTCAAAGAACCATGTGGTTCCACACTGCTAAAACTGTAACTCATGAGCTCCCGCCGATAGGTTCACTTCCAGTAGTCAGTCAGTTGACAATTAACTCAAAGCAATGGCATTTGATGGGGATGGGAATAATGAATAAGCAGCAGGGAACAGAGAATGGAGCTTGAAGAATGACGGTGGGGATTCAAGTCATTGGAATGCGGAGGGCACGATGAAATAGGTGTTTATTAAATATTGAGGAATAGGGTTAGGTAGGTTATCAGCATCCCTTAGGGGCTGGCCTCAGAGAAGAGGCCTCTCAGGACCAGAGGTGGCTGTGTGTAGCTAGAAAGCTGAAGGTGGCAAGAAAGCCATCGAGGGGGATAGGACCAGAAAAGGCAGCTGAGAGAGGGAGCAGGATGTAATGGCATTTTCCTCCTTTCCTGACAGGTTATATATGTGACCAAGACACATGAAAATGGGGTTAGAACACCACTGATGTTCTCCCACTGCCTTCCACCTACGTTTACCTCCCAATCTCCACCGAATGCTGCTTTACCTAGAGGCAGCTGGTGGCAGAAGAGATAGAGCCCTGGGTTTGGGGTCAGGAATACCTAGATTGAAATTAAGCCCCAGAGATCTCTGGAAGGGAAGAATGTATGAATAAAAATGAAGATTATGTAAAAAGCAAGTTATCAATAATTTTTTAACCAATACTGAGTACGTAGATTTTTTAAAAAAGATACTTCCATTCATTTTTTCTCTACTTGTTTTATGATGGAACATGTTCTATTATTCGTCCCCATCTCCATCCCCAGTATATATTCTGTGTATTTTATACATATCTAGATGTTCATGTTGTCTCCCCTAACATAACGTTAGTTCCTTGAGAGCAGAGGCTGTTTCTTTCTTCCCCTGCCCCCCACCCCCACCCCAATCTCCATCCCCAGTACCTTGCTGGCACAGCGTCTGCCACAGAATAAGTAGGGATTTAATAAAAATGGTTTTTGATAAGACTGGTTGGGATAAGGAAAGTTCTTTGTAAAACTTAAAGCCCTATAGAAATGAGTGGTTATCATAGATACTCCCTTTCTTCCTTTTATTCCTCCTTTCCTCCATTGTAGACTTACTGTGGTACATGGCACTTTTAAAAATTATTTCCCTTGATACTCTAGACCTTTTCGTTCCTCCAAATAAGTCATCTTTTGTCTAGCTCTGTAGTCACCCCTTGTTTGATTGGTGTAGCTCAATCTGTAAATTAACATTTGGTCATTTTTATTATGTTGGCACAACCCAATCATAAGCAATGACTATCCCTCTAACAGTATCTTGCCTTACTTCTTGAAAGAATATTTTGTAAATCTTATGTACGTAAGTAGGGGCCCCTCTACATTATTCCCCACAACTGATAGTCCTAAATTGGTTCCTGGTTAGGGAAAGGGAGGGGGCTTCCACCAGTGTGCTTACCTTTTAACAGTCAGCCTGGGGACACAATGAGCTCAGAGCAAAGGCATTTACTGGAATGGCATGTCATAAACAATAGCAACACAACATTCCCCGCAAAAAACCTCAGGGCTACTCTCCCACAACTACGCACTATGTGGCAAGAGTAGACATACACAGAGTAGACCGGAAGGGACACACGAGGAAGGCAGACAGATTCAGTAAGTCCTACTTTTGGCACTGCAGAACCCCCAATGTCCTTTCTCTTCTCATGATGTCTTCATGCCGCTCCTCCTGGGTACACAGGACAGACTGCTCTGCTAGGCCTGCTCCTTTGCACAGCTCAGTTCTCAACAGTCAGGGCTTTTTCCTTCTTGACGCACAAAGCTCCTCTTAGCTCATGTCTTGACTCACTGGACCTGGATAGTTTCTTATTGAGGGAGAAGCTCCACTGCAGGACACCATGGCCCTCATGGATGAAGGGGATGCACAGCTGTGAGAGTAAGTGAATCGATCATTGACACTCTAAGTATACCAGAAGACAAAAGGAAGCCGTGACTAAAACTGCCGAGGGCTCTCAGATTCTCCTTGGACAAGCAAGGAACTGGGGGATGTGGTTTTATTGTGTGTCCACAGGAAACAACAAATATCATTTCATAGGACATTTGGTCATTTCACACTACAGCGGTAACTGCAGCTTTATATATCAACAATTATTGCAAAGGATTAGAAAACAGAATTCTGTGAAAAAGTTGACAGGACCCTCCAAATTAGGTCAACATATAATTTAACACTTGGACACTTCAATGAAAAGGTGGGCAGAGGGAAGGATGCCAAAACAATAAAGTGGGAAAACACGGCACAGGATTAAGAAAACAGACAAGATCAAAGTTTTTTAAGCTACACAGAAGTCTTGTACCTACATATTGTGAATATTTTCTTCGAGAGTTGGGAGGCACTGGATGTAGCAAGAGCCAATAATACCACCAAAGAAGGAACTGGCTCTATGTTGGGAAATGATAGCTTACCAATGTGGGTGGTTCCCAAATCAGCTGTGGGTGTGGAGTATGGCTATCAACTGTTAGAATAAACATAAAAATCAGCTCCACATGAGAAAGAATATCAGGGGTAAGATTAATATGGCTCTTGCCTGATCTAACAGTTTTTAATGCTCTTCAAATGAGGAAGAAACATTAACAAAGACCATAATCATTTCTTAAGAAAGTTTAACCTCTATAAACCAACTGCCCCAAAAGCCTAGAAGCAGAAGCAGCCTCCCCCAACAAATGCTTGATTTCTTGGCCAAGAAGGTGGGCCAAAGTAAGAGCAATTTAGAAAACCAAATCATTTGTGAAATCTTATGGAAGACGATGGATGATCATGAAAAGTAATAACTCACAAAAGTGAGAAGTAGAGTAGTAAAAAAGCAAATTACAAAGTTCAATGACCAACTTGCATGCAAAGTCATTCTGAATACATGAGAGAAAGATAGGGAAACAGCCGCAAAGATGAAAAAGATCTGTCGATGTCTATAGGAATCTATTCTTTTAATCAAGGAGAGTGAAGACACTATGTATAGACACTAACGGAGAGACAGATGCACGATGAGCAGTATAAGGAAGTAGAAATGGCACCAAGGAAAAGAAGGATGGGAAAAGCAGTTGAACTAGACCTCCATGCTGGAAAGGATGCAATTTTGTGAGCATTCTGGGACTGACTCTCAAGATAATTCAGAGGATGGCAAAAGCTTGGGAAAAATCCTAGACATTATCACCACTGAAAAGAGGTGATCGAGGTATCACTAACTACCAACCCATAGGTCTACTTTGCAATCTTCACAAAACATTTAAGAGAATGAGTTACGTAGACCAACAGGGACATTCCAATGGGCACACTTTTGCATCAATAATCCTTAGTTTTACATCTTTACAATCACACAATTTACTTAAAGTACAGAAGAAAACAACTTCAAATTCTGCTTGTTTGTGGATTATGAAGTATTTGATTCAGTAGAGCAAAAACCCATTGCTTAAATTTAAAGGCTTTGCTCCAACAAGGTGTCTCCCAAATAGATATTAAAATAATATGAAATTATTGGAAAGATGTCACAGGAGAGAGAACTTTGATTAGCAACCCTCTGACTGTAAATAACAAGGGAGACATAAAACAGGGAAATCTACATTCATTAAAGGTGTTACCATAGTCATGGAGGAAGTACAGAATAGAGTCCAAATAAAGAACAGATTCCTTATTTTTTTTTAAATTAATTTAGAACAGATTCCTTATAGATGGTAGTAAGGGTCCTATTTTTGGGCAGCATTATATTGATTGCATTCAGTCCCAGAACATCATAGAACCTCCCATTTCCTTGTCTGTAAAGAGAGGGGAGATTAGGATAGATTAGGCTAAGGTCTCTTCTAGATCTATAATTCTATGATCCTGAGATTCATGATTCAATATAGTTGAAAAATCCAGGAAAAAATAAGTGGAGGAAAGCCATCTGTTGTTATTGTATAGCCTACAGAGCTAGTCTTATAACACTATATCACTCTGATAGATGCTGCAGGTAGACGATGAACCAGGTCCAGATTCTAATAGGAGAGAGCAGGCTACATCGCATTTGGGAAATTGTACAATGCTGATTGATAACCTCAAGCTTTTCCCTGAAACACGGTTCATCTTCTTAACATCAGAGCCTCTAAAGAATATGCTCCCTGATTACTCATGTAATACCTAGAAATCTAGATAAGAGCCACCACCCCACCCTCCCGCCCCAGCCCATCAAGTGGACCCCTGGTGGAGGGTTAACAAGACGTCATGGAATGAGGAACCATGAATGAGAATAAGACATAGTGTTAAGGAGTATGCATGGGTTGCAATCGGCACAACTGGAGATTAATACTCACATGGTTTACCTGGTGGACAACTGAAGTATCAAAATGTAGTCATAAACTTTACAAGCTGTAAGAAAAGACACTTTGATAAACAAATTTTCACTTTACATGATTTACTTACGAATGCAAACTCAAGGCATAAATTTTAAGATTAATAATCAGACCTCTATAGGGCAATAGTAGCTTTGAGCATCTAATTTTTATTTTCACAGGACTTAACCAATTTATAATTTTTTTTTCACTATTATCAGTTGCTACTAGGTTTTTGAATGTGATAAACATCTACTAGGACTAAATTAGGGGTAACTTGCTATTCCTTTAAATGTTAACTATATGCAGATTTCTTAATATTTTTTCATGCACAGGCTGACCATGTGAAACCCTTCTAAACGTCAAGGGTTACCAAGTGCCTACGCCACAGTATACTGGAAAGCACGGGGGGCTAGGAGGTAAGAAATCTTGTTTTCAAATTCCCACTCCCAATCTACTTGCTAATGTGAACTTGGGCAAATCACAGGCTGCATCTCAGATTTCTCATCTATAAAAAGAGGATGCTATTTGAACGGCCCATCTCAAACACTTGTGAAGAAAGCATTTTATAAAGCTTAAAATGCCACAGACTTGAGTTTACCTAATGCCAAATAAAAAATAAACTCCTTAGACTACTATTCAGGGCTTACTACAATATGGTCAACTTACAGAATCATAGATCATAGTATATTTAGGGTTGCAAGAGTCTTGAGAGAATTTTTATTTCTATTTATGAATCTTTAACAGAAGGCAACTGGAATGAAGTTACTTCCAAAGTCGCATTACAAGTAAGGGGCAGAAGTAAGACTAAAATTTGGGCCACTGGACTCTAAATCCAGTGGTTTAATGAAGCTCAATGTCATATAGTGAAAAGGCATTGTATTTAGCTTGGTACATAGAATCTTGACTCTGGTATGTAGTACTTATGTGACCGTAGGAAGTCACAACCTCTCAGGGTCTATTTCTTCTTGAAAAAACTGGAGCTTGGAGAGGGTTGGTTTGATGATCTCCAATATCCCTTCTACCTCTTAATCTATGGTCTGATGAGCTTTCCAGCACTAATTCACAGTACTCCGTATCATACAAACCTATATACTAGCCTATCTCACCCTGACATCTCACTTCTTTGGTTTTGTTCATACCGTCCTTCATGCCTGAAGTCTTCTTCAACCCCCATCTCTCCTGACTTTCTGTACTTTCTTCAAGGCCCAGCCTCCATTATGAAGCCTCCCCACCTAGAAATGATTATCTCAGCACCTAGGACGATACTGAAATTTGGAGAAGAAAGCAATACCGTAACGAAACATACCAAAGAGAGAGAGAATCTTCTCAGTTCAGTTTTCCAACACTAAGATATTATCTAACTGGTTTGGCAGCATTTCATAATACCATAGGCTTTCATTAGATTGTCTTTTAAAAGACAATCTGGTCATAGCAGCTGTTTTAACTTGTGTGTGACCACTTTCAGGCCCAGCCCTAACATATCAAGGGAGAAATTCAACAGCAATCCTGCACAATATCTGAAAGTACAAAATCAGTTGGTATTTGGTCTATTAAATCATCAACCTTCTTCCTCCAGTACGCCAGATTTCCTTGCTCATTAAAGCAGCAATAAGAGTGGCAAAATCCCATTGGTGAAAACTTTAAAACACCTAAAAATGTCTATTAGTTCTTATGCAAAGAATTGACATCTTGAGGGGGAACATTCCCAAAATACTCGGTTTATAACATTGCTTCTTAAGTAATAGGTAGGAGAACAGCAGGAAAAGTCACAAGCTCACAAGGAGACTGGTACCTATACTATACTCTAGTAGGAATATTCTCCACCCTAGGTTTTAAGTTACATGTAATGGGCTGTTTTAGGTCAGGTTTGTGTTGGACCTTTCTCCTAAACACCCTAGTTTCTATTACACTGCTCTACACACAGCAGATAATAAAAGCATGATCGTGACATGGAAATGATTGCCAGAAGCCATTACTTTGGCTTGAGACCAATATCACATACAATTCCAACTAAACATCTGTGTAAGTCTACAGTAGCTAAGAAATTTGAACTAGAAATGTTAATTATACTCCAGGGGGCTTAAGAGTTTAAAGCTCTTGATTCTGAAGAATCAAAAATCCAATAAAGTCAGGTTGGTACTTATTTTTCTTAACCATTTGCAGGGGAGTTGAAACAGCATCTTCCAAACCCATCAACGTCCCAATGGCTGTAAATTATTTTTCAGTCCATCAATCATTTATTAAGTACTTACTATGTGCAAGCCACTCTGCCAGGCACTCAGGGATACAAGCACAAAGAATGAAACAACTCCTACTGGGCCCATTTTAAAATACTTGGTAAATAAAGCATTCAGTTTCTAAGTTCAACATGGTGGGCTCCCCTAAGTTTCACGCTTCCCAACCTAATGTCACTATAACAGAAAAAAGGTTCCCAGAAGAAATAATTTCTATTAGTGTCTATCACCACGCTTCATAGTTATGTTTGATGTGGTTTGGGTGCTTAAAGCTTCTGAAAAGATCAACAGACCCTCGGATCAAAATTAGGAAAAAAAAAGCTGATGACTCATAAGACACACATGTAAGAGATTAACAGATATTTTCAGATCCCTACCACAAGAAATTCCCTTCAAAAACACTTTAACATATTTGCCATAGCCCTAAAGGAAAAGATGCTAAAGTTCAAATTCACATGGTTTAGGATTTAAAGAGTTATAATTTGGTATGCCTTCGATAGTATCATTGCTACGTAGATGACTTCCCCAGAGTTAAAAAAAACACAAAACTGCCCGTGTATTTTAGAAAGTAAATAGATTAACTATCTTTTATTGAGAAGGGAGTAGATTGTTAACAAGTCCACTTTTAGCATCTTCCTCAAAGGATTCCTTCCTCTCAGAATTGTTATTATTTTGTGAAATCTCTATTCCAAAGTATTCAAATTACTTCCCGTGTGCCTCCTTTATCTTCACACACTCGTGTGAGACTCAAAGAGAAATTACTGTCCCTATTTTATACCTGGAGAAATAGGAATGCAGTTTAAGACACTGACATGAGATCTTATGACCTAATAGCAGACTAAATTGAAGTTCAAAACCTTCCACAAAACTCTGCTGAATCTGCTTAGTGAAGAGGGGAAAAAATATAAAGCTATTAGTGCCTTAAAATGTCAGAAATTGGTATTTAAATAGATTGAATACTTATTACCTTCATGAATAAAAAGGTCCTATGTGTACACATACTCATTCTATACAGTAACACACATATAATGGTGTCTATCTACATATACCCCCTTTCTGCAACTCTCCCCCCACCCCAGGACAAATAGGCATGTTCAACTACCAATTTCAATTTTGTAAAAAGATCTATTTGCATTATTTTTTTTTAAAAAGAATTTCTTTTAATTTAGTTCAAAATTTGGGTTTGTTTCCTCATCAGTACAAGTTTCTTCCAGATCTCAATCTAGTATACCGGGGAACAACATGAGCAAAACAGCAGTTTCAGCATTAAACCACATTTTTATATGCTGCTCATCTTGCAATGAAAAAATGCAGTTAAGATATAGGATGGTACTGATATTAGAAAACCATGTAAATTACTTAATTTCAGTAGGCTTTAGCATTTAAACATGAAAGAGAAATCACTTCTAATAATCATCTTGTATTTTCCCAACTGATAGACACAATCTAAAGTAATGGATTTTGTTTATGAACTATGAGAAGTTAACCATGAGCTCATTTCTGGAGACCCACCCCCCCAAAAAGCTAATTCAGCCCAATATTGTCAGTAGCTTCAGCACATAAAATCTGGAATGATTTTTAAAATATCAGGGTGACTATAAGCTAGGATAGTTTGCTGGCTATAACTTCGATAACAATCGATAAAAAATGATTGTCATTGGAAAAACAGAGAGGAGAGCTATCATAGTTTTGTAAAAGCTATGCAAATTATTTTTAAAAGTTAAAAAAAATCGTGCGTGTGTGTTGTGTGCGCGTGTATGTGTTCAAGAACATAAGCTGTTACATTACAATCCTTAAAGCTGTTCAATGAGCTATTGATATGAAGTTAGTTATCTATTCTAATTTCAGATTTCTCAAACTGGGGTGAACTCAAAAATCCTATGAAGCATTTTTACTACATTGACTCCAATAAACAACAAATTGCTGACTGAGGTCCAAAGTGAAGGGATAAAACCATAAAAATCTGAAATATGTTCAGTACTCAAAGTACACCTTAAGACTTTATCAATAAGTCACCTAAGTAAGAATTCTTATAAACTCACTTTGGAAAATGTATTTTCTTTTCTGTGAACATAACAAATTTATATGCTGCTCCTTTGGAGGAAAACACTATCTAGATAATATAAAAAGGGTTACGCAAAATCATTCAGCTAAGGTGGTGAGGCCAAACATGTTCAAGAAATCCTAACTTGATAGAAAATATTGCTCCCTATTTTGAAAAGCAGAGGGAATATGAATTCACTTTATAGACCATGAGGTAAAATAGCCTCATTTTGTCCGTTTTGGAAAGCAATTAGCCTCAATGCATTCATTGATCAGATGTGATTAGAGGGCTTAGGGGTGATACAGGCCTCAGGCCTCTAGGCACAGAGGTGGTAAACAACAGGTGAGGAATGAGGCAAACATTTTCAGACAGGCTCGATGCATTGATTTGTCGTGCTTGACTGAGCTTGTTATAAGGGAGAGTTCTGAAGGAGGAAGAGTCGCTGGGAATTGAGTTATGTAAAAAAAGGATCAATAAAACATTGTTTTCAAAGACCACTCACACCATGTTGAATTTTTGCAACTTCTAGCATGAAAAGATCTTTACTAATTGATCAAAGTAGTCCATTGGCCAAAAAATCTTTTCTTGAGTAACTGTTGCTTCATTTTTAGGTTTACCTATGTTCAATATGCTTTTTTATCATTGATATCACTAAAGGGTAACAGCAAATGTCAAAACAAAATTTAATATTATGATGCCATCCGAGAGAGCTGCAACATTTGATCTGCTACAGGGCAACTTGAAAACTTTAATATTAAGCAAAAACCTAATTAAACAGAATATTTGAGATTTGAGGTATTCATTTAAATTTCCTATTAACTTTTTGAGAATTTTAATATTAAGCAATACCCTGATTAAACAGAGTATTTGAGACTTGGGGTAGTCAATTAAATTTTCTATTTGACTAAAATTTAAAAGAAAAGTCCTATTTCAAACTATTACTTAAAGTGCTTTTAAAAATGTTAATAGTTCACTTTCCTTTTTAAGTTAAATACAGTATAATAAACTAAGGATCTTAGGGTATTTCATAGCCATAGCAATCATTAATTATTATTATACAGCTCTATAAATGGTCTAGGGCATTGGGATAAATCTGTACAGATTGTAGATGTCTTTTCAATGTTGGTGGCTTGAAGAGGCCTCTGATGTTACATTTGCTTGTTGCTCGCCTTTATGGTAAGACAAGTGTAAAGTTAAAACATTATTAGCTAATCTTTTGTACTCAAAAACTGTCAAATTTTAATAACAAACTTATAGCCAAATTATTTAAGCAACTTTCAACCTCTATGAGTTAACACTATTTATAGGGACAACTGGGGGCAGCTAGGTGGCACAGTGAGTAGAGCACCAGCCCTGGAGTCAGGAGGACCGGAGTTCAAATATGACCTCAGACACTTGACACATGTACTAGCTGTGTGACCTTGGGCAAGTCACTTAACCCCAAATGCCCTGCCCAAAAAAACCAAATAAATAAATAAAATATAGGGACAACTATTTTATAGCTGTCTTTGGGTCAGAAGGATATAAATATGCAACAAGTATAAGAAGTCAAAATTATACCTGAGTTCTTACAAAACTTGCCATTTCAAATTTCCTATTTCTTAAACTAGCCATAAATGAAAAACAGCCTACCTGTCTACCCCAGTGAAAAATCCTACTAACCAAAGTTGGAAAATAAAACTTTGAATACTCTGCATCTTACGTTTTCTTTTGGCTTTCACAAGCAACCTAGTTATAGACTCGCTAAGTAAAATTGCGTGGAGTTCACTGAAATTAAAAGTTGAGGTAGGGATACCCAGGAGGGAAAGTAGCATAGAATCCTAAATCCCCAAGCTGTAAGAAGTCATAGAGAGCCTCTAGTTCAGCCTCTACCATCCATCTCATGAAACTAATATACAGCATCCAGATAAATGGTCTTCGAGCCTCTGCTTCAAAACCTCTAGTGATGGGAAACTCATGATTGCAGTCAGCCCATTTCAGCTTTGGACACCAACCGTTTGTGGGGACTCAATGAAGACTGTGTAAATACATGTCTGTTCTAAACTAGAACATTCACATAGCCCCATTTTTACTGCTCATAGGGAATAGGTTGACAGAGTTACTGGAAAACAGAACTTAAGTGGTAAAAATCACACATGCACTATCATTGAAATGGAGTTCACATGACAAACTACTTCTGCAGCCAAGTAGGTAATTCATGGAACAGCAACATGAAAAAGGGCAATGTTGGCCTTAAGAGTCGAGTCACTGACCTGAGTTCAAATCCTATCTCAAGATAATTATTAGCCGTGGAATCAAGGGCAAGTCACTTAACCCCCAGCATGTTTCTTTGTCTGTAAAAATGAGGGGGATAGACTCAATTGCTTCTAAGGTTCCTTCCAGCTCAAAATCTATGATCTTATAAACTACTTACAAGTGATTGCCTACAACTTATTGCTAACAACTAGTACAGCCTAAGCTTTCCTCATTCTCTTTGATCTTTTTAAAAATAAGATCTTTATATAATATTTACAGAACAATTCTCAGCTGTTGAGGATATATCTATCACTGGCTCATCTCATCAATGTTCTCAATAACTTTGATGAAGATTTATAGAAGGCATGCTTATCAAATTTGCAGATAATGTAAAGCCAGGAGCAACAGTTACTGTTAGAGAGCAGAATCAGCATCTGATTTCCAGAAAGATTGGCAAGGTGGACCAAATCTAACAAGGAAAAAGCTAAGGTTAAATATCAAGTGTTCCACTTCGATTAAGAAAATTAAGTCTAGGATGGGAAAAGGAAGGCTTAACAGTAACTAATTTTTTAAAGTGCTTTCTTACTTCACAACAAACTTATTAAGTTAAATAAACTAATGCCATTTTAGGGAACACAGAGGCATAGAATATTAAGACCAATAGTTTATCTTGTGCTGATCAGGCCAAAGACAGTAACCAGGACTTGAAATCACGTCACATGAGAAATGCAAGGAATTGGGTCAGCTTATCCTTAAAGCAAAATGGGGAGGGGTAGGAGTGGAGCAAGAGGATGGGGACATGACACTGTATGTACCACAAGACAGATGTCTTAAAATATATTTTAAGGGCTATCATCATTAGATTTAGACCTATTCTGTATATCTTCAAAACAGACTTGGAACAAAGGGTATGAGGTACAAGATTTTAGCTCAATATAAGGTATAATTTTCTAAAAAGCAAAGATGTCCCAAACTGGAAATAAGTGACCTCTACATTAGGAAAGAGGCTTAACTGAGGTTCTTTTCAACTCTTAAAATTGCATGTCTTACTTAGGGAGAAAGACTGCTAAGAGAGCTGATAAAGCAGAAGAAAATAGAGGTCTCCATTAGGCAAGTCACACTCTTTGGGCCTCAGTTTACATATATATATATAAATAAAGGATTTGTCCTAGAATTTCCAAGTTCCCTTGAGCATTAACTTCATGTAATTATAATATTTCATTGTAAAAGTTAAACTGGGAAAAGCTCATCAGCTCTTCAAAACATTTTCTACCAGCATTAGCAATTGGTCTTAAACAACCAACATGAAAGAATCAGTAATTTGGGTGAACAAAGAGATGGGGATAAAGACACAGAGACATGACATCTCCCTCTTTACAGATGTTCAGACCATTTCTTCACTCAAATCACTACCTGCTTTGAGAAGCCAAGTTAACAGCTATCGTTAATCCTTCTGGACTATAACTTCTATTAATGTAATCACGACAAAACTCCACAATGATGAAAACTGAATATGCCCCTCGGATTCATTAAAATGTGTAAATTTGCATAAAACACTCTGAAAAATGTGAAATGTTTAAATTCTACTTCCATGCCTCACTGCAATCTAAGGGTGACCGTGGGCTTCTCAGAGGCTATGTCGGCACAGAACACAGACGCTAGCAATCGTTGTACCAAAACAGAAAGGCTTCAAGTACAGGATGAGTGACAGACTATATGTTATTTGACCAAAGACTAGCATTGCTAAGATCCAAGAGGCTTGTCATCGAGCTGGCTGCAAGCTGATGGTTTTTTTGGCTGCAAGGTACTAATGAAGAAAACAACTTTAAGTCATAGCAAGGTTATAATCAACATCAGGAGAAGCACTCAAAAGGACAGAATCACAGGTGTCTGAAGTATTAAGTAAAAGATGGGACACAGCACTGATTGTAGCCTAACACATAGTCTGGCGGACTCCTCAGACTCCCCTTTACTTTAGTAATGAGGAAACCAGGGCCCAGGAAAATTAAGGTGACATGCCCCAGTCACATGGATAATTGGTGGCAGAGTCAGGCCTAGAACCCCTAACTAATGTTCTTTCCATAACACTATCTCTAGTTATGAAGGTAATCAGAAGTCTGATTCAGCACTTAGAGGCAAGAGTAGGGAGAAGGAGGGTGACTGTTTTCTCATTTCAGTGCAACATCAACCATTCCCTCTGGTATTAAAAAATAGAATTCCAGATATATCAGAAAAAGCAGTCTGCAAGTCTCAGAATAGAACACGTGTTCCCAAAGTTTAAAAAAAGAAACCCTTGAGATAAAGAAAAATCCAAGATGTGAAAATGCTTGGATTTAACTTTAGGTAATTAACAATGACATCCACAAAAATCCATGCATGTCAACCTCCTATTCAGTCCTAGAGCCTGCAGTATTATAATTTATTGTGAAACCAGAAAACCGAATACTTATATCCACAACATCTACACCTTGATAATGCATAGTACATAATATACTAACATCTCTAAATAAATTTCTAATTACACGTCTAAGCAAATTATGTTAAAAGAATATCAACTGCCACGTATAAAAATGGCAGACTTCATAAAATTGCATTTCAATGAATTAGTCGGCATCCTTAATAATAGCAATGTGTTGTGCATTATCTGCAAATCCCACATCAGAGCATCAAGCTGATGACTAATTACTACAATGTGCAGTTAATTAATACTACTGCATACGCAGATGTTTAAAGCAGTTAAGTTACACAGCAGGGAAAAGAATCCTAATTCACAGTTTCAAAAACAAAGGGTGCAGTTTTCAAATATCTTTGCTTCCCATTAAAATTGGTCATTTAGTGAACCTAAAGGCTGCCTCTTTCAGTAGATGGGAACTACTATATTTGAACAGCATTAGGAGATGCCATTAATTTTCAGAAGTCACCTTTATGTTACACAAGCACCACACATTTGTAGGAAGAGGCTACAGTGTGAAATGAGGATTACTTAAGTACATGTTTAAAATTAGTCAACTAAAGAGTTACTGCACAAGATTCCCCCCACCCCACCCCCAATTCTTACATTCAGGAAAAGCAACTAATGCTTACCAAATACAGTTTATACTCCATAAAGGAGGAAAAAACCAACCAAACAAACCTTATTGGCTAATAAGTCCTGGTAACCTGATACAGAATTACCTTAAAAGAAAATTTTTTAAAGTTCATGCCATAAAACTTAGAGAGACCCAAAAGGATGAAGAATATGGCTCAAGAACTTCTAGGTGAGAAAACAAACAAAATGGATTATGAGAAAAACTGAATACTTAAACAATTAAATTTAAAATAAAAGTAAACTTAGTATTAATAAAAAAAAGTAGCAAAAGATGAAGAGAGTAAGAACTTGATTTGCTGAAAAATCTGAAATTTCTCAAACTGACATTAAGAAAACCAATTTAATCCCCTCTCCAGAAATGTTTTCTGTGCAAAAATAAATATCTGAAAATTGCACTGATACAATACTTATTTAACTTGTATTATGAATAAACTGCACATGCTGCCTTACAGACAATATATATTTGTAAACTTGCTCATGCAAAATTAGTGTGTACAACAGGGGTATTATTTGTTAATCCCCACACTTAAAAAAAAAAGATATCTTCTTTATGTCTGTTTTTCTAAAAAGCCAAAACCCTCTGCGGTATAATAAATCTTACACAGAAATTCTTATCTGCCAGCCAAAAGAAATAAATTTATATTGTTGAAACAAAAACAATAAAAGTTATACAAAAACATGGTATTTGTCTTGAGGCTTTTCTGATTTTGTTTTAAAACAGTAAAAGAAGGAATTATAAAAGAAAGAAAATTCATGGTCACAAAATTTTAACATTTTAATCCTAAACATTACAGGGCAAATGGATACTGGAACCTAATTCCATACTCCATAAATTCTAACTTTATTTCCATTTTAAATGTGGCTCAAACCACTAAAACATTAGTAGTTTTACAACCTTTGGATTATGGAAATACATATTTTTGAAATAAAAGCTACAAAAGCAACAATGGAAGAAAGCCAAACTGTCTCCATGAAAGAAAATAAAAGTGGAACATTGTGAAGTTTTAGATACTTCTCTTTCCATTTTTTATGATTAACCTGTCAATTCAGTGCATCGTTCAATGTAATGGTCCCCGTGTTGAATAAACATCTAACTAGTGTCCATTGATTCCAAGTTAGTGGAGGATGAATCTTTCTGGATACTTTCAAAGATGGCTGCCAGCTCTGGGTTAGAGCTGATTTGTGACTGGAATTCGCTCATCAGCGGACTCTTCTCCGCTTCTGGAATGGTTAGGAGCGCTGCTACCGCCCTCATGGCAGATCGCTTTAGCTCATCTTGTTTTTCAAACTCCTGCTTCACCGAGTTTGCCTTTACCTGCACCAGGGAGCAAAGGGAAGAAATAAAACATAATCAATTTCTTCAGGTTCAATATCTAGAGATATTTTTTGGATGGCTTATAAAATTCTGGATAATAATCTAGCCTACAAGATATGTAACCTCCAACTCCAGGCCTTGCCATCTGCCACGCTCCTCTACCCTGCCTAAGTTCTGTCATCTGACATATACTACTTAATGCTGCCCAGAGGGCTTTCCTCTGCCCTCTACAGACAAACTTTCTTTCATATAATGCCTCCCCCAATTAGAAGATGAGTTCCCTGAGAGCAAAGAGTTTGTCCCTTCTTTTTTTGACCCATAATGCTTAGTGCATGGTACACAATGAATGCCAAACAAATGTTTTTTTCATTCATTCACTCGTTTAATTAGGCAAAACATTTTGAGACTCAACTTGATAAGGAAATCTGAATTAGATTTTCCTACCTTCGATAAATCTGGATAATTAGAAAGCCTAAAAGCACCACCAAGTTCAATTTAAGTCATATTTGCTATCCTAAATATTTACCTTAGTTGTACATGTGGCACGTAATGGCTCAACGAGTCGGTCCAATCTCTGCAGTACTGCACTTGGACAAAGAGTAGACAGTCTTACCAGCATTAAAAATGTAAGCATCTATTAGGAACAAAAATAGACAAAAGTTGAGTTTAGTACAATTTTCTGAATTGGGGCTGCACTGTAAGGAAGTTCTAGATGTTCTTGTTAGAAATGACTAGACATTAAGTGTAATCCTTAGTAAATACCATAACCATCCTTCTTCTTGGGCTTTTAGTTGTTATAAAATAGGAATAGGAAAATATGCAGGCCACGGGGCCCAAAAATCTTTCCTTTTTTTTCTTTGAGGGTCTCAACTTATTAAGATCCTGATATGTCTCTGCCAATAAGAGGATCTCCCTTTTCTACTGAAAATAGTGAGAGGTAAATGGCTAACAATATACCACTACTTGCCCAGTTAGCCAAAGGCCCTAACTGAATATAACAAATAAGAAATATACAACTCTGCTTTGCTAATAATTTGATTCTAGAATCTAGTTTTGCTATCAATTTTGTAAGCCATGGCTAAATAATGGAAAAAAAATCATTCAGTTTTCTTAAACTACTATCCTTATGGGTTGGGAATCATTGCCATTAAAACTTCATTTTTTTCACCAGAGGTTTTTATTAGACTAAAAGAATGCTCTTAATCTAAGTACCTTAATTATGGATGAAAGACTTTATTTTCCTAAAGTAAACATTTTAAAGTTTTTTTTAAAATAATTGCTAAGAATTTAAGTCATGTAAAAGTTAAACACAGGCAAATTCTGATAATTTTTAATACTAATTAGAGATATACCTGCAAAACTATCCACCTCTTTCACATAGATGGGAATCATCCAATAACTAATATTTTGGAACAAAAAAGAACTTAGCGTCTTCAAAATCACATCTAATGAAAATAGCCAAAATTTCTGATACGAACGCTTAAAGAATATCTATTATGTACATGAAATCCTATGTTAAGGAAGCAAAAAAATAAAAATCTGGGCCCTTAAATTTAAGACTTTATGGCTTAAATGGGAAATTAGGACACATACACAATATTAACTACTAACACAAGGTAGCATGTGACGTGACAAATGAATGGAGTGATACCGCCAATAGTACTTAGTTGGTTGTCCTTCGTACTTAACGAGAACCAAAGTGACATCACTATGTCAGGGTCAAGGTTCAGCGTGTTTGACTGTGGATGATCAGAAGAGTATGAAGTCAGAAGGCTCTAGTTCAGGTCAGTCACAAATAGTCCATGTGAACATTGGGAATGGATATGTCTCTACATTTGCCTATTTCACGTCTCTTTTGAACTACTGCAATTCTACTTTGTGCATGGCACACAGAGCCTTCTTGGATGTGGACACACCACGCTGGGTGGTCCTGTGCCAGGGTCTCCCATGTTTCCCAATTGATTCCAAAGTTCACAATCATCTGTGAACACAAAGTCACGCACCAACTTTCTCTCCACTTTAGCCTTGGCTTGTAGCTTTTTTCCAGTTAAATAATTTACCACTGATGCTGCTTTCACTGAAAGTATTATTCTAAAAAGTAGAACATGCAAAAGTTTTTGTACATTTTTTGTGTTTGGCCACAGGGCAGGATCCCTGCTTACTGCAGTAAGCAGGCCAGGCTTTGGTGAAACAATCAACTTTTAGAGCACCTTTTCAATCCCCTTCCTCATACCAGGTGGTGAGTAGTGTGGTCCTTAAAAAAAGGCTGCTCGGACACTCAGGGGACTGTCAAATCCACTGCCACGTCAGTCCAGTTAGGAGATGACTCTATGATCTGGGCCACCTGCATGCAGGACTGTGACTACAGCTCTCAGTGCATCCACACCTGCTGCTTTGTCACTTGCTTGTCACCACAGGACTTTGAGGTAGATAAAAATGGTATGGGTGATGCCTTTTGACTTATTGTATAAATTGGATTTAACTGAGGCAGAGTTGCATGAAGTCATCACCCTCACTCTTTTCCAGTCATTCAAGTCCAACAGGCAAGACAACAGTCGAGATGACCAACGATGGCCCAGGACGCAGTGGGTAACCTTGGCATCTCTGATGTGTGACCAAGCTCTAAAAATGCCTGCTTTGGCCATCTTAATGGCCACTGGCACAAACTGTTCTCATCTGCCCATTCCACAAAGGGAAGTTTTCACATGCTTGGGTTAGGCACCCCACTGATTCACCGATGGGTTTAAGGTCCCTCAGTTACCCTTAATTTGGTCTAGCCAGAATGTGGACACTGCACATGCTACAGCTTCTTAGAGTCACAGGTGAGAGCTGAGTGAATCAGGTGGACACTAAAGGTGGCAAGCAGCCCTTACACCAGGGGTGCTAATATTTGCTGAACACCTATACACCTCAACCACCACTACTATACTAATTCAGAATAGGAAGAGATCACTGTGCATTTCAGTGGCGGAGGACATTGGTTCTACAGAGAGTACGACAAATGTCCATACATCACACAAACATTGGCGGTCTGCTTCTTCTAAAACACAATTAACAGTCGCTTGTGTCTGTGTTAGTATTACCACACACTAACTATACACAGCATGCTATGCCTACACACGCAGGAGCATTAATGCTTACACAGCCAACTGTGACCAGTAATTCTACTTTTCCATTAAACTGCTAACATATACTTTATTAAGTCATTTTAGTACTTCTCAAAGACTTTCTGCAAGATATTTTATAAGGATACATAAATATCTCACCTTAATATCATAATGGTCCTTCAAACCATCTTCGACGTGGTTTAAGAATTCAAAGATATCTAATCTATCAAGACAACTGTCTAGAAGTGTATACATACACTCAAAAGCTGCCTTTCTTATATCCAATCCATCATCAACAGTATGCTTAAATGGTCCCATTTCTACCTGTTAATAAGACAGAAAATTTGAGTATATATGTGAGTGCTTGTATAGTCAACTTAAACAAGCTTATTTAAGTATAATTTAACTTAACTTACCTCTCTTATAAGTTCCTTTCTAACTTTTGTCTCATTGTAAAGATGTGGAAGAACAGTATCTAAAAGATCCCTTATTAAGGATGGTTTGTTATGCGCTGCTGAATTAAATGTTACCAGGGCTACTCGTCTTACATTTAAATCAGGGTCTTCTAAAGTTTTTAAGAAGTCACCTATAAGTATTGAAAAAAAAGCCACTTAAAAAACAAAACAGACTGAAAACTTTACAATTATCTCATATTTCTAAATATGTTTCCTTTGATAATTACTCTTCCCAAACTTTATATCTAAGAGGAGGCTGTCATGAAACTATAAGTTTTAAAATGTGGAGAGAAAATGAGCGAAAGAGGAAAAAGGAATGCGGGTGGGGGAGACTGTGGACTACAAATTGGGAATTTTAGCAATTTCTTTATCCCTGTGTAGAAGCTGAATAACTTCCTTTTATGGTCTCCCATAGAAATCCTAACTCCCTTTACAGATGCACAGACACATAAATGTTGGAGTCAAAAAGCACAAAGTCTACAAACTTGAGAAGAATGATCTTCCCATCAGCATTTATCACAAACAAAGGTCTAGAAGAGACTATTGCTTTACTGGTCAGTTTTGCTTCATTATTCTTCTTTGTCACAATTGTAAATGACTATTTTATAAAACAACAAACAGCATCAATTTTAAAAAGATTAAGAAAGGACAGGAAACACTAAGGTGGTAAATCAATTGGATTAATCACTAAAAGCATGAAATCTGGAAAAGACATTAAATAGGTTCTTGAACAGTTTCCCCAGAAGATTTTCTTCTTTTAAAAAAAGAAAAGAAAAAGAAACAAGAATCACATTATTTGTCAGTATTTTATACAACTGAAACAACCATTTAAAGAAACATTATCTTAGAGCTGCAGGATGAATTTCAGATGAATCCAGTCCAAGGTAGGAAACTTAAGTTCAGAAATTTATGTGTCTTGCTCAAGTGTACACATTTAGTTAGTATCAGAGCTGGAATTAGAACCCAGATCTCTCTATAGACAATTAAAGAGCCCATACTATACAATATACCAAGTGTAGCATCAAATCTATGTGTCTTTCAGAGCACAGGTAAATTACACTGCATTTACTAAATTACTGTTTTCTACATCCTAAGAGAATTCATTCATCTCTAAAGAGTAACTGTAATTTACTCCATAAATAATTAAGTTCTTTGTTCAACAGATAAACAATGGAAGAATCTTATTTTTGTTTCCTCTTCACCTCCGTTAAAATCTTGCTAGTTTAGTAATAAGTGAAAAGAAGAAAATTGTAAGTTTACAGATTTAATTTTAGACCCACTACACTATATATCATATGGCCTCTGAAGCTGGATGTTGGAAGTTAATTAAACCAGGTTTCTAATCCCAACTCTGATACTACTTGTGTGACCTTAAACAAGATATCAAGTCCAAATATTTCCAAAATCCAAGTTAATCAGAGAGATAATCTTTGTGCATATTTACCTATGCAATTCTTTAGTAGTGGATCTATGGGCTGTGGATGGTCAGAAATAGTAAACTTCACAGCTGTAACCACTGAACTTCGGGCATAAGATGAGCCTGATAAAGAACAATAATTTATCCATAATTATTTTCAAGTTGATATAGTCAACCAAACTTTTTACTTCTTTAATTTGTATTTGGCATTGGCACTCTTTCTTCCCCCCCACTATTCTTAGGATAATGAAGACTCAAAATTTACTGACCGGTTTATAACACAGAAAATGTACTTTTGACTTTATATTCTACAACAGGACAACTTTGTCCAATTAAAAAATTAAAAAGTAACTATTTCCATAATCATTAAACTAAACCAGGGGGAAATGAATCAGGAAAAAATACTTGCTTGGCTTGGAAACTTTAAGTTTAATTTTAAAAGAAAAAAAAACTCAACGATATTAGTATAATGGTTCAGACACATTCTAAGTATTTTCTCTTACCTAAAGATTTCAAAGCAGTCAAGAGCATCATCACCTGTATCAATTTTTACTTCTCTAAATGGGTTGAGATACTCAAGTAAATCTGAGGAACGACAGCACTCATTTCAGAGAAAACACTTTATCTAGGACTATTAGGACTTTAAGTTTTTATAACCATATGTACTTAATAGTATTAAAGAGTAGCCTCATATATATTATTAATCCAAATGGATGACTTTCATTGTCCTCACTTATTACTATATATCTTTCTCAGTGATAAGTAACAGAAATCAGAAGTTTGGGCGACTTCATGAATTAAAATTATATTTAGTCAAATTAGTCTCTTACTGCTTCTCAGTATCCCAAGCCTCACATGCCAAGATTTTTTTTATACTTAATTAAAATATTTCACATATAGAATAATTAACGACTACCCACAGCAAAAGACATGTTCCTTTTACTCCGAAAAAGCTTGTGTACCTACCTGATACTAAGTACCCTTTAAGCCGTGGAAGCAGAGTTTCTGGATCAATTAAAGTGAGTTTGCCCAAGCATTCAGCAACAACGTTCCTGGTTCCTTCTTCTGCACACTCACAGTGTTTCAGCAGTAAGGTCCAGATGTTCTCAACATATGGTTTAAGGCCTACCACTGATGCAGAGCTAATAATTTCCTTCAAAGAATGAAGTAGAAGATACTGCCTCTTAGGCTGACTGGTTATTTCTTGTAAGACAAATGGCAGATATTCAGGAAGATTGCCAACACTAATGCTACCCAATGCATAGGATGCTGCTGATTTGACTTCTTCACTAGGAGATGAGAAGGCTTCTAATATTACAGATTTAAGTTCAAGTTGCCCACTTAAGTCAATGTGATGCCCAACTTCCCCAAGGGAAAGAAGAGCTAAGAGACGAATGGAATCAGTAGACCTTGAGTTCTTGACATCTTGAATAAATTGACCTACTACAGCTGGTCCCTCTTTAGGGCATGCTCGAGTAAGGGCAGCTACACATTTGGCAATGGAATAATAAGACTGCTTGTGAGTAAGTGCTGTGCTTTGAGCATAAACTGGGCCTGTCAACATACGTAACAAATCCATGTACCCTAAATTATTTGTTCCAGTTACAACCAAAGCTTGGAAAAATTCTAACATGGCGCTAAGTGCTCCTCCCTGCAGCAAAGGTGATCTCACAAGCCCGATAAGTTCATTGAGTATGGACCCGCTTATCTTTGAAAGGGAAGAGGGGTACACTTTAGCAAGTGTAGTCAGAAAGCTGATGGCCATCTGTGATACATGCATATCACTTTCACTGATAAGAGGTGGAAGCTCATCCAGGACTGCATCAATCATGGCAGCTGTCAAGCTGTCACTATAGTTTTTAATTAGGATGTCTAGAGCTGAAAGGGTACCCAGTTTCAAAGCTCGCTGGTTTTTCCTAAGAAACGAAGCAAGAATAGGTACCCCTTCTCCCAGGACAGGTCTTAAATCTATCTTCAAGGGGGACCCAGCAATCAGTGTCAAAGCCTTCACTGTTGTTAACCTGGTAATTTCATTCTTTAGTCTCTCCAAGAAAATCTGAAGTGTACTAGGCAGATCACTACCTAGATTGTCTCCAAGGCTGCAAATGATTTGTCCCATACAGGAGATAGCCCTCTCTTTGACTTCCTGATCAATGTCAGCTGCTTTTAACCGTTTGATGGTACAGGTAAATAAATCTTTGATGTAGGGAGTTGCATCAAATGAAGAAGGTTGATCTAAAGGACGAATAACTTTGACGAGCTGCTGGGTAACAAGAAGTGCCTCAGATGTGATCTTGTAGAATGGATCCCCAACACAAGCCACCACGGGAGGAACCAGTGCCTGAACATGAGGATGGAAGACTTGAGGAGAGTGGTTACAGAGTATTACATACAGGCATGACAAAGCATCTATCTTCAGATTAGATGAGCTGGATTTGTCATTCAATGAGAAAATTATTCCTAAAATGTTAACAAAGAAAACCCAGAATCATTATAATGCATTTTGTTTGGTGGGAAATACCTCAAGAGGTATCTGAATTGTTCAAATGGTTAAATAACTGAATTGTTCAAATTTCTTCCCTAGTTATAGTTTGCACAAACATCCATAAACAAAGATAAACATAAAAACTTAAGTTCTTTCCACTTCAGCTATATGCCAATCTAATTTTTCTTAAAAACAAATTACTGTGTTCAGAACAATCATTTAAGAAACTGAAGTTATGAATCTCATTTTACAGTTACAACTGTTTTCACTTTTCATTTTGGAGGAAACATTTTAAAACTAAAGATATTAAATTTGTAAGAAAAATCATCACAACTTCTAACATCAACTCTTTGTTACTTTTCCTACCTGGTACAAGTACAGGAATGTGCTGTGTGAGTGCCCCAGGTAATACATTTACCAGCTCAGTTAACATGTTAAAACAACACTGTCGAGTCTTCACACTTTTCTCCTTCATCTGTTTGTGAAGAGCTTTAACAATGTTGGGAACCTGTAATTACCAAAAACCACCATTAGCTGGTTTAGTCACTAGGATTTCCTCAGTGTAATTATCACAAATTACTAGGGAAAGGGCCAATGTGCAGGCCAGAATGCATCTTTTATTTGTTTCTTCAGTTAAAACTCTTTCACCATTTATCTCCAACTCAATTTCTTTGCTACAAAAATTTTCGGGAAGTTTCACACTTTATAATCACATTTAGCATTTTAAAAAAATATTAGTATTGGCTAGTTTTATATGAAAGAAATTTTGCCTACATTAAAATTCTTGGCTAATTCATTTCTGTACAAAAACAAAAGTCTCTTGGAACTAATCAACTTAGAAATCCAAGAAATATACTGTTTAATCTCTCAAGATTATCAAAACTGCTATGTAGTGAATAATTTTTAAATGACTCAAAGGAACATAAGAAACATGTTTAAAAGAGCACTGCTTTTATTTTAATTGGAGAATGTTCTAGCAGAATATTGTGAATAATAATGGTACTGACAAATATGGTTGAAGAAAAGGCTATTTCTGGTCATTTTGTAGTTTTCTAAAGGTTACACACAAATCTTTCCCTTCTGCTCTGCTTTGTAAGTATTGTGCCAAGGAAATAAAAACCACTCATTCAAACACACACCCCCAATCGTAAATGCTGACAGATGAAACCCAAGCCGAGAATACTTGTCACCAAGTTCCTAGCGTATAGATACCAGCCAGCTATCCAAAACAGGATCTGTTAATAAATATTCATTGTGAACAGCTAGGTAATGAAGTTTCTAAAAAATTCCTTAAAATAACCATCAGGCAAATGCACAATAGCAAGACAAAGGTGGGAAAATGGAGCCTCTCCCCAGTTCTCTGAAGAACCATCAAAATTGCTTCAGATTTCAGGAGGAAAAATATAGTTATAACTGTATTCCCTAAAGGTAGTAAGCACTGCACAGTAGATAGCATGCTGGACTTGGAATCAGAAATCCTGGGTTTAGATCCTGCCTCTGTGTGACACTGGTTAAGTCATAATCATTACCTAAAGCGTCTCAGGCCATTTAAGGGCATTAACACCACAAGTGAAAGTCTCCAAAGCACAATTCTATGCGTACCATCAGATGTATCACATCACTTTAATTTTGAACTCTCTGCTTCCCTGGTGTATTTTTCAATGAGTTTTCAATGCTAGAACATTTATGTACACTACAAAAAATATATAATTTTAAAATTATATGGACAATGCTAGAACTCCACGGTGAAAATGTAATGCAAAATCCTAATAGTTATAATAGCCAAATGAAATTTAAAGAGGAAGATTAAAGCTATTATTGACCAGTTAAGCTTTTCTTCCACATTAATTAATAAGTAGGTGGTAAGCCAACATGTTCTAAATCAGCATTAACATTTTCTGTAAAATATTTCTGTGGCCAGATGGCAAAGTACATGCATATTATGATCATTATGAAACAGATGATTCACAATCAAATTGAGATTTTCTATAATATTAGTAAACAACTTAAGTGGCCAACTTAAATTTGTGTGCATATAAGAACGATAAATAAAAGAACATTTAATGACAATCAGAAACTCTTTTCTAAAATTTAATTATTTAACCAACCTGACTCTGAAGCATCGTCAAAGGCGTCTCTCCTTGTTCCATTGCATCAGGATCACAAAGCCAACTCTGTACAGGACGAGTTTGCTTCAAGAGGGAAAGATATGCATGGAACACGTCTGCTTTTACATTCTCTTCACGTTCTTTAAATCTGGCTATCAAGGCTGGAGACACAGTCTTGTAGAACTCTGGAAGCATTTCATGTCGTGTGCTAACTACAGCATCTAAGCATTTAGCTCCTGCACGCCTCACTTTCCAGCTCATGTCATCATCGTCACTGTATTCATCATCACTCCCTGAAGATAAAGTTTTTTAAAAAATAGATTAAAAAAACCCCCCACCAATTTCAGTAGTGAAAATGAATTGAGATTCTTCACAATTGAAATGGGTATTCTAAGTTGCCATTAACTTACCCAGCAATTATAAAACAAAACTTAAGGAAATAACCAATAATACTTAAAAGACACGTAACTATAACACAATATCTAAGTAAACCTACTTCTTAAATCTACTTCTATGGAACTAACATGACTGTGTTCAAGTATATGCACAGAAATCACATTTTTTCCTGACGTTAGAATTCTCCAGATATATTAATTTAATATTCATCCCCCTGATGTTTTAAGGTATCATTTAATTTATACGGAAATCATTCTGAGTCCACATTCTTACTTCCCTGTCTTATTAACAGAACATATGAAATCACCCTAGCACTAGCTCATTTGGTGGTCATTAGCCTCTTGCACATAATCTACAGATCCCTCCATAAATACTGCCATCACCCAAGTTCAGGACTTTATCCTTCTGAACTACTGTAATACTTTTCCTTAAACAGCTTCCTCTCTTCAATCCACCTTTCACAGAGATGCTCTAACCATGCCACTTCCCTCCTAAAAATCCTTTCATGGAAAATATATTCCATTGTCTGGAATTTAGGGCCTTCCACCATCTGTACTCTAATCAGACCAAATGCGGAATATCATGTTCAGTTCTAGAACCTACAGTGTATGAGTTGAAGAAGAGAGGACACAGAGGAGGAAGCAATGGGCTTGCAGCCAAAAGACCTCAAGTCCACATCCTTCCTTAGAAGTTTACTGGCTCTGTGACTCTGGATAATAAAAATTGTTGTTTGTTCTTGAGTCGTTGCAGTTGTGTCCGACTCTTCATGACCCCATTCGGAGTTTACCTGGCAAAGATACCGGAGTGGTCTGTCATTTCCTTCTCCAGTTCATTTTACAGATGAGGCAACTGAGGCGAACAGGGTTAACTAGGGTCACACAGCTAGTATCTGATGACAAATCTGAACTCTAGTCTTCATGACTCCAGACCTGGTGCTCTATTTATTATGCCAACTACCTGCCCCATGGTACAAGCATTTATTAAGTGAAAATGAACTGAGATTTGTGCCAAGCACTGTACAAAGCGCTTTCCAATGATCCCTGTGATTCTCACAACCACCTTGGGAGGGTAGGTGCTGTTATTATCCCCATTTTACGATGAGTCAAACAGAGGTCAAGCCAAACAGGGTTACACAGCTTGTGAGTGTTAGAGGCTGGATTCGAACTTGGTTCTTCCTGCCTCCCCCACCCTCCTATCCACTCTGCAAGACATCTGACCTCTCTGGGCCTTAGTTCCGCCTGTGAAATTTAGGCGCAGGAAGTCAGTAGACTCTAAAATCTTTTCCAGCTTTAAATCCGTGGTCCTACATTTGGCCTGGAGAAAAGAAGAGTCGATGGGGACAAAATAGAAGTATTTGGACTTTCAGGGCTTATTCTGTTTGGCCTCAATGGGTGGATGCTTTAAAGAAGAAAACTTAAGTCTTGATGTCAGGAAAATGTTCCACCATTGAGTTATTCAAAGGGAGATGGGCCACAACAATGGCCCATCCTAATGGTATTTGGTTCTACCTTACTGAAGAACAGTTAGGGCTAGGTGACCACTTGTCACCAATACTATAGTAGGGATTCCTTAAAGGTACTGCTACTGGGGGCCCCCTTTCGATTCTCAAATCCCACGATTCCTTTTCTGGCCTAATATTTTGTATCACTCTTTTCAATGTACTATACATTTAAAAACATATTCGATGGCTAGCTGTTCCCGGAACTCAGCACAGAATCACAAGATGTGAGACTCAAATACACCTTGCCCAAAGTCATTTAGTCCAAATCCTCTTATCACTTTAAGTGAATGCCTTTCGTTTTTCACACAGCCATCATTTTCTGATCAAACTGTACATGCCCCAATAAACCCTTCTTTGTAACAAAGAAAAATCATTCTGATCACCTCTACAAACAATATTCAGCACTTACAGGTGCTATAAGCTGTAGAAACTTAATGTTTAACTTTCAGAAGCTGGTGGACTGTGTCCCAAAATACATATTATGGAATAAAATTACTGCTATATATGTCTATCATACACTGACATTCGTTTTAAAGATCTTTTCCATCATTTTGTTGCTGGCTTGTTCTGATTCCCCTCTCCTGCCCTTCTCTTCCTCTTATCTTCAATCTTTTATTTTCCTTTTAAATTTTACTGTTGCCTTTTCTTTTGACATTCCCACTACTGCTGAATCTTTCTTTATAATGAAAAAAAAAAAGCAACATGAAGGCAAAAGGCAACGGATACCAACCACCTGCAACAGCATATACTGCATTCCATATCCAGCCTCCCCACCCCGTGGGGAAGGTGTGTTTTTTGGCAATTCTCCAGGACTACTGTGTAGCTGACAATTCAGAATTTATGTCACAGCACTCACTCTCTGTGTACTGTGTTTAGTTCTGCTTTCTTCATACTGTAGCACTTCAGCATCCAAGTCTTCCCATGTTTCTCTACATTCTTCCTATCTGCTGTTGCTCACAATGCAATAATAACCTATCTTATTAATATGCTACAATTTGTCAGCTATTCTTTAACAGGTTTCCACCCATGTTTTTCTACCATAAACGATGGTGTGTGTGAGAGAGTGATGGGCCCCTTTAGAAGTCTGATATATAGAACTCTTCTCAGAATGTTTTTAAAAGCTAGCAATGTTTTAAAATGATGGTAAAAGCATATGTTCTGCTGAACTACTTCACTTGTAGTTCCTAATGAATAAAGAGTTCATCCTCCAGTAATTCATCCCCATGGTTCTCCAGTTTATCTAACTCTGCTTCCGGGTCTTGGTTACTTAGGCAGTTGCACTTTTTAATTTTGCAACCAATACTACTAGAAGGTAAGCTCTTTGCAAGTACGCATCATTTCACTCTTTGTATTTATATCCCCAGTGCCGGGTGCATAATAGACACTTAATATTTATTGACTGATAACACATAATTTTAATGATTACTGCTTTTTAACAGTATGAGATTCATTCATTCAAAGCTCCCATGCCTTTTCCCCCTTGGTTCTATAAAGGAAACCCTTATAAATGCAACTGGTATAATGTAGTCTATGAATTACTTTATTATTATTTGGCATAGCCTTCCATGAAGAAATTTCTCTCCTTTATGTGTTCACATATGTGACACAGTGAAAAAAATGTACTTGGGAGTGAGAAAAACCTGAGTTCAAATGCAGCCTCAGACCCTCACTAGCTGTATGATCCTGAGGAAGCAAATGACACTCTCCTTCAGTTTCTCATCTGTAAAATGAGGATAAGAGCACTTAGCCCAGATTTGCTATAAGAACAAAGAAAGGATAATATTTGTACAATGCTTTGCAAACCTCGAATGTCTATAAAAATGACTATTTTTCCTGTAAAAAGCATTGAAGTAGTATTGAGTCCTGAATATTTCCTGTGAGGCTGATTCCCAAACATTCTAATGCATTATGCATTTTCTCTACTCTTTCCTCTTTACTTTTGTTAGTGTTCTTGAGAAATCCTAATGGATTTGTGGGTTTATTTTATATTGGTTTTCTGTTGCATTATAGAAGCTTTTGGTGTTCTAGGTTTTTGTTTTTCTGATTCTCTCCTGTTTTCTAAATAAATAATGTAATGCCTTTAATTTCTCTTACATTCTTGCTATGGCCAGAGTTTCTACAACACATGCCAAATAAAAATGTAGAAAAACTAAATCTTCATTTAGTGCAAAGCCTTTCACTGTTTCTTCATTGCAAAGAATGCTAACTTGTTTTAGATATGTAGACAGTCTTTGTAGAAAAGGTGAAGATATGCTGTTTGTCATGTTAAAGGAGGCCTTTCCATGTCTGAGATTTTGGGGTCACATAAACACAACTGCCTCATTACTTATCTTTCTCTTCAGTTCTATAACCAGCGCTGATTTTTGTTTATCCTAGTTGGAAAACTGATCAAACTCATGATATAATATATAATCTCTAGGTCTGCAACTATTTCCGACCTTGTTCACTGCTCAGGGGCCCTGTCTTTACTTCATTCTTCTTAAAAGCTTAGGTTGTCTTGTTCCAGATGTTTTCAGAAAGGTAGCCTAGGCCTAGATGTAACCAACCATTTCCTATCCCTTCAGAATTGAACCATCTCTCTTTTTGCATCTTGAAACTCATTTTATTGTATTTTGTCTATTACACTCCAGTATCTAGGTACTTAAGAAATTATGGCCTCCTTTGTTTTAAAATTTTAAACGTGTATTAAGCTCTCTAAAGCAGAGATGAGGTTGATGTCTTATTCATGTCAATAAATACTACTAAAACAATATACACTCTTACTTTTTAAAATTTATTTTTCTTGGGGTTTCTGTGGGTTCTTTCTTTTGCAGCATTTCTAATATGGAAATATATTTTGCATGACTTCACATATACAACTAAAGAGCATGTTGCTTGCCTTCTCAAGGGATGGGGGCCAGGAGGGAAAGAATTTGGAACTCAAAATTATTTTAAGTGAATATTAAGAATTATTTTTTATAATTGAGAACTATTTAGCAAAATAAAATAAAAAGCTTATGCTCCCTACTTCAATGTTACAATCCATAACATTTAATCACAAAAGTTTTATCTGAAGTCTACTTTTCTGTTTTTTTTAATTTGTTTGTTTTGCAGGAGGAAGGCAGGGCAATTGGGGTTAAGTGACTTGCCCAATGTCACACAGCTAATAAATGCGTCAAGTGTCTGAGGCCGGATTTAAACTCAGGTACTCCTGACTCCAGGGCCGGTGCCCCCGAAGCCTACCTTTTTGCCCTGCATTTATGTGCAGTACTTATTTCCCTTGCATACATGTGTTGTTGTTCAGTTGTGTCTGACTCTTCCCCACTAGGGTTTTCTTGGCAAGGATAACAGAATGGTTTGCCATTTCCTTCTCCTGTATATAAATGTGGGGTTTTATAATTCTCATCTCTTAGGATGACTTACACATTTTGGCTTTCTACTATCGTCTGAATAATATGATGCAAAAATTTAATGTATACATGTAAACATTTGTTTTTAAACTCAGGGCCAAGATAATTTTCCCCATCCCTACCATGGAGAAAAACAAAATTAAGAAGAAAAAGAAAACTTAGTACAAAGGATTGGATTCAATATATACTCCAATTCTGCTAAGACAAGAGAGTGAAAACTCATTCGTGAACTCTCGCCAACCTTTGGAATAGTCAGCTCTATAGGTAAAGAAGTCTGACCTTTTAGTACAAATGTACAGATCTGACCAAGCCCCACAAAACTAAGGGGCATAGCTCAAAATTAAAGTGCCAGCCAACCCCTCCAAAATCATAATTTCACCAGATCAATTCTTTACAAACAAGTTAAACATACTAGCCACATGAGTGGCAAACTACGCAGACCAAGGTTTAGATCAAAGATCTACGTACAGGTACTATGCTAAGAGTTACACCAGCGCATATTAACTTGAATACAGTCAAACCAGCAACAAAGCTATCTGTCTAATCAGACGCAAACTTCCCCAAAGACAATTTTCTTTTCAAAGAAGGCTTATTCTAGTTTCATGAGTTAAGCATGAGGAATATGAATTTGCCAAGGCAAATCTATACTTGTGAATAACTCTTGAAGCAAGCACCATGCATCTACTACCAGCAGTCCCAAGCATCAGCAAAGTTCATCATTCCTGCTTGATGATCTGCTACTACAGGAAGTTAGAGACAAAAGCCAGAATAGGACCTCATCTTGAGGATATACCTATGCTCTGGTGAAGCATTTTTCATCATTTTGAGTGTCAGGGCTGTGGTTTCTTTCAGTCTATCCGCAGTATCAGCACATGTTAGTCCCACCAGGCAATACTGGGTTGGCATATAGGTCCTTTCAATTCTTAACATCACATTTTACAATAAAAATTCTAAGCCGTCACATAAATGCCACTCAAAAAAGGGGAGCTAGTAGGGGCCTTATGGATACCTGAACCCCTCTCTCATTGCCAACGGTGACCAAATGACCATCAAGAAGTTCACAACCTCTTCTCCAAAAACGAAGCAACAGCAGCCATTTCCTGCTTCAAGTCCAACACAATGTGCTTCTCACAGGCCTCACAATGTCCTGCAGAGCCATGCTGGTGATAGTGTGACCAATATTGGAATCTTTATAAGGCTGTCTGCAAGGCCGATGCAAGCAGGCACAGGAAAGGACATGACCCTCAGAGATGGGCACAGCATGGATGAAGCGAGAATCCATAATATACTAATGATACAGAAGCAACAAAGCTTTCAGCCCATAGAGGGCTAGTAAATTAAAAGCTTCAAATGTCTGCCACCTTCTTTCTAGGGGGTTTAGGGCAGCAACCATAAGCAGGATAGGTTGCTTTCAGGGGTTACAAGGTATGCCATATTTTTTCATATCATCCTATAGTTGGTGGCAATACCATGAATAGGAAAGCTCCAAATCAGTACAGCCAAGAAGCAGCATGCTTCTCTGAGCTTCATTCATCACTCACATAGATATCCTTCTGTCCCGCACCCACCATGAACCTCTGGCGTCTTAGGTGCCCAGCAGGTGTAATACAACTCCAAAAGCTTCATTCCCAGACAATACTGCTTTGCACGTCAGAGGAATCCTTGGTAAGAACTGGCACCACACAAACCCCACACCAAATCTTGCCCAGGCCAGAGCAGAGAAACCAGGTCTTCCTGCTATCCAGCACTCCATATCCTAACCCTGAACCCAGCCTAAAAGCAGAGCACAAATAGATACTGGGCCTCTAGATATCCAGCCACGTGTCTCTTGGCCTTGCCCCACAACCCTGGGAGGCCTAGCTTAGGACCACATTTTAGAATGTTTAATCAGATCAACTCTAAGCTAAGGCCTTGAGCACATTTACCATTTTACTGCAGAGAAGGATGTGACACTCTCCTGCTCTCCATCTAGTAAACTTTCTCCTTCAGTCACTATCTTTGTGATCTGAAACAGAAGGCTCTCTAGACAAAAACAAACCAAAAAAGCCTTGCCTGTTAATCCTCCCTACTCCATCATCTCAAACCTGCTAGCCCCTCCATTTCTTCCCTCCCTTTTCACTGTGCCCACAGAAATCTATTGTTAACAAGCAGTCATTCATATTAGGCCTCCTCCTTTTACAGATTCTCTGCAATTCAGTAAACCTAGTTCCCCTTAAGATACTACATAGATTCCTAGTCCTTTTCTCTAGTACTTGATGATGGACCTTCTGTGATCATCCCTCAGCAGTACCTCTTCTGTAGAATCCGCTCTATTCAGCTATCACTCTATCCAGATCCTGGTGGCAATTACCCCAACCGGTGCCCCCAGGTCAATCTCTTTCCTTTCAAGTAGTTCCTAACTTAGAAGCCCAATCCTTTGCCCTTAGAGGTCAATATCATGCTAAAGAGGGATAAACCTTCAATTTACTTCAGCTGCACAGAGATGAACTGAATTTTGATCTTATCACCCACAAATATTCTACAACCAAAACCCAGTGAATTTTTCTATCTAAAAATAATCATGTATCCTTCCATCTTTCCCTCTTCTGCAAATATCTGGACCTTACAAACAAACCCAGCTCACCCACATCCTTAAGAGAACTTTCATTTGTCCCCACTATCTCCTCAAACTATTTCCCCATACTTCTTACTTTTCAAAGGAAAACAACTAGAAAAGATATCTATATTCAATTATTTCTAACTAAAATTAAAAATTAAATACACTGACTGGCTTGAAAAGGCATACAAAATTTGGCCTGTTTATAGTCACTTAATAGCACAACTAAACAAACTGAATATTAAAAAATAAAGTTTTTAGAATTTTAAGCACTAATCAAATCATTCAAAAATCACACTGATCACATATTTATACTGGTTGCAAGGTGTTCCAAAAGTCTTGGTGCAGTTCAAAGCTCTAATAGTTTCAAGCTAACAGCTTCTAACAGCTCTAGTAACTGCAAACTGCACCAAGATTTTGGAACACCCCGCATACTCCCCACACTAACGAATGGTTGTGTGAGTGTAGGGAGTGCCTCATTCATCTTTTTTAACTCTTCTTGTGCCTAATATAGAGATGCTGAATTGAGCAGTTTAGAGCCAAAAATGATAAGTTTATTGTTTGTTGTCCAACATTAAGTCTCCTTCAGCATTGTGACTAACACTCAAGACCCAAGGAGGTCATAAACACTCCTCCTTTCAACAAATGCTCACTCTCCTAAATATAATCTGAATCTCCAAAAAAGGGGTAGAGAACTGAAAAGTGGTCATTATCTGGAGCAAAAAAACTGAAGCCCGTCCATCATGAACTTCCATTATGTGTTCAAATACCAGTCATTTCTACTATTCCTCTACTAGCAGAAGCAGTAACTCTATGTGTGGAAAATAGAGCTATTAAGAGGGGCAGCCTAAAGAGCTCTATCGATAATCAGGTAATCTTTTCATTACTAATGGAGGTTTATCAAGGTCAAATGACACAATGTTCTTTCAAAATAAAAATAAAATTATACGCTGATTTCTTTTAAGATACAAGTTTTCATGAATAATTTGGGAATAAAGCAGTTCAATTTTGAATGAGAAGACCAGTAACCTAAAAATATTAATTTGAGAATACCTTGATCATCATCATCACAGCCATCTGCATCCATAGCATTTTCATCTTCATCTTCATCATCATAATTATAATTGGGATCATAGGTAAGATATTTAAGACAAATATTTATAATTGTTGAAACATGGGGATAAACTTCCTTAGGACATCTATAAATAAAATTTGCCATTATATTAGAAGCAAGTAATCAACTTGAATAGGACATTTTTTTTTTTAGCAAAATACAGGATATATTTTTTTAAAAACATGACTTAAATTCTCAAGTCAATTTCCTCACAGACATATATTAACAGTGCCCAGGGGCAGCTAGGTGGAGCAGTGAATAGAGCACTGGCCCTGGAGTCAGGAGGAGCTGAGTTCAAATCCGACCTCAGACACTTGACACACTTACTAGCTGTTTGATCTTGGGCAAGTCACTTAATACCAATTGCCTTGCCTTCCCCCCCTCCAAAAAAAAAATTAACAGTGCCCAAATAGTAACTTGTTTGATCTCTCTGGAGACAGAGACTACATACGATCATTGTGCTGGTCATGACATTACATTACTAATTCATCTATATCTCTCTCTCCATTTATAGGCAAGCTCCTTATCAGATGATTCTAACCTTAATAATGTTATTATTTAATATTAAAATTAATATTTAAAAATGGCAAAAACAAATCTATCCGAAATACTTACCTTCTCACAAAAGATTCAAAGGCTTGAATGCAATATTCTCGTAATTCATCGTCATCTACATTACAAAATTTTACTACCAAGGGAATTATCTTCTCAAGATATTCACCTAACAAAGAAAATTTAATTTAGTGATATGCATGTGCACAGATTTAAAAACATACAAAATCTTAACATCAAATTCCTTACCTATTCTATGACCTGCTTGCCTACTAATAGCAGCAATACATTGTATGTAGGTCCTTGTTGTTGACATGGAATCATTTTTTGATAGCTCTGATAATAGATGCTCAATGAGATCAACAAAAACTATATTTCCACAGCTCATAACCAGGTGGCCAAGTGCAATGATAGTTCTCTTCCTCACTGCAAGCCTGGGGCTGGTCAACTGGGGGAGCAGACATGTCAAAATTGACGGATGGAAATTAACAAGAAGTCCTCCTTGCCTTAAAACAAAACGAGAAGACAACAAATGAATTCATAACAACCAACTGCTTATCAATCAATGAAGAATGTTTGACTTCTTCAGTTTTACCCCAACCAAATCAGATCTTTAAAATGAGTTGCCAACTTGTCGTAAATACAAAGAAGAAAGAACCAGTTGTAGAGGAAGGAATCATTGACTTTGTCTGTTTCTCTTTCACTATTACATGCAAACTGGAGAATGGAGCACCTTTTTTAATTCAAATCGTAAAAGGTGGTAGGGGCTTCTAGCCTAGCACTCTCCTTTACCCCAAGAAGAATTTTCAGACACTCCAAACCACCCATGAAGCCTCTCTGACAGAATCGCAACCTCCCAAATCTACACATTCCCCTTCTTAACAATTCTAATTATTAGGAAGTTTTTCCTTGTGGTGAAGTCAAAGCTGCCATATTTCTTTGAAGTAGCATGGTGCTATGAAAAAGCTGTGGGTTTCAGAGTCAGACCTTTGGTTGTCTTTCATCAAAACCTGTGTGATACTGGATCAGTCAATTTCTCAAGGTCGGTTTCTCCATGTGTAAAATGGCACTAGAGAAGATAACCACTAAGGTTCCTTCCAGTTTAAACCTAGGATACGTCCCCAAAGCCAAGTAGAACCCATTTTCTTCACGACATCCTTTCCAATATTTGAAAGGAACATTCATTTGTCTTCCTACCCAATCCCCAAGTTTCCTCTTTTCCAGATTCAATCGCCTTGTCATGCTTCTTTCCTTCTACCTCTCTGTTTCAAGACTAAGGCAGAGGATGCCGAAGAGCATCCCTCTAAGGTGCTGCCTCAGCTCTCTCCCCTCTCGTGGTGGTCTCATCTACTCTCACAGCCTTGATCATCAGCAACATGTAAACTGTATACGTGAATGTCCAATCTGCAACTGTAGGAAACATTAGATTATAACAAAACCTCTGTGGCTAATTCCCTAATCTCTACCCCCACCCTCAACCTCTCTAGGGGTCCAGGCCCAATTGCCTGGATACCCCATAAGCACCTCCAATTCAACATAAGACCAAACTGAACTTAGCACCTTCACCTCTAATCCCACCCCCCGTACCCATCAACTAAGCTCAAAATCATGGCATCATTACTACACTATTGACTCTTTCACCTTCACCAAATATTAACTACTACTACATCCATTCTCTTTTCCATTCAAACTTCAAATACTTTAGTTCAAATTCTCATTCCTTCTCACCTGAACTATTGTAATTAAGTCTAGCTGACCCTGCCTCCAGTTTAGCCTACACTCTGAATAAACTCTTAACAGTGTTACTTATATATTATTTCAAATGCACTACTCTAATCAAGTCAACCTTCTATTCAAAAACCTTCCATATCGTTATTCTGGCATTCAATGTCATCCTCTCCTTTATAATCTGGTTTCAACTGACATTATCTAGTCATACTATGTACTTTCCCTCATACATTCAAAGGCCAAGTCAAATTAAACTGTTCATTGTCCCTTGTTCCTCTCTTGACTTTTCTCATGCCTTTGCTCACATTCCCAATACCTGAAATGGACTCCTTTTCATTTTCACCTCATCTAGCATCTAGCACCTTCCTCATAGGTAGGAGCTTAATCAGCATCTACTAAACTGAATGATCTCTGCCTGCCTTCTCTGACTTCTTCCATTACCCTCACAAATAAAAGTGCTCATTCCCTCATTTTTTTCCTAACACGTTGGTTAGACCTCTTCCTTCTAGCTATCTGTATTGTCTTTTACCATTTATTTTTATATTTGTCACATCTCTCTTATTGGGCTATAAAAGTTTCTTGGGGGCACAACCTCTTATTTCACCTTTGTGTTTTCAATGCCTTGTACACAATTAAACTTTGCTGAACTGAATTGCTCCTCACATGGTTGCTATTCTCTTTACCACTACTGTTACTCACATCTTGTCAAGGTCCTTCTAAACTGTGGCACCCAGAATTGGAAAGAAATAGATGTGTGGCTCAATGATGTCAGTAGCCTTCTACTCACGTAACTTAAAAAAGTTTTAGCTGTTTTGACTGCATGAGCTTGAAGAGTTGGCTAAAGTTGCCTAAGGCTTCATACAAACTGTTTTCTGACCATGTTTCATTCACTCTGCTATTTTAATTCAAATCTACGAATATTATCTGTTATATTTCATCTTTTTAAATATAACCACACAGTTCATTCTCTCAAGATCATTTTGGACCATGATCATCATATAATGTGTCAAAAGAAGAAAATGAGTTCAAATTGTACCTCTGTTGATCACTACCTGTATGACCTTAAGGGGGTCACTTTCTTCATCTGTAAAGTGAAGGGGTTAGATTAGCTGGCTTTGAGTACACTTGTAGTTTTAAAATTATGATCCTATTCTTCCTAACTTTGGGACATGTACATAACTAACAAGAACACTATCTGTTTGTCCAAGTCACTGACTAAAAACAATACTGAAAAAAACAGGCCCAAGGAAAGAGTCATTTGGCACTCTCGCAAAGACCTCCCACCAGGGTGACATTCTCCTAATGACCAAGCTTTATTAATCAGCTAATGAGATCTCCTAGACATTCTTCCCAAGAGGCCCATTCTATTGCCTTTGATTATCTCTAAAGTTAGAAACGCAGAGGCTTAGGGTAAAAAAAGCATATCCCTGCAATACTAGGCATCATCAAATGAAACACAAGTATGCTTAACACAACCACTGTGGTCATGAAAAGAGATTTACGATGAACTTAAGATTTAAGTCCAAAGAACTATTTTGTAAGTTTTCTATGAACAATTTATTCCCATAATCCAAAGTTTTTTAAAGAACAGTAAGTTGTAAAAATATGGATTATGGTTAAAGGTACGTGGCATTATATACTATATACGTGAGGAGCCATAATTACCTGCTCAACATATCAGCCATAATATCCAAGGCTTCTAACTGAACAGAGACATCTTCCTGCTTCGCTATAGCACTTGTAAGACGTCCTGTGATCTTTTTACAAACATTAGCTGCTAACGCGGAGCCTTGTAAAGACAAGAAAACAGTAGTCATATTTAAATGAAAATGCATAAACATTAAATTTATCCCAGGTTTCAGTTACCTACAGTTATTTAAAATATTATATTATAACCAATAAAGACAACATTACAACTTCTTGGTTTGACCTCAGGAACTGAGTGAACCACTCACTCCAAGAAAGAAAAATGATCAACTAACAAATACATTTTTTTTTAAATCAATGAGACAGATGCCACTTACATATCCTGGGTAGGAGTGGCATGGTAAACAGAGAAGTATGTTTCCATATATCTTAAAAGGGAAGAGGGAGAGAGATTCAGAACCATCCTGTAGATTTGCAGTAACACTAGCCATTATTATCTTCTACTTGACTCCTTAGTCCCCCCTCCTTCCAAGTTCCTGGACTCGAAGCTCAAAGTGATATAAAAAGCAATTTTATCAAACAGTTGAAGTAACTACTAACCGTAACAAAATCCCAGGAATTTTAGAGGCTTCCAGAGACGATACCCACGAAGAGTTCTGCCTCTTATCTCTGAACTACCTGAGAGTATGCATACATAATCTGACCCTGTATATCCCACTATATCCCACTTTTTGCACTAAAAATGAATGAAATCAACAGTACCATTGCCTCTGGAAATGACAGGTCAATGGACTCCCCTAAAGATCCTTCTGCCATCCCAGTGATTTCTGGTCCATCTAGCCACTGTTCCCCTATGTGTTGTTTCTCCACATTACAATATAAGCTCCTTACAAACAGGGCCTGTCTCACTTTTGTATTTGTATCCCATTCATCTGGCACACAATAAGTACTAAATAAATGCCTTTTCATTCATTCCAACTCAATCTTTAAAAGAAAGCATTAGAAATGATCCACTGTCAATAGGTGTCACATGATTTTAAAAGATTTTTAAATTGGCTTAGCATTACTGACTTTATTATAAAAAGATTAATTCCCAGCAGATTACTTACTTAAGGTGTCACTATAATTGAAAAATAGGTAATTTCTTTTAAAATAGGAAAACAAAAAGAAAGAAGTAATTACCAATAGATGACATCCAACTAGCCAAATTAGGTGTTTTTTATAGTAAAGTCTACACAGAACCAAAAGTCCACAAAAAGTGTTAAAGGGAGGAAAATGAGGAAGAAAAATATATCTGACATAACATGAAACAATAAAGTTATTTCTGGCTATCAATAGGATGCTATTATCTCTTCAAAATAATGTCATTAATCCAAATTTCTCAATGGAATAGGTTCAATAAAATGAGACACTAACTTTTACCATACTGATTTTTGTAAATAATTGCTATCAAGATCACTGAGGTTCTAAAACTTGCAATGATATCTAATATTCTTCAAAAGACTAGAAACTGATTAGCTTCATTAATTACAACCGCTTAGTCCTTAATTCCAAGGCAAGATTTTTCAGCAAAGGCTCTATTTTAATTATAGCCATTAGTAAATGGAACAATGCTTGTTTTTCTCAGATACACTTAAATTCTAAAAATCTAACATTTCAGACAAGTGAACTAGGCTATGCACAAAGTTTAATATACTACCACTAATGAACTATCAGTTCTAATCAAGGCAGAAGACTCCCCTTATACAATTAATACTGGTAATATAAAGCTAAATAATACTTATGTTTCTTAAATTTTTCTTCCCTTAATATTGAAGTCAGCTTAAGTTTAGTCTTACTAAAATTAAACCCTGGCCAAATGCACAAAAGATCACAAATACTATTAAACCAGTATTTAAAAACCATATTCAGTAATAATAGTTTATATCTGCAAAAGTAAAACTCATCAAGAAATCCTATAATTGCTAAACATGCTAAAAATAGCTAAACAAATTTCAGCATTTTATCTATTCAAAGGGATACTTAAGGAGAATAGCTATGAATAAAAGCAATTACAAAAGAAATTAGACTAATTTTCTTACCACTGGAAGCAGGAGGAAGTTCTCCAATTACCGTTTTAAGGCCAATGCTTGATATATCTCGTAGTTGTTCCTTATCAGAGAGCATATTAGTACACAGAGTATCTACAATTGTCTCCACTTGGTATTCTTTCACTTTACTCACCAAAGGGCCAAGACTGTAATGTTGGGAGGGGGAAAAAAGGTTAAAAAAAACTACTAGTAAACAAAACTAGAAAAAAATTATGAAATACCTAGAACTTTAAATAGGTAATGTTCAAATATCAATACATTTGTGACTTTTTCCTTTCCTAAGAATAAAAATTTTACCCACATATGATAAGTAAAACGTTATAGCAATACTGTGAAATAAAATTTAAAAATAATAAAACAGTACTGATAAAAAGAGGTAGGGTGATATAGAGAATATAGAGTTGACCTCAAAGTCAAGAAAACCTGAGTTCAGGTCTTAGCTCTGACATACACTGGCTATGTGCCCATGGGCACGTCACTTAATCTATCAGTGCTCCAGATAACTCCAGATTACTTATGTAAGGATAAGGTGCAGAAAAGATGTATTGGTGGAGAAGTTCTTCACTTGGGAGGTCCCTATACAGATGAAATCATACATCCAGAACAAATATTTAACATGTAATATACACACATGTGTATATTTGTGCATGTATGTGTACAGATACAGAAAAATATGTATACTGTATATAAATGTATATAACCATACATGCATACACACACACATTTTCATTACAATAGTCATGTACCCCATTTGTAAAAAGTTAAGCATATATCCCCAGGGTATGGGGCCTTTTTCAATAAAACTCATTTTCAGTGAAAATAGAAGCAATAAAATATTTAATTCAGAATTAGAGAATTTTAGAATTTGTTTACTCATTTTACAGTTAAGGAAACAGGCCTGTGTGGTAGAAATGCTTCTGTTTCACCCCTAAAAAGATTACAAAAATTTAAAATGAGTTGTAAAAATGTTCATGAGTAAAATGTATAAGAAAAGGTGTTTATGTTATTTCCAATTAGGCTTGATTCTTCCAAAATGATTTCTAAAAACCATGCAATAAGATTAAAGAAAACTATTTATAGTGTTATAACAAAATTTTTAATAAAGACAAACAATAAAGTCAAACCTAAAAGACCAAGATGCCATTTATGCCTCCAGGGAGAGAAGTGTATTTGTCTACTAAGAAGTAAAATGATAATCTTAATGTAAAAGATGAATTGTGTAATAAGCCAATCGAAAACAGAAACATCAGGAATGATAGCACCACTAGTTCTGACCACAAAACAAATATGCAATGCTGAAAATGAATTTTCAAACATCACAGAAAAACTCCACTTTACATGTTCAGCCCAGGATTACAGTCTGAGAGTCTGGCAAGCACATCCAAAAGGTTCAATAGCGAGAAAACTTTTTGCATAACAAAGTATGCACTCTCTTTTTTCCCCTACACTTCACATTCTTCCACCTTCCATGAAATATTAAAAAAGAATATTGGAAATATGCCAGCTCCAGAAATCAGAAAAGAAAAATAGGAAGAGGTTATCTTTAATTAGGCAAAACAGGTGAGGAGTCCCCACAACTGAATAAAATAGAAACCGGTGATAATGGTAGCCCCAAAACTGGATTCATTAAACAGTTTCACGTGAAAAAAATTAATCCAAAAAGTTCATGTTACTTCATGCTTGACACTCTCCAGAAAATATTTTACTATAAAATACCCACGGTTTCAAGTTTTTGCCTGCCTCTCAAATTGAACCGACTCAGGTAAACTAGTCTAACAGTATTTCAAAAACAAAACCATCAAGGATTAACAGTCATTTGAATGAACTATACGCTGAATTTATTACACATTCAATAACATATATTAAATTCTAGGCCCCCCCCCCCCAAAATGTTCCCCATAGGTTCAATTTTTTCAGGCCAAAAAAAAAAAATTAGGTAATCTGCCTGAGGTCATACATTTAACAAATGAAAAAACTCTGACTAAAATGTAAGTCTAACCTCCAGGTCATTGAATTTTTCAAATGGTAGGCCCCCTTTAGATACTTCTAGGAGTTGCCTCCCTAACTTCTAATTACTATTTAAAGAAACATCAAATATATGTTCAACTGAAAATTGATGAAGTAGAACCAAGTTACCAACATACATAGAATCAAAATAAAAAAATTATTAATTCTTAGTAAGAAACTTGCTTAGCAAATAAAATACTAGAACAGCTTCTACGAGATAAATTACTTGTCAGTAATTACAAAACACTTGTTTATGGAGGAAAGGGGAAAGTGAATAAACTTACCATTTGACAGCTAAGTTTTGCACCTCTCCATTTTTATCTTCCAGCAATTTCAAAATCATTTTCACTACTTTTCTTTCACTATCATCATCCAACTTGATGGAATCTTTCTGTAGCTCTGTCATCAAATCATTTGTTGCCATAAACCTATCCAAAAAAAAATCCAACTGTGATAATAATACAGATGTTAACAAATACAATAATTTAACCTAGGGGAAAAAAAAACTCTGCAATTTCTATTTTGTTTAAAAACACAATTTTAAAGAAAGCATATTATTGTCATTTCTGAACAGATTAATAAAATATCTCATGTTTTAACCTCACACAACAAGCCATGGCAAAAGACATCTACGTTCCACTAATTAAGTGAAGTGGATCTTGCCCTTCCAAGCTACTGCCAAAAGCTACATAGGCTTCCACTTAATTACATGTTTTATGGTCAAGGGCCTAAAATACACATACAAGTCTTAAACATACAATAAAAATATTTTGACATTTGTTTAATAATAAATAAGTTTTCATGTAATTTTATAAAACAACCATAACACTATTACTATTAATGATAGGTGAGTTTGTTTTTATATCAAAATTTCCCAAAACATGGTATCACTGATATCGCTCCTCATAATTATTTTTCAACTAGACATCAGTATTTTGTCATTCTAAAGGAAAAAAACAAAAACAAATGAAAAAACAACCCTTTCTCACAGGATGTTATAAATGATAGTCAAATTTATATTGGTTTATCCAATAACCAAGTCCTTATTCACACTCAAGACAAAATGTAGTATTTTCAGATTCAAATGCTCATTTCATGTTATTATGACAAGTCTATTTTAACCATTCCTGATTATATGGAGAAAGATCCAAACATGTTATATTTGTTCATGGCAGATATGTTCCTTATTCATTAACATTTAAAAATATCCAGCTCTTTTAAAATAAAATGTAAATTGCTACAATTAAGTGATAGATAAGGAGGTTTTTCATTTGGAGGGCAGATTTTTAAACAGTAGGAACATATAAAAATATTATTTTGTAAATTATCCATAGCTAAAAATGTAGTCATTTTATATCGTTCTGGATCAAACTATAAAATTCAAGGATCTTAATTTTAAGTATGTCGTATAAAAGTATCTACCAAATACTATATTTTCAGGAGTAAATTTATGCTATTATCTAAGGTGAAACAAATTCATTTTAACCTTAAGAAAATTGGCAATTGCTTCTCTTAGCTCAAATGGCCTTCAGGATGCTTTGACATAATCAAGTCTAAGTGTTGCAATAATTTCACTGCTCTTTAATCTGCCCCCAGATCACACAATTTTTGCCAAAAGCCTTCCTTTTAAAAAGTAAGGTTGATTACTTTAACAGCCTAAAAAAAAACTGCCTACTTTCTCATTCATATTTCTCCGTAAGTATGAGTTGTGAAGCATGTAAATTGCATGGAGGGGTCCACATTTTTAGCTAGTGCTTGAAAATCTGCATTTTGTCCTGCCACCATTTGAGCTGTTGGCAAGGTCTAAAAGAATTTTCCTACGTTAACTTTCTCTTGATATAGTATTGCAAAGTAATAGTTTTTGTAACATGTTTCAACATATTGTACATAATCAAATGAGCATTTTCAAACCCCAAAGATTTTAGTTTCTCAACCGATCACAAGCCTACAGATGAGCCCCACCATATCATCTGCAAATGGAACCAAAGCTGATTTGCATATGCCTTTACAAGCATCGTTTGTACCCTATCAATAGCCAGTTACAGGTAGGACCAAAGTTTCTCCTATTGAGGCTTTTTGTACTAGGCCATTATTTAAGTAAGCTCATGTAATGAAAAAAATCTTTTTGTTACTGATAGGATTCCTGAAAAAAATTTGTGTATGAAGGCACTAGTTTTCTCTGGATAAATTCTCATATTGCTAAATATTCTGAACATACATTTTTAAGATGTCATTTCAAAGTGAGAATTCATGTGAACTGCAGCTAAAGCAATCATACACACGAAGCAAATTGATCTTTCCTCTTCATCAATAACAGTACTTGGGAATCCCAATCATACAAAGAGTGGATGGCATTTTATAGATCTGGACTTTTATTTTTTCACTCTGTAATACTGCTACTTAAATGTTTCTAGTCTTTGCTTGCATCAACTGCTTGGGTGGATTTCCTCTTCAAATTGATTATACATTAATCCATCACAAACATTATTTCCTTTATAAGAAATATAAGACAACAAATTCAAAACTTGAGCTTTTCAAAATTATTATCTATAACCACTGCATTTCAATTTTTTAAGCTGCAGGTTTTTTTTTAAAATAAGTTTATCATATTTACCATCATATTGACATATTTTGACTGGATGATTCTGGGGATTTTAGCTTCCTTGTTCAGAGGGAAGCGTTAGCTAAAGTCCAGCACCAGAGTGACAGGTTAGTGAGTGAAGAGGAGACACAATGAAGAGGTGTTGTAAGTATAGAAACTACAAGATATGATAACATACTGGCTATGTGTAGTGAGAGTGAGGAGAAAGGTATAACAAGAAGGATAGTGATACTCAACAATAACAAGAAAGTTGGGAAGAGGAGAATCTGAAGAAGTTGTACTGGAAAGTATCTACAAATTTTGGTATTAATTCAGTATTTAGGTATTTTTAATTGAATAATAAAGTCAAAATATAATACAGCAAGCTCAAGAAAAGTTCAAGATGCTCATTGCTACGGCCATTAAAAATGTCCTTGTATGCCCATCTATTGGGGAGTGGATGAACAAGTTGGGGTATGTAATTGTGATGGAATATTATTGTACTATAAGAAAGGAAAAACAGGATGGCTTCAGAAAAACCTGGGAAGACTTATATGAATTGATGCAAAGTGAAGTGAGCAGAACCAGGAGAACACTGTACCCAATTAACAGCAGCATTGTACACTGATCAACTGAATGACTAACCTATTCTCAGCAATACAATGATATGACATTTCCAAATTTTTCATTCATAATGAAAAATGCTATCCACCTTTCCATAGAAAGAACTGATGTGAGTCTGAATGCAGATCAAATTTTTTCTTTATTTTTTTCATTTAAGTTTTTGTCTCATTTCTTTCTCAACATGGCTAATATGTAAACGTTTTGTATGATTGCACATGTATAATCTGTATCATACTGCCTTCTCAAAGAGGGAAGGGAGAGAGTGAATTTGGAACTCAAAATTGTAAAATATATATGTAATTAGAAGAAAAATTAAGTTATTTTAATGTCCTTGCATAAACCAATGATATACTCTGAACCATTAATTTCTTTTAAGAAAGTTGTAACACAACTACCAAAAATTATTTCATAGAGCTAGGAAAAATAATAGCAAAATTCGTCTGGAAGAACAAAAAGTCCAGAATATCAACGGAATTATTGAAAAGAAATGCTAGGGAAGGTGGCCTAGCCATACCAGTTCTTAAACTGTATTATAAAGCAGCAATCGCCAAAACTACTTGGTACTGGCTAAGAAATAGAGTAGATCAGCGGAAGAGGTTAGGTACACAAGACACAGTAGTAAATGATTATAGTAATCTACTGTTTGATAAACCCAAAGATCCCAGCTTCCGGGATGAGAACTCACTATTTGACAAAAACTGCTGGGAAAACTGGAAAACAGTATGGCAGAAATTGGGCATAGATTAGTACCTCACACCATATACCAAAATAAAGTCAAAATAAGTTCATGATTTAGGAATAAAGGCTGATACCATAAGCAATTTGGGAGAGCAAGGAATAGTTCGCCTGTCAGGTGTACGGGAATGGGAACAATTCATGACACAAGAGATAGAGAGCATGACAAAACGCAAAATGGTTAATTTTGATTATGTTAAATGGAAAAGTTTTTGTACAAACAAAGCCAATGCAACAAAGATTAGGAGGGAAGCAGAAAATTGGGAAAGCATCTTTACAACCAGCTAGGCCTCATATCTAAAATATACAGGGAACTGAGTCAAATTTATAGGAATACAAGTCATTCCCCAACTGAGAAATGGCCAAAGGATATGAACAGGCAGTTTTCAGAAGAAGAAATTAAAGATATCTACAATCATATTAAAAAATGCTCTAAATCACTATTGATGAGAGAAATGCAAATCAAAACAGCTCTTAGGTACCACATCTCTCCTGTCAGATTGGCTAAAATAACAAAACAAGAAAATGATAAATGCTGGAGAGGATATGGGAAAATTGCAACACTTACATTGTTGGTGGAGCTGTGAACTGACCCAGCCGTTCTGGAGAGCAATTTGGAACTATACCCAAAGGGCTATAAAAATGTGCATACCCTTTGACCCAACAATATCACTTCTAAGGCTGTGTTTCAAAGAGATCACACAAGTGGGAAATGGACCGGTATGCACAAAAATATTTATAGCAGCTCTTTTTGTGGTAGCAAAGTATTGGTAATCAAGGGGATGCCATCAATTGGGGAATGGCTAAACAAGTTGTGGTATATGAATGTAATGGAATACTACTGTGCTATAAAAAATGATGAACAGGAAGACTTCAGAAAAACCTAAAAAAACTTATATGAACTGATGCTGAGTGAAGTGAGCAAAACCAGAACATTATATACAGTAACAGCCAGTATGTGATGACTTTGATAGACTTAGCTCTTCTCAGCACTGCAAAGATCTAAAACAATTCCAAAGGACTCATGATAGAAAATGCTATCCACATCCAGAAAAAGAAATATGGAGTCTGAATGCAGATTGAAGCAGGTTATTTTCTTTTTCTGTTTTATTTTGTTTTATGTTCTTCTCATGGTTACCCCCATTCGTTCTGATTCTTCTATACAACATGACTAATGTGAAAATGTTTAATAGGAATGTACATGTAAAGCCTATATCAGATTGCATGCCGTCTTGGGGAAGGGAAGAAAATTTAAAACTTATGGACACGAATGTTGAAAACTAAAAATAAATTAAGTTTTTTTAAAAAAGCTAGATTGTAAAAAATTATACCACCAGCCCAAAAGCTCCCCTAGAAGTAGATTCAAATGCAAGTTGAACAAAAAAAAAAATTCTATTTCAGGTATTCTCAAAAGTATACACTAGTCCTTTTCAACCTCCTCATCTGTCCCTCTTAGCATTCATCCAATTACCTCAGGAAATCTCCCTCCCTCCGTTTAATCTGTGAGGTGAAACACAATCCTAATCATGGTTGATAAGCCTAACAGTAGTAATGCTAGAGATATGCCTATGAAGGAAAAAGTCATAAATCAACACAAGCCTCCTATGTCAAATCAAACAACAAGCATTTATTAAGATCGTACTATGAACTGGGTACTCTGCTAAGCACTTAGGGAAATGACTTTTTTTTTTTAAGTCCCTACCCTCAAAGGGTTTATATTTTAAAAAAGGAAAGAATATATAAATAAATACATAGATAAATACAGGGCAGGTAAGATAGCTTTTATTAGGTCCAGGCACTATCAAGCTGGGGGAGGAAAGGGTTCCTGCAAGAGATAGTGCCTCAGCTGAGGCTTAAAAGAAGCAAGAGATTCTGAGCATTCCAGGTATAGGAGAGAGCCAGTACAAAGACATGGAGCCAGAAATGCAGCATCATGCCTAAGAAAAAAACAAGCAGGAAAGTCTGGCTATAGTTATCAGAGGGGACTAATTTGTTAAAATGTTGGAAAAAATAGGAAGGGATATACCCTCTAATTACTGCACTTCTCCCAAGTACCAATATTCAAGGTAAAATATTTTTGAATTGTTTTTCTGTCCTGTATAAACAATATTGCCTAAGTCTTGTTCTCCCATTTTCTGTTGTGCACACACATGAATTTCAGCTACCTAATGGGTTCAATCCACTTTGGTCCTACTACAGAACATTATCACCCTATTATTTTTTTCACTACAATAATTCCTCCAACTATTTACAAAGGCATGGGAAGAGGAAGGAAAGAGGTTTATGATAAAACCATGAATCTTTCGGAAGTATGGCTTAAAAAGAAGGGGGAGAGGGGATTGTGGGTTAACCACATATACACAACTATTTATAACATTTTCCCCAAGGGAAAATACGGCCAATTTGTAGATGTACTTTTGGTGTACAACCTTTTTACGAGGTGTCCCAAAACGTATTAAGCTAACTTAAAACTGCACTAAAATTTTTTGGGACACTTGTGTAAGTGAGGTCACGAAGTTTACAAAGAAAACTCTCAACTTGAATCTAAAGACATTAACAAATTCTCCTCCCCTCTTCTTGCTGTTCACGAAAGGATCTCCCCAGGAACCTAAATGTATATGTTCTTTTATCAGATAGCATTCTACTACCCACCTCCCTGGCCTTTGCATAGACTGTCTCCCAAGCCAGGATTCTCCCTGGGCCTCTTGGAACCTCTAACATATCTTCAAGACTTAGACCAAGTGATATCCTTCAAGAAGCTTTTCAGGATTCCCAATATTGTTAGCTCCTACCAGTATTCCGTATTCCCTCAGTAGAACGTATACCCCTTGAGTACAGGTGCTATGTCACTTCTGGATTTGTATTCCCAGCACCAAGCAATGTACCTGGCATATAATATATACTTGATAAATAGTTGTTGATTTATTAAATTATTAACTCATCAAGAAAATTAGTGTTCATAATATGAATGTTTTAGACAAGTTAGCAGTTACAGCACTGAGGTTTGCAAAGCACTATTATTATACCTTATTTGATATTTAGTATTCAAATATACGTGATCACCAATTATATAATACGTATTATGCTAGATACTAGATTATGTTAGACACTACTAATATCTTACCTAACAGAAATTTCCTAAAATCATCATTTCAGTTTTTCATTTCAATATCCAACCTTGTCCCTTCTTAGTTACTAACTTTGGTTTATTTAGGTCTTTATTAACAAAAAGTTTAAAGAAAGGAAGGGCTTTCCATTTAGTTATACAAAAGGGTCTCAAAGCAATACAGGCTTCCCCTCAGTAAAGGTCTTTGAGCAAAAGCTAGATAACCACTTGTTGGTTATGTTGAATAGGATTCTTTTTTTTTTCAGGTCCCCTTTGAAATGGATGACATCTGAGGTCTCCTCCAACTCAGTAACTGCTGTACAAGCAACAGCTAGCACCATTCAGACTGGATTATAGCTTCTTAAAAAACATACTGAAACAATCCTCAGGACTTAAATGGTCCAGGGAGCTAAGGCTCAAACCACTGAGGCCACCTTCCTCATGTTTGACGGACCAAAAAAAAAAAAAAAACAAAACAGGCCATAAAAGAGTTAGGAGCACCTTCCTCAAGCTATCTACATTCAGAATTCTGATAGTAGTATCAATATGGTCAACAAAGGCTAGAAAACTGTGCCCAAATGAAGCAACACTGCATCCTCCCTAAATACCCGTCTTCAGGCTATGGCTAAGTAAAATTCCTTTTGTTAACTCTTCAGCTGTCTACCACATGTCAATTTTATTGCAACTAGCGGACAAGCCTGAGTCATGCCTGGCCTACAACTACGGAGGGAACTGGAGCAGTAAGTAGTGGTAGGAATTGAGTGAACCATCTTGTGGTTCTCCATCTTGTGACTCAATTCTAGAGCTAGCTCAGCTCCTTTTCTATTCAATTTTGGGTCTAAGCCCTATTTCTGTCCTGTGAGAAAATTTTATTCCTTGTTTGTACCTAGCCCCACGTGGCTAGGAAACTAGGCCACCTATTCCTGCTGCTTAGAGACCCTTAAGCAAGGCCCTAGGTTATAATGAAGAGCAAGTCAGACCCAAAGACTGATACAAGGAGTTTTCTCACTATTATACATCTCAAGCAACACATATGTATTATCTGAAAACTGGCCCTGTACTGATTAATCAATTATTGTTTCTGTGTTCCTCTGATTGTTTATAGACACTTGGGGGAAGTGAGAGCTCTCTTCTTCTGATTTTAGGGAACTGTACCAAGTCACTCTCCAACCTGGAAAGTCCCTGATCTTTCATCCAGATTACCTAATGGTGTATTGTTTCCTTTTAACTAACTGGCCTTATTTGATTGTTTATGATGTGTAAAAAACTGTCTTCCCCTTTATTGGGGGTCCAGACCAAGCTGAGGAGGCTTGGTCCCAATTTATTATGCAATCAGCATACACTGCTTAATAAACTGATATGCTCAGAAGCTCAAACCTTTGTTCCCTCAGTCATTTCATCTTTTACCTGCCACACTATGACTAACTAGACAGTGAGATACTTAGTCAAACACTTCTACTTCTGGTTTCTATTAATTTGTTACTCAATATAATCTCTGCCCAACCAGGCCAGCCCTTCTCTACAAGTCCTATATACTTAATTACCCAAACAGAAAATAAATGAACCTTGTTATTTAGATTTTAACCCTCATTAAACTCTGACTCCAGTGTCTCATAGCATGTAAATCTCCACAGGTTAAGACTAGAGAAGTAGATTTCAATCTCTGGCAGGGCTTACACCAGGATAGAAAAGGCTTCCAGTACAGGTCTAGCAATGAACTGCTGTATCTGTCTTCCAAGGACTAGTCCGGTAAAATTTGGACAGGCTTATCATCATAAAGTTGGCCAGTAAAAGATGATTTTTTTTCCTGGCAAAAGGAGACAGATTTTGAAGTCACATGTCCCTGACATGAAGTATCTGATTTTAACAAATTCATTTATACCAAACCATTAGCCATATCTGGAAAAATGTGTATTTTTAAGCCCTTTGTCCCCAAACTTGGAATGAAAATGTAATTTCTTTGAAAGGTAAGGGAGCATCAAAACTAAGTAGCAAAGAGTTTGTTGCTGTTGGCTTTATGGGGAGGGAGGAGGAGCTGTGCAGTGGGGCTTCCTTTGCCAATGAAATTATTTATTACCTTAGGAGGACCCTAAATATTAAATTCTTTTAGTCGTACGAATTAAAGCTGAAAGGGGACTGAGAGAACATCTAGTTCAATCCCCTCATTTTACAGATAACTAAACCAAGGCCCAGGAAGGATAAGTGACGTACTCAAGAACACACCGATCATTTTAGGGTGTCTAGAAGTAGCTAAGTCAGAAGGTACTATGGTCAATCTCTTATTCCCCACATACCTCCACCGGCTTTCCAGGGAAAGGTAGGCCCTTACTACAGATGAGCTGGCATTAAATGTATCTTTTAACTGTAGTCACTAAACCAGGATACCAGCTGAACATGTGTTCTCTAAACTGTCCAGTCTCCCACTCCCTTAAACCTAACATTTCTCATCTATTACTGTACCCTAAGAATCTTGTGCATCCAATAACTTTCAATATAACTGGTTTCCTCTGTAACCCTATGTAGTGTAGGCATTTAAAAACATTACTGTTAGAAGGGGGTCTGTCCATTAGGTTTTACCAGACTGAAAAGGGATCCATCATAAAAAAAAAAAAGGTTAATAATAGTTGCTCTACAAAAATCTAATATTAAATTACAGGGTACTGGGAATCATACAACCTAGGTTGATGTCTGGTCTTGGACAAACAAGGCGCTTTCTTCACATTTCACTTTCCCTCTCTGCAGAACGTCTACATGATAGAAAGTTCTATGCTTATGTCAGATATTTTCATTTATTATCCCCTGAAAGTTCTGTTTCCCAATCCTCAGTTTATTTGTTTATATTTCTTCTACCTGAAATTCTTTCCTCCTTTACAAAATTATCTATCTTCAGGCCTGTGTTAAATCTCACTTGCTCCCACCCAGATGCCTTCCCTAAATTCCCTAGCTCAGAAAGATCTTTCCTTCTAATCAATCAATAGAGAACTTATTTTCTTTACTACTTTTTTGATACTTAATTTACATTACCTTGTAACTTAACTTTTCAGATATTTCCCCAAACTAGATTATAAACATCTTGGATTAAAAAAAAAAAAGTCCTTGAGGGCAGAGATTTTGTTTCTGTTTCACTAGCATCTACCATATAGTGATTAATAAACACATAACAGATCCATTGATTTAGAGCAGGGTCCTTACTTCATATGTTCTTGTTGTCTATTCCCCTCAGCACCTAGGACAGAGTCTTGCATACAGCAAGAAAATGTTGAGGAGCTATCTGAAGTTTAAGTTCCTTCATTTAAACTAAAGGGTCAACATAGTCAAAATGCCTCCCTTGGGAAGAAGGGGAAGGATCTAAAAAACAATTTTGTTTCCTAAAATACTATGAACATATTCAAGTTTGGAATTTTTCACTAAACTAAAATTTCAGTTTCGCTATCTGAACACTATAATATACCACTTCTTTAATTGCCTCAACCAAAAAAAATAAACTTTCATTCACACAAAGATTTTTCATAATGTGGCTTATTCAAAATAAATTTTGCTTTAACCTCACTGAGAAAAATTACACTGACTAAAGTCCTTTGTGAGCACTGTCACTATCTCTGCTTATCCTTCTTCCTGGACAGAGCATTAGTCCAGCAGAAGACTGAAGAATCTACTTTACTAGCACCCAGAGTCCAAAGATGCTATAAAGCACAATGACTGCCAGCTTAGCGAAAAGATGGCATTATGCTGGACTGATGCTCTGCAGGTATTTATTCAGCACCTATCAGGTACCCAACATTATGGAGCCAGCATAGGATATCATGAAATATGAGAGAAAGGGGAAAAACATAAGAGTGCTTGTCTTACATTTCCTACTAGACTGTAAATTCCCTAAGGGTAGGAACTGTGTCTTCTCATTTTGGTATTTCCAGTGCATTAAAGACATAGCCACTTCAATATTTGTTAAACTGAAGAATTGTAAGGGGATGGAGAGAGGAGGTGTCAAACAAAGGTAAGTAACTTAGACAACTTTCCAAGTATTTCTTAATTATACTTGTAAGTACTATATTCTTAAGAGTACCCATAGTCATTTGCCAACACCAAGTATAAACGACTGCTGTAGGACCCAGTCCGCTGCTCTTTTGTGCAGGTAGTTTGCAGTAGCATATTTGTTCTGGATCATAAAACCGGTACAAAAGTTTTAAAGTCAGCTAAATTTTTTAGCTGAAAAATATAAACAAAGAAGTTGGGGAGAGAGGAAGTCCAGTGTTGCCATAAAGCAATAGATCCTAACTTCAATCCCAGGCCAAGTTACCAAGAAGCTACAGGAAGGTATCAAGCTATCCTCTTGAAAGAAATTTTAAGGAGCAAAGCAAATTGGCTAATGCACTTCTTGAAGTGCAGCATTAAGAAGCAGCTACAGCTTACTTGCTGCCTGCTACTACCCTCTCAAAAGTTCTTCTCTCCCCCTTCCATCCCCCCCCCCCCCCCAGCATCCTTAGCCTATGCCCGATCTGCAGCGAGTACAAGGAAGACTGAGAAATCCAAGAAGACACCAAACAGGTGCCCTCAACTGTCTTCACCTAGTGGTGTTTTCTGGTGCACTAAGGCTTCTTTTTAAGTGGTAAAATAAACAAATAAATAGACGGGAACAGCAAGAACTGAGGACACTTTCATAGTGAAATACTAGCTGCCTCAATGAAATTGCTTCCTTCACTAGGTGACAGGACCCAGGATATTGATCTCTGCTTTAAAGTTATTCCCAAAGAACTAGGCTTCCTTATCTCTCTTATGCGGTTCAACACTGGTTTGATGAGGGCAAAATAAAGTTTAAAAAAAAGCTTTCCTCGAAAGAACCTTGTGGAATTGGTGGGCTAAGTATTATTATCCTCATTTTACAAAGGAGATAAAAATGATGATCAATTTGCATGCAATATATTCACTGCCTCATTCATTAGAAAGTTACTGAGCAATACTATATGCAAGATTATGCTGCTAGGCAAAAACCATGAACCAGCCTGTTCAACAAGTATCTCTATAAGATATAAGAAGTCTACCTTAAACCACTTTAAAGGACTTTAAAGGAAGATGATAAAATGTAAAGAAAAATGGATTAAACAGATGCTGTTTTTAAAACTACTTTGAACCCCACTCAATAGTTTTACATTTTTTCTTATTTATTTCCTATTATTATTATGTGCTGTACAATTTGTAGTATTTGATGCTCATATTTTGTCTACTATGGTCCAGGGGTGTGCTGGTAAATGTCTAATAACCAGTTCTAAAAGTACAGGCCACATTTTTAAGTCTAACTAATCTGCATTATTAACATTTTCTCCATCACTTTTTAAAGTCTAGACAATCAAAAAAGAAACAAAAAAAAACCCAACAAATTAAAGCCTTGATATTTGTAACTTGCCAATTTCTGAGGTATAAATGCTCACAATGAAAATCTAAAAGATTATGCCAGTTAGAGCTGACTCCAATATACTCTTGATGTCTACAGTCCAAATTGAATTTAGCATGAAAATTCACAGAATTTTTGAGTTGAAAAGGAACATGAAATTCAATAAACTTATTTCATGGAATGATGGAAAGAGCATGGGTCTAGAGTCAGAACCTGACTCAGAGTTCTGAACCTGCATTCAAATTCTGCTGATGCTTATCCCTGTGTGACCTTGAGCAAATTACTTAACTTTTCTGGGGCCTCAGTTTCATTACGGGTAAATGGAGGGGATAAGATTGGATGGGACTGTCTCTTAAGTCCCATACTCTCATTAATATTAAAACTACAGACATTACATATTCCTAAAATATTTTGGATAAAAAACTTTATCAGATAACTGGATAATTAAATGAGGATATATGAAACAGAAGAAAAGTAAAAATCTTAAATTAAGCCAAATTACCAGAATATTTAGGTATTCAGGAATGTTTGGAAATTCATCAAGTCTTTTTTCCGTATGTCTATCATGCTCAGTAATCTTAATTTAAATAATTTCCCCAAACAATGTTCTGGGAAATATTAGACAGCAAGCAGATCTTACTTATCGAAGTATTCCCCCAAAATAGGTTGTCTCCAAATGATTTCAAGACACTGGAACTTAAATAAAATGGTTACTAAGCATCTACTAGGTGTAAGGGCCTATGGCATACAAATCTGTTTACTTTCCTCCAAGACAGTCTTAATTGCTTAAAGATTTTTTTTAAGGTAAAGAAAACACATAAAAAAATTGCAAATTACTTGTTTTACTTTCATTTAGAATAATACCTGTAAAACACACTTAAAATTTTTCCACAGTGTTTTACCATATGCTTCAGGATTAGAGGTAGATCTCTCCACCACCACCACAAGCAATACTAAAATCTGGAACTCAATACCACCAGAAGTGGGTATTTTACTGAACAATTTGAGAAAGAAGGCAAATCTAAAAATCGCACCATGCACTTGCTCAATATGCAAAAGTTTCAAAATTAAAATACTTAAGCTTCAGTGACAAGTTGGGAACCAAGGAAAAGTTCAAAGAATATGAACAATTTTTTGGTTTTAAAAGCCTAACAATTTACATTTTGACCTATAATTATTATAAATGAGGTTTTCAGAAAAAGAAAATCAATCCAAAAGTGAATGACCCTCAGGATTAGTCAAAAGCTGAATCTTGCATATGGGACATAATGTTCCTGGTGGAACAAAATTACTTTAAAAAAAAAAATCTGGTCAAAATGTCCCAGAACCAGAGTTTCAATCTACTAGGTTGTCTTAAGATCATAAGAATAAGAGCTTAATTAAATTAGATTCAAATTCTTTTTCTCAGGACTTTCTCGTTTCACGAAATAAAAACACTGCTTCTGTTTCTGGCAAGGCTCGTACATTTTAACGGGGGTGGCGGGAGAAGAAATAATACACAAAGAACATGAGCTTCTTCAAACTCATAACATTCACTGAACGCAGGATATCCAGACACACAAGTCTTATCTCAAAAAGCTTCATACCATAAAACTTAAGTACCAAAGAGATCAAAATAATATTTTTTTCCCTTTAGCACATAGTCTGTATTCAATGAGTAAATGCTTGATTTTATACTAGGATCTACTATTAGACATAAGAAAGGGCGATGGCTACAAGGTACAGCAAGGTGTCAAGATCTCGTTCTCAGGTGGTGTAAATGGAGGGAAAGTCTGTCGCCTTTACTTGAACGGGGTCGACTCAGTCCACGAGCGTTTATGAGGCCTTTATTAGAACATGCTAGAGATTCCAACTCGGGATAGGGACACAAGTAGCAAAACATTAAAAAAATTTAAAGCGCGATCCCTGCTTTCAAGGAGCTCACATTCTGATGCGGGAGACCACATGCAAACAGGCCCTTGCAGAATAAACAGGCGCAGGGTTAAAGGATCCAGCTCCAAGTCCTTCCTGCGGGTCCCAGATCTCCAAGCCGCCCCCCGTCCCGCCGGCCTCCGACTCAGGAGTGACGCCGCGCTGTGATTTGGACGAAGGTTCGGAGCAATTAAGGACTGAGAACCACCAACACCCCGCTCCCTAATATTTAATGTAGGGGGGAAAGGACGCAGGCGGGAAAAAAAAGACACCCCACCACCACCACCAACATGCTTCTTCTGGGCAAGTTTCCAGCACCCCCGCCCCCAGCGCCCCCAACCCTCCAATGAATCCAACCGTTCCCTGCGCCCGGCCGCGCTCCTTGCTCCCTTCCCGAGGAGGGGCCCCCGGGAACAGGGCGGCCTAGGGCCTCGGGAAAGGCCGAGCCTCCAGGGATTGCCCCGAGCGGACTGCCGGCCGGCCCGACCTTCCCCCGCCCCGCCCCCCCTCACCCCGGCTCCGGCGATAGATCGCAGCTCCGGGGCGCGCCCGGGCCGGGGCCTCGCGGCGGGGAAGGGGCAGGGCAGGGCCCGGAACAGGGAGGGAGGCAGCGGCGCTGCAGGGGTGGGGCCCCGCGCGGATCTCGCGGCCTCACCTGAAGTCCTTGTCGCTGGATGTCATCTTCTCCAGCAGATTGGAGATGTGGTACGAGGCGCTCGCCATGTTGACGGCCTCGGTCCGGGCGACCCGCCGATGCCGAGACTCCTCCTCCTCCTCCCCTGCTCTAGCGCCGGAGCTCGCGGCCCGGCCCGCTCCCGCTCCCGGCGCTGCGGCGGCGGTGATGAGGGAGGCGCCTACAAGGGCTGCCCCCTCCCCGGCGGAGCGCGGGCCTGTCCCGGGAGGAGCAGAGAAAGCGGCGCGGCCCGCCTAACGACAGCGCTGCTCGCGAGGGGCCGGTCTCATGGGCGGCGGGGAGGGGGTGGGGGAGCGGGAAGTCCGGCGAGGGCCTCTCCCGGGAGCCAGACGGTCCTACCCTGGCCTCTCGCTAGCTCCCTTCCTCCCTGAGGCAAGCGGCCAAATCCCGCCTCCTGCACTCCGGGGGCGACGGCGACCGCGGCTCCCGCTGCGTACTTAAGTACCAAAGGAGTACGGAAACCCGGGGTCAAGGGTCACGGAGGCTCCGACGAGCGCGCCCCCGCAGCGGCCCGGATGGGTGGCTATCCAATTGGCCCAGGGGCGTGTCAGTCTGCGCGGGGACGGCCGTGCGTAAGGCGTGACTGGGACGGACAGAGGGGTGTTCTCTCGAGACTTCCAAGCGACGGTTAAAGGGCGCGGGGATGCAGATTAGAGAGGTATGGGCTAGGAAACGGTAAAGGATGGGTTTGAGCGTCATGCGCATAATTGGGAGTAGCAGTGTGGGATTTTAGACACGGAGAAAAAGATAAAGCCCCCGGGCTGTGTTAATGAAGGAATCTAGCCTAAGTTTAGAGTCAGGGCTTTGGTGTGGGACGCGTGGCCTGCGGCATCTTCAAGTGCAGCCGCGCGAAGACTACGAATCCCATCATGCCCTGTAGACGTCATATGCGGACACGACCTGATTGGCTGCTGCCGCTGTCAGCTTCTAGCTCTCCCGCCCCTCATCCTCCCTTTCCTTCTCGGACGGAGGAATGAATGCCGGGATTCGTGGGTTGGCCCAAGACGCGGGGACCTCTGGGTGCTGAAACTGGCGAAGTTCTGACGAATCACTTCTGGCCGTGAACGAAAATTGATTCTGCCAGGGTCGCCCTCTGGCTTCTGTACACGTGCCCAGGCGGGGCGGCCATGCTTTTTCCGCCCTGTAAGGGACTGTACTTGTGTTATCCAACCCAAACCAACCTGCGTCTCCTCAGCGCCTTACAGTGTTCCACGGTGCTCAGCGTACAAAGACCGGTGGTTCCTTCCCTCGACGAGCTTAACGTTTCTACTGGGGATGATGTGGGCTGAGAGAAAAAAAAAAAAACTTTTCCCTGCCCCCCATTTATGGAGACGTAGGGACATCCTTCATAAACCAGGAACATTCGGCTTTATTTTGTTGATTCCCGTCTCCCCGAGCACCATGCCCCTCCCCCCAAACCAAAGGCACAATAAAGCTACTTGTGCCAAAAGATTAGGAAGACCACTGAGGTGTTAACTGAGGCCTAGGAAAACGAGCGCAATGAATTGTCCCCGTTTTTAGCACGGTTTAGTTTGTTGGGTCTGCATGGAGGCACTTTCCTGGCCCTTCTGCTCATCAAATAAACCACTAATTTATTGAATGCTAGATTTCTAACCATTCAAAATCTCTCATCTATTTTCCATTTGTAGGATGATTACTCTTTGGAATTTTGCTGCGAGTTAATGACTAATATAGGTGAATTTTGACCTTGCAAGTTCCATTGCTGGGTTTAGGTTTCAGTTTAGTAAACGTTTGTGAAGGCCTACTATGTGAGAGGTATTAGGCTTGGTGCTGGGGAAGGGAAGATGGCTATGACAAGGCATTGTGATGACTGTGGGAAAAGGGCTCTGCCTGAATGACCTTGGAAATGTCACTTAATTTCCCTGGACCTCAATTTTCCCATCCCATGAGAGTTGGATCATGTCTAACAGATCAGATAATCTTTAGGTCCCTTCCAGCTCTAAATTTTAGAATTCTAGAAATCCCTGTTCTCAGGGGAGTGAGGGTGAAAGATATATACCCATCTTGTATTTTCCTTTTCTACCACCCCTCTAGTTCAGCCCCTGTTTACTTCATGGACAGACCACAGCCTACAAACTGGACTCTCCACTTTCAGTCTCCCTGTTCCAACCCATCCTGTATCCTACTGCCAGATTAATCTTCTTAAAATAAAACTTTTAGTATGTTACTGCTATTTGGAACTTTTGGTGGTTCCCCCATTGTTCAAGGCTTGAAACTATACTTAACCTGGAACTACAATGTGTAGAGCCTTAAACGCCAGGCTTTTTCCTGTTACTTAAGTTACTTAAATTCACCATTTAAGCTAGACTAGGCCTATGAACTTGCTTTAAGTATTTTCTCCTCTGAATTAGAATAGGCAAGGAAGAAACAAAGCTATCAGTCTTTACAGATGATACTACAGTATACTTAAAGAGTCCTAAAGAGTCAACTAAAAAATGACTTGAAATAATGAACAACTCTAGCAAAAGTTGCAGGATATAAAGTAAACCTGCATAAATTATCGGCATTTCTACATATTATTAACAAAGCCCAGCAGCAAGAGATAGAGATATTCCATTTAAAGCAACTGTAGACAACATAAAATACTTGGGAGTCTACTTGCCAAGACAAATCCAGGAACTATATGAACACAATTACAAAACACTTTTCACACCAAATCAGATGGAAGTAGTTGGAAAAATATCTGATGCTCATGAATAGGCTGACATAATATAATAAAAATGAAAATTCTACCTAAACTAACTTATTCAGTGCCATACCATCTAACTACCAAAAAATCATTTTATAGATCTGGAAAAAATAATAACAAAATTCATCTGGAAGAATAAAAGTTCCAGAATATGAAGGGAAATATTGAAAAATGCCAGGGAAGGTAGCCTTGCCATGCCAGACCTAAAATTAGTGGCAGCAGCCATCAAAACTACTTGATACTGGCTAAGAAAAACAGAGATGGATCAGTGAAATAGGCTAGGTACATAAGACACAAGAGTCAATGGCTATACTAATCTACTGTTTGATAAACCCAAAGACTCCAGCTTCTCATCATTTAATAAAAACTGTTGGGAAAACTGGAAAATAGCATGATAGAAATTAGGCATAGACTAACGTCTTACACCTTACACCAAGACAAGGTCAAAATGAGTATATGAGTTAGACATAAAGAGTGAGACTACAAGCAAATTAGGAGAGGAAGGAATAGTTTACATGTTAAACCTATACAGAATGGAAGAATTTATTACCAAACAAGAGATAGAAACTATTATAAAATGCAAAATGGATAATTTTGATTACATTAAATTGAAAAGTTTTTGCACAAACAAAGCCAATGCAACCAAGATTAGAAGGGAAAGAGAAAACTGAGAAACAGTTTTTACACCCAGTGTCTCAGATAAAGGGCTCATTTCTAAAATATTAGAGAATTAAGTCAAATTTATAAGAATACAAGTCATTCTCTAATTGATAAATGGTCAAAGGATATGAACAGGCAGTTTTCAGATGAAATTAAAGCCATTTATGGTCATATGAAAAAATGCTCTAAATCACTATTGATTAGAGAAATGCAAATTAAAATAACTCTGAGGTACCACATCATACCTATCAGATTGGCTAATATGAAAAAACAGTATTTTCTCCTCTGGGCTTTTTTACATAATGTTCCTCTTTCTTGGAAAACCTACTAATCATAGTATCACAAGTTTAAAGCCAAAAAGGAAACCTTAAAAACCATCTCATTCAATCCTCTCATTTTACGAATTAGGATACAGGCTCAGAGAGGGCAAGAGACTTGCCTGTGGTCACACAGCTATAGGAGGTAGAATTTGAACACAAGGCTTCCTGACTCCGACTACAGAATCCTATCCACCACACCAAGTTCTCTCTCTTTTTCACTTACCTAACTCCCTACCCATCCTTCCAGGCTTAGTTAATGCTGCCTCCTCTGAGAAGATTTTCCATCAGTAACTAGACCACTGAAGGTCACAGTGAACTCTCCACTAAAGTGCTTCAGTATTATTTTCTATAGCACATATAATTGACAGTATCTTTGTGTTGTTATCAGTCTATGAATTAATCTTCCCAGGAGACTAAAATGTTCTTGGGAGCAGGCTACACAGAATATACAATAGTGGAATCATATCACTTTAGAGTTTGAAAAGACTGGATAATTCCTCTAGTCAAACTCAATTTACAATAGTAAATTTAAGATTTCAAGCATTTGTGGTTTTAATAGTATAAATGATCCCACCACTGGCAAAGCTTATATAGCTTTTGAGAGTCCCTGTGGACAAAAAAACTCATCATCCTATGAAGTATCTGGTGTTGAACCTCTTCAAATTTAGGGAAGCTGATTGTTAGGCAACAGAAATAAAGTCTGTCACCAGGCCAGTAAGTGAAGGCTTTCCAATGTGCTGGTGCCTGCCACAGTTTGCTCTACATTGGCATGGCCTTCCAAAAATCAGGGTCACCTCCATGCCATGATGAGATCTAATAATCATCAATTATTGTCCTTCATGCTTCGTAGAGGACCAAAATAGCATCACTGTGTTGGAGTGAAGACACGGTGTGCCCAACCATGGCTGATCAGACCAGTACAGGCTCAAAAGGCCCTGCTACAGGTCAGGCACAAATGATCCATAGGAACACTGGGAATGGAGATATCTTTAAAGTTTTGCATCTCACATTGCTTTTGAGCTACTGCAATTCTGCTTTGCTCACAGAATACAGCACCTTCTTTGATTCTGGCATACCATGCTGGACAGTCTGTGCCAGTGTCTCCTTTGTCTCAAAATGGATTCCAAAGTTCTTCAGAAAGACCTTGAGACTGTCCTCGTATGGCTTCCTCTGACCTCCATATGAGTGTTTGCCTTATGGTTCTCTGTACAATAGTTGTTTAGGCAGACAGGACATTTGGCATTCAAACAACGTGGCTAGCCCGTCAGAGTTGCTCCCTGCAGTAGAGTTTGAATGCCTGACCTCAGTGTCCAATGTTTCCGGGTAATCTTCAGAATCTTCCTAAGACAATTCAAATGGAAGCAATTCTGTTTTCAGGCATGGTGTTGGTAGACTTTCCAGGTTTCACTGGCATACAATGATGAGGTCAGCACAATGGCTCTGTAGACATTCAGTTTGGTAGGCTGCCTCTTCTTCTCACACTTGCCTTCAAAGCCTCCCAAACATTGAGCTAACTCTGGCAATGCATACAGCCACCTCAACATCTATGTGTACATCCCTGGAAAGTATACTGCCGAGATAAGTGAATTTATCCAGAGTATTCAAAATTCCTCCCTTTCCTGTAACCAATGATCAGAAGTATAGATGGTGTGGTGGTGGCCAGTAAAGAACCTCTGTTTTCTTAGTGTTAATTGTTAGGCCAAAATTAGCACAAGCAGCAGAGAATCAATTCATACTTTGTTGCATCTCAGCCTCAGAGGCTGCATTGAATGAACATCTAATAATGTGACTACCCTGAAGGCATTTTACAGAATGCCTTTGAAAATATTTATTAATTATTTTCTTGGGGGTTCTTAACCATAAAAGCTTGTGACTTTGGAAAATATAAATACAAACTAAAGATATTTTACTTATCACCTACAGCCAATACCTTATTCAATAGAATAGTTTCAAAAACAGCTCCCTATTTGAACATGATAGATCCTCAACTCCTATTTTGAAATGTCTCTGTATTCCTTCACTACGATTATATTTGTTGATCGATGTTGTCATGTCATTTACAATAATGTTATATGTGGTAGTCTTGTCACCTCAATTGATTTTCAAGTTCATCGTAGGGAGTGACCAGATCCTATACTTATCTTCCAAACAGTTACTACACTGTCAATCACATAGCAGGTACACAATAAATACATTTCGACTGACTGATTTGCGGCTAACCTAGCGGTTGACAAATTTCAGGAACCGGGTAATAGTAACAATTTCATTACAGCCCCTACATTGTCAACGACATCTAGCTCAATACTGTACTATAAAAGTATGCTTTGTTCTTCCCGCTCATTTACTATGACAATAATTTAAAGAGGAGTCCGCAGTATCATATTCGTAGGCCCTAGTAAATGCCTATCTGGTAGACCCTTGAACTTCTCATCTGCCCCGTCCTACAGCTCAGGCTTAAGCTATAATTACAAAATCAGAGTTGGAAAGACCCTACCTGATGAAGAATTCTCTTTATGATACACCTGGCAGATAACCATCCAAGTTTTTTCTTAAAGACCTCTAGTAAGGGGGAACCTCCTACCCCCTGAGGCAATCTATTCCACTTTTGGTTAGCTGTATTTGTTAAGAAGTGTTCCCTTATGTCAAGTAAAGTCTAGCTTTTTTACAACTTGCTACAAGTTCTGAGGACAACAAATAAGTAAGGAAGAAGGTCACTAGCCAACAGTGCTTTTGTCTAGTACATTTGTGATTTAGGAAATACTCTATCCTCAACTCCCTTTTAAGCCTTTCCAAAAATACTTTCAGAGCTTATTGTGGTGAACCTTTGGCAAACTAATTTGAATGTCTAAGGTGGGAAACTAATTTTCTATAGTGGCTTGCTTCATTTCTTTGTGTATTTCTTGAAAACTATAAAATTTATCTGGCTTCTAAATTTTGAGATTGGTTTCTAGATTCAAAGTACATTTGTCAAGTCCTTAATTAAACAAGTAGAGGCTTTAACTACATGTGTACTCCTGTTAAATTTCTTGCTCCCAATGACTTTCCATTGATCTAAACCTGCAAAACTTCAACTGCCTTGACCTGTTTTCTCAACTCCTGCTCCAGGGCTACTGGGCCTCACTAAAGAAAATCACAAACAGTTAAGCTTGAAGGCTTTCCAATTTGCTAGTACCTGCCACAGCTTGCCCTGCTCTGGCAGAGCATTCAAAAAACTAGGGTCACGTCTATGCCATGATGAGATCTAATAAGATGACTGTACTCAAGGCATTTTACAGAATGCCTTTGAAAATATTTATTGATTATTTTCTTGGGGGTTCTTAACTATAACATCTTAAAACTTTGGAAAATATAAATACAAATTAAAGATATTTTACTTATTACCTCAACTAATACCTTATTTAATAGAAAAGGGTAGTTGTGACTACCCATTGAAAAATGTTGTATAACCTTACTGCTGATATACAATCCTTTTCTGTGTTTATGGGTCCCCTATCTCATGTTGCATGGTTTTCTAATACACCAATAGTCTGTTCTGTAAAGACTGGAATAAGAGAACTTGTTTCCTGAGAGAACTGAGTTTAACCCTTGTCTTACAAAGAAAATTGAATATAATTCTTAAGAAAAGACTTTAATTGGTATCCTGAGATAACTGAATGTTGGGACTCTTAAGTTCCTGGGAATGCCAGGACTTAAATTCCAAAATTTAAAAATCACAGTACTGAAGAATTTGAAGAGACCTCAGAGGCTTTATAGTCAAACCTACATATGAAAAGAATCCCCACTATAGCATAATTGACACGTGGTTGTTCAGCCTCTGCTTGTAGATAGCCAAGAAGGGGGAAGCCACCATCTTATTAGGGAGCCCACTCCACTTTTAAACAGCTATAATGGTTAGGAAGCTTTTCTTGATATCGAGTCTAAATTTGCTTCTTTACAACTTCCATCCATTGCTCCTGTTTCTGCCCTCTCAGGGGCAAACAGAGCAAAAGTAATTCCTATTTCACATAGCAGCTCTTTGGACACTTGAATACAACTATCGTAAACTTCCTAAGCCTTATTTTTTTTTTTTCAAAATAAACCTCTCCAGTTCCTTCAACCAATCTTCACATGACATGGACTCAAGGTCCTTACCATCCTTGTTGTTCTTCACTGGACACTCTCCAGCTTATCAACGTCCTTCAGAAACCATGGTGCCCAGAACTGAATACCATAATTAGTAGACATTTAGAAAAAGAGGCAGTGGTCACAAAGAGTAAATGTGGCTTTATTAAAAAATGGAATAAGCCAAAGTCACTTCACTTTTTCACATTTCACTGGGAATTGAAAAGAATGACCTAAATATGTTTTAGACTTAGGAATTTGCTAAATGGTCAGACCCAAAAAGTAGTCATTAATGACTCAGGTCAACTTGAGGGTGATCTTTACTGGATGGCCTAAGCAATCTATACTTCACCCTCTGCTATTTAATTAATGGTTTAAGAAAGGCATAGATGACACCTTTATCAAATTTCCATAAGGGTTAGGTAACACACATGATGATCAGGACTGAAAAAGAACTCAATGCACTAAAATATTGGGCCAAATTTGACTATATGAAATTTAAGAGGGATAAATATAGTCTTATACTTAGGTTAAAAAGTTTTCACAGGTACAAGATGGGAAAGGCATGAGTAGACAGCAATATACCACAAAAAAACTCAGGGTTTTATTGGACTGCATGTACAATATGAGTCCATAATTTGATAGAAAAGGCAAAAAATATTTTTTCATCTGATCTAAGGCTGCATCAAGAAAAGTATAGTGTCCAGACTAAGGCAATAATAGTTCCATTGTTCTATGCCCTAGTTATTATACCATACATGAAGCACTGTATTCAGTTCTAAATGTTAACATTTCAGGAAAGTAAGTAGTAAGCTAGACAGCAGAAAGCAGGGATATTTAAACTGGAGAAGCAGCAAAGCAGTGATAGGGTAGTTGTCTTTAAGTAATTGAAGTTTTATTATACATAGGAGGGATTAGACTTGTTCTGTTTGGCCTCAGGGGCCAAAATGAGGAGAAAAGAGTGGAAATTACAAAAAGGTACATTTAAATTATGTAAGGAAAATCATCCTGGCAATTAGAGTTTTTAAAAAGGGGTTTGGTCTACTATATCAAGATATATGTCAACACATCTGGGAATTCAAAAGTAATAGATTATTATTGACAAAAATATGAAAGATTTAATTGAACAGAACACCAAATGGAGATTGTAAGCAATCCACTTTAAGAAAAAGAAATTGAACTAGCTCTGAAGGCACTATAGAAGAAAAAAGTCATGGTCTAAATGGATTTACAGGACAATTCTATCAAACTTTCAAAAAAACAGCATCTATACTACACAAATTATTCTCAATGTTTGAAAAATAAAGCGCTCTACCAAACTGCTTTTATGAGACAAATATAGTCCTAATACCCAAACCAGGGAAGGATAAACTAAAGATAGAAAGCTATAGGCCAATATCATTAATGAATAATCACAACAATGGATAATTAATTTTTTAAAATTATATCGTGGCAATAAGACCATAGCAATATATAAAAAAAATCACTAAATGTAATCAAGTTGAGTATACCAGGAATTCAGGGATGATCTGTCATTAGGAAAACAAAATAATAATCACAATAGCACTTACTATGTGCCAGGCACTGTGCTAAACACTTTTCAATTTTTATCTCATTTGATCCTCACAATAATCCTGAAAGGTAGGTGCTATTATTATCCCCATGTTACAGATGAGGAAACTGAGATAGAATATTATGTTTCAGAAACAGAGTCAGAATGCAGATCAGTTTGACTGGACTGTGAAGTACAGGGAGGAGTATAATCTACAATGCATCTGGAAAGATAAGTTAAAGTCAGCTTGTGAAGGGCTTTAAAAACTAAATATAGAAGTTTTTATTTTATCCTAAAGGCAATGAGAAACCTGTGGAGTTTCCTGAATAGGGAAATAACATGTTCAAACCTGCACTTAGGGAAAATCACTGACATGAAGAACAGAGAGATCTGAGACAGGCAGACTAATTAGGAGGCCATTGCAATTATCTAGACAAGAAGAGAAGAAGTTCTGAACTAAAGTAACCACTATGTAAGTAATGATAAGATTTGGTGTATAAGAAATATTTGGAGGTAGAAATAGCAATATTTGGTAACTTATATGGTTGAATATGTCCATTTAAGAGGAGTGGCTAAATAAGTTGTGATATGAAAATAATGGAATACTACTGTGCTGTAAAAAAATTATGAATATGACAATACCATTAGAATCATGGAAAGACCAAACTTCTCAGATAGGTGAAATCTGAAATAACTGAGGAAACAAAGTTCAAACTTCTGAACGTATCTGTTTATTAAGCAATACGTAACCAATTGTATAACAAATCAGGACCAGGTCTCCTCAACTTGGCGTTGGATTCCAAATACAGGGGGAGACAGATTTTTATGCATTAAAAGAAAACAACAGGCTCTAAACCAGGATACAAGATTAGGTAATCTGATTTCTAATTAGAGGAAAAATTAGGGGACAGCGAGCCTTGGAAGGGGGAGAGCAAGCAGGAACAATTTCCTGAAATCAGAAAAAGAGATACCTCACTGCCTCCAAGTATCTGTATTCAATCAAAGGAACATGGAAACAATAGCTGAATGATCAATATGGAGCTACTTTTCAGACAAGACATATCAAGATATATACTTGTCAGAAAACTCCTTGCATCAGTCTTCAGATCTGACTGGGTTTCTGGTCAGCATAAGTCCTAGATCCTTAATTGAGGGTCTCTAAGCAATGAGTAGAGGTGGTCCAGCTTCCCAATCATATAGGGCTAGATTTGAACAATGTAATAAAGTTTTCTCACAATTCCCACAATTGAAGAAAGTTTTCTAACAAGACAGAAATTGGGCTAGACCCACAATTGAATAGAATGGGAACTGAGCTAGAATTAGAATTGTCACAAGATGGAGTCAGTATGGTTTACTCAAATCACACAATTCCCTCAGTTTCCCCCTTTGATTCATGGGAAAGAAGCCAGCCCTCTCCCCCCATGGATCACTTATAAGGTTTTTAATGTGCTCATGCTCACCATCAACATTATGTACCAAGAAAAGACCACTGAGAAGCATCTTCTCGAAGAGCTTAGTATATCAGCTAACACAGATTCTAAGAACAATAATGATGATATATGCAAACCTTGTTAAATAGACTCTAGAGGTAAACTAAGTCAGGCTACAGCTCAAACTACTTAAGAGGGTTCACAATGGACTTATTTGGAGAGGAAACATTTACGTGTCACCGGGGTAACCAAGAAAATTCAGCAAACACCATGATGATGATGACCATTGATATTAAATAATACCAAGTCTCCTTGTATTCTAGTAATCCACTCCCGATATCCGTTTATCATCACATTTTATCTTGAGCCCCAGATGTCTCATATAGTCAACTGGTCCTTGGAAATATCTTTTGCTGAACATTCTGGAATAGGCTTATTCTCAGGACAGCTCTGAAGAGGGTTCTGCTTCTCTAGTTCCAAATCAGTTGTAGAGGTTCCTAGATTATTCTGGTAAAATATACCAGTAACAAGACTTAAGACAATTTAGTACGATCTCTTTAAATTTAATTTTTCAATAACTATAATTATATTATTTTATTATAATTCTAATATATGTTTATATATTATATTATATATTTATTATATTATTCTATTAATTCTATTCCATTCTATTATAATTATATTAATTTCAATAACTAGTTCATGTGGTGAAAACAACCTCAAGCCTAATGCTTTTGATCCTGTTACCAACAGCACTATAAGAAGAACATAAAATTAGCAGCCTATGATTCACATGAGACTTTAGAGAATTTCAATTTTTATCCACTACCTGTAAAGTAAGCAGAAACAGGAAAACAATATACACAATGACTACAATAATATAGAATGGAAGAATGACAATACAACAATAAAAAGTGAATGCTTTAAAATTATAATGGCCAAGTGTGATAGGGACAACATCTACCCCTCAAAGGTTAAGCAATGAAACTTGAGAATTAATTGGTCATAGAGACTAAGGCTGGAACTGTGGATATGGCTTCTTAGTGACCTAAGTATTAAAGCCCAGCACACAAGAGTTCAGGCTCCCCAGGCTTGACAAACCCTGCAGACAGAAGGAACCATCATAGCAAATCCAGGGGCGTGGGGAAGCCATGTCCAACTGAACCAGTGCTGTATCTTTGCTGAGTACCTTGGAATCCTAGATGATATGTGAGTATCTCATTTTGTTCTAGTTCTGAGCCTAAACAATAGGACTGGCCTGAGTGAGGTCTGGCTTAGAATAGCAAGCTTGACCCTAAAGGAAAGATAGAAAAGGAAAGCTTTGCCCTCTCTTCTCTGGGATATTATAAGAGTATAACACTGCATCTAATGTTAGACCTTTTCAACATGTTGATTAGTTTTGTTGAACTGTTTTTCTTTCTTCATTTTTATCCTTTGTCATAAGGGATGGCTCTCTAGAGGGGGAAAGATATATTGGGAAATGTAGGGAATGTAAAAACAAAATATGCCATTACAGTTTTTTTTAAATTTAAGTGTTGTGGTCTGTCACTGTCAGTAGTGAGTTCTCCCCAATGCTGTACTTATAAATATTTAACAACTGCCTCTCCGGGGAGAAAAATGCATGACACACTTTTAAGTTTGATCTGCATTGTGAGCATTTTCTCCATCACTTTCTTAAGCCTAAACAATCAACAAAACAATAAATCAAGCCCTGATCTGTAGTGTGGGTCAATTTCCAAGGTGTAAATGCTCACACTAAAAATTTAACAGTCCGGCTCTAACAAGCTGGTACAAGCTGACTCCAGCACACCCCTGGTTCCCCCTCCCTGGATGTTGTCAAGCAAAGACAGAGAGGGGATGACCACTTTTCAGGTATGTTGTATGGAGGGATGCTTTTCCAAGCATAAATTGAACTAGGTGGCCTCTGAGATCCCTTCCTTCTCTGATATTCTATGACTCTGAATCTGTTCCAAATCTTTACTTCTCTTTTCTCCCTCCTAATCTTACCTCAGCATCTACCCTAAAGCTGATGACCTAGTATCTGGTGTAATTTCCTATTAAGGTCATCCAATCTCAACTCCCTTGGCCCCTCTGCTACGTTCTCCAGGATTTCTTACATTTCCTCTCTTTCCTTCAGATCACAGAAGAGTTTTAGAAGCAGTTTATCTCCAGATAAAACAGTCTTTGGAATGGCTAAGGTTCAAGAAGGGAATCAAAAGGCTTTCCATGGGTATCATCCACATGAACTCAGCCATTGACAGCTGACAAAAACATGTCAAACAAATGGCTGAATCATGTGGATTTGTTCATGGAAATATAAGTTAATCATGCCAATTCAAAGCCATGTCATCACTACCAGAAATTAAAGATTTGCTGATTTAGGCCTAACTCAGGCCAGTCCAATAGTTCTGGCTAAGGATATAATAGAGCAGGTAGCGCAGTGGATAGATTCACTGGAATAAAGGGGAATATCCAGCCTGGAGTCAGGAAGACTCATCTTCCTAAGTTCAAATCTGGCTTCAGACACTTACTAGATATATGACCTGGGGCAAGTCCCTTAACCCTGTTTACCTCAGTTTCCTTAACTATTAAATGAGCTGGAGAAGGAAATGGCAAACCACTCTAGTATCTTTGCCAGGAAACCCCACAACCAAAGCCAAGACACAACCAAAAAGTAGACACAACAAAGATATAATATGCAATTCAGGTGGATAAGGTTCTCTTCTTTCCTCTCTTCCATGCTGGTGGCACACAGTCAGAAAGGCATACATTGGCAGTGGGAATTCCACCAGACCTGAGGGGTATCAACTCAGTTCCCCAGCTCACTTATATCTTGTCCAGTCTAGGTAAAACAGATGCTTCTCCTACCACAGAAGAATGTTCAACACCTAACTACTGGCTGCAAAAATTTAATATTAATTGAAAATGTAGCAAAACCTGACCAGTTAGCTAGCTTACTATCTTTCATGGATTGACAGACCAAAAAATCCTCATACCACAAATACAGACCTCAAGATATTCTTCAGAAATCAACCAACAAATGTTACTGGAAACAGCCCTATCACAGACTGAACTGATGCCTACAATTGCCTGGACATAACACTGATCTATTAAAATTTTAAAATGATGTTTAATAGATGTCACAAAACCAGATACCTTTAATCTGCAAGCTGCATGGAATGAAAAACTTTCAAAATACAGATGCCTACCAGAAGAAATCAACATCAGGTGGGAATAGAATAACATCCTTCCTCCATTAGATTGTAACTCCTCGAGAGCAGTGACTTTCTTTTTCTTATTTATATCCCTAGTGCTTAGGCCAATGCCTGGCACATAACATGTGTGTTTAGTAAACATTTATTGACAGACCAACTGACTGATTTCCCCTTCTCTCTATTCACCTGGCCACCATCTGGAGTACCTTTTTGCTTAGACTATCAGAATAGCTTCCTAATAGGCCTCCATACATTCAGTCTCTTTTCTCTCTAATACATCCATCCTCTGAGATGATATTCCTAAAACACAAGTCGGACTATGTCATTCTCTTGCTCATTAGCCTTCAATGGCTACATATTGCCTCTCAGATAAAATACGCACCCATGTTGCAGCATTGAAAGCCTTTGTAATCTGGCCCCAACTATTCTTTTCACTCTCATTTCACATTATTCCCCTTTATTCCAGTCAAACCAATCTATTTGTAACTCCTCATCTCCTGTCCCTGCGCCTTTGCCCGAGATGGCCCCCATACTTGGATTGCTATCCCTCTTCATCTCCACCTCTTGGAGTCTATAGCTCCCTTTGAGGCTCAGTTCAGGTGCTATCCCACCATGCTAGTACTTCTCTCACCAACTTACCTTGTATGCATTTATCTGGGTATATGTTAAATCCTCCATCCCACCCCTATCATGTCCCCAGGAGAATGTATCACCCTTGAGAAGCAAGACTTGTTTCATTCCTCTTTGTGTGGCACTGCTTTGGTCTGTCTGAGACATCCCAGGTAACATTTGAGGTGCTGTGGTGGCAGTGGAGCCTGAATTGGCTTGTTTGCTACTTTCTGTGAGCCTATTGAAAGACTTTCCCATTAAGTCAGAAGGACATGTCAATAGATGTAAACTTTACTGGGTCCTTCAAGATATTCTTAAATTCTGGTTCTTCTAGTTAACCAGTATGGGAGTATAGCTTATAATTTTGCCCACCAGATGGCTCTATCCTGGATCACCAGTACAATGGTCCCTTCACTGATGATTCTACGTGACTGGTTAAATAGCCCAATCCCAGTAAGCTTCATGGCCTCAAAGAGCTGGGGAGAGAAATCCCTAATGACCAGGTTCTGAATGAATCTAAGATATCACATGGCTCAGGATTATTAAAATACATAAACTTTTATGGGTCACCTCACCCCTGCATCTAGGAAATTGTCTGCTCTCTGTCAGCCAACAATAACATCCATGACACTCAGACAAATGATATTTGGTATGATCTATGTTTATTAAACAGAATAAAATTGTATAAAAACTGTCAAGTGTTCCCCTCTCATGGAACAGCTTCATTTAATTGTTTCCCAAAACAAATTCTTCTCTTACTGAGTCCTCCTAGCTTTCTAGAGTGGGAGAAGGATTAAGGGAAGAAGTCGCATGTCTGGGACATCAAAGTCTTAATAGTAAGGCAAGGGCAGTACAGGGAGAAAGGTCAATCTCCCAACCTCCTCCTATTCAACACTTGCACTCAGTAAGAGTAATAGTTGGCAAATCCCAATACTTTAGAATTTTCCTCAGCAACAGTGTCTCTTGCAATCTAGGCTTGGAGTTTAGTCTCAGGTCTGACCTTTCACATGCTGTTCCACATCATCACAGGGTCATTGCTACCCACAGACCAAGAAGTCTGCTTCTCAACACCTGGTGTTCCTCACCCAATAGCAGTGAGTCTCTCTGGCATGAAAAGCCCAGGAGCCTGATTCCCAAAGGTCAAAGCTTCATGATGGGCAAAGAACCTCAGTCCTTTTGCCATGGCTCTCTTCGTTCTTATATCCAATGCTTGAATCAAACATTGGACCGGAAGTCTTTCTCAGGATAAAAGAAGGAAAAAACCAAAAAGATAAAGAAAGAGTGAAGGACCAGTGTGAATAGTCACCAGCAAAATTTCTCTTATCCTTCACACAGCTTCATCCCTGAGCCAAGTACACTCCTGGGAGGTTCCATTTTCTATGTCCTCCTGATTCATTTTCCCCAGTGGGAATCCTTCAGGTCTCACAGAAATGAAATGCATTGCAGAAGTATCCCTAGCATGTGCCATAGTGTCTTTCACATATACAGTAGGGACTTGGTAAACGTTTGTTTAATTGAATTGAATTTCAAAGGAGAAAAGTTATTTTGCTGACTACCCCCTCACTCCACCCAGTTATTCTCAAAAAGGGAAGTAAAACCCAAGTTCCAAATTCCTTCAATAATACCTTGGATTGTTCTATACTAATCCATCAATCAGTCAGCAAACATTATTAAGCACCTAATATGTGCCAAGCCATTTTTTACTTTTCTAGAGAAATTGTTGTTCCATGTCATTCCATTTTATTCTGTTTAATAAACATAGATCGTTGGTCCACGAACAATCATTTTTATGATGACTGAGGCAAAGACTCCTAGGTGGCACCAGCACCGGGCTTGGAGTCAGAAGATATGAGTTTTAATCCTACCTTAGACACCTACTTTAACTCCTATCTGCCTCAGTGTCCTCAACTATAAAATGAATGGAAGAATAGTATCTACCTACCAAGGATGTTGTGAGAATGAAATAGATAATACTTGCGGGGCACTGAGCACAGTCCCTGGCCCATAGTAGGTGCTTAATAAATGGATTGTTTTGTTCCTTCCAGAATACAATGACTTTTAATAGTAAATACCTAACATCACCTAAAAAACTTTAAACTCAGAAAAAGGAGCCCAAAGACTCAGTCACCTTAAGTCACTTGCTGAAGATGACCCAGGAGCAAGCAGCAGACCTCCTAGATCTAAGTCGTTTGTACTTTGAATTATGCCAAGGTGCCTCTCATATGATCTTGAATGGGTTCAGTGTTTCAAGGGCACCAGCCTAAGAGCAAAAGATATAATTACCTCAGTTATACAGGTCTTGTTTATCCCATTTAGGACTATCCAGCCCCAACTCTTCCAACTCTATCAGTTAGGGCTTCCATTGTCCATTCACACTTCCACTAGAAGAGAGGAAAAGGAAATGAAAGGGAAAATCAGAATCATTCACCTTTTTGAATAATTGGGCTTGAGTGCCCCTGCTATGTTAGTGGCCACATGTGGGTGGAGAAGGAGGACAAAAAGAAGGTTTGAGGGTTTATTATTCATGACTGCAACAATTTATGAATCTTGATCTCTCGTTTTGCTGTTTTTTCCTCTAGATTTGAGATTTCATTGAAATAGGAAAATGTCAGTGAAGAAACCCCCTCTGACGATACAAATAGCTATTCAGCAATTTATAACCTTAGAGGGCTGCCTAGGGCATGGAGAGGTGACCCAGGGTCACATATCTAGTATATGTTCAAAAGTCAGTCTAGAACCTAGACCTCCTGATTTTGAAGCAAATTCTGTCCTACCATTCCAGGCTACTTCTGTACACCCCATGTGACCGTGAATAATACTGAGTTAGCTCCACTGACATTTATTCTGTATTGTGGATTAAACCAAGCCTGAGGTACAATAATGAGATTATTTGACAACCATTGAATGAATGCTTCCCCTTCCACTCAGGCTGAAAAGGTAGAATTTTGTCTATTCATAAATTTCATGAAAATTGAGTCAATAGAAACAGAGAATCAGAAGGCAGAGTTGTACTTACTCAGAGAGTTATTAATATCTGAAATATAATTAGGTCTTTGTTGAATGTCAAATCTGATATGGTAATAAGGGAGGGAAAGGGCAGCCCTGATTTGTGTTTCTATGTAGATGGCTTCTCTCTCAAATGCAGATGACACTAAATGCTTCCTGTTACAGATAATTTGTCAGGACTGAATTCAGTTTAGCTGCAAAAGGAAGTGAGGGCTGGACAAGTCTAATCTTGGAGATTTATTTCCAATCGATGAGAAGGAATTCTAGAAGTTTAACGTTGCCATAACATGCGTCTCCTTGACACAACTGTTAGATGCTCTGAGTTTTTAGAGATCCTCATCTAAATCATCTTTAATTAGTCTTCTGTGAAAGACTGCATTATTTTAACTTCAGAAATATATTTGCAGGATGTTAGAGAGAATTCAAAATATTTTTAAGCTTTTCCCACTCTCTAACTTTGACCATTATAGTGACTCTGCCCATCATTTAATATAGAGAATGCATGGTATTTTCTGATACAAATTCACAGGTGCACTATCTGTGATTTTCAGATAACCCAAAACAAAACCTTCCAAATAGAAAGGCTGTTACCAGTTTCCCCAGAAAGTGCTAGTATAAGTTAAATGCCATAATTTGGTTCAATTAGGGGTTTCAGTCCAAATCTTTTTGTCACGTCATTTAGGGAAATATTTTGCTTAGTGGACAAGTGAAGGCTGTGATTCTTCAAATGGGCCTGAAAAGAGACACACAAATATCATAAGCCCATAGCATCAGGGTTTGAAAGAAATTAGGCCAGGAGTAAAATCAGGCTGAGGGAAAGTATCTTCAGGAAAATTGAGAATATAGCACTGTGATTCATTAGGCTATAGACATTCCAAGCAATTAGATGAATCATCGTTATCACCACTGATATCTGGTGGAAGAACTGTTGGGAATGTTGCTTCCTTAAAAAATTTTTGCATTTTGTGCTGATTTTTGAAAGTCTATGTTTGTTGCTTGCCTAAAGATGTCATTTCAAGGAATATGCTTATTTTTAAAGTAATTCAAGTCAAGAAAAAAATATCTTGGCATTTGAGGGTGGGAAGGAAGAGGTAAATATGGGAGCAATTCTTTACCTGATTCTAACCAATTGTTTAAGAATCTATCACATTTACCTCTATGATAAAGTCTATTGAAACGGACAAAGCATAACCTTGAACATCAGATAGACTCACAGGCCAAGTCTGATGATTCCAAAGAGTAAAGGTGAAAACTATTGTGGGTAGTTACAAGTTACAAACTTTTTTCTTTTTGTCCAAGTGAAAGACTGTCATCTAAAAACTAAAAAAATACTGTAAGGTGTTGCTAGTCAGAAGGTGAGAAATTTGTTTCATGATCTCATTTGGGGTTTTCTTAGCAAAGATACTGGAGTGGTTTGCCATTTCCTTCTCTTGTACAGGTGAGGAGACTGAGACAAACATGGTTAAGTGATTTGCCTAGGGCCACACTGCTGGTAAGTGTCTGAGATCAGATTTGAACTCAGAAAGATGAGTCTTTCTGTCCCCAGGCCTGGCACTCTATCCACTGCACCACCCAGCTGCCCCACCAGAAGGTGAGAGAACTTTGTCATAAAATATCCTATATCTTCACTTTCAAGACTTCAAAAGAAGGTAAGATAAAAATCAGTGTGAATACGCTATTCATTAATGTAATCCAAAACCATCGGGAACAGTGCTAGGAGCTGGGAATATTAAGGCAAAAAAGTCAGAAGCAGTTCCTGCTATCCAAGAGTTGATAGTCTGCTGGATGTTTTTAATATGTATACAAGTAAGTAAATAAATATGATTTTAGGAAGAAGAAAGCATAAATAATCAGGGGAAGAGTTGGCAGGTGAGGAAGAGAATAAAAGGAAGGCTTCACAGTAGAGTTGGCACCTGAGTTACCTAAACCTTGAAGGAAAATGAGAATTCTGAGAGGTGGAAATGAGGAAAAAGTATATTTAAGACAGAGGATGATTTACATGTGTAGCCCTCTGGGCTGCATGCCCAAGATGTACTTAAACTCTTGAGTTGGATTGCCAGAGGGCATCTGCTACTCTCTGTTTTCAAGAGGCTCCTTGTAGGTACCATTTCCATCTCCTATGTATGGTTCATGAACCTCTACACCTGTGCTTCCCCTTAATCAACTGGTAAACACAATTAGATTTTAGCAGAAATGTTTACTAAGATGGCAGAGTTAGGATGATAGCTAGAAACCATTCTTCCCATAAACCTAGAATGCATTCTCATACTAATACATAGCAAGAAGAGTTGTCCCAAACTTAGACATCAGTTGTCATATGGAAAACATATAGGGAAGCCAAGTCAGTCAGTCAATGGTGGTTTTTAAGCACCTACTATATGCCAGGCACTGTGTTAAGAGCTAGAGATACAAAGAAAGACAAAAACCAGTCCCTGCTCTCAAGGAGGTCATAGAGACCACATACAATCAATTTTGTGCATACGAGAGGCATATATATATATATATACATACATATATATATATGTGTATATATATATATTTAGAGAGAGAGCGAGAGAGAAAGAGAGAGAGAGAGAGAGAGAGAGAGAGAGAGAGAGAGAGAGAGAGAGAAAGAGAGAGAGAGAGATCAAATTGAGGGTAGTCTCATAGGGAAAGCACTAAGATTAAGGAAAGACTGGGAAAGGCCAAGACTTCTTGCTTCTCTGATATTGCAGCATCTAGACGTTCTTTGTCTCCATGTGGAGTCCTCATGAAGATTCCCCTCTGGGCAAAACATCTCTGCTGGACTGGTTGCTCAGCTGGTCTCCCGGGGTCTGTTCCTTTCTGCAAGCAGCTCTTGATTACCATGTGTAGCTCACTCCCTCTTGAGTCCAAAACAAGCTTTTTCTTTCACTGCCCACTCCTCGAAGCTGCTTCTGGCGTTTCTCTATATCCAAAATCTGTCTGGAGTGTGTCTATGCTCAACTGACGGTTCTTACCTGGACCCTCATCATCTGATGAACTATTGAACTGTTGGATAGGATATCTATTTATGGCAAGAAGCGATGCTTGAAGATGCCATGACCAAAGTGGGAAGGGGAAAGAAAGTTTCTGCATCCTCAACAAGAGAAGTTCACTCTCAAGGGGTAGGTTCTTCCCCAACTGTCGGCTCTTTTTTCTCTCTTTTAATCACCTGAACTTCTGAGCTACATCATTTGCTGCTTATGTGACCCCAGTCAAGTCTCATAACTGCTCAGGAAACACTCTCAATACATAAATTTCAGACCAAGGGCTGATCTGCATTGGTAGAAGGAGTTCTTCACTGGAATCTCCTCACTCATTGTTAAAATGAATCTGTGATCTCATTGATTTGAACTTTTCCTCCAAAAATTCAAGTTATAACACACTCATACCTACTTATCCTGTGTGATTCTTATCCATGTTTTCCCAAAAATTCACCACTGGGAATCTGCTAAATGAGCTAGAGACTTTCTTTGATTTCTCATAGCATCATTGCAGGAGTACAAGGAGGACACAGGCCATCCACCTGTCATCTCTCCCTCAGAAGCCCCTCTTCTCTTCCTGGTATACAATTCCTTGATGGCACTCTTTGATTCTTGTTAAGAGCTCGTAGTTGGTCATATATTGCAGCCTCTTCACGTCCACCATGTGCCTCTCCATTGTTTTCTGTGTGATACTCTTATTTCTTTGGAGACAGTGATTTTCTACATCTCATTTCCATATTGTAATGCTAGTAAAATATAAATAAAATTGAAAAGATGGACTTTTTTCATGAGAAGTTTGTGGTCAGTAAAAGAGCTTGGGAATTTTCTAAAACCAATCTAGTCTGCTCTCCTCTTTTACAATTCTGGGCCCAGCTCACTGTCTATCTGTACCATCTGTCATAGATATGCATACTGTAAGGGGGCACTGGTAAATAGGGGCCCAGGCCTTGGAGAATGTGCAGTGTTCTCTGAATATCCACATGGAGGGTTCTGAGCCTGCCTCTGAAAATGTGTAATGATTCACATCAGAGGGTCTCTGCTTTTAAGCCATGTGAAGGAATTCTGTGTTTGTTTCCTGTCAGCTTACAGTATAATGACAGAGAGCTTTTTAATTTACTGCTGAGCTAGAACTGAGTAACCATGAAAAAGGTACAGGAAGGGAACTCAACATCCCTTTCTTTTCCCTGGCAGCTTTAGAATGAGTGGAGAATTGCTGTAATCCTCCTGGTGGGAGAGGGAGCTGTTGCTTCAGCTGCCTTATCTGTCAACTTTGCCATGTGCCATGTAGGACATGAATGCATGGCAGCTATATGCCCTCTGGCTCTGTTTTGTGTAGTCTTTCCTGATCTTAGGTGAATGAGTGTTGATTCCAAAACAGACCAGGTGAGATTTGAAAGGCAGAAGAGCCACCAGAGATCTAGTGATAGGAGGTGATAGCAGGGTCTTCCAGTGGCCACAATAGCTGAGGAGTGACCGGGTTCCAGGGAGGAGCCAGCCCTGAGGAATGACCTGTTTCACCCAGCCCAGAAGGAATGAACCTGGCAGCCAAGACACCGTGATGTCCATCAGCAGTTCTGTACTTGAAAGTTAATTGGGGGGTGGGGGAGGGTGAAATGTTTATAGCCATAATTTCAAGCCATTCTTTCCCAAGGCCCAAAGTGGTAGAGAGAAGTGGAATCCGAGTTTCAGAGGTTTCTGTACTTCAGGTCTTGCTATGTCTTCTCAGTAATCCCTTTGCAAAAGCTAATTGGTGTTATTTGATTAATTGATATTGAGAAGCTGTCAACCAGTTATCAATGGTATTGAACAGATTACTTGTCAAAATGATACTGGATCAGTAATCACTGGTTAGATGTTATTGAGGAGAAGGTAACTGGTTGATGTTGAAGGAATATACTGGATTGGGATTTGAGATGCATAGAATTAGAAGAACCCTACAGTTATTCAAGGGTACCCCTAGATCCCTAAGGGGAGATGCAACAGTGATCTTGCTCTGGGGACCCAATCCACTAAGGCAAATGAGAGTTGGGAGGGTAAATCCAGAGCCTAAAATACTATTGGACAAGTTCTATAAGGTGTCAATCTAAAGGCACGTTGAAATCTGGGCAATAGACACTCTATCCATTTGTTGTTTTCCGTGTGGATGGAAAGGCCAAACTCCTTTGAGCCATGACTCCTTTTCTGGAGGCTTTGTAATGCCCTTGGGGTTTGATGTAATGAGCACCATGTCATCTGCCAAACAGAAGCACCTGAAAGACCTCACTAACCACAGGGAATCCCTCTTCAACCTGGACATTGAGTTGGATCTATTCTATCATAGCAGCAAATAATTTTGGCAAGCATACATCTCTCTATTATATGTCTCACCTGATGTTTATTATCAGAGGGTTATTGAATAGATTAATTTCTGTTGTTATATCTGACAAGGGATCCTAAATTAACCCAATGAATGGATGAGCAATACTGTCTGTCAAAAGAACCTGTAAGATAGCATTCTTTTCTACTGAATCAAATGAGTTGTTCTCTTGGTTTTTGTTTGTTTGCTTGCTTTTGGTAATTAATAAACAATAAGTACAATGGGATCTTATATTCTTTCTGTCTTTCTGTTAATTATGAGATGGTAAAGATGTGGTCCATTGTTGACTATGGCTTGTACATAACCCTTATCCAGAATGCCCTGGATTCATGTATAGATGACTCAAAAAGTTATGGTATAGATAGTATGCTTATAGGTCAGTGGTTACTGATGTCCTTTTGCTCACCTTTTTTGATATTAATAAGGTCCAGTATTTTTCCACACTTCTAGCATACCATCTCTTTGAGATGCCTTGTATATTGGCTCCCCAACGCCCTCATGTTGTTACTTCCATCACCAGTGTCCTCTATGCTTGTTTCAATCTAACTGCTTTTCTTATCTTTATTTACTTTATTGTTATTTATGCTTCCTCCATAAGAATTTCAGGAACTGTGATATTAGGGCATAATTGTGGTAGTTCTCAATCATCGATGAAGAAAACAGGGGTTTTTTGTAGTTGTTTCTGTAAATCTTTTCCATTTCCCTGCTGTTCTTAGTCCTTCAATTTTTATCCTTGAATATCTTTGGCATAACGTTGTCTAAGAAAACTTCCTATTCCCACACAATTACAAGTCTGGTAAAAACAAAAATAAAATTACCAGGCGCTATCATTTCTTCTTTCCCTCAACGTCTCTTGTATTTGTCCCTTTCTCCGCTTTCTCACCGCCACAAGCCCTCATTATCTCACTTCTGATTTGTTATAACACTCTAACCTCCCTTACTCCAAAGCATCATAAACATAAACAACTGACCGACTAACTAATCATATTCAAATACTGCTTTTATTGTCACTTCAAAACATATCTTGAACTCCTATTGCCTAACACATCGGCTGAAAACCCTGCTGACTTAGAGTCCCCATAATCTCATCTCACTACCTTTGCAAACTTGTTTCCCACTTCTCTCTGTCAAATGTTCTCCACACCAGTCTCTGCACACTCTTTTCCTCATTCTAGCTCAAAGGGTTCCTTTTCTCTTAAAATACATAGAACAAGAAATACCCAGAAAGGAAAATAGGTGAGTAGATGCAGTATGTGTTTTCGCATAGATAGATGTATATAGTTAACACTTACGTTCTTCAATTTCTTTATCTGTACGATGAAGAGATTGAACGAGACAACTTCTGAGGTTCAGTCTAGCACTAATATTGTTTTGGTTTCAGGATGTGTTGTGGTGGAACCATCTCAAAGAAATCAGTCAGACCACCTCTAATCCAAGTTATAGGCATTTATTGAGATTGACACCTCTCATGAAGTGGACTAAGTTCCAAGAGGAACCAGCAACTTCAGAGAAAGCAAGATGGATTTTTATAGGGTAAAGATGTAATTACATAACATAAATTATGAATATTAAAAAGGTAGGAGGGGTTTGTTAAGGGATTAGGTAATAAGGGCAGGGTCTTAGCCACAGTGGAACTGCACATGTGATTACTCACGATGCATACAGAAAACCCCATTTGGGAGGGTATGTATTATGATAATGCTATTTTAATACACCTCTCTACATCACAAGTTTATCTAAAGGACGGCTTTTACTATTACTGCACAGGTGCCTACTTAGGGAAAGTCCCTTCTATTGTTTCGGGGTCCACATCCTGCTTGGGCATCCTGGTGGTGCTGCTTTCTGATTGACTGAGCATTGTGGTCCTGTCTGAGACTAGATGGATGTGGTTGTGGTAGAGTACATGGACACACCTGCTGTTTCTGTGGGAAATATGAGGAATGAGTCAGGGGGGCAGTGGCTAGCTAGAGGCAGTGGCTAGCTAGAGGTAGTGGCTCAGATCCCATCACATGGACACACCTGCTGTTTCTGTGAAAAATATGAGTTCATGGACATACTTGTTCTAGTGAGCAGTGAGGCATATATGAAGAAGTTAGGACATTGAGTAGGGGGGCAGGGAGTGAGTGGCTAGGTAGGGGCAGTGGGCTTGCTGTTCAATGGGGCCTATTAGAAAGTTAGAATATTGGGGCTGGGGGCAGTTTTATTAGGATTCCGTCAATATACCATGAATTCTATACCTATATTCTTATTGCTTCCCCAACCTTCCCTTCTTTCTCCCTAATAAAATCTATTGCAATCCTTCATCTATCAAGACTAAATTCAAGACAAACCTTCTCCATTCTGAAACTTTCTCTAACTACTCCAGTATCCTGTGACTCATGGGTCCATATCTATCAACATATCAGCATTGAGTTGCCACTTTTGGGTTGTATTTCCACTGAAGCTTTTTTCTTGTATTTTAAATGGCCAGCAATTACCAGCCACTCTCAAATTTACCAGATTGGAAAAAATTCTAAATGCCCTCAAATTTTAAATTTAAATGAAAGACAATGAGCTCATTCATAATATTGGGATTTCCGTTTTAGTATGATTTTTCTACTTGAGCTTTGGTTAGAGTTTCCTGCTAATACTTTGCTTCAGAATTGTTTGCCAGCATAGACTATTAATTTTCTTGCCAAATATCTCTAATGTTATTTTTTAAAATAAAAACATATTTGAGGTTTCTTTAAAACAAACGTATTGTAACTTTATTTTTTCTAGCTGATATGTTAAAAAAAAATCCTCAAATCAGGGTATTGGAACTGGAACTAGGGCATAAGGCATATTGATAAAGAGAACTCCCATATGTAGAAACTCCTTCTACGAATGCAAGTTGGCACCTTCTATGCAACTTATAATCTTAGAGAGCTGCCTAGAAAACTTAAAAATTAAGTGACTTGTTCAGGGTCACAAAGCCAGGATATGTCAGGGGCAAGGCTTGAACTTAGGTCTTTGTGATTTCAAAGCCAGGTCTTTATCCACTAACTATGTCACGTTACATCTATCCTCAAAGTAGTACTGTTTTAATATTAAATGACTCTCATTCACCTATGAAACTTTAATTGTTGCATTTGGTTATTTGGTTATTCATGTAAAAGTCATTTATTTGGTTATTTATTGATATGTTTCATAGGAAAGCATTTCCAAAGGTATAAAATCAGACTGGATAGCCTTCAGATTTCATTTTCTGCTGTGTAACTTTTTATAACATGTTTAAGATTATTTATAATTTATCCCTTTGAAAGTTAGTCAATTGAAAATGTTAGACATATATATTATGGTATTTTGAATGGACTTCCTGTAGCAAACTTAGGGCGTGAGTGGGTTACATCATACATCATTTGAAGGGAATACCAACAGTGATGAGATCATAAGTCCACTGGAGTCTTAGATGGTCAATATTTGAAAGAGATTCACTTTGTATAAAGTACCATATATAATTATTTAAGGAGTAATTCTATTTTTAAAACGGGTAATCATTGACTGTTAGACCCTGCTTCAGCAAGCAAATATTTTTAATCAGTTCAAAATACGTCTTGTATCAATTCAGTTTGTTTTCATTCTTTTTAATAACTTCTCTCCAAAACTAACAAATTGGGTCTAATTCCTCCTTATGCCTGAAGCCATCCACCAAAGTCTCACTCTGCTAACTCTTTATGGATTGGAGGTGACCCTGGATTCTTAAAGGCTATGACAGCAGAGGGCAGGCTCTGGCAGATTCTCTGCTTAGCTGGATTTCAAGGACACTCTCAGTGACAGATTGTCTGCTGTCCAAGGACCAGTCTAGCTTAATGCAGAGAGGTCATTACCAGAATTTTGGCAGGTAGGTGATAACTTTACAAGCCACAGCAAACCATGATACAGTTGGTTGAAAATACAAATTGTCCCTCTGCTCCAGCCAGCTTCTGCAGGATGTGTTACAGAGGCAGAAAAGGGAGCAGATTGTGTTAAGAATGGCACAGGTTTTCTACGAATTGTAAACATTAACTGTTGGCATTCCAAATTTGTGATTTTTTTTTGTTCAGCAACAAATAAGGAGATGCTACTGTAAGGACTGAAGCAAGTCCATGTCGATGTTTTCAATATAAATAAAGACAGGAGACATAAATGAAAGTACAGTACACAGGCTTTCCTTGAAGAGGTGAATAAAGATTTTCATTTCATCATGCATCCCAAAGCAAGAAATGGCATAATTTCATGGAACACTCAGTCCTCTCTCCTCAAAGTGCCTCAAATGCAAACATGCCGCATTGAAGATAATTGAAGCTTATGAACCGGTGTCTGTTACTGAGGAAGGAGAATTTGGTAAAAGCCATAAGGAATGTGATGAGCGGCCTTCTAGTTAAGATGGTGGAGAAGCTGAAAAGGAGTCAAGCTTCTTACATATACTTCAAAAAAGCCCCCCAAAATAGAAGCATCAAAAAGAAGAAAAATGAAGGGAAAAATGCAAGAAAATAAAAATCAATGGAGAGAAATCAGACAGAGAGACCAGGTTATGAGGTGTAGCTATAGAAAGTGGGTCAAAGGTCAGAAGCCTGTCAGAATTCTCTAGGCAACATAGCAGTTATTCCCTAGTCACCCCCTTCCTGCTAATAGGATAGAAGGGCTGCTGGAATGAGGTTAAAAACAGTTTTCTTACTGCTATGTCTTTCATAATTCTCTAACCCCCCTCACTCGATGTTTCTATTTGCATAGTATAGAGGTAGTAGTGGAAGATTTGGAGCAGTTTATTTACCAGTTTCTCTGTTTGAAGAAACAGAATTCGGGGAATATTTATTTTAGCCAGAACTTATGATAAACCTTCCCCTTTCCACTTTACCACCCCTTCTCCCATACCCTGCCTGCACCCAAAAAACGAAACTCTCAACATGAGAAAAAAAGGAAGGAAGAAAGGAAGAAAGAAACAAAGAAAAAACATGAAGGTAAAAGTGAAGCTTAGTTCTCTCTCAAGAGCTGAGTTCTTTCTCCATAGCTGGCTTCTCAATTTGTTCCATAGAGCTTTTTTGTTCTTAACTTTTTTTTAATCTCATAGAACCCTTTGGCAGGTCAATGAAGTCTATGAAGCCATTCTTAGAATAATGGAATTTTTGAAATCATAATTCAAGGAAATACTAAATTTCAGTTAAAGGGTAATGCAAACAACTTTTTTTTCCACATCCAAGTTCATGGACATCCTAAATTCTATCCAAGGACTCCTCGGGGGTCCACAAACCAGAGGCTAAGAATCCCTGCCTTAGAGATTGCAGAGTGGGCTGGCTTTTTAGAACTACCAAGAACTACCTTGTAATGAAATCAAATTGATGGGGGAGTTTCTTCATGCCTGCTAAAGGAGAAACAAAGAGTAAACTGTTCTTTATCCTTCTTTTACAAGTTGTGAATAGGGCACTCCCAGTTTTAGGTGCTTCTTATACCAGTATAACAAGGAAACACTCCCTAATTTCTCTTGTTACCTTTTCTGTTTGAAGAAATTGAGCTCTAAGGAGACTGAGAGAGACAGACAGGCAGACAGATAAAGAAAGAGAGAGATGGAGTTCTTTTAGTAATAGATATATGCATACATACACACATATACACACACATACAAAGTAGTTAAATACAAGAGAGATCATTAGCAGTTGAGGAAATCAGGAAAAGCTTTATATAGAAGATTGCGCCAAATTTGCATCTAAAAAAACACAGGGATGCTGAGAGGTAGAATTAAGAAGGTAATACATTCAAGTTATAGGACATGACCAGTGCAGGAGCAGAGAAATGAGAGACAGAATGTCATGAGTGAAAAACAGAGGGAAGGCCAGTTTGGCTGTTTTGCAGAGGTGGGAAGAAGAATAATTTCCAGAGAAGCTGGAAAGGTGGGTTGGGGCCAGGTTGTGTAGGGTAAAAGATAAATAGAGTTTATCTTTTATCCTAGATGAAAGAGAAAGCGGCTGGAGTTGGTTGGTGGAGAGAAGGGGTGGTGACATAGTCAGGTCTGTGCTTATGGAAAAGCACTGTGGCAGCAGTGTGTAAGACATCCTGAGCTGTAAGTGACTTGACTTGAAGCAGGTAGATCAATGAAGAGGCTGTTGTAAAAATCTGGGCTCCAGATGATGAGGGTTCAAACTAAGGTGGTAACTGTCTAAGTGGAGAGAAGATAAAGCCATTCCTAACCATGTAAAAATCCTTAGGGGATTGCCTAAATCATTGAATGTTTCATACAAGTGTTCCAGAGAAACAGAAAAAAAGTTAGGGAAAAATTCAAGAGAGGGGAAAAAAACTGAGAACAAGGTAATCTCAAGGTAGGGTGCCTATCTTTGATAAAAGGAAATCCAAGTTAAAGATGTCTCTATATTATCATCACTATTATATTTATAAGATAAGATAAAGGAACTTTGAAGTGGTTTTGTTAAGTTTGGATTAATAACAGAAATAATAAGAATAAGAAAGTCTCTCTATTCCCTTTGGTAGAATGCCTGAAGAAGACAAACATAGGAATTATATAGCTAAATGTAGATTGACTAAACTCCCCAATAAATAACTGGAATAAAAAGGAATAATTTATTTGTCCCCACTTTGCAGAGGAAGAACATTTTTATCAATCTAACAAATGGAAGAAACTATTAGAGACAAAATCAATGGGTTTGATTATACCCAGATAAAAGGTTTTTGCTCAACAAAAAACAATTTGTCTTTTCAAAGAAAATAGAAGGACTGGGAGAAAATATTGGCAGAAAATATATCAGATAAAGGTCTGACACCCAGAATCTATAAAGAATTGAAACATATCTCTAAGATACGATCCCCATTATGGCAATGGTCAAAGGAAATGAATAGACAATTTTCAAAGGAGGAAATACAAACTATTAATAACCCACATGAAAAGATGTTTACATTCCTTAATAACTATAGAAAATGCTTCAGCCAGCAGTTACTTTATTGCTTTGCCAAGCAGAGAAACATGGCCACCAAAGGAAACACTAGTTTAGAGTGCAAAATTATTTGAGAAACATTATGGAAGATGTTTGCAGAAGGTTGAAAGGATTATCACCTCACAAAATAGTGAAAGCCATGGATGGGAATGCAAGCCATCCATAATCCTGACATGAAACTTAGCTAAACCAGATTGATTAGTAACCTGTGAGGAGCACATCAAATAGATGTGAAATTGGATGAACCAGTTAGCATGTCTATGGTAATCTAGTTTCACCAGTGACAATGATGCTACGACCACATTTGGACTATACTCCTTCATTACCCATTGTACTTACTATATAAGTGGCAGTAGTGTTAAAGATCAAGTCATCCCTTGCTCTCTCTGGACTTTGGTTTCCTCATCTGTAAAATGAAAAGGTTGAAATCAGTGACTTCTAAGATCCTTTCGGTTGTAGCACTCCCTCTGGGGTACTCCCCAAGATGGGCAACTGCTACTCCTAGGTTTTAGGATATAGTCTGTGGGTATGGTTTCTTATGACTATGATTCATGAGCCCCTATCAGTATTCTTCCCATTAACAGTCAGCTGACACAATTAGCTCTTAACAAAGGCATTTCCAAAGATGGTAGAGTAAAATCCACTACAAAACATGGCTCCTATAAATTTGGGGTACTCTGTCCTGTAAATATAAACAGTGCTCATGGGCACGAACTTAGGGAAGGCATGTGTCAAGGTAAGTCACACTTCTGGTATCAGAGGGCCTCAATATCATCGTAGGATCCTCATTAAACTCTTCTCAAGGTGCAGCACCTCTGGAGTATGGATTGCTCAGCTAGGCTCCCAAGGGGTGCTCTTCTCCACAGTTCATCTCTCAATTGATAGAACTAGCTCTCTATTAAGAACATAGCCAGCTCTTTTCTTTGCTGCTAGAGGTCATGTCTTTGAAACTGCTTCTGTCATCAAGTGACTGCCTACCTGTGTCTGTCTGGAGAGTGTGTATGTACTTGTCTCTCAATTGTGCCTTGAACTATCTCGGAGTTTCCAGTGGCTAGATGGAGTTTCTATTTTTGAATGAGTAGCAACCCCATTAAATTCCATGGATGGTGGGAGTGGGTGTTCATGCAGATAAAGAGCTGGTTTCTTCCCTAACTCTGGATCTCTCTCTTCAACTTACCCGAACTAGTGAACTGCACTTGTCAACTGCTAGATGTGTCCAAAGCATAGCTACTTTAAGTCATCACAGATATATAGCCAAATTTCAGACCAGTCAATCTTAATACCCCTTTCGACTCAACTAGAGAGAGACACAGAGACAGAGACAGAGGCAGAAAGAAAGACTGGGAGAGAGAGAAGGAAAGGAAAGGGGGAGAGAGAGAGAGAGAGAGAGAGAGAGAGAGAGAGTGAGAGAGAGAAAGAGAGAGAGAAAGAAAGGGAGAGAAGGAGGAAGGGGAGGAAGGGAGGGAGGGAAGGAAGGAGGGGAGAGGTTCATGCATTTTGTAAAGGAATGACAGGATGTTAGCACCTTGTCACCAAATCAGTTCATCTGTGACTATATCCTATGACATCAGCTTAACCAGTTGTCACTCCATTTTAGATATCAAGCAGATGTTATACACTGGAAAGGACTGCTTGCCGATCAGGACAGAAGTTTCCATAATATTTCTCTCCCTGTGTCTCTCGAGGGGTTAACCCTCACACAGACTTACAGGAGCAGAATGTGACTGACAAGCAAAACTTCCCATCCTGAGGGAAAGTAGGAAGACATAGCCTTGAAGCAAGTGTGCTGAGGAAGAGTGGGGGAGGAGCCCCAACAGCTCACCGCTGCCACTATCATGAACTCAGAGTCAATACTGAGCCCAAGTGGCTTCAACCAGTTTAAGGAATTAATAAAAATCATAATAATCATAATAACATCATTATACAGTGTTTTAGGGTTGGCAAAGCTTTCTTTTCTTTTTACAAGGATATCATTTTATGCTCACAACACCCCTGAGGTAGAGGCTATTATTTTCTCCATTTTACAGATGAGGAAAATGAAGCAGTGATGTGCTCGGGTCACACAGCTAGTATATATTTGAGGCCAGACTTGAACTCAGGCCTGCCTGACTCCAGTTCCCAGACTCTATCCACTCTAGCACCCAGCTGCCCTTAGAAAGAACACTCTGAAGAGAAGACTTTGGGAGGATGGGATAGCTGCCTTCAAGTACTGGGAGGATTTTCCTGTGGAAAGGGGATTGTACTTATTTTGATTGGCCCCAGAGGGCAGAATCAGGAGTAGTAGGTCTGAATTGCAGAAGCAGATCTAGGTTTGATGTCAGAAAAAACTTCCAACAATTAGGACTATCTAAAAGCATAACTGGGCAGCGATGTGGCATAGTAGATCGAGTGCTGGGCCTGGAGTCAGGAAGATGCTTACTAGCTTACTCTCAGACACTTACTAGCTGTGTGACCCTGGGCAAGTCACTTAACCCTGTTTGTCTCAATTTTTTCATCTGTTAAAAGTGCTAGAGAAGGAAATGACAAAACCACTCCAGTATCTTCACCAAGAAAACCCCAAAATGGAATCATGAAGAGTCTGAACAACAACAGAAAAGCAGAGCAGGTTGCTTAGGAAATAGTGGATTGATCATTACTCTCCAAAGTTTGGATGGCCCCTAACCAGGGATATTGCAAAGGGCATATGTATCTGTTTATACATTCCTATGACTTAAAGAGGAGATATGGATTGGACTAGATCAACTCTGAGGTCCCTTCCACCTCTGAGCTGTTGTAATTACAGAGTACTGTGGACATAGATGTAGCTGGTATAACAGATTGAACAGAATGTGTATTGATCCCCTGACATCCCCTTGAAGTTATGAGATTTTTAAAAACGAGAACCATGATAGGTCTTTTCCTAGTAATTTTCCTAACTTTCTGAATTCAAGACACCTTCAAAAATCTTACGTTCATTAAGGGTTCATTAAGGGTTCTAGTCAGGCAAGCTCTATTCAATAAATATTTAAAAGTAAATGCTCACGCATATCAATTCAGGTTTCAAGAGAATTAAGCAAGAATTAAGGTACTTTCCATTTCCATTTTATAGCTTTTCAGGACATTGTGTGAGTGTAAACTCTGAAGACAACTGTACTTATGTTCTTTCCAAGAGTTCTTAACCAAGGGTCCATGTACTTGGTTTTTAAAAAAATATTTTGATAACTGAATTTCAACATAATCAGTTTCCTTTACAATCCTATCCATTTTATTTTATGCCTTTAATAACATTATTCTGTAAAGTGGTCCATATGGAGGCTTCACCAGCCTACACATAAAAGGGTTAAGAGTCCTTACAAGTTGAGAATTCTTTACTATGAGAAGTCCAGAAGATTCTACAACCCTAAGAGTTTTTAAACTACTGCTTTAAGAGATGGTTTTCTCCCCTTTCCAACTTTTACAGATGAATGCTATCAAATTTGCTTTACATAATGGGCCAATAGCCTGAGTAACTGGAATCACAAAAGTAGAAGCGTTTGCCATGTTCATTTTAAGAATTAAGACACACACACCACCTGCTGATGTTGAATTCCCAGACTGTTCTATGTCATGTCATTTGATTCCATTCTTTAAGGAAAGGTGCATTTGCACTTTAAAAGGTAAGGATGTAATTTCAGTTGAGGGGATGGTGCTTGATAAAATCTAGTTTACAGTCTTTCCTAAAAGTATTTCCTGAAAAGTAAGCTGAATAATACAGTAAGTATGGACCAGTTTGTGGTATTTTCAGGAACAAACCTAAAACCATACTAAGCAATTCAGTGCCTAACAATAGCTCTTGGCAATTACATTGACAGCGCTAATAATCTTTTGTATATCATCTATAATGGTATTTAATCCCCTTATACTTGTATACAAGGTATTCCTGCAGCTAATTAAATAATAGGAGTATAGATTTAAAGCTGAAAGAAATCCTGGAGGTCAATTAGTCCAACATTCCTACTTTTCAAATGAGGAAAGGGAAGCCAGGAGAGATTAAATGACTCACCTGAGGTCATATAGGAGCTTGTGTGTTTATCAATTGTTGCTGGGCACTTATGTAGCACAGCGGATGGAGTGCCAAGCTTGGAGTCAGGAAGACTGATCTTCCAGAGTTCAAATCTGGTCTCAGATATTTACTAGTTGTATGAGCCTGGGCTAGTCACTTAATCCTGTTTGCCTCAGTTTCCTCATCTGTAAAATGAGCTAGAGAAGGAAATGCAAACCTTTCTAGTATCTTTGCCAAGAAAACCCCAAATGGGGTCATAAAAAGTCAGAAATGGCTGAAAACAAATACCAACAACAAAATTATCAATAATGAATATTAGATGAGAAAGGAGACATTGATGAGAAATAGTACTGAAGTATGTTGTTTTGAAAAAGTTAATTCATTTTCAGAAGAATTCTACTCTTTTCTCATCAAGAACATTAAACTTGGAAACCACAGAACACTTCAGAAATTGAGGAGAATCTTTCTTGGGAGGGACAACATGGAGTAAAGGAAAAAATTATTTCATATTAGGCAAGTCACATGCTCTCTTGGTGTCTAGAATGAGGGGGTTGAGCTAGATGGTCTCCAAGATCCTTTTCCACTTTAAATCCGTGATTCACGGTAAGTCATTTTTATCCATACCTCCCTGTGTGGGGCTCGGCATAACAGAAATTATACCAGCCCAAGGTGTCCTGTGATCTCTGAACACTAGACCAAATGCAGCTGGCAGTTTTTTCTCCTTTCAAGCTGTCACTGCTGCCTCCTCCCCACTAAGAATCAACTATTCCTAACCTCTTCCCTACAAAGCTGTTTTCCTTCCTTCTTTTGTTCCTTTCTTCCTCTTTCCCTTCCTTTTTTCTTTCCTTCCTCCCTCTTTCCCTCCTTCCTTCTCTCTGCCTTTCCCTCCATCTTTGCTTCCCTCCTTTCTCCCTCCCTCCCTTCCTTTCTTCTTTTATTTCTTTCCTATAAGTTGGATTGATGCCTTTCAGTTTTCTATCACTGTCATTTCCGGATAGACTCCCTTTTCTCCTTTCCCCACACCAAATGGACTCAGAATCATTACCCTGGTCATAAAGAGAAGCAGGTCAGCAAAAACAACTCTCCAGTGACCTATAATATACTCACCATCCTACCCACTTCTCATTCTACTAGCTTCTCTACCAAGGACAAGAAATGACATCTCATCATCTCTTTTCCAGGGTCATTGTTGTTGTAATTTTCACTTACTCAGAGTTTGGCTTCCTTTTAGTGATCTTTCCATTTTAGGGGATGGGGGAGTCATCGTTCATATTGTTCTTTGCTCTGTATTTAAACCTACATCAGTTCATACAATTCTCCCTGAATTTCTCTGCATTCCTAAAGTTCATCATTTCTTATTCCATTATATTCATCGATATCACAGTTTGCTCAGCCATTCCCAATCCACAAGCACCCATTTTCATTCTCGTTTCTTTGTGTATTTTTATGTTTTTGCATTTGCAGCAAGACTTTAGGGACAGTAATGATGATGACTGACTTGCATGAAAAACTTTTGGTCAGTGGGGTGGCATAGTGGATAGAACGCTGGACCTGGAGCCAGAAGACCTAAGTTCAAATTTGGCCTCAGACAATCACTAGCTGTGCTACCCTGGGCAAGGCCTTTAACCTCTGTTTGCCTCAGTTTCCTCATCTGTGAAGTGGGGATCATAATAGCCCTTACCTCCTAGGGTCCTTGGGATCCAGTGAGATAATATTTGTAAAGCACTTAGCATACTGCCTGGCACAAAGTAAGTACTTAATAAATGCCAGTTGTTGTGAGTATTCTTTTTTCATTTGATCTTTACAACAATCCAGTGACAGAGGCAGGACCTGATTGTTCCCAGTTTAGAGATAAGGAAACAGGCTTAGATGGACTAAGAAGTTAAACTAGGACTGAAAGTTACGTAGCTAGTCAGGGCTCTCAGTAAAATAAGGGAGCTGTACTAAATGATATATAAGGGATTTCCTGGTTTCCAACCCTGTTATTCCCTAGAGTACCCTCCAACTCTGACAGACCCTGATTCTGCAAAGCCAGTGTGAAAACTGCATTAATTGCGAATGGGTTTGGTGCTCTGGGATTTTCCATAATGCAGAACCTGTAAGAGGAACAGGCAGGCTCAACCAGGGTCATGGAAAAAGAGGGATAAAGCACTTAAGATGCAGGTTGGTCTACAAGCAGAGATCAGAGCTGTGGATCAGGCAGAAGCTTAGACAAGGATGTAAAGATGGCCCAGAATTGCTGGCAGCATCTCTTACCATTCCACTGGGAGTCTGGGAGCTTTGTAACAAGGAACGCTGAGGTCTTCCTTCATCATCCCTCCCTTTGGGGCAACCTTTCTAATTCTGATTCAGACCCCATTGGAATATGAGCTTCTTGAGAGCAGGGAGCATTTCTGTTTTTCTATTTGTATCCCCAAAACTTAGCATAGTGCTTTGCACATAATAAACACTTAGTAAATGCTTTTTCGTTCATTCATTCGTTTTCATAGGCTGTTCTCCAAGCCTGGAAAACACTCCCAATTTTACGTCTTCCTCTTAGAATTCCTAGTTTATGTCAAAGCTCTGCAGCTGTTAGTGCTTTTCACCTCACAAATTAACCTTGTAGTGTGTGTGTGTGTGTGTGTGTGTACACATGCTGTTTCTATCTCTAATTCTGTGACAATGTCTGTGTCTAATGACTAAATGAAGTCTGCCTCTGACTCCAAGAACAATGTTCTTCCCAGTATGCTATACTCTAATAGTCAAGAAACAAACTCTGCTTGCTTCAGATGTAATAATTGAATACAGGTGCACCTCAATTCACAGTAAAACCAGCATGAACATAACCAAATTTGTAAAACAAGTAAATTAGGGTGCTATTATATTAACAATTCCTTATTAGCTACTTGGCAGCTTAAGCAGAGAGAAGGAAGTTTAAAGTTAAAATGTTAGAAGCCATCTCTAAAATTATACTGTTTTTCAGTGGAAAATACTACCTCTATGACTTTGAGGAAGTTACCTAACCTCCCTGAACAGTTTCTTCATCTGTAAAAAGAAGGGGTTGAACTCAATGGCCTCTAAGGCCTCTTCCACCTCTTTTGTTGATGTTGAATCATTTCAGTCATGTTTGACTCTTCCTGACCCTATTGGGGGTTTTCTTGGCAAAGACACTGGAGTGATTTGCTATTTCCTTCTCCAGCTCATTTTTACAGATGAGGAAACTGATGCAAACAGGGTGAAGTGACTTGCCCAGGGTCACACAGCTAGTGAGTGTCTGTTTTGGTGCCTTCATTTATGATCAATGTCTCCTTTTTTACGAGATGACACTAATTCCTATCTCCTCGAGAGCAGAAATGAGAGGAAACAGTTTTCCTGATTTCAAGTCTAGTGCTTTACCCATTGCACCACTGAGTTGCACCTCTTCCAGTTCTCGGTCTATTTATAATTTTACCAAAATTTAATTTACACAAATTTTGAAGGACACATCTATTGCCTAACATTCATGCACCTATGCTCTATAGATGTACTTTGGAGTAGACCTGTGTTTCAGTGCTAAAGGTAACTCCTAGTAAGGAAATTCCTTCTGCCAACAGCATCTGCTCAAAATGTATGTAGGTCTTCTTTTTCTTTTTCTTTTTTTAATGTAATAGTATTTTATTTTTTCAATTACATTTAAGAACAATTTTCAACATTCATTTTTTAAAGATTTTTAATTCAAAATTTTTCTCTCTTCCCTCCCCCCCAAGAAAACAAGCAATCTGATATAAGTTATACATGCGCAATCATGTAAAACATATGAAATATATATAGCCTTGAAGAGTTGCCCAGGATACTTAAAGGCAAAGATTGTCCATGATCACAAACTTGTGTATGTCAGAAGTAGGACGTGAACCCAGGTTGCCCTGACTCTGAAGATGGCTCTCTATGTACTTCACCCTGAGAGTTGTATGCTCTCTTTCTCCCTTCTTTCTTCCCTCCTTCTCTGTCTCTTTGTCTGTCTATCTCTCTCTATGTGTCTGCCTGTCTCTCTAATCTTTCCCTTGTGTGATACAAAAAAGAATTCAATGTGTATGAGATGACTGTGGGAAAAGAGAGAGAAAGGTTTGCCTGGTGGTGCCTTCATTTATGATCAATGTCTCCTTTTTTATGAGACGACACTAATTCCTATCTCCTCGAGAGCAGAAACGAGAGGAAAGCACTAAAATACAAATCGTGTTAGTTAACTCGGTGACATATTAAGAGGACCTCACAAAAGCAGCCCCTGCTTCTTCTTCAGCCTGGTTTTTGGTCACCATTTCTAATTTCAGGGCATTGATCTGAGAAATTCTAAATCCTCTAGTAAGTACCCACGAATAATTAGCTTACTTCCTCCATCATCTGCCTTTGGCCAGATCTTAAATCTAGAGGTAGAAAGGACCTCAGAAAGCATCTAGTGCAACCCCTTCATTTTACAGATCAGAAATCTGAGGCCCAAGGAGGTAAATTCACATAGGAGCATAGATCTAGAGTGGAAAGATACCTCAAAGGACATAAAATCTATACCCTTTTTTATAGATAAGAAAAATGAGGTGCAGGCTAAGTGAATTGCCAAGGGTCATAAGGTAGTATCTTTAGTAGGATTCGAACCCAGGCCCTTTGACTCTAGAGCTAGGACTCTTTGCACTAAACATGCTACCTCCCTGGGCCTCTATACTAGACTAAATTAATATCTAATTTATCTAATGGTCCAGAACACTTGCCTAATTACTTTAAGAACTATAGCTCATTGTTCACCATAGTCCACCTCTGATGCCATATCCACATGATCGTGTGAGCAGAGTTCGGGAAGTGCTGGCAGCTTCTGCCAACCTGAAAAAGCTCCGAGTATGGGCCAATGATAGTATATCTGCCATTTGAGAACCATAGCAAAGATCACAGAAGAGCTCACTCCCCAGAAGGGTTGGCCACCATGTGACGATGTGAGAAGAAGGGGGCACAGCAGCTCATTAAATTGTTTACTAAGTAGCCCGAAATTGGAAAGTAAGGGAATGTTCTCCTCATTGGAGAATGGCTAAACAACTTCTGATATATGAATGGATTGGAATGTTATTGTGCCACGAGAAATGACAAAATCGACAATTTCGGAGGAAACTGGGAAGATCTATGTAAAGTTATATAGAAAGAAGCAAGCAGGACTAGGGGGATAGTTTATCCAATTATGACAATCCAATTATAGAGAAAAACAGCTATGAAAGATTTGAGAATTCTGATCAAGTCCAAAAGACTGTAAATGAAACATACCACTCATATCCTTCCAGAGAGGTAGTAGAAAGAGAGACATACGTGTTCTAGTATGGACAATGTGGGAACTTGTCGTTGTTGTTGATGATGATGATGATGATGATGGTGAAGATGATGATGATGATGGTGAAGATAATGATGATGATGATGATGATGGTGGTGAAGGTGATGATGATGATGATGGTGAAGATGATGATGGTGGTGGTGATGATGATGATGATAATGATGATGATGGTGAAGATGATGATGATGATGGTGAAGATGATGATGATGGTGGTGGTGATGATGATGATGTGAAGATGATGATGATGGTGGTGGTGATGATGATGATGATGGTGGTGAAGATGATGATGGTGAAGATGATGATGATGATGGTGGTGAAGGTGAAGATGATGATGGTGAAGATGATGATGGTGGTGGTGATGATGATGATGATGATATTGATGATGGTGAAGATGATGATGATGACAATGATGGTGTTGAATTGGAGAGTGGGAAGGGGAGGTAGTTGGAGGGATAGATTATAATCATGCCTTGAAAATATTGTAGTATAGCTGAGCACGTTGATACCCACTTATAACCGCTGCCACTGGGGAAGCCAAGGCTGGCAGGTCACTTAACCTTGGGAGTTCTGAGCTTTTTGGAGGGTTAAGCCAGTTGGATGTCTGCACCAAGTTCAAAACCAATATGGTACAACATCCAGGAGAGGGAAGCCACTGGGCTGCTTAGGGAGGGGCCAACTAGCCCAGATCAAACATGGAATAGACCAAAACTCCTTTGCCTATCAGTAGTAGTATTGGGCCCTCTGAAGTTCTAGGGTAGGAAAGATAGGGAGATCCAGTATCTGGCTCTCTGGCTCTTTTTCTCTTTCTCTAAATGTGTGTGTGTGTGTGTGTGCGTCAATATATGCATATACATGCATAGATTTAGATTGATATGTTTTAAAACACAATACATATAAATATGAGACATTTTATATAAACATATGCATTTCACACATATGAAATATTGAAGGATGGACTCCGTAGAGCATGCATGTGTTAGCCGCTTCTGACTAAGCTGATGACCACTTTACTTCTATAGCCTAAACCCTATGTCAATTATCCCAGAGATATCTCCTCACCTGTTTGATGGGAGCAGTTGAATTTACCAAGGATACTGATGGTCTCAGGCCTTTTGTTTCAATTTTATAAAAGGGCAGAGTGCCTCCTGAGGAGAGTCACTGGAACTTACTTCCATAGATACAAGCAGATCTTTTTAAGTTTGTCAGCCTTCAGGGCACAAAACAAGCCCCATCTGTTCACTCAGGCTTTTGCCTAATTGATGTAAGTGGGAGACCAATTAGAATGCTGGGGAACTGGTTTAATTCCCTGTTTCTCTTGACATTGTGAATGTACCCAGAGGCTTGGGCTGGAGGTATGTTTATTATATTAAAATAAACTTTAAAACAACATCGTCTAAGTAGATTCTCATACACTCAATTGAACAAGCTAGCTTGAGGAAAACACCTAGAAATCAAAGCACTTGAAAATCAAACCTCCACCATTGCCTGTGATATTTCCTAGAAATGTGAGGTATCCATCTTGGGACAAAAGAATGGTATCTCATCTCCAGTCGCAGATTCAGGTTGCTGATCTGATAGCGAAGTGATTATAACAATGAAAGAACAGTTTACTCACCATTTGGCTGCAAATCCTGGGAAGGGACCTATTGCCACATTATGGATTGTATTTCTACCTTCTGGGTGTATTGTATTTTGTAGGCTTAATCCTTTGACACTTGCCCATAGCTTGGTAATAACTGTGGTAAGAACAGCATTTACTGAGGTTTCTGCTAAGAAGATGAGGCTCATTTTCCTTAAGAAGTGATGGAATCATCCTCCAGATTCAATTGGCCCAGGGAATTGAGGCTTGAACCTTTGCTATAGCTTTCTGGTAGCCTAAGTAGAGAAGTTCCTCAGGCTTGTTACACAGTTCTGTATGGCAAATAAAGGGGCAAGGGAAACTGCCCAGTTAAATCAATGTTGGAGCCTTTCTGAATATCTTTTCTGTGCTATGACTGTATAAATAAACCATACGAGACTGACCTGAATCAGTCCTGAGCCAGAGCATTTGGTATAGTCAACAGAACAGGATCAGAATGACCTTGTGGCTGAGCTCTTGGTTGAAGGGAGAGAAGAGCATTCCAAAGAATGGGGAGGGATGAGTGATCAAATGCCTTGATATGAGAACCTTAGACCCCCATGGCTGTGATGCTTCTGGTGGAGTTATTGGCCATTCTTCTGGCCACATACCTTGAATCCTTTCAGTGAGATAAGGAAGGGAGGATTTTTCCATTTACCTAAGAAGATTAGAAAGTAAACTGTTAGGTGGGCATTCAGTAAATAGAAATATATGTGAATGTATCCTGGGTCGTTTAAAAGCCATGCCCTGAAAATGGTAGATGTAAAATGACATTTGTTTAATTTACATAATTCTGTATTTGGGAATGATTGTGATCTCAAAGAAAACAAGTGGTGGTAGTACTAGACCAGGGATGGGGAACCTGCCACATCAGGCCTGGAGGCCACAGGTTCCCCATCCCTGGTCTAGACTCTCCCTGAAGGTTATTAACTTGGGAACTGTTAAAGATCAATGCCATGTGCAAAGGAGTGGAGGAGGCACTCAAAAGGACAATGCTTGTGATCTCAGAGACCTTTTCAGAAATGGGGATATGGGTCCCATGCCCTACAGGACCAAGGGGTAGAATTATTGGGTAGTGTTTGGCTTTCTAATGGCATGCTATTTCTGCATGACTATCTAGCACCCTAGTAAGAAGTGGGAGGTCCCTTAATAGAGGTGCCTCTTTGAAAGATTTGGTAGTCAGCACCTTGCATGGGGTTCCCGTATATGGAAAAAATTTGGGTAGGGGCCTAGAGAACATTGAGTGGGCAAATTGTAGAGGGTAATTGTTGGTGTTTATCCTGTCTCTGGGGAAGGCTGCATGAGGGTAATGGCTCTTTAGTAATCTTATTACAAAAGACCTTGGTCCATAAGGAGGAGCATGGACTTTGCCACCAGTATCACCATCTGTGCTTTGGCCCTGGTTTTCCTGGTGTGACTCCTGCTCATTGTCACTTTTATGATGGGAGACTTGCTGGGAACTAAAAAGATCTGACATCATGGACCACATGGATCAGATCATTCATATCCAGCCCCTGGTCCTTCTGAAAGGGAGAGAGGAGATGAAGCTTGGTATTTCTGGTCTTTGTTATTCTCAATATTTTGTCTTTTTTTTTTTTTTTTTTTTTGGAGTGGGCAGCATTGATTGCTGGAATTTTTTATTGTTGTTTTCTGAAGTTTTGGGGTTTTTTTTTGTCTTTTACCTTTAGTAAGCTCCTTTTTTGAGGGCTGCTTCCCCCAGGCTTCTCATATCCCAGACATCAGGATTTTCCAATAATGACCATAACGCTATTTACATGATGAAAAGTCCTTCAGAATAGTGGTGTCCAACCCAAATAGAAATAGGGGCCACTAATACATACAGAAGGATCCCTGTGGCTCCATATTGATTTAGTTTTAAAATGTACGAATATTTACGTTTTATTGTATTTTTATTTATTCTTGTTAAATATTTCCCTTTTACACTTTAATCTGCTTTGGGCTGCATTTGGGAGTGTTGTAGGCCACACGAGACCTACAAGCCACATTTCTGATAGCTCCTCGGGCTTCTTAAGCTTTTTTCACTCATGACCCCTTCACCACTTCTTAAGTGAGTTGTGAACCCATGTGGGGTCCTGACCCACAAAGCTCTGCAAGACCTTTAGCACCTTTGTACCAAGGAGTGGGATATGGTAGTTCGTTGTTACTCAGTTATTTTTCAGTTGTGTGCAACTCTTCATGACCCTATTCAGGGTTTTCTTGGTAAAGATACTGGAGTTGCTTGCCATTTCTTTCCCCAGCTCATTTTACAGATGAGGAAACAGAGGCAAACAGAGTTAAAGTGACAAGCCCAGGGTCATGCAGCTAGTAAGTGTCTGAAGCCAGATTTGAACTCAGGAACAGGAATCTTCCTGACTTTAGGCTCGGCACTAACTCAACTGTCCCATCTAGCTGTCCAGGGATACAGTAGTAGCACTATTTATTAACATGTCTATCTCATGTATTTGGGTGTTTTTTTCTTTAAAAGAAGTTAAACCATCCTTGACATTTAATTGGTCCCAGCAGCTAGGTGGCCCAGTGGATAGAGTGCTGGCCCTGGAGTAAGGAGGACCTGAGGTCAAATCTGACTTCAGACACTTAGTAGCTGTGTGACCTTGGGCAAGTCACTTGACCCTATTTGCCTCAGTTTCCTCATCTGAGAAAGAAATGGCGAACCAGTCCATTACCTCTGCCAAGAAGACTCCAAATGGGGTCACAAAGAGTGGGACAGGACCGATCCACTGAACAACACCAAACAATAAGCATGGACCAGAGCAGTAAAAGCAAGATAATCAATAACATATGTACGGAAATTTGCATGGCCTTATTCTTATCACAATCCAGTGTCCAAGGTAGGCCAAGCAGCCATTATAATCTCTCAGAGAAGTAAAGGGACTTGCTTTTCACGCAGCTAAGTCCTAGCGTTCAAATTCAAATTCAAGTCCTTCGCTTCTAGTCCAGTACTCTTTGCTCCACACAAATTCTCCATAGGATATGGTCGTAAATCATTCTTTAAAAAATTTCTCAATCACTTGCCACAGACATGTACTAATAACCCCGGGCTGACAAGAGGCAGATTGAAGTGGGCACCCCACTTCAGGCTAGGAAATGTCACATTCTGCAAAGTGACATCTGGAAAGGCAAGTGGAGTGAGGGGAAAAGCTCCAAAGCCAAACTTTAGTTCCTTTACTATTTTTCCCAAGAGTCACCATGATTGAAGAGAACCAGCAAGGAAGGCAGCAAGGCCAGATACCTCTTCATTTCACATCTGGCTGGGCTCCTCTGCACTTCATGACTCAGGAATCTCCATATCCTGCAAAATTATATCAGCCCTCATACCTCATCAGTAACCTTTGGACTTCTCAGCTTCCTTTTGTGTGTTGTGCTCTCCTATGAGATTATAAACTCCTCGAGGGCAGGGCTTATCTTTCTTTTAGACCCCAGTGCTTAGCACAGTACCTCGCTACTGTGGCATTTAATAAATGTTTATTTAAATGCCTGCTTAATAAATGTTTATTGATTGATTGAGGAGGGTAGAAACTTCCAGAGGCTATATTTTAGTTAGAAATCTAAAAAGAAGGTTAATCAAATTGTTGACTGTCTCGGAGAAGGGGGAGGGGAAGGAGGGAGAGAATTTGGAATTCAAAATTTTTTAAAAGACGAATATTAAAAATTATTTTTACATGTAATTAGAAAAAAATTAAATATTCAAAAAGACTTTTTGAAAAGGTTTACATTTTTAATAACATTGTGATTTTATTTTCCTTTTGTTGTTGTTCAGTCATTTTCAGCTGTGTTCAACTTTTTGTGACCCCATTTCAGGATCTTCTTGGCAAAGACAGTAGAGTGGTCTGCCATTTACTTCTCCAGCTAATTTTACAGATGAGGAAACTGAGACAAACAGGGTGAAGCGACTTGCCCAGGGTCACACATCTGAGGCCACATTTGAATTCAGAAACTTGAGTCTTCCTGACTCCAGGCCCAACACTCTATCCACTGTGACACCTAGCTGCCCAATTTTATTTTCCTTTAGCTCTTTTCAAATCATAACCACTGTGGGAATTTAAATTTCATTAAAAGGTCATTTGAACCCAGTGGCATTTTTAGAATCTAGGGTATTTTGAAAGATGTATATTTTTAAGAACTGTATTTATTTGGGAAAACAGTGGGATTGAACACAATAGAGGATGAATTCCTGGGTTTGCATCTTGAAACAAAAAATAGTCGGGTAAATATCAGTACAAGTTTCCTCGTTTACTAAGTGAATTTTTAGTAGTAACTGCAAGGTGAATTTATGTTGTTTAATATTATGAATCTGCTGCAAAATATTTATACTTACATGCTATCATACTTCTGCTCTTTATCTTTTTTCTTAATATCAATGCTCAAGACTCCCTTGGTAATCCGTATGAATTACACTTTTAAAAAATCAATTCAATATTCACTGTTAAACATTTAGGATCACTGAATCATAGAGCTAAAAGATTATCCAGTCCAGCCCCTCATTTACAGTTGAGGAAATTGAGGTTCTGAGAGGATGAGTGAGTTGCTCGTGGATTGTTAATTTTGAGCAGGCGAAAGTGAGGCCCCAGTGTATGACCTTGTTTGAACACCAGTAATGATATTTGTTTGTGAGCAGGCCCTGATGTATAACAGACTAGGCCCTCCAAAGAACAGTGATAAGGGATCTATCAACAAAGAATTGTATGCACTTCATCATCATCCCACCCTCCCCCCACCTCCCACCAGTACTTTCCCTCTCCCTTTTTTTTAAGCTTTCTTTTGTGTATTGTCTTTCTCCATTAGATTGTAAGCTCCTTGGGGGAAGGGACTGTCCTTTGTCTTTCTTTGTACCCCTAGCACTTGGCACTGTGCCTGTCACAAAGTAGAGTAGGCACTTAAGGTTGCCTTTCCATTGTCTCCAAAGAGGACCAATGATGTCACCGGGTGATGTCCTGACTTGTGAGTGAATTGCATTTGAGTGAAGTAGAGTTGCACAAAGTCATCAAACTCATCTCTTCCAAAGTCATCAAAGTCCAGTGGCAGGACAACTGGCAATGACCTTGGTATCTTTGATGTCTGACCAAGCTCTAAGTGCTCCACAGCATCTGCTTCAGCCACCTTCAAGGCCGTTGGGAAAAATTGTTCAAATTATTCTCGTTTGCCCATTCCACCAGGAAAAGTCTTTGCATGCTTGGAGTGGATATCTCTGCAATTCACCAATAGTTCTGAACCCTGTTGGTTACCCTCAACCTGGTTTAGTCCATCTGCCAAAGTGGTTTTATCAGGGTGTGGCTTACTGTGCATGCTACAGCTTCTTGGAGCCACAGGTGAGAGTTGGGTGACAGGTGGATACCAAATGTGGATGAGCAGCCCTGAGAAGGGCTTGGCAAGGCCTCCCACCAGAGGTGCTAGTCCTCCCTGAACAAATGTTTATTGACTGACTGAATGAAAGACAGGAAAGAGGTGTTCGGGTTACGTGGTGAAAACCAAGGATAACAAGTAGATGGTCATAGCGCCCCACCTCTATCCTCATGATATTGGGACAAGATTGGGAAGGACTCCAGCACATTGGGTGGATCCCCCTGGGGCACACTTTGGGGAGAAAGCGGGGAAGAGTTTGGGTAGGCATGAAAAAGATCACAATCTGCAATACTGAAGACTTCCCAAATCTTTGCGTTCACAAATCCATTTGTTCTGAATATACATACATATATAGCACCCTGTTATCATTACTGCAAAGCTGGGAGTAGTTTTAATCCTGTGGAAACAGAATTCCTTCTTTTGTTTCTCACACATATACATAGTGGGTGTGAGTATGTATATATTGCCTTCTCTCGATAGAATATAAGTTCTTTGAGGTCAGAAGTTATTTGATTTCTGTCTTCATGCCCTCAGTTCCTGGCAGAGTCCCCGGCACATAATAGACACTTAATGTTGATTGATAAGAGTACATTCTTTACCAAGTCATGTGGGAGAGGTAGAAAGGGGAATGGAATAAGCATTTATTAAGTACCTATTATCTGCTGGTCTTTGCACTAAATACTTTACAAATATTTCATTTAGAACCTCATTAAAATTATCATGGTGAGAACACAACCATCTAGCAATACCTTTGGGGACACTGAAGAGCAGGGCTGCTCTGGCCCTGGTGAAAATTGTAGGGTAGGCAGAGTGTATCATGGTGCCACCTACTCCATGTCCTTTCTCTCTCCCGTTAGTACTTCTTCCATACCCCTTTCAGCTGCCCAGTGCCCTTATGCTACCTACCCATTTTCTCTTCAAAACCTGCTCTCAAAAAATAATCTGAAACTCATTTTTACTAAGGTATAAATTACTAGCAATGACTTAAGTTAAAATCTTTCCCAAGAATATTTGCACTTTAGCAAGGATCACATCGCTAAGTAAATGGAATAAAGTTAAAATGGTAGAATTTCAGGCAGCATCCAGCAGGTGGAGAGGTGCTTTGGGGATCAGCAGGCCTTTTTGGTAACCTTGAAATAGCAGTATTTAGGCAGCATTGGTCATTGTGAGACAGTTAGTCCTTTTGAGACCTTCCTTTATGCTATGCTCAGGGAAGCTCACAGAGTCCAGTCTGGGAGTAAATCTTTTCTAGTTGCCCAATCACCCCCTTGTTCATCTGATCCCCAGATATGTCAACCGTTCAATCAGTTGTAGATGCAGGTGCTACTAACTACTTATGGGTTACTTATAATCCCCTCAACTCCTGCTGTTATGTATCCTTTCAATCTACTCCTGGATTTTCATTTTAGATGCAGCATTTTGAACACCTGGGGTGGGGGAGAATTTCTTTAAAAATCAATGTTATCTTTCTACATCTGTAGCCCCTGCTGGGATTGTTTATAGTGCACTAGAGACCAAGTGTAAGGATGATAAAATAATCCCCCTCCCAACTTTCAGGATACACCTTAGATTGTAAATTTGTGCAGTCTCAGGGGACACCATGAGAATTTCTTAGTCCTGGGGATATGTGAAATTCCTGGACCCAGTTACTAGAGTCATCCATATTGCACATTACACAATTTAATAAGACAACCAAGGAGGGCTCCCCGGTTATGAATTTATATGTACAAATGGTCAACACAAAATACAATTTCACAAAGGAAAAGTGCACGCAGAGAATTTTATATCTCTTCCTATTGCCAATCAAATATGAGTGAGAAGCAAGTACAAGGAGAAAAGTTTTTAGTGTAGATTCCTAAGCAAATGGTTACTGAAGGCATGCATCAGTGCACTGCCATAAATTGAATTTTGAAGCTATGTGTGCTTAAAACAATTTGTACTCATTTATTTTAGCACTAATCCCTGCTATTTTTTAAGCGCGTCAAAGCGCTAGCCAGAGTTGGGATGATTTCTCTACCTCCAGCTTCTCTTTTCTCCAATCTATCCTTTATAAAGCTGCCCAAATAATCTTCCTAATGCATAGGCCTGATGCATAAGGCATCTTACTCCAAATTTCATAAACCTATATTGGCTCCCTGGCACACACAGATAGAATGCAATATTCCTCAGCCTGGCATTGAAAAACCTTCTTAGTATGGCTCTAAACCTTCTTTCCAAATGATTTCACAGTATTCCCCTTTGAGCATTCCATATTCTAATCCAACCAGACTACTAGGTAACCCACAAAGTCAACCTGCTTTTTCTTGTGCCTCTGGGCATTCTTACAAATCATTCCTACCCTTACCTGAAATAAATTTCCTCCCCTTCTTTGAAGATTAAAATCCTTCTCTCTCCTCAAATTTCAACTCAAAGCCATTCCTTCATGAAGTATGTTTCTCCAATGGAGAATTAATTTAAATTTAATTAATTTAAAAAATTTAATTAATTAAAAAATTTTAAATTAATTTAATTTTTTATTGAGCACTTTTATTTTTATATCACATTCACTTTCTAACACACACAAACATACACACACACACACACACACATCCTTTATTCAGCCCAATATCTCTTTAGCAAAGATTTTAAAAGAAAGAGGAAAACAAGAGTTCAGCAAAACCAACCGACAAATCATCTGCAGTATATACAGTATTCCACACCCATAGTCCCCTCCCCCACCCACTTCTGCAATGTAGGGAAGGAGGTGCATTTTAACAACTCTTCTCCAAGGTCAAGCTTAATCAGTTTCTTTTGTTGTTGTTCCTGCATTTATAGTATTGCATACACTGGTTCTCCTTTCTTTGCTCTACATCATGTATGTCTTCCCATGATTCTCTCAATTCTTTGAATTTGCTGTTTCCAATCAGGCAAATACGCATTTACTGAGTGCCTACTACATGGCAGGCACTGTGTTAGGTGCTGGGGATACACAGACAGAAGTGAAATAGCCCTTGCCTAGACAGGACTAGTATTCTAATGTAGGAGTCAACATGTACATATATATATGTATGCGTGTGTATGTATATACGTAATACACCTTATTGGGCGCTACCCAAATCTATACTGGCACTTACAAGTTGGCCCCCCAGAATGGCATCTTGGATCTAAGGGTACCCTTATCTGTGCCTACTTTACTAACAAGGTAGATTCTGACCACCCGCCAGTGTGCTCCCTATTAACTATCAGCCAGGTGCCTGAATTAGCTTTTAGCAAAGGGATTTACTAAGATGGTACAGCAAAAACATTAGTTATCAAACTAATTCCCAAAAGCCAAAGAAATGCTCCCCTGTTAATAAACACAGAGTCCATTAGAAGAGCGGGCTCAAATTTAGAATATAATGCAAATAAGGTACATGCGTAAAGAACACTTGTGGCAAAGCAGAAACTCTGAACTCCTGGAATTGGAATTTCTTTTTCTCTTCAGAGGGACCCTATGCAGCTTTCCACAGGTATAGCTTTCTGCTGGTCTCTGATGGTTTCTGCCTTTCTAGAAGAGATGCAACGCTTCTTTACCATAAGGGATGCAGCCATCTGTCCTTGGTGTGTGTCTGTCTCTGCTGCTAATGGCAGATGATTCTTCCACCATCATTTGCTAGCATGCCAGTAGATACGGCTACTTCCTCCACAGCTGCAGACTTCCAAAGCTTTTGAAATTCACAAGGTCACCACCTGGACTCTTCCATTTTGGCATAACAATGCAGCTAAGACCAAGGAAGAACATATACAAAGAGGCAGAAGCAGCAAGACACCTTGGCAAGGAGGAGGGCCATCCCTAGATCTTAGAAGTCAGCTCAGATCGTCACTGGTTCACTCCCTTTTGAGAAGGGGTGGGGGGAGTTGGGAGGGTAGGGCAGTTCTTCTGAATATCCACTGAGTTCCAACTTTACAGCCAGTTAAGGAACTCTAGACATCATAATCCGACGAAACCCCTCGGTGATGAGTCTAGATGTGGCTAGAAGTTGGCTCTTCCCATCCCACCCCCAAGTTTCCAAGTGGTGGACTGAAAGCGATTGGAGAATATCAGCACGTGTTCTATATGATCCACCAAGAAGGGAACTCTGAGAATGTTCCATTGCCCTGTTACATTCTGCCTCCCCACCCTTACTTATCCCCTACTAAATACTTATGTTTATTCAAAAGGAAAACCTGGTTCCTCTAGACCTACCAGAATGTGTGGGATAGGGATTAAGGAACTGGGGTCAACTAGAAGTCGCCCCCTCAGCCATTAGGCGAGAAACCAAGTTGCTTTATCTTGGTATAGAATCACTGAAACAATATAAGGCACCCAAAATGTCTCTAGGGATCCTTGAAACATGTAGAGAGTTTAATTAGAAGTTTGGATAAAACATCTCCAGATGTCTTATCACATACTGAGCACACCAAAATTCTCTGGGTTCCTATAACTACATAGGACCCACAAAATTTCTCCAAAAGTCCCTGAAACATCTAGGTCTAGGGCGTCTAATTCCGGTGGGAAGTCCAAAGTCATCCTCCATCAGAAGGTAAGGTGAAGAGGGTGAGCATTTCAGTCATGGGATACAGGTATTGCAAGGCACTTGAGATAGAAGGTGGAGCTTTGTATGTTAGAAGGCTGAAAAGGTAGATTACAGCTGGATTGCAAAGAACTTTAAATGCCAAAGGAATTTATTTTTGATCCCAGAGAGCCACTGCAGTTTATTGAGTTGCGGGGTGATATGGTAAGACCTGTACTTTGGCAGGTAGGTGAGAGATGGATTAGAATGAAGAGACCCTTGGGGCAGGAAGACCAAATAGGGGCCTATGGCAGTAGTCCGGATGAGAAGAGATGAGGGCCTGGATTAATGTGGTTGTTGTGTGAGTGGACAGGGGGGGCATATTCCAGAGGTATTTGGAGAGAGAAACGATGAAATTTGGCAACTGTGTGTATGTGTGTGTACATATATATACGTAAATGTATATCTGTGTATGTATATATATATATATATACGTACACATACACACATACATATATGGACATGTGTTTATATACATGTGTATATATACAATGCTAATTGAGGCACGTGTGTGTGTATATATATATATATATCCATATGTGTGTGTGTGTGTGCGTGTGTGTGTGTGTGTGTGTGTGTGTGTGAGAGAGAGAGAGAGAGAGAGAGAGAGAGAGAGAGAGAGAGAGAGAGAGAGAGAGAGAGAGAAAGAGTCAGAGTCAAGAAAGACACTAAGGTTTAGCAATAAAAGTGTCACACTTAAAATGTTGACAAGGGATAAGTTTGGGAGGAAAGATAATAAATTATGTTTTGAACATTTTGAGTTTGAGATCCTTGTGGTAATCCAGTTTGAAATTTCTTATAGGCATTTGGTGATGTAAAACTGGAGTTCAGCAGAGATTAGAGATGGATGTATGGATCTAAGAGCCAAAGGCAGAGAGATATCTTGTAACCCATGGTAGCTCATGTGGTCACTAAAAAAATGTAGAGAAAAAAGCCCAGGATAGAGCCTTGAGGTACACCCTCTGTTAGTAGGGATAATATGGGTGATGACCAAGCCAAAGAGATTCAGAAGGAATGGTCAGTTAAGTAGGAGAAAGAAGGGAAGAAATGTGTCAAGAAAACCCATAGAGGAAAAAATAGCCAGGAGGAAAGGGTAAGAAACAGTGTCAAATGCTGCAGAGAGGTCAAGAAGGACAAGGTTTGAGAAAAATATTATTAGATTTTGGGACATTTGGTAACTTTAGAGCAGTTTCTGTTGAGTATTGAGGTTGAATTGCCATTCAGGTTGCAGAGCGTCTGGAAGAGAGTAACAGATCAGTATTATTACATTATATTCACGAACCACATTTTTTTTTAGCCATTCTTCAACTGATGGCCACCTACTTTGTATCTAGTTCTTAGCTGATACAATTATTTTGGGTATACATGGGACCTTTATTTCTGCCTATGACCACTTCAGGGTATATGTGTAGTAACGGAGTCTCTGGGTTTTAGTCACTTTGGAAGAATGAGGATGAGACATAATTCCAAATGGCTTTCCAGAGTGGTTGCTTTAACTCACAGCACTGGGATGTGTGTGTGAGTACGCATCTATCTTCCCATATCCCCTCCACTATTTCTGTTTTCTTTCATCTTTGCCAGTTTTCTAAGTAGGAAGTGAAACAACAGAAATGTTTTGATTTGCATTTCTCTTGGTAGTGGTAATTTGGAGCAATCTTTCATATGATTATGAATAGTTTGCAATTTTTTGACAACTATTTGTTCATAATCATTTGAACACATACATTGCAGTTCAAAATTTGTCATTTCTCCTGCACAATTTCTTACTTTAAGTAACATTGTTTTGCAGCACCTACTTCCAAGAAGCTTTCCTTTGCTTTCTTATTTATTCTGAATTCTATTATGCAATTATGTGTTCCTTTTTTATTATTTTTGTGTCTCTCATGAGAATAGAACTTTTTGAGTACCATATTTGAATTCTTTCTCTCTCATTGTCTTTCTAGATCTTTATTCCACCCTTGCTTTTTTCCCCCTGCTGTGCTTCACTTTTAAGAAACATCAATTCGTGGAGAAAACAATGTTTGTAGCGAAACATGTCCCAAGTCGGGAGGAGTCCTTACAATGATCATTCACTACTCCTAAAGCCAGCTCATCCTATCTCTGGTTCTAGGTCCCAACTACCATTGTGGGGACTCATACATCCTCATTCCTGGGCTGGGATACAGTCCTAGATAGTACTATACTTTCTCAAAGACATCGGTTTACTACTGTGAAAATTCTCCCCAGATAAAACTCGTTATAAGGTCTCTGTTTCTTACCATAGTCATATCCCTCTCTCTCCTTGGGAATGTTTTTTAGTAGTCCCTTTTCTTTTCCGTTTTGGGGTAAGATTCATTTTTTCCCTACCTCCCCCCCCCATACTATTCCCCTTCCCCATTGCTGTTATACTATTCTCCCACAGCCCTCACTTATTGAAAGAATAAATAAATTACTACCTTTTTCTTTTCACCTATGGCCTGGGGGGAGTACATCTCTAGAATCCCTTCTGATTCTTATCCGTTCTTATGTTCTCTCTCCAACAAAAACTATTGATTCAGCTATAGGGGATCATAGGATTGAGTTCAAGGAGTATTAATCCAAACTTTCCTCCTTCCATTCTCCTGATTCTTTAAATTTCCCTTAAATCTTTAGCTGCTTATGACGTTTTTGTTTCTTTCTTTAAACTTTTTAACTTCTTTTTTTAACTTAATTTTTTAAACAATCTTTTTAAAAGAAACCTTATAAACATAGGAAAGCCAATGCTATTATTTATTCTTTTCTTGATAGTTGTAATTGTTTGTCTTCCTCTTGTTTCTCCTCTTTGCAAGTCAGATATTCTTTCCAATTCTAAGCTTTGTTATGGTTCATTTATTTGTTTGCTTGTTTTTCTTAGAAATGCCTCAAATAACTGTCTTGTGTTGATGGTACATTTTTTTAATCACTTCACTTTCTCCCATGCCTGGTTTGCCAGACAGATTAAGGGAAGAGATTTTTTTAAATCCTCAGTATTTCCACAATGATTGGCATCTAGATTTTTGCATTTATTTATTCATTAAATGGTTAGGCTTAGATTCTCAAAATATATTCTTTTGTTTTGTGGCTTGAGCTCCTTAGCCTTTTTTTTTTAAAGTAACCTATCCTTTCCTCCAATTTCTTATGGCTGTGGAATTATCTTGGGTTATTGTATTTGATTTCATTTTGTAGCTAGATGTCTTTCTCCTGGCTATTTGCAAAATTTGTTGTTTATTATTGAAATTGTGATTTTAAATCACTACATGTCTTGGAGTTTCAAGTTTAGGGTTTTGTCTTGTGGTAATTTATGGATTCAATCAATAAGTACTTTGTTTTCATTTTCTTGCATTATTTTCTGTTATATGCTTTCTAGTGTGTGTGTGTGTTTTTAAATTTAGCATGTTATTCTGGGAACACTGTTATCCTTGAGTTAACTCTTTAAAAATTGTTTTCAAGGTCAGTTGTTCTTATTTGAATAGAATATGTATTATCTTAATGTTGTCTTTTGCCAGATTTTTTTCTGCTTCTGTATTTGACCATTAAATCTATCATCTTCTTTTCCAGAGTCTCTACTTCTTTTAAGAGAATCCCTGTTGTGCCTCCTATGTTCTGTATTCCATTACTTATATTTTAAGATTCTATGTTGGGAGTTCTGGTTTCTGACTTAATTTCATATCTAATATCTTCTATATTTATATAGAAACTATGTGAAGTTACAAAGTTTCATTTTTCTTTTGAGTCATTCTGTGGTTTCTTGCTAATTTCAATCAATGAGTCAGTAAGTATTTATTAAGTCCCCACTATGTTCCAGGCTCTATACTAAGTGCTAAGGATAAAAAATTAAAAAATGAAAAAGATAATCCTTGGTCTCAAAGAACTCATAGTCTAGTGATCACAATTCCACGATCTCTTCAGCATCTACAGAATCAGAAAATTTGTGTTTGTTTTCCTTTATAGTGTATAGTGCTTATTTATTGTTTTTGGGCATCATCTGAGTTTTTACTCATTTACAGCTTCTCTGCTGGTTTATTTGCTTTTAAGGAAGGCTTCCACTAGGTTTCTCCCTTAGACTTTCAGTCTTTCTCTTATACTCTTAGTCACTTGTCTCTGGTTTTTCTTCTCACTCTTTGACCCCTTCCCTTATACTACTGCACAGATTCTCACTGACATTGGATGCTATTAGCCTTCTCAAGTTTGGGGACTTGGTTTGGGTCCCAACCCAGATTCAACTCCAGGGAGAGAGGATTGTCTCCATGTGGGTTTCCAGGTCCCTTTCTGGGAGATTTTTTTCCTCCCTGTCTCTGCATTGTCCATATCTTTTAGCTAGAGCCCAAAAAACTTTCCTCTCCCTTTTCTCCTCGTGGCTGGATAGAATTAGCATCTGTAGCCACCCATAAGGTAATGAGGCTGACACTAAATCAAGATGAAAGGAAGTACTTAAGAGAGAATCCCATAGCTGGACCCTGAAGTATAAGCCTGTAAGATTTTCTACACTACCTGTCCCTGCTGTGCTGGGTGCATTGTGGGGTGGGGGTAGGGGGGAGGGGGTGGTGGGGAAGAAGGGAAGGGAAGAGGAGATGCTGAGTGGGACCTCTAAGTATTTAAATTATTTGATGTTATTTCATGGAGCCTTTATCTTGTGGAAATATTCCTGTCTTCTTATCTCATAGATTCACAAGTTAAACATTAGTTACTATACATCTGGTCTACACATGCTTTTCCCAAAGTTTTAATTTGGAGCGATTTATGGAAAACAGCTCTACCATCTTCCCAATCACAGTCCCCTCCAATTTTCCTACTACTCTGTCTCAATCACCTCTTTGCTCCCCCTGTTATACTTATCTGTGAACATGTCACACAACCAGCTCCTGCTCCTAGAAGAATGAGGTGGTGCTGTTATACCACTAACTGGCACGACATATGGCTCACTGTAAACTTCCTGAGGGCAGGGGCTGTTATTTTTTTTTTATCTTTTGTATCCACAAAGACTAGAACAATGCCTCAAACGTAACAAGCACTTAATATGCATTTGTTGAATTTAATCAATAAGCAAGTACTTATCTCAGCATTTAAATGCAAGAGAAAGATAGGAAAACTTTCATGTTTTTGTGTTATGTGTTATATTCTTATTTAATATTTTTTATTTTAATTCTGTGCTCTCTTTTACTTCGATCCTGGGCCAGTCATCTATGTTCCCTTTCACTTCTCATTTTCCTGTTGTCTTCGGAACTACCTGGGGCAAAATTTCCCTTTCTACCAATCTGTTGCCTTTGCCTTCTTTCAAACACTCCCTCCTTTCCAAGACTGAACTCTCCTCCTCTGTTTTCCTTTTAAAAGACAGAGAGCTGATCATAGGAACTTAGACCTAAAAGGGACTTGTGAGACCTCATCCCCTCCAACCCTATGGTTTTACAGTTGAGGCAGCCAAATCCTGGAGAGGTGAATTGATTCGCCGAGGGGCATAGACCCAGGTAGAAAGTAGCTCAGCTTCCATTGGAACCCCAGGATTCAGACTCTCAAGCCAGTGATCCTTCTGCTGTACCACATAGTTCTGAGGACAGACACGTCTCTGTCTCTATGTCAGACTTGGAGCGATTCCAGCTCATTGGGATCTGGCATAGTTTACAATCTGTTGACAAAGCCTTGGAAAACCCAGGGTGACCTCTACCCTGTGAAGAGGCTTGCAGGTGGGAAAGTTAGTAGTTATCGTGACTATGACCACATTATCAGGACATATTGTTCTTATTCTTCTTTTCTCATCTCCTTGTTTATTTTTGATACTGTAAGAAAACAATTCAAGTTCCCAGTAATTCTTTTTTCTATTTGTAACTACATAGAGACATTTTAAGATCCGATGCTTTTGCTGTTGGCCTTTTGCAAGCTTCCGTTAGATGAGGGGGAAATGCTACATATAAATGCCAAGTGCACAGGCCAGATTTAGACACAAAAGAGGAGATGTATAGCAGGTTCTCTGCCTGGTATGTATCCTTTCTTGGCCTGCACTTTCTCATCTATTGCATATGAATGAATGAACAAAGGAATGAATGAAAATAAATGTACTAAGCATCATGTGCCAAGTGCAAGGGATACAAATAAAATACTGTCCCTGCTCTCAAGGAGTTCATGCTCTAATAGGAGAAGGCAATCTTACAGGACAAAGGTATCTAGGGGTGGGACATTTTGGTCAAGGCAGTCAAAGGGGGTAGTTATAAGGCATAGAATTTACATATTCTTTCCATATGTAACCCCTGTCCCAAAGCTCATTGTTACAGGACTCTCCTTATTGGTAGAGATGAAAATCCTGCATCTTGTGAAGGATGGGGCAAGAGAGTTTCCCCATCTGTAAAATCAGCTGGAAAAGGAAATGGCAAACCAATTGCCAAGAAAACCCCAAATGGGGTAATGAAGACTCAGACACTACTGAAAAAATGGCTGAAGAACAAGAAGAGAGCTTCAGTTCTGAGTCCCCCTTCAGGATTCTCCAATGAACATCATCTTCTCCCAGCTTAGAGTAGAGTTGGCTTCCAGCTTTGAGAAAGAAGATAGAGGAGGTCAACCCCACTTCATGTTGCTAAAGGGAAAACTCTGGAAAGATATGAAGAGGAGCAGGCAGTCTCCTATTCCCAGCTTGCTATACCAGTTTCCCCTTGGGTGAGACCTAGGACCCTCTTTCCTACTCTCAGTTGGAGAGCCCTATCACCCTGTATAGTCTGATATAAATTCTCCTATCTCTATATTCTCCTACCTTCTCTGATTTGTGGTTTGCTACTGACCTGGGTCAATGGGTTTCTTTGTATGTTCATTGTGCAACTGGTATTAGGTAGGAAAGGGATCAAGCCTTGGATATAGAGCTTGAGGTTCCCCTTTCCCCTCAAAATAATGAGACAATAAAAAGTTAGATGGAATTCAATCATTTCCCCTAGATAATAATATTTAAGATAATACATCTATACTTCTACCCTGGTTCGTTCTCTCTCTCTCTCTCTCTCTCTCTCTCTCTCTCTCTCTCTCTCTCTCTCTCTCTTTCTCTCTCTCCCTCCTCCCACCCCCCTCTCTTGGTAGAGCAGAGTAGAGTGGCCTCTGGCCCTAACCTCCTGCTTCCCTTCTGGACAGGAATGAAAGTCTCCTCACTACACTTGTGGGGCTCACCATTCCTCTTTGCTACACTAGAGTGGTAGTATTGATTTGATTACTGTTCCCAAAGCTGAAGGTGGAAAGTGGGGGAAAAGGAGAAAGGAGAGTACATGCATGGAGGTATGGCATGAAGAAGGCTGGAAAGCAGCAGTATGGTTGACCTAGAAATGGTGAGATCTCACCAATCAGAAAGCCTGGAGCTCCAGGATAAGCTAGAGTGACGGACCAGAGATGGAAGCTGGAGTACAGGTTGGTAGGTGACTGGGCAGCATCGTGCGAGGGTTTTATTATGTATTTAACAATTGTGATTGAGTTTTCCAAGAAACTCAAAAGTCATAGGATAAGGCATAGAAGTCAAGATCTGTTCCAGAGGAGTAAGGATCCATGTAGCCAAAGCTTTGAAGTGCTAAATTGACATTTCTTGTCCCCGCATCCTTTAAATACTTTAGCTTGAATTTTCACTTTTATTTTTCATCTTGTGCAAGATCTAATCATATGATTTTGTATACAGGCATTATTATTGCTAATAATTTTTGGTAGTACAAGTTTACTGGGTACTAAATATAAATCATCAGTTGCATTAGGCATATCTTAACCATGGTGGAAGGTAGAATCTATAGCAGCTATAGCAGTAAGTGGTGGTTTCACATTTGATCTGTATTTCTGTCCCTCACCCCAACTGACATACACTCAGTTTTTTAGGGCATAATATTCACCAGACAGTAATATCACTTAATATGAAAGGCCAATACTGCAGAGAGAGGTACAGTAGAGACAAGGAAGCTTTGTCATCAATTTATTTTGTCCACCACAGTTGCTAATAATCTAAGTGTTTGGTAACTGATCCTGTATGTAAATGTTGACCTAGAAACTACAAGGCATTTTCATCTTTTCTCTTTTCTTAAGAGTGGCTCCTTACTGAGCCAAGTTTATAAAAATACAAGCCATTCTCTAATTGATAAATAGCGAAAGGATATGAATAGGCAGTTTTCAGAAGAAGAAATCAAAGATAGCTATAATTGTATTTTTAAATGCTCTAAATCACTATTGATTAGAGAAATGCAAATTAAAACAACTCTGAGGTCCCATCCCATACCTATCAGATTGGCTAACATGACAACTAAACATGCTGGAGGGGACATGAAAAAGCAAGGATATTAGTGCATTATTGGCAGAATTGTGAACTAGTCCAACTATTCTGGAGAACAATTTGGAACTATGCCCAAAGGACTATAAAACTGTGCATAACCTTTGACCCAGCAATACCACTGCTAGGTCCGTATCTCAAAGAGATCAAAGAAAAAGGAAAAGGACCTACATGTACAAAAACATTTATAGAATCTTTTTTTTGTGGTGGCAAAGATTTGGAAATTGAGGGGATGTCCATCAATTGGGGGATGGATAGTTGTTGTATATGATTATAATGGAATACTATTGCATTATAAGAAATGACAAGGTGAATGGTTTCAGAAAAACCTGGGAAAACCTATATGAATTGATGCAAAATGAAGTGGGCAGAACCAGGATAACATTGTACACAGTAACAGCAATATTTTACAGTGGTCAGCTGTCTACTTTGATCAATACAATGATCCAAGACAATTCTGAAGGACTTATGATGAAAAATTATATCCACTTCTAAAGAGAAAGCTGATTAACTCGGAATGCAAATGAAGTTTAATTTTTTAAAATTTTCTTTATTTTTCTCACTTTTTAAAAATTGCGACATGGCTAATATGGAAATATGTTTTGAGTTATTTCGCATGTATCATTGACATCATAATCCTTGCCTTGGGGGAGCTTTCTGGAATCAGGAGAGCATTTGGAACTCAAAAAAAATTTTAATGAAAAATGTTAAACAAACAAATAAATAAATGATGGATTTTTTTAAAAAAGGAAAGGCTCCTTTAAGTATTTTAATAGTATTTTTGAAGGGAGTGTTGAGTTTAGGATAATGAATGATAGGACCATGCCTGTTTCCCTGATCTCTTACCTATTCAATCAGGTGGCTTGTGGGGTCTGCCCACACTCTGAGAAATGTTAGGAAGGCCAACATAACATTAGTGGAAAGAATGCTGGATTTCAAATCCTCACTCTATCACTTACTATATGTGTGAGCTTGGACAATTCACTCAATCTTTTGGCCTCAGTTTCTTCATTTGTAAAATGAAGGGATTAGATTGTCCTATAAGGTTCCTTCTAATTCTAAAATTAAATTTCATCCCAAGGAAGGAGGCATATGAGACCTAAGCTAAGACAGTTAGCTTAATTTAATGTCAAATTCTACTTTTATGTCGAAGCCCTTGTCCAGGTCCCTGACCTTTGGCTGACTTCCTGTTTATTCTATATGTTTATTCTCTTCTATGCTTTCTAGACTTCTTTGATTACTAGTTTTTGTGATCTCTCTACCGGATGCTCTTCAATTACACTATTGTCAATTACATCAATTGGCATGGGTCAGACTCTCCCAATACTAACTTCTTGCTCTTCATCATTTATCCTAACTTCTACCCTTATCCTCATGCTGACACTTTTATGATATTCTGAAGTGCTAATTGGAGTCCCATCTCCTAAGCTCACACTGATAAGTTTGATTAGATACTGTGCAATTGATGCCTCCATCTGTAGGACATCATCATCCCACCTCTGGCTCATTCTTAGAGTTGGATAGGAAGGGTAATTTTGGACACATTGCTGGGTCATTCCTTCTAGAGATGATTCAAGGGCTTACAAGGGCCATTTTAAATAAAGAGAATCAAAGCTGGAATAGTCCAGTGTAGACCCTATCCTAAGCATAAATTAATCTGTAACATCCCCACCAACAAGTGACCCCCCAGCTTCTCCTTGAACACCCAGAATGACTAAAAATTCATAACCTTCAAAGGCAATTGGACTCTAATTTCCTAACTCTCATTTCATTTTTGTAGAATTCTAATTCTCAGGAAGCTTTTTCCTATATTGAACCAGATTTTCTCTTCTAGTCTTTTCCACCTATTGATCCAAGTTCTTCTCTCTAAGATCAAGCAGAATAAATCTAATGTCTCTTACATGTAAATGAAATGTCCTCATTTTTCTCCAGACTCCCCTCCTCACTCTCCAGGCTTTCTCCACCATGACACAGCAGCCTCCTCACCTTTGGAATGTCACTCTGTCCCTAGTCTTCTCACGCTTGAAGGATACTCTGCCCCTTCATCCAATTAGTCACTCTTCCAGGAACTCCTTTGTAAGTAAAGGACCCAGACCAGCCATGACTTGGTTCCTCTCTGGGTACCACTCCTTACTCTTTAGACTTTCGTCAGCACCATGCCCCAGCATGGATACCTTCTCCCTTCTCTCCCTCCCTGACACTATTTTTCAGCTTCCTTTTATGGGTTGTCTTCCCTCATTAGATTGTAACATATATGTACACATTGTCTCTCCATCAGAATGTAAACTCCTTGAGGATAGGCACTATTTCACATTTGCTCTTGTATCCCCGCTGCCTAGAACAGTGCCTGGCACATAGCAGGCAATTAATAAATGCTTATAGATTGATTAATAATAAGTAATTTTGTAGATGTGTATGGAAAGGATGACCAGTCAATAAATAACTGGTGAAAGAATACGGGCAGTTTTTGAAAGAATTACAAACTGTCAACAAATATTTGGGGAAAAAAGATGCTCTAATAATGCTCAGTAATAAGAAGAGAGAAATACAAGTTAATGTAGCACTAAGGTTTCATCTTACACCCAGGAAATTGGCAAGTTGGTAGAAGATGGAAATAATCAATGTTGGAGGGGCTATAGGTTGATGGACAACACTAATGGACTCTGGGTAGAGCTGGCCTTCTACTCTTCTGAAAATCTATTTGGAATTATATAAGAAATATTACTGAAGTGTCTAAAACAATTTGATCCATCCATGCAACAACTAGATCTATACTCCAAGGAGTTCTCACTAACAGAAAAAAATGTTTTACATGTACCAAAAACGCATAGCAGTCCTTTTTTTGGAAGCGGAAAAACTGGAAATAAATTATGTGCCCATCAATTGGGGAACAGCTGAACAAATTGTGGTGTATGAATGTGTGAGCTCCTTGAGGGCAGGGATTGTCTTTCTTTCTGCTTGTATTTGTATTTCTGATGTTTAGCGTAGTTCCTGGAACATAATTACTTAACAAATGCTTGTTGATTTGACTTGACTTGAAAGATCTTAAATTAGTTGATGACAACTATCAACAGCCTACTTTTCTCCAGATTAAATATCTTCACTTCCATCAACCTATTTTGATGTTTTATGATTTCTCCTGCCTCTTGGACACTCTCCAGATTTCCATCCTCCTTCCTAAAATGTAGGAATCTGCCTTCCAAATATGAACTAACCAGGAAAGAGTTCAGCAGGACCATCACTTGCCCCTGACACTGAGGACTTTAGCTTTTCATTGTAGCCCCCGGAGGTCAATTGCTACCTCACTATTGATTTTCCTTAAGCTTGGAGTCCACTCAAATCCTTAGGTCTTTTTCATTTAGCTATCCCTCACCCAACTTTTACTTGTACAGTTGATTTTTAAGACTCAAAAACAGGACTTTAAGTTTGTTTTTTATTAAAAATCATATTGGGGCAGCTAGGTGGTACAATGGATAGAGTGCCAGAACTGAAGTCAGGAAGACCGGAGTTCAAATCCAGCCTCAGACACTTACTAGCTGTGTGACTCTGGGCAAGTCACTTAACCCTGTTTGCCTCAGTTTCCTCATCTGTAAAATGAGCTGGAGAAGGAAATGGCAAACCACTCCAGTATCTTTGCCAAGAAAACCCAAAATGGGGTCACAAAGATTCAAACATGACTGAAACGACTCAACAACAACAAAATGCCCCATTATTAGATCTGACCCATTGTTTTAGCCTGTAGAGACTTCTATATTGAAGGAGCAATAGTGAGGATTTTCTAACACTTGCAAGCTTCATGATAACTTAGATCAGCATATACTCCTCTGAGAGATACTAGAAAGAGCATTGAAACTGGAGTCAAAGAGGCATGGATTAGAATCCTGGCTCGGACACATTACCAGCTATGAGACCTTGGAGAAGTCATTTACCTTTGAGTCTCTGTCTTCCCATTTGTAAAATAGAGATGATAATGTTTACATTACCTGCCCCACAGGGTTAATGTGAAGAGGTATTTTGTAAACTGCAAAGGGATAGGGACTGGACCTGTAATTTCACAGGTAGAGGGAACTCCCAGGTGAGGGAATGCTCTGTAGCAACTTATAGTCTTGGAGAGCTTCTTAAAGCACCAAGAGGTAAGAGACTTGCCTTAGCCAGTGGGACTTGAATCTGGATCTTCCTGGCTTTGAACCTTACTCTTTTGAACGTCATTCTGCTATGTCACCCTCTCAAAAACCTTAAAATGCTATAAAATATAAGTTATTATTCTATACTCAGAACACTTCTCACAATGAGATTGGTCTTTTTCCTTTTCTAGGAAAACAAATCTAACAGAAGTATTTTATAAGTTAGCTGTGGAAAAACATGCATAAAATTATTTTCAAAGCCACAGATAATTATTAAATACCTATGTTCCAGGCACTGTGCTAATCAACATGGGAATACAAAAGAAGGATAAGATATGATCCCTGTCTACAATGAGTTTATTATGGCCCTGAGGAAGCAAGGCAATCATATGTGAAAAGTTGACTGCAAGAGTTAAAGAACCATAAGCAATACACACAAAAATACAAGAGACGGGTAGCCGGAATGGCACAATATTATGGCATTTGTTTCCTTCTAAGACAGTTCTCTTAGTAGAACCTACTAGATTTTGCCCTTTAACAATACAACTTTCGAAAACTCAGGGTGGTCTCTGTACCACGAGAAGGCATCAGAATAGGGCTTTATGCAAGCGAACTATCAGTAAATATCCATCGTCAGTTTCAAGTTCATGAAACTTACTTAGATTCATCATCTATTTAACTTATTTTTCCCTATTTTTGCCTTTAATCCTGCTTTCCCAACTAGCCACAAGAAATCATGGGATATTATAGCAATGAAAAAGGGCATTTACTTTCAAAAGAAGTCAAGATATATAACAAGCATGCAGCAAACTCTCTCACTTCCCATTTCCCAAACTATGTCTTTCCAAACTTCCAGGGAATGTAGCTTGTGAGTGTTCTTGGATCCGATTCCTATATTGGCTTATAAACCTAGCACTACAAGAGTGGAACGAGGAAAACAAGCTTCAAAGCCCACTCTCTCAGCATGCCCACACTGTCATATCAATGCATTATAAGCATCCTAGGGAAGATTAATGTAGTGTCAGCAAATTGGCCAGCAATCAGACCCAGGTATCTCAGGGCCTGAAAGGTATTGCATCTCATCGCCAGATCTGCAGTGCCATTGAAGTCTTGCAACTGTGGTTGCTCAGGACAGAAGCAACAGCTGGGAAGACATCTGCAGCCATTGCTTCCTCATGAAAGAGGGGAAAAGCCCTTTGTTAGTAATGGCTTGTATTGTCTGTTGTTGTTGTTTGTCCTTCATTCTTGAAGAGGACCATGACATCAGGTAGGTGATGCCATGACTTGCAAGTGATTTGGATTTAAGTGAGAGAGGGCTGTGCAAAGTCACCAGCCTCAGTTTCTTCTCCGGAGCCATCTGGGTCCAGTGGCCAGATATAGATCAGAACCCAATGACCCCAGTGGCAGGTATTAAATGTACTTGAAAAGCAGTTTCTTGACTGCAATCTATTCTGCCCTCTTTCTACTTTAAAAGTGACCTTACTAAAATCCCACATTTTACAGGAAGCCTTCTCTAACACCCTAAATTACAGGGCTTTCTTTCTCAATTATTTCCTATTTAGCCTGTAAATAGCTTGCTTTGTACATATTTATTTGAATGTTATCTCCCCCCTTACATTGTAAGCTCTTTGAGATCAGGGATTGATTTTTGCTTCTGTTTTATCCCTGGGGCTTAGCACGGTGCCTGGCATACAGTAGATGCTTAATAAATGTTTATTGAATTAAATTGCATTGAATTAAACCTTACCAAAATTTTTCCATATCTTGTTTCTGTTCTGGGAGTCTCAGTCCAACCTCCCACTACAATTACTACCCATGCTGTCCTCTAACCAGAGCCTATGCTGGATAGCATCACCACCTGATGTGCTCTGCACAGGTTTGTGGCGATGATATTCCTAAATAAGAACCTGCCCTTGCTGGGTCTCAGTTTTGTCATCTATAAGATGAGGGGGATGGACTAGATAACTTATAATGTCCCCCTTCAGTTATAAATGATCCTCCGATCCAGGAAGAAAGGGATTCTTTCTCTTCCTCTTTGCCTCTTGAATTTCAGAGATCTGTTGGCCTACAGTCCATATTTGATTTTCCTCCATCATTTAAATATGTCACTTCAGAGTAAAGAACCAGCCATCTTACGATTTCCTAATGAACTATCAAGCTCTTTAAAAAAAAGACCAAGTGGTGGAGAAAAAAAGGAAAGAGGGAAAATAGCAATATTTCCCAAGCTTGAAGACCTAGGTATCAGGGACACAGTAACGTGGTTCTGCTGTGTTAGCACCCACCTGGATGTTCTTGATAAATAATTCACAAGCAATTTGCTTGTTTGGAAGATTAAAAATGGATTTGAAGCTCTGTTTTCCCTCAAAGTGCCTGGCGTTGATTTAAGCAGCAAAGACAATAATAAACCAATTTTTCAAGAGATTTCACGCCAAAGGGAAAATGTGGAGAGGTGGCATGAGGCCAGGTTTTGTCCAGCTCCATAAAAGTGTTTCCAAAAGGGAGGAATCGAATGTTGCAACTGTTCCCAGTTCCCACTGATGGGCTTGGTGTAGAATTGCTCTCTATTTCCGGCCAAAAGATGTGTGCATCTGCCTCTCAAAGATTAAACCACGTTGGTTGACAAGAAATAAGCATTAGGAGAGCACTTTTTTTTTGCTGTTGTTAAAAGCATGTTTTCTTTTCATTAGACTTTAAAGGAAGGACATTAAATTAGCATCCTCAATTTCGAAATTGAAACTGTATCCTTTTCACTATTCAGCACTCATTTCAAGAGGCTGTGGGCCCTGAGTAATGAGGATAGAGCACAGGAGAATGAGAAAACTGGGCTGCCTAGTGTGGTAATACAGTCATAAAGCAATATTTGATGCAAAGGTCACATACCCACCCCCAGCAGCCACTGACATCCTACAATGAATATTTGTTACAAAGGACTGTTTGGTTTTCTCTTCTCAGCTCCCACCAGGAACACCTGTCTGATCACGCACAAAGAAGGGTAGCAACACAAAACTTAATGAACAAAAGATGTACGTGGAATACAATCCCTCTTACATCAATGTGCTTTTAAATCATTTGGCTGAGATGAACACCTGACTTTACCCTGACTTTCTGTTTTTCTCCTTTACTCTCCTTGATTTGCTAATCATCTATCACTTTGACTGTGTGGAGAATCCAGATAATAAGGGAAAGATCTGTTCTCTGGGAAGTAGATCTCTCTAATGCTATGTTTATCTTTTTTGATTTTTAAAATTTGTGCCCCCTGCCCAAGTACAGTGCAGCATAAGTATATGAAACTAACACATCCATTACACTGAATAAATTATAAAGCAATAAAACAGCATAAACTAATCAAAATTTCTTCATTTTCCATTTAATATTTTATTTTTCCCCAATTATGTGTAAAAACAATTTCTAACTTTTTTTAAATTTCAAGTTCCAAATTCTCTCTCTCCCTCCTTCCCTTCCCTACCACTCATTGAGGAGCAATTTGATATAGGTTACATATATGTAGTCATGTAAAACACATTTCCATATTAGTCACGTAGTCATAAAACAGACCAAAAACCCCCAAGAAAAAATAAAGTTTAATAAAGCATGCTTCAATTTGCATTCAGATTGAGGTGGATAGCATTTTTCATTGTAAGTCCTTTGGAACTGACTTGGACAATTGTATTGCTGAGAATAGCTAAGTCATTCATGGTTGATCAATGTACAATATTGCTATTACTACGTACAATGTTCTCCTGGTTCTGCTTATTTCACTTTGCATTAGTTCATGTAAGTCTTTCCAGGTTTTTCTGAGAGCACCCTGACAATCATTTCCTATAACACAACAGTATTCCATTGCAATCACATAACACAACTAACAAACCATTCCCCAATTTATGGGCATTCCCTCAATTTTTAATTCTTTGTCAGCACAAAAATAGCTACTATAAATATTTTCGTACATATAAGTCCTTTCCTTTTTTGGGTTTTTTATCTCTTTGGGATGCAGACCTGGTAGTGGCCTTGATAGGTCAGAGGACAGGCACAGTTTTATAGCCCTTTGAGCAAAGTTCCAAATTGCTTTCCAGAATGTTTGGATCAGTTTACAACTACATCAACAATGCATTAGTGTCCCACATCCCCTCCAGTATTTGTCATATTCCTTTTCTGTCATATTAATATCTGATAATTAAATAATAAATTAATTAAATTAATAATAAAATAAATTTAAATTATAAATAATAAATTAAATATCTGATAATTAAAATCTGATAGATTTGAGGTGGTTCCTCGGAGTTGTTTTAATTTACATTTCTCTAATCAATAATGATTTAGAGCATTTTTTCATATGACTATAGATAGTTTTGATTACTTCTTCTGAAAACTGTCTTTTCACATCCTTTGACCACTTGTGAGTTGGGGAATGAATGACTTGTGTTCTTAGAAATTTTACTCAGGTCTCTGTATGTTTGAGAAATGAGGCCTTTATCAGATAAATTTGCTGTAATTTTTTCTCAGTTATTATGACTATATATTTCTATCTTATTTTCCCCCTGTTTATCCTATTCTTTCTCTCCTTTTATCCTGTCCATCCTGAAAAGTATTTTTCTTCTGATTACTGCCTCCCTCAATCTGCCCTCCTCTCTATCAGTCCCCTCCCTTCTCTTACCCCCTTCCCCTTCTGCTTTTCTATAGAGTAAGATAGATTTCTATATCCAACTAAGCGTGTATGTTATTCCCTCTTTGAGCCAATTCCAATAAGAATAAGGGACCTTCCTTCTACTTCTTCCATCTTCCCCTCCACTGCAAAAGTTCTTTTGTGCCTCTTTCATGTAAGATAATTTACCCCATTCTACCTCTCCCTTTCCCCTTCTCCCAGTTCATCCCTCTTTCTCACCCCTTAATTTTACTTTTTTAGTATCATTCCATCATATTCAACTCATACCCATGCCCACTATCTATGTATACTCGTTCTAACTGCCCTAATAATAATAAAGTTCTTAGGAGTTACAAGTATCATCTTCCCATGTCAGAATATAAGCAGTTTAACCTCATTGAATCCCTTATGCTCTCTCTTTTCTGTTTACCTTTTTATGCTTCTCCTGAGTCTTGTATTTGAAAGTAAAGTTTTCTATTCGGCTCTGGTCTTTTCATCAGGAATGCTTGAAAGTCCTCAATTTCATTAAATATCCATTTTTTCCCTGAAGAATTAAAGTCACTTTTGCTAGATAGGTGATTCTTGGCTGTAATCCTAGCTCCTTTGCCCTCTGGAATATCATATTCCAAGAACACCTATCCTTTAAAGTAGAAGCTGCTACGTTATCCTGACTGTGACACTATGATATCTGAATTGTTTCTTTCTGGCTTTTTGTAATATTTTCTCCTTAACCTGAGAACTCTGGAATTTGGCTATAATATTCATGGGAGCTTCCATTTGGGGATCTCCTTAAACTAATCAAAATTAAAAGATGGTCTGAGTGTTCTCCTGGAACGTCAGGATAAATCAATAAATGGCAGCAGATTGCTATGTCATTATATTTATCAGAGGATCAGGATATGTTATTCATTGGTATAGGCAACTCCTGGTATAGAAACTTTCTCCATCAATAAAGACTGACAGTTTTTCTACGATTTATGTTGTTGTTTAGTCAATAGTCTGTCTTGACTCTTCATGACCTTATTTTGAGTTTCCTTGGCAAAGATGCTGGAGTGGTTTACTACTCCATTATCTTCTCCAACTCATTTTACAGATGAGGAAACAGAGGCAAACAGGGTTTCCTTCTCCAACTCATTTTACAAATGAGGAAACTGAGGCAAACAGGGTTAAGTGACTTTCCTAGAGTCACACAGCTAGTAAGAATCTGAGGCTGGATTTGAACTCAGGTCCTCCTAACTCCAGAGCTGGCACTCTATCTACTGTGCCACCTTAGGGAATAGCCTCAGGCACTGAGAGGTCATAGAAGTAATATGTGTCAGAAGTAGGACTTGAAATTGGGTTAGCCTGTCTCTAAAAACAGTCTTCTATCCACTACACCATACTGACTTTCTAGACTCTTAGGTTATAGAAGATAAATTACAATATGGAATCCTCAATTCTCAAATCCTCAGATCCACTAATCTGATTAAAGCCATTTGTCTTCTCTGCTTTTGCTTTGAAATGGAGAGGCAAGATTATGACTAAACTATCTGAGTCACTATTAAGATGGAGGTTGGGGTTATCCTGACCTTTAATTCCTAAGGAAAAGAATGAAACATCATCTTTTAAAATCTAATGTTCTTTCAATTTCACTGGACTGACTCTTGTTACAGATAAGGAAAGTAATGTCCAGTGTGTTGTCCAAGATTGAACAGCTAGTTAATGGAAGAATAATCTTCTCCCATATCTTGCAGTCCGGTGTTCTTTCCACTCCTGGGGATTCAAAGGACCATAGATTTAGAGGCAGAAGGGATCTCAGAAACCAACCAGTCCATCCTCCTCACACTGAGACCCAGGGAATTTAAGAGACTTCCTCAGTCAGGATATACAGATAGTAAATGTCAGAAGAAGGATTTGAATCCAGGTTCTCTGACTCCAAAGCCAACAAACTTTCCACTGAACCACACTAGCTCCCTGTCTCTATCATGAGATAACAACTTTCAGTCCCTGTTAGCAATTGGAAGAACCTAATAATTTCCAAACAAAATTTTACCATGACTGCAACCCTAGTTGTTCCCTCAAAACAAAGAGTTCTTACCTATCTATAGAGGAAGAAACAGAGAGGTCTTTGGGTCCACATTCCACCAAACCACATTAATGTATATATTTGTAAAATAATCTCTGACCCATGGAGACTTACAGTCCTTTGGGAAGATATAATACATAAGGAAGATATAAGTACATAAGGAAGCATAGCCCAAAGTCTCTGCTTTTATCTATTTCAATTGTTTTCCCCAAGCACAAGGAGATGGATGATTCATGTTGAGAGAAAATGGCAAGACAATTTCTGATGATCCTAGTAGAACAATAGACTGGCATTATGCCTAAGAGTGCTGGTGCATTTTCCTTCTCTTACCAAGGGACTCCTAGGTCTAGAATGGGGTTCAATTTGGGGAAGCTTCTCTAAATAGAGAGGTTGTTTTTCTCAAATTCTAGACCCTTTATGCTCCCAATCTGGAACCTCAGAAAAATAACGTAAAATCAGCTTAGGTTGGCCTAAAGTCTAGGGTTTCCCCAAAGAAGACCAGAAAAGTATTCAACGTACAATTTACATCAAGTATAGAACAGCTATTTATTTCTACCATACAAAAGAAAAGCTAAAAACACAATGATTTAAAAGTACATATTGGCAGAGACTTAAACACAGTACAGTGACCTATAAGTCCTATTATACTCTTGCTGAAGTTGATACTTAAAAACATGGAGACACAGAGCATTTGGTGGGACTGTTAAATAGACATTGCATTTTCACCTTGTCTCTGCGCTGTCCAAACAACTCCTTTGGGGTCCATGTTTTCTGGCAAGCCAGGACAGGATTTGGATTCATAATCCCTTCATGGTCATCTTGTCCAAGAAGGGTGGAACTGCAGACAACACCTTCAGCTGTGTCGTGGGCACCAAATGAGGAAACCCAGGGTTCCAAACTTTCAAACCCACACATAACTCAAGAGGCAGGCAGGGGCCTGAAGCTCAGGCTGAGGCTTGCTTATCTTAGATACTGGACATGCTGGGGAGGGAGAGGGGAGAAAGGATGCTCTTTTTTCCTCTCTCAAAGGGAAGTTACTTAGAGAGAGTTCAGGAGAAAGAAAGAGAAAGCCAGAGAACAGTCACTCCTTTTGAAGTCTATTGAGAGGACTCTTCCTGGCTTAGGGGCTGATCCTTTTGGACGTAGTCTTCACTCCCTGATACCATCATGGGGAACAAGAGATGGCTGCATAATCCATCCAATACGTGAAGTCCTGTAGTCCTTAGCCAATAGACATGTGGTCCATTGAAAGGGGCCCAGGGTTCCCCAGATCAGAGGGGTCACCCGTTACGCTATCAGGGTAAACCTATCATATTATTATTAATCACAACCAATAATAATAATGATATTACTTTACAAGTTTTGTAAAGCACTTTATATATGTTATCTCATTTGATTTCGTGACAACCCGGTGAAGCAGGCGCTATCGTTATTATTATTATCAATTCCAGTTTTACAGATGGGGAAACTGAGGCTGAAGTGACATTCCCAGGGTTACACAGCTAGTAAGCGCAAGACACAGGATTTTAACTCAGGCTTTCCTTACTCCAAACCAGCATTCCATCCACTCCGACCTAGCCACCCATCTGGAATTGCAAGAAACCTCTTGATTTTTTTTTTTTAGCTAAAGGGGTAGAAGTCGCTTGACTGGATTGTCATCGTTGCTGCTTTTCCTTTGTTCTTGAAGAGGACCGAGACATCAGGAAGGTTATGTCATGACTTGAAAGGGAATTGGATTTAAGTGAAGGAGGCATTGTGCAAAGTCACCAGCCTCACTCCCTCCTCTGGGGCCGTCTGGGATCAGGACAACCGGAGATTGCCCCCCCGACGTGATCGGACATTCAATCAAGCAATCAGGATTTATACCGAGTACCGTGTCAAGGGACACTTTTTATTTCACTTCTTCTCTTACGTCCTCTGACCTTGCAGGGGGGGCTTCCTCTAAGAGGACATAGGAAGTGTAGCCTGAAGCCTCAGTACATGAGCCCCAGTTCCAACTGGGAAGCCACCAGGACTAAAGAGATCCAGAACTGCTGAGAAGTGCCAGCTATTACAAATCCTGTAAGGCTCATGTGTACTTCTGAGGGCACATGTTATTTTCCCTGGGAGAATATAAGCTCAATCAGGAACTGTTTCATTTTGTACTATTTTATCTCTAATGTTAGCTTTGCACATAATAGACACTAATAAGTGCATATTAATTGGTCAGTTCTCCTGAAATTCACTGGCGGAAGGAGGAGGATGGAGACCTTCCCTCTTTTCCTCCCACTCCCTTGCTCCACTCCAGAAAAAAAACGTGCAAGAGAAAAGGTGAAGAACTAGTGATGAAGAGAGAATGTCTGAGAGAGAATGTCTGTCAGTTCACTTTTACACCATGAAGGGAATGGCAACTCTCCGGACTTTCACCTATCTTGGAGGAAGCCCCAATCCCTGAGAACCAAGTTGAGGAGTTTCCTGCATCCTCTCAGAAGGTCATAATAGAAATGCTTATTCTCCACAGGGAAGTGGCCTTCAGACGTCCTACAAAGAACCCTACTCTATAATCTCACCAAATTAATTCGGAAATTCATGATGTTGATCAAGTTTGGCTCCAAATAAATTTAGGAAAATGCATCAGATCAAGTACTGATCAAGAAATCCAAGAAAAAAATCTCAATGAGTCATTTTTTTTCTTTTTCTCCCCCTTAATAGTATTTTTTTCAATTACATGTAAAGATAGTTTTCAACATTCATTTTCATAAGATTTTGAGTTCCAGATTTTTCTGCCTTCCTCTCTACACTCCCAAAGACAGCAAGCAAACTGATATAGGTTATACATGTACAATCATGTTAAACATATTTCCACATTAGTCATGTGAAAGAAGAATCAAAACAAAAGGGAAAAACCACGGGAAAGAAAAAACAAAAAAGTGAAAATAGTATGCTTCTATCTGCATTCAGTGAGTCTTTTTTTTCTAGCCTAGGTTTGAATAGGGAGATAGACAAAGAGGTCTATGGAAACTACAGATGGGTTCTAGCCAGCAATACCTGTGTAGAGTATTCCAGCAAAGAGAAAAGCTGAGCCCCAGGGTACGAAGAGGTCTTTAATCCAGCCCAGAAGAAGCTAAATTTGTGCAGAGCAAAGGAATAAGTGCTACCTGACCTCTCTGTTGCTCACTTCCCAGTTCTGGGTCACAGAATCAGAGTAAACTTATTTACAAACCTGAGTCTAAGCTTTTATAGGTGAGGAGCAGTCATAGGCCTTGGCCTTATATAGGGAGAGGAACAAGTGCAGAATCAAGCAGAAGCTGTACAGCATTAACCTCCAGAACAGAGTAGGACCTCAGTTACAGCCTCCAGCTCAGTCTGAAGCCTGCAGTAGAATGGCCAGGGCAGAAATCCCAGACCAAAGGGGAGCCTGTAGTTCTGTCACTCTGAGTATGGCAGTAGTATTTTGGAACTCTAACTGGGACAAGCCCACAAGTATGTTGCTCTGACCTAAACCCAGATCAGGAATTTGCAGAGCTCAGATCAGGAGGGCAGATCACTTTAGGATCACTGAAAGCTTCCAGGTCCTCATCCTTGAGATCCTAGAATAACACAATACTCAACCTCAACAAAGCAACAACAGGACCAGCCAAGACCTTTGAAGGAGCATTAAGAAGCCCTCCGTAATATCAAGTCTGAAGTCAGGAAGTAGGATGGAAGACTGAGAAGGAAAAAAGAACCCCACCTTAAAAAAGAGTAAAGCCTCATAGAAAAATATAGATTGGGCACAAGTTCAGTTAGCATCGCTGGAATAAATAGAGCAAGAAGTTGTTTTTTTAATAGTTTTTTTTATCAATGAAATGAGAATGCTAAGGGGGAAAATGGTAAAGAAATGAGAGCTATGGAAGAAAGGATTGGAAAAGGAATTAATAACTTGAGAAAGAGATACAAAACTTTACCTAAAAAAAGCAACGAACTCCCTGAAGTTAAATGAGATGACTTTTCCCAAATTAATGGCAGTATTAATCTCTCTCTAGTAAACCTCTCCAAACCAGTGTTTTGGAATTTTTTCAGTGTGTAATAAGAAGGCAACTTTCAGCCTCAATGCCAAATCAACTTAAGGGTACTCTCAGTTAAGTCCAGGTAATGGGTTTGACATTTAGATAGTCATCTAACCTTTAGTAAAACTGAGTAATTTTCATGTTAGTATCAACAGTTGCTAAACAATGAAGCCAAGTTATCCCAAATGAAATTACATTTGCTTTCATTTTAAGCTAGCCTGTATTTTTTAATGCATTGAGTATCTATGTGACCCATATTTTTCACAAATTAAGGAAATATATTGCTTGATTGCTGGCTAGAAAGGAGTTTATCTAAAGAAGGTCTGGGAGTTTGGGTGGCTTTGAACCTCAACATGAGTCAACTGTTCAATATGGCAGCCAAAAAAAATTATGAGATTTTAGACTGCATTAAGAAAGAAGCAAGGAAACAAGCATTTGCTAATGTATGCCGGCCCCCGGTGCTAAGCATTTGACAAATATAGTGTCATTTAATCCTCACTGCAACACTAGGAGGTAGTGTTGCTGTTATTATTTGCCTTCTACAATTAAAGAAACTGAGGCAGGCAGCAGTTAAGTGATTTGCTCAGAGTCACACAACTGGGGTCTGTGTTTGGATTTGAACTCAGATCTTCCTGACTCTATCCACTGCCCCACCTGTTTCAGAAGTAGAAGTAGAAGTTTTGGGGGTTAAATTTAGGCCTGATGTCAGGAAAAAGACATCCTACCTGTCCAAAAGTGAAAAGGGCTTCCTTTGGAGATAGTGCATTCTTCCCTCACTAGAGTTGTTCAGGCAAAGGTTAGAAAAATTATTGGGATGTTATTATGAAGGGATTTTTTTTCTGGGCTATGAGATCCCTTCCAACACTGCAATTCTACAAAGAGTCTGGAACCCCTTCCCAATGGAAAACCAAATCAAAACTCTGTCCACAGAGCCAAAACAACCAGCTTCGAATATGTGAATATATGATAGGATGATCAACTCTTTTCTGCGCCTGACTCACTGCTGGCTGCAGGCACTCCATTTTGCAGTAGTCAGCTTCAGCGATCTGACTCATCTCTTTCAGTGGTCCCCCATCAACATTTCACTTCTCCCACATGATCAACAGGTGCAGGAATGCAGCCCACCTAACCACCATTCATCATTCCAGCTGCCATTGTCTTCTCCCTCACTCACTTCCAGTTGACATTTTTAAGAAACAGATTTAAGCCTTTGTCTTCCACTGGGATCACCTGAGGAGTCACGGCACTCTGAGAAAGGAGGGATGTCAGGAATGTTTAATAAGCAGTGATTTAAACAAGGGACAGATTTGAGCAAATTAACAAAATCAGCATGCACACTGCTCCAAGGTAGGTTCTCTTGCTGGTAGAACTAAATGGAAATCAGGACCCAAAGCAGGAGATGTATTCCAGGTCCAAGTCATGCTGCCAGAGTGAAAAGACTGCCAGGCTGGGAGCTGAATCACTCCCTCTGCCAGTTACAGCTGTGTTTTTCATCCTCAAAATGAATCTTGTGATTCCAATAATGAGAAGAACTCCATGGCATTCTGGAGCTTTATTCTTATCGGCCTCCACCCCACCCCAAATCCCAGGCAGTGATTGCAAAGCAGATACAGGCATTATGTATCTCATCAGTGCAAAATGACCTAATTTACTCGGATGCAAAAAACTCTTGGGGTAGAATGCTAAGCTCTGGGGAAGAATTTGAAGTGTTCAAAAAACAGATTGAACTGCTTTGGGAAGTGAACACTGTATGCCTTCAATCTGGGGATGGATGAGCACTTGATAGGGTCATCTAGAGGGGTTTCATACTTCAAGTAAGAGTTGCCCTAAATGGCCTTTGGCATCCCTTCCAGCTCTCAGATTTCCTGATTGAATGACTACGGAAAAAGATGATTCTGTGCCCTATGAGGTCACCATGGTATCAATTAACAACAACTTGAAACTTAGTCTCAACGTTCTCATCAACAGTCATGTCTTCAATTAGCATATCTATGCAGATGATGTCCAGTTCCACATACCAAGTGCTCACCTCTCTCATGAATGCTAATCCTGTATCTCCAACTGCCTGCTGGGCATCTGTACCAGGACGTGCCACAAGTATCTCAAATTCAAGATGTCCAAAACAGAGCTTTCTCCCTAAGTTTTTCCTGACTTTGCTATTAGGGCACCCCCCCTTCCCAGTGCCTCATTCTTCTATTCACTCGGTTATCCCTGAGTTGTTCCCCACTTCACTCTAAACTCATCCCCCATGTCCAATCCATTGCTAAGTCTTGTCGATTCTCTTTTCATAACACCTCAGACATTGTCCTCTTCTCTTCATTTTTATGGCCACTGCACTAAGTCAGGACTTCATCATCTCTCTCCTGATGATTCGCATTAAGCATTCTAGTTGGTCTCCCTGTATACAGGCTCTTTCTCCTCCAATCCATCTTGCACCAAACCTCTCAAGCTGATATTCCTAAAGCCAAGGTTAAATGGTGTCATTCCAAAACCTTTAGTGGTCCCTATTGTCTTTAGGATAGAATACAAACTCTTCTACTCAGTATTTAAAGTCTTTCATAATCTGATTCCAACCAATTTTTCTAAATTGATCGTACATCGCACCTTATGCATTCTGTATGCCAGCCAGACTGTCCTACTTACTGTTTCCCACGCAAGACATTCAGTTTCCTTTCTCTGGATATTGACAAAGGCTCACCCCCATGCCTGGAATGCTCTCCCTCCTCACCTCCACCTCTGGAAACCTCCAACTCCTTCCAAGGCTCAGCTCAAGTATCATCTCCTCACAAGATGCCTTTCAAGACCACCCCGATTGTTAGTGCCTTCCTCCCCCTAAAATTTGCACATATTAAGTGATTAATAGATGCTTAACGAATTGAATAGAATTAAAAAGCTTTTGAGTGGAAAACTATAGTTGAATGTGCAATAGATCTAAATTATTATATTATTTATATATTATTATCTATATTATATTTTATATTATATATTATAAATGTTGTGATTTCTTATTAGAGAAAAAGCGGCTTTGGCAATCATGAAGAGCCATATGGTACAGTGAACAGTGTTGGACTTGTAGTCAGGAATATAAGTTCAAATCCCATATCTGGCATTTCCTTAGCTGGGTGACCATGGGCCAGTATCTCTGAGCCTCAGTTAGCTTATCTCTAAAATGGAGAATGATACCTGCCGTATCTATCTCCCCAGGGCCATTGAGGTCCAAATAAGAAAATGTGTCTATAGTGCTTCACACGCGCACCATGTAAATATCAGTCATTACCATGTAGCTCACCTTTGGAGAAACATAAAATGTGGACACTTGGGAGAATTATAGGGCAAAGCAATTTAGTGGGTGAGGATATGCCCCAGCATACAGCAGAGTTGCCAGGGGAAAGTTCAGGGACCTGGAAGGGGGTGTCCACTTCAGAGGGTTTTTTGCAGCAACAGATGGAGAAGCAAGAAGGAATGATACTCAAGATTTTCCATGTTTGTCCTACTATAAAAAAATGTATAAAGTTCCTACTGCCCCATCCAATAACTATGAACAAGGGAAGACAGAGGTGAGCAGAAGACAAGAGCAGGCTAAAATTGGACTGTTGGTAGCCAGAGGAAATCAAGGGGTAATGAGACAATTGTGTGAGATCCTAAAAGGGGAACAGACTGATTCCCTAATTAATGAATGGTAAAAGAATATGAACAGGCAGTTTTCTTTCTTTTTTATAAGTTAATTTATTTATTTTTAATTTTCAACATTCGCTTCCATAAGTTTTAAATTTTCTCTCCCTCCCTTCCCCCTCCCCAAGATGGCTTACAGTCTGATATAGGCTTTACATATAAATTCCTATTAAACATATTTTCATATTAGTTATGTTATATAGAAGAATTAGAGTGAATGGGAGGAACCACAAGAAAGAAAAACATGTAACAAAACAAAACAAAATAATCTGCTTCGATCTGCATTTAGACTCCATATTTCTTTTTCTGGAAGTGGATGGCCTTTTCCATCATGAGTCTTTTGGAATTGTTTTAGGTCCTTGCATTGCTGTCAGTCATCAAACAATGTGGCTATTACTGTGTACAATGTTCTCCTGGTTCTGCTCACTTCACTCAGCCTCAGTTCATACAAGTCTTTCCAGGTTTTTCTGAAGTCCGCCTGCTCATCATTTCTTATAGCATGAGAGTATTCCATTACATTCATATACTACAACTTGTTCAGCCATTCCCCAGTTGATGGACATCCCCTCAATTTCCAATTCTTGGCCACCACAAAAAGAGCTGCTATCAATATTTTTGTACATGTGGATCCTTTTCCTGTTCGTACGATCTCTTTGGGGAACAGGCAGTTTTCAAAGGAAGAGAACCAAGCTACCAATGGCCAAATGAAAAAATACTCTAAATCACCAGTAATTAGAGGAATGCAAATTAAAGCAAGTCTGAGGTTCTACCTCAAACCCATCATATTGGCAAAACTGAGCCCCACTCCCCAAAAGGAAAATGACAAATGTTGGAGGGACTGTGGGCAAACAAGAACATTAATACACTATTGGTGGAGCTGTGAACTGGTTTAGCAATTCTGGAAAGTGGTTTAGAGCCATACACCCCAAACTATACCATCCCCTCTGTAAGGTCCAGAATTCTCCTGTCTGGGAAACCCTGTACCTCCCCCATAACCATAGGGTAAGTTTAATACCAAAGGAAGAGGCCAAGAGGCTCCAGGACTTTAATCAATCATTATAAATACTTACAAACAGGGGCAATCTGGGATGACTGCAGATGATTCAGTGGAACCCCATGAAGACCCCTGGAAAGCCCAATGGTAATTATAGAAATCAAAGAAAGGGAGGTAGAACCACAGAGTACATCACTACTGATTGGTGAGTATTTGGGATTTCTGCTTAATAATGAGCTCATTTCTCAGCTTGAGAGTTAAGCCAATGTTATTGGGTAAAATGCCCAAACACAGGTTTGTGTATTGACCATGTGCATGATCAGGTCATAAACATGTCACTGTGTCCATGTTGTGACATTCGTCGGTCACAGTATCTAAGTCACGACTCAGTATTTAAATTATGATTTTTAACGTGTCCACCTTACGCAGAGTTTAAGTTCTTACTGTGGATGAGGGCTTTTCCCCCATATGGAGCCCACATCCTCAGACCCAGCTATACCATTATAATAGCTAATTTTAGCTAACATTTATATAGCGCTTACTACGTGCCAAGCACTGTGCTCAGTGCTTTACAATTTTATTATTTTATTTGATCCTCACAACAACCCTAGGAGGTTGGTACTTAATATTATTAACCCCTTTTAAGAGATGAGGAAACTGAGACAAACAGAAGTTAAGTAATAGTAATAGCTAACATCGATATAGTACTTACTATGTGTCAGGCACTTGTGGTAAGTGCTTTGCAATCATTACCTTATTTCATCCTCACGTGGTCCTGGGAGGTAGGTGCTATCTTATCCCCATTTTACAGGTGAAGAACTGAGGTGATGCGACTTGTTTAGGGTCACACAGCTAGTAAATGTCTGAGGCCAGATTTGAAATCAGGTCTTCCTGACTCTGGGCCCTCTCCACTGCACCACCTCATTAACAAATACAAATGAGGAGTTAAACTTTGTGTTTTAATCAGTTCTGTGGTTGACTCGCTTCCAGGATTTAGGCTAGTTTTAAGTTTTCTTTGTGCCTCAATTTCATCATCTAATGTCTTGAAGTCTCAAGGTCGCCTTGGCCAAGGAATTCATCACCTGGTAGCCAGACTACGAAAGTATTGAAGTACATTGGAATTAGCTAGACTCACTTCGCCAAGCTATGGAGAATATTAATAAAACTGACGTTGAAGCATTCTGCCAACAGGAAAATAAAATAAGCCTGCCGATAAATGTCTAAGGCTGGATTTGAACTCAAGTCTTCCTGACTTTAACACTAGTGCTCTATCCACTATCCCACCTAGATGTCTACTAACCCCATACCCCAAAGGGATCTAAGAAAAGGACCTAGACATACAAAGATACTTAGAGCAATTCTTTTTGTGGCAGCAAATAACTAAGGTGGGGAGTCTATCAATTGGGGAATGGAAAAACAATTTATGTTATATGAATGCAATGGAATGCAGTCAGTTCTGTTTCAAAAACATGAATTTGTTCCAATGTGATTGATAGAGTAGGGAATATTTTGAGCATAATTCAAATTTGGAGTTTGTTTCTGCAAGATTTCTTCCTCCAAAAACATCAAGAATGCAGAAAACTGCATCTCTTACGTCAGCGTAAACCTTCCGACACCCACTGCCACAAGTAAACTCCAGGTATTTTCAAGTGCCCCTATTGATTATGTGTTTTCTGATGCAGGAGGAGCTGTGAGGGAGAAAGGCTGCTGTCAAACACCCCTATCCCCTTCTACTTTAGCCTCCAGAGGGAAGCCAGGACTTACAACCTGCTCAGTTTGCTTATGCAGCCTGGGATGCAGACAGAGTAGCAGCTAGAATGTCTATCTATTGGTATCTCTCTCTCTATCTATCTATCTATCTGTCTGTCTATCTGTCTACCTGTCCATCCGTCCATCCGTCCATCCATCCTTCCATCCTTCCATCCATCCATCTGTCTATCCGTCTATCTATCTATCTGTCTGTCTGTCCGTCCATCCGTCCATCTATCCGTCCATCTATCTATCCATCCATCTATGCATCTATCTATCATCTATCTATCCGTCTGTCCATCCAACTATCTATGTATCTATGTATCTGTCTGTCTATCTGTCTTTCCGTCCGTCTATCTATCTATCTCTCCATCTATCCATTCATTTATTTATTTAGGAGGCAATCAAGAGCTAAGTGACTTGCCCAGGATCACACAGCTAGTAAGTGTCTGAGGTCAAAGTTAAACTCAGGTCTTCATGACTTCAGGGCTAAAGAAACACTATTAAATATGGTATTTGTATTTCTTAAGATATGTATATACACACGTGTATATACGCATATATACACATATTATATATACACACATGTGTATTTACATATATATACATAAAACTATGCTACCATTTTTATTAGGTTCCTCTCTTTTCGTGTGTGTATGTCCTCATGAAGTTTTCGAGCATTTTCCCCTAACTTCATTTTCTCCCCATAAGCTCTAGGGTTTTTATTGAGTGATTTTGCATAGCTCTGTGCTTTTGGGGTAATAAAGGTGACCGTTATAGCAGAACTGACTGTGCTATTGTCCTGTAAGTAATGATGAGGGGATCTGTACCCTCAAAACTACCATCATTTACATCTCAATAAAATTATTTGCTACTATGGGGGCAGGGAGAAGAAATATGGAAGGAGATGGTTTCAGAGAAAACTGGGGAGACTTTCCTAAATTGACGAGAGTGAAGTGAGTAGAACCAAGAGAACAATTTATACAATAACAAAACATGGTGAAAACAACTTTGACAGAACCCTGATCAATGCAATGACTGACCATGATTTCAAAGAACCAATGAAGAAGCATGTTACCCACCTCCTAACAAAGTGATGATGGACTCAGGGTACAAATATATTTTACATATATATTTTTGTGGACATGGCCAATGCAGGAATTAGTTTTGTTTGATTGTGCATATTTGTTACAAAGTTTTCTTCTTTGTTTTTTTTAAGAGTTTTTGGGGGAGAAGGGTGGATGGAGGTGGGAGGAAGAGAACAGATTTTTTTTTAAATTAAATTCAAAATTGTGAAAATTATAAATTCTATAAAAATTTAAAATTTTGTTAATATTTTAAAATTAAAATTGTAAATCATCTTTAAAAATGGGATGCAGGCTGGAAACAACTGGAGAAGGTATAAAACAGTCCATGTCAGATCAAGGTGAGCTGGCAGATGTGACTAGTTTGTAAAAATGTAAGCCAATCTGTAGCTCTTTTCTCCTTTACTCTCTCCAGAGTATGCCCCACAAAAAAAGAAATAGAATAACAATGTCAAAGAGAATAAAAAACATCTAAAGAAATATACAAGAAAATAAAACCAATCAAAATAAGAAAGGAACAAAGCAGAGAACCAACATACTTTTTAAATTCAATAACAACATCTGAATCAGCTAAAACAGCAAGAACAGTATATAGGAAAAGATGCAACATATCCTGGGAGATGTCTTTATACATTCAAAAACATTTATCAATAATTGGCAGTCCCAAGGAAAACACATGACCAAATAAAAGAGAAGCTTGAAAAAAAAGTAGAAAATCAAGTGAAGAAATCATTAAGACTTGAGATATTGAAATATTGAAGCAACTAGATATTATTTATACTACTCTGGACAAGTATCCATAGGACACTTGTTTGAGTACATTCAATATTCATTACCTCCCAAATCAGCCTAATCCATTTTTAACAGTTCTAATTATTAGAAAGTTCTTCAAAAATGGACAATATAATTTTTAAAACTTTTTTAAAAAAGTAATAAGTATCAGGCTTAAAATTAAAAATAAAGCAAACCAAAGCCTTAGAAGCAACAAATAGCAGACTCATAACAATACGAAATGGAATTTCATGCAATGTAGATCAGCTGGGAAATAGAGGATTAAAAATCACAGAATTATGTGCACTATGGGAAATCCACAGAAAACACACCACTATGATTTGACCAAATACAGCTTGTAAAATGAAAACAGGAAAGTGTACATCTCAAAACAAAGTGGTAATTTTAAAGTCTTATTTCAATCCTTGACTTTGATCTTAATAGAATTTTCATGGCTTACAGATTTAGACCCAAAATAAATATTCATTCTTACTCTTCTCAGGAAGAAACAGAGAGAGACAAACACAGAGAGACAGAGACAGAAACAGAGAGGTGTAATTTTGGTATTCAGCCAGTGAGCAACATCTTCTGAGACCCTAGACAACTGTACTAGGACCATTGGATAATTACAAGGGAAATAATGGACATGATCCTCTCTCTCTCTCTCTCTCTCTCTCTCTCTCTCTCTCTCTCTCTCTCGTTGTTTATAGTAGAAATCAGGGTGGGGCAGAGCCAAGATGGAAGCTGGAAAGCAGGGACTCGCTTAAGCTCTCCCCCAGGTCCCTGCAAACACCTGTAAAAAAATGGCTCCAAACAAATTCTAGGGCTGCGGAACCAATGAAATAGCAGAGGGAAGCAGGGCTCCAGCCCAGGACAGCCTGGATGGTTGCTGGGAAGGGTCTATCTCATGGTCCTGGGAGTGGAACACAGCCCAGCATGGGGCATCAGGACCAACCAGACCAGGAGCCAGGCAGAACAAGACATAGGGCCCTGATTCATTGAGTTGTGGCAGTTATCTGACTTCTCAACCCACAAATGCCAAAGACAACAGAGAAGGTTAGTGGAAAAACTGCTGGAACGGAGAGAGAAGAGGGCACGGGTGGCACAGAGGTGGTACAGCTCTGCGGCTGCTTCCAGAGCTCCAGCTGCGGTTGCTTCTGGCCCCAGGCCCACCCAGTGGGAGGAACTAAGTAGCAGATCAGAGTGGGAGTGCAGAGCCTGCTTTGCCCTACTTGGATCTGGGTCATGGTCCTGGTGGGCGGTTCTTGGGAGAGGAGGAGCACTGGTGTGGCAGAGCTTGCTGTATAGAAGTAGTTCTGAAAACAGCAGCACAGCCTCTAAAGCTCGGGGCAAAGCACTCTCTACAAGCAGTCATAGCCTGACAAAAAGCTCAAAGGCGAAGTAGTTGGCTGGAAACATGGCCAGACAGCGAAAAAGTATGCACACTCAGACTCAGACTCAGACTCAGACACAGACACAGACACAGACTCTAGAATCTTTTTTTGGTGACAAAGAAGATCAAAACATACAGCCAGAAGAAATCAACAAAGTCAAAGAGCCTACAACAAAAGCCTCCAAGAAAAATATGAATTGGTCTCATGCCATGGAAGAGCTCGAAAAGGATTTGGAAAAGCAAGTTAGAGAAGTAGAGGAAAAATTGGGAAGAGAAATGAGAGAGATGCAAGAAAACCATGAAAAACAAGTCAATGACTTGCTAAAGGAGACCCAAAAATTACTGAAGAAAATAACACCTTAAAAATAGACTAATTCAAATGGCAAAAGAGCTCCAAAAAGCCAATGAGGAGAAGAATGCCTTGAAAGGCAGAATTAGCCAAATGGAAAAGGAGGTCCAAAAGACCACTGAAGAAAATGCCACCTGAAAAATTAGATTGGAGCAAGTGGAAGCTAGTGATTTTATGAGAAATCAAAGTATTATAAAACAGAACCAAAGGAATGAAAAAATGGAAGACTGTGAAATATTTCATTGGAAAAACCACTGACCTGGAGAATAGATCCAGGAGAGATAATTTAAAAATCATTGGACTACCTGAAAGCTATGATTAAAAAAAGAGCCTAGACATCATTTTTCAAGAAATTATCAAGGAAAACTGCCCTGATATTCTAGAACCAGAGGATTCACCTCTTGAAAAAGATCTCTAAAAGAAAACTCCTAGGAATATTGTCACCAAATTCTAGAGTTCCCAGGTCAAGGAGAAAATACTGCAAGCAGCCAGGAAGAAAGAATTTGAGTATTGTGGAAACACAATCAGGATAACACAAGATCTAGCAGCTTCTACACTAAGAGATTGAAAGGCTTGAAATATGATATTCCAGAGGTCAAAGGAGCTAAGATTAAAACCAAGAATCACCTATCCAGCAAAACTGAGTATGATGCTCCAAGGCAAAATTTGGATTTTCAATAAAATAGAGGACTTTTAAGCTTTCTCAAAGAAAAGACCAGAGCTGAATAGAAAATTTGACTTTCAAATACAATAATCAAGAGAAGCATGAAAAGGTAAACAAGAAAGAGAAATCATAAGGGATTTACTAAAGTTGAACTGTTTTGTTTACATTCCTACATGGAAAGATGATGTGTGTAATTCATGAGACCCTTCTCAGCATTAGGGTAGCTGAAGGGAATATACATATATGTGTGTGTATATATATGTAGATGGAGGGCACAGGATGAGTTGAATATGAAAGGATGGTATCTAAAAAATAAAATAAAATTAAGGGGTGGGAGAGGAATATATTGAGAGAGGGAGAAAGGGAGAGAGAGAATGGGGTAAATTATCTCATATAAAAGTGGCAAGAAAAAGCAGTTCTCTAGGAAGGGAAGAAGGGGCAGGTGAGAAGGAATGAGTAAATCTTGCTCTCATTGGATTTGACCTGAGGAGGGAATAACATACACACTCAGTCAGGTATCTTACCCCACAGGAAAGTAGGGGGAAGGGGATAAAAAGTGGGGATGATAGAAGGGAGGGCAGATGGCAGGGGGAGGTAATCAAAAGCAAACACTTCTGAAAAGGGACAGGGTCAAAGGAGAAAATTGAATAAAGGAGGACAGGATAGGATGGAGGGAAATATAGTTAGTCTTTTACAATATGACTGTTATGGAAGTGTTTTGCATAATGATACATGTGTGGCCTATGTTAAATTGCTTGCCTTCTTAGGGAGGGTGGGTGGGAAGGGAAGAGGGGAGAGAATTTGGAACTCAAAGTTTTAAAAACAGATGCTCAAAAAAAAGTTGTTTTGCATGCAACTGAGAAATAAGATATACAGGCAATGGGGCATAGAAATCTATCTTGCCCTACAAGAAGGTAAGGGGAAACGGGATGGGGAGGGAGTGGAGTGACAGAAGAGAGGGCTGACTAGGGAACGGGGCAATCAGAATATATGCCATCTTGGAGTGGGGGGGATGGTAGAAATGGGGAGAAAATTTGTAACTCAAAATCTTGTGAAAATCAATGCTAAAAACTAAAAAATATTAAATAATAAAATATGGAATTCGAAAAAAAAGAAAAAAAGAAATCAGATTCAACCAGGGTATAGGGGACTGAAGCAGATGTCTTCTACAATCCCAACCAGCTCTAAAGCTCAATGGGTTAGAAATGAAACATACATGAAAGCATAAATAATAGAAACATATGCATATATACATATTAGAGCTGTACACACATATTTATGATTTTGATATAGGGATATAGATATAACTTCAGAGGAGTTTTTAGGGAAATTAGAATTAACGAATGTAAGGCAATGCATAATTATTCCAGGAAGGCTTCATAGACAACGTGAGATTTGAGTTGGCTTTTGAAAGAAGGGGAATGGCTTGGCTTGGTGGAAGCCACTCCAGGAAGGAGGAATAGAAAGTCATTCCCTCACCATAAGGATTTATTTGATTGCTCTGAGTTTTCTGCTCATCTTTCATTTCTCAAGATAAGGTTAAAAACCAAGGCCATTTCATAGCAGTCATCTATCATATTTGCAGATACTTTGAATGCCTCCTCATGCAGTATGCAAGAGTTCTCTCTGTCCCTGTGGTCACTGCCAATTTTATTTTACATATTGTATACAAGTATAGGATATTTCATTTTCTAGTGTAGGAAACAGAGTGCATCTTCTGTGTTTGACTTTAGTGCATTTTGTGATTCCTTATGTTCTGGAAAGTTAGCACCCAAAGTAGGGTTGAGTTTTCCCTTCCTCCCAAGAATCTTAGTAGGCTTGTTGCAAATAAGATCTTCATCTTTTAACCTACATTAAAAATCTCGTCCCAAAATGCCCTGTCTAAAAAAAAGAGAACTTTAGAATTGTTTACCTGGTGGTATACAGATGATAATGGTATCATCATCATCACTTATTCTTTCATGCTGGTGTTCAGCAATCTGCCAAACTTAGGGGAAAACCGAAGCTTGCCTAATGAGCTTAACAATAAAAACAAGTCATCCCATGAAGGGCCAAGGTCATCCTTATACACATGTAGTATAATGACAGTCCAGGGCACTGGATTTGAAGACCACAGACCTGTGTTCAAGTGCTTAACCCATCACTGACTAGCTACATCACCTTAGGCAAGGTAATGATTAATAATAACCAATATTTATAGAGCACCTACTGTGTGCTAAACACTTACATTACATTACATTAAATTACATCTCATTAATCCTCACAACAATCCTGGGAGACAGATGCTATTACTATCACTGTTTTAGAGATGAGAAAATTCATGCAAACAGAAGTTGTGACTTGCCTAGGATCACACAGCTAATGAGTATCTGAGGCTGGATTTAAACAGGCGTTCTTGACTCTCCAGGCCCAGCACTCTATCCATTGGTCCTCCAGACCTTTCTGAAACTTTCTCACCTGTAAAATGAGATTAATAATGCTAGCACTCTGTATCTGGCGAGGTTGTTGGGAGGACCAGGTGATACTGTATACATGAAATAGTTTATAATTGTCAATTTAAGTTGTTGTTTTAGAAATCAGGAAGGTCACCTTGCTTGCATAAAATATGTCCCTCACCTGCCTTCCAATGCTTACAATGCCTTAACCAGGGCAAAAGTCCTCATTGCACAACTAGAAGTACATAAATATCCCAGTGAGAGATGACTCTATTGACTTAAATTCACACCAATACCTAAATGACTACTCTAAGTTGGTTTTGATGGCAAGGGGTAAAGACAGAGCAGATAATAAATGCTTAGTGTTTTTTTCATTCATTCTTTCATTCACTCACTCATGGCCGAAGGGGTGGGTAAGGACCTAAAGAGAGAGGCTGGAAGCACTCAAGTCAAATTTGATCACCTCACAATTTTTAAGGGGTGGTATTAAGTAGAACAAACAAGCCTGAGAAGGGACAGGTGGGCACATGCCCTTTAAATACACACACACACACACACACACCCCGCAGAAAGCTGAGGGTAGTATTTCTCTTAAATACCCATCAACCAGACTCTTGCTGCTGTCTCTTAGCTGATTGTTAACATGTCGTTGAGCATGTTTGTTCTCATTTCTGGTTTTAGATTACAGCCTCAGCAGTGACTAGGTACAGGCTATCTTAGCTAAACATCAGAATAGAGCCCTCTCTGTCCCTGTTTGAGTATCATCTATTGATGGTTCTGATATGTGGAATTGGAGAACTGCTTACCATCTGCTATATCAAAGGCTAGGCATGAAATGCCACCAAGTCTGTGTTCCTTGGGGGGAAAATCACTATTTAAATCTATATTTCACATATGTGTGTATGTGCATATATATATATGTAGATAGATAGATAGATAGATGTGGGAAGAGACAGAGACAGAGAAAGAAAGAGAGGGAGAAAAAAACAAAAAAAATTAGTGGGGAGCCCAGGTGGTAAGGACAAATGACATGACCTAAATTGCTTCTAAACATAACATATAGCTTCCTTTTTTTTCTTTCTACCTGCATTGACAAGGATGTGGATTTTTCCTTCTATTGATTTTTTTTCCTGATTTCAGAATCTCTGATTTTGTAATTTCTCTGCCTGTCAAACACTGTCCTTAATCACTTGACATTCTCTCTCCTGGTGATTATTACAAGAAGCTTTCATTTGAAATGACCCTCTATTAAAGCCATAGAAAGCTACACAGTAGTTCAACTTTTGATCAGATGTGTCCCCAGATTTCTTTATAAATCCCAATGAAGAGACTCTTTGAGAGAATCACAGTTAGATTTGTGATCGATGAATAAGAAAGTTATCACCACTTTTAGGCAAGACATATGAATTCTATGACTAGAATTCATTGGCCCATAGGGAGGCAGGGCTTATTCCTTGGAATATGAAGAAGTGGGACACTTATCTTACCAATTTTTGAAGGCTTCATTCTATATGATCATTATTTTATCATCCTCAAAGCATTATGACATTGCTCCTTTAGCTGTATTCTATTCAGTTCCTCTCTCTTTCCTGTCCTCCTTTGCTTCTTCCTGCCTCCTGGCAAAGGCTAGTGGTGAGGAGGATAAGAATCAGTGATGGATATAGGATATAGAGTGAGATGGTGTGCCATGGTAACAGGGTCAGGAAGCAAAGGGAAATCTTGTTTAAGCAATCTCATTTCCTATTTTTCTCTACTCCAAAGCCATACCCGTAAATAAAGAGTATTTTCATTAGTGCATCTTTGTCGGGGTGGGGAACAGGGGGCAAGACAGGTAATGTGAGGAAGGAGCCAGGGTAAAAGGTTGAATAATCCACCTTGGTGGGAAGAGGAGTGGCCTCTCATTTCTGAGCAGGCACCATGGCTCGAGTATCCGTTTACAAATCTTAAGGAATGGCCACCGAGCCCACGGGAGCTGGGGTATTGTGCCGCTCCATATTTCACTAAGGGGCCCAGGCACACAGTTTGGACTGGGTTCATTGCCAGGGGAACCCTGTCCTCTAATGAGAGGAATTAGGCTCCCTTTTCTCACACTCTTTAACTTTTATTAAATTCCTACCTCAATGCCCCAGGGTAAAATGTACTTACGGCTCAGGTTATGATTCATGTCCAGCATTTCCCCAAAAGCAAGAAGAAGAAAGATACTCAAATGCATAATATGAATCGGGTATGGGATGAGTAATTTTTTTTCCCATACATACAGAAAATGCTAAACATAAAAGAATGACTGGGCAGGCACTAATAGAACTCCTTAAAACAGAATTCAGTAACATACTACTGTTAAAGAAATTTCATCAAAATACAAAGCAGTTTTCAGAACTGCTGATTAGTCATTTTACATTTCACCTCAGCTCTGCACTATCTAAACAACTCCTAGTGCAAGCCTTCTGTTAAAAAGACTAAGCTCATCGTCCTGCCAACCTCTCCAAAATCACTGGAGTTGTTGATGAAGATTCCTGCTTTTTCATCATTCAGCTGTGACCTGATGAGACCCAGGTCCCATAGACCTCCTAAATTAACTAGGTCCTCTCTAAACCTGGACACATCCAACTCCGGGAAGATATTCATCTTCATAAGATCAAGAAAGAACAAATACAAAAGGGGCAGCCCAATCCCAGGCTCAAACTTGGCTAGGCAGGGCATATGCTTTGGAAACTATCTGCTCACAATTTTGTGGAGGGCAGAGTTGGGATGGAACAAATTGACCACTTCCCAACTTGCTTCTCAGGAAATGATTTGAAACAGTCGTTATATAATTCGCAACTGAAGAGGAAATTAAAGGCTGAGAGGAAGGGGTATCATTCCCCTGGGGGAAAAACCCACTGAATTATATAAGGGTACTCCATCACCTCAATGTCCTGAGTCACAGGTGGTAGAAAGCAAGTTCCAAAGCCCCCAAATGGTTGACTAGAACCAGGAAAGACAACTCCAAGAAGGCTTCATGGGTAGCCCCTATAGTTAGATTCACCCTCTAGTACAGGATGTTTTTGGTCAGAGGCATTAGGAGGTCACAAAATCCTGGAATCTCATACCTGGAAGTGACCTCAGATGAGATCTAGTACAACCTTTTTTAAAAAAATAATCTCTTCAAAACACATCAGACAAGTGGTCAGCTAGCCTTTGTTTGAAGACCTCTAGGGATGAAGGGGAGCTCCCATTCCTCTTCTGAGCACCTCCAATCATTAGGAAGTTTCTCCTTATGTCAAGTTTAAATTTTCTTATGGCAATTTCAATGCATTTCCCCAATTTCAGCCCCCTAAGATCCAATCATAGCAAGTCTAACTTTCTCTTCTCATGCCAGCTGTCCAAATACTTGAATATAGATATCATGTCCTGCACTCAATTTCTCTTCCCCAGGCTAAAATACATGCCCAGTTCCTCCAAATGATCTTAATTACATAGCATGATCTCAAACCCCTTGGTTACCCTTCTCTAGATTTTATCTGGTTTATCAATTTCCTTTTCTAAAATATTCCAGATATTCACAGTATTCCAGATATGATCTGACCAGGGCCAAATAAAGCAATATTCTCATCTCCTTGGTCCTGGACATTATATCTCTTAAAATAGTCTAAAATTATGTTACCTTTTTAGTTGCCATCTCACACTGTTGACTTATATTGAACTTACAATCCACTAGAAGCCTTTCTTTCTTTTCCCATCTAGTACCTAAGAAGCGGATATTTTGAACCCAAGTATAAGATTTCACACTTAAATCTTGTTAGATTTTGCCAAATGTTCTAGCCTATCAAGAACACTTTAAATCCTGACTCTTGTCATAGCTGTACCTCTCATCTTGGTGTCATCTGCAAAGCTGAGAAATATTTCTTTATCCAAGTCATAGATTATTAAAATAAATAGCATGGGACCAAGCACAGATATCTTGTACACTCCCCTGGAGACCTCCATCCTGACTGGCATGGAACCACTAATGACTGTGCTTTGGGTTTGGCCATTCAACCAGTTCTAACATCACATAAACATACATCTAGCCAACATCTCTATCTTTTCTAGAAGAAAAAACCAACAATATCACCAACTGTTTTAATGAAAATCTAGGTAAACTCTCAACTCTAACATTGTCCTGTTCTACCTTTCTACCTTTCAAAAGGGAAAATAAGGTTAATCTGGCAAGACTCATTCTTGGTAAAGTTAGACCATTTGTGATCACTCTTTTCCTTCAACTAACCATCCCTTTAAATACCAGAATTTTACCAGCAATTGAAGTCAGATGAACTGACATATGGTTTTCCTACTGCATTCTCTTTTTTTAAGGAGCCAAGGTTTCTGTTTTTTTAAACTTCATCTCTGCCCATTTATTGAAAATTAGAATATTTGACCTTCTCCAAACCTATGATTATTAAAATAAATAAATATTAAAATAAAATAAATATCTCCCCCATTATCTAATATTTCAAAGATCACTGGCAGTTCTTTCAGCAACCCTATGATGTAGCTCACCTGAGCTTGGTGATATGAATTCATTAAAGGGCAGCTAGATTCTCTCTCGTCATGCTCCTCTTTCTTGTAATTTTGTTGTTTTTCAATGGTCTTTTCAGTCATATCTGACTCTTTGTGACCCCATTTGGGGTTTTGTTGGCAGGAATACTGGAGTACTTTCCAACTCATTTTTTCTGATGAAGAAACTGAGACAAACAAGGCTAAATGACTTGCCTGGGGTCACACAGCTAGTAAGTGTCTGAAGCCAGATTTGAACTCAGGAAGATGAGTCTTGCTGACTCCAGGCCCAGTGCTCTATGCACTATGGCACCACCTAGCAGCCCTTATTGTGGTTGTCAATTCTCTAGTATCCATTTATTTCAATGCTACAATATTCCTTGACAGAGAAAGCAAATAAAATGTGTTGGCGGCTCTGCTGTCTGTTCATTGTTAGTCACCATCATCTCATCCACCATGAGCGATGGTTATAGTCTTTCTTTGAGCTTCCTCTTTTCCTCAGTATGGATAAAAAAAGGGAGAAAAAAAACTTTGTTAGCCTTAGCTTTCCATACCAGCCTCAGCTCGTTCTGAGCTTGAAGCACTCCCGATTCTGTTCTCGCCATGACAGTTTCCATTACCTGCCTCTGCTTCAACAAGGGCTGTGTTGAAGTTATCCCACCCCATTTTAGCCCTGATACCTTAACAAGGTGAAGACATGTCTCAATGATCACTCACTCATAGGCTTTAGACCAAGTACTAAAAGGCCTTCACATTGGAATGATGTTGCACAAGAATGATGTTCATATAGGCCATGCCCTAAAAGTCATCTATAAATTATTAAGCAAGTTGAGAGAGAATTGAATTTCAAAAATTGGAGTAAATTGGATCTTCCAGTATATCCCTTAGGAGAAATTTCCTGGAGGAAGGGACAGGGAGGGGAAAAGAGAGGCCTCAAATTTTATATCATACCACGCCACCTCCTTTGGCCAAAGAATGACTTTGTAACCTTCACATTTTACACAGTACTTGGCCTATAGTAGGCACTTAATAAATATTGCTTGTTAGGTTCAAAGGATCTAGAGGATTTTAGACTGCTTATTGGGATCCTAGTGATGGCCTGGGTTCAACTGGCAGCAGTATCTGTACTGAGCAGCAAGGATAGATGGACAGAGATTCACTGTGCTTAAGGGGAATCTCTTTAACATCCCACAAATAGGAGAAAATAACTTCTAAGCGCCAGGAACTGTGAGTTACCCTTTGCCACAGGGGCTCTCTAAGCTTGAGCTTTTCTCCTGGATTTTATGTTCTTGTGGGAGAATGTATCAGACTTTTTTTTTTGGCGGGGGTGGGGGGAGGGGGGCGGAGATGTTTTGTACCAGCTATCATCACTACGCTCCTTAGTAAATTCTCTTTTCTAAAAGCTACTTAAAGCTAAATGATTCTAAGTTAATCATCTTGTTAACTCCTTCATTCTTCTTCAAGCCCTGCTCCTGACTTGACTTCTTTCTTCACCCTGCTCCTACAACCCTCTTACTCTGGAAGCTGCCTTTATCTCCATGTGGTAGCAGCCTTATCATCCTGGAAGATCCCTCTGTACCCGCTACCCCTTCATATGATTGTTTCCTACCGTTTTCAGAAAGGGTCCCTAAGCTAGTCATGTTCTCTCTGTTTCTCTCCTGTTCCCACTCTTAATTCTCCAGAATCCTTTCTCTATTTTCCCCCATCTCACTTTTTAGCTTCCTTTTATATATCTCCCCCCTTTAGAATATAAGCTCCTTGAAGTCAGGGACTGTCTTTTTGCTTCTGTTGTACTCCTAGCACTTACCACAATGGTACATAGTAAGTGTTTAATAAATGTTGTTTACTTTAATTGACTTGGAGGACGGCCACTTGGGCCAAGACCATATATTAGGAAGGCAGAATTTATGATTTCAAAGAGAATCTTATATGTGCCTAAAAGGTCCGGAACCGCAGGATACAAAGAATTCTCTAGGCAGAAGGCAGGAGAACTAAAGCATGTATTTACACTCCACAGTAACAAGCCCACAAACCAGCGTCCCCATTTTGATATTTTCATCAAAATCTTCCAGGCCCAATAAGTCCGCCTCACAAGGGTAACCAGGAGGCCACAGAGAAGTGAGATAGCATAAGGCAAAATCGTATACATGCTTCCCCTCTACGGTAAGAAGATTACCCACTGGCCTCCAGTCCTTGCTCAGCACTCCAGTCAGCTCTGCTACCGGCAGCTCAGCTTCAGCTGTAGGCATCTATGGCTCCAACCGGAAAAGGAAGAGAGGATCTTCAAGCTGTCCTCCCCCCTCTTATAGAGTTTTTGACATCATCAAGCACCGCCTGAATGACCAGGGCCGATTGGTTCTTGACTTGGCCCCTCCCCCTAGCGTAGACCAGGTTAACACACCTCCCCTCAGCCAGCCCCATGACTCATCACACAGGAAGTTCTCTGATTCCTGGCATGGTCGCTGGGCTTCCTGCCCCAGAAGAGCAAGCCCCAGTGTGCAGGGAAGCTCAATGAGGTAAGCTGAGTCATTCAAAGAAAACAAAGTCCATTCTGGTTACAGACCATTAAAGAATCACTCCATGATTTTTCAAAGGTGCCCCTAGATCCCTCAGGGGAACATGTAGCTAGCCTTGCTCTTGGAGACTTAATTCATAGGAGAAAGTGAGAGTTGGGATAAAGATATCCCAGGGATTACATGGGCTACCCTTCTTATGTTATTTTTAAAGTCTAAATTAATTGGTGAGTTCCTTGTATGTCTGAGTTGGTCTCTTTGGTCAACTCCCCTTCTCCTCTACCAGAATTGTTTCTCTGTGTGTCTTCCTAATTTCATTTTGAGACTTTCCCATCCTTCCTGTAGAATTTTGAGCCAATGAAAGAGTGATAGGTGAGTCCTGTCTAGGAGGCAGAGGCCCCTCTCACTACTTCTTTTCTAAAGATCTTTTTCTTTTAATCTGCCATCATAGCTGAGTTTAGATGAGTGAGCCAACAAGGTCATATTGAACACCCTTGGGCATATAGCATTATACGAGGCTCCTGAAAATACAGAGTAAATAATAGACCCGGTCACTGCTTTCCCCCTGATTTTAATTAGAAACCATTCTGTTCAATGTTTTGAACCCAGATAAGAATTTGGTATATAAAAATCCTCATTTGGGAAAAGAAGCACAAACCTTTAGACATGGATAAAAAAGTCCATAGAGGCACTGAATATGAGGTTTCCTTTGGGCAGACAAAGTCTTGAGGCCCGGAAAGAAAGACCCAAAGAAAGAGACCACCTTGAATGCATGCATGCTATCAACAGAGGAAAAAGCCACCAAGCTAAATGTTCCCAAGACAATACAGTTCTCATTGCATAAGCAGGACAGATATATAACAGGCTGGTGAGCAAAAGGCAGAATATCATTTGGACTAATGGAATTTTTTTATCATTTTTCTTTTGGATTCATCAGATAAAGGCACTGAAAAAATACATAAACTAAATGACTGTAACTTATCCTTAAATCATATCATGGAGTGTTTATCAATATAACAGTCCCCCAAAGCTTTTTTGCTGTGATGGAAGTTTAATAATTAAAAAACAAATTAAAAAGAAAATCTGCCTCAATGGGAAGGGAAAATTGTCAGTTGTGAGGGCTTTGAAAGGAAACCTCAGGGATTTCTCCAGGACCTACCATGGACTGAACCGGGCATCTGGAATCCTCCCTGTCAGGGCCCCAGCTCTACCTTTAAAATTATATGGAATATACAAGATGGGGAAATACTAAAGATAAAGATGATGCTCCTCCCAGCCTCTTCCTGGGCTTAATCTTACAAAAGCTTCATGCGGAATAATGATAATAATAAAAGAAGATGATAATAAAATAGCTTAAGGCAAGGGCCCTTTCGAACTCCAGAAAGGTTCTACCAGGAGACTGGGTGAACCAGATAAAGTCAAAAAAGAAACCCCTGTTTCTCAGCTACTAGGATTTTTATTGGGTGGTAGATATGAAAGGAAGACAGGCTACTGAGGGAGGAAGGGGGAGAACCTGGAAAATGTAATGAAGAGCAAAGAGTATTCTAATGCCTCCATCTCAACCAGTGAGCTGAGGAGAATGAGTGAAGGTTCAGCCAATGCTGGAAAGGGTGGCCAGGGAAGCTAGGCCATGAGGAGGGGAGCCAGATTTCAGTAAAAGCTAGTAGATGGAAGTAGTGGGAGAAGAAAAGATTTAGGGTGAAGGGAAGTTTGTGGGGAAAGGGAGCCTAACACTTCTCATCAGAGGGCTTCATCACCTTCACCGAACAAAGATGGAGAAAAGCACTCAACCATTCTGACTGGGTTCACTACAAATTTATGTTACTCAACCTCAAGTGGGCCCTCACTGCTGCTAGGCAATCCTATTATACCTCCCTTATCAATTCACTCTCCCACTTTCCACACCAGCCCTTCCAAACCTTTTTTGTCCCTCCTGATGGAATCCCTCCCATGGTTCCCCCTTGCCCTATTCTCTCAGCTGAGAACTTTGTCTTGTATTTTACAGAAAAAGTTGAAACCATTTACCATGAGCTCCCTCTTCTCCACTCTTCTTTCTTCTGCCACTGTCTCTCTTTCAGCTCTGTCTCACAAGATGAAGTGACCTTACTCCTTAACCATTCTACTTGAGTGCCTCCTCCAACAGATTGACCTATTCCACCACTTATTTTTCAAGCTCTTCCTGTCTACTGCTTCATTTTCTTCTGCCTACAAACACGCCATGTCTTCCCCCATCTTGAAAAAAACCTCACTTGTTTCTTCATCCCTGCTCACTACCATCTTATATCTCTTCTGTCCTTTAGCTGATCTTGAAAAGGCTGTCTACAACAGGTGCCTCCACTTTCTCTCCTCCCACTCTCTTCTTAACCCCTTTTAAGCTGGCTTCCTACCTTATCATTCCACTGAAACCGCTCTCTCCATGTTCCTAATTATCTCTCAGTTGCAAAATCCAATGGCCACTCTCAAATTCTCATTTCTTTTAACTTTTCCACTGTCTTTAACACTGTTAAATGGTTGCTCCTCCTTGATACTCTCTTCCCTCTAGGTTTTCTGTAAACTACTCTCTCCTATCAGATCACTCCTTCTCTGCCTCCTTTGCTGGATCATCTTCCAGATCACACCCTCTAACCTTAGGTGTCTCACAGGGCTCTGTCCTGGGTCGTCTTCTCTTTTCCCTCTTTATTTGGTGATCTCCATCAGCTCTCATGGGTTTAATTACCATCTCTATGATAATCACCCTCAAACCTACCTATCCTGCCTGAAACTCTGCTGGCTTCCAATCTTGCATCTTCAACTGCTTTTCAGACATCTCAAACAGCATGTCCGGTAGACATTTTTATAAACTTGTTATCTTTCCCCCTAAAGCCTCCCTTCTCCTTCCTTCCCTAATAATATAGAGGCAACACCAGCCTTAGTCTCAGGCTCACAACTCAGGAGTCATCCTGGACTCCTCACTATCTCTCACCTCCTCCATATTCAAGCTTTTGCCAAGGTCTGTCCATTTCACCTTTGCAACATCTGTCCAATATGGTGCCTTCTCTTCTTTGACACTGCCAACACTCTAGTAACAGGCCCTCATCACTTCTGCCTTGATTATTACCAGTCTCTCCCTATTGCATCCATCTTCCTTTCAGCCACTAAAGTGATTTTCCTAAAGGGCAGGTCTGGCCATGTTACTCCCCATACCACCCTCAACACATACACACACTCAATAAACTTCAATGGCTTCTAGTTCTCTCAAGGATTAATTTTTTTTTAAGATGCTTTATTTGCCATTCAAGGCCCTTCATAACCTTGTTCCCTCCTGCCTCTTCAATCTTCTTTCACCTTGCTCCCCAACACATACTCTTTGATCCAGTGACACTGGCTTCCTGGCTTCCTTCAAGTCCCAACCAAAATCCCTTCTTTTACTGGAAGCCTTTCCCAACCCCTCTTAATTACAGTGCCTTCCTCTGCTAATTATTTACTATTTATCCTGTTTATAACTTACTCTGTATATATTTGTTTACATGTTGTCTTCCCATTAAATTATAAATTCCTTGAATGCAGGAATTATCTTTTGCCTTTTTTATATCCTCAGTGCTTAGAGAGGTGCCTTGCACATAGTAGGTATTTAATAAATGTTTATTGATTGATTTTTACCTAATTATGCCTATTCCGCATTGACTATAAAGATAATCACGTGGAAAAATCAAGAAAGCCCAGCTTTGTCTATACTTCCCGTACATTTTATTCATTGGCCTTGACCACCTTACTTAATTCCTAGCATTCCCTCTGTTTCCTTGGAGATCTCTTCAACCTAGATGAAGTTGGGGATGGGAGGGTGGGGGAAGGTAATGTGATTTTGTCTTTTGCATGTGTTGCTTAAATTAGGCAACTAGGTGGTGAAGTAGACAGAATGTTCGCTTTAGAGTCAAAGAGCCTAAAGTTTGAATCTTATCGCACTTCGAAGCTGATCTTATGACCAAGGGCATAGCACTTAAGGCTTTTTAACCAGAGGCATCCAGGTGGTGCAATGGATACAGCTCTGGGCTAGGAATCAAGAAGGCCTGAGTTCAAATCCAACCTCAGACACTAGCTGTGTGACCCTGGGCAAGTCACTTAACCCTGTTGACCTTCATTTCCTCATCTGCCAAATGAGCTGGAAAAGAAAATGGCAAACCGCTCCAGTATCTTTGCCAAGAAAATTCCAAATGGGGTCATAAAGAGTCAGATGTGATTAAAACAATAGCCCAACAATAAAAGGAGGATAATAATAGCTCCTACCTCCCAGAATTGTTGTGGGGATTAAATGAAATAAGATGTGCAAACCTATTATTTAATTGTGCTTCTTGGGTACCAACAAGCCCTCAGTTTGACATATATCCTTGCCCAGATGATTGCCAGCACCAATAAAATATGGACAGACAAGGAAGACCATTGCAATGGTGCTATCAAAGTAGAGCCAGGAATTGCATGGAATTTCATGAAAAGAGCATTGAAATGAAAGTCAGGAGACTTGGGTTCCAATCCTTGCTCTACCACTGCTGTGTCACCTTCAGCAAATCTATACATTTTTCAGGGACTCAGTTTCCTTATTTTTAAAACGAGAATTGGTTGAGACCATCTCCATACCAACATAAATGTGGATTAAAAGTACGTCTTCCTCAAACATGTCTAACCTGTTCAAAAAGTGGGGAGTTAGGGAATATGCTACTTTTATTTCCCTAGGAGGTATTCTCTATTGAGAAAAGCATCTATCTATCTATATAGTACCCTCTGGTGGTCAAAGCATGATCCTACGGTCTTGTCTGCTTTGTCAAAGTACTGTTATGGGGGAACATGCTAAGATCATAGATTTAGACTGTCAGGGATGTTAGGAACCATCTGGCCCAACCCTCTCCGTTAAGGTCACACAGGTGAGCAGTAGAATCAAGATTTGAACCCAGGTCCTCTGAATCTGGATCCAGTGTTCTTTCCTCTACATCAATGTGACTCTGATGTCTAATTAGATCATACCCTACCTCCTATCTTGGTACCTTCCCCTTAGCAGGTGTTTTACTTTAGTAAATGCTTCTGGGTTTGTTGAACCTTAAGGAAGTCTCACAGAGTCTTTCTGATATGCTTGCCAGATTCTTCTATCCAACTGACAGAGGCAGCCAAGTAGCAACATTCAAACTCAGAATATAAAGACCAGGAGAAGGTATTTGTAAACAATTTAAACTCTTGGAGTTTGCTTATCTCCTATGCACAAGTTGTCCCCCATTTCTAGGATATATTTCCTCCTTTCCTCCTCCACCTTAGAGAATCCCTGTCTCAGAGTTCTTTTTAGGCTCTTTCTCCTCCTTGAGGATTTTTCCAGATCTTCTAGTTTTTAGCACTCTCTCCTTCTTGAAATGACTTTGTAAACATTTCTGTAGTCCCTCCCCCGAGAGATATTGCCATGGATACTGGGAGGGGAAGGGAAGGAGCATCTGCATTGAGTTGTGCATGCATTCACCTAGCTTCCCAAAATTTCCTGAGGCTTTTGACCTTGAAGGAATTTCTTTCCATGGAGAAGCCATGTGGCTGAGATGGAAAGAAGGTGGGGAAAGTGTGGGGGTCCCTCCTACTGCAAAGCCTGTCATAGAGCTTGGGACGAGTACAGGGGCCCTCCTGTTGCTGAAGGAAGAGAACAGTATAAGCAAGATAAAAGAGTGAAGTGTTAAACAGAGGGGAGAGATGATCAGATAAACCACTGGAGGCAAACCTGAAAGGAGAACAAATTGATCCAAACAAGAAGACTGAAGTTTGCAAAGATACAAGAGTCCAGTCCATAGTGTTGCCCAAGGAAACTGCCCCCATTTACAACCACTTCCTTTCCAGTTTTCCCTTCTGACAAGTGGGGAAAACTAATGGGGGGTGGGGAAGAGATTCCTCTCCTGGTGACTGCTATACTTTGTCTTAAGTGCTTGAATATGTTTCTATTCCGTTTGAAATTGCAATGAAAGTAAATAGCCTTGAACAATTATTTTAGTCTAAACCTACAAGTTTGTAGTTCAAGATTGAGAAAAGGGAAGCCCCTAAAAGGAAAAAGGATTTTCCCAGCTCTCTCTGGGGTAAGGGCAGCAAGCTGATTAGAGAAAGAATTTCTGCAATTTTATTAATCTCTGAGATGGCCATTACCACTTCTGAACTTGTATGAATGAGGAAAGGAGCCAATAGCAGTACGAGGTAGAGGCTGCTGTGTTTATTTGGCACATAGTAGGCACTTAATAAATGTTTATTGAAAGAATATTTGAATTAATACCCTCTGTACCCAGCCAACACCACTCCCCCATCTCCAATTTGGCTACTCTTTATATTTATGTATGTATGTACATGTTGTGTCCCCCTAGAACCAGAGTTCTTGACTTGGGTTCTACAGAACCTCAAGGGCTCAATAGATAGATTTCAGAGGGTTCATGAACTTGGATAGGAAAAGTTTTTTTGGTCCTTTTTTTGACTAACCTTTGGCTTTCTTTGTAACACTATATATTTTATTTTATACATTTAAGAATATTATTCGAACAAGGAGTCCGTGGGCTTCATAGCCTGCCAAAGGGATCTATGGTGACAAAAAAGTATACTTCTTGAGGTCAGGGATTGTTTCTATTTATTCTTTGCATGATGACTTGCACATTGTAAGCATATAATAAATCTTTGTTCAGTTGAATTGAATCTAATATTTTTAGCTATTTATTTTTAACATTTTTAAAAATTTGAGTTCTGAATTCTCTTACTCTTGCCCTCCCCTACCTGTTGAGAAAGCAAGAAATATAATATCAATTATACACTTGCAATCATGCAAAATGTATTTCCATAATGTATAATAATATAGCAATGTTGCAAAAAAACACAAGAAAGATCTTCAATCTTGCACTCCAACTCATCACTTCTCTCTCTGGAGGTAGATAGTAATTTTCATCATAAAGTCCTTCAAAATTGTCTTAGATCATCATATTGATCAGAATAGTTAAGTCATTCACAGTTGATCATTGTACAATATTGCTGTTACTATGTAAAGCATTCTATTGGTTCTGCTTACTTCACTTTGCATCAGTTCATATAAGTCTTCTCAGGTTTTTCTGAAATCATCCTGTTTGTCATTTCTTAAAACACAATAATATTCCATGGCAATCATATACCACAGCTAGTTCAGCCATTCCCCAATTCATAGACATCCTCTCAGTTTCCAATTCTTTGCCACCATAAAAAGAGTTGCTGTAAATAGTTTTGTACATATAGATCCTTTTCCTTTTTCTTTGATCTCTTTGCGATACAGACCTAGTAGTGTTATGGCTGGGTATGTACAATTTTATAGTCTCTTTGGTATAGTTCCAAATTGTTCTCCAGAATGGTTAGATAAGTTCACAACTCCACCAACAGTGCTTTAGTGTCCCAATTTTTCCACAAACTCTCCAACATTTGTCATTTTCCTTTTCTGTCCTATTAGCCAATCTGATAGGCTTGAAGCAGTGCCTCAGAATTGTTTCAATTTGCATTTTTCTAATCAGTAGTGATTTGAGCATTTTTCATATGACTATAGATAGCTTTGATTTCTTCTGAAAACTACCTGTTCATATCCTTTGACCATTTATCAATTGGTGAGTGACTTGTGTTTTTATAAATTTGACTCAGTTCTCTAAATATTTGAGAAATAAGGCCTTTATCAGAGAAACTTTCTGTAAAAATTTTTTTCCCAGTTTGCTGCTTTCCTTCTAATCTTGGCTTAGTTGGTTTTGTTTGTACAAATTTCACCTAATCAAAATTATCCATTTTACTTCCTGTGATCCTGTCTATCTCTTGTTTATTCATAAACTCTTCCTTTATCCATGCATCTGGCAGGTAAAACTTTCCATGCTTTCCTAATTTGCTTATGATATTACCCTTTATGTCTAGATCATGTACCCATTTTGATCTTATCTTGGCATATAGTGTGATATGTCAGTCTATGCCTAATCTCTACCAAACTCCTTTCTAGTTTCCTCAGTAATTTTTGTCAAATAGTGAGTTCTTGTTCCCAAAATTTGGATCTTTGGGTTTATCAAAAATTAGATGTCTATGGTCATTTACTACTGTGTGTTGTGGACCTAATCCATTCTACTGATCCACAATTGAATCTAATCTTAAATGTTCACAAATACCTGGCACTCCTGGAGAACAGGTGATGATTCAGAACTCAGGGAACTGCTTTGACTCCAGAGCAATGCTAAAACAACTGATCTGAAAGTCAAGAAACCTGAGTTCAAATTCAGTTTATGATTCTAACTTTGCATGTGACCTTGGCCAAGCATGTTAACTCATCATTCTAGACCTCATCTGTAAAATGAGGAGGTTAGATTGAATGATGTCTAAGTCTCCTCCCACCCCTGTGGCTTGATTCTACTCCTATTCTATCCCATTCAGTTCTAAAATATCCCAAAGCCATTCTGATTATTTCTCAAAACCAGCTTTTTAAAAAAAATCCATGTGAATGTAATCTCAAAGAATACAACTGCTTAGCATTCACAACCAAACTGATATCTGACCACTTATTCATAGCCTATTGATTTGAGCACCACTGCTCCTAAAATTAAACTTCATTGTTAGCACAGAGCTTTCAGCTTGAAGAAACCATTTCAAATTGGTTCCTTTTCCAGCCCAGTTTAATATAAGTAAGTAAATATGTGCCTATAAGTGCCTCTGTCAGATTATCCTCTAAAGTGGTGGCTGTTGCAGTCTTGCAGAAGCCACTCCAAAAAAAAAGCTAAAATTGAGTTAAGTGGTAAACCACTCTGACCTATAGAGAGCCATCTTTGAACCCAAATGCATCTTTCCAGCCTGGATAGCAAGTACAACTTATATGAACAACATTTGACGATCTGGCAAGAGGTCAAAGATCGAAGATCAAGTATCTTTGTGGATTTTTTTTTAGAAACTTCGGCTACCTGTCTTGAGAAACAGCTCCCATTCTCTGAAAATAATGAAATAATGTTCCCCCTGCTGGCACAAATACTGACTGGAGTAGCGGAAATAATAATCCATCGTTTTATAGACATCCTGAAAGACGAAGGGGAGAAATGATGAATAGAAGAGGGTTATGAAGAGCTGTGAATTTTGAATAACGAGATCAGCAAAGGTAGTTTCTCCTTTGATCTCCACCTTACAGACAGTGGTATTTAGGATATGAGTGAAAGGAAACACACACAATGTCTTTTCATGGATGCCTGTGGGTTTGTTTTTTTTTTAAGACTATTCTGCTTTATATGGATGTCTTTGAAAGAAGATGAGCGATATGCAGAATGAAACACTTGTTTTTGGACAGAGCCAGAATGGGAATTTGTTTTGCTTGACGATGCATATTTATTACAAGGTTTTTGTTTTCCTTTTGGGGGGAGGGAGGAGAAATGGTGAGGGAGACAAAATAGATGCCAAATAATTTTTTTTTTATAAATTTCTTTATTTATTTTTAGTTTACCACACACGGTTCTACATAGTTTTGAGTTCCAGTTTTTCTCCCCTCCCTCCCCCCTCCCTCCCCAAGACGGCATGGAGTCTCATGTAACTGTCATGTATGACTTTGCATTGAATTAATTTATGCACTAGTCGATGCCAAATAATTTTTAAAATTTTTTTTAAGAAAGAGGATGAACAAAGGCACAGAAAATTGCCTCCAAAGCATCATGTGGTATTGCAAACACCTGACCTTGCCTTTCTGGGCCTTAATTGCCTCATTTATGAAATGTGAAGATTGGACTAGATGCCTTCTAATTTCCCTTCCAGTTTTCACATTCTTTTATCTAGATCTTTAAAATATACTTGCGTATTTTTGCTCAAGATTGTGACCATTTCTTGTTTAGAAATGCTGAATTCTATCAGACTTGTCTTCTGAATACCCTTGGTTTTCTAGCACTAAGCAAAGATAAATCCCGTAGAAGGCCTCCCACCAGTTTACCTGCTGTGAAGCATTTACGGCTCATGAAAGGGTGAATCTGAGATTTTTGTGGGAACCAGCTCATAAAAGCTCTGCCTTACACAGCAGGTTGAATTGAAGATGGAAAAGGGTTATTCCTCTACAATCTGTGTCTCCACAGCACAAGGAAATATTTCTTGTGCAGCAATTATCCACTAAATCTGATGGAAGGAGTTAGCCAATCTGAATTGTTCAGGCCCTAAACAGATTTTTTTTTCTTCCCTTGAATGCAAGCCCAGCAGTCCAACCTATTAGGTAGCAATTAGGGAAAATGTGTTGGAACTAAAGAAAAACCACCATACTTATTATTCATCAGCCAAAGAAGATACAATGTTAAATGGCAGCAACTACCAATAGTAAACTTAGCCCCTGTCTAGAGGGCCAAAGACATAGAATACATAAAGAATCATGGGAAACTCCTAGTGTGGGAAACTCCATCCACCATCCCACGTCCCTATGGCTGTTCACCACAGGCCACTTCTAGGACGTTGTCATTGCATTCAGAAGTCAAGGGGGACAACTGCTGTTTCACCTTCCCTCCACTACTATACCTCCTCCTCTTCTCCTTCGTCATCCCATCCCTCCATCTCCAACAAGGGTTGGAGGCTCTGGGGCCCACATGAAAGAATCCTTGAGGACTTCCCATACCCCAAGAGAGCTCCAGGTTCCCAGTCCTTGCCTCCCACCTCCCCACCCAGTCTTTCTCTGTAATACTTGTCCTGGCTTGCAGAATTGCTAGCATCTCCAGGCCTCAATTTCTTCATCTATAGAATAATGAGATGAAATGAGATAAATCTCTCAGTTCCCTTATAGCTCAAAAATTATAGGATTCTTTAACTATGCTAATTAGAAGCCATGTAGTCTTCAAATAAAATAATAATAACAGATAATAACAACATAATTAAATGATCATGGGAATCAGCACAGGTCCAAAGAATGAAATCAGGCTGAACTAAAAAGAAATTAGTCTGTGATCTGGGGGCATGGAAAAGAGGGATTAATTAAAATGTATAGTCCGGAGCTCTGACCCTGTATTTCATTAGGTTATAGATGCTCAATAGTACAAAATCATGGGATCATAGATGTAAAATTTGAAGGAAACAGAGGTCATTTAGTCCACCTCATCCCATGTTACAGATGAAGAAACTGAGGCTGAGAGAGGTTGATTGACCTCCCTAGGATTGCACAGCTAATAAATGTCCAAGGACAGATTTAAACCTTATTCTATCATTGAGGAATGTAGGTCGGTCTGCTGAAAGTTTTGAGGGATACTAATAAGCTCTGCGAGCTTGTAGGTACCTTAGAAACTATGGCTAGACCTTAGAGATATCTTTTTCCCCCAGCTTGAAAAAATGATTCCTTTTGAATGAGGGATAATTGTCACTGGACCTTCTGCCATTCTGTCCATTTTCAGTTTCCCCTCCAGGAGTCCCTGCTGTTTCCTCGCTGTTGAGAGGGACAAAGGTTGTTAACGCCCTTGCTGCAGGCACCTTAGGTCGATCAGTGACTGTGATGGCTACTAGCGGCAGTCACACAGATCATTTCACCAGGGACTTGGCATCGTTGCCGCAAGTGTCCGTCATCACACCGCTCTGGCTGTCACCTCATGGACCCCATGCCCTGACTATATAAGGGACTAACCGGGAGAATGTGGGCTGGAACAAAGGACATCCTCTCAGCATTCTAGTTTCAGCACATCAAAGAGCACTGTGGGTTAAAAGAACTGGGAATGTTGGGCAGTGAGAGGCCGGTCAGGATGGAGTGTGAACATCATCTCTTCAAAGGTGTGAAAGCTTGTGGCACAGAAGAGGCATTAGACTGATTCCAGAAGACAAAACCAGGACCAATGAGTGGAAATTATGGGGAAGCAGATTTGGGTTCAACATTGGGGAAAATGTCCTAACATTAGAGTTATCTAAAAACGAAATGGGCTACTTTGGGAGGTGATGAGTTCCCTATCATTGTTGGGGGTGTTAAGATGGGGATTTATTCCTCAGATAACCTATGAGGTCTAAGAATAATGTTCCACCTCTAAAAACCACAGAATCTCATTGCAGAGTCTAGACACTATTCATCTCCTGATGCAATCTGAAGGTTGAATTAGCTTTTTAAAACTTCATCACACTGCTGACACATATAGAATTTGCAGTTCACTAAAGCCTTCAGGTCTTTTGATTTGTTGTCTAGTCATATTTCTCCCAGGGAAGCTAGGTGGTGCAGTGGATAGAGTACTGGGACTGGAATCAGGAAGATCTGAGTTCAAATATGGCCTCAGACATTTGCTAGCTCTGAGATCCTGGGCAAGCCACTTAATCTCCATTTGCCTCAGTTTCTCGTCTGTAAAATGGGTACACATTGGGGAAGGAAACGGCAAACCACTCCAGTATCTTTACCAAGAAAATGACATGGACAAAGTCCATGGGGTCACATAGAATCAGACGTCTCCCTGAACTGGGTTCAGTTATCATGTCTATGCTGTTGACCCCTTAATCTACATATCTAGCCTTGTTCTCTGCATCCAACCCTATTCCCTATCACCAATTAACTGCCAGACTGCTCCACCAGCTGTCAGCCTGATTTAGTTCATTGAACTCAATATGCAGCCTCCCACCTCTAGGCACTGATGCCAAGCCCTTTCTACTGCCTTTCCTTCTCATGCCCGTTGTTCAGATCCTTTATTTTCCTTCAAGGCTAAGCTCAAGTGCCACCTGTTTCATGAAGCCTTCTCTGATCCACCAGCTATAAGTGTTCTCTCTCATCAAATATTCTTAGAGCACTCCGTCTAATCACTTCTTTACCCCATATATTTTCAACCTTGCATTATACTTATCTCTTTGTATTTTGTATTCCCATTACCACCACCCCAACCCAGAAGAATGCAAACTCCTTTAGGGCAGTGGACTATGTCATTTTTATGTTTGCGCTGGAGTGGCTAGCAGAGGACCTTACACATAATAAGCTATTCATAAATGCTTTTTATAGTTGTTGAATTCAATTATGTGATTGATTTTTTTGAAGGATAGGAATTTATATTTATCATACTCTTTTCATTTAATTAGATTCATCTCAGAGTCCTAACTTTTCATGATGCTTTTGGATCCTGGTTTTTATCATCCAACATATTAATTATTCTTTCAGACATCATAGATGGGACTCTAAGATCCTAAGATTGGATGTAGGGTACAATGGAGACAGAGGAACCACAAGTTACTCCAAAGTTTACATAGGGATTAAGAAAGTGGCAGTACCATCAAAAGAAATAATGAAGTCAAGAGAAGGAGCACATTTTGATAGAAAAGATGGTAAATTCAGTTTGAGTTATCCTGAGTTCAAGGTACCAACTGGACTCCCACATGGAAATGTCTAGTAGGAAATTGGAAATGTAAGCCTAGAAGTTAACAGAAATATAAGGACTGACGATATATATTGGAAAATCAACTTAGAGAAGATGTTTAAAGATGTAGAAGTTAGTGAAATAAAAATTGGTTAAGGACAGGGACTTGGGGAATTCCCACACTTAAGGAAGCAGGAAAAAGAAAAGAAGATATTAACTGAGACAGAGGAGTGTTTAGAAAGGTACAAGGCTCGTAGAATCCAAAGATCATAGGCTTAGAATACAAAGGGGACTTGAAGGTCTTCATCTCATTTTATAGATGAGGAAATTGTGATCCAGAATGTCTATGTGATATTTGGCACAAGTAGCAAGTAGAAGACCCAAGATTCAAACTATATCCTTAAACTCCAAATCCAATTCTTGAGAAGTAGGAGAGTCATAAGATAGAATGAAGTATCAAGAAGGAAAGGGTGCTCAGAAGTCAAAGAAGAGTCAAAGAGAGTGAGGACTGAGGAAAAGCCATCAAATTCGGCCATGAGGAGGTCTTGGGTGACCTTTCAGAGTAGTTTGAGTAAAGTGGTGGGCACAGGTGGATTTGACTTTAAGGGGTCTTAAGGAAGTGAAGGCAGGGAGTGTCGATTACACGTTCAAGAATGAAAGAATGGAGGAAGATGAGGTGGCAATTTAGGGGGGTAGCAAGGTCAGAGGGAATAATAAGGGAGATAGGCAGTTTTGCAGATAGAAGGAAAGAGCTGGTAGAGAAGATATTAAAAGTAAAAGAAGGGGCAGCTAGGTGGCACAGTGGATTGAACACCACCCCTGGAGTCCAGAAGACCTGAGTTCAAATCCAGCCTCAGATACCTCTTATCTGTGTGACCCTGGGCAAGTCACTTAACCCTGATTTCCTAAAATAAAAAAAAGTAAAATAGTGGATTATTGATGAAACAAAGAACTGGAGGACATGGGAGAGGCTGAAATAAAATGTACAAGTGGAAGGGTGAGCCTTGGCAAGGAAGACAGAATCTTCTTTCTCCTATCTCAAGTGAAGGAAGGAAAACAATGGGTGACAACACAAATTTTGAAATGCAGAAGATAGAAGTAGAAGGAGCTCACATCAGATGAAATAGCTATTTTTGGCAAAGTAGGGAATATAGAAATCTGCGGAGTAGGGAGGACACCAATGCTTTGTAGGCTTGAGGAACAAGTTTGAAACAAAAGCTGTGAAATGTAATGGAAAGTCAAGAAGGGTTGAGGAAAAGGATTACTTGATATCGATGAAACGCTAACTGAGGGTAAAGGGCATAGATTTAAAGCACAGCTACAGAAAACGTAACGGTGTCAGGCCTCTACAAGCTTGCGGTCTCATTGAAAATACCAGACATGAAACACACCTCTGGAATAATTAAATAAGAGTACAAGAGAGTACCCAAGTGCTAAATCTGTGTGCCGTAAAGCCCAGCAAAGAAGGTAAGCGCTGTAGGAGGTAGGAGGACAATGTGGATTGGAGTTGACACATGGGCCCACTGCAGAAAGCTCTCTGCTGAATGAGGTTGTGTGAACCAGTCCATTTAGCCCATTATATCTACTGACTGGCCCCAGATACCAAACCAGGCTTCCACATGACATCCCATCCAGTCCTCCAACCAGGCCATCTCACCATGTGCCAATTCCCCCTTCTCTCCCTCCATTCTATCTCCCCAGGACAAAAAACCCAGTCACCACCACAATGGGACTTCTTTCAATAGAATGTAAACTCCTTGAAAGCATCTCTTTAAAAACATTCATATATCCAGTTCTTAGCACATAGGAAGCCCTTAATAAATGCTTTTTTGGTTCAATCATTAAAGCAGAAGACAAGATTATCTGCTGAGAATGTGTGTATGGGACGAGGGAGGGAAGAAGAGAGAAGATGTTCAAGAGACAGAAACATTTAGAACAGTGATGGGACTTCAAAAGGAGATAAATAACGCCTTGCCAGACTTCTTAGTCTTTACTAGCCTTCACGTACTCTACAATCCAGGCACAAAGGCCTTTTCTCTGCTCCTCATTTCCTCGTGTATTTTTATGCTTTTGCATTTGCAGCAAGATTTTGAGGACAATTATGATGATGACTGACATGCATGAATAACTTTTGGGCAGCTAGGTTGTATAGTGGATAGAACGCTGGACCTGGAGCCAGAAGACCTAACCTCAAATTTGGCCTCGTACAATCACCAGCATGTGACCCTGGGCAAGGCTTTTAACCTCTGTTTATCTCAGATACCTCATCTGTCAATTGGGGATCATAACAGTTCCTACCTCCCAGGGTTGTTATGAGGAGCAAATGAGATTATAATTGTGAAAGGATCAACACAGTGCCTGGCACATAGTAGGCATTATATTAATGTTAGCTATTACTACTACTATTATTATTAATGGAAAAAGGCGTGTCAAATAAAAATATTAAATCAAATAGATTAGAACATCTGAAAAGTCAAAGAATTTCGCTATCCAATGAACCTAATGTACTCAGAACAAGTAAATACAAATCCAAGCAGGGCATGCCAGGGCCTTAATGGAAAAATACCAGGCTGGTTCTGCAAAGATGCAGCTCCGGGCCTCCCCTTCCCTCTGCCCAACAAAAGAGTAGCACCAGCTCTGGAAAAAAATAAAATAGAAAAAGGACCCACGTTGCTGAAATCTCTCCTTGGTGAAGACAGAGGCTCATACTACCACATGATAAGAAAGTCAGTATGCTACTACATCTAGAAATCTATTTTTTTAGACTACCTAGCAGAGAAACATTCCATTCAAAGCTAACTCCTTGCTACAAGGGACCTTTCATTAGTAAGTCAGAAATTAAATGCAACATTTAACTTAATTTTCAGGTTCCTTTTTTTTCTTTCAGGCTTTGAAATGGAAATTGCCTTTATTAAAGCATGATCTGGAAATCAAACTTTAGCGGGGGAAAATGTACCCCATGGAATGCTCCTGCAGCAATATAAATGCCCCAAGCCTAGAGATTGCCAAAGGTAAGATACTGGAGGCCATTTGGGAGATTTGAAACTGGGTAATAGTAAACCAATCAAATCTGCCACAGCAGCCACTGATGGGACCCCTCGAAGTGTTTATTACAATTATGCAACAATTAGCCAATGTGAACAGTCCAGGGAAAGCACTACACTTTTAAGGGTCAATAATTAATGAGTTCCACTCTATGAGATTTCAGGGGTCTGAAAAGGCCCATGTGTTTCCCTTCTGTCCTTCCCTCCGCACCCACCCCCACGGTCCCCCACCTCCTCAAGTTACTTTAGTAGGAAAAGTCGTTCATTCCACAGTTTGCTGTTCTGGTTGTTCAGTACCATTCAGTTGTGTCCAACTCTTCCCAAGCCTATGTAGGGTTTTCTTGGCAAAGATACTGGAGTGGTTCGCCATTTCCTTTCGCAGCTCATTTTACAGATGAGGAAACTGAGGCAAACGGGGTTAAGTGACTTGCCAGCTAGTAAGTGTCTGAAGTCACATTCAAACGCAAGTCTTCTTGTCTCTAGGCCCACGTGCTTGTCATTTAAACCTTGGCTGTGCTACTAACTGCCCAGGGTTACAGAGCTTGTAAGTGTGTGAGGAATGATTTGAACTCAGAAGATGAGTCTTCCTGACTCCAGGCCCAGAGCTCTATCCACTGCACCACCTAGCTGCCCCACAGTTAGATATGTTTTAAAACCCAAACACCCTTGGAAAGATAATACATTGACTTTAATTCACAAAAAGACATGAATGACCGACAACAGATTCTTTTTTTTTAATGGAACACTTTACATGGGATAGAACAGACAGAGGAGAAAGAATATAAGGTCCCATTGACTATCCATCAAAGGAAAGGAAGGAGCCTCATGGAGGGTAGAAAAGGAAAAAAGAAGGGAAAGGTTAGGTTCTCCTTCTCTATCCCCATCCTTCAAAGTCAGTCAGCCAATCAGTCAACAAGCAATTTACTAAGTGCTCGACCCTTTTCTAAGCACTGGAGTTAGAAAGAAAGGCCAAAAAATGTTTGCTGGCCTCAAGAAGACCCCATTCTAATAAGAAAGACAGCGTGTAAATAACTAGGTACGTGTAAGATAAAAACAGGGTGGTGGGATGAATGTTCAATTTGGAAGGAGAAGACCTGAGCTTGAGTTGTGGTTGCAAAAATCAAACAATCAAATGACCAGCCAGTATCCATTGAGCTTAAGCATCCCCTGTGTATACTGTGCTGGGCACTGGACATACAAATACCAAGAATGAAATGATCCCCGTGCAAAATTAGCCTGCATTCTAATGGAGACAAATACATATCAAAAGATAGACTTATCCATATAAACTTATAATACATATAAACTTAATATATAAACTTAATAAATATAAACTTAACAAATACATAGATAAGCAAGGTAGTTAAAGGCAAGGTAGTTTGGGAAGCTGGATGCCAGCAGTTGGGGGAAAACTGCAGAAGATGTGGGGGGAGGGAAGAAGAGAAGTCTTTATTTTGTACCATATACTGTGCTAAGTGTTTTACATATATTATCTCATCTGATCCTCCTAACAACCCTGGAAGGTAGGTGCTAGAACAAATGCCAGGGCAACTAGGTGGTGCAGTGGATAGTCTTCTTAGTGGGTTTGAATCCAGCCTCAGACACTTACTAGCAAGTCACTTAACCCTGTTTGCCTTAGTTTCCCCAACTGTAAAATGAGCTGGAGAAGGAAATAGCAAACCACTTCAATATCTTTGCCAAGAAAACCCCAAATGGGGTCATGAAGAGTAGAACGCAACTGAAAACAACTAAATAACGGACATTTTGCAGTTAAGGAAACTGAGGCAGACAAAAATTAAATGACTTACCCTGGGTCACACAACCGGTACCTGAGGTCAAATCTGAACTCGGGTCTTCCTGACTCCAGACCCATAGCACCACTTAGCTTCATCTCAAAGGAAAATTACTAGTTCTACAACCTCTATGAGGCTTTATTTATGGGTTAAAAAAGTATATCAAGACTTGAGTTATTCCCCCTACCTTATTATAAGGATCAAATAAGAAAACACATATAAAGGGTTTTAAAAGCATAGTTGTTGTTCTGTCCTTTCAGTCGTATCTGACTCTTCATGACCCCATTTGGGGTTTTCTTGGCAAAGATATTGGCATGGTTTGCCATCGCCTTCTTTATTAATAATCATAGCTCCCTACAACGGGAAGCTGTTATTCTTTCTTCATAATTTTATTCATTTTAAGGCCAGCCCTGACCATCTTGCTCAGTATAATATTCCAGCCTCTATGCCAATATTCACCAAAGAGATTAGCTATCATTTCACTTCATTTTGACAAAGATTTTTAAAGTACTCGCTTCTATATGTAAAGCATTTGTAGGGTCAATTGGAGTCCTCGGGATTCTCTTGGGTGTCTCCTCCTCCTCCCCCTTTCCCCACCCCCCAAACACTGCTTAAGACATCTTTCCTCCTTCATGTCTGGGGTCCAGATTACCAAGTCCCCTCTTTGAGGCCTAAACAACATGCTGGCCTCCCCTACTTTCCCATAGTGTAACCACTAAACTATCGAAGCAAGACCCAGTGTGCCGTATCAGTGGACGCTATCTCTTTAGAGTCTCGCTTATTTCTGAAGATCAAAAAGCTTTAAAAACTTGGCAGCCATCCTCTCCGAATGAAAATACAGAGAGGTCACTGAACACTTAGCACAGCATGTCCAAATCTATTCTTTTGTACCTCTGAGATAATTTTGATTTGTTTTCATCCATTTCTGTGATCATTACCATCCTGCTGGATAATTGAATCGTTCTGCACCCACACCAAGCTATCTGGAAATAAACTTACCACCAGGGAGAGACCATTCAGTACCAACAACTGTTGGAGAATATTTCTCCTTGACTATGTCTCCTAAGGACAGTATTTGTGTTGAGTTAAGTTGGAGAATGTGGTCTTTTCCTGCAGCATTGACTCTTCCTCCCACCCACCTTCAGTCCCAGGAAAACCAAACAAAAACTCCATTTTCAAAAGGAAGGATCAATAGGCACATGACAACCCGCCTCTGGAATTCTGATCCCAAATCTTTCATCTCTATAGCCCTTTCGTTTGGGGTTTTTGTATAAAATTGCCGTTGACCTTGTGAGTACCCCCTGTCCTCTTGAAATATGAGGATGGTGATAATGACACACGGCACTGATAATAACAAATGGTAGTTCATATTTCAGCTGAGCTGGGCTTTTATGCTTTGCTATTAGACTAAAAGAATTCAATCTGAACAGAAAATGATAAAATATAATTCAGCCAGATGACCCGTTATTTACACTACTAAATAGGACATCACTTTTTGAAGCCTATACTCATTCCACAAGCATTTTTTTAAATGCCTACTATGTACAGAGCACTGTGCTGGGTTCTGGAGATAAAAGAGCAAAAACCAAAGAGTCCCTCCCTTCAGGGAGCTTATAATCTATTGGGGGTACCATAACATGCCTACACATAAATAAGGCTGCCGAGAGGAAGGGAAGAGTACTCAGCGCTTTAGAGATGCATAGATGACTTCCCAGTGGAGGTGGTCATGGTGGAGGAGGGAGTGCATTCCAAGGATGGGCAGTGGATGGAGGAGATGGCTTGTGTAACTACAGAGGCAGGAGATGGAGTCAGGTCCAGTGGACAGCTAGTCTCAAACATCAAAAGGAATCGATATGAAATCAGGCTATAAAGGTGGGGTTTGGACCCTAGAGTGGGAGACCATAAATATTAGGCTGAGAAGTTTGTATTTTAATCCCATAATAATAAGGAACCACTGAGGGCTTTTGTTATTGTCTGTTCTTCTTTCTTGAAGAGGACCAATGACATCAGGAAGGTTATGTCTTTCTTTTTTCTTAATAGTATTTTATTTTTTTCTAATTACATGTAAAGATAGTTTTTAACATTCATTTTTATAAATTTTTGAGTTCCAAATTTTTCTCCCTCCTCCCCAAGACAGCAAGCATTCTGATATAGGCTGTAGATGTACAATCATGTTAAACATATTTCCACATTAGTCATATTATGAAAGAAGAGCCAGAACAAAAGGGGAAAGCCACAAGAAAGAAAAAACAAAAAAGAAAAAACAAAAGAAAGTGAAAATATGCTTTGATCTGCACTCAGACTCCATAGTTCTATCTCTGAATGTGGTTAGCATTTTCCATCATGAGTGTTTCAGAGTTGCCTTGGACTACCTGAGAAGAGCTAAGTCTATCATAGTTAATCATTGCACAATGTTGCTGCTTCTGTGTACAGTGTTCTCCTGGTTCTGCTCACTTCACTCAGCATCAGTTCATATAAGTCTTTCCAGGTTGCCTGCTTATCATTTCTTTCAGTACAATAGTATTCCATTACATTCATATACCACAACTTGTTCAGCCATTCCCCAACTGATGGGCATCCCCTAGGTTTCCAATTCTTTGCCACCACAAAAGAGCTGCTATGAATATTTTTCTACATGTAGGTTCTTTTCCCCTTTTTGTGATCTCTTTGGGATACAGACCTATTAGTGGTATTGCTGGATCAAAGTAGATAACTATAGTCATTTACTACTATGTCTTGGGTACCTAACGTATTCCACTGATCCACCACTCTATTTCTTAGCTAGTACCAAGTAGTTTTAATGATTGCCTGTTTATGATATAATTTTAGATCTGGTACAGCTAGGCCACGAGGAAGGCTATGTCTTGACTTGCAAGTGAATTGGATTAAAGTGAGGTAGGGCTGTGCAAAGTCACCAGTCTTACTCTCTCCTCCAGAGACATCTGGGTCCAGTGGCAAGATATAGATCAGGAGGACTGGAGATGGCCCTAGACACTATGGGAGACCTTGGCCTTTTTAAGCTAAGGCCTTCCCCAGGTCTCAGTTTGTCAGAGGCAACACCCATTTGGAGATTAAAGCTAGGTGTTGTTTGTCCTTCTTTCTGGAAGAGGACCATGACATCAGCAAGGTGATGCCATGGCTTGCAAGTGAATTGGATTTAAGTGAGGGCTCTGCAAAGTCACCAGCCTCATTATCTCCTCTGGAGACATCTAGGTCCAGTGGCAAGATATAGATCAGGAGGATTGAAGATGGCCCTCTTAAGGCCAGGTAAGAAATGAGGCAAAAGATGGCCCCTTTTACCTACTCAAAAAAAATCAATCTGGGAGGGGAAGACCCACTGAGGGCTTTTAGAAGCAGCTAGATAGTGCAGTGGATAGAACACTGGGTCTGGAGTCTAGAAGATCTGAGTTCAAATCTGCCCTCCATCACTTACTAGCTATATCACCCTAGGCAAGTTACTTTAACCTCTCTCTGCTTCATTTTCTTCAACTGTAAAATGAGGATCATAATAGCACCTTCCTCCCTGGGCTGTTGTAAGGATCAAAGGAGATGTGACTCATAAAGTGTCTGGCACATAGTAGGCACTCAATAAATGCCAGTTTCCTTTCTTTTAAGCAGGGACATGAGATGATCAGATCTGTACCTTGGAAAGATTATTTTAGGAACTACATGGAGAATGTAAGTAAATCAATTCACAGAACCTGGATCTGGCCTAAAAGTATGATTGTGGGAAAGACATGTGAAATCTAATGGATTTAGGGCTTTAAAAGCCAGAAGATATCCTAGAGGTCATAGAATTATAGATCTGGAGGTGGAAGTGACTTCGAGGTCAACTCGTCCAGCCCCCTCATTTTACAAACAAGGAAACCAAAATCCAGAGAGCAGAAGTACCTTGTCCAAAGTTACGAACATAGTTTCTTTCACACACCAGGATTCAAACTCAATTCTTTCTACTGCACCTCATGGTCAACCAGGATTGGTGAAACCTAGCTGCTACTAGACAAATTCTCCCCCTAGGTTTACAGATATTTTAAGTTGTTTTTCAGTTGGGTCTGATTCTTCACAACCCCATTTGGGGTTTTCTTGGCAAAGATACTGGAGTGGTTTGCCATTTCTTTCTCCAGCTCATTTTACAGATGAGGAAACCGAGGCAAACAGGGTTAAGTGACTTGTCCAAGTTTACAGAGCTAGTAAGTGTCTGAGGCTGGGTTTGAACTCAGGAAGATGATCCTTCCTTACTTCAGGCCTGGCACTCTAGCCTTTATGCCACTGACCTGCTTGGATTTGCTTCAAACTCTGGCACTATTTGTAATGTAAGATGAAAACAAACCTCAGTGGGTTGAAGTAACCACTCAGTCAGGTAACAGACTAAAGGAACTTTTGACTTGCAAGAAGTTAACCTATAGTTTGGAATGAAAAAAATAGCAACTAAATCAATTCCTCCTTGAAAAATAAATCCCTTTATTAAAACAGGGCCAATGATTTTTGAATTGCAAAGTCTACCAGTCACTTCCTCCCCCGGGGTGCTGTGGTATGCAGATAAAACATACCATTTGGGTCTGAAATAGGAAAGAGAATTTTCATGGAGTTCTTTGATGCCTGACTTGAAGGCCCAGAATCATCACTAAGAATATGAAAAACTGAGAGGAGGATGTCTGTTTGCCTTCCCAGGTATCAGCATGCCTAATGGCCCTGAGCCAGAGCCTTTAAATACTTTAGACAGCTGTTTCAGAAATATCTAAGGGAACAGAAAGAATGGATAATTGATGCCTAAGCATGAAGGAGGTAAGTAAAGCATTTGAGAATCATGGAATATCTGTCCTGGAAGGGACTGAGATCAATAGTTCAATTCTGGCACGTTTTAGATAAGAAACTTGAAGCCTGATGAAAACCACCGACTTGCCCAAGGTAACACAGCCAGTTAGAAACCCAGATCCAGTTCTCCCTGTCCGGGGTCCTCTCCACTAAAGCCCATCCTAATTTTCTAGTCAAAAGTGGCCTTGAGCCCAGGTGCCTCGTGGTGAAGAAATGTCCCCTTCCAGGGCAATCTGCTCTGGGAAAGAAAAGAAAGCCACAAAGGGAAAAACTTTAGGAGAAACCTCTTCTCCTGCTCAGAACTGTGACTCAGAGGAAGCCCTTGAAAGAACAGCTCCTAGTAAAAGTAATGGCTATTTGCAAATTCTATCATTTAGCACAAAAGTTTTTATTTTGGCTTTGCCATTTTAAATCCCTAGTCCCTTGCCAAAATGTTACTGCATGAATCCATAAATCAATATTCAAAGCATGCCTCCATTGTGACTGAGATGAAGATAATATTAATGGGCTTGAAGGGAGGAAGAAAGCAGATCAGACCAGAGTAAAGATTCCACACTCTTTCTTAACTGCCTTTATGTAGGGGAAAACCATGCTCTCCCGTTTGATTGGGTGCACAAGATACATATATGTCTGTGCACATGTATGTGTGCGTGTTGTTGTTCAGTCGTGTCTGATTCTTCATGACCCCATTTGGGGTTTTCTTGGCAAAGATACTGGAGTGGTTTGCCATTTCCTCCTCCAGCTCATTTTACAGTTGAGGAAACTGAGGGAAATGGGGTTAAGTGACTTGCCCAGGATCACACAGCTCATAGATGTCTGAGGCCAGATTTGAACACAAAGAGAGTCTTCCTGACTCCAGGCTAGGTGCTCTGTCCACTGCTGACACCCAGCTGCCCTGTGGAGGCATATGGTCTTTCCAATTAGAATGTAAGCTCCTTGAGGGCAAGGACTGCTAAGCTTTTGTATCTCCATCACCTGGCACAGTGCTTGACATGCAGTAGGTTCTTAGTAAATGCTTATTAATTGAGTGATTACTTGATTGATAAAAGCAGGCATAGCATAGAGGCAAAAGCCCAGGCTCTAGAGTCAGACTTTTCAAATTCTGACTCAGCTGCTTAATCTCTCTTGGCCTTCATTTTCTCATCTGTGAAATGCCAGGGGCGGGAGCTGGGTGGTGCGATGCATAGAGCAACGGCCCTGGAGTCAGGAAGGCTCATGTTGTGGATTCAAATCTGGCCTCAGACACTTACTAGCTGCGTGACCCTGGCCAAGTCACTTAACCCTGTTTGCCTTCATCCACTGAAGGAGGAAATGGCAAACCACTCCAGTGTCTTTGCCAAGAAAACTCCATGGAAAATATGGCACATGGGGTCACAAAGAGTCAACATGACTGAACGATAAATTTCTTTTATACTTCACAATGTTGGCTGCATCATAGGCCCCAGGATTCTGGAGGATTCCTGAAATATAGTAATGCTTCTTTCCTGGCTTGCTCCCACCCTGATGGTGGCTCCATTCAATTTCACAGGTATTTGTTAAGTATCAAGGCACTAAGGCTGGAGAAAAGGGTGTGGACTTCAGTGAGAAGGCAGTACGTAAAATATATAGATATCAACATAAGACAGTGAATAACTAAATAGAAAATCACCATAGGAAAAGAAGGCCTTCCTAGACCCTAAGAAGAGGTGGAGAAGAGGAGGGGATGCCAAAGATAGAGAAGATGTGGCATCAGTCATTACCTATCGAGGGATGTGCTGGAGCCAGCTCGAACCTGCTGGAGAGCTGATTGTTAAATTTTCAGCATGAACACTTACACCTTGCAAACCAGCAAATGCTAGAAATCATGGCTTGATTTGTTATTTGATTTGTAGTCTTAAGAAAATAATGGAGAAAATGTTAATAATAAAGATTAAGTGTAAATATGTCTCATGCATACTGTTTTTTTCAGAGTCAGTTGTTAAACATTTTCCACCACACTATTGGTTATAATCTCTTGTCAGAGATCTTATACTCAACATAGGTGAGAAGGCCATACGTGAAACATGTTATTATCAATATAATATGATATATAAGTAAATGGAAAATCACCATGAGGCATAACCCCAATCTCTTCCTCCAGGACCTGGGAGGAGTTGGAGGAGGGGAAATGAGGCAGAAAGTGAGGCCTGGTAAGTGGAGAAAATGCAGCAGGAGTCATCTTTGAACATATGCCAGCTGTGGTAGTGGGCTACCAGGCTTCGGGAGAAGAGGGCAGTGTTGAAGGGATTATCAGGGGTGGTGACGCCAGGCCCAAGGGTAAGGTCAGGGAGTAGGGGTTGTTGTTCATCCTTCATTCTCAAAGAGGACCGATGACATCACAGGGTGATGACTTGTGGGCAAACTGGGTTTAAGTTGAGGCAGAGTTGTGCTGTTACCAGGCTCACTCTCTCTTCCTTAAAGTCCAGTGGCAGGACAAAAGTCAAGACAACATCCCACTCAATGGCCTGGGATGCAGCGGATGACCTTCAATGCCTGACCAAGCTCTAAGTGCTCCACAGCATCCACTTCAGCGGCCTTGATGGCCAATGGAACAAATCGCTCGCACCTGCCCAGTCTGATGGAGGAAGTCCTCACATGCTTGCAGTAGACATCCCCCTAACTCGACAACTTGTTTGAGATTTGTCAGCTACTCTCAACCTGGTTCATCCCATTTTCCAGACGTTTTATCGTGGTGTGGCAGGTGCGCATGCTTCAGCTTCCTATAGCCACAGGTGAGAGTTGGGGTACAGGTAAACACCAAAGGTGAATGAGCCTGGAAAGGGCTCAGGCAAGCCCTCACACCGGAGGTACGGGACTCTTCGCTCTCATCACCAAGGTCTGGGGAGTAGAGGTAATTGGGCTACAGACATACTGGAAGTGGCAACTGAAGTCCTATTGAGGAAAGAAGTGTTTGCCTTTGTGGATAAAAGCCCCAGTCACTCCACCTCTAGTTACAGCTGTGCATAATTATGACAGGCAGAATGTATTGTGAACAAGGGTAGTGGAGAAAGATTTCATAAAGGCAGTGAGTAAATAGAAATTTTGGCACTGGGAGCAAAAACAATGAAACTTGCCTGAAGAAAGTATTTAAGGTGAGTAACAACATTTCTATAGGATGTGTGTGTGTGTGCATGTACCTATATTTATATTCTCTTGTTCAATCTTCATAACAACCCTGTGAAATAGATGCGATTATTATCCCTATATTATAGGTGAGGAAAATGAAGCCTGGAAGGGTTGTGCCTTGCTCAGACTCCTGCATCTCATAGGTATGTGGGGCAAGATTTGAGCTCTCACTTTTCCTGACTCCAAGCCCAGCGTTCCATCCATTATACCACCTACCTGCCTCGACTGTTTAAGACAAATTCAGTTGGGTGAGGAAGAGAGGAAGCATCCTCATACCCCATGCCATCATGGAAAGGGATGTTTATGATGTAATTGCTGGGATTGGGTCAGGGAAGAGCTCCTTTGTGATACCAAAAGGCCTCAGGATTCTACTTCAGGCAACATATAGAGCCAGCCTCGGCCTTCATTACACTCTGAGTGATTTTCTTGTGCATCCCTAACTTGTCAATGCACGTGTCAATGTCCTTGGTCCATGTTTCAAAATGGGTCCGGTAAGTGGCCATCATTGCTATTGACCCAGAGCACCTCTGTGAAGGCATGGCATGGGTCTGCTGGTATTCGTGCTGGGTGATAGACAAGCCATCTCCCAGAGAATCTGGCCTGTGCCAATGACCCCCAACTCTGGCAGAAGGCCGAAGAGGCATAAAGTGAGAGGGTGGGGGTTGAGAAAGACATCATAGCAGCCGTCTTCTTTGACCCTCTCAAATGAGTCAATATCAGGATTGATCAGTCAATCAGTGTTTATTAAACATCCAGATACTGTTTTCTTTATTTTCCTTGCATTTGTGTGTGTGTGTGTGTGTGTGCACGCGCGCGTGCATTTGCAACAAGGCTAATATGGAAATATGCTTTGCACGACTTCACGTATATAATTGACATCACGTTGCTTGCCTTCTCAATGCATGAGGGAGGGCTGGGAGGGATAGAAGGGCAGGAGAGAATTTGGACCTCAACATTTTAAAAGGTAAATGTTAAAAAAAATTCCTTAAAATGAAATTGGGAAATACTTAATGAAATAAAATTTTAAAAGATGTTGTTTTTTTTTAAATCTAGGTGCCAAAGATACAAAGATGAAAGTAAACATAGTCTTGACCCAAGAAGCTCATATTCTATCAGCAGAAAAAAAAAACCATGTACCTATGTCCACTTATAAGTAGAATGTGTAACAGATATATTAGCTACAGGATAACCAGGAATGAAAGCCCCAGGCCAATGTTTTGAGATGACATGAAAGTAGTTGTGCTGTGAATGTCAAGGATTGTAATATAGGACCCAGGGAAGTGTATATCCCTCTAAATATCGTCACCCTGGGTCAAAGCCCTAACAACGCCACCCTAGGTACAGTTCTATATTAAAATTAATGGGAGAATTCAATGCAGCCTAGAGTCAGGGTTATGCTGGTCAATAATTTAACAACTGCCTACGTGAGGGGTAAAAATGTACCCGTGACGCATTATTAAGTTTAATCTGAGCTATTCACATTTTCTCCATCACTTTAAATCTAGACAGCCAACAAAACGATAAATCAAGCCTTAATTTGTAGCGTTTGCTAATTTCCCGTGTGTAAAGAGCTGGTAGGAACAGGCAGCTCCAGAATCTCCCTGGTTGAGGAAAAATATCATGGGGCAGATTTGTGAATGAGGCCTTGAGGACAGGGTATGGTAGTTAGACGAAAAGAAGTAGTCAGGGGGTATGCTGAGCAGGGGCACCTAAGGTGAAAAAAATGCACAAAGGCAGGAATCCAAAGCATGTATTTGGCAGATACAGACATGCCTGGCTAGAGCTGATGATTTGTGTTGGGAAATAGCAGAAGAGTTCTGGTTGGAACAGGAAAAGATGGTAGTGGGAGACTTCAGGGTTAAGAGGGTAGAAGTAAGAAGAGTACCTGATGCAAAAGATTCTTAACAGTTCAGGCTAATGAGACACAATCTTGCTATGAGTTACTCAAACCCTAGGGGGAAAAAGTCACCCTAAGTTAATGTTTATATGAGAACGACTCCCTGACATTTTAATGGGGAAATGTGTTAAAGTCAATTTTTTTTTCAAAAGTTATTTCAAAGAATCATAGGATTGGAAGAGATCTCTAAAAGTCATCCATTTATCTCCCTCTGCACAGAACTAAATTTGAACCAAACTGATAGTTATCTACCCCATCATCTTTAAATCTTCTGGAAAGATTACATAATATCCCTTTGTAAAATGCTTCCAGTTTCCCATAATATTCACTGTTAAAAAAAGTTTTACTTGAGGATGACTTAAAGCCTTCCTCCTGTCAGACGTCTCTACTTACTTTAGTTATGACCCCGTTGGAAATGAAGATTTGCTCCCTATCTTCCATATCTTTTCCTTTCCTGTTTTTAAAGGCATTAATTCAATTTTCCACTCAACCTTCCATTTGCCCAGTTAACTGAGTATACTTCTGACACGTGGCAATTTCATGTTTTCTTTTTATATCATATGAACCCTGAAAATCATCTGTCACTCCTTATTTATTATAAAAGGTGATATCTGTTCAGTGGTTTGAACCCTGTCTCTTGGAAAGACTAATACTTTCACTATATCTTCCTGATCATCTAAATCTATTAATAGCTTCATCTCCAAGCAAGATCTTACAGGGATCAAGATGAGCTGTTTTTCAATGAGTTTTCAGGGACTGTAACAGTAATTAATCATTTCCAGAGTGATTTGTCTTCCCTTGTCCTAATTTTGATGGATTGAATGATTTTTGTCAAATCCTTGATCCCTAAAAATGACCCAATTGGGGTTGATCGAGAAAATGGAGGTTTAGAATCTGAATTGATTTCTAAGCACTCAGGCAGCAGATTAACAGGTCTAGATTTCTCTTCAAAGTTGTCCTTTCAAGGACATTCTGATAATGTATTGGAGGAGCACAGAATTTCGATTTCCTACAGCTTGAAAAGTACACTAAGTGAATTGCTCTTCAGATTGGATAAAGGATTGGATTGAGAGGGAATCTTTTTGGTTTTTACTTTTTTTGTTTTAAAGAGAAGCTTGATTTTACACACAGTTACCAGATTAATTTTATCTCCATTAAGAAAATGACAATAGGAAATTACTCTTAGCTAGTTATATGAAGAAAAAGGAGTTAAATATAGATTACTCCCTGGGGAGAGATTTAATCTGATTTTTTAATATTAAAGAACTTGGACAATTGTAGTAGTCTTTGCTGTCATCACATCTGAAGGCTAATGGAATGAAAATATATGATTTGAGTATTTTAAAAAAGATTTTTCTAGGTACAAAAAAGAGCCCCAAGATGAAGTGGAATAAAATAGTCCTGGAAGACAAGAATTAGAGTAACAGAACCCCAAACTCAAGGAACATAGGAGATAACAATGATGTTTCTGGTAACATTTTATGAAAAGTTTATTGGCTCAATAACATCTTTATTTTTCTTCTAAGAGCTCACTAACAATGATGGTGGCAGAACAGTCTGCCAAGGAATTCAACTGGGGGCAATATTCCACTTCCATCTGACAGCTTCAGAGGTATCCACTGCCTGTTGTTTTTTGGTCATGTCTGATTTTTCATGATCCCATTTGGGGTTTTCTTAGCAAAGATGCTAGAGTGGCTTGTCATTTCCTTCTCTAGCTCATTTTACAGATGAGGAAACTGAGGTAGGTAAACAGGGATAAGTGACTTGCCCAGGGTCACACAAGTAGCAAGTGTTGGAGGATTTTATTTAAAGTCAGGTCTTCCTGACTCCAGGCTCACTGTTCTATCCACTGTGCCACCTAGCTGTTCTACCTAGACCTAGGAAAAATAGCTTCCAGTAGGTCTGCCTCCCCCAAAGAATTTTGAAGACACGAAAACAGCAGCCCTTATACCCTTTGGACTTTGCCTACATGTGAGGAATGACTCCGGTCTGCAAATCTGTGAGTAAGTACAAATGTGTCCTGTTAAGGTTAATTTTGATCTGCCCTGAAAGGACACCTAGAGAGAAGGGGTTAAGAACCGTAGACCAGAGCTAGAAATGAAATAAACAGAATAGAAAACCTTCAGAAGCCTCAGAATGCCAACACCTCTGAGCAGTGTCTCCTTATGGTCCTGTGCGGTGTCCTCTAGCCACTGCATCACTGCTCCCAGCTGAGCTTTGGAAATGGATTGTGTCATTTTAAATTAATCATGTCCAAACTCGTTTCCATATGTTTTGGCACAAAACGGAAGTCTGGCCTTGCAGATCCTTTCTATTTCTCCTCCAGTAAACAAGGTTATCCTCATTTGCTTCCCCACCTCCAAACCAAGAGTCAGCATAAATGCTGGATTTTTTTTATGCCTACGTAACTAATGCCAAACACCTTTCCATACTGCCAGTGGCAGCTTTATGTGAAAGCTGAATATGAGGTGGTGTATATAGTAATATTGGAATACCTTAGCTGCAAGGTCTGCCTAACTCACCTCCCCTCCAAATCCTCAATCCCATTACCTGGCTTGATACAGTACCTGATGGTTCAACAATGAGAGATTCATTCCGTGTTAAGGCTTTTACCCTTTAGACTCTGTGTTAAGAATTCAGTGCCTCAAGGAAAGGTAAACATTGTCATTGTCAGCCACTAATAATTTAGTATAAATTAGTGTATCAGGTTAACCATTGGTTTGGCAGAGTCCTAAGGGAATGGGATAGAAAAGAAGCAAAACTAAACAGGGGAGATTGGGGCTTTGGAGCATAGAACATTGGATGTAGGAGGCACTCGGAATGATGATGCTACAGTCTTAGGTAGGTCAGAATAGTCGTAATCCTTGATAATAATCAAAAAGCTAAGAAGGCCAGAGAAAGAGAAGGGAGGAATCTTAGTGTTAATGATTTTGCAAAGCAAGAAAGGCTTTAACCACACAGGGACATTTGGGATGGGGAAGGGGCATTAATTACCCCATTTGGAGATGTGTGGGTCCCAAATAGAAGTTTGCCCTTTTCAATTACCTACATTATTATGTGACCTTTGTCACTTTCTACGGTGTATGTATCATTTCCCTCTATTAGACAATAATTTATAGAGTGAGATGGGAGAATTGTTAAAGAAGATCTATGATTTTGATATAGAGATCTTACAGCAGCTGCTAATTCAGATTGAAACCTTCTCTGCACCTTATGATCCCAGAGCACTTCGCCAGGGACCCAGAGGTGCCAGGGTTCCACAGCCAAGATTTATCAGAAGCAAAACATGAAGTCAGGTCTTCCTGCTTCTGAGATGAGCTCTTTATCCACCATGACACATTGGCCAGCATGTTAATGTTTACCAAGTTCTTTCTTTACAACATCCCTATGGGGAAGGTTTACATAGTTTACACAAATTTAAAGATGGAAGAGACCTTAGAAGTCATCTAATCCAACTCCCTCATTTTACACTTGATGTCCTCCAAATCTAATACTTTTTCAACAGTACCACATGGCCTCTCACATAGACACACACACAAAATTAAAAGACAGGACACCCGAGTTCAAATTCTGATTCTGACCCAAATTAGCCAAGGTGGTCTTGGGCAAGTCACTTCATCACTGAGAATCAATTTACCTATCTGTAAACTGGAGTAACAATACCGATACAACCTCTATTTAAATGAGTTGAAGACAGGAACTATGTGCTTTTTTTTGGTCTATTTTGGATAGAGCAATGGATCAGGTGTTAGAAAAAACTGAGTTCAAATGCTGCCTCAGACATTAACTGGTTGCGTAACCCTGGGCAAGTTCCTTACCCTCTACCTCTCCCAACGTCCTCATCTACAAAATGGAGATACTACCAGCACTTACTTCCTAGGCTCATTGTGAGAAAACAACAAAATACCAGGGCATCTAGGGGTCACAGTGGATAGATTCCAGGGCCTGAAGTCAAGAAGACTCATTTTCAATAGTTCGAATCCGACCTCAGACACTTACTAGCTGTGTGACCCTGGGCAAGTCATTTAACTCTATTTCCCTCAGTTTCCTCATCTGTAAAATGATCTGGAGAAGAAAATCAAACCACTCCAGTATCTTTTACAATAAAACTCCAAATGGCATCACCAAGTATCAGACACAACTGTAATGATTGAACAAAGTGCTTTGCAAATGTTAGAGCATTACATAAAGGCTAGCTACTTAGCTGTGGTAGTAGTATTCTTCATTGCACACTATACTGACTTCCTATCAGCTCTTTTGTGTCAGGGAACAAATGTCATTTCTAAACTTTGTGTTACCCCTAGCACCTAGCCTAACTCTCTGAATAGGGTAGGTGCCCAATAAATGTTTGTTGATTGATTTGCTGACTGAAAACAGTATTTTAACACGTTCCTAGAGACTACTCACCACCCTTACTATTTCTGTAATGAGAACAACACTTAACAAAGTACTTGAAGTCACATTGGTGAAAGCCCCAAAGGATTCTGATGTTTTTTAGCCCCAAGTGCCCAATGACTGGAGACGCCACTCCTCCCGATCCTAAAGGCTGGATCAATCCTGGGCCAGCTTTGGAGATACAGTCCACATTTATACTCATACATTCACATTCTAGCCCAACCCAATGTGGCATTCAGGAAAGATCTCATAGAATCATGGGTTCATAGATCTGTATCTGTGAAAAGATCTTAGAAATCACTATCCAACCCACTCATTTTACAAAGGAGGAAACTTAGGACAGCAAGATTAAGCAATTTTTCTAAGGCCACAGAAGGATTAAGTAACAGAGTTCCCACCTTCCTCGTGTTATTGAAGGTTAGTATGGATCACTCTAAGATAGCTGTAAACTGACAGAACGATGATAAAGCGATCATAAGTAGAAGTCTTGAAATTCTAATGATTAAGCTTCATCCCAACGGAGAAAAATGAGAAGACATCTCCCTCCCTCCACCTCTTTTCTCAATCCCTACCTCCTTTGAGGGAGGGTCTATGGATGTAGAATATTCCATATAGCATTAAACTTTTTCAATGTGAAAGGAAAAAAAAAGATAGGTCTCAGTTCCAGTCCCATCTCCACCATGATAATTTGCTGCTGGATTTGGGGCAAATCACTCTCAGCCCCAGATTCCTCTTCTGTAAAATGTGAGATTTGTAATCTTGATTTTTAAGGCATCTTCTAGCTCTAAAAACCCAGATGCTGTAATTTTAAGTGATGTTATTTCAATTGGGAAGCCACAGAATTTAAATTCTGGAGGGTTTAGAAGAGTACAGGATGAATATGATTCAACAGTTACATGACTGCCAAGAGACCTGACAAGGTTATAGGCAGAGTGTCCAGAGGTGATGAAAATTGCTGCACTTTGTCCTGATCAGGCCACATCTGGAAGATTGTCTTTTCTTCTTGGCACCCCATTTCAATAGGGTCTTTATCAGATCAGAGAAGATCCAAAAAGATGACAGCCAAGTTGGTTAAAGTGAGGGAGACCACGCCGTACAAATATTGATCAGAACACCTGTGGATGTTAAACTTGAAAAAAGAGAAGACTTAAGATAGGCAGGTAGGTGGCACAGTGAATAGAGAACTAGACCCGGAATCAGGAAAAGCTGAGTTCAAATCCATCCTCAGACACGGGGCTGTGTGACCCTGGGCAAGTCACTTAACCATTCCCACTCAGCTGCAATCCTTTGGATTTTTCCATCATGGTCCCAGGAACCTCATCATCCTGCAAAATGGCATCAGCCTTGCCACTCACACCTCCTTGGTACCTTCTGCCCCGCTTATTGGAGGGTGGAGTGAAGGACTTCTCCCAAAACCTCCATGTAAGGAGGGCTACTAGACCAATCATCTCTTCATCTCCCAACCAGCTGACCTCCTTTGGATTTCTACATCGTACCCTTACTCTGAGTACGTTCACCCTCTTCCCTTCTCAGCTTCTTTTTGTGTGTTGTCTTCCCCCCCCCCACCCCCATCAGCTTGTAAGCTCCTTGAGAACAGAAACTGTTTTTTTTCATATTTATCCCCAGGACTTAGCACAGTACCTGGTACATAGTAAACATTTAATAAATATTTATTACTGACTTAACCTCTGTCTGCCCCAGTTTCCTCATCTGTAGAATGGGGATAGAGTTGTTGTGAGGAAATGGGGATGATAATAGCATTAACCTCACAGGGTTGTTGTGAGGATCAAATAATATTTGTAAAGTGCTTTGTAAGGTTTAAAGCATGATTCAAAAGATAGCTCATTACTATTATTATTATTAAACAGGATAACTGTCTTCTAATACTTGAAGGGCTAATTGGAAGAGGGAATGACCTGTTCTAATTCACCCCAAAAGGCAGAATGAGAAGCAACAGATGGAAATGTTTGGAGAGGCAGATGTAGCCCAGATGTAAGGAAAAACTTCCTGACAATCAGATCTGTCTGAAGTGGAATCCATTGCCTAGAAGGAGTGAGTTGCCCATCAGTGACAATTTTCAAGTAAAACGCAGATGGCTTCTCGATGGGAACATTATGAAGGAAATTCCTACTCAGGAACAAGTTAAACTTGATGATCTCCAAGGTCCCTTCATCCTTTTAAGGTTCTCTGATAATACGAATCCCTTAGTTTCCCTTCCTGCCCCTATGCACTCATTTCTAAACTCTTTCAGTCAATTCCCAGGATTAATAAAAATGGTTATTAATTTAAAGGGAAATAGCTATTTAAACACTAACACATCCTAACCAGAATCTAACCTTTCAAGTACATTCAGATAAGTCCCTTCTCTCTCACAGCAGTGCTGTTTGAAGAAGGTATTTATTTTAAAAAGCATTTTTGTTTGGGGCACCTCCAAAGATTGAATAGTGCCATTTCTTTGCTGAGAAGCATTTTGAAAAATCATTTTCAAAGTCCTTTTAAAAAAGGAACAAAAAATGTCTACACCTAAAAATGCAAACTCTAATGAATTGGCCACTTGCCTTTTAATAAATTTAATAGATTTTGACCATCGCTCATGTCCCTCACCATTTGGCTGCATGAGAGAATCTCTGCCTGCTGCTTTACTTATCAAATCAGGTTCAAGAAATCCCAATTGCCCCTATTCAGCAGAAATGTACACTCACTAGTGCAGGACCATTAAACTCCATTCATTATAAATAATTTTCAGGTGCTTCTTTCACTTGTCTGCATATTTCAGCATACATTTTCCCCTTCCCTACAAGGGAATTCAAATCCAAATGAAGCCCTCCTTAGTATTATTATAAAGATGACTCAAAGACAGCTAACTCCAGGTGGAAATTCTCCCCCTGACATTTTCTGTGTGAGGTTCAATCACTCCTTTAGGGATATATTTCTATATTTGGGACCTTTATTTCCAACACTGTCAATTTCTTTATGTACTTTTGTTATAGTGATGTTGTCAAAAGATTATGAGATTCTTGGAGGCTAAAAGCAGCCCTGAGTTAGAGGAGTGTTATGTCATCTGGATTTAAAGACTTCTTATTGGACCTTTAAGTTAAATCAAATAATCATTTTCTCACATCCTTCTTTATAGAATTGGGCTTACAAAAAATCTCACCCTGTCTTTTATTATTGCTATTTGCTTTTATTTTGTGATCTCTAACAGAGTTCAACAAAATGTGAATAAACCAAGCTCCTGCCTCCCTGGTTGAGTTTATAAAAACTTGTTTTTGAAGGGGGAAATGCTCTTGTTTTCTCAGTGGTCAATGTGGAAGATTCCGGATGCTATGTGATTCACTCATCATAATAACAGTAATGATGTTTGATACTTACTCACTCCCTCCTTTCCTGGGGAAGGTTCCAACCACTCTGTAAAGTTAAGAGAGCTGATAAACAAATCTTAGAGATCACATGGCATTTAGTCCTGAAATGTAGGCACCCCTAGGGTGAAATTGCCTATGCTTAATCGCGTGGAGTGATGCTCCCTGCTGTTTGAAGGAAAGAGACAGAAAGATTCGGCCACAGTCACTCTCCCAAGCAACTGGATGAGAATTATCTAAATTATAGGACTGGCTTCAGCAAGTCTGGAGTACTGCAGGGTATGACTTGGATCCCTGTCCTATTTGTTCATCTGAAATTGCTGGGGAAATCTGAACAGGTAGAATGTAGAATGTACATCTGCCACACCAGCTAGAATTTATCTGGGACATGACAGTGGAAATTGATACTCAGCCTGTGTCCAACCCAGCAAAGTGAAATGGAAGATTGAATTCAGGCCATGTGGAAAAAAATCACCTGGATGATTCAGGATAAAATTCCCCTAAAACACAGGGAAAGGGAGAAGGGAACATGCATTTATTAAGTGCCTACTACATACCAGGTGCCTCACAAATATTATCTTATTTGATCCTCAAAATGGAAGTGCTAAGCACTTTACAGATATCTCATTTGAGATCCTCATAACAATCTTGTGAGGTAGTTGCTATTGATCCCCATTTAATATATTGGGAAACTAGGGCAGCTAGGTGGCGCAGTGGATGGCGCCCAGGCCCTGGAGTCAGGAGGACCCGAGTTCAAATGCAACCTCAGACACTTACTAGCTGTATGACCCTTGGCAAGTCGCTTAACCCTGTTTGCCTCCAAAAAAATAAAAAGATTAGGAAGCTGAAGCAAACAGAAGTGACTTGCCCAGGGTCATGCAGCTAGTAAGTGTCTGAAGCTACATTTGAATTCAGGTCTCTGACCCTAACCCAGAATTCTATCCAGCCTTGATTAATATTTGCTATATCATATTGTAGAATCCACTTAAAGTATGATCTTTTTCTTAGAAGCGAAGCAAGCTAAAGCTTTAGCAGACTCGTGATAGCTCAACTATTGCCTCTATTCTTGGAAACTCCCTGCAAATAATCCCCCAGGTTACTTTAGGGCCTGGGTGGCATGCAGAATGCACATGGCTGGTGTCACAGCAGAAGTGAGTAGGCATTGTTCCCACTCTGAGTAAGACGGACACATGAGGTTTTTCTCATCTGCCTCCGTCTCGAAGAATCATAAGCCAAACAGCTACAAATGCTCGAGTTCTTCTCTTGGAAGAAAAAGTGCCCCCCAAAGCCAAAGTGATTATTTGTGCTCAGTAGACATTCAATCCACTTTTGTGTACAAAATTTCACTATTTCACAACACTAAAAATAAGAACTAATCTAGTTAGGACGGGTTTCTTTCAAAGCTATTTTTGTACAGTGAACAATATTATTAATAATATTATTTATATTATCAGTTGCTACTAATAATACATCAATATTATTATAAATTACAATGAATATTACTAAATTAATAATAATTATGTTATTAATTTCAACAATAATAATAGTCAGAATTTCTAAAACACTTTAAGGTTTACAAAGCATGTTACAAATATCTCATTTGATCTTCACAACCACCCTGGGAGGAAGATTAAGTGACTTGTCCAGGGTCACACAGAAGAGAGAGTGTTCAGGAGGACAGGGTAGTCAAGATTATCAAATGCAGTAAAGGGGTCAACAAAGATGGGGACATAGAAAGGACTGTCTGATTTGGCAACAATAGCGGATAGTAACTTTGGAGAGAGTAGTTTCAGATGAAGGGATGAGATCAAAAACCAGAGTGCCAAGGGAGAGGAGAAGAAGTTGAGGCAATGAATGTAGATAGATGTAAATGTTTTTTTTTCCCCTAGGAATTTGATTTAAATTAAAAGGACTAGCAAGTTGTACATAAAAGATTGGCAGTTTCATGTGCCATGTACTTTACTCTATCATCTAATTTATTTATTATATATTATTTATTAACTTTATTCAATGATTTTATTATCATCATATATTTTTATATGTAATTATTATATATTTATTATATATCATTCATATTATTTATTATATACATTTCTTATTTACTTTATTCAATCAGCCAATTTATTCTACTATGTTATGGAAATGCTTGTTTTATTTCATAAATTAAAAATAAAATTTTTTTAAAGGGACAAGAGATGTAGGATGATAGCTTGAGGGGATGGTAGGAGTTAGGAAATTTTGTAAAATTGTAAATAAGTTGTAAATAAAAGTCCTTTGTCTTTGTTCTTCTGCCATCCAGATTAGGATAGAGAAGTGGTGGGGTACAATGGATAACAATTTAGAGTTGGGTTTTTTTTAAGGATGGGGGAGACTTGGGCATATTTGAAGGATGTAGGAAAGGATCCAGCAGATAAGGAAATTAGAAAGGGATGATGATTGAGGTATTCCAGAGGTAGACTATACAGGAGCTGGCATCGGGTTGGATGTGGTTAATGGGAATATGGAGGGAACAGCACTAACAAATAAATGGAAACAAAGTTAACAAGGAAATAATAAGGAAAAGAAGAAAGGCAAAAGAAGTGCTATAATCTGGAGGGCTAAATTGTTGAGCAATACTAATTATATTAATTAAATGCCAAAATGAATAATGTATTAGGAAAAGACTATGGTTATAAATAGCGTTGGCAAAAATAAATTGAGATTATGTAATCAGTTCTCTCTAGGATGTTCCAAGCCTTACACAGACTTCATTGCAGGCATTCAAATCCAATCTCTTTCAAGATCTTTCCTCGTTTTCTCCTTTTCACCAGTCTCTGAAAAAGCGACTGTGATTCTCCTTGCCAAAGCCAATGCCTGCACTTGTGCCCTGGATCTGCGTCCTGAGCCCTCTTTTTCCCTTCTCTATAGACTTTCTCTTATTTCTCATCATCTCAATTTTCATCTCTAAGAAGATGACTCCAAAATCTATAATAGCTAGCCTTGTCTCTTGACTGCAGCTGCTCTCTCCAAAATTGCTATCTACCTCTTCATTGTTAAATCGGATGGTCCTTTCTTTCTTCTCATCCTTCTTGACCCCTTTACTGCACTTGATACTGTTGACTACCCTCTCTTCCTAAATACTCTCTCAGTTCTCTGAGATTTGATGACACTGTTCTTTCTTGGTTCCCCTCTTACCCAACTGGCCTCCAAAGATGGAAAATACAACTATCTAGTGGATCAGCCCATTTTATCTTTATAACAAACTGTTAGGAGTTTTTTTCCTTAAATCCTCTTAATAGCTTCTATCCATTGATCCTAACAGGGGGCCTGCTGGTCAAAGTTTAATAACCAACCTTCAGGGGGAAAAATATATGCAAGAAACACTTTTATGTTTAATTTGCATTATTAATATTTCTCTAAGTCTAGACAATAATAAAATAATAAATCAATACCCTTAGCAACTGAGAGCGAGTTAGGTGAGGCATAGACTTAACTCAGGAAAAATTGTAAATAAAAAGTCCTTTGTCTTTGTCCTTCTGCCATCCAGACTAGGGTAGAGAAGTAGTGGGTACAATGGATAACAATTTAGAGTCCTGGTTCTCCCATTTATTACTGATAGGACACTAAGCAAATCATTTAACCTCTGGCCTCAGTTTCCTCGTCTGTAAAATATGGGTTGGCCTAGACCTCTGAGCTTCTTTCTAACACTAAATCTATGAAACAACAAAAGCCAACATTTACATGGCACTTTAAAGCTGGCAGAGGGTTTTATGATTGTTATCTCATTTGATCCTCATGGCAACCCTGGGAGGTAGGTGGTAGTATTCTCATTTTACAGATGGGGAAACTGGGGCAAATAGGGTTAAACGTCTTGCTGATGGGCACTCAGCTAAGTGTTGAAGGCCAGATTTGAACTCAGGCTCAGCTCTCTATCCACTGGACCATCTTGGCCTCTATACCTAGGAGTTCCTTTGAGTAGGTAAGGTAGATTCCCAGTATACAAAAACTGAGGAGTAGTAAGCAAGGAAGTTGATAGAAATACACACTGGAACACACAAATATGTCTCAGTGTCTAGCCATTAAACTGTGACCTTCTTGAGAGTAGAGTATGGTTTTTTGCCTCTATTTGTATCCTTGGTATTTAGCACAATGCCTGGCACAAAGTACATCCTTAACAAATGCTTGTTGGCTTGATTTGTCTTAACTATTCTCATCTCCCTTTCTTTCACAACCTTCTCGCTTCCTTACCCTTTCCCTAAACCCTAATAATTCCATGCTGAGCAAAGTTTCCTCCCACAGCCCAGGTCTGTACCCTCACATTCCAAAGTTACCTCTCCCTTGACTGCTTCCCACCTCTGCTACCAAAATTGTCATTCCTTTGACTAATTATTTAATCAAGCATATTTTCCCTCGTAATTAATTCATTCTAAGATACATGAATTACATCTCCTTCTCCCTCTGGTGGTACCTAAAGTTGTAGAAGCCACTGGACTTTGGGGCTGTAGCATCATAATCAATATACATCATTGTTATCCATCCTTCATTTTCAGAGGACCAATTGTATCCTGGGGCTGATGTCTTGACTGCTTGTGATTGGGATTTAAGTGAGGCAGAACTGCACAAAGTCATCAGCCTCACTCTCTCTTCCTGAGTCATTGAAGTCAAGTGACAGAACAAAAGTCAAGATGACTGGCAATGGTCTGGGATACAGTGGACAACCTTGGCTCCTTTGATGTCTGACCAAGCTCTAAGTGCTCCATGGCACCTGCTTCAGCCTCCTTTATGGACATTGGAACAAACTGTTCTCATCTGCCCCGTCCACCAGGGGATGTCTGCACAAGCTTGGGGTAGATATCCTCTTAACTTGCTAAGAGGTTTGAAGCCTATCACTTACCCTCAACTTGGTTTAGCCTGTCTGCCAAGACAGTTTTATCAGAGTATGGCTGCTGTGCATACTACAGCTTATTGTAGATGTGGATATATGTACATATACTTATCCATATATGTACATATACTTATACACATATATATATACATACACTTGTATGGATATACATCTACATATGGGTATGTTTATGTTTGTATTTCTATACATACACTTACATGAATATACATATACAAAGCATATATGTGTATATATGAATATACATACACTTAGGTATACATATATTACAAAGTATATGTTTGTATATATGTGCACATATGTACACGGACACACTTATATGTATGTATATTTACATACATATATGTGACTACGACAATCTAAACAAAGAGATTTTTTTTAAGGAGAATGCTGAACATTCGGAAAACCAGAGATGATCCCAGTGATCAGATAATGGAACACCTCCATTCTGGTGGCAGAGAGGAGAAAGACTACCATACTACTCCAGGGTATAATGTTGTATAGCCTACATTTGTCAGATGTGGTTACTGTATTGGAGGTTTTGGCTTAACTGCTTTTCTTTGTTCCTAGGGAGGATTCAATCTCCCTTTGTCAGCTTGGATTCTCACCCGCTGCAGCAGCAGGGCTCCGGGGCTCCTCACAGACCATCCCCTCGGCAGCTTTCACAACCTTGGTGTCATCCCCTCCCAAGAGACCCCCTTAAAGGACAGCAGTGACCGAGCTTCCAGTCACGGTTCCACGGCTTTCCAAGGCTGAGGCAGATCAGCATTGGAGAACCACCAAATAGCTATAAGCAAAAAGAAGGAAAGACAAATGTGTCGAGTTGCTGTAATACGCAATCATAGATATTTGTCCTGGCCTGCTTTGAGGATGAAATCCAATCCTGGTAGCAGTTTGTTGGTTAGTGAATGAAAGCTTTTGTTTTCAACAATTGTTGGTATGGCGCTTTTACAAACACTAAATTTACCCCCCCCCAAAATTGATGCAGTATACTCAGATAAGTACGACTATTCAATTTTAATGTGAGCTGCGGCCCTTTCCAAAGAATCACGGTTCATTTAGTAAAACGCAGTAACCTGCTACCTTTCCTTCCTTCGTACACAAAGAACTTTTCTATTTACATTCTCCTCCCTCCTGACTGTACTATGTCCTTCTGGCTATTCACATAGCCGTCTGAGTCAATAAACTCCTATCACCTCTAGGATCAAATATAAAATCCTCTGTTTTGCATTCAAATCTCTTCCAAACCTGGGCCCTTCTCTATGTCCAGTCTTCTTACAGCCTCCTCCCCCATCTTACTCGGCCATAGAATGACAGCAGTCTCTTTGATGTTTCTTGTGTAAAATAGTCTATCTCCAACTCTGGCCTTTTTCCTAGCTGCCCCCCATGCTTAGGATTCTCTCTCTCTCTTTATCTCTGCCTCCTGGTTTCCCTGGCTTCCTTCAAGTCCTAGCTAAAATCTCACTTTCTGCAAGAAGCCTTTCCTGATCCCCCTTAATGCTAATTCATTCCCTCTATGGCCAATTTCAGTCTATCCTGTCTGTGTCTTTTTTGTTCATAGTTGTTTTCAGATTCTCTCTACCCGTTAGACTTGTGTCTTTCTTTGCATCCCTAGCTCTTGGCAAAGTAATTGGTACATGGGACTTCTCAATAAATGCTTATTGACTGTCTGGCTGACTATTCAAAATCTTAGCTTTTTTTTTAATGTGTTTTAACTCTCCTTGGGTTTCTTAATACTTAACGCACACTACTCTGCAGAAACCACTGGTTGCCATTTGTATCCATACTTTATCTCAGCTTTGGGTTGCCTCCAACTAGGTATACACAATGCCATGTTTGTACTTCTCTGGGCCTTTGATGTATAATGTGTCAAAGGCTGGATGTGACACTGCCCTGTGGGACACACTTTGATATCACCTTCTCACAGGCACTGCTAAAACAGGTCTGGTTTTCTGCCTTTTCATTATAAAGAGATGACATGTTTTCCTTCCCTTCTATTCTCTTGGATAAAGGGAGTACTTGGCTCCCCCACTCTACCAGAGAGATAGTCAGAAGTATTCCTGGGTATTATGAATAACTTCCAGTTAGTTGTGCCCTGAAGGACTGGCAGGGCTTTAGATACAATTGGAGAGAAACTTGGGGGGAGTGTCAAGGGGTTTTTTGCGGGGGAGGGGTTGACTTCAGGGAAATCCTGACACAGACATGGAACACACTGCCTGGAAATTGGAGGGTGAGGGTATGGAATAAGATTTCAGACTGTATCAATTCAGTACCCACAGAGACCAATTCAAAATGAAAGAATCAAGTATTTCTGCCTCTTTGGTGAATTTTTTTGTGTGAGGTCAGAGGTATATGAAAACTGTATGACAAGGGAGAGATTTCAGAGTCAGTCAATCAATAGACATTTATTAAGTGTCTACTATGTACCAGGCACTGTGCAAAATGCTGAAGATTCAAATACAAACAAAAAGACAGTGCCTGCCCTCAAGGAGTTTATAATCTAATGGGGGAAGACAACACTCAAAATAGGGGAAGGTACCTGGTTCAGGGGCATGATGGAGAAGTCCAAAAGTAGCTCAGCTGGTGGGAAATGGGAAGAAGACTGTTCTGGGCCCCCTCCTTAAATGGAGGTTTTAGATCTCATGGGTCTGTCTCGCCCCACCCCCATCCCCTCAGTCAGAAGGTACACTCAGAGGGCACAGGGTACTATTGAGATGAGAGTACCAAGGCTGATTTAATCTTGCAAGATAATGAGATTTCCCAATAATGGGCTTCTTGGAGCGTGAAGGAGATGGAAAAGTCCAAAGTAGGACAGGAACCCTGATCTAGCACTGAGCATGAGCTGTATGGATAGGGAACCTAGCTAAATTTCATACCATCACTAGAAGACTCTGAAATACTCCTTTCTCTTCATTAGGAAGAAAGTAGCTTTGGTCAGTTTTTCTCTGGAAAAAGAGCTAGCAACAACATCTTCTGGGAATTGTAGAGAATTGTAGGCAGAGTGAGGTAGAGGAGGCTGGAGAAATGCATAGGGAATAGGTACCCCCTGCAAGAACTGCAGGTAGCTTCAGAAGGAGTGACTGCAGGCATTACCCGATGGAAGTTCTGGACAACTGCAGAATCAATCAATGAGCATTTATTAATCACCTACTCTATACCAAGTATTATGCTAGATACTAGAGATACAAATACCAAAGTGAGACAGCCCCTGCCATCAAGGAATTTATATTCTAATAAGGAGACACAACATATATAGAGGAATGGTGGCCAGGGAAGGGATTTTTGGTTGAGGAAGTCACAGAAATCGTAAGTAGATTCACAGGGCAATAGATTGTTAAGACCTTTCCTGTAGCAATGGTAGTATTGATTTGATCAAATGAGATAATAATTGTAAAGCACTCAGCACAGTGCCTGGCACATAGTAGGCACTTAAAAATATTTGTTCCCTTCTCCATACTATTCCCAAAGCAAGAGCTTTGGAAAATAGAAATGGTGATCATATAGCGTTGAGACACATGGCATCCCCAGTGTCCTGATGGATAGCTGGATGGTATAGGAAGCATGATCTAAGGGTAGACCCAGACTAGATATAGTAGATTAAGTAGATATATGGCTAGAAATAGTAGCTTGAGATTTCACCCACCCACCAATAAGGATAGTTCAATCCCAGGATGGAGTCCTAAAACTGAACGGATTAACTCCTTGAGATTATAGGGTAGGTCATGGTCTCTGGAGTTTTGTTTCTTGTAGGAAGAAGGAATGCCTGCAGGGCAACTCAGAGAGGGTGTTTGGACGTGCTTGAATAGAGTTAACCCTACGTAGGGCATTAAGGCTATATGTGTCTCTAGGGAACATTGGTAAGTTATATATATTTTTCATGCACTCTGTTCTGAGTTCCGTTTGTTTTTTTTTTGACCTCTAAACAGTAATGTACCGTAAATGTTCAACAATCAGCTCTCTGGAATTAAAGATTAATCTGAATTATTAACATTTTCTCCAACACTTTTAAAAATCTAGAATAGACAATCAACAAATCACCTCATCTGTAGTGTTTTCTGATTTCTCAGGTGTAAATTTTTCTCATTTTCCAAGATGGCTCTAGCACACCTCCGTCTGCAAATAACCTTTCTCTTCCATGAACTTTGCAAAACAGTGTGCTTACACAAGGATTCGGCGACAACAGACAGAATAGTGTACCATAACAGAGTTTTCTGGATGGGAACAACAAATCATAGAGGTAAGAAATCCCCCCAAATGTACCTGGGTCTTTCCTGGCACATGAAGCCAGTCTAATGGTTATAGTAATCATCCTTCCACGTTATATGTTAGTAAATTATTAGAACCAGGTTGTAGTTGAGTGAATGGTTTTGTTTACTACCCTGGCTGGTACTGATAGTTATAGTCAGTGTTCTGTTCATTGTGACGCCACTTAGCTGCCCTCACTCCAGACATAGGAGACAATTATTATGAAGGCACAGAGAGACAGGAGATGGCTTGTCCTTGTGAGAAACAGCAAAAAGACCAGTTTGGCTGATTATGGTGGGGAGTTGGGGTGAGGGAGCAATGCACAACATTGATGGAATAATAGATTGAGGCCAGGTTGTGAAGGGGTTTAAAAGAGAGAAAGAGGAATTTATGTTTTATTCTAGAGGCAATAGTAAGTCACTGATGTTGGCTGAGTAAAGGAGTGACATGTTCAGATCTGCATTTAAGAAATCATGCATTCGTCATTGTGGAGAATTGATTGAAGTGGGGGAGAGAGGAGGTAGCAAGGTGAATTGGGGGGGTGTTGCAATAATAACACTTCCTACCTCATAGAATTGTGAGGAAAAGGTCTTGGAAGCTTAAAACTCTGTAGAAATCTAAGTTATTCTCATCAGCATTATTATTACAGAGGGAGTTCAACCCATTTCTATTAGTCACTTCCAACCAAATGATTTCTGCCCACAGATTCTGTTCTCTATTGTCTCTGAGCAACGACTCAAGGATCACTCCCTTTATTGGAGTTGGAAGTACAAGACATTATTATGGTTTTCTAGTCTGTTACCATTTGCAACCCATGTTTTAAAAGGTATTTCACCCTGAGCTATTATTTTTAAAAATAATTCTTGAATTATTTTAGCTAAGAATTCTTCATTGCTAAATCTATTAGGCTAGTATGTCTTACTACAATATAGGTGAAATTAATTGTTGGTCACGGTTGTTATTCTTCTTTTTATTGGCCAGATATCAGTGTTCTAAGTAAGGAACTCTGTCTGCCAATGAAGACTGATATGTGCTTATAGTTTTAGAGATTAATAATAGCTGGTATTATGCACACCCAGAGATATCACTTTAAAGTCTGAAAAGTGGTTTATACGTGATCTGATTTATATGCATTTATCTGATTTGTGAGATAGTTACTACAGATACTATCCCCATTGTTCAGAAAGGGAAACTGAGAGTCAGAGAGGGTAAATGACTTCCTGAAGGTCACATCAGAGTAGGGGTTCTTAACCCAATTCCTCTAATTCTAGGGCTTACATTCTCTTGACTATAGCAGGCCGGCTGCCTTTTGGGCAGTTGGCCAAGATAGTTCAGTATATTTTAAGCATTCAGTTTGGGCTTTAGGAATCATAGATAACACTGGCTATTTCTAAGATTGCTCATTTCTCAAAAAAAATTTTCATTCATTCAATTAACATTTAATATTTTATTTCTTTATAGAACTGTATAGTGATTTCTATGTCTTGAACAAGCAACATGAAATGTATCTGGGCAAGCAGCATGAAATGGGTCCTTAAATCAATTTTTAAAGACAAATTCAATTGGATATGTGCCTGCCATCATGGTCAGATACCCCAGGACACTACAAATCTGCTTCTGGGGAGGATGTTCAAGGAGCATTCAATCTGGAATTTTGGAATCTTTTTGGAAGGCCAAAGTGACAGAGGAGAAACTCATGAAGGGCACTACCACTAGTGGAAGAAAGCAGGTGATCAGGGAGCTTGCTATGTTAAGCAATTATCCTTATTAACTAGATGTTAAGCTCAATTACATTTTAAAATGCTATATAGAAATCAGCTATTATTCAGGAGTATGTAAACTCGATGTAGACAATACCTTGAAGAAGGTGCTATTTTCATTTTGATTATCCTATCACCTAACTGAACTATCCTTTCCAAAGTTACCAAGGATCTCTTTTTTGTCATTGCTTTAAAGAAGTTTTTATTGATGTTTTGTTTATTATCACCATAATTTTCCCCAGTGCCCTTTGCCCCTCCTAGAGAGCCTTCCTATAAAACAGATAGTATTTTCAATGACAAAAAAAAGAAAGAAAAAGGAAAAAAAATCTGCACATCAATATATTGAAAAAAGTCTGAAAATGTGTGCAGTATACACCATTTATGGACCTCCCAACTCTGCAAAGAGGCAGGGTGGAAGTATCTTCTCATATCTCTTCTTTGGAGCCATGGTTATTCTTTATCATTTTGCAATTTTGATAGGGGGGTTGTTGTTGTTGTTGTTGTTGTTGTTGTTGTGTGTGTGTGTGTGTGTGTGTGTGTGTGTATGTGGTTATGATTTCCATTTACGTTGTTATAGTCATTGTATAAGACAGCTAAGAGGTATAATGGATAGATTGCCAGGCCTGGAGTCAGGGAGAATCATCTTTGTGAGCTCAAATCTGGCCTCAGATGCTTACTAGCCGTATGACCCTGAGCAAATCACTTAACCCTAGTTGCCTCGATTCCTCAGAGGCAAAATGAGCCGGAGAAGGAAATGGCGAACCACTCTAATATCTTTGCTAAGAAAACCCCAAATGGGGTCATGAAGAGTTAAATACAACCGAAAAATGAAAGAACAACAAAATATATATTCTTTCTTGGCTCTACTTACTTCACTCTGCATCATTTCAAATAATCTTTCCATGCTTCTCTGCATTTATCATTTCCATTGTTTCTTCCAGCACATTAATATTTCATTCCATTTATGTACACAATTAAGCCATTCCTCAATTGGTACATTACAAAAAGGGATGCTATAAATATTTCTGTATATATGGGTACTTTCTTCTTATCAATGGCCTCTTAGGGGGTATAAGCATAGTAGTGGAATCTCTAGGTCAAAGAGTATGGACATTTTAATCATTTTATTTTATGTAATACCAAATTGCCTTCCAAAATGATTGTACTAATAATTCTCAGCTCTGCCAACAATGTACAAGTATCTTCCCACAATCCCTCCAACTTTGACTATTCCTATCTTTCCTCATCTTTGCCCGTTTTCAAGGTGTGAGGTATCAATGATCTCTTAATTAGAACATCTAATGGTCTTCTCTCCATTCTGATTCTTCTTTGGCAACATCCTCAACTCCTCACTCTCATTTACCTCATTTACCCAATCCAATGCCAAATTTGTCATTTCTACCATCACAAACTCTCTTGTATCCATATCACACAGTCACCCCCTTAGTTCAGGCCATCATTGACTCTTGCTTGGATTACTACAATACCCTTTAACTGGTCTCCCTGCCTCAAATCTTTCCCACTTCAATCTCTGCAGCATTTGACCCTATTGAGTTCCTTCTTCTTCCTCTCTCTGCTTTTGGGACACTGCTCTTTCCTGGTTCTCCTTTCTTTCTGACCACTCTTCAGTTCCCTTTGCTGGCTATTAACCTATTATTTATCAATTAAGTACAGCTGTCCCCCAAGTTTCCATCCTGGGCCCCCTTCCCCTTTCTCTCTACATTATCTCACTTGGTGATCTTATTGGTTCCCAAGGATTTAGTTATCATATCTATAGATCTGATTCCCAGATCTATATAATCAGCCCTATTCTTTATCCTGGGATCTTGTCCTATTTATCACTATCCTCCTAGTCACCCAGGCTTACAACCTCCATGTCTTTGCAACTCCTCACTTTAGCTCATCCCCTCCCATCCATAGCCTTGGTTCATGCCTTCATCACCTCTTGCCTGAACTACTGCAATGACCTTCTAGCTGGCCTCCATACCGCGAGTCTCTCCCTACTGTAATCTCCACTAAGCTGTCCAGCCCATCGTCCATGCTGTAAGAAGTGAGGCCTCAGCAAAGTAAAGCAATGCTCACCAGGGCAATAGAAAGCCTAGAAACCCGCATGCCCTAAGATCAGCACAAACAATTGCTGTCAGGAACACTGAAATACTGGAACGTTTGGATTCTAACGATGCCACCAATTGGGTTATCACCCAGCCAGCATATAAAATTGTTCCTCTGAGTCTAAAAAATGGACAGAATGGCACATAGGGTTGCAGGTAGGCCCTACTTGAAAGTGTCATTATAGTCACCTTGATGTGGGGGACAAATGGAATGAGTGGCACTCTTCCAAGTTCTATTACCCCATGAATGCAAGAAAAATTGGAACAAATCAGAAGTATAAAAACACCCACCTATTAAAAATGCTTTAGGGAACATGGCTCTGATCACAAAAGTAGGAGGTCCACAAGTGAGCATGAATTAGAACATAGGCCTTACAACTTTCATTATGAACCATCACTATGTTGTGACAAAATTGAAAATGGACCTTATCAGTTATAGGTAAGGACTTCCTACTTATTTTCGTCCCCATGCCAAGTCACACAACAAATTATTACTCACAATAGCAGGGTAATCAGAAAATAATGTTGTCCCTAAACACAGATTAGATGAAATAAGAAGCAGAATTCAGGAATGACTAAATCTGAATAGGAAAAGTTTAAAAAGGATGAGAACATTTAAAATCTTCACTTGATGCAAACTACAGAAAGTATATAACAGAAAGGAATAACAAGATTACTGATAGAAACACCAGTGATCTCTCAAAGATTTTGAAAACGAAATGGGCATACTAAACTAAAATTATAAAAATGTATTTTTGAAGACTCGTGATGGAAAACGCTGTCCACATCCAGAGAAAGAACTATGGAATCTGAGTGCAGATTGAAGCATATTATTTTCATTCTATTTTTTCTTCTTTTTTTCTGATTCTTCTTTCACAACATGGCTAATGTAGAAATATGTTTAACATGATTGTACATGTGTAACCTATATCAGATTGCTTGCTGTCTTGGGGAGGAGCGAGGAAGAAAAATTTAGAACTCAAAATTTACAAAAATGAATGTTAAAAACTATCTTTACATGTCATTAGGGGGAAAAACAAAATATTGTTAAGAAAAAACATGTTTTTGAGTTTGAATTCAACTAACAGACCAATTATACCAAAAAAGAGTAATTCCAAAAAGCTCAAATTTACTACCAAGATAATGAATAAATGCATTCCCCCATAGCTTTTAAAGAAAATATAAAAACACTTCAGAACCTTGTTACTATGGTAAGAATTACAGGTAAGAACTATACCAATAAAGGAAAAGCTGGGTGGCACAATGCATACAGGACCAGGCCAGAAGTTAGGAAAACTCATCTTCATGAATTCCAATAGGGCTTTGGACACTTACTGACCCTGGTAAGTCACTTCACCCTGTTTGCCTTATTTTCCTCATCTGTAAAATGAGCTGGAGAAGAAAATGGCAAACCAGTCCAGCATCCTCAGCAAGAAAACCCCAAACAGGGTCATGAAGGGTGGGCACCGCCGAACAACAAACTGTTACCTGCTACTATTACCTGCCATGAAGTGGTGGACATGACTAAACAACAACCAACAGGAATAAAAGGAATGCTATCAATAAATTTCCCCCAGTGAAAGGCATCTAATGCCACCATGGCAGAAGTGACTTGAAAGAAATCTGTTAAAGATCGATGTAAAGTTAAAGGAAGATCCTAACAGTATACAGCTGGTTCACATAGTAGAAAACTTGAACACCATAATTGTTACTAAAGACAAGAAAGAGATAAGCCTGCAGAAAAGAATCTAATCAACTAAAACTCCTCAGAAATTCTAGATTCTCTTAATCAGCAATGGCATGCAAAAGTCAAAATGTTAAAGGAGTTAAAGCAGAACAGAGAACACAATTTAACATCAATCAAAAAATTTACTACAGAATCTCGAGATTAAAGGAATCAGGCAAGAGAGAATCCCTGAAGAAGGACATGAAAAATTACCATTCATCTAGGTGGTTATAAGAAGCCCAATACAATGAAAGCACAAGTTGAATCAAATGAGGAACATAAAACTTATACCCCATCAATCTAATAAATGGCAAAATAGGTGTATCGAGGGAGGTGGCTGAAATTCTAATATCTCCTGAAATTGTCAAGTGTCAGTATTGGTTAAGAGGCATTGCTGTTGACTCAAATACTTCTCTTTGTTATTCAGCCACCTCAGTGGTGTCCCATTCTTCAAGACTCCATTTGGGGTTTCCTTGGCAATGATACTGAAATGGTTTGTCACTTCCCTTTCCAGCTCATTTTACAGATGAGGAAACTGATGTAAACAAGCTTAAGTGAATTGCGCAGGGTCACGCTGCTAATAAGGATTTGAGGCCAGATTTGAATTCAGTCCCTCCTGGGTTCAGGGCCAGTGTGCTATCTACTGCATCATCTAGCTGCCACCTATATTTCTTAACAAAGGCATCATAACTCTGTTACCGAAAGATTAAAAACACCAATGACCACTCTATATGTAGGCCAGTTATGTATATATACACTTTATGCCAAGTATTCACAGCTCCTCTCTCTCTCTCTCTCTCTCTCTCTCTCTCTCTCTCTCTCACACACACACACACACACACACACACACACAATAAACATTTCAAGAAAACAATCTATTGGCTGAGGAACAAAAAGGATATGCCCAAAAGTCCTAGGTATGTTAAGAGCAATTTATTATCAATTCAGTAATTATTAAGCAAAATGTCTGAAAATGCCATGATGCTGATACTGCTTTTGCTAATTATTGTAAAGTCTTTGACTCGGTTCTGCATCCATGATTTATTCATATTCTGTTTTTGTTGTTCAGTCATTTCAGTTGTGTCTGACTATTCCTGACCCCATCTGGGGTTTTCTTGACAAAGATACTGGAGTGGTTTGCCGTTTTATTCACCAGCTTATTTTACTAATGAGGAAATTAAGGCAAACAAGATTAAGTGACTTGCCCAAGGTCACATAGCTAGTAAGTATCTGAGACTAGATTTGAACTCAGGTCTTTCTGACCCCAAGCCCAGCGCTCCATCCACTGTATCATCTAACTGTTCCTTATTCATATACTGAAACATATAAAATAGGCCCATGAAGGCTACATGGAAAACTGTTCTTTGTTTGAAACATGCCACCAAGGCAATAAAGTCAAAAACAATTGCTATAAAACATGGTGTTTTAAGGGAGATATTTTAAGTCTATTATAGTTTTGTCTGCCTTTTAGTCCATTATCATTGCCCCAAAAGAGAACTAAGTATAGTTTCCAAGTTTAAAAGAGCGTTATCAACCACTTATTAATCACTTGAGGCACAGAAGACATCAGCTATCCCGGCACACTGAAGAACACAGTCAATATGTCCTTCAGCTAATGGAATCTTTCTCCAGTTATATCAAAATGTCGTTTGGGCTCCTTAACTGCAAAAATCGCTCCTGTATGAAGGAAAGACAGAACCCAAAGGGGTTAAGCTTGAATACAGAGGCCGTTTTGAACCAATGGATGAAGGTGATAAAGGCAAATACATTAGTCTCCTCTAGGTAAGACACCAAGCAAAAAGATAGCAAAGAGAAAACTGTGGTTGCAAATGTTAAGAGAACTATTATCATTTTGAAATTGTTGTTCCTTCATTTTAGTCACGTCTGACTCTTTGTGACACAATTTAGGGTTTTCTTGGCAAAGATCCTGGAGTGGTTTGCCATTTCCTTTGACTGCTCATTTTATACATGAGGAAACTGCAGCAAACAGGGTTAAGTGACTTGCTCAAGGTCACAGCTAGTAAATGTCTGAGGCCAGATTTGAAATCAGGAAAGTGGGTCTTCTTAACTCTAGGCCCAGCACTGTACCACTTAGCTCAAGAGAAACATGTTCAGAGCAATTAAGTCTTTTTTATGATTTTTTTATTTATTTAATACATTTAGTCCCCAGTATTGACCTTCACAAGAGCCTAAATCACAAATTTTCTTCCCATCTCCACCCTCCCCCCCACTCCAAGATGGCGCACACTCTGGTTACCCTGTTCCCCAGTCAGCCCTCCCCTCCATCACCCCACTCCCCTCCCATGCCCCTCTCCCTTCCTTTCTTGTAGGGCAAGACAAACCTCCATGCCCTATTGCCTGTGTATCTTATTTTCTAGTTGCATGCAAAAACTTTTTTTTTTTTTGAACATCTGTTTTTAAAACTTTGAGTTCCAAGTTCTCTCCCCTCTTCCCTTCCCACCCACCCTCCCTAAGAAGTCAAGCAATTCAACATAGGCCACATGTGTACCATTATGTACAACCCTTCCACAATACTCATGTTGTGAAAGACTAACTACATTTTGCTCCTTCCCATCCCATCCCGCTTTATTGAATTTTCTCCCTTGACCCTGTCCCCTTTCCAAAGTGTTTCTTTTGATTACCTCCACCCCCATCTGCCCTCCCCTCCATCATCCCCCCCCCCCCCGTTTTGTCTACTTCCCTCATCTTTCCTGTGGGGTAAGATACCCAATTGAGTATGTATGGTATTCCCTCCTCAGGCCAAATCTGATGAGAGCAAGATTCACTCATTCCCCCCCACCTGCCCTCTCCCCTCCTCCCACAGAACTGCTTCCTCTTGCCACCTTTATGTGAGATAATCCACCCCATTCTATCTCTCCCTATCTTCCTCTCTCAATATATTCCTCTCTCATCCCTTAATTTGATTTTATTTCTTTTAGATATCTTCCCTTCATCTTCAACTCACCCTGTGCCTGCTCTCTCTCTCTCTCTCTCTCTCTCTCTCTCTCTCTCTCTATTTATATATATATATACACATATATATATATATATATATACATATATACACATACATATATACATACATACACATTCACTTATACATATATATACATAAACATATATATATATGCATATTCCCTTCAGCTACCCTAACACTGAGGTCTCATGAATCATACACATCATCTTTCCATGTAGGAATGTAAACAAAACAGTTCACCTTTAGTAAGTCCCTTGCAATTTCTTTTTCTTGTTCTTTTTCTTGATTACCTTTTCATGCTTCTCTTGATTCTTGTGTTTGAAAGTCAAATTTTCTATTCAGCTCTGGTCTTTTCACTGAGAAAGCTTGAAAGTCCTCTATTTTATTGAAAATCCATATTTTGCCTTGGAGCATGATACTCAGTTTTGCTGGGTAGGTGATTCTAGGTTTTAATCCTAGCTCCATTGACCTCCGGAATATCGTATTCCAAGTCCTTCGATCTCTTAATGTAGAAGCTGCCAGATCTTGGGTTATTCTGATTGTGCTTCCACAATACTCAAATTGTTTCTTTCTCACTGCTTGTAATATTTTCTCCTTGATCTGGGAGCTCTGGAATTTGGTGACAATGTTCCTAGGAGATTTCTTTTGGGGATCTATTTGAGGAGGCGATCGATGGATTCTTTCAATTTCTATTTTGCCCTGTGCTCTAGAATATCAGGGCAGTTTTCCTTGATAATTTCTTGAAAGATGATGTCTAGGCTCTTTTTTTGATCATAGCTTCCTGGTAGTCCAATAATTTTTAAATTATCTCTCCTGGATCTATTTTCCAGGTCAGTGGTTTTTCCAATGAGATATTTCACATTGTCTTCCACTTTTTCATTCCTTTGGTTCTGTTTTATAATATCTTGATTTCTCATCAAGTCACTAGCTTCCACTTGCTTCAATCTAATTTTTAAGGTAGTATTTTCTTCAATGGTCTTTTGGACCTCCTTTTTCATTTGGCTAATTCTGCCTTTCAAGGCATTCTTATCCTCATTGGCTTTTTGGAGCTCTGTTGCCATTTGAGTTAGTCTATTTTTTAAGGTGTTGTTTTCTTCAGTATATTTTTTCGGTATTTTTTTGGGTCTCCTTTAGCAAGTCATTGACTTGTTTTTATGGTTTTCTCGCATCCTTCTCATTTCTCTTCCCAGTTTTTCCTCTACTTCTCTAACTTGCTTTTTCAAATCCTTTTTGAGCTCTTCCATGGCCTGGGACCAGTTCATGTTTTTCTTGGAGGCTTTTGGTGTAGGCTCTTTGACTTTGTTAACTTCTTCTGTCTGTATGTTTTGGTCTTCTTTGTCACCAAAGAAAGAATGCAAAGTCTGAGACTGAATCTGGGTGCGTTTTCACTGCCTGGCCATATTCCCAGCCAACTAACTTGACCCTTGAGTTTTTCAGTGGGGTATGACTGCTTTTAGAGTTTAGAGAACTATGTTCCAAGCTTGGGTGGATGTGCTGCCACACCAGCACTCCTCCTTGCCCAAGAACCCCCAACCCAGACTGAACTTAGATCTTCAGCAGGCTCTTCACTCCTGCTCTGATCCACCACTTAATTCCTCCCACCAGGTGGGCCTGGGGCTGGATGCAACTGCAGCCGTACTTCTGTAGCTGTCCCACCTCCGCTTCCCCCTGGGGTGGTAGCCGAACCACGAACTCCTTCCACTCCCACAGCTTTTCCCACTAACCTTCTCTGTTGTCTTTGGTGTTTGTGGGTTGAAAAGTCTGGTAACTGCTGCAGCTCACTGATTCAGGGCGCTAGGGCATGCTCCGACTGGCTCCCGGTCTGGTTGGTCTGCACCGCTCATGCTGGGCTCTGCTCCGCTCCGCTCCACTCTGCTCCCAGCTCCATGCGGTATAGACCTCACCCAGAGACCATCCAGGCTGTCCTGGGCTGGAGCCCGGCTTCCCTCTGCTGTTTTGTGGGTTCTGCAGTTCTAGAATTGGTTCAGAGCCATTTTTTAATAGGTTTTTGGAGGGACTTGGCGGGGAGCTCATGCTAGTCCCTGCTTTCCAGCCACCATCTTGGCTCAATTAACAGTCTTAATGTACAATTTTGGAACAATGAAGTGGACCATAACAGATACGGAAAGTATTCTCACAAAAATCTTATATAATATTAATGAAACTGAACCAATCACTCTAAGAAAGATACATATTTCCTTGACAAAAGAGAGGAACAGGACTAATATTCTCAGATTATGTGATAAATGCATCAAAAAACCCTACAGAAATACTTTTAGAACGAGAACACAACACTTCTCCATGCATAAATGTATTAAGAACAACCTCTACCCCATTCAGGTTAGACTAGTTCTTTTTCCTCTAAAGGTATTAAAACTATCTTTAAGACTTAATTGGCTCAGGAGGCTAAAGCTGTTGCCATTGACGTGTTTCCTGGTGCCCTGAGTATAGAAGCCAGCCTATAAAGAGGTAGGAGTTTCATAAAGCAACACTCTGGCCAACACAGAGGCAAGGAAGCTATGCTCAAATGAATCAGTGCTGCATCCTTGCTCAGTATCTTTTCCATTCAAGTAGACCTTTTGTTAACTGCTTCAAGGTCTATAAGTATCTTACTTCATTTCATTCTCTCTTTTTTTTTTTTTTGAAGCAAAAAGTGACTTTTCCAGAGTCACACAACTTGTAAATGTCTGAGGTTGGATTTGAACTCAGATTCTCTTGACTTCAGGACCAGTGCTCTATCCACTGTACAATCTGACTGTCCCTTCTAGTTCTAACTCTGAAGCACCAGGCCAGCCTGAATCTGGCCCAGCTCATGACAGCTAGCACAGTAGGCAAGACTGAATTGGAATGGCCTTGAAGTCGAGGAAAGGCATTGCAGAGGAAGGTGAATGTCCAGTGAACCCTGTGGTTCTGCTAGAGTTTCTGGTGGTATTAACCATATGCCCTAAGGTATCTCTCATTGACTGGGAGGGGGGAGTGGTGCAGTAGACAGAGCACTGGAGTCAGGAAGACCTGAATTCAAATGTGACTCAGACACTTACTAACTGCATGACTCTGGGCAAGTCATTTAATCTATTTCCCTCGGTTTCTTCTTATGTAAATGGGGTTAAAAATAGCACTGACCTTCAGGTTGTTATGAGGATCAAATGGGAATAATTGTAATGTGCTTGGCACAGTGCCTGGCACATAGTAAGCGCCTTATTATTACTAATATTATTATCATTATCATGATCATTATTATTATTATTATTGTTATTAAAGAGTGAGCACTGAAAAACTAGATATTTATATATGAATGTGCTATGTATCTTTAAGAACCATGTCCTAAAGTTGAGAAATGCTGTAAACTGTTGTTTGTTGGATTTATATCATTTTTGTATCTAAGGTGACAGTCACCGTCAGGCCAGCCAGCTATGGTAGGCTTAGATCCTCTCTAACAACTGGAATCTTGTAGTTCTCTAAAAACCACAATTAAGGACCCATCTGGTGCATTCTATACGACATTTGAAAGGCTCTTAGGAGCGGCATTACTCAGACTCTTTGGGACATTTTGGTACAAGGCACTGGAGGAACGTACAATACTTGATCCTCCCCAGAAGCCCAGAGACCTTTCAAGGATTGAGGATATAGACACATGTACCAAATGTACTGCACATGATTTGCTGAGGGGGAGGTGAACTGCGTATGTTCCAAATTTTAAAAAGAGAGACCACTTCTGATCTCACTCCTCTGAACTATAATTCTCTTTATCCCTAGAATTTCCAATCAGGAGTATGTAAGGGGCCCCCAAGAAGTGGGCTCCAAGGCAGGCACTAACATAGGGCAGGGGGCTGCAGTAGCATTGAGCCCATACAGTGGAAACACCTGCAGATGTGATCTGCCTCCCCAGCACTGGTAGGCTCTGCCATAGTGGAGCCCTCAGGCCACAGTGGGCAGCAGGGGACCCCAGGAGTAGCTGATTCAGCAGCAGTAAAAGCCCCAGTGGCAGCAGGTGGCAGAATGGGCAGTGGTACAAACCCCAGAGGTGGCAGAGTGGGAAATGACCTGGGCTTAGTAGAGTGGGCACGGTCATGGGGAGTAACAAAGGTAGGCCCAGTGTACGTTTTGCTTATCATCATCCAGAACTCAGGGGGCCACTCCGCATTGCTGCTATATAGTGCCAGTAACCAATAACCAACTTTTTCCCAGGGAGATCTTAGAGGAAGAAGAGATGGACTTGCTGAGAAGTGATTTCCTTGCTGCTAACAGTGGGGAGATGGATTGTTTACTCAACCCCTACAGAGAAAGAGGGTAGTCTTTAAGGAGAGGCCTCTAAAGTGGTAAACATTTGGTGTTCTCTCTTCCATGTTGCTCCCAGGAAGGGGTAGGTCCTGACTGATGGGCAAGAGAGCACGGAGTGGGAGGTGATACAGCAAACCCTGGCACTAGAAGAGGCTTTATGATATTGCAGGCACAGGGATAATCACTTCTTAGCTACCTTACTCCAAATGAATCTGATTCATGATAAGCATCAGTGACCATGCCAAGAGTGTCATCATCTGTTCAGTGGCCCTTTGGTTCACGGTGATGCGCCCATTCAACACCATTTGCTTTGCATGGAGACCAAGTGAGAACTGCAAAATTTGGCATCACTCACCACATGAAACAGATTGTTAAAATCTGATTCAGTCCTTTGGAAGTGGGGAGGCAAGGTTTGGGATTTCTGATCCATGTTCTCCATATTCTTTTATTCTGCCATTACATTGCTTCTTGGTGTTTTATTGTTGTGATGATGGTGGTGGTGGTGATGGTTGTGGTTGTGTTGTTCTCTCTTTATATTTTAGTGTATATACATATATATGTACATATATGTATATCTATATCTATCTATTTACATATATATATATATATTCCCCTCTCTGATACCTATGCCAGGCTGCTCACATCCCTAAGATAAAGGTTTTCTAATAACAACCCTAAGACCATTCACATGGTGGAAGGTTTTGAAAAAGACCTCTAAGATCTTTCCACCAAGGGGGTGGATTGTCATGGGTGCAACATGTACTCCACAAAGGTTATGCTCCTTTTCCCTTAAATAGAATTAAAACTGTGCTTGAGACGTATGTGGCTCAGGGGACCTAAGCTCAGGCCAGGGGTGGAGAATCTGTGACCTCGAAGCCACATGTGGCCCTCTAGGTCCTCAAGTGCAACCCTTTGACTGACTCCAAACTTCAGTCAAAAGACTGCACCCGAGGATCTAGAAGGCCACACGTGGCCTTGAGGCCACAAGTTCCCCACCCCTGCCTCAGGCCATTGACATTTTTGGTGGTCTGAGTACAAAAGCCAGCCCATCAAGGGGCAGGAATTACTCTCTCTCTCAGGCTTGACTGGCCCAGGAAACAGGAAAATAATGTTCAACTAAGTTAATCCTGTATTCTTATAAGTATTTACATGCCAAGGCTAGCCAGCCTAAGTTCTCCTTTTGTTAACCGTTTGATGGTCTAAGAGTGTCTCATCCCAATTCTGAACCTGAAGCACCTGACCAACCTGAATCAGACCCATCCTACAACAAACTGTAAAAGCTGATAACAGGTGTATATCATTGGATTTATTGAATATAACCAAAAACCATTTACCTCCAAATAGAGGTTATGAAATTACTAAGATTCATGGGTGACAGTCAATGAACTCAGCCAACAATATATCAACGAAGAAACATCAAATGACTATATTCTGGAGATTTGTTTGTAGAAATGGAAGGGCTTATGAAGTTAATTCAAGACCAAATCATTGCCATCAGAAACTATGAAAGGATTATCTTCAAGCAGTCCGGACTTAGTGATCAATGTAGATCATGCAAGAAAATGGTAGAAATGAACCTTTGCATCATTGTAGGCTATAAAAATTTAGCCTCTACCAAATGTCTATCATGACATGTTCTGGGAGTTAGAATTATATATCATAAACTGAATTGGAGAAATTCCTATGCTATAAATATAAATTCCAAAATATACTTGAGAATTCAACCAAACATCATTGCAGATTAAACAGTTACCAATAATCAGCCTGATATAACATTAATTCATAAAAGCATAAGATTCTTTGAAGATGGTGATTACGTTAACTATACAGAGTCAGTGCTTAGCACAGTATGAGGCACATGGTAAATACTTAAGTACATTCATTCATTCAAATACAAAGAAATAGAGAAAAAAGCTAAAAAATTCTGACTCAAATCATGTGTTCTCTCAGTCAGAGCTTCACTGAGATCGGTGTAAGCAAATGAAATTGACTGGAGGAAAAAATTACTATAAACATATAGCATACTTAGATAATACTTCTCTCAAAATCTAGGGTCAAATACACAGTATCTACCAAACAGCATGAAGACCCCCAAGTTAATAGAGCGTTTTTGTCACGGTATCTAGACTATGAATGCATAAACATTTTATTAGGGAAATAAAAAAAGATTAAATTGTCTTTGTCTAAGAAGTACACTATGAGACTAATCAGATTAACAATAGCCATCATAACAACAAAGATTATAAATTCTGGATTCCAGTACTCTAGGTATATGGAAAGAAAAGCTTTGGAAACACGGGAATTTTGAGAAGATAAAAATCACGTAGGAAATAAGATGAAAGGTTTATCATTCTTATTTTCCTCTTTTCCTGCTGGAGTGGTGCTTAAGATGCTTTTATTAAATAAGATCTTATAAACAAAAAGTTTTATTCAATTACAAAAAGAAGAGTATTTAATATTAAGTAAAATAGCAGGATGGTGAATTGACCTAGGATCTTTTCTAACTGAACCAATATCAAAAAAGAGGAGTAGAATGAGGTAATAGGAGTTATTGTTATTTATTTATTATTATTATTATTATAGAAGCTAGTGGACGCAGCAGATAGAGACGTAGGCCTGGAGTCAGAGAGATGTGAGTTTATATTTGACCTTAGATGCTTACTAGCTGTGTGACTTTGGGCAAGTCACTTAACCCCTTTTGCCTCAGTTTCCTCATCTGTAAAATGAGCTGGAGAAGGAAATGGCAAACCACACCAGTATGTTTGCTAAGAAAACCCCAAACAGGGTCATGAAGAATCAGGCACAACTGAAACAATGGGACAAAAATTATTATTTGCAAGGAACTTAACCAGCTTCCTCTCAGAAGCAACTCTGATCTCAGCTTTCTTAACAGAAATCATTACATATCTCTTAGAGAACACCAGTGACCCCTCTAAATATAGGCCAACTGCATGAATGTGTACTTTATACAAAGTACCATATTTCCCCATGTATAAGATGCACCTTAATTTTAGGGCCCGAAATTTGGAAAAAAAATGTATTACACAAAGTTATTGAACTCAAGTTTTATTCATCTGCTCATAGCTTTCAGGCATCTTTTGGGTAAGTCTGGTGCACGTACGCATGCTTATTCCCTTCTGTTTTATGAACCTGAAGCACTCATTGTGTCCTCCTTTGAAATCAGTAACTTCTTTTTCATCAGCAATTCTTCTTGCCTCATGCTTCCTGAACCACCTTTGTGGACACAGGAATTCCAATTGCCCTTTTCTCTGCAATCCATTTCTTCAATTCCCTCTCTAAATCTGGCCATTTTGCTGACTTGCCTCTCATGGCCTTCTTCTGCTGTGGCATTTTCAGTAGGGTTTCTTCTTCCCATAGCCAGTCTTGGATTGTTTTTTTGGTTGGAGGAGGACCAAACTTACATTCAGCAGCATGATTTCCATTCACTTTTGCCAACTGCATCACTTTGAATTTGAATTCAGCACTGTATGAAAATCTTTTCTGAGCCATTTCTGGGCAGAATGTGGCAAAATGTAACCTAATATACCAGTAACAAATGCGAAACAAGGAGCGCAAAGACAAGTGTAAAAAAGCGAGAAATGCAAGTAAAAAAATCTACCACCATTGTATAAGACGCACCCAGTTTTTAGACTCCAAATTTTTCAAAAAAAGGTACATGGGGAAATACAGTATTAACAACATGTGTGACTAAAAAAAAATTCTACAAAACACAAGAAAACAGTATATTGTCCAAGAAGCAAAAAGAGCGTGCTAAAAAGTCCCAGGGGTGTAAAAAGCAACTTTGTTCTAGAATTACAAATAATGTAGCAAGGCTCCTTCCCAATATTTATAATTTTGAGAATTTAGCTTTAAATTTATAAGCATAAAAACTGAGAAGCTGAAATCTAGAATTTCTTATATTGGTTGTTACAATGTTATTGTTGTTCCTGACTAATCTCATGATGTGCTGGCTAGACAAAGATAACTTAATCTTTTTTTTTAATTTTCCCTAAGAAAAAGTTTATGCATTCATTCATAGTCAGGATACTATGACCGAAAACATTCTGATTAGTAACTTGGGGAAGTCTGCAGGCTTTCTGAAACTGTGTATTTGCTCCTAGACTTTCAGGAAAGAGTATCCAAGTATGCTGTAGTATTTATAGCAATTGTTTTCCCTGTTCTATTTCATCTGTTTTATGTTGATAGTGAAGGTGACTGAGAGGACAAATGATTTGAGACAGATTTTTTTTTTTCAAACTGGAAAGAACCTTCGAGACCATTTAATCCAACTCCATTTTACCAGTAAGTGATTTGCCCAAGATCTCGCAGTTAATGAATTTCATGGAAGTATAGACTTAAATCTGGAAGGGACCTAGAAGGTCATAGAGTCCAACCCCCTCATTTATAGACAAGGAAATGAACAGTAGAGAAGTAAGTGATTCACCCAGGGTTCAAAAGGTAATAATTATCTGAGGTAAGATTTGAACTCAGGTCCTCTTGACTCCAATGCCAACACTCTATACATCATGCTGATTCAGATCTCCGGAGTCTTAATATTTTCACTGCTGTGGCACACTGTTTTATCAATATGCTTATCTCACTACCTTAATCAATCAATAAACCCATATTAAACACCTATTACATGTCAGGTACTGGGCTAAAAAGAGGCAAAAGACAGTCCCTGCCTTCAAGGAGCTTACAGTCTAATTTGGTGGGTGGGGTAGGGGGAATACAAACAAATATATCCAAAGCAAGCTATGCACAGTCCTCCATGGGGTATAGTAAGTCAAGACAATAGGGGCAGCTGGGAGCCTGTACTTTGGATATCTCATGTTGCTGTGGGAACCAAGCACCTGAAGGCTGGGCAATAACTAGAGATAGAAAAGGAAGCAGGTTTTATTGGATAGCACACAAAAAGATGGGAAAGGTTCACATACAACCAGAATTTAACCCCTATCCCACCATCCACAAATGGAAAGGAAAGCTGGGAGGTTCCCTCGCTCTATCCACCCCTCCCTTCCCCACACATCCATACAGATACACATACATCCTTCCAGCCACCTCTGATGTTTACTTTTTTTTATAAGCCTTTAAAAAAAATTTAGGTTGTTTTTTCAACTAACAAAAATCCATTTTCTCTTCCTCTCATTTCCAACCCCCATTAGAAAAACAAAGAAAAGAAAGGAAAAGAAAAAAAACCCTTATAACAAACATGCATAGTTAACCAAAACAAATTCCTGCATTGGCAATGTCCAATAATATTTATCTCATTCTGAACCCTGAGTCCATCACCTCTCTCTCATCACTGGCCCTCTGGAATCATCCTCGGGCATCACATTGATCAGAGTTCTTAAACCTTTAAAAGTTGTTCGTCTTCACAATATTGTTGTTACATAAATTGTTCACCTTTTCTGCTCACCTCATTATGTATAAACTGTATCAGTTCTTTCAAATCTTCCCAGGTTTCTCTAAAACTTCACAGTTTCTTATAACTTCATCATTTCTCATATATGGCACAATAGTATTTCATTATATCCATATCCATATGCCATACTTTGTTCAGCCATTCCCCAGTTGATGAGCAACGCTTCAGTTTCCGGTTCTTTCCTACGACAATAAGAGCTTCTATAAATATTTTTGTATATTTGAATCGGTTTCCTCTTTCTTTGATCTCATTGGGGTTTTAGAAATATTTAAGTGGTTTGAAAAGCTACCATATGATTTTCTTCTGTCCCTTCACCCCTTTAAAGAGGAATGATGGCTGCAATTTTACAACACTCATAGCTCACAATTCTTTGGCACTTAATTTGCAGAACATTTTCCACATAACAACACTGTGAGAATCTTAATTCAAGTATTACTATACAGTTTGCACTGTCTATTTACGTTATTGTAGAACCAAGTGCCACAATTTTAAAAATTATAGCTTTGAATGGTATAAATTCAAATATATCGCTTCAGGTAATTCATTATTTGCACTACTTAGGACTTAACTGATAAGAAACCATCGTACAGATTTGGAAAGAGAAACTCAAAAAGGTTAAGTGATATGTATGTTTTGACACCTAGCAAATATTTAACAACCAGCTCTCTGGGGGAAAAAATGAATGCCCAACACACTTAAAAGTTTAATTTACATTATTCTCCATCACTTTCAGGAGTCTAGAGAATCAACAAAACATTAACTCCAATCCTGGTTTGTTGAATTTATTGATTCCTGAGGTATAAATACTCACACTGTAATTTTAACAGTTGGCTCCCTAACTGGTTTGAGCTGGCTCCAGCTCCAGTTAGGAAAGGCTGGAGACACCACTCAAACCTGGCTTCCAGATCAATGAGATTTCCACCAAGCTACCATCTTTTTTGATGAATATATGGCCAATTGTATCTACTGGCCCAATACAATTCTGGAGTTCTTACTTCAGGATTTGTTCCCTGCCTTTTGCAGACTAAGGTCCAGTTAAAAGATCCAGAGTCTAGATCCCATTGAAAAAATTGCTTAATGGGGCAGGTAGGTGGCACAGTAGATAGAGCACTGGGCCGGAGAGTCAGGAGGACTTGATTTAAAATGAGACCTCTGTCACTTGATGCTTAGTAGCTGTGTGACCTTGGGCAAGTCACTTAACCTTGATTGCCTTGCCAAAAAAAAAAAAGATTGCTTCAAGAGAGGCCCCTGTCTATCATGGTTTAAGACACTTTCAATCTAAGGCTGAACTTCTAGGCTAAAGGCTATCACTTTACCATAATTATAAGTAATCCATTTATAATAGGCAGATTTATGCAAAACTTCTATAAGTTGCTCACCAAATATGAGATGTGCTTGAAGATGGACACAAAAGTCCAGGACCATTTGTATTGTAAAATCTCCTGACAAATACATTTAAAACTATGGTAGGGAATAAAGTGGAATATTGCCATTCTATAAGAAACAGCACCTATGATGAACACATGCAAAGAAGCATCAAAAGATTTACAGGATCAGATGCAAAGTGAAGTGAGCAGAGACAGGAAAACAATGTCTGCAGTGACTGCAACAATGTAAATGGAAAGAACAGCCACAAGACAATTACAAATGGATGTTGTAAAATTACAAAGAGCAAGCATGGCTCCAAAAAAGATACATGAGAAGATATCCTTGCCCCGCCCACGCCCGACCCTTTGTAGAGGTGAGAGGTTCACAGGTGTAGAACTCTTGCATACATTTTCAGACTTTTAGGATGTATTTATTAGTTTTTCTGGGGGGTGGAGGTGTGGGGAGGTTGTCTTGGTTTTTTTCTTTAAAGATACTTTGGTAATGTAAAAAAAGATAAATAAAATTGTTTTTAAAAAGAAATGTATTTAGAACAAACTTTTTTAAAAAAAAAACCAACTTCGAAACTATAGCCACTGGCCCACTTATTGAAAATAAAATTCCAAGAAACATGTAAATAACCTGAGTAGTATTCTAATACCCCTGAGATATAAAAAGAATGGAGAGAAACATATTAGATAGCTCTGTGGGAGATTTATGATAAAACATGGATAAGAATCACACAAGGAGAAGAGCCAGAGGGGCTGGGATTTGCATTGGGGAAGGAAAGTGCCAGTTTCAAATTATTCAATTTTAGTTATTTTTTTTTGCTAGACCTTTCGTCAGATTTACTGATTTCATCTTCACATGTCAATACTTCCAAGTAGCAAAGATCTTAAACCCTTGAAAATGAGTTTTAAATGTTGTCTGTTCAACTTTTAACATCTTAAGAGCTCTGATCAATAAGATGACCTCCCATCATGATCCCAGAGTATAGGTGATGAAGCATTCTGTTCCACCTCCTGACAGACAATCGACTGTCAGGGTACAGAATAAAACATAGATTTTCTTGGACATGACCAACTCAGGGATTTGTTTTGTTTGATTATGTGCATTTGTTCCAAAGTTTATGCTTTTCTTTTTTTTTTGCCTAATGATAGAGGTGGGTGGGAGGAAGAGATAATTCATCTTGGTTCATTGAAAAACTAAAATATAATTTTTAGAATATTATTTGTTATATCTAGCAAAAAAATTTTTAATTATTTCTTCCCAAGCTTACCTAAGCTTTAGGAATAACATATCCAATGGAAGTTATTGATAATAATAATAGTTGTTATCATTATTAATAACTAGCATTTATATTGAAACTATTATGTGCCAGGCACTGTGATAAGAGCTTTACAAATGTTATCTAATTGGGTCCTCACAACAACCCTGGGAGGTCAATGCTATTATCACTCCATTTTACAGTTGAAGAAACTAAGGCAAACAGTAAGTGACTCGCCCGAGGTTATTACTCATCTGAAACCAGAATTGAAGTCAGATCTTCCTGATTATAGGCCCAGTGTAATCTACCGTGTAATCCACTAATTACCCCATTAACATTAATAAGTTACTAAAGCACCCTGGGTTATGCTTTGAATTTTTATTCATGTGTTTCCTCCACTAATATCCTTCTCCAATGCCTAATCATGGTATGGATGCAACCTGGGGGTTACAAAGGATCCAGAAGCAGATCTCAAGTTCTGTCAGGTCCTACCGAGCTGGAAAAGTTTCAAGTACCAGTCCTACTATAGCTCATCTGTCATCTGAGGCCTAATGCAGCTAAATTCAGGGACAGGTTATTCACCAGTTGATGAATTGTTTTAGTAATAGCACTCCTGAAGACTGAATGCTAGGGCATAAAGAGGGAGTACCAGTGAAATCATGGATCCTTCAGGTCAAGGGTTCTTAACCTTTTTCATGTCCTGGACCCCTTTTGGCAATCTGGTGAAGCTTATGGTCCCCTTCTCAGAATAAAGTTTTTTTTAAGTATATAAGATAAAATATATAGTATTTACAAAGGCATTCAATTTTATTAAAGTCTTGTTGTTAAAATGTTTTTATTTTTTAATTTAAATATTTTATTTTTCCCAATTACGTGTAAAAACATTCATTATTTAAAAACATTTTTGAGTTCCAAATTGTCTTCTCCCTCCTCCCCTCCCTCCAGTCTCCTACCCCATTGAGAAGGCAAACAATTTGATATAGGTTATGCATGTACAGTCATGCAAAACATATTTTCATGTTCATCATGTGAAACACAGAAAAATAAAACCAAGAAAATAAAGAATGTAAAGAAAAGTATGCTTCAATCTGTATTCAGACTCCATTAGTTTTTTTCCTCTGGAGATAGATAACACCTTTCCTTATAAGTCCTTCAGAATTGTCTTGGATCATTGTATCAGTGAGAATAGTTAAGTCATTCATAGTAGGTCATCACACAACCCTTCTCTTACTGTACACTATGTTGTCCTGGTTCTGCTCATCTCACCCTGAATCAGTTCATGTGAGTCTTTCTGGACAAAATGTTTTTACAAAACAAGAATTCATGGACCATGGATTAAGAACCCCCACACTCAATACTGAAGTATAAGAAATATTAAAATTATTATTGGTCCATTACTTTATTTTCAAGGTCAACTTTTTAATTTGTGTGTTCAATTTTGTTCAGTTGTGTCCAACTCTTTGTAACCCCACTTGGGGTTTTCTTGGCAAAGATACTGGAGTGTTTTGCTATTTCCTTCTCTAACTCATTTTACAAATGAGGAAACTGAGGTAAACAAGGTTAAGTGACTCACTTAGGGTCGCATGATTAGTAAATGTCTGAGGCCAGATTTGAACTCATGAACCACCAGGCAATCTAGCTGCCCCTCTCATTTGCATAGCTAATTGAAACTTTGTAGGGCTTGATTCTTCCCCCGATATTTTTTTTATATTTTTTAAAGTGGATTTTTGTTGTAACCAAAAAGCCTCAAAAATAACAAGAAATATTTTTTAAATATGTAGTAGAAACAGTATTATCTATTATACAATATACACTATATACAAATGGACTCACCTTTATGGTATGACACAAAATAGTTTAAAATTCTTGCTATAAGTAAAATGAAAAGAAAAAACTCTAGATTCCATATTTGAAGAAATAATTGAAGAAAACTTCTTGGGGGTGTCCTTTGGGACAGAATTCATCAGATGTCAGCATGGAGAAATTTTTTAAAAAATCAAATCTTGAAGGCAACTATCAAATTTCAAAATGTGTTAAAGACAAAGGCATATTCATTTGCCAAAAAATTACTTAATTTTTTAATTAGTTATCAAGCAAAATGGCAAAGAGGACAGGAAACATCAGAATGAGTGACAGGACAAGATATAGTAATGATAAGAAATTTCACCTATCTGGGGCATCTGTTAACTCTGCTAAAAGCAGATTAGCTGAAAAATTCTTGACTTATCTTGCGGGTAATTTCATTCTTCAAATGGTAGAAGAAGTAATGAAGGAAAATGTTATCGTTCATTTGATTGTGACCAACAGGGAGCAACTAGTTGACAAAATGGAAATGATGGGAACCTTAGAAGGAAGAGATAGCTTCATCTTACAATTCTTGATAGATAATGAAGGAAATTCTGAATGTAGTCTAAAGCTAAGCTCAGGCTTTGGGAGAATGAATCTAATAAGATGAAATTTTTCAGTGTAAAGTCCTACACTTAGGTTTATGAATCAGTCTGATCAGATTAGGCCTCTTCTCTCAGAGGGAGACTGGGGACACAGACAGAAATGGTGAGGATGATTGATAAGTCCATAAGTGTAACCCACCAACTATGAAAGGAATTTTACTAACCCCCGTATGCATATATCCTTATCTAGCTACTAGATGCCTAGGATGGTTCAGGGGATAGAGTGCTAGATTTGGAGTCAGGATAACCTTAGTTCATGGAGCACTAGCACTTCTGGTATGAGGGCTTGCTGAGCCCTTTTCAGTACTTTTTATCTATCGTTGGTATCTACCTGGCTCTCAACTCTTACCTCTGGCTCCAAGAAGGTGTAGGATGTGCAGCAGTACTTCTCAGCAGATGGGCTAAACTAGGCTGAGGGCAACCAACAAGCCACAAACCTGTTGGTGAGTTAGAGAGATGTCTACCCCAAAATGTGAACACTTCCACCAACAGAATGGATGGAGGAGGACAATTTGTTCCTGTGGCCATTAAGGTGACACTGTGGAGCACTTAGAGCTCAGACAGGCACCAAAGAAGTCAAGGGCATCGACTGTGTCCCAGGCCATCACCATTCATCTTGGCTTTTGTCCTGCCACTGAACTTCAATGACTCTGGAAGAGAAAATGAGGCTGACACAGCTCTGCCTCACTTAAATCCAATGCATGAGCAAGTCAAGACATCACCCTGTGATGTCACTGGTCCTCTTTGAAAACAAAGAAGAAACAACAACAACTCATGTTCAGCTTCAGTTTCTTCATCTCTAAAATGGAGATAATATTTATCCTACCTCCCTGGGGTCTTGTGAAGATCCAGTGAGTTAAAAAAACATTAAGAACTTACAAACCTTAAAGCTCTATATAAATGCAAGCTATGGGACCTACTTGCCCTACGCAGATTTATTAATAAAGGGCTTCAACTCCTTTTGTTTTCCTGAGCACAAAACAATGTAAACTCCAATATTTACAAACCAATCAAGTTAGCTCAAAGTCCTAGTTAAGCTGATCATCACTTGTTTGGACTTCATGTGTATTGAATCATGTCCTAAGTCATGACAAAAGAGAACTGGGTCTCTATGTCACAAATCAGTCCTTGTCTTCCCCATAAAGTTATTCCTTCTACATCACAGGGGTTAGGGACACGGCGCCCCCAGGATCTGGAAAATCTACATAAAAGTTTTTGGCCCTCTCTTCGTACCACAGAAGAAGTCTGAATTGTTATGGTACTAAAAGATTGTTATATGATACTGTACACATATTTTATGCATTTCTGAATTTCTAAACTTTTTCTGTATCATCTGCTGGCCTTCACGTGTCGTCTGCAGCTTCCACAAAACTCCAAAAAAATTCCCATTTAATTTCTTATGCAGAACTGTGATTTATCAAAACCCCAATGGGGAAAGTTTTGATATGGAAGAGACAACTGTATCTTTCTATTTTTAATGTCAATATGTATTTTAATGCCAATCAATATCATCTAGGTAAATCCCTCTGAGCATGAGCGTCCTTCTCATCTTCATATCCAAATAGACCATTGTGGTTAGGACATTTCATCACTAAAGGACTAGGGTGAGGGTCAGTAGTTCATGTTAAAAGGGACTTCGGGTTTCAGTGGCTTATAAGCTCAATTTGAGCCTTCAGTGTGATATGGAAACCAGAAGAGCTAATGTAATCTTAGCCTGAATTAATTTCATGCAATGTGTCTTAACAAGAGACTTTGAGAGAGGTGTTCTGCCCTGGTCGAACTGTATCTCAGATATTTTGTTCAGCTCCGGGCATCAAGTTTTAGGAAAGACACTGACAAGTGGGAGCTTGTCCAGAGTAGGGTAGTCAAGTGTAGTGACGGGATAGGAAAGCATGCTATATAGGGATCAGTTGAAGGAAGTGGCTGGGATTTATTCTGCAGATGTCTTAGGGAGAACATGAAAGGTCCCATTTTAGTATTTGAATGGTCTCTTCATGTTGAAGAGAAATTAGATTTGATTCATGTGGCTCCAAAGGACAGAAATAGAAGAAAGAAGAGAAAATTGAAGAAGTAGATTTAACTTCCGAGTAATTAGAGCTGTGCAAACAAGTGGAATGAACTTCCTTGAAAGACAGTGAGCTGCCCATCACTAGAGTCCTTCAAACAGAGGCTGGATCAATCAATCAAGAAGAATACTTACTATGTGCTAGGCATTTTGCTAGATACTGGGGATGGGGATGATGACCTTTTGTTAGAGATATCATAGAGGGGATTCCTACTTAGTTATGAGTCAGACTAGGTGAACTATGAGATTCCTTCCAACTCAAATCATGCATGGGTGACTTGTTAAAGGTTCAAAGTTATTACATATTAGAAGCAGGAGTCAAAGCAATTTTCCTTCCTCCCTTTGCAGAAATAGGGAAGAATTCACTAGTGTCAAGCATTCCATAGAATGTCAGATTTTTTTTCAATGTGTTGATTGGGGCTGCTGAATTTTTTTGTCCCTCTTCTCCCTCTTACTTTTAAAAAAAACTTTTTTAAAACTTTTTTTCTTTTAAAAATTTTTGTTACAAAGGAATAGCTCTCTGGGAGGAGGAAGACGGTGAGATATACAAGGGGAAATATAGGCAATGTAAAAAATGCCATAAAATCCATTTTTTTGAATCCAGGTTTTCCACTATATCGTGAAGGAGAAGCATGATTATCTCTAGGCACATAGATGCACTCTACAGAGGATATCCAGAGTTAGGGCTTTGTCTCTGTCACGTTCTCCAGCAATTGTCTAGAAGGGAAGAGGACAGACAGGAAACAAAGAAGACTGTAGAAATGATTCCAAGAAAAGAGTAGCAGGAGAGATATATTTTCAAAATTCCTTCTCTATTATTTTAATAGAGAAATTTTGCCATGTAATACGGAAGCTAGCTCTAATAGACTTGCTAGAGCCCATTGACAAATTTTCAGTGCGAGCATTTATACCTTGGAAATTCACAAATATTACAAATAAGGACTCGCTTAATTGTTTCAATTGTCTAGACTTAAGAAAATGATTGGAGAAAAAATGTTAATGTATTTTGAACTTAAAAGTTGTCCATATACTCCCCATTCACCCCCCCCGTCGAGTCAGATTTAAACATCTATCAGCACATCCCTGGTGGGAACCCTTATTTTTCTCTAGAAATGAAAGAAAAATATTTAACATTAGTAACCTCTTTTCTTACCAGGTGCATATCCTGAGGAAAACCATCAGTATGTGAAAAGCAATTACCCTTCCATTCCTGTCAGGCATTAACCTAGAAAAGACCAATGATTGGTAAAATCCAGTTAATTCTTTTGCAAATACAGGTAGACATAGGGTAGATTCCTCCGGAACCTAAAAGGGGGAGAGAAACCATCAGCTTTCAGTTGTCTTTGTCAGTAATTGAAGGAACTAGTTGGAATAGTTGATGCTCTCTGGGATGGAAACATCAATGCCCCCATTACATGGTCCTTGAAAAGGTCCCTCTGCCCCAAAACTGAGTTTCCTTGAGAAAGAGAAGAGTATTTCCCCATCTTTCTTTCCTTGGCTTTCATTTTGCTTGTTTTTTATTTTGTTTTTGTATTCCTAGCACCTAACAACAATGCTTACACTTAATGCATACTTATTGCACTGGATTGTCAAGTCCTAAGGCAAGTGTACCAAACACCCCTGACTTCCAAGTTGGATGGTTTGTTTTCATTGATTCAGTTTCAGCCAAATCTAGTTAGAGAAAAGACAACCTGCACAATGTGGATAAATGTTGAATCATTCTTTCACAACTCAACAGTAATTTGTGCCTGGGAAAAAGGTGGCGTTTCTAACCACAGTATTGTTTTAATTCAATTCTTTACCTTGTTAAAGAACTACTCTCAGTAGGTACAAGGCACATACTGTGCTAGGTTCTAGGAATAAATGAAAAAAAAAACACCTAACAGACCCTGGTTTCGAGGAACTTACATTCTACCGGGGGAGTATAGCACGTACATAGGTAAATAAATGCAAGGTAATTTGGGAAGGAGAGGGCACTAACAGCAGTAGGGTTAGAAAAAGCTTTATAACAGAGGTGACAAATAGAACTGAGCCTGGAAGGATTGTGAGAGATGACGGGGGGGGGGGGGGGGGGGGGTGGGGAGGGAGGAATTCTTTAAAGGCATGGTGGACAACTTGTATAAATGCAAAGAAGGGGTTAGAAGGTTGAATTCAGGAAACAACCAGTAGCCCAGTTTTACAGAAATGTACAAGTCATAAATGGGAATAATGTGGGGAGAAAAACAAAAAAAGGTAGCATCTGTGGCATCCCACTCTCACAAATGGTGTTGCCAGAATAACTACCATAGGTATAAGTTCTATGGTTCCACATCCACTCAAAAAGAGCTTATGAGCCCCCAGCAATGTGTCTACTTCTTCTCTTATCACAACTAATTCAAAACAAAGGCATTTAATAAAATTGTATAGCAAGATTTCCAATTGAACATCCCTCTCCTCCCCTCCCCCATAAACTCTCTCACAACTGTACAGGCCATCAAGGGAGAGAGTGAAGAAGCATATACATCTATCCCTTCCGTATTGCAGGGTGTTAGGAGTGCAGTGCCCCCATGATCTGAAAAATCTGCGTAGAAATTTTTTGGCCCTCCTTTTGGACCAGAGAAGAAGTCTCATTTTTTTTCTTTTTCTTTTATGAAGTATTTACGGTACCTTATTATAAAATTTGGGTTGATATTATACAATACTATATGTATATTTATGAGTTTCTGAATTTCTTGGGGTTTTGGCATTTAAGACTTTTATTATTTAATATTTTAGTTTTCAGCATTGATTTCCACAAGATTTTGAGTTACAAATTTTCTCCCCATTTCTACCCTCCCCCCAGCCCAAGATGGCATATATTCTGATTGCCCCTTTCCCCAGTCTGCCTCCCTTCTGTCACCCCAATTCCCCTCTTTATCTCCTTTCCCCTTACTTTCTGTAGGGCAAGATAGATTTCTATACCCCATTGTCTATATATCTTATTTCCCAGTTGCATGTAAAAAACTTTTTTCGAGCATTTGTTTTTAGAACTTTTAGTTCCAAATTCTCTCCCTTCTTTCCTCCCCACCTACCCTCCTTGAGAAGGCAAGCAATCCAACATAACATAATAGTCATGTTGTAAAAGACTAACTATATTTCCCTCCATTCTTTCCTGTCCCCCTTTATTCACTTTTCTCCCTTGACCCTGTCCCTTTTCAGAAGTGTTTGCTTTTGATTACCTCCTCCCCCAATCTGCCCTCCCTTCTATCATCCCCCCTCTCTTATCCCCTTCCCCCCTACTTTCCTGTAGGGTAAGATACCTAATTGAATGTGTATGTTATTCCCTCCTTAAGTCAAATCTGATGAGAGCGAGATTAACTCATTCCCTTTCACCTGCCCCCTCTTCCCTTCCAATAGAACTGCTTTTTCTTGCCACTTTTATGTGAGATAATTTACTCCATTCTATCTCTCCCTTTCTCCTTCTCCCAGTATATTCCTCTCTCACCCCTTAATTTTATTTTCTTTAGGTATCATCCCTTCATATTCGACTCACCCTATGTCCCCTGTCTATATATCTGTATCTAGATATATAGATAGATTCCCTTCGTCTACCCTCATACTGAGAAAGGTTTCATGAGTTACAAATATCTTCTTTCCATGTAGGAATGTAAACAAAACAGTTCAACTTTAGTAAGTCCCTTATGATATCTCTTTCCTGTTTACCTTTTCATGCTTCTCTTGATTCTTGTATTTGAAAATCAGATGTTATATTCAGCTCTGGTCTTTTCATCGAGAAAGCTTGAAAATCCTCTATTTTATTGAAAATCCATATTTTGCCTTGGAGCATAATACTCAGTTTTGCTGGGTAGCTGATTCTTGGTTTTAATCCTAGGCCCTTTGATCTTCAGAATATCATATTCCAAGCCCTTCAATCCCTTAATGTAGAAGCTGCTAGATCTTTTTATCTTCATTGTGTTTCCACAATACTTAAATTGTTTCTTTCTGGCAGCTTGAATTATTTTCTCCTTGACCTGGGAACTCTGGAATTTGGTGACAATATTCCTAGGAGTTTTCTTTTGGGGATCTTTTTCAAGAGGCAATTGGTGGATTCTTTCAATTTCTATTTTACCCACTGGTTCTAGAATATCGGGGCAGTTTTCCTTGATAATTTCTTGGAAGATAATGTCTAGGCTCTTTTTTTTTTTGATCATGGGTTTCAGGTAGTCCAATAATTTTTAAATTATCTCTCCTGGATCTATTCTCCAGGTCAGTGGTTTTTCCAATGAGATATTTCACATTGTCTTCCATTTTTTTTCATTCTTTTGGTTCTGTTTTATAGTTTCTTGATTTCTTACAAAGTCACTAGCTTCCACTTGCTCCATTCTAATTAAGGTAGTATTTTCTTCAGTGGTCTTTTGGACCTCCTTTTCCATTTGGATAATTCTGCCTTTCAAGGCACTCTTCTCCTTATTGGCTTTTTGGAGCTCTTTTGCCATTTGAGTTAGTCTATTTTTTAAAGGGTGTTGTTTTCTTCAGTATTTTTTGAGTCTCCTTCAGCAAGTCATTGAGTTGTTTTTCATCGTTTTCTTGCACCACTCTCATTTCTCTTCCCAATTTTTCCTCTACTTCTCTTACTTGCTTTTCCAAATCTTTCTTGAGCTCTTCCATGGCCTGAGACCAATTTCATATTTTTCTTGGAGGCTTTTGATGTAGGTTCTTTGACTTTGTTGACTTCTTCTGGCTATATGTTTTGATCGTCTTTGTCACCAAAAAAGACTCTTGAGTCTGAGTCCTTTTACACTGCTTGCTCATGTTCCCAACCAAGTACTTGACCCTTGAGCTTTTTGTTGAGGTATGACTGCTTCCAGAGTAGAGAGTGCTTTGTCCCAAGCTTCAGGGGTCTTGTACTGCTGTTTTCAGAGCACTCCTTTCTGCTGGGTAGCTACCAGGATTCCCTCTCCACAGTCACCACAAGCTCTGCCATACTAGCACTCCTCCTCCCCCAAAAACTGCCAGCCAGGACCCAACCCAAATCCAAGCAGGGCAAAGCCAGAGAACTCTGCCTCTGGGCCAGCAAAGTACTCCCTGCACTCCTGCTCTGATCTGCAGCTTGATTTCTCCCAGCTTGTTGGCCTGGGGCTGGAAGCTTTATGCTGCTACAGCCACACCACCTCCACCGCCCCTGGGGCTGGGGCTTGACTGAGCATTTCTCTCAACCCAGATTCAGCAGTTTTCCCACTGACCTGCTCCTTGGTCTCAGGCATTTGTGGGTTGAGAAGTCTGGTAACTGCTACATCTCAGTGATTCATGGCCCTGAGGCCTACTTCACAAGATCTCCTCCTTACCTGGTCTATCCTGGCAGGGCCCATGCTGGGCTGCACTCCACTCCCAGTACGGTGTGATAGACCCTTCCCAGTGACCATCCAGGCTGTCCTGGGCTGAAGACCTGTTTCCCTCTGTTATTTTGTGAGTTCTGTAGCTCTAGAATTTGTTCAGAGACATTTTTACAGATGTTTAAAGGAATTTGGGGGAGAGCTTAAGCGAGTCCCTGTTCTCTAGGTGCCATCTCCACCCTGGAGTTTCTGAATTTCTAAATTTTTTCTGTGTGATCTGCTGGATTTCACATGTGGTCTGCAGCTTCCATTAAAGTCTCCCCAAATTCCCATTTAATTTCTTATAGCAACCTGTAATATATCAGAACAGTGATGGGGAAAGTCATAATATGGAAGAGATAACAACAGATCAAATACAAGGGGACTATAGGGGGGAAAAACATGTAATGGGACAAATTGTCCCTCCAACACTATAGGACCCTTGATGTCTTCTAAAGACATCCTAAATATATATAGATATATAGATATGTGTATGTGTATATATATATATATATATATATATATATATATATATATATATATGCTTCTGTGTGTAGATAGATAGATAGATGGATACATGGATAGAAAGATGGACTGGTAGATGGATAGATAGAAAACAAAGAAAGAAAGAAAAAGGAAGGAAAGAAGGAAGGAAGGAAGGAGGGAGGGAAGGAAGAAAGGAAGAGAGAGAGAGAAAGAAAGAAAAAGAAAGAAAGAAAGAAAGGAAGGAAGGAAGGAAGGAAGAAAAGGGGACTGGTAGATAGATAGATAGGTAGGTAGGTAGATGATATACTTCTCCATCTCTGCTGGGCATGTGGCTCCCACTCTTGGGCATGTTACTCAGGCTTGTCTCTTCAAGTCTCAGCTTCAGTCTTCTACAGCATGGTGGCTATGTCCTTTCCCCCGAAAAAAAGCAGGCAGACAGCTCCTTTAGTCATAGCTTCTCCATCCAGTCAACAAGAGGAGCAAGGCAAGGGTGCCCCCAGGCCAAGATTAGGTCTTACTTGGGTGGAGATCTAAACCTTCTATTACAAATAACTATAGAGTTAATACTCCCTCAAGCTCTCAGTATCTTTCTGCTTTGGTGCAAAAACATTGGTGCTAGAACAAAAGGTAGGCTAAGGAGTTCTCTATCCCCCGGTCTGAATTTCTGTCTCTTGTGCCTGTCTGTCAGAAGCAGATCCTGAATGTTTTGATGCTATATTTTGGCCAGTGAAGACCTAAATCTCTTTACATAGACTTATGAAGGTAAACAGAAAGCAGATTGGTGAGGGACTTAAGTGACAGGCTGAGGAGTTCGTATTTTATCTTATGGGCAAAAGGAAACCACAGAGGGTTTTTTGAGTACAGAAGTGATATGACATGGTCAAGACCAATGTCTTAGAGAGTTATTTTTGTAGCTGTATAGAGGCCGATTGGGAAAGAAGAAAGGCTAGAGATGGGAAAGAACAATTAGTAGGCTAACAATATTTAATCCAGGTAGGAGGGGATGAATGCCTAAAGGTTTATTGTTGAGCATTAAAATTCATCTAACCACCAGGGGGCGTTGTGAGCAAGGGCAGGAGCCCTCTAGCTCCAAGGAGTGAGATTTTGGCAACAACCCTGCTAGTGTTGCCGCATGTACAGTCAGAGTTCTCTACCTTTGAACCATAAATAGCACTTGCACAAAGACCCCACCCCACTTGGGCAGCTACAGAGGAAGCCTGCAACTCCAAAGTGCCCTTGGGCTAAAAGTATTTGACTTTTCTCCTCCTGCCCTCCCCTTTCCCATTACCCAGTTAATAAAAGACTCCCACACTGCATCCAGGGCCATCTCCAGTCATTCTGATCTATATCTGGCTACTGGACCCAAATGGCTCTGGAGGAGAGAGTGAAGGTGGTGACTTCGCGCAGCCCTCCCTCATTTAAATCCAATTCACTTACGTATCATGGCATCACCTCACCGAAGTCATGGTCTTCTTTGAGAACGGAAGGACAAACAACAATAACCCAGTTAAAAAAAGAATAATTCTGAGATTTGAATAGTCTTTATTAAATCCCCTTATTCTTGCTAATTGACTTGACTGTACCAAAATCAGAGTTTGAGGAAAACAAACCCAATCTCCTCTCCTCTTCCCACTGGGATCTGACTTGCCCCACTTTCTCAATCCTACTCTTGCACATTCATTAACTAGTAGATGCTCATCGAGTTTTATAACAGCAGGTTAAATAGTGAAGACATGAAAGTAAACTGTCAAGAAAACTGAAATTCCCCCATGCTAACTACATGGACAAAGAGCAAAGAATGGACGAAGGGAAGAGAAGGAAAAGAAGAGATTGACCAGCAAATGGAAAACAAAATTCTTCTCCCTGCATGGATGAGGGAGGAGGCAAAAATAGTCAATAGTAAGAAAGAAAGTTGCTTTTAGATAGGCTGATGTTTCTCAGTCACCCCTAGAGCCTGCAGGTTATCATGTTATTCCTTCTTGTCCAGGTCTAATCAGTAACTCAGCTCCCAACCCAGTCTCCTCCAGTCTACTCCACTCCTGGCCATCATTATGTCAGGAATGGAATCCCCGGGACAACTATCATCTATCAGCTACTTCCCTCTGGCTGCCCTCTTGGCTCTCTCCAAAGGTCCATTCAAGGTCAAGAGAAAGACCATAAGAATCTCAGTTTCTGGGTAATCTGCCTAGCTAACAGGCAAATACCTTGCTCACAATATTCCCATGGAAATGATTTGGTGTATAGGGTATATACTACTTTTATTGTACTTCTGCATTGTATGAGTACATACCAGTTGACAAGCACTTTATTATTAGCCCACCAATGCTTATCCGAGGCACAGTACACTTTCTTCCTTCCTTTCTTTTCTTTCTTTCTTTCCTTTTTCTTTCTTTTGTCTCTCCCTTTCTTCATTTGTTCTTCCTTCCTTCCCTTTTCCTTCTCTCCTTCCTTTCCTTTTTTAACTCTTCCCCTCTTTTTCTTCCTTCCTTCCTCTCTTTTTTCTTTCTTTCTTCTTTTCCTTTTTATTCTTTTCCCTGCCTTCCTCTTCCTTCCCTCCTTCTTCTCTCTTCCTTCCTTCTTTCCTTTATTCCTTCTTTCCTTCCTTCTTTCCTTCCTTCTTTCCTTCCTTCCTTCTTTTCTTTCTTGACATGTAGGTGACACAGTGAATAGAGTGGCAGGCCTGGAGTCTGCCACTCAAATTCAACCTCAGACACTTGCTAGTTATGTGATCCTGATCACAATATTTAACCTCTGTTTTCCTCAGTTTCCATATCTATAAAATGAGGATAATAATAGCACCTACCTCCCAGGGTTAGTTTGAGGATAAAATGAGATAATATTTATAAAGTACTTAGCACAGTGCCTTACATAAGTAAATGCTATATAAATATTACCTATTTTTTCAAAACTATGTCCTCCCCTTCCCACTTTCCAAATAGACCTTCCTTTTACGTTTTGTTTTCCCCTCTTGGTATCCTCCTTGAGGGCAAGGTCTATTTTGCTTGCATATATGTATACACCCAGCACTTAGTACAGTAGCTGGCACATAGTAGATGATTAATAGATGCTTTTTTATTCATTCATTCATTCTTTTGTTCCTGTTAAGACCTGGGAATGAACCAGGTGGTGAAAATGGTCTCTAAAGGAGTTGAAATGGACCCCTCACTGAAGAATATCCCTTTTATTTTACTCTGTCTGTGACTGATTTGTGGGGGTAGGGAGGGATGGTGAATGTTCCGCCACTCTGTCATAGAATTCATTCATTGCCTTGGAAAAAAATGAGGTGGTGAATCAAGTGTGGAGTTCAGACCTTGCTAGAAGCAGTGGGCTGCTGGCTTCTTGGAGAGTTCCTTTATGTTGTAGTTTTTTCAAGGTCTGATTTCATGCAGGAAACATACTTTAAACTACAATGTGAATGTGCTTTCCTTTTAAGTCACAAGAATTTCAGAAGGAAATGAGAATCCCCTGGAAAATAGGACCCTAGTTTAATTTTGAGATGTTCCTATAGCAAATTCTATGTGAATGATTTCACTGTTTATTCCCTGGACTGAAGAGAGGAACCTGGGTCAAGATGCTAAGTGGTAGGTACTTCTGCATATAAGGAACTTTCTATACAATAACATTGTATAGAACATTGTAGCAATAACATCAATTTTTTGTATTTGCATGGGGTGAGGGGAAGGAAAGAGATTGGTACGTAGCATCTCCTCTCTTCTTTTGGAGGAATCCAAGTAGGAAAAAAAGGACAGAGGTCAACTCTGTTAGAGGGGATTTAAAGGTAGGGGTTGCTGTGGTAAGCACCAAATAACATTACAAAGAATGGAATAAGGGGCAGCTAGGTGGCGCAGTGAGTAGAGCACTGGCCCTGGAGTCAGGAGGACCTAAGTTTAAATCTGGCCTCAGACACTTGATACACTTATTAGCTGTGTGACCTTGGGCAAGTCACTTAACCCCAATTGCCCTGCCTTTCCCCTCTCCAAAAAAAGGAAGAATGGAATAGATTATGTTTTAACAGACAAAAAAAGACTTGTTGTTTATGAGGGGATTATTTCTGAGGCAACTGCTTATGTACACTCAATCCAGAGTTGTCAACTGGACCAAACCAGCCTCTCATGTGTGGATGGCTGGAGCTGAAAAAAGCAGGCTAGAGACAAGAGAGTCATGAATCAAATAGAAGTTTAATTTCAAAGTGAGAGAAATGGCTTATAAGCAGAGAGGCAGATTAGGCACATGTACTGGGGCCCTGCCCCTAGTGGCAGGACCCAAAGCAGTGGGGCTAAATCTTGATTTACATACTTGTGGCTAGACAAAGAGCCAAGCAGTATAGTGTAGCAACAGTGGTGAGACACAACAGCAACAGTAAGGCAAGGTTGTCTAGTGACAAAAAGTCCATTTATAGCCGGGCTTCATGGCTGAGCCCATTGGTGCTTGCCTGAGCTCAGAGACTATCAGTTTCAGAAGGTGAGCACAAAGGATTGTTGTTATGCCAAGATCAGGGCACAGATCGCTTGCTGGGCCTTAGCTCTGGAAAATAGGTGTCTCCTAATATCTTGACAGAGCCAAGATAAGTTTAAAAGAAAAAAAGGATGATAATGACAAAAATATATAGCATATATTAAATTAAATTAAATTAAATTAATTTAACCTTGTATTATTTAAACAAGTAATAAAAATGGGAAATGGGCAACATAAATGACATAGACATTGGTTATAATAATTTCATCCAGCAGTTTACCCATTTTAAATTACTACAACAAGGACACCCAAAGAAAATACCTTAGTCACCAAATATCTGACTCATTTGCCAAATGGAGAAAGATGAATACCAAAGATTCTGCCAAGTTTTTAGACTATAAACTCATTTGTAGATTCTTATGCACAAGGATAATGAACATTTATGAGCAGTATCATCCTATAAAGTAGAGAGAAGCCAAGAAAAGTAAAGCCAATGTTTTTAAAACCTGGCAAGATATGAGAGTAAGCAAAATAATCCCAAGGGCATTCAAGGATAAAAATGGAAGGAGGAAAACAAAATGAAAAAGAAAATGGAAAAGATTGGCAAAAAAATCCTAAATTCTTTTATCTAGCAAGGATGATGGAACACACTGTTTTACTATTATATAACAACACACTTGAGAATTCAAAAGATAGTTATCTCCAAAAAAATCATAATACAATACTCATTAATATTAACATCAAATAGAAATCTTAAATTAGCCAATCTCAGTCAAGAAAATTGAACTATCTATAAAGGGACTACCAAACTGAAAAACCCCTGATCCAGATGAACTTAAGGAGAATTATATTAAACTTTTAAAAACAATTAAGCTCATACCACCCAAATTATTTTCAAAAATTAAGAAAGAAAACTTTACCAAACTCACTTTTTGATACCAATATAGTCCGAATGCCTAAACCATGGCAGGCTGAAGAAAAGAAAAAGAAATGTAAAACAATGTAATGAATAAATATAATTCAAAATTTTAAATGAAATCCTGGGAGGGGAAATAGCAACTTATCCAAAAAAATTATTCACTATGATTAAATTGAATTTATACCAGGCATGCAAGGGTGGTTCAACACCAGAAAACAATTAGAATAATTAGTCATATTGAAAAGAATAACTTCCAAGACTACACAATTGTTTTAATAAATACAGAAAAAGCCTTTGATAAGCTACACTATTTATCCATGCTAAAAAAACAACAAAATATAGGCATAGACTTATCTCTATAAAACCAAATGCACACAATACATACGATGGAGAAATGCTAGAAACTTTACTAGGGGAAAAATGGGTAAAAAGCAAGGATGTCTCCTTTCCCCACTATTATTTGGCATTGTTTTAGAAATTCCAGCCATAGTAGTAAGAAAAGAGGAACAAATTAAAGGCATAAAGATTATCACAGAAATAGAATTATCCCTATCTGTTGATGATACGATGAACTTAGAAAATCCTAGAGAATCAGCAAAGAAATTGATTGAGACAACTAATAGATTGCAGACTGAAAAATTGACCCCAAACCCCACAAAATAAAATAAAAAATAAATCCACAAAATCTCAGCATTTCTATAACAATAACAAGACTGAATCATGGAAATTATAGAATATTGTATTCAAAATAACTTCAAATTCCATAAAATATCTGGGAGTCAATCTACTGTGCTCATGGTGGAGCTGTGCCAATATAATAAGAATGACAAAACTACCCAAATTAATTTACTATAGACTTAGTGCTATACCAATCAAATCACCAAACGAATACTTTCCAGAGCTCAGCAAAATAATAACAAAATTCAATTAGGGTGAAAAAAAAATCCAGGATATCAAGGAAAATGATTTTTTTAAAGATGAAATGAAGGAAGAATAACACTTCCAGAGGTCAAACTATATTATAAGGTTGTACTCATCAAAACTATTTAGTACTGGTTTTAAAAAGAAAAATAGATCATTAGAACATACTAGGCCAAAAAAAATCAGAAATGATTGAACTCATTAACCCAGTATTTAAGAAACGTGAAAAGATAAATTACCTAAGAAAAAAAAATCCATTTGATAAGAATTACTGGGAAAACTAGAAAGTAGTCTGGAAGAAATGTGGTCTAGACCAACACCTTGCCACATAGATCACCACAAATTCAAAGTGGATACAAGATCTATATGTAAAAAATTACATCATAAAAATTATAATAAAATTATTATACTAGATAACTTACATAGCTATAGCTAATGGTAGATTCTTAACCAAATAAGGAATAGAGGGAAAAAATGAAAAAAAATATGAAAAAATAAAATTGATAAGTTTGATTACATGAAATTGATGTGCATTTGCATGAACAAAATTAATGTGAAACTAAAGAAGGTCAACTAGGAAAAAAAAATCTTTCAAATATCTCTGATAAGAGTCCAATATCCAAGACATATGAGCAACTAACAAAACCATATAAGATTAAAAGCCATTTCCCAGTAGATAAGTGGTCAGTGGATATTAACATGGACGTAGACCAACGATATCCCCAGAGATGTTGGCAACAATCAGCCCCTCTGATAGGAGTCCTAGGATGAGCAGTGACGTTTGGCTTTAGATAGTATCTTTTATCCAAGGAGATGAAAGCAGTCTCCAAAATTAATAAGGAAGGCCCTTATTATATCTCATATCTCATTTTGTTCTGCTTTCACAGCTAAATCCAATGCTTGCCTGTTTTCTTCCAAGAGAGCTCCCCAGAGTTCACTGCAGAATGCAACTCAGTTCAAGTCAATCCAAGTCAGTTAAGAGTGCCAGATCACCATATACTGTCCCCACTCTTTGCAGAGGCAGAGAGCTGACCTATGGAGCCAATGCATTTTCTCAAGCCCAGTGCCAGCAGTATTTGCCAACACAGACCACCATTTGCTACTTCTTATTCCTGTTCTTGCTCCTCCTCCTCCTGCTGCTGCTGCTATACCCACTCTTCAGTGGTTATCCTTGCTACAGTTCCCGTTTGGTTGGCTCAAACTTCTCTTCTATTCCCTGAGGAGGGGGTGGTGGGAGAGACAAGGCCAAGCAGAACTCCAGTCTTGGGACATCTTTCCATTACCACCCTGAGCCTTGCCCCAGTGTTCCATACCCACAGTCTGCCCCAGACTACGAAGTACATATCTTGCCCAATCTCCTCTGAGGATGAGGCCCTAGAAGGGTGCCCATTCCTATAGAAGAAGGATCTGTCTATTCCCATAATAACCTGGGTACCCTGGGGCCCTTGAAGTATGGGAAGCATCTATCCCATCCATGTCCTGCAGAGAATGAAGCTCTGGAAGGTTCCCCTCTCTGAGAGAAGCAGGATCCATCGATGTTATAACCCTAGGGTTACCCTGGCCGAGAAACATACCAGGTATGTATTGCTACCACAGTTGGGGTAGGGGAGGCAAGACAGGGATCCGTGAGGACCGGGGATAGAATGTTGGACTACTTACTGGCCTGTCTCCTTAGTGGGGAAACTCATATGGCTGACTATCTAACATAGCACACCTACCTGGGACAAACAGGAAGGAAAAGGGCAGCAGAAGCAGGCAGAAGTTGCAAGTTCAATGAACGATTGTGCTATTCTCCCCAATTTTCCTATTTTCTTACAATCTTCATCCCGTGCACCCACTTTGGAGACCGCTGATCTAGACAATCACAGCTGAAACGTGAACTTTTATCTGCTAGTGAGTGAGGGACAGCTTTCTATAATGGGTGGAGAGGCAGCCACGGAGTCAAGATCATGGAATCATAAATCGAAAGTGGAAAGGGTCCCCTCATTTCGCAGAAGAACTAACAGACAAGTAAGGTGGTTTGCCCACCCAGAAAGTGAAAAAAAGTGGGATCGGAACCCAGGTCCTCTGACTCCAAACTTTTCCATTCTACCACTAGGTTCAAGTCTAGCCACTGGCATTAGTAGCTTGGTGACCATGGACAAGTCACAACTTCTCAAGGCCCCAAGCAATTCCAACACTATAAGTTACAGGTGAGTTGCTAATCTTCAAAAGTGGAAGGAATTTCTACAGGAATGTGGAAGTGTAGGGAGTTCACATGAATGAAATCATAGGTCCAGATGAAAACAAAAATAAAACCAAAAAAGGGTGTAGATGGGTAGTATTGAGCGGAGACATTTACTCTGAAGCCAGCCCTCCCTCACTCAAATCAAAGTCAACTGCAAGTCACATCATCATTTCCCGGACGCCATGGTCCTCTGTGAGAACAAAAGACAAATACAACGACAACTCTGAACATGTGCAAAAACAAATTTACAGTCTTTTCCCCTGGGGAAAAGACTTTCCCCTTCTGTCTCTGCCTGTTTCTCTTTCTCTTTCTCTGATTCTCTCTCTCTCTCTCTCTCTCTCTCTCTCTCTCTCTCTCTCTCTCTCTGCCTCTCTCTCTCTCTCTCTCTCTCTCTCTGCCTCTCTCTCTCTCTCTCTCTCTCTCTCTCTCTCTCTCTCTCTCTCTCTCTCTCTCTCTCTCTGCCTCTGTCTCTTTCTCTGTCTTTCTCTCTGTGTGTCTCTCTGATTCTGTCTCTCTCACTTTCTGTCTCTCTCCCCCTTGGTAGTTTGATGGGTAGTACACCAAAGCAAGAAATTGATTGCAGCAGTATTCTCGTTTTTATTATATTGGTAGAGCTCGTTGAGAGAAATAATGCCCAATGAGTCTGGAAAGGTAGGTTGGGGCAATTTTGGAAAGGGCTTTAAAAATCAAACTTAGAAGTTTTTATTTTGTCCTAGAGGCAATAAGGAACCACCAGAGTTTGTTGAGTAAGGTACTGACTTGGTCAGATCTACACATAAGGCAAACCATTTTAGCAGTAGTGTGTAGGATGAACTGAAATTAAGACAGACTTATGTTAGTGAGGCTAATTAGAAGACTGTTGCCATAATAATATTAATAATAATAACTAGAACTTACAGAACACTTTAAGACTTGCAAGGCGCTTTGCATATATAATCTCATTTGATCCTTACAACAACTCATTAGGTAGCGCAGTGGATAGAAAGCCGGGCTTGGAGTCAGGAAGATTCATCTTCCTGAGTTCAAATTTGGCCTCAGACACTTACTATCTGTGTGACCCTGGGCAAGTCGTTTAATCCTGTTTGTCTCAGTTTCCTCATCTGTAAAATGAGCTGGAGAAGGAAATGGCAAACCACTCCAGTATCCTTGCCAAGAAAACCCCAAATAGGGTCATAAAAGATGGGCACCACTGAACAACAAACTCTAACCTCCTACTATTCTCTCCAAGATGCTACAATTATCTCCATTTTAGAGATGTGGAAAGTGAGCCCCTAGGACTTTGATCAGAGGTTGTACTGGAGCCAACTTGGAAGAGCCCATTGTTAAAGTTTCACTATGGACATTTACACCTCAGAAATCGGTAACAAATCAGCTTGATTTATTGTTTAGTCGATTTTCTAGGCTTAAGAAAATATTAATAATGCAGATTAAACTTAAAAACCTGTGCAGAAATACATTTTTATTTTTGTTTTAGTTTTTCCAGAAGAGCACCATTGTTAAACATTGAACAGGACATCCCTGTATTACTCTATACGCATTGCTTGAGTTCAACAGGAAGCTCAGGAAATGAAGTTATCACCAGACTAGTTGCCTGCTGACTGGAAGAAGAAAGAGGAGGAGAAGGAGGAGGAGAAGGAGGAGGAGGAGGAGGAAGAAGAAGAAGAAGAAGAAGAAGAAGAAGAAGAAGAAGAAGAAGAAGAAGAAGAAGAAGAAGAAGAAATGGCCTTTATATAGCCTGTTAAGTTCTGCAAAGTGCTTTACATGCTTTATCTCATTCGAGCCTCCTCATGAAACACTTGTCCAAAGAGCAATGGGAAAATGCCCAATGGGAATACTAAGGCTGCAATCCGATGAGCTACCTTCAAGAAATGACTTAAATATTATAAAGGACATGTTTGAATTGACAAAGAGTCAGGGTAGATCAGGGAGTAAGCATGAGACATAACAAATGGAGAGCCTCTATTGCGCACTTACCTATGAAATATTAAAAGAACTGGAGTAAGACCTTTAATACATTGGATCAATCATTTTTAGAAAAAAATGTTTAAAAAATTAGTGAAAAAAGTATTGAATGTTTGAGTTAGAAGCCTGGGTTCCAGTCCCTTACCACCCCTTGATCTTGGTCATATTGCTCAGCTTCCTTTCCCTCATCCATGCATGAATTGGACTAGGTAACCTGTAAGATATGGCAGCTAGGTAGCACCATGGTGCACAGAGCAATGGTCCCAGCATCACGAGGATTCCTCTTTCCTGAGCTCAAATCTGGCCTCAGACGCTTACTAGCTGTGTGACCCTGGACAAATCACTTACCCATCTTTGCCTCAGTCTCCTCATCTGTAATATGATCTGGAAAAGGCAGACCACTCCAGAATCTTTTGCCAAGAAAACCCCAAATGGGGTCACAAAGAATCAGACACAACTGAAAACGACTGAACAATGACAACAAACCTCAAACCTCTAAGATCCCATGTCAGTCACACAAGATGGAAAAGTATAGGTGAGTTTCAGTTTGCACTGAGATGTTGCACCAATAAGGTGAAAGAGCCAAAGAATTAATTGAAAGATAGAGATTTATGAATAATGAACAATTATACAGTTGTGTGGGATGAAAGACCCTCACCAATTGAAGGTTAATTTATAATAAGGAGCCATCTCAGGGTGGGAACAGAAATAAATTTTATTCCATTCTCGAGGGTAGGGTGTCCTCTGCTAGCACAGAGCAGAACCAGCAAAGGAGGCAAAGTACAAGGAGCAAAGCACCAATAATTATACCTAACATAACAGAATTCCCACCCACCTCTGACCCTTCTCACCATTGGCTTGGAGGCAGGCTTACAATCTGAGCACAAAAGCTAGACAAAGAACCGGGAAATTGAGGCACAGAAACTCCAATTCCCATTCCCTTAGTTAATGATTACAACTGAGGTGACATCTATAAATCTAAAGAAGGAGAATAGGATAAGGGGCAGGGGAGACCCTCTCCATTCTCTTATAGTACTTTTACAGTAAAGGAAAGCAGGCCACAGTGACCCTATTCTTACTGAGCAAATCTTTAAACCAGAACCAGAAGAAAGAACAAAAAGTTTCAGGATAAACTTTCCCAGAGGCTGAGCCATCAGACTCTCACAGCCTCAGAATTTTTCCACTTGCCTATTTCCCTATTTCTTGAGTTTTAAACATTTCTTAGTATATATGTATATATATATATATATATATATATATATATATATATATATATATATATATCTTCCCTGTGAAGTCTTCACATTTTATTTACCTCACACACAGTGCTTTAGGTTTACAAAATGCTTTACAACAATTGTCTCATTTTATTCTTATAACAATCCTGGGAGGTAGATGCTATTGATAGCCCTCATTTTACATATAGATGTATAGATATATATGATAGATGTATAGATTGTATATAGATCGACAGATACAGATGAGGAAACTGAGGCAGACCAAAGTTAAATTATTTTCCCAAGGTCATACAGTCAGTAAGTATCTGAGGCTAGATTCAAATCCAGGTCTTCCTAGTTCCTAGCGCTGTGGCATTTAGCTGCCAACATCTAGCACAATGTTCTGTCCGCATAGATGCTTAATAAATGTTTACTGAATTCAACTGAATGTTCCTGTGAAAACTAAGGCTATCAATACTTGGCAAAGTAAAACATACAGCATGTCCTAGAAGTCTTAATATTTGCAAAAACTCCAGCTCAGTGCACAGTTCAGCAGACCATATGCTTAAGTGTGGATGGAGTACTTGACAGAGAGTGATGTGGGAAGAACTCAGTCTTCAGTCCCTTGGTTTTTTTTTACTCACACTCATCACAGCCCCTGGTGGTCCCCACAGCCCTTCTCCCAAACTCTCTCTGTGTGTCTCTGTCTCTCTCTGTCTCTGTGACTCTCTCTTTGTCTGTCTGTCTGTCTCTCAGTATCTCTCTCTCTCTCCCAGTCTTTGCCTCTGTTTCTGTCTCTGTCTCTTCTCTTTGTCTGTCTGTCTCTCAGTGTCTCTCTGTCTCAGTCTCTGCCTCTGCCTCTGTCTCTTGACTCTCTCTTTGCCTGTTTGTCTGTCTGTCTTTCTCTTACTGCCTGTCTCTCTGCCTCTGTCTCTGTCTCACTGTCTCTGCCTCTATTTATCTGTCTCTCTGTGTGTCTCTATGTCTCTGTCTCTCTGTTTCTCTTTCTTTCTCTCATTCTTTCTGTCTCTGTGTCTGTCACTCTGTCTCTGTGTCTCTGTTTCTCTGTCTCTGTATCTCTTTGTATCTCTGTATCTCTGTGTCTCTGTGTCTCTGGCTCTCTCTGGCTCTCTCTCTCTATCTCTCTGTCTCTGTCTCTCTCTCTCTCTCCCCTGCCCCTCTCTCTCTCTCCCACTCCCACCCCCTTCTTTAGTACTCAAGGCATGATGAAGGGCTCTTCAGTAGCTAAACCACGGCCACCTCTAATAGCTACTTCTCTAGCTAATTCCCTTGTTCCCATCGTCTATATATTATACCGTAAGGAGAATGGGGAGGCATACATGAAATGTTGATAGTGGGAATAATTCAAAGGTTCAGATAAAGATTAAAAAGGAAGCAATTTGGAGAACCTGGCCCTTAGTGCACAGGTGAATCATTAGAGAAAGTTTGAGGTCCCTGCAGTCTGATCTAACTTCTTAACAAAAGGATTATTAAGTCAGGGTTTGGGTTATTAGGAAGAGAATAGTTTTGACCAGGAACTGAATTGATTATAAAATCTGGATTCATTATTTGATCTGTTCAGAGTCAGATTGATAAGCTAAACTATATTAAGCTATTTTAAGTAAGGATGCTCTATATCTCCATGTTACCTAGGTGTATGGGGGGCATTTGTGGAAGGGGGGATTACACTGTGATTTCTTCACAATGTAGTCCTTTTGTACTCTGGGTAAAGAAATGCTAAAGACTGCCCAAAAAGGTGTACCTGAGAAAAATAAAAGGGCAAAGGATCTTGGCCCCAAGTGGAAGATCTTTGGACTTAAATTTTTCCATTTTCTCTTCATTAGGGGCAGCAGGAAATACCTGTGTCAGAATACTGGGAAACTGGCTATTGGGGCTTATTTTCTGCTCCCCATCATTGGTCTTTTATCCAGTAACACTGACCTCTTAACTATTCCACAAACAAGATACCCCATCTCTTGGCTCTGGGGTATTCTCTTTTACTGTCCCCCATAGCTGGAATGCTGTCCCTCCTCCGCTCCAACTACTGACCTCTCTGACTTAAGTCCCAACTAAAATTCCACCTCCTACTAGAAGCCTGTAGGAGGAAGCCTTCCCCAGCCCTCCTTCATTCCAGTGCCTTCCCTCTGTTAATTATTTCCTATTTATCCTATATAGAGAGTGCTTTGTATATATTTGTTTCCTTGTGGCCCTCCTACCCACCCCCCCACCATTAGATTGTAAGCTCCTTGAGGGCATCTTTTGCCTCTCTTTGTATCCTTAGTCATTGAATGGGTGTTGCCTCAAAGAAACTGAGACCTAGGAAAGACCTTAATTTAGAAAGGCCAAGGTCACCCACTGTACCCGGGGCCATTGCCAATCATCTTGACTTTTGTCTTGCCACTGGACTTCAATGACGCTGAAGGAGAAAGTGATGACTTTGTGCAGCTCTGACTGCTTTCACACACAAGTCAAGATATCACCCTTGTGTTGTCATTGGTCCATGATGTCATTGGTCCTCTTCTAGAATGAAGGATGAACAATGAGTCATTTTAGACAAGTTGAATATGGGAGATTTACTTCTAAGTTTTAACAACAAAAAGAAAAGAAAGAAAGAAAGGAATTACAACCATTTAGAAAGTTTTGGAAGGGTCATCATTTTAAATAAAACTTTGGATTTCCTACTTTCCGTCCTTTTCAAAATCAAAAAGAAAATGTGATATTGTATGGTGGATCACAACTTAGAGTGATAAATACTGTATTCTTAGAATAGACATAGCAGCTAAATAATTTTGTTTGCATACTATTATACCTCCCTAATTAAAAAAAATATAGTAATTGATTGAGTACATTAATCAACCAGAAATCAGAAGAAAAAGAATTGGTTTTCAAAATTTCTTGCTCTTTGTTATTACTAACAAGTAATATCTCTTGACTTGAAGGATGGTATTAAAACCTTGAGAAAACTTGAGCTTAACAGAGATAGTTTATGTTCGCTTAAAATAACCATAACCACAGAGTTACAGGAATAAGAGAATGATTACATGAGCTATACTGTATCTCATCTATTTAACTGTTCAGGGAAAATGTATTTTTTCAAAGATATTTTAAAAAGAAGTTGCATTTAATGGTTTAAAATGATGCCTCTACTTTCAAAGGTAAATTTTCCTTTGTAAAGTAGATAAACATTGTGAATATTTGAACACTTTAGGAGAAGCTCACACACGAGTGGGCCTCAAGGCCTCAGTTAACCAACATTCCTGTTTAGATATAGAGCCTATTGTTCTTTAGGGAAAAGCTGATTAGAACGTCAATCAACTTTTTTTTAATATAGAAGCAAATATAAGAATAAAATGTAAATATATATAATATAATTCTAATATTATTCATACTAATATGTATCAGGTAAAACTTTTAATGGATCAAATGTTGGTATGTCTTGTTTATCCTAGGAACATTTGGATTTTATATTAAGGTTATAAGTGGAAGAAATATTACAATTGAACCATAACTTTTCTTTTGCCGTAACCACCACCATTTCAAAGTAGAAATAAAGAGACTATGGGATTTAACAGGCAAAAATCTTGATGACTGAACTAGGCAATAATAACTGCAATAATAAGAGATAGCATTTATATAGCATTTAAAGGTTGCAAAATGCTTTACAAATAATATCTCACTTTATCCTTGCAAAATCCCTAGGCGGTATTATTATGCCCATTTTACAGATGGGGAAACAGAGGAAGGTAAAGGTTAAGTGACTTGGCCAGGGTCACAGAAGTGGTCAGTGTCTGAGGCTGGGTTTGAATGCTGGTCTTGGTGACTCCAGGTGCAGACCCACTTAACTGAACTGATGATAGTCAATGTTCCGTATAAATTCCAGTAGGATCCTTAGTCTGTGGGTGATTCATTTCCCTATTCATACAATGACAATAATATTTCTTTACCTTCCTCACAGGGATTGTAAGAGGATTAGCAGTGTCATATTTAGGGAGTAATTTTAAATATTGGTGATGCTATGTAAAAGCAAACTAAGGCTACTGTTTCACAGAGGAACCGTTGTCTCATGCCAGAGCTTTTGTAAAAGCGCAAATTTACTATGTATGTACTTTAAAAAGTGAACCATCTTCAATTATGAAAAATGAACCACATATTCATAAAAATTATCAACTCTTCAAAAATATTTTAATATCCCTTATCAAAGTCAAGTGGGCATGGAATAATTAGCTGACCTGACCTGGCTAACTACTACTAATGACTTTCCAATCTTCCTGCCTCCCTCAACTGCTGGCCTTAAAATGTTTTAGAATAAGGCAAAACCTACGTGCAGTTTAGGGCTTTATCCATCTATCCATCCATCTATCTATCTATCTATCTATCTATCTATCTATCTATCTGTCTATCTATCCATCTGTCCATCCATCTATCCATCTATGTATCTATCTATGTATCTATCTTTCTTGGGGGGGCAGTCTCTGGACCTGTAATTTCATTGATTTGGAAAACTTACAGTATAAAAATTCTTGCACCAATGCAGATCAACAAATTGTCTGCATTGCTTAGTCTTACAGAGTTGTCTGTGGCACTCAGATAGCCATAGTCACTCATCCAGAATATGTCATAGGTAGAATTTCAACTTAGATATTCCTGATTTTGAAGCTAGACCTCTATCCAGGGCTCCAGTCTCCACCCATCACTCAATCGATAAACATTTATTAAACACCTACTATGCGCCAGGTATGGTGCTAAGCTATCTTCTATATAAAAACTGATTTCTTAGAACTGATAAGGACTTCTGATTTCAATGATGTGGGATGTCCCCACTGAAGAAATTTCTGTATCAAAGCAGCTCAATGCTGCTCTGAAACTTAAGAGTCCCAGAAAGTTGTCTAGGATACTGAGAAATTAAGTGACTTGCCCAGGGTCATATAGTTACTATAGGTCAGAGGTTAGACTTTCCAACTACAAGACCAGTTCTCTAATCACTGTCTCATGTATAGATACATATTTTTCCCAATATGTAAGATATACCATTGGGAATGATACCTGTGGAGTTTTTTTTTTGCAATTATCTGGTAGTTTGGGGTTTTTTTAACATAACCCAGATTTCTAGACAAATCTGGAGCATTTTTTTATGAGACTCTCCTACTTGGTGCAGGCAGCCAGATGGTGCAGTGGATAGAGCACTGGCCTTGGAGTCAGGAGGACCTTAATTCAAATCCAGCCTCAGACTCTTATTAGCTGTGTGACCCTGGACAAGTCACTTGACTCTGCCCCAAAAAGAAAGTTCTTGAGAAGAGAGACATTATCATTCATTCTTTAAGAATATAAGCAGTCAATAAATATTTACAAAGTACCTACAATGTGACAATCCCTCTTAAGGAGAATATAATCTAGGGGGGTGGGGAAGGAGAAACAATAACCAAGGGGGCACTAGTGAGCATGGGGGGAAGGTGGGGAGAGGATGATGTTCATGGACTTGAAACTAAGCAGAGAAGTTAATGGGAAATATCAGGAGGAAAATTCTGAGCCATCTTATCTGAGCTTTGGGAAAAGTTTGTTACTCTACCCTCCAGCCCTCCAATCAAAGGTGAGAGGCAGTTGAGGGTGTAGAGGAAGTATTGAGTATCAAAGCTAAATCAATCTTCATGATGATAATATTTCAGGTGATGAGCTTCTCCTGAGGGAGGCGTGATGTTCCTGGAGTAGAGACCAAGCAAAGCAGCTGATGGGAAGGTTCCAGATTGTCTTTGAAATCAATGCCCTAGAGGAGAGAGGAAAAAAAGACTTTGGAAGCGGCCAACATGTAGGGTAAGCCAGTTCTTCAACATATCCCTGATTTCTGGCTTTTCCTCCCTCACTAGAGATTTGTGGGGATTTCTTCTTGGATGTGAACTCTCTTAGTTGAGATGAGATCTCATTCCCAGTAAAGAGCTCATTTATTCATTCATCTATATTTTTGGTGCATTCTAATCTGTAGGATTTTCTCCAATTTCTGTTTATTATCTGCTTGGATAAATGGGTTTACCTACTATTCACTATTTGTGATGGTCTTGTGTGTAACTAGTATTTGCTCTGAAAGAGACAAGACTGAAAGTGTAAGCTTGGGTCACCATTCGCCCTTAAGAGATAGCAGCTAGGAAAGTGGCTTTTTGAACCTAAAAAATGACGATGCCTTTAGACAATCAATACTTAAGTGGAAGATATATATGATTCTAGTCTCTCTAGTCATAGGAGAACATAAGAGAAAAAGCAATCAGCCTCATGGCCTCTGGAAGCATATTTTTAAAACCCCTTTCAGTTTTTCTAGAATACTAAGAAATACAATTTCTCTGACCTAAAACCCTTTCCAGACTTTTCCCTTTAGGAAAGTAGGAAGAACAAAAGTTAAGGCCTTTCTTTGAAATGGAGTAAGGGTGATAACTGAATTTAACTCTTGTCTAAATAAGATCTTTGCCTTCCTACTCCCACCTGGGGATGTCAGCTTTTTGAAATTCAAGGTTAAAGAAGGAAGGCTAGAAGGAATCACAGACAAGCAGACAGTTCTAAGCAGCATGTAGAATATATTATATACTTAAAAAGAAAAGCAAGCTGCACATAACAGAGACTAGCTACATCATGTATTACCCTCAGTTTCTATTTTACTATGTATACGGAAATGTTCATTTTAGTTACTGTTGAAGTTCAGAATAAAAAGAAATAGGAGGGAAAAAAGAAACTCAAAGTTAAGATATTAATCATAGGAAGGAATTCTTAAGGTGAAGTGACTCAAGAAAGACCTAAGTAGCAACTATTCTGGAATGTTACTCCAATTATTTTAAAATATTATAATCTCTTCCTTATTCAGGATTCCTATAAATGTAACCTCAAACCATCTTAGGGCAGAGAGTCATGTCAGTGGGCATAGGAGATTATGCCATTTTGGACATCTCTGAGCTCGAAATGACTCAGACATAGATTAATGATAGATTAAATAAAATTATTTCTGGCAGACATGAGCCTAAACCAGAAAGTATTATATTAGTATTAATTTCGTTTTCTTTGACACCCTTTCTCCTACTCTCTTCTGGGCAACAATCACAGTTTCCCTTGGAGATGGGTGGGCAATATTCCAGAGATATCTATCCATGTTTCCTTATGAGCCTCATTTAGACAAACTCAGGTGGATAAACATAACCTATATGGGCAACACACACACGACACATAAACCATTGTGTATTTCAATGGTTCCTGTCTGTGTTCTGAAGAGACTGAGGCTGAGACGACAATCTCTTATAGGGAGATAGCAAAGCAACAATGAGGGAACTCAGTTCTCATAGGTCTGTCCACAAACCCTTAGAATTCATTTAGTGTTCTCAGACTATTCTTTGTCTAATTTAGGTGTTCACAAAAAAACAGGGTGATATCCAGGGTTCTTTCCAGGGTGATATCAAGGAATGCCAAAAGGGAGAGATCAGGGTGTTACTTTTCCATACATACATGTAAAAGTAATTATTACTAGGGCTAGGTCAGTCACTATTTGGCACCTACTCTATACAGAGAGCACTCTCCATCTGAAATGATAGTCAAAATAAAATCAAGGTCCAAAGTTCTAGTTTACATAGAACATAACAAAACCAGCACTCAGCAAATCCTCGTTGGCTTTGTGAAAGGGAAATAGCTTAAGGCTATCCAACAGCTGTCAATATTTTCTTCTTTTTGCAGATCCCAGGCTTTGTGCTTGATGGTTGAGAAGCCAGTAGGGCGGGTCAGATGAGGCAAGATTGTGAAATAGGGGAAGTCTGCCCTTGGGGTCCCTTTCTCTCCCTTTCAATGTCTGCCTAGGCATCCAGTGGTTTCCTGGTATTTCCAGGTTCCTGAGTGCCCTCTCCTATGATTTTCCACTTGTACCCACTTTCTCCAGTAATGCCCCATACTCTAGATATTTGATTTTTTTTCTTGCCCCTCCATCAAAATTCATCTGACCTGTGTGCCATTTCAGGACTCTTTGACATACTTCAAATCATGTCATATAAGTGGCTGGCCAGTCTACCTCTCTATAGAACCAACCCTTTAGGCAAGAATCCGCTTTTAAGAATATTCCTAAAACACAATCCGACCATGGTTTTCTCCCCGCCTCCCAACACACACACATCTATTTATACATACACTCAAAAATCATCGATGGTTCACCAGTGCCTCTAGTATATAAAATCCTAAGCCTGGTATTGAAAACTCTTCAAACCTTTCCAGCCTTATTTCATATCACTCCCCTTTATACATTCTTTGTTTTAGTTAAATTTGTTTCATGGCTATTCTCTGGCCATAATATTCCAACTACCCCCTCCTTGTCTTTTCATTTGGAATCCATTCCCTTCTTCTGCTTCCTTTAAAGTTCAGCTAAGGTACCACCACCACCTCCATTTTCTCCAGGAAGCCTGATCCTCCCAATTACCAGCACTCTTTCCTCTTGACATTTCTGTACATATCATGTACGTATTTTATCTTCCTCAGAAGAATGTAAGCTCCTCAAGGGCAGGGGTTGTTTAATTTTTGTTTTTGTATATAGCATAGTTCTTGGCACCAAGAAGGAACCCAATAATTGCTTATTCAATCGAACCATGGAGATGGAAACAGGACTACTTTGTGGATATGTCATATATGCCTGGGCCATCTCCAGTTGTCCTGATCTATATTTGGCCACTGGACTAGATGGCTCTGGAGGAGAAAGTGAGGCTCATGACCTTACTCAGACCTCCCTCACTCAAATCCAATTGAATTGCAAGTCATGGCATCATCTTTCTGATGTCATAGTCCTCTTCAAGAACGAAGGACAAACCACACACACACATACACACACATATATACACATACACACATATGTGTATGTATATGTGTGTATATATTTATATATGTGTGTTGTGAAAAATATTATACTATTTTATATCATTTTTAATTTCAACTAGACCCAGAGCCTGAATTAATGAGTAACTGGAAGAAGATCCAGGACCTGGGCTTCTTTGTTCTCTCTAAAAATTTGCTCAGGAAATACCCTTACCACTGTCAACAAAGCTTACCCCTGTTAGCCATTAAAGGATGAGACCCTAACCCCAAGAGAGACTACCTCGCTTAATATTAACTGACCTTTGTCAACATTCTTTCCATTAAGGAAAATCCTCTTCTTGTATCATGGTTAAACATACGTGGGGGCCATAAACGTTAGCTAATACAGGCTTGCTAGGTCTGCTAAAATAACGTATATAAGTTTTCTCATTGCTTTGTTCAGACAGCCAGAGCCTATGCTCTGACTCCTTGTACGTACAAGTAAGCTAGCTTAGCTATGCTTTAAGGGAAAATAATAAACGACATGGATTTTTCTATCACCTAGCTCTGTTGTTTCCTTCAACCAAATTTTCAGGTTAAGCAGTGTGTATGTGTGTATATATGTATATATGTGTGTATATTTATATGTGTATAGATATGTGTATATATATACATACACATGCATATATCTGTGTATGTATATATGTGTGTGTATACATGTATATACATACATATATACATACATACATATATATATATATATCAGCTCACAAAATAAGTTAGCAGAAAAGCCACAGGAATGAAATGGATCCCATTGAATATTCCATTGAATATTCTATTTACAGATTCCCAAAGTGGCGATACCTCCCCCAGGGGCACTAGAAAAATGGGAGGGGGGTTTGGTAGTAGCCTCAGGTGCAATTGGGGGGCATTGAATAAAAATAAGGGGGCAGTGGAAGCATAAGGAAAGAAGAGAAGAAAATTTTGAAAAACAGTTCATGCATGTTTCATCTGTTGTGTAACAGAGTTAAAGTCATAGTAATTACGTTATTTTCCAAATAACCACACAAAATACAAGTTATAACTGATCAGTGGCCAAACCCACCAATAGGTCTTAACAAGCAAGTGTTGGCAGGTGAGCATGTCATGCATTGTTGGGAAGTCCAGCCTGCATCTGGAGGAATGTGCACATTACACATGTGCATGTAATGACTTGTTTACAATATGATACTATACAGTTACATGACATGATATTACATCATCAAAATTTTAAACCCACAAATTTACAATAAATTATTTAATTTATTTAATCATTTAAATATCATTTAAAAATATATATTTTATAAATATTTGAAATGATGCAAATTTCAAAAAATAAAGTGTTAAAGAAAGTAGATTTCCAGGAGGGGGGGGGGGGACACTGAGTTAATTTTTTTTAAAGGATGAGGTAAGCAAATAAGTTTAGGAACCTCTGTACTAGACCATTTTTCTTCATTAAAGGGGCTGCAATGACCGCTGAATAAACAAATAACCTCATTTGTTTATTTTTTAAATTTTGTATCTAGTTCTGAATTTTCTCCTTTCCTCCAGCCCCACCCCCACCCATTGAAAAGGCAGGAAAACATACAAAACATTTTTCCACACTAGTCATTTTGTTGGAGGGAAAAACAAGAAAAATAAAGTAGAAGAAACATACTTCAATCAGTACTCAGAGTTCATCAGTTTTCTCTATGAAAGTGGATAGCAATTTAATGACGAGTCCTTTGGATTTGTCCTGGATCACTATATTCATTAAAGTAGATAAGCCTTTCACAGTTGGTTATTATTACAACATTGCTGTTATTGCATACAATGGTCTCTTGGTTCTACACACTTTGCTTTGCATCAGCTCATATATGTCTTCCCAGGTTTTTATAAAATCATCCCCTTCATCATTTCTTGCAACACAATAGTATTCTGTCACAATATTATACCACAATTTGTTCAGCCAGTTCCCCATTGACTAGCGTCCCCTCAGTTTCCAATTCTTTGCCACCATGGAAGGAGCTACTATAAATGTTTTAAGAGCTATTATAAATGTTTTTGTACATATGGGAATGACCTCTGAACCTTGTGGGGAAAGTTCTTTTAAGTATTTCGGTAACTGCAAAAGTTGAAACATTATCTTCATTTAGAAGTCACAAGCAAGAAGTCCTTTCTGTAGGCTGTGCAGATAAATCTTGCTGAAGCACCTTCCTGGAAGGAGCCATTAGAGCAATAAAAATGACTAGCCTTCTATTTCAACTGAAAGCCTTCATCTGAAACAGTTATTAGAAGTTGCTCTGAGATGCTATATCATGGAATCATGCAATAGGATGAATTGAATTTGGGAGGAGAGCAGTTACTATTAGTCATCTCAAAGTTGTTAACATAAAGACATAAGTAATGTGTTTTACACCAAGTGGATAATTGGAAGGTTAGTTGGTAACTGGTCCTGGTTTGAGTAGGGCATTGATTTTTCAAGAATGAATGAGTTCGTAACAGTCTTTGGAAATAAAGCTAAAGGGAAGAAAGATGTCAATATGAAATGTTAGCATTAAATTAAAAAGGAGATTTTAAAGAACTTTCTTTTCTCTTAAGTGACATAAAGAATATTGGTTCTTCTCTGGGGAAAAGAATAGTCAAATCATTTGGGTGTTAAAAATAAATAAACTATGAAAGGAGGGTGAACACTAAACATCCTTTCAAGTATTATTATACCTGCAAACCTAATGACCATGCTTTCTATAACATCATCTATTTCATTGATGATAAACTAAATGTTCTGTAAGGATGAATCATCCGTGGAATACTCTATAATGTCATTTTAGTAGGCTAGCCACGACTCAAGATGGTCTGGTAAACTCAGATGGGAAACTGGAACAAAATGAGTATTTTAGAAGTTAACAAATGGAGATTACTTAACCACATGAGGGGAAGGTTATTCAGCAAGGCTAGGAGCATTGATTTGGGTGAACAGTTTCCTCTTAGCCTCCTTCAGTTGCCTTCATAGCCATTGGAACAAATTGTTCTCATCTGCCCATTCCACTGAGGAAAGTTGTCACATGTTTGGGGTAGACAACACCTCCCCCAGCTCACTGACCCATCACCTGTCAGTTATTATGTACTAATAATATATTACATGCTATATAATACTATATATTGGGGTGTTTGAGGAGGAGTAGCACCTATGATGCAAAGGCTCGCTGAGGCCTTTTCAGAGCTGTTTATCCATTTTTGGTGTCCACGTGGCACTCAGCTCTCACCCATGGCCCCAACAAGTACAGTAAGTCATACCCTGGTAAACCATTTGGTATGACTAGTGCTGAAATCAACAGAATTATTATATTCCTTAGTTTAGACACTATAGTTCTTCTAATATAGCCTAAAGTCACTTTATTGACACCCGTACAACACTGCTAACTTATACTGAGTGTGCCATCAACTAAAAGCCCTGTCTTTATTACATGAAATTGACACTTAAAATACTCAATTTGAAAAATAACCCTCCAGCCATTTTGGCCCTTCAATGCTTCTGCAATGTAGCCCAGTGGTTTTCAAAAACTTTAACCATCACTCCACACAGTCGCCAAAATGTCACCAATTAGTGATTTCTGGATTAGTTAGTGAGGTGGGATTGGTGGAAAGCAGTTTTGAAAGGTGGTTCATAAAGGAGAAGGAGATTGGTTCAAGGGCAGAGATGTTTCTCAGGAGGGGCGGGGGACCTACACTGGGTAAATGAAGATCAGAAGTGGTTATTTTCTCCAAAACCCTTAGTAACTTCCCTCCTTTCCCTAATGAAAAAAGAGAAAAAGGAAAAACTGATCTAGACAATATTTTCTTAGTTTATTGTTGAACATGTCCTATAAGCCATGATAGTGGAGAGAGGGCTAGGCTCAGAGTTAGAGAACACCAAGGTTCAAGTTTTATCTCTGACAAGTTCCACCTCTCTCTGTACCTTTGGATAACTCTCTGAAACTATAAATTATGGACCAATATAATAAAATGTTATTGAAGACCAAGTGATACTAGACAAGTCACTTAATCTCTCTGGGTCTCATTTTCCTTGTTTGTAGAAAAAGAAGACTAGAAAGAGAAGGACCTCTAACATCCCTTCCAGCTCTACATCTCTATTCCTTTATGATCTATATATTAGCTCTTACCCTTTGATTTTAGATGAGGTCAAACAGAAAGACTTGCTCTTTACTAAGTTGTACTCAGTTACCTTATCCACCTCTAGGAGTTTGCAAAGAGAATGTTTGTTCTCCACAGAATACATATAGATATAGTATGCAGCACCTGGATTATTTTAAATTTCCTCTAAGAAAAAAATGGATATGATGAATACAGAAAAGCATGAAAAGATTTGCATGAACTGATGCAAAGTTAAGCAAGGAGAGCCAAGAAAACAACATACATAATGATCGCAAAAAGGTAAAAGAAAAGAATAACCACAAAATATTCAAAAGGGAATATTGCAAAGTTACAAAGAACAAGTATGGTTCCAAAGAAAAGATATGAGAAGACACCCTGATCCACTCTTTTGCAGAGATGGGAGGTCTATGAATGTGGTACATTGCACATATTTTCAGACTTTTTTGATATATTGACTATTTTTGCTGATTTTTTTCTCTTTTATTCTTTCTTTAAAAATAATATTTTTTTCTATCAATGGCTCTCTGGAATGGGGCAGGGGGAAGGACATGAGGGGAAGTTTTGGTGATGTTTAAAAAAACCGCAAAGTTATTAATAAACATTTTTTTAAAAAAACTTTTTCCTTCAATATTTCAGTCTTGCTCAGAACTCCCTTATAAGAATGATTACAGAATTCTATGACCTGCCAAATATTTCTGGTATTTTGTATTCTGTCCCTACCATTTCACAAAATTAAGGAGAAAGAATAGATTTTAAAATTCAGTGGTTCATTTCTCAGTACATCATTATGTTGTCCCAGTGTGTATCACAATGAAAATGACTGACTAAGGAGTTTGAATAAAAGTAAATATAGAAGCTTTATGTAAATCTGCTTGTTGACTCAGAGGAGGAATGAAATAGCACTAAGGATTTACTGGGGCTTTCTGTCATCTATGGTGCCATTTTCTCTGATCATTAGATAGACACCTTATTGATTTTACTGTACTAGAACTTCCAGTTTTCCATAAGTCATAAAAACCATAATGACTTCTCCAAAGCCCATGTGAGAAACAATCAGTTAATTTTCTGGTTCCTCCCACAAATGAATGAAAGAAACTTCAACTTCATCAAAATTGAACTGCTCTCTTAATGAATTTTTCAGACACTGCAACTTGGACATAGCAGCAATTGAATCCCAAAACATTTTTTTTTCTTTACCACTGCAAGGAAAATTTTAAATATATGCCAGTTAAATAGACAGTTCAAATGTTTTAACCTTTATTGTAGATACTATGAAAATACATAATTTTGCATGCTGTCTTTTTTAGGTTCTAATCTGTTGCCATGTCTACTCACAATATCAGAAATAGTACAGAATAGCTTGTTCCGTGGTTTTCAGGCAATTGGAACAGCTGCTGCCCATCTATACAGTGACATTGGCCTGATGCCCAGGCCACACATGTGGTTCAATCTGAAGGGTGCCAAAAGGCCCAGCCTCTACAAAAGTCTATTTTCTACAGTCCTGTCATGGCACCTGAGATCCCCATTACTGGAATTACTTCTTAGAGTTAAGGTCTCTAGAAAGTCACTATTAAAATACCTGGGAGGGAAAAGAGAGATACCAATTATGCTTCAGGATACACTAGCACCAGACCATGAATAAATTTATCAGATTAATTAGCAATCATTTGAAAAGCAGAGGTAAGAGTCATTAGATCACTGAAGCCCATAAAGGGACCTTAGAGGTCTAATCTAACCCCCTCATTTTAAGGATGAATACAGGAGCCCCTGTGAATGAAGTAGATTTAAGTGAGAGCCTTGACATCAGGAAACTTAGTAGTTCTGTGAATACGGACAAGTCAACTCATCTCCCAGAATCCTTCCAATGTTTCAAGTATATAATCTTGGCAACATCCTTGACTCATCAGTCTCCCTAATCTTGTATATCCAGTCAGTTGCCAAATCTTGCTGTTTCTGCCTCTACAACATCTGCCACATGTGACTCCTTCTTTGTACTCACCTATCATCTCTTGCCTCAGTTGCTGTAATAGATTCTTCATTGGTCCACCATCCTCAAGTCTCTTATCACTCCAGCCCATTTTATACACTAATGCCAAAATAATTTTCCTTAAGTGAAGACCCAACCATCTCCAGTAGCTTTGTATTACCCAAAGAATAAAATATGAACTCCTCGGTTTAGCTTTTAAAGCCTCATGCGACCTGATCCCAATCTACCTTTCTGGCTTCCCTGGATGTTACTGCCTGTCCTACATTCTAAGATCCAGACAAAATGGTTGTCTTTCTATTCCTCAGCCATGACCCTTTATCTCCCATCTCTGTGCCTTTGAATTGGCTATTTTTCATACCTAGAATGCCTTTCCTCTTTACTTCTGCCTTATAGAGTCCCTCTGTTCCTTTAAAATGAAGCTCAGACACATCTTAGCCATGAAGCCTTTCCTGATCCCCACAACAGTTGGTACTGTCCCTGATAAACTACCTTTTATTTCATTTTGTATGCACACATATATATTAACTTTGTATTTATACCATATATGTTTTATATATATTTGTTGTCTCCCCTGTTAGAATATAATCTTATTCATACATGCAGGGATTATTTCATTTTTGGTACTTGTAGCCCTAGTATCCGGTCTAGTACCTGGCATGTTGCTGTTTTTGTTCAGTTGTGCCCAACTCTTCATGATCCTGGGGTCCATATCACGTCCAACATTGTCCATAGAGTTTTCTCGGCAATGATACTGGAATGGTTTGCCATTTCCTTCTCCAGTGCATTAAGGCAAATCAAGATTAAATAACTTGCCCAGGATCACACAACCAGTAAGTGTCTGAAGCTGGATTTGAACTTAGGTCTTCCTGATTCCAGGTTCAGCGCTCTATCCACTGAGCCACCTATCTGCCTTCTGTGGTAGTAGGCACTTAATAAGTGCTGATTGCTGATTGTTTGATTTCTTCATCTGTAAAATAAAGAGTTGCCCCAGTATAGTGGATAGATGGTAAACCTTGAAATCAAGAAGACCTAGCCTTGCCTCTGCCACATATGGGACTGTGTGACACTGGACAAGTCCCTTACCCTTTCAGGGCCCCTGGCAGACCTCTCAGAGCAGGTGCTGATATGCTTTGATAGAGAGACCTTTTTCACAAAAGCTTCCTATACCAGAAATGTCAAACACAATGCTGCTGCAACACTATGCTCTGAAGCAGATTAAAATGCAATTGGCAAATACTTGACAAAATAAAAATACGGTGGAACATAGGTAATGTTAATATGTGTTAAATATTTAACAAAATAAATAAAAATACAGTGGAACATAGGTAATGTTAATGTGTTGAATATTTTACAAAATAAAAAATACAGTAGCATATAGATGATGTTAATATGTGGTTTTCTAAGTTAATATGGTAAGTTGATCACCCCATTTCTATTTGAGTGTGATACCACTGCTCTATAACAATGAAATCCTAAGTCTGGGGGAGGAAAATGCTTGTACTTCCTACCTTCATTGAGCTGTTGTGAGGAAAGTATTTCTCATGCCTTAAAGCACTAATACAGAGTCAAGTGTTTTTTGTGCTTATTTAGCAGCAGAATCAAGACTTGACCAAATTGCTCAATGCTCTTTTCCTATCAGGGACCCTGGTGAATGGAATGTACACAGCACAAGAACAATGTTATAGGACGTGGGAAAGGTCCAGTCCTCTGGAGAACCTTTGCAAAGCAGAAAGAACTAGGAACTGATGATGTCCTGTCAGATTGGCCAAAGAGGGGGTATGAGAGGTGGAAATAACACAAATTGGGTGGGAACCAAAAACCACTGGGTGGAAGGCTGATTCTATGTACAGTGGTCTGCCTCTGGTACTCTAGCATAGACAGATGTACCCTGATTAATTTGGTTACAAATGGTGGCAAAATTCCACAAGGGTTTGCCTCCAAGTATGTAGAACGAGTCATGGAGTTTTCCAAACATTAACTAGATTGAGTTTCATAAGAGAATAACAACCAAAACTCTTGAAAGTCAATACAACTTTCGAAATGACACATTCAAAATGGATCAGTTTAAGACATGGCACAATGGAGAACATTTCACTATGGAAATGAAGGCTGAGAAGTATTAGTTACAAAAATATTTATTTTATGTTTTATTCCCTAGTTAGGGAATAAAAGAGTCCAGACAAGCTAGCCCAGGGAAACAGCCTCTGTAAGTTTAATTTAGGGTCTGTTCTGTTGTGTTTTTCAACTCCATTTTCATTCTTTTTTTCCCTCTAGTTGACTGATGCATTGCATATAGCAGGGATCCCCAGGTCACTGATTGAGAGCTGGAAAGGACCCTAGAGATCATCCAGTCCAATCCCCTCACTTAACAGTCAAGTGACTTACCAAGCTCACACAGGTAATATGTAGCAGAAACAGGATTTGAACTCTAGTACTCTGATTCCAAACACAGTACCAATCATGTCAACGGGGCACCTAGGTGATGCCATGGTGCACAGAGTGCTGGGCCTGGAGTCAGGAAGACTCATCTTCCTGAGTTCAAATCCAGCCTCTGACACTTATTAGCTGTATGACCCTGGACAAGTCACTTTACCCTGTTTGCCTCAGTTTCCTCAACTGTAAAATGAGCCAGAACAAGAAAAAGACAAATCACTCCAGTATCTTTGCCAAGAAAACATCAAATGGGGTCATGAAGAGTCAAACTTAACTGAAACAACAATAAACCATTCGTGTCAACACCAGTCCATTAGCTAATCATTTTGGTGGTGAAAAGATTACTGGTTCTTCTGGAGTCAGTGCCACTGGCACTTTTACTACCTAAATGATATAACTGCCCACTACTTAAGTGACTTAAAACTCCCCGGGATATAGTTTCCTCCATGTAAAAGGAAGAGAGAGACCAGTTGGATTCTAAGATTCCTTTCAGCTCCAAATCTATGAACCTATGAATTCAGAGAGGCTCCCTGAAATGCTCTCAATTCATTTATTCTGAATTTTCACAAGAAAGACATATATAACCATATTCTAGGATGATTTGGAATTCTGATGTGTTTATTATTAAAATCAGGGTGTCTAGAGACATGTATTCTTCAGAACAAATTTCATTGCTCTGGTAGTCCATTGTTCTATATAACTTAGAACTCATTCATTTAACTGCCAATCAGTTGTAGACATTTCCATTTCTTAGATTTTTTTAAAAACTGCCTAGTAGTAAATCACACTAAAGTAATTCTAGTACTAGGTAGATAATAAACAGTTGGCCCTCTCGGTCCTCCGTTCATTTATGGAAGGGATCAGCCTGGTGTAAAGATATTTGAGTATGTTTTACCTTTCTTTGGGCTTTCTTTGGCTTTCTTCTCCCCAGCCCAAATGACAATTCCTAAACAGATTTTGAAAACAGAAGCCTCTATATAGATAAGCATGAGTGGAAGGTACTCATTGCCATTCAAGGCATAAATAAAAATAAGGATCCAACCCCATCACTAAGTGGATGAAAAAAAAAGAAAATCGTACCATAAATCTCTGAAGTTGTCTCCTATTTACATAAGCAGTAGCAAACAGTGCCTGTACTGCCTAAATAATGAAAATAAAAACTAGGAGAGGCACCCTTCATGTATCTTAATGAAATATTACATATAATAAGCATGAAATAAAAAGCCTCATTGAACAGATCTAGACCAGTCAAAGAAAATATAAATAAATGCTCATGCATGCATAATGCATAGGTGTTAAACATTTGCTTTGTGTATAATGCTGTGAGCAAAGTTTGCAGAGTTTAAAAAAAAAGCATCCAAATCCCCAAAGGCCTGTTTCTCATCTTGCAATGCATTTGACAGGATCTGATCCCAGGGTGGTGGTATTCCCAGGGCTTTCAGTGGGTTGGCTTCCCTGGACCACACAAGATTAGAAGCGATTCTGCTTAGTGATAAGCGAATGGGTGGATGGAGCCATTTTCAGCGAACGCTTAGTTCACGTTCTTTACCCTGGCTCCCTGTAATTATGATATATTCTATTTACTTTGTTAGAAATGCTCAGGCACTGATCCTTTGCGGCAAGCGGGGCCACAATGAGTGCTAATATCCTCTTCCCTTCAAATTAAGGATATTAGGACTCAGAGTTAAAATAATTTTTGAATCATCATCATCAAACAGTCGCAGAACCAGAATGATTAATATAATGGTCAATAGTAGCTTATGTTTGTATGGTGCTATCGAGTTTATAAAACATTCTCCTTTTGAAAACTTGGGGAAGTCACAACGATAATATTATTTCCATTTAACTGGTGTGGAAAACTCTTTTGGAGAGAAGTGATTTGTCCAAGGTAAGGAGAAGTCAGAAATTGAATTCATGTCCTCTGACATCAAGTCCTTCACCCCTCAAATTTTGTGTCTTCATTGTCCAGTCTCAGTTCATTATATTGTTAAAGTCTGTTTTTGGAGTTTTTACCAGAGTTTTTTTCTTTTCAATTAAAAATCGATTAAGCACCTGCTATATACAAAGCATTATGCTAAGGATACAAAGTTTTTAAAATGACACAGAACTAGTCTTCAAAGAGTTTACATACTCCTGATTGGGGAGGGGGGAGGGGAAGGAAGTAGGGGGAGAGAAAACAAAATATATACATAGTTAAGTAAATTAAAATGTAAGGCATCAAGGAGGCAAAGGTGATAGTCCATACAACAAGCTCTAAAAAAATCTGAAGAGGGTGAGAACATTCTCTTTCTTTTTTTTTTGGAAGCAAGTGACTTGCCCAGGATCATACAGATAGTAAACATCTGAGGCCCAATCTGAACTTAGGTCGTCCTGACTTCAGGGTCAATGTTCTCTCCAACGTGCCACCTAGCTGCCTCAGAACATCCTCTTTAAATCAGGGCTGTGCGCCCCCATGTGGCCGGGCTGTGTCCACCACCAGCCCCAAAACTGACACAAATGCTTTAGTTAAAGCATTTATGTCACCGTAGTAAACACAGGCCAGCTGTATAAAATCACACTGCGGGCCGGCCCCACTTTGTACAGCCCTGCTTTAAATGATGTTCTGAAATTAGGAGAAAAACTAATTGGTAATTAGGTAATTGCTGATACCCAATTGGAAATATTCACCATCAATATGTACAATCAATAAATACTCTTGAGCAATCAATATACATATAGCTAAACCTAATGTGTCCATTTAAATTGATACCTCAATTTCCTCCCATTAATTATATCACTTATTGGTCACCTTGAAAAATAATCTCTTTTCCTTCTTGGTATTTCCTGTTCTCAAAGTTCTAGGAGTTACTATCATGTCTGTTCTTAGTCATTGGCTAGGCTGTCTATACCATATGTTTTTAGCTACCTTAATTTTCCTTTGAAGTAAATTCTCCCTTTTCCTATTCATTTCACTGCTCTACATTTTTTTAGGTACTCAAGAGACTCAACCTGAATTCATTGTTAGAAGCTGGTCGTCATGTAGACTTTTCTCTTTCTGCTCACTTAGGCTTAGTTTAGATATTTTATTGCATTGTAAACAAATACAAATTCATTGCCTTCTCTTTTAGACAGTTTTGTTTTAGAAATGCAGGTGACTCTTCTATCCCCATGTGGATTATCTGCCTTGAAATCTATTGACCCCCAAACTTTAGTCCCAGACTAGTTTTCTCAGTCATTCAGAACTTTTCTGAGGCATCTCTTTTTGCCTCAGTGGGCACACACTATGGAAATACAAATAATTTTTTTGAGGTGATTGAGGTTAAGTGACTTGCCCAGGGCTACCCAGCTAGTAAGTGTCTGGGGCTAGATTTGAACTCAGATCCTCCAGACTCTAGGGCTAGTGCTCTATCTTGTGCTACCAAGCTGTCCCAAAATGCAAAAAACAAATTTTAATATTACTTCAAAAGAGCTATGATTTCATCAATGTGGATGATTCTTCCATACATGCAAAACAGTTAAGTAGTGCAGTGCCGAGAGTGCTGGATTTGGAATCAGGAAGACCCAAGTTCAAATGCTGCCTTACCAGCTATGTGACCCTTTGAAGGTCTCATCCTCAGTTTCCGCATCTGCAAAATGAGACGAATAGTAGCACCTACCTCATGGAATTGTTATAGGGATCAAACGAGATAATATGGGTAAAGTACTTTGTAAACCTTAAAGCACTGTAATAAGTGATGGCTATTATTATTCTTGAGCAACTGAATCACATGGAGTCCCAAGCCTGGAGTCAGGAAAACCTGAGTTCAAATCCAGCCTCAAATACTTACTGGCTGTGTGACCCTGAGCAAGTCACTTAACCCTGTGTGCTTTAGTTTCCTCCTCTGTGAGGTAAGCTAGAGAAGGAAATGGCAAACTGATCTAGTATCTTTACCAAGAAAATCCTGAATGGGATCACAAAAAATTGGACACGATGGAAATAACTAAACAATATTCTTATTCTTATTCTTATTCTTATTCTCATTTGAGCTTTTTTATATCTTCTCATCTTGGGTGATTCTTGTACATGTCTTGCCATTAATTGTTCAAAGAGGCCTCTCTTTGGGGGCCTTTCATAAATCTTAAAGTGCTATAGGAATGTGAGTTCTTCCATACTACAGTAGCATCCAACTTATTGGTCATTGGACAAAGACTGAAAGTTAAGAATACCAACAGTTAAATTAATGTTTGTAGATGGCCTACACACTGTATGATTCTGAGACCTCTGCTCCCTTTCCACCATATTACCACTATCATCATGGAAGGAAAGAAACAAGCATTTATTAAGCACCTGCTGATGCTAGGCACTGTGCTAAGGGCTTTATAAGAATAATCTCATTTTAATCCTCACAACAACCCTGGAAGTATGTGTTGTTATCATTTCCACTTTCTGTTTCTCCATATATTGGTTGATGTCATTTCTGTTATTGTAGCTAAACACACACACACACACACACACATACATATATAGTGGCTACACTCTTGGTAATAAGCTTTTCTGTATTTAGCTAGGCTGGTCCTTGGGCATTCTCTATTGCTGGACTATTCTCAAACACCTGACAGTAAAAGGACCTGCCAGAGTTGGTGGTCCACTAGCATAACCTCCAAGAACCCAGGGTCTGCTCTGTGATGCAACACTTATCATAGGAGGACTTTGGTGGAGGAATTTTGACATTAGCTTAAGTAAAAATATATGATAATCATTGTTGCTGGACTCTTCATGACCCCATTTGGAGTTTTCTTGGTAAAGATATTAGAGTCGTTCACTATTTCCTTCTCCAGTTCATTTTATAGTTGAGGAGACTAAGACAAACTGGGTTAAGTGACTTGTCCAGGGTCACACAGCTAGTAGGTGCTTGAGGCTGGATTTGAACTCAGGTCTTCTTGACTTTGTCCATTATGCCACCTCGCTTCCCATAGTGATAATAGCTAGTATTTATATAGTGCTTTAAGGTCTGCAAAACACTTTATAAATATTATCTCATCAAAGAAGGAGGAAAAGGACTCACATGTGCAAAAAAATTCACAGCAGTTCTTTTGAGTCCATAACAAACTGGAACTTGAGGGGATGTTTATCAATTGGGGATTGGCTGAACAAGTTATGATATATGAAAGTTATGGAATTTCATTGTCCTATAAAAAATAAAGGGGATGGTTTCAGAAAAACCTGGGAAGAATTGTATGAACTAATGTAGAGGGAAGTGAGCAGAATAAGAACAATTTATTCAATAACAATATTGTTAAGAAAATTAACTCTGAAAGACTTAGAAACTCTGATCAACAAAATGACCAACCATAATTCCAAAGGACTAATAATGAGAAATGCTATCCACCTCCAGATAGAGAAGTGATGGACTCAAGAATGTAGATTGAAGAATATTTTTTTCTTTCTTTCTTCCTTCCTTCCTCCCTCCCTCCCTCCTTTCTTTCTTTCTAGGACATGGATAATGTGGGAATTTGATCTTTATGACTATATGTATATGTAATAAGCTTTGTTTTTCTTGCCTTCTATGGGTGGGGAAGGGAAAAAGGGAAAGGAAGGGCAAGATATGGAATTGAAAATCAAATAAAATTCAATTTTAAAAACCAACTATATGTTCTATCCATTGTATCATCTAGTTACTTTATATATAGTTAGGAGGGCAAATGTTTTAGAAAAAAAAAGTAATGTAAGCCAAATGTTGGTTCTTTTTTGGTGTATCTCCCCTGTGTTTATTAGAAAATATGATGAAGATGAGAATATTATAATGAGATTCCTACCTACTAAACATTCACTTCATATAGACAGCTGGGTAGCACAATGGATAGAGCACTAGACCTGGAATCAGAAACACTTCAGTTCAATGCCCTTTAGCTCTAGCTGTATAATCCTGAGCAATTCACTTAACCTGACTGCCTCAGTTTCCTCATCTGTAAAATAGGGATAATAATAGCATCTGCCTTCCAGGGTTGTTACGAGAACATAATAAGATAATTTTGTAAAGTGCTTTTCAAACTTTGAAGTGCTACTACGTCAATACCAGTTATTATTATGGTGATTTTCATTATTTGTATCATGGTGATTTCTTTTACACTTTTGCATTGATCACATCAGTGCAACTTTTTATTCTCTTTTAAGGTGAACTTCATTTCTCCATCCCATCTCCAATTCTCCCAGTGGAAAAATTATTGGACCTAAAATCAGGATTATAATCTGGGCTCTTGCTTGTGCTATGTGTCCCTGAACAAATCATTTACCTAAGTTTCTTCTTCCTAAGGTTTCGCCTAAGAAGAAGGAGGTTTCTTCTTCCTAAAACAGGGATAATAGGGTTATTGTAAGCAAAGTATTTTATAAACCTTGAATTATTATAGGAATATGAGATACTTTTTTAATCTAATATATTCATGTTAGGTTTTCTCCCTTCCTTTCCAATCTAGGCAAAAAAAATTGTATTCTGCTTGCTTTCAGCAGGCTTCATTTTTTCTTCAAAGAAAATGAAATATCCATGGAATCTCTGCCTTTCATGCTAAGTGTTCAAGCAGGGTTTGCAGTTGAAAACAAATTTAACAGGATCTAAAAGAATCCATGGGCACCCAGTTAGAATATATATCAGGTGCTAAAAAGATTTTTCAGATTCGCCGCATGAGTTAGAAAATGAAGTGCTGGTTTTAGACAGCAATATTGACACTTTCAGGTGTTTGCTTAGAATTCGTGGGTCTTTTTCAAAAGTCAATGCACACTTCTAAGAAATTATTGTGGATACTGTTTTAGGCTTTAGACTAAATCCAAAAGAGCAGCTGGAATTTCAGATCTCCAGGGGGGATCATCCAACTCCTAAAATTTAGTCCCAAGAAGTCATAATGTTCTTTTTTAATTTTTAATTTAAAAAAATAAGGCCCTAGAGAGCTGGAGATTTGAAGCTTAGTTGGAATAGAAAACTGCTCTTCTTTCTCATGGGGGCCTTTCTTTAAACACCTGAGTGCATCCATGTCAGCATCAAACAGGTTATCCAAAAGCAAAATTAGGGCTTCTCTACTGAATATTTTTGCTTTTCCCCACAGTAGGAGAAACATCACCAGGAGGAGATGAACTCCCTTGTTTAAAACAATATAGATAGAAAATGGGTTAATACTATAGGAAATGGTATGGACATACATAGGAAAAGCCTTAAGATCTCTAAGAAAAATTACATATGGCTGCAAAAATATGCTGATGAAAGTAAAAACCAAAATATAGGAACTCATAGGATCCTTTGAAATAAAGGTTACTGAACTGTGTAAAGAACTTACACAAAATTCAGAGAGAAATAGTCCTAAAAACAAGTAGGATGATATTCCGGAGAAATAATAACTCTTTACTAATTTACTAATTGCTGTATTTAGAAAGGGGGAGGGGAAGACAACATTATGCATAGTAGTGATGAGTAAATGCCTCCTTTTCCCCTCCCTTGGGATTGGGCTAAGGATGTATGTGTGTGTGTGTAGCCACTTAGTGGGACCAAATGTATTTTGCTATATCTTAAAAGAAATGAGTTTCTCCTTTGGTCATTGCCAAGAATCATTCTCCATGGCATTCATTGTGTTATTAAAAGCATCCATTAAGTGTTGTAGTAAAAAAAAAAAACACTTAGCACAGAGTCATGGTTCTTGAGTTTAAGTATGGGCTCTAGCACTTACTAGATGTATGACCCTGGCCAAGTAATTTCACAGCACATGTAGATTGCTTCTCAAGCAACTCCAAATGTTTCCTTTTTAGGCAATAGTCAACACTAAGACAGAAGTACTATAAATCTAAAGGATTGTTCTGATTTCTGAGGAAGAAAAAGTCCTATATTATCTAATTTTATCTAAGGGAAGAAGACTTGTTTTGATTGTTCAAGGGATAAGCTGTCAGTCCTTTCCATTTTTTTTTGTTGTGTTTAAATAAAACCTGTCCTATATTCAATGTATTGTTAGCATAAGTGCTTGCACAGGAGTTGAGAGATCTTTTATCTTCTATTGAAACCTAGATATAAGCTTTATTCTGATGTTCCCAAGAGAAACCCTAGATGGTGGCATTAGCCACTAGTGTGACAGTGTAAATTGTGTTGTTCATTTATGTCCTACTCTTTGTGACCCTATGGACCATTCTGTCCACGGAGTTTTCTTGACAAGATACTGGAGTTGTTTGCCATTTCCCTCTGCAGTAGATTAAAACAAACAGAAGTTAAGTGACTTACCCAGGCAAGTGTATGATGTCAAATTTGAACTCACATCCTCCTGATTCCAGGTTTAGTGCTCTATCCACTGAGCCACCTAGCTCCCTCCTGTGAGTCACCCATAAAATGAAAAGTGGTCATATAAACCCAGATGTTAGGTTCTGATTAAGGATTTTGTCTGTAAAATGGGTATAATATTTGTGTTATCTTGCATCATGAATTATTAGATATTTCAAACATGATGTTCTGTACCCATATCAAATTCAGCATCCAAAACAAACTCATTCACCTCTTCCCCATTACCGTTGCACCATTCTTGACATTATCCACATGTTCATAAGCTCATAGATTTTGAGCTGGAAGGGATCATTGAGGTCACTTAATCCAACCCCTTTATTTTACAGTTGAGGAAACTGAGACCTAGAGAGATTGATAGATTGTGGCCCCCTCCACAGGTAATAAGTGACACCCAGATTTTGAACCCATGACCTCTAACTCCAGATCCAGTACTCATTTGGCTTTTTTCAAAGGAGATATTTATAAAGAACTTAGCACAGTGCCTAGCACAGAATAGGCATTTAATAAATATGTATTTCCTTCTTTCCTCCACCACATTGTTTCCCTCTTCAATTCCTCACTTTCCTTCACCCCACACATTTAATTCAGTCATCAAATGTTTTTATTTCTATCTCCACAAAATCCCTACTTATCACATGCATCTGTCTCAGTGGCCACAGCTCTAGTTCAGGGCCATCACCTTTTGCCCTGACTCACTGCAATAGCTTCCTAATTGGTGTCCCTGCCTCAAGTGTGTCCCTACTCCAATCCATTCTCCATTCAGCTGCCTAAGTGGTTTTCCTTGACCATAGGCTCACCCTCCCTAGAAACTTTCAAGTAAAGGCTATTTGTTGTTCTCCTGGCCCAGGCCTGACTTCAGGATTGGAATAGAGTACTAGTAGACCTTGTAACCCCCTAACAAAAGGACATTTACTCAACAATACCATGGCAAGGATATTCATTAGATGCATTATTGGTTCACTTGGGCATAGCTCCTCTTACCTCCACATTGAGTCAGAATAGTGTGTTGACTCACATGGCAATAGGGAGTCTGTCAAGCCTGAGGAAGCCCAGCCACTTGAGAGCTAGATTTTTATGCCTTAGGTGATTAGGAAGTTTTATCATCAGTTCAAGCTTCAGTTTCCTGGATCACTTAGACTTTAAGGATGGTTTCATGGCCTTTTGAGAGAAAAATTACCCTATGTGGCAGGGCTCTTCCATCTTCTTGGGTCACATATGGTGGATTTCTAGCTGTGTAATGGGGCTTACTGCCATGGATCCCAAACAGATGTCGATATTGATGGCGATCCTACAACAATATAGATGTTGAAGGGGATTCTTGCCTAATTATAAAATGGCCTAGATGATCTCTGATGTCCTCTCTACCCCCACCCCCTTCTTAATACTCTGATTCTGTTGGAGGAAAGGCACAGATTGACTTCCACCTGGGACAGAAGGGTTCTCAAATTGCACAATCACTTAAGAAGCCTTCGAGGGCCTTGAGAGCAGGGGCTGTTTTGTTTTTTGTTTTTGTTTGTTTGGGTTTTTTTGCCTTTTTCGTCTCCTCAGAGCTTAGCATACTGCCTGGAACACAGTAGGCACTTACTGCTTTCTAACTTGATCTGACATCCTATGGTGAAGTTTCATTTGTCTGATCCTTTAAAGACCTCCAATAAGAATTATTAATAGAAGAAAATCTATCAAGGCTTGGGTGTTTTGTTTATTGCAGGCCACAGGCTAGAATACTGCAGAAGACATATATCATATAATTTTTTTTTTAGAGACAGGAAAAGAAACTTGGGCAAGTCACATGAGGCAGCTCAGGCAAGACGTCTGATGAAAATCCTCTGGGACAGTTTGCCTCTGCCCTTCATCAACTCAATGAAGACCATCACCATCAAAACTCCTGGGAAAGACCTGCTTCTCTCCTCAGAACTGTCAGCAGCTCTTCATTCTGGGGCTGGTCAGCTTCTATAATGAAAACCTGTCACCCTGGCACAGGACAGAGGAGAGGAGCAAAAACCACTGCCTCATCAGATTGCTTTATGCAGTGGTATTAAAAAAAGAGATCCAATCTTTCCATCTTCAACAGTTATGAAATTTCTCTGGCTACATTATTGCATTGCAAAAGGATAAGAGCAGCCTGGCATGTACCCCTCAGTTCAGAGATGCCACCAGCAGTTCCTTCAAAGCTGAAAAAGAAGAAAAGTGCAGAAGAAAGAAGACTGAAATATCCAGTAAAGTTCAGTCCTTCCTTATAGCTACAAATCAGTCTTTAGTTCCAGATCCTGAAATTCTTCTTGGAGCTAGAATACAATCATCTTCAGGTGGGGAAGTAACTCCAGCCTCCTGCCTTCAGAGAGATTTATCGGCAGGGATGATCTACCAACAGCCAGTCCTAGCATTTCATCATCCCCATAGTCAAGAAATCCTAACATCTGACTGACACTACCCTTACTCGACTTCGAAGTCATCTTTTTTTCTTATACAGTGATCTACAGACATGGAAGACACAAAGTTAGAATGATAGGATATAAGAGCTCTTGAAAAACTTAAGTGCTGATCTTATAGTACAACTGAGGAAACTGAGGCCTAGAGGAGACGCTTACCCGGTTCAAGCCCAGGTCTTCTTTGATTCTCAGGCTAGGGCTTTTCCCACTTCAACACCTGCCTACCCAATCATTGCCTCCATCAATTAAAAAAAAAGATTAAAAATGCTTTCTCATCCTGCTATTTAAAATAGCAATGAGGTTCAGTCAAGGACCTCTCCAGTCATTTAGAACAAGAGGAAGATTCTTCCTACCCTCCATAGAGCAGTGTACTGGTTAGTAACAAAGCTGGGGCAGTGCATTGAGCCTTGGTCTCTTATTGAAGAAAACCTTCGGGCCAGTCCTGCCTCAGATACAGTTGTGTGACCCTGCTCAATTTGCTCAGCGTCTCCAGGCTGTTTCTTCACCTGTGAAGTGCGAAGGGGGTCGGACTCAATGACCCTAAGACCCCTATGCTCTATGAAACCGACGTTTTCCTTTGTGTGTAAAGTTACCGAATCTATATTCTCAACCCAAGGTGGGGAAGGGGAATCCATGGGATGGTAGAGCTAGATCTGGAATGGATCTTAGAGGTCATTTGGGCCAATCCCCTCATTTTATAGATGAAAAAATTAGGTATAAGGAGAGAAGTGACATATCCAAGGGATCACAGTGGTCGGATTTGAATCCTTTAATTCCAAAGACAATGCTCCTGGACTTCCCCCCCCCCACCTCCATTTAATATAAGGTCTTTTGAACCAGGAGCTTTGAGGGAGAATCGGTGTTTATTGAGGATTTGGGGGGAGGGGAGTGGTAGAACGAAGCCCTCCCGCTCACTCTCTCCCCAGACCCCCTCCCCTCCAGGCCTGGTGCCAGCTTTTACCTGCTGGGAAAGGGAACGCCTGTGGCCGCCCTGGCGCTCGCTGCTCTCCGGTGTGTGTGTGTGTGTGTGTGTGTGTGTGTGTGTGTGTGTGTGTGTGTGTGTGTGTGTGTGTGTGTGTGTTTGTGTATGTATATGTATGTGTGTGAGAGAGAGCCTGTGAGTGTAGCTGTGCGCGCACTCGCTCCCTCCCTCCCTGCTTGGCTCGCTCGCTCTCTCGTTCCCTCGCCCGCCCGCTGCCTGGTTCAGACTCGCTCGCGGTCTCAGGGCGGGAGGATCGGGGGAGAGCAACCCCGGGAGCTCTGTGGCTCCAGAGCGGCTGCCGTCTGAGCATTGTGCGGCGGCGGCGGCCACTCGGGTTCCGAGTCCCACCTGCTGGCGGCCCAGAGAGGAGGAGGAGGAAGGGGAAGAAGGAGCCGCAGCAGGAGGAGGAAACCCGGTCCTTCCTCCGGTGCACACCTACCTCCCCCCAAGGCTTTGCAATCCTCTTGCGCCCCCCCACCCCCGCCCTTCTCCCTGGCCCCGGGTGGCCTCGTGGAAAGCGTGCGAGCCCCCCGCCCCCTCCCAGCCTTCTCCGGCCCAAGGCTGCCGCTGCTGCAGCCCCTCCTGCCCGCTGACCGTGACCGCCGCCGCCGAGGGAGCGAGGCGGAGAGAGAGGGGGTCTTCGAGGAGAAGGACCCGGGCAGGCACCGGCGCCTACTGCAATGTGCCGGGGAGCCGCCGCCTCCTGGCCCCAGCCCCTCTGAGCCAGCCTCGGGGGAGTGGAGGAAGAGGACAAGCGGAACGAGGCAGCTGCGAGCCGCAGAGACAGAGAGAAGAGAGGAGAGCGCGATCGGGAGACAGCGAACGAGCAAGAAAGCCAGGAGAGAGCGCGGGCGAAGAGAGAAGGAGGAGCAGCAGCAGGAGCAGGGCGCACCATGCCGGGCTGGAAGAAGAACATCCCCATCTGTTTGCAAGCCGAGGAGCAGGAGAAAGGTGAGCGCGCGCGCCAGGGTGAGGAGGAGGAGGAGGAGAAGGAGGAGGGACCTGGAGGGCAGGTTCGGCCCGGGCACCCAGCCTGCCGCGCCTCCATCTCCGCCTCCACCTCCCTGCGCCCGGCCCGGCCTGGGACCAGGCTCGAGGCTCGCGATCTCGTACGTTCGTCCGTTTGTCTGTCGGTCCGGTGCTACTCCTCGCTAAAAGGGGGGAAGGGAACCGCTGGCACGGGGCGGGGGCGCGCAGCAGGCAACAGAGGGGGACTTCTCCATAACCAACTTTTAATTCGAAAGTTTCCTGCTGCGGTGGGCACAGCCTCCTCCGTACCTGCCTGTCTGGGGTGCTGGGGGCTCTGAGAGGTAGTGGGAAGGGGACAGGGGCTTTCCTAGTCCTCCAAAGTTGACTTTTCAAAGTTTCCTCCTCCTCCTGCTGCCCCCCCCCCCCCTACACACACCTTGTCCCCGCCTCTGGCTTTGGCAGCAGAGAAGTTGCCAAACCCAAAGTTGCTGGAGATTCCTCTAACTAGAAGGATGAAGGTGGGGGCGGGGCGCGCCCGGCCACTGCGGGTCTCGGAAGGGGGGTGGTTCAAGGGAGGACTGCGCCTTAGCTGGAGGATTTGGCCTGGGAGGGAGGAACTGGGGGTGAGTTACATGCCAGCGCGGTCTCCTTGAATTAATACTGCAGTATTTTTTTTAATTACTATGTATTTTTTTTTCAATGCATGCACCGTGGCTTTGCGGATCTCTTTAGCTGCCAGGCAGTTTAGTTTGCATATTTTCTTTCCAGTGACTGGCAGAGAGAAAAAAGTTGAAGGCCTCCTTTTGCCCCTTACAGAGAAAGGAAGGATTTCATTAAGGTCATTTTGGTAGTCTTTAGATTGTCTGGAAGAAAGCCAGGAAGTTCAGTTCTGTAACCTGGATAGATGTGCTTTCTGCGCCAGATTTGCCTGCTGAGGGTCTACAGAGCAAAAGGTCGTAGAGTCATAGGAGTCATAGAGTGAAACTAGATTCTAGGGCTCTGGATTCTAGATCTAAACAGGTTACTTAGTGTTCCCTGTTCTGTGATCCTGTTATGTGTCTAGCAAGGACTTAGTACCTCTCCTTCCCCAAATGTGGCTTCTGAGTTGATTTCAGGTTCCATGTGAAATGTAGTCCTTTACGGCTTAGTTGTAGTGGAAGAGTTGAGAGGAAAGCGATTTGGTGTGAAGATGGAATAGCTAACTGTCCTTGTACAGCTTAAAGATCAGAAACTTGATTACTTTATTAATGGTAGTTCCGCTATAGGCCCTGTCAAAAGTTTTAAGCTTCTGTAACAATGCTTAGTAATGCAGCAGTAATGTATACACCCCCAGTTCTTCTCTAGATGGCACAGCCTGTCTTTGCTTTATCGTTCAATTAATCGTGATTTCATTCTTTTCTAATAGTAATCTTTATTTGTGCTTATTAAGTGTATACCTTTATTATTTGGCATGGTTTCTAGCAGGTGACCTTAAATTTGCCCAATCAAAGAAACCCTGCTTAGGAAATTTTGTCTTTCCTCTTAGTAAATCTCATTTGAAAGATAAAGATTTCAGAAACAATGTTTTTGTTTTTTTTTTGGCTGGGGAAAAGCCTTGCATGTCAAAGTGTTCCTGTCTAGGATTGACTGTCTCTCTCCCATCAGCTAAAGCTCATGATACACTTGATATTAAATGTATCAGTTGTTTGCTGAAAACTTCAGCAAGACTGCCAACATATTTTATGGGCATACTGAAATGGCTGCATTTTGGGATGGTCACAAAGTGCACTTGGATGTCTTTTGGAAAGATATGGTTACTTTGAAAGATGATCACCTAATCTGCCCTGAGGAGATAAGACCCAAATTCCTCCAACACACTCAAATCTGAGTCAGAAATTGGGTATGCTTTCTTATCTCCAACAGGAGTGTACAGCTCAACATTTGTTACTAGGTATCTCACATTAATGTCTTCTCAGCTCTTGTTTATAGAGGCGAATTTCTAAAACAATTAGGAAATGCTTGGTTACTTTATTTCTTCTCCATGTGCCCTTTCATTGGAGAGTCAACAAATAACATTCATTAGATTTATTATCTTAATCTCTAGTCCATTTTGCATGTATTTATGTGTTGCATGTGTATTTTAAAACAAACTTAGCCATCTTAATGGTTTTTAATGCCTCCATCAGTGCCTACTGCTTAAGTTTAGTTTATCATTTTGGAAGACTTGTTGGGCAAAGTCTTGTTATTTGCATTTGAAATTAGATTATGCTTTCCCTCTAAGGAAGCTAAGGAATATTTTAAGAGCTCATCAATAGTACTGACAAAAGTTGTCCTCAAATATGGTTATGGTAGTAAATGAGTTAAATGTCCAAATTGGTTAGAAGAATAATGAAGCAGAGAGCATACCTTTGGGGAGGGTATTGTCTGGGGTGGAATTGACTAAGAAGTCAGTCACAGATACCGTACAGTAAAATTTAACGTTGTTTGTTCCAAAAGAGCCATGCCTGTGATTTTTCCAGAAATTGCTCACTTAGCCACTATAAATCCATTATGAAAACTACCCTAGCATGAAGAATTTTCATGGAATTTTTATCTAGCTAAACCTCTTATTGAGTCCAACATAAGTAACGCAAGATAACTGCATAAACGTTACCCTTAATTTAGATTCTGTAAGGGTAATTTGGAAGACAAGTTATTTTGTACATTTTTGAATTTGAGAAAATTCTAGGTCCTCAAGAAAAACATAATCTTAATGTTGTCCTATGCAAAAAATAAAAAAGGCTTTACTGTGCTACATCATAACTGTAAGTATAAAGTAGCCATGGTCACTTAGGTTCATCTTGAAGAGGTCTGTCAAGATTTATATGAAGTGAGCTATGACTTTTGTGCTCTGTGCCAACCACTAGAACAGTGGCTGCTGTAAATGCTGTCACTTCCAAAATGACATGTTAAGACTTACCCGTGTAAGATGACATATCATCAAAATTCAGGGCACATTTCCCTGCTCCTCCCCCCTAGTATTTCTGCCTGAGCTGCTAAACCAAATCACCTAATATACTTTTGTGGTGACATTTGAGCAAATGTTTTAAGAAAAGGAGAATATTTCTGGAATTTTTTTTCTGTTTGATATCCCTTCCGATACAGTTAGATAAAATAATTTTATTGGCTGCCACCTCTGTCTCATAGCTGAAAATGCCTGGCAGGAGTACAGTTAGGAGACTGGTTTCAGCAAATGATGATGCTATTCATTTATATTGGGTATTTTCTTTTCTGGCTTAGGTAAGAACCTGTTTTGTTTTGTTTTTCAGTAGCACACAAAATTAGGCAGACTTCTTAAAAAAGGTATTTACATATAAACCAATAAACATAATTTCTGAATTTTATTATTGAAGCAGGAATGGAGAAAAGAACAAAAAAGACAAACCTTACTTGTACTTTCTAGAATATGGTAGCAAATTAATTTTGTCCCATTTTACAATTAGACTGGTATAAATATTATCATCCTATAGAAAGAGGACAATTTTAAAAATTTACATTAGCATATATTCATTTCCTATTGCAGAGTCCTTAAATTTTTTAAAATGAACTTTCCCCCCTCATTAGTTTAAAAAGTCTACCAATGAAACTTTTCTCTGAATTTCTAGAGGATTAATTGTAATGTCTGATTTTAAAAAAAAAAATGTGGAGCTGCTGAGAATTGAAGAAACATTAAATTTTTACAAAGTTACAAAAGCTGAGGTGCTGCTTTGGAGGAATGCCTAATTTTTTTTTGCTTTGTTGTAGAAAGAGATTTAGTGAAAGCAAGGATCAGTTGATAAAACTTCAGTGAGCTTTTTCACTGTGACTAACTAGGAAGCTTGTTTTTTTTTTTAAAAAAAACAACTAGTTTTGTTATTTTGCCAACATTTACTTAAATAAAGTCATCCCTCTGGATGGATAGCTATATGGCTGCCTACTGGCTATTTGTTTTTCTTTAGATAAGGTTGTTCTGCTATAGTAACTTTATTAGATTCTTACCTCAAGATAGAGGGGGGGATATCATGATATAGTGTAAGAAAATTGAGAATTGAGTGATAGGTATGTCTAGCCTGCTGTATTGGCTACAGAGGATGCAAACAGGGTTTATTTAAAGAAATTAAGTTTTGAGAAGTTATTTTCAGTTAAAGCAATTGTACTTAAAAGTAAAATAGAAAATGCCATCAGAGAACCTAAATTTATGTCTCATATTTTGTCTTTTCTGTAAGAAAATAAACTCTAATGACTTCCAAAATTTCCTCAAGGGTTTGAAAAAGTAATCAAGCTATTGATGTAGATAAATTTCCTTACTAATGAAGAGGTTTACTTGTTTAGACATGCTGGTAGTCAAAGTGTGTTGCCTACTTATGGGAGGGATGAAGTTTTTGTATGAGTATCTGAGGATTAAAATCTTGCTGAAGTAATTAAACTTTCTTTCTTATTATGCTTTATTTTCAACATTGATTAAATGCTCAGACTACTGCTAGAAAGGGCCTAGAAAAGAAATGGCTTCAGCCAATGGAAAGGCACACTTTCTCATATTTAACCTTTGAAGAATAAATTAGAGGTTTTTATGTCTCCAAAATAATTTAAAACATTTGAAATCTTGTGAAAATATTATAGACCCATAAAATATTAATCTTAGAAGGGATCTTTAAAAATCTAGTCAAAACCCTTCATTTTGTTGATGAGAGGATTGAGGTCCAAAGAGGTTAAGTCATTTACCTAAGGTCACACAGTAGGAGCAGAGTGCCCAGTTTTCTTGACTCTTCTTGGTCCAGTGCCCTTTCCACTCTGCTGCATTGTCTGTCTTTATAAGAACCTATACTGAAAAGATAATTAAATACATACTTTGGTAGAGAAGCTAAAGGCAATTAGTAATTGAGGACTATAAAAGTAATTAGTTGTCATCTTGCTTACTCAGATGGGTCCTTGCACTCTGGTTGTCTACCTTAAGGAACACACAATTTGTCAGAAGCTGTAGCCTATCATATTATGTGAATAGGGATTTTATGCCTCTCAGAAGATTAGGATAACTGCTTGGTTAATATTCTAATATGGATGATAAACTCTTTGAAGGCAGGAGCTGTGTCTTATTTATATTCTATCTCTCACAGTGCTTAATATGATGCTGTGTACAGAATTGGTACTTAATAATTGTTTACATAAAGAAGAGGACTAATAGAGTTTGTACTATTATGTGTTAAGATCAGCAATGATAGCAATAATGTTAAATGTATACAGCAACCTCCAAAGAGGTCAAAGTATTTTCCTCTTTCCATTTGTGTAACATCCCTATGAACTAAATTGGAGAAAAGTATAGGCCACATCTTACAAGGACCCTGAGAACTTTAAGACATATTTATGGTTTTATTGTATGCTGTGGAACCTGAAATCAAAATCCATATATGTGAGAATAAAAAGCCTGGATATAGTCCTAGCTGTACCATGGAATGACAGTGAGACCTTGGGCAAGTCATTTAACTTCTCTGGGCCTCTGTTCACTTATCTGTAAAATGAGAGGATTGATTTGTGAATGTCTAAGGTCCCTTCCAGCTCTGAAATTCTAAGAAACTGAATCTTATGCACTAGTGTGTTTCCATATGCTGCCTTCCAAATGTAAGCTTAAAACCTTCCTTTTCAATTTAGTTTACTTGGGACGTAGAAGAGAAGAGGCTTAAAGAACTGACATTCCTACTGATGCATGAGGTTTTTTACAACCCAGCTGTTTGAATGAGAAAGATATCCCTATATCAAAGTCATGATTGTCATATGTATGTACATACATACATATACATATATGCTCACACACAAACACTACAATTAGGACTTTATAGGGAATGTCTTTCTCATCTAAACAGATTGTAAAAATGTCATATGCATCAGTAGTACAGTTGGTTCTTTATGAAAGAATTGATCTGAGTCCCCACTCAATAGGGGAAAAATTCAAAACAGACCAAGTACTCAATCCTACATCCTTATTTGTAGCAGGAGCATATCTACTCCTGGCACTTTCCTATGGAAACACTGTTACAAAGGACAGTTACCTTCTATCCCAGCTCTAACATTTTATGGTCCTATAAGAGTATCAGTACATTGTGGGTATTTAAACCCAAAATACAAGCTTTTATGGACTGGCCTGAAAACCTAGGCACCATTTAAAACACTGTTCCTATGGAAAATGAATGTTTTCTGAATTCCAAACAACCAACTTTGAGATGAACTTTAATGAATTTCCAGCTAGCTCTAATTAGTTGTAGAGTTGTTGCTGTTAGGGAGGTTACTTTGGTCCTGCCCTGCTCTGCCTTCCAAATGGAGGCGGAAAATTTTCTCTTTCAATGTCTCTTACTTGGGACCCAGAAAGGAAGTGGCAAATTCTTTCGTAAAGAACTGACACTTACTAATGCAGGAGGTTTTTACAGTCCAGCTGTTTGGCTGAGAAAGAAGAGGGAGGATTGGGATAGAGCAGTAGAAAGACTACAGGGCTGAGAATCAGGAGTCTTACAAGTTTGCTACTTATTAGCTATGTGACCTTGAACAGGTCAATTTTCCTGAGATCTAATGCCAAAGTGACTGACCTCCTGACAAACGAAGGTCCCAGAACTCTGGCACAGACATATTCTTAGGGCAAGGGAGTCTCAGAAACGCAGCATGCACTGAACTGAGCTCAGCCAAATCCTGTTATTCCTAGCTCTTCCCCAATTGCAGATGTCTTAGCTCCTGGGTAACAAGCCTATGCAGAACAGTGTTTCAGAAAGCACTCCCCATGCTTCTCATCTCTTTCTCTTCTCTATCCCATGTTGGTAGCCTGAGCCATATCTCTGGATACCCCACCTTAGTTACGACTCTTCTCAGGGGAAGGATGACAGTTATTCTCTTGAAACCATTGTCCTCAAAAAGTCCAACGAGAAGCACACATGTAACATCATACATGTTCAGGACCTGACTCCTGGGCCTCTGTTGCCCAAATAACAATTGATGCTACCCTATCTCCAGTTCCGTTTCTGACTCCCCCAAAACATTTTGGCTAAGTAGGCATACTCCACAACTTAAGCAGCTGTTGCTTCAGGTCCTGCAGTGTAGAAGCTAGGATCCTGGGGAAAGTATAGTTCCTGCTCCTCTCTGACCCCTTCCCCTACTCCTCTGCTTGGGTTTTTGGCTTTCATGGTGCTGTCCTTTGGCTCCATCACTTATGAAATGGCTATTACAATACTTTTAGTAGTGTCCTACAGTCCTTAGAGTCATGGACCTGGAGTCATTAAGACCTGAATCAAAATCCATCTTCAGGCACTTATTAGCAGTGTGCCCCTGGCAAGTCACTTCACTCTGCCTCAGTTTTATCATCTGTAAAATGAGGATAATAATAGCGCTTCTCTGTTAGGGTTGGTGTGTGTATAAAATGAGATAATATTTGTAAAGTGCTAAAGTCCTATATAAATGCTAGCTATCGTCATCTATAATACTGCTAATTGTTATGTAAATGTCAGTTGTTGTAACTGTTGTTATTATTTGTGCTGGTAACATTGGATAGTACCTAAAGGCCATGGTGACTCCTCTGTTTCCTCTTCTTGGGAAGGTATGGGGGCGTGGAGTTAATTTTGAAGCAACAAGGAGAGAGGTAATGTAGCTACAAATTTTGGGTTCCCAATAGCTTTTTTATCCTTTGGCATAATGATTCCTCCCGCCTCTCTTCTTGACAGTAAGCATCTCTGTAGAGACCATTGGGCTACCTTTCTACCTTTGAAGAGAATACTAAGAAGAGTATGTTGCACAAAGTAGCTACTTAAATATTTATTCAATTGAATCAAAGATCAATTATGTGATTACATATATACCTTACTTCATATAGTAGCTGAATGAAAAATAATTATTTTTTGAAAATCAAATGTATTTTAAGTGCATTTCAGTTGTGAATACTTTCGTAAAGATAAAGAACATTCCCTAATTTATCTGGTTTGCAAATCTCGATTTTCATCTCTCGGATTTACTTGAAATAGGCTTGCCTAAAATTAGTTTTCGATTAGCTGAATCACAGGTCTTCAGCAAGTGGGTACTTCTGTTAGACTTTAGAGTTCTTAAACTGGGGTCCTTTAATGATAGATAGATAGACAGACAGACAGAGACAGATAAATAGAGATGGATGGATGGATGGAGAATTATATTGCAATAATTGGTTTTCTTTGTAATACTGTGTATCAGTTTAAAAATCTTATTCTGAAAGGAGGTCAGTAGGCTTCACGAGACTGCCAAAGTTGGAGTACAAAGGTTATGAACCTCTGATTTAGAATATTTAGCAGACGTTCGTATTTTGTACCATTGCACTGTTTGGAGCTCTCAGCATCTTTGATAACACTGTTAATGTTCTCTGTGTAATTAGTGGAATCTTGAACTGGTAGTTCAAGAACTCCCTGTTTCCTCATCTGTAAAATGAGGGGAACAGAACTAGATGGTCTCAGAGGTCATGTCCAGCTCGAAATCTATGATCTTCAGTCCCTCTACGCTTACTTCTTGGCTGGTTTCTTTGACTTCTGTTCTTTCTTGATCCCTCTGCAAGCAGGTGATGAGTGGCTCCCTGTTGGGAAGGGCATGGCATCCTGAGTCCCAAAGGGTGATTCTAAACTTTGAAACCCATCTCTGCCAACGAACCCTTTGTTGAAGAACACTATCCTCTGCTGCTGGTGCTGGCAAGGGAAGACCCCTAAATGAAATCGTTGGACAATGCCTCTTCCCTCCCGCCTCCCTACAAGAATCTTATCTTACCAAAGGTTAAATAGTTCCACAGAAGCTCCACAATTGGATAGTAATATTCTAAGGTGAATTATTTCTTATTGGATGGGGAAACAGGCTAGCTGACTTCTAAAGCACCTTCCTAGCACTAGAGATTCTATTCAAAGTTGGATTCTTACCTGCATTTCTGTGCTATGTTAGAAATAGGAGTATAATGCATATGGGGTCTCAGGTTCAAATTCTGCCACTGTCATTTAACTTAATAAATGTGGGCGAGTCACTCAACCTCTCTAAGTCTTAATTTCTTGGTCTGTAAAATGGACATCCTGTAGAACACACATTATGAGAATCAAATGAAATCATGTATGTAAAGCACTTTGAAAACCTTAAATCACTAAATAAATGTGAACTATTATTACAATTTCCTATCTTACAGGGCTGTAAAATAGAATTGACAGGTCTTAGTCCTATTTTTTCCCTTTGCCTCATGGGAAGTTTATGGGATGATATGGACAAGAGTTGCACATGATGGGCAGGTATGAATGGGCTGTAATCTTTGTCGTTGGAAGGAACATCCACACTGAGGAATTCACAGAGATATTTGAGTATTTGAGAATTTTTATTACTATATTAAGTGGTGTTTTAAAGAGATGAATTAGTGGGGGAAACAGCAACAACAGCAGGATTCAAACTCTGGGCTTTTCTGTCAGTTCTATATTATGTTTAATAAGGTACTTTCTCCCTACCTATAATTAAGATCCTTCTTGAGAACCATATTGACCTTTAGGGTCATGAAGTCTATCTAATTCTCTCTTCTTTGTAGTGTCTATACATTGGTAATTTTCAATCCATTTTATAAAATGCCTCCTTAAGATAACTTTAACTTAAAGAGAAAATTAGCATTTGGAAAGGCAACATGATGGAATTGAAAGGACGCGGAATTGAAAGGACTCAGACTTTAGAAGTAAAAGATGAGTTAATGTCTGACTTTGTTATTTGCTGGCAGTGTGGCTTTGGTCCAGTATATCCCTTAACCTTTCTGAGTACCAGTTTTCTTATCGGTAAAACTGGAATAGCAGTAGTTGTATTACTTAGCTCTTTCAGTTGGTTTTGAGGATCAGACTAGATTCTGTGCTGTACAAATGTGTTTATTATTGCCATACTTTATTAGTTATAAAACTTTATCCTAATTTTGCTGATTGTATTTTTATCTTTAAAAAACAACAGTATCTTACCAGACACTGTTAATAGCCTCTTGCCTGTGGGTCATGTGCCGTTGTATAATATGAAATTAACCAGGGGAAATATGAGCTTTCTATTGCTGAACCTGTAAAGAAATATGGGGTTTTGCTGATTACATAAATGAATATATGAAACTATATTCTTTCAGTTTAATCAATAACTATTTGGACCAAAGTTCTCCAATGCAAGAAGTAGTATAACTCTTCTACAGGTCTCACAAAGTTCATTTACCATTTTTATATTAATCCATCTTCAGAGAGAGTCTTATTTCTCATTTTCTCTTAAGATTTCTTCAAAATAAATAACTAGAAGAATTTTCAAGTTCTGTCATGAACAGGTGAATAAATAGTCCACTCCATCCTACTTGAGTATACTGATTTCTTTTGTCGTAACTATTGAACTAGTCAGTCAGTATGAAAATATGATGTAGAGGTTTAATCATAAATTGCTTAAATTTTTGTTTGGCTAAGTAAAATTCACCGATTGAGAAAAAGTTTATGAAATTAAATCTCTTCCTTTTAGTATAGCTATTTGCATAAAACACAATAACATGTAAACACAATAATCCTTTATATGAAATTTTAACTTCTAAAATGTATTTATTTGGTATTTATAAGGTTTTATGAAAGATGGTAATTTTGGAGGAGGTAGGCTATTTTTTTTTATTTGAAATTTCTTGGTTTCCATTAGTTATACCTCTTGTTACTAAAATTCTTTAATTACACAGAATACTGAAACCAGTATATTTCTGTTTTTGTGAAATTAAACACAAGTCAGCTTGCTACATGGGAACCCATTAAATTTTTTTAAATATTGTATCATGAACCTAAAACTATCAACCAACATATTTCAATTTATGAAGAAAAACAAAGATGAGGATTATATATGGACTGTGAACTCTTCTGCACAATTTATTTTTCTCCAGTAATTTATAGCTTTTTCCTAGAATTCAAATTTAATTTGGTAGTTCCAATGCTGCCCTGATTGACTTTATCCCTTTCTGAACTTCTTTTCCCTTTTCTTTTCCCTTTTCCCCTTTTCTCTTTCATTCCTTTACTTTTAAATGATTCATTTATGTTTTCTCTTCTCTTCTCTCTCTCTCTCTCTCTCTCTCTCTCTCTCTCTCTCCCCCCCCCCTCCCTCCCTCCCTCCCTCCCTCTCTCTCTCTCTCTGTATTACTGTCTAGTTGCGCAGTTAAAAACCCACACTTTGAATGTTATGGCTGTCATGGCAGCATCTCAGTTGGCATTCCAGTGGTCTTTAAGTTTGAATATAATGTTTCTCTCACTTTGGGCTCTCTCTTGGATTATTCCATTAGGATTATAGGATTTAGAGCTAGAAGTCACCTTAAGGTTCATCTAGTCCAACCCCTCTTATTTTATCAAGAAACTGAGGCCCAGAGCAATCGAGTGCCTTGCCCGTGATCATAAATGGACACTGCAATAACCTTCTAATTACAGTAGGATGCCATATACTCCCAATTATAGTAACCTTCTAATTGTTCTTGCTGCTTCAAGTCTCTTCCTCTTCTCCATACTCTGTAAAACCACCAAAGTGATTTACCTCAAGTGTAAATCTGGTCTAATCACATCTCCCTCCCCTTCCCCAGCCTGGTAAACTCCAGTGGCTTCCTATTACCTCCATAATCCAATATAAAACCCTCTGTTTGGGATTTAAGGCTCTTTATAACCCAACCCCTTCCTAAAGAGGTGCATCAGGGTATAGTGGATAGGGGCTCTGGACTTGAAAGCCAAGAGGTTTTTGTTGTTCATTTGTTTCAGTCATGTCCAACTTTTTGTGATGCCATTTGGGGTTTTCTTGGCTAAGATACTGGAGTAGTTTGCCATTTTCTTCTCCAGCTCATTTTACAGTTGAGGAAACTGAGGCCAACAGGGTTAAGTGACTTGCCCAAGGTCTCACAGCTAGTAAATGTCTGAGACCAGATTTGAACTCAGGAAGATAAGTCTTCCTGATACTAGACCTGTCAATCTATCCATTGTCCCACCTAGCTGCCCTCAAATCTGGGTTCAAATCCTGCCTCAGACATTCACCATTTCATCTGTAAAATGAAGAGGTTGGATTCAGTGGCCTCTAAGATCTCTTTTGTCCCTAAATCTATGATCATGCCTTTCCAGTCTTCTCACGCTTTATTTACTCCCTCTATGATAAGGCGATACAGGTTTCTCCCATTTCCATGCCTTAATGCTTTCTTTCTCACCTTTACCTCCTGGAGGGAAGGGTGGTAGTGAAGAGAATAAGCATTTATATAGTGCCTACTGTGGGCTAAGTGCTTTTATAAATATTATCTTATTTGATCCTCACAAAAACCTTGCAAATAAGTGCTCCTTTGAAGTTAAGGAAACTGAAGCAAACAAAGGTTGACATCTACCCAAATGAAACCTTCAGGAGACCCTTCCTCACCTCTCAATTAACTATAGCCTTTCCCTCTACAGGAAAGGCAGAGCTGGAGGGAGTTGGGGTGGAAAGTTTCCTTGACATTTTTTCTTTGAGATATATATGTATGTATGTATGTATGTATGTATATGTATATATGTATATTTATATACATATGCACATGTATATATACATATATACATACACATACATATATGCATATATATGTATGTGTATATGTATATATGTATGTATGTGTACATATACATGTATATGTATATATTTGTTTACATATTGTTTTCTCCATTTGTACATAAATTCTTTGAGAACAGGGACTTTTTTTGCTTTCTTTGTATCCCTAGAACTTAGCACAATTTCTGGCACATAGTAGATGCTTGATAAATGCTTGTTGACCAAGAGATTAAATCCAAAAAGAAGACACTTAGTAGAGAGATATGTAATGTCTTATATTTGGGTTAAAAAAATTGAACAAAGACATGATGGTGGAGAAATGTGGCTAGACGGTAGTTTATCTGAATAAAATATGGGGATGCTAGTGTACGGCAAACTCAATATGAGACAGCAGTGTGATGATGACAGTCAGCCAGACAAGCTAAAGCAATTTTAGGTTGTATTAAAAAAGACATAGCATTCCAGCATCAACAAAGTAATAATCCCATGATACTCTGACTTGTTCAGACCACATCTAGAATATTGGATTTATTCCAGGGTGCCAGATTTTTAAAAGGGCATAACTCATAAGCTGGAGAAGATCCAAAGGAGATTACCAAAGATGGTGACATTGTTCAGTTGTTTCTCAGCCATGTCCAAATCTTTGTGACCCCATTTGGGGTTTTCTTGGCAAAGAAACTGGAATGGTTTGCCATTTCCTTTTCCAGCTCCTTTTACAGATGAAGAAACTGAGGCAAACAGGGTTAAGTGACTTGTCCAGGGTCACACAGCTAGTAAGTGTCTGAGGCCTGATCTGAACTCAGGAAGGTGAGTCTTCCTGACTCCAGGTCCAGTACTCTATCCGCTATGGCGCCACCTAGCTGCCCCTCATGAAAGTAATAGGTTTACCCTTACTGAAAGCCTTAAAGAAAAGTCTTATCCAGTATGTGGTAGTAGGGATTCTTATCTAGGGGTGAGTTCAATTAGATGGCCACGGCTGTGGTTTCCATTTATGAGACTGTGTTTCTGTAACTTCACTCGGGCCTATATGTATATTTTTGGAATGAGACTGAAAGAGGGGAAAAAGGATTTTTAAGTGATTGAAAGGTATTGTTTACATTCTTGTTTTCTTCTCCTTTAAAGCTTCCTTTTGAGTACTTAACAGCTTTTTAAAAAAAGATTACAGGGTCAAGCCAAGGCAGCTATTTCAGCCGTAGTTCACCACTGGTATCTTTATCAGTACCAGAGGTGCACTGGGATACCAAACAGTCTGAAACTCCAAGCATAGAAGTTAAAGGAGTAGAGTGAGGTACATTTGGGGCATGTGGGGGTAAGTAGAGGAATGGGTGCTACTTGGCATTCACTTTATTCATCATAGCCAGCAGTAAGCACCTAGCTATACCTGCAGTTAATCCCTTGATGTTCTAAAAAGTACAAAATCCTTTCCTGCCTTGTAAACACCTATTGTCAGGAGAGTTGCTCATTTAATAATAATAATTGACTTTAGGGACAGCTAGATGGCGCTGTGGATAGAGGCACCAGCCTTGGAGTCGGGAGGGCCTGAATTCAAATCCCAACTCAGATTACTTACTAGTTGTGTGACCCTGGGCAAGTCACTTAACCCCATTGCCTCCCCCCCTTTAAAAAAGGGCTTAAAAAATAATAACTGACTTTCACATAAAACTTCAAGGGTTGGGTTTTTTTTTTCTAAGTGATCTAATTTGATCCTTTCCATAACTCTCTGGAGTAGGTTCTATAGGCAGTCTTATCTGTATTTTACATAAGAAGACAATGGCATTCACAGAAATAAGTAACTTGCCTAAGGTCACACAACTAGTAAGTATAAGAGGCAGAATTTGAACCCAAGCCCTCTTTTGTAGCTCCATTACCCAGTGTGGCCTCTGGGAAATCACATGGAGTAAATTGTGATTCCTTCTGAAAATGGTGGGGTCAGATAAACTGGGAGTTTAACATCTGAATCTAATAGATTGCTTAATATTTTTGGAAATACATGACTTAGAATCAAAACAGTAGTCCGAAATGAAAGATGACATAGAGCATTGGATTATGGTACCAAGAACCATCACTCTTTATTGTACTATAGAATTATTTTCTAGAAAAAAAAAGAATTATGTACTAAGCATCTGAAATAACATACAGTATTTGGGAAAAATGTGGTTAATGATTTCTTCCTTATTTATATTCCAACCTCCAGATAGGCCATGTTTTCTTATCCATAGTCTTTCTCCTACTCCCACTCTTGATCTTACCAAGATTAACAGTATTTCTCTAAAAGCCTCCTTTTTTAAAAACAAGAAAACATAATTGTTTTTTCTAGCACATAGCAACCTGTCAGTAAAATGAAGATTAGTATATTGTACCCTATTTCTCTAAGCCAATTCATCGCACTCTAAAAGAGTCAACAAAGAAATAGCCCTTAATTGAATAATTTGTTGTTCCATTTATTATTTTACTTGATATCAGGCTCAGAAAATATATGCATTCGATTTACTTGCTGGTTACTGAAACCGAAGGGTTGTGTAGCATAAGGATGAAGAAAAGTTTATACTCTTTTCGGAAAGCATAAATTTAGTACACATTGCAATCACTTTGTTTTAAAACCGTGTTTCAGTATATTCGTGTACATTGAATATGTTGATCTTTTATGGAGATTCAGATCCCAACATCTACCATGCTCATGAATCATATTGAGATGTAGGCATTTGCTTAATGTAGTAGTGGGTGCTTTTCTCCCCCTCCTTCCCAACACATCTTTGAAAACTAAATCTCTCTGACCTCTATTAAGCATAAATTGACATTTGTTTATGTCACAAATGATTTTCAGGCAGTTTTTTTCAAAATGAATTAGTAGCTAGCTTGGAGGTCTCTCTCTCCACCCCATTTCTTGTCAGTATTAGACGTCAACATGCTGATGTTCTCTCAACTATACTAACCTCCCACTTCCTCATTTTTCTCAGCTTCCATGACCTACTTCTTCACTGGAACTCAGCTATGCATAGGGACGGTCATACCCTTACCATTACCCAAAAATATTCCACTTCTTTTCAGAGAAAAACTGAAATTCCCCTATCTGATCATAATCTCTTATTATTTCATCTCTCTTTATGTTTTACTCCTTCTAAGCCCATTTTTTGTCCTTAATTGTACTTCTAATATTTGTACTCTTGAGTATGTTTCCAAGCTATCACTCTCACTGGCTATATTCTCCTCTCCCCAATTTTCGCCCCATAGTGAACCCATTTGGGTTTGCCTGTCTGTGATAATGTCTTCTACTCTTGAACGTCTTCCTTCCTTGTCCTCTTGCTGCTCATCCCTTGTTAAACCCCAGCCCCAGATTATTCCCATTATCTCCCTCTTCTGTTCCTACTCATATTCTCTCCAAAGTTAACAATGATCTCTTGACTCCTAAATCTCATTGGCTTTTCTCAGTGTTCATCCTAATTGAATTTTCTATGTATTTGACACCACTAACCACTCTTTTCTGCTGTCTAATCTTTATACTCTTGGAAAGAATGGTGAATTTAGAGTCAGGATCTGAGTTCAAATCCCACCTCTGCTTGGACTATCCATGTGACTTTGGGCAAGTCATGAAACCTCTCTTGACCTTCATTTATTTTCTCAACTGTAAAATAAGGGCATTGGACTAAATGACCTCAAAAGATCCTTTCAGGCTCTAAATCTACGATCCTGTTGTAAAAAAACAACAACAACAAAAAAACACTGTACTGTACACTACATTTTCATTAACTTACGATTATTCTAATCTGTTTTTCTACTTAGAGGGGGAAATGTCCAAATTGACGGTGTCCCCTCATCTCTCTCCAAGACAAGTCATTTTGAATGCATAAAATTATAAGAGTCTTAAACAAGGAATATTTGACAGCCAAGGCTGAATGAGGGTCTGGAATTTGGGTAACAGTTCAATTACCAGTCTGCTTCATCAAGCAGAACAATAGTCACTTAACTTTCTGAACACTCTTAGAGAATAAATTTCCTGAAACCATTCAATTCCTCCTTGACCATTTCCTCAAAGGACCACTCTTTCCAGTTGGTCAAAGATGAACCCAAGAGATGCTTCATAATCAAAGAGGCTTCTTCCTTCTCTTAGGTAGATATTCCCCCAGTCCCCTCTGGGCATGAGGAAAGAGGGTACATCTCTTAGGTGAGTAGTTAAAGGGCATTTTGGCCTTAGGTAGTCATGCCCTAAGTACCTCAGGGGTCAGTCTGGAGAAAAAGGAGTGAGACATTTTGGAATTAATAAAGAAAAATTATTAAGGTCTTCTCTTTCAAATTAACCCAAAGGCTTCAGAGTACGACAAGTTTAAAATACTTTCTTAATATTTCTAAAAGGTGGCAGTTTGCATCTACAATATGATTTTTTGGGGTTTTTGACTCTCTTTTCTCCTTTTTCTCCTACCTATCTGGCCACTCCAAAGTTTCCTTTACTGAATCATTTTCCACATCATTCCTACTAGAGGACAGTACTTGGAGGTATGGGTTGAAGTTGCCAAGAGGCAAATTCAGGCTTGGATTTAAGGAAAACTTAGTAACAAATATAGCTGTCTAAAAGTGGAATGGCTTACCCAGAGAGGTAGTGGGTTCCCCCTCCTTAGAGGTCCTCCAACAGAGACCAGAGAGCCACTTCTGGGTAGGGATTCCTTCATGTATGGATTGGACTCATACATGAAAAGGTCACTGAGGACCTTTCCAACTCTTACATTCTGTTGTTTCTCTTATAAAAATAGTGGGAAATAAAAATCTGATTGTGGACTAACTCCATTCAAGGTATATATTCACATATTTTGTGAATTTATACTTTGGAAATAAAAGTAGAGGAAATCACTATAATGCTTCCCAAATAATAGCATCCTTCCTCCTCTCCCTTAAGTATTCATCTTCCTTGCCCCTAAATATCTAGTCCCTTTGTGGTTAATTAGCAGTCATTTATTAAGTGCTTACTCTATGCTAGGCACCATGCTAGACTCTGATCATTCAAAGACAAAAATCAAACAATGTTTGCCCCCAAGGAATTTATGTTCCACTTCATAGCCACTTTTTACGATGCTGTGAGGAAATAGTAGTAATGAATAGATGTTTTCCCTGGACTGAGCAGAGTTAGAAGGTGTGGGGTACCCCTTAGTAGTATGACTACTAAAGCTCTTGCTAAAACATTTCCTGGTCATTTAGTTCTTCCATTTTTCCATTCAGTGATTGACCCTGCTCTAGATATCCAGGAACTCTAGCAAGCTTGGATCTCTTTGATTCAAGGCTGCTAAGAGTAGCCCCGGTCTTTTCTCTAAGGGGTGGAGAAAGAGAGATGGTGGACTCCCTCCTTCATTCTATTTGCAGTCTAATGCTTAGCTAGATAAAAATGAAATGGGTTTACCAGCGATGGAGAATTTAATTCAGACCATTTAGACCATAAAAACTTCTAATTCTGCTCAGAGCTTGAAACAACTTAGATCCTTATGGATCGGATATATATTTTTAAAAATCTTTAATATGTCACTTTCTCATTAAAACACTTCAGTGCTAAATGAAAATCCTGGATGGAACAGACTCAAATTTATTTTCAACAGATCAGAAAGTCCAACAAACTGTTAGTTTGATTAGGCAGTTGCAAACTTAACAGCCCAGTAATTCTTTAGACTTCTTGTTTTATATGCAGTAAAGACAGCAATAATATAATTAAAATTCAGAAAATGACTATTTAGGATAATAGCTTTTTTCCTTTTTTCCTCTTTTAAAGGAAGATGAGGGAATTTGAATCTGCAAATTAGTTATGTTTCCTGTAGTGAGGGTGCCGTGTTTCCAACTGAACTTTAATTATGTCCCATACGGATTTGTGAATTTATTTTGGGTAATTGATTGTGTGGTTGAAATGGTTAGATTGACATAGTTCAAGATGAAAGTGGTTTTATATTCTTCTTGTTTTTATTTGTTTGAATATTAATTTTAGTAAAAAAAACCAAGATATTTTAGATTAAATGCAGGAACTCAAACTATTTTAGGCATCTCGGGAAATGTAATGGTTTTGTTTTCAGCACAAATATCTCATGTAAATATAATTCAAAAGAAAGAGAAGAGCTCAAAAGATCTTTATGTCTAAAAGTTACCCCACTGATTCAGAAATATTAAGTACTTCCTACTTACTAATACTTGTTAAATTTTGTATTAGTTTTCTCTATATTCTCTTTCTATTTCTATATATACTTGTTGTTCCCCCCATTAGAATATAAGCTTCATCCTCCCCTTCCCTCCATATACTTCAAGATCTCGTGACACTGACCTCCTTCCTCTTCTTTTTCAGAGATTCCCAAAGTGGGTGATTCCACCACCGGGGGGCACTGGAACGATCCAGTGGGGCTGGTAGTAGCCTTGGGTGCAATCGGGGGGTGTTGAATCAAAATAAGGGGGCAGTGGAAGCATAAGGAGACTAGAGAAAATAAGAAAATATATGTTTCATCTGTTGTCTAACAAAGTTAAAGTCATAGAGATTACATTATTTTCCAAATAAATGTAAAAATGCAAGTTATAACTATTCAGTAGGCAAGTCCGCTGACAGGTCTTAACAAGCAAGTGTTGGCAGGTAAGCATGTTGCACATTGTCAGGAAGTCCAGCTTGCATTGGCAGGGATGTGTGCATGTAATGACTTGTTTACGATATTTTACTATATGGTTAGATACACGATATTGTGTCATCAGAATTTCAATGCAGGAAAAACCCCATAAATTTATTGTAAATTATTAAATTTAAGATGTCTTTTTAAAAAATATTTTATTTTTTGAAATGATGCAAATTTTAAACAAAACCATTAAAGGGTTAAAGAAAGTAGATTTTCAGAGAGGCGCTGAGTAATTTTTTATCTTTGAAAGGTGGTAATAGGCCAAATAAGTTTGGAACCTCTGGACTAGATGCTCCATCTCCTGACTCCAGTCATTCTCACTGACTGATCTCTCCTGTGCCTATTCTCTCTCCTCATCTTCACCTCCTGTCTTCACTGGCTTCTCTCATAAAGTAAGTCCTTTATAAATGTGTGTTGACTGATCTAATGATAGAGGGTTGTGCAAAGACTATCAAAACTGTCTAGAAAAGAATGATCCTACAGGAAGAGCAGAAGGAGTTTTGCTTTACGTTGGGGTGGATAACATAATAAACCGACTGTCCAATTCCAAATAGCTAGAAAACACTAAGTCAGTGGGTACTCTTAGTCAGCCCATACTGGCTAAATAGGTCATCCTGTGAGGATGTTAGATTGTTAGCTCCTCAAAGGCTGTCTTTTGCCTCATTGACTGACAGGCTGGCCACAGTGACTAATGAAATCATCTACTTAGGTATTATCTTAATCAAGATAATATTGGTCAAAGGCTTAGCCAGAGTCTGGCACATAGTAGGTGTTTAATAAATGTGATGAGGATGGGGATATAGATGGGTTGTTGATTGAGAGAATATCCAGACGAAATCGTAAGTCTTTGAAATGTTAAAGTGCTATAGACAAGGAAAAGGAAAGTGACACATACATATATATATATATATGTAAATATTTATAGCAGCTCTTTTTTGCAGTGACAGAGGATAGAAAATCTAGGGGATGCTCATCAATAAGAGTATGGCTGAAGAAGTTAATGGTATGTGATTGTGATGTGCTGTAAGAAATGAGCAAGGGAATGATTTCAGAGAAACCTAGGAAGACTTGTGTAAAGTGATGTCAAGTAAAGTGAACAGAGCTAGGAGCACAATGAATATAATAACAATATTCTATGGACAAACAACTTTTAAAGACTTGGAAACACTGATCAATGCCCCTGCATCGACCAACCATCATTCCAAAGGACTCGTGATGAAACATGCTACCCATGTCCTGATAGAGAGTTGGTGGATTCAGAGTACAGATTGCAACATATTTTTGGACATGGCCAATGCATGAATGGGAGAAAGAAATGGCAAATCACCCCAGTATCTTTGCCAGGAAAACCCCAAATGGGGTCACGAAGAGTTGGGCATGACTGAAAAATGACTCAGCAACAACAACAATGCATGAATTTGTTTTCTTTAAATATATATGTTACACGGGAAGAAAAAAAAGTAAGTACTATAACTCATGAGGTCCAACCAGTGTTTGAAAACTGTTCCCAAAGATCCATAGAAGTGAAGCTATCAGTCAAATAGGATTTATTAAGTGCCTACTATGTGCCAGGCTCTTTGCCAAACACTGGCTTACAAAGTCCAAAGACAATCCCTGATCTCAAGGAACTCACAGGGGAGATAACATGCAAACAACTATGTATAATAAACAAGATATAGACAGGAATCCTTGCAACCAGTTCATTAGTCCATCCTTCTGGTGGATTTGAAATCAGAGGACTAAAGTTTGAATCTCAGCTTAGCTACTTACTGTTTGTGTGATCTTATGTAATTTCCTTCAGCTCTCTAGTTTGCAATTTCTCGTCTATAAAGTCGAGATGTTGGACTAGGTAACGTCCAATGTAGAGATATCCCAGAGATAACAAGCAAGCAGAAGAGCTAGGGTTCAAAATCAGGTTCTCACCCTCCAAAATCCAGCATCTTTTTAGCCACATAAATCAAAATATTTCATATCCCAAAGCCAAAAGTTAGGGAGATGTTCTGTATGTTTCAGGTCTTCAACATCTTCTAGGAGATGAATGCATTTGCTTCCTTTTGAATGCTCAATTATATAGCTCCAGGTCACTTCTGCTGTTTGCATATGGTTAAAATGGGGAGAGACAGCATTACACACTTGATAGAGAACTGGTCTCAGTCAGGAAGACCTTGGTTCTGGAGCCATCTTACAGTCTGGTGAGCTGATTGTTAAATTTTCAGTGTGAGTACTTACACCTCAGAAATTGGCAAACAGTACAAATCAGGGCTTGATTTATCATTTTGATGATTGTCTCGACTTAGGAAAGTTATGGGGAAAATGTTAACAATGCAGATTAAGCTTAAAAGTATGTAGTGACTTTTTTTTTGAAGAGTCAGTTGTTAAACATTTACCCATACCCAGTACTAGTGTTGTGACTGTGCACATCACTTAACTTCTCAGTACACTCACACAATTCTTTAAGACTTAAGTTCTTTTGTTGAAGGAGTTTAGTTCCTGGGAATTTCCTTTACCAGAGAAATACCAGGACCAAAATGCAGTGGACCTCAGTCTTTTCCCCCAATAATGGGAAACTTTACAGAAATGTCTGTCAGTCAGTGTGTTGTGGGTAGAGTTTATGTTTTTTAACTTTAATTTTTATCTTTTGTTTTTATATTACCTTCATTTCCAGAGTGAACCATCCTTTGTAACAAAGGATAAAAAAGAAAGGGAAATCAGAGGCACTTAGCAAAACCACCCAGGACACCAACAAAATCGGGCAAAATATGCCATGTTTCATACCCATAGCCCCCCACTTCTGAAAAGAAATGAGGGAGCTGTGTTTTCTTTCCTGTTCTTCAGTGCCAGACTTTATCACTAAAATTTCTGTAGGGAGAATTTAACTTGTCCCCAAATCCTGGGCTGTCTGCTTTGTCTCATTGCCACTTGGTGCCATTTTTCTTCCATTTATCCATCCAGAACCATGAATTCAGGCCAATTCTTCAGTATACTCAGAATCTCATTAGGCTTTACTGTTTCTGAGAGACCCACCAAGACTGTCACTCTGCCCTCTTGGTCCAGTTACACCAGTTTTCTCAAATATTTGTCTTTCTATCCAGGACTCTGGCACTGCGCAATTGAGTAATTACCACTCCAAATTAGGATAGAACAGATGTGGTTTCCTAAGTTGCTTGCTGGCTTCAAAATTCTGTGATCACAGAATATCAAATTTGGAAGGGACCTCCATGGTCATTTAGTCCAACTCAGACCCCTGAGAGAGAATCTCTCTCCTTACTCACATTAGTACATCCAGGTCTCTCTGAAACCATAACTTTTGTCATTTCTTATGGCATAATAATATTGCATTCCACTTTTAGTTTCTAGTTCTTTCCTCTAATAAAAAAGAACCCCAAGGTAATTATAATGAGTAAGTGTGGCCCACAAGAAAAGATGGAGAAAATGCACCTCCCTCCCTTCCAGTGCATACCTGACCAATACTCGTTAAACCTCTGCTTGAAGACCTGAAATGCAAACATAACCTTTCAAGGCCACCCCTTTTCCATTTTCTGATAACACTAGTTGTCAGGAAGTTTTCCATGATATCAAGCCTGAATTTGACAGGGTGGCTGCTTCCTTAGAAGACAGAGGAAGGGGATGTAGGGCTTTTCTCATGTGAGCCTTTGCTAGTTGTGCCCTAATACACTCAACAGGGAAATACTTAATATGTTACTCAGGATTTCATTAATATCAAACATCAGGGAGCATGATGGGTCATTCCACTTAGAATGCAATTGATTACATTAGGCACATCGCATGCCCCTTTAATATCGTGTCCTCTGTGCTTGCGCTATATTTTCTAGGTAAAACCTTTGTCTGGCTAGCTGGCTGACCCAACTCTCTTTTGAGTTAAGTTGAAAAAAAACATTTAAAAATCCGTACCCAGGGAATGGACATCCTCATATTATCTTTCATATCTTTAGTTAATGGAAGAAGAGATATGTGACGCTGGGTCACCCTAACAATCCCTGGAGCAGTATTTGAAATGCTTTGTGTTCAACTCTGGCAAAATGAGATGAAGAGTAGTTATGGTATATGTTTCATCCTGTGAATCAATGGGAATTTTGCAGTAATAATTATCATAGTCACAATAGTAGAATAACTTTGTGGTACTTTTTGTCTTAGCGTTATTTAAAGGGAATGGAATGGAAGGGGAAAAATTATTAAGTGCCTACTTTGTGCCAGGCACTGCTAAGTACTTTATAACTATTATCTCATTTGATCCTCACAATCACCTTGGGAGGTAGACGCTATTATCATCTCTGTTTTTACATATGGGGAAACTGAGGTACACAGGTTAAATGCCAAATGACCACCCAGCTAGTAAGTGTTTGAGATTGGATTTGAACTTGGGTATTCCTGACTCCAGGCCCCAGTACTATATCCATTAAACTACCTAATTGCCTTTAGGAATAGAATATTGATTTTTTTCCTCAATTACATGTAAAAACAATTTTTAACATTTGATTTAAAAAAAAAAGGAATTGCAGCCACATTTAAGGATGTTTTTGAAATAGGACAGCCCATTTTTATCACCTTTATTTTCTATGGACAGAAAACTAAAATAGATTTTGAGGAAACAGTTGAGCTTTGGAGTAGATACACGTCTCCTAGCACAGAGCCAGAGTTCTAGCACTGTTCTTGGAAACAGAGTTGTCTGGCTTGGTTGACTTTCGACTGGCACCTATAGTTGGTGGCAGTTTAGAATTAAAGCTCGGTCGTCTTTTGTTATTTACTGTGCACTTTCAGAATGATATTTGTGTTGACTCTGGTTCACAGGATCATAGAATTTCAGAATTTGAAGGTTTGTTAGCAGCTATTTAGTTCAGTCCATGCCAAAAACATAATCTTGATTTCCTCACCCTCAAAGAGTTGTCAATAAGCCTTTGTCTGAAGACCTCTAGTAGGGGAACCTTCTGGGGCAACCCCATTACATGTTTGTAAAGTTAGGAAAAATTTCCTTACCTCAAGCCTGAATTTGCCTCTTTGTAATTTCTGACCATTTTTCCTAGGTCTGGTCTCGAATCAGGTAGAATAAGTCTTATCGCAAATTTGTTGGCTTCACTTCTTAATGGAAGCATTATTTAGATTTTATTATTCATTCCCGTATCAGGCACCATTCACGTAGCATGTCTGAAATAGCCACATGCACTGGGAAGGCCTGCCTCCCTCTTCCTTGTCTTACCCGTTTATCCTTTCCCCTTGGCTGGGGCCTCCCAGATACCATTTTACTGGTCACGTGGCTTGGAGAGATGGGTGTAACCAACTGCATTTTTTATAGTGAAATAGATGATTAACCAGGCCTTATATCTGTCCTGCTCCTGCCTCCTAACATCCTTTGGATATCTCATCTGCCTCTGTGCCCTACAGACTGCTGGTATTGTCATCTGACCTATTGACATAACCCAAAGACCTGTAGGCCTTACAGTCTTCCCTTGTACTTGATCCTTAGGACATCCGGCTTTTTCCATCCACCCTATAGCTAAACTTTCTTTTATGTGTTGTCTCCCCCAAATAGAGTGGATTCCCTTTGAGAACAAGGGCTTAATTTTCTGTTTGTATCCCTAGGGCTCAGCACAGTGCTTGGCACATAGTAAGCACTGGATAAATCTTTTTCATTCATTCACATAAAAAAGCATATAGTACCTACTTTACTCTCTAATGTTGCAGATATTTAGGAATAAGTATGGTATTCAACAACTCCAGTTATAATGATGCATTTTCCAGTAATTACTAATTGCTCTGGGAAGGTGGTCAAGCATAGAAACATAAAAATATTCTCCCTGACTCTTATAAATTATGTGTGTTCCTGGCTTGCAGTAAGTTTCTAAAGATCGCTACATTTTATGATCTTTACATTTTCGAGACTTTCTGCTGCTTCTCTCAATTGATTTAGGAATAAATCTTATTTTCATGCACATAGTTCCGAATGTACAAATGGGTTGTTTTTCAAAAGTTCATTTTTAAGTCAGTTGCTTGGAACTTGAGGGCAATTTTTCCACAGAAACAATGCTATAAATAGTGGTTAAGTTCCCAAGCCATCCCATAAAAATCTATTTAACCCATCAAGTGCCTAAACTATAGTACTAAATTTTAGAAATCAACCATTCTGTGTAATAGCATTTCTATGGGAAAATGCACTTGGGATTTCAAATTGGGGTGTTAGGAATGCATACCTCCCCATTGCAGAGATGGCACTCAGAGATCTCCTTCTAGCCTCTCTGACTCCTAACAGTCTATTTCCCAGTTCCAAGCTGCTGGTGACTTGGATCAGAGGTTCCCAAGATCCGGTGGTGGTTTGATCCCTGTAGGATTTAGGATGGGGGAGGAGGGTAAATGATAGGAGAACCAGTGGATTGGGCAAGTAAAGAGACTGAGGGCTTCGTGATATGAATTGTTGTTCTTCAGTAACTCTTAGTGAGCCCATTTGGGGTTTTCTTGGCAGAGATACTGGAGCGGTTTGCCATTTCCTTCTTCAGCTCATTTTACAGATGAGGAAACTGAGGCAAACAAGGTTAAATGACTTGCCCACGGTCACACAGCTAGTCTCTGGAGCTGGATTTGAATTCAGGTCTTCCTGACTTTAGGCTGCATCCCCTAGCTGTATGACCCCTGGTCAGGATCTTGACACCTTCCTTCTCTTCCAAGATGGCCCAGGTTTTGGCTTTTCTGTCCCTCTTTCTACTTTGATTACCTGTGCCTTTCAGCCAGGAAGTTTTTGTTGGAGCTTTCATCCCCTCTGCTTGGCAGCTCCTCTGAAGCTTCCTACAATGGCTTCTTCTTTCCCAGAAGTCCATTCAAGTTAAAATTCAGAATCAAAACCACCAAACTTTAGGAACTCTGGAAAATCTGCCAGACCAAGCTGACAGATCTCTTCCCTTGCCCTAAGCCTCCATGGCAAGACCTGTGAACATGGCAAAGATGGGTTACATAGATGACAGTGGTGGGCTTCTTTAAAAAATTTAATCAGTCAAGCATTTATTGAACACATACTATGTGCCAGACAGACACTGTCCTAGGTACCAGGCAATACAAAGAAAAAAATGAAACAGTTCCTGCACTCAAAGAACTAACATTTTACCAGCAGAGACAATATATATGTACATTTACACACACACACACACACACACACACACACACAAATAAATACAAAATAAACTTGGGAGGCACTAATAGGATCAGGAAATTACTTCATATAGAACTTGGGGCTTGAGCTGAACTTTTAAGGAAACAAGAGATTCTGGGGTGAGGAAGAAATCTTTTACAGTTATGGGAGATGACCTGGGAAGAGATGGAATGTCACGTTGGAGGAATGCAGTTTGGTTGTAGAGTGCGTGGAAGTAAGATTTATCTGCATCTCATAGGAACAGCCAGGCTTAGTGAGCTTCCAGGACATTTTGTCACAGAAGCTGAAAGGGGACCTCTGGGAGTGATATGAGGCCTGGGGATGCTGCCTTTCAGACAAGAGCTGGTAATGGAAGAAATTCTGAGAGAAGGGGTAGGGAGAGAGAAGATTTAGCTAAGGGGATTTTGTCTCTATTTTTTGCTCCTTCTCCCTTGCCACTGCCAATCCAGGGGTTAACCACGAAGGCAGTAGGGTGAAAGGGACAGGATTTTGATCAGGGGTCCTGGGCAGTAGTGGGGATATGTAGTCAAAATGACAGGGGAGGGAGGAATACTCCAGGTAGTATACCCTGGAAGAGTAGAGGGATTCAATTCTTGATTATCCAGCTGGGGATTTTCTTCCAGGGTAGCCATTCTTACATACATGCACATACATGCATGTGTGCATATATATGTAGGCAGGGACTGCCTATAAATAGATGTGTATATGACTTGTTATGACATGTCTGGGGACACAGAACATCTTTAATTTTTAGTAATAATAATACAGTTATCTTTTCCACATCACGGGGGTTACGGGTGCAGTGTCCTTGTGATCTAGAAAATCCATGTAAAATATTTTGGCCCTCTCTTTGTACCAGAGAAGTCTGAATTGTTATGTTATTAAAAGATAAAATATGTTAATATTATACAATACATATATTTTATGCATTTCTGAGTTTCTAAACTATTCCTGTGTCATCTGCTGGCCTTTGCATATCATTTACAGTTTCCACGAAACTACCCCAGAATTCCCATTAAATTTCTTATAGCTGACCTGTGATATAGTGAAATTGTGCTGGGGAAAGTTGAGATGTGGAAGGGATAGCTGTAATATTTGATTAATATTGCTATCATATCTGTAAAGGTCCTTATGTCAAAAACAGGCCCAGTTGGAAATGAGACTACAGATGGCAAGGTGTGTGCAGGTACCATTGATCTTTTATTTCCCTGCTTTTATAGTCTTCAGTATGTGCACAGTACAGAAATTGTGCTACATTAATGTACTGGTTGGTGTTTCTATTTGTAAATGTCAGTCCCAGATCATCTGTGATGAATCACTTCTTTATGGAGATTAACTTAATTCTAAGGAAAACATGGTTCATTAATTTTGAACCATGTGCACAAAGCTAACCTTCGTGGCAAAGCAAGGAACAAGGTCTATGTGGTGTGATTTCAGGGACTCACTGTGTTGCCCTCTGACCCCTGAACACCCTTCTACATAACTAGTCTGCCAATGCATGAAATTCCTTCGTCTGGGGGACAAAGCCTTTGATTCCATAATCAGAGATAAGGTTTAAAATGCAAATATTCCAGCAAGAGCAAATACTTTGATTTAAATTCACCTTAAAGTTAAAAAAAAAGATGATTTTTATCTGATGCTTACTTGAAAGCAGGATTTGACAGGGGGAGTAACGAGAAAGACCAGGAAGGTACAGGGTACTGCAGGGGGGGATGTGAAGCTTCATTGGAGAAGAAAACTAATGCAGGGATAGTAGCGATGGCTGTAGACAATTGCTGTCTTCATATAGGCTCTGCAAGAGCTGGTTACTCCTCTATGGTGTCATTAGACTTGCTGGTATTCCAAAGCAATTCTCTTCGGAATGTAATCTACGTTCAACCATGCCGTAGGAAAGCATACCGAGCTCTTCCATTTGTCCTTATAATTGCTTTTACAGGAAGAGTTCTCCAGTAACTTGGTCAAGATGTTCTATACCCAGGGGATAATTGGACATGTTTGATACTACAGTGGTCTGAAGTTATCAGTTTACAGATACCACTAGCCTGAGTCTCAAAATTAGTCAACCACCTTTTCACGAAGATCAAATTTATCCAGAAGAGTTTATGATTCAAAGCGTCCACAAATCTCCAGTCTACCAAATCTCCTCTTCTAAGAGTACTAGGTAACATAAACCTAGTAAATTCAAAGCTTTGTTCTTTGTTTCTTGTATTCAAATGGATTCTTTTGTATTTGGAAATAAATGTGAGTTATTTGATTGTAACAGTGACAGAAAATTTTTATTGGTTGTCATGCATGATGAAATTCTTTTCCGTAATCATTTTGTGGGCCTAACAGGTGCAGTAGAGACCTTTTTCTCATTAAATGGCCCAATTTCCACCAGTCTAACTCAAACACATGACATTGTCACTAAAATCTCTACACTCATACACGATAATACACATAATCAAATGCCGTATAGTAAACCAACATTTTGTTAGCACTTGAGTTCAACGAACTTTCCTGGCCTTAGTCTGTACTAAATGCAAATTCCTTTGTTTGAGCCAGCATTGTAAATTCAGGCATGTTATACAATTCAAATTCAGCTGGTCCTGTTAGATTTTGTTAGGATAGCTTAACCCTACCCTGTATGTTTATTTTACCTATTTTTAAAATTTACCTTTGTTGTTTTCTCAGCATGGTTAAGGATCTATCAGATACGCTGTCCACCAACACAGACATTAAAATCCTAGGGCCAGTGATTTAGAAATAGAAGAAATGTTTGAAGTCAGTTTGGCCAGAGATGTCGAACTCCTGACTGCAGCTGAACCAGATTAAAATATAATTGGAAACTTTGTAAATTGAAAATTTAACAAAACAAATAAAAACACAATACAACACTGATCTAGTGAAACTCTTATATTTTACAGTTAATGGGCCCAGAGAGGGTAAGTGATTTACCCAGTGACACAGAACGCCGCGTGTTGGAATTTGAACCTAGCTCTTGTGACTCCAAATCCATCATTCTTTCTGCTGTAATCCTCCGCAGTTTTAGTCTTTGAGAGGTGCTGTGTCCAAAAGCATAACTTATTCTGTGGCCAACCAGGTGATGAATCTCTCCAAATTCAGCTAAACGGTTCTTCAGACAACAGACATACAGTCCATCATCCCTGGCACATACCGGAAGCCTTTCCAGCTTGGGCAGAACTAGCAGTGCTTTTATTCCACTGGAACAGCTTTTGAGAACTCAGGCTCACCTGCCAGAAAGCAGTGGGATGTTCCTTTGTTATAATCTGTAATCATTCTAAGAGCTGATATTTCTGTGGCACTTAATAGACTTTTTGTTATTGTTTGTTTGTTTTAGTCATATCCAACTCTTGGTGAATCCATTTGGGGTTTTCTTGGCAAAAATACTGGAGTGGTTTGCCATTTTTTTCTCTAGCTCATTTTACGGATGAGGAAACTGAGGCAAACAGCGTGAAGTGACTCGCCCAGGGTCACACAGCTAGTAAGTATCTGAGGATGGATTTGAACTCAGGAAGATGAGTCTTCCTGACTCCAGGCCCAGTGCGCTATCCACTGTGCCATTTGACAGACAACAAAGTGTTTTGTGCTTTTTATTTCATCAGATCCTCACAAATAGCCCTTTCAACTCATGGAAGTGTTATTATCACTCCCATTTTTCAAAGAGGAAACCAAGGCTAGAGCCTTGTTGATAGTAACCCGTTTAGTGAAGACCACATTTGGGGCTAGAGTCTAGTACTCTTTGCGCTGTACCATGGAGGACACGGACCTCCTTACTGTGGGGCCCAGCCATTCTACCACATGCCTGCCTTTCTGGGAATCCCTTCTCTACTCCATCTCCTACCTTTTGCTCTGGCCAAATATCATTTCTGTTCCAGAAAGGGCATTTATTTTAAAATGTAGCAAATTTCTATTTACCCCCAATCCAAATGACCACAAAACTCAGATGATAATATATTGTTTTAATATTGTTCACATGCTACAGTGGAAAGATCACTGACTCCGGAGTCAGAAGGCCCAAGTTCCAATCCTGTCTCTGTGTAATTTGGGAGAGTAACATAACCTCCATTGGCCTTGATCTCCTCATCTCAAAAATGAAGACGGACTAGATGACCTCTAAGGTGCCTTACAACTTTAGTTCTGTGACCCTCTAATCCTGTGATAATTAATATTTATAATATATGTATATATATATATATTTATATGTAAATAGAACTGTGTGCACTCAGTGAAGCCTCTGAGGCTGAGATATAAAGTATGGATTGATTTTCTGCCACTTATGCTATTTTGGCCTAACAGTCAACACCAAGAAAACAGAGGTTCTCCACCAGCCAGCACCGCACCATCTATGTGTGGTTACTGTAAATGGAGAAATTTTGAATGCTGTGGATAAGTTCACTTGCTTCACACACTCATTGTCATGACTAGCTCAGTGTGTGAGAGGCTCCAAAGGAAAGTGTGGGAGAGAAGAGGTATTAGATTGCTTACTAAACTGAAGGTCTATGGAGCCATTGTGCTGACCTCATTGTTGTATGCCTGTCAAGCTTGGACAGTCTACCAGCGCCGTGCCAGGAAGCTGAATCTCTTCCGTGTGGATTGTCTTAGGAAGATTCTGAAGATCACCTGGCAGGATAAGATACCAGACACTGAGGTCCTTTCTTGAGCTGAACTGCCAAGCATTCAAAGTCTGCTGCAGAGAGTGCAACTCTGATGGGTTGGCCATGTTGTTCAAATGCCAAATGTACATTTGCCTAAAGGACTATTTTACAGAGAACTCACATGAGGCCAAGTGCTAACACAGAAAAAGCGATACGAGGACACTCTCAAGGTCTCTCTGAAGAACTCTGGAATTGACTGTGTCACATGAGAAACACTGGCACAGGACCGCTCAGGCATGGTGTGCCTGCATCAAAGAAGGTGCTGTGCTCAATGAGCAAAGCAGAATTGTAGTAGCTTAAAAGAAAGGAGAGATGTACAAATTTAGAGACATCTCCACTCTAATGTTCATATGGATTTTTTGTGCCCGACATATAGTAGAGCCTTCCAAGCTCATGTTGGTCTGATCAGCCAGAGCTGGACACACTGTTCCTTGACCCCAACATAGTGATATCATTTTGGTCCTCTTAGAGAAAAAAGGACAACAACCAAAGACAAGAGGAACTGAAAGAGCAATCAAAAGAGCGACCAAAAAAAGAGATTGAATTATGCTTTATGTCATCTTACAGTTAAATGTCCTTTCTTCTAATTCCCTGAACAATCATTGTATAATAGGTAACTCGAATGTTCAATTAACTAGGACACCACATTCCCCAGCTATTCTTGATAAACAGGTGATGATGAGTGATTATGCCCATAGCAACTAGGCCCCAGATATGTGAAAGATTCTTTAGAAAGGGAAATATTCAGATCATGTGTGTCTCAGTTTACATATGGTTAATCAAAGAGGGGAAAGTAAGGGATATAGCAGGGAAACCTTGGTCTTTAGCCTAGTCTTGTTTCCATGATTTGGTTTGCCTGGGCCAAAAGACATGATTATTTAATAGTGATCAAACACAGGCAGTGGCAGTGAGAAGGCTTAATTGCTTGAGAAAGAGATAGGGGAGCAGCTCGGTGGTGCAGTGGATATATCAAGCACCAGCCCTGGACTAAAGATGACATGAGTTCAGATCTGCCTCAGACACTGATTAACTGTGTGACCTTGGGCAAATCACTTGACCCTGATTGCCTCCCCCCAAAAAAAGAGAGAAAGAAAGAGATAGGGTTGTGATACAGCAGCCAGGGAGTATTTTCAAGTGTGTACAATTGACTTTTCTCTCTGGCATTATTTTTTTATAATCCAAATATTTATTAAATATATAAAATGTGATAGGCTTTACGGAGGCATGTGTGTGTTTCTATTTCTGGTCACATAGTTAGTGGGTATTTGATAGGTGGGATTTCAACAACAGATTCTCTCTCCAAGTCTAACCTTTTCCCATTGATGGTGACCTTGGTAGAAATATCAAGGATTGGGGGAGGAAAAGGAGAAGCAAGCCTTTACAGATCATTTTCCAAAGCAGATCACATCATTACAGACATGGCTAAGAAGTATAGACAGTGAAAGATGCTACTGTGTTTACAAATTTCATAGCAAAGACAAAATGAACTTATGGTGTACCTCGGGAAAGAGGTCGAAAAAGCTTCCACCACTCTCCTTCAACTAGGCTCCTCTCATGCACATAGTAAGATTATATAGTCCCAGAATCATCCTGAAACACCTCAGCTCAGTGTGGCCAGGCTTGTCTGTATCTGATGCCATTCTACTGGGACTCAAGAAGGAGGTCCACAGGTAAGATGTTCCTTTCAACAGGCAAGCAGTATGTCAGAGAGAGACAGAGACAGAGAGAGACAGAGAGGATTGTGATATAACAGCCAAGAAGTATCCTCAAACATGTACAGCTGACTTCTCTTTCTAGTATTCCAGCTGGGAGCTACATAATGGGAGTGTTGAACAGAGGAAGCGGGGTATAGAAGGAGGTTCTGGTACCATACTGGTTACTGTGGGATCTTACTTTGTATTTCTATCTCCAGAGTCTAGTTCATTGAAAAGGCTTAATAAATAGTTGATTGACTATTTTCTTGAGCTAATTATAGTTTGCAAGTGATTGAATCAAACTGAACCGTAACAACTCCAATATTGTTCTCCTTGTATTACTCTGAGCTTCCTAACTTATATTTATTGAGTTTTGGATAGCTAGTTTTTCAATAGTATTTATGGTAATTTCCTTTCCACCTGGTTCTTATTTGAGCAGGGGCATTGGGCACGGTGGATGTGGTTTTAAGAGGGAGGAGTTTGCACCTTCAAAGAAATGTCTCATGGTTGTTTCTAGCCACCAGTGAAAATCTGCTGCAATTTCATTGCTCTGATGTATGCAGAATAGGGATAGGGACTGATTCTGTGTTTTCATTGATATCAGGAACTCCTGGTGAGTGAGGAAACTTGTACCAATGCACGTAGTCACCTTCTGTGTAACTTACAGTCTTAGAGAGTACCTGCAGTACCGATTGGTTTAAGTGACTTACTTGTTCATGGATCACAAGACAGTATTTGTCAGAGGCATAACACGAATCTGGGTCTTTCTCATTTCAAGGGCAGATCTCCATCCACGATGCCCCAGCTGACTCTCTTCATGTATTTAGGCTTTATGCACTCTTTATTTATTGGTGAAGGCATCAGGAATCTAATGTGTGTCTCCGCATAAAACAGCTGGAAATAAACAACATGTAATTAAATTCATTGGCTTCTTCTCTGTATCTCTCCACCTAGACAAGCATATATTTGCATTCTTCATGCTCTGCACAGTTCTTGGGACATAGTAGGTGCTTAATAAATTTTTATCCATTTATTTCCTTTGTCACCTGCTTCCCTCTCTGTCCCTTAAGCACCATTTAACTTTGGTATTTGTCCTCAGGTATTGTTGTATTTGCAGTATCTTATTCCTTGAGGGAAGAAACAACAATTTCTTCTTTACCTCCCCAGTGGCTGGCACAGAGACTGGCACCCAGTAGCTATAGAGTAAATATTTGCCTACTAACCTTCATCCTGTATCTCCCTTTTCTTAGCTAAACTCCTTGGAAAATGCCATCTACATTTGGTGTCTCCACTTCTCTCCCTATCACACTTCAGCGATGTATTTAGGCTCTATGTATTCTTTAATAAATATAATCAACACCTAAGTGAAACTGCTCTTTGCAAATGTTAACAATGTGAAATTTAATGGCCTCTTGGACGCTGTCAATTCTCTGGATTTTTTGTGACCCTGGAGAGGGAGAAGGATAAGTATTTATATGGCACCTACTATGGTCCAGGCACATCTTATCCAAGAAGGATAAGGGTGTTATGTTCCTGCCATGTTCCAGGCACTGTGCTAATAAGCACATTATACAAGTATTATTTCATATGATCCTCACAACAACCCAGAGAGGGAGGTGCTGCTATTATCCCCATTTTAGAGTTGAGGAAACTGAGGCAAATAGAGGTTAAGTGACTTGCCCGGGTCACACATGTAGTAAGTGTCTGTGGCTAGATTTGAACTCAGGTGTTCCTGACTCTAGGCTCAGAGCTTTAGCTACTGTGTTTGCCTGCCACCAGCCGCTCTGATCTCTACTTTGGTTCTCTTTGTACCTGTCCGACAGTTCCATTGTTGATTCGTCATCCATATCCATGTACACTGACTGTGCAGATGTGGGGTATCTCCTCACTGTATATTATTGCAGTAACTTCCCATTTGGTCTCCCTACCCTTTTCTTTTTAGAAGATCATGAAAACTCTAAGGAATCTTTCATGTATGGGGCCTAATTGCTATGGACAATTAGACTACCTACCTTTTTTGCTGGGGATTGTTCAATAAAATTTTGAGGCAGCTTGGTGGCTCAATGGATAGAACCTCAAACACTTACTAATTGTGCAACCCTGGCCAAATCACTTCACCTGTTTGACTCAGTTTCCTTATCTGTAAAATGAACTGGAGAAGGAAATGGCAAACTACTCCAGTATTTTTGCCAGGAAAACTCCATGGATAGTGTGGGCACACTATGGTCCATGGTAGTCAAGAAGAGTCAGATGCGACTGAACTGAATAGCAACAACAGGATCAACCTCTCCACGTCCAATCCATCCTCCATACAGTTGTCAAAGGAATTTTCCTAAAGTGCAGGTCTGGCCATATGACCTTCTCCTCCTCTTCCACACGCAGTAAACTCCAGTGACTCCCTATTACCTTTAGAAAAATATATCCTTTTGGGGCAGCTAGGTGGCACAGTGAGTAGAGCACCAGCTCTGGAATCAGGACAACCTGAGTTCAAATCCTGCCTCAGATGCTTGACACACTTACTAGCCATGTGACCTTGGGCAAGTCACTTTACCCCAATAGCCCTGCCTTCCCCCCTCCAAAAAGAAAAAAATATATACTTCTGTTTGATATTTTTGATATTTAAAACTCCTCACAACATGGCCCCTTCCTGTGTCGCAGTCTTCTTACTCCCTTATTACTGCCTTCCATGCCGCCTGTGGTCTTGCCACACTGGCCTGCCTGCTGTGTCTCCCACAGTAACTCTCCATCTCCTGTCTCTGTCCTTTGGACTCACTGGTTATCACTCCATGTCTGGAGAGTTCTCCTTCTGAAATGTTGCCTTTCCATGGTATCCCTGCTTTCCTTCAAGAATCATTTCATGTTCCACCTTCTTCAGATATCCTTTCCTGATCCTACCTTCTCAGCTGCTAGTGCCCACCCGTCCTTTGTGTCTGATTTGTTTGTGTTTTGCAGATAGCTATATATACTTATGTCTCCTCCATTAGAATGGAGACTTCTTGAGGGGAGAAACTGTTTGGCTTTTGGCTTTTGTAATCCTAGGGTTAACATAGTGTTTGACACATGATAGACAGTTAGTAAATGTATGTTGGTTGATTAATTTAGTTGATTCAAAGTGGAAGACATTGTGTTATTATATTAAAAAGAATGTAGTTGAAATATCTGGATTAAAATTCTGACTCCAATACTTAAACTGTGGGCAAAGTCCCTTAGCCTCTATAAAATTCATTTTTCTCATCTATAAAATACGTAATAATGTTTGCATTGGTTCAAGGTGGGGCGCAGGTTGAGATCTGTCACAGATCTATTGAAATGTCCAGTATAATTCTTATCCTACCTACCTCTCGAGCATTTTATAACTAATTTTAAAGTGCTACGTAAATGTAAGATGTTATTCTTTTTCTCCCTTTCATATTGAGTTGCATGCATTGTCTCTTTTTTTAGGGAATATTTCAGCTGTTTCTGTGGCAGCCTCATTTCATTGCTAACCTCTCTATTCCAGAAGATCACATTTGCAAGAAAACGCACCAAGAGCACTTATTTCAATGCCTAATCATTGGCAGAAATGCAGCTGTGTTCATCTTTGTCAATTCTGATTTGTATGATATACCCATTGAAACATACCTCTGGGTGCATATGCACATCTAATTACAACATTAAAACTAATAATAGCTCTATAAACCACTGCAGGCAACCATCTAAAGCAAACAGCTGGCGATTTCATTGTGTTCTAAAGACAGACAGACAAATCTGCTTTTCTAAGTAGGGGGCTTGTATTCAAAATCCATAAATTCCCCTCTGAGAATACCTCAGTGAGTAGAGACTTGTCACAGAAGCACCCAATGCAGAAGATTTTTCTTTGATAAAAGAACTTTCAACTTAATTGGACTTTCACTGGAATCACATAGGTGACTGAAGTTATCACTTTCATTTGAATGTAAGGTTGGAGCTTACATTAAAGTTTGGTCCAGCTACACTCTACCATGTAATCAGGTTAGGGTTCAATTCCAGCTGGACCCTACCATGCAAACAGATTGGGCTTCAGTTCCAACTAGACCTTATCACAGCAGTTCATAGAAATAGAATGTGATTAACAAACCAATAAATCTAATATTTATTAAGTACCTACTATGTGCCAGCCACTGTGCTAGGTACTGAGGTCAGTACCTATTGACCCAGTGATGCCACTATTAGGCTTATGCTCCAAAGAGATTTTTTTTAATGGGAAAAGACCCATATGTAAAAAACTATTCATGGCAACTCTTTCTCTTGTGGCAAAGAACTGGAAATGAAAAGGGTACCCATCAGTTAGGGGAACAAATGAACCAATTATGGCATAGTAAGTGTGATGGAATGTTGCTACGCCTTAAGAGATGATGAAAGGGATGGTTTTAGAGAAACTTGGGAATACTTGTATTACTGATGCAGAGTGAGATGAGTAGAACCAGGAACAAAAATTATACAATGATAGCACAATTGCAAAGGGAAAAAAATTTTTTTGAAAGATTTAAGAATCACTGTTCAATGATGCACTGGCTGACCACAACTTCAGTGATGAAGCTTGGGTCCTGTCTTCTGACAGAGGGGTTACTGAGCTCAAGGTAAAGAGGGAGACATAGATTTTCTGAACATGGAGAAAAAATATGGATTTGTTTTGCTTGACTGTGCTTTTTTCTTCCAAATATTGTGTTGTTTTTTATTTGGGGCAATAGTTTTGGTGGGGAGAGAGGAGATAGTGGGGTAAAAAAGGAAGAGGGTGATTGAAGCATTTTTTAAAAGTGCGCTGAGAGAAAGGAAGAAAGTTCGTAAGGAAACGATCTGAACAGTTTTGAAAGTAATACATTGAATTTATGATGTATGTTTTTTAAAAAGAAGCCATACATAATAGAGATTTGTGCTTTCAGATATAATCAATTCTGTTTTTCTGTTTTGCTTTGTATATGGAAATATCCTTTTTTGTATTCATTAAATTTGGAATAGAAAAATGTAAAGCATATAAACAGTTGATTCCTGAAACTTCAGCAATGGAGAAAGTCGACTGGTAACTGGACAATTAATATTGTTATTATTGATACTCGGTGTCCTGGCAGGTATTTCATCTTTACTGGGGACATGATTTTAAGCTGCAACACAAGAAAGAATAAAATAGGATCTGAAGTGTTACTTTTCTGTGGCCATTTTGTCTTTTTTACCAGTATTATCTCATTTTCTCCTTACAACAGTTTCTCTTGGCAAGTAGGGGCTATTATCATCCCCATTTTATAGATGAGAAAACAGAGACAGAGAAGTTCAATGTCTTGTCTAGGGTAACACAGCTAGATAATCTGAGGCTGGATTTGAACTAGAGATTTCCTTACTCCAAGTCCAATATTTTATAGAGGGCACACCCATTTGCCTCCTCTTAATGGTACTTCTTACTGGTGTTCCAACCACTGAAGGAAGAGCATCAATATGGCTGCTTGAAATTAGCCCATCTTCCTATGAAAGTTTTCCTGCCTCAAGGTATATGTGGGTCATGGCCCAGACACAAGGAATGGCTTGCTCTTAGTGGCAGAGGTCCATTTGTCTGGTCTAGCAGAGTCATGGTCAACTGTACGTCTCTCTTGTGACATCCTTGAACAGAAATATTATAGGATAATCAAATATGGCTAGATTATGATCTGCAGGGGTTGATGGGGTACCCACATAGTTGAGATCAGCTGGTTGATCTTATTAAGTACCTTCATGATTAAGCACTTATTAAGCAGGTGCTTGAAAAACCAAGTCAGGAGTAAAACTGTCCTTGTCCAGATGGAGATTATGCTCTACCAGGGAAATAACATGTACTGTAGAAGTAAATTCAAAATCCATATATAAGGTATATACAAATTAATGGGAAAGGGGGAAGGGATGAGAGAGTCACTTGGTGGTGGTGGGGAACTAGGCATGAATGAATGATGACTTAGAATTCTATTTTTACTTTAGAATTATCTGAAAATGAATAAACAAAGTACTTTTGATCATTAGCTTTAAAAAAACTAACATTCTCTTCTTTTAAACTTTTTTTTAAAATTATGAGCATTGATTTTTTTTCCCTCCTACCTCCTTCTTTGGAAAAGAAAAAGAAAAAGAAAACATCTTATAACAAATGTCTTTAGTCAAGCAAAACAAATTACCCAGTTGGCTATGTCCAAAAACATACAGCTCCTTCTCTTCTTGAGTCTCTCATCTCTCTACAAGGAGATGGGTAGCATGGATACGATCCTTTAACGTTATAAATTACACGGTACTTGCTGATCTGCCTGTCAGTTGAGGGAATTTCCTCATTGGGTATTCCTTGTACTGGTAGTTCTCAAAATTTTTGATCTCAGAATCTATTTACACTCTTAAAAATGATTAAATACCACCTCAAAGAGTTTTTATTATTAATAATATTAAAATTAATTTAATTAAATTAAAATATTAACATTTACCATATTAGAAATAAAAAGGGCCTGGTGGTCTTATGAAAGCAGTTTTGACCTCACAGATCCCTTGAAAGGGACTCTGGGGCACCCAAGGGTCCCCGGACCACCCTTTGAGAACTGCTGCCCTACACCAAGGAAGTCATGAATCCAGACAATTTACTGAAGGCCCAGTAGATCTGTGGCATCATGCTAGCTGGACACAATTGGAGAGATAAAAAATAAATAAGACAGTATTTTCTGTCTATGAGGAGATTGGGGTGGCTAGGTGGCACAGTGGACAAAGCATTGGACTTAAACAAGGAAGATGAGTCTGGGCAAGTCAGGTAACCCTCTTTACCTCAGTTTCCTCATCTGTAAAATGAGCTGGAGAAGGAAATGGCAAACCACTCCAGTATGTTTGCCAAGAAAACTCCCAAAGGGAGTCGCAAAGAGTCAGACACAACTAAAACGACTCAACAACAATGCGAGGAGTTTATGATCTCTAAAAGGCAAGACTTAACAAATCCCAGCAATTTCATTGTGAATCCCCACTATTGCCTGGGTAATCTCACCAGAAACCATAGAGTTTAATTTGTTCTTTCTGCTTTCGTGCATTTAAATTTTAACATCAGGCAACTTCAATTTTTTATGTAAATAGCATTTTATTTTTTCCTATTATATGTAAAAATAGTTTTTCGACATTCTTCTTTTTTTAATAAAATTTGAGTTTCACATTTTTTTCCCTCCTTCCCCTCCTGCCTCCGCAATCCGATATAGGTTATATACATACAATCATGTTAAATATATTTCCACATTAGTCACATCAGGCAACTTTAAAAGAAGTCTCCCATGCTATTTAATGCAGGTGGCAGTAGGAACCTGTCAGATTGTCACTAGGCTGTCTTAATGACCTACAATGAACTAATATATGGAGAGCACTTCATAATACCTTAAAACTCTGCCTAAATGCTAATAATTATTGTTGTCATCAGCTTCTACTTTCCCTTCTTCACTTTGGGATAAGGATTGGCTTCTTGTTTGCCCTTAAGGAAAGGGAAGGGGGCCAGACAAGGTATATGGAAGAATCCCTGGCAGCCGAAGCTTCTTACCTTATCTGTGACCCAGGAAAGATTTGGGGCAAAATTCCTTAGTTACCCACTGAAGCTTTTCCAGAGGAATTTCTAAGACTCTTCTGTCTAACACTGGTGACTGTAATTTGGATCTCAGCCCGAGGCTGGAGACCAGTTGTCTTTTGGCAATGATGGGAGCTGTGTCTAGATTCAAAGCTAATTTGTTAAGTCTTTTGAAAGAGTACAGGGAACATGAATCCAAGTAACTACAGTATATAAGATGGACTATGATAAATGCTGTGAGAGATACAAAAAAAAATCATGGGAATCGAGAGAACAGAGGAATCATTTCTGACTAGGGGATAATGAAAGGCCTCATAAGAGATAGTTTTTGATTTGGGCCTTAAAACATAGGTAATAAATCACCGAGAGGAAGTTCAGTGGAAAAAGAGAAGAAAAATAGGTGGTGGCATTTGGAATGAAAAGAAAACAGAGATTCAAGGACTTGGTAACTGATTGGGTATATGGGTGAAGGATAAATAGGAGGGCTAAGATCACCTCAAAGTTGCCTGAAATGAATACAGGAGACACTAAACAACAGTAACAACTAGCATCTATTTAATCCTTTAAGGCTCATAAAGCATTTTATGTTTATTATTTAATCCTTATAACCTTGTGAGGTAGGTGCTTATATTACCCTCACTTTACAAGTGAGAGAACCAAGGCAGAGAGGTTGAGTGACTTGCCCAGGGTTATACAGGGAGCTAGTGTTTGAAGCCAGATTTGAACTCAGGTGTTTTTGACTCCAGGTCCAACACTCTACAATACTGTATTGTTGTTAATTTTGTTTGTAATACTATTTTGAGGCTTTGGTAAAGGAACAAGTGAAATTTTAATTTTCCAAATTTTTCTTTGATGGAAAATGAGCCAATGAGTCAGAGGAGCCTTGGGTTTTTAAGTACATAGAATGCAGCTACTATTTTTTGTTAAAAGCATGAATATTCAAGGTTTGAGTCTATAATTTGAATCTGTTGATTCTTCTGGAAACCAATGATTTCTTTCAAGGAGATCTGATGACAAAAATCAAAAGTTTGGAAACAGTGTTATGTAGTGGACAGAACATGTAGCTGTCTTAAATCTGCTCCCTAGGGCACGTATGACACCGTTCAATCCATTCCTCATAATATGATTGAGTTTCTGCATCTATAAAATGAAAATCAATGCTTGATTAAATTTATTTGACAAACATTTATTTAGTGCCTGCTATGTGCAGGTCATTGTGCTTTTTTGCTGAGTATAATGAAATCATAGGATTATAAATTTATTGGGGGAAAGGACCTTAGAGGTCATCAGATCTGGCCCCCTCCTTTACAGGTGAGAAAACTGAGGCAGCAGGTCTGCTGTCAGTCAATAAACGTTAATTAAATACTACACTGTGTCTGAATAAGAAAAAGAAAGACAGTTCCTGCCCTCAAGGAACTTAGAATTTAATGAAGGTAGACAATACACAGATGAAAACTGAAAAGAAGAAAGAGGTAGAGAGTGGTTCTGGGGTATGGAGGGAAGTTCAAGTAGTGCAAAATGAGTGTAGCTAGGTGGAGAATGAAGAGATGTAGGTCATGTTCCCTCTCCTTAAGTGGAGGAGTTTCTGGCTCCACCCTCCACTGCGGGTAGGGGGTTTTGTATTGATGAAGTGAGTAACAAGGTTGATTGGAACTTGCACCATAATGACATTTCCCATTGTTAAGTTTTGAGTTTTCAGGGGACCAGGTCAAAATAGTCCAAACCAAGTGCCAACAACCCTTGGAGGTGTGTCAATCAGGGAACAGCCAAAGAATAAATGTTTTACTAGAACATCTAATTAGATACTTGGGAATTTTGCAGATTGAAGTTTAGTAGCTTAGACTTTTTTTTTTTTACTGTCAATTACATTAGACTCCGTGATTTGGGTATGGATATTAATTGGAATAAGAGAGCAACTCAGCTGTAAATGAAATTCAATTTGGAAAACTGCTTTTTGTGAGTGACTTCTGTGAATAACAGAATAGAACCTGTTATTTGGATAGACCAGGCTTTTTGTGAACTCTTAAAGGTTTTTATAATTGCTAAAGAACATCAGTGAATTTTTGAAAGTTTGCAGCAAGGACTAGGGCTAAAATTGTGTAGTATAAGCTTCTTTCCCCTTCTGGGAAAGTGAGAGAAAGACGAAGTGCTTTCCTCTCTTAGAGAATAACAGAATTAGCTCTCATAAGTTTGAAATATAGAAAATTTAGAAATTGAGCAGGTAAAAGAAAATTTAGGAGAAGAATATGAAGGAAATAAGAAACGTGTTTTCAAGATCACTGTATAAAGAAGTGAGAGAAAATATTATTTATAACCAACAGTTTGGGAAGATTCCAATTTCCCCTTTTTCTTTTATCCTTATTTTATTTTATCCGTATCCTTAACCTCAGTCTCTGGTTCAGCTAACCTTCTCCTCTATCCAGACTCCACCCAGGTAGGGCAGCCATTGTATCCTACTCAGGTTTGAGTGGAGTTCCTGGGGCAACTTAGAAGTAAATGACATACATAATCAAAGTTCAGATCCAGTCCCTCGTTGTAATATTCATTCTCTCATTAATTGTTAGCCAGAGTCGATTGCCATCCTGGGGGGCAGGGAGATACCCCTGCAATGGGTATATAAGCCATGAGCTTGCCACCATGATTGTCTTTGGTCTGAGAGAGAGACAGCCAAATGACCATCTTTTAATTAAAATGCTAATATTATTAATAAAATGAGTAAATTACCCATAAATTTTGTTTTGAATCTTTCCAGACAGCGCAGAAGGAAGAAAGTTTAAGCATGTTGAAAAGAGAGATTGGAGGGAGGTTTTTTTTTCATTGAAATAAGAAGGATATGAGAAATTTTATGTGGTTATTCTTTATGATATGAGAACTATAATATTATATTTGTAACATGAAATTATATGGAGGTAGTATAACAAACTTCTATTCTTGAAGGACCATTAGAAAAGTGTATCTTAGTTGTTATGTAAAGAATATAAAATCGGGGCAACTAGATGGCGCAGTAAATAGAGCATCAGCCCTGGAGTCAGGAGGACCGGACTTGACACATGTACTAGCTGTGTGACCTTGGGCATGTCACTTAACCCCAATCGCCCTGCCAAAAAAAAAAACCAAGAATATAAAATCCTTCACCTACAGAAGTGAATGGGAACAGGAAGATGCCACTTTAAATCTTTGGCAGTTGTCTACCTATGAGCAGAGGGTCCTATAATGTTAAATACTGAGAGTGCGTGACCCTTGGGAAAGTTGAGGTTTTGTTTCTGATTTGATGTGGTAAAGGTTGTCTTGACCCTAAATTCATAAAGTGGTCTGGCATTATGGCAAAATATTGAAAGATCATGGCTCTGAAACATATGAATTAAGTTTAGAAATCCAGTTCTCTTTCTAATCACCATTCTGTTCTTGCCTCAAGGAAATCTGTTATCCTTGGGGAATGTGTGAGTGGATTCCAGGGAGTCTGGTCTAGTATTTTTACACCACCAAGTTATCCTTCAGGGATGTCTGGTCCGCTATCTCTGACCTTGCAGGTAGAATCAAACAATGGACATTTTTTAGTCACAGGAGGCAAGGAGGGGGTTATTGCTAGCTTCTCATTCCCAGTTTCCAAAGCAATCATATTGTTCCCCACACCTTAGCCTCATCCAATCATTTTGTCCTCAACCCCATGATATCACTAACTCTATAACCAATTGTATTATTTCTTCATTTACCCTTTTGTATTCTTCATTCTAATTTTATAAAAATGAGTTAAGTCTTCATCTCAGGGCCTTTGGTTCAATTGAGATCCATTCTATTGGCAAGTAGTACCCCCGCTAATAAAATGTTACCTTGCTCAGAGAAAACTTGCCTCAGTCTACCTTTGTCAAATTTAACTCTTGACAAAGATGCAATGACTAGCCCAGGGTCACAAAAAGCTAGTAATTGTCCAAGGTAGGATTTGAACCCAGGTATGTCTGATTGCCAAGTCCAGATCTTTGCTGACTACATCATACCTCCTCTAATGAAGAAGAGAGTACCCTTTCTTCAAGGAACTTATCAGGGTAGATTTTGATAGAAATTTTAAAATAAATGCAAAGGAGAGTGTAAAGTAACGTGGCCCTTATTAAGTCAATTCCAATTAATAAATATATGTTGAGTGAATACTGTGTTTGAACCCTATACTACGTCATCCATGAAATTACTCCCCTCAAGTGACTTATATTCTAGTTGAGATAGAGGTAGAAATTCAGGGATAGGGATGAGACTAGTCCACAAGTAACTAAATTTGTGGCAGAATATATTAGGCATCATAAATTGGTATGGAGTGATATGCAAGTTTAAAAGAGGTATGGATCACTTCTGACTGTGAGAATCAGAGTTTTCTCCTAGAGGAGGCAATATTTGAAGTGTATTAAGAATACCTGGAATTTCAAAAGCCAGAAATTGGCAGGGAGGATGCTCTACAATGGAGGGAAGAGGATACTGCTGTGTACCTGTTGACAGTATGAAGTCAAATATTGTGATGTCTTTCAAATTAAAGAGGTTCCATGGATCTTCAGATAGATAACCAACTATGGTAAACATCTTCGTTAAATATGCGAATATTCTAACAAATATAACCTAACCAAAAGCACTCAATAGTAATCATGTGCCTTCTACCACTCTATCAGAAATTAAATAAATGCAAATATAGACAGACTGTCCCTGAAATTGGGGTATTGAAGTCTCATATAAGTATTCTAAGAGAAACATGAACATTTTAAATCTGTATTTGATGTCTTCAGAGTCTGCAATCACTCTCTAGACAAGGACATATTTTGGGGCTTTTAGATAAAACAAACTAAATCACACAGTTGGAATAAAAAGACAACTCATTTTTGAGTGCTCCTTTTCTCAGTTTTTAAAGAATACATTATCTTGTACCATCAGAAGCATTAAGTTTATATTCTAGATACAGTGATCAGCTTTGCTGATGATTGGTTCCAAATTAATCTTAAAGCAATAACATTATTTGTCTTCAGTATTTTCCCTTGGCATATACCATCTTTTTTTTTAAACAATATGCTTTTAGGTGAATACTTCCTTTAATATTAGACACATTCAAATGCTTTTAAAATAAATATTTGGAATTCCAGATCCTTGGCAGAATTCATTCACTCAACAAATCTTTATTAAATCCCTACTGTTTGTAGAGTATGTGAGGGAGATGCTAGAGCAGATACAAAGTTTAGATAAGACATAGTCTCTAGCCTCATGCTGTTTACATTTTAGTGGGGAGAATTAGACATAAAGAAGGGATAACTAAAACAATAATGGTATCTAACTTTACATATGTATGTTAAGTTATTGGAAAGCATTTCACGTATATTATCTCAGATGATCTAATTACATGTTTATCTCAGGATATATTTTGTTGTTTCAGTTGGGTCTGAATCTTTGTGACCCCATTTTGGGTTTTTTTTGGCAAAGATACTGGAGTGGTTTGCCATTTCCTTCTCTAGCTCCTTTTACAAATGAAGAAACTGAGGCAGAGGTAAGTGACTTGCCCAGGGTCACAGTGTCTGAGTCTTGATTTGAACTCATGAAGATGTGTCTTCCTGGTTCCAAACCCAGTGCTCCATCCACTGTGCCACCTAGCTACTCCAGTGTTTGTGTGTGTATGTATGTATGTATGTAAATAATCTCATTTGATCCTGGCAACAACCCCATGAAGTAGTTGTTCCTCATTTTACGGTTGAGGAAACTGACTCTGAGAAAGGTTAAATGACTTCCCCAGGGTTACACAGGGAGTATGTATCTAAGGCAGAATTTGAACTTAGGTCTTCCTTACCCGAATCCTATGCTTTCTTCTCTGTGTCCCCTGAAGTGCACTAACAAGTTACCAAACAAAGGACTATGTGAAATACATGAAAGAAAGTTGTAACTGACAGGCTTCCTATAGAAAGTGTTTGGATTAACCAGGAAATCACAAGTCTTGCATAAAGTAGAGTAGAATGGAATCGGCAAAGAAGAAGTGGGAGGATATTCTAGCAACACGTCTGCCTACCCAACTGGTCTTCACTTATTGTGCGTTCTTATTACTGAGACTTCAAAGTTCACTACGTGTTAAGAGAGTCTAGAATAGTCGAGCTGGGCTAAGGTATAAAGTGCATGCAGCAGAGTAATGTGTTGCCATGCATAGGAAAAAGAGCTCAGCTGTCATCACAACAACTCTATATGATAAGTATTCCAAATACCATTATAGTCCCATATCATAGATGAGGAAACTCAGCCTGCCATAGGTAAAATGACTTGCCTTTGGTCTGCTGGTGTTGAAGGTGACATTAGAACTCAGGTTTACAGCCTCCAGGTCCAGCATTCTATCTACTAGATATACTGAAGACAAACCTCCTTTCAAATCCTGCTTCTGACACTTGCTCACAGTGTGACCATGGACAGGTCATTTGATCTCTTTAAGCCTGAGATTCTTCATTTGTAAGATGAGGATCATAACACTGGTAATAACTATTTCCTCAGCCCTGCCTCACCTAAATCCAATTCACTTGCAAGTCAAGACATCACCCTCCTGATGTCATTGGTCCTCTTCGAGAATGAAGGACGAACAACCCAACTCCAATAACACCAACATCAATATCTATTTCATAGACTCGCCGTGAAGATCAAGTGTAATAACGCATCAAAAGCACATGAGAAATATTTTAACATTCATTTTTTGTATTTGTTTAGTATGTCATTTTCCCCCAGTTACATGTAAAAACAATTTTAACATTTGCTTTTAAAACTTTGAGTTCCAAATACTCTCCCTTCCTCCCTCCCCCCCCCACCCTTATTGAGAAGGCAAGCAATTCCATATAGGTTATGTATGTGTAGTCATGCAAAACATATCCATAATAGTCATGTTGTGAAAGAAAACATAGACAAAAAAACTCAAGAAAAATAAAGTGAAAAAACCCTAAAAGGTGCTTCAATCTGTATTCAGATACCATCAGTTCTTTCTCTGGGGATGGAGAGCATTTTTCACCCTAAGTCCTTCAGAGTTGTCATGAATTGTTGCATTGCTGAGAATAGCCAGCCATTCACAGCTGATCATCTTACAGTATTGCTATTTGTATCCAACATTTCACCTTGCACAACCCATGTAAGTCCTTCTAGGTTTTTCTGAGAGCATCCTGCTCATCATTTCTTATAGGACAATAGAATTCCATCACAATTACATACTCCAGCTTATTCAGCCATTCCCCAATTGATGTGTATCCCCTCAATTTCCAATTTTTACCCCCCAAAAAGAGCTGCCATAAATATTTTTGTACATATAGGTCCTTTTTTGTTTTTATCTCTTTTGGGATGCAGACCTAGTAGTGGTATTGCTATATCAAAGGATAGCCCATGATAAATATTAACTATTATTATTCTGAGCCTTTGATCTCTTGAAATAACTAAATAGAAACAAGGGGTCAGTGGAAAATTTTGATATTGCCAAGGATAGCCAAAGGAACACTCTCCTGATGGGTAGTAGTAGGAATATAGAGAAATGAATAAATGAATGAATGAATAGAAAAAAAACATTTATTTAGTACTTTACTATGTGCAAAGCACTCTGCTAAGTGCTAGGTATATAAAAAGAAAAGAAAGATAGTGTCTGCTCTCACATTTAACAGGGAGACAATATAAATAGAAGGATTCAGATGTAAGTCAAATGGAAAAGTTCCATAGTGTTTGAGATAGAGCAGGAAGATAGGTGGTAATGCATAGGCAGAAGTTCTTGAAGGGAACTGTTAGTGGTTGGAAAGTGGATAAGGAACCAAGAAAGAAGAAAGAAAACAGAGAAGAACCAGTGGAGTCTCTATCTCTGAGGCCAAGGGGAGAGAGAGTATCCAAGGAGTTAATCACTAGTACCAAAAACTATGAAGAGTTTAAAGACAAAGAAAAGACCATTGGATTTGGTATTTGGGAAATCATTGGTGACTTCTGAGAGCTTAATTTCAGTAGAGTGGTGGGAAGCAGAGGCCAGATATTTAAGTGTATTGTTGGACAACTTTTTTTTAAGTTTAGCAGTGACATGGAAAAGAGAAATTGGGTGTTAGTTAAATGGAGTTTAAGGGTCAAGGGAGGAATTCTTTTTGAATTGAGAAAACCTAATTATATCAGACAGATGAGAAGGAACCAAGATAGAAGATAGAAGAGAACATACTTTATAGAAAGGAGATGATTGCTAGAGGGAGATCCTGGAAGAGTTGGGAGGGAATGGGACCTAGAACATAGAGTAGATTTAGGATGGAGTAGGTATAACTCTTCTTTGAGTAGAGGAAAGGAGATGATTATGTTGATTAATTTTGAAGGATGGAAGGGAAAGGCAAAGGGAGCTTACATTAGAGCGTTTCAGGAATCTCACTGAAATAGGAGACTAGGTAAACTCTTATTATTGTGGTTGAGAGGTGTTCTATTAGGAATGTGAGTGGAGAAGAAAAGATTTGGAACAGCTCCTAGGGGAATGACAAATCAGATAGAAGAGAAGAATTGTTGAGAATTATTGAGTTGAAGGGTTTTTTTTTTAAATCATAAATTAGTAATAGCTAAAAGCTCAATATTATAACTTTTTCTAGCATCCCTGGAACTAGATAGGTCCAGGGATAAGGATTCATTCATTGTGAACCTATGAAAGTCAAAGGAGCAAGATATTTAAAGACATAGCCAGGTCCTAATTAATGCAAATAGTGAATCCAGCAAAGTGCTCACATGATTGGAAATTATAATTATATATAAAATATAATAATTGGCTCAAGCCCAGTGGAAATTTACAGTGAAAAACTTTTAAAATAAATTTTGTCTGTATATAAACCTAACAGCAAAAGATAAGAAAAATGTATTTTTGATTCAGATGTATTACACAGTAATGGAATAATTATAGAAGACTTTTTAAAATTTAAAATGACTGTCATACTAATGAAAACCTACATTGATGATATGATGAAATATCTTAATTGTCATTTAAAATGTTTTAGCAGTATAGGTTGAACTGTCTTCTCTTTCTCTAAATCTGTGTGTGTGTGTGTGTGTGTGTGTGTGTGTGTGTGTGTGTGTGTGCGCGCGCGTATGTCGGTAGATGCAGAAAGCTTTATCCACATCTGGGCACGTTAGCCGTGCTCACATTCTCACAATGAACCAAGTATGGTTGGATGACCTGGGGGTATTATCTAACATCAGTGATGCTTTAAACACAATATTTTTGTCCTTGTAATATTTTTCAATAGCATGACTAAAATAACTTAAAAACCAGTCTTCAAAAACAGCTTTAGTCACCTCTACTCTGTTATTTGTCTGCCAAAGAACTGAAAGCAGTAGATGTAGCCTCAGAGCTTGAGAAATTCGAAATTGACAATTGGTTTTAATTTAACATCCCCTTCTGCAAGTTCTCAATAAAGGTATTAGATGATCTTTGTTGTTATTGTTCAGTCATTTCAGTCATATCTGACTCTTCATGATCCCATTTGGGGTTTTCTTAGCAAAAATACTGGAGTGGTTTGCCATTTCATTCTCTAGCTCATTTGACAGATGAAGAAACTGAGGCAAACAGGGTTAAGGGACTTACCCAGGGTCACACAGCTAGTAAGTATCTGAGGTCAGATTTGAACTCAGGAAGAAGAGTTATCCTTATTCTAAAGCCTATAGTATTATTGATTGTGCCACCTAGCTGCCCCTAGATCATCTTTAGACACTGAATCTATGTTGATTTTTTCTTTCTGTCTTGGAAATTTAAGCCCTGGAAGGCATCCTTTTCCAAAATAAGCCTGTTTCCTCCACATTAAAAATATGTATTGATCAGTGTATCTTCCTTCTTTGATTGTTTTCTTTAAAAAATCAGGATTTTTAGCTACCTTGTCCTCATCTCCACAGGCTACTTCTCCAGTAAATTCAACATTATGCAATTGAACTTGATCCTTGAAGTAATTGCACCAGCCAAGGTTAGCAGCAAAAGTTTCTTCATTGTCTGCTTCATTTCCACTTTCTTTCACTGCCTTAAATGAACTTGAAGCTCTTGTTTGCATGGCGGTCCTGATAAAGGGGATGAGTTTGGATTGCAACCTTCAATCCATAAAGCTTAAAGTTGCTCTGTTTCTGATTGCTGTTCCTTGTAGTTGTGTGTAAACCACAAATACCTATCCTTTTTCTTTTAGCTCACCTGTGTTTTTTATTATATTCCGTACCATAGATTCAGACATTCCAGTATCTCTTCCTGTTTTAGAGTTACTGCGAGCACATTTATGTTGTTCAGTTACATAAAATTTTTGTTATAATAACAAGTTTTTTTTGTACTCACAGTGTTTCCATTGGCAATATTCTTCCCTTTGTCCATTTTGTTAAGGAATCTTTTTTTTAAAAATTAACACAACTTTTGGTAGGCAGCGGGATATCACATCCACGTGCAACAAGAGGCAAGTGCACACTGACTACAAAGCCCTAGACTAGCTCATACACATTCACACTCATTGAATTTTGGCTTGTATTAAATATGACCTGATACCGTTTTATAATACATACTAAAACAAATTTTGCATTACTCAAAGTTGCATTAATTGTGCCCTGGCTGTAGTAGCTAGTGGAACATTAAGTGTTAGATTGTGGGGTCAAGATGGAACAAACATGGACGCAAGTGAAACAACCGGGAGAGCTGGATTGGCCAAATAGGAATGCAGGAAAATTGACAAGTAGGTTTAGGATGGGATGTAGAATACAAGACTGTGGTTGGAATGGGATTTCATTTTTAGTGTTGTTGCAGTTCCTTAAGATAGAGAAATGAGATGTGAAGCCATGTGTGGATGAAGTATAGTGGAGGAGGTTGGTGTATATGAAGAATTGTGTGATTTGGTTGTTAGAGAAGTCTTTTAACACCATGATGGAGGATGGAGGCAGGTAAAGGAGTGGAGAGAAAAGCCTTGACCCAGCTGTACTCTTGTGATTGAGGAAGTTTGGGGAGTGACCCCTAGGTTGATAAATGGCAACAAAAAGAGAGTGGGGGAGTGGTATCATTAGATACCTTAACCATTGAAAGAGCAAGGCCATTTAGGGACCGGAGATAAAGGAATAGACTGGGAGCAGGAATGGAGAATGATGAGTGTTCATGGCCCTAGAAGTAGGGAAGGAGAATGGAGAAGAACTGACCATCAGTGAGTGTTGTAGGGATGAATGTGGCATCCCCAGGACAATGTCGAGATTCAGTTTAGGTGAGATGTGAAAATTAGGATGTAAGGGGATTCTGAAGAATGTACAGGCTCTAGTGCTAATGGGACAGACTGTGACTGGCCATAGGGAGTAGTGAGTGTTCATGACCCTAGGAATAAGGAGAGAGAATGGAAAAAAAACTAGCTATGAGTGGGGTGGGTTGTGAATAGAGGAGGGGTTCCAGAGAACAAGATGGGCTGGGCTGGATTGAAGACCCTTGGAGTGGGCCTAAGGAAAAATGGTGCTAATTAGAATAGGAGTAAGGTTGGGGCAGTAGTGGGGGTGGGGTGCCACTTGTACACAAGGAAATGAGCCTAGCTGATTGGGATTCGAGAACTAATATTGGAAGGAAGTTTGGCATATCAGTCAAACAGAATGAATAGAACCTACGGGTCTAGTGCACCCCAGAATTAGAACCAGACATCACAACACTACCCCCAGGATTTTTGAAGCAGTTGGTGGTAGTTGTGAGTCATCCAAAGCCAGGACTGTGACCTGTGGCCCGTGTGACATGGGGCGGGCCTTTCCAAAGCCAGCATGCTTGAAAACAATATGCTTTTAGCTGCATGCTTCCTTCAATATTGGACACATTCAAAAGCTTTTAAAATAAATATTTGGAATTCCAGACCCTTGGCAGAATTCATTCACTCGACAAATCTTTTTAAAATCTCTACTGTTTGTAGAGTATGTTAGGTAGATGTTAGAGAAGATACACAGCTTAGGTAAGACATAGTTCTTAAGCTCATGCTATTTACATTTTAGTGGGGGAGAAACAGACATGAAGAAAGATAACTAAAAAAAATAATATCTAACTTTACATATGCATGTTAGGTTTGGGGAAGCGCTTTATGTATATTATCTCAGTTGATCTCATTATATATGTATAATCTCATTATGTATTATCTCAGTATATATGCACACACAAACACATACTATTGTTTCTCCCCTCACAACAACCCCATGAGGTAGGTGCTCCTCATTTTACAGTGGAGAGAGCGTAAGAGACTGAGAGAGGCTGAAGTGACTTACCCAGAGTTATACAGAGAGTATGTATCTGAGGGAGGATTTGAACTCAGGTCTTCCTTTCTCCAAGTGTTATTCTTGATCCACTGTGCCACCCGAAGTGCATTAGGAAGCTACACACATACACATATATGTGTGTGTGTGTATACATGCGCATATGTGTTTATATATGCACATGTATATGTATATAACATACAATATTATGTATTTATGTATATATGCTATCCATATATAATATATAATTGTTATTGCAAGAAGAAACAGACATTATTTACTAAATTTATGCTTTCTTAAATTCAGTGTAAAATACGTAGCTGTCCATTATACTTCAAAGAATTGAAAATTTTTGTTATATACAAATATATTAATTCAACTAGAATTTCCCGAACATCTGTTGTGTCCTCAGCAGAAGATGCCAGCCTGCATTAGTAAGGGGTATTTCCCCACTTTGGGTGCTCCCTTTGGAAATCACACATTCAATCTCAGTTCAGAAGGGTTTAAGGTTTGTGCAGCTTTCATATTGTTCAGTTCATACCAGCTCTAAATTTCTGTGATATGAGGGCCTAGCTTCAAATGAATTAATATGTATAGTGTTTTGCAAACCTTGCCTTTACTGTCTTGACAAAGGTGAAGAATATTTTGAAAGGGTTATTTTCACCTCATTTCTTGTCTGTTCTCGCCATCCCATCCCCCCTCCTCCTGGTCTTGGGCTGGAATTTGTCGATTCTGCATTTCTAGGTTGGTCTCTGTCCTTTTAAATCAGCAACCTGGCGTCATTATGGCTTTGTTCTTGGAGGCCAGCGCTCCAGCGATTGAGGCTTTTCCTCAAAAGATCCATGTGAAGCTTTCACATTTTAGATAATCTCTGCGTGTGAGGTGCTTACCTCTAACCATTGTCTGTTTCTGAAGACCCCCTAGAGTGAAAAGCTTTTATGGTGCTCAGTTTGAATGTATTTTCTTATACTTCCCCCTTAATCATTTGTGTATGTGTGGGGGGGTGGGAGGGAGGACAGACTGTGATATCCCTGTTTGCTCCTTTGGGTACCACGGTGGTCTGGTTTAAAATTACAGCTTCCCTCCCCTCCTTCACCCCCCCCCCTTTCATCTTGTTCTCACTCACAGCCTCTTGCAGTACAAACAGCCATCACTTATTCAGAGGTGTCAAACAGGCAGCCCTGGAACCAGATTAAAATGTAATTGAAAAACATTTAGCAAAATAAATAAAAATGCAACAGAACATAGATAATGTTAATATGTGGTTTTTGAAGCCAATATGAGTCCTGTAGGGTTTAATGCCTTCCCCCCGCCCCCCTGTTTTAATTTGAGTTTGACACTGCTGACATATCATACCATTACCAAGAATTGTGTTTGCCCATTTGGACTTGTTCTGCATGTCTAAAGTGTCCCTGAGCAGAGGTGACCCTCTCTAGAATTGTGAACTTGGCAGAATTTTTCTTCAGTGCCCTCCCTTCCTCAGACGGTAGCAACTACCTCTCTCTCTGGTATCTAGGGATGTTATATCGTATCTCCTTTTCCTCCTTATTAAAATTGTTGGATGATAGACTTAGAACTAGAAGGATGGGAGAAGTCATCTGGGCCACCGTTCTGTTGTTAGAGATGGGGAAACAGTCCCAGAGAGTGATTTATCAGCCCAAGGTCACCTGGGTGGAGGTGGTAGAAGAGGCAGAATTTGTACTCAGGGGGTCTGTGAATTCAAATTCCTTGTTCTTTACGTTGTGCCACACTCATTCTAATGAGTTCCTTCTTCCTGGGATAGTCACATGTGAAACTCCATCTTGAGCTGCTGACCGAGAGGCTGCTGGGTTGTGAGCATTCCCAGTGTAGTAATTCATGGACCAGCCCCAAGTTCTGGGCTTTCCAGACTAAGTTCACCTTTAGGGACAGTCTCTAAAATCCAATCTTTTTAGCTCACTTTTCCCTTACCAAGAATTTTTTTTTTCTGAGAAAGCTCAGAAAATAGTTTGCATGTAGGTTTCTATCAGTGGAGGTAGAAAGACCCTCCCTCAACCCGAATGCTATTGAGAATAAGCACTTTCCATAGTAATACAATGAGGTCATACAGTATACATATCTACATATAGACACACACAAGTATATAAAATGCACATATGGGCATATGCATATATACACATGTATGTATATACATATATACTATATACAATGTGTATATATGTATGTGTCAGAGAGAGAAAGAGAGAGAGAGAGAGAGAGAGATTCAGAGTCAGGGCAGCTGGCAGCTAGAGCGCTGGGTCTGGAGAGTCAGGAAGACTCCTCTTCTTGAGTTCAAATCTGACCTCAGACACTTAGTGTATGATCCTGGGCAAGTCACTTAAAACCCTATTTACCTCAGTTTCCTTATCTGTAAAATGAGCTGGAGAAGGAAATGGCAAACCACTCCAGTATTTTTGCCAAGAAAACCCCAAATGGGTCACAAAAAGTCAGAACAGTTGGACAGTTCTCTCTCTCTCTCTCCCCCCCCTCTCTCCTTCCCCTCCCTCCCTCCCACCTCTTTCTCCCTCTTCCTCTCGCTCTCCACACACACATACATATATATATACACACAATACATACATATATATACATATATGTATAGGTGTGGGTATAGTATGTGTATATGTGTATATACATACCCCAAATCTGCCTGCACCCTGAGTCTATCACCTCTGTCCAGAGGTATGTAAACATGTTTCATCATGCGTCCTCTGGAATTGTAGCTGGTCATTGTATTGATCAGAGGCCCTGAGTCTTTCAAAGTTATTTGTCTTTACAATATTATATAAATTGTTTTCCTGGTTCTGTGTGCTTCACTCTGCATCAGTTCATACAAGTCTTCTTAGGTTTCTCTGAAACCATTCCCTTCATCATTCCTTAGAGCACAATAATATTCCATCACATTTAAATACCGTAGCTTGTCAAGCCATTCCCCAGATGATGGGCATCCATCCCTTCCCCTCCCCCCAATTTCTTCCTCTCATCTTATTCATCAGCAATGGGGAAGATAATAAATATGAGTCTGAAAAGTTAGCATACAGTAACTAAATAGTAAATGTTTTAAAAATTAAATAATAAATTTTCTGTATTTTTAAAATAATTAATTTAAATAATTATCCATCCATCCTTATTACTGAGTTTTTAAATGGGATATAACTGAACTATGATAGAGAATCCAGTAGAGATTGGGGATTTTTAGCACATTGCCATCTTGCTGGCTGAGCCCTGCCATGTGAGTATTCAGGAGAAGCAGAGGACGACAGTGGCTAAGGGGAGGACACATCACTGCTTGAGCTCCCTGGGGAGCTGTGAAGTTGGCCTCAGAGGTGTGACAAAGGTTTTTCTCTGGTTTGTACTTTGCCTCCCCTATGACTCCTAAGGTCCCCTGTGGTAGTCTTTCCCGTGGGCATAGGATGGATCATTTCAGTGACTTGTCAGTGAATTGCCTTCTTTCATCTCACTCCTGCAGTTCTGTGGTCAGTCAGCACCTGAGGATGCCCAGGCATGCCGTATGTAGGTCTTATCTCTCCTCCTGTGCAAATGAATCAGAAACGACTTTCTCCCACAGAAGACACTGAAGCTCTTAAGCTGGATTGCTTCCACTCGGCATCCGAAAGCCATTTGTTCTGCTTTCCGTGGCTGATGAGTAAGAGCCAAACAAGATGCATTCTCCCTGTGTCCCTGCTTTCCTAATTTCAGGTGACCCACATGGAATTCCTGTCAGCCGTCTCTTTCAAAGTGCTTCTTTAAAACACCAGAGGACCTCCTGAATTATGTGGGATATGATGAGCCCAAGTTGCAGGGAAGCTACCCTTCTGTCTACTGAAGCAGGATTTATTTCAGGGAATCTCTGAGGCTTCGGGGTTTATTCAACACAAAAGTCAAAAGAAACACTCCTGGGTACAGTTAAAGATGGAGGAGTACTTCTCTTTTGAACACATACTTATATTTCAGGATGAAACAGATCCTGAGAAGTCATCTATCTAAGGCTGTAATGCCTCAAGTCCCTTGTAAAGTCATTAGGTTTGATGTGACCTCTGGGAGAACCCACAGTGTCTTCAGGTGCACCCAAATTTAAGTTTGTCAGCATCAGTTTTCTCTTGGCACTTCTACCTGAGATTTAGTCATTTTCCCCAATATATTTATATGTGAATGTGACATTTTGCACTCCCTCAAACCAAACCTATGCCCTGGCAAGAGGTACAACTTGAAACTCGCCGTTTTAATTATACTGTGAAACCGTAACTACCGGAAGCCCGTGGGAAATGAATCATTCAGGATAGTGGAGTTTTTTCAGTTAGCCGAGGATTTCTATATTCCTTTGACAACCAAATTTTTCCATTTCAACGCCTGAGGATGGAAATCTTTCTGAAGATGGTCACAGACTTTGCTAGGTCCTTAAAAATGAATATAATTTAAGTTTTTCTTGATAACTGAGGGTCTTTTATAAACATATCATAACAATGGCGGACAGAGCACCTGAAACTCCTTCAAGGGGTCCATGAGATTAAGACTATTTTCATAGTAACATTAAGATGTTACCATTTCTAATATGGCACATATTGATGGATACAACTCATTTAAACAGAAGCCCTTTATGAGTGCCCTCAGTAATTTTTAAGAGTATAGAAGTGTCCTGAGAACAAAAAGTTTCAGAATTGCTACTCTAAGTCAGTGCTTTTTGTCTCTGTCTCTCTATCTCTGTCTCTCCCTCCCTCCCCCTTTCTCTTTCTCTCTGTTCTGTCTTTCTCTCCTCTCTCCCATTTCTCTTCTCTCTCTGTCTCTCTCTCTCTCTCTCTGTCTGTCTCTCTCTCTCTCTCTCTCTCTCTCTCTCTCTCTCTCTCTCCCTCTCCCTCTCTCTCTCTCTCCCCCTTCCCTCCCCCCACCATCTCTCATCTATCTCCTGTTGGAGCCTCATTCTTTAATACATTACTATGTTGTGGAATAATATAATGGTGTCCCCATGGCCTATTAAATTTGGTTAAAGCTCCTCTCTTATTAAATAGCGTTAGCCTGCTGTGCTGTTTATGTTTTGGAATCTGCTTTTTTTACTTTTTCTGTTGCTATCACTACTTGTTGTCATTGTGTCTCCATGGGGTGGAACCTTACTACTTCTAATCTGCTACAGACTTCAAAACCAAGTAACCACACTTGTTAAGACTACAAATCAAGAATTTGGAACTCAAAGTTATAAAAAACAGATGTTCGAAAACAAAAAAAAAAGTTTTTGCATGCAACTAGGAAATAAGATACACAGGCAATGGGGCATAGAAATTTATCTTGCCCTACAAGAAAGGAAGGGAAAAGGGGACGGGAGGGGAGTGGGGTGACAGAAGGGAGGGCTGACTGGGGAACGGGGCAACCAGAATATACGCCATCTTGGAGTGGGCGGGAGGGTAGAAATGGGGAGAAAATTTGTAATTCAAACTCTTGTGAAAATCAATGCTGAAAACTAAATATATTAAATAAATAAATTAAAAAAAAATAAAGACTGCCGATCAACTCAGAGTAATAGAACCGGAACAATGGTCTAAGGGGAACTTCTTTGATTAGAGTGCTTGGACTTTGTGATAATCTATTTTGGTTCATGATGGGCCTTGTTTTACTTTTATATTCTTGGTTGTGTTCAACATAGGTAGGATTGTCAGAAAGCTAAGTTTTTTAAGTAGGGGAAACATTAATTAGGAAAGATTTAATGAAAAAGATGACTAGAAAAATAATAAGAAATGCTTCTTCTTCAGCCTTGCCCGGTGACTTTTATAACCACACCCTGCCCCACACCCACCTACCATGTTGCCCCTTCCCAGAAAAAAACCCACCGACCAGACACCTACATAGGAAGTTAAAATGCTTGCTTTTATAAATGTAGATGGATATAGAAATACTAGTCTAGCTTTCCAAACTAGAATATTTATTATTCAGTGCTCCTGTGTGAGAATCCATGAACCTAAAGAAATAAGATAGAGGAATATGGGCAAAAGGAAGAAAGAAACAGAAGAGATCTTTGGATGAAATTTATTTTACTACAGACAACCTGGCCAGAGGAAGAAATTGGACAAAGTCTTGATGTATATTACAAAACCAGCAGGGATGAAGGAGGACTTCAAATTTCTGGTTACTTACTGGTTTAGTGATAGCCTAGTAGTTGATACATATTTTAAAATTTATTTTTTTATTGATGCCATTTGTTTTTACTTCATATTCATTTTTGTATAGAAGCTTCTCCCTCTTTCCCTTACTCAGTGAGTCTTTCCTTGTTACAGGACTAAAAAAGAAAAGAAAAAAACAACTTCAGCAGCCGATAAATTCTTAACTGGCTGCAATGATAATTTTAAAAGGAGATAATAAGATGAACTACCATTCCAGAGCTGATTCTGACCTTTGGGAGGAGCTGGCGGTTCTGCTATTCTTTCATTTTTAGTTCTGTTCAGCCAACTCTTTGTGACCCTATTTTGGGTTTTTCTTGGCAAAGATACTAGAGTGGTTTGCCATTTCCTTCTCCAGCTCATTTTACAGATGAGGAAACTGAGGCAAACAGGGTGAAATTACTTGCCCAGGGTCACCCACCTAGTAAGTGCCTAACACTGGATTTGAACTCACGAAGAGTTCAAAGAACTGATTGTCAAGGTGTAAATTGTGCGAGCTAGTAACTTTAGAGTTTATGATAGGTAAAGGAGGGGTAGCATTAAGCAGAATCTGATGTATATCCTTGGCCCTAAGACCTAGGGTTTAGAAGCATAGATTTGAAGGACTAGCGAGGAAAGAGAGGTAGGTCCCATGGTGTGCCATGATCACACCACATCTGAAATACTGTGCCTGTCTAGGCGTGGTACCACATTTTAGGAAGGATGCTGATGAATTTTGAAACTTGTATAGAGTTCAGCTAGGTGATACAGTGAACTTGGGCCTGGAGTCAGAAAGACCTGAGTTCAAATCTAGCTTCAGATACTTACTAGCTGTGTGACCCTGGGCAAGTCACTTAACCGCTTTCTGCCTCAGTTTCCTCTTCTGTAAAATGGGGAGAATAATAATACCTACCTCCCAAGGTTGTTGTGAGGATCAAATGAGATATTAATTTTAAAGTGTTTGGCATAGTGCCTTGCACATATAAGTGTCATAGAAATGTTTATTATTATCATTATTATTACAAAGGGGGTGGCCAAGATGATAACAGTAAGATGGAAATCATGCCAATTATTTTAAAAACTGGGTGTACTTAGCCTGAAGAAAAGACTTTGTTGGGAAAGGAGGAGAGCTAATGTGATGAGCATGATTATAGTTTCGAATAGATGAGGGGTTGTTCTGTTGAAGAGTAATGAGACTTAATTTTGCTTGCCCTCAGACAGGACCAGGATCAATGGGGTAGAAGTAAAAGAGAGGAGGGCATTTTCTCAATATATATGGAAAATTTCCTAACAATTGGGGTCTCTCAAGAAGTGGAATGAGCTGCCTTGAGAGGTATGCCATCATTGAAGGTCTTCAAGCAAACTAGAGATGACCATCTCTTGTTACCAGTGAGAGAATTCATGCTTCAGGGTATGGATTGGACCAGAAGACCCTTGAGGTCCAATGCTGGGATTTTTAAGTTTCTTTTATTTTGGGATAATGATTTTGAATCTAGGATTCTAGGACAGCTTGTGAACCTAAGAAGATGATATAGTTCAGTTGTTTCAGTTGTGTCTGACTCCTTGTGACCCCATTTTAGGGCTTTCTTAGCAGAGATATTGAGTGGTTTGCCATTTCCTTCTCTAGCTCATTTTACAGATGAGGAAGCTTAGGCAAACAGGGTTAAGTGACTTGCCCAAGGTCACACAGATAAGTCTTCCTGATTCCAAGCCCCAGTGCTCTATCCACTGTGTCACCTAGCTGCCAAGAAGAATTTGAGGTAGGTGGAAAGACAAAGCAATAATCTAAAGTCAAACAGAGATAGAGGACTCATATCTGAACCTTTAAAACAAGATCTAGTTGAGTTCTGGTATAATGATTTCACCTTTGGACTGCTCCAGTCAACCATTTTCCCTCTGCTAAATGCTACCAAAATTACATGATTTAGTATTAGGTAAGGTTATGTGCCTTGAAATTTACTTATGGATTCTTTCCTTCTGTGAAATAGCAAAATGTGAAGTTCTGTCATGCAAAATGAGGATGTCTTTTCTGGCCATAAATGATTTTATATTTGCACAGCAATTTCATGTATTCAGAATAACACGAAAATTGTTTTCAAAAATGATTATTTTGAGGCACATGTAACCTCATCATCTTTAGCTAAGCAGTGGAGTGAATTGAATGCAAATTACTTGGAGATTGCAGTTTATATTTTGGGCCTAACCATACAAAAAATATTTTTGTGGCCATTAGGTGTTTTTTTGTGGGGGGGGGAGGCGGGAAGGGCAAGGCAATCTGGGTTAAATGACTTGCCCAGGGTCACACAGCTAGTAAGTGTCAAGTGTCTGAGGCCACATTTGAACTCAGGTCTTCCTGATTCCAGGATCAGTGCTCTATCCACTGTGGCACCTAGCTGCCCTATGACGATTAGATTTTAATATGATAATAGCCAGATTGTTATAGACTTGAAGATTGGGAGAAGGGAAATAGGTGGGAGAGAAAAGTGGGAGAGAGAAAATCCAAGTAAACTGTATTGTGTATCCCTACTTTATGGTTTATAGTCTCTAGTTATAGTAGTTTATGAGGAATATTCAAGAGTAAATTATTGGGTATGGGTATAAGAGTAAATTTATAAGTTGGCTCTTCTGTGTATTTCTCTTTTATTGGAGTCTTACTATGTTTGCATATAAACATTTTATTAATCAGAGACTCATATATTCATTAATTTTGTGTACATTTATTAAATACTTTTTTTTTGCCAGTGTGGGTAATCCTTATCCTGATGCAGGTTACATTCTCTTCATGTCTTAGCAGATGGCCTTTTGAGTTGCTGTGGCCAAAAACAATTAGTCCCCTGATGGTCCACCCTCTGGTGATGGGTCTGTCTTTACTTAGCTAGACTGGTCCTCAGACATATAAATTGTGCTTGGTAGACTCTATTGGCTCTTTCACTCCACCAGCCCAGAAGCTTGGATCTCCTATGTGGTATGATAAAGCATTAAAGAAATTAGGTTTAGTTTCAATGAATATATCACTTAAATAAAAAGCTTACATAGACTCAATAGAATTTGAGAGTCAGAAGGAACTCAGTAACTGTCTATTCCTATCTATAACCCCAGAGAGTCTCTGCTATATTATACCTGATAAGCGGTTCTCCAATCTCTTCTTGGAGATCTCCAAGTAAGGGGTAACTTAGCCCCTCTAGAGATAGTCAGCTCAACTTTCAGACCTCCAATTATTAGGAAGTTCTCTTGGCATTATGCTTAAATTTGCCCCCTTGTAATTTCAGTCAATCCAACTTAGACAAGATTGAAACAGTTCCTGCCTTTGGGGTGGCTACAGTCTATTAAGGAGAGATGTACAAAAATAGGTGCATTTGAAATATATAATATAAAAAATTGGGGGGGGCAGGGGCTAAGAGGGATAGATCAGAAGAAGCTTCATATAGAAAATGTTACTTTAGCAGAATTTTGAAGAAACAAGCAATTCAAATGGGCAAAGATGAGATGGCAATATATTCCAAGAATAGAGAAGACAACCAAAGCAAATTATTGGAAATAATCATTTGTTTCCACACCAATACAAAGGTGTGGAGAGGAGAGATAGAGTGCCATGTGTGAAGAACAGTAAGAAGGCTGATTTGGTTTAACTTGTAGAGTGTGGAAAGGGGAGTAATGTATAATAAGGTTGGAAAGATGGGTTGAGGCCAGATTGTGAAGGACTTTAATAGCTAAACAGAGAAACTTATACTTTATCCTGGAAGCAGTGAGGAACAACTGACTTAATTGAGTAGGGAAGTGTTATGGTAAGACCTGCGCTTCAGGAAAATCACTTTACCAGCTGTATAAAGGATGGATTGGAATGATGGGGAAAATGGAGCTAGGTAGACCAGTAGTCCAGAAGGAGGTGATATGTGCCCAAAGTAGGGTGGTAGCCATATGCATTGAGAGAAAGGGATGGACATGAGAGGCATTTTGAAAATAGAAGCAAGATTTACTAAGAGATTGGTTGTGTGGGATTAGGAAAGTTGAGTCAAGAATAAAGCCAAGGAAGTAAACCTGCTAGATTGGAAGAATAGTGGTGCCTTCAACAGAAATCAGAAAGTTGAGAAGCAGGCAAAATTTCAGGGGCTAGATGACGAGTTCTGCTGTACCCAAAAGGCTATAAAACTGTTTATACCCTTTGATTCAGCAATACGACTACTAGGTGTATCCCAAAGAGATTTTAAAAAGTATGGGAGAAGGACCTATTTACACACAAATATTAATAGCCACTCTTTTTGTGGTGGCTAAGAATTAGAAATTGAGAAGATACCCATCAATTGGGAAATGGTTGAACAAGTTGTGGTATATGATTGTAATGGAATATTACTGTGCTATAAGAAATGATGAGCAGTCTGATTTCAGAAAAACCTTGAAAGACTTAAATGAACTGATGCAAAGTGAAGTGAGCAGAACCAGGAGAACATTGTACACAGCAACAACAATACTGTATGACAATTAACCATGAATGACTTAGCTATTCTCAGTAGTACAGTGATCCAAGACAATTCCTAAGGACTCATGATGAAAAATGCTATCTGCCTCCAGAGAAAGAACTGAAGGTGTCTGAATACATATCGAAGCATAATTTTTTTTCACATTGGGTAGCTAGGTGGCACAGTAGATTGAGCTCTGGACCTGGAGTTAGGAAGACCTGAGTTCAGATCAGGCTTCAAACATTTGCTGGATGTGTGATCCTGGGCAAGTCATTTAACCTCTGTCTGTCAGTTGCCTCATCTGTAAAATGAGCTTGTATCTTTGTGAAGAAAACCCCAGAAAAGGGTCAGAAACGCTATTGAAAAGGACTAAACAACAACAAGAAGATCACATTAGGTTCCCCCCCCCACCTTATATCAGTGCTGACTCATGTTGAACATGCAGTCCACTAAGACTCCGAGATCACATAAATTACTGCCTAACTATATCTTCTATCTCTTCTACCTGTGAACTTGATTTTTGGTGCGTTAGGTGTAAGACTTTACATTTGTCCCTATTGGATTTTATATTATTAGATTCAGCCCAGCCCTCTACCCTGTCAAGATCTTTTTGAACCTTGACAATCTCCTCCACTCTGTTGTATCATCTCTACATTGGACATGTCGTCCATTCCTTTATCCACACTATTGATAAAAATGCTTGACAGCACAGTACCAAGCACAGATCCTTGGGAAAATTGGACACTTCCTGCCATGCTGACATTGAACCATTAACAAATACCCTTTGAGTCTAGCAATCTAAATGATTCTGAATCCATTTGATTGTATTATTGTCTAATCTAATGGTTGGCAAGTTATGGCTTGTGTTGCCCTCCTGTTAATGTACCACAGGCTGTGATTTGCCAACCCATGAACTATAATCTGTATTTCTCTTTCTCCACCGGAATGGTGTTAAATATTTTATCAAATGATTTGATAAAATCTAGGTAAATTATCTCTATAGTATTGCCCACATCTAATAGTTTAGTAATCCTGTCATAAAAGGAAATGAGGTTAGTCTGGCATGACCTGTACTTGATAAAACCATGATGGTTCTTCGTAATCACTGCTTTTCTTATCTAATATTCTGAAACTGATATATAGGAGGGAGATAATCATGTGGTGGTGAGTGCTTAACAAATCTTTCTTTCTTCTTCTTTCTCCCCCTCCCTCCCTCTCTCTTTCTTTCCCTTTCTTCCTCTCTCCTCCTTTCTTTTCCTCCCTCCCTCCATCCCTTCCTTCCTTCTTTCCATCCTTTCTACTTTCCTTCCCTATTATCCTTTGAGAAAATGGTGCTTCCAATTTGCTGTTGGTTATTATTTGCATACTATCTTGTGTAATCCCACTCCACACTGCATATTTCGAGCAGCAATGTATATTTGTAAGATGCCAGGGTGGGGTTAGAGATACAGCAGAAGGGCAAGTACCCAAGCAAAGTCAACCATCCAACTCAGAGATTAAACCCACACCAATTACACGTTGTGCTGGTGAGCAGTGTGCATTCATAGAAACAGATGGCTGGAAGGAATCTGCAGAGGCTAACTGGACTAAGTAGATTTCACTAGAACTATTAAAATTTCATTTCAGACTCATGACACAGCAATTTCTGTCTGTAACAGTGAAGCTACTCTAGCTAACTAAAAGTTCATACTGGCTAGCTCAAGATTAGATCCGAGTCAGCTCTCTAGATAAATTAAAGCCACTCTTAACACCCTTTCTTCAGTAATCTGAATATTTCACTTGGACATTTCCTCATTTCTTCATTTGTCTGTGTATGTATGGACCTGAACTCAAGAGAAGGAATGCCTTCTAGAAACAGTAGGACTGAAATTCCCTATGACATCAAGAAGTGATGGATTGAGAAGTCAGCATCTGCACTGACATTCACTTTTCAGTGAATATGGAAAGATTTAGATTCTGGTACCATCAGTCTGCTGTCTTTCAAAAGGAAAAGTTTAAATACATGCATATTATCTTATGTCATAAAAACTTTTATTATGATTGATTTCTTTTGTGGCAGATGTTTTATTCATGAGTTAAGTTATTTCTGTGGAAACTCTGTGAGTTTCCATTTCATTTTCTTGAGCTGAATATGCCATGATTTTGTTTTTTGTTAAATCTGTATATAGGATATATCATTTCTGGGATGCTAATGCCTGTTGTAGGGATAGAACACAGCTGTATGTAAAACTGAGCTGACTGTTGCCTGCAGCCACCTCCCTGGGAGTTTTCAATATAGTTTATCTGTTTTCTGGGGTAGACAGCATTTCAGCTGTAGAGGAAAATTCCATCTTGTACATATTTGGCAAGATTGCTGCTATGCTGCCTGCCTCAATCTCTTGGGGAAAGGTATGGGGGAGGGGAATAACCTATGCTGGTAGTAATAGGAAAAAAGGAGCAAATGATGCTGAGTCAGCAAATCATCCTAATCAACTTTTTAATTCTGCATTTATGCTGTCTGTGAGCAGTATATGCAATCTTATGCACCAGCATCAGATCATCAATTAAAAAACCTTTTGGCCAACATTGAAGTTGATCGTTTGTGTCATCTTGGGCATGTTTGAACCTAAGATGTGAATCTTAGGCTTCAGATTTTTTAAATTCTACAAGGAAAAGAACTTTAATTTGTCATGCCTCTAAGGTCCTGTGTAGCTCCAACAACCAAAATAAGTCATCTTTTCTGCGATTTTGTTTATTCAATTTCCTTCTATTGGTTGGTTTCCTTCCTATGCTGGTATCCTTTCTATAAAGGAAATGCTGTTTGGCATTCAAAGCCCTTCCCAACCTGACCACATCCTATCTTTCCAGATTAATTACACATTACTTCTCAAATTGTCCTTCTTAGTATTTCTCACAGATAGACAGTACTCCATACCTTCCTTTGCCTTGGCTAGTCTCCATGTCTGGAATGTACTTCTGCCTCCCAGAATTCCTGGTTTCCTTAAAGACTTAACTTAAACATTTCCTATGTGAAACCTTTCCTGATTCCTTCCAGCTACTAGTATTTCTCTCCACCCCCATTATCTTGTGTCCATTTTGTATAAAGATGGATTTCTAACCTAACCCCAATCAGTGAATCAATCAACACAGTAGTATAGGTATTAAGAAACTTTGTAATAACTTCATCACAATGTGTGGGTACGAAGCTGAATCAGTTTAAAAGGGAATTCAGTTGGCTAATTGTTAATGGAGAAGATGTCTATATAAGCCTGGTAGCTACAGTACTAGAAGCTCCAGACCCTCAGGCCTATTACCCCTAGATAACTGGGGGGAGTGGTAGTCAGCTGTCTTTTGAATCTGATTTAAGCCATGAGGAAATAAGGAGCATTACACTAGTGTGTGTGTGTGTGTGTGTGTGTGTGTGTGTGTGTGTGTGTGTGTGAGTGTGTGTCTGTGTGTGTGTGTATTTACATATTCCTTCCATATCTAGGAGGTTAGGGGCATGGCACCCCCACAATCTAGAAAATCCATGTAAAATTTTTTGCCTCTCCCTTTGTATCAGAGAATTTTGAGCTTCTTCTTTTTCTTTTATGGAGTATTTACAGTACCTTCTTGTAAAATCTGGATTCACTATTTGGTCATAGGCTCTGTGTCTTCTGTTGACCTCAACATGTCATCTGTGGCTTCTGTAAAACTTCCCCAAAATTCCCATTTCATTTCTTGTGCCAACCTGCCATATATCGAAACCACAATGGGGAAAGTCGTGATGTAAAAGGGATAGCTATATGTGTGTTTGTGTATATGTATGTGTATTGTATTATGCATGTATTATATATGTATGTATTGGGTTATATGTGTGTATAGGTATATATTATGTCTATGTGTGTGTATGTATTGTATGTATATGTGTAGTGTGTATAGATATGTGGGTGTTTATGGGTATGGATTATGTGTATGTGTGTATATATATATCTTTGTGTGTGTATATATACATATATACGCACACACATATATATAAATATATATCTATATAATATATACATATATACACATACATATATACATATTTACATATATACATACATATTTACATATATACATACATACATACATATATATATAAAATGTCTCTCCTCACTAGATTTTAAATGGCTCTAGGCAGGGCTGTTTCAATTTTGCCTTTGCATCTCCAGTGCCTGGCACAGTCCTGGTCATACAGTAGGCACTTAATAAATGCATATGACTTGACTGATAGAAATTAAAAGGTGAAAGGAGAGGAGGAGGGGTTTGGACGGGAGAGGAGGACCTACTTTGAATATTTTTGTCTTCAGTGAATGTTGTTTCTCCTTTTTCCATCTCCAGGTAATAGCCTTCATGTCAGTCTCACCGTCTTGTGGTAAACAATGTCTCTGTGGTCCGGCACAGTACTCTGGTCCATTTTAAAATTTCTCTTGAAATAGGAAGAATAAATCAGTCGTTTGTTTTGCTATTGCCTGTAATCTCTACCTTTCCACCATTCTCTCCTGGAAGTCTATATTACATGTTACTTGTTTTAACTTTTTTTTCATGTTATACAAATTAAAGGAAAGTTGAAAATTAATGGCAGACAACAGTTTTTTCCTAGCCTAGGCTTGAATCTGCTAAAGTTCACAGAAGTCTTGAAAAGCCATTTTCTATTGTCTCTTCTTGTGGTGAGACTACTCAGCGGACTGCTTTCTCTTAAGTAGCTCATGGCAAATGGAAAAAAAAAATAAATTCCTTTTAGTTTAGTTGTTATTTATTCATAGCCTGCCTTAGGCCAAAGGCACTTGCTAGTCCCTTTGGAGACTCGGATACAAGAGCATTTTGGTTCCTTTCTGTTTTTTTTTTTTTTCACATTTCTTTATTGGTCTGGTAACGTCTTGTTTAGCTGAACTCCAAGGCCCCTGAGCTCCCTCAGATGGGAACTGGTGGGATATGATTGTTAATGTCAGTGATTTAATATAGCATATCATTCAAGAGTAACTCTGGCCAAACATTCGTTCAGTGTTCTGTTGTTCTTTTTGTTAAACATCTTTTGATCAAAGAGAAACCAGCGTTATTTATTCATATTTTAATCACTCTGTCAAGCAATTAGGAGCTTACTATGCATGTACATTTAGATTAAATACAATGAAAATGGATGTATAGTCATGTGTTTAAAATTTACCAACTGCAAAACTGTTGGAAAATTGGCATTATGAATCTTAAGTCTAGTGTTAGAGGAATATTAAGGGCTGAGGGTTGCACAGTACCTGTAGGGCAATTTTGGTGACAGGATTGCCTTTTCTGTACCTGGAAGAGAGGCAGTATTAACAAGGTTAATTTAAATTGTTGACTTTCATCTTTTTCCCATGATTCCTGAGATTCATAACTCAATTAGAAGTTTTAGGAAGTTTGTAGGCAGGATAACTAACCAATCATATGAGGGAGACTACCCGGGGAAATGTGAATTAACTCTTATTTAACTAGACTTCTGATTAATTTCTCCTTCCTCATCCCTTTAACAGACAGGGATAAGAGTAATTTTCTGGTGATCCTACTGACGAGTCATGTCGTTCTAGGAGTCTGTCCCTCTTGAGTGCTCAGTGCCACCTCCAGGATAAGTTGGTACCAAGTACCATCTGCCAGGCACTTATCCCAAATTCAGATTGCAGGCAGAGTAAAGTAATAATAAGGGTGATGCATTTTGGAAAGTGGAGTGAGTAAAGGCAGTTAAGTTTTAAAAACTAAAATCTAATCTTAATTAGAGAACTGTTCTAGCGTGTTCTTTCTTCTAAGAAAGCCTGCTTCCATTCTGCCAGATTTCTCTACTAGAATCATTGGCAAGACTCATCCTAAGATTTTCCACCAGAGCTAGTCACAGAAACCTCAGGATTTGTTGATGTGAGGTATATAGCATACCTTAGATGCCCCCCACCACCCACAGTAAATCGCACTTTCAGATTACTCCTTGAATATATATAATACATGTACGTATGTATGTATGAAGTATGTAGGACCAAACTACACAGTGATTGCCTCTTTTGCTTCAATTTCCTTATCTGTAAAATGAGGATGATAATAATAGCACCTACCTCCCTCAGCTGTCGTGACGATCAAATGAGATAATATTTGGAAATTGCTTAGCACAGTACCTGGCACATAGTAGGCACTATACAAATACTAGCTATTTTTATGATGATTACTATTACATCTTAGCTCCAAAATAGATGTGACAATCTATCTTCATACCAAACTACTTTACCTAGGAAATTTGAGCTCTGAAACAAAATCCTAAACATCTATTCATGTTCCAAGCATGTTTTTATAAAAAATACACACATATATATGAGTATATATGTATACACACATATGTACATATGTATGTACACACGTGTGTGTGTATGTGTATTTTACCCTAACATATATTCTAATACAGGGCTGTCCAAAATATAGCCCGCGGGCCGTGCGATTTTATGCGGCCCGCCGGTGGGTTTTAATTTTCACAAGCGAAAAAATAAAGTAATAATTTGCATGGAATGCATATTAGATTTTTTAATTCCATCACTAATAAAGTGATAATAATAACATCTATCTTCTTCGGTTGTGTGAGGATCAAATGAAATAAAATTTTAAAGCTACATAAATGGGAGTTATTATTGTGATGATGATAAAAAACAACAACCATTGTCTGGCAGTACATACAACATTCCAGCCCCATAGTTGCCCACTTCTCTAATCAAATTAGGTAGGCCAAACAAGCATGCATTTTAAAGAGAAGATAGGCCAGGATTTTGTCTAAGAACTTTGTGTGTTGACTCCCTAGTTATTCCAAGGTTTCTGCCCCTTGATTTTTTTTTAATATTGCAGTGATATTCTTTTTCATTACATCAATTATTTCTGGAGGAAGAAATCCTCTCCCCTCATTTCCTGTTAAACCCTCCCTTATAACAAAGAAATATAATTAAGCAAAAATATATAATAGAGGGACCAAATATGATACAACATTCTTCTTATTAGTCCTCACTTCTCTGCTATGAGGAAGGAGGGAGGACGGTTTCATTATGTTTTCTAAAACCCTTTTTAAAAAAAAATTGTGCAGTAGAATCTTGCCAAAAAGAAATAGTTTTGCTTTCTTAGTGATTATAGGATCATAGTGTTGAAGAAATAATCCACCAGTATTCTAGTTGTATGACCAAGGCATATATCCTGTATTTATTACATGTCGCTTCATGATAGGGACCTACCACAGACTCTAAATCCAATCTGACAGTAAGAATCTCTCGAATGGATTGAGCAAAGCAAGACTTTTTATAAAGTGAAGGCAACAGAATCCAAAGATGAGAATTTCAGTATAGGGAACACAGGAGCCGATGCGATGATGACATTCAAACTGAGTAGATTAATAGAATTTCAGTAGAATTGTTCAGCTTTGGTTTTCACTGGTACCCAGAAACAAATCTGAATGTAAGAATAGGAGAGGTGAGAGAAACCCTCAGAAAACGGATGCAGAAGAAACCATTGAAAGTTTCTCTAATGAAATGGTAGACTGGGGAAAAATATTTGTATCAGATATCTGTGTTAAGAGATTGATATCCAAGATATATAGACAACAAATAGGATTATTAAGACCAAAAGCCATTCCTCAGTAGAGAAGATATGATCAAACAGTTCTCAAGAGAATTACAGATTATAAATGATTATATGAGAGAACTGCCACATCAGTAATTAAATGCAAATAAAACAACACAGAGGTTACACTTCATACCTAACAAATTGGCAGATGATAAAATTTGGCAATCATTCATGTTGGAGGAATTATGAAAAGACAGATACACTAATGCATTGTTGGTAGAGTTGTGAATTGGTCCACCCATATAGAAAGCAATTTAGAATTAGGCAAATAGAGTGACAGAAATGTCCCTTACTCTGGGATCCAGAGACTACTCTGCTAGGCAAATACCTCTAGGTCATTACAAAACAAAAAAAAGACTTTATATACACTAAAATATTTATAGGAGAGAACTAGGTGGTGCAATGAAGATCTGAGTTCAAATCCAGCCCCAGATACTTGCTAGCTATGTGACCCTGGGCAAATCACTTAACCCTGCTTGCCTCAGTTTTCTTATCTGTAAAATGAGCTGGAGAATGACAAACTACTCCAGTATCTTTGCCAAGAAAACTTCAATCAGGGTCACAAAGAATCTGACATGAGTAAACAGCAATAACAAAATTTGTATAGCAACACTTCTGTGGTAGTAAAGAACTAGAAACAGTAGCTTTGCTGGGGGGCAGCTAAACAAATTGTAGTAAATAAATGGAATGGACTATTATTAGGCTTTAGGAAATCATGGTGAATATAGAGAATCATGGAAAGATATATGAACTGATACAAAGTAAAATAAGCAGAGGTCAGATGAGAATCTACACAATAACTATAATAATATAAATGTTAAGAAAACACACAAAACAACAGAAACTGAACGTTGAGATGTTTTGAGGAAGAAGCTGATCTACAAAGCAGAGTGATAAGAGAACCCCTTTGTCGAGGTTGGGGCCACTGGGGTGAAACATTTGCATATAATGTCAGATTTTTTTTTAATCTGTAGATCAGTTTTGCTATTTTTCTCTCTTCTTCCTCTTTAAAAAAAACTTTGTTATAAAGGATGGTCTCTGGGAAGGGGGAAGAATGCAGAAGGAAATCTAGATAATGTAACAACAGAAAATATCAATAAAATTTATTTTAAATATAAAGTTCACCTAATATAACATGAGGTTTAGAATTATATAGTGTGGATAGCAAAAGCCAACTTCTTTCTTCTGAATATTTTCAGCCTCAGTTATTAGTTTGGGTCTTTGTGCTCTGGCCATTCCCCTCTGGTACACTTCAACTACCAACATAGATGGTGATCATTGAAGCTGTGGGAACCCATGGATTGGATATGGATTTTTTGGTCCAGTCACATCTGTAATCTGTATGCCACAGTGGCTGTCTATTTGGAAGGGGTGGCTGGTTTCAGGTTCTATGGTCTTTTTCAATCTGTGGCTTCTGTCTTAGTTTCCATGCCCATTACAGGGTCTGGTTTAGGTCTGGTCTCTTTTCTTCTTGCATGATTCCCACGGTCCTCTGCTGGACCTTGACAGAACCCCGTGGGATGGGGTCCTCAACCCCAATAAATATTTAGTTACACTATGTTACATAATTAAAAATGAGAATAATCAACTATGATTTGTTTCTTGAAATGGTCTATGTATTACTATATTTCCTTAGCTATCTCTTTCTCCCTTTTGAGTTCTGAAATCAGTGAGGGACTTTTTTGGAGGACCCTTCCTCCACCTTTGAGATTTACAATTTGCACTTTATACTTTACAGTCATTTACACTTTATATCTTGTATGTGCAGGTTGTTTGCATGTTTTTTTTTTCTTCCATTAGAATGTGAATTCCATGAGGGATGGGGGACAGGGTTTTTTTTTTTTTTTTTTTGCCTTTCTTTGTACTACCAAAGAGGTTAACATTATGCTGGTTGAGGAAACAGGAAGGAAAAAAAAAGGGCTTATAACAGGAGTCTTGAACCTTTACCAAACTAAGTAACCTTCTTTCATCTTTGCAAACCTTCCCCTATTTACTAAATCACACCTCACCCAGAGTTTCACAATCATCTCAGTTAATCAGAATCTAAATCTCTGAACATTTCTTCCTTTCTCTAGCAATTATTTGCTCTTTAGAATAAAAGACTGCTTCAAGCTGCCTGTGTGTTTGTGAGAGACACAGCAAGAGAGTGATTTTTACAAATCGCTGAAAGATGCTGTATATTTTAGGATTTTCTTTCCTTTTCAAGTTTGGAGGTTAGGATTGAAGCATTTCTGATTGCAGGAAAGAATTCTAGGCAGCTGCTGCAGTCCCGGATCATGGCTGACGAAACAGCCCTATCCCCCTATCCCTTAGGGGATGTAGGAAGGAAATAGAAATTAGGCTTTGAGGTCTCTAGGCAAGATTAGAGGAGTAAATGATAAGGAATTCTCTCCTCCTCTTGCACATACCCAGTGGCAAGCAGCCAGCTTTCCTCTAATTTAACCTGGTGTGTGCTCGGGCAAGAACAAATGACTTGTTGTTGAAAGAAGCCTCTTCTAGAAGTTGCTGGGAAAAAAAAAGCAGGGAGGGAAAGACAATTGGGTTGAATTTTGCAGATAAAACAATTGTTTTTCCTTAATGTTGTTATCAAAATGAATATGTGAAAATGAGGGAGCCAAATTCACATAAACTGAAGATGTCCATCTATTAACTAGCGAATACTCATATGTGCGTTATAAGATGGAAGATGGTCTGTCTTTCATTTTAACACTTTAAGGCAGGGGTGGGGAACCTGCAGCCTCGAGGCCACATGTAGCCCTCTAGGTCCTCAAGTGCGCAGGACTCCTGTTTTAAACTATCCAGCGAAGTAGAGTGATCAGTGTGATTGTCTCCATTTTCTAGCAGGTGAAAGTGATTCTGTGAGGCTGTAAGTTTGGAAAGTCTGCAGAACCAATGCGTGTGGGGGGCCCCTGCCACTTATTAGAACTCAGGTGTTGCCATCATTTCTGGGCTCAGCGCTTAGCTCATCATCCTGTGAGGGTAATTCATGGAAGTGAATTACATGCTTCGTAATATTTAGGTCAGTGAATTGAAAAAAAAATTTTCAACCTGAATATTCTCTTATTTAAATGCATTGCTAGAAGGCTGTCCTCATTTTGTGACTGATTGTGCAGTTTACAAATACCATGTTGCAGGTAGCCGAAAAAAATTGGCGTTACAGGCCTTTTGGAATAAACAGCATTCATCCCATCCATCAAAATGACAGTTATTATGTGGTAATAATAACAAAAGTACTACATTTGCTTCTATTGAGTTTGAGTTATTTACTGTTCATTTAATATGCAATGCTTCTAGGAGTCTAATCTCCACGTTTCTCCCATGATTTATAATGGGGTACATATTTCCCTCAAGATATTTTTCTTTATCTATTGTGTCCAACTTGATCATTTGAATACACTGAAATGAATTCTACTGTGTTTTACAAATCCTGTTCACCTGTACTGTGCTTAGTCATTGTCTTTAAAAAAAAAAAAACAAACCTCAGCTGTAGTCAGCCAATAAACATTCATTAAGCACCTACAATGTGCCAGGCACTGCACAAAATGCTGGGGATTCAAAGAAAGGCAAAAGACTTGTTTTTGAGGCAGGTAGGTAGTACAGTAGATAGAGTGCTGGTCTTGGAGTAAGGAGAACCAGCGTTCAGATTCAGCCCCAGACACTTACTAGCCGCGTGACCCTGGCCAAATCACTTAACCACAATTGCCTCAAAAAAAAAACCCCAACCCAAACCATTCTCTGTCCTCAAGGAGCTCACAGTGTAATGGAGGGAGAGAGGGTGTAAACAACTATGTACGAACAAGCTATATACAGGATAAATTGGAAATAATCAGCAGAATAAAGGCACTAGAGTCACAATTTGTGATATGGTATGGTTTTGGAGGCAGCAAGGTGGCTCAGTGGATAGCATGCTGGGCCTGGAGTTGGGAAGACCTGAGTTCAAATTCAGACTGAGACATTTACTAACTGTGTGATCTTGGACACATGACTTAACTTTGCCTTAATCCATTGGAGAAGGAAATGGCAAACCACTTAAGTATCTTTGCCAAGAAAACCCCATGGACAGCATTGGCGAGCTATCATCCATGGGGTCTTGAAGAGTCAGACATGATTGAATAGCAATTTAAATTATTTGTTCACTGAACTTTCTGCATTAAACATTAATTTTATCAATGAACAAACATTTATTAAGCATTTACATGTGCAAGCCCATTTCCTTGGAATATAAGAAAAAACAAAGAAAGAATCCTTGGCTTAAGAAGTTTTCATCCAAGGGGCAGCTGGGTGGCACAGTGAGTAGAACACCAGCCCTGGAGTCAGGAGGACCTGAGTTCAAATCTGGCCTCAGACACTTGACACAGGTACTTAGCTGTGTGACCTTGGGTAAGTCACTTAACTCCAATTGCCCTGCCAAAAAAAAGGCAAGAAGTTTACATCCAAGTGTAAGCTAGAATTCTTTTTTATTTTTATTTTTTTAGATTTTTTATTTTTAGTTTACAACACTCAGTTCCACAAGTTTTTGAGTTCCAAATTTTCTTCCCCTCCCTTTCCTGCTCCCTCCCCACCCCCACCCCCAAGACGGTATGGAATCTGATATATGTTCTACATATACCTTCACATTGAACTTATTTCTGCAATAGTCAAGTTGTAAAGAAGAATTATAACCAATGGAATGAATCGTGAGAAAGGAGAAACGAAACAAAAAAAAAAGAGAAAAAAAGAGAGAGCAAATAGTTTGCCTCAGTCTGCATTCAGACTCCATAATTCTTTCTCTGGATGTGCATAACCTTTTCCATAATGAGTCTTTGGAGCTGTCTTAGAACCTTGTACTGCTGAGAAGAGACAAGTCTATCAAAGTTAGCTGTCACAGAAGCAATATGACTGTGGTTGTGTACAATGTTCTCCTGGTTCTGCTCCCCTCACTCATAAGCTAGAATTCTTATATCAGAATACTTATTGATATCACAGCTGTTTGGCCTTGAGAGTTTTCTAAATGCAGGAACTTTCCAAGCCTTAGAATACAGTGGATTGCTCAGGAGAAAGCTGATTATAAGATAAGGCAAAGCTAATATCGAATTTTATGGGTGAGTATCACTCAAACATTAGAGTAAAACTGACCATAATTCTCTCAAAGGAATGGATTTTGGAAATAAATAATGAAATGAATTTGTTATTTGGAAGTTCCTTCCTATGATGTAGCTCACAATCCGTCCATTCCCTCACAATCTATCCATTCCTTTTTGTCCTATGTGACAAAATAGTTCATTGTTGTATGTCTGTGAAACGTGGACAGCAGACCAGCTCCATGCCAGGAAACTGAATTGCTTCCATTTGAATTGTCTTAGATTCTGAAGAAAGGTGCCAGAGTTCGAATGCTTGGCAGTTTAGCTCTACAGCAGAGAGTGTAACTCTGATGGGCTGGCCACATTGTTCAATGCCAAAGATACATTTGCCTAAGAGACTATTTTACAGAGAACTCACACAAAGAAGGCGCTCACATGGTGTTCAGAAGAAGCGATGCAAGGACACTCTCAAGGTCTCTCTGAAGAACTTTGGAACTGATTTGTGACATGGGAAATGCTGGCATAGGTATGGTGTACCTGTGTCAAAGAAGGGGCTCTGCTCTCTGAGCAAAGCAGAATTGGAGTGGCTCAAAAGAAATGTGGCGTGCAAATTTAGAGCCATCTTCACTCCAGATGTTCATATGGATTATTTGTGCCTGATCTGTGGTAGAGCCTTCCAAGCTCATATTGGTCTGATCAGCTAGTTGAACATACTTTACCTTGTCTCCAACATAGTGATATCATTTTGGTCCTCTTCAAGAACAAAAGACAACCACCTACCTTTTATATTTATTCCTCAATCTCAATTCCCTTGCAATTGTCACCTCAATTACTGACCTTCCTTGGTCCAATCTAGTTTCTTTTCTCATATTGATGTTAGGGTCCAAATGTGGTGGTTTCATTGGCCTTGATGGTAAAAACAATTATAATGATTTTTGCAAATCTTTCCCATTTTTCTTCTATCTATTGTCTCTGCTCCCCTCCATTAAATGTCTTTGGGATGACTTTATTTAACTAGATACCTTGCAAAGTTTTCTTTAAGTACTTTTTTACCCTCCTCTGTTCTTCTGTGCCTTATGAAATGATATTACTTGTAATCATCCGATATCTTGTTATACAAGATTTTACAAATGACCTTATATTTCTAATCTGGTGTGGTCTTTGGCAGCCATCTCTTAATCAGGCAAACAACTGAGTTGCTTGAAGACTAAAGCACTTTCCGAGTGATTGGTCTTTTGTGTTGTGGCAATTACTTACATTGTAAATATGTAACCAGATATTAGGTATAATGGGAGTACCTGGGAAATAATGGATAGTTGGATTATAGGGGTAACTGGATTTTTTGTTGTTGTTGTTTGTGGTTTTTTTCTTAGGTTCAGGGAGTATACTGGAGAAAAAATAAGTCAACAAACCAACAAGCATTTATTAAACACCTACTATATGCCAGGTCAGCCCTCCCTCACTCAAATCAAAGTCAACTACAAGTCATGTCATCACTTCCCTGGTGTCACACAACAACAACAACAATTGTGCCTGGGGCTACAGAGAAGGGCAAAAATAGTCCCTGCCTTTGAGGTGTTCACAACCGAATGGGGGAGGCAACAACAAGTATATACAAGCAGTATACATGTGGGATAAAGAGATAATCTTAGAAGGAAAGTGAAAGCATTTAGGAGGATTGAATATTTGCTGAACCCCTCCGAAAAAGCCTTCAGGCTGTACAAATGTGGGTCAAAATATGACAACCCTAGTGGTATTTCCATCAGAAATATGTGTTATCTCTTTGCATATCTTGATTTCTATATCAAGTTGTATAGCAATGTTTGTCCCCTGGTATTATATTAGCTAATTAATAGGTTATAGCTTCATTGAAGGCTTATTATGTGCCAATTTACTATGTTAGGCTTTGTAAGAGATACAAAGAACTATGGGACATAGGACTAAGAGGTGCAGGAGAACTGAGTCTCTGCTCTCGAATAGGTCAGAAGTCTAGTTTGGGTGGCACAATAGATGGACCTGGGTTCAAATGTGGCCTCAGACACTTTTAGCTGTGTGACCCTGGGTAAATTGCTTCACCCTGTTTGCCTCAGTTTCCTCATCTGTAAAATGAGCAGGAGGAGGAAATGGCAAACCACTCCAGCATCTTTGCTAGGTCACCAAGAGTCAGACGCCACTGAACAACAGACAACAAATCCAGTTGGGGAGATGAGAATAAACACAAAAATTTTAAATAACAATACTAGATTTAAATAACACAATGATAAAGGAAGACAGTATAGACAATATCTAACTAATTGCCAACTTGGTGATAGAGAAAATAAGGGACAGCAATTAACTCAGAGCAGGAGGAGAAATCTTTAGGCTGAAAGTGCCTGTGAAAACTTTATGGAAGAAAGCCTTCCACTGGACTTGAAGGACAGGTGAAGAAGTACAACGCCCATTGGGAAATGCCTCAAGAAAGCTTAAAGAACCAAGGTTGGGGTGAATGCATAGATTTCAGCCAGAGTGGAATGTTGCATTTCTTTTGTTACACGTTCTTACCCAAATACTTAATAAACAGTTGTTGCTTTAAAAAAAAAAGACCTAGGAGTAGTGTAATTAGTAAATAGTAAAGTCTTTTGCCTCTAATAAGTTTAGTTCCTACTAAATTCTTAATTAAATTACAGTAGCCATTATGGTACTGTTAGACTTTGGAATATTTATCTGTATTCACATCATATCCTATGTGTGTACTCCTGCCTAACCTCTTCCAATCCCTCCATTACCTTGACACTAAACTGAGATAGTGAGTTAAAAGGGGGAGGGGGGAGGGATCAGAGCCAATAGTTTATTTGGCTTATTATTTCCTCAATTGATTTTGGTCATTGACATTCAGGACATTTGTGTCTGAATTCCTTTCACTCAAATATATCACAAATGCACTGTATTATAGCTCCTGGAAGAATGGCTCACAAAGCGTAGATACACAATAAATGGTTATTGAGTTAAAGTGAATTGGGAGGCCTACGAAGAAGCCTGGTAGAATGGAATGGGCCGGAGACCCGGAATCACAGCTGAGACTAGATGGGAAAAGGCCGAGAGTCTTGACCAGAGGCTAGTCTGGATTCTGCCGCTGGTGTTCTGTATGATTTTGGGCAAGTCATTCAACCTATTTTACTCTCTTCAACATGAGTTCTTTGAGGGCAAGACATATTTTTGAATCCCTAGAGCTTAGAACCATTATTTGGCACGTAGCAGATGCTTAATGAATGTTGGTTCAATCATGTGTATGCATAAATACCTACACACACACACACACACACACACACACACACACACACACACACGCAGAATGTTCCAAAAGTCTTAGTGCAGCCTTGAGCTATTAAAGCTTAGAATTTCACTAAGACTTTGGTAACACTCTGTATATATTACGTGTATCCATATACTTTAGCTGTAAAGCTCTATACAGAGCTTAACAATAGAACCTGAGTTATATTATCCAGTGACCTCTAATGTGATATTTGTAGTTTTATTATCCTTTGCAATTTGTACTTTCTTTTGGATATTCTGCATTCTTCTCTTCCCACCTCCCACACTGCAGTAATCAACAGAACTCATTGTATTCATTTTTCTACTCTGAATCGCTTATACTTTTTGGTGTTATGAGCCAGATTGTGTTAGGAACCCTGTGCTTCCAGTTTCCAGTAATAAACTATAATATTCTCCATTAATTTTCTTCCTCTTGTAGTAATGATGTTTATTGTTGTTTCCGACCTAATTTGAAGTGTGGCTTTGTAAGCACTGCTTTGAGTCAGCCATGCTTAAATTGTGTTTGTTTTTAAATTTTTTTCTCTAATACTGAGAGGATGAAAAAATTTAATGATATTTGATGATCCTTTATGCTTAGATATCCATCTGAAGAACCAAAAACGTATTGCAAATGTCATTTCTATGGGGGGAAAACAAATGAGCCTTATCATGCGTTCTACACTGCCAGCTTTAAGCTTAGGATCTCATGATCAAAGAATCACAAAATTGGAAAGGACCTTAATGTGACCATCTATATACCAAAGCAGGCTGGAAGAAGAATCACCTCTGTGCTAAATGAAGCAGTAGTGTGAAACAATGTGGGCAGCTAGGTGGCGCTATAGTGCATAGAACCCCCTAGTCTGGAGTCAAGAAGACTCATGTCTAACAGTTCAAATCTGGTCTCAGACAAGAATTAGCTGTGTAACCCTGGGCAAGTCACTTAATTCTGAAAAATGAGTTGGAGAAGGAAACAGCAAACGATTCCAGTATCTTTGCCAAGAAAACCCCAAATGGGATCACTGAGAGTTGAACATGACTGAAATGACTGAATAACAACAGATAGCACAGTATGAAGTGTAGAACTTGGAATCAAGGGATCTGAATTCAAAGCCTATCTCTGCCACTTCATATCTGTGTGATACTGGGAATTCCTGGGATATTGAGCTTCCCTGCTCCGGGACTCGGTTTCCGTATAAGGGAAGTTGGATCAAGTGATCCCTTTCAATTCTAAATCTATGATTGTATACCCAACAAGTGGTCACCCCACATTTGCTTGAAGGTCTCCTATGTCAGGCAAAGTATTGCTTCCCCCAAATGGCCTATTCTACTTTTAAATTGCCCTCATTGTTAGTAAGTTTATCCTGATCTCAATCCCAACTTCACCAATCCATAACTGAATTCATTGCTCTTGGTTCTGCTATTTGGGGCCAAAGAGAGCAATTCCAATTCCTCTTCCACACAAAGCCCCTTGAAATACTTGAAGGTAGCTATCTCGTCCTATGGTCCCCATAAAGATGCCCTTTAATTGTTTCAGGGACATGATTTTCCCAACCTAGACTTGCCCAATAGGGAAGTTTTCTGTTAATCATTCAGCAAGAATTGTTTGAACAACCCAAGCTGAATTACATACTTTGGTTCATATCCGTTCCTGCCCTGAAAGACCTTAGAGTCTTAATGAGGAGACACTATATGAAGAGCCTGATAATTGGGCTTCTACCCACATTTTCATCCTTTTTTTTGCTATTACTCCTCATTCCGGTTAAAATCCAAAGCACAGTAGAGGTCCCACTTAGACTATGAGGCCTCTTGAGGTCCCCCAGTAACTAGCTCTCCCTGCCTCTTGATTGTACTCTGTTCTTACATAATCTACGGTAACCTGTTGCAGAATGTGACCTTCCTGAGGAGATTTAATGTTCTGAGGATACAAAGTAATGGTCTATTTCATTTTAGTGCACACAATAGGTGTTTAATAAATACTAATAGAATCGAATTAGGGATCTGGTTGACAAAGCTCTTGTATAGTTAGTTTGGGGCTGACGCTTAAAGACTCAAGATTCAAGGCACAATTTCTGTCCCCTTCTAAGACATGTCCAAATGAAGATCATAGTACATAGGAAGCCTGTCTCCCAATTAATGAGAAGAGTTAATTTATTCTCTTATGTGAATCAGCCAAATCAATCATGCTTTCCTGATATTTGGTAAATGAGAAAATGGGCAGTTTTAACTAAGCAAATTAATGGAATTTGCAGATTAGGATCTTTAAAAAAAAATCTCAAGAATACAAATCCAACACTACAACATTTAAAAAGTATATCTAATAGAATCTCCACTTACTAGCAGTTTGCTTTGAACATAGTAGTTTATATAAATATTGATGATTGATGTGACTGATCAAATGAGTAAAATTTAGAGTTCATCGAGGACCTTTTAAAAGTACTCATACATTCATAGAATTTTAGATTGGAAGGAACTTGAGAGAATAGAGGGAAATGGGCATCTCCATTAAGCCACAGAATAGTGGGAGATTATAATCACAGAATTTAATAAAAATAATAATTATAACTCCAATTCTCATTTATAGAGTGCTTACTATGGGCCAGGCACTGTGCTAAACCCTTTACAATTATTGCCTCATTTAATCCTCACAACAACTCTGCAAGATAAGTGCTATTATTATCCCCAGTTTACAAACAGAGGTTAAGGGATTTACCCAGGGTCACACACCTAATAAGCATCTGAATCTAGATTTGAACTCAGGCCTTCCTGACTAGATCTAGCACTCTATCCACTGTGTTACCTTAGCTGCCCTTGAAAGACACTTTAGAGATTATTATTCAGCTTTTCTTAGATGAGAAAAGCGAGATCCAGAAGGGAGTGACTGGCCAAGTTCAGACTTCAGTGAATAGCAGAGTTGAGATTTGAATCCAGGTTCTTTGACTTCAAATCCAAGGAAATAACTCACCAGGTAGTGTAGTGGGTAGAGTGCTGGGCCTGGTGTCAGGAAGATCCAAGTTCAAATCCCGTCTCTAATACTTGCTAGCTGTGTGATCCTGGGCAGGTCACTTTACCTCATTTGCCTCAGTTTCATCAGCTGTAAAATGAGGATCCTAATAGCTCCCAGGGTTGTTGTGATGATCAAATGAGAGAATATTTGTAAAGTGTTTAGCGCAGTGCCTGGCACTCGGTAAATGCTTCTTTCATTCCATTTCACCATGTTGCCTGTCTTAGCACATGTATTTATCTCCTTGGAGCATCAGGAAAGATGGGCAATGGTATGAAACTCAGAGAAAAAGAGAAAAAGGGAACTGGAAAGGGAATGCTTTCTAACAAAAGTTCTAAGGGGAGGGAGAATTTCCTGAAGGATTCGCAAGGCCAGGTGAGGGAGAAGGCCAGAATTCAACTGCATAGTAGCTTCTGTGATCTGTGTTTAACCTTGTATTGATATCATATCAAGATTAGTTTAATGTGCCATTACAAAGGGTCAGGTTTCATGTAATGTCTTTCTAGCAAGATAGAAAATTCCATCCTTTTTAGTCCAAATCTGAGCTTCTAGGAATTTCTATTAAAAACAATATTCCAATAATCATCTTAAAATACTTGACATTTTCCCAATACATGGTACATGTTGGGGTGGGGTGGGTGAGGACTGTGTGAGTTATCGCAAAAATCAGACAATGGGGTGGGGAGAGCTCTCCAGGAGAGACTTCTTGGGGGAGGTCATCAGTCCTTAGCTTTGTGTTGAAGGATATTTGGATTTCTCCGAGGAGAGTTGCAGACAAGAGAATAGTTAATGATCGAAACAAATGGCTAACACTTCATGAGGGAAAAAAATCTGCTGTTCTTTTATAAGAAAAAGACTAATAAAGCACTTGAGTTGAGAACTTAATTTCTCATCATTGTGCCTATTGACTGAGGCAACACTGATCTGCATCACAAGAAGTTATTTCAAGAATTCTGTAATTCAAAATGACTGTGGAACACTGGACTTGAAGTCACAAGGCCTGGTTTCAAGTATCAATCCATGCCACCTGTGTGACGAATTTAATTTTCTGAACCTTGTTTTCCTGATTTGTAATAGGAGAATAGTACTCCTAGTTTTATAGGGTGGTGCAGTAGATAGAGCGCTGAGCCTGGAGACCTCTCAAGTTCAAATCCAGCCTCAGACACTTCACTAGCTGTGTGACCCTGGGCAAGTCACTTAATTCTGTTTGTCTCAGTTTCCTCATCTGTAAAATAAGCTGGAGGAAAAAAATGGCAAACCACTCCAGTATCTTTGCCAAGAAAAACCCAAAAGGGGTCGTGAAGAGTCGGCCAACAGCAATAGTTTTACAGCCTGTTTGCCAAGGTTGTTATAAGACTTCATAGAAATAGTGTGTGTGAAGTACTTTGCAAATGATTAACTGTGGCATACGTGTAAATGGATGATGGTGATGAAGATAACGTTGAACCAAAAACTGATTTCCTGGATCTCCCACCTGTTGCTCCTGGTTTCTGGAGACACATAGTATAAACCAGCTCCTTTTCCTACTTCAGATATTTTAAACTGGCTATCATATTTCCTCTTCTCTAAGTTAAATATCTGTCATTCCTTCAACTAATGCTAAGTATAGCAGTTGCCTTCCTAAGGAAATGGTGCAATTCGTTAATTGCCCTCCTAAAATGTAGCACCTGGAATTGAACAGATGTTGTCTGTCCAGGATTGCTCATGGCGCAGTATACAGTGGAATTACCAATATCTATATTCTGGAAAGTATTAGCTCAGCCTAAGGTTGCATTTTTTTTTGGCTGATGTTGTTTGTTTTGGCTGGCCATGTCATACTGTTACCATATTTCACTGCATAATCATCACCGCCATATAATCGTTGCACCCTGTTTTTATAGTCAAAAAATTGGTTTATAATCTTTTATTGCGTGATCATCGCATGGTATAATTCTGTTCTTCATGCTGCTTAAAAGGTAAACAGAGCAGCAATGCATTCACCAGTGGCATATAGATACTCGTTTAGCTCTTGAGCATTGTGAGCCCAGAATTCTCAGTGCATGTGCATTGTCAGTATATTTGCAAAAGCCGACTTGTGTGGTTTGTTCAGAGTGCACCAGTGTTAATGGTATTGTCGCTCAACCCAATAAGAGAGGTAGACACAAGGGAAGCTGCAGGCAGGTGAAGCTGCTATGTATTAAGTCACGTCAGAGGGTAAGACTTGCATCTTCCCAATTTTAACGTATATTCACGAATATTCTGTGTATCCTAATCTTGCACCAAAGAGAGTTTAGTAATAAATAATTTTTAAGTAATTCCAGCACAATTTTTAAAGCTTCACATAATGGTCACACCCCACTTTTTTGCAAAAAATAATGGGTGTAAAATTTGCGATGATTATGCAGTGAAATACTGTAATTACAGAATCCAGGTATTTTTAGTTGGAGGAAACCTTAACTGCCATGAAGTCCACCCATATCCCTAAAAGACAGATTCCCTGTTTCAACATACCAGAAGGTATTCAGAGACTATAACTCAGCCTTTCTCATATTGTAGATGAGAAAAATGAAATCCAGAGCAGGGTTTCAGCCTCTACTGGAGGACTTCTAGTGATAGGAAATCGCTCCTTTCTCAGGCAGCCCATCCTAACTAAGGAAATCTCTCCTTTCTTGGGCAGCCCATTCTAACTAAGCACCTTAAATCATTAGAAAGTTCTTCCTCTAGTCAGACCTAAATTGATTCTGAGCTTCCAGTCAACTAAAATGTTGTCACATGAGCTGCTGCCAAGCCCCCAGCACAGATGTGTACAGTTATTTTTAAACTAAATGCATGACTTTCCAACCTTTAAATTTAACATTGCTAAATTCTGCTGATTTTTCCAGCCTGCTGAGATTTTTTTTTTTGGGGGGGGAGGTTAATTCTGTTTTCCAGTGTATTAAGCAGGCCTCCCAGACTGCTGACATTCATGGCATTGTATCTGTTTCTTCATCAAAGCCAGTGAAAAAAAATGCGGGCAAGAGCAGGCCTGAGAAGGGAGCCCTATAGCATGCCAGTTGAAACCTTTTTCCAGTTTGAGATCACTCCAATAATCAATCAATCAATTGTATAATCACCCACGTGAGCTCTGATGCTGTAGTGGATGAAGTTACTTCTGGGATACTCTATTAAGGAGCCATAAGCAACCTGTCACAGTGGTAAAGTGAATTTAAATTTTGATTTCCAAGGCTTTTTTAGATAGGATGGAATGTCTCAAAGGTGCTTCTGAGGATGTTATTGCAATTCAGATTAAATATTTATTAAGTGCTTACTCAGGGCTTGGGAAGACACCAGTTATTTTATCTTTGGTGTTTTCAGAGGGAGAACCTGAATGACAATGATTGCTTTAACATGCTGATAGGGGAATGTTACATTTAATTATACCAATCCATATTTCTTTTACTGATGTTTTCTCAACAGGGTAATTTAAACTTAAAATTAATCCCTGAAAATTAAATAGAAGGAATACGATTATATTGGATAGAGTGCTGGACTTGTAGTCAGGAAAACCTGAGTTCCAATACCTTCTCTCGCCATTCATGGCTCGAGTGACCAGAAGGGTCGCTTAACTGTTATGTACCTTAGGCAGGTCTCTAGGGCATAGCTACTAAGTCATAGATGGATTGTGATCTGCTTTGGTAGAAGGACTTAACTATACCAGGAAGTTCCGATGCTGTCCCTCCCTTCTTTCCCTCAAAGGATAAAACCACAGATCCTGAGAAGAGTTGTTTGGATGAGGTGAAATTAAGTTGAAAATTGGTCTATCTTTGATCACAGTGACAGAAGGAATTTGGAGCTGTGACAAATTCACTTTTGAAATAATCTGTGATTTCCTTAAAGATAGGAGACTTGGCAGCATCACACAGCACTCTTTTTAGTCACCGTAGGAGACCATCAGTTTTCTTGGCACTTGGCAAGAGTCACAAACCAGACTGAGTCAGTACTGTCTTTTATGAACTATATCCAGTGAATTTATTTTTCCCATTTATTAGACTATTGATTACATATAAAACTTCCTTGTGAAGGAATTAGTTGAAAAAATAGAAACATTGTATATGCCATGGGGATGTTTGCTAAAAATGTTTAGTAGTTCTCTAATATTCAATTAGATAATTTTTTCAAAAGCATATATTTTGACATAGTAGTTGTGAATAATATATTTTGGCTCCTTTTAAAACTTAGTAGCAAACAACTTTCAGACTGTCAGTAAATACATAATATAATTATAATCTAAAATATACCCATGTAGCCTAATGTGGAAATATGTTTTGCGTGATTATGTAGGTATAAACTATATCAAATTGTTTACCTTCTCAGGGAGGAGAGAGAAGGAGGATGGAGGGAGAGAATGTAAAATTCAAAATTTTTAAAACTGAATGCTAAGAACTGTTTTTACATGTAATTGGAAAAAGATAAAATATTATTAAAAAATTAACAATTTCCAAAAAAATGTATCCATCTATATTGCTTTTATCATATATAAAATATTGTTCAAAAATTATTATTATTTTGTCATGAAATTACAATAAATTAATTGAACATGTTTGAGAATTACAAAGGTTGCTTCTTGTTTTACAATGATTCTATTTCATGTATAGGCTAAGTTGACTTTTAGCAGACATGTCTGTGTTAACTTTTTCATTCTGTCAGTTGTATCATCTAAAGAGTATATGCCACTGGTCATCTCCAGGTGTGGTTAAATGCTCCCTAGTGTGTTCTAGGAAGTTTCTGCACTTTACTTCCTTTTATATTGGATTAAGATGATTTTAAGATCACTTGAAACTCAGATTATCTTTCACTCATCCTTATCACTTGAAATATAGATCGTGGTGGGAAAAGAATTTTTCTTTCTTTATGGACCACAAGCCAAGGAGGGAGAGCATTCCAGGTAAAGAGGACAGCCAGAGAAGATACCTGGAGCTGAGAGATGGAGTGTTTTCTTTGTGGAACGGCCAGGAGGCCACTGGCACTGGATTGAAAAGTACCTGAAATGAGTAAGGTGGTGTTGTTAATCCTTCATTTTCAAAGAGGACCAATAACATTACAGGGTGATGGCTTGTGTGTGAATTGAATTTAAATGAGGCAGAGTTGCACAAAGTTGTCAGCCTCTCTCTCCCTTCCTGAGTCATCAAAGTCCGGTGGCAGGACAAAAGTCAAGATGACTAGAGATGTCCCGGGAAGCAGTGGATGATATTGGCATCTTTGATGTCTGACCAAGCTCTAAGTGCTCCACAGCACTTGCTTCAGCTGCCTTCATGGCTGTTGGAACAAATTGTTCTCATCTACCTTTCTGCTTGGGAACATCTTCACGTGCTCGGGGTAGACATCCCCTGAACTCACTGAGGTTTGAAGCCTGTAAGTTACCCTCAATCTGGTATGTCCATCTTCCAAGACTGTTAGCCAGGGTGTGGCCAATATGTATGTTTCAGCTTCTTGGCATAAGAAGACTGGAAAGGTAGGAGGACTAGATGTAAAGAGTTGTGAATGCCAAATAGAGCATTTTGTATTTGATCCTGGGCATAATAGGGAACCAGTGGATTACTGAGTGTGTGGGGTTTGGGGGTGAGGGTTGTGAAGTTATCAGACCTGCATTTTAGGAAAATTACTTTTATAGTTGACTGGAGGATGGATTGGAGTAGGGAGAGATTTTACTCCGAGTTGGAAGATCGAGGTTCTAATTCTTCTTTATCAGTAATAGTTTGTGTGACCTTGGCACATCACAACTTCTTGGGGCCCTCTTCCCTCAAAGAATATACATCCAAAAGGGGGAGACAGCAATGTAAATAATATGTAGGTATTTTCTAGATGCATAGAAGATATGCAGAATAGATAAAAGTTATCTGAAAAGCCAAGGCATTCATAACTAGGGGGGATTGGGAGAGTGTACCTGGAAAAGCATCTTGCAGAAAGTAGGATATGAGCTGAGCCTTGGCTTAGGCATTTACTACTATCCTTTACTGGCAGAGGGACAGAAGGAATGATAGGTTATAGTTAGATAAAGAATTTTAGAATTCTTGAACATGGGAATGGAACACGTATGGGTGAGGGCAAGATCCATCTCATCGTGTACCTGAATTGGGACAGAGAAGTACGTCACAGGATTTGAGTAAGTGGAAGAAAGAGCCAGTCAGGATTTTTGTATGTTGGAAGTTCCCCAGTACGAAAGCAGTTGTTGAGGTAAAAAGGGAGATTGACAGTCAGGCACCACGCTCGTGGAGAAAACAAGGAAGAAAATCCTGTTGGACAGTAATAATAGACATTACATTGCATGCTAAATTTGGATATTGTAAACCTTAAGGACAAGAGGTCCCTGAGGGATGGAGAATTTGGCAGGAGCGCTGGGGAGCAAGTACAATTCTGATTCCACTGTAAGGGTCTCGGCGCTTTGGAGATTATGAGACAAGAGGCAAGCAGTATCTGAGGGGATGGCCGGGGATGCGACGTCACTGGGTGGGGCAGGGGAAGGGATGGTAAGTGTCAGTGAAGAACGTGAAAGGAAGAAAGTCTGTCAGTGGAAACTCCAGGAGTCACAGCGGAAGATCTGAGGTGGGAAATTCAAAGGCGAAGTTGAGGTGGATGGAAATGAAGTGGCAGAGAGCAGGTTTTCTTGAGGCCATCCCACTGGGGATTCCTTATCTATGGGATGGGGGTGGGGTATTTGGAGAAGACCAGTTAGCCTCAAAGGCTAACCATTGGGAAACGGGTCCGAGCAGAGTATCCGCGGTTTGGGAAAGTTGCAGTTATTTAGAACATTTAAGTTTATTTTTGTTGGATTGTTTCAGTTGTGTTTGACTCTTTGTGACCCCATTTAGGGTTTTCTTGGCAAAAATACTAGAGTAGTTTGCCATTTTCTTCTCTAGTTCATTTTACAGATGAGGAAACTTAGGCAAACAGGGTTAAGTGACTTGCTCAGGGTCACACAGTTAGTAAGTGTCTGATGCCAGATTTGAACTCAGGACTTCCTCGCTCCAGTACCATAGGCCTAGAGCTGTATCCATTGATCCACCTAGCTGCCCAGAGTAGTCAAGACTATGGTCTCATTGTGTTGTGACCAGAAGCACCTAGAAGCCGTGCATCAGGAAAATCCAAGCAAAGCCTGAAATGTTGTCTCCTATACTGTAAAAAATAAAATAAAATACATTAACTAGAATATTGGGAATTAATTAAGTAGGTAGTGCTAATACAATTGTCCCTTCCACATTGCTGGGGTTAGGGGAGCGGCGCCCCTGCAATCTGAAAAATTCACGTAAAATTTTTTGGCCTTCCCTTCATACCAAAGAAGTTTGAATTATGATGGTATTAAGAGATAAAATATGTTAATATTATACAATACTACACATATATTTTATGCATTTCTGAATTTCTAAGCTTTTCGGTGTCATCTGCTGGCCTTTGTGCATTATCTGCGGCTTCTGAAAAACTTCCCCCAGAATTCCTATTTAATTTCTTATGCCACCCTGAGATATGATGAAACCTTGATGGGAAAATCACGATGTGGGTAACCATATAGCCAGCTAAAGCATTTCCCTGGATCATGACCCTTATCAGTCCAGGAATCAGCTCTTCATTTTGGCAAGCTCCAACTCCCAGTAATTCACTTGTCCTGGCAGCTTAAAGAAGGCCAGGCAGGGATGGAGGCACTGAGCTCTCAAGGCATCTCAAGCAGGGGCTTTTTCTTGGCAAAACTTCCCAGAGGGTTGGTGTCTGTGTTGTTGGTGTGACTCAGGAAATTAGGGCACTTATTATTCCCCTCATTGAACTAACAGCCTTGAGTTCTGTGGGCAAAATGGATCTGCTGCTGAATCCTTAGCAATGAGACCTCCTTATCAATCATAGTGGCTTTCCGAGGCATACATTTATTTGGTGCCCTTGCCCCTTGCTTAGAATACTCATTTTGCTTACTCTAACTAGGAAATAGGTCTTCTAAGTTAAAATATCTAATGTCTTTGCTTCACAGAAACTATGAATCAGAGATTTGATAGATAATATAGTTCATACCCAGAATACAGTAGGGGAGGAGAAAACCAGGGCAGAACAGGCAACTCTGAAAGGAGTTTTATGAGAGGAACAAGAGGGGGAAATTGAAGATTTAGAACATTGCATTTTTAATATATTACATTGTTTGAATATTTTGAATTCCCAAAATATCAGATGCCGATATCCAAATAGATGAGTAAAATCACCTTCCAAAGTCAAAGAGATTATTTTTGGATCAAATTGCAATATTAACACGATAAATGAATTGACTATAATTGAAAAATAGGTGCATCTTTTAATTTTTAAAATATCTTTAAATATTTTTAACAGAGAAATTGTGAAATGCCTTTATTATCACTGAATAAAATATTCTGTATTATGGTATTTTTCAAATTTTTTCTTAGGAACCCCAACACCTCTATGGCCAGGGATGCAATGTCACTGGGGTGGGGCGGGGGAAGGGATGATAAGTGTCAATGAAGAACATGAAAGGAAGAGGCCAAATGAAAGGGAGTCTGTCAGTGGAAACTCCAGAAGTCAGAGTGGAAGATCTGAGGTGGGCAATTCAAAGGTGAAGTTGAGGTGGATGGAAATAAAGTAGCGGACAGTAGCTTTTCTTGAGGGAGGTTTGTTCTTTGGCCCCTGGGGATTCCTTATCTCCTGGGAGACTTAGGATGGGTTTGTGAAGGCTGAAGCTGTAAGTTTTTTGAATGGTTTGTGAATGGTGGCCAAGGTAAACTACAGGGTGTTCCTAAAGTCTGGACACATAGGCAAAAATGCACATTTTCAAGAAATGAATGAAATTTTCAGCAACATTTTATTTAGTTGGAATATTAACAAATAACATCTTCAATATGATTTCCATCATTTGTGATGCAAAGGTTGATGTACTTTGCAAGATTCACATGAACTCAATGTAGTAACTCCACATTGCCATCAATTTTAGCACATTCACTCTTTATGCATTCAATCAAGTGTGTTGCATCTGTGATTTTCATTGAGTACACCTTCTCCTTTGGCATACCACAGAAAAAGAAGTCGCTGAACAACACAGAGTCTTTGGTGAAATGGTTAATGAGATTTCCTATGTGTCCAGACTTTAGGGACACTCTGTATTTGTTGTTTTTCAGTTGTGTCCAACTTTTCACGTGACCATAGCACATGTCCATGGGGTTTTCTTGGCAAAGATACCAGAGTGGCTTGCCATGTCTTTCCCCAATGGATTAAGGCAAACCAAGGTTAAATGACTAGCCCAGCGTCACACAGGTAGTAAGTATCTGAGGCCACACTTGAATTCAGGTCATCCTGACTCCTGGCATAGACCTCTAACAATGTACCACCTAGCTGACTCCTGAGGTCAATTAATTATATATAATTAATTTAATTATATATAATTATATATATAATACAATATAATTAAGGTAGATTGGTCCCTTTTATCTTGTAAGTCCACTCAAGGCACTTATTTCTGCAATCTCAGGCTTTAAAACCTGCTTCAAAGACAGTGATAAAGCCAGGGCTATTTAGGGGCTATAATGACTGAAAGATGACCTGCTATTTGTTTTCTTTTTTCTTTGAGGAGAAGGTGGCACAGTGGATAGAGCACTGGGCCTGGAATCAGGAAGACATGAATTCAAATCTGGCCTCAGATACTTACTACTTGTGTGACCTTGGGCAAGTCACTTAACCTCAGCTTGCCTCATTTACCTCACCTGTAAAAAGGGGATAATAATAGCATCTACCTCCCAGGATTATTGTGAAGATCAAATGAGATAATAATTGTAAAGCACATAGCACAGTGCCTGGCACATTGAAAGCCCTATATTAATGTTAGCTGCTATTATTATTATTATTATTGTTATCATTAGAAGAAGATAGAAGTGTGAATTAGGTAATCATGGACCAACAAGGCTACAAGATAATGAGATTAAAAAGTTAGAGAACTCCTGATGTGAATGAATGAGTGAATGAATGAGTAAATGAGTAATTGAATGAATGAGTGAGTGAATGAAGGAATGAGTGAATGAATGAGTGAATGAATGAATGAGTGAATGAGTGAATGATAGTATTTACAAAGGGCTTACTATGTTCCAAGAACTGCATATGTACATATATAACCAAGGAAGACAGTCCTTGCTTCTAAGAATTACCTTCTACTGAGATAAGACAAAAAGGGAACCTAGAAAGACAGTAGGTAGTATAAGTGCCAGCAAGGTTTTAATGGTCAGAGCTGACTCCTGGCATGATAAGGTGAAAGGTCACCTATTTGAGCCCAGAGTCTTGCAGCGGAGTCCAAGGGGGACTGAGGCGGATGGCTGGTGAATGGACCATTTGGAAATGGCCAAGAAGTGTATTGGAACTGCAGTGGGAAGCTGTTTGTGTGCTCCCTAGGGCAGTCACAAATACGGATCATAGCAAGTTTACTAAATCCTGTATCCTGGGGGAAAGACCCAGCTGGTCTATTGTAACTGACTTAGCACAATCAGTCAGAACCTGCTGCTGAGGGCACCAGTCTTGCCCAGCTTGTTTAGAGTTATAGCTCTGACTCTGTCATGGTCTGTCACTTTGGCATTTGTCCCTACGGACCCTGAAAAGTGCAGATAAAATTTTCAAAGGCTTAGCAGGCTATAATTTTAAAATGAACTTGGTTAGAAGTCAGATAAAGTAAAAGAAAATGAACTTGTTGTTACATAGGGAAAAAAAAATGAAAATTTCAGTACTTCCAAAATAGGGTGTATTTCCTCCTTGATCATCATATACATTCCATCTGGGTTGCCCAGGCTACTGCTTTCCTGCTGTTATCTGGTCTAATAGTGTTTTTCTGTTAGTGGAAAGGGAAGAATGTAGTTGGTTTGAGGCAGAGAAAGCTAAATAGTGATACCTTTGACATTATGTCCATTTGAGATAGGAAGTAAAGAAGAATGGAAGAGAGGCAGCTAGCTGGCTCAGTGGAATAGAGTGCTGGGCCTGGAATCAGGAACATCTGAGTTCAAATCTGGCCTCAGACACATACTAGCTGTGTGACTCTGGGCAAGTCACTTCACCTGTTTGCCTCAGTTTCCTCATCTATAAAATGAACTGGAAAAGGAAATGGCAAACCACTCCAGTATCTTTGCTAAGAAAACTCCACAGACAATATGGTCCACAGGGTCACGAAGATCTAGACACAATAAACTATCTACAAGAATGGAAGAGAAGAAAGGGCTTGATTCAGTGATTGGAGTTGTATCATCCGGAGGTGACTAAAATCGAATGACCCAAGGGTGAATTGGGACAAGATGCAATCTAGTAAACCACAAGTTATGTTGTCTTGTGTCAATTGATTATTTTTATTTCTGTTGTTACTGAGAGGCAGTGTTCATTTTTTATTCTGCTGCAAATATTGCCAAATCAAAGGGTTTACATGTATATGTAAATATATGTATATTTATTCATATACATATATAGAAATACATATATACCACCCTACCCTCCACCCCCTAAGAATCCTTCTCCTAGGTTTCTGGGATTTTTTGTTGTTGGGAGGGGGAGGCAGGGTTGTAATTGGAGAAATACTGGGTTTCAGTCCTGCAGTGTATTATACTGGAAACTCTTTTGCAACAAAAAGTTTTGAAGAGCTATTGTTAACAACTTGTAGTAAAGTTTTAGAACTGAGCTAAAAGTTAATAGCTGATGGAGGCAACCAGTGGCACAGTAGGTAGAGCTCTGGGCCTAATGTTAGAAAGGCCTGAATTCAAATGCAGCATTGGACATTTCCTAGTAGTGTGACCCTGGGCACGTCATTTAACCTCTGATTGCCTGACAGAATGGGTCCGCTGGATCCAGCAGAGAAAGAAATGGTGAACCACTCCAGTATCTTTGCCAAGAAAACTCCAAATGGGGTCACGAAGGGGGTCAGTCACAACTGAAATGGCTGAACAACAATACCTACCTTGCTTAGGGAGAGCAGAACTGACTACAACTCAGTTTAAGACCCCCCTCTCCACCAAACAAAAACAAAGAATGCTTATTGTTTCATATGAGCCACTGTGGTACCTGGTATGGATATGGTGATGAAACATAATAGCCTCTGCCCACAGGAGGTTTACCATCTATTTAGGAGGATAAAACTTGTCCCCCAGGATAAGCATAGGGATCAGCCCTATTATTTCATCGGTATAGGGAACTCCCAGTTAGGGAAGCACCCTCTACCAAAGCAAGTTGACACTTTTCCTGCAATTTATAGTCTTAGAGAATTTCTCGAGCACCAAGAAATGAAAAGACTTGCCCAGGGGTGGGAACCTGTGGCCTTGAGGTCACATGTGGTCCTCTAAGTCCTCGAGTGTGGCCCTTAATTCAGTCAAAGGGCTGCACAGGGCCACGTGTGGCCTTGACACCACAGGTTTCCCACCCCTGGGCTTGCCCAAGAAGGACTTGAATTTGGGTCTTCGTGGTCCAGTCTCAAAATACTACACCCTTTCTTGTTGTTCAGTCATGTCTGACTCTCCATGACCCTATTTGGGGTTTTCTTAGCAAACATACAGGAGTGGTTTACCATTTCCTTCTCCAGCTCATTTTACAGATGAAGAAATTGAGGCAGATAGAAGCAAGAGAGTATATCTAGTTTGGGAGAATGAGGAAGAGCATATGGAGGGGGTGGCATCAGGTCCAGGTGGAGGAGTAGGAAGAGCGTCAATAGATAGGAATCATTGTCTGTCTATTTAATTTTGTGAATATTCATGTGATAAGCTAATGAAAAGGCAGCTACAGGGGCATCAGTTAGTGTATCAGTGTCTTTCGCCTTGTGTCCTGTGGTTTTGTGCAGTTAGTACCAGTTTTGGAGGTTTGTTCACTGAATGAGCTGGTCCTTGATGAGAGCTTAATTGTGGTTGTGGTTTGTCCTTCATTCTCGAAGAGGACCACGATATCAGGGAGATGATGACATGACTTGCAAGTGACTTTGTGGTTGTGCAAGGTCACCAGCCTCACTTTCTTCTCCAGTGGCCATATATCATCAGGATGACTGGAGATGGCCCAGGAGGCAATGGGAAACCTTGACCTTTTTAAGCTAAGGGCTTTTTAGGTTCTCACTTTGAGTGAAGCAATGCCTATTCGGTGAATAGGCCTCTTTAAGAAGGGAGTCAAGTGATGGCCCCTTTAATAAAAAAAAAAAATCAAACTGGGAGGGGAAGACCCTCAGGGTTGCTGGCCAAAAGAGAAAGTTACTATTTAAATTCACAATGAGCCAGGAGGTCCCCCCCCCCAAAATAACCATTAAGTGGTGTTTGGGCAGGGACCTATTGTCTAATCCTTGAGATCCAGGGTGAATTGGGTTTAAGGCTTGTCTTTGAGAAAGAAATCTAGTCGGTAAACCCAAGTTAAGTAGGTAGCTTAGGCCATCAAAATTTGCCTTTCTTTGGGCAGAACACCGTTGGGTAATGGGAGAGGAGAGGAGAGGACAGGACTAGCTGAGCTGCTGGACTGGAACTGACCAGCTGGGTCCCCATTGAGGCAGCTCAGACTACTCACAGCTTGTGGTTTGTCCTGAGAGCTTAATGAATATGGGATGGTTGACTGATGGACTGATAACACTGTAGTTCAGAATTAAGTCATAAGCTACAGAGCTGATTAAGCCATGAAACTCCTCCCCATTCCCCAGCAGGTGTGTTTGAGAGAGCCCCAGATGATGCATACATCCAAAGCTGAGATTTTTTTCATCAACTCTTGAAACTGCTTCTGGATTTAAGAAGTGACCCAAGATGTAAACCACTCTTGAGAGAAAAGTCTTAAACTCCGAAGTTTTCTCTAGATCAGGGGTTCTTCATCTTTTTTTTGTGCCTCTGGAATTCTGGTTAAGCCTAACTCTTTTCAGAATGATGTTTTTTTAAAAAATAAATATAAATAAAAGTTAATGGATTCCAGGTTACAAACCTGATCTGTGTAATTGTTGAAGTCTTTATAGCAAATTCAAAGTTCTTTAATCATTCAGATTTTTTCATGAGAGAAATTTAGATGTGACCTTTTCTCAGAAGAAAAATTAAAATAGTTTTGGCTTACTAATTCATTTCATGATTGAGCTCTTTTTTAGCCATAGCAGATTTCAAGTTGGGACATTGGGATACTTGTTTTCTACAGTTGTACTGAAGTGGATCGAGTCTGTCCTGGGAATTGTCCATTTGGTGTTACCTAAAATGAACGACCTGTTTCTATTTCTGAAATGGTGTTTTCAATCATGTAAGTTTGTTTGGAGGCCTTGGAGGTGGCTCGTAATCGATAGCTGTTTATATACAGTTCGGAGTAATATATTTGCTTTCCCAGCTTTCTTGTCAACCCAGCTGTTGCTGAGATTTAATGTATGTGATGGCTATGAGTTTGGAGAGTGGGCAGGAAGACTCCACTAAGGGGATTTTGCGGAAGCTAGAACAAATCTGGGGGAAGAGTGAAGAAGGTAAAAGGAGGAATAAAATGCTGGCTAGAAATAAAAATAACACGGGACACAAGAAAATGAAAATTAAGAAAAACAGGGTCATTTATCAGAATGACTCTGCAAGCTAAGTGGATCTGTAGTTTTTCTTTTTTAATTAAATTATATTCTACTAATCAATGATCTGTCTTTCCTCCCTCCTCCCCCCACCCAAATTGAAACAGAAAAACAAAATTCTTGTTACCTACGTTTGTAGTCAAATGAAACAAATTCACTTGTTGGCCATGTCCAAAGAATATCTCAGGCTGCACTCTGAGTCCATTAACCTCTCTGTTAAGAAGTCGGTATTCTTTACATGCAATTGGAAAAAAATAAAATGCTATTTAAAAAAGAAGTAGGTAATAAGTTTCATGATGAATCCCCTAGAATTATGGTTGATCATCGTGTCGATCATAGCTTCCAAGTCTTTCAAAGTTGTTTGTTTTTAATATATTGTTGTAACTTTATGTTGTGTTATACCATCCTCCTCATTCTCACCTCATTCTGAATCAGTTTATACAAATTTTCCCAGGCTTCTCAGAGATCTCAGAGATCATCCCTGGGTTCTTAGTGTTTAAGGAATATTGATTGAACTGTGTTAGCAGTGTCTTCTACAGATGGTATAGGCTTGAATCCTTATTTCACTGTAGTAGGGAATATATAAATTTGGTTTAGATATATAATTAGGACTAGATGTAAAGGCACTATTTAGAGCAGAGATTCTTAACTTTTTTATTTTAATTCTAGACCGCCTTTGACCAGACCCCTTCTCAGAATAATCTTTTTAAATACATAAAATATATAGGATTACAGAAGAGACTAGTTATATTGAAACAGTTATGAAAAAAGTTCACAGACCTCAAGGTTAAGAACTGCTTAGTTAGGGGATATAGTTGGTGCAGTACACCTATACTGTTCCTTACCTTATCCCATGCTGTAATGAAGAAGAGCATATTGAAATTTTAGTGGGTAACCTAAGTAAAATTAAGGCTTCTCTTTCATTATTCGTGAAATATTTTGGACAAAACTAAAATGTTTATTAATGATATGACTAGTTTGTAAATTGAGTTTCGAACCATGCAGATGAGATAGAGAAGGCCGTAAGGAAATCAAACTGTATCACAGAGATTGCTGTTTTCCAAAGCCTGTTGCTCACTTCCTAGGTCCCTTTGATATTACTTCTAGGCTTAAATCTCAAAAAGATTAAAAAAAAAAGGAAAGGACCCGTTTGTTCAAAAATATCCATAGCAGCACTTTGTTGTTAGCAAAGAATTAGAAACCAGGGTTGGAAGGCAGGGGTAGCTAACATCTAGGGAACAGCTGAACAAAGTATGGCATAGGAATGTAAAGGAATATTCCTGAGCCAAAAGAAATGAAGGAAGGGATGCATTCAGAGAAACATGAGAAGACATGAATTTTTTTTATATTACACTCAAGGAAGAGGTCTGTGTAACTTGTATATAAGAAGTATTTTATTAAAAGGATCGTACTTCCCATCACAAGGTTGTTAGGAGTAAACTGCTCTGCAGAACTTGGAAGGGCCAGAGGAAGTGGTGCATGGTAGATAGACCCCTGGACCTGGAGTCACAGAAGACCTGAGTTTAAATCCTGTTTCAGACATATACTACCAAGGTCATCCTGGGCAAGTCACCTAACCCCACTAAACCTCCGTTTTCTCTTGAATAGAGGGGAATAATGATCGCATCTACCTGTCAGGAATGTTTCTTTTAAAATATTAACTGTTTTTACTTGACAGAAATATATGAACATTTCTATATGCACAGAATTTTTAGAAAGATTGTATGTGAAACCCAAGTATCTACATACAGCTTACATTTTTTAAAAGAAGCCTCTTAGTTTCAGAGTTGCTGAGCTAGACTGTCTCCCGATCTTTGTCTTTTGGGGCATTTTTAAAATGTCACACTGACCCTTCTTTTTAAAAAAATCTCTGTCAATTTTATCCTTTCCCATTTAAAAAAATAGCTTACTGACTTAAAAAAAAACCTTCCTTTATAACAAGCAAGCATAGTCAAATAAAATAAATTCCACATCTTGACCATGAAAGAAATGATTATTAACCAATGATTTGGGGGGATCCAGAGTTCCCCCCTTTTCCTAATGCCCTGATTTTAAAGTTCAGTCTCCGAAGGTTGAGCTAACCTTCTCCTCTAGCCAGGATTCTCCCAGGTGGGATAGCCCTAGTGTTCTGCTCAGGCTTGAGTGGGACATAAATTCTTTGAATAGATTGCCCAAGCCTGGGCAGAACTTGAGAACCAAAGGACAAAAATCAAAGTTCTGGTCCAGTTCCTCATTGTAATGTTCATTCTCTCATTAATTGTTAACCAATCAGAGTTTATTGCCATCCTTTTGAACACTCCCCTTCCAAAAGAACATATAAACCATGAGGCTGCTGCCATGATTGTCTTTGGTGTAAAAGAGAGATGGCCAAAGAAAATGTGTTTCGGTCCATCCCTCCAGTAGCCCATTTCTCAGTCAGAGAGCAACGTGCTTTATGCTTTATCATCTGTCCTCTGAAGTAGTGCCTACACATTGAATTGATTAGGGTTTTTAAGTCTCTTATAGTTGTTCTTACAGAGTTATTATATAAATGTTCATCTTAGTTGAAAACTCACTTCACTTTATATCAATTTATGTATTCTCATGTTTCTCTGAATCCATCCCTTCCTTCATTTCTTTCGGCTCAGGAATATTCTATTTCATTCCTGTGCCGTACTTTGTTTAGCTATTCCCCAGACGATAGGTAACCCTGCCTCCCTATCCTGGTTTCTAATTCTTTGCTAACAATAAAGTGCTTCTATGGATATTTTTGTACAAATGGGTCCTTTACTTTTTTAAAAAATCTTTTTGAGGTTTAATCCTAGTAGTTAGTAGCAAAGGGACCTAGTTAAGAAATCAATAGCTTACTGACTTTTCTGGATATAATTCCAAAGTTCTTTCTAGAATGGCTAGGCCGATTTACAACTCCACCAAGAGTATATTAGTGTGCCTGCTCTCTCATGTTCCTTCCCACAGTTGTCATTTTCCCTTTTGTGTCATCTTTGCCAAATCTGAAGGGTCTCACAAGCCTGTTGTAAGAATCAAATGAGATAACAGGTGTAAAGAGCTTTGCTGTTGTTCAGTTGTGCCTGACTTCCCATGACCCCATTTGGGGTTTTCTTGGCACAGATACTGGGGTGGTTTGCCATTTCCTTCTACAGCTCATTTTACAGATGAGGAAACTGAGGTAGACAGGGTTAAGTGGCTTGCCCAGGATCACACAGCTAGTAAGTGTTGGAGGCCAGATTTGAACTCAGGAAGAGGAGTCTTCCTGACTCCAGGGCCAACGCATTGTAACTATTATGCCACCTAACTGCCCTGTAAATACCTCAAGGTGCTAAATAAATATTAGAACTATAACTATAATATAAACATATACATACACATATACGTGCATATATGTATATGTAATAAACAATTATAAATAATTATTAGAAAAATATGAGTTGTTATTCCTAAAGGCCAGCTCATACTTTCTGGTGGGCTAGATCAGAAGGAAGGGTCCCCAGCCATTTAAAAGGGTTTTATTTTATATATTTTTATTTTCTAATCTGTGTACATGCCATTTTCCCTAAGTAGGGTGTAAGTTCTTGGAGAGCAGGGACTTTTGCTTTTGTTTTTGTATCCCCAGCTAAGACTGATAACACTATGGAGTGTTCAGGGCTTTTGAAAGGAATTGTACCCAGGCAGGAAGGATATTTGTTTGAGCCTGTATGACTGTTTGCTCTGGGATTTCTTTTTAATATAGTGTGGGATAGAAAGTCTCCTGGAAAAACCAGATTTGGTTTTGTATTCATTAAATGTCATCTTAAGGCATATTGCAGCATCTGGGACAACCTGGAGTTCTTTTGCAGGGAGTATGATAGCAAGAATGTCTTCTACACCAAGCAGAGTCCCTGGCACATAGTAGGGCCTTAAGAAATGTTTTTAGTTTTATTGAAAGGAAATGTTGAGAAAAGTGCATGCTCATTAACATGTTTTGTCTTTTTTTTTTTTTAAGTGTTTAAGACTTGGTACATGAACCTGGAAAGAAACTCACCCGCGTGGCAGAGAAGGGGCTGCCTTTCCCAGAAATTTAGCTTATTCTTTCTATGATAATGTACTAAGCACATATTATATGTATAGTATGGTTCCAGAAGCTGTTGAAGATATAAAAGAAGACACAGACAGGAGCTTATAGAAGGCATGAAATATTTCCCCCTTATTCATTTATTGTGAATTTTCCTTTTTTCCTTTTTTTTTGCATTGGAAATTGTCTTCCTCTTTTAAAAAAAAAACTAATTGTCTAATGGTTTAACTATTTTTTTCCCAAAAACCCAACTCTTGCTTTTCTTAATGTGTCTGAAATAGAATTGGACATGTGAAATTCATTTTGCTTGAATATGCATATTTGTTATAAGGGATTTTTTTTCTTTTCAATAGTGGAGAAATAGGAAGGAGACAAAACAGATGATATATATATATATATATATATATATATATATATATATATAGTATATATATACATACGTATATATATGTATATGTATATATAAAACATAGAGTACATGTGTGACCATCTTGGCATTTTCCTACATTGCCTAACCGAAGCTCTATGATCACATGGTTATTTTCACTCAAGTTTTCTGTTGCTTCTGCCTTCCAATCTCAGTCCTCATTGTTCAAAATTAGGTCTAGAGTGTCCAATAATTCTTTTATCTTTTGAGACATGAAATTGTTACAAGGCACATCAAGAATTGATCATCTGCTATCCTCCTAGCAGAATGTCTGAAGATTTGAAATTCCCCATTTGTTACTATAGGGAATTATAAATTACAGATGCCTAGAGTTGGACGTTGTTACTATAAACAGGGAGGCAGGGCAGTTGAACAGTGGAAGCAAGAAGGCAGGAGCAGCTGCCAATAGCCCTTATATAAATATATCTGCCTCTTTCCCATTCTGAAGCTGCCTACATGTAGTAAATCAAAGCAGTGAGACCCAGTACCTCTGCTGCTGCCCTTTGTACTGCAGCTACAGAGCTGATTTGTCTTGAAAGAAGGGACTTCCAGAGAGCCAGATGAATTTGCCCTGAGGGAAAGAAATCTTCTCTTTCTTAGGTGGCTCTCTACGTATTAGCTTATATTTTCCTTGTGTAGTCAGTTTCTCTGGGAAAATCTTAACCAATAAGACTCTATTGCAAGTTGCCTGAAATCTTAATTCTAACCAACCAGGGGCTGATCAAGGATGACTGTGTCACAAGGTCAGTAATTGCTCCATCCTGGACAATGATTCCTCCTGAATCTGTCCTGGTTTTCTCAGTATCATAGTAGGTTAGTTTTCTGAGCTGTAGCCAAAAAAAAAAAAAAAAAGAAAGGTGTCTTATATTTCCTCCATCTGTCTGGGTACTATCCTTTGACAAGGACCCCAATTTCACTTCTCCTTTTCTCCTTACCCAGATGTTAATCATCTTGCCTTTGTCCTTAGGTTTATAGATGTCCAAATAGAAATATTTCTTCTGGACATACAATGAAACTTTACTTCACTTTTGATTCTTCTCTCCCCACCCCACCCCCAATTTTAAAACAAGAAATTCCTTAATAATATCTCATTTAAGTAACAAAAATAATAACTGCCATTTATATCATACATCAATTTAAGGTTTGCAGATCACTTTATATATGTTATCTCATTTGATCCTCGCAACAGTCCTGTGAGGTAGGTGCTATTATTATCCCCGGTTTAAAGATAGAGGTACTGAGACTGAGATTGACAGGTTAAATGACTTGCCCAGCTAGCATCTGACTTGAATTCAGATCATCCTGGCTCCAAGTCCAACACTGTATCCCCATATCCCTGTGAAACCTTGGGGATCATTTATCCTCTTAGCCTTAGCCCCCTAATCTGTGAAACAGTGAAAATTGATAGAGATGATTTATAAGGTACTTTCCACCATGATGTGGTTTTGTGTAACGGATCCCCTTAGGTTTCCATGGGTTGTGAATACTGATAGAAAAAAGGGAATGGGGGTAGCGGCTGCTAAGACTCATACAGTTTCTAGAAATTTTATTTTATTTTATTTTATTTTCAGTGTGTGAGAAAAGCTCTTTACTTGGGTACAGAACAGGTTGCCCCAGACTCCTGCCGATGCATTTTATAAACATTTAACTTTAGAAACTCTAAATGTACAAACTTTGTCCCGCAACCAAGAGCAGATACAGTACTGGATAAATCATCTGTATTGATGTTCTTGCTATAAATGAGACAAAAAGGCATCAAGAAGTTGTGGCTAGCCAGATAGATGACTCATAGGCTTAAGAGACCAGTAAAGCAGCTGGTATGGGGTTGGTTTCCTCTTCTGCCCCAAAGCAACAAAGAATCATAATTTCCTCAGCTATTTGGTCATCTCACTTTCTCTTACTCCTGATGAGCCAATAGACCAACATGAAGATAATTACAATTTATGTGCCGATGTGTCTTTTTCCTGGTGGTCCCTTGCTTCCAGAATGTCACATTGTATACATTGCCTGCTCTCTCTCCTCTGTGTGTTTTATGAGTCTTGGTTACAATTCATAGGCATCAGTGTTTTTCTTCCCTAGGCACCGCCCTAGCATGATGGGGGAAGTATTCTCCGTAGGAAAAGGAGAGGAGGAGGAACAAAGAGGAGGAATGGCATTTATAGAGTGCTTTCAGGTTTGCAAAGCACTTCACAAATATTATCTCATTTGACCCTAGCAACATAGTATGCATTTATATTCACATAGCAAATCTTTCTAAATCTTGGTCTTAACCCATTCTCAAATTCTAGTCTTCCCCTACTTTATCACCTGTGGCTAGTTAACTCCATTAAGTAACAGAGAGAACAAAAAAAGGGAGAAGACATTTTACTAAATATCCTTCTGTCTCTTCCAGGGTCCCATCCTTCAGCTAAGGGGAGAAAAGATTATACCACCAAAGTTCTCACATTCTACAGTTTCCCATTTGGGGTTTCATAATCTCTAGGACTGGTTTTTTTTTTCAAGTTTTTTCTTGTATCGTTGGTATTTTGCCACAATGTATCAGTATGTCAAAAATTTATGAGTCTCAGAGAGTTTCTGGAGGTTAACCCATGGCCACATAGTAAACAAAAGAGTTACTATTTGGACCCAAACCTTTCTAACTCCAAATTGAACTTTCTGTATAGTTTGGTCACAGAATGGTTATTGATATTAATACCCATTTAAATCCTATTCTTGTCTCAGTATAGACGTTTCCTGGAGGATATGCCAGTTAAAAGGTCTGATAAATCACTAGGTGATTTAAAGCTGCCAAAGGAATGGTTTTTAAGGCTTTCCAGATATAACACATGACATGCCACCAATACAGACATGAACAGATATGTACAAACACCTCTTACTGTATCTCATAGACTTGAACCTCTTCTCAAATGGCTGGATGCTTTGAGTCTAATCAGAAGGTAGCAAGGGTGGGGCAGCTCTCCAAAAGACATGCTGGAAGGATTTAAAAGGTCCCTGAACACTATTTTGGACAGCTAGGTGGTACAGTAGATAGAGCACAGGAGTTCGGAAGACCTGAGTTCAAATTTGGCTTCAGGCACTTACTAGCTGTATGACCCTAGGTTAAGTGACTTACTTAACTTGTTTGCCTCAATTTCCCCACCTGTAAAATGAACTGGAGAAGAAAATGACAAACACTCCAGTATCTTTGCCAAGAAAACCCCAAAAAGGTCCATTAAGAATTGGACATGACTCAACAACAATAACTTTATTTAGTTGGCCATGTAAGTCTTTTAAAGAGAAGTGGGTTCTAGGCCTGATGCTGGTTTGTATGAAACAAAGAATCTTTATGAGGCGTTTTAAACTTTAATGGTACCACGAAATTGTCGAAGGAAAAAAAAAAGTTAATACTACTACTGTTTTATGTACCAGTCTGCCAGAAATGGTTTAACATTAATCTAGATCCAATCTATTTCTAACACACACACACACACACACACACACACACACACACACACACACGTCTAAACTGGCATAGTCTCATGCCCTGCAAAATGACTCTCTGTGTTCGGAATGTGTCGGGTAACATAGGAATCTTGAACAAGGGAAAAATATCTTAAAATACAGCCTGGCTTAACATTCCAGAATTGAGTGACCATCTCTATACCTACTTTCCTGAACCACTCCTCCAGAGATCTCTATCTAGAACTCAAACTGAATAGGAGATGGTTTGAGTGCCTCCTTTGGAATGGAAGAGGCTACTTTATTTGGGTAGGTCCTTAGTCAAATCCCTTCAGGGGGTGGAGGAAAAAGATTGACCTCAAATGGGTCACTATCTTGATTGTGGTACTATTTGTTAAATTTCTGGTTATTTTCCTTAATCCACTGTCTCTCTCCCTTTTCTTTCTCAGTCTTTTCACAGAAGTGTAGAAAGAGCTTTAGAAAAACAAATGTCTTAATATTTGCTAAGAAACCATAGGAGGTTTTTACAATCTGCTTCCACACCACCAAACTGAAAAGCCTTTGAGTACAACTGAGCAATTGAATAGGGTTGTTTTGTTTTTGTTTTTGCTTTTTTGTTTGAAGACTGGTCTAACTGGTTCAAGGAAACTGATTACCAGAAACCTGGGTACTGTAGCCGATGACTTTTTTCAGCCAAAGTAGTCATTTAGGTAATCTACTAAAAGTGTGTAGAAATAGTGATCTGCCTCAGAGGGAGAACCCATATTGATCAAAGCACAAATCTTAAAAGTATTTAATTATCACATAACTGATAACATTTAAGAGGAGAAAAAAAGGTCTACATGAGGTGAAATTTTGGGATAAAAAGGCATTTTTTAAAAAATGTTAAAAATCCTTTCCATGTATTTCTGTTGGAATGTGTATGTATGTGCTGTGTGTGTGTAGTGTTAACTCCTAGCCTAGAAATTTCTCTATTAAATCACATACTCTGCGTGAGAAACAATAAGTGTGATGGTTGATGATGATTCAGAGAGACTTTTGTTCTTGAGGGATGGTAGTTTCTTTCTTCAGAGTTGGCAAGGCAAAAACAAATGTTGTCATCTTTGTGCTGAATGACCTGATTCCCGATGGATGGCCTGAAAAAAAAATATCTTCTGTGCTATCTCAGTGAGATAATAGTTATCAAAAATGTAACCTTACAAAAACAGGGTGACAGGAAGGCCACTGCAAGTCAGCACAATATCAGTTTTCTCCAGCTGAATTCTATTTAACTTGCTTATATATATATATATATATATATATATACACACATATATATATACATATATATATACATATATATATACATATAATATACATATTTTTTTAATATTGCTGTTACTGCAGTCAATGCCTCCCTTCTTTAGCGTTATGTCCTCCCCAGGCTGGTGTGGAAACTCTTACTGCTCAGCATAGTCATTAGAGAGTTGCCTCCAAGCACTTAATTGTGACTTGCCCATGTTCACGTAATCATTACATGTCAGAGGCAGGATTTGAACCCAGGTTTTATTGCATCCAGGGGTGATGTTTTCCCTAATCACGGTGCCTCTCCATCAATGCTGTGAAAGTGAATCCACCAGGGATGCTTCAAAACGTGGTAATCTGGGCATTTTTGAAGTAAGACCCAACATAACAACAAGTATTACTGTGTGACATGTTAGCAGTCTGTGGCATAAACAGACATGATGGGGAAGATAAGCTCCAGCTGCTTCTCGACTGATGCACGGTTACTCAAGGGGTATTTGTGGTATGTCTAAGCAAAAAAAGCAAATCCTAGTGCAGATTTTTACTTTATGTCTCAGAATGTTGTACTGAGTTACTTCTCATTGTGAAAGGCTATAGAATTGTCTTTCCTGAGGCCTGGTAAGAATAACATAAGGAGATGCCTGGGATGTTTAAATTTAGGCCACATTTCTTGAGTGCAATAAAATCAGACATGAAAAGATCAGGCACTTTATCTGCCCTCTTTTTAAAAATTTTTTCAGAAGAGGAAACTGATATCAGGAGAGATGTGACTTGCCCAAAGTCCCATGTAGACGACCTAGGATTCTAACCCTAGGCCTATGACTCCAAATCTAGCACTCATTTCACTATGCTATATCGCCTCTATTTAGAGATGCATGGTCATAACCATAGTAATTTCGCCAAAATACATCCTCCAGTGTGGAGGCAGCAGCAATCACCTGAAACTCTGGACCACAAAAATTGCAAATGGCCTGAAGTTTGGAGAGAAATGTTTTCTGAAGTGAAGGCATTTTGCGTTTTTTTTCCTTTTTTCAAGTAGCAAAAAGTAGTCAGATGGCTAATCCCTTTGGGATCCCTTGGGAATTGATGAATTTCAAGAGCCAAACTGGGGATTTTAAGAGCTGTGCATTGTCTCCTTCTTGCATTTACACAGCCTATCCTGTATACCTGAAATGCATGTCTTCCCAATCTCTCCTTCCAGAATTCTTTCCTTCTTTTCAATTTCAGATCAGTTACCCCGTAGACGCTGTGTGTGGTCTCTCCCTCCTCCCCCCCTTTTAGGGATGCTATGTGTTTGTTTTAAATCCACAACTCTTAATATTATTATTATGAGTAGCCGTTGCTTTTAGTGACAACTATGAGATCATATGTTGTTGTCCTTCATATTTGAAGAGGACCAAAATGATATCAGTATGTTAGGGTCATCGTACTGTGTGAGTGTGGCTGATCAGACCAATATAAGCTCAGAAGGCTGTGCCACAGGTCGGACACAAATAAACATTTGGAATGGAGATGTCTTTCGATTTGCACATCTCTCATTTCTTATGTTACTAGAATGTATAGAAGAAGATGAACAGTCATATTCAAAGAATTGGAGTAACTTCTTTGTTTGAAAATCAAAAGCAGTGAAATAACAAACCAAACAGATATTGTCTCAGGCAGGAATTTGCTTCTTAATATTACCTAATTCTCTCTATTCTTACCCTGCCCCTATCAACTCTCTGAGCCCCAGTATTAGGAACAATTAATTCACTTCTGTAGAGCTGACTTTATAACCTTTTAATCTATTGCAGTGTCAGAATTGATATAGATCAGGCCAACTGGAGATTGAGAAAAGGTATTGGATTTGCCAATAAAGAGATCATTAGTAACCTGGAGAGTACAGTTTCATTAGCATGCTGAGAAATGAAAATGTAATTCTGCAAATTAGGAAGAGAATGGTGTGAACTACAGGAAGTCATAGACAGGAACACAATGGTGAGAGATTTCATTGTCCCTCTCAGTTTTGGATAGGTCTGACAGAAAGATAAACAAAAGAGAAAATACAGACCCAAATGAATTGCTAGAGAAACTAAAGCTAGATGTTGTATAGTGTCTTCTAAATGGGACTACTAAAGAATATATGCATTTCTCAGTACCACATAGAATTTTTACAAAAATTAACCATGTATTGGGGAACAGATATCAGAGATATTACAAACAAATATAAAAAGGCAGAAATAGTGAATTCATCCTTTTTCACATTATAACACAATATAAATAGTAATCAGTTCAAAAAGCACAAATCAAAAACATAGACCCAAATAGAGACAACAATGAAATCCTAAATGATGAGCAAGTCAAACAACAAATCATAGAAACAATGAATGATTAAGTGAAAGCAAATGATAATACTGAAAAAGAAACCAAAAATTCTGGCATGAAGCTGAAGAAGAGAAAGAAAAGTTAAGAATAGGTATTGGCTGAGCATTTGAGAAATTTAGAAGTGAAAAAGAGAAAAACAAGATAGTAGCTTACTTTATAGTTTACAAAAATTTTATAAGTATTACTATTCCTGTTTTACAGATGTGGAAACTGAGGTTTGCAAAGGATGAGTTTACTTGCTTGTAGTCACGTAGCTAGGAAATATCAGAGCCAGGTCCCTCCTGAATCCAAGTCCAGGATTCTTTTCACCAGAGCAGACTGCCTCTCTTTGAAGATGGAGGAGAGAGACTCAGAAGGATCAGAAAAATGGTCTTCTCTTCCCCTGCTCCTTCCTCTCCCCCAAAAGAAGAATCCTTTAGGGACTGAAGATACTAGAGGTGACCGAGGGGCATGGAAGATAATTGAAGGAACCCGGAATTGAGAGACAATTGGAATGGTAGCCTAGGAGGCCTTTTATATTTTAGCTTTAGAAAAGAAGATTGAGACATCCAAGTTTTCTGTCAAGAGAAATAGAGTGAGATTGACAGTTTGAGATGAGTTGAGGTTTAAAAAAAACTGCCATTGGGAATTCACTATGGAATCTACAATATAATTAGAACTTCCTTTTGAAGCAAGATATAGCAGTCAGTCAGTCAACAAGCATTTATTAAATGCCTATGTACCTAGTACCCTGCTAAGTACTAGGGATATGAAGACTAGCGTAAAAGACCTTAATCTCAAGGAGCTTACATTTTAATGAGGAGGACATCATGTCCATCCATGCATCCATTCATCCATATACACAAACAGGGATACCGTATCTTTTAAATTCACTTTTTTTTGTCAATTTAACAAAAAGTACCATTATGTCTTAAAAGCTTACCAAAACAGGAAAATATCTTCAGCCTATAGACTAACAGCTAGAGGTAGCCCCCATGGAAGAAACCAGAATCTCTTTAACCTTTACCATCAAATTAGAGAATTTCAGAGTTAGAAGGAACCTCCATGACCCTATGGTCCAACCCATGTAATAATAATGGCTCTCAAACTTTTAACATAAACATTTAACTAGAATCTAGCTTAAAAATCATCACAGCATTATTGGAATTGCATTTTTCAGAAGTAGGAGCCTTCTTCCTTAGGTGGCTAAACGTTTTTCTGAACTTAGATAACTGTACACACGTGCATTTCAAGACAAGCCGACAGTCACTGGGATAAAATAATATTAGATCTGAATTGATAACAATTATGAAATGGGGGCAGGCATGCCTGATTCTTTGGCCACTCACTGGGAAAGACCACAATTGGCAGTGGAAAACGGTGGCAATCACTCTTTAATTCAGAAAGTATAAGGGCAAAAAGATCAGGCAGAGACAAATTACAGAGGCAGACAACAGTGTGGGGACAGGGGATGGAATGGTGAAGGAAGGCAGGCAGTGTGTGAGGAAGAGGAGGGAGATGGTGAGAGGCAGAAATTATCACTCAGATAACCATGGATTAGAGTTGGGACCATTAGGTAGTGTTGACTCGATGGAGATGGAAGACAGTGGTAGTGATGGGGGGGGGCAGGAGTTTGAGGTCTCATTTTTATACGTTTTTTGGGGGAAGCAGACCAACTCCTATCTATGCCACCTTGGGGTTAGTTCATTAACATATCTAAATCATCTCAAAATTATCAATAAAACTTCAAAATCTCTCTCCCAAAGTTATCAGCACCTTTTTTGATGTTCTGCTGTCTGGTTCTGTGTAGGTCTAGAATTTGTCTGGAATTTACCTACCACAGGACCAGAACCCTGACTGTATGGCCTAGATGGCTTCTGCTGATTACAAATGACCAGGATGTGAATTTTGGTTGATACATAATACAGTTTGTAAATTATGCTTCTTTGATCTTTGGGGCTGTTTGTACATGATGTTTGGGTTACGCTTTTGCAGTCGTATTTCCTGCTATTACCCTTTTATACTGCTTATTTATAAACTTACTATACTGAGTAGAAAAGGGGTATGGGGCTGATCAGGGGGACCAGAACAAGATACAATTTTAACACAAGATCTAAGTTGGTAGTTAGCCAACATTAAGGAACCCAGGGGACTTGTGCTTCTGTACTCAGGCCAGACCTTTGACCACTCAATTGTTGAAGTTCTTCATCTCCAAGAATAAGAGTAGTAACCTAGGGACACCTCAGGCTACCTGTAGCTTGGATCACAAGGACCTAGGACCTCCTGACCTCTTGCACTCAGAAACTTGCCCCCAAGCCTAGACATGTCCACTTAAACAGTGAGGTTTGATTAATTAGGCAAGAAAACCCAAAGCAGAACAGGTCACCAGGGTGCCAGATACAAGCCCAGCATACTCTGTGTGAGGGCGGCATTAGTGCAGAGGAAGTCTGGAGACAAGCATACTGCCTGCCACCCAGGGGGAGTCTATGGAAGAGCAAGCCAAAAGTCATTTCTCCTTTTCAAAGGTACCTGGTGTTATGGGCCCTTTCAGCTCAGGAGCCAATAAGGGGCTTGTCATATGGCCAGAGGCAGCCAGAGTTTATCATCCCCAAGTGCTGAGTCACAGATGTGATTAGAAGCAGAAAGGTCACCATGGCACATGTCCTGTTCAGCTTCCATTACACTTAATTCTACTTAGGGCATCTGTACATTTGATCCACAAAAAAAAAAAAAATTAAATATGGCAAGGATCCTTAGCTTCTGAAAGATATCATTGCCTAAGAGAAGGGAAGTAATACTGTGATCCATTTTCTGGCAAATCTAGTGACCTTTTCCCCATCTTATTCTCTTTTCTGTGTCATCTCCAATGCTAAAATAGATTGAGATATAAGGTAATGATTTTTTTTAACCCTAAGTCTGAGAGATTTAGCCAGGGAAGAGCCTTGGAAAGAGAAATAGCCTTGAGAATTTAACCTTCTCTCTTCCCTGTTGATAGCTATCTTGTCATGAAAAGCAATGTTATTGATCAGTATTAGGCTGAGGGATAGGAATAACGTGATGTTTCTAAGTAAATCCAGAATATGAAACAGCAAGGATTGAAAGTAGAGAAAAAACAGGCACCAACATTGGGAAAGGAGGATGTGTTATGGCCAAGTGCTTGAATTAGCCCTTTCCAAAAGGTGTTGTTTCTTTTGTGAGTTGGATAAAATGAGGTACTTTCTGTATTTCTAAATTGCCACATTGAACAAGCTTTAAACAAGTTTACACAAGTTTAGTTACAGTATTTCTTTTGCACTTAACATTGCTGACACTCCCTTCCTTGAAAAAAAAAACTCTCTTCCTCTTTGTTTTTTTTTTTTTGTAATATTCTTCCCTCTCTCTCCTCCTACATCTGACATTGCTCCTTTTAGCTTTCCTTGACTCACCCTTCTTCCTTCTACCTTTTAATCATGGGCATTTTTCAAAGCCTGGTCAGTTTCCACTTTCTGTTCTTCTCACTGTAGATTCTCTTTCCTCAGAAAACTCATATTCAGCTCATAAATGCATCACACATCACATCATTTTTAAGATTCTTGAAAACATGTCATTTTTATTATCATGCGAAATTATTTCTCAGGTATATTTTTTCATTTCCTTATTTCTTTAAAGTAAATCTTTCAGAGAACTAAGAGACATGTATAAAAATAAAAATATCTTCCAGTTTCAATCATCACATCTTCATTTATTTATTTTTTTAAAATGTGGGTGGCTCCCAAATCCGTATCTTCAGCCTTGACTTTTTTCCACCCAATTCCCAGTATGACATTGCCTTTCCCTATCCTGCCCTCTCCCCCTCATTCTCTTAGCACTTCCTCCCTCTTTAAAATGACTTTATATTTACTTAACAAGCATACAGGTTATATCATTTTCCTTGAATAAGAGAACTTTGAAGAAAAGGTCTCTTGGGTCTTTTCTATCTTCATTCTATAGCATAGAGCCTTGAACCCAATAAGCGGATGCTGAAATTTTGGTTGAATTGAATCTGTCATATATTCAAAAACAAACTTGCCTTCTCCTAATTATCTTGCCTTCCAGACTTCTACTTGTGATGCAAACATGCTTCTAGCTGTCCAAATTTTCTTATTTTTAATTTCTGCCTTTTTTTTTACTCTTAATATCTAGTAAGTCACTGATTTTTATTGATTTGGTTTTTTCTTTTTAGTAATCTGTCTTATTCCATTTTTTCCTTTCAATTTTTTATTTAAAATGTTCTTTTAAAAAAATTATGAATTTAATAATGTTTCAGTTAACAAAGAAGAAAAAAAGATAATTGAATATGAAACTGAACTTTTACAACATAGTTTTTTTTTTAAAAAGTATGTTAATTGACAGTAATAGAACCAACCTGCTTGTGTAGATTTGTATTAGCAAGGCAATAATAAAAGAAGTAAACCATTTATTTGGACACCAGAGAACCAGATCCCAAAACCAGTAAGTCCAATCCATCATAGCAGAAATGAAATCAATACACATTATCACAGCAGAGAACAACTCCATCTCAAAACCATTCCCACAAACACACTCAGAGCACAGCTAGCACATGTCTGCTCTCTCCCTCAGCTCTAAGGGCTCTGAGCATTTCCTACTTCACCCTTTCCTGTTCCTCTTGTTCAGCAAATTCCTCCCACCACATGTGACTTAGACTTCCTGTGACATAAGAGGTCACATGAGCCTATTAATGGGTGGGAAAGATCTTCAAATTTGAATTACCATTACAAGATTCCATCCTGAATTTCCTGTTTTTTAAAATGTTTGATACTCTTCTTTCTTTAAAAAAATCACTAGCCTGAAGGTATATGTAGAACCTATATCAGATTGCATGCTGTCTTAGATGGGGAGGGGAGAGGAGAGAGAGGAGGAGAAAATTTGAAATTCAAAAACTTGAGGAACTGAATATTGTAAACTAAAAATAAATAAATAAATTTTTTAAAAAAGAAAATTGAAATAAAATTACAATTCCAATGATACTTGTTACAAAAAAAAAATCACTATCTACTCACTCTTCCCCCACCCAAACAAATTTTCTGCTACCTAAGTAGAAGCTCTTACCTCTGATAAGTAAGTATAGTCAAGTAAATGAAATTCATTCATTGGCTGTGTCTGAAAATGTATGTCTCATTCTACATCATTTCACTCTGATTCATTTCATATGAGTCTTCCCAGCTTCTGAAATCATCTCTTTTATCATTTCTTATGGTACAATAACACTTGTTTATGTTCATATGCCATAATTTGTTTAGCTCTTCCCCAAATGATGGGCATCCAATTTGTTTCTCACTCTTTTCTACAATAAAAAAATGTTGCCGTAAATATTTTTGGCATTATTGAGTCAGAGAGTTTGTAGCTTTATATTGCTTCCCAGGATGTTTGGACCAATTCATAGTGCTACCAACAGGGACATTTGGTGATCCTATCTACCCACAGCCCCTCCCGTTTTCTCAACTTTGTCAATCTGTCAATTTTATTTGCATTTCACTTGCTATTAGTGATTTGGAGCCTTTTTCATATGGTTGTTGATAGCTACATTTCTTCTTTTGAAAACTGCCTTTTTAATAAAAAAAGGAAAGGAAAAGGACATAAATGTACAAAAATATTTCTAGCAGTTCTTTTTGTGGTGTCAAAGAATTGGAAATTGAGGGGATGTCCATCAGTTGGGGAATGGCTGAACAAGCTGTGGTATGTGACTGTGATGGAATATCATTGTGCTATAAGAAATAATGAACAGAATGCTTTCAGAAAAACTTGGAAAGACTTAAATGAACTGATGCAAAGTGAGGTGAGCAGAACTAAGAGAACATTGTACCCAGTAACAGCAATATTTTACAATGATGAATTGTGAATGACATAGCTATTCTCAGCAATACAAAAGATCCAAGATGATTCTGAAAGACCTATGATGAAAAATGCTGTCCTCCTCCAGAGAACGAACTGATGGAATCTGAATGCAGGTCAGAGAGTGCTTTTGTTTTAAACTTTATTTTTCTTGTGGCGTTTTTTTTGGGGGGGAGGTCTGTTTTCTTTCACAACATGACTAATATGGAAATATATTTTGCATGACTGCACATGTATGACATTTATCAAATTGCTTGACTTCTCAATGAGGGGGAGGCTGAAAAGGTGGGGGAGAATTTGGAACTCAAAATTATAAAAAAAGGTTAAAATTGTTTTTACTTTAAAATTTGTTTTAAACTGCCTCTTCTTATTCTTTGACAACTTTTCTTTGGGGCAGGAGGTGGATAGCATTTGTTCTTAAACATATCAATTCTCAAAATATCTTAGACATTTGATATTTATTAGAAAATCTGCTACAAAGATTTCCCATCCCATCCTACTCCCCACCCTCCCCAGGAAATTGTTTCCCCTCCTGTATTGATTTTGTTTGTGCAAATGTGATTTTGCAAAGCCATTTCAATTTTATGTAATCAAACTTGTCCATTTCATCTTTTATGATCACCTCTGTGACTTGTTTGGACCAGATCTTCCCCCCACCCCTCTTGCTTATCCAACAGTTGTGAAAGGTATCTCCTTCTCTCTAATTTGTTCATAATATGACCTACCATTTAGATTGTGTATATATTTGAACCTTATTGTGACATATGGTATTAGCTGTTGGTCTAAATCTAATTTCTGCCAGATTGCTTTCCAATTTTCCCAGAAGTTTTTCTTAAATAAGAAGTCCCTAGCCTGGTAAAGTTGGAAATCCTTGAATTAATTTAATGCTATGCTACTATTTTAATTCTTTCTGGGTCTAGTTCACATACTAATCAATCAAATCTTCTATTTTTTAATGAGTATAATTTGATTTTTAGTATTATTAGGCTCTCTTATATTCTATTTCATTTCTTTTGACATTGGTGACAGTAAGAATTCTTAAAATCAAAAGAATGAGAAAATGGAAAAAAACAATCTAAGACATCTCCTATCAGAAACAACTTACCTGGAGAACAGATAGAATCATATTACCCAAAATCCATGACCAAAAGAAGAACCTTGACATTAAAAGAAATCATCAAAGAAAATTGTTCAGACATATTAAAATAAGAAGACAATCTGAATATTGAAAATATCCACTAATCACCTCCTAAAAGAAATTCCAAAATAAAATCTCCTAGGAATGTTATCCAGAACTTCGAGATGAAAAAGTGATAAAAATGTCCAGAAGGAAAGATTAAAATGTTTAGGAATAGAATCAGGGTAGCACAGGATTTATCAGGTATTACTTTAAAAGAACAAAGAACATGAAATGAGCTCTTTCAAAAGACAAAAGTCTACAACGAAGAATAACTGACCCAGTAAAATTGAATATCATCATACAAGGGCAAAAAAATAGACATTCAATAAAATGGAGGAATTCCAAATATTCCTGATGAAAAAACCTGAGCTGAGAAGGATCTTTTAAATTTAAATACAGGAGCTAAGAGAAAAATGAAACGGTAACTTCCAGTGAACACTCAGAAGGGTTAGGAGATAGAGGCAGAAGCTAGGCAGAGGGCAGGTTCTATTCTCAGTCCCAGGACAGGGTTGGAAAAGGGACCAGGAAGAAGGAAATCGGTTCCTTTAACAGGGTAATAGCAACTACAACAATGACATCCAGACTACAAAGGGGATCAGAACCAGACAGGGCCTATCTGCCTCATCTAAGAGAGAAAGAAGAGGGAGAACCTGGCCCTGGAACAAAGTCCCAATCCAGCAATTGAGGTTGGGCACATGAGCAAACAGAAGAAAGCTCCAAATGCAATGATGAAATATCTTGGGGTGAAGAGAAGCTCCATAAGAAAAGACTAATTCCACAGTAAGTACAAGTAGATCCTTAAGGAAAAAATAAATTTAAAATGTCTGGGTCATAAGGTCTCCAAGAATCAATAGGAAAAAAAAATGAAAATTAGTACCTTAAGGAAAAAATTGGAAGGAGGATTATGGTTTAAAACAGAAACTGGAAAATGTGGTGGCACAGTGCATAGAGTGCCAAGCCTAGAGTCAGGAAGAATCATCTTCCTGAGTTCAAATGTGGCCTCAGACACTAACTAGCTATGTGACCCTGAACAAGTCACTTAGCCCTGTCTGCCTGTGATGCTAAGCAGGGTGGGACTTTTTTTTTTTTTTACTATTTTCTCTTTTGGAATGCTGAGGTAATCAAGCACCTTTGATGAGTCTTGCCTTTAAATGTGTTGACAAGCAAAGTAGACTTTTTATTGTCTTTGGTTTGAGTACTTCTCAGCACTAAAGCGATCACATGCCTTTAATAAGTCTTGCCTGCGTTTCAATCAAAAGTCTTTAATTGTATCAAGAGTCTTTGATGACCTGCTTAAATCATGGGTAGGCTTAGGTCACATGGGTTTGAGTCCCATGGTTGTGTCGTCCTCTGACCCTGAGAAGGGTATATATGATCTGGAGTTGGCGTTTTGTTTTGGGGCTCTCACTCATTGGAAGAGTGTCATGTGATTTCACTAAACAAGATTCTGGGTGGCTGTCATGCAGCCCCCCAGCTTTGAAAAGCCCAGATATTGTTACTTCTCTCTCTGGTAACTGTTGATATATTGCTTGGACAGACAGCTAGAAGCCTGTCTGCTGATTTGTGTTATTTTGCTCTGTTTATATAATGTATACTTGTAATTTCTGTTTGTATTCTCTCTGAAGTCTAGGGTGCTGGCTTTTTCCCTTGAACTAAGTGAATGCTATATGTACGTTTAATTAAAGTAAGATTTTAAACCTCTTAAAGGTCTTTTCCTTAGAAAAGTAGATCAAAGAACTTGTGCTAGCAGCCCTTCTGTGTGCTGGTATTGTTGGTCTTACACAGCCACAGTAGCGGTGAGCAGCATTGTTGTTACACTGCCGCAGTTTCTTCATCTGCAAAATGATCTAAAGAAGGAAATAGCAAACTACTCTAGAATCTTTGCCAAGAAAATCCCAAAATGATAACACAAAGAGTCAGACATGACTGAAATGACTGAGCAACAATACCAACAGCATCAGTGGACTTCTTGAAAAATAGAATGGAACAAATTGAACTTGATGATTCTATGAGACAAAAAGAAGTAGTAGCATAAAGTCAAAAGAGTGAAATGTTGGAAGAACATGTAGAATGGCTTCTATACAAAATAGCTGACCTGGAAAAGAGGTATGGGAGGGAGAATCTAGGAATCATTGAACTTTCTGAAAACCATAGCAAAATAAAAAGTCTGATTCCAATCAGTCAATCAAGAATCATTTATAAAGCACTCATTATATGCTGGGCATTGTGCCAAGCACTGGGGAATATAAAAAGAGGCAAAAAAATAGCCCTTCCACTCAAGGAGCCTACAATCTAAGGGGCGAGACAACATAGAAACAAATATATTCAAAGCAAGCTATATACAGGATAAATAGGAAATAATTAACAGAGGGAAGGCAAAATATCATAAAAGAAAACCTTTGATATCTATTGGAACCAGAGGGCAAAGTAAAAACAGAAAGAATCCACCAGTTATCTCCTGAAAAAAGCACCAAAAATTGACAATCCTTAGAAGAAATTGAATTATCTAAGGCAAAGAAAAAACACTGTTAGTAGTCAGAAGTAAATAGTTCAAGGACCAAGGAAATACAGTCAGGACCATAGAAAGCTATGTCACAACCCCTTTAAAGGACAGTAAAAGATTTACAATTAAGAAAAAGTTGTTGTATAAATTGTACATAATCCTGTAACCAAAAAACCAAATGAACCTTAACAGAATGAGGATTGTAAAGCATTCCTTTCTTTTTTCCCCCCAAGGTTTAATGTTTATTTTTCACAACAAATATCAGCCATACACGAAATGTGTCTGACACGTTGGACATCTGAGTCCACACATTTAGCAGCTTGGAAAAAAAGAATCTTGCCTCTCTCTAGTTAGAAAAAACCTGCTAATGTCTCCCAGGTGAGAAGCTGTGAAAAATTGTGCTGCTCAGGGAGGTGCAAAGAGGGAAATGGATTGAAGCCACACATGAGGGAGAATAAGCGAAAGGTCTTATAGGTGAGAATGGCCTACTAGGAAGCCATTCTAGCTATGATGTTGCCTGAAGACTGAACATGGCTGTTTACTCTGCACCTGTCTCCTTGTCTTCTTTAATATTTTGCTAGGATGATTTCCTGCCTTGTTCCCTTCTTCAAGGATCAGCAGATGGAAGAGTGGAGTTGGATGGTTTGGGCTCTGAGACAGGGGGCTAAGAGAAACACTTGGGGACCAATTAATCTAAGGTCTTCTGGCTCTACAGACTATGACCAATCTCTACCCTATGGGACTCCTGGATACTGCAGGATAACCAGGAAGGTTAGAACTGAAGGCCAGAATTTTAGGCTGAGAGAAGAGCCAAGACTAGATTACCATCAACCATTCCTGATGAAATGAAAAGACCGGGGCTGGGTAGAATCTTTGAAATGCAATCACAGGAATCAAAAGAATTGCAGAAAAGTTAAAAAATAAACTATGCAGCCCTTTTGTTGTTTAGTTATTTTTCAGTTGTGTCTGATTCTTCCTGATATTTGAGGTTTTCTTGGCAGAGAAACTAGAGTGCTATTTTCTTCTCCCTTTCATTTTACAGATGAAGAAACTGAAGCAAACAGGGATAAGTGACTTGCCTGGGGTCACATAGCCTCTCTCTGAGGTATGATTTGAACTCAGGGATAGGAGTCTTACTGACTTTAGGTCTATGCCACCTAGCTGCCCCTCAAACATTGGGCAGCTAGAAAGGACTAAATCAGGATTAAGTGCTTGAACCCAAGTGGAGGTAAAGATACAAATATCTTTTTAAAATCCTTTCTTCAAGTGTCACAGGAGTAAAGAAAGAAAACCATAATTTTTTTTTCATAGGTTTAGGCCAAGGTATGGTTTTGTTGTATTTATTTTTTTTAAGAGAAGAAGGGACAAGAAATATATTACTGAAGAAATCGAGAAGAAGGAGGAAGAAATTACTTTTTCCTCATAATTGGATCATAGTAGAAAAAGAGTTTATAAACCTCAAGGAAGGGCATCTCATAAACTTTACACTTATTGGGCAGGTTTGAAAACACACACACACACACACACAAACACAGAGGGAAAATATCATCAGTGGAGGGTGAATTATAAAGAGAAGATTAAAAGTAGGAAAAACTAAAAGTAAGACACAGTAATCTCAGTTGTTTTACTGTGTGATGAAAAAAAGTGGAATCAGAGTAATTCAAGTATGGATTTCTAGTGTTGATCTCTTTTCCTTTTCCTTTGTAAAGAGAGGAGTGGAGTACAAAAAGAGAAAAATGAATGAGGATATGATAGAAGAAATACATAATTAATCATAACTATGAATGTGAATGGGATGAATTCAACCATAAAATGTAGGAGGGTAACAGCACAGATTAGAAAGCAGTCTATAATAATATGGTGTTTGTAAGAAAAACACTTGAAACATGAAGATTCACAGAGTTAAATTAAAAGATTGAAGCAGTTTATTATACCTTACGTTAATCCAAAAAAACTTGGGTGGCAATTCTGATCTCAGACAAAGCAACATTAAAATTAGACATAGTTAAAAGAGATAAGTAGGCAGGCTACAATTATACTGGAAGACATTATACAGTAGATAATGAAATAATGTAGGATCTAAGATACTGTGACTCTGTGAAATAAAGGACCTGCAGAGAATTAGAGAAACATTAAATATGATAAATTACTGGTTATTGCTGAATGGGAATAGGAGAGAGCATACATTTCTCAGTTTTGCTTGGTGCATTTAAAAAACCGATTGCATATTGGAGTATGAAAAACTCATAAACAAATCCAGAAAACCATGTGGGACTTACCTGTCACTACCAAGGAAGGAAACATTAGTTTCTTTATAAAATCTTTCTGGAAAAGAGTTGACCCTCTATCTCAGAAGCAGCAGTGTGCAGTGTAAAGAACACTGGACATGTGTTCAGATCCCACCTTTGACACTTATTACTTGTATGAACTTGGCTCTTCATTTAACATCCACAGGCTTCATCTATAAAATTAAAGGGATTGAATTTTGAGCCTTTGATTGACTGAGGCTTTTGAGGTCCTTTCCAGTTCTAAGTTTATTCAGTAATTCTCAGTATCAGATACTCTTCCACTTTTTTTTTTTAACCTAAATCTTGCATGGTTCAGTTTTTGGCCCATTTTCAGTGACAAAGTGAAATAAATTAGCTAAGATGTGAAATTCTCTAAAGTCATCTTTTCCTAAGACATGTGCAGTTTAGAGTCAATTTTGACTTTTTCAATGAAAAATAGCTTTGACCTTGAGCAGTAGCCACTAACAAATTTAACTACTAAAACAGGAGGGGGAAAAAATTCCTGAAAATGTATGTAAGTAGAAGAAAACATTTGTTTATTAGGTACATAATATATGAAGGCATAGGATGAAATTACCTGAATAAAACAGCCAGCTTTTAAATTTCAGTTTAAGAAAGCAATAAATTTCAGGTATTTGGAAAACAATTTTGAAAATAATTTATGATACTAAGAAGAAATGCATAGCAGCCACTCCCTTTATATAACTAGGCTTTTAGAAAGTGCCACAAAGTGAACAGGCTTGGGTCTTCAGTGCTTTAGGTTTTGTTTTACATTCATGAATTTCCTGAAATCCTGTCATATCTATAGTTTCAGTAAAGTGGGCGAATTTCTCAGACCAGAGATCCCAAGATCCTTCCAGAAAAACTCTCGGCCTTGTTTCTCCCTGCTCCAATGGATCTTCAACATAACCGCCAAAGTGATTTTCTAAAGCATAGGCCTGACCATGTAAACTCTCTTATTCAGTAAACTGTTACCCTCTATGATCAAATATTATTTTGCATCCTTTTAAATTTTTAAAAATTTTAAATTTTTTTCTTATTTTGGGGGGATCTCTGTTTTCTCTTGCAACATTGTTAATATGGAAATTTTTTCCACTTAATAGTAGTTTATTTTTTCTAATTACATGTAAAGATAATTTTCAACATTCACTTTTATAAGATTTTTAGTTCCCAATTTTTTTCTCCCACCCTCCCTAGGCCCTCCCCAAGACGGCAATCAATCTGATAGAGGCTATACATGTACAATCATATTAAATGTATGAAAATATGTTTTGTATGACTGCATCCTTTTTTATTTCAATTTTTACACAAGTTTTGTAACTTTTTTTTTACTATATTATTAAATGTAGGTAAGGGGAAGGGAAAGGAACAAGCATTTTATTAAGCTTTTACTATGTGTCAGGCATTGTGCTAAATGCCTTAAAAATCTCATTTATATATACATATGTAATTTATATATCATATATTTTAAAAAATAAGACATCTATTGAGTGTGTATGTATAAAAAAATATTTTACCAGTAGGGGTGTGTAATCAAAAAAAAAATCAGACTCACACCAAAGTTTAAACACACCAAAGGACTAACAACTGTAGTTCCTCCTCCCCACCCCCGGGGGGCTACAATACCCCTCTAACCCTCCCCTCCCCTCCCCCCCCCCTTTAACTCGCAGACTAAGTACCTGGAATAATTAGCTCCACATTCAGGGTATTTGTGTGTTTGTACTTCTAAGAGTGTAACTCATGAATCCCCACCAGTGTTTATCATCTAGTCATCCAGATGGCACAATTAACTCAAAGTAAAGGTCGTTACTGAAATGGCATATTATAAAGAACATTAACAAAATGTTCTCAATTTCCTTTATTTTCTTAGTGTTCTCATGCTGAGTGCTATATGTATCTACTGGACAGGACACTTGGCTGGCCACCCTGGACCTACTTCTCTCTGAATCTCAACTCCTGACTGCCAGGCCTGAATACCCTCTTCACTAACTGCATAGCTGATTAGCTTGCTTTTAAAGGTTATGAGGGGAATGACTGGGCAGTAGATAAAGCGCTGGGCCTGGAGTCAGGAAGACCTGAGTTTAAATCTAGCCTCAGATACTTACTAGCTGTGTGACCCTGGGGAAGTCACTTATCCCTGTTTGCCTCGGTTTCCTCAACTGTAAAGTGAGCTGGAGAAGGAAATGGCAAACTACTGCTGGATCTTTTGCCAAGAAAGCTTCAAATGGGATTATGGAAGAGTTGGACACAACTGAAATGACTCAATAACAGGGCATGACTTCAGGCAGCCACTGGCTATTTACTCTGTAATTCCTTCAAGTTTGATTAAACAGCTTCTTCCCAACTCTTGAAGGAGCAAAGAAGCCCTTCTTTATGCCTTCCTTACAGTTTATGAGTAGGTCACTCAGGGTTCCCTTTCAGTGTCTAAAGTGGACAAAGTCCAACTTGTGACTAAGCCATCTGCCTGAATGACTGTAAGCAGACCGGCTCCCCCACAGCGATTAAAGCAAAAACCTAAAAATTGTACCAGACCAAATAATGATCATGAAACTAAACGAAAACCATCTGTATAGTCAGGAAGGCTCTGTATCTTAAGACAGCAGGAGGAATGGATTCCCAGGAGAAAGTTCCAGTAGAGTCAGAAACTCATGATGTTGCCCTTAGAAATGGCTGGGGAGGATGGGGTGGTGCAGCTAGGTGGTACAGTGAGTACAGCACCAGCCCTAGAGTCAGGAGGACACAAGTTCAAATCTGGCCTCAGACACTTGACACACTTACTAGCTGTGTGACCTTGGGCAAGTCACCTAACCCCAACTGCCCTGCCTTCCCGCCTCCAAAAAAAAAAGAAAGAAAGAAATGGATGGTTAATATCTAGACTGGAATAAAACAGCATTCAGAGTCTTCTGTGATACCATAAAGAGCCCTAATCATTTAGCATTCAACCTAAAGATCCAAGGAAGCCTATTAGAATAATAGAAGTTGTAGTAGTAGTAGCAGTAGCAGTAGTAAAAATAATAATAATAATAAGGATAAAAGCTGACATTTAGATAGCGCTTACTATATGCCAGGCACTGTGTTATTGAGCACAATACAGTTATTGTTTCATTTGATCCTCACAACAATCCCTGGGAGGTAAGTGCTATAATTACCCCATTTTACAGATGGGGAAACTGAGGCAAACAGTTAAGTGACTTGACCTGGTCACACACATAGTAAGCATCTGAAGCTGTATTTGAACTCTAGTCTTTCAGACTTCAGGTCCTTCACTTCAAGCACTGCACTGCCTAGGTGTCCCTGCTGAACAGACACACTCTAGGATATCATCTGCAATGAGGAATTATAATTCCAGAGATACCTACAGTGAAATAGGTTGTGAATTCTATTGGGAGAAACAGCACGTATCATATAAATAGACCCAAAAAGTATACAAAGTATATTTGGGCCTTATGAGCAAGTATATTCTTAACTCTGCTCTGTACTTCTCCAAGATTCTTGATTTGGGTATTTCTTTTACCTATATGTATGGAAACTTAGTTCTTTTTTTTAAAACACTTTAATTTCCTTGGATAAGAAAAAAGAGGTTTATATTTCTGATATTTCCCTTTGTGTAAGCCAGTCCTTCACAGTTCAAGTTTTGTTACTTTTTACTACAGAAGATCAGAGGGACTATGAATTGTATGTATTTCCATTCTTCACCCCCTCTACAGTAAGAGCACATCCTCTGATGCCCCATAAATTCAAAATGAATTCAATCCCTTAAAAGACTATTAGAGTTTGCCAGATTTCTGTCCTTTGAATACAGCTGCAGTTAGTGTTTTTCAAGAGCTTTGGTGAGAAGTTCATTCAAACGGCCCACCGTTGGTCTAGGGTCATCATTCAGTCCTGCTGCTATCATAGCATTCTCATATACCTGATCAATCAGCAGCTGGGCCAGATCGGCTTGACTCTCCCTCAACTGATTGAGCTTCCTGATCAGAGGATGCCTGGTATTGATTTCAAGGGTAGGCTGTAGAATCTGGGCACTCTCCTCAGTGGTTTTGGCCAACTGCTGCATGTGCAGGAAATGCCTGGCAGCCCCCATCTCTAACACAATGATCATGGCAGGGTGGGTGTCCAGGCGAAGAGTCACCTTGACATTGGTGACTCGAGTACCCAGTGCATTTCTTATCCAGGCTGTTAGATCCTTGGCCTCCTTCTCTGAAAGACGTTCAGTAGCTTGAGAACCTTCCTCAAACTTCTCCTCTTTGTAGTGGTCAACGACAATGTCATTTTCCACAGAAATCAGCTTCTTCTTGTCAAATTCTCAGAGATGCAGCAAGGGTCAATTCATCAAACTGCTCGTAGCAGTAGAGCATCTCCATATTCTTCTGTTTCATGGCCTCATAGTATGGTGAGTTTTCAGCCAGGTGATGGTTGGGGGCACACAGGTAGTTGATGTTCCTGGTACCAGCCTGCATTCGACTGGCATATTCCACAAGGCTGGTCAACTGGACAGGAGGCAGAGCTGATGATTCATAACGCAAGAGCTTTGCAATATCCTCCTTGACCTCCTGCTCAGCAGTAGTTACAATTCCCTCCCTCATAAACAATCCATAATCTTTGAAGAACTTGGCATACTTCTCAGGGTCTTTTTTGCTCTGGTCAATGAAAAATTTTATCAGCCTCTGTTGTAAAACATCTCTGAGTTTTCGAATGAGGGCACTTTCTTGAAGAAGCTCCCGGCTGAGATTCATGGGAATATCCTCACTGTCCACAACACCTCAAAGGAAGCGCAGCCACTTGGGCAAGATGTCAGAAGCTTTGGTCTGGATCAGAACTTTGCAGCTATAGAGTGCTACACTTAAGCCCAGCTCCCGGCTGACATCAAACATGGATGGTGATTCTGGCACATAGAAAATACTCTGTATGTTAAGTGGCACATCAGTCTTGTAGTGGAGAGTATAACAGGGCTTATCATAAGCGTGGGCAACATAGTGGTAGAATTCCTCATGCTGCCATTCGCTAATGTCTTTAGAGTCCATCATCCAAAGTGCCTGTAAAGTATTGATGCGTTTTCCATTTAGGTAAAGGGGAAAGCTGACAAAGTATACTGTACTTTGTTACTACCTCCCATACTCGCTCTTCATTGGCAAACTCTTTGCAATTTGATTTACAGTGGATGATTATTTTGGTTCCAGTTCTAACACCTGAAGCTTCTGCAATTTCAAAAACTCCAGAGCCATCTGAGAGCCACTGGTAAGCTGGGCTCCCAGGCTCTGCTGACTGTGAATAAACTTCCACCTTGTCAGCTACCATGAAAGCAGAGTAAAAGCCCACTCCAAACTGCCCGATGATCTTGCTGCTTGCCTCACTCTGGTTCTGCAGGGTGTCCAGAAATGCCTTTGAGCCTGATCTAGCAATAGTTCCCAGGTGGGACACCAACTCCTCTTGTGTCATGCCATGCTAGTGTCCTGGATTGTGATGGTGCCTTTCTCAGTGTCTGTCTGCAAGTGAATCTCCATTTCTGGCAATGTCTGGCCCTCTGAAATCAGCTTATGGCGCAATTTTTCCAAGGCATCACTACTATTGGAGGTCAGTTCTCATATAAATACCTCCTTCTCTGAGTACAAGGACCGAGCAGCAATGTCCAAAAGCTGCTTTGTCTCAGCCTGGAACTCGTCTTTGGAGATGGAACCCTGAACAGTCTTGGAAACTTAGTTCTGAGGTATATTCACAGATTTCCCTGAGTAGATTCTGGGTCATGGCATAATGAGCCAAAAAGGGGCTATAGCAGAGACTGGACAAAATTCATGTTAGTCCATGGTTGGCAGATGCTGGACCACAGGTCACCAGTGAAAGAACAGGACTAAAGATGGAGAATTTAAGCCTGAGTGAGCCACTTTCTATAGGATACTGTACAATCACTTCATCAAATTGGATGAATGAATAAAGCATTTATTAAGTGCTGACTATGCTCAAACCACTGTGCTAAGCACTAGGGATACAAAATATAGAAAAGCAAGACAGTCCCTGGCCTCAAGGACATCACATCCTAATAGGAGAGACAATACACATGGAAGATTTCAGCTGCAAATCAGATGGAAAAGTCCCATGTTCCTTAGGGTACAACAGCAAAGCCCCTTGAATGTCATTTCCATTGATAAAATCTCATCAGGTTTTTATGTAGAACCATTTGACAGTACCAAGGAATTTGGTGGCAAGAACTATTTCCCATGTAAAGTGTATATGTTGTTTGTAGTACAAATTAATGAAAATGGGGGACAGGGAAATGGCTTTTTCCCAATCAGAAATATAAAGAACAATTCTTGCCAGTAGGGGAAGAGAGCAAGCTATGTGCAAAAATATGTTAACTGTAGAGTAACACATCTAAGGCCATTGATTAAAGTATCTGGAGTCTTGCTAACCTAATAAACCTAATTGAATTTGTGTTCTCGACACAAGAGAATTCACTTTACAAAGACATTCTAATACTAGAAGAAGCAGGAAAAAAATGAGAATAATTCTCATAAGGAGGGAGGACAAGAAACCACAGTGCTCTCTGATGCAAAGAAACTTTATAAAATATCGTTTATGTGATAAAATGAGTCCTACAGAATGGTCTGAGGCTCCTGGAAGTGGGTTCTATTCAGTCTTTATTGAAACCATTCAGATCACTGGGTTTTGTTGTTGTTTTTTTTCCCTAGCAATAATGATTCACTCAGAATGTGGAATAATTACATTTTCCAATGTAATTTAGCTTCTTTTAATTATTTGGGAGATTTGAAAGCCACGCAAAATGAATCTGTTGGCAAGTGAGGTAGAAGGTTTTGGTGCATCTGCAACTGTTAGAATGACAAGGTTAGAACGCTGAAGGGGGAGCTAGGCGCCACCGTGGCGTTCTCATACAGAATTAAGGAAATAACTCTGAAAGTGCTCAGTTTGAGGTGCTAAACTTCTATGATTAGTAACGAAGTCACTTGTAAAATTACCTGTCATTTTTGACCTCTTCCTAGAGGTGGAGAGATTTTGAACAGCACAATGCAAAAAAACTGGTGAAAATCTTGTCCCTGATCTGTTTCCTCAAAGTTTAATGTTCCTTCAATGAAAATATATCCTAGGGGCAGCTAGGTGGCGCAGTGAGTGGAGCACTGGCCCTGGAGTCAGGAGGACCTGAGTTCAAATTTGACCTCAGACACTTGACACACTAGCTGTGCCCTGCCTTCCCACCTGCAAAAAAAAAAAAAAAAAGAATAAAAAAAAGAAAATACATCCTATTATTGTACTAGCTGCAGTGCCAGCAAAAATAATTTAGAATTGTAAGTGCTTTTAGTTTCCACTAAACTGATAGGGTTTTGCAATTGGTCTTTTTTTTGGTAGCCTGCTGGGGGAGATAGAAGTAATATACCAGATGATGGACTCGAGATCATAAAATATTTTAAAAGGGTAAAATGATGGGTCAGAGCTAACAAGATTTTTTTTTTGGTGGGGGGGCAATCAAGATTAAATGACTTGCCCATGGTCATACAGCCAGTATCTGAGGCCTCATGTGAACCCAGGTTCTCCTGGCTCCTTCGCTAGTTCTCTATTCTCTGTGCCACCTAGTTGCCCTAAAATAAGATTTAATAGGGATAAATTTAAAATTGTATCATTAGTTTAAAAAATGCTAGATATACAAGTAGGGCAGTGGTAAATGTCTAGTTTCCTGGAGGATGGAGTGGAGTGGGGAGAGACTTGAGGCAGGCAGAGCCACCAGGCATAATGTGGTAAGGGTCTGAATCAGAGTGGTGATAATGTCAGAGAGGAGAAGGGGGCATCTTGGGGAGATGTTGCAAAGGTGAAAATGACAAGCCTTGGCAATAGCTTGAATAGGGGGGTGAGAGACAATGAGAAACCCAGTTTCTACTTCAGTTTTGTTAGAAGGAGGCTTTCCCATCTTTTCTAGGCTGCCGAGATTAGTAAAAGACAAGGGTTGTAGATGATGATTTATCCATCACTAAGATGTGTCTCCATTTTGAGGCCAGTAACAACATAAGTCAACACTGGAATGTGACTTCCCCAAATGCCTACGCAATCTTAAATTACATTAATGGAAGTATAGCCTCTAGGAAAAGGGGGTGGGATAGATAATTAGTTTTATTATAGAAAACTTTTAATTTCTGCTCACTTGTGTGTAGCCATTTGTTGTTGTTGAGTTGTTTACAGTTGTATCTGACTCTTTGTGACTCCATTTGGGTTTTTCTTAGCAAAGATACTGGAGTGGTTTGCCATTTCCTTCTCCAGCTCATTTTACAAATGAGGAAACTGAGGCAAACAGGGTTAAGTGACTTGCCCAAGGTCACACAGCTAGTAAGTGTCTGAGGCCAGATTTTAACTCAGGAAGTTGAGTCTTCCTGACTCCAGGCAGGTGGGCTCTAGCCATTGGACCACCTACCTGCCTTGTGAAGAGAGTAGCATACCTCAGACTAGTAAGTAAATGTTAGAAATATAAATATTGATAAACAAATATTTATCAATATTTATCAGACTCCAGACAGGGCACTCTATCTGCCATACCATTTAGCCATTTGGTACAGTGTAAAGAGTATTGGCTTTGAAGTCAGAGGACCTGGGTTCAAATTCTGCCTCAAATGCTTACCTCAATTCTTTCATTTGTAAAATGAGGCAATTAGACTAAATTACCTCTGAAGTGTCTTTGAGCTCTAGATTTATTATCCTATGATTTTAAAGAGAGAGGGCATTGGAGGATCGAGTGGGGAGGCTCAAAATATTGTCTTTGTTGAATGTTTGGAAAATTTGGGAGCTTTTTATGGGAATGAGTAGAAGTTAGAATGATCCAGCTTAAATGGTTGAAGGACTGTCATATGAACAATAGATTCCATTTATTTTTGTCTAGGTCCTAAGGTCAGAGGTTACAAGGAGGCTATATTTTCCCTTATAACAAAGAAAAACAATTAAGTAAAACAACCAAAAAAATGACGGCACCAGGTACTGTTTGCAATATTTTGCACCCAGTTTCCTACTTCAGTTTTGCTAGGAAGAAAGCTTTCCCATCTTTTCTATGCAGCTGAGATTAGTACCCAGTTTCTAGCTTTGTTTTTTGTTCTTTTTGTTTACATAGTTTAGTCATTGTGTATATTAGGATGATGCTTTAACTTTCCATTATAATTTAACTTCACTGCTTTTTGTGTATCACAGCACAATTCTTGGTTGTTTTAAATGCCCCCTTGAAGCTTTTCCTTTGGTGCCTTAATCATAGCCCAGATATGTATAGTATCTTACAATTTACAAAGTATTTTTCTTAAAATCGCTTTCAAGTAGGCAATACAAATGTAATCTCCATTTCACAGAAGGGGAAGCTGAGGCACAGAGGTTGGTGGCTTGCTAAAGGACAGAGCTAGGATTTCGAGTTTCTCAATTTCATGTTCATTTCTCTTTTAACTACGCCATCTCGCCTACTCTGGGCTGCCTAGATGAAAGTCTCTTGATGTTTCTCAGTTTTGGATAAATAAGTAGTGTCTCAACAAGATAGGACATTCATTTTTGCCTTTTTTTTCTTTCACAGAGGGAAACTGTCCTTATTCTCGGTAGCCTTTGACGCTGTTAATCACCTTCTCCTCCTTGAAATTCCCCCAGGACAGCTGGGGGACAATCCTACCTGATTGCTTCTTCTCTGTCTCCTATCCTCCTCTTCATCGTGCCTTCTAACCCTAGGTATCCCACAGGGTTCTGTCCACAGCCTTCTTCTCTTCTCCCTCTATCCTACTTCATCTGGGGATCTCATCAGCTCCCAGGGATTTAATTACCATTTCTATGCTGATGACTCTCAAATCCACCTATCAGGACCTCACCTCTGTTCTGACCTCCAACAGAAAACTCAACCTGGATGTCCAGTAGACATCTTAAACTCATTACGTCCAAAACAGAATTCATTATTTTTTTTCCCTTAAACCCCAGCACTCGCTCCTATCTTCCCTGTTATTATAGAGGGCAACACCGTTCTCCTGATCCCTCAGGTTCACAACCTAGGAGTCATCCTGGATTTCTCATTGTCTCTCACCCCCATATTCAAGCTATTGCCAAGGTCTGTCAATTTCACCTTTGCAACATCTCCCCAAGATGCCCCCTTCTCCTCTCTGACATTGCCACCACTCTGGTTCAGACCCTTATCACATCATGCCTGGTAATACTGGTGGGTCTGCCTGCCTCAAGTCTTTTCCCACTCCACTCCATCCTCCAGCCACCAAAGTGATTTTCCTGAAGTTTAGGTATATCATGGCACCTGCTTCTACTCAATAAACTCCAGTATCTTCCTATTGTCTCCAAAATCAAATACAAAATGCTCTGTTTGGCATTCAAAGCCCTTTGTAACCCAGCTGCCTCCTATCTTTCCAGTCTTCTTACAACTTAGCCCAAAATACTCATTGATCCACTGATTACTGGCCTCCTGGCTCTTCTGAGAACAAGATACTCCAATTTCCTCTGGTTATCTCCCATGCCTAGAATATTCTCCATCCTCATCTCTTCTTCCAGGCTTCCCTGCCTTCCTTGAAGTCTCATCTTAAACCCCGCCTTCTACAAAAAGCCTTCCCCAACTCTTCTTCATTCTAGTGCCTTCCATTTTTAACTTATTTCCAATTTTTCCTACTTATAGCTTGTTTGTACATAGTTGTTTGCTTGTTGTCTTCCCCATTAGATGGTAAACTCCTTGAGGGAAGAGAACAAACATTTTTTTTTGCTTCTTTTTGTATCCCCTGTGATCAGCACAGTGCCTGGCTCATAATAGGCACTTGATAAATGTTCATTGATTGTCTGACTAAGGTAGAGCTCTGCCTTAGATCCCTATACTTAATAAATAAATACATATATTGATAATTATATTTCAATATGATTGGTTTCCTCTGTTATTTTATTTTATGCATTTAAAAACATTATTCTGAGAACTCCATACACCAGCATGCTCAAAGGGTCCATGCCACAGAAAAAAAATGTGCAGATTTCTGGACTAGGGCATTCTTTTTTTTCATTCTTTTTCTTCCTCTTCCATTATATTACTCAGGAATCAGCCTATTGGTAATACTATCATAAGAGATTAAATAAGCCTTTGTGGGCAGTCATGGAATTTAATCATCATTCATAACAGTGATAGGAAAATGCCTTCAGAAATGTAACCATCTTACCAAAAAAAGAATATGTAAGGTGAGGACTGCCTGTGTTTCATACATAATCCTTTCCTTCCCTCCCCTCCCCAAGTTGCTAATCTCCATCCCTTAAATACCATCCTCAAACATCCATATGAGTTAGGTAGTTGCTATTATGATCCTTGAGTTAATTAGGGAATAGAAAAATTAAATGAGGCTGGTCAGTGGTATCTAAGGTCAAGCCTAAACTTTCACCCTCTTGCTGAATTCCTTCTTTATATTCCTACAATACAACAAACATTGTGTTGGGGATGAATCTGAGGGTTTTCTGGATAAAAAAGATATATATGTATTTTTTTCTCCTACTAGGTTAGCATCTGCCCAGAAAATAAAATATTATGCTTCATTTTCAATTGGTTTATTGTGATATTTGTCCTAGTTTCAGTTTTGGGAGTTTATTTTTCATTTTGATTGAAATAAGAGTGAGAACTTTATTAAATTTGTGTGTGTGCATGATTTAATGTTTATGGACCTTAGTTTCCCTTTTCTAAAAGTTGGGGGGAGTTGTACCCCTTACCTCAGTTGGCATAGTCTCAGATGAGGAGGTATTGGTGATTAGTAACAAGGTACACCCAGTTACCCATGTACAAAGTATGAGCATCCTTCTCTGATTGGGTAAGAATGGGTGGATACGCTTGGCTAAAGATTTGGTCATGCTTCTCAAGGTTTTAACTATATAAGCCCTGGAAACTTAAAAAAAATCTGTATACATTTTAGTCATTTTTAAATACATGGACAGGAGTAATTTCCCTGGGCAAACATCTAAGTGGAGTTGTCACAGTTTCTCCTCCTATGACATTCATGGAGAACAAGGCCCAAGTCAGCAATTCAAGACTTCAAAACTTCAAAGCAGTTGAAGAAAGAACTTTTCCATTCTTGAGTCTTTCCCTCCCCTTCCTTTTCTTTACCCCTTCCCACTCCACATCCCCCTACTGACTCTGATGTCTAACAGCAAAGATACCCACCCAGGAGAAATCCCTTCCAGCAGTTCAGAGTGTCAGTTTAAAAAAAAACAACGTAATAGTTTACTTTTCTCCAGTTACATGGAAAAACAGTTTTTAACATTGGTTTTTAAAACTTTGAGTTCCAAATTCTCTCCCTTTCTCCCTCCTCACCACCCTCATTGAGAAGGCAAGCTATTCAATATAGGTTATACATGCATAGTTATGCAAAACAAAAAAAAATAATAGTCATGTTGTGAAAGAAAACATAGCACCCCCCCCCAAACCCCAAAAACAAAACCCAAGAGAATCAGTTTTAAAGGGTTCAAGGTATAGTAGGAACACATCCTAAAGACAGATACAGCTTTAAGGAGTGTGACCCCTGGCAGAAGAGAAGAGAGCCAGCAGTAGCCTGGAGACTTTGAGACCTGGCAACTAATACTTGAACTCCAGAGAGGAGCAGAGCATAGGAGACTGGCTGAACAACCTGCTTAGCAGAGATATCATGCTCCGGGCTGGACTTGGTAAGAATACAAGAGAAAGGATTTTAAGAGGAATGTATTAGTGCGATCACATATCCTCTACACGTATGTCTCATTTACCGTTATACTCTAAGTTGGTATCCATCTTCCCATGGATTGACTATGCGTTTATTAGTGGGGGTGTGTACCGCCGCCTTTATGAAAGAGATGTTTCATCGGTATTGCTCTCACTCTATAACCACAACAACAATTTACATAGTACCTATGACGTGTACTGTCTTAAGTGCTTTACGAATATCATCTCATTTGTTCCTCACAACAACCCTGGGAGGGGCGGGGTGTTTTTACTATTCCTATTTTACAATTAAGGAAATTAAAGTTTTTGTGACTTGCCCAAGGTCACACACCTAGTAAGGATCTGAGGCTGGAATTTAATTCGAGTGGTTCCTGCCTCCCAGTCTAATGCTCTGAGGGCTAATTGTGATGACTGGTAGATTAACACGCTGGTAAGGGCTGGCAAATTGTACTCTTAAAGGTCACTAAGTCTTGTGGGTGGAGTTGGATCCATGTAAAAGTACTGTTATTTATCAGAGGATCTGTGTTAAAAATCCAGGCCTTGCCTCATCTCTAAAATATACAGGGAGCTGAGCCAAATAAATAGGAATACAAGCCATTCCCCAATTGAGATATGGTCAAAGGATATGAACAGGCAGTTTTCAGAGGAAGAAATTAAAGCTATCTACAGGCATATGAAAAAATGCTCTGGATCACTACTGATTAGAGAAATGCAAATCAAAACAACTCTTAGATACCACATCTCTCCTGTCAGATTGGCTAATATAACAAAACAGGAAAATGATAAATGCTGGAAAGGATGTGGGGAAATTGGAACATTGTTGCATTGCTAGTGGAGTTGTGAGCTGATCCAGCCATTTTGGAGAGCAGTTTGGAACTATGCCCAAAGGGCTATAAAAATGTTCATACCCTTTGACCCAGCAATACCACTTCTAGGGTTGTATCCCAAAGAAATCACACAAGTGGGAAAAGGACCCATATATACAAAAATATTTATAGCAGCTCTTTTTGTGGTAGCTAAGAATTGGAAATCAAAGGGATGCCCATCAATTGGGGAATGGCTGAACAAGCTGTGGTATATGAAGGTGATGGAATACTATTGTGCCATAAGAAATGGGGATGATGCAGACTTCATAACAACCTGGAAAAACCTACACGACATAATGCTGAGTGAGCGGAGCAGAGCCAGGAGAACGTTGTGCACAGCCACAGATATATGGATTCCATGAGGACCAACCCTGACATACTGCGCTTTTCTCAGCAACCTAAGGGGCAAGGACAATTCCAGGGGACTCATGATGGAGAATGCTATCATCATCCAGAGAAAGAACTGCGAAGTTTGAATACAGAGCAAGGCGCACTACATGCTCGCCTTTTTTGCTTCTTTTTTGTTTTTGTTTTTGGATTTTTTTTTTTTGGTTCTGTTTCTTCTTTCTCATGATTCATTCCATTGGTCAAATTCTTCTCCACGACTTGACTAGTGCATAAATTAATTCAATGCGAAGTTATACATGACAGTTATATGAGATTCCATGCCGTCTTGGGGAGGGAGGGGACAGGGAGGGGAGAAAAACTGGAACTCAAAACTATGTAGAACCGTGTGTGGTAAACTAAAAATAAATAAAGAAATAAAAAAAAAACATATCGGCTGAGGTTGTATTGACAGGCATAATAAATAAAACTGTTAGACAATGAAAAAAAAAATCCAGGCCTTGGGCAAGTCTCTTAACTCCAATGAAACAATAAGCAATAGGTAATAGCCTACATCATGCCAGATGCTATATTAAGTTCTGGGGATACAAAGAGAGACGGGAAATAGTTCCTGCCCTCAAGAAGCTTCCACTCTATTAGGGAAATCACATACGTACAAATATAGAAAATGACAAAACATATGCAATGTGATTTTTGAGGGGAGAATATTAGCAGCTTCAGTAATCAGTGATCATGAAAGACTTCTTCTAGAGGGTGACACATAAGATAAATCTTGAAGGATACTAAAGATTCTAAGAGGTGGAGAGGAGGAGAAAGAGCATTCTAGGCAACTGGGGCCAACTAGAACAAAGATATGAAGGCAGAAAATGGTGTCTTTTGGATCAGGAACAGTAAGAATGATGGTTTGACTAGACTGTAGAGTTGTATGTAGAACTGTGTCTGATCAGTCAAGAGTTGGACACATGGTAACTTGACTCCAACAAAATGATGTTATTTTGGTCTTCTTTGAGAAGGAACAACAGCAACCAACCAACCAGAATTGTATAAAGAGAAGCAGTATGCAGTAAGGCTAGAAAGATAGGTTAAGGCCAGGTTGTTAAGGACTTGAAATTCCAAACAGAAAAGATTTTATTTGACTCTAGATACAATCATGAGCACCTCCTCCAGTATTTATTGGGTAGGTAAGTGACGTGGTCAGAACTGTGCTTTTATGACCTCAATGTCCTCTAAAGAAATGAAGGCAGTAGCTTGAATTAAATAATCTCCAAAAGCCTTAAATAAACGATTCTATAATTCTACTACATGCTTCTGAATGCAATCAGTGTGTATATCTCTGTCTAAAATGAAAATATGTGTTGCTTATTAAAATGGGAATAACATGTCACGGAAAACCCTGGCCCACCAAATAGGAAATCAAAGCACTTTTATATTGTTAATTACCTATTTTTCTTAATGAAGCTTTTCTGTTAATTTTTCTCTTATAAGCCAAATCAAAATAGTGAATAAAATGCCTTGTCAAGAGACTTTCCCTGGTAGAAAGTGAATCATGAAGAGTCAGATGGAGATAATTTGTTTCTACTGAAGTAGAAACATGTCTGAATCATAAATTAAACCTGACAAATCTGTCATGAAATGTAAGTTTTAATAGAAGCATAATCTGAGCTTTCATGACTATGTCAAAATCAATAATGCATCATTAGCCAGTTTTTAGACTGGGTCATGTAATCCAGAATTGTGAAATTTAATACATTTTTAGTCCGTAAGTGGAATTTCAAAATGTAACTTTGGCAAGAAGTACTTTCTGACATTTTTTTTTTCTGTTTGCCTAGAGAAGGCGTATAAATCAACTTCCATTCCAGGACCACCAAGGCACTGAAATAATTATGTGGCCAAATTGAAACGTTGTTATATTTGGCAGTGTTTGAAATAAGTGGGCCATTTGTTGAGACTTGGAGACTGTGATTTTTGAAGTGGTGTTGGACCTTTCTGTGTAAACACATTACTTAAGGTAGCATATTTCATTTTAAAATTGTGGTGTTCCTTGTTATTTGCAATACATGAAGTCATCATTCTATAAAGTAAAAGTTCACATATTAAAAGGTGTTGCTGATATTTAAAAATAGGAGTTATATTCCCTTCCTTGGGCCATCAAACGATGCTGGGCCCAGCACCTCTCTTGACTCCACTGAAACCTGCACTAAATCTAACATAAAAGACATTCCAAATCTGACCTGCATATTTAACAATAGGTAGAAAATGAATTCTTTGATTAACAAATTCTAACTTCAGTGGTGATAATATATATGCTGAGTGTCTGTAGAACAGAGGGAAGCAATGGTTTTTTAAATTACTTTCCCAACTGGTTTCCTTTTATCCTTCAAGAAGATCTAGAAGTAAGATTAAAATGGAAAGAGAAATTGCTCAATTACCTCTTTGTAGAGATTTAATTTCATTTGCTTAGTTTGGTGGAAATAAAAAAAGAAAGCTTCAGAAGCTTGCTATATTTCTCCACCCCTTACTTACCTTTCCCCTTCTACTCAAAGGGGATAAGACAGATCCTGAGGGGGAAGCAAAAGGAAGGGAATGAAACCATGGAATAGCATTTATTGTAAGTGCCTACTAGGTACGTACCAGGCACTGATGTAATACAAAAGTGAGACAGTCTCTATGCTCAAGTGGTACCAGGAATGGTAGAGTTATAGGGCTGAGGCTTAGACTCTAGATTTTTGTTTTGTTATCAAGGTATTCTTGGAAGACAATGGAGGAATAATGTGTTAAGTGGGGGGGTAATATCCCATTAAATGTGGTTCTCCTGAAGTTGTATTTTTCACTCATCTTCAAGGGACACTGTGGCAGCTGGGAAGTAGGAGTTTGTTCTGAACCTAAGGAGCAGGACTGAAGATGGTATGAAGGAGTAAATGGGAGAGGGGAACTGAGAGAGTGGGAAATTTTGGAGGATCAGAACTGGGGGTATGCTTAGATTGTGATAAAGTGATCTTGAGTTTTGTGCTTAAATTGTATAGAATTGTGGTATGATAAGATATGAGCTTTGTAGGCATTTACTAGGCCAGGGGTGGGGAACCTGCAGCCTTGAGGCCACTTGTGGCCCTCTAGGTCCTCTAGTGCGGCCCTTTGAATCCAAACTTCACAGAACAAATCCCCTTAATAAAAGGATTTGTCTGGTAAAACTTGAACTCAGTCAAAAGGCCTTACCCCAAAACCTCCCCACCCCTGTTTATTAGAATTTAAGCTCCCTCAGGGCAGGAACTGTTTGGGGAAGGTGTTCGGGGGAGGATCAGGAGAGGAGGTGTCTTGGTATCCTGGGTATAAAATAATTTGCTTCAAATTTAGTAGCTTAAAAAATGTTTCTTGAATTGAATGAAATTTTTGCTTGGTTTGATTGGTAGAAGTCCTGGAAAGCCCAAAGTAATTAGCATTTTGCCTGGAGGGAATCTCTGGAAATTTTTAAAAAGAGGACGTATTTTTTTCCTCCAGTTCCAGGCCAGTTAGGAAAGTGACTAAATCCTCAAGGGAGGAGATAGTAGTTCTAATGTGAGACAATCCAAATCTTAATTGGTTTTATTACAAACAAGTAAAAACTTAGGTATTTATGTTAGTAACCTTTTTTTTAAATGTATGTGCCTCTAAAAAAAGTCTTTTATTTGACACTTAATTGTTGAGCAGATAGGTAGACAAAGACATAAATGTGGTTTTACTCCCCACCCCACCCCAACTTTTACTCACACCTCTTTTCTTTTGAAGAGTCTGATCTTTGTGCAGCTATGAATGTATCTTCAGAAATGGGCTTTTACACGCCAGTGAATTTTCCAGATAACTGAAGCTTGATTCCTTAAGAACAAAATTGCGTTTTGAATGTGTAATATGTTGTCTTCCCCCATTAGAATGTAAAATCTATGAGGGCCTAGGACTGTCTTTTCTTTTGGCTTGTATTCATATTTTCAGATTTAGCACAATGGCTGGCACATAGTAAGCGCTTAATAAATGTTTTTTGACTTACTAAGGAAAATCCTTCTAAAATGTATGATTATGCTTCTATCTAAAGCAGAGGATATTGACCGCAATTCAAGCTTTCCTTTATGCCTCGGGTCAATGTTAGGAGGATTATGATCTCTGAATCAAGGCCACCTATCTCGTATGTGGGTTTGTTTGTTTTTTGGGGGTGGGGGAGAGGGTCACTTTCCATTTTAGATAGGACTCCCCTTTTAATCTGGTATCACTGTTGTCTGTAGCCTGGAATAGCAGTTAACAGAACTTGTTAATATTAAGTGAAAATCGATCTTTGAGGCTTTGAGCCAGGGATTCTTTCTTTCTGGGACTCAAGTATGGTTTGGGGGAGATACCACTGGCAGCTATAACAGGGTCTCCCCTGCCCTGCCCCCCATTTTTGCTTATACCTTGATTGGATCACAGATTTAGAACTGGAAGTGACCTTAGAGGTCACTGAGTGTCTCCCCCCTCCACACTCCCCACCACAGCTACCCCCATTTTACAGATAAGTAACTGAGGCCTAAAGGTGTTGTGTTTCATGCTCAGAGACAAAGTTTACGCCTGAAGCATCATTTAAATCCAGGTTTTCCCATTCCTAGTCTAGTGCTCTGCCACCATGGAGCTATGTATCGGATTGTTGAGGCTGTTAGAAGTTTGACTCCTGGGTAAGAGCATTTCATTTCTAACCCGGAATAGTAATCTAATTCATTGAACGCGATCTGGCTGCTCTTAAATCAGCTGCTTGGAAAGAAGAGAAGATGTAGTCCCCATAGATTACAAAAGCATCATCTTTTCTCTTTTGCCCCTGAGACAATTCATTTGTTGCTTGTGAACCTATGTCTCAGGGGTAACAATAGGAACCAGGGCTGCTGCTGGGCCCGAGGGGCTGGAGGACTGGGTTTTGTCCCTCTCTGAACCTACAAAGTTCAGTCCTAAGGGAGCCAGCCTGACCTCCAAAGAGAGGGTTTAGGGTCTTTTGTTCTCTCTCTTGACCTCTGAATCCCTACTCCAGAGCCCTGGAAAACTGCTTAAAGATTAGGTTAGACTCATTTCCCCCCCAAAGCAAACCAGTACACTGCAGGTGCCTGAAAGAGGCAGATAATTTCTATATGCATGGAGTACCATAGGTAATATAGAGGATAGAATACTTAATTTGGAGTTGGGAAAACCTGAGTTCAAATCCTGCCCCTCAGGTCCTGTGTAGACTCTATGCAAGTTATTTAAACAGTCTCAGCCTCAATTTTCAGGTTTGCAAAATTGGCAGGCAGCTGGGTGGCTCAGTGGTTAGTGCTCTGGGCCTGGAGTCAGGAAGACTTGAGTTCAAATCCAGACTCAGACACTTAGTAACTTTGTGACCCTGGACAAGTCACATAACCTCAGTTTGCCTTAACCTGCCAGAGAAAGAAATGGCAAACTACTCCAGCATCTTTGCCAAGAAAACTCCAGGGACAGTAGGGGTCCATAGGATCACAGAGTCAGACCTGACTGAAATGACTCAACAGAAACAACACTGGGACCTGACATTGACCAGTATGGGGGTTTCAAGAGGCTCAAATGAAAGAATTTATATAACTCATTTTGCGAACTGTAACATTCCATAGAAATCTTATCAGCTTTTATTATTGTTACTAATACTAATATGATCAGAACTGTTTGCAGCAATAAGACTTTGGTTACCTTTTTATAGTGATTTAATAGACCTAGAACCTTTCTGTTCTCACGTTATCAGTAAATTCCCAAGAAGCAAAGAGCAGGTGTTTTCGAAATGTGCTTGCTGGGGGAAGATAATCACGATGTGGGAAAGTAGTCTGATGCGACTGACATTTCCACTTAAGTTTTGATGTGCAGATGTGCTCATTCTGGCTTCAGAATCTTCTTTTGAGATGCGGCATAGTCACATCACGGAGAAATATATTTATAAAGTCCTTGCATCACTTAAATCCGAGTAAGTTTGGGTGTATGGATGACAGATTCAAACTATAAATGGCTTGTTTTTACTCATCAAAATCACCTCCATTGTAGAAATGTAGGGCTTGGCTCATCCAGGCAATTTATCAAATCAGCATCAACTGGAGGCATGTTTTTAATGAGATGAGAAACAAAATTGAATGGAAGATTATAGAAGACGGTATACATATTGAGACATAGACATGTTATTTTTTTTTTAAGTCTTGTGTCATCCTTTTTGAAGACCAGATCATTCATATGGTTATAGGACTGTAAGTGGAAAAAGACCTCATGGACCAGTTAATCCAGTCCTCCCAATTTATTTTTCCCCTTAATTTATTTGTCCTTGGTCACTTGAGTATTAAGTGTCAGAGGAAGGATTTGAAGCCAGTTCCTCTGGTTCTAATACCATGCTGCTCCTGCTTAAATAAAACCTATTTATACTTTTGATTGTGTGGTGGTATATAGAGTGGATGGGTGATCAGATTTGAAGTCTGAGAGTCTTGAGTTTCAATCCCATATCCTACAGTCAAGTTGCATGTTTGGGCAAGGCATTTAAAGTGTCATTTCTTTAGGCAGCTCTTTCAAGAAGGTGAGGAGAGGTTAGGACTTATGTTGGTATAGCTTCCTTACCCGGGAGGGCATTGTACCAATGAAATCACAGGTCCATTATCTATTCCTAACCCTATGTTATCATTATGAAAGTCATTTTTTAAAGGCAATAGACTATCTTGACGATTCCTGCTGTTGCTACAAAGTGTCCCTAGCTCCCAACTTCACCTGGTAATATGTTATGCCAGAAGACCCACATTCCTACTTCTAGTATTCTCCAGCCTCCCTCCCGTCCTTTGCAATGTCAAAGTGAACAGGTGAAACTTTCTGGCTGTTTTAAGGGTGATGAGGGTGGGAGTGGAATGTGTCCATCTCAACCAAGGTCTTGCCAGTGCAGCAGTGTCCCTCAAAAGGTCAAAGATGGGAGGGAAAGGAAAGCTTCCTCTCATGGACATAGAGTACAGCACCTTGTGAATGTGGATCATGAGGTCTCAGATGGATCTCTGGTCACTAAATGTTGTCAAACTCCCTTCTACACACTCTTCAGCTGGGACTGCTCTCTCCAAAGTTGCCAGTGATCTCCTAGTTACCATGTCCAGTGGCCTTTTCCACATCTTCATTCTTCTTGACCTCTCTGAAGCCTTAGGCTTTGTTACTCACCTTCTCCTCCTTGATCCTCTCTAGTTTTTTGGGACGTTATTCTTTTCCGGTTCTCCTTCTACATATCTGACTGTTCCTTCTTGGTCTTCTTTGCTGGATCCTCTTCCAGATCGTGCCCTCTAACCATAGGTGTCCCTACATGTTCTTTTTCTTCTCTTCCCCCTCTATACTACTTTCCTTGGTGATCTTATTACCTCACAGGATTTAATTGCTATCTTTGCTGATCCTGCCCCAGCCTCCCTGCCAGGACCTCCAAGGTCCCATTTCCAACCCTCTTTCGGACATTTCCAATAGGATGTCCATTAGACATCTTAAACTCAACATGCCTCAAACAGAACTCATTATTTTTCCTTCTAAATATACTTCCCCCCCCCCAACATCTTTCCTATTTCTGAAGAGGGCAATGCCATACTCCTGTCCCTTAGGCTTAAAATCTAGGAATCATCATTATTCTCACACCCCATATCCAGGCTGTTGCCAAGACCTGCTTTTTTTTTTCACTTTTGCAACATCATAAGCCCCTCACTAAAATGGCCACCCGACTTGTGCAGGCGCTCATCATTTTGTGTCTGGGTCATAGCAATAACTTGTGGTGGATCTGCTAGTCCCAAGTCTTTCCCTTCATTCTCCATTCAGCCCCTAAAGTGATTTTCCTCTAAAGCAGGTGGGATTATGTCAACTCTCCCCAGGCACCACTCACTCAATAGATTCCAGTGGCTATCACTGCTAGGATCAAATACAAAATGCAGTCTGGCATTCAAAGTATTTTATAACCTAGCCCCCTGCTACTTTCCAGTCTTTTTGCACCTTACTCCAGTGACTCTGGCCTCCTGGCTGGTCCATTTACTAGACACTTCATCTCTTGAATTTTGGCATTTTTTCTTGCTGTCTCCCATTCCTGGAATGCTTTCCCTCTTCTTCTCTACTGACCTTTCTGACTTCCTTTAAGTACAAACTAAAATCCCTCTTTTAGCCTTCCCCAGCCCCTCTCAATCCCAGTGCCTTTCCTCTGTTATTTATTTCTCTACTTGTCCTGTATATAACTTGCTTTGCAGTAGTGTTTGACTCTTGCCTTCCTCATTAGATTGTAAACTTCTTGAAGGCAGGGACTATCTTTTGCCTCTTCTTGTACCCTCAATGCTTAGTATGATGTCCGGCCTACAGGAGGTGCTTAATAAAACATTGATGATTGGTTGACTTCTACGAAGACACCTCCCTGTTTTTAATGTGGGCAGCAATTGATTCCGTCATTTCCAAGGAGGTGAAGCTGATTAAGCATGTGACTTGTTTTGACCAGAAGTAGTAGCCTAACTTTCTGGAGTTTCTACCCTTGATTTTGTCCCTTCTGCCTTGTCTGTGGACTCCTCCTCTTATGTTGGGGCTCTCTTCCTACTTCTGTATTCCTCCCACTTTTCCTGGGTGAAGCTGGATTTTGAAAGCTCTTCTGTACCTAACTGCTGTTTTGCCTTCTGCTTGGAGAAGGAGGCAGCATTTTACTACGTTTGTTCCCACATTTTCTTCTTTCCTTGTGGCCTCTGAGCCTCAGTATCTTCCCACTTTCTGTAGCTTCACCTCTTTTTCTCAGGATGTACCACGGAACAGTCCAACTATGAAAGGTAATCTGGTGCCATCTTTTTTGTACTAATAATTTGCGTGACTTGTATTACAGATTGTATTTTTATTACCTAGAGCTCTGATAAATTTGTATGTCCTTGAGTCTTAAGTATTCCCCTGATGTTTGGTTTCTCAGTTTATACTGAGATTAGTATGCTCATTTCTAATCAGCTTTCTTTACGTAGGTGAAATGTGATTTTTGTACGTTTTCCCCCTATTTTGCCCCTCTTCTCCCCATAAACCTTTTGTTATGGCAAAGGACAGGCAGAGGAAATTTTTTGATATTTTATTTTAGTAAGTATTTGAACCTATTTTAACCAGAGGTTTTTGAGCAGAAATCTAAACCAGTTTTATGGTGGATTCATTTTGCAGTGAAAAAGAGATTTTTATACTACTTAAGGGTAGATAATGTTGGCTCTCCCTTTCATTGAATTGCGCTAAATTGTTCATACATTTCCAACATAAAGCTGAATATAAATTAAAGTATTATCTGATTTAACGCTTTATAAAATTTTAGAATCTTGAAGAAGGAGCTTTAAGTTATGGGGTATGGGTGCCTTCAGTCCTTGGCTTAATTTCACCCTAATCTCAGGGCAAGTATCATTCTCTTTATACTGGTGCTTGTGGAAATGCAACTGGGCCTTGAAGCAATATCCTAAAAGGCCATAAAACGAGTAGGCCTTTTTTGCCTGAAATAAAATAATGCATTTTTTTCATTGATCTGTAAGTTCTGTAAGTAGCCTGGAATCACAAAGACACTATTTTCCTGAGTTCAAATCTGGAATCTGACACTTTTGTGACCCTGGGCAAGTCACTTAACCCTATTTGCCTCAGTTTCTCTTTGTGTAAATAAGCTGGAGAAGGAAATGGCAAACCCACTCCAGTATCTGCCAAGAAAACCCCAGATGGAGTCATGAAGAGAATGGGACTCTACTGAAAAAACAACTTAACAACAAAGTTGAAAATAAGGGAAAGGGTTTTGTGAAGAACTTTTCAAGTAATTCAAGATCTTTAGTAAATAAGTGTTTTTATTCATTTTTAAAGGTTATATTTTCTTTAGAAAAAATTAAACTGAAAAATTAGTCTTTGACTTATTTAAAAAATGTCCATGCCAGATTTAAGTAATCTTATTCTCCCCCTTCCCTTCTGGGCAAGTTTCTTTCAAAGCTTCTTGGATTTAGGCCTTTGTTTTATTTAAAAATTCCTTCTAAGAAGATCCTGTGTGTGAGGTAAATAAATGAAATGTGAAGACTTCACAGGGGAGGATGTGTATAATATTAGATTTATAGATGTCACCTCAGTTGTAATCATTAACTAAGGGAATGGGAATTGGAGTTTTCGTGCCTCAATTTCCCGGTTCTTTGTCTAGCTTTCATGCTCAGATTGTAAGCCCACCTCCCAGCCAATGGTGAGAAGGGTCAGAGGTGGGTGGGAATTCTTCTGTGTTAGGTATAATTATGGGTGCCTTGCCCCTTGTAAAGTGCCTCCCTTGCTGGATTCGTTCTAGTTGGGGATGCCCAAGTCTCGAGAATTGAATAAAATTTATTTCTGTTCCCACCCTGAGATGGCTCCTTATCATAAATTTAATTGGTGAGGATCTTTCATCCCACACATCCTGTAACTTCCATTGTTATGTTATTAACATAATGTAACTAGCTACTGTTTCTTTAGTGTTTTTAATAAGATGTAGATTTTTCCCTTGCCTTGGTTGGTTGTGACTTCTGTGAAAAATAAGTTTTCTTTTCTTGTGCTGTTCTCCAAGGAGAGCCATTTCCCAGATTAAATGTTCCCTTTTACTTTGTGGTGAGGAAAAAGATAGTTGCATAAACTTTTCAAAGACCCTGAGGCAGCCTCATTCAACTCTTAATTGAAGGAGGGGGTGAGGGAGGAATGAGGAAAACAGATTTTGCATATTTTCTAAAAATTTTCTTTGAAGTTCATGATATTTAAGAAGATGAAATTGTTTTATTGCATTTTTCCAAATTAGTCCTTGTGCAGAAGAAAGGCCATGAAGTTTCTACATCAGCTACACAAAGTCCATTTGGTCACTAGGACCAGCTTTGTACTTTGGCATTCCTATGTTATAGGAAAGTTGATGATAATCTACTGGGGGAGAATTTGATCATCAGGCAGGGTGCAAAGTCATTTTCACTGGACTTTGCCTTATTTTTCTCTTATGTCATTGAAGTTACCTAGATGCTGAAATCAGCCTGGGGCTATATCTATATGTATGTATATATGTATGTATATACACACATATACATACATATACATACACACACATCTGGAAAACTTTACCCAGTTGTTTTTTTTTTAATAAACTTTGAAAAAATCTATTTTCATTGATAATTTTTGTTTCAACATTCATTTCTAAATACATGTATCTCTCCATTCTAGTCCCCATCGAATATATATACATATATATCTCTGTAGAGGGTTAAGAGAGATACCAGAGATACAGGAACCCCGCATGCCATCATCTCGAATGTTTTAAAAGAAAAACTGGTAATTTAGCAAAACCGACTTTGGGGGCAGTATTACCTCACCTTTGCAAAGAACGGGGAGGGGAGAAGTACATCATTTCCTCAACTCTAATCTGGAGCCAGGGTAGGTGGTGCAGCACCTAACCTGGAGTCTGGAAGACCCTAATTGTATGACCCTGGGCAAGCCACTTCACCATGTTTGCAATAGCTTCCTCATCTATAAAAGGGGCGTGATAGGTTAGCTTACCTGGAAGGGTAACAGTTATATTGAGCCTATAATTGTAAAGTGCTTAGAAAAGTGCCTGGGACATACATAGTAAGCTCTTTATAAATGTTAACCATTATTATTACAATTAGGGGTTTTTTGGTGGTTGAGTTAATTCTCTGCTTATTGTTTAATCAACCTTAGTTTATGTAAGTCTTCCCAGGCTTTTGAAATCCTCAGAATCATCATTTTCTTCCAGTACAATAATCCATTATTTTCATGAGCCATAATTTATTTAGGTATTGTACCCATATGATGGGCAATTCATTTCTAGCTGGGTTTTTTTTTTGCCACCCCATAAGTTGTGCTTATGAATGAATATTTTGATTGTCTATATAATGTCTTTCCTTTCCTTTGTCCGTCAATGAAAAAAACATTAAAATCTTAAAGTGCTAACAGTAGTGGTTCCTGTATCACTTGAAGAAACACTTGGTTTTTTACTTTTACTCCTAGTTAGCAAGAATAATTATTTGAAGTGGGGAGGTATCAGGTGGAATAGTTCTTCTCTCCTCCCTTCCCCCACTTCAATCTCTTTAACCCCTAGGCTGTAGCCTGGAAGTGTGTTTCTCCTTTTCCTATGGATCCTTTCATTTCCTTCCAACCTTCACAAATACCGACGTTGATAATTGAAGTTTTGCTTAGAAAATACACAGCCATCTTTCTTTCAACACTGAACATAGGTGGTACAGATTTCAGTCCTAGAAAATGGTTTGATGAGCTTCTGTAGCAAAAAAAAAATAATCATCTCAGGGGCCCACTGTTCCTTGGATGATTCTCATTGACCTTCGCTAGCTAGATTGGTCCTTAGGTGGCAGACAGCATCAGGTAACTAGCTCGGTAGGCCATGCTTTTAAGAACCCAGGATTTGCCTCCATTACATATTGAGGTATCTTAAGATGAGACTTGAGTGGAATAGTTTACTGATCGGATAAATTGATTTAATTAACATTGTAGAAATAAAGTATCTTGTAATGCCAGTCATGGCAAGAGAGAGTGTGGGTGAAAGTGCTGAACTGTGATTAAAGTTATGGTTAAAATTCACTTTAATACTCTGTCATGAAGCTTTATTAGCAGCAAATTATAGCATCCATATTTTATGTGGTAGAAGTCATCCATCTGTTACCTGCTCAGGAGACTATCATAATCATCGTTGGAATTATTATCGCATCAAACCTGATAAATCCAGGATGTGCATTTGTGCAATATATCAATTGTTTTCCTCTTCTTCCAAGCTCTCAGTTTCTTAAAAACCTCCCTGGAGCAAACTAGGAATCAGAGTGATTAATTTAATCAGAATGATTATAGGAATATTAGGAGGCATCCATCTAAATATTTTTGCATATGCCCCCGTGGCTGAGCTGGAGCATATTTGATGTATATTCTCCCTGAGATCAATATGCAGAATTTGTATGCTGTTCATATTCTAGAAATCATCCCGTCCACTGAGGAAAACTGGAGGCGAGTTTAATGAATATAGCCATCTACCCACTTCCTACTAGCTCATCCTTGTTGTACCAACTTCCTAAATTGACAATGTCCTAACTCCACAGTTGTGGGTATCCTTGTTCCTTTTAGATGGCTACTTTAAAGTGTAAAATTCTGGCAGATTACAATAGCATGGAAGCAATCAGTTTCCCTTAAGTGCCTTATCTAAATGGTCTTAAGTCTTCCAGTCACGAGGGGCCTTCCAATTCTGACCTTGTGACTTTGACTATAATACGATAATATACCTTTTTATCTGTACCTGCAGTCCTGGAGCAAAGAACTCCTCCCAAAGCCTCCTAATTAAATTTAGTAGACTCCTAGACCAGCCCTCTCTTTCTCTCTTCCTTTCTCAACTGCTGTATTCTTTTGGAGTGGACTCCATCATGCCCCACCCTCCACCCACAACTCCACCCCACCCCTTTTCAGCCTCCTTTTTTGTGTTCTCTTTTAGATTCTAAGCTCCCAGAGATAGGAGCAGGAACTGTTTTTTTTTTCCCCCTGTATTTATATATCTCCTGGCTTTATTTATTGAGGGAAATTAACTCTCCTTTACAAAGAAATTTCAGCTCAGATGAAAGAGTTGTTTGTTTTTTTTTTAATGGCACCTCCAGTTTTTTTTTTTTCCCTCTTATATGAATAGTCCTAGACCTAAAGTTCTGAGGAACTAAAAGGGACCTTAGAACTCATCTAGTCCATTTACTTTATTTTACAAATGAGGAAACTGAGGACCAAGGCCAACTTGGCTGAATCTAGTGCAGCTAAAACTCTTCATGTTATTTGTACCTTTTTTTTTTTAAACCACTATAGACATCCATTATGAGGCATAATTCTAGTAGTATCCGCCCCTGGGTAGCACAGTGGATTGAACGGTATACCTAGAATCTTGAGAGGTCTTCGATCTGAATGCTGCCTTTGACGCTTAATCCCGTGGCCCCTCGACCATTTGAACCTCACTTTTTGTATCAAATATCTGTAAAATTGGGATGACATCTAGTTCTCATTGTCCCGAGGATCACCTGAGATAATATACATCAAGCTGTGATTAATTCAGGTTTCCTAATGTCTTGCCTAGTTTCTTTATGTTAATTTCATTTAAATGTAAATATGATTTAAATGTATGAATTTCATTTAAAAGTATATTTCACTACTTCCGAAGGTTTTTAGAATAGTCCGGCAGTCCCTCCCCATACCCAACTCTTACTAAGATAGTAATCTTTAGTGTCAGTGTAATTGAAATAGATTTTAGGTGGACTCCAAGAAATTTTTCTTAAGGCTATTACTTGAGGAAAAATGATCCTTTTTGAGTTTTTGACTTTAGAGAAACTAAATGGGAGGGGGAAAAATTTCAATCTGATAAAGGCAATTAGAAATTAGACATTGAATCACATTTTACTGGTCCCTAAGAAATTTTTGGTTCTGCATTTATGGACCATAAAATATACTTTTATCCTCTTATGGATCCAATAGTAACATTGTTAATAGTAGTCATTGCTTCTGTCAAATTGTCACTAATCAGTAGTCAGGGGCTTGCTTGCTTAGAGAAGAAGAGCTTATATAAATGATAGAATTTTAGAACCTTTCATTTAGGAAGAGATTATTTGGCCATGAAAATTCAAAGCTTTATTTTTCATTTGTGAGGGAAGCCTTGTTTCTGCTTAGGAACTTTATCCAATCTTTATTTTCCGCCTCTTAGAAGAAGAAAGCTTAGGCTCCCCTACATCCTGGCTTCTAATGAGCCATGAATCAATCAGTCAAAACATTTATTAAGGAGCCTACTATATGCCAGGCATTGTGCTTAGCTCTGGGGGATAAAAAAAAGACAAAAAACAGTCCCTGTCCTCCAGGAGCTTACAATCTAATGGGGAGGACAACATGGAAACAAATGTGGACTAAGTAAGCTTTGAATAGGATAAATAGGAAATAATTCACTGATGGAAGGCACTACTATTAAGAGGGGTTGAGAAAGACTTCTATAGAAAGTGGGGTTTTTTAGAAATGAGGCCTTTATCAGAGATACTAGTTGCAAAGATTTTCTCCCAATTTTCTGCTTCCCTCCTAATTTTTGTTGCATTGGCTTTTTTTGTACAAAAACATTTCAATTTGACATAATCAAAATTATCCATTTTGCATTTTGTAATTGCTCTCTATCTCTTGTTGGGTCATGAATTCTTTACTTTTCCATAAATCTGATAAGTAAACTATTCCTTGCTTTCCCAAATTACTTATAGTATCAGATTTTACTCCTAAATCATGAACCCATTTTGACTTTATTTTGGTATATGGTGTAAGATGTTGGTCTATGCCCAGTTTCTGCCCTACCATTTCCAATTTTCCCAACAGTTTTTGTGAAATAGTGAAATATTAGCCCAGAAGCTGGCCTCTTTGGGTTTATCAAAGAGTAGATTGCTAAACTTGTTGATTTCTCCTACTTGTGTACCTATCCTATCCACACCCCTGTTTCTTAACCAGTACCAGGCAGTTTTGATGACTGCTGCTCTGTAGTACAGTTTAATATCTGGTATGGCTAGGCCACCTTCTCTAGCATTTCTTTTCATTAATACCCTAGCTATTCTAGACCTCTTGTTTTTCCAGATGAATTTTGTTATTATTTTGTCCAGCTCAGTAAAATAATTTTTTGGTAGTTCAATTGGTATGGCACTGAATAGATAGATTAATTTAGTTAAAATTGTCATTTTTATTATATTAGCTCAGCCTAACCATGAGCAACTGATATTTTTCCATTTATTTAGATCTGATTTTATTCGCGTGAAAAATGTGTCATAGTTATGTTCATATAGGCCCTGGGTTTGTCTTGGCAAATAGACTCCCAAATATTTTATAGTGTCTACAGTAACTTTGAATGGAATTTCTCTTTCTATCTCTTGCTGTTGGGCTTTGTCAGTAATGTATAGGAATGCTGAGGATTTATGTGGGTTTATTTTATATCCTGCAACTTTGCTAAAGTTGTTTATTATTTCAAGTAGTTTTTTACTTGATTCTCTAGGATTCTCTAAATAAATCATCATATCATCTGCAAAAAGTGATAATTTAGTTTCTTCTTTTCCTATTCTAATTCCTTCAATTTCTTTTTCTTCTCTTATTGCTACAGCTAATGTTTCTAGTACCAAATTGAATAATAGGGGTGATACAGGGTATACAGGGAACTGAGCCAAATATATAAGAATACAAGCCATTCCCCAATTGAGAAAGGGTCAAAGGATATGAACAGGCAGTTTTCAGAGGAAGAAATTAAAGCTATCTATAGGCATATGAAAAAATGCTCTGGATCACTACTGATTAGAGAAATGCAAATCAAAACAACTCTTAGATACCACATCTCTCCTGTCAGATTGGCTAAAACAACAAAACAGGAAAATGATAAATGCTGGAAAGGATGTGGGGAAATTGGAACATTGTTACATTGCTGGTGGAGTTGTGAGCTGATCCAGCCATTTTGGAGAGCAATTTGGAACTATGCCCAAAAGGCTATAAAAATGTTCATACCCTTTGACCCAGCAATACCACTTCTGGGGTTGTATCCCAAAGAAATCACACAAGCGGGAAAAGGACCCATATGTACAAGGATGTTTATAGCGGCTCTTTTTGTGGTAGCCAAGAATTGGAAATCAAAGGGATGCCCATCAATTGAGGAATGGCTGAACAAGCTGTGGTATGTGAAGGTAATGGAATACTATTGTGCCGTAAGAAATGGGGATGATACAGACTTCGTAACAACCTGGAAAAACCTACACGACATAATGCTGAGTGGGTGGAGCAGAGCCAGGAGAACATTGTACACAACCACAGATATATGGATTCTGTGAGGACGAACCCTGACATACTTCGCTCTTCTCAGCAATGTAAGGTGCAAGGACAACTCCAGGGGACTCGCGATGGAGAATGCTATCTTCATCCAGAGAAAGAACTGTGAAGTTTGAATGCAGATTGAGGCACACTTCATGCTCGCCTTTTTTCTTCTCTTTTGTTTTTGTTTTTGGGTTTTTTTTTTTTTGGTTCTGTCTCTTCTTTCTCATGATTCATTCCATTGGTCACAATTCTTCTCCACAACTTGACTAGTGTATAAATTAATTCAATACGAAGTTATACATGGTAGTTATATAATGCTGTCTTGGGGAGGGAGCGGGGAGGGAGGGGAGAAAATCTGGAACTCAAAATTATGTAGAACCGTGTGTTGTAAACTAAAAATAAAAAAAAAAAATTAAAAAATAAAAGAAAATGGGGTTTTAAGTGGGAGGAAGCCTGGGGCGGTCAGTAGGAGGCATATTTATTCTGTTCAAATCTCTTCCTGCCGTCATTTGTGGTTTTCTTAGCAAAGATCTTGGAATGGTTTTCAATTTCCTTCTCCAGATCATTTTTCAGGTATGGAAACTGAGTCAAATGTTTGGAGGCCAGAATTGGAACTTAGGTCTTCCAGATTCCAGGCCCTGCAATATCCATCGTGCCACCTAGCTGCCCATAAATAATACTTTGATTTAAAGATGTTAGGTGGGATGTTTTTTTTTAAGAGGGAAGGCAGGGCAATTGGGGTTAAGTGACTTGCACAAGGTCACACAGCTAGAAAGTGTATCTGGTGTCTGAGGCCAAATTTGAACTCGGGTCCTCCTGACTTCAGGGCCAGTGCTCTACTCACTGCGCCACCTAACTGCCCCTGACCCATTTTCTTAATGAAGAATGAGAAACTTCTATGGAATGGTTATTTAAGGGGCACCTGGAAAAAACTCCCTGCCTCCAACCCCATTAGAAAAAAATGAATCCCACACATTCATTGCATTCATATGGGTTAAACTCTTGTAAATGTGAGTTACTTGAGCTATATTTATTGAGTTGCATAGTGTGTTAGGAAGGGGAGGTTTTAATTTGGAGGTTTAATCTGCACTTAACATTCTGGTAGGTCAGACTTTGAACTGGAGAGAAATATACAGCCAAAGCAGTTCTTTAAAAGGCCATGCTACTCCAGAAGTCTTGACTTGACGGTTGATGCATAGAATAGGAGCTAGACATACGTTTTAATACATTGCCAATATAGAAATATGTTTTGCTTGATTACACTGTTTTAAATGAGCCTTTTTTCTGTTGGGAGTAGAGATGAGTTAGTCATATTGATGCCAAAAAGAAATTAATGTCAATAAAGGCTTTTTTAAAAAATGCTCATCATATGCATATAAAAAAAGGTTCTGAAACACAAACTGAACAGCGTTGCTACTAAAACCCTTCTTAGTTATTCTCAAAAATGTACCTAGACATAATAGACTATGCAGTTTTGGGGTACATTCTGTTTCTAAATGTTCATCTTTTTAAACAATCCAAATACTATTTTGATTACTTCTTTTATAATTTGAGAAGTGGTATTTCCATCATTTCTTTTTTTCATTCACTCCCTTCAGCTCCTCTAGGCCTCATAGTCTTCCAAATTAATTTTATTCTGCAGAGTTTCATGAATATGTGTTTCTGAAATGTAAATACTAAGATGAGAACCAGTCTCTTTTTTTGGATTAAATTTTTTTTCATTTTTTTAAAGCGTGGAAAAAACTCATTTGAAACATTCTACTTTCTGTATGAAAGACAACAGTTTGCATTTTATCTTGTACAAAAAAATGGTTCTCATCAAATTTTTGTCTGGCTTTTATGTTACTTACTGATGAAGAACTTTTTATAACTTTCCCACTTTGTAGACAAAGAACCCATTTTCCTAATGGTGGTTTTCCTCTTTCAAGAAAGAAAAGGGTTAAAGATTTTCCAAAACAATTATAAATGTTTAAGTAAGAAATTCCTTTTGTTTTTGTTTTTTGAATAGTGAATTTTGAAGCATATAATTCAGTTGACTTGGATGATAGTAGGAAGGTAGCATGGGATAGCGGGTTCCAGACTGGATTTGGACACAGGACAGTTCAAAAGCCTGCTTTGCCACTTATGGCCACAGACCAGTTACTTTTCAACTCTTTGGGGTCTCTCTAAACTACCTGAGCTCCTTGTCAGCTCCAAATCTCTAATTCTTTATGTAATTTATTTACAGAAGCAGAGGTTGAGATAGGAACAGTCCATATGTAAGATTATCTTCCCTTTCCCTGGGTGATCTCTGAAGCCCTGTTGTACTTACTAGTAGCCAACTAGAACAGAATCAAGTATTTTGGGGTGGGGGAATGTCTTGGAATAATATTTTCCTTTCTCATATAACCTTGAGTGGTGCAGTGGATAGAGTGCTGGACCTGGATTAAGGAAAACTCATCTAATTAAATTCAAATCTGACCTCACACTGGTCACACTATCTATGTGACCCTGGGCCAGTCACTTAACCCTGTTTGCCTCAGTTGCCTTATCTGTAAAATGAGCTGGATAAGTAAATGGCAAACCACTCCAGTATCTTTGCCAAGAAAACCACAAATAGGGTCACAAAGAGTCAGACCAGACAGGAACAAATGAGCCACAACAGTAACATAATCTTCAGACTGCCCATCTTCCCCCCGCCCCCCGCTTGTCTCTCCACGAGATTAATTTTTGTTTCCATTTCTGAATTCTTGCTTTTTAGAGTTGCCTGAAGCATGATAGATTTTATTCTATCGCCTCATTTATTATTAAATTGTTAGGCTTAGTTTTCCTGTGTTTTCTATTCTCTTTTTTTTGGAGATTTAATCCATTTACTTTTAGGATTGTACATTCTTCCACCAAATACATATGGTACATATTATATATACATACTGTCCCAAATATCTATATGTATACCTGTTTGATCTTCTCTTTTAAGTCAGCACTTGATATCTCTTTTAAGTTTGTTTTGTTCACATTAATCTTCCTCATTTTCCCCTTGGTCCTACTATTATAGGGAAGTACCCTGCCCATTCCTAAGTTTCTTGAGGTTACTTTTTATTTTCTTATGCTTTACCTCTTTCTTTTCCAATTTGTGTAGAAGTTAGGAAAGAGAACCAGATCTTTAACCGGTTTACCTAATCATTCCCATATCTCTTTGTATCTCATATATTCTTTTATTTTCAGTGACATTAATTTCTAATCCCCCTTTCCCATGAAATGTTTTCATTTTTCCTCTTTTCTTTTTCTCTTTCCTTCCATTATAGGAGTCTCTAGATTTTATTTTCAGGAATTTTAATTGTCTTCGGAACCAGTGGATTGTAGGAAGTGCATGAAATATTCTGTGATTGTCTTTTCTCTCATTTCTTTTCCCTTATTATGCCACCTCCTTTTGAACCTGTGATCTTTACTGGTAGCAAAAATAATGTTATTATACATATATTGTTTCCTGGTTTTTAGCATTGGGTTAAACTTTTAAAAGTTTGGGAGAACTTTCTATTTTCTCCATCTCTGCTGTTTGCTTCCAGTATTTTTGGGCAGTTCCATGTGATTTAAAAAAAAAACCCACTAGGTTTTCTTTTATGGGATTTTTCTTCTAAAAAGATATATAGTCCTTAGATCTTCATTGCATTTTATTCTCAGGTTCCATATTCTGCTTTTTTAGAGCTCTCCTGTTTTCTCTTCCATTTATCTACATTTTCCATTTTTGTTTCCCTCAGATAACCTATTCTTAGAGAGTGTCTTTGGTCTTTTGTATTCTTTCTTCTCTGGGTAGACTTTGCATTTTTTAAGAGCTTGAATGATGATGAGCTTGAAGGATGAACCTTTGTTTTTCTTTGGCATTTTTACTTAATTTCTAATTAAGAAATAATTCGTGAATTTTTAATGACTGGGCTACTTTAGTAGGGAACTGGCTTTTACCTTTCTTTGTATCCTCGATGCTTAGTATGATGCTGGGCAAATAGTGGACTGCTTAATAAATGTTTACAGACTCACTCAGCTGTTTTTTCTTGGTTCTCAAAGTTCCATTTTTTATTTCAAGGGAACTTGTCACATTTTCACCTTCCTCATGGGATTTTCACCAGCTTTTCTGTGTTGTGTAGTACCTGTCTACCAAGATTGCTTTTTACTTTGAATGTTCATTTGTTACTTCCTATCAACTTTGGTTTCTTTTAGTAGCTATACTGATTTCTCTACATTGGCCCTGTTGAAAAGATACTTCTTAGCACCAAAATCCTTCATACCCTGATGATACAGTGCTACTATGACTCTGTTCTTTCAAACTCCCCAGGACTAGAGGTCTGTCACCGCTATCTCTACTTGACTTCATGTTTCTTCCTCTCATCATTTTGGGCCACTTTAGAGTGTGAGGAGAGATTCAGGAACATTTTTCCTTACACCTGGAATAGTGTTTTTTTTTCTTTTATGTTCTTCTATTTTCATGATAATTAATTCGTATCCCTGCCTTTTCCATGAGTATATTTTGGAATACTTAAGGGCACTGACCAATGTGTATCTTGCTAGGATATCTCTATAATTAGCACTGTAGCATTTCAAGTAAATATCCAGCATTTATGGTTGTTAGAGCAAGACATTTGGATTGATAAAACATATACTAGTCTATAATTAAAACAGGAAAAGAAATTTAATTTGCAGAAACAGAAGGCATTCACACTCAGAATTCGGATTAATTGGTCTAGGGTGGCTGGTGGGATCTGAAGAACAACCTTTCCTTAACTCAATCCTTGCATCTGGGGGCCTGTTGCTTGAAGGAACATAGCCTTCTAGGCTGATTTCAGAGTACAGTATAGAAATGATGTCATGTCACCAGGTACTTTGACTTTGGGGCATTGACAATTCCCTCTCCATTACCTCATCTGGGAAGGAAGATCTTGGCTAATGAAGTTCTTTTTTTTGGTCCCCTGGGCTGGGTGGGTCAATCTCAAAACAGTTATTTGCTGTTAGTTATTGTTTTCCTGTAGCATCTTCCAAGTTCACTGTAAGGTTTGTCAAATTGAAACAAGTATTTTCTTTATTTCATATTAAGTGGGGAAAATTTAAAAATAAAAAACAGACCAGTTAATCCTACTTATCTGGCCTGCACTGAGCAATGGGAAAGAAATAGAATTCTATACTTTTTGGGGAAATGAGATTAGATGATTTCACAGGTTTGTCATAGCCTGTTTTTTTTTTTGACTTAACAAGTTTATCGAATCCTTCAAAGAAACAGGTAAAACTGAGAGAATAAACTAATGTAATTCAGAATTAAATTCTGTCTATGAGGTTGGGATTGTGGAGAGGAAGGGGGGGTCAGTATTTAGTCTTTAGTAGCCGTGTGGTAGTTGAAGGAGTGGAGATAGTGAGATGAGGTGAATAAAGCAAGAGATTCTAGATTGGATGTATACTCAGAAACAGGTAGAGAAAAAAGACAAGCTTTATTGCTTGAGTTGACCCTCCTTACATGAAATCCTTTACAAAAGCTATCCCAGGCTCACAGTAACCTGGGTCCAAATAAGGGATGTGTTGGTAAATACTTAATAAACAGGCTCTTTGAAAAATAGCAGGACACATTTTTCAGTCTGCATGATTAACAATCTTCTCCATCACTTTCTTAGGTCTAGACAAATAAATCAAGCCCCATTTGTTGATTTCTGAGGCTCCTGCTGAAATTGCCTTGTTAAGCTGACTTCAGCACACTTCTGGTTCAAATTCGCTCCAAGAATGTCTGGTTACTTTTATTCAACAACCAAAGCAGACCAATTCAAAGTGAAGTAATTGAACGAAATTCATTGAACAGTTTCCCTATAATAATAGCTAGCTTTAATGTGTGCAGAGTGTTTTATATATTATTAGAGCACAACAGCTCCGTGAAGTTGGTGCTATTATGACCCCATTTTAAAGATAAGAATACTGAGGCCAAGAGAGTATAAGTGATTAGCCCAGGGTCGATTAGGTAGAATGTGAGGCAGAATTTGAGTAGACTTTCTGACTGGCAGGTCCACTACTCCATTCCCTGTTTCACCTAGTTGCCACACAGGGAGAAAGGGTGCTCCCACCCCCATCTATAAATACAAAAATCATTTGGGTAAGAGACATGGTTGATGAACACATGTAGAAAACACTAGGGGTCAGGGCACAATGGTTTATCACCTCCCCCCACCCTTTGCTAAATGTCAAAGTGCTCTCACCCCGAGGATAATTTTTGACTTCTCCTTTATGCTATGAGGATCCATTTTAGGATCCCAAGCTTTTATCTGATTTAGGTTAGGAAGTTTTTGTGGGGATCCTGTGCCCATTTCAAGAGCTGTTGCCATAGATGCCCTATAAAGTATGTTTCTTAAGTAGAACAGCATTTTTTTCTGCCCCTGCCCAAACCTTGCAAATGTTTGTATGAAAGCACAAACGCTCAATTAAAGTAAAAAGTAAACTAAAGTAAAATTAGATTAAAATTTGTTTTTCAATTAAAGTTAAAATTAAAGGTAAAAGCCTGTGTCTTTTAGATTTGATTGTCTAAGTGTGGCAGCAATTGGCTTCCACTATCTTTGGATGCAAGTGGTACATTTAAGGCTATTGTTAAAGACTTCCATTATTAATATTATCCTTTATTGATTTGTATAGCCATTGTTATTCGGTCCCTTCCATTCTGTCTCTTTTGGACTCTTCCTGACCCCATTTGGGGGGTTTGCTTGGCAAAGGCACTGGAGTGAGTGGTTTGCCGGTTCCTTCTCCAGCTTTTTTTACAGATGAAGAAACTGAGGCAAACGGGGTTAAGTGACTTGTCCAGGGTTGCACAGCTAGTAAGTGTCTGAGGCCAGATTTGAACTCAGGAAGAGGAGTCTTCCTGACTCCAAGCCAGGTACTCCATACAAGGTGCCACCTAGCTGCATCCTGTATAACCATACAAGTTTAAAATTTTCAACTCAAGGACTTCTAAAATACATCACCTTTCCAAAGGGAGGGAGGTCCATTGTGGTGTCTTGAAGTGAATAACAGATTTGACTCAAGCCTTTGGCTTTGGCAAGGACTTTCAAGACTTTCAAAGGTCACAAGATGACTTGTTTCCTTGTATGTAAATCGGAGACACTCACATTTGCTTTACCCTGCTTCTCAAGGTTGTTTTTGAGTGTGAGGCTATGCATATAAAGTACAAAGTGACATATGAATGTCTGATTATTAGTGCTTATAGCTACCAGGGCATGCACCCGAAAATACCAAGCACAAGAAAGTGATTAATACTGAATGTGACTTAAAGTCTAGGAGAGAGCAGAGTGAGTTTACTTTAAAAGACTGAAGTTATGTTTAGAGTAGTTTCTGTGCAGCAGAAGACAAGGAATTATTTTTAGTTAAGTTGCACATTAAGTGACTTCACCTTTTTATGGTTGAGTGCTTTGGGAATCATCAGAGATGACTCTCCTAGATGCAGCTGCACTGGGGAATAGATAGGTACACACCTTACAGTTACCTCATTTCTTTGGTGTGAGTCTTGGATGAGTTATCTTTGCCTCTTTATGTCAAGACCCCCAGGTATTAGATTTAGCAAAGCATTTGGAAACCATTGCCCAACCATCCAAATTAGAATGGGCCTATGTATAAATGCAGGGCCTGAAAGAATCCAAAAGTAAATTAGCCAAGAAGGAATGTTAGCCAAAGTGAACAGTCACTTATGAAAATAGTATCTGCAGTCTCTGGGCCCTAGTACCTTTGACAGTGCCATACCACTTTTGAATTTTTGCTACATATTCCTAATCTTGAGATTATTCTTTTTTTAGGCTATGATTCCAGTCCTTCAGTGACAAAGAAGCCAAACTGAGTGTTGGTATTCCATTTATCAATCTGTGTATGCCCTTTCACAGGTGAGAAATAAAGGTAGTCCCGACAGAGATTTTCTCTCTTACAGTCATTAAATTTCCAGTTTGTTTCCATTCCCTGGTGAATAATGAAGGGGAAAATGGTCTAGTTAGGTTTTTAGACTAACAGAATAAGTGGTTGGCTTTGTCATTCTCTTAATGTTCCTGGACTTAATGGAATTGTGATGTTTAAATCGAAGGCTCCTTTCTCACTAAGACTGAAGAAATGAGCTGGCTCAGACATGTTTGCTTACCTGACTTGTTTGTGAATGTGACTTAATGTTGTCACTGATTTCCTGGTCTAGTTAGTTGTTAATACACATATGTGGTCTTCTCAGGGTCTAAAATGGTTCAGGGCATTTTTAGTGGCTATTGTATAAAGGCACCTGTTTTTCAGCCATCGTAATAATCTTTCTTGCCCTGTTCATTTAAAGTATTAGTAAAGCTGAGCTACGCAAACCACATACTTTACCAAAAAGAACTAAATGTGACTCTTGGATTTATTTCTATGGAATTATGCCTCAATTGCATCACTTTGGGTCTTTTCCACTCTACTTTTTTTCTCACATACCAGATTTAGTACAGTTTTTAAAGAAATAAGAGGGCCAACATCACATGCCTTTTAGATATGTTAGGAAGTGGGCTGTTAAGGGGGGAAAAGATCTCTAATGACTTCGTAGTAAGCTGGAGAATCTTTTTTTTTCCCCTGGGGGAGGGAGAGGTCTTCAGTTATTTTGTCAGTAAATTTACATACAGATTGTTGAGAATTCTATGACATTGCTGCTGTTAAAATAGTGACACTACATTTGGCTTTTGATCTTTGTGTCATTAGATTCCCACAAGGATAGCACTAGCTTGCCTTGATAGTTACTTGGGTCATTTCTCTTAATGTTTCCAAAATGAAAATTGGCATGCCTTGTAGATTTTTATAGTGCCATCTTATTTAAAAGGTAATCTATTTCCTTTCACTTTAAACTTCTTGTTCCTACTGGCCTATATCAGCTGCCTCTGTTTCCTCCGTTTACTTTTTAGTTTCATGAAATTTGAATTACGTGCTCAACACTACTGCATTTCTAGGTCACCAGTGATCTAACTTGGAAAATCTCAAGGAGTTTCACAGTACTGAAAATGTTTTCTCAAGGGATGACCAATGATTTTACATTACCCACTTGGTCACTGTTTGGGCCCTGATGGCTCAGAGTGAATGTAAATAGCAATTGTTTCTGTTGGGGCCAGAAACCCTGAGTCTTCCCCTCCCAGATTGATTTTTGTTTTGATTAGGTAAAAGAGGGCATTCTTTGCTTCATTTATTTTATAAAAATAATTAAGTTTTAGTTGTAAACGTTCACTTTTATAAGATTTTGGGTTCCAAATGTTTTTTTCCCTCACTGTCCTCCCTAAGACGGCAAGCAATCCGATATAGGCTATACATGTACAATCATATTAAGCATTTCCACATTAGTCATGTTGTGAAAGAAGCATCAAAACAAAAGGGAAAAACTTCTAGAAAAAAAACAATAAAAAAGAGAAAATAGTATGCTTCGATCTGCATTCAGACTCCATAGTACTTTCTCTGGATGTGGACAGCATTTTCCATCAAAGTCTTAGCTTTATTTCTTACCTAGTGTTTTGTTTGTTTGTTTGTTTGGAGGAGGGAAGGCAGGGCAATGGGGATTAAGTGACTTGTGTGATTTGGTCATACAACTAGTAAATAGGTCAAGTGTCTGAGGCCGGATTTGAACTCCTGACTCCAGGGCTGGTGCTGTACTCACTGTGCCTCCTAGCTGCCCCATTTACCTAATCTTAATCACTGAATGGGTGTTGCCTCAGTCAAAAGACCTTAGCTTAAAAAGTCCAAGGTCTCCTACTGTATCCTGGGCCATCTCCAGTTGTCCTGAGTCCTGGGCCACTGGATTCAGATGGTTCTGCAGGAGAAAATAAGGCTGCTGACTTTGCACAGCCCTCCCTTACATAAGTCCAATGCACTTGCAAGTTACTGCTTCACCTTCCTGATGTCATGGTCCTCCTAAAGAGGGAAAGACAAACAACAACAATCTAATCTGAATAATCTTTGACTTCTGCAACATCTGACCCAGGTGGGAACTCCTTTTTCTTAGAACTCTTCCTTTAACGTCTGCGACACTGAAATAATTGTTTTCCTCTTTATGTTACCTCTTTGCTCCTTTCCTGCTTTTTTCTTTCCCCTTTTCTCTTTCTGTGGACAATCTCATTTGTTCCTATAGGTCAAAGATCTGAACCCTAAAGCAGATGGCTTCAAACTGCCTACTTTCTACTCTTACCTTTCTTTCCCAAGCTCCTACAATTTTTCTTTCCACATGGCTTGCTGAACATCTGTATTCTCAGGTCTGTCCAACACTTCTAATCACAGAAAAATATTCTCAGTGTCTAGTTCAACTCATACAGTGCCTCTGTCAAGTCATCATGCCTCTGATTGAAGATCCCAGGTAGGGGGAACACATCCTACTTTTGAAATAATTTCTTAGAGAATCAATTTCACTTTGAAATATCTTATTAAACAACTTAACCAGAATCAGCAATAACTTAGTCATACTTACAAGGAAAAATATGCCTTTTATTTAATATTAAAAATCACATTGAGCCATATTCTGTAGTTTTGTTCTATTTCTCTTCAGTCCACAGAAAATATTTTTTAGTTTTTATTTTAGTTGTGGCGTTATCAGCAGCCGTGGATAGTCATGATCCTGCTCCTGATTTATGAGCACACAGGAAAGCATTGATTGTGTTATGAGCTATCACTGCATCTAATAATGGAGTATATAATTTTATTAAGCTCTAGCTGATAGGCTTAAATAGTAAATTCTATTTCCTTTTTTTCTCAAGTTGCATCTCATTTAAAATTTGTACTTCATTCATACAAGCCATACCAAATTCATATGTACCATATTCATACAAATATATTTATTACTTTATGCTCTTAAGACTGGTACTAATAAGGGTTTGCAGCCCTTTTTAAAAATTTTGCAAAGTGCTTTTCTTATAACAATCCTATGTGTTGATATTTAATCATTCCCATTTTCTAGGTGAGGAAACTGAGAGGGAGGGAGGAGGAGGTTAAGTGATTTCTCTGGTCTCACATAAGATAGTATTTATTTGAATCTGTTCCCCATTTTGATGGGGTGCTAATTTATTTTTCCCTTTTTGGTTCCTGGTCCACCATTTCTCCAATTCCTACCTCCTAATGTTTTTAGATAAAATGGCCTTTAGTATTTCCTTACATAGTTTACCTCATTAAGATACAATACTTTTGAATTCTTGGGTCTCTTATGCTTAAGACAACTCTTTTCTATGAATATGTTGGACAATTTCCTCTACTCGTCAGCTTTTAGAATCAGCTTTTTAGTGCTTTTAAAATGACAGGACAGTGAAACTTAAAAGCTTACTTAAAAGTTTTTTATAACTTCAAAAACATATGCAATTCATAATTGTTTTCTGCCAGTTTTTGGAAGCAGTGCATTTGCTTTGGTGGAAGGGATGCTTCTCATTCAGCTGGTCAAGGTCAGTGCCAAAACTATATACCAGCCAAATGCATTTTCCTGCCAGGTCTCCAAGAGTGGAAGACCAACCATGTTATATTTTGATAAACATTTGTCTGGAGAAGCAGTATGATTCAGACTCAGTGTCTATTTTCGCTGATGGCAAGATTTTGGTTTGGGCAAATCATCTAGAAACCTCTGTGTTTTTTATATGTACCTTCAGTATACCCTCCAATTTAACCACATCTTCTATCACAAAAAAGCATAAATATTTGAGAAAATTAAAAGCTTTTTGTTTTTTTGGTGGGGAGCAAACTGAGATCCCTTAAACTTTGATATCCTTGAAGATGGGACTGTTATGTTATGTCTTGCGGTCCCAGAATTTCCAGTGCCACCAGGCATTTTATATAATGGGCACTTAGTGTGGATTGAATTAAATATTTGATCTTGCCTCAATTATCCTATCAGCATTTGAGTGCTCTGATTGGCTTCAATTCCTTTCTCTGGCATCTTCCTTCTGTCTTAATTCTTTTGCCTCTTTCATAAGTCATTTTATATATGCCCTATTACAGGTTACTTAGCCTCATCATTCTACACCCTGACTTACAGGAGGTGACAGACATCTTGATTTTGACCAGCCACAGGAAAAAAAGAATAACTAAAAAACTGTGCCTGAAAGGGGAATAGACAGCTGGAGTCAAGACTCCCAACTCCAATCTCCCTGTTTATTCTGGGTAGAAACACATAGGAAGTTAAGAGTTCAGGAAGATCTATCCAATGACACAATTGAAGCAAGATGTGTGAAAGGGAAACTAGAAACAAATAGGAGTCTCAGCCTTTCTCACTATTTCAAGGTAGAAAGTTAAGAAAAAAAACAGGTTTCACAAGGAGATAAATCAACAGTGAATCTCAAAAAGAAAAATAAATGGATAGAAGTGAAAAGGGAGATCAAGGAGAAATGCTAGAAATTTTTAAAAAAGAAGTAAGAATTGTAAAAGAAATTTAAAACTCTCAATGAAGAAAATAGAACTCTCAATGAAGAATGTAGATCTCTCAATGAAGAAAACAGGACTCTGAATATAGAATTCAAAAAGTCATTGAGCAGAATAGATAAAATTGAGTCCATCACAGAGGTTCTCTGTATAGAAGTAGAAGCTATGCAACAGAAATTATCAGGTTTTCAACTCAAACATAGTAAGATGGGTGAGGATTTGGAAGAAGTAATAAATTTAAAAGAAGGTATTAGGAATGTACTTTGGGGGGAAATCACAAGCTATAATGAAGAATTTGAAGACACAAGTACCTAGGTGCAAGAAGTAGAAAAGAAGTTAAAAGAGATATCTGAGGAAATGGAGTCTTTGACAAAGCAAATAACAAGTTCGGAACAGAGAAATAGAGAAAAAGACCAATATTTGGTAAGACAAAAGCAAAAAACAGCAATTTGCCAAATTCCATACATGACAAATTGGTTAACATTGATGATAAGATATGCAGAAATGACTTAAGAATCATAGGTCTTCCTGAAGAAGATGTTATATTAAAAACTTCGAATACCATGCTTCATGAAATAATGCAAGAAAATTGCCCAGAACTTTTGATTGCAGACAAAAAAGTTATCAAAGAAATGCACAGATCACCACTAACCAAAAACTCAATGTTCAATACTCCAAGGCATGTGATTGTTACATTTCACAGTTTCATTAATAAACAAGAAATTCTGAAAGCATCCAGGAGAAAGATGTTCAAATATGGAGTAATACCAATTCGTGTAATAGAAGATTACTCTACAAAAACAAGAAATCAGAGGAAAGAATGGAATCATATGTTCCAAAAAAGCCAAGGAACTTAGGCTAAAACCTAGGATGCTATATCCTTCAAAGTTGAGCCTGATCATCAATGAAGAAAATTTTATCTTCCATAAAAAAAAGCATTTGAAGAATTCCTTAAAAGAAATCCTGAAATGAGCAGAATGTTTGACTTGAATTTATGAAAACAAAAGAAAAACAAGTTTCATAAGTACAAGTAACATAGATTAAGGAATGAAATCAGTGTTTTTATATGCTATTTCAGAAATTAAGAGGTAAAGAAGGATCACTTAAAGACAAAGGACATTGAATTAGAAAGGAAGAACTAGCCTTATTAAACTCCTGTGAAACCTTTTATATGAATCAACATCTTTTCTGATAAGGGATCACTTATCTTCCCTTAAATCTCCATTTCTTAATGTCTGGCTGTGTTTTTTAAAATTTATTTTTAGTTTTCAACATTCACTTCTGTAAGCTTTTGAGTTTTTAAATTTTCTCCCCCTCCTTCCTTCCCTTCCCCTCTTCCCAAGATGGCATGCAATCTGATATGGGCTCTACATATACATTCATATTTTCACATTAGTCATGCTGCAAAGAAGAATTAGCACTCATAGGAGGAACCACAAAAAAGAAGAAACAAAAAAATTAAAACTGGCTGAGGTTTTTAAAGAGAAATATTAAAATGTTGATGCCTTTTGTATTGAGTTATTTTGCTGAGCTTTTTTCAGGATACATTTGGTTAATGTAATAAATGAACAAAAGTAAACTTTGAATTATATTGTCTTCTTTTGTTTTCTTTCATTATTTTGCTAGAACAGGGATCGTGCCAACATTGCGCAAAACACCAAATGAGGGCTTAAGAGAATTGGGAGAATATGGTTGTTTTTTAGAATAGTAACAAATCAATAATAGGCACATTTAGGACTTGTGATAGCTGAGAAATAAGGAAGTGAGCTAGAGCAGAGAGGTAAAACTGGACAAAACTGAGGGGAGATAGCTAACAAATTAAAAATACAACATAGATGTTAATTTATGGTCCATTCTATTTCTATGAGTTTGATACCCCTGCGCTACAATACTGATGCTACATTTATGCACTTGGCAGATGAGTAGGGTAGAAACAAGAAAAAAAATAACAAAAAAGTTAAAAGTGAAAGAAAGATTAAGTTTATCTCTTATAATTCATTTTTTGTACCCTTAAAAAAATCTTAACAATTTCAATTGAATATGAACCTGATAGAAATGTTGTGTCCCTTTTAAGTACCTACAGTGGGCCAGGCACTGTGCTCAGGGCTCTAAACTATCTCATTTGATTCTCACAGTAACCTTGGGATGTAGATGCTATTATCCCTATTTTTCAATTGAGGTAGAAGTCACAGTGTTTCAAGTCTATACCTTTTCTCCCCTTGTTTGTCATTGCAGTTTAAATCTTAAGTTCTTATTCTGTTATCCAGAATGTCTGGCAAATAATGTTCAGTTGTGTCTAACTCTTTGTTACTTCCACGTTCTTGGCAAAGATGCTAGAATGGTTTTCCATTTCCTTCTCTAGCTTATTTTACAGATGAGGAAACCGAGGCACAAACAGGGTTAAATGACTTGCCTGGTGTTACACTGCTTGTAGTATCTGAGGCTGGATTTGCACTCGGGTCTGATAAGACTGCAGGCCTGGCACTGTCCTGCTCCATCTAGCTGCCCATATAGCAAATAATAGATGTTCATTTTAGTTGAATGTTTTGGTTCACTGAGTTAGATCCTGTACAGATTTTTGTTTTTTTTTTTTTTTCAGTTGTTGTAACCCATAGTCTGGAACTGAAGTGCTTTGTGGTTAACATAGTCTTAAGGAAATGCTCTGGTAATAACATAGCTTATGGAAAGGTGAAGAGTTCCTCAGTCTCCTTGAAAGCACTAAGGTTGTCAACGCATTAAATATAACACAGATTCTGCTATAATTAACATGACTAGAAGCTCAATAGTCAAAACAACTTTGGTGTACCCTCACTTTTCCCAGGAACTGCTCTAGCATTGAGATCCCCCTGCAAAGAGAAAAATCCTTGAAATCTCTAGGTCTAACTCAGCCGTACTCCTAGGGTCCTCTGTAGTTCTGTACAATCTGGCAGATTTATGTTACATCCCTCTGAGGAATCTGGAGAAGGAGAGCAATGGAGCAGTGGTAAGATGCAGATTCCAAGACTCATGATTTCTGTTTAGGGAGAATGGCAGTGGAAATCTGATGTGTTTAGGGTTTCAAAGGTTTTTTATAAAGCTTGCAATGATGGGGCAGTGCAAAGGTTTTTTTGTTGTTTTGTGTCATTTTCCTGTTAAGGCTTATGTTTTCTGTACACTCCTAGTTTGAAAATTCCTTATCAGTTAAGATCCCTAACTAATTAGTCTTTAGGTGCATGAGGGCACCAAGGTAACAAGTGACTTGAGTTAGTATTATATAGTCTATGTCAGATAGGACTTAAAGCATGTCTTCATGACTTGAGGGTTATACCTTGTGGAGAATATTGGAGTGACTGGATTTTTCTCTGGACTAAGGTCTTTGGATTAGGGGCAATGAAGCATTAGATTGTTTTAAATATTACTAATGTCAGCGTGCCTGTGATATAAAAATGACTTAATTTTCCCACTTTGATGTTTTACTGGAATATATAAATCTAGAAGAATGATACTTTGGAAAGTCAGGGAAAATGAAATAATGTCTCTAAACATGGTTCTTAGCGTTTAAAAAATGTCTGGTGCTAGATATTAATGCAGTAAATTTTCCCATTGGTATATTTTAGATGCTAGATAAATGCTGATTTAAATGAAGTATTATGTTTTGCTTGTGTTAAGTAGAAATCACATTTGTCTTATATTTACCAATTGTTATAATGAGAATATGAAATTAAAAGCTGCTTTCTATTTCATATAAAGTTTTGCTATGGACAATAAACAAAACTATATTTAGATGCTACTTTTATTCATAAGAATGAATTATTTTGTTTAGCATTTGAGATAAAATTAAAAGTTTTTCTTCATGCTTAGTGAATTATTTTTAAAAATACGTGTTAAACCATTAAAGGTAAAAGATGCTTTTATGAGAAAGTATTTGGTGAAAAAAATACATTCTATTTCTCAAATTTAATACAGCCAGGGTACCGATTAGTTCAAATAATGAACACTGTGAAGTGGTCACATTTATTTGAATTCATACTATTTGAAATTATAATTATGTAAAATATAGTAATTGGTTCCAGATCAATGGAAATAAGCATTTTGCAATCAAATAATGTGACTAGTTCATGGGTTTCATTATTTAAGCAGTTCTTCACAAAGTTTGCAACACTTGTAGAGAAGATATATTTTAAGTAATTCGACAGCTGAACTTGGGTTAAAAGTACTTGGTGACTTAATTCTCCATCTATATCTTCCTTCTTTCCTTTCTTCCGCTCTCCAGCCCTCCCTCCTCAAGTTGATAAGATAAAGTTTCAGCTAAAAAAAATAAACTTTATGAAAATAGGTTGTAGAAACTACAGATGTTTAAAACTGGAAGACAGAAGAATTAAAAGGAACCTGAGAACTGTCTATACAGTTTTAAAAGGCAAGTAAATGATAGTAGAGTTAGATTTGTTCTAATTAGCCCTAATGGGCAGGGCTGTTAACAGTGGGTGAAAGCCACATAGAGGTGGGTTCCTGCTGTACATAAAAGTTTGCTGACACAGCATTTGAAAAACAATGGACTGCCTTAGAGGTAGGATGAATTATTTGTCCCTGGAAATCTTTAAGGGGAAACTCAATGGCCGCTTTTGATAAATGTCATGATCTAGATGGATTTTGGACTTGATCACCTCTATGATACTATCCAACTCCACAAACCTGGTATTCTATAACTTTAGTAGAAAAATTAATGGGAATTTTTTTTCATTTTAAAAGTTATATTATCACCTTCATTTCCCCACATATCGCTCTTCCTCCCTTCCCCCTCTCCCCCCAGAGAGCTATCCCTTACAATAAAGATGAATGAATATGGGGGAATGGGGGAGGAGGGAAAGGCCCAACAAGACTTACCAAAATTTTGAAGACTGATATATGAATTGTTTTATATTAATGCCCTTCTACCTGGGCAAAGAAGCTAGTCAAGAAGCATTTATTAAGTGCAAAAAATTGATGAGGAGAGGTCGTTTCACATTACTATTCTTTGGATCTCAATATAGTTATTGCTAATGGGAATTTAATGAGCATTGTCAAGGACTTTAGAGGTTAATGCCACTAGTTTCTTGATTACAACTAATTTCACTTAGAAAGGTAAAGGGTTTTTTTTTAATGAAAATAGATGGGATTGCTAAAACTGCCTACTAGCCACCACTCAAAGTTTTTGGAATGAATGCCTGTAGCTCAAAGGCCTGCATTTTTCCAGTGACCAAAATAAAAATGTTCCTTCTCTTGGATTTGATATCTAGAGAAGATGGGCTTAGTTAGGGATAGTTTTTCAGCACTCTCTGTGCCCCCTTTATCCTTGTTCTTTCTCCCATCCTTCTTTTCGTGATTGATCCAGGAATTATCACCACCCTCATGCATAGTGAATCTTCCTGTTTTCCATTGCTTTCAGTTCATCTGCTTGCAAATGCACTCCTGTCCTAGAAAAGCCTTCCTTTGAATACTTTGGAATATGCAGCTACCATTTCTTCGTTGTCATGTCTTCATAACATTTGGGTGTTAAAGGCCCCTTCATAATGCCTGGATTTCCTCAACAACCAGTTTCTCTTTATAGTCTGGTTAGCCAGTAGCCAGAAACCTCAAAAATCATCTGGTCAAGCCTGCCTGTTAACAAGAAACCCCTTCTTGTACAACATCTCTCAAGGAGTTGCTGTGTTAGGGCTCTCATGAAGACGATTCATCTTTCTGAGAAATCTTGTTCCAATTTTAGGATGTCCTAATTTTTAGATGGAGACAGGGTTGCCTAGTGCGTAAAGAGCTTTAGAAGCCAGAGTTGGGTTGAAGTCTTGCCTATAACCTTGAAGTCCTTTAGGGTAGAAGTGTCAAACTCACTGCCTGCAAAACTCCAGAGTGCAGCTGAACCGGATTAGAATAGGAAAATTGGGAAATGTTTAATGAAATAAAAATACAATACAATATAGCTAATGATAATTTGTGGCTTTCTAATTCAATATGCAGGCCTTCCTAGGACCCTATGTTCCCTGGCCCCCAGGTTCTATTTGAATTGATAATACTGCTCTAGACAACTCTACCACTCAAGGTGGTGAAAAAAATGGTTAACATTTATAGGTAGAAAGCTTCTTCATCTGGGAGTTCCTTCTGAGACTGAAATCAACAGGTCCATTCTCTATCCCTCTCCCTCTTCCTTACATCTAACCTCTGTTCATTTCACAACTTAGATCCACAGTTTCTAATTCTGACCTAGGGCCAAGCCAAACAAGTATAATTCCTTGTTCACAGTACCTGTTTTTCAATACTTGAGAACATTGCTGTCATGGTTTGCCTGAGTCTTCTCTAGTTGCTAAATTTTATTTAAATTATTGTTTTCAGTTCCATCATCATATACCCCTAGACAAACTCTAGTTTGTGCATGAATTTCCTAAAATACAGTGTGTGGAACCAAACATTGTGTCTAAATTTTGTCCTCTCTAGTCTATATAGCCTGATTTCAGCAAATAGTTCCTTGTAAATTATTTCCAGGCCCATCACTGTGCTCCTCTGGACATACTCTAGTTTGTCTCTCTTACAGTGTACAGAATTTAACATTGTGTTCGAGTTGCGATATGGAATAAATAGCACAGCAGTCACTCCTCTCCTTCAAGACACTTCCTCTTAGTGTGACCTAAGATGGTGTTTGCTTTTTTTTTGTCTAAAATATGTCACACTTTTCAGAGACTGCATTCTATAGGGATGGAAAGGCAGGGTGACTTCAGGCCTGAGTCTGAGTCCTATTTCTGACAGTTCCCTGGACAACTCTCAAGATGAAAAGTCGGAGAACAGTTGCCTCTCTGTTAATGGAAGGAGTTTCCAAACTTGGAATTCCTCTCATTAGTGAAATAACCAATCCAGACCTGCCTTCCTTTCCCTACCCTCAGCTTACAGTATTGCCATAAAATTCCCGTCTCTTTTACCTGAAGGTTTTCTGTCACAATTGTTAAATTGACTATCTTGAATCCATATGCAGAACATTTCTATTTTTCTAGATTGCTGAGGTGTTTTCAACAATCTCCCAATTTCTTAGCTCTCCTTACCACCTTTGTATTATATGCATAATTAGCAAACATTCCCTTGATCCAAGCCATTGATACAGAGATACTACCCAGTTTAAAGCTAAGTTCAACTTTCCAGAACTTCTCTCCAGAATGACACCTTTAGTATGGTCTGTTTCTAGAGGTTCTTTTTTTCCCCTTGGTGTGTGTGTGGGGGGGGGGAAGGGCAGGGCAATTGGGGTTAAGTGACTTGCCCAAGGTCACACAGCTAGTGAGTATGTCAAGTGTCTGAGGTCGGATTTGAATTCAGGTCCTCCTGACTCCAGGGCCAGTGCTTTACTCACTGTGCCACCTAGCTGCCCCTATTTCCAGAGGTTCTTAATGTCCATTAAAAGAATCATGAACTTAAGAAACATCACCTAATAGAAACATTTAAATATACAAAGAATAACAAAGGTTGGCTATGAAACCATGATGCTCTTTTACATAAAACTTTTTTAAAAATAAAAGTGTGTGTTTAACATTTAGTCCCTCCTGCTCATCTATGTTCCTTTCTTAACTTTTCCTCTTTTCTTTGCATTTTTAAATGTTTTGTTAATTTCTTTTTGAAGCATGATCACAACCCCACCCATTCCTCCCTCGCCCCTACCTCCTCAAATAAAACCTCTCCCTTTTAACAAATATACTCAAACAGAATTTTCTTAAGGACCATTTCCAGGAACTTTGATATGATTGTGGTGGAAATTAATGGATCCATTTCAGTGTTTTAAGGCAGATAACTTGAGGTACCAATTTAGGCTGAAGACTCAGAAGGTATCTATCCAAAAAATGTCATAGAGGAATGAGTGTTCTACACAGGGGTGATCAATATATCTTAACTGACTTATGTTATGGAGAAGTAAAAGCCATGGCGACAAGTGTAGGATATCTTCAAATACCTAAGGATAACAAAGCTGGGAATTTCAGTTAATTTTTCTGGGCCTCTGACTCCTCAAAATGAGAGACTTAGATGAGGAGATCTCTACAATTCCCTTTCCAGCTCTACGTCTGTAATCTTAAGACTCTGGTTCTGTCAACAATAATAATGAAGAGTGAAAGATTAGGAGCTGAAGATCATTCCCTAAGAGACTCTTGAGTCATCTATGATGGAATGGTTTTTAGGGACCAAAAGTTCTTTTTTCTGTTGAATCTATTCTTGAATTAGAAACAGTTTTCAAGTCAGTTATTAGAACTGAATTTGTCTGTACGTGAGCCTTTCTATGGCTTCTCAGATTTTCCTGCAGGTGCTAGGCTTAATCTGGCTGACATAATTCGCAGCCTAAATTCTCTTGCCTTTTCTTCCTAGCAACTGTCTTTGTTCCTTCAGGGCATATTCCCAGAGTGACTATGTCTGAGAGGCTATGTATGCCTTTGCTCTTTGAACAGTAGTAACTCTTGGGCTCTGATACTTTGCTGGGAATGAGGCTGAGGGTGAGGGTGCTATTTATATTGCTGAGATTAAGGGTGGTGGTGATGATGATGGTCTTGATAAATATACTGGCTGACATTTATATACCTTTGCTGAGTCTTTTACATATAATGTGTCACTTGATCTACAAGTCTACAGGTATAATGCCTGTTTTACGTGTAAGGAAATTAAGGCATGTTTCTTTCCCCTCCACATGTTATGCTGTGGGTGGTTGCTTGCTTAGTTCAGTTACTTCTCACAGACAGCTAGTAGGAGACACTGAAAGGTAACTGAATTAGGCAACCACCTAGGGCATTGCTTGTAAAAAGGATAAAAAAGGAATGTTTTTTAAATACTATTATAAATGAATGCATTTTAATACCTTGCTGTATGTCTCTTAGGTATTTTATAATTAATACAAATGTGTTTTACAGTGGAGGCTAAAGTCCTCTCTGATTGACAGTAAATTGCACATGAAATTTTCAAACTTTTCCTGGGTTGTACAAATGCCTTCCCTGCATTTTGCTGCCTCCTCATGGCAGATAGTCAAGATGGCCAAGATAATGGTATTTATCCCATAAAATCCTTCAAGGGATCACCCAGAGTGAGACTACTAGCATGTTCACTAGTTTACCTTAAAAACCAGAGTACACCCATTCTCTGTGAGCATATTCCAAACTTAACCTTTGAAATGACACTATGATACAGGATGTCCCCATAATATATTGCTTAAAATGGGCACTAAAATTTTTGGAACACCCTGTAGAGGTACAACTAATAGCAATTGCTAGTCTACTGGGAAAAAAATAAGTTAGAGGAAGGACTTTCTGGGTGCTGAACAACAATTTTAGGATTTATGTAGGTGTGCCTTTTTTTTGCTTTTTCAGGTTAACTTTATCTTTCCTTTTGTGTGTGTGTGTGTGTGTGTGTGTGTGTGTGTGTGCGCACGCGCGCGCGTGTGAGAAGGGGAAAAGAAAAAGTCCTTTTTCATGATTGAAAAGTCACTCATTCATTTTTATAAGTCAGATGCTAACAGCCTCAGGGTTGACTTAGTAATGGAAAGTCCCTCTTGTTTTCTCTTCATCCCACAGGGTTTTCTGCTTTGCATAACTCCCTCTGTATTTCTTTAGCATCTATCATATCTGTATCTAGGCACTCCAACCTGTTAGGCTAAAAACAAACATCCATCCATGGGAAGAAAAACAGATTCCCTTCATGGCTTCCTTCTTTGGAGCTACATATGATTAAATGATCAAAGTTTTCAGCTGGGGACACACTCATTTATTTGATTTCCTGGTCAGCTCAAAACAAAACAAATTAGGATGTTCCCAGTGGCATAGTAGACCTTCAGAAAGGTCCAGGTGTTTAGATGTTGCCTATTTCACTTCTAAGTCAAATCAATAATCAATAAACATTAAGTGCCTACTGTATGCCAGGAACTGTCCTAAACACTGAAAATACAAAAAGAGGAAGAAGACTCCCTACTCTTACACTGTTCACAATCTAGTACATAACAGACCTTGAGTGTCTATATGTGTGCAGATGCCCTTCAATATTTGTCATGGCTAAACTGATCTTTGACTCAGAGGTCCTGAGTTCAAGTTTGGTTTTCTGATAATTGGCAAGTCAATTACTTAGTGCCTCAGTTTCCCCCATATAAAACTGGTTTGCACTAAGGCCCAACTATGTGAACTTTTAAGTGCTATGTAAGTGAGTGTTTGGGTGGATACCAGTTTCCAACGCACTGTATCTTTGACCTCCTTGCCCTATCAAAAAGTACTGGAGAGAGCAACATACAGGAAAATCCTTGACCTCTGCTATAACCAGGAACGAAGGCATCTCTGGTGTTAGTCCTTGACATCCTTTCTGTTTTTATCATTATATGTCTGTACATACACACACACATAAAACACAAGTATGTATGTATGTGTATTATATACATGCATATTATACCTATGCAGCTGTGCGTATACATTATACATATATGCATACATATACCTAGGTATGTGTGTGTCCCTAGTGCCTAGCATAGTGCCTGGAACATAGTTGGTACGTAATAAATGTTTATTGACTTGACTAACATTTTTCTTATTTCTGAATTTCTCCTGTTTTCAGGGTAATGGAGGAAAAGGATACACATTTAACTCCTTTCACCACTCTGCTCCCATAAATTCCAGTTGCATAAATTCATTGTGACAGCTAGGTGGTGCCGTGGATAGAGTGCTGGGTCTGGAGTCAGGAAGACTCATCTTCCTGAGTTCAGGAAGATACTTACTAGCTGGGCAGCCCTGGGCAACTCACTCAACCCTGTTTGCCTCAGTTTCCTCATCTGTAAAATGAGCTGGAGAAGAAAATGGCAAACCACTCTAGCATCTGCCAAGAAAATCCCAAATGGGGTCACAAAGAGTTGGATACCACTGAAAAATGACTAAACAACAAGTTAATTCTTTGTAGGGAGATTGTTAAATTTTCAATATTCTTTGTATGTATAATAACATCGCTTGAGTTTTTTAAATCTAAATTCGAAAATTTATTATGTGTAGCTCATAAGAAGCTCTATTCCTTCCCTACATCCCTTTCTTTCCTCTTAGAGAACCACATTTGAGAATCTTTGTTGTTGCTCTTTAGAATTTATAGGCAAACAGAAATGGTTTGTTGTTAAACAGGGAATATTTTATTCTTGCTTTTACTACTCTACAAATGTGACAGTTTTTATAAAAAGTGTTTTCCCCCCAATAGCAAATATTTAATAGGGGAAAGCCCCCCACTCATGAGGTCTTGCCCTAATAAAATTTTATTGCTTTAAAGAGATATACTGCTATACATTTACATTCTGCTGTAAACTATTACAATGAATAATTAAAAGGGAACTATAGTTGTCAAAATAACTGATAACTGTGGATTGTGGTGCACTGCTCTTAATTTTTTTAATGCCTTTTTGCTTGTTGATTTGCATAGCTTAGTAATATACAGTGAATTTCCCAGCCATTAAATGCAAATTAACAAGGGTATACTGTAATGGGTTTTTAAGATCTCATTTCAGCGTTTGTCCAGTTATTTTAACTTTCTACCCTATAGCCTCTGCTAGCCTACCACACTATTTTTGACTTGGGAGAAGGGCTTCTTCCCTGCCCCCCCTTTTAAAATCCGTATTAAATGAAGAGATCAGAATTGCATGAATTGAGAAAAATAAAAAATGAAAAATTAATTTTTCATGAAGAAATGAAGCTTCCCCCCAGTGCTATATTTTGAATATTGAAAGAAGAAATCAGACAGTACATGTATCTTTACTATTTAATAATTTAAAAACCTACTAATAGGAAATATACATATAAAGGTTTTGTATATTTTTTCTTAACAGAAATTTTCTAAGGGAAAACTAGGGTTCTTCCACTGTCCAGAGTTAGTGTTAAAACATTGATGATTGCCTAGCAACAGAGAATTTTTCCAGGAGAGGATGCCATTGCTCAAAGTAGGTCACTAATGTTTCAGACTGCTTTAAACACCTCTATTCCTACTATATTCACTAGCTTTCAGATTCTTCTGTACTTTTCTCTCTGTCTCTCATCTGTCCAGAATCTATAGACTTACCTGTGAAGCTCAGTGATTCCATTCTGTGAGGGAAGGAGCAGTTAGTTCTCACAGGCTGTCTTCAAGAAACAGAAAGCTGGTGCACAATGCCAGAGAATGCTTGATCCCTACTCACTATGTCATTTGATCTGGGAGTCCAAGTCAGCAAGTCCTGTGTAGTGACTTAAGATGCCGCCTGTGTTCTTCAATTATGTACTGTATTGCCAGTCTCTGGGCCCCCAAACCATCAACCTGAGTCCAAGATTTAGTGATGAACTGGCCTTTAGAGCCTTTGAGGTAAATTGTCTCTCTTGGCTCTTCACTTTCTCTGAACCACATACCCACCCAGTTACCCAATTACCCAATTTTATCATTTCTTTCTCTCTGACCTCTCTTACATCCATTCTTTCTTTCTAATTATATCAAATGAAATAATATTTGGAAAGCACTTAGTACAGTGCCTGGCACATAGTAGGTGCCCTATAAAGGCTTATTCCCTAGTTATCACTCAGGATATTCCTTACCCTCATTATTTCTCACTCACCTGGACCTTTACAGCTCTCTCTTAATTGATCTTCCTGCCTCCAGTCTTGACCTTTTCTAATCAATTCTTCAGAGTCATTTTCTTAAAGCAGATGTCTGTCTGACCATGTCTCTTTTCTACTTAATAAACTCTAGTGGCTACCTGATTCCTTCGCTAAGATAAAGTATAAACACTTTCATTTAAAGCACTTTACAACCAAGCCCTACATAGTCCAGTTCCATCCAAACTTGTTTACTTACTGTTCCTCACACCGCATCTCCTATTTCTGTTCATGCCTATAGACTGGCTGTGTCCTCCATGTTTGGAATGTACATTCTTATCTCCTTCTCTTAGATTGCCTTGTTACCTTCCTAACTTAACACACCAGCTTCAAAATCATGTCTTTTCCTGATCCCCCAGCTGCCAACGCTTCCCTCCTTTCCCCCATTTTTTTAATCCTTACGTGTATAACCCACATATTCTCAATAGAATGTAAGCACCTTGGTGGTAGGCAGTGTTTAATTTTTGTCTTTCCATACACAATATCTAGCATGGTGCATGCTACATGATAGTTGCTTAAGAAAACACCAGTTGATTCAGGTGCCTTTTCCACTTACGGCTCTGCAAGGATTCAAATACATCACAATTTATAATCACCTGAGTAATCCTGCCCATTGGAGAAATAGGACAAAAGAAAAATGAAGGTGAAAACCTGGCCTTCGCCTGGAAACGACACTTGCTGGTTACTTATAAAGCAATGAGAGAGAAATTGACAGAGGATTGATTTTATATTATCAGTTTTGATTCTCAGATTGCTGTCTAGGACAGTCTTTGGTTGAATTGTCTGAAGGGACATGGGAGAAGGTGCTAAATCTGGCATCCTCCCAGGAATCCTGCACCTCCTGTCAATCAGCATCAGGCCAGCCAGCGTGGTATTAACAACCAATTAAAATTATCACTGCTTGGATGGATTCTGATCGACAGCCTATGTATCAAACTGTGCTCTAAATGTGGATGTCTTCATTGCATGTCATCATCATCATCATTATAACTGATTTTATAATGCTTTAAATTTGCAAAACAGTTTACATACAATGCCTCGTATGTACTTCGTAGAATCCCTTTGTGGTAGGTGCTAATATTATTTGCATTTTACAGATGAGAAAACTGAGGCTTTAGCGTTTGTAACCTGTCCAAATCTCATGAGTAATATGCTTCTGAGACAGGATACTACCCCCAGGGCTTCCTGACTTCAAGGTCAGCACACTTTGTAATAAACTGCCTTCCATCAGAAACAAAATTAGTTTTTTAAAGGGTATAATTTAATTATAACACTATCCAATCAAAATTATCCATCCTGTTGTGAAAGCCTTGAAAGGATTTTTAGCTGTTAGAACCATCCATCCTGACCTTCTTTCTTTCCTTTGCATTGGCTACACTCAAACTCATGTCCTCCATTGTGTTTAATGGCAGAAGTAATAATACACCTGTTATTTGGAAGTTAGCAGTTTATATAGCCAAGGAGAAACAATTCTTTATTGCAAATAATCCGGTGATTTTGTCTTATCAGTAAGTTCAGCTCACCTTGAGTGAATTATACTTTGGGTTTCTTTGTATGTATCATATGTATCAAGTCAAGTCAGCACGCATTTATTAAGCTCTTACTGCGTGCCAGGGATTATACTAAGTCCTGGGGATATAAAGAAAGCAAAAAACAGTCTAAGATTTGAAGGATCTTATAATCTAACATATCAGATGCCTGACTGAGGAAAACAATTAATTGCATTTGTAGAATATGTGCCTTCAAACTTCTTTGAATGCCTATCTCTATCAGCAAAATATTTTTATGTACGCGTCTCTGATATATATAGGCAGCTAGGTGGCATAGTGGATAGAGTGCTATCCCTGGAGTCAGGAAGACCTGTGTTTAAAACCAGTCTCAGATGATTACCAGATTTGTGACTCTGGACAAGTCACTTAACCCTGTGTGCCTCAGTTTCCTCGTCTGTAAAATAAGTCAGAGTATCTTTGTCAAGAAAATTCCAAATGGGGTCACAGATAGACATAATTGAAATGACTCTACAACAACCTCAATAGATGCAAATATAAATATGCTGTATTCTATACATTCTAATATATATGAATACATTTATATATATTCTATAACATGCAAAAATGGAATTTTAAAAAGATGGGCTAAACATGAAATAAATGATATTAAAATATTCATTTTACTAATAGTATAAAAATCTTTTTGTTCTCGTTAAAATATTAATATACTTAGCAAAAACAGTGTGATGGAAAAGAATTCATTATTTTTTGGAAATCTTGACTTAATACTTTGTGATACAGCTGTCTGAGGATTTGGTTCTAAGTTCAGTTTGTTCTGATACTAGGTCTTAATGGCTATTATATTGAAAATAACATCTCCATGAACATATGTAAATCCAAATAGAAGAATTACATTTTTCACTGCACTTACTAGATCATGACACTCATTTTTAATCAACCTAGTAGAGAATAAACATTTATTAAGCACCTACTATGTGCCAGGCATTGTGCCAACAAGTGCTTTACCAATCTCTCAGTTGTTTCTCACAACAGACCTGGGAGGCAGGTGTTGTGAATATCTCCATTTTAAGGCCGTGGAAACTTAGGTAGGAAGAGGTTAAGTGACCTGGTCAAAGTCATGTAGCTAGTAAGTGTCTGAAGTCAAACTTGACTCTTCTGGACTCCAGACTAAACACTCTTCTTCACTGTGCCATCTAGCTGCTTCATTTTGCAAAGGTTTTGATTCCCCACTCACTCATGACAGCCAATTCTAATATATTCACTATCTAACTGGAAGATATTACATTTTTATATTTTTAACAAATGGGTTTCAAAACTCATCGAAACTATTTGGCAAGATTTTTCAGCATATCTGCTTCCAAATTTATTAAGCAATCACACAGGGGAATTTATATAGGTGACATTGTTTTTGACAACAAAAGCTCAGTTTTTAAATGCTTTGCCAATTATGACTTCATTTTATCGGAGGTACCATGTGTGGTGAATAGAACAATGAAATTTGAATCCTGCCTAGTATAATTATTAGTTGGTTAACCATAGATAAATAAATTAAACTTTCTGACCCTCAGTTTTCTTATCTGTAAGCTAGAGGTAATAGAAGCACCTACATCTCAGGGTTGTGAGGATCAAATGAAAAAATTTTATGTAAGGTGCATTAGCAAACCTTCAAGATTGCTCTGTAAGTGTTAGCTACTCTGTGCTAAAATCTCAAGGTACAATGTACATTTAGGGATGAGTTCATCATTAATGATGGTTTAATTTAATTATTTAAGTAATATTTAATGATACCTAAAATACTAATAATTATGAATATACAATTTAATAATGATTTAAATAATTTTCCATAATTTGGAATCTTTTCAGCCAGTTTCTTTTCAAATCTAATTAGATCATGAGAGTTTTCTACCTTGTAATGTGGCTAGCAAAGAGCTTGAATATAAGTCACTCTTATCACTTGTACTTAGACTTACATTAGTAGTATTATCCTTAAATCACAGTTAACTTGCTATAATTTATTTTTTTATTTTTAAAAATTATTTTTAAAGCAGACTTTTAAATTTTTTTCCCTAAATTTTAATTTCAAATTCCCTTCTTTTCCTTCCTCCTCTCATACCCATTGAGAAGTTTTTTTTTAAAAGCACAAATATGTATATTCATGGAAAACAAATTTCATTTGTTCAGTCACAGATTTCATCATCACTTGCTGGAATCTTTTAAAGCTGATCATCCATTTTGTGCAAGTTGGTTTAGTTCAAGTTAGATGATATGCTCTGTAAATCCACTTAAACTGGCCCATGTAAACTACAGTAAGATGAAAGGGAATGAGGAAGGGGAGAGTATCAGTCAACCTCCTCGCTGTGAAACTAACTTCTGGTGTGATTCCATCAGAATCAGCGTACATGACCTACTGCCATCTGATATACAGGCCCAGTGAGAATGCCAGTGTTAACCCATGTTCTAAGCAGTAGCACATCTTCATTTATTTCCTTTTTTAAAAGGTAAGGATAGATAAAAATCAAAGCTGTAATATTTTGTTCATGCCCCATCTTATGCATACTCTATTTGGTAGACTTTTGGTGTGTGTAAGAGTGCAATGTCCTATGCTCGATGGCCATTGATTTTTTCCCCCTTTACATTTCCTTTTGTCTGTTGTCTAAAGTGGTGCATCTAGGGGACACAGTGGATGGAGGGCACTGTGCTTTGTATCAGAAAGACTCATCTTTGTGAGCTCTAATCCGGCCTCAGCCACTTATTAGCTGCGTGGCCCTGGGCAAGTCACTTAACCCTGTTTGCCTTAGTTTCCTCATCTGTCAAATGAGCTGGAGAAAGAAATGACAAACCACTCCAGTATCTCTGCTAAGAAAACCCTGAACGGGGTCACAGAGAGTCAGCAGGACACCTGAAAGGACTGAGCAACAAAATTGCTTAAAATGACTACTTTATATTTCCCTTTGTCTTATTATGTCAAGCTTTTGTTGCGCTAACACCCCCTCCTTTTGGCATCTTTTTGTTCCCAAATAATAGCTCCACTTTTCTCTTTGAATAGCTCTCTTTCTCTCTCTGAGATAATTGACTTATGGATCAAAATTTCTGTTCACTCAAAAGTGGAAAATAATTTAGAAGACTTGAATGTTAGAATCGACAGCTAGATAATTGAGAATCCGGAGTCTACGTTCACAGTGAGGCCTCTCAAGGACTCAGTTCAAAGTAGCATGGCCTGATGATACTGGCAGCTGCTGATTTGTAAATAGTTTGTTTTGCAAAAGTTTTTTTGGGAGTCAGTTGTGTGAGATGTAGCAACCATTTGAATGTAGGTTCCTTGAAGTTTTTGCCTTTCTGTCCTTGGAGAGGAGGCATGGGGGGAGGGGACAGCCCCCCAGTGGGAATATGGCGCCATCATTGACACAGGCTGTAGGACTTTGGACAAATCATTTACTCTCCTAACTCTGTAGGCCTGTGGTGTCAAACCCCTGAGGGCTGAGTATTGACTTAGAAAACCACAAATTAACATTACGTTCTATCGTATTTTTATTTATTTTGTTCATGTTTTCCGATTACATTTTAATTTGATTTTGAAAGAAGTTTTGTGGATTTGGGCCACAAGTTTGGCACCTGCTCTAGGCAACTCTCTTTTAATAATATAATTTTAATTTAATTGGCACACGCACACACATATATAATTTTAATTTACTAGTGCAGTGGATAGATCACTGGACATGTAGTCAAGAAGTCTGAGTTCACATTTGGCTTCAGATTAAGTTTCATATAATAGCTGTGTGTTCAGTTGTTTCAGTCATATCTGACTATTGTGACTTCTTTTGGTGTTTTCTTGGTGAAGATACTGGATTGGTTTGCCATTTCCTTCTCTAGCTGATTTTACAAGTGAGGAAACTGAGGCAAAAAGGTTAAGTGAGTTGTCCAGGGTCACAGAGCTAGTAAGTGTCTGAGGTCAGATTAGAACTCCAGTCTTCATGACTGCAGGCCCAGTACTCTATTTTGCCAACAAGCTGCCCAATAGCTGTGTAATCCTGGGCAAGTCACTTAACCTCTCTCTATAAAATGGGCATAAAATAACACCTACCTCACAGGATTGTTGTATAGATCAAGTGAGATAATGTTTGTAAAGCAGTTAGTAGGTGCTTGATAAATGCATGTTCCCTTCCCCCAATTGGTTTCTTTTGTATTTTTTATGCATTTAAAACCTTATTCTGAGAATGGGTCCATATATTTCTCCAGACTGCCATAGAGGTTTATTATGCCAAAAAGGTTAAGAACACCTGCGAGGTGGAGGCAAGATGGTGGCCGGAAAGCAGCGCCTTGCTTAAACACCCCCTCAGGTCCCTCCAAACACCTATAAAAATGGCTCTGAACAAATTCTAGGGCTGCAGAACCGACAAAATAGCAAAGAGAAGCAGGGCTCCAGCCCAGGACAGCCTGGATGGTCTCTGGAAAGGGTCTATCACACGGAGCTGGGAGCGAAGCAGAGTGCAGCCCAGCATGGGCCGCATTAGGACCAACCAGACTCGGAGCCGGGTGGAACAGGTGTAACGCCCTGAGTCAGTGAGCTGTGGCAATTACCAGACTTCTCAACCCACAAATGCCAAAGACAACAGAGAAGGTTAGTGGGAAAAGCTGCTGGGACAGAGTGAAAGGAGTTCCTGGTTCAGCCACCGCCCCATGGAGGGGTGAGGGGGGCTGTGTGTGTGTGTGTGGCAGAGGTGGTGCAGCTCTGAGGCTGCAGTTGCCTCCGGCCCCAGGCCCACCTGGTGGGAGGAATTAAGCAGTGGATTAGAATGGGAGTGCAAAGCCTGCTTTGCCCAGCCTGAATCTGGGCTGCAATCCTGGTTGGCAGTTCTTGGGAGAGAAGGAGCGCTGGTGTGGCAGAGCTTGCTGTGCAGAAGTAGCTCTGAAAATAGCAGCACAACCCCTCAAGCTTGGAACAAAGTACTCTCTACTCTACAAGCAGTCTTACCCCAACAAAAAACATGACCCTTGAGGGTGAGGGGGAATGAGTAAATCTTGCTCTCATCAGATTTGACTTGATGATGGAATAACATACACACTCAATTGGGTATCTTACCCCACCGGAAAGAAGGAGGAAGGGAATAAAAAAAGGGGGAACAATGGAAGAGAGGGCAGATGGGGGAGGAGGTAATCAAAAGGTTAAGAACGCCTGCTCTAAGACTATAAATTACAAAGAAGGTGCCATCTTGTATTGGTAGATGTACAATTTCCTTATCTACAAGTTCTTTATGCCAGTGAAATCATATTCCAGCCCCTATCTTCTATCCCTTGTGTGGCCCAAATGTAGTATCTAACATGGGTCCTGCATTCCTACATCCTCCCACCCCACCCCCTACCCTGCTCTGCCCTTCTAGGCTAATGGAGTCACTTTCAAGGCATTTTTTCCCCAGAGAGTTGGGAGCAGTCATGACTGTAACTGTTACTGCTAGCAGCTGTTAGAATCCTAGGGGTAACCAACCCTGTTTTGTGAGAGAATTCACTGATAGTACTGGCTACTGTAGCTCCTGATACCCACCCCCCACCTTATGTTTTCTATTTATATAAAATCAGACCCAGTGACACCTTTGGCTTTTCAATATGAAACATTTACTAAATGATAAGATGAAAGGAGGAAGAATCAAGAAAAATACATTTCACTCATAAACTTGGGTCATACCCTTCTAGGCATGCACAGATGTGACAGGCATGCGGAGGTCTTATAGGCAGGTCAGTAGGGAAGGGGCTTGACTAATCACTCTTGTTCTGTCATTTTCAGTCATGTCTGACTTTTTGTGACCCCTTTTGGATTTTTCTTGGCAAATCATTGGAGTGATTTGCCATCTCCTTCTCTAGCTCATTTTACAGATGTGGAAGCTAAGGCAAATAGGGTTAAGTGACTTGCCCAGAGTCACACAGCTGTTAAGTGTCTGAGGCTGGAACTTGGGAAGTTGAGTCTTCCTGATGGCAGTCCCGGTGCTCTATCCACTGTACCACCTAGCTGCCCTATCTTCTTTTTACTTACTGAATATTTTGTGTGTGTCTCCTCCCCTCTCCTCCAAAATATACATTCTCTGGGGGGCAAGGACTATATCATTTTTATGTTTGTATCTCCTGTGGCTTTCACATTATTGACTCTACCTGTCAACAAGCATTTGGTAAATGCTAACTGGGTGACATTGAGAATACTAGGAATCACTGGGAATAGAGATGAACAAAAATGAAGAAAATCCCATCCTTTATAAAGGTGCCTGGAGGAACTGACCAATCAGAGGGCAGAATGATCTTTCACACTGAGAAGGTTGCTGGGTCATGATGGAGAAAGAAATCTAGGGAGTCAAGAAGAGAGCCCAGAGAAGAATAGCATTGATCGATCACTTGATCTATTTATTCATTCACTTATTTAATTCAATGTTATTTTCAGTTCTGAATTTTCTCCCTCCCACTTCCTTTCCTTCCTCTCTATTCCCCATTGAGAAAACAGAAAAAAAATATAATCCAACTTTATATGTGTGTATATATATATAGATATAGATACACACACATATTCAACCAAAAAAAATTCTCATATTAGCTATGTCCTAAAATACATATGCTTCAACCTGCATTCGGAGTATCACTTCTCTATTTGGAGATAGCATGTTGAATTAATTATGTATTAATAATTATTAATAAATGTCTGTTGACTGATGATTAAACCAGATACTTGGATCATCAGAAACCAATTTGCAATATGTAAATAATGTGTTCAGGGATTGATAAAATACCTGGGAATACAAGCTCTTGCCATTCCAGTTCCCAGAGGGTGAGATAATCTACAAAGGACAGAAATACAGAACATATTTAAAAAACTTAAACCACTGTAGCTTTTCAGTCATACCTGTGAATTCTACCTGGTTCATCCTAAACTTTATTTCTTGCTTATGATCTCCTTGTCATTGAAGTATTGCACCAGCAAGTCTAAGGATATACCTTGGCACTGTTACATCATGTTCTTCTCTTATATCAGCCTGGCAAATATAGCTGAGTGTAGGAATGCCCATGTACTCCTATGGTTCCCTGCTTCAGCTGCTGTGCTAACAAATCTATTTTTATTACCTTCCAAGTTAATAGATTTCTGGGACGCCAAAGGTAACATTTTGTGATGTGACTAAAGGGAGGTAAAGGATAGGAAATGATTGAGCAAGGTATTCCCATCCTTTCATTTTTCCTGGACTGTGGAGGAGACCATGTTTGAATTTTTATTAAATCTCTGGTCTATTCTTTTTGCATTCTAGGGTGAATTTATACTTCTCCCTTCTCCACATCCCAACTTCTCATTTCCTGGTTCTTTCAGATAAGTTTATGGCCGTGAAGTTTCCACTGTTTCTCTAGTGGTCAGTGATCAAGGGATTCTAAGAGAAATTTGCTCTGTCTTTATAAAAGCCATTAATCTAATCCAGCAGTTTTCAAGCTTTTGGGTCTCAGGACCCCTATATGCTCTTAAGAAATATTGAAGACCCCAAAGAGCTTTTACTTATGTAATACAGGTAATACCTGTCAATATTTATCACATTAGAAAATAAAACATACATTTAAGAAATGTTTATTAGTTCACTAAAAGTAACAACAACACATGTGATAGTATAAACAACTTTTTTAAATTATATTTTTCCAAAAATGCAAAAAATTTAGTAGGAAGCCTTGTTTTTCTTACCTTTGCAAATCTATTTAATGTGTATTTTAAGAAAAGAACTGAATTCTCACTTATTTCTTTAAAAAAAGCAGTCAAGTTTGATTGAAGTATATCAATAAAATTCACTCTTACATAGGTATATAGTTGGAAATATTTTAATAGGCAAATAATGTCATAGTATTATTATCAAACTAATTTTGACCTTGAGGACCCCTTTTGGGCACCTCTTTAGACTGCACTTTGAGAACTGCTGATCTAATCTAGTCATCCTGCTCCCCTCTACTTCCTTAGGGATGCTTACTCTAGCTTTAGTCTGTCTCCATGGGCACCCCATTAAGCAGCTGGAATTCAACCAGCCATTAACTAGTTTACAGCTTCTTAGCAAGCCAGCTGCCAATACTTCTATTGTGTGTGCTCTCCTGGTAGTCCCCAGATTCTTTTAGTGGGACCTTTTTAAACTTTAAAGGGTTAGCCATGGAAGAAGACTAGAGGAAAAGGAAATAACATTTACTGAATACTCACCCTTGCACATTGTCAAGTTTTGGAAACAGATGATAATTATTCCTAATTATATTTGAGACAACAATTCTAATTCTTTATCTTGAATTTTCTTCCTAATTAAATTAGAAAGCACTTTAATGTTCCTTAATTATGTTTGAGATAATTCTAATTTTTTGTCTTAAATTTTTATCTTCATAAAATCAGAAAGCATTTTAATGTTAGTTATGTTTGAAACAACAATTCTAATTTTTTTGTCTTAAATTTTCATCTTCATAAAATTAGAAAACATTTCAATATTGGGTTTTATTTTGGGGGGCAGTAATGCAGCCAATTCTTCACCAATATCTGTCTTTGTTTATCACTCTTTCTCATTGTAGTTTTCAGTAAAATGATCATGCTTTTTTCTTCTCTTTAGGTGAAGCTGATTTTCAAATTTTGTGGTTGGTTAGTCAGTCTTGTCAGATTCTTCATGACTCCATTTGGGGTTTTCTTAGCAAAGCTACTGGAGTGGTTTGCCATTTCCTTCTCCAGTATATTTTCTAGATGAGAAACTGAGGCAAACAGGGTTAGATGACTTGCCTAGGGTCATATAGTTAGTAAGTGTCTGAGGCTGGATTTGATCTTGGGTCCTCCTGATTCCAAGCCCAGACCTCTATCCTGCCCAATTTTCAAATTACCTAACACTTTCTTTTTTTTAGCATTACTCTCAAATAAGCTAATCCCTCTTTCTTTGTCATGGGTGTTATGTACCTAGTACCAGAATGCTGTAATGATTTACTTAGCAACTCACAAATTCTGTATCATTTCTTTGCAGCTTTTTAAGCTGAATTTATTTTTATGGTTTTTAGGATTAGGGTGAAATAGGACAAAATATTTTTTTTCTTTTCCATTACTTTTCCTCTTCAGTTGGTAACCAGTGAAACACCATAATATGATAGACAGTTTATCTCAATAAAATAGCAGAGTGGAGGGATAATGACAGACTGTGCTTTCAGCAGTGAAGTCTCCCACTATCTCCAGACTGCTGTAAAGATGACCTCTATCTCCAGCTACCTTCAAGTGAAGGTCTTTCTATTCAGTGTGTACAGAATTCGTAAGCACTGATGGTTGTAAAAATCTCTGTGATTTGTGTCATTGATGTGAGTACCTAGGTAGCAACCGTGTATGAAATGGGTAAGGCTCAAGCTGAGAAGGAAGACACGTGTTTATTAAGTTCCTACTATGTGCCAGGTGCTGGGCTAAATGCTTAACAAATATTTAATTTTATCCCTAGGAGAGCTCTGGGACAGAAGTGCTAATATCATACTCATTTTACATTTGATGAAACTGAGATAATTGACTTGCCAAGGGTCACACAGCTTTCTAGTAAGTACAGTAGAACCTTGGTTTTTGAATTTAATTTGTTCTAAGATTATGTTTGTCATGCAATTTGTTTGTATTGCAAAGCGAATTTTCCCATAGGAAATAATGTAAAGTCAGATGATCGGTACCACCTCCCCAAAGCTATTCATATAAAAATAATTATTTATAATTTTCAGTAAGTTTTTTGTCCCTAATGCACCTGAAATATAATAGCAATGATTAGTACACAACATAAACAAAAAATAAAACAAATTAACCTGCACTTTACCTTTGAGAAGAGTCGTAGCTGGTGTGAGGGAGACGAGAGGGAGAAGGAGGAAGAAGGGTTATTGCTTGGAAGGAGAAATCTCCCTCCGTGAGACCATCAGGGATTTCAACGTTGGGAGTGTTCTCTCTTATGCTACTTTCACTAAAAGTAAGACTTTTCACTTATTTTTCGTTTTTTAGAATCACTTTCATGTTTTGACTCACTGATTTTTTTTCTTTACATTCACCTCTGACTAGGAATCTATCTAATGACACTTGTCTTTGACGTTTTTTCAGAATGTCATGGAAATATGACATTGCATTATCATTAAAAATATTCGTGGCTCTCGTTGCTACAGCCTTATTTGGGTGATGTTTTTCAACAAATTTTTGTACTTTTTCCCACCTCTGATAAACCTCCTGAATCTCACTTGACTTGAGGGATTCCTCTGACCTCTCAACCTCCTCCTCAGATGAGATATCCTCCTCAACCTATCACTGTTGCTCCTCCTGCAGATCCATCAGTTCTTCTGTCGTCAGCTCCTGGCTACTTTTGAATGCCTTCAGCATCCACCTTTAGTCCCTTCACAAAGGGTCAATGCCAAACGAGGCGGTATACTAACCTGAGCTTCCTTTGTTTGACATATGAAAGCAAAAAAAAAATCATTGCCCTGTGAGCTGTTCAAATCCAAACATAATGTTTGTACTGCAAATTTTTGTTTGTCCTGCAAGACAAATTTTGAGAAAAATTTTTCCTCTTCTAGCGAAGCATATGTAAACCAGGTTACTCGTAAACTGAGGCTCCACTGTATATGAGTCTAGGTTTGAACTTGTGTCTTCCTGACTCCAGTGCTAGGGCTATTTACTGGCCCATCTACCTCTCCTTAGAAAAGAGGATTGCATGCTCTCTGATAACAAATAGAACCTTGATATTGGCCAGTCAATTACATATATGTATTTGTGTAATTTCTAATCCCCCCAATAGAAATATATGCTCCAAGAGGATGGAGACTTTTCATTTTTGTCTTTGGGTTTCTAATATCTAGTATGGTGACTTATGGTTTTGGAGTTTCTTGATAATACAGTCACACAATCAGCATGACACTATGGGGATGGTATTGGGGATACAGAGACAAAGAATGAAGTAGTCCCTACTTACAAAGACCTTACTTTCTACCAGGGAAGGCATACAAATACATTTATAAACATGTTTTGATGTTCTTGTTCAGTTGTTTTCAGTCATGTCCAAATTCTTCCTGACCCCATTTGGGATTTTTGGGGAGGATTAGCTACGCTAATTGTTAAGAGATTATTCCTGAAGTTCCATGGTTGGGTCATAATGAGCCAAAAAATTCAAGATGAATCTGATTTTCCTCTTTGGCGATTCTCCCAGAATGAGAATTAATAGCTGAGGTTCCTTAGCTGGGGAGGGGCTGTGGTTTTCACACTTGGTTGATTATCTGGGATCTGAGGAGCTGATTTTCAATCAATCCTGATATACTTCATCCCTTTTTGGGAGGACCATGTCTTCTGGGAATATCCAAATCTGTTTGCTTTCTCTTTGAACTAGCCAGTTTGTCTTACTCTCAGGTAAGTTCACACCTTCATTTGGAACACCCTATGGTTTTGTCATTTTTATGTGTTTTTTTAAAAAAATTACTAAGATTATATGCCTCCCCCCCTGCTACTGCCAAATCTAATCCAACAAGGGTGGTGACCAGACCTTTAATTTATTATGCCCCCATGGGGAACCACCTCTATCAGTGCAAATATAGTCACTCTGCAGCACATTATAAAACTCACCCAGAGTCATGTTGCCAGCATATGTTACATACTGACCTGGACTGCAGGTCTTCCTCACTCTGAGGTCAAGTCTAGCCACTAAACTATGCTGCCTCTCATTTTATCCTTACAAAAATGTGGCAAAAATTTTCATTTTAAAAAGGATGTTTTCTGGCCAGTCAGCTTAGGGGGCAGCAGCTCACACTAAACCGCTGTTTAGTTTTTTTTTTTTTGCTTCATCCCCAGGTGGAGTCAAGGGACCCTATGAAATCCAGAGTTATAGGCAAGAACCTTGCCCAGGGACAGAGAAGCATAATATAGAGATCTGAGGGAAGAAGCAATACAGAGTGGGGCTTTTTCTCCATTGAAGAAAAATGGTGTGTTCAATATATTTCAGGGAAGAGATTTTGATGGGCTTCCATCTGGATTATCCCATGCACTGGTAGGGGATTTTTGAAGAAAGGTATGCATGCATTCCCTGGAGTTCTAGAAGGGCTCATGGAGAAATTTTTAAACAGAACAGTGTGGTTTCTCATTTGGGGATTCTCTAAGAACTGTGTACAATATATTGTCCATATCCCCAATGGCATTTAGAGGGCCATTAAGAATTGTATCAAGTGGGCTTTCTTGAGACTCCTTAGTACAAGGCACTGGGGGAAGGCACTTGAAAAAACATCTCTTGAGCTCCCCAAGTGTCCAGATGATATTTCAGAACTGGAGATATGGACAAATACACTTAGTGCACTCTAGCTGAACATTTAACTCTGGGGAAGCCCACTCCATAGAACATGCAGTGCAGGGAGATAGATACTTTTTAGTCTTGGGTGCAACCTGAGGCTTCCAACTGATTCGGGAAGCTGGGTGGTACAGCAGAGAGAGTGCTGAGCCTGGTGTTCAAATATGACCTCAGACACTTACTAGCTGTGTGACCCTGAGCAAGTCACTTAACCCTCTTTGCTTCAGGATCTTCATCTGTAAAATGAAGATGATAATAGCACCTGATAACCTACCTCCTCCCACCCCCACCAGGTTGTTCCGAGGATCAGATCAGAGAAATTGTGAAGTACTTAGTACAGTAGCGGGCACATAGCAAACGTTACATAAATGTTAGCTATTTCTTGTTATTATCCTATGTGCCGAGGACTCTCCCCTATCAACCAACTGATTCACAAGAATGAATCAGCCTTTGCTTTCCAAAAGCTCTCATTCTTTTGGGGGAGATAACACATATTGGCCAACTAGCCCATTCCACTGTGTTGCCCAGTTGCCCCAGGGACGATAATGGAAATCATGGAAGCTGATGAGGTCACTAAGTGGTATAGTATAGAGGGAGAGAAGCCAAGGACCCAGGACAAAAACTTTGGGGACCTCGACTGATGTGAATGAGGATCCACCAAAGGAGACGAGGAAGGAGTGGTCACATAGGTAGGAGGGAAACCAGGAAAGTAGCATCATGAAAACCTATAGTGAAGAAAGTATCCGGAAGAAGGTGACCCACAGTGCCAAAGGAGGGGTCAAGAAGGATGAAACTTGAGACACAGTCACTAAATTTGTTGAATAAACAGATCATTAGTAAGCATCTTGCATATAAGTATATTAATACATGAGCATTATCATAATTCTATCAACAAAAGCAGCTAGGTGGCACAATGTATAGAGCATTGGTTCTAGAGTCAGGAAGACCTGAGTTCAAATCTATCCACAGACATTAACTAACTGTGTGACCCTGAGTAAGTCACTTACCCTCTCTGCCTCAGCCTTCTCAACTATAAAATCAGGATAATAATCATATCTGCCTCCCAGGGTTTTTGTGAGGATCAAGTGAGGTATTTGTAAGACACTTAGCACAGTGACTAGGATATAAAAGGCGCTTGATATAAATATTCATTTCCTTCCTTCAACAAAAGTTTTCTATAAGTACATGACCTTGTTCTAGGGATATAAAGATAAAAGTGAAACTATTAAGACTTGAATCCTTTCTTCACATGCCCCTTATACCTTCTTGTATTATGGTCAGTAAAGGCTATGTTTCAAATGGTCTTGCATTTCTGTATTTATTTATGGGTTTTTTTATGCAATAGTACATGGTCTACACCTTTTTAAGTTCTTGTCTCTTGTGTTTATATTTCCATGATTCTACCCAAGTGTTTTCATCAATATGAATTTGTGGAAATTTTCTACTCTAGTACATTTCCTCTCCCTCCCCTACCCCACGAGTATTGTGCTCAGTTTTTCAGGATAAATTATGTTTGATTGGTGATCTCTTCATTACTGTCATTTCCACTGATAAAATCATATCAGTTTTTCATGTTGAACCGTTGAAACTGGGCTGGAAGAATTGTTATTCCAAAGGTTCTTTTTTAAATTTTATTTTGCAGGGGGGAAGGCAGGGCAGTTGGGGTTAAGTGACTTGTCCAAGGTCACACAGCTAGTAAGTGTGTCAAGTGTCTGAGGCTAGATTTGAACTCAGGTCCTCTTGACTCCAGGGCTGGTGCTCTACTCACTGCACCACCTAGCTGCCCCTCAGAGGTTCTTTAGATCAGGATCCTCACCTCTATCCATTAGACAATGATGCCTTCATTTTTTTCCCCATCCACACTTGGGAGTCTTTGTCACCAATCCATTCTTTTTTTTTCCCTAGGTTTCTACTTGTAACTAATTGCAGAGTAATATTTTGTTCTTTTAGTGCTTCATCTTGAGATTCTCCCTAAGCTACTGTATTTCTTCATTGTATTATGTTTATTTTTTCCTCCCTCCCTTCCTCCCTTCCTTCTTCCCTCTCTTCCTCCCTTCCTTCTTCCCTTCCTCCCTCCCTTCCTTCTTTCCTTTCCTCCTCCCTTCCTTCCTCCCTTTCCCCCCATCTCTCTCTCTCCTTTAATGTTGATTTTAGAAGTGTGCCAGTACCATGCTCTGCTATGTCTTGAACTTTTGAACAGGGCGATTTGACCTAGGTCCTGTTTTCCTCCACCATGGGACTCTGCTGTAGTGGCAAAATGTCCTTGCTGTGTAGGAGTGCAAAAACTGCTACCCTGCTATTGCTCACAATGAAGTGGGGGAGAGAGGCTGATTTTATCTTCCCTGCTGTAATCTTGGGCTGGAAAGTTAAGAATCGCCTTGGTTCCCGTGACCCATAGCCTTATTAGCTGGATTTGGCCATCTCCTGGAGTAGCTCTGATAGGGAGATAAGATTGTGCAAGCTTCCCGTTGTCTCCTGGTGGATCAGAGCTCTGGTTATACTGGTTTTAGTCCTGTCTCCTTGTGCCTTTCTAGTTGGATTGATCTCAGTTGATATCATAGGGACCCCTGATCCTCAAGACTTCCTTAAGACTTCAGGTCTTAACCCTCCTAGACTAGTAAGTTGCAGGGTTTTGTTTTCCTTTCTGTTTTTTCTCTTCACACTTATCTGCTGTCCAGACTCAGGTGACACAGGCTTCACATGTGCTGCCTGGCATCTTCCAACCCATCTCCTGGTGACCCCTAACCCCAGCTCTTTGTCTTTGTGTAGTTATTTATTGGGATATCCACCATTCTGAGCTTCTTCCCCTGATGAGCTCCAACTCGCTCTAGTCATATTGGCTTCAGGTGTAGACCTGGAGCACATGGAGGGGTTCAGTGGTTTTTCTTTGTTGTTATTTGATCTTTGTTTTATTTGCTGCCTGGAGGAAGTTGGGTAGTCCAGTGGATAGAGCCCTGGGCTCGGAGTTAAGAAGACCTGAATTCAAATGTGGACTCAGACACTGACTAGTGATGTGACCAACTTTTTTTTTTTCCCTAACTGGGCAAGTCACTTAATCTTGTTCTTCCTCATTTTTCTCATCTGTAAAATGACGATAATAAGAGCATCTACCTAAGACAAAGTTTTTGTAAAGATCAAATATTTGTAAAGTGCTTAGTACAGTTCCCAGCATATTGTAGGCACTTAATAACTGCTTGTTTCCTCCCTCCCTCCCTTCCTTTATTGTTCTTATAATGTTCTACAGAAGGTCTAAGCTTGGAGAGAACCTTTCATATTTACGGTCTTTACTGGAAGTCCCTAGTACTCCTTCCTTTGATCCATGTTTCCTCTCTTGCTATCTGGAAAAATCCGAGTGATTAAGACCTCTTCTATACATCATTACTGAATTGAATAGTTGATATGATTATGTGCTAAGTAGAATATGTTGTATTGTTGATAACAAAGAGTTAATGGATTGTTGGATGATAGTGGAGAAGATCATAATTGGCCATTACCACATTTGATATTATTTTGGGAGTGAAAAAATAATAAAGTATTTTTCAATGGTATTACTTGGGTTTTGATGCCTCAGAGTGAGTGTAAATAGCAATTGTTTCTGTTTTGGCCAGAATCCCTGAGGGTCTTCCCTTCCCAAATTGATTTTTCTTGACTCGGTAAAGAGACCATTTTTGCCTCATTTCTTACGTAGCCTTAATCATTAAATAGGTCTTACCTCAGACAAACAAAGATCTGGGAAACACCTTAGCTTAAAAAGGCCAAGATCTCCCGCTACATCTATATCTTGCCACTGGACCCACATGGCTCTGAAGGAGAGAGTGAGACTGGTGACCTCGCACAGCCCTGCCTCACTGAAATCCAGTTCACTTGAAAGTTATGCATCACCTTCCTGATGTCATGGTCCTTTTTGAGAATGAAGGACAAACCATAACAAAAACAACAACAAGGCTACAACTACTGTGTTAATAGTCTCTACCTATGAATTATTGGCTATCCCCTTTATTCTAATCTCCTTTATATCCTATTCAGTCTGGTGAGCAACCAAACTATAGTGGACCATTCGCACTCCCCAGTAGAGATACCATAAGGAACTGTTTTGTTCCACTTTTTTCCTTCATTTAATTCCTTTTTCTTCTCTTTTTTCTCTCTCCCACCCCTTCCAATTGTGACAAATGAAAAACTGGAGAGACAGAGTTTCTGGATAATTAATAACCAATTTGTTAATTAGGCTAGCCGATAATAAATTGATGGTCAATGATTTCTCTTGGCAACCAAAGACAAAAACATGGACAGTCTGAGCACTTTAAATACCTTTGCAAAAGAGATGCCTCTGACAGGAGAAATCTAATCTGATTGGTTGACAATTAATGAGGAGATGGCCTAAAAGTCTTCACCTCCTCCTGATGAGAACAAGATTTGATCATGGGATTCAGCCACCTCTAACAATCTGGACAGAGGAATCTATCTCCACCCACACTGCCATGAGCTGAGTCACCCTAAACTTCAATGGAAGGGTATAAAGGCGTTGGCTTATTGCTTTGGGGGAGGAATTCACCTCGATTATATTGTCTACACTCTAAACAGAAGTAAGGTCTCCTAGTTGGGTTGAGTCCCACCGAAGATAGAGGAACAAGTTCCCTGAGAATTAGGATGATCTCATCTATCAGCCATGTTCTTCAGAGGCTGACTTTCTATAAGGAGTGGGCCTTAAATAAAGAAATAAGAACCTGGATCCTAATGAATACTTGGTTATTAATATAATAGAAAAATGATTTTCCTCACAACTCAATGGGTCTTAATGATTTGCATCTCCATTTTCTGTCGTTAAAGAATTGTAGGGGTTGAGGGAGCCTCCAAGTAGGCTGGATAACCTGTGGTCAGGGGTACTGTGGAAGACATTCCTGTTTAGGTACTGGTTGGACCTGAAGGCCACTGAGTTCCTCTCCAAAGCTGAGATTCTGTGGCTTTTTCATTTGCACATGGGTTCTCAGTCTAAGTTCCCAGACCTCAATGTTCTTCTGGTCTTTCCTGAGGCAAAAAAAAAAATGTTTAGGCAATCCTAATTCTGTGGAACTGCAAAGATCTTCTCTTCATGTGCAGCAAGGAAAATGTTTCTCCATTCAACGTGGCCTCATGTTCAGCCAGCTTACATAATTAATGTGCCCCAGAAAACTGTCTAAATTAATTATGGAATTGGCCCCTGAAGGAGCTTTTCCATATGAGGAAGTGCTTCAGATGTCTTAACCTGGAGTCTGAGAGTAACTCGAGGCCACTTGCTTAATCTCAACTATAAGATTCTTTATTGTTCCATCTATTATTCATAATTTACCCCTTTTAAACCTGATAGCCCCAGTAAGAACCTAATGAAGGCTATTGAATAAAAGCTTGTGGAGAGCCTTCCGTGAATACTGCTTTAAAGGTATTGGGTATCATCTGTCCAAATCATTTTTATAATCATGGAGTTAACTTTATAACATAATAATCATTATTATTTTTAATGTTTGCTATTAAACACATTAATTTGATTAAATCTTTTTAATTGAATAAACCTCAGTACTTATTGATTGATCAGCCTTCATGAATAAAGTGAAATGCTGATTAAGAAGTCTAGGTAGAAAAGTGCTTAGACATTGCTGTTAAACATTTCAAAAATCGACAGGGAGATGTGGATACTCAAAAAACACTAGATTTCTGGTCTGTCGAGTCCTTTTGTACACCTTTCTCTCATCCTCTCAGAATTTTTTAGTTGCCTCCAAAATTCAACTCAAGTACCACCTTCTATATGTGACCTTTTCTGATCTCCCCAACTGCTGGATAATTACCCCTCTGAAATTGCCATGTATTTATTTTATACTTAGGATCATAGTATCTAACCATAATAACCTTAACAATAATAACAATCAGCATTTATGTTGTGTTTTAAGGTTTGCAAATCCCTTTATAAATATCTCATTTAATCCTCTCAACAACCCTCGGAAATATGTGCTATTGTCTCCATTTCATGGATGAGGAAATTGAGGCAAACAGGTTAATTTGCTTGTCCAAAGTCACACAGCTAGTAAGTGTCTGAGGCTGCATCGGAACTCAGGTCTTCCTAGCTTCATGTCTAATGCTCTATTCACTAACTTACCTTGCTTTTTAGATCAAGAGCTGGAAGTTGTCTTAAATATGCTTATGTATGATATGTATATGTTGTCTTCCTAGACAGGAAGTTCCTATATCAAATGGAGGTAGGATGAGTTAAGGTATGTAAACCTTGCAAACCTTGAAGTGCCATATAAGTCCTACCTATTATTATTATAGAAATTAAAATTCCTTGAAGGTGTGAACTAAGATTTATGGGACACCCTATTTATTGTGTCGACAGAAGGTCATTTTAGCATGATGACATTGAAACTATTTTGTCCTTGAGACATTTTATAAGCTTAAGTATACCTACCAGTGTACGAGGAGCACAAGGTAGCTCACAGCATGTTGGTGGAACCTCCTTTGGCTATGGTGCCTATGGAAGGACATGGATAAGAGTCCCGTAGGATAGGGAGGCCATGGATAGGTTGTGATTTACATAGTTAAAGGGAATGAATATATAGATGAGATCCCAGAGCCCTTGTCATATTGGAGAAAATATAACTCCCAACTTGACTCTTTGTTCTTCTCTTTTTCTTTGTTCTAAAATATTGAATACTCTTTTGGGCATAGGAAGAGCTCCTGCTCCTTTTGAATGTAAGTTTCTTGAGGGCAGGGATTATTTTTTGATTTTATTTATTTCCATAGCACTTAGTATAGTGCCTAGTAGATAGTATATACTTAATCAGTACTTGTTGATTGAGTGACTTCATGAGGCACCTGGACTAGAAAAGTACAGCTTCTAACTAGGCAATGTTTCAGAATGGTGAATGCTGATATTTTATTTAAGACGACTCATGTAAACTCCAGCTGTGACCAGAAAAATCCATTTTTCTTTGAAAAAGAAGTCATATGTGTAGTTTCATTTTTCAGGCACCATTCATTTGACAGTATCTCTTTGCATACATTTTTCTTTTAATTTTAAATTTTCCTAGAGGAATAGTACAGGGTACAGAATTTTATTCTGTAAAAATAATGGTGGCCAGGCTTACAAATAGTGAGTTTTCTTACTCAATTTAAGTGTCTTTGAAAAGCTATGGAAATTTGCATTGCATTACTTAGGGTGGAAATTTTTATTTTTTTGGTGAGGTGTATATCAGCAACTGTACAGCAGATGGCAGTAGGTTGTAACTAAATGATTAAATTTCCTTTGGAAAAATCTGGTTGTATGATCTAGCATTTTATCTCTTTTTGTGTGCTAACTCTTAAAATACAACAGGATTTTGAAATATGAAGTATTAAATATCAATAATTTAGCCATCTCTATTAGATACTGGCACATGATAATGTAAGTGTAACCCTTTAGGAATATCGAGAAAACAGTAGTTCCAAAAGATGCTTTCTGTTTTTCTCACACATACTGTAGTCTTAACCTTATATCAAGCCTTTCTGTATCTTATTTGTCTTTCCATTTTTTTGTTATTCCTGTTTACCATATGTTATAGCTGAGTAATACTGGTTTCTTGGAACTCGGGATTCCATGTACTGTTTCCAGCCATTTGCATAAAACATCACTAGGACCAGTCTCTCCTTTTATTCATCTGTCTGAATCCTTGTCTTCCTCCAAGGCTTAAAATAGCGGTTCCTCTGTGAAGCCTTCCTGGGTTGCTTCCAGGCATTAATTCTGTTCCCACCTCCATTTTTTGTATACTGTACTTATTTGTGTAAATGGTACATTCCCCTAATAACACATAAACTCCCTGACAGCAGAAATTGATGGTTCATCTTTGTTGCTAAATCCATACTGCCATATACGTTTTATATTGCAGTGCGTTTGCACCTATCATGTGCCTCCCTGTTGCTCATTGACCTTTGTGTGAATACTCATTTTGAGTTTGATGGTATCTTTTAGTTTTGACATATCTCACAATCAAATGGTAACCTCAGACAAATAATAGCAGTGAAAAGATGGTACTTTGCTTTCTCGAATAAAGATGGACTTTATTTGTTAGGTATGGAGGAAGATTTTTCAATCAATGAGCAAGTATTCTTTAAGTGCCTTATTTGTTAGGCACTGAGGAAAATTTTTCAATCAGCAATTATTCATTAAGTGCCTACTGTGTGCTAGATGTTTGGTGGTCTGTGAAAGAGCTTTGCCATTTCCCAAAAGCAATCCAATCCATTCTTCTCATGTCCAACTCCGGATCCAGCTTCCTGTCCATCTGTATTGTGTATTCTACATATACATATTATTGGACAAGTTCTAGGGCAGGAGTCATTTACTTTTTTTATGTCCTGAACTTTTCCTGCTGAAGCTCACCTATGAACCCCTTCCCAGAATCATATTTTAAATGCATAAAATAAAATCATAGGATTATAGGGGAAGCCAATTATATCAACATACAGTTATTAAAATATTGCTTAAAACACATCTGCTTATATTAGGTTAATAACTCTTGTTTGGTAGGATGTCCATCCAAATGCATATTGAAATCTAGAAAGGAAAGATTCTTCATTCCTTTCATCTAGTTGTGACCCTTACTCTGAAGAGTAAATACTGCAAAAGTATTTCTTGTTTTCCCCCTTGTTGGTATTTTACTGTTTAAGAAATGATAATGAGACCTTTTTAGGGAACTTTGGAGTTATTTTTTATTTCTTTGTTTTGGAGTTCTTATACCCAAGTATGTATCTTAAATTTCTAAATAATGATATTGTAATGAGGGTAGGTTTTATGGAATCCAGGTGTTGTGATGATATGTTAGCAATAGACCTATGGACATAGGGTTGTAAAGAATTGGGGAAAAATTACAACAGAAATTCAGGATGAACTGATTAGACAGGGCCCTAAGTAGACTGGGAGAAGAGCCCAAAAGAATATCTTAAGAGTCCCCAAAGTAAAGGAGATTGGGATATAGTGAGATAGATGCACATCTATTCATAGAGAATGGGCTGGAAAAATAGCCTTAGGAAATACTCTGTGATCAAAGATAAGAAGAGTGATGGTGATGATGATGATGGTGGTGGTGGTGGTGGTGGTGATGGTAGTGGTCATAGTGGTGGTGGTGACGGTGAGAATGATGGTGGTGGTGGTCATGGTGATAATGATGGCAGTGATTTTTTGGTTTTGGAAGAATGGACATCTGAACCTATGATGTCATCAGTGTGCAGAACTCCTTGTATGTAAAGTCACTGCACTTCAAATCCCAGCTAAAATCCAGCCTTCTAGAGGAAACTTTTCCTGATCTTCCTTAATTCTAGTGCCTTCCCTCTATTAATTATGTCAGTTTATCTTGTACATATAGCTTGTTTGCACAGAGTTGTTTGAATGATGTCTCCTCTATTAAATTGTGAACTTCTTGGTAGCAGGGATGGCTTTTGCCTTTCCTCATATTTCCATTTCTTAACATGGTACCTGGCACATAGGAGATACTTAATACGTACTTCTTAACTGACTGACTGTCCAGTGCAGGTAGGCAGTGTATATATAATTTAGTCTCAGAGACTCACCTGGGGCACTGAAAGATTAAGGGCTTGCCGAGGGTTACACAGCTAGTCAGAGGCAAAACTTGATTTTAGGTCTTTCTGACTCCAAGGCCAATTCTTTGTCTGTTCTGCTGAAAAGCACACTGGATATAGGAAATAGAAATCTAGATGATGGCATTGCATAGAGCTGGGGAAACCATCTGGGCCTAAGATCTAGGGGAAGAAAGAGAGATAGATAGCATGGGTTGACTGGCTAGTTTGGGAAAGGTAGAGCCTTTGGAGACTACCATTTTGATCAGAAGCTCTCCCCAAAGAGGTTAAATCTGGAGCCAAGCAAGAAAGAAGTGTAGTACTCCTTTTTGCCAAATGGAGGCCATTTCAATTCCATTCAACAAATAGTGGTCCAGTTTGGACTAAAATAAAAATCTTTAGGTCAATGCCTTCTGTAATTTGATGACTAAAAGGAATGATGATATGGGAGTAGAAGTGACAGGGCTTGCTAAATGATTAAATTTGGAGGGAGAAAAAGGAATAAAAGATGATTTTGAAGTTTCAACTGGGACTTTGGTAGCATCATTAACAGAAATTGGGTAATAAGGAGAAGAAGCTGTTTTTGGGGGGAAATGATGAGAGGCAATATAGCATAGTAGATAGTTGAGAGTTGGTCTTGGAGTCAGGAAGACCTGGATTCAAATTTTGCCTCTGATGCATGTTGATTTTGTGACTCTGGCCAAGGTACTTAGCCTCTCAGTTCTCCAGTCTATTAGACTCCAAGGTACAAAGTAGGGCCTGTTTGCAATAGTAGAGGCAGTTTTCCTCACTGGGCATTCTCTATACCAATGAAATAGCACATCCAGTCCGTATCCCACCTCACCCACCCAAAAACGATGAAGAGTTAAAAGGGACCTTAAGTTCACCCTTCTTATTTTGCAGATGAGGAAGTTGAGTTCCAGAGGAGTCAAGTGACCAGCTCGGAGCAACACAATTAGCTAGTTGTGTCCAAGGCGGAACTCAAACTCAAGTCTTCCAGTTTTCAAATCCAGTGCTCTCCACTCCACCATACTGTTCAGTCTGGGGCACATTGAATTTGAAGTGTGGGTATAGGTATCTGGATGGAAATGTCCAATAGGCAATTAAAAATATAAGCCTTGAACTCAGAAAAAAATGGCCAGAGTTGGAGATGGTTGTTTGGGAGTCATTCATAAAGAAGTTATACTTGAAACCATGAGTTAGAATAGAATCCAGGTTGAAAAGAGCAGAGAGAAGTCAACAGTGATAGATCATTGGAGAATGAATTCATTCAAGCGCCAAGAGGAAGAAGAGAAACCAACGTGGGAGACAGAGAGGAGGTGGGATAGAACAGCAGGAATTTATTATTTCACAGAAGCCAGTGGAGGAGAAATTGTCAAAAAAGAAAGGAGTAGAATGTCAAAGGATGAAGAGAGGTCAAGGAGGATTGTATGTACAATTCCTCTGAATTTTGGTTTTCCACTGGAAATGTTCCATTGTATGTTACATTGACGTGGACCAGGAAGACAGGCAGGGACCCAGCAGCATGATCTTGGATGAAGAAATTTCCCAAGTAAACATGCCTCCTATCACTGTACCCACTAAAATAGAGACAGGCAGAAGCCAAGCTTCACACTTTGATACAATTTCACAGAATCACAGAATTTCAAAACTGGAAGGGGTCCCAGAGATGGCTAACCATAGGAACAAGGTGAGACCGATGTTTTTAGACACAGCCTGTTTGTTGTTTAGTTTTTTGTTTTATTTCCTTGTCACAAGGAAAGGCTCTATTGGTATGGGTATTAATTGGTCAGTGATAGCGCTGTTTTAAAAAAAAGGAAAAAGGACATGGACAAAATTTTCTTTTAAATGTTTTTCCTCTTCCCTCCCCACAGCCCTTTTTTCACCCTAAATAGGGAAGAGTGAATCTCAGTCCTAACAAGGATACGATCCAGGATTTTGAGTGCAATCATCATGGATACTAGCCTTTTATAAGTCTGCCAGGTAAATAAACTTGGCTTCTTTTTAGATCCTTTATACCCAAGATCCAGGACTCAGTCCTTCTGAAGAAAGGAGTCAAAGTTTGGGGTTTCTGGTCATCCTTGTCTTCCATATTCTATTACTCCTTTAGCAGGCCATTTATATTGCTTCTTTGGTTGGGTTTTAGCAGGTTTGGGACTGTTTTTCCATTTTAATTTTTTTCCCAGGCTGTTGGTGCCAGGCTTCTTGAGTTCTCAAATTAGGGAAAGTCTAATTTAGCCTAAGGCCATTTAAGTAGTGGAATGTCCTCTAGACAATATGTAGGACTTTGTGACCAAAGGGTGGGTTGTGGTAGAATCAAGTACGCTCAGCTAATTTTTTCTCTAAAGGTCTTGAAACTGTTTTTGAGATTTTTTTAGCTCAGAGGATGAGACCATTGGACATTGACATAGCTTTCTGGTGGCCTGAATACAAAAGCTAGCCCACAAGGAGGTAAGATTTCCTCCTCTCTCACTGTCAGTGGTAGAGACCAGAATGTATAGCATAAAGATGGCCTGTGGATAGCAGCATGGTAGAACTGGATCTGGCTAGACATGGTAAGCTCTCATATGCCAGAAACCCAGGATGGAATTGGCATGCCAGATTGGAGATGGGGACCTGAGCAGAGGAGCATAGCCTAAAGATATCCAGGGAGTATCAGTGTTGATCATAATTGGGCTAGTTATGTCATATGAACTGCTATAGAGTGAAGTGAGCAGAACCAGGACAATAATTTTTTTTTGAGGGGGGAAGGCAGGGCAGTTGGTGTTAAGTGACTTGCCCAAGGTCACACAACTAGTAAATGTCTGAAGCTGGATTTGAACTCAGGTCCTTCTGACTCCAGGGCAGCGCTCCATTCACTGCACCACCTAGCTGCCCCCAGGATAATAATTTTGCAAGAGTATGCCATTGTAAAGGAAGACACAACTCTGAGAAATGTAATCACCAATTATGACTCCTTAATTCTGTAAATCTTGTTCCCTACCTCTTGGCAGAATTGTGATGGCCTAGAGGTGCAGAATGAGAAATACATTTCTAGACACAACCAGAATAGGAATTTATTTTCCTTGACTACATTTATTTATAAGAGGGCATATGATTAATTAGCTGGGGGAGAATAGTAATAGGTTCCCCCCAGCCCTCCCCCCCCCAAACCTCCAGAAATGGAAGAAAAAAGCATTAATAAAATAATAAAAAATATCCAGATGTGAGGAGCAGAAGGAACTTAAGAACAGGCAGGACATCATTGGTACTATTGTGTTAAATTTGTTATATACTTTAAAAACCCCAAATGTACATAGTAGGGATTCCTCATTTCATATACAGTCCTCTTAATATTCTTTGTACATGGAAATGTCCTTGTTTGTTGAAGTTTATCAAGTTCCTGGTAAAAAGAAAGGGATAATATTCACATTTCTTGTTTGGTCATGGCTTTGAGGAGTCCAGTGATTATTATGTCTTTTTTTTGTCATTCACCTGCTATCCAGGGCCAGGTGTTTTTCAATCAGTCAATCAAAAAACATTTGTTAAAATGCCTACTTTGTGCCAGACACTATGCTAAGCACTGGGGCTACAAAAAGAGGCAAAAGCCAGTCCCTCCCCTCAAGGAGCTCACAATCCAATGGGGAGACAATGCAAACAAATATTTACTATATACATACACACACACACACACACACACACACACACACACACACACACAAACACTTCCACATTAAACAGTGGTGGTATCATCAAAGCTATGACTTCAGGATCAGTGTTTCATGAGGAGGCAAGAGTAGATAAATTCCTCAGAGGTATATATTAAACAAAGACGGCAGACACCAATTTTCCCTCAAGGAGAATTTTTTAAAAGACTTAAGTATTCAACTAGTCCAATGGTTCTGTGATTTCATAGATTTAGACATTCCCTTGAATGATGCAGACGGTGGCCGGTCAGTGTCTGCCTGTGTGTGTGTGTGCGCGTCTGTGTGTGTGTGTGTGTACCATATAAAGCTATATACAAGGTATATACAAAGCTATATACAATACCATATAAAGCTATATATAAAGCTATATACCATATATATATGGTACATATAAGGCAGGTAGAAAAAAAAGGAATAGAAAAAAGGCTGTAGAATTAAGAGGGGTTGGGAAAGGCTTTCTGTAAAAGATAGGATTTTGGTTGGGACTTAAAAATGGAAGCCAGAGAAGTCACTAGGCAGAGCAGAGGAAGGAAGGTGTTCCAGGCGTGGGGGACAGAGCTGAGGGACAGAGTGCCCTATTTGCGGGACAGCTTGGAGGGCAGGGGCACAGGATTGAAGAGTACAATTTTGATGGTAGATACCTTAGAAATTCTTTGGGCAGCTTACTGGAAGCCTTTGCCTTTCTTGAGAGGACTCCTCTCTGAGCGCCTGCAGACTTCTGGAAGTCTCCTGGGCAGTACCGGAAGTACATCCATTTAAGTGGCTGCCTCGAAGTAGATGGACTCCACTTTTGAATACCTCTACTGCTCAGGAAAATGTGTCTTACCCCAGCCTGCATTTGCTTCTTTGCAGCTCCTACCCATTCGTGATACTAATGATGCTGTTGCTTGGAACCAAGCCAAATATTTCTATTTCCCTTCAAAACTCAGGGATAGAAGACAAGCCTATTTGAGATGTCACTTCGTAGCAGCATCCTTCTCTTAGTTACCGTTAGTGTATTTTTTTCAGTCAGTTCCTTCATTCATTGCAGGAACTCTCATAAAATTCCATTTACCTCAAAACTGAGCACAGTATTCTGTATGCATAGTAGTTTCTAGGAAGTTCTTGTTATAAGGGGCAACTTGGTGGTGCAGTGGTTAGCCCACCAGTCCTAGGGTCAGGAAGACCTGAGTTCAAATTTTGTCTCAGACACAAGCTGTGTGACCCTGGGCAAGTCAAGTTAACCTTGTTTTCCTCAGTTTCCTCATCTGTAAAATGAGCTGGAGAAAGAAATGACAAACTATTCCAGCGTCTTTGCCAAGAAAACCCCAAGTGGAGTCATGAAGAGTCAGACACGACTGAAACAGCAACAAGAAGATGATTTGGGAGAAAGATAGCAGTTTGGGGGAATCAGGAAAGATCTCAGGTAGCAAGTGGTCCTTGAGCTGAACCCTGCAAAAAACTAGAAACAACAGAACAAAAGCTTGTTGTAAGTAATTTAAATGTTTTTATTTGTCAGAATAATTGTCACCACTGTAGTGTTGGGCAAGGTTTGAGGTGAAGACTGATATGGTCTTGCCTGGATCCTAAGTTTGCATGAAGCAGAATCAGGAACTAGAGCAGGTTCTGGACCATTCTCCTAAGGTGAATTCCAATCCTATCTTTCCAGGTTCTTGATTCAGGCAGGATAGAACAGGCCCATTGTTTATCATAGTCAGGGGGATTTATGGATAGAGCCAGAGAAAAGGGAAGCTAGAAACAGAGATGAATGAATATATATCCATTAGTATAGCCCTTGACTTCAAAAAAATTCTACAGACTCTTTATTTAGCCTTATTTGACCTACTTAAGAGGTATGCATTTGTAAAAGGCTCCAGCTCCCTATGTCTACTTGGATCAATAAATCAATGAATCAGCAACTATTTATTACATGCCATAATGTGACAGGCACAGGCACCATCTGTCTCAATATAAAGCTACACTACCCCTAAGATCTTTAGAATAGTTTGTAGTTTGGTTATATTTACGTAGTCTGCTTTCCAGAAAGTTAGCTTCCTTTACCTGGCCTCGACAAAGGTGTTCAGTGGTTGACAGTGAAGTGTCCACGTTCACATCTTTTTGTGCCCCCTGTATAAGTGAGTCTGTCCACGTGCTTTGTATGATTCCAACCAGTGATCTCATTGGTGAGGAAACTCCTAGCAAAGCAGATTAACACCCTATCTTCTTAGAGAGTTCTTTAGGTCTACAAGAGGTTAAATGATTTTCCCAAGATCAAACACTATGTGTTAGAGGTGGGACCTGATCCCAGATCACCCTGAATCTGAGGCCAAGCCATCACTCTATCTACAGACTCATACTGCCTCTCCATTACTTGTGTATCTCTCAGTTAACTCAGAAGTCATTTCATCTTAATGAGAGATTTTATTGCTTCTCAAATATCTGAACCTGACTAGGATATGCATTCATTTTTTAAAAATCATTTTTATTCATTTCATTAAACATTTTCCAATTACACATAAAAAATTTAAGTTGTTTTTGAAAAATTTGAGTCCCAAATTCTCTTCCTCCCTTCTTGAGAAGCTAAGCAATTTGACATTGATTATACATGTGAGATCATGCAAAACAGATTTCCATATTAGTCATGTTAGCATATACATTCATGCTAGCTCTAGCTTGAGAAAGTATCATGCAGAGGAATGAGTATTAGATTCAGAATCAATAAGCCTGAGTTCTAGTTGCATGTCTCCTACATCTGAACAGCCTGAAAAGGTCACTTAGCCTCTCTGAGATTCTGTTTTCTTATCGGTGCGGTGAAAGTAATAACCTGTTCTTCTGACCTCAGAAAGTTGCTGTTAAGAATCATGGAAAAGAATGTATGTACATCAGCTACTTTGAAACTATAAATGTAGGGGCAGCTAGGTGGTGCAATGAATAGAGCACCAGCCCTGGAGTCAGGAGGAACTGAGTTCAAATCCGGAATCAGACATTTGACACTTAATAGCTGTGTGACCTTGGGCAAGTCACTTAATGCCAATTGCCTTGCCTTCCTCTCTCCAAAAAAAAAAGCAAAAAAAAAAAGAAACTGTATAAATGTAGATTAATAATATTATCTGTCTACAAATCATCTTTAAAGATATTAAACAAGAGAGCTCAGGACCAAATCCCCTGAGAACACCATTTATTGGATTTCCAGTGTCTATAGTCATCCATTAAAAACCATGGTCAGAAGTTTGTTGGGAATCCATAATCCCTGTATATTCCAGGAGCTTTTCTTCAGGAAGAAAACAAGCATTTATTAAGTGCCTACTATGTGCCAGCCACTGTGCTAAGCACTTTACAAATATTATATCATTTGATCCCTACAACAATCCCGGGAGGTAGGTGCTATTATAAACTGCATGTTACATTTGAATGAATGAATGAAAAAACTGAGGCAGACAGGTTATGATGCTAAATGCTTTACAAATATTATCCTCTTTGATCCTCAAAATAACCCTGGGAGGTGGGTGTTGTTATTAACCCCATTTTACAGATGAGGAAACTGAGGCAAGTAGAAGTTAAGTGAGTGGCCCATGGTACCATAGCCGGTAAGTGGCTGAGACATGATTTGAATACAAGTCTTTCCGACTCCAGGTTTAGGGTCTGAAGGTCTATGCGACGCTCAATCTCCATTGTTCACCACTTCTGTGTTAATTTAAGAGTTCATGCCATTGCTTAGACCCAGGAGTTAGCACTCACTCCTCCACAGTCTCGACTCATATTCTAACCTCAGTAACATCTCAGAATTGCCGTGCAATTTTTACTTATTAGCGTAATAGAACAGATGGCTTCTTTTAAGGACAGTCATGAAACAACATGGTGACACATTGATGAGTTTGGATGGTGGGTCTAATTCCAGTGGAGTTAGTACCATCATTTTTCTAGCTAATTAAGAAAACATCCATTATTAGTCTTTAATGCTTGGTTTTGTTTGTTTCGAGCACAGTAGTTTTCCAGTTGCCTTTAGTATTACCAAAGTGAAAAACTGCCTTGCCTTGCGGCATATTTGACTGAAATCAAATTCCAATTATGGCTCATAATCATAAATGGACAAAGTAGAGTGTGGGTTGTTTCCCAGTGGAGACATGACTTGCAATAAAATGGTACCTAAAGGGAGGGAAAACCGCTGATGGGTCTAAGGAGTCTAAGGAGAGGATCAGAAATTTGACATACAAATGTTAAAAGCGATGGGACAAGTGACGACATATGATCATATCCCTTGTAGTTATTTGTTGTACTTTGAGAAATACCTGTAGGGGTGGTGTCACAGGAGCTTAGGACAGGGCTTCGAGTCTAGACAACCTGGGCTTGAAATCTCCTTCAGACACTTCACAGTGTGACATTGGGTGAGTCACCTCCCTGTCCAAGTCTGTTTCCCTATCTCTGTAATGGGGAACTTACGTCCATAGCACCTACCTTGCAGGGCTGTTATGAAATAATTAAATAATGCCTGGAAAACACATGCAAACCTTAAACTGCTACATAAATGTCAGCTGTTATTATTTCTCATTGTCATCATCATCATCTCCTTAATAATATATTCTAGGATTCTGGGACGGAGCCAAGATGGCGGCTGGTAAGCACGGACTAGAGTGAGCTCCATACCGAGTCCCTCCAAAAACCTATAAAAAATGGCTCTGAACCAATTCTAGAACGGCAGAACCCACAGAACAGCAGAGGGAAGCAGGGCTCCAGCCCAGGACAGCCTGGATCGTCTCTGGGTGAGGTCTACCCCACACGGAGCTGGGAGCTGGGAACGGAGTAGAGCAGAGCCCAGCCTGAGCAGCGTGGACGATCCAGACCAGAAGCCGGGCGGAGGGGGCCGTAGCGCCCTGAATATGTGAGCAGCGGCAGTTACCAGACCCCTCGACCCACAAACACCAAAGACTGCGGAGAAGGTTAGTGGGAAAAGCTGCGGGAGTGGAAGGAGTTCGCAGTTTGGCTTCCAGCCCCGGGGGAGCGGAGGTGGGGCAGCTACGGCTGCTGCTGCTTCCGGCTCCAGGCCCACCTGGTGGGAGGAATTAAGTGGCAGATCAGAGCAGGGGTGCACAGCCTGCCGAAGATCTGAGCCCAGTTCGGGTTGGGGGTTGGGGAAGGAGCAGTGCTGGTGTGGTAGAGCTGGCACCTCCCCACCAGTGGAACATAGAACTCTGTAGTCTACAAGCAGTCATACCCCACTGAAAAACTCAAAGGTCAAGTTAGTTGGCTGGGATTATGGCCAGGCAGCGAAAACGCACCGAGATTCAGTCTCAGACTCTGCATTCTTTCTTTGCTGACAAAGAAGACCAAAACATACAGACAGAAGAAATTAATAAAGTCAAAGATCCTACAACAGAAACCTCCAAGAAAAACATGAACTGGTCCCAGGCCATGGAAGAGCTCAAAAAGGATTTGGAAAAGCAAGTTAGAGAAGTAGAGGAAAAATTGGGAAGAGAAATGAGAAGGATGCGAGAAAACCATGAAAAACAAGTCAATGACTTGCTAAAGGAGACCCAAAAAAAATACTGAAAAATACACTGAAGAAAACACCTTAAAAAACAGACTAACTCAAATGGCAAAAGAGCTCCAAAAAGCCAATGAGGAGAAGAATGCCTTGAAAGGCAGAATTAGCCAAATGGAAAAGGAGGTCCAAAAGACCACTGAAGAAAATACTACTTTAAAAATTAGATTGGAGCAAGTGGAAGCTAGTGACTTGATGAGAAATCAAGATATTATAAAACAGAACCAAAGGAATGAAAAAATGGAAGACAATGTGAAATATTTCCTTGGAAAAACGACTGACCTGGAAAATAGATCCAGGAGAGATAATTTAAAAATTATTGGACTACCTGAAAGCCATGATCAAAAAAAGAGCCTAGATATCATCTTTCAAGAAATTATCAAGGAGAACTGCCCTGATATTCTAGAGCCACAGGGCAAAATAGAAATTGAAAGAATCCATTGATCACCTCCTCAAATAGATCCCAAAAAGAAATCTCCCAGGAATATTGTTGCCAAATTGCAGAGCTCCCAGATCAAGGAGAAAATACTGCAAGCAGCCAGAAAGAAACAATTTGAGTATTGTGGAAACCCAATCAGAATAACCCAAGATCTGGCAGCCTCTACATTAAGAGATCGAAGGGCTTGGAATACGATATTCCGGAGGTCAATGGAGCTAGGATTAAAACCTAGAATCACCTACCCAGCAAAACTGAGTATCATGTTCCAAGGCAAAATATGGATTTTCAATAAAATAGAGGACTTTCAAGCTTTCTCAGTGAAAAGAGCAGAGCTGAATAGAAAATTTGACTTTCAAACACAAGAATCAAGAGAAGCATGAAAAGGTAATCAAGAAAAAGAAATTGCAAGGGACTTACTAAAGGTGAACTGTTTTGTTGACATTCCTACATGGAAAGATGACGAGTATGATTCATGAGACCTCAGTATTAGGGTAGCTGAAGGGAATATGCATACATATATGTTTATGTATATATATGGGTGAATGTGTATGTATGTATGTATATATCTGTGTGTGTATGTATATATATACACATACATATGTGTGTATATATATATACACATACATATATATGTGTGTGTGTATACATATATATATATATATATATACACACACAGACAGAGAGAGAGAGAGAGAGAGAGAGAGAGAGGACACAGGGTGAGTTGAAGATGAAGGGAAGATATCTAAAAGAAATAAAATCAAATTAAGGGATGAGAGAGGAACATACTGAGAGAGGGAGATAAGAAGAGATAGAATGGGGTGGATTATCTCGCATAAAGGAGGCAAGAGCAAGCAGTTCTGTGGGAGGAGGGGAGAGGGCGGATGAGGAGGGGAATGAGTGAACATTGCTCTCATCAGATTTGGCCTAAGGAGAGAATACCATACATACCCAATTGGGAATCTTACACCACAGGAAAGAAAAGGGAAGAAGATAAAAATAAATGGGGGGGATGATGGAAGGGAGGGCTGATGGGGGTGGAGGTAGTCAAAAACAAATACTTTCGAAAGGGGACAGGGTCAAGGGAGAAAATTCAGTAAAGGGTGATGGGTTGGGAAGGAGCAAAATATAGTTAGTCTTTCACAACATGAGTATTGTGGAAGGGTTATATATAATGATATACATGTGGCCCATGTTGAATTGCTTGACTTCTTAGGGAGGGTGGGTGGGAAGGGAAGAGGGGAGAGAACTTGGAACTCAAAGTTTTAAAAACAGATGTTCAAAAACAAACAAAAATGTTTTTGCATGCAACTAGAAAATAAGATACACAGACAATGGGGTGTAGAAATTTATCTTGCCCTACAAGAAAGGAAGGGAAAAGGGGATGGGAGGGGAGTGGGGTGACAGAGGGGAGTGCTGACTGGGGAACAGGGCAACCAGAATATACACCATCTTGGAGTGGGTGGGAGGGTAGAAATGGGGAGAAAATTTGTAATTCAAACTATTGTGAAAATCAATGCTGAAAACTAAATATGTTAAATAAATTTAAAAAATAAAAAAATAATATATTCTAGGATTCTAAAGATCAAGCTTGCTGACCTTTAACTTTCAGGCTCTACTCACTTCCTTTAAAACATAAAACAAAAACAAGACATTTACCCTTCTCTTGTCTTGTGTCCTGAACCAGCTGCCTTATAATTGATGGTCTTTGAAAGACCATGGACAGCGACAGCTTGGTCACATCTGGTAAGGTGTAGTTTATCTGGGCTTGGTAACTCGAACTGATCAGGGAAAGCCAGGTTCTCTTTTACTAAAAATCCAGCCTCAGATGCTTACTAGTTATGTGATCCTAGGGAGGTCACTTAATCTCTCTCAGCCTCAGGTTCCTCAGCTGTTAAACGGGCATGATCATATCACTTACCTCATGGGGTTGTTATAAGGATCAATTGAGATAATATTTGTAAAGGTCTTAGCATAGTGCCTGGCACATTAAAGGCACTTAATGAGGGCTAATTTCCTTTGCTCTCTCCCTCCCTCCTTTCCTTCCTTCCTCCCTCTTTTCTTTCCTTCCTTCCTTCTTTTTTTCTTTCTTCCTTCCTTCCTCCCTTTCTTCCTTGCTTTTTTCCTTCCTCCCTCCCTCTTTTCCACCCTTCCTTCCTAATTCCTTCCCTTTCTCCCTTCCTTCCTTCCATTTCTACTTCCTACTAGCCTTTTTGTTTATCTCCTGTTCTTTCTAGTCCAAAAATGATTCTCCTTGGAATAGAAGATTAAGGTGTAGACATGTGGCTCTATTGAATCAATTAGTCATTCAGCTCATCCTACTTTAACCATGTGGGAACACCTTTTTTGACTCAGTCAGTGGGAAGTATGAACTAGCAGTGAACAAGGTCTAAATATTTCTCTTTAATCAGCCAACCAACCAACCAATCAATTAAAGGCATTAAAGTGATATAAACTTTATCTTACATATGTCTGTCCCTTGGGGCTGTCCCTCATATTGGAGAGTGGAGGGCTCCTCCCAGAACCTCCATTTAATAGGGAGCTCAGGCCACCATCTCTTAATTTCCCACCAGGCTATACCCCTCTGGAGTTCTCCATCATGCCCCTGCACTAGCTGCTTTCTTTACCCTTCTTCCCCCACTGCCATGATTCCTCATCAATGTTCTTCCCTTTGCTGATTATCGACTGATATCAATCAGATTTAATCAGCTTTTAGAAATGGGCATTTGCCAAGGTGGCATAATCAGAATAATTAGTATAAACATTCCCCATACTGGGGGCACATGTCTGTTTAAAGTTCAGGGGAAACTGGGCTCTAGCTCAGAGCACAAATGGCAAAGGAGATTACATCCACTGGAAGTCTCTTTCTCCCTGTAGAGTCCTCATATCATATCATTCCCTTTGGGTATGGTATAACTTTCTTCCATGTGTGATATATGTTATATATTCCATACGTACATGCAATATATAAATATACATATTTATGTCAATATTTTTATACATTTAACATGTTAATATATAATTTTATATAAACTTATTTCTATATTATTTTAATATATAATTTTACTACAAATTTATACATTATTATGTATGCATACATATGTATGCATGTATATGTATATACATATATACATACATATATACAGAGAGAGAGAGAGAGAGAGAGAGAGAGAGAGAGAAGAGGGAGACAGAGTAGTAGTATTCATTAGGAAGATAAAACTGTGAGGAAATCCAGGGCTCTAGAAAAAATGAGAAGCTTTAAAGAAAGAAATTTCAAAAATGTATATATGCATGTGTGTAATAGACTCTTTATATAATCCTCCCCTCCCCCATTTCTTTCTAATCAAAATTATTTCTCATCGTGTCTTTGGAATTTTATTCTTCTGACCTTCCCATTCCTCTGGGGCCCTGAATTTCCTCCTCTGGGTTTTTATTTTAAAAAAACCCCAATTCTCCAAACTTCTTTCTCCTTCACACCTTCCTTTTTTGTCTATCTTTTCTTTTTGAATAGACCCTGCTCCTTCAGAATCATATTCCAGGCATGCTCCCCATTCACCAAACCTTCAGTGATACAGTTAAGGGTCAAATTTACCTCCTTATGTTCGATTTTTAGATTTTTTTCTATTTTACCTTGTTTGTTACCATACTTGGTACATAATTGTATAAAAACATCTGAGGCCACATCTTGCTTTCTTTTTTCTTGAATTTTTATCTCCTATGAATTTCTGAGCACTCTTCTTGCTTCCTCTTTCTCTGATATTTTAAGTATCTATTCAGATTGATTTGGCCTTCCTAATATGTGCAAGTCCATTTGGAGCTACTGGGTGTACACAAAGATGAAAAGCAGGCCTTTGTCTCAAGGAGCTTACAATCTATTCAGACATATTTTTTGAAGGACTAAATGAATTGCTCCTAAAACCAGAAATTAGTGCCTTGAAACTGGAAGCATCTCAGGCACATGGGAGGGGTGAACTTACTGGACATCCATTTTCACAGGTAAGCAGAACTATAGTCCTAAAGAGTTACTTACATAGGAGCAGCACAGCAATGATGGTGACACCATATATTTGTGGGACTGTCTGTCTCTGAGGACTTACAAGTACATAAGGGTTCTTTATTTAAACCTAATTAATCCACATAACTCCCTTTGAGGTAGGCAAGAGCCGGGGATTATTATTTCATTTTTCTGCAGATGAGGGCACTGACGTACACAGAAATTTACTTTAGGGTAACATCCAGAAATGGATAAGTTGATTTCGTTTTCTTTGGCATCATCGTTTCTTAATTTTCATTATAGTAAAAGAGAATACTATGCATAATTGGCTGCTGTTCATGAAGGAACATTGAAGAAATGACTAGGGATGATACTGGACTTACGATTTCATTAGATAGGGATTCCCAGATGAGGGAGTCCCCTTCACCAGTACAGGTTGACATCTCCTCTGAAATTTATAATCTTAGAAAGTTGCCTAGATAATGTCATTTGCCCAGGGTCATACAGTAAGAATGTGTGAGAGACAGGTCTTGAACCTAGGTCTTCCTGGCTTCAAAGTCAGCCCCCTATCCACTAAGCCATACTGCCTCCTTGAAGAGGTGAGTGGCTTGTCTCAGACAAGTCTGTTTTAAATAAATTTTCTAAATGCCAAGCTGCCAACTGTAGGAAACACTGAAAAAATAATTTATATGAGGCTAGTAGATAAGAAGAGGGGTATGGGAAATTTTAAATAGTAAATAAATGTGGAAAATTTTAATTTAGCTCTGTGTGTAGACTTCCTGTAAAAAGCAAGCTGCATTTTGCTTTTGAGGGAAAAAAAAAACAAAAAACAACAAACCCAAAACCAAAAAGAAAAATAAACCTTTAGTCTTTTTTTTTTTGAAGGAGAGATGTATGTGCCTTTTAAAAACATCATCATCCATCTGTTTGAAATTCCCCAAACATAGCAATTATATTTTGCTGGGGGATATTTGTCAATGGGTGTATCATGTATTTTGATGAATAAGATATTTTTATTTTTTTCAATTAACAAAATTTTATCTCCTTCCCACAGGACCCCCCCTTTAAAAAAAAGAAAAAATATTCTAACAGATATGGTACATAAAATATATAGACTTCTGGGTGATTAACCTGGAAGTATTTAAGAAGAAAGTGTTGATGTAACTTCCACATGTTCACTATTAGAAATTCAGTAGTGTCTCTGCTGTTAGAATGTGTCAGTAATTGTTGATTTGGGAATTAATTATATATGCACTTTACGCTTTGGCTTCAGCCTGTGATTTATAAATGTATAAACGAGGCGAAAAAAACCACTTTGTAATTTCATAGCATAGACGAAATGTTGGTGCTGCTGAAAGAGAAAATTCAGATTAGTTGGGTTCAAGATGACATTTATAAAGACATAAACCTCTAGTAGAGCAGCAGCTTTAATTATTACATAAGAGCAACCTCATTAAAATTCCTCAGTAAGATACTTGAACTCCTGATTATATGAAGGAGGAAAATGATAAATTTCAGTAATGGCATTCAGTCAAACCCTTAGCAATGCCAGCTCTCCTACTCATTCTGGGTGGGGTTGCTGAGTTTAGTCTAAGAGACCACAGGTGCCACAATGCTGACCACCTTCCTGACAGTTGGATCTGGATGAACAATAGACAATAGTACTTTGGCTATCCAGAATATTTTGTCGATGTTTGCAAAAGGATTTAAACTTTTTAAAAGTTTATTAGTTCTGTTGGTTTATGAACTCTTGATGGTCATAGTTAATTTCATTCATCGTATATTGAATGTAATAATTTTCTATGTTTTTTAGGGGAAAAAAAACCAGAGACTGGTCAAACTATTGAGCCATGGAGAAGCTCATGCCATCTTTGCTTGCTTGACTCTTTTCCCCATTCATTAGAGGAAGTTTTTTGAAATCTCCTGCTAGGAGGTTAATAGTTGAGAGGGTTAAATGCCACTTTACCTTTTCCTGAGCCCTACGATAAATGGAAATGTCCATTTCTTTTAGGCAGTCTTCTTTATACTCCAAAGGTATATATACCAATAGCACAAATGATTGGAAATATTTAACAATAAAGCTGGCTTATTTGCAGCGGTTCCAGGCTTTGAATCATATATGGAATTATTTAATGTATTTTTGGCACGAGGAGAAAAGCATTGAAATTGGTTGAGATTTTCTATTGATAATATAAAAAGAAAATGGTTCATAATTATAAAACAAAGTTGATGGCAATGTTCAGTTACATTAAGAAAAAACAATATTCCTTTGATATAAATTTTATGCATTAAAATATCTATCTGAAGGAATGTATTTTCAAAATGATTTTCTATTCAGTGGGCTTTATTAACAAATACCTATTATATGTGTACATATACATCACACACATATAATATATAAATCTATCTATCCAGTAGTTTAATCTCAAACCAAGATGAATAGTTGTTGTTTTATTCCTTTGTCCTTTGTTCTATATATCACTCCTCTGATGCCTCTTACTTATATGTCTTGGTTGTTGCTTAATTTCCTTTGTCTTATGTTTTCTCACTGTAAAATGAAAGGTTTGTATAAGATGGTCTTAAATGTCCCATCTACCTTTAGATCTATGGTTGTCTCTGTCTCTTTCCCTCACTCCTCCCCCTGCCTCTGTCTATATTCTTCCTTCCTTCCATCCATCCATCCATCCATCCATATAAATGTTCTATCTATCCATCTATATTTATATTTATCTATATCTATATTTATTTATTTTTTGAAGATAATTTTTTGGATGACTCATTCTCAAGCCAAGTTGAGTATTTCTTGTTAGGTACCATAATGTTCATCTAAGTGACTGAATTTCTTCCTTTTGCCCTTCAGTGAACTCTATTTTGGGGACTGTTGGCCAAGAATGCTTAGTAAATATGGGCTTAAGATCGTCATATGGTACATGATGCTTTAAAGAGACATCAAATTTGCTTATGCAAAATATCTGCAACAACTAATAAGAGATTTCTATTGTTTATCAGGTGATGAGGTGTCCCAGAATGAGAAAATGAATTTGTGTTTCCTTAGGATAACATATTTAAAGGTCTTTCTTCAATCTTCCTCAGCTGAAGCTATTATTTATATTTCTAATATAATTTAATTGGTAGTAGAATGTAATAGGAATTTATTTGAAATTTTTATCACTTCTGTAAATTGATTCTTATCAACTTTTCTGACCAGGGAATGAAAGGGCTTCACAATTTTATATCTACAGAGAAGGAGCAGGACAAATTTTAGGGATTACAAGTGAAATGTAGAACCTGAGAAGCAGAGGAATATTGTCTTTCTTTTTACTGTTGTCTGTAAAGGTAAAGAATATAGACTTTTAAAGAGAAAATGGCTTTTCATGATATACTGAAGAGAATAATTTAGGATACTTAAATCCAATAGTGATTGCTTTTTAATGTCCTTGGATAAGTCTCTTGATTTTGCTTGTCTTACAGTTATGCCCCAGTAAAATCAAAATAGTAAAATAGTGTTAAAAGGACCTTAAAGATTATTTGAGAACTGAAAAAAGAAACTGAGACCTAGACAAACAAGGTGACTTGTCTGCAGTCCTGTAGCTAGTTCATGGAGCATCTGGTGACACAGTGGATAGAGTACTGAGCCTGGAGTCAGGAAGACCCAAATACAAATTTAACCTCAGACGCTAGCTGTGTGACCCTGGGCAAGTCACTTACTTAGCCCTGTCTGCCTCAGTTTCCTCATTTGTAAAATCAACTGGAGAAGAACATGGCAAACCACTCCAGTATCTTTGCCAAGAAAACCCAAAAATGGGGTCACAAAGTGTCAGACCATCCGAAAACGACTAAACAGTAGCAACAAATAACAACCAAAGTAAGTTCATAACAACTCTAGGGGTAGAACCCACTCACAGGCCCATATTCTCTTCACCACACTTCACACGCACTTGTAAAAATGGCCCAGATGATATAATCTTAGATTATGGCAGTGGGGCATGAATGATGAATATTTGGTTAGCATTTTCTATTTGCAATGAGCTATTTAAAATGCCAAACGCAATAAAACCCTAAAATCTGTCTTTTGGCTGCTAAGCTCTTGGCTGGCCAGCTGTTGTGAGAACACTTTCCTGCCTATAATGTCATCTTTCGTAACAGACAAGGAGGGGTGCTTGCCAATGTCTTTGCGTTGGGGATACAGCTATGCTTTTTCCTTTCCCAGATGTCTTAGGGAGGAAGGTCTCCTGTAGAACTACACTTATCTTAGATGATGAAAGCTTGAGAGAGGGTCGGCTCTTCTCTCTTTCTGTCTCTTTCTTTGACATCACTTCCTCTACTAACATCTTCTCATTTTGCAATTTATCTTTGTTTTATATCACAAAATGCCAGTTTAAACAGTGCAAAAGGGCTAAACAAGGATGGAGAGCCCCCTCCTCAATAACATCTCACTGCCTCTGGCACGGACTGAATGTGTGACCCTGGGCCTGTCACATGATAAGTTAAACAAAGTGCTGACTTTCAGTGATAAGAGAATTTTCTTACCCAAGAGTTCCCTTTGCTAATGAAATCACAGACCCAGTTTCTAGCCCTCTACCTTCCCCATTTAAAAAGTGGTTCTGAAAAGAACTCCTAATCTGTGTGCCTTCGGCCATCTCGCAGAAAATACTACAAGGAATAGTCATCAAAGATATAGCCTTTTTAAAGGATGCTGTATAAGCTCCTTTGCTCAGAAACTTTGTTCAGTAATATTTGCAAACTTGGTTCCACCATCCCCTAGGCTCTCTATCTGTTGGATGAGGGAGTTGTGTTAGATGATGAATGGCATCTTGTCTGACAACAAAACCTATGGTGTCTAGGTAATCTTTGAAAGAAATTGTACTCAAAGTGGTAGTGTTTACTTTGAAGATGCTCCATCATCTTCAGGTCTGCTGAAGTGCCAGAGGGTGTTATTCTAAGGTTCGAAGTTTGAGAAAGAACTTTCCTAATGTTCTGGGAGCCTAATAAGTTAGCATCAGCCTTCTAATTCTTTGTAGACCTAATAATGTCTCATGATCCTTTCAATTATTTTTTAACACTTGCTTTTTGAATATCTACTGGGTGCTCACTATTGTGCTAGGAGTGTGAAGTGGAGGAAGAAGGAAAAATCTTTTCCCTCAAGGAATTTACAGCTTCATTAAGAGCCAGAACTAATAGGACTCAATCATACACGCACATATTAAACACTAGCTGTGTACTGGACACTGTTCTATGTGTTCCAACTACAAAAACAGATATTAAGTAGTGCATGTTCTAAAAGTACTTTCATTCTATTGGGGGGGACACACGCACACGTATACACACACATGTATATCCATAAATATGTGTGTATATGTTATATATGTATATATTTCTACAAATATGTATGTATATGTTATATATGTATATATTTCCATAAATATGTGTATATATGCTATATATTTGTATATATGTATATATGTATTTATTTCTATAAATATGTGTGTAGATGTTATATATGTGAACACACATGTATACATCTAACACACATATGTAGTAAGGACTGTTTCATTCATTCCTATATACCATACGTACACACATACAATTAATTCTGGAGAGGAAGGCATGAAAACTAAGTAAAGCTTGAGATGAGAGAAATGGTTATTAATAGACAGTGATCTTGGGAGATCCAGAGTTCCCCCTTTTTCCATTATCCTCATTTCAAACCTCTGCTACCTTTCTCCTCTAATCCCAGCCAACCTAACTAGGAATCTCTAGTCCAAGGTAAATTCCCCTCAATCAGCCTTGGGTGGAGATAGATCCTTTTGTGTAGATTGCTCAAGGCTGGAGGTGGTCTGGGTATAAGAGTTGTCTCTCTGTCCAAAATGGCTGACATGATGTCACTCTCAGTCCCTCATTGGAGCAGGCTCACTTCTGTTTGTAAAATCCACCTCTCATTAATTTTTAACCAATCAGAGTTGATGGCTATTCATTGGAAAACCTCTGGTGCAAGGGCATCTAAACCTCAAGAAGTGGCCATGGTTCCTCTTTGACCATCAAGAGGATAAAGAACCCTTTTTGTTGATCACTTGCTGGCCATGATTGATAAAATTGATTATAATTTACCCCAAAACTTTTGTCTCTCAAAATTATTTTCTTCATCACAGAGAAGAGGCTATTGTATTTGTCAATTAAAAGATCATTGAAGCCCTAGTCTGAGGAAACCCTGGGTAACAAAGGAAGACTGAACTGTCAACCACAGAACTCTTGTTTAGGAAAACCAAAATTTGTCAGTCCTTGGTGCCCAGACACACTAGGAGAGGGGAAAAGCAAGTCTAAGAGCCTAGGAAATGGAAGTCGGTACCAAACAGGACTGACTACCCTATCCAGGAACAGAGGGCCCTGGCACATAGTCCCAAATCAGAAACTTAGAATGGAACTATGTGAACCAAAGGAAGAGAAAGTGGAATCTTCCAAAGGCAGAATTATTGTGAACTAAATCAATTTCTAGGGTTACCAATTCTTTCTTGGAATGGTCCTGAGGCACCTTTGTATAAGACCTTCTAGCTTTCATCTTTGAGTTACTTATCAAAACCTTAACACATTGTTGAATCCTCGAACTCAAAGCACTGTTTCTCTTGGTTCTTCCTGGTCCTAAGGACTCGCTCGATTACCTTTCTCCATTCTATTGCCAATGCTACCAAATTCTGGTAGCCTAATATTTACTTCTTTCTTTTTCATCCCTTCTTTGTCTATACAGATGACAATAGTAGACTTTCTAGAGTTTATTTATAAGAAAAAGAAAATATACAAATTCAGAAACACATCTGGGTAAAGTAATTAGGAAAAATGTCAAGGGAAAAATGTTTTTATCACCAGACAATTCTATCTAGGTACAGATACCTAGGCCCTGCTTGGCCCATCATGATTCCTGTGAACCATGTCAGCCAATCAGCCAATTAGCATTTATTAAGCACCTCTGAAGTGTCAGGTAATGTCTTAATCACTAGAGATACAAAGAAAGGCAAAAGACAGAAGTGAACACTCCTTCATGGGGCTCAGAGAAGAAATGCCCTTATCACACCTAATGCTCTATCCACTTCCAATGATTTGGTGATATGTTCATCAGGGATCTCTGACAGTTGCTCATTATTCCATTTTCCTATTCCAGGCTCACTCCTAACCAAGAATTCTCTTTGTTGCAAGGTGCATCACTTGCTTCACTATGTAATTATTTAATTTTAACTTTCCCTCTCCATAATTTAAGGACAAACAAGGATGTATAAGATTGATGTATGCCAGAGGGTTCCATCCTCTCAGCAGTCAGAATAATTGAAGGCATTTAGGGATTCCAGGGGCAGCCCGGTGGTGCCATAGTGCATAGATAACCAGGAATGGAGTCAGGAAGACTCATCTTCCTGAGTTCAGATCTGGCCTCTGACATTTATTAGCTGTGCGATCCTGGGCAACTCACTTAACCCTGTTTGCTTCAATTTCTCCATATGTAAAATGAGCTGGGAGAAGGAAATGGCAAACCACTACAGTACCTTTGCCATGAAAGTCCCAAATGGGGTCACAAAGAGTTGGACACAAATGAAAATGCTCAAAAACAGCAACAAGAAGGGATTCTAAGAGGCAAGATGGAGACAGAATATAGCCTGCGCATGGACGTGAGAGATAGAATCCTGAGTATGGAAACAGGATGCTCATTTCTCTCGTAGAAAGATTGAATGAAGGAGAGGAATAAGAGAAAGGTAGACGGATCCACATTGTGAAGGCATGAAGGTGTTTGATGGTGGAGTTTTTATGTTATTCCAGATACACTAGGGAATTTTCGAAGGGAATGACATCGTCAGGTCTCTATCCTAGGATTATTAATATGATAACTGTGTAGAGGAAAAGTTGAAGAAGGGAGAGATCGGAAGCAAGGAAAACCAGTTAGATTATTACAGCAGGTGGAGAAAGTGGTGGACTGAAGTATGGTAGTGGTTACATGGAGAATTGATTGGAGAGATGCTGTGGAGGTAAAATCAACCAATGTCACCAACTTGTGTTTGTAGGTTCATTCAGGTGACCAAAGAAATCTGCCCTTTGAAGGTCAGAGTTATGCAAATATAACAATAAAAGCTAGCATTTATGAAATGCTTTCCATATGTTATTTCATTTGAGCCTTATAATATCCCTGTGAGGTAGGGGCTGTTTTTTTCTCTATTTTACAGATAGAAAAATAAGCTGAGAGAGAGGTTAAGTGACTACCTTAGGGTCACCCTGCTGGTAAGTGTCTGAAGCAAGATTCAAATTTATCTACCTGGCTCCATGTATTGACACTGTACCACATCGCTGGCCCAAATGATTATCATTGTGCTTCTTATGAATGATTCTAACTGTGACAAAACAATTACCCATATACATGAGTCTGCTTCACGTTAGTGATTCATATTTTAACATGATTTATGGGCAAAAGTCTCATAGTAGTGTGTACCTTATTTAAAGTAAGCTTTATGTAGTAGCTTGGCAGGCGGGTGGCACAATGGATAGAGTACCAGGCCTGGAGTTAGGAAGACTCATCTTCCTGCGTTCAAATCTAGCCTCAGACACTTAGCTGTGTGACCTTGGGTAACTCACTTATCCCTGTTTGCCTCAGTTTCCTTGAGGTGGAGAAGGAACTAGCAAACCACTCCAGTATCTTTGCCAAGAAAACCTCAAATGGGGTTTTAAAGAGTCAGATATGACTGGACAGCAAAACAATAAAAATTCCATGGTAGCTTATTTTAAAACGAAGTACGATACTCATCCCCCAACCTATCCACCATCCCCAAGTAATGGTTTTAGAGAAAAGGTGGTTTTATGTCAACAGAGAAAAAAGTCAAATATACTCAGATCCTGTTCTAGCAATTGAGATACTGTGTGAGTGGTAGGAAAAAAAAAACACAAACCCAAGTCTAAAAATGAATTTTTAACTTACCACCACCACTGTGCTTAGAATATTTTTAATCAGTTCTAAGAAAGTGTGAGACATACTTCTTCAGCAGAAGGTTGGGGTGATATTAGCTAGTAATGTCTCCAGGAATTATCCAAGTATATGTTAGCTGAGTTTGGAGGGTCTTGTGAAGCTCTTCATAGAACTGATCTATTTCTGTCTCTGCAGTGGGTGTTGGTGTACATTTTGTGGTGATTTCATGGTGTCCTATTTGTTTGCCCTCGTTATGAGCACTGGAAGGCAGAGGAACCCAGTGTCCCATGAAATGATGTTTCCATGGCAAAGAGGGAAGAGTACACGAATGTGGAGTTGGGAGAACTAGGTTTGAGTCCATAATAAGAAACTTAGTAGCTTCATGACCATGTGCTTTGTAGTGGGTGTTGGCATATCAGCTGTGGTGATTTCATGTTGTCCCATTTGTTTGACCTCATTATGAGCACTACAAGGCAGAGGAACCGAGTGTCCAATGAAGTTTCCTCATCTGTTAACACTGTCTGTACCCCACCTGACTGGGTTATTTTGAAGTATGCATACCGTAAACTTTATATCCCTAGCAATGGGATCTCTGAATCAAAGGGTATGGGGAGCTGAGACCTTAGTATTATGGATCCTAACTTGGAGTCCAGAGATACTTGGATGGGGGAAAAATCTGCCTTCATTTTCACTAGCCTCTAAATGAAAGTTAGCATTTCTTGCAATTATTTAAAAGCATTATTCTGAAAAGGAGTCCTTATGCTTCACCAGGCTGCCAAAGCGATCTGTGAAATTAAAAAAAAAAAGGTTAAGAACCCTTGCCTTAGTGGCATATGGTTAAATATGTATGACTAGGAAAGGAGATTGGCTGATCATATATTGAGAATAAGAGACAGGTCAATGATCTGTGTGCTATGTTGATGCCACAGGATTTTATAATAATCAGAGGATTTCATTGCTGGGCATGGAAACATATTGATAAAAATCACGTGGGATGAGAAGGTATGGAGGGGTTGCCATCTTTTTTGGTGTAGAAAGTCACCCCAGTGATGAAAGTGCCCAATATAGTTATCAAAGTAAGTGTCCTGAAAGTGAAACTTTTCAACCAAAAATAGACAAGGGCAAAATTAGATAATGAGCGAGGTAATGAGAATTGAAGACTACAGCTAAAATTCTGAGATGCAGGGTGATGAATTTATGGTTTCACATCTTGCACTTGATGTGTATTAACAGTGTTACTTTGAGCAAGCTACTTAACCCTTCAGGGCTCCCAGGTAACTCTATGATCTGCATAGGTGAAAGGAGCATCCTCACTGGGAATTCCCTATACTGGTAAAATCACAGATCCAGACATAAAAAAAATCAGAATGGCATTTTATATTTTTAGGTTTCTTTTTTCACAGAGAGCATGATTTTTTCAATTAAGTTTATCATAATTAATATACTTTTTTAAAAAAAATGAGCATTATAAAAATCTTGTCCTTCCTACTACCTTTTTTCTTCCTCCCTAATCTCCATTGAGCAAATAAAGAGTGCAAAAAAGTTATTAAGTTTTAATAAATATTATTCCTATACACAAGGGGAGGAGGAAAGAACTGCCAGTAGGGAAAGTCTCAGTGTTCAGACACCATGGCCACAGTGGGCAGCAAACTGGAAAGGCAGAGGAAGGAGAGGGAGGAAAGGGGGAAAGAGGGGGACAGAGAGCATCCAAATATCCATGAATGCCAGGTTACAAGCCCTTATTTTAAGGCTTCAGTTGCCCATACCTTTTAACCCAGAGATCGCCTGCATCATTTGAGACAAAGAGCCAATATGATATTAATAAGAGACTGGTCTGTCACCTGTTGGGCCAGTAAAGCCCTTTAATATGTAGTTACATAGGCCAGAAAAAACAATTTCCTGTGTTGGCCACGTCTGAAAATATGTCTCTCTGTATTTATCACCTTCTTGTATTAACCTCATTCTTTTGGACTGGTAGTTTCTCAATTGCGTGTATCAAAATTCTGAAATCTTTCAAAGCTATTTTTCTTTCTTATTTTATTTTATTTTATTTTTAATTTATTTAATATTTTTAGTTTTCAGCATTGATTTTTACAACAGTTTGAATTACAAATTTTCTCCCCATTTCTAACCCTACCCCCCACTCCAAGATGGTATATATTCTGGTTGCTCCATTCCCCAGTCAGCCCTCCCTTCTGTCACCCCACTCCCCCACCCATACCCCCTTCCCTTACTTTCTTGTGGGGCAAGATAAATTTCCATGCCCCATTGCCTGCACATCCCACTTCCCAGCTGCATGTAGAAACTCCCTTTCCTGAACATCTTTTTCCAAAACCTTGAGTTCCAAATTCTCTCCCCTCTTCCCTCCCTACCCAACCTCCCCAAGATGGCAAGCAATTCCACATAGGCCACATGCATATCATTATGTAAAACCCTTTCACAATACTCATGCTGTGAAAGACTAACTATATTTTGCTCCTTCCTATCCTATCCCCCTTTATTCAATTTTCTCTCTTGACCCTGTCCCTTTTCGAAAGTCCCTCCTTCTTTCCCACAGGGCAAGATACCCAATTGAATGTGCTTGCCATTCCCTTCTCAGGTCAAATCCAATGAGAGCAAGATTCACTTCTTCCCCTTCACCTGCCCCCCCTTCCTTTCCCACAGAACTGCTTCTTCTTGCCGCTTTTATGTGAGATAATTTACCCCATTCTATCTCTCCCCCTCTCCCTCTCTCAATACATTCCTCTCTCATCCCTCAACTTGATTCTATTTTCTTTAGATATCATCCCTTCCTATTCAACTCACCCTGTGCCCTCTGTCTATATACATATATATATGTATATGTATATATGTGTATATGTATATGTATATTCCCTTCAGCTACCCTAATACTGAGGTCTCATGAATCACACACATCATCTTTCCATGTAAGAATGTAAACAAAACAGTTCAACTTTAGTAAGTCCGTTATGACCTCTCCTTCTTGTTTACCTTTTCATGCTTCTCTTGATTCTTGTGTTTGAAAGTCAAATTTTCTATTCATCTGTGGTCCCTTCACTGAGAAAGCCTGAAAGTCCTCTCTTTGGTTGAAAGTCCATATTTTGCCCTGGAGCATGATACTCAGTTTTGCTGGGTAGGTGATTCTTGGTTTTAATCCTAGCTCCATTGACCTCTGGAATATCATATTCCATACCCTATGATCCCTTAATGTAGAAGCTGACAGATCCTGCGTTATCCTGATTGTGTTTCCACAATACTCAAATTGTTTCTTTCTGGATGCTTGCAGTATTTTCTAGAATATCGGGGCAGTTTTCCTTGATAGTTTCTTGAAAGATGATATCTAGGCTCTTTTTTTGATCATGGCTTTCAGGTAGTCCAATAATTTTTAAATGATCTCTCCTGGATCTATTTTCCAGGTCAGTGGTTTTCCCAATGAGATATTTCACATTATCTTCCATTTTTTTATTCCTTTGGTTCTGTTTTGTATTATCTTGATTTCTCATCAAGTCACTAGCTTCCACTTGCTCCAATCTAATTTTGAAGGTAGTATTTTCTTCAGTGGTCTCTTGGACCTCCTTTTCCATTTGGCTAATTCTGCCTTTCAAGGCATTCTTCTCCTCATTGGCTTTTTGGAGCTCTTTTGCCATTTGAGTTAGTCTATTTTTAAGGGGTTATTTTCTTCAGTATTTTTTGGGTCTCCTTTAGGAAGTCATTGACTTGTTTTTCATGGTTTTCTCACATCACTCTCATTTCTTTTCCCAATTTTTCCTCTACTTCTCTTATTTGCTTTTCCAAATCCTTTTTGAGCTCTTCTGAGACCAGTTCATGTTTTTGTTGGAGGCTTTTGATGTAGGCTCTTTGACTTTGTTGACTTCTTCTGACTATATGTTTTGGTCTTCTTTGTCACCAAAGGAAGATTCCAAAGTCTGAGTCTGAATCTGAGTCTGTTTTCGCTGCCTGACCATGTTCCCAGCCAACTTACTAGACCCTTGAGTTTTTTGTTGGGGTATGACTACTTGTGTAGTATACTTTGTCCCAAGCTTGAGGGGCTTTTCTGTTGTTTTCAGAGCTATTTCTACACAGCAAGCTCTGCCACACCAGCGCTCCTCCTCCCCCAAGAACCGCGAATCCAGACCAGACTCAGATCTTAAGCAGGCTCTGCACTCCTGCTCTGATCCACCACTTAATTCCTCCCACCAGGTGGGCCTGGGGCCAGAAGCAACTGCAGCTGTAGGTCTGTAAGCAGCCTCAGAGCTGCAGAACCTCCACTGCCCCTGAGACAGTGGCGAAACCGCGTACTCCTTTCACTCTGTCCCAGCAGCTTTTCCCATCAACCTTCTCTGTTGTCTTTGGTGTTTGTGGATTGAGAAGTCTGGTAACTGCCACAGCTCACTGATTCAGGGTGCTAGGGCCTGTTCTGCCCTGCTCCTGGTCTGGTTGGTCCAGGCACGGCTCACACTGGGCTCTGCTCCACTCTGCTCCCAGTTCTGTGCAATAGACCTTACCCTGCAACCATCTAGGCTGTCCTGGGCTGGAGCCCTGCTTTCCTCTGCTATTTTGTGGGATCTGCAGTTCTAGAATTTGTTCAGAGCCATTTTTATAGGTGTTTGGAGGGACCTGGGGGGGGCGCTCACACAAGTCCCTGCTTTCCAGCTGCCATCTTGGCTCCACCCCCCTCAAAGTTATTTTTCTCTAAAATCTTAACATAGTATAAATTATTCTGCTCATTTCACTCTGCATCAGTTCATAAAGTTATTTCGGTTTTCCTCTGAAGTTGTCCTTTTGGTAATTTCTGGTGGCACAGTAATGTTCCATTACTTTCATATACCACAATTTGTTTAGCCATTCCCCAGTAGGAAACTTTAGTTTCCAATTTTTGACTACTGTAAAAAAAAATCTTGTGTCTTAACCCTCATACTGAAGTAAATTCGGTAGCTTTAAAAAAAATAAGAAGTAGATTTACAATGTGGAACAACATCTCATTAAGAGAAGTTAACATTTTATTCATCACATAAAATTACACTCATTAAACTGCCAGAGATGTTCCTTAAAGTATTATATCGACAACTTCTTAATTTAGAATTATTTTAGGGAGGAAAGGATTAGCTGTGTACACAGGAGTCATAGATCATGAGCTGGAATGGACTTCCGAGGTTGTCAGTTGAACCCTCTTACTTCCCAGATGAGGAAACTCCAGCCCACAGAGGTTGTGACTTACCCAAGATCACACAGGTAAGGTACTCAGCAACATAAGGAAAGGACCTAAAGAAACTTACTATATGAAAAATTGACTGAATCAGAAATTTCTATGGGATTATAGGATTCAGGGTTAGAATGGGCCCCCTAGAAATTATCTACCACAGCCTCCCTCATTTTATGGATGGGGAAAGGGAGGAGCGAAGTGACTTACTGAATGTATCAGAAGGTAGTATTCGCTAAATGTCAGTTGCGTTCATGTTGCTGCCTAGTGCTGTAAACTTAATTTCTTTGTATAAGACAGATACACACACAGGAGGGCTGCTAGTCCAGGTTCACTCTTGATCTGGTTGGATGGGAAGGACAGGAAGACAGCTTTGGAGAGATTACTAATCTTACTGTATTCTAGTCTAGTCTTCTCAAAAGGCGAGCTGATAATGGGAGCACCAGCTCCTACAGCATTTCCTAATCATCCTTCTTGGAGGGGCTGGCAAGAAGCGGGGGCAACTACCCCTACATCTCAATGGGGTCAATCAAGAGAGGCACAACTTGTGCATTCCCCTAATCTCCTCAAGCCTAAATGGAGGCCAGATGAGACAAACACAGATTTCCCCCAAGCCTCGATGGGGGCTGATCAAGGCACACAGAGCATTCCAGCTTCGTGCATTCAACCCTAAGGGTTCCCCACGCACTGACCACTGCCCACCTGCTGTATAGGGCAACAAACAAAGAAGGCATTTTGCCAGCAATAGCCTCACAAGTTTGCATTATCTCAGCCCTATATTTCACTGTGCAGTCGCAGTGGATATTTACAATTTAAGCACAAATGTTTATATTATTTATCATTATATAGTGATGCCCAAGCATTGTGGAGATGTTTACAAGTCATGAGCCTGGGGAATAGAGATTGTTATGGCCATGGATCCTGGGAAACTAAACTCCAAGAAGGAATAACAGAAATCCATCTTACATAAACTAAAAAATCCACCTTACACTTTGCAATGTGAATTTCAATGTTACTGGAGAGAGAAGCATTGGACAATCATAAAGAGGAAAAATTGAGGTATGTTTTGTTAACACTCCAGACCTTATTTTCCTTGGTCTACTCTGATTATTTTTTACCTAAAACAATATTAACTTTTTTGGAGATTTCTTCCTCTATTGTTTAATTTGCTTCCCAGACTTTTCCTTCAGAATGGAATGAGGTATGTGTATGTATAACACGTATATCAAATTGCTTATAGTCTTAGGAAGGAGAGGGCGGGAGGGAGAAAAATTTGGAAGTAAAGTTTTAGTTAAAAATGAATGTTAAAAATTATCTTTACATGTAATCAGAAAAAGAAATACTATTAAAAAAAGAATGGGATGATAGAAAATTCAAGTGTTCACTGTTTCATTAAGGACAAAAAGAACCTCCCCTCCCCTCAACATTTAGGCTATTGTTTGCTCATAATATGAATGATCTCTTTCATTGAAGGCTATTTCAAATAAAGTGCTTTAAAGATGGATTAAACCCTGCTGGTTTGCTTTGGTCAATCCTCTTTGTTGTTTTGGGTTTGGTCATATGTTGGAGATTATCCTCTAATTACACATTGAAGAGTCTTTCTACCCTTCTAGGTTTGGACCATTTGTAGGCTCAAGGGGCAGAAAGTATAAGCATAAACCCAGTCCAATAGTGGAAGATTAAGCCACTTTAAATACCAGTATGTAAATTAAATGACTTTTTCTACCTTTCTGGTCATGGATTAAGCTGCATTACATGGGTTTGAAGCTTCAAGGATCACATTTGCTTGTTATAAAACCTGCCGAATATACCCAGTGAATTCGTCATTGAGTGGAGGCGGAAGCAATACATAAGGGTTATGTTGACTGCTGCATTACTTATCTGAGTTTCCCTCTCCCTATCTTCCCCCAGAGTTTTCCTGTTCTACCTGAGGGGCTGTCAATTAGAAAGCCACCTACACTGTTTCATTGATTGACTGTGCAATGAGTAGCTATTATTTTTGTACTCGGGAGTCCAAGCTTGTCCCCTGTGGGGAGATTCTCAGGCTTTGTTTCCTGTAGCTTCTTGTATAGTATAGCTGCCAAATACCTGGATAAAATGAGAATGTTGTATTTTTCAGATGCTTCTTGTGTGGAGGTGAAATCTAGCCATGGAATAAATAGATGAAGAATTTTTAAGCACCTACTATGTGCTAGGCATTGGAGATACAAATAAAAGCACACAAGGCAGTCTCTACCCTCAAGGAGCTTATTTTTTTTTAGTTTTACAAATTTCTTTTTCTTTTTGTAAAATATTTAATTTTTTTAATTTTTAGTTTACAACGCTCAGTTCCACAGGTTTTTGAGTTCCAAATTTTCTTCCCCTCCTTTACCTCCCCCCAAGACAGCATGGAATCTGATATATGTTCTACATATACCTTTGCATTAAACATATTTACACAATAGTCAAGTCGTTAAGAAGAACCATGATCAATGGAATTAGTTATGAGAAAGAAGAAACAAAACCAAAAAAAAAGATATAGAAAAAAAGAGAGAGTAGATAGTTTCCCTCAGTCCACATTCATACTCCATAGTTCTTCATCAGGATGTAGACAGCTCTCTCCATCATGAGACCCCTGGGGCCGTCTTTGAACCTTGCATTGCCGAGAAGAGCAAAGTCCATCAAAGTTAGCCATCACAGAATCAATATGTCTGTGATTGTGTCCAATGTTCTCCTGCTTCTGCTCCTGTCACTCAGCCTCAGATCATGTAGTTCTTGCCAGGTTATTATGAATAAGGAACTTCTAATGGGAAAAGTTAATACATAAAAGGGAGCTGGAAACTAGGGATATGGTGGGTTGGGATGGAAGGGGAGTGGGCACGGAGGAGTCGTCCAGATGGCTGGCGAGTTAGGAGAGGCATGTTATAGACCCTTGGCATAGTGGTCCTGACTAAGAAGTCACCAGCCCAGAGAGTGGGACCTCAGCGAAGAAGGTTCTTCATAGTGGAAAGGTTGTTGGCAAGGAGAATGGGGAGGAAGAGAAACCAGAGAGTGAGTCTAGAAGAGAGAGTGAATGAAAGAAAATGAATGAGATAGCATTTATTAATTGCTTACTGTATGCTAAGCATTGGGAATACAAGTACAAAATCAACTCCAGTCTCTCTCCTCTAGGAGCTTAAATTCTAATGGTGGAGGAGAGGAAGGGAACTCAACATGCATTTATTAAGTACCTACTGTGTGCCAGATACTGTACTATGTGTTTGATAAATATTTTGATCCTCACAACTTAGTGAGGTTGGTGCTGTTATCATCCCTGTTTTACAGTTGAGGAAACTGAAACAGAAGGTAAATAACTTCCTCAGAGTCAAACAGCTAGGAAGTGTCTGAGTCGGGATTTGAACTCAGCTCTTCCCGACTCCAGGTAAAGAACTCTGTTCATTGTGCCACATAATGTCATAAAATAGTAATTGGTGGCCTGGTCGGAGCCTACCTTGAAGCCTTTTCTGATGTCCCCAGTTCATGTTATTTCCCTCTTACAATTACTTTGTCTGACTTCGTGTGTATTTTGTATTACTTAGTGTACACGCACGATTATTTCCATTCCCCCCTCTAGAGAGTCACGGACTATTTTTCAGTTTTTGTCTTTGTATCTCCAACACCTGGCACAAGACCTTGCACATAGATGCTTGATTTAAAACTTTTTTAAAAAATTAAATTGAAATTGTTGAGAATAGAATCCTTATGAAAATTTTCACCCTGGAGAATTTTTTTGGTGAGTGTTCAGTGCAGCTTGGCTTAATATTTAGCAAGATAGGAGAGAGACATTTGTTACAGTGTCATTTTAATACTCGGTTCTCCCAGAGTGCTACCTAAGAATTTCATCAAGAACCTCTGGAACTGTTGATTCGGTGACTTTGATAGCCAGGTTAATATAAATGTTTAAATCTCCAGAAGCTAAGGGAGGAATCTTTCTGTTCACAACGTATAGGTCACTGCTTTTTTTTTAATTGTCCCTTTCTCACTACAGCTTAACAAGTCAATTCAATAAACATTTAGTAAATATTTTTTATATTAGGTTACTGGAGATACAAATTCATACACATCATAGATCTTCCTCCCAAGGAGTTTTTGACCAAAGAGAAAGAAGTTCATACCATCCCTGTAAAAGAATTAAATTTTATCTGTTAGGGAAAATCCCCTACTTGTATGTACAATGTACATTCTTCGTACTAAGTATGTGGTAATGATGTCCGTCATATTAAAATTGTATTAGAAAATAGGAGATTAAGAGTACACACTTTGCATTATATCATGTTTAAAACAAAGTCTCCATACTTCTAGTTAGGGCTCCTGGAGGAGGCCAGAATGACAGCAGCCTTCAATCCAGATGAGGGAGATCTTACAAGAGCGAGCTGAATACCAGTAGCTACCAGGTCTAAGACAGAGGTTATTAACTTTTTGTGTCATAGTCTTCTTAATGTGGTTTTTAAATGTATAAAATAAAATATGTAGGATAACAAAGGAAACCAATTATATTTCCAGTTATATATATTTATAATATATGATATACTTTATTAATATTATACATATACAATTATATAACTAATAATTATATTGAAATCATTATTAACATGTATGTAGACCTATACATACACACATATACACACACACATACACACACACACACACAGTACATAAAAGAACACTAATCAGAGTGTACTTGTACTCTGCATTTTCATCAGCTAGCTTCAGGGCTAAGTCCTGCTGGCCCCAGCTTCAGGTCCTCCTGCTTGGATATTGGCCAGAACCAATAATGGCAATCCTTTGGATATGCGGAGTGGGGAAGTTTTGTTTTGTTATCAGGTTTTGCTGCTCTATGGAGCTCTTAGATCAGGAATGCTTAACTTAAAAGTCTGGGAAGTTGTTTATATGTACATACACCTGTCGCACCTAACTCATCTGTGGCTCAAGAAACTGTGGCATGTGCAGCAGCCATACCCCGGTAAACCATTTTGGCAGACAGGGTAAACCGTTTCAGCACATGGGCTAAACCAGGTTGAGGGTAACTGAGGGGTCTCAAACCCATTGGTGAGTTAGGGGAGTGCCGACCCCAAGTATGTGAAGACTTCTCTCCTGGTGGAATGGATAGAGGAGAACAGACTGTTCCAACGACCATGAAAGCAGCTGAAGCAGGCACTGTGGGGTGCTCAAAGCTCAGTTAGATATCAGAGATGCCAAGGTCATCCACTGTATCTTGAGCCATCACCAGTGATCTTGATTCTGTCCTGCCACTGGACTATGATGACTCTGGAGGAGAGAGTGAGGCTGATGACTGTGTGCAACTCTGCCTCACTTAAATCCAATTTACTCATGAATCAAAATACATCATCATATGATTTTACCATATATATACATAAAACATACATAAATAAAACATGCATACATACATAAAACCAAGTTCACAGAATATATATATGTGTGTAATATATCTTTATATCTTCTCTGTCCATCATCATCATTGTCACCATCATCATTATCTTTTTTTCTCTCTTTAACCTTTCTCTCTCTTTGTCTCCTTCCTTCTTTCTTTTCTTCCTTCTTTCCCTCCCTCCTTCCCTTCCTTTCCTTCCCTCCTTCCTTCCTCCCTCCCTTCCTTCCTTCCTCTCTTCCTTCTTCCCTTTCTCTCTCCCTCCCTCCCTCCTTCCCTTCCTTCCTTCCTTACTTCCTTCTTTCCTTCCTTTCTCCCTCCCTCCTTCCCTTCCTTCCTTCCTTCCTTTCCTTCCCTCCTTCCTTCCTCCCTCCCTCTCTTCCTTCTTCCCTTTCTCCCTCCTTCCCTTTCTCCCTCCCTCCCTCCTTCCCTTCCTTCCTTCCTTCCTTCCCTCCCTCCTTTGCTTCCTTCCTTCCTTCCTTCCCTCCCTCTTTCCCTTCCTTCCTTCCTTCCCTCCTTCCTTCCTTCCTCCCTCCATCCCTTCCTTCCTCTCTTCCTTCTTCCCTTTCTCCCTCCCTCCTTCCCTTCCTTCCTTCCTTCCTTCCCTTCCTCCTTCCCTTCTTTCCTTCCTTCCTTCCTTTCCCGGAACAAACCTCTCCATGATCTCCTCTCTAGCACCTCCACTACAACACTGAAGGAAGACGATTGTGTCAGCACTAAAGCCGGCTAGTTAAGCTAAAATGAAAGAATAAGGACAGTAAGCAGCAACAAAATCCAGTATCTTAAGTTATACAACTTCCTGTTGTTGCTGTGGGGGAAAGGGGACTTTCACCACTTGACCTTGTCCAGACTTGTCAACAGCTGATAATTGATGATAGTGCAGACGACTTTAACAATCATGAGTCAACCCGGAGATTTGAATGAAAGGATTGAAATTCTCAGTGTGTTGCTTCCTGGACTCCCTGCTTCTAGGATTCATAGAATAAAATCATAGAAATGAAGAGCTGGATTGTCCTTAGAAATCAGTTTGGCCAGTCCTAACCTCCTCCTACAAAAGAGAAAACTGAGGCAGAGGAGGCTTAGATACTACCTGCTGTCTGAATTCTGAATTGATTTCAGATCTCTTTAATACCCACTACAGATCTCTTTAAACTCTCTTGATATATTTTAATAATAATTTATTTTAATATATTTTAATATTTTAATAATCTCCTGATTAGTCAACATGAGGAAAGACTTTTAAAAATCCTATATACTGTTGAGGTTAATTATATGAGTTAATCATAACTGGAGCTGGAGAGAATTTCAGAATTCTCTCTAGTTCAACCCCTTCATTTTACAGTGGAAGAAACTGAGGTAGAAAAGTTAGGTAATTTTCCCAAGGTCACATGGGCAAGCAGTCGTCAGAGGTGGAATATGAACCCAGTTGTTTTGACTCCAGAGACAGCACTCATTCTAGATACTGGAACACGTTGCTTCCTTGTATCAGGTATCCTGATAAAATATGGAAACTGCCTGTAGCATTGCTATAGATTTAAGGTTTCTGCTGCTCTCAGATTGTGAGAGCCTCGAGCCTTGAGTAATCTTGCAGCAACAAAGGATTGTCATGTGGAAGATCTATTTGTCCCTTTCCTGTTCATAGCATCACAGGTTTAGAACTAGAAGGAAATATGGACACCATATATAACCCAACCCTCGCATGCAGGTGGGGTAACTGATGCATGGGGAGATTGACTTGCCCAAGATTGTGCAGGGATAAATGAACGGAGGTGAGGTTCGAACCCATATCCTTTGGTTCCAGTTCCAGCACCGTTTACCCCTGGTGATTTCATTTGTCCTCTTCCAGAACGAGGGATGAACAACACCAACAGAGTCCAGCACCAACAATATTCCACTAAGATTGTACATTCCCCAACTGTCATATGACACACACGTCTTTCCACAACTCGTAAGAATTAGGAGAAAACATATGCTATATAATTAGTAATGGAGTATGGGATGCTTGCCTAAGACTATACACCTCTGAGCATCACTTTCGCCATCTGTAAAATGAGGATTCTAATCCATTTAATAGGGTTGTTGTAAACATTACATGAGGTAATAGATAAAAAAGCATCATGGAACCATAGAGTGCTCTTTTTATCATTATTATCATAATTAACCTATTTCCATCTTATCAATGTGGAGGGGACATTAACCCACGTCTCTGGGAATTTTCAGGATATAACACTTGGATTCCATATCCAATTTCTTTGTCTGTTGCCTAAAATATCCCTTATTCTCTTGGGGAGGGGAATATTTCAGTAATTTGGGATTAGCAGGAAGATCACTCTGGGATCACATATATCTTCTGTGGAAACATTTTAAAATGTTTCATTTTGACAAAAATTTGCTTTCTAATATTGTTTTAGGAAAATGACTACTTCATTAGTCTAAGTATACTTGCATACCACTCAAATCAACAGTCATTAAAAATTTATTAAGTGCCTGTGATGCACAAAACACTGGATATTGACCAAATAATTTTTGATGCATATTTGAAAAAGGAACCTTATTATTTTACTAAAATTGAGATATTAAATATTAGTCACAAATTATTAATAAAGCAGTTGTCAAAAATGAATACAGAATCTTCATATGATGAGACTTTGTGATCCTATTCTGCAAAAATCTGACCGTAGTTCCCTGCAAATAACATAAACGGGATACTTTCCCCTTATCTGGAATGAAGTTTTGTTTTCCATCTCAACAATACAGTTCTTATGGGATATTTACTTAGATTATTTGCATCTGTTAGTCTTGGCTCCCTCCTGCCTTCTAAATAAAATATCTTATTAAAATGAAAGAGATTTGTTGTTTGATCTGGGTGAGCCCTGGATTTGGTTTTTGTATTTGAAAACAAAAGACTTCATACTGAAATTCACTTTTTCTCCACAGTGGTTTTCCAAGACTTTGATTTAGAATGTAATCTAACACAAAATTGAAATCAGTAGTGGGGATAGAAAGTGTAAGTTAAATTGAAAGTACTTGTGTTGATTAACTCACCTGTTTAGAGTGTAGACCTAATGAGATCACGGTCATAGCTTAAAGCTGTATTATTGACATGTTAGTTCCACATTAGAAAAATATTGTGCCCCCTAAAAAGACACATGACTTCTAGGCAAATCCTTGGCCAGTTGTCCCCTTTTCTTACCACCCCCACAGTCTACTGTTAAGGTTTTTTAGACAAACCTACTAGGTTGCCCCTAAATCCATGGAGGGCTTGTGAATCCATCCTTTGGGGAGAAGTCAGTAGAGCACAGGACTTGGAATCAGGAAAATCGGATTTCAATTCCTGCCTCACATATTTACTAGCCATATGACCCTGGGCAAGTCACTTAACCTATCTGTGCCTGAGTTTTCTTATCTATAAAATGGGCACAATGATACCATCTACCTCCCAGCACGGGAAGAGATAACGGGTAAAGTACTTTGTAAAACTTCAAGTGCTGAATAAATGTTAATTATTTAAATTGTTGGAAGGCAAGGCCTGGGAGGTTATGATCTGCTAAAACAACTGATTAACTCCTTACATACAATTTAAAATTTTACATTTATGAGTCGCATCCCCCTATGGTGAAATTAAGTTTTTATTATATTCAAATGAATCTCTGATCTTCTCCATGCTGGTAATTCCTCCAAGCATTGCTGGTCACAACTCATCCATGCCTGCTCATCTGAAGTAACCCTTGTCCTTGCTCTCCCAGGCCTTGTCCATGCTCCCTCAGCCCACAGGAAGACCACTCTGTGTGTCCAGAAGGAGGGAGGGTCTGGCTTCTTCTTTATCTTGACATTGAGAGGATACCAGGGAGGTACACTGGCTGGCCAATGGTTATCTCTTCCTCCTGCTGTCTAACACATTCATGGACCTTCTTTTCCTCATATTATTCTTTGATGACAGCAAATATGTGTATGTATAAATAGTATTTATAATAGTATAATAGTATTTGATATATTAAAATATATTTAATACGCATATAATAATATTTGTAATATAGTATTTATAAATATAAATAATATTCTCCAGCCTTGGAGCTGGTCAGGACATGGATCCAGGTGTGGGTTCAAATGTGTCTGATAGATCCTGACTAGATGAACTTAGGCAAGGTCCTCACCTTCTGGTTGCCAGAGGCAACTCTTTAGAACTGTTGGTTATAGGCAGGTTGCTCAATTAGATTGGTAGAGGGGGCTTCCATACCCACTAAATCATCCCCTGCTAAAAAAATGGGGGACGTGTTCTGAAAATTGTAAGGCAATTCTTATTAAAGGAATTATTAAATCCTAAATAAATGATACTTATGTGGGTAGTGTTATCTACACACATATACCTATATTCATATATACATACACACACACATGCATGGATACATATATAGTCTCATTTAAGTCTCACAATAAACCCATTAAGGAGTTACTACAGCCATCAATACCACTTTACAGATGAGGAAAGTCAGGGAGGTTAACTGACTTGCTCACAATCACGTGGTGGGATTAGAATCTAGGCCTTATTAACTCAAAGTATAATTATCTTCCTAACATATCATGCAGTATATAAATGTCTATATTTGTTGTTGTTTGGTCGTGTCCAGCTCTTTGTGACCCAGTGGCCCATACTGTCCATGGGATTTTTTTGGCAATGATACTGGAGTGTTTTGCCATTTTCTTCTCCAGTGGATTAAGGTAAACAGGTTAAGTGATTTGCACAGGGTCATACAGCTGGGAAGTGTCTGAGGCCTGATTTGAACTCAGGTCTTCCTGACTCTAGAACTTCCTGACTGACTATGATATTACCATCAAAATATGGCATGTTCCTAAAGTCTGGGCACATAGGCAAAAATGCATATTTTCAAGAAATGAAGTGAATGAAATTTTCAACCACATTTTATTTACTTGGAATATTAACAAATAACATCTTCAATATGATTCCCATCATTTGTGTTGCAAAGGTTGATGGGCTTTGCAAGATTTTGTGGACTCGATGCAGTAACTCTACATAGCCGTCAATTTTAGCATATTCACTCTTTATGCGTTCAATCAAGTGTGTTGCATTTGTGATTTTCATTGAGTACACCTTCTCCTTTAGCATACCCCAGAAAAAGAAGTCAAGGGGGCTAAAGTCTGTTAATATTCCAAATATTTCAAAATATGCATTTTTGCCTATGGGTCCAGACTTTAGGGACACCCTGTATAATGTGTGATGTGTCAGTATGGCAGCCTTCAAGTAGGATAACCCCCTTCACCTTATACAGAAAGTCACCTATGACTTAATAGATAAACTCTAAGCTGTTGCCTGAAACATTAGATATAAAGTGGCTTACCCAGGATCATGCAGCTTGTGCCATAATCGGGATTTGAACCCAGGTCTTGATTGCAAACCTAGAACTTTATCCTCTTTGTTGTTCTGCTTCATTTTTTTCTTGGGGCTGGGGCAGGAGGAGGAAATTGGGGTAAATAACTTGCCCAGGGTCACACAGTTAGCAAGTATCTGAGTCCAAATTTGAACACAGGTCTTTCTGACTCCAGGGCCGGTGTTCTCTCCGCTGTGCCACCTGGCTTCCTCTGTCTCTTATTTTAATGGTAAAAGAAATATTTATTTTATAATGTATATTTTTAAAGTATTGATTTTTACTTATAGTCTAATTATGGAATTAAAATTCTTGCTCCTGTAGTTTTGGTGCGCTCTCTCTCTCTCTGTCTTCCTCTCCCTTTCTCTCTTTACCTTCCTCCCTCTCTTTCTGTCTGGCTCTTTTCCTTCCTCCCTCCCTCTTCCACCCTCCCACCTTGTATGCTAGCTAGATGTTATGGTCCCTAACTTAGTTATCCATTTCTTTTTTTTTTCTTAAAAAAAAAAACAAACCAAAATTTGATTGACATCTTTCTGTTTTTACACCACCCTAAATTTCCCCTTTTGTTCTTCCTCTTTTCCCTCGCAGAAAGCTACCCCATACTCTTTTACCCACTTCTAACTGAGGTCTTCCTGACTCCTGGTCCAGCACTCCAGGCAAGCCATTTAACCTGTTTGACTCAGTTTCCTTATCTCTAAAATGGGGGTGATAATAGTAACTACTTCCCAGGTAGGTATTAAATTAGGACTAAATGAGATAATAATTGTAAAGCACTTAGCACAGTGCCTGGTGCATAATAAGTGCTGTATAAATGTTAACTGTAATAATAATAATAATAAATTCTGTATAAATGCTTTATTAGTAGTATTATTAAGACTCCAGGCTGTCCTACTATAAGAGCACTTCTACTTTAGCTACTTATTTCCTCTGTTCTCCATGTTTATGTTTTTGTTGATTAAGGCTGCCTTAATATTTATTTGGATGACACTCTACCTGTATAGAAATAGTTTATGAGCAGTGGGAGTGGGAGGCAAGTGTGTGATTTTCCTACTCCCTTTCCAATATGGCAGCTTGCTCTTGATCTACGCCTCCTTGAAATGAATGAAAAACCCTGAGAGATGGTGTTTCTAAGTAATTAATAATCAATTTATTAGTTAGAAGACCCTGAAAGCTAGCCCTTGAATTCACTTGACAGTTAGGATTGGTTTTCAGTTGTCAAGGGAATTCAAGGTTTATTTAAAGGTTTTAGGGTTTCCATTGGGTGTCTTTGGTTACTGAGAGAAACCACTAACCATCAATTTATTGGTTATTAGCTAACCTAATTAATAAGAGGTGGCCCAAAAGGCTTCAGCTCCTCCTTCTGAGAATCCTTCTGATTGATCATGAGACTCAGCCACCTCCAGCAGTCTGGACAGGGGAATCCTTCTCCACCCAGACCACTCAGGTTGGCTTTCTCCTTCATGAGCTGGGTCACACTCTATTGAAGGGATACAAGGAAAAGGGCTCCTTTCCCCAGGGTAAGAACTCACCCAGACTGGATTCTGTTTCTACTCTACACAGAAGTAAGGTCTCCTATATGGGTGGGGTCCTGCCCAAGATTGAAAAGCTGTTCCTTGAGAGCTCGGAGCAATCTCATCAATCAGTCATGCCCTTCAGTCACAGACTTGATCAAGAGTTGGGCCTTAATGAGGAAACTGGATCCCAATTTAATAATTGGTTATTAATATAGTAGTATAATAATGATTTCTCTCATCCCAGGCCCTAAGGCTTTTTTTTCCTGTTTTCTTCTTCTTCTTTTTTTTTAGCTTGTTCTGACTCTGCTTCATCTTGCAGATTCTTCATACTGTTTCCCTAGTGAAGAATTCTCATCTTCCCTGCCTTCCATTAGGTGGCACAGTAGATAGAACTCAGAAACACCTGAGTTCAAATCTAGTTGGAGACACTTACCAATGAATACCAATCTGTCTGCTCTTCTATCTCCCTGGAAATATTTTGACTATATCACAGTAGCCTATAGCTTATATAAATCTGTACGATGATGGAGTATGAGTTGTATCTTTGTTGAGTAGGGTGAACAATAGTAAACAATAGTTTACAATAGATTTAGTTTACAATAGATCTAGTTTAGAATAGATTTTAAAAATCTATTTACAATAGATTTTTATATTGTGAGTAATATTACTCTAAAGATTTTATGAGGCAAATGAGAGTGTTAGACTAGATGCTCTCTAATATTCCTTCTAGCCCTATATCCAGTGATCCTAAGTGCCTTCCATAATAGCTACCTTGAAGTCAGGAAGAACTGGGTTCAGGTCCCCTGCCTCTGAAACGTTTGTGATCATGGACAGGTCGACTCACCTTAACACTGATGGAAGGAGTCTTCTTGCTTGTGACTATCCTGCACCAATGAAATCAAAGGTCCAATCCCCATTCTTATTGTCACATATATTATGCTCTTTTATGTCCATAACTCCCCTGTGAGGGTGAGAGAATAGATATTACATCATCTGCATCTTGTAGATGGAAAATTAAGGCACAAAGAGATGTAATTGATCTGTCTAAGGTCCTAGCCCTAGCTGCAGAGCTGGGTCTTTGGTCCTGAGTTTCCAGTCCTCTTTCTTTTAAACTTTTGCTTTCCCCTTTATGCTTTAATGTTTGAAGAAAATACTTGTCCTGTTTATGTTCACCCAATTTATTTTTCGATACCATGATTTGAGCAAACAATATTGTATTGAAAGTTGTATTGCGTTGCATTGATTGATTCAATCAGAAGCATTGAGGTTGACTCTCAACTTGACTACCTTAGTGGTATCAGAGGATTTCTCCAATAGATTTATTCTTTGTATTCTCTTTCAAATATCCATGATTTCTTGCTTCCTTTCCCCCTTTCTGTCTTTTGCCCCTCAAATATGAGTCTGTAGTGAATCAATACCAAATACTCAGCTTTTCTCTTATGGCAATATTTACGTCCCAGGATGCTCACTTCATCCTTGTTAGATTATTCTCTTTTAGCCTCTGTCATAATTTGTAAAGTGGGTATAATATTGCTTTCATTACCGATCTTACATAGTTTTTAAAATGTGCTTTATAAGGTGTAAATGAATTTATAAGTACAAACTCTGTTTTAGAGCTCTGATTAGGTCTCGCCTATGTGCCTATTTAATTCTGACTTTCCAAGTGGTTAAGAGGGAAGACGGGGTTAAATAATTTATTTATTCTGTTGACATTCTGGCTGTCAATCAAATCAATCAGTTAATGAACAGACATTGATTAAGTGTTTACTACATACCACTGACTGAAATGTGTGCCTTGTTAAAATCCAGACATTTATAACAGCTTTGTAGTCATATGTGACTCAAACTTTATTTTCTAGGTTATTTTGATTAACTTTTAGAAGTTTCTCATATTCAGCATTAATTCATTCAAAATAAATACCTTTTTTAATGCTAAGTCACAAAAGTTTGGATTTTTTTAGTGCTGTTATTTAAATACTCATACTTTACTGCATAGAATTCTTAATTTATCAGTATTTGAATTAATGTTCTTAAGCCTACATTGCAATTTTTGTTTATTTTGAGACGAGAAATTTCAAGGCATCATAGGATTTCCCTAGTAGATTTATTCTTTGTATTCCCTTTCAAATACTCACAATTTTTTGCTTTCTGTTTCCCTTTTTGTCTCTTGCCCCTCAGATATGAGTCTGTAGGGAATTAATACCAAATGCTCAGCTTTCCTCTTATAGCAATATTTATACCCTGGGATGCTTGCTGCAGCTGTATTAAGCACTAGGAATCACCTAGCCTGTACCACAAGCACAAATGCTTTCTACAATATCCCTAGAAAACAAACAATCTGCTTTCACGTGGGGACCTCCAGTAACAAGGAATTTACTGCTACCATTTTTGGACAGCCCATTTGTGAAAGATAAGGAAGTTCTCCTCCTTACTGAGCTGAAAGTCCCTTTCTATAGATTTTTCGCCGTCTCTCAAGGGACCCATTGGTCCTAATTTTATTACTAATTCTAGAATCAATGTAATCCCTCTTCTACCTGACACATCTTCAAATAACTTCTAAACTCAACAATAATAAATGACACAGATTGAGCTATCCAAGGTGTTCAACATACTGTTCTTTGTATTAGTTCATTTGAAGGCTACAATCATACCCTGCTCCCTCGCCCCCAAGTCTTTCCATCTCCAGACTAAACACCTGGGTTCCTTCAAACAGTCCTGATAAAGCATAATTTTGTGTTAATCCACCACTGGCTCCCATGGACATACTCTACATTCTCATTATCTGCCCTGAAATGTGATGCCTCAACTTGGATTCAGTACTTCAGATGTACTCTGACTAAAGCAGAGCATTGTGGGACTACCATCCTCCTTGTTTTGGGCATTCTTCTTTTAATGTGGCCTGAGATTGTATTAGCCTGTATTGACTGCCACATTACAGTTTATTTATATAGAGCTTGCAGAGGAGGATTCTCTAGATTTTTTTCCCACACGTTTTACCAGGAAAATGTCCAACGTAACTCTTTTGTCATCGTTGGCTTCTTTCAGTTGTCTTCAACTCTCCATGGCCCCATTGGGGTTTTCTTGGCAGAAATATGGAGTGGTTTGCCATATCTACCAGCTTGTTTTATGAATGAGGAACTGAGGCAAGCAGAGTTAAGTGACTTGCCCAGGGCCACACAGCTAGTATTTGAGGCCAGATTGGAATTCAGGGAATTGTACCTGTTCGTTCTCGTTCTCCCAGATTGGAAAGTCCCTACTCTTTCCTCCAGTTAGAAATCAGATTACCTAATGTTGTATCCTGGTTAATTGTTTCCTTTTAATTAACTGGTCTTATCTGATTGTTTTTAATGTATAAAAGTCTTTCACCCCTGTATTCAGTTCAGGGTATAGCCCTGATTTGTTAGGCAATTGGCATGCTTTGCTTGATAAGTTAATGCGCTCAGAAGCTTGAACCTTTGTTTCCTCAGTCATTTCATTTTTCACCCATCACACTTAATTATAATATGATGTAATGTGATGTAATGTAATATAATATAACGTAATGTAACATAACATAATATAACATAATATCTTATAGGAGTGGCTAGGTGTTATAGTGGATAGAGTGCTGGGCCTGGAGTCAGGAAGACTCAATTTTGCTGAGTTCAAATCTAGCCTCAGACACTTACTATCTATGTGACTCTGGGCAAATCACTTTATCCTGTCTACCTCAGTTTCCTCATCTGTAAAATGAGCCGGCAAAGGAAATGACAAACCACTTCAGTATCTTTGCCAAGAAAACCCCAAATGGGGTCATGAAAAGTCAGACATTACTGAAAACGACTCAACAACAAATACAATACAGCACGACATCACATAATACGCAATGGAATCATAAATGTTTTGTTTTTATGACTTCCTTGTCATTGTCTCTTAGGACATTCTTTTTTTTTTTTTTTTTTGCTCTTTTGACTGACCCTTACTACTATCGCAGCAGAGAATTACCTGAGAAATCATCTTCTTTTAGCAAAACAAATCAAGTAGTATGTGTCTCCTAGTCAAATGATACTGTGTCCTTGTCATTTCTTCTCCTCTCATATAAGCCTAATCATTGATCCCTAAACTTCATAATAAAATCCTTCAGCTTTATTATGTCTTTGGTAGTTTCATCCCATGCTTGGATGGGCGCCTGGGTCAGGCGCCTGGACTTTTACTAAAGATAGCAATCTTGTCTGTTCAAATCCTTGCTTCTCCCGTGTTTGTTTTCAGCAGGGAGATTTGTTGCAAGGGGACAGTCTGATTTTTCAATCTCAAGTCAGGTAATATTTTACTTGTGCTCACCTAACCTTTCTCATCTTGATGTACTTTGGGAATTAAAAATACATATATGTGTGTTTTTATGTCCATGCATGTATATATTACATAACACAAATAATCTTCCAGAGCACATATCAACATAGGTGTCCCCAGATGACAATTTTAATTAAATGGAGAAAAGAAAAATCTTTATATCTAGTGCCATTCAGGAATGGGGGGAAATAAATTTATGAAGTCAAGATTTTAAGTCAGGTATTTATGGATCTTTCATTATAAAACAGACATAGAGATAAATTTTTTTATGTGTGCAGCATACGCTCTGTGTGTGTGTTTGGACAAAAATAGTGATAAATGCACTTAGCTACGCAAAATGAAGGGAAGTTTTGAAGTTGTATTTAAAAAAAATAAAACCTAAGAAAAACTTTAGTTCATTTAAAAAAAACAGTTTAAAAGCAATTATTTTGGGCTGGGCCTAACTCAGGTCAGTCTCCTGGTAGTTTAGGTTCGATATTGGAACAAATTCCAACGGTCAGAAATCATTCAACAGTTAACAAGGGGTAGTCACTGTTGAGGGAGGAGGCTTCCTTGCCAGAGTTACCAATTATGATCCAACATTAAAACATTAGAGTGAACCTGGATTTTCTTATGGTTGTTTTGAACTCACACAACTAGGAAATGATGCCAACAGTGTGAGTTTTTAGGAGACTAGAGGACGGTGGTATCAGTGGCTTTTAAGGAAAAATTAACTTGAATGGAGGGAGGGGCTGGTGTATTACTCCTATCATGGCAATGTAATTAATTTAAAAGTGCACATTGTAGGCATGCTGCAATTTGAATAATCTTTAAAAATGAAATTTCATAAAATGGTTAATAAGTGAATTAAAAATCAATGTAGTTAATTTTCCAAAACACTTTCAACTCACTTTTGCAAAAACACTAATTTGTTTTTAAAGTTTAACTTCATTTTCAAAGATGTTTTTTTCTACTTTGATTGCCTAGATTGGTGTCAATATTGTGGTATCATTGCAATTAGCACTTGGGCCATAATGTAGATGCATTCTTTTTTAAAACAAGTTTTTATTTATATTTTCTGTTTCTTACATCATCATAGTGATTCCTCCCCCTCCCCAAGAGACAACCTTTATGGCAAATAGTAATTTTTTAGAGAGGAAAAAATAAATTCAGCACAACTTATCAATACATTGAAAAAGTCCGTAATCATGTACAATGTGTAACATTCATGGACACCCACCTCCATGAAGGGTAGGTTGGGGGTGTCGTCTCATGGCACATCTTTCAAGTTCCACTTGATCTTTATAATTTTGTTACATTTGCTTTTGATTTGGGGGGATGTCATTTTTTTCTATTCCACTGTTTCAGTTACTATGCATACTGTTTCCTTTTTCTGCTAACTTCATTCTGCATCAGTTCATGGAAATCTTTCCATACCTCTCAGTATTCATTGCATTTGATAAACTTTTTATAAAGTGAAGAATATTGAAGTATTATTTTTCCTTTTATTTGCAAAAGGAGAAAGAGTAAATTCTTATTTATTTGTTAATGGCATTGATTGCAAGTTAAGTTGCTTAACAAAAGGTTAAAATAATGCATCCCCGTCTCCCCACACATCAAAAAATAGTCTGATTTTTTTAATATAAACAACTGACATAGCTTTCCTGTGTACATAGAAAGTAATAGATGGTTGGGTAAACTTACATCTGTTATGAACAAATAATAAGAATCAGGAGATCTGGGTCTAGTTTAGACTCTGCCACTATTTTTAGTCATATAACTTTGGGGAAGTCACTTCATTTGTGGGTCCTGGCCCCAATCTCCTCAGCTATGTGAAATAAAGGAGCTGTACTAGAGAATTTCTAAGGTCCTTTTTAATTATAAAATTCAGTGACTCAGATGAGCTAATTAGATGCTACTGCTTCTGACAGTATTTAAATGAAAGCATCTGGAAGCGGAGGCCTCACTAGTGCCAGCCTCTGTCTATGCTATAAACAGAAAATTTTATTATTAGTGTCAGCTTCTTATCAGGCTAATATCTAATAAAATATTTCCTGTTTTAGTGATTTATAGGTTGAAAGCTTGTGTGTGCATGTGCATGTGCATGCGTGTGTGTGTGTGAGAAAGAGAACAAAGGAGACAAATATAATGTCCAATTGGCAATCTCTGTGTAAGAAGAAAAAGTTATGGCATTTGTTGGCCTCTTTCAATGTACTGGAATCTTTCTGTTTTGCAGGGGTGCTTCCAATGACAGGATCACTAATGGAGTCATGGCATGGTTTGTGAGAGGTCTGGACAAGCACACTCTCATAATAGCCACTATATCATTATCTGAAAGCTTACATAAACTATGCTATAGAGAAATATGGTGCAAGAGGGATCTTGTGGAAGGAAAGCTTCCTATGGTAGGGAAAAATATCGATGCATATTCAACAACCAGATCTTAGCTCTTTTTTCCAGATACCTAATGGCAATAATTTTCCCTTAAAATTAAAAAAAAATCTTTTAATTTTACATTTTATTTTAATATCTACTATATTTTAAAGATTGCTTAATATGTTCTGTTTATATAAATTTATTAATGCCTTTTATTGCCTTTTATTTTTCTTTTATTATTCCCCCTTCTCCTTTCTCAGAAAACCATCACTTATAACAAAGGAAAAAAAGTTCAGCAAAACTAACCAATCCATCAACCAAGTCTGAAATTTTATTTTGTATTTTGGACCTCTGTAAAGGAGTAAGGCAGGTTCATTGTCATATTTCTTCTTTGGGGTTGTTTGGTCATTATGATTTCACAGCATTCAGTTTTAATTGCACTGTTGCTATTCGCAATTATGTTGTAGTTACTCTGTGTGTGTGTGTGTGTGTGTGTGTGTGTGTGTGTGTGTGTGTACACATACATCTATTTCATTCTGTTTCTTTTTTCTCGCTGGATCAATATGAATATTTTCCTATCCTTCTCTGTGTTCATTGTATTCATCATTTCTTACAAGTAACATTATGTTACATTCATGTACCATACTTTGTTTAGCTATTCCTGGACTAATGAGCATTGACTTTGATGATTCCAGTTCATTACTAGAATAAAAAAGTGCAATAAATATTTTTGTATGTACTGTGTATGGAAACTTACTTTTTATCATCAACCTTCTTGGGGGTATAGGCCTAGCTGTGAGATCTCTGGATCAAAGGGTATGGACACTTTACACACTTTCTTCCATAATTGCAAATTGATCTCCAGAATTCAGATCTTCATCAAGAGTGCATTAGCGTTACGGTCTTTCCACACCCCCTCGAATATTGATTTTTCTAATTCATTTCTTCTCTGCCAATTAGCTAAGTGTTTGATGAAAGATCAGAGTTGTTTTGATTTGCATGCCTTTAATTCTATTTTGGACCATTCTTTCATATGGTTGCTAATAGATTGGAAGTCTTCTTTTGAAAACTGTTTATATTCTTTGACTTTCTATCTCTTGGGGTATGGTTTTTGGTCTTATACATTTGTGTTAGCTCTCTGAATATCGACTATCAGTACCCTGTTGAAGATATTTGATGCAATTTTTTTTCAATTTTATATAGGCAATATTGTTCGTGTCATATCCTTTGATCCTTTTTATCCACTGGTGGTACAAGAATTCTTTGTCCATGGATATGGAAGGTATCTCCTTTCCTAATCCTCTAATTTGTTTATGATTTGAATTTATTTCTAGGTTTTGTATTCATCGAAGGTTGTTGTTGTATATGGTATGGGATGTTGCTCTAAAGCCAGTTTCTGCCAAGCTCCTTCACAGCATTTTTTGCAGTTTTTGTCAAGTGGTACCCCAGTAGTTGTCCTTGGATTTAATGAACGGTGTTTTGGTATATTCAGTTGCTTCTGTTTCTTGTGTGTGTTATTTGTTTGACTGATCTTTTTTATTTTTAAACCCATATCACATAGTTCTGATAATATCTGCTTAATAATGCAGTTTGAAATGTGGTTCTTTTAGCCCTCTTCCTAATCACTTTTTTCATTTCTTCTGAGATTGTTGATATTTTGTTCCTTTAAATGAATTCTGTTATTACTTTTTCTAGCTCTATAAAGTAACCATTTAGTAATTTGTTTGGTTTGGCTAGGATCCATAAGTTAATTTAAGTAACAATCTCAATTTTATAATAGCATAGACCAACCATTTGCAATTAACATTGCTCAATTTGTTCAGATCTATTTCTATAAAAAAGTATTACATAATTGTATTCTTTCAATCCCTGTTTTGCTTGGTGGGTGGATTGGGAGATGTTTATACAATCTATATTAATCTCTGTGTTTTTCTTGGTAGGTGAGTTGACAAATATTTATACAATGTATCATTATATTGGAACACATTTCTTTTTCAACATCTGAGTTTTGCTGGTAATATTCTGTAAGACTGCTTATTTTTATGTTTATTCTGTATCCTTTTACTTTACTATAATTACCATTTCAACTAATTTTTTATTTGACACTCTAGGATTCTCCAAGCAAATTATAATGTCCTCTTTAAAATGTAATAAATTTGTTTTTTCTTTGTCTATGGTTATCCTTAATTTCTTTTTCTTGTCCTATTAAAGTAACTTGTACTTCTAGAACTATATTACATAATAATGGTGACTAGAGACATCCTTGTTTTACCCCTAGTCTTACCGGAAAGGCTTCTGGGGTGTCTCCATTACAGATTATGCATAGTCTTAGTTTTGGGTACATACTATTTATTCAGTAGAGCTAAAAAGCTATATTAAGAATAGTCAGTCTTTTTATTATTTTCCTTTTTAATTTTGTAGCATTCAAGGGTATTGCAATTTGTCAAAAGCTTTTCTAGGCATCTATTGATATAATCGTGATTTTTATTTTTCAATGCCATTAATACATTCTATTATGTTTATCATTTTTATTTTGTATTTATCGTTTTAGTATATTATGATTATATTATGCCAGTGCTTCATTCCTACTATAAATATAGCCTGGTCAAATTTTTTTATAGATACTTTGCTAATATCTTGCTCTATATTTTTGCATCTATATTCATTAGAGATACTTGGGCAAAGCTTTTTTCTCTTACTTTTCACTCTTTGGTTTAGGTTCAGGACTGTAACTGTCTCATAAAAGGAGGAGGAATCCCTCTTTCCTTATTTTTGTTAACAATTGATATATTATGAAATCTTTATGTGGCCTGACAAAAAAACTAAATTGTAATTTGGTCATTAATATTTGGCGCTTCCTTCTGTTGCTCGCATTAATTCCCAATATATTGACTTATTAATTCCTCAGATATTTATTAAGTACCTACTGTGTGCCAAGCCCAGTGCTGAACATTGATGGAGACACAGTTCCTGTATTTAAGGAACTTATTCTACCAGGGTTGATGAGAAATTTGTTTCATAACAGGAGCAGTTTCCTCTCTGGGATAGTACTTAATTTTCACTAATTATCTAGTTCCTTTAAAACTGAGTTTCTATGATGATGCCATGGAAGGCCTTCATCCTTACCTTTCCCTTACATGATGCCCTCTTCTTTGTCTTTCCTCTTCTAGGTCAGAAACAAAAAACACACTAAAAAGGTCTTGCTGTCTCTTTCCCCTTGGTCTGAATAACATTTGCTTCCAAAACCATAATAATTTCCTTTTGATCAGAGGAAAAAAAATCCTTAGCAACCAGAGCACTTTTCTCTCCCTTCTTTTATGAATATTCAATTAACATAAAAATCACTTTGCTAAGCTCTTAAGTTTTCTCTGCTACATAGCTCAGCCCTTTTCTTAAGAGGTCAAACCTTAGAAAAGGGGGTGGAGAGGGACAGAGGAGGAAGAAGAGAGAAGAGAGAGGAGAGGAAAATGTATTTATATATAGTATGTATTAATATAACTTATATAGCAATTTATTAATATAATATTGGTTATATAATTTTATATTAATATAATTACTGAATTACTGTCAGCATGGAAAAGAAAGTTGATGTTGATTTTAGGGCTAATGACTGCAGGTGTTCCCTTAACACCCTTGGAGCCTAAATGTAGGGCAGCTAAGTAGTACTGTGGATAGAGCACCAAGCTTAGAGTTAGAAGATATGAGTTCAAATCCAGCCTCATATACTGACTAGCTGTGTGACCCTGGGCAAAACACTTGACCTTGTTTGCCTCAGTTTCCTCATCTGTAAAATGAGCTGAAGAAAGAAATGGTGACCCACTCCAGTATCTTTGCCAAGAAAACCCCAAATGGGGCCACAAAGAGTCAGACACAACTGAAACAACTGAAAAAACAAAAAAAAAGCGGTTTTTTAAGATACTACTATATTCTGGGCAGTGGGTTGAGTGCAAAGGGATATAAATATGAGCCAATAGAAAGACAGTACCTCATCTAAAGGAGATTACATTCTAATGGGGGAAGACACAAAAAAGGGGAATTGTAAAGGGGTAGGAGAGGATGGACCTACGCAGGGGCATGTTAGGTACGGAGAATATGAGATGGCTGGTGTGGAGCACTCCCCCAAAATAAAGGTTCTGTGAAGAATTCACCAGTGGAAGAAAGAGGCTTCAGGAGTGCAGGCAGGAGGCAAGAGAAGCATGGTGGTATGACCTAGAGGTGGCTCTTGCGGGAGCTTCCCCAAAAACGGAGGTTCTGGGAAACCAGTGGAAAGCTGAGCCCAGAGAATGAGAACAACACTTAATAATACTCCTTTATTTGGGCATTTTAGAGATCAATAGTGTTATTTGTACCTGTAATCCCTTCACTGACACAATTTATAATCCCCTTCATACATTTGGAAATCATCTTTATGAGTTGCTGTGGCCAAAAAAAAATTAATTGGTTCATGGCTAAGACTCTTATTGGCCATAAGCTTCTCCAAACTCAAATTCCATGGAAATAATAGAGTAAAAATAAAAACAAAAAGCCCCAAACGTTAAATCTAGGATGGCACCAGTCAAAGTGTTTTCAATGTATGATACTAGGCCTTATATATTTTTGCGTCTTCCCCAATGCTAAGCAAAGCGCTTATAGATATTTAATAAACGTTTGTCGAACTTGAAGGTTAACCTTGTCACGAAACTTTCAAGAATCCAGGATTCCATTTCTACCATGATGAAGCATCAGAATGGGACTTTGGTAGAGGGATAATAATGACAACAATAAGGAGCATTTACATAGTTCTTTAACTATATATAGTTTTTATATAGTTTTCATAGAACTTTATATAGTTCTTTAAGGTTTGCAGATACTATCTTTATATAGTTCTTTACGCAGAACTATATAAACTTTAAAAAGAACTTTATATAGTTCTTTAAGGTTTGCAGAGAGCTTTACAAATAGTATCTGATTTGATCCTCCCAGCACCCCTAGGACCCTGTTGTTTGTTCTTTGTTTTCAAAGAGGACCAGTGACAACATGATTGATGTCTTGACTTGCATGTGAATTGGATTGAAGTGAGGCAGAGTTGCACAAAGTTATTGGCCTCATGCTCTTTTCCAGTCATCAAAGTCCAGTGGCAGGGCAAAAACCAGAATGACTCGTGATGTCCCAGGATGCAGTGGATGACCTTGGTGTCTTCAGTGTCTAACCAAGTGCTCTCCAGCACCTGCTTTACCCGCCTTCATGGTCATTGGAACGAATTGTTCTCATCTGCCTATTCTTCTGGGGGAAGTCTTCACATCCTTAGGATAGACACCTTTCTAAGTCACCAACAAGTTTGAGACCCCTTAATTACCCTCAATGTGGTTTAGTCTTGTCCACTGAGATGCTTTTACCAGGTGGTGGCCACTCTAAGCATGCTACAGCATCTTAGAGCCACAGGTAAGAGTCAAAAGACAAGTGGACACCAAAGGTGGATGAGCAGCCCTGAAAAAGCCTGGGCGAACCCTCATACCAGAGGTGCTAGTCTTCCTTGAACACCCCATATGCCCCTCCCTAGGAATCAGTTACTATTATTATTATTCCCATTTCATAGATAAAAAAACTGAGGCAGAAAAAGGTCAAGTGATTTGCCCACAGTAATACAACTAGCAAATGTCTGAGGATGGATTTAAACTCAGGTCTTTCTGACTCCAAGTCTAGTACTCTATGGACTATACCACCTAAAAATGCTGAAAAAGTCCACATTTCCAACTTTACTCATCTTTAGTATATTAGGGAGGATTCAGTAATAAGAGTGGTGTGCTTCGAAAAGCTAAAAGCTCTATAAATATGAGGTATTGATTATTATTGTTAGTAATATTAGCAATAATCATCTCTAAATAAGAATTTATTATAAGGGCTGAATTACGGTTGGCCGAATCATGCTATGTCCTCAATGATTTGTATGGAAAACTGGAATGAGGTCATCTTTAGCACCCTTCCTGTTGATTTACTCTTATTCAGTGTGAACTTTAAGTAATTTTAATTTGTTTAACCTTCCAGTCTTGGGAAATTCATTCCAATGATATTCATGGCAGGGTATAATTCACAAGAAGTATTTTGGACTCACTAACATCTACGGGAAAAAATGGTGTTAGAAGAATATTAAGCTAGAATAAAATGATCACAGTTCCCAGGACTTATAAATTATAGCCTATAAGTGTTAATCTGTTTCAATTAATTCCTTGAAGGACAAGAATTTGGAGACTGAGCTATATACTATTTTGGCCATGGGCTGCCACTCCTCGTCCAGGAGTGAATATGTGCACCATCCAAATATGCTAGTCCACAGGTTATCAGTTGTTGGCTTAACATGGTGGGGAGTGGGAATAGGGAAGAAAGGAAAAAAAGAGAAAGAAAGAGAAAATTACATGATAACTTTATTATATATTGAAAAGGAATAGCAAGTTGTACATAATAGATTTGTAGTTTTATGTGCAATCATTTTTTTTCTATTCTACTATTTTATGGAAATGCTTGTTTTATTTCTTAAGTTCAGAATAAAATAAATAAAATTTAAAAACATCAGCTATAATACCATATTTAATGAAAAGGATGTGTTTATCACTTTGATAAGTGACTTATTATCATAAGTGACTTATTACTTATCACTTTGTGGGCAGAAGCTTTATTAGCAGAGATAGATATTATTTAGGAGCAGAAGCTTGTATTCCATGACATTACTTTACTTATCTTGCATCTCTGATCTGTCTCATTGGGGATGACCCCTGTCTCCTACTTTCCTCCAGATGAGGAACACTAAAACCTCCCAGCCTTCTAGACTTAAGAAGAATGAGCTCATACCTTTCTTAGGACAATCTCCACCATTGACATCAGGTGGGGGCTCCTCCACTCCTAGATAAGCAAGTCATAACCATGCAAGCAAGATCACTGGACAAAAGCTGGTAAAAGAAGTCTCCCCTTCTCCTGAAAATAATTTGTTACATGAATGAATTTGACCTTTATTTTCTTTTTTTCATTTTTTCATTATTAATGAGGAATGAATTGGAAGTGACACCCACAAAAAATGAGGGGATGGCCAATGAACAAACTAAGGGTCACCTCACCAGTGTTGATGTTCTCTTTCTTCTAAGTTATTGCCTCTTGTGTTTGCTAGTTGACATATATATACATACATACATATATATATATATACATATATATTTATGATTGAAATGAAATAGATGGAGGTGGTATGTCATAGAATGTCAGTGCTAGAGAGGGCCTTAGAAATTATATTGTCCAACCCCTTTATTTTGCTTATTTTCATCTTTGTTCTTAAGTAATTAATGAATTTAAGGAGAGGCAACAAGGGCATGTTGGACAGAGAGCTGGCTTTGAAACTAGGAAGGCCTAGTCACAAAACCTGCCTCTGACACATAGTAGATATATGACTTGGTAATGACCTCTAAGGCAACTGACTTGCAGAGAAGGTGGCAAACTACATTGGTAGAAGGAATTTTCACACCTGGGAGTTCAGTATAGCAATGAAATCAAAAGCATAGTTGCTATTCTCTCCTTTTCTCCCACCCTATGTGTACATATACATGTATACATGTATCTGGGTGTATATATCTCTAGATCTATTTATATCTATACATATACATGTAAATCATATACATATACATTCATATACACATGTGTATGTATATACATATGTGTGTATGCATATACACACCTGCCTATTTCTGTGTGTATATATTTCTTTAGTTTTCTATATCCATACATATGCACGAATGTGTACATAATATATACATTTATCTACATACACACATATGTAAGTATACACATGTGTGTGCATATACATACATCTCTGTGTACATCTATATCTGTATTGATATATACGCATGTACACATGTATATATCATGTATACATACATGTATATGCACACATATCTGTAAACATGTCTAGCTGTTTATATATACATACAGGAGTGTGCATATAATGCATACATATATCTATATACACATGCATCTGTGTGTACGCATGTGTATACGTGTATACAATGTACATATATACCTATATCTCTGTGTATGTATCTCTATATCTATATTGATACATATACACAAATGTATGTACCACATATCTACGTACATCAATACGTGTCTACGTACATACACATGTGTGTACATATGCATGTGTCTCGGTATAGATCCACACATATATGAATGTACATTATATATGTGTGTTTATGTATATATCATGTACACATATATGTATATGTCTGCATATGTATCAACATCATGTATACATATATGTCTATATACATATATGTCTCTTTCTCTCTTGACTTGTGATTTCATCAAGTGTAGGGAGCTCGAGGTGAGGAGATTCCCTTTACCCTGTGAATTGGCAACTATTCTTAAATATAGAATCTTAGAAAATGACCTGAGGTATTGCATCATTAAGTAATTTATCCAAGGTTTCACAGCGCCTATGTCTCAGAGGTGGGTTTTGAACTCAGATCTTCCTGATTTCATCTGTGTCATTTTCTCTGTCCATTACATCAGAGATACCAGATTTGGGGCCTGCATGCCCAGGTACCCTGCAAAGCTCCGGTATGCAGGGAAATAAGATTAAAGTATAATTAGGAAATGTTTAACAAAACAAATAAAAATATAACCCAACACAGATAATGTTAATTTGTGGTTTTCTAAGTCAATCTGGACCAGTAATCTGGATCCATTTCTTTTTGGGTTTGCCTTCTCTAAATTACACCCTGCTGCCTCCTTTATTTCTTAAGGAACAATAATCTTATATTTCATTCATATACAATCTGTTTAGATATTTTGCAGGGGCTGAATATGTGGACTGTTGCTAGCTCCTGTTGCTATTACAAATAAAGCACCTTTGAATGTTTTAGTATAAATGGACTTTTCATATAATAATATCCTTGGAAGAAAGTCCTCATAGTAGGCTCATTGGGGCAAAGGATATGAGCAATTCCATGGATTTATGATCTACTTGTTATGGGCATTCCCTTGGCTGGTGTAGACCTTAACAGATCTTGATCCACCCCTGACTTCTCAGGTTTTTTTATGCTTGTCCTTGTTGTTTTTTTTTTTGTAGACAGGCTAAAAACCGTGTGGTTCTTAGTCCTCATTTGCCTTCTTGCTCCCATCCTGCCACTGTCACAGAGGTAAAAGAGGGCTGCACGGAACTAAGCATCATTTTGCCTTTTTATCAGTTTCATTGTTGGCCACGGATAAGCTATCCATCACCCAGAAGCTATCCTCATAGTGACACTTCTTTCCATACTTAGCTGGGCAGGTCCCCAGACAACACACAGAATTTGACCCCAAGACTATGTTCTTAAAACTTGTTAGATTCAGAAATGTGGGTGACCTCCCTGCAACAACATGGCACCGGAATAAGACTCTATCCTTCACAGCTGTTCAACATGGGACATAGATCTAGGCAACTGTGTTATGTGTGAAGGCAAATTGAAATGGGGTGGGGGGGGGGAATCTCACAACTTCATTCTCATCGGTATTTGGCATTTTCTTCTTCACTAATGATAGGTTTACTAATAAGTCGTAAAAATGGATGGATTTGAATTTTACCTCCTTTTTGTGAATGAGGGAGAATGATTGTGGCAGGAGAAAGCTCTGCATTATTAATGAAAAGGACCCAAAGTTCACAGCCAGACAGAGATAAAACAAAGAACAGGTACAGTAATCTGATAACCTGACTAGGAGCTGCATGCATATTGGAGATGCGTCCTGAATATTGATAACATCTGAGATTTTAGAACTCATAGGGACCTCAGAGGCTATGGAATTGAGCCCCCCTATTTTATAGAAGAAATGGAGGCTGCCACAGGTTAAATGACTAGCCCAGGGGCAAACACCTAATAATTTCCTGGATGGTGTGGGGGGTGGGGTTGGGGGTAGACTGGACAAGTCAGGTCTTTCTGACTCCAAATCCAGTACTCTATTACATCCCACCTACCAGCCTCTAGTTTTGTTCCTATTCCGCTAAGCATTTTATCTTTCCCCCACCAAATCTCCATGTAAATTCAATCCTATTGAATAGAACTCTTAAAAGGTAGTAAGACTGATGAATATTCAATATTTGATGGAACACTATTGTGTTGTAAGAAATGATAAGCAGGTAAAGGATTTGGGGAAAACATGGAAAGACTTGCATGAAATAACAGAAGAGTGAAGTGAGCAGAACCAAGAGAACATTGTATATAGTAACAGCAATACTGTTCAAAGAATAACTGAATGATTAAGTTAATCTGAGTGTTATAAATACTCAGATGAGTCACAAAAGAACTATAAAGGAAGATGCTATCCACCTCCAGAGAAAGAACTGATAAATAAAAGTATTCACAGTATGATTTTATGTACATATGCACATATATGTGTATCTGTGTGTGTGCACATATACACATTTACATATATATATGCGTGTACATATGCACTCACTCATATATACATACATATATACACACACACACACGTGTGTGTGTGTGTGTGTGTGTGTGTGTGTGTGTGTGAAATGGCAGCCTTTTCTAGAGAAGGAGGGAGACGGTGCAGAACTTAAAGTGTTACAAAAATTAAATTAATTAAATTTAAAAATATGCAATATTTGAGATTCTTTTTCTTTTCTTCTATTTTAGTCAAAATTCTTGATATTCCAGAAGTTGAATTCAAGAAGAGAAAAAAATGGGAGGTTACTTTTTATTGCTTTCCAAGTAATTTTTTTTTTCAAAAACATTTTGAAGTGTTTTTTTTTTGGTTTGGTTTCCCCAGGGTTTTTCCTTTTCTTCTTATTTGTTGACTGTAGATTTGACTGTAGTAGCATATTGTAAACCTCACATTGTAAGTAGCTTCAGTAGCATGCGAAATAATAGAGTAGTTGAAAATTAAATTCCATTATACTTATATAAAATAACATTTCCCTAACTTTTCCAGTTCATTTGGAGCACCCATGCCTTCCAAGTCCTTGGCAATCATAGAAACTCTGAATGCTAGAAGGAAGCTTAGTTACATTTATAGCCTGTATCATAATTTTCATGCCAGAGACGTAGGTAGTATGTAACATTTTATATCTATTTTAAACCTCAAGTAAAGAATAAATGACTTATTACCAATTCTCCTAAGGGTAGTGGCCTTGAGTTATATTGCTGGGCCTCCAGAGTTGTCTTTATGAAGTCACGGTTCTTCCAGGAAAGAGTTGTCCTATTCCCTGAACAAAACAAACTCATTGTCTATAACCTGGGCATATATGTTTCTCTGATTTCTTGTGCTGTGTGTCCAGCACTTAGCACATTACACACAGAAGTGATGTGTAATAAACACTTTTGATTATCTAACTAGTATATGAAATACAGATACAAATAAAGGATTGGCCTAGTATCAAGCCTTTAGGTATTCACTATGACGGTGTACCAGTTCTTAATGATGTGACATTACTAATGATGATTAATCATGTGATACGGCCATGGTGTGCATAACCTTTAATTGGGACAGACAGTAGATAATATAAACTCCTCCCATGTTATTTCCTTTCCCTTTCAAGTGTTGACTTTTTACCAAAGGAAAAAACCTTCCAAGCTGGCCTTTGAATCCATAAATCCTCTTGTTTCTTTGGGCCATTTTAATGTGTCTGATTTTCTGTTTAATGATAATAATGCCTTTATTGTGAGCCTTTTAGCATTTAGGAATGGCATCCCCTTTTTTTATGTTGGACTCTGGGTACCTCTGCCACTGTTAACATTATGGGAATCATTGTTAATGCTATTAACATTTGAAAACCTGTCAGCCTTGTAGAAAGAATGAAACATTAGATCTTTATAATGGCTCACAATCATTTCTCCATATTCTCCAGGAAAGCACATGACTCTTAGCGGAATTAGAATTGGGTGCACCTGGGATTTACCTCTTCAATGTTAGTGTTTCAGAATTTCTGCTTATTTGTCACTGTTTTCTTTTTAAACCATTAAACATTTTTTAAAACATTAAACACTTGAAAACATTAAAAAAATTTAAGCATCTTTTAAAAACATTAGTTAAGCTTGTATGAAATGGTCCAAATGGGAGTGAAAAGCGAGGGACTCATTTGGGTTTCTCGTATATAAAGATAGACACATCATTAGTCAACAGGTATTTTTTAAGTGTCTAAAATGTGCTAAGCTCTCATGATATAAAGACATAAAACAGTTCCTTTCCTCAAGGCGCTCACATTTTATTAGGGAAACAATTCATACATTTATAAGTAAAAACAAAGTATATGCAAGATAAATATAAATTTTGAGTGGAGATACAAGTAGGTAGGGGGTTCAGGAAAGACCACACCTAGCTTTGAAGGGGACCAGAGATTCTAAGAGGCGGAGCCGAGGAGGGAAAGCATTCCTGGTGTGGGAAGATAGTCTGGACAAAGGCCTGGAGACAAGAGTTGAAATGTTTTGTACTTACACACTAGACAAACAAACACTCGCCCTCACCCACCAATCCTGATTCTTCCTTTTTGGAACCCTACCCTTCTGTTCCATGGTAGAAACAGAAGAAAGCAATAGCACCAGGATTCGCTAATGTGCGTATTATTGGCTCCAATAAATGACTCACTGGTAATGATTCTGTGGTTATCAGAGTAAACACATTTTACTTCCAGTATTACTTCTATTAGCTGGCTCTAATTTGGTGGGTCAAGGAACAAAAAATGTAATTTCTTGTTAAATCTTGTATGTTGTGGAGATGTTGCCAGTTGCATGGCGGTGGGGGTGGGTGGGAAGAAGGGGTGGGATTTTCCAGAAGGATTTACTTACTTAGGAAGAGTAAAGTAGGTGATGATGACATCTCAGTCTAACTTTCATATGTCCCACAACAAGCAGACCCCTTACCTAGAGGACTCCTTCTTTAGAAGCCGTTGATTAACAGTCATTTTGAAGAACTTACTTGATAGAACATTCTACTAGGCATTATTAGGCCTTTCACACAGATTTCACACATTCACACAGAAGAAAGCAAAGAGAGGGCTCCTTGTCCTCAAGGAATTCGGTATAATGTCATGGAAGATAAACAAGTTATGGGTACTAGTTTGTAATTTTTTTAAATTATTATTTACTAATATGACATGGCAGCCCAGAAACAACAACAAAAATTCAGCTCTCTAGGTGCACCCAAGAAAATAAGGTAGTATAGCTGTTTTCTGCCAGATATTTGTTTATTTCAATTTAATATGATAAAACCACATCAATAAGGATAGCGAACATTCATATGGTGCTTTAAGGTTTGCAAAGCATATCAATTTGATCTTTATAACAACCCTGGGAAGTAGCGGTGCTACTGTTATTCATCCTCATTTTTCAGATGAGGAACCTGAGTCAGACAGCAATTAAGGGACTTCCTCATGATCACACCACTACTAAGTGACAGGATTTGAAATCAGATTTTCCTGAATCCAAGTCCAGCACTCTATTCACTGGCACCTTGAATTGTTTTTCAGTGATGTCTGACTCTTCGTGACCCCATTTGGGGTTTTCTTGGCAAAGATACTGGACTGGTTTGCCAATTCCTTCTCCAGCTCATTTTATAGGTGAGGAAACTGAGGCGAGCCAGGTTAAGTGACTTGCCCAGGGTGACACAGCCAGTAAGTGTCTGAGACTGGATTTGAACTCACAAAGACGAGTCTTTTGGTTTCTAGGCCCAGCGCTCTATCCACTGCGCCACCTAGCGCCATGTTAAAGTAGTCAGAGTAGAGATATATATGTAATGGTTCCTCTGCTCTTTTGGTCACAATCTTTACTAAGGAAATGTATAATAGTGAGGATCACCTATAACCGACTGTTCTTTTATAGAGAGGCAAAAACATCAGCCCAGTTTCCAAAACAGTTTATTGAATTTTGTAAAGGGAGATAATTCATGTTGCCCTCAGTACACACGTTGGCTGTAGAACCCAAGACAAGTCTCAGCCTCTCTCCAGGAACAGGTGTGAAGTATATGGATTTGCTACTTGCTCTTAACACCAACAACAAATTTGCAACTTTTAGAAAGTTTCCCTTAATATATCAGAAAGTTTTAATTTTCTCTTGTTTAGCCTTTTGAAACTCTGCTCCTCACATTTGGGTATCAATTAAGCAGAATATGAAAAAACTGGCTTTATTATTCATTCACACATTGTATATCATTTGTTATTTGTTATTCATTCACTTACTTATTTTGAGTACATTTGAGCACCTGCTGGGAGTTCCGAGGGAACAAATGATCCACTATCCTTGGACCAATTAAAATGTTTAAAAATGTATGTAAGGTTTAAAACTTGAAGTTATCTGCTTACTAGACATATACCAGCCAAATCTCACTGAGTGACTCCACCACAACCTACCTTATGTTGACCTTTCTATTCACCTTTGTGTAACATAAGGGTTCATTTGTGAAATGTTAATGGGAGGCTTCTCAGAGCTGTCATCCCAATTTAAACTCCAATTATCTCTTTTCTGGCCCACTGCAGTGGACTCAAATGCCAAAGTCTTTGTTTTTCAATCGTTTTCAGTCCCACTCTTTGTGATCCCATTTGGAGTTTTCTTGGCAGAGATACTGTGCTGGTTTGCCTTTTTTTGCCTCCAGCTCACTTTACAAATGAAGAAACTGAGGCAAACAAGGTGAAGTGACTTGCCCAGGGTCACAGAGCTAGTAAGTGTCTGAGGTCACATTTGAACTCAGGAAAGTAATTCTTCCTGACGCCAGGTCCAGCACTCCACCTGCCTCCTGCCTGCCCAACTCTTTGAGTATCTTTATCTATGTTTTCAACCATCCTTTATGTGGTTTAGATAAGAATGACTTTCTGAAATATTGTTTTTTCCACTCCTCCCTGAAGTGTTAATTTCTTCCCCTTTCTTTTTCATTTCTTCTCCTCATCTTTTCTCTCCACTCTAAAAATCTGCAGAATAAAACCACACCTACATTGTCTTATTTACATCACTCTGTGACCCTTGAAGACATCAGGATTCATAAGGAACACCTGTCTCTTTTCCCCTTGTTCAAATATAAGCCTTTCATTTTTGTTTAGTTTCTTCCAAATGCTCAAATGCATTGTGCTTTCTATATTTCATTTGACACTGTTGTTTGCATTTCAAAGCTTCATCTCAGCTTTGGGCTTTTCATCAGGAATGCTTGAAAGTCCTCTATTCTATAAAATATCTATTTTCCCCTGTAGGGTTTCTACTCAGTTTTGCAGAGTAAGTTTTTTTTTTAATATTTGTATTCCTAATGCCTAATACAGTGACTAGCACATCTCTGCAGCTAAATAAATACTTGTTGATTAAATTCATTGTTTTAAGCCTTTATCTTTTTGCTTTTTAGTATAACATATTTCAAGATTTGCTCTTATTTAAAATGGTCTTGTTACTTTTATTCTAGAATGCTTCCAAATAGATCCTGACTCTGATTCCTTGGTATTTAAATTTTTTCTTTCTGGTTGCTTGCATGCTCTTTTCTTTAAATCTGGATTTTGTCTATTTCTGGTCCTATCCCCCCACCCCCAAGGCTGGATTTCCTTTCAAGAATTCATTTTACTATTTATTTTGCTCTCTTGTTCTAATCGATCTTTGCAGATTAAAAAAGATTCTTGAAATGTGACATCATGGTTTTTTGTTTGATCATGGTGTTCAGGGAGTCCTGTGATTCATATATGATCTCTCTTTGCTATGTTTTCCATGTCAGTTTTTGAGAATAGATGCTTTATAAAGCCTTCAATTTTTTCAGTCTTTTAAATTTATTATAATAATTCTTGTTTATCATGGAGTTGCTGAGTTCTATTATCTCTATTCTGTTTTTTTCAGGGAAGTCTACTACTCAGTTTAAAGTATTTATTCTCTTTCAACTTATATTTATTGTTTAGTCTTTTCCATTCATGTGTGACTCTTCATGACCCCATTTGGGGTTTTCTTGGCAGAGATACTCAAATGTTTTGCCGTTTCCTTCTCCAACCCATTTTACAGATGAGGAAACTGAGGCAACCAGGGTTAAGTGACTTTCCCAGGGTCACATATCTGGCAAGTGTCTGAGGCCAGATTTGAACTCAGGGAGATGAGTCTTCCTGATTCCAGGCCTAACGCTCTATCCTCTATGCTACTTAGCTGACCAATTGATAAGTACTTGTATTTAAATGAATTGTTAAATTCCCAATTTGTATTTATAAAACATTATCAAAATAATGTACTCTACTGGAGAGGACCCTGGGAGTAGGACTAAAGAGATCTGGGTTGGAGGCTGAACTCTGCCAGTAACTCATTATGTCATCTTGGGCAGGCCATGGGTTTTTCATGAGTCTCAGTTTCCGCATCTGTAAAAGGAGAAGGTTGGACTGGATGACCTCTCTCCCAGGTCCCTTTCAGTTCTAATGACTCTTTGTACTTGTATACCGATCACCTAACACAGTGTTTGACACGTAGTAGATACTTATTTGAATAATTAGAAAACCACTCTGATTTTGGTATCAAAAATACGCCCTGAAAGAACAAAGTATCCTTAAATATTTTGCAAATAAATATTCCTGTCATGAGACATGAAATGTTCATTGGTCAGTACAAAGAATATTTTTTAAAGTTTAGAAGGAATTTGGGGGCAGCTAGGTGGCACAGCAGAGAGTGTGCTGTACCTGGAGTCAGGAAGACTTACTTTCCTGAGTTCAAATCTGGCCTCAGACACTTACCAGCTGTGTGACTCTGGGCAAGTCACTTAACCTCGGTTTCCTCATCTGTAAAATGAGCTGGAGAAAGAAATGGCAAATCACTCCAGTATCTCTGCCAAGAAAGCCCCAAATGGGGTCATGAAGAGTTGGACACGAATGAAATGACTAAACAACAACAGAGAGGGAATTTGAAATATTAAATGCTTGGTTAAATTAATGAGTTTTTCCAGTCATATAAGAGTTGAAGCGCTGTTGCTAATGTCGTTCTGTGTGCGTGGTAGGTATCCAGTGAACATCTTCTACAATGATGATGGAGTGTAATGGCCTTCCCCCTCCTACACTTGGTGCTCACACAAAACTCACCTGCTCTTTCTCAGTCTTTCCAGGAAAAATCAGCCAGTCAGTAAGTGCTGGGTATGAAAAGGAGCTCACATTCTAATAGGGGAGAGAACATATGAAGACACACAAAAAATATGTACACAAATACACAAAATATGTACAGAAAAACACTAAAGATACGTACAAAAAAGGATGAAGGCAAATCTTATTGAGAAAGGTCCTAGCAGCTGGGATGGTGGTGGAGGTGCCAGAAAAAGAAGGAAATAAGCATTTATTAATACTACTATGTACTATATTGCATGTATATACTACTATGTGCTAAGCACTTTACAGCAACCCTAGGAAGTGGGTGTTATTATTTTCCCCATCTTACACTTGAGGTAAAGGACTTACTCAAGATCACACTGCTAGTAAAACTGCTTAAGGTTATTTTTGAACTCTGGTCTTCCTGACTCCAGGTCCAGTGCTCTGTGCACTACGTATGGCACCACCTAGCTGCCCTCTCTGGGCTTCCAGATCGCCTCTCGGCTTACTGCAGAAGGTGAGATTGGAGCTGAGTCTGGAAGGGGAAAAGAAAAAAAAAGTAAGAATTCCCTTTTGGGATAAAAAAAATCATTTGTAATGGTTCCAGGTTGGGAGAATGGGGTTCATTTGGGGGACTTGGAAAAGGAAAGCAGGAAGTAAATTCTAAGGTACTGGAGGAATAATAATCCAACAGAAGCCTACATAAAACTAAAAGCAACTGGGATAGATATCAGTAATGTCAATATAATCATTGTGATTAAGTATATTTTGCCCTCTGAAGCTCCTGTAATATCATTTGATAACACAGCATCACCAATTATAAGGGCATATAATTATTCAGTAGAGTCAGAGAGGTGAGATGTATTATCATTAAATTTTTAAATAGAGCGACATTAAAACATGAGCTTTGACTTCAGTCTTCTTCCAGAATGAATCAATGAATCAGCAATTTATTAATCACCTGCTATGCCCTAGATGGGTAGGTGGGTGGCAGAGTGGATAGAGTATCAAGCCTAGAGTCAGGAAGACTTATCTTCCTGAGTTCAAATCTGCTCTCAGATATTTACTGACTCTGTGACCTGGGCAAGTCGCTTAAATTGGCTTCAATTTCCTGATCTATAAGATGAGCTGGAGAAGGACATGGCAAACCACTCCAATATCTCTGCCAAGAAAATCCCAAATGGGGGCATGAAGAATCAGATACGTCCAAAACAACTCAGCAACATTTGCATTGGAAGGAATGTAGAGTATGTCTAGGGGAGCATCATGCACTAACCCTGGAATGGCAATCTGTGGTCACATCATGAAGGGCTCTCTAAATGTCGAACAAATTCTATTGTCCAGGCAATAGAGATCTAGAGTTTTTTGACCTGGGCGATGCCATGCTCAAACACGTGCTTTATGAATATCATTTTGGCAGTATCGAGGATGGATTAAGGAGGAAAGAGGCTTGAAGCACCGAGATCTCTTAGGAGACTTTTCCAAGACTTCAGATGAGAGGTGACGATGAGGGCTTGAACTCACCCTGCAAGTGGGGGAAAGGATGCAGGTGTGAGATGGTGTTCTGTAAGGAGAAGTAAGACGACTTGGCAACCACTTGGATATGGAAGATGAAGGAGAGTCAGAGGGCAAGTTTGAATCTGAGGCCGTTAAGCTAGGTTACTAGAAAAATGATGGTTCCCTTGACACAAAGAAAAATATTAGGAAGAGCGGTGGTTTGGAGGGAAAGATACGATTCTGTTTTACTTATCTCAAATTTTGGATGCAGGAAAGTCATCCAGTAGGAAATATCCAATATGGAAACAGAGTAAAAAAGATATTAGCATTGGGATAGAGAGATCTATGAACCATCCTCATAGAGTTAACCCATTGGAAACTGATAAGGAGATCAAGAAAGAAAGTTGATAGAGAATAGAAGGGAAGAAGCTTGGGGTACACCCACAGTTAGAGGGTGGGACACATGATCAGCTAGCAAATGAGACAGAGAGTGGCTGGATGAGTAGAAGGAAACCCAGGAGAGGATAGTGTCATCGAAACTCTGAAAGGAAAGAGTGTCCAGGAGAAGAGAGAGAGTGATCAATAGTGTTAAATGCTGCAGAGAGATCAAGAATATTGAGGCCTGAGAAAAGGCCTTAGAATTTAGCATTTAAGACGTCACTGGAACTTTGCGGACAGCAGTTTCAGTTGTGTGGTGAAGAGGCCGAGGAAGATGAGTGAAGGCAAAGAATGTGGACCTTTTTTTCTTCTTCTGGGTATTTGAGTGTAAAAGGTGAGCTCTAAGGCAGAGAAACACACAGAAGAGAGTGAAAGGAATTGAGAGGACAGTTTTGGAACTATTATGTTGAAGTCGTTACATATATATTAAAAGGTTGAGTTTATTCTGTGTAAGACAAAACAAAATAAATTGTACGTACTAGATATGCACAGGTTCCTAAATGATCCTCTTTTCTTCATCTATAAAAAGGCAATGTTATTCTCTGTCTCCTAAGGTTGTTGTGAGGATAAAATTAGATGATAAGTAAAAGGTGCTTGGCATATAGTAAGCGCTATAAAATATTAGCTATTATTATTATTGTCATTACTAGTTTCAGAGGTGCTATTTCAACACTGCACCTTTCTTTTTTAATTTTAATTTTTTTGTTTTTGTTTTTGGGAGGCAAAGGGGATTAAGTGACTTGCCCAGGGTCACACAGCTAGTAAGTGTCCAAAGCAGGATTCGAACTCAGGTCCTTCTGACTCCAGGGCCAGTGCTCTATCCGCTGTGCCACCAAGCTGCCCCACCTTTCTTTTTTTTTAGATAGTATTTTTTCCAATTTCATGTAAAGACAATTTTCAGCATTCATTTTTTGAAAGATTTTTAAGTTCCAAATTTTTCTCCCTCCTTCCATCCCTTCCACACTCCCCAAGGCAGCGAACAATCTGATATAGGTTATGCATGTGCAATAATGTAAAATATTTCCAGATTAATGCTGTAACTTTCCTTCCAGATCTAGCTGTCTTTCACATGGTTAAATTAATCATAGTTCCTGTCCTCTAAGAGCTTACAGTCTAGTAAGGGAGAATTAGATATATACACATGCAAATTCAACACTACTGAGTATGAAAATTCAATAGAAATACAAATTTTTATGGGAAGTCACAGGAAAGAGAGCCCACTTCTGGGAGGGAGAGGTAAGAGCCAGCTCCATGGAATAGGTGGTGTTTGAAATGGAGAAGAAATCAGTTAGACATTAGACAGTTGGAGCAAAGGCTTTAGATAGTAAGATTTTGGCAGGAGCATAGGTCATATGAAGGGCATTAGCAGGAGATAGGGCCGGAGTGGTAGGTTGGAACCTGTCAGTAGGAGATCTCAAGCACCAGGCTCCCAAGTCTGCATTCTATTTTGTAGGCAATAGGGAGCCATTAAAATGTTTGATGAGGGGAGTATCCGACCTGTGCACTAGGAAGATTAATTTGGCAGGTGAATAGATTGGCAAGGAGAGAACATTAGGAAGCAAAAATTGTACTGTCCCAAGAGTGTGTGTTTATTATACTGTCTAATTGCTGCCAGAGAATGACGATGTCTTAAATATGTTAAACCAAAAGGAGGCTAACCTTGCAAGTCTGTTCTGAGGTTTGTGTGCAGGCCAATATTTCAATGATTTTTTAAACAGAAGCTGGAATTATCAGTTGCTCATTTTAAGTCTATTTTAAAAATATTTTCTGTTGAAAGAGCAGTGATACAGAAAGATATTTTACTTTTTTTCTATTTTTAAATTAATTTAATTTTTTAAGAAAGGAAGCAAAATCTTTAATGAAAATGAATTAAAAACAAACATACATATTGTTTCCAAATCTAAGACGAATCAACATAGGATGAAATAAAATACACGCATGGTTACATTCAATACTTAGTGATATAAAATATTTGGATTAATTTATTTTAAACTTAAATACTAAAATTTAAATACAGAATAAAAAAGAAAAAGAAACATATACTTAACCATTAAAATTTAAATACAAAATAAGAAAAGAAAAAAAAGCATTCTCATGTGCACAGTAGCACATAAGAAAAGATTCAAAATATACAGCAATATATTTTCATTTCAAGAAAACCTATATAATACCTCACATTGTGATCCAAGCTGTCCATCTTTTTTTGCTTCCTTGTAAGTTTTTTTTGTTCTCTGCGGTACACTTTTCACTTTGTGCCTTTTTCCCCCTCCTTCTTCTCCCCTTCCCCAATAAGGCTACGATTAAGCACAAATATATTTTTTCATATATACAATATATATATATATGTGTGTGTGTGTGTGTGTGTGTGTGTCTGTGTATGTATATATAAACATACATATACACATAGGTATACATATATACATTCAAAGATATAAACACGTACTTACACACACACACACACACATATATATATACTTAGATATCTTACATATATACTTACACACATATATATATATTTAGATATCTATAATCATACTCATATATAGACATATACATTCATATGTATCTATGTAAGGACATACTATACTGGTTTGCCCTCTGTTTCTCTGAGGATAGATAACGTCTTCCTTCATAGGTCCAAATCAGAAAGATATTTTACCATGATGCTTCCCCTTCCCCCTCCCCCCATTATTATGGTGCTGTTACTCATTGTGTGGCGATCACTTTTACACTTAGAGTGCCACTTTTAAAAAAAATATATCATTTCAATAGAGGGTATTTACCAATTTTTTGTCCCTGCTGCTCCCTTCCTCCTGCAGCGCCAAAGTGGTTTTAATGGAGTAGTTCTGTTTTTTTTTCTTTCCACAAATCAGTGATTACAGCCATTAGTCTTCATGTTAGAACTTACTATCCTTGTATGTTTAGCTCTCCTTGATCTCAAAGGCTTTCAGACTCTATCAGAAATGCAGAAATATTGATTAGTTGGGGGCTCTGGGTAGTTGGAGGTCTAGAAAATTCAGTTAATCAAAATCAATTATTTTTTTATTTTTATTTTGACATATACAGAGAACTCCTACCATCTATGGAATCTATAACACCATGTAAAGTTTTGTGTTTTTAGAGCCTTGTCATTAATTTGAAATTTAGAACGATATTCTAAATTCTTTAAATGTGGAACCATTAAAACTCTCATATGTAATGTTGGAATTTTAGTTCTGCAGTGTTAGCTATACATTTACGTATTCATATATATTTTCAGGCACATTTTCATCATATTGGCAATATTATTGGATTTCTGTTCATAATTGATCAATGCAGGATTGTAAGTGAGGCTATAATAGTAGAAAACCAGAAACTCTCAGACTAAAATGGAGTTGGTGTTTTTTGGTAATCTAAAAGGCTCAAGTGAATGCTGACCAATGCAGGATTACCTTAGCATTGTCTAATACTCTGTCCTTTCCCACACAAGTATATGTTGTTGTGTGCAGTCACTTCAGTCGTGTCAAACTCTTCATGACCCCATTTGGAGATTTCTTGGCAAAGATACTGTGTAATTTGCCATTTCCTTCTCAGCTCATTTTACAGATGTGGAAACTGAGGCAAACAGGGTTAAGTGAATTGCTCAGGGTCACACAGTTAGTAAGTGTCTGAGGCCAGATTTGAACTCAGGGAGAGGAGTCTTCTTGACTCCAGGCCCAGCACTTCATCCACTGTGCCACCTACTCTTAGTGCAAATTTAAGTTTTGGGAACAATTAACTTAGTTCTGTGGTTTCCAGTAATGTTAACAATAGCACAGAAGTACCTGCATTGAGGAGGTGAACAAAACCATACTGGGTGTCTTGGAAATCTTAGTGCAACTTTAAATTTTTGTAACTAAACTCTAGCAGCTTTTAGTAACTTTTAGTAACTAACTTTAGTAGCTTTTAGTTACTGAAACTTAAAATTTCACTAAGACTTTTGGGACACCCAGTATGGCTTTGTTCACCTCCTCAGTGCAGGTACTTCTGTGCTTTGTTTTTTGACATTATTGTAAACCATAGAATTAAGCCAATTAGGGCATGAAAAGGAAATAAATATTTCTTTAGAAAATTAAATAGAAAAAGAATATTACTCGCTCTTAGAATACTTCAAATAGAATATAATTATAGTTCACATATCTGTAGCACTTTTAAGTTTGTTAAAGGACTTTGCATATCTTATCTCACTGTTTCCTCACAACACCTTTGTGATGTAGGTACCACCATTATTTTCTTTTGTATGGATGAGGCAATGAAGTCTCAGGTTAAATGACTAGGTTAAGGTCACTCAGCCAGTAGCTGTCTGTGGCAGGATTTCTACCTAAGACTGAATTCAAGGCTAACATTCTACTCCCATATATCATGTTGCCTCTCATGAAAAAAAATGGCAGAGATGTTTTTTATTTTTTTCCCCTGGAGCAGTTCCTAATTTGGTTCACTAATTTGACTCAGTACAATCGCTAATTACTTGTGGTGTTTGTTAATGAAGGCTCAGAGCCACCTGTCTAAACCATAATCAACATGATCTAACTTTGTTAGTCTGCAATGTGAAGAGCAACCTAAGCCAATTCATCCATCTGTAAAATATTTCAAGGCTGACCCTCTCTTCTACATAAGATTCTGGGCTAAAAAGAGAGTATGACAGTTTTTATAGTTGGATAATCTTTGCTTACTGAGCGTGAAATGAATTTTAACTGTGGCATGTCTGCATTTGTAAATTTATCGTGGCTGTTTACACTTCTTGTGAAATGACATGTCAGGCCGTCATTCTCGAACCCCAGAATGAACAGACTGGGCTGTGATGGGCCTTGAGAACTGAGTTCATTTCTTTTAGTTAATAATTTCTTTCCTGTTTCGTTTCCTTGTACAACTTAAAATGATCAATATTATGTGTAGAAAAATCTTACTAAAGGAAAAAGAAAGAGCAGCATTTTGGAAAGGTTACCCAGTTGAAACATTAAGAATTCTAGCTCAATGTTGTAGCAGTTTGATAATGTATGATGTAATAGGTTTACCCGCTCCTTGATTACATTTAAAGCTGTATTGTTTCTCAGCAGATTATTTGAGTAGAACAGTGATGGAACTACCTACTAGCTCAGTGGTGTTAGCTAGCTTTTTTTTCAGTTCTGCACATTAATATGATGTACAAGATAATACTGGCTATGATACCATTATTAGGCTATTATGTGGTTCCATTAAGCCTCATTTATATTTGAAACTGTGATCTTGACTGAAAGATTCTTCCCAGGGAACATTTTTTCTTTCTGCCTGTTCTTGTGGTTCGCAAGAGAAAAAGAATTTAAGATAGTACCTATTTCTCTTAAGAAAAAATAAGTTTTGATGATGTATTTCAGAAAATTTCCTTTGTTCTATATGTGTGTGACCATAGGAAAGCTTTCTTGATATTTACAATGCCTGCCATAGTCTCATCTTTCCGTATAAGTCGTGATGACTAATTGAATCTTATAATTTAACTTTTATTTCTTAGGGTTTCTTATAGATGTTCCACTTCATGATTCATTTTCCCTATCTTCTTGGCTTATAATTCTGTAATCTTTTCCCTGTAGCTTCTGTTTTGGGTACCATTTATGGTACAGCCTACTGAAGTTAATATATTTCAGAAGGCAGGCAAATCCCAGTTGTTTATGAACTCTTTACCCATTTTGGATTATTCAGGTGTATGTGGCCACTTTCATTGGCTATTTACCACCCCCACTCATGATAATACTAGAGTTGTTGGGTAGCTGATTTAGGAGAATTATAAGATAGGATCTGTGATACACAGGCACTTATAAATGCTTGTTGGCTTGACTCAGCTTGTTCATAAAAATATGCATGTGTCTACTCCATACCAAGTGTTGGTTTCTTTGTGAAACACAGACATTTCAATGCCTCATTCAACCAATCAATCAATTAATAAGCATTTATTAGGTGTCTACTATGTGCCAGGTGCTGAGCATATCCTTAGTAGCTCTAATGTATAGCAATCAAGCAATATGCTCTGATATTTCTTCATAAATTCCTACAAATAGAGAAATTAATTACTTCTGAACCTCTACCTCATTGATTTAAAAAATAAGGCCTTATTTCCTGTTAGCTTTCCCTCCTTTTTCAGTCTCAAACTCAAATTCCCACATTGAAAATGTTTTACCCCAAGTACCACCAAGAAAGAAAGAAAGGAAGGAAGGAAGGAAGGAAGGAAGGAAGGAAGGAAGGAAGGAAGGAAGAAAGAGAAAAAAAGAGAAAGAAAGAGAAAGAAAGAGAAAGAAAGAGAGAAAGAGAGAAAAGATGGAAGGAATGAGGAAAGGAAGAAAAAAGAAAATAAGCTTCATTGTGTATTCTCATTCCATCATCTCTCTCTCTGGAGGTAGTTAGCATGTTTCAGCATGAGTCCTCAGAGATTGTGGTTGGTCATTTTACTGATCAGTTACTAAGTCTTTCAAAGTTGATGATCTTGACAATATTACTGTTATTGTAAAAAAAAGTATGATTCTGCTCATTATACTTTGTATGAGTTTAAAAAAAAGTCTTTCTAGGTTTTTTCTGAAACCATCCCATTCTTTATTTCTCACAGCACAATAGTATTTTATCACATCCATATACTGTAACTTGTTCTGCCATTCCCCAATTGATGGGCATCCCCTCAGTTTCCAGCTCTTGCCACCACAAAAAGTACTGCTAAAAGTATTTTTGTGTCTATTAGTCTTTTTCCTCTTTCTTTGATCTCATTGGTGTAGACCTCGTGGTGGTATTACCAGGTCAAAGGGTTTTATATTGGTTTTATAGATTTTTGGTCATAGTTCCAAATTGCTTCCCACAATGGTTGGATCAGCAATGCCTGATGGTGTTCCTTTTTTGTTACGTTAGCCAGTATGATGGGTGTGAAGTGGTACCTCAGAGTTGTTTTAATTTGTATTTCTCTAATCAATATTGATTTAGAGCATCATTTCCCCACATGGCTATGGATAACCTGAATTGCTTTCTCTAAAAACTGCCTATTTATATCTTTTGCCCCATTATCAGTTAGGGAATGAGTCTTTTTCTTATAAATTTGACTCAATTCCCTATATATTTTAGAAAATGAGACCTTTATCAGAGAAACTTGTTGCAGAGTTTTATTCTTAGTCTCCTGCTTTCCCTTCAAATTTTAGCTTCATTGGTTTTGTTCACACAAAGGCCTTTTGATTTTATGTAATCAAAACGATCCATTTTACATCCTGTGAATTTCTCTATCACTTGTTGGTCATGCACTTTTCCCCTAGTCATAGATCGGGTATGGGATTTCTTTCATGCTGCCCTAATTTGCTTATGGTATCACCCTTTACATCTAAATCAAGTACCAATTTTGAGGTTATCTTCGAATATGTTATAAGATGTTGGTCTTTACCTAATTTCTGCCAAACCACTTTCCAATTTTCCCAACAGTTTTTGTTGAATAGTGAGTTCTTGCCCCAAATGGCTGAGATCTTTGGGCTTATCAAACACTGGGCTCCTGTGCTCATTTGCTTCCGTATATTGTGCATCTAATCTGTTCTACTGTTCAATCTGTCTATTTCTTAACTAATACCTAATCATTTTGATGATTATAGCTTTATGGTATAGTTTGAGATCTGATACTATGAGCCTCCCTTCCTTTCCTTTATTTCCATTCGTTCCCTTGACCTTTTGTTCCTCCAGATGAATTTTGTTGTTATAATAATCATTATTGCTTCACAAAGTAATTCTTTGACACTTTGATTTGCATGGCACTGAATAAATAAATTAATTTAAAATTACCATTATTATCATATTGGCTTGGCTTTTGTGGTCCAGTCATTCCGTCATGTCTGACTCTTTGTAACCCTGTGTTCATATGGTTTCTGTATGTGTCTTGGTAGGTTGAGTCCCAAGAATTTTATCCTGTCTATAGTTATTTTACATGGGATTTCTCTTTACGTTTCTTCCTGCTGGTTTTTGTTGGTGATATACAGAACTGCTGATGATTTGGGTGGGTTGACCATATATCTTGCAACTTTGCTGTTGCTGTTAATTGTTTTGATTAGGTTATTTGTTGACTTTTTAGGGTTCTTTAAGTAAATCATGATATCATCTGCAAAGAGTGGTAGTTTTATTTTTTCTTTGCCTGTGCTCATTCTTTTAATTTCTTTTTCTTGCTTTATTGCTACAGCTAGCATTACTAGCATAATATTGAATGGTAATTGTGCTAATGGGCATTCTCGCTTCACCCCTGATCCTATTGGAAAGGCTTCTACTTATCCCTATTACACATACTGCTTGCTCTTGGTTTCAGATCAATACTCCTTATCACTTTAAGGAAAGCGCCATTAATTTCTGTGCTTTCTAGTGTTTGTTTGCCTTAACAGGAATGGGTGTTGTATTTTGTCAAAAGCTTTTTCTGCATCTATTGACATAATCATATGATTATTTTTGGCTTGGTTACTAATATAGCCAATTATGTTTATAGTTTTCCTAATATAAACCAACTTGGTTAACTTTCTAAAATTCTAAATTGCTGATAAGTTACCAATCTGCATCAGTGGAGGGAATTTCCAAACAATAGATTTTCTTTTTTCTCCAGGACCAAAAAAATAACTCATGTTTCTATAGAACTTTAAGATTTATGGAGTGCTTATGCAATAGGTAACACATATATCCCTGTTTTACAAATGAAGAAATTTAGACTCAAGGAGATTAAGTGATTTAATAATCTTCATACAGTTAGTAAAACTTGGACTCAGTCCAAAGGCTGCACCCAAGGACCTAGAAGGCCACATATGGCTTCGAGGCCACAGGTTCCCCACCCCTGGCTCTAGTCCCCTCATATTTAAGAAAGAGATCCTAGTCAGGTTCACTGACTCAAGCCTGCAGACTTCTTACAATACTATTTTATCTGTAGGCAGTTCCGCATGTTAGCAAAACTAGCCCGGCCATCACCAGAGAAATTAAATAAAGTATATAAAGCATCCAACATATACTTGGTGTATAAAGTTCACATTCCCATTTTCATTTTTCTATGTCTCTGAAATAAGAAATGAGCTTTGTAGACAATCTTCAGTTAACCTCTGCTCATAGAACCTTCTTCAGACAAAGTAATGGAGGTTAGAGGTTCAGATTTAAGGATACCTCATCACATTCCATTCTTTCCTGAGAGTATTTTAAATTCTCTCTACTTGAGGCTAGATTTCCTGATGTGGATTAATTAGTTGAGATAGTGAAATTTAAATAGCCATATTTCTGCATTTGTATTTCTCTGCATTGCCTGAAATTGATCAGTAGTGAATGGTAGCACACAAAAAGAACATTCTCTGATTAGTAGATAGGTAGGTTGTTCAAAGTTTATTTCAGCTAGCTAGGTGACTAGTGGAAGCAATCTCCTTATAGAAAATGAATCCTTAGACAGTAATAGTCCCTGTAGTGTGTATATATATATATACATATACGTATATATGTATATGTGTGTGTGTGTATATATATATATATATATGTTGCATGTGTATGGGAGGTTACTTCGGAGGTGAGAAGCAGCAGTTTAATTTAGCAAGATAAGAATCAAGGATAGGGGAAAGTTCTCAATGACACATTTAACACTCGGGGTGCATAGCCCTGAGAATAGGAAAAGAGGAAGAAAAGGAGAAGAAGGAGAAGGATTTGGGACAAGGTATACAACATAGCACCAATTTATAAAATCTACCCCAAATGTTCACATGGACTATTTATGTCTGACTTGTGGTAGAACATTCCGAGCTCATATTGGTCTGATCAGCCACCGTCTAACACACTGAAACTTGACTCTAGCAGAGTGATGTCATTTTGGTCCTCTTCCAGAATAAAGGACAACAACCAACCAACCAATACAACATAGCTGGGCAGCCAGGTGGCAGAGTGGATGGAGCGCTGGGCCTGGAGTCAGGATGACCTGAACTCAAATTCAGCATCAGACACTTACTAGCTGTATAAGCCTGGGCAAATCACTTAACCCTGTTTGCCTCAGTATCCTTATCTGTAAAATGAGCTAGAAAAGGAAATGGCAAACCACTCCAGTATCTTTACCAAGAAAACCCCAAATGGGGTCACAAAGAGTCGGACATGACTAAAATAAACTGAACAACAACAAAATACAACATAGCTACTCAGATAAGAAAGAGATATCTAATCGTTCACATGGCAGCATATGGGAGAAGAGAGAGTTAAAGACATTTATGCCCAGGTAAGATAGGATTATCTTTCTTGGCAGGATGTATCTGGGAGACCAGGAAGAGACTTTCAGTGACCTTGTGAGTCCGTGGGTATCTGAGAAAACTGCTTCTAGGTTTGCAATGTTAGCACATTACAGTGGTTTCCTTTTCTTCTGGATAAAATAGTTTAAATAATAAAGCAGGTCCTCCTGTTTCCTTGTGAAGAGAAACGCCTTGTGCACTGAGCAGAAGATTAGGCTAAGAAGCAGCATATAGCATAGGTACCTTAAGTTTCTATTCAATTAAGCAGGTAAAGCAGGTGCAAATTGGAGTTTATTATACTACAAGGGACTGGGAACTGGGCTCTCAGACTCTTTGAGTACATCATTTTTGTTTTCTCAGGTAGATTTTAAATTACCTATAAGCTAAGGAAAGGGAGTAATGAGAAAAAGAAAAGTGATTTTTTTTTAGTCCCTTAGGAAAATCCTGGAACATTCCTCTGTCCCCTGTTATAATTTCTCTCTTTGATCACAACATTTCTGAAACGAAATATATTGTTAGATGGATAGAGTTTCCACTTTTAACGTGATAATATGTTAATAAATCCTGTTAATGATAGCATTAAAAATAATTGTGTGTATATAGGTAAACACACCCACATCATTGTCAAGAAGCTGTGATTTCTTTGAAGAGAAAACTCTAGAGCAACACAGTAGAGGCAGCTAGGTGGTGGTACATTGAGTAGGGCACTGGGCTCGGAATGAGGAAGGTTCACCTTCATGAGTTCAAACCTGGCCTCAGACACTTACTAGTTGTGTGACCCTGGGCAAGTCACTTCAACCTGTTTGCCTCAGTTTCCTCATCTGTAGAATGAACTGGAGAAGGAAATGGCAAGCCGCTTCAATATCTTTGCCAAGAATACCCTAAATGGGGTCTTGGAAAGTTGGACAGATGGAAACAACAACGTAATTTGTAGTCTTAAAGGCTTGCCTTGGTCATACAGCTAGTATGAACTAGATGTAATATTTAATTCAGGTCTGTTTGACCCAGCATTTGGCTTCCTGTGCTGTGTGCCACATTGCCTGTATATGCACACATATTATGTGAGCATTTAAAAATATATAGACCAGTGGAGGGATTGAGAATACCAAACAATTAGAATTTTTTTACCTCGGGGTCTGATGAACACAGAGACTATTGTTTCGTTATTTAGGTTTTTTTAAATAATGAATGTAAACATCCCATTTATTTGAATGACTAATAAGATGTAATCATTTGGAGCTTTTGTTGATTGAGATTCATTTTTGATGAGTATCTAAGAGATAACTTGATTTAAGTGTATCAAACCATCACATTTTCCTTCTCTCAAATTTAATCACTCAGAATTATAATTGAAATGTTTGGCTGGCTGCAAAATACAAATCTTCACCTGGGTTTACATATAGACGGAATGTAGAGACCAACAAGCATGGAGAAGGAAGAAAAATGGAAGGGCTCAGTGGGTCCACTTAGGAGACTTGTTTTTGAAGATCATCTGCCAACTGATGGCAGTAATGTTTTCAGTAGTCAGAGTGCCTTTCTCAGAGGTCAAAATACCTTATAGACATATTTAATTGATCTTTAGTACATCTGCTAGAGGTGGGTAATTTACATGAAAATGAGGTTAAAGCAGAGATTATTTATTTGATGAATGAAGAAGCATTCATTACAGAGCCTACTATGTGCTAGGCACTGTGCTAAGCTTTGGGCTTACAGATCCAAGCAAAGTAGCCAGTTCCTGCTCTCAAGGAGCTCACATTTTGATGGCGGATGCAACACATACCAGTGAGCTAGAAATGGAAAGGGAGGGATGGCAAAGGGTGGTTGGATGATGGCTTGGAGATGGCTGGGAAGTAAGGTGGTTGGTTCAAGCCAAGATAAGGTGAAAATAAATAGATTTTGGGGGCAGCTAGGTGGCACAGTGAGAAGAACACCAGCCCTGGATTCAGGAGGACCTGAGTTCAAATCTGGCCTCAGACACTTGACACATTTACCAACTGTGTGACCTTGGGCAAGTCAACCCCAATTGCCCGGCCAAAAAACCAAAAAAAACCCACAAAAATGCATTTATTGGGGTGATACACCCAAATGGGCCTGTTCTCCATGAGGCAGAGCCCCAGTGGGCTCTGCTCCATGTGGGAGGCAGACCTGAGGCGGTAGGCTCTACTCTCCTAAGGGAGCAGAGCTTGGCCCTTCTTCCCATAGGAGGCAAAGACTGTTAGCCAGGTTAAAGATATGGTTTAAGTACAATTTTATGGAATAGGGGAAAGGGGCAAGAGAAAGGAAGGAACAAATATGGCTCCAAAATGCCTGGGATATCAGGTAGGTGCCTTATCATACACATGAAGAAAGAGAATAGGAAAGAGGAGGAATCGAGGGTGCTTTATGAAAGCACACAGGTAAGTCCATGAAGGGGGTGTGGGGCGGCGCTTACATGCACAGTCTTCTTTGATTGCTTTTATAGCTGGTTCCATCCTGTATCTTATCTCATATCTCACATCCTGCATCCTGCTTGCTCCATCTGCCTTGAGCACTCCTTTCTACCTCATCATCTGGACCTGGTGGCAAGGCTACGAGGGAGAAGACGTCCAGAGATGCATGCTGTAAATTTGTTCATTCGTTCATTCCTTAAATAGGAATATGTATATATATGTATAAGTAGGAGAATGCCAGTTCAGAAGGGAGTCGTGAGGGAGAGAACCACTGCCTTGTATGGAAAAGCTAGGTGACTGCTTCTTAGGGAGGAAATAATTAATATCTTCCTTCTCGCCTTTTAAGTATTTGCTAGCACACATTCATTATTCTTATGAGAAGCATACTGCATTGAATAATTCAGCCTACTTTATTTTTCTAATATGAATAAACTTTCCCGATGAGTATAATTTTTATAGGTTACTGAAAACTTGCTTACAAATAAGGCTTTTACTGAAGTAGTCATTTGGGCTCAGCCACAAGAAGGTTGTTGCAATAAGCTGCTTTTATTCCACACAGGTACAAACAGAATTGGTGTTGATTAAAAAAAATCGGTGCCACAATACAGGTTAATCAATCAATCAAAATTTATGTGTTAGGGAGTATGGTGTAAGAAGACTGGAAAAGTAAGAAGGGGGCTAGGTTATGAAGGGCTTCAAATGCCAAACAGAGTGTTTTATATTTTCTCCTGAAGGCAGAAGGAAGCCACTGGAGTTTATTGAATGGGGGAGGGTGTATGTGTTTATGTGACATGATCAGACTTTCACTTCAGGAAAAACGTGTTAGGGGCTGAATGGACCAGTAGGGAGAGACTTGAAGCAGGCATGAGGTGATGAGGGTCTGCAGCAGGGTGGTGGCAATGTCAGAGTAGAAAAGGGGGTATGTTGGATAGGTGTTACAAAGAGGAAATCAGTCGGCCTTGGCAACACCTTGGATACAGGAAGTGAGAGATAATGAGGAATCCAGGATTACTCCTAGGTTTTGAGCCAGAGGCAAGGAGATAGTGAGGATGGACTCGAAATTATCTAAATCAGGGGTAAGGAACCTGCGGCCCCTAGGTCAAGTGCGGCCCTTTGACTGAATCCAAACTTCACAGAACAAATCCCCTTAATAACAGGATTTATTCTGTAAAACTTGGACTCAATCAGAAGGTCGAACCCAAGGACCTAGAAGGCCACGTGTGGCCTCAGGGCCACAGGTTCCCCACCTATCATTCTGCACTCGAACAAGAGTCCCTATAAAACATCTTTAACAAATAGTTAACCAATCTTTGAAAACTTTGAGTGATGGAGCAAACTACCTCCTGCGTCAGTCTGTTCCACTTTAGGATAGCTCCTGGTGGAAGGATTGTCCTTCTATTGAGCCAAACTCAACTACTATGCAGCTTCCACTTTTCTCTTCTCATCCTTCCATTTGTCCAAGTAAAACAAGTTGAATCTCTTTTCTGCACAACAACCCTTTAAACAGTGATTATCACCCTAATTGTTTTCTTTAACAACCTACATATCCTTGACTTCTTGTGGTTTTTGGTCCTCATTATCCTGGTCACTTTCTTCTGAAGATGCCACAGTTTGTCAGTTCTCTGTCTAAAATGAGATGCTCCAAACTAACCACTGTATCGTAGAGGCAGTCTGATGAGGGCAGGATACAAGTAGCACCGTCATTCATTCTGCATGTGGTAGGTACTTCTAAAGACATTGTGACGCTGTGGAAGTAGGGCTAGATTTGGAAACAGAGGACTTGATTTTAAAATCTTCCCTTTACAATCTGGGTGAGGAAGTCAATTCACCTTCTCTGGGTTAAATTTCCCTCACCTGACATGAAAGATTGGAACTAGATGACTTCTTAATCTCCTTCGACCTTTAAATCTGTGATCTTTTGATCGTTTTGTATTGCCCATGATGGCATTGGGGCAGCTAGGCGATGCAGTGGATAGAGTGCCAGGCCGAGAATCAGGAAGAATCATCTTTAATAATTCAAATCCGTCAGTAGACACTTACTAGCTGTGCGACCCTGGGCAAGGCCCTTCACCCTGTTTGCCTTGGTTTCCTCATCTGTCCAATGAGCTGGAGGAGGAAATGGCAAGCCACTCCAGAGTCTCTACCAAGAAAACCCCAAATGGGGTCACAGAGAGTTGGACACAGCTGGAATAATTCAATAACATCATGTTGGCATTAATTTTCCTGGCTGCTGTGTTATGGTGTTCATTTGTTGAGTTTGCAGTCTGCTAAAACTCTGAGGGATATGTCTCATAGTTAAAGGAATGTGCATTTAAGGCTAGAAGGTGCATCCTAGGTGATCTAGTTTTTACCCACTCATTTTACAAATGAGGAAATGGAAGCCTTAGGAAGTTAGGTGAGTTGCCCAAGGTCACACAAGTAGTGAAGACCAGATTTGAACCCAAGATTTATAATTCCAAAACGTTTGCTCTTTCCACTGTATCACATTATTATGTAGTTATATTTCTCCTGTCCAATATTTGTACAATTCACTTTTTTAAAAGGAAAGCATAATACATCACATTTATCTCTGTTAAATTACACCTCTTGTCTTTGCCTGATGGAGAGGTTTACGATTCTCATGCTAGTATATCCAGAAAATCAACCATTCCTCATAACTTTGAGTACCTTCCTTCCTTCCTCCTTTCCTTTCTCCCTCCTTCCTTTCCTTCCTTCTTCCCTCCCTCCCTTCCTCCTTCCTTTCTTTCCTACCTCCTTCCCTCTCTCTCTGTCTTTGTCTCTCCCTTCCTCCTTCCCTCCCTCTCTCCCTCTCTCTCTTTCTTTTTTGGCCAATAGGGTTAAGTGACTTAGCCAGGGTCACACAGCTGGTAAGTGTCTGAGGCTACATTTCAATTCAGGTTCCTTAGGGCCTCCTGACTTAAGGTTCAGTGCTCCATCTACTGTGCCATCTAGCTATCCCAACTCAGTTCCTTTCTGTTTTATTTTATGCATTTAAAAACATTATTCTGAGGAATCCATAGGTTTTGCTAAATTGCCAAAGGGAGGTCTGTGACAGAAATAAAGGTTAAGAACCTTTGCTATAAACAAATCATTCATAACAAACACCAATAAATCAATAACTAAACCAAGCTGAATGTAAATCTTTAATCAGAACCTCAAAATTTGAGCCACTTACCTTTTAATCAGAAAGAAAGAACATAAAATCAGCACTAGGTATACAAAGACAGAAGTGACCCTCCCTGCTTTCAAGAAACTTCTAATGAAGGGAAACTCCACAGATAAATGCAAGGTAATTTGAGGAAGCAGAAAGTACTAAACACTGGGAGGGTGAGAGAAGGCTTCCTGGAAAAGCTGCTACCTTCTCAGCTCTAAGTCTCCAAGGAAGAAAAGGGATCCTGAAAGGCTGTAGGGAGGTCAGCTGACCAAGGTCAGCTTGTGAGGATGCATATAGGGAAAGAGATGAAATATTAAGTATGGTCCTGCTGACCTCCCTGGCTTCCCTGTTTCAACTAAAATCCCATCTTTTACTGGAAGCTTTCCCCAACCCCCTTTAATACTAGTCCTTTCTTTAGTCTTAATCACTGAATGAGCATTGCTTCAGTCAAACTGAGACCTGTTAAAGACCTTAGCTTGAAAAGGCCAAGGTTCACCACTGTATCCAGGGCCATCTCCAGTCATCCTGATCTATATCTTGCCACGGGACCCAGATGGCTCCAGAGGAGAAAGTGAGGCTGGTGACTTTGCACAGCCCTCCCTCAGTTAAATCCGATTTATTTGCATGTCATGGCATCACTTCCCTGATGTCACGGTCCTCTTTGAGAATGAAGGACAAACAACAACAACCTGCATATAGGTTGTTTGTACATATTTGTTTGCATGCTGTTTCCCCCATTAGATTGCAAGGTCTTTGAGGGCAGGAACTGTCTTTTGCTTCTTTTTGTGTCTCTAGCATCCTAGCACATTCAAGGCTATTCTTATTAAGATAAGGGTTAATTGACTGTTATAATTTTTATTTTATTTTAAATTTATGGAATAAAACAAATATTTCCATTACATAGCATACTGAAAAAAGATAATTGTACATGAAACTGTAAATCTATTATGTACAACTTCCTATTCTTTTAAAATATACAATGAAGTCATGTAAATTTCTTTTTTTCTTTTTCTATTTCTTCCCCCCCTCCATCACCCTAGAGATAGCCACCATTCGACACAAATCTGTATCTATATATAAGATCATTGTATACATACTTCTATTTATCAGTTCTTTCTCTGGATGCAAATAGCATCTTCCTTCATAGGTCCTTTGTAGTTAATTTGGGTAATTATGATAGTCAAAATGACTTAGTTGCTCAAAGTTGTTCTATGGAACTAAATCAAGATAATAAACCAACCAAGAAACCCTCAATGTATCTGCTCTATGTATTTTCCTGAAGGTATATACATACCTAGAAAATCCTGTTATTCTTGACTTTGTTTCTTTGTTAAAAAAGAAAAAAGATACAGTTGCAGTCAATATGTTTGTTACTCCTCTGATTCTTGATAGGCATGTTAAGGGGTAGGGATAGGCATTTAGCTTAGGGACAGCTAAGAGGACTCCTGCCATCAATACAATGTCAGGAACTTTTATGTAACTTAAAGACTTAGTTCTATGTCTAGAACACAGAAAGTTGCAGTGACTTACGCACAGCCACACAACAGGTATGTGTCAGAAGTGGGACTGGAACCCAGGTCTTCCTGGGTCCAAGATCAATTCTCTATGGACTATATCCAGCTGCCTCTCTTATCAGCATGGTAGACATCATTATGTTAGTAAATTGATTTAAAAATACTCCTCAAATTTCAGCGGGATCTTAGAAATCACCCTCGTTATACATATAAGAAAATAGAGGCCCAGAGACATCAGCTGATTTGCTCAAGGCCACACAGCTTGCTAAGTGACCAACCAGAACTCAATCCAATGGTCTTTAATTGCTCTAATTTCATTTTTGTTTTGGGAGCCAGAATAATGAAGAGAGGATCTGGAACCTAGGGGCAAGAGAGTTCTTGTGTAAAGGCAGCTATTTACGAAAACACCCTTTTTTCCCTAATCAGTAGCAATAAATAGTCTGTCTCTTCACAGCCATGCTGCTGAAGCATAAAATTGGGAAACCTCCTGCCCCAAGTGGAATTCATGGAAGCATTAAAGGTAGCTACTTGTTTCAACTGGGAACACTCTTGCTTGCTGAATTTCAACTTTGTCTAACTGCATATGTACTTTTCTAAGTATATGCCATAACTTTCCATTGACAGCAGGTGCTTCTTGGAAACAGTGAAGTGACTTCAGGCACGAAGGAAGAAAAATTACTTGTGCCTCTAACCAGATATACAATAGTCTGGTGCAGGATCAGTTTTCTCTGTGATGGTATTGCAAACTTGATTTTACAAGGAGATTGAATGACCTTTGCCATGGTTAGAAACACTGGGAAAAAAAATTACATTTCTTGGAATACAAGATTGCCGGATCCTGTCCACTCAGCAAATGATATTATATGCCTTGCATGATTAATTACATTTGAACTTATCAAATATTTCCTTATGACAGTCTTAGTTTACTTCAAGACATGAGAGTGAGAGAGAAGAAATGTTCATGGTAAATAATCACCTGCCTCTATTTTTGAGAGGATATTACTCCGGCTCTGAAATGGTTCTGATAGTCTTATCTTAAAGAATATTGATGATGAGAAGCTATGTGGTAGAGGGAGGGAGGAAGGGAGAGGAAAGGAGACTGGTTTTGAAATCAGGAGACCTGTGTTTAATCTGGGTTCCAGTACTAGTAATGTGATCCGATCCTGGGGAAGTCAGTTAGCCTATATGAGCTATTTGTTTATCTATAAAATAAGGCTAACAACAGTGCTTGTACTACTCTCTTCATAGGGTTTTGGGGAGGAAAGCACTTAGTAAGCTTTCACGTGCTGTATAAATGTAAATTACTATGATTATTATTTTAACTTTTAAATAAAAAAAGGTGAGTAGCTGGGTGGCACAGTGGATGGAACACCGGGTATAGCATCTGGAAGACCCGAGTTCAGATCAAACCTCAGACACCACCTGTGTGACTCTGGACAAGTTACTTGATCCTATTGGCCTCAGTTTCCTCACCTGCAAAATGAGGTGGACAAGAAAATGGCTAACCACTCCAGTATCTTTGCCAAGAAAACCCTATGGGCTGTCTTAAGCAGTACTAAGTTTCTTCTCCCCGCTCTGCAGTGGCACGACTCCATCTGCCTTCCCACCAATTGCTGAAGGTCTAGTTTGTTGAATGGATGTCTTTTTGTTAGGATTTCTGTAGCTGGGATCCATACTTTGGGTGAGGTTGATCTCTAATCCATGACCTCATAGGTCCCTTCCAGCTTTGCCATTCTATGAAATTTCACTATAAAATATAAAGGTTCTATAAGCCAAGACAGCCTTTCTTTCCTCTTACTGTAGACTGCACCCACCCCCACACAGGTTTGACTAATTGTTCTTTAAAAAGTATTGAAACCACCTTTAAGATTTAATTAATCCAAGCAATGAAGGTCTGTACCATAGCTTCCTGATTGCGTAAGTCAAAAGCCATGTTTAGCTTTAACATGCTCTTCTCCCTAGCCTGTCACCATGGACAAATTGAGAGGCAGGGAAACTACTCAACGGAATCAGTGTATTCTTGATATATTTCCTTTTAATCCACCAGTATGTCTTGTTTACTATTTATTTGCCAGGGACCTGGCAATACAAAGAAAGGCAAACTACAAAAACAGTCCTTGCCCTCAAGAAGTTTACATTCCAATTGGGGATACAGCATGTGATCAAATGTGTACATACAAGATATCCACAGAGTAGAATGAAGGTACCCTTAGAGAGAAAGGAAGGCTTAGGTCGGGGGAGAGGGGAGACCTGGCAAGGTATCCTGCAGAAGGTGTGATTTGAGCTGAATCAGGAAAGCTGGGGATGTCGAGAGGCAGAAGTGAGGGGGGAATATATTCTAGGCTTGAGGACTACGGGGGAATATATTCTAGGCTTGAGGACTACGTATAACAAGGCATGGAAATGGGAAATTGAATGTTTTGTTGAAGGAATAACAGTAAATAGGCTAGTGTCGCTGCCTTATAAACTGCATGGAGGGGAGTAAAGTGTATGAAGACTGGAAAGGCAGGAAGGGGCCAGGTGTGAAGAGCCTTAAATGGCAAATAAAGAACTTGATATGTGATCCTGGAGGTGAGAGAGATCCACTGTTTTTGAGAGGGAGGGGGTTATGACTGTCTCATTTTGTTCCTACACTGAACCTCTAGCATCTGAGTCAGCCCTGGCCAAGTACACCTTTTTCCCTCCCTCTTCTCCCAGAAGAATTCTGTTTTCTGTGCTGCCTAGCTGGTCTTGTCCTTCATCTATCGTTTTTTTTTTTTTAAGTTTTACAATTCAGTTAGGATTTGTATCTGACTCTAGCACAGGTAGAATTGGTTTGTGTTTTTTGTGTTTTTTCCAACTGCCCGTATCGTCTTTTCTTTACTGATTACCGTCTGTTGTTGCTAAGCCTATGAGGGGTCTCTCTGTGAAGCGCATTTTAATATTTAGATCAAACAGTGATCGGAATACATTAATGCCCAGTGGGTAAACGTGTCATTTGAAAGCAGCTGCTGAACCTTCTTCCTGCTGCTCCAATTAACACATCTAGCACACGCTTGTCGGCAAGTGGGCTGTGTGTATGGATGAAACCACTTGGCTGCTTATTCATAGAGTAGATTGGGTAGCACAAAGAGTTCATCAACTTAGCTGTTTTTAGAACGAGGGACGTGGAAGGGGTTTCTTCAGCATATGCTTCTGGCTCGCAGATGAAAGCAAGGGGGGATGAGTAGGCAGGAGAGAGCCAGATCTACCTTGAGATATGGTTCAGTCCATTGACTAGGATGCTATCCCCGCCCCTCCCTCCTCCCCCACCCCTCCCCTCAGCCCCTACCTTCAAATGATGGAGACTTTGGCTAGTGAAATTATGTAGTGTCGGGATTCCTCTTTCTATCAGCTTGGATCTCCCGAACTTTCTTGTTTTGCTTTTAATGCTGCCTGAAGTTCGAAGCTTTGCTTTCCTCTCAGGTTTTCAGAGTAGCCTTTCTCTCTCTCTCTTTTTTTTGCATTAAAAAAATACTCCAGTTTATGAAGTGACATGAGCAAAATTTCAGGGTAAACCTTCTTGTCTTCATTGTTGTAGCTGAAATTATTGAGTTTTTTTTTCTTTTTGATGGCACCAGAGAGACCGATAAAAGGACATTGCTTTCCAGCTTTTTTTGGGGGGAGGGGGGGTCCATTCATGCTCAAATCGCACTAGCTTTCTGTGAAGCTGTTGTTTAATCCAAGGTAAACTAGGCTGGTTGTGAGAAGTGGAGGCAATGGAACGCTTCCTGGGTTTTGTGAAGCAGATAAGACGATCCAGGAGAAGAAAGGGGAAAAAGTACAGACCAGAAGAGGATTACCACGAGGGCTATGAGGATGTCTATTACTATGCTTCAGAACATTTTCGAAGTAAGCACTCCTTCCTCTCCTATCTCTTCTCCTCTCAATGCCAGGCATAACAGTAAGTGGTGCCTGTAGCTTTGATCTTTCTCTTTAAGTGCCAGAGGTGTCCCCGACTGTTATCTGTGAGCCTTGTGCCAGTGACTAAGTGTTTCCTCTGTTGCTGTTTGCTATTAACAGATAACCATAAATTATTGTAGATCTTTATAACCGGCTGCTTAATATCTCAGGTACAACTAATTGTGTTATGGGGTAAGGTAATGAGCCTATTGTTAAATTAACTAAACTTTGTTGGCTCTTAGTATTTTTTTGTTAGCTGCATTCCATCCTAGAAAGAAAAAGACTAGTTTGGAAGAAATTTTGGTATATGTGCTAGTTGGAGCTGAAGACTGATGCTACTGATCCAGACTTGTAGATAATTATTTGTGACTAATTGGATGTGTTCTTTGTAGTATAGGAAATTAGTGGCTCCTGACTTCCTATGATGCATGTTCATAATTTCTGGTAGTTTTTTTTTTAAATTAATTTAAGTGATTCTTTATAGCTAGAGCAGTAGCTGTAGAACAAAATAACATCCCTGCATCTAGACATTTGCAAATTAGCCTTTAAAAAGTAGAAAACTTGAGTTTTTCCTTGTGTCTGTCAGTGCTTTGAATTCATGCTACATGCTTTGACTTATTCCAGTGGATTGGAAATGCCCAGAAATGCCTGAGGGTTCAGTTGGAGGGAAGATGCCAGTAATGGTAGCCTGTGTGTGGAAGATACTGACACTCATCCATATTGCACAGAAATTATTTTTAAACTAAGATTTTCATTTTTTACCATTGCGAATAAGATGCTTTTCAAAGTTCCATTTCAGCTTTCCCCTTTCTGAGCAATGATGTCAAACTAGAAATGTGGCTCATTTACAACTGCTGTGTGTTAAATAATAAATAATTTAGAGTCCTATTTCTGTTGTACTAGAAACTGTGAGAACTAGTTTTAGATGCCTAGGACTCTGCTGTGATTTAGAAAAAAAAATCACATGGTCGTAGTAATAAGGTGGGCATGGATGCTTGTTCTCGTGCTTGGTGTCAGTTTACAAAGACTCTTGACCTCACAGGGGCTACTTTATTTTTTAATGGACTTAGTGTCTGCTGAATGCTCATTTTTAATATTTTATGTGGGTGTATCTTCACAGAACATTATCATCTCTTAAAGGATCTTACCTTTTTAAAGACACAATTTACATGATTAACTTATTTCATTTTAGCACATATATTTTTTAATACAAGTGTCTATGTACGAACATAGGTTATATTCACTTTGTCATGACAGAAGCAGTGAAAGGATGTTAGGTAGTAAAAGCTTACATGTGTTTGGATAAAATCCAGAGATTTTAGACAACACCTTAGCAACTTTTACATGGATTTTACTGGCAGCATTGTCAATAAATAGAAGTCAAATTCAGACCTTTGCTGGTTCATATTTTGATTGATTTATTAATTTTTGCAGTTCACATGGACCATTATTGTGTACCTTCTACACACAAGTGTCAGGCTAGACCATTAGATGCCTTGGAAAGGAGATGCTGAAAACAGTAGTTAGGGGAAAAAGTTAAATCTCTATAAAATATCAAATATGAATGTTCTGCCTAAGCTGATGCCACTAGGCTGAGGAAAAACAAGGGAACTAAAGTGTTGCACTTAAAAAACCAAAAAACTGAACAACCCGGTAAAATAATAGTTATAGCTTGCCAGAAATTGATCAAGGTCATGTAAGAGAAAAGAGCCTTCAAAGTTAAGGAAAGTCTTATTTTTGGGAAATGTGAGTTGTATGTGTGTATACATATACACACATATGTACATACATGTATATGAATTATATATGTATATATAAATAGATGTGCTCAATAGTTTTCTGATATTTATCAACATTATATCTAGAATTAAATAGCCATCTACTGTGTAATGTATAGTTCATCAGAGTTAGATGAATATCTCACCTGCAATTTCAAATAGCTACTTAATAAACAAAATGTGACACAGGAGACTCAAACTCTTGGGATCTGGCCATAGATCAATCATCTAACAGCGTGGAGGGTTTTCCTGAGCTATGTCATACGGCACAATGGTTTTTTAGTGGGATCTTTTGTCTTCTGTTTCAGTACACAACAGTGTGTTACTCTTGGAACTGGGTAGGTGTGTCTTCTCCTAAAATTATCTTTCAGAAAAATGTCAAAGGAAAAAGATAAACAATAGTTTTAAGATCCTAAATTTCTTTGTTTGGAAGTTCAGAGGAATTCCTTCTTTTAATCATGCCTTGTGTTTTCCCAGTGAAACCTTAGAAACTCTACTATTTACAGTCAGTATTTTGTGTAGTTACTGAAATAAGCTATCAACATCTCCAATGATTGGGTCAAAGACTTGATATTGAAATACTAGAGAAGACATTTTTCTGAGTATTTTATATCTGATCTTCTCTCCAGATCCCAGTTTAGTTTGTGCTATAATTTCAAGAGACATAACTGTACATCCATTGTAAATTTCCTTAACATTAAAGGTTTCCACAGGTACATTGCATGTAAAATCATAGAAGTTGAATTGTAAAGACCCATATTTCCCCCAATCCATCTTAAACCCTTATGTGAATGAATATTTTCACTTTTTTCTTGAAATGTAATTCCACCAACTTTTCTCATGCTTCTTTATTTCAGATGCATGTCTTGGTGCATTTAAAATGCAAAGTCCTTTATTAATGTAAAAGTAGTGTAAAATCCCACAAAGGTACGCTGCTCTAGGATTAAGGTGGCATTTTCCTTTGATACCTTACTAGAACTGACATTAGCTAATAAAAGTAGCAACAACTTTACCTAGCTCTGATGTCTCAAATAAGTTCGATGTCTTAGTAATCATATTCCTTAACTTGAAATTAAAGGGAGCTGGACTATTATTTTGTAGCTCCTTAGAACTCTCTAAAGTTCTGTGGTTTTTAAACTTTTCTTAGTCTCTAAAACAATTCATATAAGCATAATATAAGTGTATTGTGTTGGGATGTCTCTGGTAAAGGTCAAGACAAAGATAAGGGGAAACATACATTTTAAGAAATTTCTAGGGAGTTGCTAGTCACCCAGCAACTCCCCATCAGTTGATGCTAATTAAACTTTTTATGTTCTTTTTTAAAAAAAGAAATTTCTGGCCATTTTTGAAGACTGAAAAGTTTTGGAGAATTTCAATAAGTCCATATATGACTTTCTAGATGTCCAATTAGTGATCTAAGTGGTTCAGTGCAGATGGGCCCGGAGTCAGGAAGACCTGAGTTCAGATACAGCTTCAGATGCTTACCTGTGTGAACCTGGGCTAGTCATTTAACCTTATTTGCTTCAGTTTCCTCATCTGTAAAATGACCTGGAGAAGGAAAAAGCAAACCACCCCAAAATCTGTGCCAGGGAAATCCCAAATAGGTTCTCGAAGAGTCAGACATGACTGAACAACAACAAATGTCCATTCAAATATAAGCTTTTAAGTGTTTACTTTAATCTAAATTTCTGCATGGATGATTTACTTGCTATTCTGTTAAAAGGAAAAAACCAACCTCTATTAGTTAAGATTCATTTAACTGAAAATTGCTTTAAAATCACTCTCTAAAATATATAAAACCATGGACCTATTATGACAGTTTTTAAAAAGACTAAGGATTTCATAGTTATGATATTTGTAATATAAAAGAAAATATATTTATGATTCTGTTTCTTTTGTGTATTAAAAGTAATAGCTTTACAAAATTTATACTGCCACATGCATTGTTAAAGACATGCCATGAACCTCTGCAAATCAGCATTTACAATGTACAAGTTTAAACGTAACTGTTAGGGTGATAGAACTATGGACATTTATGATAACAGAAATTCTGACCTACAGAGTCAGAATTGACATTATTATTAAGTGATTTTATAAATCAGATAGAGAGGGCTGGCTTTGGAGTCCAGAAGACCTGGGTTTACCTTCTGCCTCTGACACATACTTAGCTGTGTGGCCAAGAACAAGCAAGTTAACCTTTCATAGCCTTCGTTTTCTCATCTGAAAATGGAGCTAGTAATAGCATCTACCTTTCAGGTTGTTGTAAGGATCAAATCAGATAATATATAGAAAGCACTTTGCAATTATTAAATTCTAATCCCACCCCCGACCTTAGGCAACTCCTCAAGACTTCGTTATAGTCCATTTGCTAATTTCCTTGGTTGGAAACCCTGGGAGGCCCCATGCTGATGAAATCCCAGTCCTAAATTACAATTTATATACACATACACACACATACACATGTACACACACAAGCATGCATACACGTACATGTATATGTGTATGAATGCATGTATATATGTATGTATTTTTTAAATTGTTGAGTCATTTTAGTCATGTCTGACTTCGTGACCCCATTTGGGATTTTCTTGGAAAAGATACTGGAGTGGTTTGCCATTTCCTTCTCCAGCTCATTTTACCGATGAGGAGACTGAGGCAAGTAGGGTTAAGTGACTTGTCCAGGGTCACACAGCTAGTAAGTGTCTGAGGCCAGATTTGAACTCAGATCTTCTTGAATCCAGGTCTGGCCCTCTATTCACCGGGTCACCTAAATCAGTTTGTGTAGTGATTGTCTAAACTGCATTTTAGGAGAATGCTTTTGAAACACAGACATTTTAACAACTCAGTTACCAAGAAGCACTTGTTATATTAAATGCCTGTGATGTACCAGACACTGTGCTAGATAATAGGGATATGAGGACTAACATGAATCAATCCCTACCATCAAGGAGCTTCCATTTCTCTTGGGGGAAACAACATATACACAGCTAAACAAATCTAACATTTATCCCTGGTAAATTCAGTTTCAGGGAATCAAGACTGAGAGTGGGTGAGATGGGGTGGAATCAGGAAAAGCCTAATGTAGGTGGTAGTAAATGAACTGAAGTCTGAAGGAATCTTCGTTATCTAAGAGCCAGAGCCGAAAAGAAGGTACATTCCAGGCTTCAAGTACAGTTTATGCAAAAGCATACGGATGGCATTTGGATGGTTATCTAGAAAAGCCGTATCTTGTCTTTTATATTTTGTGAAAAGATAGTAACCTACCTTGATTTCATTTCTATAGGAAACTCCCAAGTGAGGAAACTCCTTTACCAATAATTGCATGTCTTCTTCTCCCCTACTGTTTCCTAGGGCAGAGGGGTCAAACACCTAAATCTCTGACCACATGCAGCCCACAACTGTCCCCAAGTGTAGCCTGAACCAGATTAAAATGGAGTTAGGAAATATTTAACAAAATAAATAAAAATACAATAAGTCATAGATAGCAGTGCATTTTAAAACTAAGACAGTATGTGGTCTACAGGAGGGCTTCTTAAACTTTTTCCACTCAACCCTTTTTCACTTTTTGGTTAGGCTGCATTTGTTGGCATTGCATGACCTGAGAGCATGTTTAGTGCAAAGTGCCCATGCTGTGTGTTCAGAACCAAGGCTGCAGTGAAGTTGAAGGATGCAACATGGGCAAATGCTGCCAGAAACACCTCAGATTCATTAAGTGTTTGATTTTTAGTTAATTTTTGGTCATTGTCCATTCAGAAACCTTTTACTGTTGCCAAATTTTTCATGACCCTACGTGGGGTCATGAACTCTTAAGAAGCCCTGGTCTACAGGATACTTATGTAGAGATTAGTGGCTCCCATTTCTGTTTGAATTTGATAACACTTATCTAGAACCCTGAGAGATTAATTAATTTTTTCCAGGGTCATATAGATGGTATGTATCAGAGGCTGAATTGAACCCATGAATTACTGACTTCAGGGTTTAACTCTCTATCTGTCTGCTAGGCCACACTGGTTTGGTCTTATTTTGCCTTATGAATATATTATTAATTTGTCAATTTTTTTAACCTGTGGGTTTTTGCTTATTTGTTTGCAATCTGGCAGACTCCATTGAGCACACCTGTTGGTTTAGTTTGCTTGAAGTAATCTTGAATTCGATTGCTTTTTAACCAGTGTGGTTTTGTTAAGTACATAGTGAGACCATTCAGAAGTTGAACCACTTTAAGAAATTCAATGCTCTGTATGCACCTATAACTTTTTCTTCATTCTGAGAGAAGAGATCTTCCAGCTGTTGGGCATCCTCCTTTATCCTATTAAAAAGACCACATGTGGCTCTTAGAGGAGGATGGTTTGTTTACATAAATTCATGAAGTCTGCATTAGAAATGGATCAGATACTGGCCATTCATTTCCTCTATCTGGTTCTGCTTAGCAGCACCTGAGAGATGGAGGTTTTTCAGCTAATGAGGTCAGAGATTTGTATCTACCTCAGATTTGGTACTGCCATGTTCCTTCTTTCTCATGCTTATGAAGACCACAGCCAGTGCTGGCAAAGATTAAGCCCTTTCTGTTGCAAAGTGTTAGCCTCTTTCTCCTATCTTCACTGCACCCTTAACCCTAAAAATCTTAACCCTAAGATTTGTCAGTGGAGGAAAAGGAGGTAGTACCTCAGACATTTACCAGCTGTGTGACACTGGACAAGTCAATTCACCCTGTTTGCTTCAGTTTCCTCATCTGTAAAATGAGCTGGAGAAGCAAATGCAAACCACTCCAGTATCTCTGCCAAGAAAATCCCCAGATGGGGTCAGGAAGAATCAGAAACAATTGAAACAACTGAACAACAAACATGAGATAAGGCTATAAGATTGGAGAGGTGTTTTAATAATCTATTTTGGGAACAAAGATGATAAAACTTCACAGCTAAATATAGTGAACTCAGGTTCCCAGCTGATGCAAGGGTCTAGCAGTGCTGACCTTTGGTTTGGGGAATTTCAGCTGAAATGGGATAAAGTATTATCTTTTGTCTTTCCTGGTCCTTGACCACATTCCTGGTTTTTCTTTACTTGGAATTACCTTCTCTCTTGGCATAAGGATATTTCTAATCTTGTACAGAATCGAGCGGTCAACATGTTCCATTTGCCCAGAGTGTTTTATGTCAGCATCTTAGAATAGCTCAGCTTGCAGAAAGAAAAAAAAGAATGAAATAATTCATGGTCACATGGGCAATTTTTTAGCTTTCTCTTAATGCTTGTCATTGGTTCTTAAGGATAGATATTTAGCTCTGTTACATTAATTCCTATCAGAAATATTAAATACTATTTCCTCCTATAGATACCACTATTCAATTTAGACAGTGCGTGTAGCCGCAAGCACCCTAGCATACCCAACGTGGCCTGCTAGCACAGGTTCTTTATTCTGCTTTTAAAGGAAAGCAACTTTAAAGGGGTCAGCTATCTTCTTTAATTACATTCACTAGTTCAGGGGAAAAGTCAGCCCCCTGAACGTCAGAGAAAATACAGGCAGAGAAATTAGACCAATAAACAGGACTCTGACTGCCTGAATCAAATAAATATTGCTATACACTTTACATACACCACTGGATTGAGAGAGCCTTTACATCTGAGCAGTTGGGGGGTCTAAACATATGGTTACTCAGAGTCTCGACCAGGAAATCACAAGATCCTTCTCATAAGCGAGCCCCCAAAGCAAAACACCAACTCAGAGTATATAGACACTTCTCAGAGTCAGAAGGTATCACAATCCTTGTGACTCAGTGCCTAATCAACTTAGTACAAAAAGGTGTGAAAGCCTTCCTACCAGCAAGCTTCCCCTAAGTAAGCTTTCCTTAATGGGCTCCACATGAAGCCTATTAATGGGCAGGGAAGATCTTATACCCCATTAACCTTACAGTGTGTTATCTGAAAAAAAAGGCACATTTAGCATCAAATATGTTTTTTCAGGCCAAGTTACTGTGGAATTAAAAATAAAAAGATAATAGATTTTTGTCCTTTTTATTCAGGGACACTGTCATCAACAGTGAAGGTGAGTTTTATTACTACTACTACTAGCTAGCATTTATATAGCTCTCTAAGGTTTGCAGAGAGCTTTACAAATATTATTTCATTTTGTCTTCACAACAACCTTGGGAGATGGGTGCTATTATTATCCGCATTTTACAGATGAGGAAACTGGGACAAGCAGAAGTTAAGTGAGTTATCCAGGGTTACATGGCTGCCAAGTGTTTGAGGCTAGATTTGACCTGGGGAATTCCTGACTCCAGGTTCCAGCTGTGTTTTACTTGGGATACTGAAGAATCTAACAATGAAATTTAACAAAGAGAAATGTAAAGCTGAACTCTAGGTTAAAAAACCCAAACAGTTTATTGGATGATTAGGAGTCTGGGGAATCATGTTGTAACTGTAATTCAATTACATGAAAAATATGAAAAAGATTTCTGGTTTTTAGTTGACTATAAGTTAAACAGTCAACTAAAAGTTAGCTACAAGTAGCTGCCAAATAAATCTGATTAATTTTTTTTGTCCTGACCTGTGATTGCATCCTTAGCTTGGGAAATGTTAATTGTAGAAACACCCTTCACTGATGGAGATCGGCAACTTATCTGTGACTTTTGGTCAGAGGCAGTTAGTGGATTCGATAGCTAGAGTACTAGACTTGGAGTCAGAAGTCCCGAGTTCAGATACAGCCCAGAAACTAGTGGTATGATGCTGGACAAGTCACTTAAACCCTCTTAGCTTCTGTTTCTTCATGTGTAAAATGGAGGTAATACCAGCACCTTGCTCTCAGGATTCTTGTGAAGAAAAAATGACATGAGATATGCAAAGCACTTTATAAAGGTTAAAATGTTAAATAAATGTTGTTGCTGTTACAGAGTTACCTGAGGGGCACCGAGTGGTTAAGCAATTTGTGTAGGGTTACATACTTACTGTATGTCAGAAGCAGGACCCAGATCTTTCCGACTTCATGGCCTGCCCTTTGTTGCCATCTGTATTAATAGATATAGACTGGCCGGAACAAGGGCTTGATAGACTTACTGTATTCCATTGACATTCTATATTGTGTAGTATACTCCAGACTCTGCCCTATGTGTTGGTCAGATCAATTTTGTGTTTAGTTCTGGGCACCGATTGTTTTTAGAGGAACATTTAATAGAAAACATCCAGAAAAGGTCACTCGGTAATTCTGGAACTATGTTATATGAGGTGCATTCAAAAGACTTCATGGAGACAAAGATACTGGGGGAAGGGAGGATGTAACATGATAACTCTCTTTTAATATTTGAAAGATTGTAATTTGGAAGAGGAAATAGAGTGATACTTTATAGCTCCAGAGGGCAGAACTGTGTCCAATGGGTACAAGTTATGGAGAGGTATATTTTTACTCATTAGAAGTAACAATTTTCACACAGAGCTTTGAAAGGATAGAATGTGTTGTTTCATGAAATAGAGCAGAAACTGGACCACCATCTGTCACTGATGCTGTAGAGAGTATATCTGAGTAGGCAAAAAAAGCCACACTTCATCATTATTGAAACTCTTAACATTATTTATCCTGGATAGTATTACTTATTATTATCCTAAATAGTGTTATTTATTCTAAATAGTGTTACTTATTATTTTGTTAAATAGTATTATTTATCCTAATTAGTGTTACTTGGTTTCTTGAGTGACGTCATTCATGTTGAAGCTTCATGTCTTATAGAACTAGCTGTATATCGGGTTCTCGTCTCATCTTTATGGTTCTCTGATTGATTTTCAAGTTGCTCACTGTCTGACACAAAAGCTAATTGACAGAAGAGTAAAGAGGAGAACCAAAGGAAGGTCTCATGACTCCTACTTCATTGCTTTTCCTGTTATTATTCCTGGAGTGATAGTGTAACTAGCTGGTTTGTTTTAACATTCAGGTTCCACAGAAGCAATGAGAACTTCCTATAGAAAAGGGAATTAACTGAGTGGGTATGTTAATTAGGGAGTCTGTGAAGAATGTGTGGATTGATTGCCTATTTCATTAACTTCTTGTGTAGGTTGGAAGGAGAATTGAATGCAGGCAGATTGCTTATTGTCGGAGGTAGCATGCTTCTTGGAGTAGATTTTAGGATTCTTAAGTGTGAATCTTAAGTGTATCCCCATCACTTAGAGTGGTTTCCTATATGTTTAGTAAGCATTTAACAAATACTTGATGTTTGTTATGGTTTGGTCTCCGAGATAATGTCCTCCCATTTCAACATTGGCTGTCTAGAGACACCGATTCTGCTGTTGTCAGACTCTAGGGGCAACCAGCAATGGAAGGTAAATGGGATGGGAGGCATATTTTGGAGCAGGTTGGGCTTTGCCAGCTTATAGACAGCCACTTATATAAGATGAAGAGATTAATCAGTAAATCAACCAAGTTCATTAAGCTTAGCTCTGTAAGTCCTTCAAGAATCTGTGAGTTCATTGGTGTAAATACTTCTTCTAATGACACAGATAGTGACTAATTGGATCATGAATTCCTGTGTCCAAAAAATTCATCACTTCTTCACCAACCTTCCCTCAACTTTTAGCTATAATTGCCCTTCTCTGCCAGAGATAGGCCCATGCTAGGCCCATACTCTAGCCCTTCCCTCTTGGTAGAACCTGACTGAACTTATGGTCTACTAGCTTCACCATTGAGAATCCAAGTGCTGCTTTCATGGCAGGATAAGGCAGGATTCACTAAAATACTTATGTCGAATTTAGTTCTTTACTCTGAAGAGAAAACTAGGACCCAATATGGAGCTATAATTCTAGAAGACAAAATGCTTCAATGTGAATTGAGAAACCAAGTAACACCAGTGCTGTTTAGAATTTATGGTACAATTGAGTCTGCATATTTTCCATTTGCGATATTGGAACTCTACCTAGATATCTCATCAACAATTACATCTAGGCTTAGTGCCAAAAAAGGCATTCTACAAAATTGGTGCCAGTTGGTTTATCAGCCAGTCAATTAATATCTATGGGAATTATTTTTTAAAAATAATAAATTTTATAAACTTAGTAATTCTGATGGATATCAGCTATCAAGCCAGCGGAGAGGTAAAGTGCTAAATAAAACCTTGTAACTTGAAACTATTTACATTTCTAGAACAGCGTGTGTATTAACAAAATAACAACAATACTGATATATTGTAGTGTATGGAATTGAACTCCATACCTATAGTTGAATCTAGAGAAGTACATTCAGACTGAACACAAAATTCTCATTAAGATTCAATTTAAATTTAAAATTTCATTTAAACTAGCAATCATTTGGAGATTCCTCTTTTTGCCTGCATTCCCAGGAATATACTTCAATGAGTTACTCAGAGTTAGTAATATTTGGAAATAATATGATTTATTATAAGTATTTTACTTTTCCCTTTTCTTCCCCAAAAGATGTGAAGATGGTGATTTGTGGTAAGTTTCCCATCTGGATCTCTTCCAATAGATCTAAGATGAATGATCATTTATGCATTTGTAATCAGAATACAGTAATCAATTTATTTAGGAGTATTCTTTCTTACCAGGATTAAGTAACTTACCCAGGGTCACATAGCTAGTAATTGTCTGAGGCTGGATTTGAACCCAGGTCCTCTCCTGACTCCAGACCTGTGCTCTATCCACTGTGCCACATAGCTTCTCCAGTATTCTGTGTCTTAAAAGTTCATTTGTAAGTTGGTTGCAACTTGGAATATATTTTTCCATAGGAACAATGTTACCAGTGACAAGTGGAGTTCCTAACCAGACCCCTGAAGTGTCTTTAATTGATCATTTATAGTGGAAAAATATTAATAATCACCATAAGCTTGAAGTTTTTTAGGATCTCTGAGCCCTTGTGAACTCTGAACTACCAAGTCCTCCGAGCCTGAAAAACCCTAAGGCTAAGGCCTTTACCTAATTTTTGAGTGAGGCCTCCCCCTCCCCCACCACATCCCCCACCCAGGCTTCAAAATTTTAGAATATAGATAGTCCTTTAAATAATTGATAACAGGTGCATTATAATAAATTGCTTCGAGTTTAATTTAACAAACACTTATTGTCTGCTGTATGAGATTCAGCATGTCAGGTAGTAGACAGAGAAGTGGCCTGGAAGTCAGGGACACCTGGGTTCTAGTCCCATCTCTGATACATACTTGGCTGTGTGATCCTGGGAAAATCACTTGACTTCAGGGCTCAGAGGTGTCAGAGTGCTTTGGAACTGATTAAGATGTAATTGGGAAGTGTTTAACAAAATCAATAAAAATATAATATGATTTAGATAATGTTAATTTGTGGTTTTCTAATTCAATATGTGCCCTACAACGATTTGTTTCTTTTTAATTTGACACTACTGGTTTAAGACTGCTCTCTGAGATTTAAGTTGCAGAGAGGAAGCTGACCTGCATTGATTGAGGGAGTTTCTTGCCTTACAGAATTCCCTATATTTTATACTCTATGTCTAAGGCAGAGGTTCCCAAACTTATTTGGCCTATCACCCCCTTTTCAAAAAAAATGTACCCAGTGCCCCCATCTACTTTTTTAACCCATTAATGATTTTTTTTGAAATTTGTGTCATTTTAAAAAATTATAATTTTTTTAAAAAAATGATGCATCTTAAATTTAATAAGTTATTGTAAATTTGTGGGTTGTTTCCTGCATTGAAATTTTAATGATGCAATATAACTATGTAGTATCATTACATGCACATATTCCTGCCGATGCATGACACGCTCACCTGCCAACACTTGTTTGTTAAGAATTGTCAGTGGTTACAACTTGTATTTTTTGTATTTATTTGGAAAATAATGTTATCACTACAACTTAATTCTGTTACACAACAGATAAAATGTGTACAAACGGTTTTTCAAAATTTTCATTCTTCTTTTCTTTCCTTATACTTCTACCCCCGCCTTATTTTTATTCAATGCCTCCCGATTGTACCCAAGGCTACTACCCCCCCCCCCATCATTCCATTGCCCCCAGGGGGCAGTATAGCCCACTTTGGGAACCTATGGATAAGACATTATGTCAGGTACTGGGATGACAAAGACAGAAACTGGATCGGGGTGGGGAGAAGGGTAGAGATGGGGAGAAAATTTGTAACTCAAAATCGTGTGGAAATGAATGTTGAAAACTAAAAATGAATTTAAAAAAAGAACTGGATCAGGGGTTCATAGCATGGGGTCTGTAAATTGTTTTTAAAAACAATAGCATTTTGGGGGCAGCTAGATGGCACAGTGGGTAGAACACCAGCCCTGGAGTCTGGAGGACCTGAGTTTAAATTCAGCCTTAGACACTTACTAGCTATGAGGCCCTGGGCAAGTCACTTGTCCTTGATTCCCTCAAAAAAAACCCAAAACATTTTGATAACTTTCAGTATAATTGGTTTCCTTAGTAATCCTGTGTAATTTATTTCATGCATTTAAAAACATTATTCTGAGAAAGGGTCAATAGGCATCAACTAAATGTTAGGGGGACCATGACACAAAAGTGGTTAAGAATCCCTAAACTGGATGGACTTTAAGACTCCTTTGAGCTGTAAATCTGTAATCCTGTGAAGCAGCCTTTGCTTGCTACCTGGTTTGGGGAGGAGGAACGCAACATTTGGAGAAATAATACAAATTAGTGTGAGAAAGGTTGAAAGCATTAAACACTGGGGTAGTTTTCGAGTGAGTCGTTTGGCTGTCAAGAAAGGCTACAGAGAAGAAGTAGCACCTGAGGGACAGAGGAAAGAGGGAAAGAGGGAGGAAATAAGCATTTATTAAGTACCCATTATGTGCCAGGCTTAGGCTAATTGCTTTACAAATATTACCTCAAGAGGTCTTGAGACATGTTTCTAATAAATGACCATTAAACCTGATCTGTAATGATTTAAGGGGCAGCCAGGTGGTACAGTAGAGTGCCCAGCCTGGAGTCTGGGAAGATTCATCTTTGTGAGTTCAAGTCTGGTCTCAGACACTTATTAGCTGCGTGACCCTGGGCAAGTCACTTCACCCTGTTGGCCTTAGTCTCCTGACCTGTAAGAAGAGCTGGCTGGAGAAGAAAATGACAAGCTACTCCAGTATCTCCACCAAGAAAACTCCAAATAGGGTCATGAAGAGTTAGACACAACTGAAACGACTAAACAACATAGTAATAATTTATGAATTTTAAAATTTGAGTTTTCTGTGCAAGTTCTTGATAGCGTAGCAGGGTTTTCTAAGTTAAAATAGGAGATAAAATAAATAGAAGCTATTTTGTTGAATTCATGATGACCCAGTGTGAAGCAGGGAATTCTATTATATTTTCCATTGGAATTCCTGTTTTATGCTTCATGACATTGACATATGTTCAGTCAGTCAGTATTACATGGATCTTGTCATTTATCGTGACTCGGGTGCTTCTTTAAATATTTTAGAGTGTTTAGGTATTTTAGATAGTAATTTCTTTTATAAGGTAACATGGAGCGAGGGATATAATTTGAGTTACTTTCAAAATTTGGCAACTTTGAAATAAATGTTCAATTTGTTCTTATTGTGCAGTTTAGTTATTATGGAGGAGGAGAATATAATCGAGCAAATCTTTCTTAAGCACCTGATTTGAGCTTGGTGCTAAGTATGGAGGGAGAGGCAAGATCCTTGCTCTCAGAAAGTTTACTAGTGGAGAGTAGATTGGGAGTACAACACAACACCAATGTATGCCTGATACTCAATATTACATTACACATTTCTTAGTGAGATACAAAAACAGTGCTATGTGAAGTCTAAGGGAAACATGTTTGCTAGACAGGGGGATTGGGGAAGAATTCCTCCAAGTTATCTTTTCAGTTAGGCTTTGTAATACAGAGAAGAATGAAACTTGCTAACAAAGGAAAATAGAATTCATTGTAATCATAGGGCACCTGCAGGTACTCTGTCCAAAGGAATGTAAATTTTGGTGGCTGAAATCTCAAAAGATATCTTGGGGTTTATTGGCTAGATGTCTTTCTTAAAGACGATGCTTATACCCAAATTCACTCTGGCTCTCAACGATTGGCCAGCAATAGGTCACTGACCAAGCTCCACTTGATCATTGTTTGCGCCCTGATTAATCCAAAACGTAAATGTAAATAGCAGTTCTTTCTGTTTTGGCCAGAAGGCCTGAAAGTCTCCTCCTAGACTGCCTCATTTCTTACCTAGCCTTAATCAGGGAATGGGCGTTGCCTCAGTCGAACTGAGACACTTTAACTTAAAAAGGGCACTGTCTCCCACTGCATCCAGGGCCATCTCCAGTCATCCTGATCTATATCTTGGAATTGGACCCAGATGGCTCCGGAGGACAAAGTGAGACTTTGCCCACATTCCCTCTCTTAAATCTGATTCACTTGCAAGTCATGGCATCATCTTCCTGATGTCGTGGTCCTCTTTGAGAACAAGGGCACAGTGTGAACAGATACAGGGAGGCATGAAAGTTTGGTGTGTATTTGGAAGGTAAGAGAATTGTGATATTTGAAAGGCTGTTATGTGAAAGAAATACTTGATTTTTTTTGTCCTGTGTAGGCCTATAGATCAGAACCAAGAGCAGTGAGTTGAAGGAGCAAATTTAAGTTCATAAACAAGAAAAAAAGTTTTAATAATTAGAATATCTCAAAGTAGAGTCAGCTGCTTTAGCTTGATGTATGTTTCCCCTCACTGGAAGTCTTGAAGCAGAAGCTGGCTATCTACACTTCACAGCAGGGTTGTATTGCCTATTCTTTTACATTTATGGATTTATGGATAAGATGGCTTCCAATGTCTCGCTTGACTCAGACTCTGTGATTTCAATTCTGTCAATCAGATGGAACATGGTATGTGTGAAGGGAAGTAATATGAAATAAGTTCAAAAAAGTAAGGTTGTGTTGGACTGAGGAGGACCTTGAATGCCAGGCGCAAAAAAACAAATCTGAATTTACCTGGTAAGCCATAAAGAGCCGTAGAAGACTTTTGAGCAGAGGATTTCTTTTGTACTTGTATTCCATTCCTTAGTATGATAAGGGATTAATAAATACTTGTTGATTTACCAGGAAGATTATTCCTGGGAGCAGTCACTGTGCAGTATGGATTAGAAGTACAGATTCAAGAGAAGTATTTAAGGTAGAGCTGATTTCTGCCAGCATTTGGTTAACAATTGAATAAGAAAAACGTGAGAGGGAAGAGTTACAGATAACCCCAAGGTTACATACATGGGATACTCAGTGATGCTATAGAAGGGAGAAGTAAAATCAGAAGAAGAAACAGGGGAAAGCATAATGAGCTTGGTTTGGTTTTGGCTATGTTGAGTTTGAGGTCCAACTGGGAAAACCAGGTGGATAGAGCCTGTAGATAGTTGTAGATATGTCTTCGTAAACATTTTGAAGTCTTTTGCCCTACTTTTTAAGGGCAATCGCTGTCATTAACCTGCTATAGCCTACCTGTGTTTACCATGTTGCTTTCTTTGCCCTTTGATCTTTTTGTAATTCCTCTTAAAAGTCTAACTTACAAATGGGATGCTCTAAATGTTACTTTCAGACATCAGTCAATTGATATTTTAATCTTGGAAAGGAATTGTAACATATCTGTCATTAAATATAATCATGCTTTGGCATTTAACCAGATGCTACTAATATAATTGATTTGTAATTTATGTGGCTATATTTGTGTTTCTTGGACAGAAACTCATACCATTTCTTTTCCTCTGGTTTTCAAAATTCATGATATTACCTTATTGGCATGTAGTTTTCATTATGTAGGTTGTATGTCACAAAAAATATTTCTAGAATTGAGCAAAGTTATGAAAAATACTGTCCAAAGGATTGGAGAGCCATGGTCTCCTGCTGTTTATTGGATCCTACAAACACATTTCCTTTCATGATGGGTTTTTCCCCCACTTTAAACAATAGATAACCATAGAATTTCATTATGTTTGTTTGGAAAATCTTACATTCTTTTCTACATTAATGTTATTAGTTTGATAACTGTAATTCAGAGGCTTAATCTGTTCTCCATCAGCTTTGTTTTTAATCATTGACAGATACCAGTTTTTAAGAAATTCTGCAAAATTGCATTTTGCAGGGATATGCCTGAATACCTGACCAATATATTTTTAATAACCAGAGGATGGTGGAGGTTTTTGGGGGAGGTAGTAGTTGTTTCTAATTACTTCTGAGCTATTCAAACAATTTTATTTGACTACTTTTGGCAGTGGCCCTGAGCTAGTAGTTTTAAAGGTGTAGGAAATCAGATCTGATTTGTGAAGAGTCATTTTGTGATAAACTAGGGCCCTGTCAAACAGAACCAATTAAGAATGTGATACCAGGAGGAATATTTATTTATACCTGCTGATTCTAAGGTTCAGTGTTTTTAAAAGTCTCCATTAGGTGAAATGGAAATTTTTTTAAAAGGTTCTTGCTTCCTCCTCATTTGGAATGTTGTGATTAGTGCTTGAGTTTATACAAAACCCAAAATACATATGGAAATGGTAATTAATCAAAACATTTTAAAAGCAATTGATAATCATCTCATATTTGAGAATTTATCAACACAGTTCACTCTATTAGCTTCCTTTAAAAAATTATGATCCTATCAAACATTCTGGTAAGAAAGGTAAAGCCTTCATGATCAGCAGCCAGTCATATAGTTATGCCACATGGGCCAATTAAGAAATTTTGTTTTTTAAGTTATTGGAGAATTGGGAAATTCCAAGGACTTGAAAATTATTATTGATGCTTTATTCTTTCTATCGATTGCAGATTTTATGGTTAGTAGGGAATAACCACACGTCTATTTTATTTTTCAAAATCCCAAAGTATTTATTTTACAGAAATTAGACAGAACTTAAAAAAAATCATGGACAAAGGTAAGAATGCAGCCCGTACCCAAGCTCATTGTCTTCCCTGGTCTTTTCCTCTATAATTAAGCTTTTCAAGTCCGAGACCTTTTCTAAAGCATGGAATTTACATTTTTAATCTGAAGGCCCTCACTTGATTTTTTAATGTCTCTTATCTTTTTGTCCCTTCCTTCCTTCCCATCTTGATGAAGTCTCACCAGGGTAACATATTACCATAGTAAAGAGTGAGGCTCCAGTGTGCAGAACTAAGGCCGTGTAATCTAAAAAAAGGAATTCGAATCAAGTGGAGGCAAACCAGAGAAGATCATGGAATCATAGATTTAGAGCTGAGAGGGACTTTAAATGATGTCAAGGCTCTTTTTACAAACAAGGAAACTCAGACATAGACAGATGTGACTCAAATGACTTACCCAAGGGTCGTATAAATAATATTTGTCTGAGGAGGGATTTGAACTGAGCTCTTTCTGATCCCGAATCCAGGGCATTGTCCACTACACCATGCTTTTCAGAAGTAGGTTTTGAGCAGAACTCTAAAGGTGAAGAGAAGCATGGATTAGGGAGAAAGCAGAATTTGAACTCAGATCTTCTTAATTCTGAGTTGTGTCTATCCATTCTGCCACCCAGCTGTTATTAATTTTCAAGTTGGAAGAATGCTATATAAATATGCCCCTTAGTTCTTCCTCTGTTACTAATTATATCTGTAACCTCAGGCTAGTCACTTGACTTCTTTCAGCCTCAGTTTCCTCATCGGTAAAATGGAAAGATTGCATGAGATACCTAAGGATCCTGCTGTTGCTAAGATGAATTGATTCTGTGTTTCTCCTCAAAATGTACTCAGGGTCTATTTTTATTTTTTAAAGCAATGGATTTTGAATGGATTAGAGTGAACCTATTTCTATACCAAGCACTGTGTTAAATACTAGAAGTACAAATAGAAAAGCAAGACATCCCCTACTCTCAAGTTACTCACATCTTAATTAGGAAAGACTACATATATAGAAGGGTTAAGCTCCAATGAGATGACTGAGCCCAAGAGCCCTTAGGGTGTAACAGCAGGTCAGATGGCAATGCCCAGGGGTCTGGTAATAAGATACACAAGTAATAAGACAAATCTTGGTTGAATCTTTCTTCCTCCTTCCCTTCCTTCCTTCCTTCTTTCTTCCCTTCCTCCCTCCCTCCCTTTCCTCCCTTCCTCCCTCCCTTCCTCCTTTCCTCTCTCCATCCCTCCCTCCCTTCTTTCTCCCTCCCTCCCTTCTTCCCTCTTTCCCTTCCCTCCTTTCTTCCCTTTCTTCTTTCCTTCCTTCCCTCCTTCCCTCCCTCTTTCCTTCTTTCCTTGCTTCCTTCCTTTTTGAGTAGCAACTAGGTGGTACAGTGGATAGAACACTGGGCTTGGAATCAGGAAGATTTATCTTCATGAGTTCAAATCTGGTCTCAGACACTTAACTAGCCGCGTGACCCTGGACAAGACACTTAACCCTGTTGGCCTCAGTTTCCTTGTCTATAAAATGAGCTGGCGAAGGAAATGACAAACCACTCCAGTATCCTTGCCAAGAAAGCCCCAAGTGGGATCACAGAGAGTCAGACATCACTGAAAAACACCTGAACTACAGTAACAAAAGGCTCAGAGGTTCATCATCTTATCAGAAGGATTGCAGTTGACAGCTTCCTGTTTATCCAAGTGGCATGACCAATCAAATCAATTAGCAAGTATTTATTAAGTGCCTACTATGTGCCAGGCATTGTACATAGCCATGTCCCCAAGCAGCCATTTTGAGGAAGGAGGTAATGATGCCTTGGAATCAGAAGATCTGGGTTTGAATCTCCTCCCTGCTAATTACCACCTGGGTGACGTTGGATAAGTCACTTAGTTTACTCATGTATCAAATGAGGGATTTGACTAATTCTCTAATGCCCTTTCTGTTTCTAAAAATAAATACCGATTCTGTGTTTCTACCCAATATTCATGCCCTGTCTGGTAAAAAAGAACACTGGATGTGATGCTGGCATACCTGGATTTTAATCTCCTCTCTGTTGCCTATCACTTGTATGACCTTTGGCAAATGAGTTAGCCACCCTGAGCCTCAACTTCTTCTTCCACAAAATGAGGGTGTTGGAACTGAATAATCTATTAGGTCCCTTCCAGCTCTGTGGCCAGTGAATAATCAGCATGTATACAAGTCTATTTGTGCGCTACACAGTTACTTTTTATTCTATAAAGGATTCCAAAATTCATCTAGCTTTTTGGAGAATAACTCTCGGAACTGGTTTGCCTCTCACCTTTGCCAAGTTACATAACTACAGATGAATCATTAAAGAAGACACACATTCAAAACCCCATCTATGAATTCCCATATGGGTACCAGATTTACTTTTAGATAATTGTCATTGTGGAAGCAGCGAGGTGGTGTAGGGGATAGAATGTGCCAGGCCTGGAGTCAGGAAGACTCATCATCTTCCTGACTTCTTATCTGGCCTCAGACACTTACTAGTTGTATAACCCTGGGCAAGTGTCACTTCATCTTGTTTGCCTCAGTTTCTTCATCTGTCACGTGAGCTGGAGAAGGAAATGGCAAACCACCCCACTATCTTTGCCCAGAAAACCTCAAATGGGGTCACGAAGAGTTAGACATGACTGAAAAACAACTGAAAATTGTCATGATGTACAGTGATATTATTTTGTATAAATACTCAAATAATTAGCTATATAAATTATTTGTGTATTAGCATATCATTAATGAATATTGAATATTCAATAAATTACCTCATTTCTGTTATACTATGTGAGCTTGAGTTTTGCACAAGATCATCTCTTGAAGTTACGATTAAATTTAAATGTCTTCATCATATGACATAATTGAAAGAGTCTGGATTTGGAGCTAAATAATGTGGGTGCAGATCCCAGCTGTCCCACTTTCCAACAATGACCTTGGGCAAGCTGATTCACCTCTCTTGGCTTCATTTTCCTCATCTGTGAAATAAACAGGGCAGGTTAGATGAGCTTCAAGCTCCCTTCCAGACATCAGTCTTATGACTTGACTTTTAATCTTTTCCTCAAAGCTGAAGTATGCCCAACAAACCAGAGCTGGTCTTTCACTAACATGATATTCTACTTTGAAGCATATCACTGTACCCTTTACATTTGGCTGGAGGCATCTGAGAATTCCCAAATGTAATTAAGAAGCTATTTCACCTAAGAAGTCACAAGCAGTGCAAGTTTTCTTACCTGTAGAGTCAGCACTTGTGTGTTTTGCAGACAGTTTGTAATTTAGGTTTTAAAATTTCATATTAAATAAATAAATGTTTCTTTCCAATCAATTAAAATAATGTTGACTGAATATCTACTATGTACAAGGTCCTGTTCTAGGTAATGAAGTAGATAGAAAGATGTGAGATGGCCCTTGTCTTGAAAGAGCTTACAATACAATGGAAAAAATAAGGCATGTTCACAAGTAGTAATACGATAATATGCTAATAATAATAATATTAATAATACAATTAATGCACAAGGATTTTAAGCACATGAGTTGTTATTTGTCCTTCGTTCTCGAAGCAAATGAGGCCTTGACTTGCAAGTGAACTGTATGAAGTCACCAGCCTCACTTTCTCCTCCAGAGCCATCTGGGTCTAGTGGCGAGCTATAGATCAGGACAATACTAAATAGAATCCTTGGGATTCAAATCCTATACGTAGGTTGGAGGCTGTAAAGAGTTTTAACAGCCAAACAGAGGTATTTACATTTGATCTTAGAAGTAATAGGAAGCCCTTGGCGCTTACTGAATAACATAGTCAGACCTATGCTTTAGGAAAGACATTTTGGTAACTGTGTGAAGGATGTATTGGGGAGGGACTTTGACACTGGGAAAACAATTGTGGGATATTGTAATAGTGTAGGCGAGAAGGAATAGAGTCTTGAGCTAGGGTGGTTGGTGGCTGTGTGAGTGGAGAGGAAACAGATTGAGAGATGTTGTGGGGGTAGAAATGAAAGGTTTAGCAATAATTGTTTATTTGATGTAACAGAGTCTCTAGGATGACTCCAAGTTTTCAAATTTGAGCAGCTGGAAGAATGGTGGTGCCCTCTATGAATTTGGAAATAGGGAAAAGGGAAGGAGATAATAAAGAGAAAGATTGAAGATGAAGAGAGAGAGAAAAATGACTGGTGGAGCAAGGTGTACCTGAGGAGACAGAAGAGAATCATAAGCACAAGTAAAGGGTTGTCTCCCACAACCTGGCCCCAACCTATTTTTTACCTTTCATGTACTCACTTTTTTATTGTTTCTTATACATGACAGTCCATCTTCTTTCATATCTTTGCCCAGTCGCAATGCCTGAACTGCCCTCCTTCCTCATATCTGCCCCTCAGAATACTAAGATTTCTTCAGACTTAGTTTAAAAGCCACGTTCTGCATGAAACCTTCGCCCTCAAATACCTTATATCCTCTTTGTATATATACCTACACATGAATGCATCCCCCCGCACCGCCCCCCAAACTCCTTGAGAGCAGGGTTTGTTTAATTGTCTTGTAACAATGGTAGCTTCTGACAGAGTGCCTTGTGCACAGCAGTTGCTAAATATTGCTTGTTGATTGATTGAGAAGATCATCACCTGATCTGAGGTGGGTGGAGGGCATAAGTGAAAATAGGGGGTTTTAGGTGTGATGGAGGCATATGATGTTGGGTGGCCTCAATTCTGTTATTCAACTCCGAGGCTAGGTCAGCAGCAGAGCGAGAGTCACTTGGGTGTAGTTTTGGGTTTGAGAAGAATGGAAAATAACTCATTAGTTATCATTCTTTAAGGTTTGCAATAGTTGGTGTTAGGAATTCATCTGGGATGAGTGATATGTAAAAAAGATGGCTGAGCAGGAATGTGGGCTCAGATGAGGTTAAAAAACATTCCACGGCAAAATGTAGAATTGTACAATCATCGTTTACAAGGAATGTAGATGTTGGTCTTTTCAGCGTTGGTGTATGATTCATATTCATGGACTCGGGAGAGCTATCACTCTGCATTATTCCTAGAGGCTATTTTTTTGTGCTAAAATAAAGGGTTTATTAGTGCTGTAGTATTTCAATTCATGCTTTTGACCTTGTTCATTAAAAGGGAGGTAGAAAACCTGAGTCTGAAAGACCTCCATTGCCAGAAATACTAGCCTAGAGTATAGCATTCAATAAGCATTGATTATGTAGTCTGAGGCAGTTTACTGCTGATTTTATTCCTCTAAAAGAGTCAATTATTCTTGCCAGGACGTTTTTATTCATGGACCTGCTATTTGAACTTGAATAATGACTTTAAATAGAACAGAGTATTGAAAATAATTATTTAAAAACTGGTGTTTCTCAGTGATCTCAAAATGTTGATTTGGTAAATCATAAAGAAGGCCAGAGAATGCTTATTGGCAGAAGGTTATGGAATTATTGAGTGAACATTCTACACGAGCATGTAGACCAAATGCACTTCTGCAGTATTCTCATCAGTCAATTGGCATTTGTTAGGGACCTACTACGTGCCAGGTACTATGCTGAACATTGGAGGTACAAAGAAAGGCAAAATCAAACCAAACAAATTTCAGCTTTCACAGAGCCCAATTCAAAGGCAACATTTAAATAGTTGTGTATAAATCAGATATACTGTACATAGAGAAAAAGAATAATTAATAATAATAAATAAGAATAATTAGGTAATCAACAAAGGAAAGGGACTAAGATTCCAGAAGACTTCTTGCTGAAGATGGGACTTTTACTGAGACTTTGAAGGAGGCCAAAGAAGTTAGGAAGTAGAGATGAAGAAGGATGATTTCAAGGCAAGGGGCCAGCCCTGCCTTCCCCTCCCCCCACCCCCCCACATGTGGGGACTAGAAATTGGAGTGCTATGTATGAGGAACAGCATCACATATATATCAAAAAGGAAGAAATACAAAGTACTAAATAAAATCAGTCCTTGTCTATAAAAGTTATTTGTTGACACTAATAATATTTTTGTTGTACTTCTTTCTTCAGTGTATTTTTATTTATTTCATGAAATCTTTCTGAATTGCACATAAAAAAATTTTAGAGTTTTTTTTAAATTTTGAGTTCTAAATTCTCTCCCTTCTTTCTCTCTCCTTGAGAAGGCAAGCAATTTGGTATAGATTATACATATGGAATAATACAAAACATGTTTTCATATTAGCCATGTTGTAAAAGAAGTAACACCACAAAAAAAAGAAAAGGAAAAAAGTATGCTCTGATCTGCATTCAGATTTCATCAGTTCTTTCTCTGGAGGTGGATAGCATTTTTTCATCATGAGTCCTTTGGAATTTTCTTGAATCATTGTATTGCTGAGAATAGCTGAGTCATTCACAGTTGATTCAAAATTGTTACTATGTACAATGTTCTAGTTTTACTCACTTCACTTTGCATCAGTTCATAAAAGTCTTCCCAGGGTTTTCTGAAATCATTCTGCTTATCATTTATTTTGGGGGGGGGGCAGGGCAATTGGGGTTAAGTGACTTGCCCAAGGTCACACAGCTAGTACATGTGTCAAGTGTCTGAGGCCGGATTTGAACTCAGGTCCTCCTGACTCCAGGGCCAGTGCTGTACTGACTGCGCCACCTAGCTGCCCCCTGCTTATTATTTATTATAGTCCATCACAATCGTCTATCACAACTTATTCAGCTATTCCCCAATTGATGGGTATATCCTCAATTTCCAATTCTTTGCCAGCATAAAAAAAAAAAGCTGCTATAAACATTTTTGTACATATAGGTCCTTTTCTGTTTTTTTTTTTTAAATCTCCTTGGGATATAGACTTAGTAGTGGTATTGCTGGGTTAAAAGGTATGCACAGTTTTGTAGCCCTTTGGCATAGCTCCAAATTGCTCTCCAGAATGGTCGAATCAGTTCACAACTCCGCTAAACATACATTAGTGTCCCATTTTTTTCCACATTACCTCCAACATTTGTCATTTTTCTTTTCTGTCTTTTAGCCAATCTGATAGGTTTGAGGTAACGCCTCAGAGTTGTTTTAATTTTCATTTCTTTAACCAATTGTGATTTAAAGCATTTTTTCATATGACTATAAAGAGCTTTGATTTCTTTGTCTGCAACCTGTATGTTCATATTTTTGATGGTTTATCAACTGGGAAATAATTTGTATTCATACAAAAAATTTGACTCAGTTTTCAATATATTTGAGAGATGAGGCCTTTATCAGAGAAACTTGCTGTAAACATTTTTTCTTCGGGTTTCCTGCTTTCCTTCTAATCTTGACTGCATTAATTTTGTTTGTACAAAACCTTTTTAATTTCACGTAATCAAACTAATCCATTTTATATCCCATAATGCTTTTTACCTCTTGTTTGGTCATAAGTTCTCTTATCAATAGATCTGACAGGTAAAAATTTCCATTCTCCCCTAATTTGCTCATGTTACCCTTTATGTCTAAATTATAAACCCATTTTGACCTTATCTTGTATGAGATGTTGGTCTATGCCTAGTTTCTACCAAACTGCTTTCTAGCTTTTTCAGCAATTTTTGTCAGTGAGTTTTTGTCCCAAAAGCTTGGATCTAGATTACTGTCATCATTTACTACCGTATATTGTGAACCAAATGTGTCCCTCTGATCCATTACTCTATTTCTTAGCCTGTACCAGATTGTTTTGATGATTACCACTTTGTAATATAGTTTGAAGTCTGGAACTGCTAAGCTGCTTTCCTTAACATTTTTTTTCATTGATTCCCTTAATATTCTTGACCTTTTATTCTTCTAGATGAATTTTGTTACTCTTTTTTCTAGCTCTATAGATTAATTTTTGGTAATTTGATTGGTATAGTACTGAATAAGTAAATTAACTTGGGTAGAATTGTCATTTTTGTTATATTAGCCCGGCCTATTCATGAGCAATGGATATTTCTCCAATTATGTAGATCTCTAACTTTATTTGTGGAAAAAAGTGTTTTGTAATTTTGCTCATATCATTCCTAGGTTTGTCCTGGCAGGCAGACTCACAAGTATTTTATATTGTTAATGTACATTTTAAGTGAAATTTCTCTTTCTATCTCTTCCTGCTGAACTTTGTTCATGACATATAGAAATGCTGATTTATATGGCTTTATTTTATATCCTGCAACTTTGTTGAAGTTGTTTCAGCCAGATTTAAATTTAACCCTCTAGGATTCTCTAAGTATACCATTATATCATCTGCAAAGAGTGATAGTTTTATTTCCTCATTGCTTATTCTAACTCCTTCAATTTCTTTTTCTTATTGCTATGGATAGCATATCTACTACAATATTGAATGGTAGTGGTGAAAATAGGCATCCTTGCTTCACCCCTGATCTTACTGGAAGGGTTTCTAGCTTTTCTCTGTTTATGTTGTACTTTTTAGTCAAGGTTTTTGTTTTTTTTTTTGCAGTGGGAAAGGCAGGGCAATTGGGGTTAAGTGACTTGCCCAAGGTCACACAGCTAGTAAGTGTGTCAAATGTCTGAGGCTGGATTTGAACTCAGATCCTCCTGACTCCAGGGCCAATGCCCTACTCACTGCGCCACCTATCTGCTCCTAGTCAAGGTTTTTTATAAATGCTTCTGTTAATTGTTGATTTTTCAATGAAAGATAGATTGGGGTACCAGTTATATCAGAAATTAAAAAAAAACAGCTCAGAATTTGAATTAATTGGGCCAAGAACTTCAATGAACATTAATCTTTTCCAGAAAAATTCATGCTTCTTAGTGAAAATCAATGGTGTAGACAAGGTATATGTTTGAAATGTGGTGGGGGTGGCTGTCATGGGGAGGAGATTTAGTAATATAAAATAATTACCACAGTAAACATTTCAACCCTGCTTAAATGTTTGTTGAGGAATGATGTGAAGACCAAATGAGAAAACATATTTAAGGTGCTTGGTAAAATGTAAAGCAGTATAAAAATGTTAGCTATTGTGATTATTGTTACTAATATTAATATTCATAATAGCTAACATTTATATAGCACCTGCTATGGGCCAGGCATTGTGTTAAGTGCTTTATTAATTAATATTTATTATTTAATTAATATTATCTTACTTGATCCTCTTATAACGCTGGGAGGTTGTTATTATTCCATTTACAGATGAGGAAACTGCAAATAGAGATTATTGATTGAATAATCAAGCAGGGGAAAGACTCATTACTCTCAGAGAAGGTGACTTAGTTCATATTATGTACATTTTTTTACATAGGGTTTGCTGAGAGCCCTTGATCCACCAAACTCCATCTCCCCATCAACTAATCCCAGAAATTCTTGGATTAGTTTTGGAAAGTAATTTTAATAATCCTGTGGAGCAGATTTCTTAACCTTTTTGTACAGTAAGACTCCTATGGCAGATGAGTGAAACCTATGGACCCCTCCTCAGAATGTTTTAAAATGCATAAAATTAAATATGTAGAATTACAAAGGAAAACAATTCTGTATTAGGTGCATATAAACAATTGTGTATCTTTTTTCCCCATCCACATTCATGGATCCCCTGAAATCTAATGACTAACTCCTTGAGGGTTCATGGACCTCAGGGTTAAGAACCCCTGATTTAGATGAATTTATTATTTATGCCTAGTTACTATATTTCACGGTAGTGATTATATATAATATGTAACATATCCACACACACATGTGTGTATATATATATATATACATATATATAACATACATATGCTGTTATTTGTCCTTCGTTTTCGAAAAGGACCAATGATACCATGAAGTGATGTCCTGACTTGCCATGAATTGGTACACACACACACACACACACACACACACACACACACACACACACACATATATATGTGTATATATATATATATATCATCAAATGTCAGATTAACTTGTTTTTTTAAATTATAACTTTTATTATGTTTTCTTTGATTGGAATCTGACATGGTTTACCTATGCCCTAACCTCATATTATGTTGCTTTCAAAGCTTGGTCATCAGCTCAGGACCTAAGTAAAAATTAGAGCAAACATTGCTCCGTGACTCTAACTTTAATTTCCCACACCCTGAAAGCTGTATATGACAACATAAAGATAATGGCTGCAGTATTAAAGAAAAACATCCCTTTGGTTGTATGTTCCATTAACCTAGAAAATCTTACCGCATGAATGAACGGGTAGGAAACACAATTTACAATGCATAATGAATGAGCTTGAACTTCTTAAGTGTCTAAGCTATATTACTGATTGAATGCCTGGGAGGTCTTTACAAAGAATCTTGAATGAATCAGCCCCAAAGTAAATGATCCGCTGCTGACTCAACAATGTCTTTCTGCGTTCACTTATTTTAAGTTGTTTTTCGATGTCTTATCACATGAGTAGTTCCCCAGACTCTGCTTGGAATATCCCATCTTAAATACTTGTAGTTAGAATCAGCTGTAAAATTGATAAGTTGCTCATCAACCCTTATTGTCTTTAATACAGTCTATCAGGATACTGTCAGCAAAATACATTTGGGATAATGCTTTCATTAAGGCAGTTTAAGGAGTACAAATCTAGCCCCGAAGATGTGGATTTGACTCCTCCTTTGTCAGTTTTGTTACTGTTTTGTTTCAGTTGTATCTGCCTCTTCCTGGCAAAATACTGGAGTCGTTTGTCATTTCCTTCTCTAACTCATTTTAGAGATGAGGAAATTGAGGCAAACAGGGTTGAGTGACTTGCCTAGGGTCACACAGCTAGTATCTGAGGCCAGATTTAAACTCATGAAGATGAGTCTTCCTGACTTCAAGCCTAGTGCTCTATCCACCTACCTGACCACCCTACCATGCCTGAATTTCAGTTAATTGCCAACTGGGAAAGAGTTATACTGCCAGTTTAGATCCATCATATAGATTTTTCCTCGGGCCTCAATAAGCGATAATAAAAAACATACCACCCGCAACCTGCTAACTGATATCTTTCTATTAAAATATAATTTTTATTTAAAAAAAGTAGGACTTCTATTTTTAAGTAACATCATACCCAACCAAGTCAGACCAAGGGATAAAAGACATGAAAACTCAAATTATAAATTATTCAAATTATAAATTAAACATCTTTGGTCACTACTTAGCTATTAAAAGTACCAGTTATCCAAATATTGGTTTTCTTTAACAGGAGAAAAAAGCCATATTATTTTTCCTCTCATTCCTGCTGGAGAAAAGACTTATTTTCTATGGTCTTCTGATCAAAGAGAGAGTGTTAATTACATCTTTAGCAATTCCTGTTACTCTGTGAACACCAACTGCTCTTTATACCTCAAACAGGTGAGGTCTCTGCTCTGTGCTTCTGACTTCCTTCACCACCTCTCTAGTACACGTGTCTAGAATTTTAGAAGGGGAAATTACCTTAGAGGTCATCCACGCCAAATACCTCATTTTACAGAGGAAGTAACCAAGACCCTCAGAGCCTCTCCTGGCAGTTGAATTTATACCTTGATTTTATGACATGACTTCCTAAAAGGGATAGGTAGTTTTTCTTCTAAACATCATAAAACCACCACAAAAGCAAATCATGTTTTAAACAAAAACATATATAGGCCTCCCCACCCCACCCCAAGCAGGATTTTCTTATGTTCCTCATGAGCTGAATCTAAAAAGATTAAATTTAATAGATATAAATGTAAAGGTCTATGCTTAGATTAAAAAAAGAAATTACAGGATGGATGAGACATGGCAAAAGAAATGGAGGAATTTTTGTACTTGTAAGCGTAATATAAATCAATATCATGACATGGTAGCCTCCTCTTCAGAGCCCCGCTAAGAAGCTCAATGGAATCAGAGACTTCATTAACAGAAGCATGACAGCCAGAAAAAAGGGATGTTGTAGCCTTGCTGTGGAGGCAGCTAAGTGACTCAATGGTTAGAATACTGGGCCTGGAATCAGGAAGGCCGGAGTTCAAACGTGGCCTCAGTCACTTACTAGCTGTGTGACCCTGGGCAAGTCACTTAATCTTTGTTTGCCTTAAACCACTGAAGAACGAAATTGCAAATTACTCCAGTATCTTTGCCAAGAAAACCCCATTGGCAGTATGGTTCATGAGGTCACTAAGAGTTAGACATCATTTAACAACAAGAAATCCTCTTGTTAGCCTTTGTCACACTACACTTGGAATCCTTACTTTTAGGAAGGAAATTGACCAGTTGATCAAAGTATGGTGACCAATAGAGTACCCAAAACAATTGTCTCATAAAAATTCATCGAAGGAACAGTACATTTATCCTGCAGAAGAAAAGACTTACGGGGGCCAAGCCAGTTGTCTTTTAGTATTTAAGTTTTCATTAGAAAGAGGGAGTAGACTTAATTTGTAGAGGAAAGAATTAGAAATAACAAAAGAGAAGCAGATTTCAGCTACATGTAAAAAAAACTTTTTCTAACTTAAAGTAGTTTAGAGTGTTATGGGTTGTCTCTGGAGGTAATGTATTCCCTATCACTAGAGAGGTCTTTAAAGCAGCGGCTGGAAAACCATTTGTCAAGACTAGTTTAGATGAAATGCCTCTTCTGGTAAGGGATGTAAATGGTAATTTGTAAGGTCCCTTTCAACTCTGAGAGTCTATGATCCCCATAAGAAGTTAGTGATGACTATTCACGAAAAATTGACCAAATTATTTGACTGCTTTTTTAAAGAAATATGCTGCTATATCACTGGAAGATCTCAAAGCACCTAAAAAAGGGGGGGCTGCAGAAAAGTGTGTTTCCCCTAGTTGTTGCTAATATTTACCTTGTCTTCTAACTCCAAATTCAGGTCTCTCTCTGTGATATCACACTCAAAGAGGAGAAAATATTGGGAAACACTCTCCATGTCTGACTTGGGCAGAGGTCAAATTAAATTTTCTTTTTTTTTTTTTTGCTTTTTCTGGGACTTGCTTAGCCAGGAAGGTAGTGCCCCTAGAAAAGCTATGACCATATATAAAGGGAAAGAGTTATACCTCATCTTACTGTTTGACATAATGTTTTTTTTCCCATCCATAGCTTCAAAGCTTCTGTGAAAATATGGCTTTTACTTAGAGTCTAATTCATTTACATTCAGTATTTCCCATCAGGTAGATATTCATTATAGTTCTGCCAGGACTTAAAATAAGAGACACTCAATAAATATTTGTTGAATTAATGTTGAATAGAGGTAGTGTGCTGTAGACAGGAAAGCATTTGGATGAGAAGTCAACAGAAGGCTTGGCTTACCACCAGCTGCTATGTGATCTTGGGAAGCGTTTGATCTCTGGTTCCTCAGTTTTCTTTTTTGTAAAATTTGGACTAGATAATCTATATGGTCCCTTCCAAATCTAAAAGTGTTATGATTTTATGATGAGTATTTTCTAAGAAACAAATATATAGTTTTCATTAACTTATTCAACTTATTCAATAAATTTTCAAACTTATGTTATTAAAATAAAGTTTTAAACATATCTAAAATATTTAAACTTATTAACTTATTCAATAAATATGTGAGTGCTTTCTGGCTTCATTTTTTTATTTGTAAAATCGACTAAAATGACCCTTCTAGGTCTAAATCACTAATCCTATGGAGGGTGGCAGGATGGAGTGGTATCTTAAACAGTCCTCCCTCTCAAGAACTTTTCATTTATGGTAAAACACTATCTGCTTATTGGCACTGCCAGTGTAAGGAAGAGTTGGGATTTCATTACATTTCATCTAAACACATAATAGTTTGGAATAATGACTGGAAAGCTAACCTCAGAGTCAAGAAAACACCTCTAATACCTACTATAGTGGTCTGACTCTTGGCAGGTTACTTAATTTCTCCTCTAACCCCCTCCCTGCAACTGTCAAAAAAAATGTAACTGCAGAGAAGGGACTGATCTTCATTGGTAGAGGAATAAATATACTTAGCAGTTCTCTGCACTCCAAAATCACAGGTCCAGTAAAATAGAACAAAATTTAAATACCATATTGATACAAATACTAATTCCTATTGATCTAAATACTAATATAGATATGATTACTAATGCTTCTGTAAACTGTTGGTACTTTTGTATGAGTTCAGAAAAATGTCAGTGTCATTCACATTTCTTAAAATGTATATTTTTGCAAAGCTGCCTGAATTTTGATTCCTTCTGACACCTAATAGGCACCTGAAAATGCTTCTTGATTGATTCTAGTCAATTCATTAAATTTATTAACTTGTCAAATTAATTCATTAAACTTGTTAAATGCTTGCTATGGTGAAGGCACTGTGGTAGACAGTGGGGATTCAAAAATTTTTAAAGTGGCACAGATGCTACCTTCAGGGAACTTAGAGTTTAGTGGAGATGGGGAGGATACAGTGACTACACAGATAACAGTAAGGTTAGGTGATAGGAGTAGTCAGAGATTCAGACGAAGCAGATGAGATTTGAGGAAGGAGGGAACAGTTCAGTTAGGGAGATGGGGGAAGTCACCAGGGAAGAGGAGGTTGCAGCTGTTCAGTTGTTTTTCAGTGGTGTCCGACTCTCCATGACCCCATTTTGAGGTTTTCTTGGCAAAGATTCTGGAATGATTTGCCATTTCCTTTTCTAGCTTATTTTACAGATGAGGAAACTGAGACAAACATGTAAAATGACTTGCTCAGGGTCACGCAGCTGGTAAGTGTCTGGAACTTGAACTAAATAAGGATTATGAAAAGGGTGTGTGTGTGTATATGTACACATACACACACACACACACACACACACACACATATATGCACACACACATATGTATGTATGTAAGGAAGTTTATTCCAGCATTGAAGAAGCTCAATTGCGGTGTCTGGAGATGGCATGTGGAGTTCACAAAAAAGCTCCTTGTCCAGTATGACTAGAAGTTTTGTATGTGAAACAAGTAATATGAAATAAGGATAGAAAGTTTGAACCAGATCGTGAAGTTTGTCCCGTTTGTGTTTAATCTTAGAGAGCAGGGATTCTTAACCTGGGTCCTAAACCCTGTTGGCCGTCTGTTGAAGCCTATGGACCCCTTCTGAGAATCATGTTTTTAAATGTATAAAATACGCTGCGTAGGATTGCAAAGGTAACTTGCTACATTGAAATACAGCGTTTAAGATATTAAAACCACAACAGAACAAGATCACAGACTTGATTAAGAACGGCTGCTAGTGTATAGACAATTGGGAGTTACAGAAGATTTTTGAGAAGGGTGAGTGCGTTAATATTATTTGCATCGATTATTTTAATTTTTAATTTTATATCATTACTTCACTATCCTGCCTCTTAACTGAGTTTGTAAATTCCTCGGGGGCGGAAGCTGCCTCTCAGACTTAAACAAACAAACAATCCCCCAGAAGTGAATAAATTGTAGGTGCTATGGAGTCCTCACTGGGTTGAATTTTAAAATTCTAAATATAAGATTTTGATTGAAATTTGAGAAAAACCAAAGAATCTGTGAAAATATAACATCCTTAGCAAGGAGGTTTTGGTGTTTCCCTTTGCTGAGAGCCTCCAATTCCATTCAACAAATCTTTATTTTCGATCCTGATGGTAAGAAACAAAATTCTCTTTTTCCATCTAGGAAGATAGCAGAAGCAAAAATAGGCAGCTGTGCATTTTATTCACTGATTGTGTTGTTCATAGCTCATAGATTTAAAGCCAGAAGGGAATTTAGAATTTGTCTCATCCGTGCCTCTCATTTTACAGATGAGGAAACAGTTCCTTTGGGACTAAATGACTTGCTCAAAGTCCCACAGCTGTGAATTTTCAGAGCCAAGGTCTGAACTCAGATCTTCTGACTCCACGGATAGCACATTTACATGAATTCATCAAGCATCCATGATTTCTTCTCTGTGGGTATTTGCTTTGTCGATGCAGAAAGAAACCCCCTCTTTTCATTATTACATTATTTTAGTGTACTATTGTGGCCAAAAAGCTTCATTACGTGGTGGCCAAAGTTTTAGAAATGAGCTTCAATAAACCTTGCTAAGTTGCTAAGTTTAGAGAAGACTAGTACAAAACCCGTCATTAGGCCTCGCTAGGGTGGTTCAGTGGATTGAGCTCTGCTTTTATCTGCTGTGTATAGTTGACACCAGCAGGTTTGTTATCTTCTTTCTAATCTAAAAAGCAAACATTTCCTTTAGTCCCTTGAAACTTAAGCCTGAATATCTTGGATATCTACTATGTAAATGATGGTAAGGACAGCTGAGCAGGTCTAATCAGCCTCTATCTGGTTTGGAGTCTTGAAGCAGATCAGCAATTTCTGGGCTGTAACCCTGGGCATCCACAGCAGAGATCATTAGGCCAACAGCCATCCCTTCATTAAGTTTTGAGAATCATAGAAATGAGATTTTGTAAATGGATTTGGACAAGGACCAGTCTCTTAGATTTAGGATTAGAGTGTGCCTCCCCGAGTGGTATTTTGTTTCAGGGCAGTTAATTTCATGTAGCGGTTATCAATCAATCAGTAAGTGTTTATTAAACACCTAAAGTGCTTAGCAATGGGGATAAAAAACCCCCCAAAACAGCCAAATACGAAATAGTTCCTTCCTTTGAGAAATTTCATTTTATCAGAGGAGACAACTATATATGGGCATTTACATAGTATATTCAAAATATATGTGACTTAATTTTTTTGGATGGGAGGCAGTAGCAGTTGGTAGGGAACTAGACATATCTTATGGAGGAGGAGGTGCTTGAGCTGAGCTTTGAAAGAAACCAGGGATTCTGAGGGGGAGAGGTGTGGAGGCAGTACATTACAGACATGGGGAGCTGTGGTGCAGCTTATACAAATGCATGATAAGGATAGATGAAATATTGTGTATGATGAATAGAAAGAAGGCTGGTTTGGGCAGACCAGAGAACACATGAAGGAGAGTACTGTGTAATAAGCCTAAACAGGTAGGTTAGAAAGAAATTATGAAGGGCTTTAAATACCAAAAAGAAATTTACATGATACTAGGTTCTGGGCAGCTAGTTAGCTCAATAGGTTTGGGAAGGCTCCTCTTTGTGAGTTCAAATCCGACCTCAGATACTTACCAGCTCTGTGACTCTGGACAAGTCATTTAACCCGGTTTGCCTCAGTTACCTCATCTGCAAAAGGAGCTGGAGAAAGAATGAGAATACCTCCAGTAACTTTGCCAAGAAAATCCCAAAAGGAGCCACGAAGAGTCAGACACGACTGAAAAAGGACCAAAAAACAAATGTGCCAGGTTCTAGGCTTCCAAGGAGAAAGAATGAAATGATACCTACTCTTGAAGAGCTTCTATTCTTGTTAACATATGCATGTATGGGTATTTCATAGGGTATACATATGTACGAATAGGAATTTAATGTGAATATCCTTAGCACACTTGTCCCAGCTTTGCACGTATAATTTATTCCTTCTGGTTGGCTGCAGAATCAGATCTACTAGGAATTTCTAAATTTAATCAATAGAATACTTATAATAGAGCTTATATGCTTATAATAAGCAATAGAATGCTTATAGTAAATAAAAAGAGACAAAGAGAACCATCTAGCCTATTTTGATAATTCAAGAGTAAACCTAAAATTATATTTTGCTCTGTGATGGGAGAGGAGTTCTACAAAGAGATCCTACTTAATTGCTTAATCATTTTCACCAGCCACATTCTACAGGAAAATCTGAAAAAATTCTTAAAAGCAATGTTTGCATCCTTTTTATTTTTAAGCAATCTACTACGCTTTGCTTTTTTTTACCCTTTTACAGAGTATACATTGTCATTAGTGAAAAATACAGGGTTGGGTTTTTTTTTGATACTATACTTGGTGGTATTTTAAATTATTTACTGTTTACTTGACAGTCACAATGTGCTGGGCAGAAAATCTCAGTATTCCTTTTTAGCTTCTGTTTGCAATACCTTTAATGTACTTGCTTCTCAATCTCCCTTTCTTTCCTTCTCTTTCTTTTCATCTCTGTTTTCTCTTAACCTCCCCTACAACACATTCATTCACCCAGCTATTAGGGACTGGACACAGATGCATCTTTGAATTTAATTTAAGATTCATCATTTGAAATACGACCGTGAGCAAGCAGCTTATGGTCTTTCAGTGCTGGGAAATCAGTATGTTAATTTACCCCCTATCTTCTTCATAATACAGTCTTTGAGAGAGTGAGGTCTTCCTGTGAAATGAGATGTAGGTAGTTTATTGAGACCTAAAGTGTTACCCACTAGCACCCACCTTTACAGGGCTGTCTATACAGAAACAGGCAGCTCCCACATTTTGTATAAGTTAATAGTTTTGTACTCTGATTAGACTTTCCCAGGAGTGACAGCTTTAGAAATGGTGTCTCATTGCTGTGTCCAGTCCACAGAAAGCCTCTGCGTAGTATTTTGAGTAGCATCATAGAGTTGAAAAAAGACCTAGGGCCTGGTGTGTAGGGTCAGAGGACCTAGATTTGAATCCTGGTTCTGCTGTTTATTATCTAAGTGACTGTGGGTGAGTGGCTCAGAATCTCATCTTCCTCATTTCCTATAAAATGAAGGGTATTAGAAGACTTACAGGGAACAACTAGGTGGTGCCATAGTGCACAGAGTGCCCAGGCTGGAGTCAGGAAGACTCATCATCTTCTGAGTTCAAATCTGGCCTCAGACACTTATTAGTTGTGTGAACCTGGGCAAGTCAGTTAATCCTGTTTGCCTCAGTTTCCTCATTTGTAAAATAATCTGGAGAAGGAAACGGTAAATTACTCCACTATCTTTGCCAAGAAAACCTCAACCTTACAGAGAGTTGGACACGACTGAAAAATAAGACTTACATAGCTTCTAAGGTCCCTTTCATTTCTAAAGTCTATGATTCTTACAATCTATCATTGTCATTCAACCATGTCTGATTCTTCATGACCCTGTGGACCATACTGTCCATGGGGTTTTCTTGGCAAGCATACTGGAATGGTTTGCTATTGCCTTCTCATGTTCTTAAGATCTTGTCTAACCCAGTGCAGGAATCCATTCTAGGTTGTATTCATTATTCATTTATTGGGCGTTTACTATGTGCCAGGTTCCTGAGAAATCATCAAGTGACCTCTGCTTTTTTCTTATTAAGGGGAGCTAACCATTTGTAAATAAGACCCAGTTAGTTTTCCAATGGCACTGGTTAGCTTTTTTAAGATTACATATATATATATATGTATATATGTATATATGTATATATGTATATACACATATATATGTATGTATGTGTACACATACACACACACACACACACACATACACATACATTCGTTCAACCAAATCTGCCACCATTGGTCGTAGTTGGGCCTTTGGGAGAAATAGAAATAAGTTGGTTCCCACTCCCCAGTGATAGTACTCAAGTATTTGAAGATTGTTATCATGTTCCTTCTAAACCTTCCTTTAATCTAGAAGTTTAGTCATCTCATACTCCTTCTGCCATTGCTTATCTGGAAGAATTTTTAGAGCTCCCATCATTCTGGTTCTCCACATACATGCCATTTTCAGTGTCCCTCTTAAAATGTTGATTTCAGAACTAAGTAGAGTGGGGCTTTTTTCTTCTTTCTTTTGGACACCATTCTTCTGTAGTTTAGCCTAAGAAGGCTTCTGACATTTTAGAAAGTCAGACACAGTGTGTGTTTTCTACCTTAACTTCTGTTTAACTGTTATAACTTAAAAAAATAAATGTAATAGTTTTCGATTATTATTATTAAATCCCAACTTGTTGATTTCATCTCTCCTTTCTAGCTTGTTGAAATATTTCTAAATCTTGATTCCATCATCTGACATCCATGCTAAGTTTGTGACATCTACAGATATAAAGAGGAAAGCACTAACTTTTCTGGATTAGGCCTAACCTAGGCCCGTCCAGTGATTCAGGCTTAAGATTAGAATTCATGAAACACTTGAGGACGATAAAATACAATGAAAGTGACTTTACTAATAGCAAAAAATTAAGATAATACAATTGTTAAGAAAAGGTAGTAATTGAGGTAAAGCATCTACTCCCCTCTCCCTCTGCATTCACCATGGTAAACAGCCATATTAGAAAGGCATTCATTACAGGGCCTTGGGAATTCCGTTAAAACCTCTGACAGCAGTTCCCCATAGGCTGAGCCTTTTATGCCTTAGGTGGCAAGAAAACTAATTGCCTTCTTTCCTCCTTTAAAGGATCAGTCTAGGTCTCCATAAAACTACAACTTTCTCTTTATACCACTACCACAACAAAAAAGTACTCCCAAATTAATTTGTTAAACTATTCTGTGCAAAGCATTGTACTAAGTACTAGAAATGTAAAGTTGAAAAATATAATATATTCCCTGCCTCAAGTACCTTATAGTTTACTAGGAGGCATACAGCATGTACATAAATATTATGTATGATAATGTGATGTTGACCACTAGGTGGCGCAGTTGATAAAATGCTGGGCCTGGGAGTGAGGAAGACTCATCTTCCAGAGTTCAAGTTAGACATCAGGTATTTACCAGCTGTGGACTGTTTGCCTCAGTTTCCTCATGTGTAAAATGAGTAGGACAAGTAAAGGGCAAACCACTCCAGTATCTTTGCCAAGAAAACCTCAAATGGGGTCACAAAGAGTAAGACCTGACTGAAAAACAATTTAAGGATAACAACCACCATAGTGTGATGGGGCAAAGGCGATATCCCAATGCAGGCCTCCAAGAAAATTTGAGGAAAGAACAAGATTTTTATTTTTAGTAAATGATACTGCTTTTCCTTTTTACTTCCTTAGAGACATTATCTTCATAAAGTGACTCTTCAAATGAAGTTATTATAAAAGTGTTGTTTTTTTTTTTAAATAAAACTCTAACAATGTAACCTCAGTGTTTGAGAACAGTTGGATTTTTTCTTTTGTCTTGTTTGAAGCAAAACTCCCTTTCACTATTTTATTCAATTTTGTACCAACTGAACCTGAGGGCATCAGTGTGGCCATCAGTGATGGAAAAAGCACCGTCCTCCTGCCTCATAACCAACTCCAACCTTTTGGGGATAACACAAGACCTCATTTCTTGGTATAGAATTGAGTGATAGCTCTGGATTCAGCAGGACTGGTTTCAAATTATAAACTGGCCTCTGCTTCTAGCTTACTCTGCCCTGATGCTCATGACCTGTGGGACCTCAGATGAGTCACTTAAATTCTCTGGGCCTCAGATTCTTCATTGGTAGAATGAGGAGATTGGACTAGTTTTCCTAAGTCTCTTCTAACCCTGGGCCTATGATCCTGTCATTCCCCCCCCTTTTTTTATAAGGTTGATAGACTGTACCAAGAAATGAGGTCTTGGCTGTAATCAGTGATTCTAAGTCTGGGCTACTACCATGGTCAATTTATTCACATGAATGAATTGAAAAAATTCACATGAATCTGAAGGACTTTATCAAATGATTTGCAAACCCTCTGAGAAAGTCTTTTACATTATACATGTGAACTAAATGGAGAAATGTGGGCTATAGTTAACACAGTAAGTACTATATAATAATATAATTATATATTCCAAATGCAAATTATATAATAAGTAATTCTCCTGCAGTGGAAACAATATAAAGAACAAATGGTCTAGCTGTGTATAATAGTATATAATATATAATAATGTATGTATGTATATATGCATATGTATAATAATGTGTAATAATATATTATAATATTAAGATTTGGAACTACTTAGATGGCTGTGCACAGAGATTAATCATTTTTTAAAAATTTATTTATTTTTAGCCCACAACATTCACAAGCTTTTGAGTTCCAAATTTTCTAGAGATTAATCATTAATGGTTTAATGTTATCTTGGGAGGAATTGACCAGGGTAGTGACCCAGGTACATATGCTGTTTAACGTTTTGTCAGTGACGTGATAATGCATTTGTCAGATTTACAGATGACACAGAGCTGCAGAGAATGATAGCAGACATGTTGTGGGAATGGTTCAGAATTTAAAAAGATCTTGAGAGGTGAGAATGTTGGGTTAATCAAATATGATGGTATTTCATAGGGATAAATTTGAATTCTTAAAATTAAGCTAAAAAAACTTAACCAGTACAAAAGGCGGAGATACAACTAGGTAGCAATTCATTAGCCTACTTTACTAGGCTGCCAACTCACTGTGAGTCAACAGTACAGTGTGGTAGACAGGAAAGACATATTTTCCAGGAATGGGGGTTGATAGTTCTGGGTACCCCATTTCAGAAAGAACATTGATAACTTGGAGAATGCCCAGAGGAGGACAATCGTAAAGGTGAAGGACTATGAGTTCATGACATATAAGGAAAGATCAGATTGAAGGAGCTGTAGAAGATTAGCCAGGACAATGGAAGAACTATTCCCAGAGAGGTGATGGGAAGGGACATGGTGGATGAATTAATTTAATTTATTGGGGCAATTAGATGGCAGAGTAGATAGAGCACCTGCCCTAGAGTCAGGAGGACCTGAGTTCAAATTTGGCCTCAGACGCTTGACACTAGCTGTGTGACATTGGGTAAGTCACTTAACCCCCATTGCCTGGCAAAAAACCCAGAAAAACAAAGAATTTATTAAGCACTAAGGATAAAATAGCTCCTATTCTCAAAGGGCTTATATGATTAGTTGTTGTTCAGTGGTTTTTCAGTCATGTCCTAATCTTGGTTATCCCATTTGGGGTTTTCTTAACAAAGACATGAGGAAACTGAGACAAAGAGGGTTAAGTGACTTGCCCAGGGTCATACAGCTAGTAAGTGTCTGAGGCCTGATTTGAACTCATGAAGGTGAGTCTTCCTGACTCAAAGTGTGGCTCTCTGTGCACTGTAGCACCACCCAGCTCTTTATATGATAGAGGTCCTCATGGATTTTAGTGGCTAGCATAGGGAATAGGGATTTCTTCATGGCCCAGGAGGGCAGGACCAGGAGCAAAGAATAGGAGTTTTGTTAGCTTAGGGTAAGGCTACACTTCCTAACAAGTAGATTGATTGGAAAATGGAATGAGCTGCCTCAGGGATAAAATAGTTTTCCTTCCCTGGAAGTTTTAAAGGCCGTGCAATGGATAGAGTGCTGGGTGAGGAAAACCTGAGTTCAAATTCAGCTTCAGGCACTTAATAGCTGTGTGACCCTGGGCAAGTCAGTTAACCTCTGCATGCAGCAATTTCCTTACCTGTGAAACAGGGACAATACCAGCACCTACCTTACCAGATTGTTTTAAGGATCAAATGAGATGATAATTGTAAAGCGCTTAACACAGTGCCTGGCACATAGTAGGTGCTTAATAAATGATTATTTCCTTTCTTCCTTAAAGCAAAGACGGGGACAATTATTTGTGGGATATTGTATAGAGAGGATTCGAATATAGGATAGACTTAAAGGCCTTCGAGCACCCCTCTGATTGTATGATTCTGATTCTGTGTATGAAAGTGGTTGTTACATTTTTTAAAAACTGCTAGGATTGTCATTCTGGGAAGGGAGATTTTTTTTCTTAATACAAGAGATGGACAGCCATAAGAAAGATAATGAATAATGTACAGTCAGCATTCTCGAAGCTATTTTGTGTCATTGACTCAGTTCCTTGTAGACACTGTTCTGGAAGCATTGCACGCATGTCCTTGACTTGTGCCCAAGGTAGGAAAAAAAAATGCAATCCATAGGATAATTAGTTCCTTTTGGGGAATTGGCAGGGAAAGGTGTGGCTGGAGGCGTGCATGTGCACGTGTGTGTGTGTGTGTGTGTGTGTGTGTGTGTGTGTGTCTGTCTGTCTGTCTGTCTGTGTGTGTTTTAATTCAACAGAGATTTCCATGTCTGGGTTATTTTGGTTTTTGGAGCATTGATGGATATGTGTTCTCACCAGCCTGAGTGCTTCCTCTTTTAATGTAGATTTCAATCCATTCTCATCCAGTGAAGTTTTAGTCAGTGTCTTTTTATAACTCCTCCATAGCCAGATTGCCCAAAGCTCGGGAGACCATCTTCTGTTTTTAAAAACATTTCAGGGGGGGTAGCAATGCCCGTGGCTTCTCATGTTTACTTCTTGACTTACCCAATCCCTTTTGGAGTCGTGCATGCAAGGTGAAATATGTCATAGGGTCTAAGGTGAAATATGTCATAGGGAATAGAAGATTACCTTCTTTACTTTTAGGTAAAAATCAGAAGGGAAAAAAATCATTATTTAACCTCTGCTTATCTCAGTTTTTTCGTCTATAAAATGAGAATATTAATAGCACCTACCTTGCAGGGTTGTGCTGAGGCTCAAATGAGATAATGGTCGTAAAGGGCTTAGTACAGTATCTGCACATAGTGAGCATTGTAGGAAAGTTGGTGATGATGGTGAAGATGACGATGCCCTTCATACTCGGCCTAAAGGAAATGTTAGTGAATACAGTGCTGCTCATCACATTACTTCCCTTGGATCTCTCTCACTATTATGTTATTAGGGTATTTCTCTTCCTGTGACCTGGAAAGCCTCCAATACTGATGTTATCCTTTTATTCTGACACAGATTTTTTTTTATGAAATTGTGCCAAGAAAATACTACATTTTGTTATGTATATACGTATAGCTAGACCATTTGATCTTTATATTATGTTATATATGTTATATACTATATATAATTATATATAACCTAATATGTTATATAATATATATAATTCTATATGTGTTATATATAACCTAATATGTTATATAATACATGTTATATATAATACATTGCATATATTATATGTTATATATAATATAATGTTATATGTAATATACTGTTATATATGTTGTATATTATATATAACATATATTATATTATATATGTTATATATTTTATGTATCTTATTATATGTTATCTATTATATTATATATTATTATACAATATATGTTATGCATTACATATGTTATATAATTTATATTATATATAACATATACATTATATATGTTATATATCTTATTGTATAACATTATATGTTATATATTATATGATATATTATTATACAATATATATTATATATTATATATGATATAGTGTATGTTATATATTATATTATATATGATATAATATATGTTACATATTATATATGATATATGTTACATATTATATATGATATTATTATACAATATATGTTATATATTACATTATACATATTATATTCCTGTTGTAGGAGAGTTACTTATTCATAATAGCAATAATAAGAATGATAATAGTAGTGATAATAGCTAACATTTATAATCTCGCTTGATCTTTACAACAACCCTGATAGGTAGGTGCTATTAATATCCCCATTTTACAAAGGACAAAACTGAGGCTATCACAGAGCCAATGACCTACCCAGGGTCACATAGCCGATAGTTTTCTGAGGCTGGATTTGAACTCAGATCTTCCTGATTTCCTGGCACTTTATCCACTGTAGCACTGTATCCATTGTCTAAGGCATCATTTAGTTGCTGGAGAGGTTAATTTCCTCAAATTATCATGAAAATCAGTGTTGGAATAGAAAATAGAGTTGGTTGTTTCTGTCTTCAGTCCCTCAGTTCACTGCCTAATCCTCTGGGCAATGCCAGCTCTTACATCATTAACTTTCTTAATTCCCCCAGGTTTATCATTCCTCCTGTTGGTGACTGGAATATTTATTACTATGGAAACCATAGGCAAAGTGAGAAAGCCTAACCAGTGTGAGTTTAAGCATCACCAGCCGAGCTTGGCTCCGTGTCAGTGTGCACACTAGAAACGTCTCCCGTTGTTGTGAAAACATCTCCATTAATGGGCAGTAATGGGAAAATGCTGGGAATGGGTGACAGGTAAAGGGGGCTTGGATAAAATACTAATTCCAATAAGGTCTGTCAGAAAGGATCAGACCTTCCCTAATAACGATGGGAAAAGTCCCTATTTCTTTTGAACTCTTTGGTGGACCACCAGTGGGGTACAGAGACACAGCAGATCTGTACCCCTTCCCCCCCCCAAAAAAGAGAAGTCTTCTTACCATTTACCCTCATGTCCTCTCCTGTCTGCACTGGTCACCTTATTGTTCCTCACAAAAGACACTCCATTTTCCAACTCTGAGAAATTTTCCCTGACTGTCCCCTTTGCCTAGAATTCTGTACTTCCTCCACCTCTTGGCTGCCCTGGCTTATTTGAAGTCCCAGCCAGAACCCTCCTTTCTCAAGAAGCCTTCCCTGATATTATTCAATGGTTATACTTTCCCTGTGTTATTTATCCTGGACATATCTTGTTTGTATTTAATTACTTACACATTGTCTCCTCCTTTAAACTGTAACCTCCTTGAAAGCAAGAGACTTACATTGTATCTCCAGTGCCTGGTATATACTAGGTACCTGATAAATGCTTACTGATTGACAGACTCCTGATTGGCCACAAGAATGCTTATCGCTTCACATGGGTTTACATTTAAATGCACTGGGATATCTGGATACATTGGAGTCCCCAGTTGGAAGTCCTTTTCCCTCTCTCATTTATTTAAATTTTAAAGCAACTTTCCCAAACTATTTCTAGAACCCTCTTTGTATAAATTTCAAAAATATCCCCCCTGCCAGTAGATTTGGGGGGATAAGTAGGTAGAGCACTGGGCCTGGAGTCAGGAAGACCTGAGTTCAAACCCAGCCTCGAACACTTACTAGCTGCGTGACCCTGCACGTCACTTAACCCTGTTTGCCTCAGTTTCCTCACCTGTAGAATGAGCTGGAGAAGGAAATACCAAACCACTCCAGTATCTTTTCCAAGAAAACCCCGAACTGGGTCACGAAGAGTCAGGTGCGACAGAAAATGACTGAACAAACAAAAGAATAGATCGTTTAATCAGTGTTGTTGTACGTATGGTTCCATGATTCTTCAAGGACACGGGAGTAATTATTCATTGTTAACTTGAATCGATTCTTGCTTTAGGAGCCCACTGCATTTGAACATTTGTTGGGAATTATTTGTGTTCGTTTTTTGACCTTCACTCCTTCCTGAGAAGTGGGTTGTGGTGGTTTTAATAAGGTGCGTCACAAGTGAGTCATTATAGTGCTAAAGTGGTCCAGGAGAAGGTAGTAAATTTGAGATTCAGCTTTAAAATGTTATCTGGCTCCAGCATGCGAGCATCTGCATGATGTCACAGTGTGGTCGCAGCCAGGGAGACCTGCTGACATCATGGCTGCGCTTCTGCATCTCCATTGACATATAGAAATCATTTACTTGTCTCTTGCTTCAGTGATTACGTAATTTCTTACATGCTAGCTGCAATTTCAGTGTGATAGGGGAAATTTTATACTTTGTACTATATTAATCTCTTCAAAGGTCAGTTGCACTGATTCAAACAATTTTTAAGAATGTTGGGAAGGGCATTTGCCAGGAAAGTAAAGGATGACATGGAAAATTCTCCTTGGATTATTTTTGTTTAATTAGACTTTTCAGAAATAATGATTTTAACTCTAACACATGCTTTTGAGGACAAATCACTCAAAAAGCAATTTATTATATAGAGTGAGTAAATAATGTAGATTTTTCTAAGCCCCCTTGGTATTCTAAATATACCCACACAACCCAGAGTCACATGGGTGACTGGTTTCTGCTTTGGTATGCCTCATGACAAGACTAGCTGGCAGAGAATCACATTTGCTGTTGTAGCAGTAAAAAAAAGTCTGAATTCCACAAAGAGAAGATTTGAACAGAGTATTTTTTTTAAAATGAGTAATTCATTTTAAACATTTATATTTAGATGTCTCTCTGAGCTGAGACGTTCTTTAAAAGTTTTTATGGATACCAACAATTTAAAAAAATCATGCAGTGGCTATATATGTATTATATTATATTTTATATTATTTTGTATTCTGTCATTATATAGAAAATATATCTATATTAATCTATGTATAGATGTATGTCTATATATGGCTGTGTCTATAGATGTATCTGTATCTATGTGATTGCAAAGCATATGTAGACATATAGACATTTCTGTGAAGATTTATATAGATACGGATGTACATAGATATGGATACATATATGTATGCATGTGTTTATATGTACATGTAAGTGTCTATATATATTCATTTATTCATCATTTATACAACATTCCTTTCTTTTGCCCTCCCTCCTTCCTTCCTTCCTTTATTCCCTCTTTCCTTTTTTCCTTCCTTCCTTCCCTCCTTCCCTCCCTCACTCCCTTCCTTCCTCCTTCCAGAATTCTTAAGGAGAACAGGCACTGAAGGATCAAAAAATGACATCACTTTGAGCGCTTGGCTTTTAACAAGCCAGTTATCCCAGTAGTAACTCTCTGTTAACTTCATTGTAACCACAAGAGGCAATATGGTGCAGTGAATAAGGAGCTGGCCCCTGAGCCAGGAATACTGGGCACTGGAGTCCTACCTCTGACTTAACTGCTTATTGCCTTCAGGTAACTCCCTCACACTCTGAGTTGTATAGAAGGTCTTCATTGGTGGATTATTAGAATAGGTTTCTTTACTGAGGAGTTCACTATACCAATGAAATCACAGCTCCAGTCCCAATCCTAAGTGTGTTTATTTTTTTTAATGTGTATATATATATATATATATATCTCAAGAGAGACATACATACACATATATAGCTGTGTATGAATCTATATTTGTATGTATATATAACAATATTTATTGATATATACGTATATACATACATATATATATACATACACACACACGCACACATATGGTAACCTGTCTCCTTTTCCATTAGTAGCGTATAAATCCTTAAAAATTTTTTCCTAAAAAAAATCTCTATACTTATCCCAAAGCCTTACAAATAGTATGCTTTCTTTTAGCAAGCACACTACAAAAATCTGTGCAGAACACCCCTGATTCATTTTGATGATGCTTCCCTATTTTGTAGATGAGAAATCTGAGGCAGAAGATAGTTGTGACTTCCCAGTAGGTCTTTTTTTTTTCAGTTCTGGAGTTTTAATCCTTAAGAATACTAAATGTTTAAAACTCATCTGCATAATCCTAAATTTTAGTCTTCAGCTTATGAATGGATTTCTCATCATAGGTTTCAAGTTGAGATCAGATTTCTTTTTAATGGTTAGCATTCAGGTAGTAATTGATAGATAATAGTTCTCTTGGATCGTTACTGATGTAGTGTTAAGCATACTGGGTTTGATGTTAGAGCCCCAGCTCTAATTTTATTAATTGATAACTTTAGGTAATTCACTTCAACACTCTGAGACTCAATTTACTGATCTGTTAAATATGGATATTTCTTTACCAACCTCACAGGGATGCCTTGAGAACAATGCTTGTAAGCATAAAACTATATAAAGTGATGTATTATTACAATTGTATGGTTATACACTATTTCCTGAGATCATTTGCAATCAGATGAGCTTCTAAAGCTTTCATGAGTTGCATGCATTAAAATAATTAACATATTTTGTCAAAATGTCAAAGACTTCAATATATCTTTTTCCATATCTTAGTTGTCTATTACTATTGCATTTTTACATACTGTATTAGCTTTCAGCCTTTCTTATTTGAGCTGTTACTAATTTTTGCTAATTTCCAAAGCAATTAGATCACTTGATGAGTGATTTAGCAGTTGAACTAATTTTATTATAATTTAAGATAACTAATTTTCATTATTTCACTTTCTAGTCAATATTTCAAAATGAAAACTCTTAGCATAATACAATTCTGATAATTAAAGTAATCTATTATGTCTATTTAAAAATAGCACCTAAACTTAATGGAACAAAAGAACTGGAATAAATAATTTTATACACATGTATCCTTTTCCTCTTTCTTTGATGTCTTTGGGGTATAAACTTAGTAGCAGAATTTCTGGGTCAAAGAGTATGCACAGTTTGATAGCTTTTGGGGCATAGTTCCAAAGTGTTTTCCAGAATGTCTAGACCATAGCTCCACCAACAGTGTATTCGTTTACCTGTTTTCCCACATCCCCTCCAATATTTATCATTTTCCTCTTTTTTTGTCAACTTTTCCCATCTGAAGGGTGTGAGGTGGCACTTCAAAATTGTTTTAATTTTCATTTGTCAAATTATTAGTAATTTGGAGCATTTTTTCATGACTATCAACAGCTTGGGTTTCTTCCTCTGAAAACTGCCTTTTCATATCCTTTGACCATTTATCAATTGGAGAATAAGGCCAACTCTTCTAAAATGCACCCTCAACTTCACTCCCTTTCATTTTCTCCAGAAGACTGCTCACACTATCACTTTCTTCCTAATCTTCAGGCTTTCCCTATTTACTGTCTCCTTCATTGCTGCCTGCATACCTGCTCATGTCTCCTGGTCCTTAGAAAAAACCCTCACATAATCCCACCTTAACTACCGTCCTATATCAATTCTCCCTTTTTCACTTAAGCTTTTTGGGAAGAAGCTGTTTATATTCGATGCCTTTGCTTTCCTCTCAATTTTCTAAACCCTCCGTGTTCTGGTTTCCATCTTTGTCATTAAACTGAAACTGCTCTCTCCAAATTACCAACGATTTCTTAATTGCCAAAACCAATGGTAATTTTTCAATTCTCATAGTTCTTACTCTCCCTGCAGCACTGGAAATTGTTGATCACCATCACCTCCTCAATCCTGTCTCTTTTCCAGGTCTTTGTGACAACAGTTTCTTGGTTTTCCTTCTACGTGTCTGATAGCTCCTGAGTTTCCTTCGCTGAATCTTCATGTCATTCACATTAGACTGTGTGAGCTTCTTGAAGTCAGGGACTGTCTTCTTCCTTTTTACCATCAGTGCTTAGTACAGTGCCTGGCACATAGTAGGTGTTTGATAAATGCTTATTGAGCAAATACATTATTTTGGCTACTATAAATACCCAAATTAACTATAAAAGATATGTGCAGAAAGATGTTATCTGTATCCAGAAAATTGACTGATAAATAGAAGTATGTATAGAATAATTATATGTATATATATATATATGTATATATATATGTATATGTCTATATATATCACACATACACACATATTTGTGGCTAATAGTATCTGTCTCTAGGGTGGGGAGAAGGGAAGGAAGAAAAAAAGAAATTTATGTGATTTTATTTTATATTTGAAAGGAATGGCAAGTTGTACATAGTAGGTTTGCAGTTTCATGTACAATCATCTTTTTATTGTACTATGTTGTGGAAATGCTTTAGTCCATAAATTAAAAATAAAATTAAAAAATAAATTATTATTGGCAGACTGACTAAAAGTGGGTGGTATCACTCAAGCTTCACTAGCAGATCCTCTTCTCTTTTCTCACAGAACTCATGCATTGTCAATATGTGGATCATTCCAGGATCTGTATCCCCAGCTCATCTCTCTACAATGCCACATTACTCATTGCCTATTAGACATTTCTAATTGGATGGTTTGGAGGCATCTTGAACTCAGCAAAAAAGAAGTCTTTTTTTTTCCCCAACCAACTCAGCCCTTTTCCAAAATTCCCTCTTATTATCAAGAGCATCACCATAATTCTACTCACCCAGGCTTGCAAGCTTGGTGTCAGCTACTCTCCTCACTTCTATTCTATCCATATATCCAATAAGTTGAAAAATCTTTTTGTTTCTACCTTCAAAACATCTTCCATATGTCTCCCTAGCTCTCTACCCACAGCTATAGTAGTTTAGGAGCTCATCACCTCTTGCTGTCTAATTTGGGGGCAGCTAGGTGGTGCAGTGGATAGAGCACTGGCCTCAGAGTCAGGAGGACCTAAATTCAAATCTAGTCTCTCAGACATTTACTAGCTGTGTACCCTAGGCAAGTCCCTCATTGCCTCTCCAAAAAAAGCCTTGTAATCAATCTACTTGCTTCAAACCTTTCCCTGCCTGCATCCATCTTCCATATAACTGCCAAAGCAATTTTAAAACAGAGTTGGTTTGAGCAAGCCACCCCTCTACCCAATAAACTCCAGTGACTCCCATTTGCCTCTAGGGTCAAATTTAAAGTCTTTTGCATGATGTTTAAAGACCTCCATGACTCAGCTCCTTCCTATCTTTCATTTCCTCCTCATGCTCCATGATCCAATCATAGTTGCCTATTTGCTATCCTTACACACTCTGTTCCATCTCATGCCTCTGCATATTTGTTACTGGCTGTCCCTCATGCCTAGAATGTTCTCTTACCACTACCTCTTAGAATCTCTGACTTCATTTAATAATGAACTTAAGTGTCTTCTGCAAGAGGCCTTTACCAGTTCCCATCTTCTAGTATCTTCCTTGGTAAGGAAGATGTGTGTGTGTGTGTGTATGCACACACATACACATATACACACATGTACACATACAAAACCCCTACAATACACATATATACATAACACACATACGTGTATGTGGGTGTGTGTATTTGTGTGTGGGTGTTGTCTTCCCCATTGGAATGTAAGTTCCTTGAGGGCAAGGACTACTTTTGCCTCTTTTTATTTTAAGTAAAAACATAGTTCCTGGCTCATAGTAAGTTCCTAATAAATGATTGATTTTTGATTGAATGGTGGATTCTTTATTTCATTGATCTTACATGGTCTCTTGGTGGCTGATGGCTGCTAGGCATGTAGTCTCTACTGATCGATTGATAACTCCTGGTGAAGGATGGACAAATTACTTCCTTAGTCTTCCATAATCTCATGCTGGTTTATGGCTGCTAGGCATATAATTGCTGCTGGGCATTACTCCCTGTTACCTTCATTTAATGGGCTCCTCATGAGGCCTATTGATGGACAGGGAAGATCTTATTCCCCATTAACCTTACCCCACCCTAGTCAAAACTATGAGCTGTTTTTTCAGGACCAGCCATCTCTGCTCCAATTTCTCTTTTGTCATAGCTACCATACACAGCTAACAAGAGCCAGGCAGAGTGACCCCCAGTTTGAAAGTATTTTCTCTTAATACTTACAGGTGGAAATCATAGCCCTTTGTTACAGATAAATAATGCAGAATTAGACTACTCTCAGATCTTCTCTTGTTTAGCATGGCAGATGATTTTGAGACAAGGCAAAAGCTGAGCTTTGGAGGCAAAGTCATTGTGACCATATTTGTACTTTATGTCCTTTATTTTTGGTGCTATATTTTTTGACCCCAAAACACTAAAACTCTTTGTTTCTTTACATATGAAACTCCAGAGGTCCTAGAAGAGTAATTGTTATCTGAATCTCCAAAATGGGGGTGGGGGGATATTCTAAATCTTAAAATCCTTTCATAGGAATTACACTTCTATCCAATTTTTGTCATCTTCATTTTGGTGTGAATGAATTTCATGTCTTTTTTTGGAAAGAATATGGAGTGTTTAAGAGCAATAGAATCTTGAAGAGAATGAAGCAAGGTTTGCCACTTTGAGGGTGTGGGTAAAAGGGCTAAGGAGAAGGAGTTGAAAGTGCTGGAGGAAAAAAAATGCCTATTTCATAGTTTTGACTAGGGTGGGGTAAGGTTATGGGGAATAAGATCTTCCCTGCCCATCAATAGGCCTCATGAGGAGCCCATTAAATCAAGCTTGCTTGCTTGCTTGCTTGCAGGAAGGCTTACACACCTTTTGTTAATTTCTAATTAGGCACTGAGCCTATTAGCTAAAAGAGTATATCTCCCCAAGACTCTGAGTGGCTGTATGTTTAGAGCTCAACAACTGCTGAGAGGTAAAGGCTCTTTTGATTCAGTGGTGGATGTGAATAAAGCTTTGATTCAGGGAGTAAAGCTCTATCTGTTGGTCTTTATTTCTTTTCTCTGTATTTTTTCTGTTTAATTCAAGAAGATCATTGACGCCTTTTAAGTTGCTTTTTTAATAAAGTAGATAAAAGAACCTGTACTACCAGCCATCCTGAGTATGCCAATATGGTTGTTATTACAGGCAGACCCAGCCAAAAGTAACCTTCTTTTCTCTCTCTTCTCCCACCTGTTCCCTCAATGACCATGCACAGTACTCTGTTTGAATTAGAGGTAGAAAAGTTCATTTTTTCATAAGACTTGTGTAAGAAAAGGTTACTTTAGGCTGAATCTATCAAGATCTGCCCACTAAAAATAAATTTTACATGAAAATAACTAACAAATAATTTGTATCATTAAGAGGAATTCTTGCAATGCTCTTTTGAGATTGGGACCAGTGTCACAGGTGAGGACATTTGAAGCATATTAAGTAATCTAGCAGAATAATTCAGGAATATTGGCTGTGAGTTATTAGAAGCCTGTATGCTTAGCCATCCTCGCAATATTATGCTTATGATGGAACACCAAAAAGTCATTTTAGCTACTTGGAATCATATAGGGGAGGGGTATAAACTAATAACTTGTCCTTTCCCATTAGACTCCAACTAGAGTGGTAGTGGCTTCCAATATGTTTTGTTAATCACATTGAGGAGATGGCTTTCTGTTATGAATAAGATATAACTCTCTTCATTTAAAATGGAGCCATACCTTGGAAAAGAGACTTCTTCATTGACTTTTAAGTCTTATACAGTGCCTAGGACTTAAAACATGGTTGAATTGAATTATTATTCATTTCTAAAAAGAGCCCTAAATGTATAGAGCAATAACCTTTAACATATCTGGGTGTTCGTTCTAAGTCTTGTTGGTAGATAAGTGGCGGAAAATTCGGGTCCCTTAATTCAATTTAAGGGCATAATCATTCTTATTTTTGGAATCTTGTTTTGCTTTTTATTATAGCATTCTTTCAGATTCTTCTATGAATTCAAGGAAACACTCCCTGGTTACAGCATGGAAGTTTGCTTCTGTGGAAGAAGAGCTTAAAGGAGTTTTTGTTTATGGTGCCAAGATGTAACTTGATTTCTTGTGTATGGAAGGGACCCTGGGTTCTCAAAGGCTATAGAAGGGTAGTACAGGTTCTAGCAGGTGCTACTAAACTACAAGGGCTTTGAATATGGACCTGGTGACAGACTATATGACATTGGTCCTCTGAGGAACAACCTAACATGGTATGAAGAAGCTCATTCCCAAGTGATAGGGGTTCTCATTTTGTTTTGGCATGGCAGCCGCATGGTGTAATGTAGCATGAACTAGCCTTGGAGTCAGTGAGTTCTGTCTGAAATGTACCAGCTGTTTGATCACAAGCAAGGCTCTTAAGACCATACATTACAGGCAAATTGCTCTTATGCGTGGTGAAAGGAGTTTCCATTCTGGGTGTTCCCTCAACTATAGTAATCACAAGTATAGTGTCATTTTCCCTCCCTAAAGATAAATCCACAAACTCAAAAATGCCAAATGGCACTCAGCCCTATGTGGCTACTATCTATCTATCTGTTATGTATGTGTATATACACACATATACATGTGTATGTGTGTATATAGGTGCCAGTCCTAGAGTGATGGGAAGAGTCAGAGGAGGGGGGTTGAAGAGTGGAGAGTACTAAGAATTCCCAAGTCCTTAGACTCTAAAAATGCTAATGTAATTGGAGCAACTTTTAATGTGCATTCTTTTTTCACTGTTGTCGCGACATTGACAACATCCTTTGAGCTTGAAGCCCTCAGCCTCTGTTTTTCCTTGACATAAATTAAAAATTTTGTACTTGAGTCCTAATGACATTTTGATGCTATCAGAGAAAGATTTCGTGAGATGAAGAAGCAATTTAATTTGCTTCCCCCCACCCCCAGTGAAACCATAGAGCTCCACGCTGTTCATGTACATCAAGTGCTTAAAGTGTTTTGGTTTGGCTCCTTTAATTTGGAAGCCATACTTAATTCTATTTAGGAGATACAATAACGTATGTAAGGCTAGACAGAACCAAACACCTCCCTGGAAAATGCCACATTCATATGAATTGTTCTTCACATGATTCTGTTTATGGCATATTTTAAGTAGAATTGTCCAGGTGGAACTCTTACTCTGTTTAGGTCCATTTTATTTAGTTAGTTACATATTTATTTATTTAACTACAGTATGTGAATGGCTATAAGTGCAGAACTGAGTCAAAGGCTTTGCAATACCCAACCAATGCAATATCTGCAATATAGCACTTTTGAGCCACTTGTTTAGTAATTACTGAATTAAGTTGCTCTTTACATCCCTGGAACTTTTTGTCATACAATCTTTGCTCTTTAGCCAATACATCATTTTCTTGTTAATATTTCTAATTTTTTTTAGTGACAAGTTGTGAATGCTTTATGTAAAAATACTTAAACAATTGATCTATATTTGGAAGTGTCACTGGAGTTTTATCCTTTTCTAATAGAAATACAACACCTTCTGCTACTAAAGGTGCGATCGGACTTATGTCTAGGAGGAAATTGATCAAGAGCATGGCTAGTGATTTATTCATCCCTGTATTTCTCAAGCCTCCATAATAAGGTTTTTGAATGGTGTTGAAATGTCAATTTTGTTCTTGCTTTTCCTTTGATTCTTGTATCTCCTTAACCTTTTGACTTTTAATTTCCTTGATGATTAAGGGAAGCTAGAATTTCTAATGGGCAGGGACATGGTGTAATGGATAGAGTACTGGGCCGGGAGTCAGGAAGACTCATCTTTGTGAGTTTGATGCTTAGTAGGTACGTAACTCTCGGCCACTCACATAACCCTGTATGCTTCAGTTTCTTCATCTATAAAGTGAGCTGGAGAAGGAAATGGCAAACCATTCCATCATCTTTGCCGTGAAAACCCATATGGGGTCTTGAAGAGTGGGACACAACAGAAATGACTGAACAACAGCAGAATTTCTCACATTCTCTTGGCTTCTTGCTTCCTTCCTACATAATTCTCTTTGGTTACTTTTCACTGGGCTACATGCTTTTCAAGTTTCTCCCTCTTATCATGATTGTCATTACCGTTGACAAAATACAGTCTGAAGCCCTTGTCTCTAGCCCATGAAATCTCTTTCCATTTTTATTATGAGATAGCACTGGCTCATAATGAATGTGTTCATGTCTTTGGTCTATTTTGTGTTCATTAATGCTTTGCCTATGTTAACGGTTAGTGCCATATGCACAGAAGCATTTCCAGAAAGTGTAGTCTTTGTTTCTGATTTGTTCTGGTTCTTCTTGCTTTTGTGTAGTGCCAAAATGTGAATGATGTCCCTAGCTCTGCCATCCTTGTAGTCAAGCTGATCATCACAATGGATTTGAAAAAGAACCAGAATATAACTCTATGCTGCCTAGTCTATTTCTTTGATTCTTAGGTGTAGTTACTTGGAGTTAATCCAATTAGTGGTGTCACCAGTGACCAGTTTGCCAGAGTTTCAGGGTTCTTGTAAGACCTTCGTGGCTACAGTAATGCTTTTATTTGGGGGGGGGGGTCATACTAGAGTTCCCTCCCTATATTATCCTGCCTGGTATTGCCCTATTCTGCCATCACCCACCTTCACAATATGGATGATTGGTTGGACTTTGAGGTGGTTATTATTACTGAGTACTATTGTAAGTACAATCATAAGATGCTTTCATCTTATGTGCCAACCTCTATTCCTCTAGTCTATTACATACTTGACAAGATCCCAATTAAGTCAATGTACTTGATGACTTCAGTGCCAAAGTGAACAGAAGGAAAGAAGACAAAAACTGTTGGAAAACGACATTTGTGATCTAAAAATCAAAGGCTTGTAGACTTCTCAGAAGCTTCACACCTTTATATCATGAATACTTTCTTTAAGGAAAGATTTGGAAGGGGCTAAATAGAGCAAGATATATACTCCACAAAAAAAAGAAGAGACGATAAAATGCATGGCATTAAAACAGCTTTAGCTGAACCCGTTTTAAGCAAGAAGTTGACTCCCCTCTCCCTCCAGTTTTTTTGGAGGCGGGGAAGGCAGGGCAATTGGGGTTAACTGACTTGCCCACGGTCACACAGCTAGTAAGTGTGTCAAGCGTCTGAGGCCATATTTGAACTCAGATCGTCCTGACTTCAGGGCCTGTGCTCTACTCACTGCACCACCTAGCTGCGCCGCCCCCCTCCAGTTTTAACTGGACAAAAATAAAGATAATGATTCTCTTTCTGTTTCCTAGAAAAGTTTGTTCAATGCAAAACTGAGGTCAAGAGACCAAAAGAGGCCAGAAACCACTTTATCCAACAAACACCTAATCCTGAGGTGGAGAGGCAAGGCTGCCAAAGGCAATTTCTTTTTCTTATTGGGCATAAAGCGCAGTCTTAGTTTTGTACTTGTGAGATAAGATGTTCCATTCTCTCTCTTTACCCTCCTTTCATTGTATTGCTTTTTGAGTTTAGAGAGGCACCTACGATGTCTTTTTGTTCAATTTCCAACCCCAGATGAAAATTTTCTCTGCAACATTTTTGACAGTGATGTTATAGCCTATGCTTTAACATTTTTAGTGAAAGGAAACTCCTGAACTTACATAGTAACCCTTTCTGTTTATTCACATTTCTGATTGCTAGCACTTTCTTCCTTATGTTGAGTCAAAATCTCCCAGTCTTCAACATCCATCCATTAGCCTTAGGTTTGCCCTCTGGATTTATCCATAATACCTTTTCCAGGTAGTGGACTTTGAAAATTTTCATTTATTTGAAGGACTGTATCATCTGGGGAAATTCCTTCCCCTCTTAATCTTTTATTCTACTCCCCAAACCTCAGTTCTTTTCAGCCACTTTGTAGATTTCCTCCCCATTGTTGTAGATTCCTGTTTGTGACTGACCCTTTCCAAATGGAATGTTCACAAATGATCATTTTCCAGCTCTGATTAATATGAGCACAGTGAGTCTTTTCCTTGTTCTGGTCACTATATCTATTGATACTAGGTTGTATTTTTAAAAAAACAATGCCTAGAATAAAGAAAAGTAATTGAAAAAAGAAAAAAAGAAAAGAATGAGTACATTTCCTTTTTTTTTTCTCCATAATCATATCCTCCCATTGCCTCATACTGAGCTTGTAGTCAGCTAAAAAACCCTTAAGTTTCTTGCATATAAGCTTCTTAGTCTTCCTAATCTATTCATGTAATTGATGCTTCTAACCAAAGTTTAGGACTTTACATTTCACCTTATTACGTTTTATTTTGTTTTAGCACCGTTCTTCATTTTCTGAGGTCTTTCTGGGATCCTGATTCTAACATCCAATGCATTAACTATCCTGCCTGGTTTTATGACCTGTGAGGCTGGTGGGAGGTTTGGTGGGAAGAGACTTTGAACTTTCTTATTCCCTTGTTTTCTTAAAAACTCAGCTTGAAGGCTACCTTTCTACATGAAGCCTTTCCTGACTCCCCTACTCCCATAGCTATCAGTGCCTTACATTCCCAAATTTCCTTTCCTTATGTTTCTTTGTTATGTACTTATGTAAGCACATGTTATCTTTCCAGGTAGAATGTAAGCCCATTGAAGCCAGGGACTGCTTCATTTTTTCCTTTATAACCCCTATTCCTTGAAAAGTTCCTGGCATGGGGTAGATGCTAAATGCTTGATTATTGCTTGATTGACATTTTTGGGTTTCCTTTGGTTTGTTTGTTTGTTTTGTAGCAGGGCAATTGGGGTTAAGTGACTTGCCCAAGGTCACACAGCTAGTACATGTGTCAAGTATCTGAGGCCGGATTTGAACTCAGGTCCTCCTGACTTCAGGGCTGGTGCTCTACTCACTGCTCCACCTAGCTGCCCCTTGGTTGACATTTTATTAGTAATAGCTTTATGATTCTGTACGATCTCTGGGAAAATCATTTTACCTCTAGGACCTTTTGTACAACCTGACAAGCTTGTTTTCTTTTGCAAACCTTAAAATGCTACATCAATGTGAATTATCTGAAAGTCTGATAACAATATGCCCTCTGTGTCTTCCAAGTTATTGATAAAAATGCTGAGTTGGAGAAGGCTATGCGTCAGAGCGCTACATTACTAAGGAACACTGTCATTCAAATCTGATGCATTCCAAGTTGACATTGAGGCATTAGTTGTATTTGATTAAATCTACAAAAGTATGATGATCACTTAAAAAATACCCAAAGACTTGTTTGCTTTAAAAGAAAGGAAGAACAAACATTTATTGAGCAGTTACTATGTGCCAGGCACTGTGCGAAGGAGTTTCCAGATATTATCTGTCATTTGATCCTCATAGCAATCCTATGAAGGGGGTTTAATTATTCCTATTTCACAACTGAGAAAAATGAGACAGAAAGAGGTTAAGTGACTTGCCCAGCATGTCACAGCTAATCAGTGCCTGAGGGTCAAATTTAAACTCAGGTCTTCCTAAGCCTGGTATCCTATCCACTGCACCACCCAGCTATCTTGGTATTAGGAGACACTAACTCAGCTTTTATTGTTTAGTCATTTTTCTTCATGACGTCTTTTGGGATTTTTGTGGCATTTCCTTCTCTGGCTCATTTTACAGATGAGGAAACTAAGGCAAGCAGGGTTAAGTAATTTGTGCAGGATCCCACGGACTAGGCTGGATTTGAACTCATGTTTTCCTTCTGACTCCAGGCCTCGTGCTCTCTCCACTACGCCACCTAGATGTCCTAGTTGAGCAGTAATCTTACAAAAGCAGCCAAGAGTCCCAAGACTTTAAGATACAGATAATTGTTTTTTGTGCCTCAGATAATCTTTCTCAGCAGAAGAGATCAAAAAGGGATTCATATTAAAACTTAATCCTTTCTCCTCACCGCTACTCCTTCCCAGTAAGCATAAGTACAGAAATGTTTCTTTAGTGTTGAATAAAAAGAAACAGATATAAATAAATGAACTGAATTTAGCTGCAAGTTTCACAATATAGAGAATAATGAATAAGATTTTATAGTAGTTATTTACTCACTCTTAGGAACAGGTGTAGCCTTCTTAATGAAACAGGTGTTTCCTTAAAATATCTAAATTTTTAAAAACTTTTTTTAGCTATGTAAACACTCATTATTTTTATGTCCTGCAGGTTCAAATTTTAATTTCTTTGATTTTCTTAAGATAGATCTTAAAGTTACAAGGCCAGATGAGTCAACAAAATAAAGGATGCAGTAGCAAAAATTACGGTCTGACTGCTAATAAATATTTAGATTATTGTAGCCTGGGGCTAGTTCAGAAGAAATATAGGACCTTCCCTCTTGTACATATTGTCTCCCCCATTAGATTTTAAACTCCTTGAGGGCAGAGACTATCTTTTGCTTCTTTTTGTATCCCCAGTGCTCAGCTAGGCACTTAATAAGTGCCTGTTGACTGACTGACATTTCAGTCTGATTTTCAAGGCAGCCTGATTAAATGGAAGGAATACTAGATTTAAGAGAAGAGCCCAAATTTTGAATCCCCTTTCCCAACCCCAATCCTATAGCCATGTGATCATAGATAATTCACTTTCTTTTGAGCGTCCGTTTCGTCATCTTCAAAATGGAGATGGCCATATTATCTTAAAGCGTTGTTGGAAGCGTAGCTCTCTGTAAACATTTGAAGCATTTTAAAAACGAGAGTTTTTCTTTTCTTTTCTCTTCTTTTCTTTTCTTTTTTTTCTTTTCTTTTCTTCTTGTTCTATCAGCCTATTCATATTTTTTTTCCTCATTCATTTTAATTTTCTTCCAGCTTCTCTGTAGTTAGAAACAGAAATGGAACCCGTTTTCTAAATGGTTGCTTATGTTCAGTTGGGATTTGGATGGTCAAATGCCCTCGTTGTATGGCCCTAATCATTTGTGCCTTTCCTGGGTGCCCAGCTGCACGATTTTCTTGGCAAAAATTGGATAGTATTGGGAGGCATCGCGTAGCAATGCCTGGTCATGGCAGGCGGCGGTTTGCCTCGTTAGGCAATGTAGCTGCTTGCCTTACCACTTTGTAATTTATGTCACTGGCATAAAAGTGGAAGACTCTTAGAGAGTTTTCTGGGAAAAAAAAATGTAAAACAAACTCTTTGATAATGCGAGAGCATAATACAAGCTTAGCAGATGGCATTGTCATTTGTGACTTGTCTATAATTATTATTCAATTTTAGGTGGTACTTATGTTCTTTGCCCAGAATGAGAAGATTCATTTGTATACATCATTATTATCTCTGCTGACATGTGCTCTAGTGACATTAATCTGTGTTTTATTTCCTGCGGCAGTAATAATGGGGTTGTCTTCCATGGCTGTATTATGTTGTCATGTTTTTCAGAAATCATCCTCACAGTACAAAGGAGATATCTCATGTGGGGATAAACTCTAAAATAACTGACATTTACCAGCCATGCGAGGAAGCGACTCATTTTCTTCCACTTCATTCTGTTTTCTTGTCAAGTTGTAGCCTGGCCCATGATCATTGACTCTGGGTAGACTGATGGTTATTTGTCATTGCATGGCGTACATCATTTCTGAGCTACTGGTTATTTTGAAAGACTCTAATTTAAAAAAAAAAGAGTTTACTTCCTAGAAACATTCTTACCATTTCTCATTATAATTTGGATGGTAGTCATCACAAGGTAATTACTGCCGATTCATTTGAATATGGGGCTAACATAGCTGGAATACAGACACATGCCTCCAAAGGTTTAAATTGAGAGATGTGGCACATTCCAATACTTGATTTGAATCTTTTCTGGCTAAAAAGAAATGGATGACCAGGTTGGCTGCTTTCGGAGATGCATCATCACTATAATGGCATTCAGTGACCTTCAGACACACGTGGTCATTTTCTAAATTTGATTCTGGAAGCAAAACACTGGAACTTGCTGTGAGCACACCAGGAGCAAGCTTGGAAATGCTGATCCTTTCCTCCAATGTTCATACTATAATTTTCTTTGGCAAAGTTATCTCTTTATTTTATTTGCATTTTGCATTAAAAACACCAAGCTGCCTGACAATGGCTTTTAAAAATTAAACTGGTTTTAATTAAATTCAATCAACAGATGCTTATTGAGGATCCACTATGTGCAGTGCACTTTGGAAAATGGTCATACGTGTAACAATGTAATAATGATAAATGACATTTTAAAAAAAGCATTTTTAAGTTTCCAAAACACATTGCTATCAGGCCCAAATGAGATAATGGATGCCAGCTTGTGAAGGAGATACTATAGGTATTAATCCCATTTAATTAATTAAGTTAATTAAATTAGCTAATTAATTTAATTAAACCTATTTTACAGATGAAGAAAGAAGCTAATTTACTTGCCAAAGTCACAACTTTGGGTTGTAAGCTCCTCAAAATAGGGGACTCTCTTTTACCTTTTTTTTAAATATCCCCCAAACAGCACATTAGTTAGTAGTGCTTAGTAGGTGCTTAATAAATGCTTATTAATTGACATACTTTTTAAGTGTCAGATTTTTGACAAGCAGTATTTGAACTCAGTCTTCCTGACTTCATCCACTATGCCACACTTTCCTTTGGATGTGGTCGCTAGCCTAATGTGTTGTTTAGTCATTTAGTCATGTCTGATTGTGACTCCATTTGGTATTTTGTTGGCAGAGATACTGGAGTGGTTTGCCATTTCTTTCTCCAGTTTACTTTACGGATGAGGAAACTGAGGCAAACAGCAGGGTTATGTGACCTTCTCAGAGTCACACAGCTCATCAGTGTCTGATTGTTTGAACTCAGGAAGATGAGTCTTCCTGACTCCAGCCCCAGTGGTCTGTCATCTGTGCCAACTAGCTGCCCTTTAACTTAACAGGCTCCTGTTAAGCAAAGGGAATGATGAAATAAATAATGATGAAATAAATTGGGTAACATTACTCATTGTCTGCTTAGCAGATTTATATTGAACCCTTGGTCTGAAGAACTCAAGGTACCAATCTTCAAATGTGAGAAATTTAACCACACATAATATTAAAAATTGAAAAGAGGCAGTAACATAGAAAAATAGGTTGGTGAAAGAGGGGTAAGAAGAGCAAATAATAACAAATGAAATCTCTTGGAAGAAGACTGTAGTGACCCAACAGCCTCCTCATCTGTCATCACCTGGGGGCTTTGGGTCTTGGGGGCTTTAACTTTTTCAGTTCAAGGGGAGAGTCTTATATACACAATTGTGCAAAATATTAAATATTGGTAAACAGCATTGGTAAACTGCCTGCCTTCCAGAATGTCATGGTTGATCACTCAGGATTGCAATTTAATGTTAAATATAGTTCATGTTTATCAAAGCTGGATGACCTGAGAAATACACCCAAACCCTAAGCCTAAGCCCTATCCACCTTGCCCATAACCAGTAGGGTAATGAGCGGAAGTTCAGTCATATCCAATCTGTTTCATGTAGCTCAAAGACGCAAGAAGGGACATGGAAGCTGACGTTAAAATATGCTTCAGGTCTTTTTATTTCTTCAGCTCAATAACTCACAGGCATCAAAAGTCCTTGAGAAATGACCTCTCGAAGCTTCTATATGTATCCTGATGACAACACTCTCGAAATACATAGCAAGACTATGCAGAAACTATTATAGATAATTTTGTAGAGTCAACACAGTATCGTGGGTTAATTTTTCTTCCAACCCCCCCATACCTAAGCAAGACTCAGAGTCTTAAGGCATACTGCCTTGTAGTAGGGAAAATCATTACATTGCCTATAACAGTGCTAATAAAAGGCAAACCACTCCAGTATATTTGCCAAGAAAACCCCAAATGGGGTCACAGAGAGTTGGACACGGCTGACCAACAACAGGGGCAGGTATGGTCTGTGGAGGGAAAGACCTAAATAAAAGGCCAATTTTTTAAAAAAGTAGAGAAAATCAGTCATGCATTTTTGGAGGTAGAACTAGATAAAGTTGTTACTGAATTATGCTTCTCAGAGGAGGCATGATAGTTGACAATGAAATGGAAAAAAAAAGAAGAGGGATTTTCTAGAGATGAATTTCTTCATGGGGTTAAGAGGTATGACTGATTGGCCTAAAAAGTCTTTTCCATCTTAGATTCCCTGATTCTTTAACATTCAGAATCTGAAGCAGGGTTGCAAAGGTCTGGGACACTATACCTACTTCTTTGTCCACTTAGGATATGTTCTGGATCCACACATGTGAACTAGACCAGGGTTGGGGAAGCTGTGGCCTTGAAGCCACAGGTGGCCCTCTAGGTCCTTGAGTACAGCCCTTTGCCTGAATCCAAACTTCATGGAACAAATCCCCTGAATGAAGGGATTTGTTCGGTAAAACCTAGACCAGTCAAAAGGTTGTACCCGAAAGGTCACAGGTGGCCTCCAGGCCGCTGGTTCCCCACCCCTGGACTAGATGGAGTTCCCTCCTGCGAGGAGGGTTATTTTTCAGCTTGTTAAGCCTCTACCCAGGGAAACATTACTTAAGATTTAGCTCATGATTATGGTTTCCCAATGAGGTGGAAGGAGTAGAAAGGTAGCTAATGTATATCACATATAGGACTAGTAGTTATCCTCCTCCCCCCCCCCAAAAAAAAACACTGAACAAAGAATGCATTGACATAAAACAGGATTTGGTAATAGTTTATAACTGTTATATTCTGGCAAAGTGGATATATAAACCCCCATGTAACCATAAGGCATTTGGTAGGACTGCTTTGGAGACATTTCGAGTGTCCCTCATGATAGATATCTTCAGGCAGCCTCAGCCAGGACTTGGGCTGGTGGTAATCTGCTCTAAGAACCCTAGGATGGTTGCTAGAAATTTCTACCTTCTCTCTAGTCAGTCACTAGAACTCATAAAATGGCCTCTGAAGGCTGAATAGAATTATCTTGTGTGAATGATATATGAATGAATGATTTATGAAATAGATACTCATTCATTAAAAATCAGCAAAGAATTTAGCACAAAAGAGGCAAAAACCCTGGTTCATGACCATCTCAGAAGGTCTTGGGCCTTAGCTGCTATGTCCTCATAGCTGAATGGTAGTTGGCTGTGTGTCAGGCAAGGATTATTGGGGGGGAGGATGAATAGAGTTAATTTCCCTTTTCCCACCTCTCATGAGAAATAGCTGAAATCAATCCTAAAATGAGCCTCAGTCTGGAAGGGAATAGGGAGCGGGGTCACCTGCTTTTAAAGCAACTATGTGCCAGGGTTACAAATTAGAAAAAGAAAGACAGCCCCTTTTGCCCTCAAGGAGCTTACACTAATGGAAGAATACATAGAAAAGGAAGCTGAAAAGGTGAGTGAGGCACCTGGGGCAGGGAGTCCCTCACAGTAGATGTGATTAGCTATGATAGCTATGATGATGATGATGGTGGGGTTAAAACCAGGCAGAGTAGCTGTCAGAGAATGAAGAGATGGCTGAGCTCTTTACAAGAGGAGGCTATGGGAGGGGATTTTTTAAAAATTGATTAATTTATTTTTAGTTTACAACATTCAGTTCCACAAGCTTTTGAGTTCCAAATTTTCCGCCCCTTCCTCCCTCCTCCACCCTTCCAAGATGATGTGCAATCTGATATAGCTTCTACATATACATTCAAATTAAACATATTTTCACATTAGTCATGTTGCAAAGAAGAATTATAATCAATGGAATGAATCACTGTATCAGCAAGGCAGTAATCACAACATCTATGATAATTGTGAATATGACTGTGTGGTTCTGTATCGCAAAATATAAGAGACTCTCCCTATAGAAGGTAGAAGAAGTAAAACATTTATTCAGACACCAGAGAGCCAAATCCCAAAACCAGTGAGTCCAGTCCATCATAGCAGCAAAGAAGCTAGTACACAGTATCACAGCAGAGAACGACTCCATCCCAAAGCCATCTGCCCTCATGCTGGCTCCTTCCCACAAACACACTCACAGCACAGCTAGCTCACTCCTTGCCTGTGTCCTTCTCCTCCCAAGGTTCTAACTTGCTCTGAGCATCTCCTGCTCCATCCTTCCAGTTCCTCTTGTTCAGCAAGCTCCTCCTACCACATGTGCCTTAAGCTTCCTGTGACATAAGCAGGTCACATGGGCCTGTTAATGAGTGGGAAAGCTCTTCAAATTTACAAAACAAACAAAACAAAAAAAGAGAGAGCAAATAGCATGCTTCCATCTGCATTCAGAGTCCATAATTCTTTCTCGGGATATGGATAGCATTTTCCATCATGAGCATTTTGGAGTTGTCTTAGAACCTTGCATTGCTGACAAGAGCCAAGTCTAACAAAGTTAGTCATCGCACAATGCGGATGTAACTGTGTAAAGTGTTCTCCTGGTTCTGCACCTCTCACTCATTATCAGTTCATATAAGTCTTTCCAGGTTTTTCTCCACCTTCTCAAGGGAGAGGATTTTTTTTTTGCTCTGCCTTCAGTCCTCCAATCAGAGAGGAAGAACGTATGAGCACCAACATCCATGATGATGTATTCCCAATCAGAGAGGAAGAAGGTATGAGCACCAACATCCATGATGATGTTTTCTAGTGATGAGTTCATCTGTGATGGGGCAAGACAAAAGTGATAATGGAGTTTAAACCAAGCAGAGCAGCTGGAGGCTGCTACTTGCGGCTCAGTAGCCAGTAGATGATTGCTTAATCATCCTCAAAGTTCCAAGTCTCCCCCTCCCCCCCATCCCTGAATCATACACATACATGGCCAACTGGAAGCATTTAGGGATATTTCAATAAGTGACTCTTTAAGTTGATAGCTAGGTGGTGCAAATGGATAGAGCACTGGGACTAGAGACAGAAACACCTGAATTCAAATCCTGTTTCACACACTGTGTGTCCTTGGACAAGTCATTTAACCTCTGTTTGCCTCAGTTTTTTCAACTGTAAAATGAAGATAGTAATAGCGCCTCCCTCCCAAGGTTGTTGTGAGGATAATTGTAAAGTGCTTAGCACAGTGCCTGGCACATAGTAAATATGATATAAAATATTAGTTGTTATCGTTGTCATCATTATCAGCAACAGCAGTAACTACTCCCAATAGACAAATGGCCAAAAGATATGAAGAGAGTTTTCCAAAGGGGAAAAACAATCCAAGCTGCCAACAACCATATGAAAAAATGCTTCAAATTACTAATAGAGAAGTGGAGATTAAGGCAAATCTGAGACCCTACCTTATACCCAACAGGTTAGCAAAGATGACAAAAGAACAAAATGACAATTGGGAGAGGGACTGCGGGAAACGAGGTGCCCCACTGTAGTGTGGCCAAAGCCGTGAATCGGTCCAGCCCTTCTAGAATGTAATTGGATTGTGCTCCCAAAGCCAGTGATACTAACATGAGGCTTGAATCCCCAAAATATCAAAGGAAGAGGAAAAGGACTCATACATGTACAAAAGTATTCAAAGTAGCAGCAATTTTTGTAGTGACAAAAAACTAAACACTAAGCCTGCTTATTAGGTAGTGGATAAATAAATTATGAATTAATTATATGAATATAATGGAATAAAAGATGACAAAATAGTTTCTAAGGAAGATCTCTATGAACTGATGCAGAGTGACACGAGCAGAACCAGAACAATTTATGTAATGATGACTTTCAGACTACTCTGGAAGCCTCTAGGGACTTTGTTATCCCCAGAGTGCCTGGATGCTTAGCACCTGTGGTGGATTAGAATCTGCTGATGTTTCCCTGTATTCTCCACTCCCCACCCCTTACTCCCTTTACATTTTTTTTGAAAACCTAATCAAGGTTTCCCCTTCAGGGAGTAGCAGACACAATATAGTGTCAGTATTTAATTACTTTCCATATGAAATTCCAAGTTTATTGAATGTTGTTAATGTCTGACCCATTATGGGTGCATAACTTTGTGTCAGGATCACTGTGGTCATGACTCTTTCCAGGCAAGAGAAGAAAAGTGTGTTCAGGATCGGTTCTGGGTCCCTGGCATCTAGGCCTCTTAGAGCCTGTTCTGGGTTCCCTGTCGGGAGAAGGTGCTAGCTCTTGGTTTCACCTGTACCATGAAATCTTCCTCTGAACTGAAAATCATCTTTTCCCTCTGGCTCTGAACTCTTATTACATGTTTATATGTTGCTCACATATATCATTGTATGTCTAATCATTATTTATTATTGATTTAAGCTAGTTAGGTGGCTCAGTGAATAGAGCACTTGCCCTGCAGTCAGAAAGAGCTGAGTTCAAATCCAGCCTTAAATACTTACTAGCTTTGTGACCCTGGGCAAGTCATTTAATCTCTGTTTGCCTCGGTCTCAACTGTAAAATAGGAACAGTACCTACATCGTAGGACAGCAGTTAGCAGAGTGCCTGGCACGTCGTAGATGTTATATAAATGCTTTTCCCCTTATCTTTCCCCTTATTTGTCATCCCTGCAGGGAATTTCACATAGTCTGTTTTGCTGAGGGATTTGGCATTTTTGCAGGCTGCTGGAAATCCTTTGGCTGGCTGCAGGAGCTGTAAGCAGCCTGGGGTATTCAGCTAGGTGGCACAGTGGATAGAACATTGGGCTTGGAATTAGGAAGACTTCTCTTCCTAAGTTCAAATCTGGCCTCAGACACTTACTTAGCTGTGTGACCCTGAGCAAGTCACGTCACCTGTTTGCCTCAGTTTCCTCATCTGTAAAATGAGCTGGAGAAGGAAATGGCAAACCACTCTAGTATCTCTGCCAAGAAAACCCCAAATAGGGTCACGAGGAGTTGGACACAGTTGAAATGACTGGGTAACAGTAACAGCTACAGGACTATTCTTAATTCAAACTAAGGAACTCACTGTTTACAGATTCAAAGAATTTCAGAATTAGAAGATTCCTCATGGGCTGCTTCATCCAACTCCCTCACTTTGCAGATGAGGAAATGGACTTGCTGAAGGTCACTCAGCTAATAATTAGTAGAATCTGGAGGTTCTAACCCAGGTCCTCTGACATCAAATCCAGTACCCTTTCCATGACACCACATTATGCTTTATACATATGTGGGGCCCAATATGCGTACTGAAATGAATTGAGTTGACATTTATCCTCATTTGAAATTAAAATAAATAAAAGATTTTTAAACATGTAAATATATAAAATATGTAAATAAAATAAATACATAGAAAAGGTAAGAAGTGGTCAAATCACTGCTCTAGAAGTTATTTAATAACATGTGTTGTGTAATACTATGTATCTATTATATTATAGTTTTATGGTGTAGGATTGAGCAACATTACTATGTTTGCATGTATTTTTGTACCCATAACTATTTTAATATTTAAAATTGCCATTCAAAATATTTATTTAGCAATCCATCTGTATTTACATAAGCAAAATAATTCTGTAATAATGCTCTTGGTTAAATAATGAAGATAATGGGTACCTTCAAACCACTCAAATGAGAGAAATCCAGCCTAGAAATCCCTGAGAAACTAGCCTAGGAAATTCAGAGGGCTGCTCTGAAAAGCTCCTTGTGGTTTTAAAATCACTTTAAAAAACTTTATATATATTAATTAAGGTCACTGAGAAAAAGTAGGTCAGTCAGAACCTAGGTGAATGAAATCTTTGTCATCAGGGATGCAGGTTAGGTGCACTTAACAATACAATGCATTAGATATAACTCCATTTCCAGAGACATTCTAAAGATTTTTATTTATACCTGGTTTTGAAATGAAGTGAGGTGGTACGGTACAGTGGATAGAGAGCCAGCCCTGGAGTCAGGAGGATCCGAGTTCAAATTTGATCTCAGACACTTTACTAGCTGTGTGACCCCTGGGTCAAGTCACCTAACCCTGATTGCCTCAAAAAAGAAAAAGGAATTAAGGGAGGGGACTATCTTTCAGCCAATATTCAGTCTATGGCATATTGTTATGCTAACTAAGATTTACATTTTTATCACTGTCCACTTACCTGTAAATGACTTGGGCTAGACACTCAGCCTTCTTTGGGCCTCAGTTTGCTCAAATAAAATGAGTGGGTTGGATTGGATTTCTGAGGTCTCTTCCAATGCTAAGTCTGTGGTCTTGTGATCTGGGCTGTGTGAACCTGGGCAAGTCACGTCACCTGTTTGCCTCAGTTTCCTCATCTGTAAAATGAGCTGGAGGAGGAAATGGCAAACCACTCTAGTATCTCTGCCAAGAATACTTTCAATTTACCCCACTTTTTTTAGGACCCTATCTAGGCTCCAATATTTCCCTAAACTAACGTTGTTTTTGAAGTACTTGTTGTTTTACTACAGTTTTCTGAAGGTTTATGCTTTTTTATGGCTGTCCAAATCTGAGGGAATGATTTTATTTCCTTTCCAGAACCAAGCTGGGTGGTGCAGAGGATGGAGTGCTGGGCCTGGAGTCAGGAAGACCAGAGTCAAATGTATCCTCAGACACTTACTAGCTGTGTGACTGTGGGCAAGTCACTTAAGCTTGTCTGCCTCAGTTTTCTCATCTGTAAAATGAGCTGGAGAAGGAAATGGCAAAGCGCTCCAGTATCTTTACCAAGAAAATTCAAAATGAGGTCATGAAGAGTCAGACATGACTGAAAAAAAGACAATAGCAACAGCAAAATGTTTTCTCTCCAGCTAGATTGATTGATATATGAAAAAAAAGACCAGGATTTGGAATCGTAAAACCTAGGTTCAGATCCTAGCTTTGCCAGTTTTTAGATGGTTGATCTACCGCAAATTGCTTGCCCTCTTTAGATACGAGTTTCCTTGTGAGTGAATGAGGGGCTTGGTTTAGGTGACCTCCGTGTCCTATTTCAGTTGGTAATCTTTGATTCCATGATTGCAAACTCCTTAAGGGCACCCACTGTATTTGATGCTTTTCCTTGTCTTCTCCACAATGTTAGGCAGGGGGTAGACTTTCAGGAATTACCAATTTACTGACAATTCAAGAATAATTTTCTTGAATATCTTTCAGCTCAATTAACATAAGAATGCAGTAGCAGTCCCAGTATGATAATAGCTTCCTGGAAGTAGGATATATTATACCTCCCTAAAGAGTCTCACTGTTAAAAAGGACTGAGAGAGCCCAGCAGCATCATGAAGCAGTTTTAAGGGAAGGGAACAAGCATTTATTAAGCACCTACTATGTGCCAGGGACTGTGCTACACACTTTACAAATATCTCATTTTTACATTTCAAGTGTTCCCAGGTGCATGGCTCTGTGTTAGACACTAGGAAAAAAAAAAGTTGCTCTTTCCCTCTGAGAGCTTAATGCCAAAAAAAGACAAAATGCTCAGCTTTCAATTAAAAAAAAAGTTGTCTTCTAAAAATTACAGTTTTCCCTATATGGTGTTTTTCGTTTTCATGTGATTTTTTTTTAGTCTTCTAAAAATGATTGAGTAGTCCTGTCAGATGTAGGACTGTGCAGGTGTTTGGCAGGCACTTTAGACAGTGTTCCACTAATTCCTATTATTCCTTACCTGCAACAGCCCTCACAATGGTATGGTTGTCCCAAATTCTCTCTTAAATGGAATGGTCTAATCATAACAAATTGTGTTGCCAAATTTATAGAGGTTTATGATGTGGGTAAATTAATCCTTTTCATTTGTGATCTGTTGAAAATTGGGTCTTGCTGTCTGCACAGATGACAGGCTACTGTATTTTTCTTTACGTATTCCTTTCCCTGTGGTTTGTTAGATTTGTGACCTGCTCTTTTATTGGGGTAAGAATTCAATATAGGTTTGGTTTTTTTTTTCTTTTTTTAATTACAGGATACATGGTTACCTGAATGTTTCCCTTTCAAACAACCTGGTTAAAATGATGAAATCAAATTGATGATATTCATCCACTTTCGGATCATGTACAAAAGGGGAATATAAATATGCCATATTTATAAGTGGAGTGGATAGTGTGTGATGTTTAAGTGCATTTATTAAATTGGGCAGGGTTGTCAGATTGCTTTACTGGGCTATGAAATGATTCTTCACTGGAAAGCCCCATCCCTTGACCTGTTTCAAACTGAATTATAGCCCAATAGGAAAGAAGGAAGGAATAAAGACGGAGAGGAAGCATCCATTAAATACCTACTATGTGTCAGGCACTGTGCTAAACACTATACAAACATCTCGTTTTGTCCTCACGGCAACCTTGTGAGGTAGGTGCTATTCTTGTCATCCATGTTTTACAGTTGGGGAAACTGAGACAGAGTTTAAGTGATTTGCCTTAGATAGTTTCTGAGTTTGGATTTGAACTCGTCTTCCAGACTCTATGCCCAGGGCACCTAAATTAGGTGCTCGAACATCTTAGATGTGAGGCACCACCATTCCTTGTTAGGAAAATTGATTTTTTAAAACCATAAGGGACTTTTCTAGTTTTACTCTCTGTCTTTAAAAGTGCTCGGGATTATTATCTTTAGAAGGAGGTTGAATCTTGTCCTATTTCTTCTTTTGGCAGATTTATTTTTGTTTTCCCACCTCCAAGCAGGTGCTAACAGCTCCATAAAAACTTCCTCCACTACTGTCCTCTTCCTCTTCCACCTTTCTCTTCACTCCTTTTCCTTTCTCTTATTTCTCACCTTTGAATAGATGTAAACACATCTGAAATATCTATTTCAGATTTATTCTCACCTTTCTTTCACTCCCTTGTTTGTTTTTGTTAAGTCTCTTTCCAGGGTCCCCTTAACATCTCCTCCTTCTCTTCTTAACAGAGTGATAGGAAGAGAAGGCTTGATCAGGTTTGAGGGACATGGACCCCTCACCTCAAGCCCTAATTATGACCATAAAGCTCCTTCCAAATTCACATTTGAAAGTGGGTTTAAAAATTTTTTTTAACATAAACCTCCTTTTATAAAATACAAATAACTCTCCTCCCTTTCTCCATCTCCTTCCCTCCCCCAAGCAGCCCACCATAATATACATCTAAAGATGAAAGAGAATTAAGTTTTCTCAACTCCTAGAATTTTTTTAGGCCACATCAGTTTAAATAATGTATTCTGTCATTTTTAGCAGAATACATAGAGCTCTCTCTGTGTGTTGTTTTAATGATTAAAGTAAAACCCTATATTTCGAAATCTCTTTGATATGTGAGATGGCGAATTAACCCCAAACTTCAAATCCATTGCTTAATGAGTAAAATCTTTGCAGTAGAGTTTATGGTGGGAGGGCCACAGATCTGGAATCAAAACAGACAGTTCTGTAGTCAAATCCTGAATTTAGGCCTCACTTACTATGTGACCACTGGGTGAGCCTTTTAGACATCTATAAAATTTCTTGGCGCTTGTGACGGTCAAGTGAGACAATGTAGGTAAAAACGTTTGGTAAACCATAAAGCTCTCTAGCAAAGCCATTTAAAAGTTTTGTTTTGAATTCAAAACTGATTTTAGGATTGTGTGTTATTACTTTGGATCTATTTTTGCATGCAGTTCTATTTTAATATTTCAAATTCCCATTCAAAAAAATATTTCTTTAGCACCTACCTGTATTTAGCATTGCATGAGAGTGCTACAAGCCAAGCTTAACAGATGTGGCTTCTCTGAAGGAAGAGTTTACACTCTAAGGCAGGTGATGTTTTAGAAAAACATAAATAATATATGCAGATGCAGGCAAAGTTCAGAAAACATGAATAGATATGAAAATTGTTGTTGTTTGGCCTTCATTCTCAAGGAGGACCAATGATATCAGGGAGGTGATGCCATGACATTCAAGTGAATTGGATTTAAGTGAGGGAGGAGTATGCAAAGTTCCCAGCCTCACTTTCTCCTCCAGGGCCATCTGGGCCCAGTGGCAAGAAATAGATCAGGACAACTGGAGATGGCCCCTCGTGTGAAAATTAAATAAAGTACGTACTGTGTCAAGTTCAAGTGGTGGTATCATTAATTTTAATGTCATGGGTCATAATGATGGGGCAGTTGCTGTGGCTAGGGCACCAGGCCTGGAGTCAGGAAGACATGAGTTCAAATCCATTTTCAGTAACTGTATAATTCAGGGCAAGTCACTTAAGCCTGTTTGCCTCAGTTTCCTCATCTGTAAAATGAGCTGGAGATGGAAATGGCAAACCACTCCAGTATCTTTGCCAAGAAAATCCAAAATGGGGTCACAAAGGGTGGACACAACTAAAAAGACGGAACAGTGATTTAAGCTTAACTTGCCTAAGGAGAAAAGTTAAAAAAAAAAATCCTTGGAGTGGCATTCAATACCCTCTATAAAGCCTGGTGTTGCCCAGCCTGTCCAGTCTTCCCATTCCCCTTCAAACCTGGTGCTGCACCCCAGCTGGTCCAGCCAGACTGGACTCTTCACACTTTTCTGCTACCAAGTCTTTGTTTTTTGGTGTCATTTTTGCCTGGAATGCCTGGCCTTCTCTCTATTTGCCTTTGGGATGCCTAGGCTCCTTTGAAACTACTCCTCCACGATCCTTCAGCTCTTAAAGATCTTCGCTCTTCAGTACTTCACTATCTTGTGTGCCTTTTTAATGAACCCACCTTTTAGTATCACATTCCCTCCCTTATTATTTCCTGGCTGGCTAATCAGGGGCTAATCTCTTTCGATCTCCTCAAGCCTAGCTTAATATGCACCCCAGGCATGAACCACTAGATCAGCTTGAATCAGGCAGGCTTGGCCCAGACCAAGGCCTATAATTAGGGTAGAACACCTTAGGGCTGGAATTTGTGCTGTAGATGTGTTGTGAATAGAAAAGAGCAATGGGTCAGGCCCAGAGCAAGGCTGGGAGACATCCTGAGTGATGTAAGGATTCTTGGAAAAGAGGCTGCATCACAGAAACATGGAATCATAGAGGGCCTAGCAAATTGTGCTCGTTAAGCTCCTTCCAGATTCACATTGGAAAGTTTTTTTGTTTTTAACATAAATCTCCTTATAGAAAATACAAATAACTCTCCTCCCTCTCACTTTACCCCTCCCCCAAGCAGTCTACCATAATACAAACCTAAAGATGAAAGAGAATTAAGTTTTAAAGAATTTAAATTTTTAACATTAAAAGACATGGTATCACAGGGCTTAGAACAGGTAGGGACCTTATTGATTATCCAGGCTAGCAGTTCTCGCTTTGTGGTATGGGAATTCCTGAGGGTCCCCAATACCCTTCTGGGTAATCTGTGAGGTAAAAACACTTTTCACAGTAATATTAGGATGGTATAATTTCTAACATGCTAAATAAACACTAATAGATATAAGCCACGTAAACCAAAGCTCTTTGGGGGAGGAAGGGGATTCTCAGTAATTTTTAAAAGTGTAAAGAGGTCCTGAGACCAGAAAATTTTAAAACTGCTAACCTAGTCATTCTCTTCCTTCTACTTCTGTCAGCCCCTCTCTTCTCCCACCTCCATTTTGCAGGAAATATACACTAAAGAAATAAAAACTTTGAGTATTATCACACAGATAGTAAATAGGAAAAGAGGATTAGAATCCAGTGTTCTCCAACATCCAGCATTCTTTACATAGCATTGTATAGCTTCCACAGTGTGCTTACAATCCACTGGGCAAAATCCTAGGTCAAGGGTGGGGAACCTGGGGCGTTGAGGCCACATGTGGCCCTCTAGGTCCTCAAGTGGGGGGAGGGGAGTGGGGCCACACTTGAGGACCTAGAGGGCCACATGTGGCTTTGAAGCTGTAGTTCATAGTTAGCTAATTAGCTATAGTGTTAAGGAGTCCCCTTAACTTGCCTTTTTGAGTTGCCGTATTTTCCAGGTATGCGGAAGGCCCAGAACATGTCAAGGGTGAACCCCTCCAACCCACAGCTGATATAATTTGTTGTTTGTACCTTAAGCTAGACTCCCTGTGAATCTTTGGGAATCAAGACAGGCACCAGTTAGTCCATACTGAGAAACTGCTTGTTCAGGCTGGGACCCTTGTAGATAAGTGGATCATTCTATTTTAACAATAGAATATTTATTAAGCTGTTACTATATGCCAGGATACAAGCAAGATAGTCCCTGCCTTCAAAGAGATTACATTCTAATGAGAAGAAGACAGACCATAAAGGGGAGCTGACTGGGTAGAGAGGATTACCTGTAAGGTGGACAAGCCTCCTGTCCCTGAGTGGGAGAGGTTTGGAAAATGAGCCATCTGGGAAAAAAGTGAGTGTAACTGGAACCCAGGAGTGTGCTAGTGGAAGCTTAACAGCTGGCTTTCTGAAAAGGGCAAGACACACTTTAAAGTTTAATCATTATTAACATTTCCTCTGTCACTTTCATAAGTCTAGACAATCAACAAAACAATAAATCAAGCCTGGTTTGTAGTGTTCTCTGATTCCAGAGATGTAAATGCTCACACTGAAGACTTAACAATTGGCTTGCTGGTACCAGCTGGCTCCAGCAGACCTCTGCTGAGATCCTTCCTGAAATGGTAAAGGATACTTTAGGAGTATTTATGGGAAAAAAAATATAATAATTACACAGAATGGGAGGGGGGATGGGGAAGAGCTTAAATCTGCAACCATGGAGGGAACTATGCATTTGGCTGGCAGATGGATCTACTTTGAATAGAAGCCTATGCATGTGGCTCATATCTCGAGCAAGAATTAACAACCTTTCCTAAGTGGGGTGCAAACTTATTGATGGCTATTCTTCTGGGCTTGCTGGAATGGGGATGAGTAGAGTTGGAAGTGGCCTATAGTGATGCAGAGACCATGGATACAGGGAACTCCCCAGCTCAAAAATGTTACCTTGCACATTCTGCCATTTAGAAGTTAATTTTCTGCAATGACTTCCTCTTTAAAATGCAAATAATTCCCAAGAGCTTTGAATCTAATACCTTAGTGTGAATTACTTTAACGAGATAATCAGATTTGCTTTTTCCCAAAGATTGGCTGAGATCTGTCACACTCTAATTTTTTGAGGTGGGGGAAGGGATAGTTCTGGAACAGCAGGAGTGAGCAGGGTACAAAAATGTAACTAGGATTAGGTGACTATAGCTGTAGTCCCGGGCAGTGAAATTAGAGTGTGTGGTTGGCAACTGCAGTCTTTCAACAAGGTAGAAACAGCAGAACTAACAATTAATGTGAATAATTAATTAAACTGGGAAGCTATCAGATGTTGAGCTGGGTGAGTTCCTTCCCTAATCCTCTCTGTTGTGTTCCTATATGTCCCCAAATCTCCCTCCATGGGATGGTGTCCCCCATCCTCTCCTCTTCTCCTCCTACAATTGAAGGCCACTTGCCCCACACAAGTTTTTTTGGCACTTGCCCTGCAAGAAAATATTTCTAGTTAATGGCTTCTCTGGAGTGCTACAGTACTGAATTTTAAATATCCTGAGACATTAGAAACCTGGAGGTGAGGCTGCCTATTTTCCAATTTTTCTTAGGGCCATGGTGGTGGCCACTACTCACGCCTAGTCTTTGAAGACTCTCTTCTGAATTTCCTCCAGCTTCCCAAGAGATCCCTTGTCTATTCGAAGCCCAGTTGCTAAGCTGACTAGCTTCACTTCAGTGTAATTAAATATCCAATTACTTGCCAAATCTCATGGTGTCTGCCTCTACAGTATGTCTCCCCCTCCATGCCAGCTTGTCTCTGCTCAAAAGGCCGTTATATAGTTTAAGTCCTTAAATTTAACTTCTTGCCTAGACTATTTTAATAGCCTTTAGTCTCCTTGACTCAAGTCTTTTCCCTTTCCAATCCATCTTCCCATGTCTGAAATGTATCCCCATCTCACTGCCTCTCCTCTGCTCAAGCAACACTTGTCTACACAAAGATTTTCCTGATCTCTCCAACTGTTGGTGCCTTTCCTCCTCCCCCAAATTTACTTTATGTTTATTTCATATGTATTTATGTACATATTATCTCCCTCAGTTGAAAATAACCTTGCTGAGGGAAGGGACCATTTCATTTTTGCCTTCTGTGTCTTCAGTGCCTATCACAGTGCCTGGCAAATTGTGTTCACTTAATAAATGATTGTGGATTGATTGATTGGTTAACTCACAGCAGCCACAGGGTCACCTGTCTCTGATTATACCTTCATTTGGTTTTCTTAGTTGTCATCATCTACCCCTATTAATCATTTTTCTTTCTTTTTTTTACTTGCTATGATTTATGGCAGCTATCATCCCATTCAAAATCATCACAGTCCTTTCATTCATTCTAAACAATTTGTCTTTCTTCCATCCTAAATTGTACATTGGCATATATACAATCTTGGCCAAACTAACAAGACTTTTGGTTTCTGAATCTGATTTTGCTGTTTAGTCTCTCCCCTGCCCCCCACCTTGCAAATTTATGCGGCACAATAGTCCGTCATTTCTAAGTATTAATTAATTGTTATGGTGGAATAAAGACAACTGAGTAATTATATCCAGACAAGAATTTATTTAGCTGTACATGCAGGTACAGAAACAAACCAGGACCAAAGCTCTTGGTAGCCAAGGACCTAGAACCTTGGTTCCTTCACAGTTAATATAAACTTTTCAGGGACTAAAGAACAGGAAAAACAGGATTATAGGTATTGAGGTACCTGGTTTCTTATTTGTGGAGGGGATCAGGATACAACGAGGTGAGAGGGAAAGGGGTAGTTTTGTGACATTCCTCAAATCAGGTGACCATTATGAGGGGGAATAAATAAATCTTGTGATTTATCCAAAATCAAGTGACTTACAAGCAGCTGAAATTTGGCTTCACAAAATGGTGAAATTTTCCCAATATATCCCTCTTCCATTCAGAAAGCCATCTCTTGTAACAAAGAATAAAACATTTCTAAAAACTCTTATTTACTAAGACTAGCCAATATATCAATTAGGTCTGATAGTATATGCTTCCCTCTTCCCACTTACGCAAATGTAGAAGGGAGGATCATATAGTCTCTTAACTCTTCTTTGAGGCCAAGCTTTGCGGTGAAAACTCAGTGTTGTTTTGATTTGCATTTCTCTTATGATTAGAAGTTTGGAGCAATCTTTCATATGATTTTTAGTAACTCAGTTTCCTTTTGAGAACTGGTCGTATCCTTGGACCACATATCCTTAGAGGAATGACATTTGATCTTATATATTTCCATTAGCTGCCTATATACATCTTGGATATCAGATTATTATCAAAGAAAATTGGTATGTTTTCCTCCCAATTCCGTTCTTACTCTTGTTGTATTGATTTTGTTTGTGCCAAAGCCTTTCAATTTGGTGTAATCAAAATTCTCTATTTTACCTTTTTTATTGCTATCTTCTCTTTTTCATTTAAGAATTCTCTTCCTGGCCATTGGTTTAAAAGATAGCTGATTATTCAGTCTTCTAAATTTTCAGGCTGCATTTTTATTTTGTTCTTATTGCATGAGGTGTAAGATGTTTTAAAATCTAATTTCTGCCAAATCTCTTTCCAGTTTTCCCAGCAGTTCTTATCAGATAGGAAGCTCTTCCGCATGCACTTTGTATTGTTAGGTTTGCTAAGACACTGGGTTATTGAGTTGTTTTTGATCCATCCATATCTAGTCTGTTCCACTAATTTGCTTTTTTGGATTTTTTTATTCACTGCCAAGTAATTTTGATGATTACCATTTTATTATAATTTTAAGTCTAGAATTGATATTAACCTTCATTTCTACTTTTTTCATTATTTTATTTTAGATTATAGAACTTTTATTCCTTCAAGTGAATTTTCCTGTTATTTTGTATAACTCTATAAAGTATCCCACTGTGGGCATTTTTATGGTCCAGTTAGCATGGCTTGTGGTCAAACTTCCTGTTGAAGTAATCCCATAATTTTACCACAATCTTAGAAATTGTTAACATTTTTCTCCATCTACATTCCTTATGTGATAGAGTAATCCTTTCAATTACAACTTTTGGGATATGTTCACTGTTTTGTCATTCATATTGATATTACAAAGGATGGTTATTAACTCTGCCTTGAACAATTTTAGAACACCAAATGAGAAGTGAGATTGAGATCCTAAATACCATTTCCTTGTGATAAGTTTTTTCACATAATATTATTATCATTATTATGTATTTGCAAATTTCTCCTTTGATTGAGGTGATCTGGGACATTTAAGTCTATCCCAGTAAATTTTAAGATGTAGCAAGTCTGGTGAGCAGGGGACAGTTTTGTTGATGTGTCATCTGCATCTACACTAAGCTAAGTGTGGAGAAGGTCATCCTCATCTGGGCTACATGACAATACATTTAGTGACCATAGCAACTCTGGACAGTTATCTGTTAAGATGTAAAGAATTGTATTCTTCATTTAGTCAGGTAAGGTAAAGTTTTGAGGAGGAGGTAGCATTTGAATTGAGTTGTGAAGGACAGAGGAACTTGAGAGAAAAAAAAATGTCTGTTATGATAGTCAAGTTTATACAGTTGTAGTTTTTCAAAAGCAACAGAGGACAGAGATATTGGTGGCCATGAAGTCTGTAGTATTTTTCTCATCAATATGGGAGCTTGCAGGTCAATTAACTATCACTGAGGCTAAACCTCTCATTTTACAGAAGAGGAAACAGAATCCAACGAATTAATTAGTAAGTGTTAAGCACCTATAATGAACCAGGTTGAGAATACAAATACAAAAAAATTCAGCCAATCAGCATGCATTTATTAAGGCCCTACTATGTGCCAGGCACTGGGGATACAAACAGAAAATGGAATCAGGCTTTTCCATTCCACATTCCCATTGGGGAGAGAGAGCACATATCTAGGCATCTACAAAACAGATTCATGGTAACCATGGTGGGGAAGGTGATAGCAAGTTGGAGAATCCAGAAACAAATATGTCATGCAGAAGATGGTGTTTGAGGCAAGTGTTGAAGGAAAGTGGAGATTTCAGGAAGTAGAAGTGAGGATAGAAATGCATTCTGGTAATATGGAGACAGCCAGTTCAAAAGTAGGGAGATGGAGTGACCTCTGCGAGGAAGAGTAAGAAGGTCCCTTTGGCTGGCCCAGTTAGCTGAAAATAGGGGGATTTATGATAATCATTTCATTTATGATAATCATCCTGTGTCTTCCTTTGAATAAAGCACTGAATTGTATCCTGAGGACTATATCTATGAATTAGATAGAAAGTGGACAGCTCTTATCCTTGACTTCTATCGTGGTATTTGTCTGCTTCCTTTGTTGCCAGCTGCCCATCCCTCTCTATAACTGAGTGAAAAGATTTCCTCAAGCCGCTCCCCAGAATGCATTTGCCTTCTCCTGAACACAATTTCTTTTTTATCTCTCTAGTTCACTTGATTCAAAGTGACTTAATGGTACTTTTAAGACCTGCCAGTTTGCCTTGAAAAGAAGTAGCGCCTATCTTATTTAGTTCTTAGTTGTGCTTTCTGACTAGAAAGGTTCACTTGGCATAGGAGTGGGTTGTGAGAGCTTCTATGCACTCTGTATATAGACTGGCATATCTGTCATTGATAAGAGAGAGAAGACTATTTTTCCCAGGATTCTTTCTACAATAAGTCACATCCTCAAATCAACTAATTGGGTTTATTTTGTTCCTTTTATCAATGACTTACTAAGTAGAATCAACAATTAATTTTAATTACAATATAGAGGATAAATTAGGATAGGCACTTTAAAAATTATGGCCCCATGGTGCTTTATTTACCCCTTCCTTCTGTCAGTTTGCAAGTGAATATTATTGTCTTGGGAAAGGAGCAGCCATTCCCCACAAATGTTATTTTCTTTCCCAGCTCCTCATTCCTATACTCATTTGGGTGATTACAACAATTACAAGAGTATATGCTCTTTCAATGAGCATGTGACACAGTGGGCCCCAAAAGACCACTCTGCCACCTTTTCCAGATGTAACTGCTTTGATCATCCATGTTCCAGTTAACCTTTCCTCAGAAAGTTTGTAGTTGTTTCTTGTGGCATTCGATATCTTCCAGCATCTTTTGATTCTAGAAGGGCTCCTCTGACCATCCCTGGGAGCTGTTTATTTGCCGTGGCAGAGTTCCTTTATTGTTTTTTAGTGCTACATTTCACACACTAGTTCCTGGCTGATTATAACAAAACAGCCCTGTCCTTTGTGGGTTTCTGTATTAGTCCTTCTGCTTGGTTTGTTCAGAAATAAACTCTTTATTGGAGTTTTCAATAGTAAACATTAGTACAAGTGGCAGGCCTCATAAATCAAAGACACCAGGCATGAAAACACGATAACTGAAGGGGAGGGAAATAATCGAGGGTCCATATAAGGGATGGAGGGATGAAAAAAAGATACTGAGGGGTAATGAGACACTTTGGCTTCATTATGATATATTGACAGAAAATGACAGATCCTTGAAGGAGCCTCTATGTTTGATGGAGGAATTCGAGGGGTTGGGCCAGGACACAAAGAGGCACAAGATGAAGAAAGGGATGAGAAGAGAGTTAGCTTTATAATGACAGGTACCATTGATAATCCTGAAGCTTTGAGAGTGTAGCTAATTATTTGCCTTTTGAGAATCTGTGATCTGCTGCTATGAATACTAATGCTTTATGTCTACCATGCAACTTGGATCAGGCTACCTGTGTAGAGAGAGGCCGGTAAGGGGAACATGGGCCACTAGGCGATGACTTCTTTGGCCATGGCGACCCAACCCATGCAAGCTGGTGTCTTCCATTTGCAAAGAGCTCTTTCATGCCTATTAATTCATCTTATTTTGATGATATGTCTCTGAGATTAATAGAGAAAAGTGTTGTATTTTTCCTGTCATGTTAAATATTCAGAATGACTCAAAAGTCTCAGGACAGTTTTAAGCTTAAAATCACAAAATTAATCGGTGATTTCCAGTAAATTAATTAGTAATTTTAATTAGTGATTTAATTAGTGATTTATATATATGTATATATATATATACACATATATATATGAACATGTGTATGTGTTGTATGTATTTGTTGTTCAGTAGTTTTCCTAACCATGTCCTCTTTTGTTCCTTCATGACCCCTTTTGGGTTGTCTTGACACAGATACCAGAGTGGTTTGCCATTTGCTTCTCCAGCTCATTTTACAGATGAGGAAATTGAGGCAAACAGGGTTAAAGAGACATGCCCATGGTCACACAGTAGAAGTGTCTGAGGTTGGATTTGAACTTGGGTCTTCCTAACTCCAGGCCTGGTACTCTGTGCATCGTGCCACCTAGTTTACCCTGTTGTACGTATGTGCATGTGTTGTGTGTATATACATGTACGCTCATGTGTGTACGTACACACATATAAAAATATGTTCAAATTTAAATTATTTTGTTCTATGGTGTGTGGGGTATTTTAATAAGTAAGAAGGGGAAAGGGAATAGCAGGTTAGAGAATTGGTCACAGAGTCAGGAAAACCTGGGTTCAAATCCCTCCTCTCCTACATACTGTCATTGTGATCCTGGCAAGTCATTTAAAAAGCTCCTGGTGTGTTAATAACTGTCTTCTTGTGTGAGTATCCCTAATACTTAGCAGATTACTTGGCACATACAAAGTAAGTTTGGTTTTTTGTTGTTGTTGTTTTATTTTTTGGAGGTGATTGGGGTTAAGTGACCTGCCCAGAGTCATACAGCTAGTGTGTCTGAGGCTGAATTTGAACTCAGGTCCTCCTGACTCCAGGGCCAGACCAGGGCCCGAATAAGTTTTTAGTGCAGCTAGATCACCATTAGTGTGAATACTGAATCCCCATGTTTGCATGCAATCAAAATCACATTATCTGAAATTATGATTATGTAAAATGTGGTATTTGATTCCAGCCCAATAAAAATATGCATTACAAATTTGAATATTGCCACCATTTCATGGCTTAATTTTTTTGCACTAATCTAGACCGAGTTGTAAATGCTTTTTCATTCATTCAGAGGAGAGGAGCATCATATATTAGATATTGGTTATATTTTTTAACAAAGGGAAAGAGCATGGAAGTAAACCCAAGACAGAGCAGATCTCCAAAGAGATATTTGAGTATGAAGAATGGGGCAAAAAGTGTATAAATAGTACTAGTGAGGATGTGTGTGGTGGGGGCAGAGGGGGGGAGTAGGGAAAGCAGCTTTTCTGAGGTGAGAGTGTGAGTAAAAGAAATGATAAGGTAGCATCCTGGGATCACTGAAGGTGACTAAGAGGATAATATAGACAGGGAGTAAGAAGAAGAGGCAATCAATCATGCTGACTTGCAGTCTAAGCAAAAAGGCATCTTACTCAGCTGCGGGCAATGACTTCATAATAAAATCCCCATACAGGAGGGCAGAAAGTAGCCCTTTGTGCACTTGGGGCTTTCGATCTCTCCCTAGGTTGCATATATGATCACGGTCAACCTTTCAAACATTTTTCTTCCTTTGCACTCCACTGGCGCTGGAATGGAAGGGTACCTGCTGAAGATGGAAGCTGGTGTGCACGGCCCTGTGAGAATCACGATGTCAGTGTTTTAATGGATTTTTAAAAACAGACTCAAGCACGCGTGTACGCATTCACATATACACTCACCCCCACCCCAACAAAAACCCACCTTGCAGGAAGACTGTCAGAGCACTGATGTGAATTGGATTTGAAGCCTTGTGTCCTAGAAAACACCACTGTAATTCTTGGATGATTCTACCCCTAAAAAAAGTGCCCAGTAATTTGCCTTGAGTAAACATTTCCATGGTACTTCTTTGGGTGTCCCTGCCTCCTCTTTACTGTATTTCTCTTACAAAATTGATCGGTGGTTTCCAGTAAATTAATTAGTAATTAGTAAATTCTAGTAAATTTTTAGTAAAAAAATTAATTTCTACTAAATTTCTAGTTAAAAAATTCTAGTAATTTCTAGTAAAAAAATTATTGGGAATTCAAATAATTAGCATGCTGATTGCCCTCTGACTCATTTTTTCTGAGTCTCATTGCATGACTTCTCTTGGTGCCCCCCCTTTCTGTACTGCATCACTTTCAGGATGTGATTGCTACTAATAAAGACAATATATGCACTATGTAGTTGCATTTGAATGCAGAAGCATGTTCCCTATGGAACTGATGCATGCCGAAATTGATAAGAAAAGGGCTCATGGAAAGATTTGTCTTAGTAAGGGCAGCTTTTGTATCTGGAAGTGTATTGCTTATGACTGATTACTCCTTCTATTTCTCCGGCTCTGCTCATTGTCCTGTCTTAGGCACCTCTGATGAGCTCTCCCCTGATGTCTTGCTTCCTCCTTCCTTGCCACTTTTGCTCACCCAGTTTTTTTTTCCTTCTTTTCATATCACCTCTATTCCATTTTTCTTGCTTCTGCCAGTGTAACTCTCTATCTCCCTACCAAGTTTGAAAAGATTTCTTTCTTTTATCATAAAAGGAATTTTCAAAATCACTGTATCCAATATGGAAGATGTGGAAGATGGAGAAATTTATATCCTGGATTGCTGTCTTATCCCTTCTGTGTTTCCTTTATTATTTCTATCCATAGCTACTGAGACTTTTATTTAGTATTATTATTATTAAATCCTCATCTCTTTTTATTGCTTTTGTTGTAAATCTTTTTAGCACCAAAATACTTGTTTTTGTTTTCCTCCTGGTCTATCCTTTGAGTATCCCAGACATTAGTTTGTTTTTTCTGTATACATTGGAGTGCAAATATAGCCGTGCAAAATAGCATTGGTCTTCCACTACAAGCTATTTTAAAAATTGGCACAGTTAAGTATTATCAGTTAAGATTTGACCAAAGTTGTTTAGTGGTAAAAAAAAGAAATGGTGGCTAGGTGGCAAAGTGGATAGAGCACTGGGCCCTAGAGTTAGGAAGTCCTAAGTTCAAATTTGGCTTCAGACACTTACTAGGTGTTTGACCCTGGGCCATTCACTTAAGCCTGTTTGCCTCAGTTTCCTCATCTGTAAGATGAGCTGGAGCAGGAAATGGCAAACTACTTCAGTATCTTTGCCAAGAAAGTCCCAAAAAGGGTTTTGAAGAGTTGGACATAACTGAAACGACTGAACAATGATAAACGAATGTTTACCATCAGCTGTCATATAGAGAGAAGGACAGAGGTGAATGTTAGAAGGGCTGAGGGAAATGATTTCATATTTTTCAAAGAGGGAGGCAATGCTGTGTAGTGAATTAAATGCTAATCTTGGAGTCTGGAAGTCTTCAGTCCAAATTCTTTTTTGCATATGCACTGCCTGTGTGACCCTGGGCAATTCATTTAACCTCAACTTGAAGATTCTGTTTTTTTTTAGTTCAATTTTAGTTTTCAACATTCATTTCCACAAGATTTTGAGTTTCAATTTTTTCCCCATCTCTCTCCTCCCCCCACCCCAAGATAGCATGCATTCTGATTACCCCTTCCCTCAGTCTGCCCTTGTTTCTATCACCACCTCCCCCATCCCCTTCCCCTCTACTTTCTTGTAGGGCAAGATAAATTTCTATACCCCATTGCCTGTATTTCTTATTTCCCAGTTGCAAGTAAAAACAATTCTGAAGACTCTGTCGAAGAGAAGGTGTGAACCTGCTTTGGAGGGAGGAGTCCCTCACTGGGAGTTCCCTGTCCCAGTGATAACAGGGGACAGGTCCTCATCTCTCATCCTAAGCCTAACTCCGTTTTAAAGTCATCAGCAAGGCTTTATTACCACCAATTCAGTTCATTCCCTGCACAACAACTAAAGTGATATTCCTTAGCACAGATCTGACCATGTTGCTCCAGTACTCAAGGATCACAGAATTTGGAAGGGACTTCAGTGGCCATTTATTCAAGACTCACACAAAAAAGAATGCCCCTCTATAACATCCCTAACAAGTAGTAGTCCTCTGTAAGAAGACCTCCCCCAAAAGAGGATCTCATCTATCTTTGCTAACTTTCCCAGGTTGGAACCGCAATGGATACTAGTGAACCGCATCCCACTTGAATGGCACAGAAGTTTTGTCTCTGTTTTTGACCCAGGCTGCATTCCTCATGGCCTCCCACTTCCAGAGGCTTACCATGTTGGTGTGAACCATCTCTGTTTTTGACCCGGTCTTCCTTCCTCATGGTCTCCCACTCCCAGAGACTCACTGTGTTGATGTGAATCACCTCTGTCTCTCTTTTTGCCCAGGCTGCCATCCTCATGACCTCCCACTTCCACAGGCTCACCATGTTGGTGTGAACTGTCTCTGTTCTTTTCCCAGAATGCCATCCTCATGGTCTCTCACTTCCAGAGGCTCACCATGTTGGTGTGAATACCTGATCATCTATAGACCTACTATAGCTCAGAACTTTTGAGTTCAAGAGTTCCTCCAGTCTCAGCTTCCTAGGTAGCAGATACTACTACATCCTTCTCATTCCACTTTTAGACAGTTCTCATTGTTAGGAAGTTTTTTCTTGATATCAAGCCTAAATTGGCCTTTTTTGTTACTTCGATCAATTATTCCTGCTTCTACCTTCTTGGGCCAAACAGACAAGCCTAATCTCTCTTCCAAATAACAACCCTTCAAATACCTGACAACAGTTATCATGTTCTACCCAGTATTCTCCAGACTAGAAATTCCTAATTCCATCAAATGATCCTCCTATGACCTGAACTCCAGGCTCTTTACTCTCCTCATTGTCCTCCTCTGACCATTTTTCAGCTTACCAATGTCCTTATTAAACCATGGTGCTTAGGTGGGTTTGACAAGGGCAGCGTGTAATAAGACTCTCCATCACCTCCCAGTTCCTAGTAGCTGGGCTCTTCTTAATGCAACCCAAGATCACATTACCTTTTTTTTTTTCTTTTCTGCCTTATCACACTGCTGAATCATATTGACCTTTAGTGCACTAAAATTAGATTTTTTTTCTTAACTGCTATCCAACCATGCTTCCTCCATTATATGCTTGCAAAGTTAATTTTTTTTGTACCAAAGTGCAACACTTTACCTTGATTCCTGTTGAATATCATCTTATTGGATTCAGCCCAGGTCTCTAAATCCAGAGGTGTCAAATGAGCTGTCAGAGTTCATGCGGCTTGCCACACTCCCAGTTGAAGCTTGAGCCAGATTAAAATGTTATTGGGAAATGCTTAACAAAATAACTAATAATACAACAAAACATAGATAACGTTAATATGTGGTTTTCTAAGTCAATATGTGTCCTGCAGGGATCCTTATGTACAGTCGACTCAATGGCCTTCATTTCTATTTGCGTTTGATGCTATAGCTCTAACCTGTTAAGATCCTTTTGGATGCTGACTCTACCATTTGTAAATTTGATGAGCTTTCCATCTATTGCTTTATCCAAGTTATTTATAAAAATGCTTTAACAGTGGGGGACCAAGCACAAATCCCTGAGAGGAAAGTAGGATATTCCACTGCATATCTCCGGCCATTGAACACTGAACAACCCTACCAGTTCTGCAACCACCTTATTCCATTTTCTTTCTTTCTTTTTTTTTTTTGCAAGGGAGAAGTCAGGGCAATTGGAGTTAAGTGACTTGCCCAACACAGCCAGTAAGTGTGTCAAGTGTCTGAGGCTGGATTTGAACTCAGGTCCTCCTGACTCTAGGGCCAGTGTTCTTACTCACTGTGCCACCTAGCTGCCCCACCTTATTCCATTTTCATCTGGTCCTCATCTCCACAAAATATTTGTGAAATATTTTTATTACAATATTTTATTGTAATATTTTATTACAAGCTTTGCTAAAACCTAGGTAAACTACACCCACAACATTCCTCTTTACAAAGCTTAAAAAAGGAAATTCTTGATGAAGCCACCATGTTAACTCTTTGTAACCATTGCTTCCTTTTCTAGCTATTCACCAACTATCTCTTTAATGATCTTTTCTAGAGTTTTCCCAGAAATTAAAGACAAGCACACTGTCTTATAGTTGGCAGATTCTGTTTTCTTCAATTTTCTGAAAATTGGGACGGCATTTGCCCTTCTCCAGTGCTGTGGTCTGCTTCCATTTTCCGTATTCTTTCAAATGTTATTGATAGATGACCCTGGAGGACCCTTAACATTTAAAATCTAGAATTCTATGATTCTCTTCTTCTGTAATTTAAAGACTCAAGTTTTCTTCATGTGACAAAAAAAAAAATATTTGAACTGGCCAAGCTATCAGCCTCTAGGTGTCTAAGATCTGTCTTGCCTCCTCCCACCCCACTGAGGGGATTTGCACCTATTCAGCTTGATCCCTCTGAACTTTCCCATTAAAGTACAGTGACAGAGCTGATTTTTATTTGTAATTCTTAATGGTCTTGAACCCTCCTTACCTCCGAAACCTCCCTTTTCCTACTGCCAAAGGATGGATGGAGTTCAACCAAGATGTTTCTTTCACAAGTTTGGAGTATTGAATTTCAGAGAACCAGAGGCAAAATAATCTGGAGGACATCATTGTGAGATTTTCTCCTACAATTTAGGGAGCCAAGTTTTCTTCCAGTTTCCCAGCAACAAAAGCAATGGCTTTGAGAAGGATTTGAAAGCCAATTTATCAGCCCCTAGGTATCTGCCCCAAGCATGTTTTTATTATTCTCTTGAAAATAAGGTTATAAAAATGTAATTGCTGACACAACCTTAATGATAGCAGTGCAAGCATGCTGCTGTAATTAAAAGAGGTTTTGTTTTTTTTTAATTGTAGTAGACCTGGGAGAGTCCAGCATCTACATTCTTCAGATCTAAGAACCAACACAGCACTCAACTTAGTTTTTTGCTGCTTTAACTGTGTGGTCTGTTCTCCCTTCCTTCCTTTTTTTCTTCCTTCTTCCTTTCTGCTTCCTTCTTTCCCTCCTTTCTTTCTTTATTTTTTCTTCCTCCTTTCTTCCCTCCCTCCCTACATCCCTCCCTCCCTCCTTCCTTCCTCCCTCCTTCCTTCCTTTCTTTCCTTCCCTTCCTCTATTCCTTCCCTCCCTCCCTTCCTTCCTTCCCTTCCTCTATTCCCTCCCTCCCTCCCTCCTTCCTTCCTTCCTTCCTTCCTTCCTTCCTTCCTTCCTTTAGCCTACGTAGAAGGCATCCTTCTCTTCTGGCAAGAGAAATAAGCATTCCTTTCCTTCTTTCTTGTGTTTCCAAATGCTATCATTGGCTAATAGATTTAGAGCCAGAATGCACCTATGCATTGAAACCATCCAGTCCAGGCCTCATTTTATAGGTGCAGAAATCAATGCCCAGAGAGAGTAAGTGACTTGCCCCAGGTTGATTGATAGTAAGTTGCTGAGCTGTGATTTGAACCCAAGCCTTTTGCCTCCATGCTTAGCACACTCTACATTGCATCACTTTACATTAACAACAATAATGATGATGATGATAGCTAAAATTTATATAGTTTCAACCATGTGCCAGGCACTGTAGTAAGCACTTTATAAACATTATCTCATTTGATCCTCACAGCAACACTGGGAGGTAGGTACTATTATTATCCCCATTTTACAGGTGCAGAAACTGAGGCAGAGGTTAAATGACTTACCCAAGACCACACAGCTACTAAGTATCTGTGGCTGCATTTGAACTCAAGGTCTTCTAGACTCCAGGCTTGGTGCTCTAAGCTCTGCACCACCTAACTCTAAGTAGTAATGTTTCTGTAACTTCTAGACAGCCAGGTGGCTCAGTGGCTAGAACCCCAGGCCTGGAGTCAGGAAGATCTGAGTTCAAATGTGACCTCAGACATTGACTGACTGTGTGACCCTGGGCAAGTCACTTAAACTCTAATTGCCTCAGTTTCCTCATGTGTAAAATGAGCTAGAGAAGGAAATGGTAAGCCACTCCATTTATCTTTGCTGAGAAAACCCCAGATGAGGTCACGATGGGTTGGATATGACTAAAAAAAACCCGACTGAACAACAGCAATTTCAGAATACTATCTAGAACAATTGCTTTTAAAGTGCTACCGAATGAATTGTTCCTTCACCCTTATTTTCCTTTGGAGGAATATATAAGGATGCAATGCCATTGCAGTTCAGATTCCGGAAGACAATTTTCTCCCCTAAATTTGGAAGCCGTCAAAATGGCGGACACTCAAATTGCTTTTGACATTGTCTTTTCTACTTTGTTTCATCTTGCTTCTATTTTACTTGACAGCCTGGTCTTCTACTTAAAGTGATTAATTCATCTTCTTCTAGAATACTTGCTATGCTAGTCATTCTTTGCCTGGCACAGTACTTTGTATATTCTGGGTGCTCAGTAAATAGTGCTATGTTGAGATAAATGGTTAGGTAACATCTAGGTCATCCTCTCTATCTCTTTTTTCCTCTCCTTTTCCCTCTCCCTCTACCATTCACTGTCCCTCAAAACCCCAGAAGAAAATAAATCTACAGGAATTTTGGAATTGACTTTAAGCCACGCTAATTGGCCCATCCGTACTCATCTCTGAGCTTTGTTAGCTAGACAAAGAGCGTTCCTATGACTTCATACATTTCTCCTTGCTCTTTGACCCCAGAAGATGAGATATACACCTTGTGCAAGCTCCAGATAGCTTAATGCATTTTATGACGTGAATAATTAAAGGTCTGCTCAGCCCAGTATGTTTTAATACCAATTTAACAATAGCATAAAGAGAATATTTATTGCTCAATACATCTTTGAAGTGATAATTATAGCACAAATAACCTTTCCTATTTGTCAGCCCCAGTGCCCTGAAGTCCACTAGCAGAGAAAAACAATAAATAAGGTTTCCCCAAGGTACAAGGTACAATCTTGATGACCTCATTTGCTGAGTAATAAAATGGGCTGGATATTAAAGTAACCTTATAATGGCTATTATTGTCTTTCATTAGTCCGTTGCTTTGATTTTCCCAAATAATATGTGAATCCATTTGCTGCCTTTCCACTATGAGTATGGCTTCTTTGCAGAAGAACTCAAAGCACTATTAAGCATCACTGATGACGGTGGCTGTCAATTGTGTGGGTACGCTTCTCCAAACCCACTGAATGGGCAGACTTCCTTGTGCTTTCAGAAGACCTGCCTGAATGTTGATATTTTCTGCCTAATATTGATGTGCAGTAGACCATGGATACTCACTGCATAGATAAGTGTACCTTTCTCCTCATATGTGCATGCATGATCATGCATATTCTATTATATGTACATATACTCAATTTTCTAAGATAGTTCAGAGGATTACCAGAATTATTTGCCAATGTTGACTTGAATCTTAATATATTTAAATTGGAATTTATAGCAAATGTTACATAACAAAGAAATAAATACACAGAATTTTTAATAAGAATTGTTTGAGTTATTTTCCAATCTCTTTTTAACAGAACCAAGTGATCATATGATCCTAGATCGTCATGTGATTTGTTGGTATTGTTGTTCATTCAGTTGTGGCTCACTCTTCATGACCCCATGGACCATATTGTCCATGAGGTTTTCTTGGCAAAGATACTGGAGTAGTTTGCAATTTCCTTCTCCAGTGGATGATAGCTCCTGACCTGAAAGTTTGGTTAAAGGAGGCAAACAGGCTAGGTGATATGTAAATTCATGTTGTTTATTCCCTTAAAGCTAGCAGAATACATACATGTATGGAGCCAGATGAAAGCTGACTGTCTGAACAAAAGATTGAGAAGGCTTAAATGCATTTCAGAACAGTCCCAACTCAGCATGTCTTTGTCACTCAAAATTTATGATCTCCAAGTATGTTTAATCACAGTATAAGAAAGGAATTTCTTGATTGGATAGGTTGTAAATACAATAAGATAAGAGAGTTGACAAAATGTCAATTGAAATTACAATCCAGGATATCTGTATTTTCTTTATCATTAACATACCATAACATAGTACATGTCCATAAAATATTAAGATAAGAAAATGTCCCATTATTCAAGATAACATCTTGAGTTAAGGGCCTCGTCCCTAATGGCCCTGAACAGAGGAAAGAATGCTCTTAAATCAGCCCCATCTGGGCTTGTTGACATAAGAAGAGGTATTCTCTGAGTTTACTGAGAGAACAAAGAAGCTGTTAGATCCAGGCTTTTCTTCTGGTGGATTAGTTCAGGCTCTGGCCCTTATTGAAGTTATTAAATTGATATTAAATGATTATCATAGCAAACAGAGATTTTGTGATTTGCCCAGGATCACAGAGCTAGTAAGTGTCTAAGGCCATATTTGAACTCAGATCTTCCCAATTCCAGGCTCAGCTCTCTATTCACTGTTAGCTGCCTCCTAGGCAAACAGAGGTTGAGTGACTTTCCCAAGGTCACATAGCTAGTGTCTGAGGCCAGATTGGAACTCAGGTCTTACTGACTCCATGCCTAGCAGTTTATCCACTGAGTCATGTAGGGGCCTTATACCTCCCTGTGTTATCTTAGAGATATTATAATCTAGATTCCAGTGAAGAAGGTCCTTCCACAACATACTTAATAACTCCACAGGTAAAATCTCGCAGGCTCAGTATCACGATGGTATAGTAGGTCACTCAGTAGTGCACTGAGTACTTGGAATCTAGAAGATCTGAGATCAAATCCTTCCTCAGATACTTCCTAGCTGTGTGATCCTGGGCAAGTCACTTAACCTCTCTGTACCTTAGTTTCTTCAACTGTAAAATGAGACTGATAATATCACCCACCTCATAAGGTTATTGGAGGATCAAATAAAACATGTATTAAGCCCTTGGAAAACCTTGAAATTTCTCAGCGTATAAAATCTGTCTATGATTAGAGGAAGCTGGAGCTGGAAAGGACCTTAAGTGTTTAGGGCAACCGCCTCATTTCTCAGAAAAGGAAATTAAAACCTAGAGATGTTCAGTGACTTACCACATTCATCCGAATAATTTCTCTTTATGCGTTTTCACATTTCACATTTTCCCTTTTGAGCATTTAATCTTCTGCATCCTATCATATCCTTTTCTATAGCAACCAACTTTGGTATCTCAAACAGGGAGCTTAAACTTTGGATTGACTGGGAGTCAGCCTTAGCATAGATGAATCTGCTAATATACCAAGATTGCTTTATTTCTTATGTCCCTTACCTAAAAAGAATTAAAATTAAAAAAAGGTTCAAATATCTTTGACCACCTAGTCTTCTCTCTCTAGATAGGATATTTTTCAGCTTTCCTGGGATTTCCAGCACCTCTTTGGAATTGTAATTCTCAGCTTTATTTCTCCTTCTGCTCTTTCATTTTCAATCCTAAATGTGCTCATACTTTATTTAAAACAAATAAACATCACATTTCATAATCCTCAATTTTAATATTTACAATTTTGGCACCTATTTTCAGGCAATAGAAAATCAGTGGAAACAATTTTAAAGCTAAAGAAAAAGATAACAGATTATATTTTCCCTCCTGGATCTTTCATTCTCCACTAAAAAACAAAACAAAACAAAACCTTCCATTCTAAAGTCCTGTGAGATTTCAGCTGGTGCTCAGAGTAGAGAAGATAAACACAGGATTTTTCATGGCAGGTTGGAGAATTCTTTATCACTGTAGCCATTGAGATAGGAGAAAATCGAAGGTTGAAATTATGCGTGTGTTTATTAAAATACACACGAGTTGTCCAATATAGTGATACCATCCAACATGCCACTAATGTTGCCATTAGCATGAGCTAGGTCTATAGGGGACAGTTGAGTCTCTGGAGTCCCTTGTTTTTTCTTCTTGAAATTGGTTTCCTTTTGTCTCGATATCTCAGTGATCTTGTCTAAGGGTGCAGTGTGAAGATAATGGCTAACTTTATTTCCATGACTTCTTTTAACCTTTTGTCAATGAACGTGATCCCATGAGAACTATGGCAAGATAAAAGACACCACCCAGAGTAGGATTTCTAAAAGTAATTATAGTGCCAGTACTTTGTGGACATTAAGATTTATAGCCAAATATGGAAATTCGTTTTGTATGACTTCACGCGTATGATGAGTATCATATTGCTTGCCTTCTCAATGAGTGGGGGAGAGGCTAGAGGGAGGGACAGAATTCAGAAATGAAAATAAAAATTTTAAAAAATTAATTATAGCCAGTAATACATCATTTCACATCTTCCTATTGAACAAACTCAGCTATAGATAGATACTTAAAAGTATAAGCATTAAGAATTTATTCAAGAATGAGATTCCCTAAAATAGAAATGTGACTTGTAAGCATCATTTAACCAGCTTTTATCCTTGTATATTTCAGTATATTTGATCTATAGTTTTACATTTAAACTGCCCGAGAGTTCTTCATTAATATAGCTTCCTGTAGCCATTGGCTGTTTCTAACAATCTCACTACGATTCAGACCTTTCTTACAACTAGTAGCTTAGATTTATTCTGACTATTCACATGTATCCGGAAGGTCTCCTTTGGATTGATCTTTATTCAGTTGCGGAATTTTATTGGGCCCACTGCTTCAAAACATTGTGAAACTTATTAAGGGAAAATTAACTCATGGCTCATAAATTGCCTATTGAATTAATTTATTTCTATTAAAGGGTATGTCAAGCCCTTTTTTTCCTGTTCTTTTTAGGTGCCTTATCTCCTTCTGACGACAATGTTAAACTCATTTCTCAAGTATATGTAATCTATATCAAAGTGCTTGCCTTCTCAAGGGGGAGGGGAGGGGAAGGAAGGAGGAAGAAAATTTGGAACTCAAAAATTTTAAAAATCAATGTCAAAATTTTGTTTTTGCAAGTAATTGAGAAAAATAAAATTAAAAAAAGAGGTAGGGTGATCGGTGAACAGAAGCTGCAGGGGAAAAGAATTTGGTGTAAACAAATTGTGGCATTGTGAATAGAGAAGGGGTAACAGTTGCAAGAAGTATCGTAAAAGTGCAATTAACTTTTGGGTTTCATTGTAAGTATTATATGTCCACAAATGAGAAATTCAGTAAATGTTTTAAAAAATCTCTGGTTTATTGATTGGCTCTCTAAATGTTTTAATTGGTTTGCTCAGGACAAAGATCTTATATTAGCTTTTCTTCCCATTCTTTTTTATAGCCTTTCCTTTTGAGTATAGCCATTTGAATTGCTTTATAAACATTTTATTGCTGATTAGCTTACCTTTATTCCTTTCTGCATCTTGAATATCTAATGTGAATTTCTTAAGGAGATATACAGTAATATATTTGCTGTTCATTACATTTTTGCATTGAAGAAATTATTTTTTATTAATTATTTGATGTATGAAGGTGCCTTCCCAAGAGGACTTCATTGCTATGTATGAAGCATTTCGTTTTCATTGATTCTGTTAACATTTTTATCTAACAACATAGAGGATAAAGTGGCGAATGCTATAATAAAATGTTACATGAGATAAAAAATTTAAACTAAGGCAGTTGCGAGTCAGTGGGGTAAAAGAACTGAGAGTTTGGGTTTCAACTCTGACACCAACCAGCTGTGTGACCTTGGCCAGGTCTTATAGAGTCTCCGAGTCCCAGATGCCTTATATACAAAATGAGTGGGTTATATTAGATCAGAGGGGTCAAACTCACCATAGTGGCCACAGGCATCCTCAAAACTCCCAGCTGCTACAATGAGGAATCAGGTAAAAAATGTAATTGGGCATTTTTTTCACAAAATAAATAATATAGCACAGTGTAGATAGTTATTTTGTGGTTTTCAAAGTCAATATTCTGTCTGCAGGGGTCTGTTTCTATATGAGTTTGATGCCACTGTGGTAGATAATCTCCAAATGAGGTCGATTCTTCTTCTGTAAAATGGGGATAATAATGATTTCATTCCTCATTTCATGGGAGTGTTTACAAAGGAAGCATTTTGTAAACCTGAAAGTGCTATGGAAAAGCAGGTGGCATATTGATCTCTTGTGACACAGAGCAAGTCATTCAGTCTCAAAGCATACCCCAGGCAACCCTCTAAGACTCTTAAGTGGCCAAATAGGTGCTGGTCTGAGTTGGCAGAGGATTTAGCCAACACTGAGTTTCCTACATCACTGGTATGAAACTTGCAGCTGGCAAAATTCTCATATGCTACAATTTAACCTCCAGATTAAATTGTAATTGGAAAATGTTTAACCAAATCTATGAAAATATAGTAAAACATAGATAATGTTAATTTGTGGTTTTTTGAAGCCAATATGCAGTGGCAGGAATCCTTTCTATTTGATTTCGACACTACTGCCTTATGCTACCAATGAAATCTTAGGTCTGGACAAAATAAATGTACCATCGAAATGTGATTTATTATATATGAATTATATGTTCCATTAATTTATTAATTATATAATTATGCAGTAATTATAACCATATAATTAATTATAGATCATTTATTTATTATTATTCATTGTCCTTCCCACCTCTATATTCTGTGGTTAAATCATTTGATTATGAACGTTTGTCTCATGAGAATTATGCATTTGTCTCATGAAAATTTAGCACAGGTGAGCCAAGTCACATATACATCCCCCATCTAAGTGTAGGAGCAGTCAGTGTGGGAAGCAAGCAAGCAAATTCCAGAGACAGGTCTTCAGTGGTACCAAAAAATGAGTTAGTGTATGTGTGTGCATCTAAGTACACTTATAATTTCACTTTTATCTCTTTGTTCATTTCTCTGGTTACTCTTCAGGTCCTTGTTCCAAGCCATTTTTTTTCCTTCTGAGGTTTTGATCATACTTATTGTAGCATTGCTGTCTTCTGAGTTTATCTCATGGATTTCTCTTAACCCTTAATATTTCATCATTGTGGTTGGTTGTTGGTTTTTTTTCTGTTTAATTGTATTTTAACCCTCAGTTTCTGGTTTGGTATTTTGTGGTAGGAGTGGCCATTCCCCCCTCTGTAGTCTGGATGCCACAGTGTTTTTGGACCTCGTGGCTACGATAGGGCCTAGCCCTCTGCCAGAATCCCTGGCTCCTGGGTAGGTCTCTTGGTGGCCCACCATAGGTTTTGCCCTTAGCTCTTCTCTGTCTCCTTCTCCTTGTACATATCCTGACTTAGAGTTGGCTCCATTCCCTGTCTTGGCCTTGAGAGGCTTCTCCTGGGTATCCTATATTGTGTTGATCACATAGGGCAGGGCACCCCAGTGTTGGGACAGCCTTATTGCTCTGTCTATCCTGTCTTTTGTGGTGACTGTCTGGGGCACTGGTTTCTGGCTTCTTGTAGGTTCCCCAGTGCTGGAGCTGCCTAAAGCTCTGTCTTTCTTTTGCTCCTTTACAAGCTACTTGGATGTTTGGCTTGCCTCCTTCTTGCTTTGGCTCCAGAATGGCCTGGGTGGGGAAAGGGAGGGAAGTTCTGTGCTGGCTTTTGACTCCTGAGGTAGCACTGGTCTGGACCATGAAGTCCTTCTGTGCTGGGGTCAGTTGGTGTGGTAGCTTCATGCTTTTTGGAATACCCCGGGCAAGTTCATACTGCTTGCCCTTACCACCCTACACAGTGAGCTATCAGGGCTGGCTTTTTTTCCTACTGTTCTGACAGGCCAGGGCCAAGAGTCTGCTGGGTTTAGGCCCTAGCTCCCAGTACTGCCTTCCTCCTCTCCTGCCTTATCTTCTCATGCATCATCTGCAGGCTTCTGGTGACATTCACAACTGGAAGGAGGAGCTTATTGCTATGTCTTTTTGGTTTTCTTTTCTTCTGTTGACTTGTTATTTATCCTTCTTTCTCAAAGAGCACTCATGACATCACAAGGGTGATGCCTTGACTTTCATGTGAATTGGATTTAAGTGAGGCAGGGCTGTCCAGAGTCACCAGCCTCACTCTCCTCCAGAGTCATTGGAGTTCAGTGGCAAAGTCAAGACCATTGATGACTTTTTAGAACTTTGTCAGAGTGTTCGTGGGAGAGCTGGGATCCTCTACAACCTTTTGTGTTGCCGTCTTAATTGGAAGTACTGCTTTGTGCTTATGACTTTGGGCAAGTCACTTAATTTCTCCAGGTCTTGATTTCCTCATCTGTAAATGAAACCCTCTGGAAAAAACATACACTTTTGCTCAGAAGAGAACACAGAGATGATTGTAGGTCATAGATTCTGGAGTGGACAGATATTATTGGGGAGTCAACAGAGCAGTCAAGAGACTGGGTAAATTTAGATGGAAAAATGATAAGTTCAGTTTTAGACATGAGTTTGAGGGGCTCACAGGACATGCAGGTGGAGATGTCCAGCTGGCAGCTTAAAATGTGGAAAAGGGAGAGAGAAGAACTAGATGTGTCAATTTGGGAATTGTCTATAGAGAGGTAATAATTGAAACTGTGGAAGTCAATGAGAATAACAAATAAAATAGAATTGAGAAATAAGAGAAGACTATCTCAACATAGAGCCTTGGTGAGATTCTTAAAGAGCAGCATCAGAAGAAGAAAGAGAAAATCAGGAGGGAAGGGAAAGGGGGAGAGAGAGAGAGAGAGAGAGAGAGAGAGAGAGAGAGAGAGAGAGGAATAGGAGGACTGAGAAGACAGGGAAGGGAGGGAAGGAGAAGAGGGGTCAGAGGGGAGAGAGAGAGAGGAAGGGAAAGAGAGAGAGGGAGCCGGCGGTGGGGGGAGACCGACAGCACTATTAGGAAGTCAAGGCATGAGAAAGTATGCAGAAGGAGGGGAAATTGATGGATCGATGGATGCAATAGCACTTATTAAGTGCTTATTGTATGCTAAGCACTATATTAAGCATTGAAATAGAGACAGAAAAGCAAGACAGTCCCTGTTCTCAAGGAACTCACGTTTTGATTAGGGAAGACAGCACATTTTTGAAAGGTTCATCTGCCGGACAGATGGAAAGGCCAGTGGTCTTTAGGGTACAGTAGGGACGCTGGTGACAAATCCCAGAACTCCATAGGGTACGCTCATTCTAAGTGTCTTAGGGGCATAGTGGCAGGACATGTCATGAGACCCAGTGGACCAAAGGTAACAATGGCAGTAGGGCCCTGTAGCCCTACATCTTATTGGAAGGATTGTAGTAGGTCACTACCTACTTTTCCAAGGGACAAGAGTGGCCATTTTCTTCATCAATTACTATTGAGAAGGGAGGTAGCAGTCCTAAAGATCAGGGTGGAGCAGGGCTGTGGTTACTTCTGACAAAGGAGGAGAAGTGGGTCAGCATCCATCTGGGAAAGGGTATAGATTTACAGGGGCAGAGAACCTGCAGCCTGGAGGCCACATGTGGGCCTCTAGGTCCTCAAGTGCAGCCCTTTGACCAATTTCAAACTTCACAGATCCCTGATTTGTTCTGTGAAGTTTGGAGTCAGTCAAAGGGCTGCACTTGAGGTTCTAGAGGCAAACATGTGGCCTCGAGGCCACAGGTTCCCTGCTCCTGGAACATTTGGTTGGAATTGGACAATGGGAGCTTGGGTGGGGAAAGGTAAGGCCTGTGTATGCCCTGTTTCTGCTTGGCCCTGGTATCTGGGCACACATGAGGAGGTTGGGGATGGGGGTTAGAAGTAGAATTTCCCTAGGCCTCCCTGTGGGCTTCTTGTTGGACAGTTGGATGGTCAAAAGTACCAAAAGCTTCAAGAAGATGAGTCTGGCAGCAGTGTAAAGGAGGGCATAGAACAAGGAAAAAGTAGAAACAGGAAGATGTTAGGAGGATGTTGTGATTGCCTGTTTTAGGATGATAGCAATAGAGATAGAGAAGAAGGTATGAGAGATATTAGGAAGGCAGGAGCAACAAAACTTTTTAACTAATTGGATATTAGAAGAGGAGAGGGAAGAGCCAAAGACTACCCCAAGGATTCAGAAATAGGAAACTGGGCTAATAATGGTGATACTATTGACAGAAATAGTAAAGTAAGAAAGAGATCTAGGTCATGGTGCAAAAGATAATGAATCAGTTACAGACATAATGAGCTTTTGGCAGCAGCAACCTATCCCGGAGAAGAGAGTTGCATCCAGTGGGCAGTCTGGGGCTCAGGAGCCTGGTCTTAATTCTCTCCTCATAATAATTCCTCTTCTGATCATTATCTCAGAAATTAGTCTTGCCCAAACCATCTTTCTCATTTTATTTTCAAGGTTGATGCTCATCAATGTCACCAGCCCTCAGTAAAGGAACTACCTTCCAGCCCTGCTTCTCTCCCACCTAGATATATTCTAGGGTAGAACAAAGTGAATAATATGTGAGTCATCAGCCACAGAGAGGAGGTTCATTTATATCTCAGAGAAAGACTTTAGGCTGTTGTCTTAATTTCAAACTGCTTCGTACAGAAAAGTCATCTTCAGCCATTTGTTATCCAGTAGCAATTTTCCTTTGTCATAGCAGCGTATGATTTAGAGCTGGAAGGAACTTCAGCTAGAAGAAACTTTAGCCAAAAGGACTGTTTCATCTAACTATCGTTTTACGGTTTAGAAAATTAAGGCTGTGAGAGAAAGATGAATCCACTTGTCTAAGGTCACCAAATGCTTCAGTATTTCAATGAACTCATGCTCTCATCAGTGTGAAAACTTCTTGAGTTGGTGATGATGGCCTGTGCTTTCTTATTCTGGGTGATGGTACAGGGGATCCACCCAGTGTGTGGTGTGCCACCCTTTCCATTCATTCTAGTTTTGGCTGCCCATCTGACATCCCACTCTCTCTCTACATGACCTGTTGACCTCTCTTGCTGCTCCTGTGGTTGAAGGCTCTCCAGTAGACCACAGTGGACAGAGGGAAAAAAATCCCAAACAAAAGCAAAGTGGTCTTTATGATCTCCCTCTGTTTTGAAAGTGATGATGGCAGAAGGATGGAACAGGACAAAGAGCCATAGTTTTTATTGAACATCATATCACTGCAATGGTGTAACACCAATGTTACTAGCAGCTGCTGTGGGGTGTAAGACCAACAACACCAACACACACAAGAGCTGCTAGCACAGGTTCTTTGATCTGCTTTTCTAAGGAAAGCAACTTTAAGGGGTTTACAATTTCACTTTAATTAAACATACATATATCATTCACTTAGTTCAGGGGAAAAAGTCAGCATCCTGAACTTCAGAGAAAACACAAGCAGAAATTATATAAACAGAGCGAATAACACAAAATCAGCAGACAGGGCTTCTGCCTGTCCATAGCAATACATACATAGTTACCAGAGAGAGAGAGAGAGAAGCACCAACATCTGGGTTTTCAAAGCTGGGGTGGGGGTTCCTTAATGGCTACCCAGAGTCTCGTCTGGCCAAATCACGCAAACACTCCTCCAGTGAGTGAGCCCCAAAGAAGAATGCTAACCTCGGAGTATATATATACCTCTTCTGACTAAGACTCATGTGACTTAGGCTTTCTTGTGACTTAAGCAGGTCATCAAAGATTCTTGATTCAATCAAAGACTCTTGTTTGAAACAGAGGCTCATGATTGCCTTAGTGCTGAGAAGCATTCCAAAAGAAAAAACAGTGAAAAGTCCCACTTTCCTTGCCATTACAAATGGTCAACCTGGTTCCTGAAGAAGAGATGAGAAAATGCGCCTCTGTCCCTTCACCTACGAGATGGGGTGCCATGGTGGGTGGGAGTGGGGAACAGTGCATGGACTTCTAAGTGGTTGATGTGCTGGTTAGTTTTACTGACCTTATTTATACTGACCTTATTCTTTTTCTTATTTTTAGTTTTCAACATTCACTTTTATAAGATTTTGAGTTCTAAATTTTTTCCCTCCCCCTCCCTTCCCTCGTCCCCAAGATGGCATGTAATCTGATGTAGGTTCTACTTATACGATCATTGGCCTTTTTCACTTAAATTCCTTTTTAAAGTAAGAGATGGCTTGGTTAGTAGATGGGAGGGGGATGGGAAGGGGGAGTTGATATATTCAGAAATGAAGTGATGTAATAACAAAAGTTATCAATAATTATTTGTAAAGAGAGATGGGAAAAAAAGACTCATTCAGTTTTTAGACTTTCCAGGTTCCCACAGAGAATGCATGAAAGAGCTAGGATTTAAACCCAGGTTCTACTGACTCCAAATAAATTGTTGCATTCACTGCACTGCAGCGTTTCTTCCCATTATCTATCTGTACATTTGTAAGTCAGAGCTCACTTTACCTTTTTCTTTTTTTATTTGGACCTGTAATTTCATTGGTTTAGGGAACTCCCTAGAAGGAAACTCCCTTTACGAGGGCAGATCCATACCTGCTCTGAGACTTTTTTCACCAGTTAATGAGCATTTATTGACTATTTACTCTGTGTTAGGCACCATGCCAAGTGCTAAGGATAAAAAGAGAAAGCAAAGCCGCCCCAAAACAAGCTTCCATGGCAATGGGGGAAGTACCATGTATATGTAATGGAGGTTAGGCCAGCAAAAGCCCAGTCCTTACAAACTTAGCTCATAAAGAGGAAAGAGTGGGGTGACTGCCTTTTGAATGCTTACTTGGATCCAACTCAGCGGATAATTACCCCCCTTTCCCCAAAAAAGAGCTTTCCTTCACCACACAGAAAGGGAAATAGTCATAGAATATCTTTGTGTGCTCTGAAGTCCACGTGGGGAGCAAACTGCACATGCCCATAAGGACTGGCCTCTAATGACCGGTTCCCATTATATAAAAAAGTGTGTACATGAAAGATACATTCAAAGGAGTTGGGAAAGGTCCCCTAGAGGGGGAAAGTTGTCCTCCAGAAGTTGGCATTTGAACTGAGTTTTGAAAGACACCAAGGATTCTTAGAGAATGAAATGAGGAGGAAGAGTATTCCAGGAATGAAGAGCAGTAGAGCAAATGCATTCAAATGGTAGTGGAAGATTGTGTGTGAGGAACAGCAAGTAAGTTACTATGAGTGGATTGTAGAGTGGATAAAGGGAACTGGAAAGATAAGAAAGGCTGTGCTAGGAAGGGGCAGCTAGGTGGTGCAGTGGATAGAGGGCTGGGCCAGGAGTCAGGAAGACTAATCTTCCTGAGTTCAAATCTGGTCTAAGATACTTAGTTGTAAGACCTTGGGTAAGTCATTTAACCTGGCTTGCCGCAGTTTCCTTATCTGTAAAGTGAGCTGGAGAAGGAAATGGCAATTTGTATTGGCAAAGAAGGCAATGGCGATCCAGTATCTTTGCCAAGAAAACCCCAAATGGTGGACGTGAGAGTTGGACGTGACTGAAAAGGACTGGACAACAGCTAAGAAGTGCTTTAAGTACCAAATAAGATTGGTGGTGCCTTTGACAGAAATAGGGAAATTTGGAAGGGTGGGGTGGGTTTGGGGGGAGGACAAGGAGTTCTGTTTTGGACGTGTTGAGTTTGAGATGCCAATGGAATGTCCACTTCGAAATGTCCAGTCGGCTGTCAGCTTTATTGGGTTAATTTAGGATATTTTCTGAATGGCACTAAATGCATTTTCGAAGTCAGCACTGCTGTGAATCAAGATGGCTTTTTGCCAAAACGTGGCTTGTTATTAGGGAGAGAGGAAAGAAGGAAGGAGGGGGGCAGGCAAGGGTTTGACCCCATTGCTTAATTTCCCTATGCCTAGGGCATACAGTGTAACACTCTCTATGGCACCGTGCCTCCGAACCCTTCTGCCCTGGCTCTAAAATTGGTTTACAGCTGAGCGGCATGCTCATGGGGGTTTCATTGACTCCCCATCTGTTAGTCTTTCATGAAAATTACATAGACACAGGGTATTAAAGAATATAGTGGTATTTGTAGAGAAATTAGTGTCAAGGCCCTACTTAGAAGCTCTGGAAATTTTCCGATGTTAAAAACAGGAAAAATCTTTCCAGAAAACTATTTCACACTTAACAGAATTTTATCCATGTACATGCACTTACTTTGCTAGTGCCCGTATAATATAATCATGATGCTGCTTCGGTTCCCGCACAGAAGTATTTTGGACTAAATACATTGAGAGAGGTAGGTGGTTAAAAAAAAATAGAGAGCTGAACTTGGAGTTAGAAAGACTGGAGTTCAAACCTGGCCTCAGATACTTAGTAGCTGTGTGACCCTAGGTAAATCACTGCATCTTTCTGTATACCACTGCCCTCATCTGTCAAGTGAGAGGGTTAGACTGGAAGAACGCTGGATTTGGAGTCAGAATTATTTGGCTCAAATCTCAGCTCTTCTGTGTGATCATGATCACCCCTGACTTTTTTTTGTGGGGGGAGGTGCTTTACTTTCTTCATTTCTAAAATGAAGCTGTAGGATTTGATGATCCCTAAGGACATCAGGGAAGGAAATTATCCCTTTTTGTTTATAGGCAAGGATTCTATCAGTGTTCTTTAATTTGCCCTCTAACCTTGCTAGTTAAGCTACCAACAAGACACTGATGTTGTCAAAGACGTGTCTTTCACTGACAAATAACACCTGTCTACCTCAGTTTCCTGAACTGTAAAATAGGAGTATTTACAGCACCTACCACACAAAGTTGTGAGAATCCAACGAGACAATAATTGTAAAATGTAGTCAGCACAGTGCCTGGCACACTGTTCCCTCCTCTCATCAGACATATGTTTATTGTGTCTTTGAAGTTAGACTAAAAATAAGCACAATTGTATTTTCAATATCTTTGCACCAAAACCATCTCATACAAGTTCCTATTCCTTATGTTAAGGCAGCCAACATTTGTCTCATAGAAGTCTGATAACTTCTTGCTTGGTTCTGAAGTATCTTAAAACATACAGCACTCAGAGACCTAGTGATTTCTGAGTTTTGAAAAACTCTATCTGTAAAGGAGATGTCCGATGAATATGCTGGAGGAGAAGTCTTTTCTAACATGTCATCTCTCTACTCAAGAAGGAAATGAGAGAATCCTTTATATTAATGGAGACTCTGTAGTATAGATGAATGGAATTGGCCAGCTATGAAGTCAGGGAGTAAAGTGAAGGGATGAAGCAACCCCTAACCCAACCAATCAGTTGGTCTTGTATCCGGTAACATTTGACTAAAGTTTTTTCAGTAGCTTTAAATGACCTCAAAGGTAATTGGATATTATCAGGAATAAATGATTGTGTTAATTGTTCTAGGTGTTTTTGTACTTGAAGAGGGTTGGGGGGGAAATACACATACACACACACACACACACACGCACGCTCTCACACACATGCATGTATTAGTTTGTTAATAATGAAATTGTCTTCAGCATCATCCCCTCAAATAGGTATTGTTTTCCTTTTTTGTTATCTTTACTAATTTGATGGAACCTGAGTTGTTTTAATTTGCATTTCTTTAATTATTGGTGATTGAGAACATTTTGCCCATGATTATCGATAGCATCAATAGTTACTTTGAGAACTGTCCATTCATATCATTTGAGCATTTACCCATTGGGGGGTGGTTCTTGTTAAATTTTTATAGATTCTTTATATATCTTGCATATTAGATTTTATCATTAAAATTTGCTACAAAGATTTCTTTTCTAGTTTACTTTTTACTTTCTGATTCTAATTGCATTAATTTAGTTGATGCATAACTTTTTTTTCAATTTTAGTTAATAATCATTATCCATTTTATGGAATCCCAGCTGAGCTATTTAAAACACTAAGAGATGATGCTATTAAAGTGTCAATATGCCAGCCAATTAGGAAAATTCAGCAGTGGCCACTGGATTCAAAAAGGTTAGTTTCTGTCCCAGTCCTAAAGAAGGGCAATGCCAAGAAATGTTCAAATTACCAAACAATGGTGCTCATTTCATGTGCCAAAAAAATTGTGCTTAAGATTCTGCAAGCTAGGCTTCAGCAATATGTGAACCAAGAATCACCAGAAGAGCAGGCTGGTTTTCAGAGAAGCGGAGGAACTAGAGACCAAATCATCAACATTCACTGGATTATGGAGAAAGCAAGGGAGTTCAGAAGAATATCTATTTCTGCTTCACTGACTACACTAAAGCCTTTGACTGTGTGGATCATAACAAAATGTAGCAAGTCCTCGAAGAGATTGGAGTAACAGATCATCTTATTTGTCTCCCAAGGAATCCATATGTGGGCCCAGAAGCAATGGTGAGAACCAAGCATAGAACAACTAATTGGTTTGAGGTTGGAAAAGGAATACGATAAGGCTGTATATTGTCACTTTGTTTATTTAACTTGTATGTGAGTGCATGATGCGAAATGTCAGTCTGGATGAATCAAAAGCTGAAATTAAGGTTGCTGTGAGAATTGTCAGATATGTAGATGATACCACTCTGATGATAGAGAGTAAAAAGGAATTAAGAAGCTCCTTAATGAGGGTGAAAGAGGAGAATGTAAAATCTGGCCTGAAGCTTAACATCAAAAAAAAATAAGATCTTGGCAATTGGTCACATCACTTCCGGGCAAATAGAGAGAGAAGAAATGGAAGCAGATTTTGTATTCTTAGGTTCAAAGATCACTGCAGATTGCAATTGCAACTATGAAATTAAAAGACGCTTGCTTCTTGGAAAGAAAGCTATGGCAAATCTGGACAGCATACTAAAAAGCAGAGACATCACCTTGGCGACAAAGGTCCATATAGTCAAAGCTATGGCTTTTCCAGTAGCAATGTATATCTGTGAGAGTTGGACGATAAGGAAAGATGAGCACCATAGAATGGATGTTTTTAAATTGTGGTGCTGGAGAAGATATTTGAGAGTCCCTTGGACAGCAAGGAGATCAAATCAGTCAATACTTAAGGAAATCAATTCAGGATATTCACTGGAAGGTCAAATATTCAGCTGAAGGTTAAAATACTTTGGCCACATAATGAGAAGATGGGACTCACTGATGGAAAGTCAAATACTAAAACTCAAATACTTGGGCCATGAAAATGGAACTCACTGAAAAAGACCCAGATGTTGGAAAAGATTGAAGGCAAAAGGAAAAGGGAATGTCAGAGGATGAAATGGCTATCTCATGGAAGCAACCAACATGAGCTTGCACATACTTTTTCAGATAGTAGAGAACAGAATGGCCTGGTGTTTTATGGTCTTTGGGGTCATGAAGAGTCAAACACAACTGAATGACTGAATAACTAATCTATTTTATCTCATTATCCTTTTAATGCTATTTTTGGTCAAGAACTCTTCTTTCCATAAATGGTAAAAAGAAACTCCATCCCTGCACCTCTGATTTTTATCATATGATCTTTTGTATCTAGGTCATATATTCAATTAGAGATTATTATGGTAGATGGTATGAGATGTTGGTCTAAACCTAATCCCTGCCAGATTGCTTTTTCAAAAGTTTTTGTTGAATAGTGAGCCCTCACTCCATTAGTTGGAGCCCTCAGGGTTACTACACACAATGCTACTATGTTAAATGGCTTCTGAGTCTTATGTATTTAATTTATTTCAGTGATCAACTCTTAAAGTTTTGTAAAGAGCACTGAATAGTTTTGATGATTACGATTCCTAACGTAGTTTGAAAGCTGATACCGCTAGACCCCTTTTCTTCTACCTTTTAAGTTTTTTCTATTGAGATGCCTAATCTGTTTGTTCCAGATGAATTTTGCTATTTTCCCCCAATTCTAGAAAGTAATCGTTTGCTAGTTTTATTCATGTGGCACTGTATCTATAAATTGATTTTGATACCATTGTCATTTTTACTATATTGGCACTTCTAGGCCATGAGCAGTTAATATTAGTTATTAATACCAATTATTCAGAACAGTTTTTTTGTAAAGGGTATGTTTTAGTTATATTCACCTAGTTCCTGTGTGTCTTGCTAATTGGACTTACTGATAATCTATATATTCTGCTCAAAATATTCATTTTGAATGAAATGTTTTTATCTGCTGACTTTTGTTGTTAATAATAATATAATGATGGTGATGATAGCTAGCACTTACATAGCATTTAAAATTTTGATTGACAAGTGCTTTACAAATATTATCTCACTTTATCTTCACAATATCCCTGGGAGGTAGGTGCTGTTATCTCCATTTTGCAAATGAGAAAATTGAGTAAGACAGATGTAAAGTGATTTACCCAAGGTCAAACAACTGGGAAGTATCTGAGGCTACATATGAACTAGGGTCCTCCCAACCCTAGATCTAGTACTCTATTCATTCTGCCACTTAGAATGGCTGGTGATTTGACATGATTTATTTTACTTCCAACTGTGTACTAAATTTATTAATTGTCTTTGTTAATTTTAGTTAACTCTCAAGGGTTTCCTAAACAAATCATCATACAATTTGCAACAACTGATTTTTTTTTCGCTTTTGTCCATTCTTCTTCCCTCCATTACCAGCATTATGTTTCATGGCGATAAACTAGAGGACTTTCTAATAAGATCAGGGTAAAGCAAGGGTATCCATTATTACCACTAATATTTGATGTAGCTCTGCAAATGTTAGTGATAGCAATAAGACAAGAAAAAGAAATTGAGAGAGTAAGCATGGGCAAAGAAGAAACAAAATTACTAGGTTTTCACATGATATAATAGTGGTCACCCCCATCTTAACTCATTGTGTTTCTTCATTGTGTTCAGCATTTTTTTTTGGTATAATCACATTTTCCACCACAATGCTTGGACTGGAGTTTTGTGCTTGGGGTAGTTCTCTCTGGCGTCCTTGGAAGTGTTTGCTATTCCTTAGTTGATCCTGAGTGCCATTGACACTTTGGATCCAGATAGGGTGGCTGGTATTAGTTCCCATCCCTTGCTTCAGTCCTTGGTTCCTTCCTCAGTCTTACTGTGACCCGCTGTGCACTTTGGCCTTTCTCTGAGCTCAGCCTGTTTTCTCTGGTGCAATCAATGAGGTAATATATGTTAAAATGTTTAGCACAGGGCCTGGCACATAGTAGGTGCTATGTAAGTGCTGATTATGATCATTCTTCTTGTTGTTATGGTCATTGCGGTTGTCCTCATTACCCCTCTACCAGTTCTCGCTGGCTTCTGGTCATCTTTTGGTGCTCACCTTTCACTTAACCCAAACCAAAAGGCACAAAGTTATTGGTTGTCTCTTATCCCAGGTTATAAATAATGTCAAAGTTCCAAAGGTGGCCTACATATGCCTGTTTAACCTATAATGCGTAGAAGAGTGGGAATGCATTTGTTATTTGTAGGTGGTCTGCAACTCTATATCTGCATACAAGAAGTGGCATCTCTTTGTCATCGTGTCAATCACTCTGTAGTGATATGGATTGACAAAGAGAAATTGTCCCTGTGTGGGGGTCAAGGCTCTGGATTTTATTTACAGTTGTTCTTTGGGACTATTCTTAAAAGGATGGTCTATAGAAGGAACAAATCTGTATCTTTTAGCAAAAGATCATCATTTTACTTTTCACCTTTCCATCTTAAAAAAAGGAAAAAATGTTGTTTGCTTGAATCTGGCATGGAGAATGTATTAGACTTGTATTTCTTGTTCTCATAAAAAAGCAAACTTAATTGTACTTCAATTCTGTAGTCAAATGACTGTACCTGAGGATTGACCGAGTTGAAAAGCCGCAGGGAATTTCCGTATCCCACTTTCCATGAGTTAAATAAGTATTTTTTAAAACTAGGCTAACAAATTTTATTTGTTAATTAGGTACTTAAAATTTAAGTTATAGGGTTTTTTAAGGCCTCTCTAATTACTCTTTAATGTGCATTATCTTCTTACTAGAGTGTTCCACTTTCCTAGGCAGGCTTATAGACTCAATCCAGAATGATCTGCTGAAGATTTAATTCTTAATTCTCTTTGAGCTGCAGTAATATGAATTAACTTTGGTAATAAATTTTCCACATTTGCAAAATGACTGCCCATGACGAGATTAGTTATTACTTTTCTGCACTGCAGTTGTGATCCTCTCACCAAAGGCATGTTGACTTTTGATGCACCTGTTTTATTGATTTTAGAGGATTAACATCTTACCAGAATCATGGCTTTTCGTATATTGGAGGAAAAAAAGCTACCTCTTGGCTTGAAATCATAAATATACAGAGATCATCCGCATTTAAATGACTGAGGATTTGGAACTATGAATCTCTATTTCAAACAAAGATGTTAATTTAATTAAAGACAGTAAGAAAGTTTTGGGGGATTTTCTCTGGGTTGAATCAGCTTGTAGCTATCTGCTTGTACTTTTGGCTTGTACATGCTGCCCTCTGTCTACAAACTTCCAGATGTATAATTTTCTTTCTTTTTTAAGCTTTCTAGATTGGTGGACTCTGGTACTATGTGTGCTATGGATTTTCTTTTCTTCATAATAAGGTAGTTCTTGATTTATGTTCTAAAAATTCATTTGTGTTTTGACTATTTGGATCTAGGCAAACATTTCCATGAAGAAATAGACCATCAAGGACAAAGTTTCTATGTTTAACACTTTTACTTATGGATCATTACAGATCTGAAATTCACACTAAAATACAATTGGTGAATTGTGGTTCTTAGGAGTACTTCTCCAGCTGTGGATTAACCTGAATACAGTAAATTGTTTTGATTCACCTGATGGAGATCTATCCAGAGGTGGAGAAACCCATATAATTTAGTCAAAGTCAGAGGCTCTTAGGCAGTCAGTCAGTTAACAAGCATTAAGAACTTACTTATTATACCAAGCACTGATGCCAGTGAGCTTAGCACCAGTGGAAGTACACAAACATGACTATTGCTGACACAAAAATGAAACTGTCCCCAAACTTTTTTTTTGTTTTGGAGAGGCTATTGAGGTTAAGTAACTTGCCCAGGGTCACACAGTTAGTAGTGTCAAGTGTCTGAGATCAAATTTGAACTCAGGTCCTCCTGACTTTAGGACCAGTGTTCTATCCACAACGCCACCTACCTGCCCATTATTTTTTTCTTCAAGTAATTAACACCCCACCGCAACTTGTGTATGTGGGTAAGGCAACGAATCAATCAGCCTTGTATTAAATGCCTGCTTTCTGGAAGGCACCATATTGGACATATAAAGGCAGAAATAAAATGGTCCCTGCTTGCATTCTAGAGCAAAAACAACATGTACATGGGAGAATATAGAAAATATATAAAAATAAATATCAGATGATTCAGGAGCGTAACTGTAGCATCTAGGAGTGTGGAATAATAAGCATTGCTTATAGTCATCCTTCAGTAACTTTGTGGAGGAGGGGAATGGGACTTGTTGCATGACTTATATTTAATCAATTTAAAAAAGTTAAAGGTATGTAAATGACACTATTAAGAGTTCATTGTCACGTAGTAGACAGAATGGTGGATTTGGAGTCAGGGAGTCTGAGCTCATATCCTAGTTAGTCTACTGATTACCTGTGAGAATTTTGTTTTAACTCACCTGTGGATGGGCAAGCACAGCAGCTAGGTGGCACAGTGGGTAGAATTCTGGGCTTGGAGACAAGAAAATTCATCTTCATGAGTTCAAATCTGGCCTCAGACACTCACTAGCTGCGTGAACCTGGGGCAGTTCACTTAACCACCTTTACCTCAGTTTCCTCATCTGTGAGAAATGAGCTGGAAAAGGAAATGGTAAACTTCAGTATTTTTGCCAAGAAAACTCCAAATGGGGTTACAGAGAGTCGGACGTGATTAAAACGACTAAACAGTAACAGGGACAATATGGATGGGTAAAATGAAGAGTTGACCTAGATTCTCTCCAATGCTCCTTTCAGCTCTACACGCTAAATGCACGATATAAGAGTTTAAGGCAACCATCATTATCTGGGTGATGTTTGGACAAGTCACAACCTCTCATTTCTCCCAGTTTTCTCATTTGTAAAAAGGGTGGATTAGATTAGATGATTTCTAAGACCTCTTTCAACTTTAAATCTATGGTCCTGTGAATTAATAATGCCAGGCATCAGGAAAATTGCCCCAAAGAACTTTTAAGATTATAGGTGCTCTATGTGCTCTTTTTGTTTGTTTTTGTTTTTCTTTCTGTTTTGTTTCTTCTTTCTCCTGGTTCATTCCATTGGTTATTTTACAGTTCTTTACAATGTGACTATTATGAAAATATGGTTAGTGTGAAGGTATATGTAGAACCTATATCACATTGCATGCCATCTTGGGTAGGGAGGGGGAGGAGAGGAAAGGGGAGAAAATTTGAAGCTCAAAACCTTGAAGAACTGAATGTTGTAAACTAAGACTAAAAATAATTTAATTAAAAAAAAGAAATAGAAAAAGACTATAGGTGCTCTTCGGGCTCAAAGAAGGGGAATATATAAGTCTGGGCTAGAGCATTTAAATAATACCTCGCAGATGGAATTTCAACTGGGTCTATAAGAATTAGAGAGGATCTCCCAGGTAGGTAGAGATAGCCCTGAATCTGATGTGTTTAACCTCCATCTGACTAGATATTGGGACTATGAGGGTCCCCTGCACTCATAAACCCTGCCTTGGCCATGGATAATTGAGCCAACGGATGTTCTTTCCTGACTCGGAATCTCCAGTGCTTAGCACAGGGCCTGGCACATAGTAAGAGCTTAATAGATGCTTGTGGACTAGGGGAGGTGATTACCAAGAAGGGAAGAAGAAAGAGGCCACATAATACACAGGAAAGGATGACCTGCGTTCACATACTACTATTTGTGTCACCTTGAGCAAATCACATAATCTTCTTGGTCCCAGTTTCCTCATCTTTAAAACGAGGGATCTGGACCAGAGGGCCTCTGAGGGCCCCTCCAGGTCTATGATCTTTTGGTTAAGATGGGAATGTTTTTTGTTAGGGAAAGGATCAAGAAAATTGACTTGGGGCTTGATGACTACATTCCCATTTTATTGTTAAGTCTGTATTTCCTCTGAACTTTACCAAGGTGCTGTGGCATGAAGTGGAACAATCCACATATACATAGCAAGAAAGATTTCCCTATATGTAAAAACTTGGTAGGGGGAGTTTTCTGATCTGGGAGTTCCCTCTTTCTGGGAAATCACAGGTCTTATATCTATCCCTATCTAATGTACTTAAACAAATACTTACTAGGTCCTTACTATTAGTGATGAATGGTGCTGGGTTTGTCTTGATAGGGTGAAAATCTGCCTCTGTGACTTTTTACATTCTAGTCCTAGGAGAGTGAGAAACTCTTTTGAGTTCTATCTTTATAGCAACACATTCAAACAATATTCTGCTTGGCTTAGCTTGGGATCGGTTTCCCCCCGTGGCACCCCCTGCCCCCAATATGTCAGGTCAATTTTTGTTTACATCCTACTACCTACAGACAGACTAATGGGGTCCCTACTGCGGTGGCCTGATCTCGCAGGAACAGACAGCCAAAATAAAACTCTCTGGGCTTAAGGACCATCCCAAGGGAGATATATCCTTCCTCACACAATCAGCTAGCAGGGGCAGAATCCCAGTAAGAACAGCAGAAACTTCCCTGGGTTGTGGTCCAGCAAGGATCCAAACTGAGAATCAGGTGACATTTTTTCATGATAACCTGACTTGACAAAACTGAGACAAACATACAGAATCATTTCACCCCCAGTGAAGCATCTCTTCATGTTCCTTCTTACAGACTGAGCTAATTTCCTTCACACTGTGGTTAGAAGGGTAGTGCTGTACGGTAAGAATATATATACCCCAGCTTTACCTTGTGCTTACAATTCTGTTGAAAACTCCAGCGATGGGTGTGGCCACTGGAGAACATACGGTTTTGCATGCTGCCTTTCAAACATCTGTCTTCCAGCAGGGGGTACAGGTGGAAGAGTTTCTTCCTTTTCTTACTTCTGACCTGTTTATGTTGCTGACAGCAGTGGTATATAAAAACCCAGCCTCATTAAGCTGTTTGATCAGTATTCACATTTGGTCATGAATAATTTATTTTGACCTAATAAACAGCAGGGCCAAGCAAGTCCTTTCCCAGCCCCAGAAGCAAGATGATGGCAGAAAAAAACTGGCCTTTATGTTATTCCTCCTTTCTAATTCACCAGTGCCCTTGACTTTATGGTTACTGAAGATATCAGCATATCAGGAACATTGGCATGGTTTAAAAAAGCATGACCTTCATTTATTCTTTTTAAATAGATAAAATCAACACAAAATATAAACTTATCTTCCACATAAGCCTATGCACACTACACTTGTGTGTAGTATATATGGATATTATTGGCTTTTTGATATCTAAGAAAACACCTTAAGATGGGGAAAATTAATTTCCCTGGCAACCAAGATTTTTTGCTGTGCTATGATGAAGTAAGATTTACTGTGCACAGAATACTGTCTTGATGATTTAATTTTTGTCACAAAGTCTTAAAAATTTAGTTTCTTTTCCAGAATGGGTATCAGCTAAATTATACTTCTCAGAAAAGGAATGTCCTGCTCTTGAGAAGCAATAATTTTGAGTCCTTTTTTAGATAGCCGGACAGTTTTCTTTGTGTGAACATTTGTGAGATGGTTTGATTTTTTTTCCCACACTTCAACAAGGTATGGAGGTTTCTCAGTCAACATGATGGGATTATTAGGATATCAGCCATGGGAAGGAGCCAATGGATATCATATAAGGAACTTCTATGATGATTGGCTTAGAATTTCACTAGTGCTTCTGGAGGCCTGAATTTATCCTGAATAATGCTATTTTGTTTTCAGGAAGAGTCAGCTATGGAAGAGGAACCTAGTTTTGATGTTTTCAGTTTTGATGGTCTCTTTCCTCTGCTTCTAGCTGAAAGCAGCAAAAAAGGATGCATGCTTTTCTGCCTTCTCCACTCCTTACCCAGACTCATTTCTTATTAAGCCTTAATCACTGAATGGGCACTGCCTCAGTCAAACTGAGACCTGTTAAAGACCTTAGCTTAAAAAGGTCCCCCACTGCATCCTGGGCCATCTCCAGTCATCCTGATCTATATCTTGCCACTGGACCCAAATGGCTCCAGAGGAGAAAGTGAGGCTGGTGACTTTGCACAGTCCTCCCTCACTTAAATCCAATTCATTTGCATGTCATGGCATCACGTCCCTGATGTCATGGTCCTCTTTGAGAATGCTGGATAATTATTCCTCATGCTCCACTGGTGTCAATGACTATTAGCAGCAGCCACTGAGCCATCATCCAGCCATGACCAGTGGAGCAGTGGTCCAGTACACACTGTCAAGATCAAGGCTTGCTTTGTGCCTCTCGACTTGTGAATTCTGTGTATTTCTGTTCTCAGTGATACTGCATACTTCTGGGAGACTGCACCCCAGGTTTATGAGGAAGATACTTTGTTATCACTCAGTATTCCATCTCAGTAAATGCCTTTGCTTTGAGCTAATTATGTGAGCTGGCTGATTTGAAGGTAAACCCATCAGTGGGGGCTCATGAGCTAGAGAATATTTTAGAAGTGTAGATCCACAGAGTATCTTGGACCTGGGGTAGCCATCAACTAATCTAACCTGTGAATGTGAGTTGAGGGGATAACCAAAAGGGTGCTACTGCACTTGTATAGGACAATTTTCAGGAAATACTTCATGTAGCCTATAGTATTATTATTTTTCTATTAAATACATAACTAAATGTACATTTAAAAAAAAGTCTGAGCAAGCATTTCAGTTTCTGAGGCAGGCTTCCTGTCTGCAAAATAATGCAAAAAGCTATTACTGCATTAGTTTAAGTGAAGTACATATTTGAAAAATGGGGGGAAAGATGTTTACTTTTGCAAAAGTAATAGAGATGTTAGTACCTTTCCTCTAAAATGTATTTATTTTATATATATTTTTAATATACTTATATATGCATGTACATGTGTACATATGTACATAGAGCACAGCTAAGTGGTGCAGTGGCTAAAGCACCATCCGTGGAGTTAGGAGGACCTAAATTCACATCCAGCCTCAGATGCTCACTATGTGACCCTGGGCAAGTCATTTAATCCTATTTGCCTCAGTTTCCTTATCTGTAAAATGAGCTGGAGAAGGAAATGGCAAACCACTCTAGTATCTTTGCCAAGAAAACCCCAAATGGAATCATAAGAGTCAGACACAAATGAAACAACAGAACAACAACCAAATATATACATATATAGTGTATATGTGTATGTGGGTATGGGTGTATATACATATATTTACACACACACACATATATATATGCCCACCCACACATATATTCGCATATACATACAGACGTATGTATATGTATGCATACATCTATACACCCAGCACAATGCATGCTTACACACACACACACACACACACACACACACATATATGCAGGGTATATCTATATATGTGTATTTATAAATTCACACATATATAGATATACCCCCACATACATATATATGTATATATACACATATATACCCACTTATTGTGTTCATTGCCTTGCTAATACACCATCCCATCCCATATATTTGCATATGTGTGTACACACACACACACACACACACACACACACTCCTTTAGGACAGGAACAGTTTGATTTTCATTTTTATTTCCCCAGTGCCTAGCACAGTGTCTGGCATATAGAAGACTCTTTATAAATGCTTGTTTCTTGATTAAAGACAAATTATCACACATTCTAGTGGTGTCTAGTATTTTTTTTTTTACAAATACTATGCTTTGTTTTTCCAGAATACAAATAGCTTAGGTGCACTTGGTGTATATTTTCTTATTTTCTCTTTAGGTGAGCTGGAAAGATCAAAATTATTTGAAAGATATTCCTAAAAATTCAATTCAGTGATTTCTAATACTTCATGCCTTGGCTTTCCTTCCCCTTCAAATACTTCTGAGTAAATATATGTTGTTTTTCTGTTTGGTAAATAATTCCATTCATATTGTAAGTGTATTTCAGTCTGTTCTTTTGTTGATGAGATGTTATTTATGTTCCAGTCCTCTTAATTATAAGACTTAGGCTTTTATGGCAAGAAATAGTGGTTTCAGTCTTGTATTTAGGACCATTAGCTCGTGAGTTATGTCTTCTTTGCTTACTGAGTCCTAGTAAACAGGTTTCTCTGCATTTTATTAGCAAGATTACTTGTTATTTATGCCAGCACAAGAATCTGTTGCGTTTCCTGTTTGTGATTTGTAGGAACCAAATATTGTTTTTCATTCTGTTCTAATTCAGAATGCCACATTGTCTTGCCTTTCATAGTATCTATCAATGGGTGATCACTAAAGCATCCTATTAATTAAAATGTCAGTTTCTATGTTATTAAATGGCATTTATTCATCCTCATTAAAGCAATTGAAAAGTTTTAGAGATTAAATCCTGTATGGAAATCTTGAAAATAAAAAGGAAGGAATTTTTGAAAAATACCATTTTTGACCAGTAGAGGGAGGCAGTTAACATGAAATTCATGTTAGGATAAAATTATTCTAAAACTAATGAAAGCTGGTTTTTAAAAATATATAGAGATAGAAAATGTGTAGATATACATCTTATCTATCTACATGCAAAGCTAATCTAAGTAAGATGTTATTAGGGCAGAAATAACTTCTTATATATCCTTATTCTTTATATAATGTTTCTTTTCAGCTGTATTTCTATGCACACCTACATTCTCATTGTACATTCTATGAATATAAAGTCAGCATATATTTATGTTCCCTAATCTATAAACATAATTTTACTAAAGATCTTGTAATTACATATAAATTATTTTTATAGAGTTCTTCCAAATAAATGTTTACCATTTTCAATTTCTATAAAGTTCCCAAGTTTAAACATGAGTTTGATTTGAGTCAGTAGGTTGGAACAATGTGGCATAGTGGATATCAAGTACCATGTTCAGAGTCAGGAAGACTTGCATTAAAATCCCACCTTCCATCTCCTTTCCTCTGGGTAAGTAACTCAATACTGTTGGGTTAGAGCTCTCATCCCTACTAAGAATGCTCCCATACTGTACTGACAAAATTATACTCTCTATACATTTATGTAGACCTACCATAGTTTGTCACAATGATAGGGACTTTTCCAGAGTATTTGGGTTTTGTTACTAAGCAGGGAAATATTCATAATGGCAATGCAGTGATAAAATAGAGCTAAGAAGCAACTTAGCAATTTTTCACTAAAACTATATAAATAACTAAGATTCTGAAAATCCTTCCTCTTTTTTTGAGGGGGGAAGGCAGGGCAATTGGGGTTAAGTGACTTGCCCAAAGTCACACAGCTAGTAAGTGTATCAAGTGTTTGAGGTCACATTTGAACTCAGGTCCTCTTGACTCCAGGGCTGGTGCTCTACTCATGCGCCACCTAGCAGCACGATTCTGGAAATTCTTAATAGACATAGCTCGAGTTAATGGAAATAATACTAGATTTGACATCATTAGGCCAAAAAAAAATCACTTAATAATTTAAGGATCTATAATTTTGCTGTTTTGAGTACTTGTGTGATTGATACGAACAAAAAAAATAGGACCGTATCATTTAGTAGATGGTCTTCAAGGGTCGCTCCTACCAGCAGAGAGAGGTCAGACAGAGCCTTCTTAGCAGCTTAGTCTTAGTGAACTGCCAAGATCACTGAGAGGTTAAGTAGTTTGCCCAGAGTCACTCACCTAGTATATGTCAGAGGCAGAATTTGAACTCAGGTGTTCCTGGGTTGCTAACCATGTTGAGAGCTGGTCTTGGAGTTCAAACGCAGCCTCAATCACTTTCTAGCTCTGTGACTCCGGGCAAGGATTGTTTGCCTCAGTTTCCTTATGAGTACAATGTTGATAATAAGAGCACTTACTTCCCAGAATCGTGGTGTGGATAAAAGGAAACAGTATTTGAAGTACTTTGCAAACCTTAAAGGTCTATGTAAAGGCTACCTGTTGTTATTATCAATTACTTTCTTCCATAAGCCGAGTCACTCTCACCAACACCCATTGCACTTTGGATGATAAAGAATTTATTAAATGCTTACAATGTATCCCTATGCATCAGGGATACAAATACAATAAAACAAGATGGATGTTACTGTTACATTATAATAAGAGAAGACAAAACACACTAGGGAGCTGGAAAGGAGGGACCTCCAGAGGGTACTTCCTCTGTGTAGGCAGAGTGGGGATGCATGGTGTTCATTGAGTTGAAACCAAGAGTAGCTGATATGCAGTGAAGTTAGCTGGAAAATTCTGGGCCCTCTGTAAGGGAAGATTTGGGGAGGAGTTTATTCCTCTCTCCTCTAGCCCTCCAGTCAGAGTGGTGATGGTGCTGAGTATCACAGCTGAATCAATCTCTACGATGGTAAGATTTCAGGTGATGAGGTTATCCTGTAGAACCCGGGTCTTCTGACTCCAAGTCCAGTGCTCTTTCCACTATTCAGTTCTACATGGAATGGACACCATCATATCAGTGTCATGATATGGATATTTCCAACTACCAAAAGATACCCTTCCTCATGGCTAGCCCACTGCAATCAAGACAAGAGACTGTACCTAACATATATCACCAAGGATAAAATTTCATGGGATTACTACACCATGGCCATTCATGGGCACCAGCTGGATCATCTTTACTCTAGTCAATTACATTTTTTTAATGTGTCCTATAGCTATTTCTAGGGGGCTATTTGTTATAAAATCCCTGCATTTTAGCACTGCACATCAGTCTCAGCGATTCAGTGCAAGCAATTTTTTTTTCTATATCATTTAATTCTTTGCAAATACATGTGGCATTTTAGAATAAACTAATCTCCTTTTCTGAAAAGCTTATAATCTGAAGGCAAAAAGCAGCAAAGGTACAAAACAGCTGTAGCTACAGTGTAGAAACTGTGGGGTGAAGGTCTTATGGCTGTAAGGCTTCCCAGAAGATACAGGCTTTTGATATAATTTTTGAAGTGTGACAGAGCAGTGTTTTGGCATGATTCGGAAGGCCCTATCTTAAGGGAAGCCAACTTGCAAATTGAAAAATGTGTTTCATTTTTTTCTTCATTGAGAGATTTATATTGGAATCTGAAACTATTTTTACATTCTGCATAATAAGATACTATTATCATAATGTGAGCTACTCTAATAACAAAAACAGCACGCATTTATTTAGTACTTTATTTTCCTCGTGACAGTCCTGGGAGCTTGGCAATTCCAGTATAATATCCACTTTACCAAAGAAGAAATGAAGGCCAATGAGGCTGAATGACTGGCCCCATGGTCACATGGTACCAAAGAGGAAGGGATTTCTCCTTCTTCCTTTCCTACCCCACATTGGTCATGTAGTAGAACAGGAGACATCCTATCCAGTAGTTTGAGTGCCAGATAGAATGAAAGCCCAGAGCTGCCACTGGACCCTGTTGGGAAGAAAGGATATTTCTCTCTCTCTCATTACTTGTTCTCATCTATCTAGCTTTATCACTGCACACTAGGTCTTCAGATTCCAAGGGGCCAGTGCATTTTTATGTACTAAGTAGATAAGATTATCTTTTCATTTTAAAGCACAAGTACATGTGTGGCATATAACTTTTGAAGATGCGTGCATGTAGGCAGTGTGTGAGTGTTTCTTTAAGACTGATATATATTGATATAAGTGAACCCCCCCCTCTTCAGTTGATATAGAAGATCCATAATTAAAAGATATTAATGAGGTGTTAAAGCCTGTTGTAAAGATATGACTACATCTTGGTATCTCTTTAAGCTGTATGAATACTTATCTGATGGAGCTGGAGAAGAGAACACCCATGGAGACTTTAAATAACTAAACCCTGAGGAGCCCAAGGTAGTCAAGTCTGGGAGGAGTTCTGAAGTGAGAACCCTACAGGGAGAGAGAAAAGGATTTCACTTTCTTCCTTCCCTACCTCACATTGGCCATGGTATCTTGTAGTGGAACAGGAAGCCTCCTTTCTAGCAGTTTGAGTGTCTGGGAGATTGAAAGCCCAGAGCTGCCAGTGGAGGAGATCCCTGCTGGGTGGAAAGCGGGGGATTTCTATCTCCTTCTTTCCACATTAGCCATGCAGCTTTGAAAGGATTTTTATTTGACTTGGCAGAGACACAGCATTGAGTACAGAGCAGAGAGGGGTGGGAAACCCACAGCCTCAGGGCCACATGTGGCCCTCTAGGTCCCCAAGTGCTGCCTTTTGACCTCAAGTCAAAAGTTTTACAGAACAAATCCTTTTATTAAGGGGATTTGTTCTGTGAAGTTTGGATTCAGTCAAAGGGCCACACTTGAGGACCTAGAGGGCCACATGTGGTCTCAAGGGTGCTGGTTCCCTACCCCTGCTCCAGACCATCACAGAGAATCAGTCACTTAAAAGAGGAAGGATCTTTATAGAATGCAATACCTAGCAGCAGAGAAGAGAAGTAGACTTTCTGGAGGAACAGAGGTGGCAGCTCATCCCTGCAGGATGCTACCCTCAAGGTGTTAGAAACGTACTCACATTGTCTAGGAATAAGCAAGACTCATTGGGAAGTCAGGAACGTTTTAATTATAATTTACATTTAATCCCCCCGAATAAATGCATACCTCCCCTGGACAGAGTACAGGAGAAAGTACAAAGGACTCAGATGGACGCCAGTCCTTTAATAGCCCCTCACCTTGAATCTCCCGCCAGGCTCTTCATTGGCCAGATACAACCCCCTGACTGCCTAGGTTATGCTCTCCTCAAATGGCTCGTTTAAGCATGTGTACAAGCCTCTGACCTTTCACCTGACTGACCAGAGGCCTGGTTTCTGCTAAAGCTGGGTGGAAACAAAACTCCTCCTCCCATTTCTTACATTTCTTACGTGAAGATACTACGAAAAGAGAAAGAACTTACAGGCCCAGCTGGATCAGAAGTTAAAAACCTTTTTTTCCTGTACGTATATCACACATACATCTTTCACTACCATCATTACTGTAAGTTTGATCCCATTCTTTCTACGGACACCGTGTTTTTGGGAGAGTGAACCTTAAGATTGTGGAGAAAATGTATTAATTACTAATGTTCTTCCTATGCCATCTGAGTAAATGAGTAAGTGCTTTCTCTAAGGGTTCATTGAGCTTGCTGGCTGACTGGTTATGGGAAGCACTGGCGGAGGTTTGTGAGCTATAGCATAGGCCTATAGCTCCCCAGTGTTACCCCTAGAACTTGCAGTAGGAGCTTTATTCTGGGAGACTGAGCTAATGAGTACTAGTATAAGTTTGGGGAGTGGCCCGTAGAGTTTCCACATTAACAGAACTTATCTGGCTTTTTGATAGACTTATTGTGAAATGGTTCTTTTCTGGATTCTAGCTTACTCCCATTCATCAAGGGGGAGGTCCCTCTACCATTCTCTTATTAACTAAAGTGATCTGTTAGCTTGTACATGAAAATGACTTCCTTTTCTCCCACCCACTCAGAGCTTAGCTTTTGAATGAGCTATTAATGTGTGTTGTACGGAATCCTTCTTTGTTTTGTTATTGTAACTTTTAATTGAGGTTGTCTTTATTATGCTGTCTTGCTGCCATTTTGTCTTAACTCATTTCCTAGTAATTGGATATGCACCTTCTTTGAAATTTAATTTTCTTTTGTGCTTGTAAGATGCAAAGAGCAAAGCATACACATGAACTTTCATAGAACTTTTACTGTCATTAAAAATGAGGATCAGAAATTACCATCCTGAAAGCAGAGCTTTAAGCATTTAAACCATGTCTGGGAATTGTCAAGGAAACAAAAGGAGTGGATTTAAGCAGGAGAAATCTCAAAGTGGGGGAGGAAATTGTAATTCATTATTAAATGAGAATATCATTGCATCGTAGTGGGGAAATCGTTGGTTTTTTCCTTGACAGATTATCTGAAATTCATTCCCATGCAGAATAAATGAAATAAGTTTGATAGCCTTAGCTTGAGTGCAGAAAAATGAAGGTAATAAGCTCTCATTTCATTTGAGCATGAGGCATTGTACAACTTAGTATAGATCGGTGGATGATAATGAAAAATACACCTTCAGTGGAATACACAAATAGGACTCTGAAGTCCTTTATTCTGAACATTGAAGTCTGAGACATTTCAAAATGGAGGTCTAAGTAAAACTGCAAAGGACCTTCTCAGAGGTCATCTAAGAAGTAAGCTCTTCATTTTGGAAGTGAAGAATCTGAGACTTTGTGGCGTGAAGTGACTTGACCAAGGTCACACAGCTACATAAGCCCAGGTCTTCTAAGTCCAAGTTTAATGTTCTTTCCACTATGCCATGATTATGAGTGAATGAAAGAAAAAATAAAACAGGTATTAAGCACTTACTATGTCTCAAGCACTGTGCTAATATGGGGGATTCAAATAGAAAGACAAGAATAGTCACTGCCCTAAAAAGCTTACATGCTAATAGAGGGAAGCAATTTAGGGGGTTTTAGATGGAATTCAGATTGAAACACCCATGGGTCCTTAAAGTGTAGCAGCAAAGCACATGGTAATAAATCTTTTTTATGTCATTTATATTGATTAAAATTTTATCTATTTTTTTCTGATGTAGATAGCTTGTTTCTGTATAGGTGTTTGCATGTTGTCTCCCCTATCCATGAGCTCCTTGAGGGCAGGGACTGGTTTTTACTTTTTTTAATATCAAGCTTATTATTTAATACCAAGCTTAGCACAGTGCCTGGCACATAGTACTTACTTAATAAATGTTTATTGACTGACTGACTGTTGAGCAATTGGGAAGTGCCAAAGAATATGGTAGGAAGAACGTCCCTTTTGAGCTCTTCAGTACCTGTGGCTTCTGAAGAGATGAGGGCTAAAGCAGCCACAGAAGAAGTTGGCAGGTCAAACGTCCAGAAGAGTGGATCTCCTGAATGATGTCTCTAGGGGTGAGGCTGGTAGCAGGATTGATGCTTAGGGGATAGGAGAAAGATTGCCATTTCCAGAGTTCTTAAGTTTACTTGCCCATGGATGGCAGTTGGTTGGCACCTAATTGTGATGGTGGGCCCCTAGGATAACTGGGATCTTGGCTGGAATCAGTTAGTGTTCTGCAGAATACTGCTATTTCCAAGGTTCTTGTGAATATTACCACCTTATAATTTATTTGCATGACTTAGCACTTTATTAAGGGTCTCAAACTTACCATAATGCTGCTCTATATTAAAAACCAATTGTTTTATTTAGTAGACCTTATTTTCTTTGTATCCCCAGGGCTTAGCACAGTCTCTGGCCCAAAGTAGGCACTTAAGAAATGTTTACTGACTGATAATTTATCTACTAAGAACTGTGTCATATTCATGTATGTGTATATGTATGTATATGAATGTATACATACGCAAATATATTTTCATATTTATCTTGGATATCAGATCTTTATCAGAAAAACTTACTTGGCACATAGGTGGGTACATAATAAATGCCTGTAACCTTTTTCTCATTTTATTGAAATGATGAGATTTTGGACTTTGTGCCAGGACCAGGCTTCACCCACTTCTGCACTTTTTGGATGGGCTGATTGGGCCCCGTTTTGTTCTGACCTTGATTTCCTGGGCTCTTGCCTGTTGGCTCTCTTCTCCTCAGGTGTGTCTTGGCTCAGAATGCAACCTTCATTTCCCAGTCAGTGAGTGCTCTGGGGTGACTGTTGCCACTCTGGACAGTAGCCTGGAATTTTTCTTCCAATTTTGCAGTGTTGCTTTTTTTTTCTTTTCTTTTCTTTTATTTTGGTGCAGTCTTGGGCTAGTTGAAGGAGCTTATGAATGTTTCTTTTTGAAAATTTCTTGTTTATTTTTGAGCTGGTGCCTTTTAAGAATCATTGTTGGAGCATATGTATAAGAAAACTAAGACATCTAAACTAGAACTTCCCAGCTGATCTCTTTAAAACAATTGAAGAAATAGAAAACCAAAGAAAGTCTCAAAGGGATTTAGGATTGGGGAAGACTCAGGCACTCTCCCAGGAGAACACATCAGTCTGAACTGAGCAAGAGATAATAAAGGTACCTGCCACCATTTTTTGTTCTCAGCAACAACAATGAAAACAATCACTCCCTCATCTTTTCCTTGAGGATCTGCTATGGTTTGGCAAAAGTCTTAATCTGCAGATCTCATCTTCATCTAGTCTTGTCTTAGTACCCCTGCTTAGAGGTCCTGTTTGTGATCTCAGCATCAGTCTCAGAGTGTAGCATTTTTCTCTCCTCAGCCTTTCCCCTTTGTAGCTGTATCCTCCATCTTCTTTCTCTTAAACCTTCATTCTCTCTCTCAAAGTTTCTCATCTTCTTCCCTTCACTTAGGAATAGGAGAAGCTAAGTCCTCCTGGAGCTCAGTAGATAAATACCGGACATTGTTCTCCAATGACCTGTTATACATACATAAGTTACAGTACATATGTGTACATGTGTATATGTGAGCATACACACATGCATATAAATCATGATATCTAGCACTTATATAGCACTGTTTGCAGAGACTTCTACATATCTGTCATGGATAGGGCTTAGAAGAGTGCCTGGCACATAGTCGGTGCTTTTTCTTGAATGAATAAATGTGACTGTAGTCAAGACACATGAAAGACAAGCAATTAGAAGCTCAAATTAATGGAAAACTCATTTGATCCTCACATCAACCCTGTGAGATAAAAGCTATTTTATCTCATTTTCTAGGAAACTGAGGCACAGAGAGTTTAAACAACTTGCCCAGCTACAGTATCTGAGGCAGGATGCAAACTCAGGTCTCTCTGATTCCCAAGTCCTTCATTTTATCCACTATGGTACTTAACTGCCATATATATGCATACTTGTATACATAATATGTATATATGTAGGAGTTCATTGGAGAATGATCTCTCAGTGTAGCTGACTCTCACCATATTATATATATGTATGTATGTATATACATGTATATATCCTTTGTCTTTATGTATGTTTATTATATATGCATATATGTGCTATATAAGTGTTAGGTATCATGATTATATGTATGCATGTATACACAGATGTATGCATATGTCTGTTCATGTATACACACATAGTCACATGTATATTAATTAGTGTCGAGAATTCCTGTAAGGAATATATGTGGGTTTGTAAAACACTTTTGCATATGTTATTTCCTTTTCAGGTCAGTTGTAGCAATGAATAAACTAGCATGATGTTCATAGGCCAATTCCAACATAAACATTTAACATAGGTAGCTAGGTGGATCAGGGGATAGAGTGTTGGACTTAGAGTCAGGAGGACCCAAGTTCCTATCTAGCCTCAGACACCAGCTGTGTGACCAGGGCAAGTTTTTACTTAACTACCACCACCACCACCACCATCACCATCACCATCATATCCCCTTAGCAGTTGACTTGGAGTAGTACTGTAGTCAATCTTCTAGGACAGTAGGACCAAGGACAGAGTGAAATGGAAAATGTCAGGATTTCTTCAATACTGTGAATGTCAGCTCTCTGCTAATTGGTCCATTTCTGGAGCAGGTGTTCTCTGTCCTGCATAATAAAGTCTAGAGCAAAGGGGAATAGTTTGCCACCTGGTCAGATTTTCTTAAACAGATGCCATCAAGAAATAAAAGGTAAAGCTCGCATATTAGTAAACAATTCAAAAGTACTCTGAGTGAAATGCTTTTCTTTTCTCCAGCAAGACTTCCCTTCACACGTGGCCCTACCCAGTGTATTTGCTGGTGAGAAGTGATAGCTGTTTCAAGATCTCATAACTGAGCAAATAATACTCTAAAAATCAATCAACACCTCCCTACCCTGAGAGACTGGGTACTTTCATTCCTTGCCTTGTGTCAGATGAAAAAAGAATAGATGGTTTTCTGTCTGTCCTTTTTTCCTTTTTTAAATAGCTGCCTTTCCTTAGGGAAAAATGGGGCCATTCTGATTTCATTGTCCGCAATTGGCACTCATTCGACTGTCCTCGGACAAGAAAAAGCAGAGGTCATAAGCATGAGATTGCAAGATCATAGATAAACAGAAAGAAGCTATTTGGTCTAATCCCCTCATCTTGCTGCTGAGGAAACTGAAGCCCAGAAAAACATGGGATTGAACTCAGGACCCTGTTCTTTCCATTGTACCAGGCACTCACGGCCCTACTAGTTGTCCTGCAAAGATAGTCCTTAGCCTCAGGCATTTTATTCTTTCAAAAATAGTGCCCTGTGACATAAGGTCTTGTCTTCTAGAAATTAATCATGAGTTTATATGTCAGGGAAGTGAAGTCCAGTAATGACTTGGAAGCACTGACAGTCTTATGCTGAGATTGAGTAATCCATTTGTAATAATAATCTTTGTTCATGACCCAGCAACAACGTAGAGAGGAGGTGGTGGTGGATACAGGTCTGATCTTAGAAAACATTTTGCAGTGGGCCATTTCTCTTCTTTCACTTACTGTTTGTGTGACCTTTGGGAAATAACTATCCGGACCTCAGTTTCTTCCTCTGTAAAATGAAAGGTTTGGACCAGCTGGCCTCAGAGGCTTCTGCCAGTTCTGAATCTTAGTTCCTATAATTCTGTATTTATTTCTGATACTTCTGTCTCCCCTGTGTTAGCTGGCTTTCCTTGTCCTCCTTCTTCCATTATAGGGGGAAAAATCATCAGGAACAACAGTCTAATGACTGAATTAGCATTAGAGTTTTAAAACAAGTGCCCCACCTTCCAACCCCATGTTTAAGATAAAGGAATGGCCCTGTAATAGTAGAATTTAATGTATCTGATCTAGGCCTGGGAGACGTCTGAGGTTGAAGGAAGAGGTTATCAACATGTTTAGGAAACTGAGACCAGCCATTCTTTTGTAGCTCACCTCCAACCAACCTCCATTCTCACTATGTATTAAATCTATGTCCTACGGTCAAGGAGTAACATGAAGGTTGCTATTCTGTCTCTCCCACAGACTTTTTAAAGGCTGCCAAAACACAACAATGATCACTAATATCATGCTTTACTCTTGCAAAATACTATATATTTATTTTTGATCGAAATCTGTGAAAAAGCCATGAGGTAGCGCAAAAGATAAAGTGCTGTGCTTGGAGGCAGAAAGATCTGAGTTCAAATCCCACTTCATACAGTTAGCTGTGGGACCCTAAACAAGCCACCTTACTCTGAGACCCTGTTTCCTTATCTGTAAAGTGGGGATAGTAGCACCTACCTCATGAAGTTGTAAGGATCAAATGAAATAACACGTGAAAAGCACTTTGGAAACCTTAAGGTGTTAGCTTTTTTTTTTTTTTAACTTACTACACTACTACTACCACCACTGCTACTACTACTACTACGACTACTATTTTGCTATTGCTACTACTTCTTGGCAGCTAGATGGCTCAGTGGATAAAATGTTGGGCCCAGAGTCAGGAAGACACGAGTTCAAATGTGCCCTTGCTAGCTGTGTGGCCCTGAGTAAATCACTTAACCTCTGTTTGCCTTAATCCATTAGAGAAGGAAATCGCAGACCACTCCAGTATCTTCGCCAAGAAAACCCTGTGGTTGGTATTGATGCTCTATGAGACATGCCTCAACCACCACAACAATACTATTACTACTAAGGCTACCACCTTGGCTATTACTATAAATGTTATTATTCCTGCTGTGTAGAAAAGAAGGCCAGTTTGGGCTGATAGATAAAGTGATTCGCTGAAAACTGCAGAGTTTGGACCCAGAACAAAGTTTTCTTATCATCACGCATTCTTTCCGGAATACCGCACTGGCTCTAAATTAAATTGTATGAAGTTTTGAGAATTTTAAAATTTGTCTTTCCTAGAATTGTTCTCGAGTGCCTCATTTGGTTGTGAGGCAATTTTGGATTCTCAAATGCTCCATCAGTGAAGCCTTGGCAAACCATACCAAACTAAAAATTGCCATTGCAAAACTAGCAGCAGGCGTGTATCATTCCAAGACCAATATAGCTAAATTCAAAGAAGCTCATTGGGGGGGAATCAAAGGGAATAAGTATTAAGGCCCACTATGTGTCTAGACACTATACTAAGTACTTTTTTTTTTACAAACGTCTCATTTGATCCTCACAACAACCTATGGCAGACAGAGATTAAGTGACTTGCCCAAGGTCACACAGCTGGTAAATGTCTGAGGCCACATTTGAACTCAGGTCTTCCTGACTCCAGGCCTGGCATTGTATCCACTGCCCTTAAGAACGAACTAGACCAGGCAATTGAAAATTGCACAGCCAAGAGGAGCAGATCCTAGGAATCTAACTGAGCCATACTGCAGGTATCAGGGATCCAGAGGAATTTTTCTTCCACAGAAATTAATCCAAGTCTGCATGCTTGGTTCCAGAGGAGAAGGCTCCCTTTGTGGAGAGTAAGCACCCTGGACCCTTCTGTTCACATAAGATCTGTGCAAGAGTTGGACAAATATTTGTTTGGTTTGGTTTTTTTTTTAAAACAGAAGGATGAGGGGCTGAATTCCCATCAGTCACTAGTCCCTAAAACCTCTAGAGAGAGCCCATGTGTTCTGGGGACTCTAAGTGTGGAAGCTTGATTTTCTTTCTTCTTTTGTTTTTTTCAATGTATTGTCATTATTTAATATTTTTAGTTTTCCCTCTTTTGTTTTTTAAAATTGTCTTTGGTTAGTCAAAAGCCTTTGTAAATACCAAGACGGGTAGTAATATGAGAATTTTTAATAATGTGTGTTTGTTAAAATTCTGTTACCTTGAATTTAGATGTATAATTCCCAAGCTCTTTAGCTATGGTAGGTCTCTATCCTTGCTGACAAATGTTATTTTCCAGATTTTTTTTTGTTAATTATGCCAAGTAGACTTTACCAAAAAACATTCCAAGTTGAATTTTACAGGGAGAGTGTAAAAGGGTGTGTGTCCTGACCCATCATCCTGTCACCTGTTAATGCCACCCAATTCACATTTGAAATTGCAAGCAGCCTGGAATAAAGTATTGACATGTCCTGTTTTGTATCCTGATTCTGAGAATCAGGATATCCACGATATCCTGGGTTCAGGGGACAAACAAGTATGAAGCAAGATCTGCCCCAGACCCCTAGAAACAGTTACCCCATCCCCAGACCTCCCCAGCCCTATGAAAGACACTGGTCTCTCCCTGAACAGTGTGACTGTACCCAAGCAGGAGAGCCACGTTTGCTGATGAACTCAGTAAACCTTATTTTGTTTACGAATTTCTGGTCTGATTCCTTGATTATTCCTGTCCCCATCACAGGGGCATGATTTCTTCTCCTCCTTCCCCAGCTCAGTTGATATAATCATAGGCTAAAATCACAGATAATAAATTTTAATCTATTAATTCATGGTGATACCAGCTCAAAGTGTGAATAGTTTTCTCTGATAATCTTAGAGATGCAACATGAGATTGGCTAGGCTGAAAATTTGGCCATGCCCCTAGGGCTCTTAAAAGGCTGAGTTGCTGGCTAGGCAGCCATTTCATTAGTTGTTTAGGAGACCCCTGGCCTTATACTAGAAGGCAGCAGGAGAACTGTTTCTCCCCCACCCATTTGGCTGCTGTGTCGAACAGTGAAGTTACTTACCCAGAGGGAAACACTATCCAGCAGTTAGAAATTCAATTCCAAAGAGTTCAAAACATAGTTGAGAAAACAAACATATATTCCAGATAGTCATGAGTGCAAAGAAGCAATCTTTTGAAGGATAAAGCATCTTCAAGGAGTGGGGACTCTGGCATCAAAAGAGGAAGCTGGCTGTGTACTTAAGAGAGGGCTTTAGAGAAGATTCCCTAAAGAGAGAAAGGACATGTCCAGGACTTGTGGTACTAGAGTTGTAAATTCCCTTGGCCATACATGTTCCACATTTATGTGCCTCACTGCTATTATATACCAAGCTTATGCCCACTCTTTCCACTGACTGTGGTATTTATAGGAGACTGTGCCCTGGGATCATGGAGGCAATGTGTGCTGTAACCACTGTTCTTAGTATTTTAGTAAATACCTTTGCTAAGAGCTCACTATATCCACTGCCTGATTAGTAACAGGAAGTGCATCAGTGAGAGCTCGTGAGTAATGGCGTTAGAAATACTCTCAATAAATAGACTATTTTAGGTGGAATGTGAAGTGAATGAATGAGTATAATATGCAAATAACCTAGAAGGATAGGCTAGAACTACATTGAGAAGAACTTCAACTGAAATAATGCCTTAGTTTATCCACCCACATCATTTAACCTGATTATCTCATTCCAACACACGCAAAAAAATCTTTCAGAAGACATTTAAAGCACAATACCTTCCGTATTGTAATAACAATGCTACTTGCCGCTACTGTGGCTGTGTAAGGCCAGGATCATAAGCATAGAGGAGGGCTTCGAGCACAGGTTCTTCGATCTGCTTTTCTAAGGAAAGCAACAATCCCACTTTAATCAAACATACATACATCATTTACTTAGTTCAGGGGGAAAAGCCAGCACCCTGAACTTTAGAGCAAATACAAACAGAAACTACTAACAGAGAAAATATAAACAGAGCAAATAACACAAATCAATAGACAAGCTTCTAGCTGTCTGACCAAAGCTATATATACCTAGTTACCAGAGAGAGAAACACCAACATCTAAGTTTTCAAAACCAGGGAGGGGGTGTGGCGCGGGGCTCCTTAACAGCTACCCAGAGTCTCCACACCAACACTCTTCCAATGAGTGAGTCCCAAACAAAATGCTAACCTCAGTGTCAGAGTATATATACACTTCACCGGGGTCAGAGTGCTTCATACCTCTCGAGGGTTTTCACACCTCTCCATGACCTAACTAGCAAAATGGTGTGGGCCTTCCTATAAACAAAGACAAGACTCAATCAAAGGCACTTGATTGCAGCAGTGCTGAGAAGAACTCCAAAACAAAAGACAACAAAAAGTCCCACTTTGCTTGCCCTTACACATATACATCCTCTTAGTCAAGGATAGAGAGAAGTCAATTTCTCAAAAGACTTGGATTTGTGCTGCCTCACTCAGCCTTGATGGTATCATGGTGAGCAATAATCCTGAGAACCCTACTAATAGAGTCCAGACTGGATCTCAGATTTAATATAGATAGTCAGCATTAGCATTTTGTTGGGCTTTTGCTGGCCAAGTAATACTGGGCTTATTATCTTCTGCTTGAAGTGCATCTCATTTTTACGCATCGATGAAGATGCCCCATTCAGTCTTTATTTGAGTTTTCTTCTCAGGTGTGAAATGAGCTGATGATAAATCCTTAGTCATCAATGTCCAAATGATTGTGATAGATGGCTATAATCTTTTGCCTTCTGATAAATTTGGCTGTGACTGTTATCACAAAAGCCCCAGGGGTTCTTATTATGATGAGATGGCACCCGGGATACACTTTTCCCTTTTTCCTACAACAGTAGAGAACAGGGAGAACAACAACAGAAAAACCCCAAACAAACAAAAGATCACCAAATCAACAACTAGCACGGTGTAGTGGGAAGATCACTTGAATTGGATTTAGGAAGATCTGAGTTCAAATGTCAATTTTGGCGCTTGCTAGTGCTGGGGCCATGGATGGGCTGTCAGTTCTCTGACTCTGTCATCTTATCTATAAGATGGGAATAATGATACCTGGGCTCCTTAGGTCTTAGGGTTGTTGTGAATTTGAAGGGAGAACATTTATGTAAAGTGATTTTCAGTCTTTAAGATGCTGTATGCATAAGTATTCCTTTACCTTTAAAACCTACCTCAACTTTCAAAAATTAAGAAGTTTAATAAATGCAATGACCAACTATGACTCCAGAAGACTTATGATGAATGAGATACTGAATGAAATACATATTTTCTCATCTTGGCCAATACAGGAGTTTGTTTTGCTTATCTATGCATGTTTGCTCCAAAGGTTTTCTTTATCTTTTTCCTTTTCCCGAAGTAGGATGGATTAAGGTAGCAGAGAGAAAATACGTTTTTGTTCATTGAAAAAAAAAATAAAAGATTCTTCCTTTAAATGTGGTTCGCCTAAAAGGATCAATTTGTACTTCCAAAGGCTTTCTAGAAAATGTTCTCTCCAAATAAAAGAGCAATAATGGTGGCAATGGAGACATAGAGAACATTCTAATCTTCAGTGGCAACATGAGATTCTAGGTATGATAAATGCAGATGAGAAGGTTGTTTGCAAGGGACCCCAGTGATTTCTTGAGTACATCTGTTACCCTCTTTATCCATTAGCACCAATACTAAAGTCTAAAAGTGGTGATGGTATAAGATATTTTTCATGGTAAGCTAAAAGAGAGGCGGGAGAGAAAAGAGCAGTAATTTATTCTACCGATTTAATATAAGGTAAATTTATATCAATTGCGTCTCTAATTTTCTACCAAGATGTACTTTCTTTAAAACAAACAAACAAAAAGATTTGGCTGTTCCTGTGAAGGTCTGCATTTCAAACAGCAGCTGAGGAGCGTTTCTATGAACTCAACAGTTTTATGGTGTTTTCCGAGTCTTGGCGGTTAGTACACTTCTATTAGCATATGTTTCTGCAGAATACCATATTTCATCCATCTGTGACTCCCCTTTGATCAATTAAACTTGTGTAGTGTCCTCACCAAACATGTTTGTAGAGAGGATCTGTAGAACGCCTCTATTCCTAGGGATGAGTTTAATGTCAGTCCTGAAAATAAAGTACTAGACATGAAGCTGAGAAAAAGGTAGCTTTAGAAATAAAAAATGCCCCACATAGGGAACTATTTCATTGACTGTTGGGACTCACAAAGAGTAAAGGAAAATGAATGTGAAGCAAGTCACTGGAGACTAGTATTTGCAGGCAGATATAAAGTCCCTAGGCCTGTCTATGTGAGCCTCTGGGAGCCATAGAAATTGCGTGAATAAGCTTTAAAGAGACAGAGCTGCCTTCCCCTGGTGAAGAACTCTTGTGAGATATGGGTGTGAGTTAGAATTCTGGGCTCATGAGTTTCCAAGAGGCGAATAGAGACAGACTGGATGGGTTAAGAGGCCAATCCAGCTGGCATTTGAGTAGCTACCAGAGTTCAGCTGCTGCTGTTGCAGCTTCCGTCCATAGTAACCTAGAGAACAGACTAAAGCTGAGAGAAGCATATCAGGGCTGAACTACTGTGACTTCGACTTTCCATATGTGCAGATTGATATCAAATGGTGATTTTTGCTGCCTGTTCCTCCCCTTCCACCTCTTTGTCCAGGAGAGCTCATGTGAAGTCCAAGTTTTCCTATTCCTTTAAGTTATCTGTCCAGTTAGCCAACATAAGATAAAAGGGGGAGCAATCACATCAATTTCCAATTTGCACGTACTTTAATTACAGGAAATGGCATTTAATAGAGGAAGAGGCTATGAGTAGCATGATAGTCAAAGAGAAAGAAGGAAACAGAGAAAATGAAATCCTTGTCAAAAGTCACCAGAATTTGTCCCGTTTGGAGCCAAATGAAAGGCAATCTCATTGATTTATATTTGATAACTTCCCAGAGCGTGGCAAAACCTGAATAAGTTTTTCTCCCCACCCTTCACACCTAGGCACCCAGCCTCCTTCATTCCTTCTGTAAATGCTCAACATGAAACCCCTCCTCAAAGCTCTGCAGAGTACCCCTGATAGAGGGAGAGTGGATAAAGAAGATTTAAGATGTTTGTATTCCAAAGGTGGGGGCCAAAGATAGAGAAAGTTAGATTCCTAACCCTTCCTCTCCTATAGCAACCCAGACTATTCTTTTCACTTACTGCAAACGCTCTCGTAAACATAGAGCTACAAATGTACTAAGATAGGGTGCATGTATTGAAAATTTCTAAACTTAATAGAGAAACCATTTGGGCATCTTTGCAGATCTTCAGTGCAATCAGATAAATGAGTTGATAGCATTGACTACTTTTTGAAAATTAGATGCCATGTGCAGTGTGTTTTTTCTGCTACTCTGTTTTAATATCCTTTAAGGAACTGAAAGTATTTTTTAAACTTCCATACCAAATTTGTTCATTCAGCAGAAATGGATTTTTCCCTGGTCGCATGGAAACAGATTTTATCATGGGACCATTGGGTACATTTCCTATTTGGGCATAAACATAAAATCATTATCTAGTTCATGATCCTGCCTTCAGATTGGACCACATGAGAAAGACTTTGAATAAGATGTTTAATGAGATTTCATACAAAAAAATGACACATCACATTACATATTGAATGGCCCTTCAAAAAGGGAGCTTTATTGTAAAAATTGCTTCATTTTGACCAGAGATGGTTAAATGTTCTCCATAATTCAAATCTTACGTTTCTTTCAAGACTTTGCTCAAGTCTCATGTGTTCCTAATCCTTATACATCTTCTTTCCTAATTCTTACTCAAAATTATGTCTTATTCTGAATTATTTCAGTACTTTTACTGCCTTGAACTCTTCCTGTTTAAAAAAAATTATTTTTATTCTGGACTTTACAGATGTATAGTTGAATATAAATAGTAGAATAGAAAAAAATTGTACATGAAACTACAGGTCTCTATAATATGCAGCTTGCTTTTCTTTTAAAATATGTAATAAGATCTGTTTGTAGTTTTCAAAACTGTTCTGCTTATCTGGGGTTCTCTCTAGCCTTTCTTCTGTTTTCTCTGCTAAAAAAAAAAGGTGACATGATGAACTTCTGCCCCACTTTTTAGCTATTCTATCTCTATTCCTTGCCATCCCACCTCGCCTCACCCCTCTGGGAAAAAAATGAAAAAGAAAAAGCATTTGTAACAAATATACGTAGTAAAATTTACATTGTTCCTATGTTGATTCATGTGTATTATTGTTCTCAATTAAATTCATTCATTCATTCAAAAATGGGTGAAGTCCTGTCCTGTGTGTTGGAAAAGATAGTAAAGTTTAAATAAAATACATTCCTTGCTCTCTTGGTGTTCACACTTTTGTAGGTGATAAAACACAAACACCTATGACTGTATTAAATGCAATTTATATGTTAAGTGCATTAGAGAGTTATCAAATAGTGTTACATGACACACAAGGAGAAATACTACTTTGCAGAGGGAGTCATTGAAATCCTCTTGGAGAAGTCTTGGAAATCTTCTTGGACAGACACTTACACTGGGGAAGACATATATAAGTTGTTTTGTTTTTTTAATAGAATGTTTGGGAATTTTAACAGGAAGGAAGAAGAATATAAGGGAATATTGTGAATGAATTCTCAGATGTGGAAAAGTACAAGGTATATTCAGGGCATAAGAATAGTCCAGTTTTGATGTGTCAAGGAACATAACATGAGATAAAACTGGAAGATAATGTCATAGATTATGAGGTTATTAAAATTGCTAGGTAAAGAATGGAGGAGGATACATAGTCATCTGAAAACAAATCTAGTGATTTTAATGGATTACAAATTCAGTATGTATCAACAGTGGGACATGGTAACCAATTATATGCCAAGAGAAATAAAAGATTTGTTCTTTTTGAGAAATGGGGACCACTGATTCATAGATAAGGATCCCTTGAGGCTGCATTTTAGTTTTAAAATGTAATATTATCTGTGTTATTTTGTTTAATATTTCCCATTGAATATTTATTTTGTTAAATGTTTAAATATTTTGTTGTATTTGTATTTATTTTGTTAAATATTTATTTTCTTAAATATTATGTCATCTGTAAATACTACATTTTTAATCTGATCCCAGCCACACTCAATGGTTTTTTTCCTGATGGGCAACATGTTTGACGTCTCTGATCTAGTCTGACTCCCCTATCTTACAGATGAGAAAACTGAGGCCTCAAAAGATGTCTAGCTTAATTCTGGATCTTCTTCTTGGACATGAGGATGACACTCTGACTAGGTTTCCTCCTCTTCCTATAAATCCTCTTCTCTTTAGGGTATCTATTTCTTGGCAAGAAGCCAGGCTCCCTGAGGGAATGCTCTTAAATCAAGGCCAACCAGCTGTGCTAGAAACAATGTAGTTTCGAGGATCTGCGGGAGAGGCAGCCCAAGACCAGCATATTCCTGAAGTAGCATATCCAGAATGGTGTACATACATGGCCATTACAGTGCCTACTCAATATTTTAGGTTATTGAAATAATCTGGGGTGGGGGGCTGAGGGAGACATCAGTTTCTCTTTCCTGAAAGGCTGATAGAGTATGATGAATCAAAGAATTTGAGAGTTAGAAAGGACTTTAATGGCCATCTAGTGCCACTCATGTGAAAGGAATTCCTACAATAACATACCTACCAAATGGTCATTCAGCCTCTGCTTTGAAAATCTCTTAAGGAAGAGGAACCCATTACCTCTAGGGATGACCCATTACACTTTTGGACAGCAGTAATTATTAGGAAGTTTTTGCTGACATCTACAGGGTGTTCCTAAAGTCTGGACATGTAGGCAAAAATGCATATTTTCAAGAAATGAAATGAATGAAATTTTCAACAACATTTTATTTAATTGGAATATTAACAAATAACATCCTCAATATGATTTCCATCATTTGTGATGCAAAGGTTGATGTTTTTTGCAAGATTCACGTGAACTCGATGCAATAACTCCACATTTCCTGTATGTCCAGACTTTAGGAACACCCTGTAGCATAAAATTCTTTGTAACCTTTTTCCCCTTAGTTCTGCCCCTGGGGGCCAAACAAATCTAATCCCTACTCCATAGGACAATCCTTCGGATACTTAAAGAGCTATAATGTCACATACCCTCACTCCCACCTCCCTGCCCACCCTTGGTACTCTCTTCTTCATGTTCAACATGCCCAGTTTTTTTTTCTCAGCTGATCATAATAAAACATGAACTCAATGTCTTTAACCATCCTACTTATCTTCCTCTAGATGCTTTCCAGTTGATCAAGGTCTTTCTTCAACTGTAATAACTAGAACTGAACATATTACTCTGGATGAGGTCTGAAAAGGACAAAATGCAATGAAACTATCAGCTCCCAATCCTGGAAGACATGTCTTTAATGTCCCTAGGGTCCCATTGGCTTTTGTTTTTTAGCTACCCCATCATACTGCTGAGTCAAATTGACCTTGTAGGTCACTAAGCTTTCCATATCTTTTTCAGAGCAACTGCTGTCTATCCATGCCTCCCACCCTCTTGTACTTGTGCCTAAACTCTGCACTTAGCCCTGCTGAACTTCATCTTATTAGATTCAACCCAATGCTCTAGCCTGGCAGGATCCTCTTTGGATTACAGTTCTATCATTCATAGGTTAGCTATCCTTCTTAATCTTGTGTCATCTGTAAATTTGAAGAGTACACCAATTTATGCCTTTGTCTACATCATTAATAAAAATGTAAACAATAAAGGACCTTCCTTCCCTCCCTCCCTCCCTCCGTTCTTCCTTTCTTCCTTCTTTCCTTTCTTTCTTTCTTTCTTTCTTTCTTTCTTCAAATCTTTATTTATTTGTTATTATTTATTTATTATTAGTTTTCAGGCTGTATGGGGTACTCCACTACATAAATCCTGGCATGTTGACATTAAGCTATTAGCACCTACTCTTTGAGTCAGGCCATTGAAATTGTAGTGAATCTTTTGGATTGTATTATTATTTAATCCACCTGTCTCCATCTTCTCCACAAAAATAGCATGAGATACTTTATCAGAAGCTTTGCTAAAATCTGGTTAAACTATATCCGCGGCATTTCCCTCAACTATTAGCTTAGTAATCCTGTTTTTAAAAAAAGGAAACAAATTTAGCCTGATATGATTTGTTCTTGTGCCTTGCCGGTTTTTAAAAATCACTCCTACTCACTGATCCATTCTAGAATTTTCCCAGGGGCCAAAGTCAAACTCACTGGTCTATACTTTTCTTGTCTTTTTAAAATGATTATTTTTTAAAAATTAACAAGCATTTATTTTCTCTCCCTTCTTCCCTGGTCCTTCTGGGGAAAGGGAGAGGGGAATTAGAGAAGAAAAAAATAAAACTCTTGTTACAAATATGCATAGTCAAACAAAACAAATTCCTGTGCTGGTCATGTCAAAAAATGTCTCACTTTGCATATTTTACTCCATCACTTCTCTGTCAGGAGCTCAATAACATTCTTGGTAACTGGTCATCTGGAATCATGGTTGATCATTGCCCTTATTAGAGTTTTTAAATTTTTCAAAGTAATTAATTTGTACATTTTTCTTATAGTATACATTTCTACTTTTGCATCAGTTCATATAAATCTTCCCATATTTCTCTGAAACCATCCCCTTTGTTTCTTGTACCAAAATAATAAAACATCATGCAATATGCTATTTTTTGTTCAATCATTCTCCAATTGATGGACACCCCCTTAATTTCTGGTTCTTTGACACCGCAAAGAAAGCTACTATAAACATTTTTGTCCCTATGATCCTTGTCCTTTTTTTATTTCTTTAGGGGAAAAGCCTGATAGTGGTATCTCTGGGTCAAATGGTATACCCCTTTTTACTTCTTTGGGAATATAAAGTATCTTCAAGAATGACTGGACCAACTGACAATTTCATTAATAGTGCATTAATGTGCCTGTTTTCCAGTAACCCTTCCAATATTTGCTAGTTTCTTTTTTCCTGCCTTCCTTCCCTCCTTTCTTCTCTTTCCTTCCTTCCCTCCTTCCCTCCCTCTTCCTTCCTTCCTTCCTTTCTTCTTTCTTCCTTTCTTCTTTCTTTCTTTCTTTCTTTCTTTCTTTCTTTCTTTCTTTCTTTCTTTCTTTCTTTCTTTCTTTCTTTCTTTCTTTCTTTCTTTCTCTTTCCTTCTTTCTTTCTTTCTTTTTCTTTCTTTCTTCCTTTCTTTCCTTCTTCCTTCCTTCCTTTCTTTCCTTCTTCCTTTCTTTCTTTCCACAAATCTGTGACCTATAGTTTTCAGGCTCTATTTTCTCTTTCTTTGAAAATCAAGACATTTATCTTTCTTCAACCTTGTGGTACACCTCCCATTTCCCATAATCTTTCAACCATCAGTGACAGTGGCTCAATAATCATATCTGCCAGTTCTTCAGTACCTGAGGACATAATCTGAGTTTTATTCCCCCAGAAAAGAAAGATGTAAGCAGAAACAATATTTTCCCCTTTTTCCCTTCTCCTTTTACAGCCATTATCTGAATCTCTCTCCAGACTTTAAACTTCATCCCTTTTAGAGTTACAAAACTTGAGAAAGAGACCTTGGAGCTATCTAAGGTTGTGGTGCTTTCCTTATCAGGTTATTTTATATTCACTTATTTGTTTATATGCTGTATCTTCTAGTTGAATATACACATGTTTAGGGCAGGGATTGATTTTTTGTTTGTTTTGTATCTCTTGGCACAATGCATTGCACATACTTGAGTAGCACTTAATAAATGGCTTGTTAAATTGAATCAAAATGAAGTCCAGTGAGATTGTCAGGTCCTCAAGCTCTCGCAGCTCTTTGTCAATCTGCAAAAACTTATTAAGCTTTACTAAATGTCAGGCACTGTGCTTGGTGCTAAGACACCAAGATCTCTTGGCTCCCTACTCAGCGCTTTGTTCAATTACAGCCTATTACGCCATGTTGCCCCTTTGACATCAACTAGGATTTTTTTTTTCTTTTTTTGTCCATATTTAGTTTTTTTGAAAGGAGAAAAGAACTCCTGTTTGATTTTTTTGTACATATAAGCAATCAAGCAACTGAAAAACATTTTAAAAAAGCATCAATTGGGCCAGCTCTCTAAAGTTATATAATCAAATCAGAATTAAAGAGAAGATTAATAACTGATATGATAAGATGATGAGGCTATTGGTGTGTTATGATAAGCTTAAAAGGAAAGGGAATGTGTGTGTGTGTGTGTGTATGCCTTTTTTATATTAGGGTTTCCAATATAAGATGCACAGATAGAAAAGAACTCCCCTTCCCTTTTGCACCCTTCCTCCCCAGCTACTCATCAGTCATTTTTGTGCTTCATTTTAAGGGAATCTCAGAGCATCTTCCTTGTGATCTGTACTTCTTTTTTTTCCTTTTTATCCCATTTGGTTATTTGCTTCTCTTATCTTAGTATTTCACTGCTGATGAGTTTTGCCTTCCTGATTCACATTCTCTCTATTAGTACAACTGATATATAGTGAAGTGGTCCAGTTTGTCTTGTCTCATTCCCCTTCCCACATTGGCCTCACCTCTGTTGCCTAGATGTCATTATCCTCAGTTTGATAGAAATAATAACTTTGTAGGCAGTCTGATATAGCTGATAGAGAATTGGCCTTGGACCTGAATTCAAGTTCCATCCTCCCGGAATACTAGTTACCGTGACCTTATGCAAATCACTTGGCTTCCCAGTCAGTGCCCAAGGCAACTTTCTAAGTAAAAGTAAGTTGCAGAACTACCTGGATACAAAGAATTTCCTCATTGGGAAACTAATGAAATCAAAGATCTAAATCTATTAACTCCTCAACCCCCCAAACTGTATAAAGCTATATTAGTTTTCCTTTGTTTTTCTAATCTACCTCAGTTCATCATGTTCTGGAAAAATGTGTATCAGAACAATTTCTTTTGGATAAGCAAGAGATGCAAAATTTAGGAGGGATATACACACATATACATATGTACACTGTAAGTGAGGAAGACTTTTTAGAGTTCAGTTTCTCAGGACCCATGGCCATGGCAATATCTAGTCTCCAAGTATTAGATAATAACTCCCAGAATAACCACAAGGATCCTAGATAGTAATTTCCAGACATAATTGATATTCACCGTGCTTGCTCAGAATGACGATATTGCTAAAGTTAACCTGTGAGCTTAATGTTGGTGAGATGTCTTCTTTGTCTGTTACCCTACAAAGCAAGTGGGCACTGGTCAATCAGTGGGGAAGGCACAGGGAACCCATAGGGGAATCTGTGTGTGCCTTGATCAGCCTTCTTCAAGGCTTGAAGGGATTTAGGGGAGTGTGCAAACTGTGCCTGTCTTGACTGACCTCATCGAGATGTAGGGGTAGTTGCCCCACCCCTTCTTGCCCACCCCTACAAGAAGGGTGATTAGGGAATGCTGTAGGAGCTGGTGCTCCCATTATCAGCTACTATTCTGAGAAGAATAGACTAGGATAAAGTAAGATTATTAACGCCTCCAAAGCTGTCTTCCTGTCATTCCTATCTGACCAGATCAAGAATGAACCTCTTAGAGGCTGGAGTCCAGAAACTCCAGTGCCTCCTGTGTGTTATTTGTGAAGCATATGCTCACATGAATGAATATACACACACATATGAGAGAGAGAGAGAGAGAGAGAGAGAGAGAGAGAGAGAGAGAGAGAGAGAGAGAGAGAGAGAGAGAATGTTCTTGTTGTTATGTACAGACTTCCTTTGTTAAAGCTAACTCTGGTTTCCCCCAAGTCTGGTGAAATTGTGACAGCAGAAAGGTTTCTTTTGTGTCCAATTGAAATTATTCAAGACCTTATAAGAAGTTGGAATCATTGAAGTCTTTGTGTTCCATAATGTGAGAATTGCTTGTAAAACAGATATATCCCTTAACTTAGAGATTACTTTAAATCCCAGGGATACTATAATTATGCACCTGCTTAGGCAAAAACTACCCCCAGGCTGATTTTAAGCTTATTTCCATTACACACCCTTGCAAGGCAAAAAAAAAAATGAAAGAGAGAATCCTTGCTGGTTTGACTTGTGTCTTTTTCTTTTGTGTTCAGTTTTTCTTTGTGGCTCCTGCCTCTGGCTGACTCTGGTGAAAAACTGTCCTGGTGATATGTTTCATCATATTTGGACAGTCAGAGGATCCTTATGAATCACCCTGGTGGAAGGTGCCAGGTATAAATCTGGTGTGTGCACCTGAATGTGTACGCCACATCTCTTTCCCTTCCCTCCTCCTCGTATCCAGGAAATATGCTGCTGTTTTATCGATTTAACTTTAGACTGGTGGCAATTTCTAAAATTGGCTAGTTAGTCACAGCTTTTGATTAGCAAGATGTTGCATAGGAGAGCTTTTAGTATTTATAATAAAGACAAATGTGCTATGTATAGGGAAACCCTACAGATAAAGGAATGTAACCATATTCTTTTGATTTTTTTTATCATTTATTTCATTCTCTTGATTGAATAGCTGGGATTAGATGCACACCCCACTTGTTTTCTTGTTGTTGTTATTTGGCAATTAGTTTAGATGCATTTATTAGCTAAAGCACGAGTGATTATGCAGAGGAACACAAATCTTTTGTGGCTCCCCAGGGAATGGATGCCTCTACCACTTCCTTTTATGCAGTATAGAAGGTCAGGGGAGGTAAAAAATGCACTAGGATGTACCCTTGATGTCTTCATGTAGTCTTCGCATTTACCTGATAGCTTCATCTTCATACAACCCCAGTTGGTTGGTTCTTCAATTGTTCCTTATTCTTTAAGCACCATTCATTTCTTCTTCAAATATCTGTAAACAGCGCCTCATAGAAGGACATTCAACATACCTAAGGCTCTGTGTTGCTCTAACAAATACATTCATTCTCTTATACATAGGAGCAAAATCCCTTAATTCAGCCTTGCGAATAAGAACCCTACATTTAGCAGGCCTATCAGATTGCACTAGCCCACCTTCCACTCTAGAAGACATTGTTGTTATCATTCATCTTGTGTTCTGAAGAGGACCAATGACACCAGGAGTGTGATGTCTTGACTTGCAAGTGAATGGGATTTAAGTGAGGCAGAGCCGTGCAAAGTTATCAGCCTTACTCTCTCCTCCAGAGTCATCAGGGTCCAATGTCAAGACAGGTCAGGACAACTGGCTATTGCCCCCTCTAGAAGGCATACAAATATTATGAAGAATGAAATTAGCTACCGTTGTTTGCAAACAACCTACTTGTAAAATGTTTCAATAAATGCTACTGTATGTAAATATTATGAAGAATGAAATTAGCTACCATTGTTTGCAAACAACCTACCTGCAAAATATTCCAATAAATGCTGCCCTATATAAATACTATGAGGAATAAAATTAGCTACCATTGTTTGCAAACAACCTACCTCCAAAATATTTCAATAAATGCTGCCCTATATAAATATTATAAAGAATGAAATTAGCTACCATCCTTTGCAAACAACGCACCTGCAAAATATTTTAATACCCCATATAAGCTGGGCCTATTTGGAAGTCTTACACTGTAACATCTGAACTCCTTCCTTGCTTTAATCTGCTTATTTTGTGATTTGGACCTATTCAGTTTTATTGGAAAGAGTGTTTATAATTTTCCTGCAGCTATAGGTTGTGTAAACATTTGACATTATTATGAGGCTCCTATCTAGTAGTTGGAAAATCACCATTCTAAAGATCAAGTCAGGTAGTGAAGGCTGATGTGCTGCATTTAGTTTTTTGCTACGTGGTTAACTTTCACCATAAACTTTCAGAACTGGCAGCTAAGGAAGTGAGAAGCCTAAGAGCTCTAGATCAAGCAGGTTTTGTCATCCTGAAAATTCTTTCCCTTTCCTTAGTTTCCATATGATTCAGTGGAGCAAATGATGGTTCTGGAGTCATAGGGCATGAATTTAAATGGTACCTAACACTATCTGTCTGACCTTAGGTAAATCACTTCATTTCTTTGGATCTCAGTTTCTTCATCTGTAAAAATAGGAATGTTGGTTTAGATGACCTCTGAGGTCCTTTCTAGCTCTATATCTATGACTTTACAATTTTTGTGGTGCTGGCTGGGTGGCACTGATCATGTAGGGGAGTTTTTGTGAATAAATTGGGGAGGCAGGGATGAGAAACCTGTGATTTAAGGGTGTAAGGACAGACCAGTGAGCAAACTCCCCTTACCAGTGCAGAATGGCATCGTTCAACTTACAATGTTGGAAGAGTTCCTTGGAGGGTCTGAGAAGGTAAGAAAATTACCCAAGGTCGCACAGCCAGGCAGGATGTGAATCCAGGGCTTCCTGATTTTGAGGCCAGCTCTTCATCCACTACTCCATGCTGCTAATAAATATAGTGTGATTACCCATTTATTTAGAAAATGTGGCTTTGACAGTTTAACTCTCTGCCTTCCTGAAGGGTTGGCCCATTCCATTCACTTGATGACAATTGACCTTTTTATTTAAAACCTACAAGGAAAGGTATCCCACAACCACCCTCAATAATATGTTACTTCCTAGTCCTCTCAGGAATGTCTTTTAATGTCTGGTCCCTACTCCTTCTTGCTGCAGATTAAAAAAATCACTTATTTTACTTTCAGTGGAAATGAACATCAGTTCTCAACTGCAGAGATGTCAGCTCTCCAGGGCTGAGAACTAGATTAAAATGTAATAGGGAAATATTTAATAAAATGAGTAAAAATACAATAAAACATAGATAACATTACACTTTAAAACTAAGTTAATATGTAGCCCACAGGGATCTTTATGTATGGATTAGTGGCTCCTGTTTCTATTTGAGATTGACACCACTGCCCTATTACACACAAATAGTATTTTTTCAGATGCTGAAAAACTGTATCAAAGCTTCCTTCAGCATCATACCCCAAAACCTTGGTTTTGTTCTGTTGTTTCAGTTGTGTCTGACTCTTTGCGACCCCATTTGGGGTTTTCATAACAAAGATGCTAGAGTGGTTTGCCGTTTCCTTCTCTGGCTCATTTTACAGAAGAGGAAACTGAGGCAAACAGGGTTAAGCGACTTGCTCAGGGTCACACAGCTAGTAAGTGTATGACGCCAGATTTGAACTTCCTGACTCTATCCACTGCACCACCTAGGTGCCCAAAAGCTTAAAAGCCCCAATTCATTCAGACTTCCTCTGTATGACCAATTTGCCAAAAACTTTACACATTTTTCATTGTTGTATTCTCTATTTTTTTCCAAGTCTAACTTGAAGTGTCCAAGTTTAAGGAAAGTTTTTTACATTCTCCTTAAATCGTGGGCTTGAAGCTAAGCATAATCCTGTAGGAAGCACATAGCCATATTGATGATGTGTTGTTTCTTAGGATCATAGTTTTAAAGCTGAAAGTTACCTTAGAGGTATCCTAATCAAACTTCTTTGCTATAGTTCCTACATGTGAAATTTCTATTCCCTTTACTAGTATTCTTTCAAAAAATTTTATCTCTAATTTTTAATTTATGGAATAAAACAAACATTTCAATAACATAGTATAATAAAAAAAGATGATTGCACACAAAACTGCAAATCTATTATGTACAACTTGCTATTCCTTTTAATTAAATAACAAAGTTATCATAAATTTCTTCTTTTCCCCTTTCCCTTACCCCCCCCCGAGATAGCTACTGTCAGAAGCTATATATAATATAAAATTATTCTTACTTAAAATAGTAAATACTTAAAATAGTATCCTTACTTAAAAGGAAAAAAGTCACCTCTATATTTTTATGCTTATTTTTTCAGACTCAGAGAGGTTTTTATTTATTGTTGTGTCATTAACAAACTACAACAAAAACAAACAAATAAAACAAGAACAAAAACCCAGGCTCACCACCCAGTGCCTCATAAGCAATTGTATTCATTCAAGACCACGTTCTAGGAGGGCTACAAAGTGCCCATGTGATCGTCAGCCTTCTACCCTTACTTATTTGATACATATGTGCCACCACATGGTTAATTTGCTACGATTTTACATTTTGTCTTCTTTCCCCTAAACCAGCTGTTTTTTATTAAATTTGTCATGGGGCATGTATGGAAGAGCCGTATCATGAAGGATTGCCTTTGGGGAAGTCTGCATTACCACGCTGAGATTGCCATGTGTTACCTCTCTCCAGTTCTATCTGTCCCTTCCCAGTTCTTCTGTCCAATTCTACCAGTCCCTTCAGACCCATCTTGTCACTGTGCCAAAACATTGCCCCCTCTCCAAAGTGATGTAGACTGAGGGACAATTCTAAAGCAAGGGAGAAAGAATGATAAATTATGAATGCTATAAATGTTAATGTATTTTAAAATGTTTTAATGGCAAACAATGTGTGACATAAAATCATAAGGTTCCAAGGCCAGAAGAGACCTCAGAGACCATCTGGCTTAATCCTTTCATTTTTAAGATGATAAAACTCAGGGCCAGAAAGGTCTTATAATACTAATAAGCTGAGGCAGGATTTCAAGTTAGATCTTCCGAGGCCAAATCTGTTGCTCTTTGCCTTACAGTCCCCTGTTGCGGAATTTGTGTTCTCAACGTTATTATTGCTAGTTGAACTTTGTGATTCCTTAAGAAGAAAATGGAATCCATGGAAGAAGGGAGAGGGGCAGAACCCTAGGGGAAATATTAGGAAGAGAAGGTTGTGTGAAAAAGCAGAAGAGGTATTTACTGAAACTGAGGCTTTATAGAGAGGTTGGGGAAAAGTAAGATTAGTCGATCCATTGTGAAAGATTTTAGAAAGGGATAAGTATATAAAGCATTTAATAAGTGTTACTATGTATCAGACACAGTGGAAGGACTTGTGAATACATATACCAGAAAAAAGATAGTTCCAGCCCTCAAGGAGCTTTTATTTTATGGGGGAAGATAGTCCCTAAAAGGGAGTTGGAATAAGGGTGATACTAGGGGTGGTGTGGCTGCTGGGGAGGAGATAGATAGTATACCTTATATTCCTAAATTCTATCATACAATAGGAAGAATTTTGCAATTTTTCTTACCATATACCTCATACTCACACTAGTAAAAATTGTCTGTGTAGTGGGAGTCTGGGGTAACAAAAGGAATGCTGGATTTGGAGTCAGAAAACTTGGGTTTTAGTTCTAAAGTCTTCCCCTTACTTCCTGCGTGACCTTGGCCCAATTATATTACTCTTCATCTTCAAAATAAAGGTCTATACAAGACCCTTCAGTGATGGTTAGCATCTCTTCCAGTTCTAAATCTTATCCAACAACCATGTTTGCTGTATGTACTTAGAGAAGACTGGTTGCATCAAGGGATGTCAATGGGAGGCAATATGGAACTAGGAGAAGAGTATGTGGGAAGACTATGGATTCTGAGGACTGGGTTCAAACCTCATCTCTACCAATATCTGTGGCAAGTTAACTTAAGCTCTTTTGGCCTCAGTTTCCTCATCTGCAAGTTGAAGGGGTTGGAATCGATGGCCTCTGAGGTCTCTTCCAATACTAGATCTGTTATCATGAGAAAGACTGTGAACACAGGGGTATTGTTTTCACGTAAGTGTGATTTCTAGTGGAGAAATCCTAACTCTGTTTTATTGCCAAGAGGTAGGAGCAAAAAATATTTCCCAAATCAAACTGCACCAAGAACTCCACTGGATAACCTTTTGTCTGAGGATTGCCCCCAGGCAGTGCCCTGTTCATTTTTCATTTAACAAATATTTATTGAACTTCTATGTGAAAGGTACTATAGGTAACCCAAAGATGAATAACCTTCCCTCAAGGGGCTTACAATATAGAAGCATTATAGACTGAGTATGAATTCCAGCTTCCACTTGTAATCTGTTTGACCTTGGGCAAATTCTTTAATATCTCTCCTAGCCTCTATGTTCTTTTATAAAAGGAGGGAGTTAGCTTAAATCAGGATCCTTAAACTAGAATCTATGGGGGACCCATGAACTTGGATGGAAAAAATTGAATTTTTGTTTTCATTGACCTGTGGTTTCCTTTGCATTCAAAAACATTTTTTTTTCTGAGAAAGCTTCACCAAAGTCTTCACCAGGCTGCTGGCAGCTGAAGTGGGGGGGGGGGTCCATGTCACAAATGAAAGTGACAACTCTTGAGTGAGATAGTCATCTAGGCCCCTGTTAGGTCTAAATCCTATGACCTTAGCAGAGAAAAAAAAGACATTGACAGAATATCTATAATATAAGGGAGGATGTATTTGAACATAGAAGACACCCAATAAACTATTTGTAGAATGAAGTGCCGGAGTTGTGGTTAAAAACAAGAAGCTACATATGGGAGTTCAGAATAAGGAAAGATCTCTTCTAGCCAGAGTGATCAAAAATGGCTTCTGGAGGAAGTGGCTTTTAGGGCTGGTTTAAAGTAAAAGCAGAATTGTATCATGGACTCCATCCTCCATGAAGGACTCAACTCTATATCCATGAAGGATCTAACCGGTCTAAAGCATATTAATCTCAGCTTCCCCTGAACCCCCAATTTCTATATTATTTGTTGCTTGGGTGACTTATTTTGGCTTATTCATTTAATAGGCCACAGATAGAGCACTAGGCCTGGAGTCTAAAAGACCTGGGTTCAAACCCAGATGCAGAAATTTGCCAGCTGTATGATTCTGGGCAAATCACTTAACCTCTCTGTGCCTCAGTTTCCTCAACAATAAAGTTGTTGTGAGAATAAAATGAGATAATTTTTTTGTAAAGGACTTTGCACACCTTAAATGCTAGTTGTTGTAATTCTCTCTCTTCCTCTATCTCCTTCTCCTCCTCCTCCTTCTTCTTTCTCTTCTTCTTCCTCTTCTCCTTCTCCTCCTCCTCCTTCTTCTTTCTCTTCTTCTTCCTCTTCTCCATTTTTTCTTCTTCCTCTTCTTCTTCTCTGTAGTGGTGGTAGTAGTAGTAGTAGTAGTAGTAGTAGTAATTTATGGCCAACATTTAGCCTTTTGCATCAGAACATGTCAGAAGTGGTTAAAGTCAAAATCATTTAATCCATGTCTTCTAAACCTTCAGAGTACATTATTTATGTGACTTTCTTTGGACAGGTCACTCTTTGGGCCTGGGTTTACTCATTATTAAAATGAGTGTGTTGAAACAGATAATCTCTGAGGTTATTCTGGCTCTAAATCTAGTGACAGCATCTTGTATGTTTAAATTTTAGGCACGTTTTTTAAAGAAGCTGGTACATCTGCAGCCTTTTTGTGCACTATTCCCCAGCCTGCCATAGAGACCATCTTGTGACATTTTCCTGTCAGCCATGGGGCAGTAGATGGCTTCCTGTCTTGTAGATTGAAACTTTCCTAAGGTTGTGATGGCTTTCATTGGCTTCAGGAGCATGTCCTGTGTTGCAAGAATCTTTGTATGGAGTTGAGATGTAGTCTTCTTTTTCCTCATCTTTCAGCCTTTGCACATCACAACATACTGGAGGCACAAAATCACTAAGTGCTTTTTAATCACCATAGATTTGCAAGACTATGTCCTAATGATGCTTCCTAAAGGGGATCATTACTTTTACAAAAATGTTTTCCTATGAAGTATTTGAAAAAAAATGAGCTAATGAATCCTGATATATCCAGCCAAATAGAATTCCTGCCGTCTTGGAAGTATTGTCAGCAAACTGGCTGTTTCTTTTCATAATGGGCAATGGCTACCGTTGTCCAATGCTTGTATATTCAGAGACCATCCTACTTGTCCATCCTAAATACCTTGCCCAGGGTTCTTTATTTTTTTTACCATGGACTCCCTTGGAAATCCGGTGAGACCTATGGACCCCTTCTCAGAATATTTTGAAATGGAAATGCATAAAATAAATTATATGAGGTTATAATGGAATTCAATTATATTGAAATAGTTATAAAAATATTTTTACAAAAAACCTAAAAATCAGGTTCGTGCATACCAGGTTAAGAATTCTTGGTCTAGCCTTACATGGATGTACTCAAGAACAATGAAGCAGGGGGTGGTGGCAAGAACTAGAAAATGCATGGAGTCTACAAGTAGTTTTGAACACTGTTCCAGAAGTCAAAAATAAAGTTGTCACTAGGTGACATTGAAGAATTGGTGAGTTTGTTCAGAAAGAGCCTCTATAGGCTTGTCTGAGAGAACAGGGTCACAGTGACATTTACACATTTTTCTGGACCCCAGAAAATTATTAGAAAATGTCCTGGAGGATTTTGAGAATGTTTGTTTGCTATGAAATAAGAGAAGAATAAAAACATTCAGTGCCATCCCATAAATTGGAATGTTTTCAAAAGAGGGAAGAGTGTAGTGGGTTAGACCACTGTGGTCCATTGGTTGGTCACATCTCACTTAGTCACTTACTAGTTGTGTAATAAGTAAAGTTACTTAAACCTCTCGGACCCTCAGTTAGTCTCCTCATTTATGGAATAGGACTAATAATAATTGTCTTACCTAATAGAAGGAAAGAGCCATGCAGATTTGAAAGATCTGTATGGATGAGGTATTATTTTTGATATTGAAGCAATGAAATGCAGATGAGGAGAAACATGCTATGGCTGTTTGCAAAAATATTGTATGAAAAGAGGGGAAAATGGTAATAGTTTAATAAATAAATGGACAAATCATGTCCAGCAATCATCTTTAAAAAACTAGCTTACTAAATTAGTTGAGATGGTTAAGTTAGTAGATGCAGTTCCCTTTCAGCATTTTAATCAAGCATCTTGAGAAAATCTGATGAGAAATTAAATTCACATAGATGAGTGCTGTCTTACAAATTGGTTGTTATCAAAGAGATTATAATAGTATGAAAAAGAGTATTGACTTCTCAAGGCATTCCATTTTTATGCTAAAATTTGTAAAATGCAATCCCTGGATGTGTATGCCTGACAGAAGACTTGTGTTTTATTTCTGAGTATTTAAGACCCAACCCACTGTATTGGCAATCAAAATGGGTTTGAGTGACATGTTTGTAACATCAGCGGCTTTTAGACCATGTGGGTTTTTGTGACGATTTTAGGTCACGTGGGTGAGTCGCATGTGTGACTCACCTTTGACCCTGAACAAGATATATAAAACCAGGGCTTGGCTTTCTTTTTTCGGAGCTCTGAGCTGTAGCAGTAGTGAAGCGTGACTCTGAGCCAGCCATTGTTGAGCTCCCAGTTGAACTCAAATGTTGGTAACTATGACTTGTATTTGGTCTGTTTATAAATGTATGTTTGTAATTTGTTTGTATTTGCTCTGAAGTTCAGGGTGATAGCTTTTCCCCCTGAACTAAGTGAATGATGTTTGTATGCTGGATTAAAGTAAGATTGTTAACCCCTTTAATGTTGCTTTCCTTAGTAAAGCAGATCAAAAGGACCTGGGCTTGCAGTGTTCTGTGAGCTGGTTGTTGTTGGTTTTACACCCCCACAGCAGCTGCTATCCGGATTGTTAAAACACCCACCAGCTCCCATTTGGAGGCTCTGGGCTCCTGATTAGTGAGAACTCTCCATATCTAGGCTGACCCAGATACCATCTTCATGTCAAATCCACCACTCCTTTCCCCCTCCTTTCAATTTTCCACCTCTGACACTGGGAAACCAACCCAGCATTCCTGGAAAAGGACATGTTAATTACCTTATGGCTCCACTTACCAGCCTTCTGACTTCCTAGACCAAAACATGCCTTCCTGGCCATGACTCCCTGATATGTGCTGTCTTCTCCTATGAGAATATGCACTTCTAAGGGCAAAGACTGTTTTGTCTTTTAAACTTGTATCTCCAGCACTTAGCATAATCCTTGGCACATAATAAACACTTAATAAATGCTTTTTCATTCATTCCTTCATTATCATACTTTCTTGCTAACGATTGTAAGTCTCTGTAATTAAAGCCAAAATCTAAGGAGTTGTAAAGTAGTAGAAACTCAGAAGTGAAAGAGATTAAAATATATATATGTATATTATATACATATATATATAGGATAAAAATTTGAGGGAGGAAAGTGTCAATCAGTCAGTCAATAATGAACAAACATTTACTGAGCAGCTAGAATATGTCAGGAAGCCTAGAGTAATGGATAGTTAGCTAGCCTCTGAGCCAGGAAGACCTGGGTTCAAGCTCTGCCTCTGATACATACTGATTTATGTGACCATGGGCAAGTGTATTAATGCCTCAGGCAGCTCAACAAGAGTGTAAATTTCTGAGCAGTTGTGGATCTTTGTTGGCAGAGGGAGTTCACCATACCAAAGAAATAATGGGTCCAATTCTTTCCTGCCCCCCTTTAATCTGCCCCCCAGATGGACCAGGCACTGTGGACACAAAGATCAAAGTGAGACATCCCCTGCCCTCAAATATCTTACATTCAATTAGAGGTATACACAACATCTACAGATAAGTAAACACAGGAGATAGACACAGATATATGCGTAGTAATTTGGAGGGGGACACTAGGTAACTGGCAGAATAAAGAGAGGCTTCTTGAAGGAGACAACCATTGATGCTCTGAAGTATGTGATAATGAAAACAAATTGGAATTATAAAATAGTGAAATCTTCAAAGTAGAAAAGACAACTCAATTTAAAAATAAATAGAAATATTATTTTTCTTTCACCCATTGTCACATCAGTGACTACTAGGCTAGTCTCCATTTCCAACCCATTTCTGGGTTTATGCTAGCAGGACTACAGGGGAGATCTGTGGAGAGGACAAGATCAGGGGATGCCTAGAAGTCCAGTTTGGAATGATGAGCTTATGAAAGGAAGTAATGTGAAATAAACTTGGAAAAGTTGGTACTAGATTGCGTAAGGTCTCCATTTTTCAGCAGAGTTCAGATTAGGAAGAATATTTTGACAACTGTGTAAAGGATAGTTTAGAGGAGAGAGAATGGGGTCAGGAAGATGAATGAAGAAGCTATTACACCAATCCAGACAAGAGGTGATGGGGGACCGAATTAAGTGGAATCCCTTAGAGTAGAGAGGAGGAGACATGTGAGAGATGTAAACACAGAATTCCTAGGACCTGGGAACTGATTGGATATGTGGAGTAAAGGAAGAGAGAAGAGTTGGCTGGCATTTTGAACCTGAGTGACTAGGGGAATGATGGCACCATCAATAAAAATGGGAAGCTGGGGGTTGAGGCAGGGTTTTTTTTTTGCAGGGAGGGGACATATAAATTCCATTAAGGACATCAAGGTGGAGATATCTAGGAGGTATTTGGAAATAATGGATGGAACCTAAAGGATTTTATTGGAGCTAGGTATACAGATTTGGGAATTGGGGTAAGGACCATTCCACCTTTGTTTTTGGTTGTTTTTTTGGAGGCAGGGGTGTTTTGTTTTTAATCTCTGGCATGTATCATAGTTCCTGGCACATTTGGTGCTCAATAATTGCTTGTTGATTGACTGATTGGTTCACATACATAGAGATGAAAGCAGTGTGTTAGATTACCAAGGTAAAGAAAATAAAGAGAAGTTGCATGTAACTTTTTTTGTAAACTGAATAATTTTCAAAGTATTGGTTATGTACATTTAAAAAAAATGTCCATTGTTGAATGTTGGTTGCAAAAAACTGCTTATTTCTTACTAATGTCTCCATCAAGGATGTTCTCAATTGGTGTATATATGACTCTCATAAAAATGTGTATAGATAGGAGAGTAGCATGTTAAGTTGTTAATTATTGATCTCTTACTCACCTTTTTTGATATTTACAAGGTTCAAGATTCTTTCCACAACCTTTGATATCTTCTCTTCCTTCATATACCTTTTATATAAATCTCCCAATGCCCTCCCAATTGGGTCACCTCCAGCACAGATCTCCTCCTACTAGATTTAATCTTGCTGCTTTTTTGGTCTTCTCTGGTTCTATTTCTAAATTCCTGTAAGTTCCTTTGGGACTGTAATGTTAAGATCCAAGTGTCATGGTTCCATTTTCCTTGATAGAAACAAAAAACCAGTTTGTTGAATTGGTTTTTACAGTCTCCCCCCATTTTTGTTCTATTTGTTGTTCTTCCTTTCATTTTTATCTTTGAACATCATTAGTTTTCCTTTTCTTGGTTGGATTTTGCAAAGCTGTCTTTAAACTAGTTTTCTCTTCCAATGGTTTCCTCCGCTTTGTGAAATGCTGCTGCTCATAATCATCATCACCCTTCTATATAAGATTTTATAGATGTTTACATTCTAACTTGGTGTTGCCTTTGTCAGCATATCTCTCTCTTGGTAGATGTTGGCTGACCAAGATGCTTTTGATCTCCTTATCATCAATTAGTTTATATTAGTTCAACTGAATGAAATTATTATAGTCAGTTTTGATGTCGTTTCTGTTGTCCATTTCCCACTTTTTATTTTAAGTAACATATTTAAATAATTGATCGTTGGACCATTTTAATTATACGCTGTATCTTTTTCGTTTTCTTTTTATTGTTTTTTTTTCAAATCCTGACCTCAGTTTCAATTAGTAAGTGGTTTGATTATACACAAAGGAACCAACTGATAAAGTAACTCCCACATCATTATTTTCCCTATTTAATATACTTTTTTCTTCTTTGAAAATATAGTCATTTTTATTCTTTGTCATAATATTTAGTGTTGGCCATGTTCAGCACCTACTGATTCTTTTTATTTTAAAGAAAGTATTTGTGGTATACACATACAAGGCTTCTATATAATCTATATGTCCTTGGCCTATCTAATTTCTTTCATTAAGCTATATTTCATATAAATATAAATATATAAGTATGTGTATGTGTGTCTGTACATACATGTACACACATAAATGTATACATAAATATATATAATATTTTCCCATCTTCAGCTTTTCCCACTTTTTCATTGAAGTCACTAATTAGCAAACTAATTTTTTTTCATTTGTGGGTCTTACTAATTTTTCTACCCTGATTTTGGCACATAAGTTGCAATTGTTTTCATGGTGGTCTTTTTGCAAATAGTTATCATTAATATTATAAGATATGATAACCAAATGCCCCCTAAATAATGTTTCTTATAGTCTCTGAGAATGGGATAATACCTACTTTGCCAACTCTTTACTCCTCCAAGAGTACATTGAAGTCATTTTTTTTCCATTTAGCTTCAAATTCATTTTTTCACGTTTTTTTTCAAATTCATTATTTTTCAAAAGAATGTCCACATTGTTATGATTCAGCTCCTCTAGCAATATGTCTGCTTATTAGTCACTGAACCAGGAACTAGGAGTACCCACAGTTAAGATGAAGTTTATGTGGTTCTTAGCATCTTCTGCCTCCTTTTCTATAACTTTGTCACTGTAACTACAAAAATGGAAAGGTAGTAGAGAAGGGGGAAGGAGACACAAAACTGAAGACTATTTTTTCCCTCTGTTTCCTGTGTTACCATGACCAAAATACCCACCAAAAATCAAAACTAAACCAAACAAACCAAAACCCACCAAATCTCCTGACTAGATGGCCAGCCTACTGGTTGCATAAGTCTTAGTACCTAGGTAGATTGGTCTTCAGAAAACACACTCATTCTGTTGCTGAGGCCATATGAGACCATACGTGGAACCTTTCTAGAGTGGCAGAATCTGTCAGACCTTGTGCTATGCTGGTATAGCCTTCAAGAATACAGGGTCCCCTGAATGCTACAATAAGGCATGCAGAACTTTGCTCCTACTATTAAGATATCATTCCCTTTTGGGGCCTTTCCTTTCAAAGAAGAAATATTGTTTAGATGCAAAAGCCAAGACAAGTATTTTGCCAGCATTTGAGCCTGGGACCAGAAGGATGGGGTGGCGGGGGAGGCAGGAACCATTTCGGTTTTGCTTTTGGCTGCCAGGAAGTATGAGGAAGAGGGGTGTCCCTTGGGGGCTGAAGAGTATTCTGCTGACAGTTTTCACTGAAATAATTCAGTAAGGGAGAGCCAAAATGACAGGAGATGAGAGAAGACAGCAAGAAGTGTCCTGGTTTCCTGTTTTTTCTGGAATAGGGGAAGCTATAGGGTAACTGTATCTTCATGATCTCCCTGGGGCTGTGCCTTAAGATGGCTAACTGCATATATATACTTAAACTGGCAGCCACAGTGTCTAAGGAGAAGAAAATATTCCCCTAAGGGATTAGTCATGGGGCAGAAGGTAGGTTATTTCTCCTGTTAGAAAAATGGGACATAACAGTCCTTAGGATCTTTCTTGGGGCCAGAGGATATAGCAAATGAAAAGGGGACATTCCCTGAAAGGGAAGTATTTGATCATCATAGCCCTAGGGAAGAAACAAATCTGATCTGAGTATACATAAGAGTGAAGTGGTGAGAGTTTCCTATGTGAGTTTTGAGCTTCATTCAAATAGACATTAATGAAATGGAGTAAGGTGGTAATGTTACACTGGTAGGATTCTCTTAATACTATCTGACAGCTGCATATTCTGGGCACGTGAATTATGAGAAAGGTGTTTGATTGGAAGAAAGATCTTAAAAGGAGCTAACTATAAATATTTATCTCTTTGGCCAACCCAGTTCTCTGGCACTAAAGGGCATCCATATTTAAAGATAAAAATAAAAGGAAGCTGAGATTTGGGACAACCTAATAGAAAAAGGGGTTGAAATTGAGAAAGACACTTACATGAACAGAAGACAGGACAAAGTATCAGCATTTCACATGGCACTGTTGTACCTTTAGCACAGTCTGACCACTGAGTAGTGGTTGTGTATTATTTAGGATATCCTAGGAATTTTATCATTATCAGTACCCTATAGAAGAAAATAGATACCTAGAATATCCAATTACATTCATGTGGAGACATTTATTTTAACTAAAATAGTACATGTATCCATTTTGATGCCAATGGATTGAGATTTTTTGTTTGTTTGTTTGAATCAATATGGAGTTTGTGAATGAGTTGGAGAAAGCTCTATTATTAGATTTGGAATGTACATTAGATGCCAGCTCCAAGGTTTTACTGCATTGGAGTGAAATTATATGAATAATTCATGTAGTTCTAGAAATAATAATCAAATATTCAAGACAATGATGTATTGTTTGCTGGAGCTAATTGGGGATTTTTTTTCTGAAATAATCAACTTTATGGTTTTCTGATTCTTGGTGCTAACTTTCAGCAAAGAGTCAGGGATTTTGATGAAGGGTGTAAAACAGATGTTAGTTTGCTGTTGAATAAAGTGAGTGGGATGATGCTGACAGGCAAAGAAGTGCGCACAGCCTTCTTGTCATTTTGTGAATGGATTGTGAAGGATTTATTAATTTGCTCTTCTCTCTACTGGAGCTGATGCTTAAAAATATCTGGCATGTTGCAAGACGTTGTAGAATGAGGAGTAAGGTCAAGAGAGGTGGCCAATTGTTTTTGAAGGGAGACACCAAGGTACATTAAAAATGCAAATATTAACTTTTGTTTATTTTCTCCCCCGTAGCCTTAGAAACAATCTTGAATGTGATGCTTTCTAGACTGGCCTTTTAGTGGAATGTGTGATAAAGGGGAACATGAATCCATCTGTCTGAGATTCTCTTCTGTCCCTGCCAGTCCTTCCCACCTCCCCCCCCTTTTTGCATTTTATCTGTAATCCAGCACCTTCCTGGTTGGATATATTTGTAAATGTCAAATAGGTCCTTTTTGATTCTAGAGAAGCAAGTTCGTTTTAAAGGCAAAAATGTTCTTCTTCTACTTCCTCTAAAGTGAAAGTCCTGTCTTTTTAAAACATATATATATATATATATATATATATATATATATATATATATATAATGATTATACTTACTATTACTGTTTAAGGAGTTACTATATAGGACATATAGGTGTGTGTATGTTACACACACACACACACACACACACACACTTACACTCACACACTCCAAGCATTTAGACTTGCATTATCTGTTTAAGGAGAAGCATAAAGGGGAGGGAGTGGGGCGGAGATAGGATGGGACGGGGGAAGTCTGAATTTGCTAAAATACTATATATGGCCCTTTGCCTAGCTTCAGAGCTGCTCAGTGCATAGTCGTAGATGCTAGCACGGGTCCCCTTTGACACTATTCAGGGCTGGTACATTGCTGCAGTTCAGGAGATCTTACTTTCGAAGCCATCGTGATTCTGCAGGGAAGGGGGCAGTGGAGGGGAGTAGTAGTTGTAGTAGTGAATGACACAGCTTCGCCGGATGACATGAAGCTGATCTCTGCATCAGCCAAGAGGAATTAAGCTTTGTCACTCTCCACTGGGACCACCTTTCTCCTGGTATGTGCGCCCAGAATTCATATGCTCCTGCCGCATCCCGCCGAGCAGAACCCTGAGTGCACTTGACCACTGAAGGCTAGCTACAAGCAAGAATGATAGCTGTCTCTTTTAAATGTCGCTGTCAGATTCTGAGGAGGCTTACTAAAGGTTCGTGCTTTTCCTTTCTTTTTTTTTTTTAATTCCTTCTCTGACTCCGTTGCAGCATTCCATAAACACAGCTTGATGGTTTTTACTTTCAAATGTGCCTGCCTTTGGAATTTATTGTCAAGCAACAAAAGAACTCCGTGAATATTTATATTCCATATAAATATCTAGACAGGTAGGGTCTGCTTTGCTCCCAAGTCCTTAAATGAGTCCCAGGCTGTGGGCACGTTGCAATCACAAAGCTTGATTGTGATTTTTAAATCACTTCATTCATTGCATAAAAGAGAATTGGTTTCACTCTGGGGCTGAAGTTATTATGGGATCCTCTTATTTTTTTTGCATGCCGGTTACCCGGTCAGAGGAAGTCATGCATGTGTTGTATTCTTCTGTGCTCTCTCTGCATGCTACACCTTACTAAATGCAGCCAATGGAGTCAGAAACCTCACAGCTGGCCAATTCATTGAATGATTGTTTAATGTTTTTAATATTTACCATTCCTTAGGGCTTCTCTCTACTTGAAGTACTTTGATATTTTAGAAATACTGGAATTACTGGCAGAGAAATTTAGCCATTTCGATTGTTCTGGTCCTTAATGATATTGTAGCAGTATGACGTTCAGTCATGAAGGGTTGGGTTTTTTTATTGTAAAATTGTTTTCTTTACGTTGTCATTAATATTACAGACTTTGGTTTTCTCTTTTAAAACTTTAAAATATCCAGAACATATTTTTCTTTCAAAATCACTCCCACCATACCATCATCTTTACTTTGCATATATACTGTTGGAAAATAAGAGAAGAGTTTTTGAAATCCTAGCTTTTAAATGCTGTCACTCACTATTTCTCTTCTACAGATTAACATTTATTGTAAAAACTTTGCTCTTGCAGCCAGATTGTGACTGCAAATGCCTGGGCTTTTAGACCTGTTATATGCTGTAGTGCCAAGTAATTAATGAATGTAATTATACTTGAGAAGCTGTGAACCTATAAATATGTTAATAGGCACTATTTCTATCAGTTTAGCTTGACACATCAGAGTTCTTTGATCACCAGCAATGCAGCTGAAAATGCAATTAATATTTTATTTGGCAGAAGAATGAGTATGAAGCAAATAGTGAGCAATAGATCTTGATTCAGTAAATGGGAGAGACAATAAAGACTGTAGCCAGCTTAACTGTTCTAATGGATCTGCAAGTTGTTTAGAAAGGAGTTTGAGTCCTTTAAAAGGCACTTTGGGTGAAATATGGGAAAGATTAAACATTTTAAAATAGGTAATACAACTGTGGCAGTAGGTTCTATCTTTGAAATTTTCTCCTGCTATTGTTCAAATATCTCATTTCTTATTTTTAAAAACCTGTGTTAAAAAATAAAGGTTATCATTCATTCTATGTCTTGTCTCTATTCTCACACTAGAAGAAGCAAGTCTTCAAAAAGTTATTCTTTTTTCATATCCAATTTTAGCATTTAAGCTTAGTTATTTTAATTGCAAAAGGCTCTGGCTAGTCTTACATATAACTGCCTCTGAAATAATCAATATTTCTGTATTTATATGTTAAAATTCTTTTACATTTCTGGAGAGTGGAGTGGATTTGTGGGGTTTCTTTTTTAAGTTTTTCCAGCTCTCCAGGTAGTATGGAAACATTGATCCCCTTCATTGGGGAAAAGTGTGATTTAAATGTGTTTACTGGTATATCTACTAACAGTCTAAATAAAAGAGAAACATATTGATAGTGTCTTTGTAGGTACTAGTTTGCATTGTCCTTTAAAAATCTTTATATCTGATGTTTCTCGTTTGGTGTTCACTTTGAAACTTCCAATTAACAATTTAATAAAAGTCCAAGAGGCATCAATTAGCATTAGCTTCTACAGTATTTTCCTCCCTCTTCTTTAGTGTATGTGCGTGAATACCATAACTATTGGAAGGGTGTGTCTTGTGTATGACTTAGCTTTGCTCCATATAGATTCATGCAATCATAAGTTCAAATCCAGCTAAAGCTGACTAAAGCCTGTTATTCTAAAATAGATAAATTGAGTTCCTGTTGTTTCATCCTTTGTGAACCTTTATATTAGGTCCTTAATATGAGTATAATAAAAACCAATGGCCCCTTTTAAAGATAGATATGTGGTTATTGAACTGAGATATCCCTGACTTGGGATTATTTCAGGGTAGGTGGGGGGAAATGACAAATTAGGGAAAACTGAGTTGAGTACGTGAGTGGAGGTCTTTATGATCTCTTTGGAAAAGAGGGTATAATGTTAGACCCCCTGCCTCCCTCCATGGAAGCACAAATTTTAACTCTAACTTGAGTCTTTCTTTAAAAGGAACAACAACAAAACACTCCCACAAATAGTTCATTTTAAAATTATTTTCTTGCTTTGTGAGATGGTTGTCACTTGCATCAAAATATAGTAACTGTACCATCATTTCAGTACTTTTCAAAAGGAAGGGATGAATGAAAAACATTGATGATTAAAATAAGTCTGTTCTCCCAAGGGGAAAAGCAATTATGGGATTTGTTTGCTTTGGTATATAGATGTGAATTTTTTGTTCCATAATCCAAGACTGAGGGCAATATACAATTAGATGAGGCATGCATATATTTAAAAGAACAAATTTTCATTTAGATTATTACTTAAAAATAAACATGTTGCTTTTTTAAAAAATCACCAATATGGAAGTTTATAGTGTTTTAGGCTTATAAAATATTGACTGAACAACAAAGTACCTGAGACCATACCCTGGAAAACAAATCCACCATATTGGGATGTGTGCATGTTCCAGGAGAAACTTAGCTCTTCCAGCCTAGGAAATAGAATCTTTTTCAGGTGACTTTCTCAATTTAAAGTTTGCCTAGTTTGCCTCCTACAAAATGGAACCAGAAGGAAGAAAATAGCCTTGTCCTCAAGGGACTTTTCCCCATTGTAAATGGCATTATTATTGTGAATTTCAGTATCATTAAAAAGACACAATGGTGATTTGGTGATTTAAATTTTTTAATACAGAATTTGGATTTGTATCTAGGTTTTCTAAAATGTGGGTTCCATAACTTTTATGTTAGCACCTAGTTAGTGCATAGTATTGGTATTAGGTATGGTACTACCTTTACTTTGTCCATCATAGAAAATACATTCAATACAAAATACTCACAGTAGTCCATAAATATAGACAGAAACATAAAATACTCAAACAGTCATTTGAGTCCCATCCTCTTCTCCCCTAGAGGCTGGTGTCTGAATTCTTGATTTAGAAACTCTCTAACTTGGCATTACCTATAAGGTAACCCCAAAAGTCCACTTTCAGGATATCTTCTCTCAGGCTTTTTGCAAGCCCATACCTACCAGTGCCACAGATCTCTGTAGGAGCTCAATCAGTGTCCCAGCCTTGGCTGAATCTTGATCATAGAAAGCAAATTCTCAGCAACTCAAGTCTCTGAACTGCTATTGAAAAAGAAAATAGAAAAGGACATGATGGCTAAGAACCTGATATCCAGGAACTTAAGACCAACTGGGTGTGTGTGTGTGTGTGTGTGTGTGTGTGTGTGTGTGTATTATATTTATATATATATCTTACCATAATAAGCTTCCTCTGCTCCTAGGGAGAGGGGGGAAGAGAAAAATACCACTATTTCCCACTCCCACCCAAAACTAAAGCACCTGGTGGTACTCTGGTCTGGAAGACCCAAGGTAGAGAGCTTGTAGGAAAGGGCCCACTCACGTCTTAATTCACTTTGGGAAAAGACTAGTTCATCTGACAAGAATCTGCTCCCCTGATTTTGTCACCCACCATCTTGAAGACAACCCTTCTCACTAGGAACCAATCAAGAGCTCATTCAGCAAGGTACCAGACTGGCAGCTGCACCTCCATGGGAGGTACCCTTTAGATAAAGGTCCGCACTATAATTTCATCTAGCTGATTAGAAAACTCATCAAACTGATCTGAAGTTCTGCTAATTACTCCCCTTCCCCTAACTTAATTCAACACATTTAGTTTGTATTCACTAAGTACCAGCCTCTGGTTCTTAATGCTTTTTATGATCTATATCTCACCACCTTTCCCAGCTTATTTCACATAACATTTTTCTTCCTTTTAAAAAACTTACTTTAAAAATTTATTAGGAACATTTTTTCTCCCTTCTACTTTCCTTCTTCCATCCTCACCGAAAGAAAAAGAAGAAAACAAAACCGTTGTCAATAAATATGCATAGTAAAGTAAAAGAAATTCTCACATTGGACATGTTTAAAAAATGAACGGCTCTATATCCATATTGAGTCCATTACCTCTCTGACAGGAAATGGGTAGCCTTTCGACTGCAGTTGGTGATTACATTGATCAGAGTTCTTAAATCTATTAAAACTGTTTGTTTATACATTGTTGTTCTTGTTATATGACTTGCTCTCCTGGTTCTGCTAACTCCACTCTTCATCAGTTCACATAAGTCTTTGTAAGTTTCTCTGAAATAGTCCTTTTCACCATTTCTTATTGCACAATAATAGTATTCCATTAAATCATATTTTGTTCAACCATTTCCCAATTGATGGGCACTATTTTAGGTTCCAGTTTTTTGTAATCACAAATAGCTTTTTTTTTTTTTTTTACCTAGGACCATGCCCTTTTTCTTTGGAGTATTAACCCAGTAATGATATTTCTGGGTCAACAGGTATGCAGTTCAGTAATTTGTGGGAGGGGGAGGGGACATAGTTCTAAATGGCTTTCTAGAATGGCTAGACCAGTTCACAGATCCGTCAACAATGCATCACTGTGCCTGTTTCCCCCCAGCTGTTTCAACATTTGTCATTTTTGCTTTTTGTTAACTTTGTCAATTTGATGCACATGCCTTTCCTTCGCACACTCTATATAACAGTCAAACCAACCTCTTTTTCTTTTGGTCTTTACACAATATTCCATTTCTGTTCCTTTGCATATTCTGTCTTCATGCTAGGACTGAACTCCCTCCCCATGTCCAACCAATAGAATCTGTGTTGTTGTTGTTTAGTCGTGTCCAATTCTTCATGACCCCATTTGGGGTTCTCTTGGCAAAGATACTAGGATGGTTTACCGTTTCCTTCTCCAGCTTATTTTAAAGATGAGGAAACAGGCAAACAGGATTAAATGACTTGCCCAGGATGCCATGGTTAGCAAGTGTCTGAGGCTGTGCTTGAACTCAGGTCTTCCAAGCTCTGTACCTAGCATTCTCTCCACTGTGCCACCTAACTGCCCAATAGAATCCTTAGTCTTCTTCAATTCTCAATTAGTGTTCCATTCTAAATGAGGCCTCTCCTGATGTCCCACAATTTCTAGTGCCCTCTCCTCTGGAAATAACTTTGGATATACTTTGCATATATTTTGCATTTATTTATCTGTGTGAATGTAATCTCCCACACCCCGTGATGAAAGTGTAAACTCCTTGAGGGCTAAGACTTTTATTTTTATTCTTATATCCCTAGCAGTTAGTACAGTGCCTAGCATATAACATGGGCTTAATAAGCACTTATTGAATGAATTAGTAAATGGATTCTTTGAACTTTTTCACTAATCAAGAAGTTTTTATTTGAGAATATAAGGATTTCTCTTTCTAGAAAAGATGTCACTATAAAGCAGCTGAGAGTTTTTATTTTGTCAGTCCTCCATGCCCATCATATGTATGCCTCTTTCTAAAAATTTTCTTCCCATATTCTTTTCTCTTCCTACCTTCTTTGTAATCCCTCCTTTTCCTTGTGTAGACCTTAATCCCATTAGCGGGGCAACGAGGTGGTACAGTGGATAAAACACTAGGCCTAGAGTCAAGAAGACCTGAGTTCAAGATCTGGTCTCAGACACTTCCTAGTGGTCTTACCCTCTGTTAGGCTTAGTTTCTTTAACTGTAAAATGGGTGTAATAGTAGTACCTACCTCAAAGAGTTGTTGAGAGGACCAAATTAGGTAGTATTTGTAAAGTGCTTCATGCAGGCCTGACACATCATAAGCACTATGTGTCTATTCTTTCCCCCCCTTCCCTTAGTAGGACTAAGAGTTGAAGAGGCTGCCAACTGTCTGTCCTAGCATTCATCTAAGCAGTTAGGGGTCAGAGTGATCCTGTTCATCACATTAGAAAATTGCTGGCTTTCCCAGGAACAGTCAGAATTTACAGAATCTAGTCCCTTGCCTAAAGGAAAAAAGTATAGCTACACCATTCAGGATAATTATCAGTCCCATTCTTAAATGTCTCCAAGAAAGGCAATCATGCATTAACACATGTAACCTAATATTTGAAAGTCTTCCTAGTCAGGAAGTTATTCCTTATGTCTAATTGAACTCTTCCCCAATAAAACAATTTGGGCGGGGGGGAGTCTTTTGTTTTCTTGGGAGATTGAGAAATTCACTATACCTTTCCCATAATGACATTTTTGATCTAAAAAAGTGGTCTCTGTGGACCAACTGACCAGAATCCCTCTTTCCTATTTTGGTAAATATTCTGCATTTTGATTCCTCTTCTTTTGATGTCCCAAATTTTTAAAAATCCTGCCCCTTTTGTACTTTCTCATATGTTTATGTCTTCTCACTGTCGATTTACTATTCTCCTCTAAAGAATATTCATTTATTTCAGAATTGACCATTACCAGTCTTCCAAACACCCTCCTGAACTAGATCTCATTTCCCTCTTTCTCTGCATCTTTGTACCTCTTTCTCACCCATCCCTGTGTTCTTCTGTCAGTTGCCACAATCTCATCTCTTCTTGATAGCTCCCTCGATCTGAAACAGCTTTACTGTATCTCTCTACCTCATTAACTTTCCATCCCTTTTCAAATCTCACCTGAAAACATATCCTTTCTCCCTTGCCTTTACCTCTTAATTTCTTTCTACCTAAGCTGGTGTTTGTCATTCCAGTCAGTACTCTACTTAAGCAACCATTTATTTAAAAGACGTTGTACAAAATAAAGTTGTCTTATTTTGTTGAATTGTGATCTGTCAGCAGGATGTAGGTCATATTGTTTACAAATGGAGCTGCCCTTATTTAAAATAGTAGAAGATTACAACCTGTTCCTACCCGATAGGTTGTTTGTGGTTGTTCTATATTATGCCTGAATTTAAAGTCACATCCACATACATTACAGGGCTTAGACTGACATATTTCCAAATGTGCCATAGCCCATTATCAACCTAATTGTCAGGGAGTGTTACAAGTTCGCCATTGTAAGGGAGTGAACACTAACAATGCCTTGTGGTATGGAAAGCTTGGGAAGAGTGCTGGATTTGGAGGCAGAGGACCTGAGTTTGAATTCCCCCTGGGCTACTCAGTGTCTGGGTGACTTTGGGCAATTCTCTTAAGCTCTCTGGGCTTCGGTTTACCTCATCTGTCAAGTTGGGCAATACCCCTTCTAAATTTAAAGTTATAATTCTATAAGATATTCTATATGAGACATTCTACAAACCTTGAAGTTCTATAGAAATGTGGGCTGTTTTTATCCTATTCACTTTAGTCTTTGAAGGTCTGAAAGCTTTTCCTTATAAGTGATTACAGTTTGGGTACTGGCATATTTTACTACTCCTACTTCCTCTAGATGGATTTGTAGATTATACTCATTCCAACTACTACCGAAGCCCAGCTCTTTTTGAAGGTGGACCAACTTTATTGTTATGGTTTCAGATAACCCATGTACCACTGAGCAATGTAATGATCAGGGAAGAGCCCAGAGCCGTCCAATATGGCTAGAGATGATGAAGGAAAGAGGAAGGTACATATTCAACAGGGAATTAACATATTCCCACACCTACGAAATGAATTTAAAGGCATTATATACTCATATTCTTTTGTCTTTGAGAAAGGATTTAGGTGGAAAGGGTATATGAAAGTTAAGGACACCCAAACTACAGAATTTGCCCTATTCTTTGTTTTTAATACCACCACTGACCAAGGTCCCATCCACCCCTTTTTTCCCGGGGTTGTGCAGTACCTTAAAATCATCCATATAGAAATCAGCCAGAGTGTTGAAGTCTCATTTAAAGTTGACGAAAATAAGTAAGAATTAAACTTTTGCACCTTGGGATTTTGAAGCTACTGTAGGTCAAATCATAGTCAAATCTAATCCGATACCACTCTTACTAAGCACCCACTATGTGCGAGGCTGTACTCAGTGTTAAGGAATGTAAATTTAGAGTTGGAAAGAACCTTAGAAGATCATCTGGTCTAATGCGCTCCTTTTTCGGATGAGAAAACTTAAGGCAAGAGAGGTTCATTGACGTGCGTTGTTAATGTCTAAGGTAGGATTTGAACCCAGATCCTCCTAATTCCCAAGTCCAGTATCCTTTCCAGTCTTCTAGAGAAAAAAAAGAGTTTTTAACACCAAGGATCTTGCATTTTTAGTAATGAAGCAAAATGTCATTTTTATAGTAGTCTTTTTGTGAAAGTGAGGAGAGATGCAGTATCAGGGGACCTTGAAGTAACCAGTCAATGCTAAAAAGGCTATGTTTAAGAATCTGATCTATTTATCTTGCCCTCTCTCCTTTCCTACTCCTCACTTTTGTTAGCATTAAGTTGTCCTTAAGAATTTTTGAAAAATGTTTTTTAAAAGGGAAGAGCTGGATAATTTCCTCTTTTCAAAATTTATTTATTTTTCTAAATACCTATCAGATCTCCCTACCATTGCCCATCCCCAAGTGAACAATTTTTAAAAAGAACTCTTATAGCAAACATGCATAGTCCAGCAAAACAAATTTCCACATTAGTTATGTCCTCAAATATATAACTCATTCTGCATTTTAACAGTTTATTCCCTATCAAAACCTTAAGTGAGGGCAAAAAGGAAATACTTTGGCTTTTTATAAATGTCCCGGGGCAGCTAGGTGGAGCAGTGAGTAGAGCACCAGCCCTGGAGTCAGAGACCTGAGTGGCCTCAGACACTTGACACACTTACTAGCTGTGTGACCTTGGGCAAGTGGGCAAGTCACTCAACCCCAATTACCTTGCCTCCCCACTCCAAATTGAAACATGTGTGTGTATATATATATATATATATCCCCCTCCCACTATTGTTTAGGGAGAGCTATAATTAAGGTCCACCAGGCAGCCATCAGTTGGTCAAGAGAAAGTAAAAAGAAAACTAGGACTCATTTTGACTCACGTCATTGTGGGTGGGGAAGTAGGGAAAGAAAAATCCAAAGTCAACAAATAAAGACCAGCTCTGGCATGGAGAAGAAATCCAGGGCCCATAAAAGCAGTGATTTGATAGGACAAAGAGTTGCTGCTGGGGAGTTCTGCCTCCTTTTTGTTTTTAACTGTCCCTGTTCCCTGCCTTCTGGCACACAGTGGGAGCTTGGGCACCAGCACAAGGACAGGGCACAAATAGTAAATGTTCTTCTCTGATTACTAACCAGGGACTCCAGCACCATGAATGAGAATGAGACATCATGTTTATCACCTTGAATTTCTAGAAATATGCCACTTGGCCTTTTCATGAGAAGGGGTAGAACCTGTTGTTGGGGAGAACAATGACCATGACAATAGCTTTATTATTTTTCAGGGTTTTGTAACCCCTCTCCATTCAGATAAAATTTCTTGGCCACAGTCAGAGGAAGCGATTGAAAACGTCTTGTAATGAATAATTCAGGCTAGGTTATGAAATAATTATGTGTAATCACTAAAAGTGTACATATGTTGTTTTTTTTAAATCATACAATGTAAAATTCGCTGGAAATATTTCCTATATTTGCATAACCTCTATGCTCTTCTGCAGAGATTCTCAATAGCATGGGATGGTCCCAGACCTCAAGGATCTTGCAGTCTAATGGGTGGGAGACAGCTTATATAAATCACAACATATGAGATAAGTATAGAGTCTGTAGAAGGTAACCTTGGTATGGCAGAAGCAGGTAGGAAGTGTGAATTTTGTTAATACACAGAGATAGAAAAGTGATTCCCCAGATTCCCTTTATGTAGTGGCTATAAAAACTCATATAATTTTCCCCTGCCCCCCAAATATACACACGCTTTTTTGGAAAGGGCTGGAATTGCAACAGAATTGGGAAAGCCCTGATTGGCAGACTCCTACCCAAGAAGATAATAACTACCCTGTAATATATACTTTTAGAGAGCTGCCTGAGGGACTAACAGGTTAAGTGACTTCCCCAAGGTCACACAACCTGTAGGTATCAGCCATTTGACAAGCATTTATTAAGCACTTACTGTGTGCTAGTCTGTGTGCTCTGGTCTAGGGATACAAGTGCAGAGAATGAAACAGTCCCTACTTATAATGAGCTTTTTTTTTTCTAATGGCGGAGATACACACACGACAGTGTACACACAACAATGTACACATGCATATGTACATATATGTGACAGATGTGGTATGTGACATGTGTACACATACATGATAGATATGGTATGTGACATATATTGCTATGTTTCTGTATGTAGCCTAGGTATAAAGTAAATACATGTATTTTAGTCATTTTTCAGTCATTTCCAACTCATCATGACCCCACTTAGGATTTTCTTAGCAGAGATACTGGAATAGTTTGCCATTTCTTTCTCCAGCTCATATTGCAAAAGAGGAAACCGAGGCAAACAGGGTTAAGTGACTTGCCCAGGGTCACACATACACATACACACAGTAGTTAAATCCAATCAATTGATTAACAAATGTTTATTAAACTCCCACTATGTGCCAGGCACTGTGTTAAATTCAGGGCATACAAAAAGAGGTAAAAGACAATCCCTGCCCTCAAGGAGGTTGCAATCTCATGGAGAAGACAACATGCAAACAAATATGTACAAAGCAAGCTATCTACATGTTAAGTAGGCACTAGCATTCTGAAGGTTTAGGCAAGGTCCAGCACAAGATGGGATTTTAGTTCGGACTTGAAGGAAGGCAGGGAGGTCAGTAGACAAAGCAGAGGAAGGAGAGAGTTCCAGGTATGGGCTACAGTCAGAGAAAAGGTCTAGGGCTGAGAGATGGAATATCTTGATTTTGGAACAGCTGAGAGGCCAGTGTAACTGGATCGAAGTAAAGTTTATGGGCTTTGAATGCCAAATAGAGCACTTTTTATTTGGTCTGGGAGTTTATTGGGTTGGAGGTGGTGTGTGTGTGTGTGTGTGTGTGTGTGTGTGTGTGTGTGTGTGTGTGTGGTGTGTGTGATATAATCAGACCTGTGCTTTAGGAAAATCACTTTAAAGGCTGAATGGATGATGGATTGGGGTGGGAAGAGACTCGAAGCAGGTGGACCCCCAGCAACTACTGCAGTAATCCTCCTAGTGGCAGGGAGAGCACTAGCAGTTGGGATAATGAGGAAAGGTTTTATGCAGAAGATGGTGCCATAAGGGAAGAGAGGGGCTCGAGGTGGAGGTCAGAAGGGAGTGCATTTCAAGCATGGAGAGGTTGCCAGTTGAAAGGTACAGAGAGAGGAATGGGGTATTTTGTGTGAAGAATTTGGAGGTTTGATCGCAGGCTGTGGGAGAGGAAATACTGTCCAGTGAGGATGGAAAGGTAGGGTGAGACCAGGTTGTGCAAGGCTTTCAAAGATCAATATCTCATCTTATAAAGTTTATATTTTGTCCTAAAGGCAATAGAAAGCCAATGGAGTCGACTAAGAAGAGGAGTGATATTTTCCTTAAGTGCAGATCTGACCGTGTTTTTCTTTATGCCCTTATACCTTCATATCCAAAAAAAGTTACAAATCAATAGATGAAATGAGGACATATAAAACACTCTCATTTCCCTTCTTTAGGAACACAGAAAAAGACTGAAATTGCAAAGAGTAACTTTTTTAATGACCTAACCCTATTGGTAACCATTTAATATTAATCTGTGAGACTGCAGACTTACAGATTGTCAATGGATTATTTACTTTGTGGAATATTGATTTAGATTTCTATCCAGCAGGATTGTAGACTGCCAACAATAAAGCTGATCTAGGAGGAAAGTGTGGGCAGGGGATGGAGGAAGATGTTTATTTTATGTGTCTGTGTCTGACCACAGGAGTACAAACACATTGCTTCCCCCACTCTCTCTTTCCCAAGCAGTAAGTGGGGCAAGATGATATGGGTGAAAAAGTTGCTGAACACCTGATATGACAAGGGACGTTATTTCTGTGAGCTCATCATCATAGCCACTTGTCATTCTTTTTTTTCTGGGACCAAGTTTTATAATTAAAATATAAAGTATTCAGACGAGTCTTTTGCTGTTGTTTCACTTATGTTGCTGTAGTCATATTTCTTGTTTTCCTCATTCTGCTTAAATCACTCTTCATAAGTTCAAATGTCTTCCCATGTTTCTCTCAATTCTTATTCATCATTCTGTAAAGTGTAGTAATATCCTTTTATATTCAGGCATCATCGTTTGGCATGGGATTTTCAAACAACCCTACTAATACTCGGAAGAGCCCATCTGAGCTAGGCATGCAGACCTTAATCATTTTTTTATCTTATTTCATAAAGGAAAAACAGTACCCAGAGGTTTTACAGTTAGGGTTGGTAGAGAAAGTCCTATTGAGATGATGAGTCTAGCCTAGAGAGGAATGAAGGCATGGTTGGCCTGGATCTGGTCTCTTCCTTAAATTAGATATTTTGGGAGGAACTAGTGAATCAGATGAGGCCACAAGGTAAGAAGTAGTCCAGGGGTTTAGTGAACTTTGAGGTTGAGGAGATTTCTGTGGCATTTCTGTGGCAAGGGAGTCTAGAGAGACCTTACTATTTCTGTCCATGGCACCATCATTAACCTACTTTCACAGTCTTGGGGTTTTCTTTTCTTAAAATAAAATTTTATTGATATATATCCTTTGTTTCTACATGGCCTATATTCCTTAACGTATAACTCTCCCAGAAAGCCATCCCTTTTAACAAAGAATAAAAGAGGAGTAGGAGTAGGGGGAATGCAGCAAAACTAACCAAACTATTGAATGTTTGGCAATTTATTGTAGTGTTCCCACCCCAAAATAACCCCTCACCTCTGCAACAGAGTGAAGGAAGATGCTTTCAGTTATCTCTTCTTAGGAGCCAAGCTTGGTCATTAGAATTTTATAGGGAAAGCGAATTGAAGGCAATGAGCATTTATATAGGGTTTACTACATGCCAGGCACTCTGCTATACCTTATAGATATTATCTCATGTGGATCCTTACAAAGGTGCTATTATTATCCTCATTTTACAGTTGAGGAAACTGAGGCAAACAGAAGTTAGGTGACTTGCCCAGGGTCATAGTTCTAGAGAGCATTTGAGTCTAGATTTGAACTCAGGTCTTCCTGACTCCAGGTCACCTAGCTGCCTAATAACATTCGTTGTAATTGTTTTGTTGTTGATCTTTCCATTTGCATTGTCATTTTCTGTATATTCTTTTCCTGCTTTTGCTTACTATACTTTGCATCAGTTCATATTGTTTCCCCATACTACTCTGTTGGCTTCATAATCATCATTTGTTATGGTACAACAATCATCCATTACATTCGTGGAATTCAGCTTTAGACATTTCCCCATTGATGGGCATCTGCTTTGTTTCTCATTCTTTCCTACTACCAAAAGTACTGCAGTAAATGTCATGGTGTATATTGGGCCTTTATTTTTGTTCTGGACCACCCTAGGGTATATGCCCAGCAATGACATCCCTCTGTCTAAGGATATAGATATTTCATTCATTTTGGGGGGTAATTATAAATAGCTCTGTGGAATGCTTATACCAATTCCTAGTTCCACTAATAGGGCATTAGGGTGCCTGTCATTTGACAACACTCCCAACGTTACTGATTTCCAACTTTTTCCAACTTCTGTCATCCTTACCAATTGGCTGAATGTGAGGTGAAACCTTAAGGATGCTTGGATTTGCATTTCTCATATTATTAATTTGGAATATTTTTCCTATGCTTATTCATTGTTTTAATTTCTTTGAGAACTGTATTGATTGATGTCCTTTGACCACTTATATATTCATGAATGACTTATGGTTTTATGGATTTCTGTTAGTTGCCTATATATCTTGAGTATTAGACCCCTATTAGAGATATTTCATTTAGTCGATCAATCAGGTAGAATTTCTTGCCTACAAAATGCCAGCCACCGTTCCAGAGAATACAAATGCCAGTCATTAGATGATCACTACTCCCAGCGACTTTATATTCTAATCATAGTGAGCTTAAGTAAATATGTAAGTAGATACAGAATAAGGATAAAGTGAATAAATACAATTCCACATAGTTTGGGAGGGCAGGTAATAGGGGGGTTTTTTGGTGGGGGATTATAAAGAAGGTAGTGCTCGGGCTGTGTCTTAAACAAAGAGAAGGGCTGGATAAGGCAGAAATAATAAAGGAATGCATTGTATGCATGGAAGATTATCAGTACAGATATAAGAGATGGAGTTCACGGGTGAAGCACAGGGAGGCCAGTTTGGCTGCTTGACAGAGTATGGGAGGGGGAGTGGTGCCCAATGAGGTGGGAAAGGTAAGCTGGACCAGATCGTTAATGGCTTTACTAAATGGAGGAGGTGTTGTTTGACCCCAGAGGCTGAAGGGAGACACTGGAGTTTATTGAGAAGGGATGAAACCATGTCATATTTGCACTGAAGGAAAAAATCACTTTGGCACCTATGGAGACATTGTGTTAACAGTTGTTGTTGGTTAGTCATTTCAGTCATGTCCGACTCTTCATGACCCCATTTTGGATTTTCTTGGCAAAGATACCAAAGTATTTTGCCATTTCCTTTTCCAGCTCATTTGATGGATGAGAAAACTGAGGCAAACAGGCTTAAGTGACTTGACCAAGGTCACACAGCTAGTAAGTGTCTGAGGCTGGACTTGAACTCAGGAAGATAAGTCTTCCTGATTCGAAGCCCAGTACTGTAGAGAATGTAATGTCAGGCAGCCCAATTAGGAGGCTTAGCAATAGTTAAAGCCAGTTAACTCTAAACCTTTTTTTTTGATCACACACACTATTTTTGACAGCTAAGCAGTATGGTGGATAGAATGAGGGAGCTGGACTTAGGAAGACCTGAGTTCAAATCCAGTCTCAGACACTTACTAGCTGTGTGACCTTAGTCAAGTCACTTTAACCCCTATCTGCCTTAATTTCCCCACCTATAGAAAGGAGATAATAGCACTTACTTCCCATAATTTTTTTTTTTTGGAGGGGGGAAGGCAGGGCAATTGGGGTTAAGTGACTTGCCCAAGGTCACACAGCCAGTAAATGTGTCAAGCGTCTGAGGCTGGATTTGAACACAGGTCTTCCTGACTCCAGGGCCAGTGCTCTACTCACTGCACCACCTCGCTGCCCCTACTTCCCGTAATTGTTGTGAGGGGAAAATTAGATAATATTGTGAAGTGCTTTGTCAACTTTAAAGAACTATAAAAATACTGCTGGTTATTCTTATTTTAACCCTGTATATTTATAAATTATATACATGTTTATATTAATAATTATATACTTTATGAAATTTTCACAGAAATAGAAATTAAAGGATGAAATAAAGATGAAAAAATATTTGGTCCTGGAGTTAACAGGTAAACACTGGAGTTTATTGGATTAAGAGAGTGACTTCCTCAGACCTGTGATTTAGGGAAATTACTTTGGCAGCTGCATGGAGGATTTGTCAGAGAAGGGAATAAACATGAGGCGGGGAACCAATTAGGACACTTCTGCAACAGTCCAGGTGAGAGGTGATTAGGGCCTGATCTGGCAATTGATTTTATATGGGGACGGAGAGAGACCCAGGAGGCGAGGGTGATGTGGAGGTTATAAATCTGGGTGAGTGGAAAGATGCTGGTGCCCTGGGCAGTAGTAGGGAAGTCTGGGAAGGGGGTGGGTTTGGGGGAGAAGGTTAATTTAATGAGATCTCCAGTGAAGCTCAAACAGTCCCACTCAAAGTGAAAGAGGGTGGGGAGAAGCTTCCACCTCACTCACCAGCTCACTGGCACCTAGCTTTCAATGGTCACCTGCTGCAGGTGTGAGTTAATCTGGGAGCAGGGGGATGTGTCTACTGGGGTGAGGACTGTGTGTAGAATTTTCCCCAGTCTTACCTGTGCAGCTGATGGTAGGGGCTGGAAAGTGACTAGGCTATAACTGTCCTGAGGGGCCCACTCGGAATGGGGAATGTTGGGAGATTGCACTGTGGAAGGAGGGGTAAAGTGAGGGGGATCTACTGGGGAATAAGGGTGGGTATAGTGGTATGGTAGAGAAATTACAGAATTGGCTAGGGAGGGAGAGAAGCTAGGGGTGTATCAAAGGGAGTGCCTGCTCAAATTGGCTGTGGAATCGAATGTTAAATTTTCCCTATGAGCGTTTACATCTTGGAAGTCGGCAAAAGCTACAAAGCAGGGCTTAATTATTGATTGTCTAGACTTGAGAAAGTATTAATAGTGCAGATTAAATTTAAAAGTGTCCATGCTGTGTACATTCCCACCCCCAGCCTGTTGTTAAACATTTACATGACTAGAGTGAAGGGGTCAGATATAAGAAGGAAGAAAGACGTGGCAGGATTTAATGACCAATTGAATACATGGGCTGATGGAGAGTGAAGAGCCTAGGACAGATCTGATGTTATGAGACTGGAAGAATGCTAGGGCTTTCAGCAGAAACAGTAAAGTTTGGAAAGAAGAGTTAGGGAATCTGACCTTGGGTCTTCTTTCATTTTTAAGTAAGTTTTTATTGATGTCTTCTTCTATTTTATCATCATCATAGTTTCCTCAGTATCTCCCACTCTGTTTTTCCCAGAGGGCCATCTCCTATTCAAATAGTATTTTTTAAGATTAAAAAAAATAAAAAGAGGGGGAAAATAATCAGTACAACCAGTTGATACCTTGAAAAAAATCCCCCCAAAATGTAGAATGTGCAACACCTGTGCACCTCCCACCTCCGCACAGGGCTGGGCTGAGAGAGTCCTTTCCTGTCTTCTCTTTCCAGTTATGCTTGATCTTTATAATTTTGTAATATTCACCTTTGGTTTTCTCTTGTGTGGTTGTTTTTTCCATGTGCATCGTTGTAGTCATTATGTGTATTGTTTACTTGGCTCAGCTTATTTTTAATCTGCATCAGTTCATGTGGATCTCTCTGTATTTGACCTTGGCTTTTCAATGGGCATTCTGGGGAACTCTGGCAGATACCACCAAATAGAAAGACCCCAAGCATGTTCTAAACCACAGAATATATGTCTGCCCCCCAACAAGTAGCCTAGCTGGATTCATAGGCATGGCACTAATCACAGGGTTGATCCCAGGGTTTTTGATGACTATTAAACCTCAGCAACTCTTTAAAATCATGAACCAAATAATATGAGGGTTTTATTCTCTTATCAGTTAGATAGAATATTCGTTCCAATAAAATCATAGACCCTTGAAGTATAATTACATGGAGAATAGATAGTGATATATATTGTAGTTCTGTTTTGAACACAGATAAACTTTTAGTTTGCGTTTAAGAAAATTAAATATTAAATGGAAAAAGGCCAATATCTCTTATGTTTCCAGCTTGTATCACCCATGCCTTTCACTGTGTTTTTATGTTTTGGGAAGCAGTATATAATCTGTATTTTTTTTAAAACTCTATTAACAAGTCTCCTTAAAGTAGCATGTAAGCTCCTTACAGGAATGGATTTTTTCACTTTAATTATTTTAACTTTATTGCCCAGTTAGCACAGTGCCTGGCACATAGTAAGTCCAATCACATCACCCCCATACTTAAACTCACTTCAGTAGATACCTGTCATCTCCAGAATCAAGTACAAAATCCTCTTTGGCATTCAAAGTCTTTCATAACCATGTCCCCTCCTACCTTTCCAGGCTTCTTATTCCATATACCACCACCATGTACTCACTGATCCAGTGACGGTGGCCTCTTGGCTGTTCCACAAACAAGACCCTCCATCTCCAGACTCTGGGCATTCTACCATGCTTATGCTTTCTTTCATCTCTGCCTCCTCCCAGGTTTCCCTGGCTCCCTCAAGTCCCAGCTAAACCTCCACCTTCTACCAGAAGCCTTTCCCAATCTCTCTTAATTTTAGTCCCATCCTTCTGTTGATTTAAATGCTTATCCTTTACATATCTTGTTTACACGCAATTGTTGGCTTGTCATCTCCCCCATTCAATTGTGAGCTTTTCAAAAGCAGGAACTGTCTTTTGCCATTCTTTGTATCTCCAGTGCTTAGCCATTCCTGGCACATTGTAGGCACTTAATAAATGCTTATTGCCTAACATAGTAGGTAATTCATCAATACTTGGTTGATTAATTGATTTAGTGCTTGCATTTCTAGGGATTACATGACACCAAATGGGACACTGATAGAATGTATCTTTTAAATATTCAGATTTAAAGGATTTAACTAAAGTGGAGCAACATTGTTGCTAAAGCAAGAATGTTAAATTTTAAAGAAATTCCCTTAATCAGCTGCCCAGCATTTCCCCCGGGAAGTGAAAGCTTTACCTTCTCTTTCTGTCAGTTGCTTATGGGTATACCTTGTTAGGTCATCTGAATTCACTGTGTCTCACAATCTTTTTTTCTGTGTCCTAGGGATGTGTCAGACTACCTTCAGATAAGCTATTATCTGAATTAACTAACTAATAAGCATCAAATGTAAAATGAACATAGACAGCCTCCCAGCTTGCAAATGCATTGCATTCCCAAATTTAGTTTGCACATCGATATTCGGAAACTTATAACAGATCTTCCCATAACAATAATGTAATAATTGATGGCTTGGCTCCTAGGTGAATCCAGATAGCTCACTTCCCTTGTGGTATAGCTTGATTGGAACTGTCAGTTCAGAAATCGATTAGTCAACAAGCATTTATTAAATGCCCACTGTGTGCTAGGCACTAGAGATAGGAAGGTTAAAATGAGAAGTGTTTGCTCTCTTAAGAAGCTAACATTCTGTTGGGAAGACAACACGTGTGTGTGTGTGAGATTACATGATTGAGAATCATTTATTAAACATTTATTATTTGCCAAGAGGTGGGTATACAAATAAAAAAATGAGTCTTCCCCTGAACTCCAGGAACTCACATTTTAATGGGGAGGGTATTGAGGACAGATTGGAGGTTTCAGCTGTATGAGTCCATTGCAGAGTTCCAAGGGTCCTTAGGGTGGAGGAGAAAATAACACATCTTCCTTAGTATCCTCTCCGTGAACAAAATCGTTAATTCGTGCAGCCAAAAACTTTGGTAGTGAAAACTTTATTTTCTGAGTCTTCAGTAGCTGTGACTGCTGAGGAAATGGGGGCTTTGACAGTTGATACTTCCATCTCTCCAAGGTCTGCTTTTCTGGTATATGTCTGGGATGGGTTGGAGATGATCTGGAAGCAGGGCCAGTAGCCTGAGGGGGCCCTGCTGTTCCTGGTCTTGGTGTTACCTAGGCTTTTCTGGAAGCTGCTTGGAGGTCCCAAGATGTCAGGTTCCTTCTCTCCAGGGGTTGCTCCCCTGCATGATGTTTGGGAAAAGGAGCTTATTGGAAGCAGGGTTGGGGGATTGGGGGACACTGCTGTTCGCCTGGCTCTTTGATACAGAGTTCCGGGCTTTCTCCATCAGGGTCTGAGGACAGGGGATGGCAGTAGTTTCACCATCTCTGACACATCACCTATCCCTCTCTCAGCTTCAGCTAGCATATTAGCACATATATACATACATATGCATGTGTCTTTACACATATGTGCACACACATATATATATTCATGTAAAATATATAATAATAAACATGAACATAGCATTTTCTAGTTGGGAACATTAGGAAAGGCTTCATTAAGAACATAATGCATAGCCTGAGGTTTCAAGGAACTGAGAAATTCTTTGAGGAAAGGAAGGATTTGTATTTCAAGCATGGGGCCACTACTTTAAAATTACATTAAGAAGAGATGGAGTACAGTTTGGGAGGAATAGAGAGAAGGCCTATTTGGTATAGTAAGAGGAGAAGTACATGATGAGGTTGGAAAAGAGAGGTTGGTTACAGGCTTTAGAAGACAAATGGAGGATTTTATATTTAATTCTATAGGCAATAAGAGTGTGTGTGGTGGCGGGGGGCGGGGCGGTTATTCAAGGAGGACTAGCTTCTGGTTGAGGTCTTGCTGAGCCCCGTTCGGGGCTACTCATCCACCTTTGGTGTCCACCTGGCCCTCAACTCTTACCTCTGGCTCCAAAAAGCTGTAGCATGTGTAGGGGCCACACCACACTAAACTGTCTCAGCAGATGGGCTAAACTAGGTGGAGGGTAACTGACAGGCGACTTGGGGGTGTCTACCCAAGCCATGTGAAGACCCCCTCAGAATGGGTAGATGAGGAAAATTTGTTCCAACGACATCGAAGATGCCAAAGTCATGCACTACATCCTGGGCCATTGTTAGTCACCTTGACTTTTGTCTTTCCACTGGATTTTGATGACTCTGGAAAAGAGAGCCTGATGACTTTGTGCAACTCTGTCTCTCTAAAATTCAATTCATGCATGAGTCAGGATACCAGTCTGTGATATCATTGGTTCTTTTTGAAAATGAAGGATGAACAGCAGAGAAAATAGGGAGCTTCTGGAGAAGGGAAAGTCTTGAGGCAGGGAGGCCGTTAGAAATGTCCAAATGAGAGCTTGTGAAGAATGGGTGGGTCCTGTGAAGAATGAGTCCAATGCGAGAGATGTTGCGGAGATACAAATAGTAAGATTTGGCAGCTGATTGGGTGTGTAGGGTGACAGAAAGTGAGCAGAAGAGGAAACCTAGGAGTCTGGAGCAGGTGATAGAACACTGGGATTGAAGTCAGGGCTGCCTGGGTTCAGGTGCCACCTCTAGCACTTAACTAGCTGTAGGAACATATTTAACTTCTCTGAACTTAAGGCAGCCTTTTCCTTTACTCTCCTCTGCCCCAAAATGCATATGTCAATGGAGGAAGTTCCCACATTGAAAAAACCCACAGGTTCTTTTCCTTGAATATCACTCTTAGAAAAGGCATTTCTTGATCCTCCTAAAACTCAAGTACTTTGTCTCCAAGAAGAAAGTTTAAAAAAAGGCTTCAGGAAATCAATATCCAAAATATTTAAGTGCTGAGTGATTATACTATCCAATGGTAGCAGAACACGTAAGAGGGCTAAGATTCTATTTTGTAAGTGGCCAAATATTTAGACAATATCTGGATAGGCAGAGAAGGTTGATATATGTTAAAATGTATATATGTATAAACATACAAATTCAAGAAAAAAAATGAATTCCCAAGACATCCAAGTAGTTTAGTCAGCAGCCAAGAGGATTTTAGTTCTTCAAAACTGCTTAATTTTTGCAGCCACTAGACATTGCATGAAACCATCACAATTTACAGAAAACTTTAATTAAAATTCAACCATCCTGACTGGGTGAAGTGATAGGAAGTAGTCTTTCTTTTTCTTCCCCGTCATCAAAAAATTATCGATTGATGTATCTTCAGTCCTACTATTTTGGCCACTGACGTTTCTCTTTGATGGGACTGAATCTTAGCATTCTTTTCCTCATTGGATTCATCTTCTCTGCCACCTAGATTTGGCAGTTAGGTTTGCAGTAGAAAGAACATTGGTATTGGCATCAGGAAGATTCATCATCATGAGTTGAAATCTGGCTTCAGATGCTTACAGATATGTGACCCTGGGCATGTCACTTAACCCTGTTTACCTCAGTTTCCTTATCTGTAAAATAAGCTGGAGAAGGAAATAGCAAACAACTTGAGTAACTCTGCCAAGAAAACCCCCCAAAAAGGGGTCATGAAGAGTTGACACATCTGAAATGACTAAACAACAAAAATCACCTAGATCAGGGGATCCTAACTTTTTTTTTATCACAGATCCCATTGGCAGTGTGGTGAAACCTATAGATTTCTCAGAATAGCATTTTTAAAAAAATTCACAATTGAATCAAATGCTAAATTTCTGTTAGAGGTCAGTGAAAATAAAGTTGTGATTCCCACCCCCTCCCATCTTTGTTTACAGATTCCCTGAAATATATCCAATGACCCTAGGTTAAGAATCCAGATCTAGAGGTTTAGAAATTAATGCTTGAAGAGACACAATACCTTCCCCAAAATGCTTGGTGTAACACACTGCCAGTTCACCTGCTCTAATGAACCTAATGCACAGTGGTTTTCTGTTTCAGTACCAATGAACACCAGTATGGCTGGGAGGGCCTCTTGGTGTTTTATGTCTCTCAATCTCAAAAGCAGTGTCCTGGATGCTGAGGAATATTGACATTCCTGATCAGCATGACCTGTTGCTTTTCTACCCTGACCAATGTAAAAGTATGTTACAAAAATTAGTATATGGGCTCCGAAGTGGAAAAAAGATGTGAGGTACTGACATAATATATCTGGAAGATGTCAGTCCAGAGATAGAGGCCTTTCACAATCCAGGGCTTAAAATGTATAAGCAAACACCTGGAAAATAAAAGAAGCTTCAGCTAAGGAGGTCATACTTTTTTTTTCTTTTTTACAGTCAAGGTAAGTTTCTTGCTAGCTTTAGTTTTTGCACACATCCCAAGAAAAGTTTATGATTATCTGGGTTAATGGTCCAGAAATCTTCAGCAAAGAAAGACAAAGTGATGCTATACTGCCTTCCTAGCCTCTCAGCCTCCAGAGGTCATGGTGTTTCATTGTTATTTCAAACCCAACACATCCAAAGCAGGTATCATCATCTTCCCTCCTAAGAAAATCTCCTTTTTGATTTCACCATTTCTGCCAAAGGCCCCTAGAATTCACACCATTCTATCATTGACTGAGCATGACCTTTGATGAATCTCCCTTCCTTTCTTCATCCCTTCCCTTCTTTCTTCTTCATCTATAACGTTGGACTAGATAATGTCTAAGCTAGAACCAAGCTCCAGATTTCTGATTGTATACTCAGAATTGAAACTTGAGAATAGGCCATGAGTCTTTCATCTTCTTTATCCCTCTTGTACAAGTTCAGTGGATTCTTCTTTGAAGATATTTATGGCATTCATATTTTCCTTTTTCATTTCTAGTGCTATTATGTTAGTGCCAGTCTTTGTCATCTCATCTCTGGGTTACAGGTAGAAACCATGATCCAAGTAGAAAAACTGGATTTCTAGTCAAGGTTTTAGGTGTGGAATTTGGTTCTGGTTGTCTGTGTGACCTTATTCCAACAGGCTTCACATCTCTAGGCCATTGCTTTCTCTCTCTCTTTTTTTAACTTAATTGCTTTTCAATGACCAAAACTCTATTTTCTGTCCCTCCCACTTCCACTTTTTTCTCCTATTGAAAAAAGAAATTTCTGAACTTTTCAGCCATCCAGGCAACCACCATCATTCCAAGAATCAAGCTCTCTCACACCCAATTAGTTACCAAATGTTATTTCTTTCTAAACCACATACCTTGAGTATATCCCCTTCTTTCTATTCATCCAGTGACTACCCTACTTCAGACCCTCTTTAGTTCTCTCCTAGACTACCGGAATATTGGTCTAATTGATCCCTGCCTCATTTCTCCCCATTCTTAATCCACCCTCCACAGAGCTGCCAAAGTGATTTGCCCAAAGCACTTGACCATTTTAGCCATTCTCCCCATCCAGTAAATTCCAGTGGCTCCCTATTACCTGTAGGATTAAATATAAACCCTTCTGTTTAGCATGCAAAGGTCTTCACAGTTTGGCCCTTTCCTCTCTTTCCAGCCTTCTTAAACATTACTCCCCTCTCCACACCCTTCTTACTGTCCAGCCATATTGTCCTTCTCCGCTGACTGGTCCCGGTGTCTAGAATGCTCTCTCTGCTCTGCCTTTTGGAGTCCCCGGCTTTCTTCAGGATTCAGGTCCAATGCTACCTCCCTCCTTCAGGAGGTTTTCCCAATCCCCCAGCTATTGGTGATAAGAAGGTTATTTTTTCATCTACTGTGCATGCATCTTGAATGTGCCTATTTGTACACACATTGTTTTCCTGCCCCATTAGAATGTTAAGCTCCTTGTGGACAGGGACTTTTTTTAAACATCCCTATCATAGCACCTAGCACAAATGTCTAATAAATGTGGTGTTTATTTCTGATGTGGGTATGGGGAGCCCCATCTGCTGCTTCCCTGATTTGAATCATTTTTAAAAGGTATTGGGGAGTGATGGATGATGTTATTTAGTTTAGAATGAGTGAATAGCTCCCCCTCTTTAAAAAAATGCTTATAGTCGTTTCTACTGAGCATAAGGAAGCATTTTTTCTTCATTACCCAGTATTGTAAAATGCTAGTTATAGTGTTGCTGGTGTGATGGTGAATTGTTATAAGCCTACAGATATTATCCTAATGTGCGTGTTTGCTGTTTTCCCCAATTAGTCATGGTGTATTAAAGTGAGCACAATCTTTTCTCATCTTTTGGCAGCTATTTCTGCTGAAATGCTCACAACCACATTAAAAGAATGGCGATTGCATATATTCAGATCTGGAAACTGAGAATATGGGGAAAAGCTGAATAAATGACGCAGAGAGAAAGGCAACCCCTATATCAGACTATAATAGTTTTAAGAGCTTAAGATTTAAGAAATGGTTCTCCAGCCTCAGGCTTTCCTGAGCTTTGCTGAAGATTCCAAGCTGTGAATAGAACTGAGTGTCCATCCTACTTTTGGATAATCCTTTGGTCTATGGAATGTGGATTTGAAAAAAGATTAATGGATACAATAAAACTCTAGATTTCTTATTTGGATAATAGTCCACGGTTGATATGCCACCTGTTGACAATATGGTATAGATGCCCACTTAATCGACTGTTAATATAATGGTTAATATAATGGTTCATAAGTGGCTTCTAAAATTGCGAAATGCTTGCAAATCACCTTGGGAAATGAATTATTTAGAGGGGCTGAAATCCATAAGTGAGACGTGAAAAAGACTACCCAGATTTTAAATGCCATCTTTTTGAGACTGACAGTCACTTTGACATATGTATCATTTTCATTTAATGCTGTTTCCTGAGGACTCTCTGGGCATCAGATTGTGTAGCAAGCATCTCAGCATCTTGAAAACACTTGGCTATGGTACTGATCTCTCTATGCTTGCAGTCCTGGAAGTAGAACAATTGAAATCAGCATTACTACAGTGGAAGTAGCAGTTATTTGGGGAATATTCCTTTATAGTTGGCAATGATTCAGACTTTGAATCATAGGTTCAAATTTCCAAAAGTTTCTAGTTCATAACAGCAAACATTTATGTGGCAGTTGTAGTTTGCAAAAATCTCCCCCCGAAGGGAAGGGATTAAGCATTTGTTAAGCCCCTATTCTGTTGCAGGGCTCTATACCAAGTGCTTTGCAAATATTACCCCATTTGGTCCTCACAACAACCCTGGGGGTGTTATTATCACCCCATTTTTACAGTTGAAGAGACTGAGGCAGACAGGTTAAGTGATTTGCCCAGGGTCACATAGCTACTAAGTGTTGTGTCTAAGACTAGTAGAACCCAAGTTTTTTGACTCCTAAATCCAGAGTACTTTCCACTATGTCCTCTTATTAAAGAGTATTGTATGCACCATTCGTATGTCTAGTTGGATTGGCCCAAAGCAAAAATATTATGTATTGTATAGCTACAAAGACAAGAGTAATTGTTTATATGTAAATTCTGTTTGTTCTTTTTAGTATTTGCTACTATTAATTTACCACTAACTCTATAATTCAATGATGTCTTTGATCGATAATATCCAATGTCATTGGTTTCTTCCATCCTCTCTCTACCTGTAATAATCAAAATCATATAACTAAGCAAAAGGGTGCTATATTTTCTGTAAAAGTCTCTGGGCTTCTGTTTCCCTCTAGGCTGGATGGGCTGCCTCCATTGGGTATGTGGTACTTTGCTTTTTGCAGAGGGTAGAGTTTAGCGTAAGGCCTTTAGAGAGAGCACTAATGGCATCCATCAGTACTTTTTATGTATAATAAGTATAATATAATAATAATAAGCAATAATTGAGTTGCTGCCTGGTAGTTGTACCCTAAAGTTTTTATATATTTAATACTTTTAGAAAAAAAACAAAGACAATTGAATGGATCAGGCATCAAGGCTGGAAACATTTGGGAATTCCCTAGAAATATCTACATTATTTGATTTACAGTTGGGCATACATTGGTGCTTTTTCTTTTATCTCAGTTACCGCATATGGCAAAATTCTCATTTTTTCACCTATAAGAATAACATTTCCCTTCTCATCTCATCACTAGTAAACCTGTGGGAGCCAGTGAAACCAAGAGAATAAACATATTCTTTCCAGTGTATGTACTAACTCAAAAAGTCAGAATATTAATTTTTATAAATTATACCAGAATGCAAAAATCATTAAATTTGATTTGCAAAGGGATTTCCTACCCAAGGTTGTTCTCAGCTTTATTATCAAGATTGCTTTCTGTTACTACCTACCAGAGCAGACTTTTCTGTTTACCATGTGCTTGGCAAGCAATATTATTTTATTTCCTCTGAGGTGAAGAAAATAGTATAGATAGTCTGTCATTTCTCCAAGGAAAGTCATACTTTTTGCTTCAGATAGGAAATGGTGAAGGTAAAATACCATTTCTAAACAACAGTAAGTTGAGTATGCCTAATTTAACAGGGAAGCAGAAGGCTGAGAATTTTTTTCCTTTTTTGAAAAAATATACTTTAAACGTTCATTAAAAAAATTAAATTCCAATACTCTCCCTCCCTCTAACTTCCCACCCATTGAGCAGGCAAGCAATATGATGTCTGTTACACAGGTAAAGTTATGCAAAATATATATCCATATTAGCCATGTTACACTATCTGTGGAAGTGAATAGCATTTTTCGTGTGAGTCCTTGAGTCATGTCTTAGATCATTGTCTTAATCAGAGTAGCTAAGTCTTTCATAGTTGATGACAATATTGCTGTTACTGTATATAATGTTTTCCTCGTTCTGCTCATTTCCATTTGCATCAGTTCATACAAGCCTTCTCAGGTTTTTCTGAAACCATCCTGCTTGTCATTTATATAGTATTCTATCACAGTCACATACCACAACTTGTTAATTTCCCAATTGATGATCTCTTCAATGACCAATTCTTTGCCACCACAAAAAAAGAGCTACTATAAATATTTTTATACCTATAGATCTCTTTGGTCTCATTAGGATATAGACCTAGTAGTGGTTTTACTGGGTCAAAGGGTACACACAGTTTGATAGCCCTTTGGGCGTAGTTCCAGATTGTTCATCAGAAAGTTCGGATCAACTCACAACTCCACCAGTGGTGCATTAGTATCCCTACTTTTCCACATTCTCTCCAGCATTTGTCATTGTCCCAGTCTGTTGTGTCAGCCAATCTAATAGATGTGAGGTGTGGTCTCTCAGAGTTGTTTTAATTTGCATTTTTCTAATCAGTAGAGCATTTTTATATGTCTTTTGATAGCTTTGATTTCTTCTTCTAAAAACTACCTGTTGATATCCTTTGACCATTTATGAATTGGGGAATGGCTGTTATCTTTTATAAATTTGGCTCAGTATCCTATATAGTTGAGAAATGAGGCCTTTATCAGAGACATTTAGTGTAAGCAGTTTCCTGCTTTCCTCTTAATTTTGGCTGGGTTGGTTTTCAAACCTTTTAATTTCATTTAACCAAAATTATTTTACCTCCTGTGATCCTTTCTCTCTCTTGTTTGGTCATAAGCTCTTCCCTTTTTGATAGACCTAACGAGTAAATTTCCCCATGCTTCCTTAATTTACCTATATTACTTTTTATGTTTGTCATTTACCCATTTTGACGTTATTTTGGCATAGAGTATGAGATGTTGAGCTACACTTAGTTTCTGCTATGCTGCTTTCCAGCTTTCCCAGCAATTTTTGTCAAATGATGACTTCTTGGATCTTTGGGTTTATCAAACAGTAGATCATTATGATAATTAGCTACTATGTATTATATACCTAATCCATCTCCCTGATCAACCACTTTATTTCTTAGCCAGTACCAAATTGTTTTGATAATAACTGCTTTGTAATATAGTTTGAAATCTGTTGCTACAAGTCTGTCTTCCTTCACATTTTTTTGTTTATTTTAAAGGGAATTTTTATTTGTTATATTCTTTTTTTCTTTTTTTTAAATTATTATTTATTTATTTAATATTTTTAGGTTTTAGCATTGATTTCCACAAGAGTTTGAATTACAAATTTTCTCCCCATTTCTACCTCCTGCCCCACTCCAAGATGGCATATATTCTGATTGCCCTGTTCCCCATTCAGCCCTCCCTTCTGTCACCCCACTCCCCCCATCCCCTTTTCTGTTACTTTCTTGTAGGGCAAGATAGATTTCTATGCCCCATTGCCTGTGTATCTTATTTCCTAGTTGCATGCAAAAACTTTTTTTGAACATCTGTTTTTAAAACTTTGAGTTCCAAGTTCTCTCCCCTCTTCCCTCTCCCCCACTCTCCCTAAGAAAGCAAGCAATTCAACATAGGCCACATGTGCATCATTCTACAAAACCCTTCCACAGTACTCATGTTGTAAAAGACTAACTATATTTTGCTCCTTCTTATCCTATTGCCCTTTATTCAGTTTTCTCTCTTGACCCTGTCCCTTTTCAAAAGTGTTTGCTTTTGATTACCTCCTCCCCCATCTGTCTTCCCTTTTTTATCTCCTTCCTCCTTCTTTCCTGTTTTTGTTGCCTGTTCATGTTCCCAGCCAACTACTTGACCCTTGAGCTTTTCGTCGGGGTATGACTGCTTGTAGTGTAGAGAGTACTTTGTCCCAAGCTTGAGGGGCTGTGCTGTTGTTTTCAGAGCTATTTCTACACAGCAAGCTCTGCCACACCAGTGCTCCTCCTCCCCCAAGAACCACCAACCCAGACTGCAGCTCAGATCTGAGCAGGCTCTGCACTCCAGCTCTGATCCACCACATAATTCCTCCCACCAGGTGGGCCTGGGGCCAGAAGCAACTGCAGCCATAGCTCTGGAAGCAGCCTCAGAGCTGCACCACCTCCGCTGCCCCCAGGGTGGTGGCTGAACCCTGAACTCCTTTCACTTAGTCCCCGCAGTTTTTCCCACTAACCTTCTCTGTTGTCTTTGGTGTTTGTGGGTTGAGAAGTCTGGTAACTGCTGCAGCTCACTGATTCAGGGTGCTAGGGCACGCTCCAGCCGGCTCCTGGTCTGGTTGGTCCTGGCACAGCCCACACTGGGCTCTGCTCTGCTCCCAGCTCCGTGCGATAGACCTTACCCAGAGACTATCCAGGCTGTCCTGGGCTAGAGCCCTGCTTCCCTCTGCTATTTTGTGGGTTCTGCAGTTCTAGAATTTGTTCAGAGCCATTTTTATAAGTTTTTAGAGGGACCTGGCGGGGGAGCTTAAGGCCAGTCCCTGCTTTCCAGCCACCATCTTGGCTCTGCCACCCCCCCTTCACATTTTTTCCATTGATTCCCTTGATATTCTTGACCTTTTGTCTTCCAGATGAATTTTGTTGCTATTTTTTCTAGCTCTATAATTCTTTCGTAGTTTTGTTAGTATGGCAGTGAATATTAATTTCATTAGAATTGTCATTTTTATTATATTGGCTTGTCCTTTCCCTGAGCAATTAATGTTTCTCCAATTGTTTTGATGTCTTTGTGTGAAAAGCATTTTGTAATTGTATTCATATAGTTTCTGTATTTGTCTTGGCAGGTAGATTTTGTCTTGTCTGCAGTTATTTGAAACAGAATTTCCCTTTATATCTCTTTCTGCTGGATTATGTTGGTAATATGTAGAAATGCTGATGATTTTTATGGATTTGTTTTATAACCTGCAACTTTGCTAAAGTTTTTAGTTATTTCATCTGATTTTTTTAGCTGATTCTCTAGGGTTCTCTTAAATACACCATCACATCCTCTCCAAAGAGTGAAAGTTTCATTTCCTTATTGCCTAGTCTAATTCCTTCCATTTCTTTTTCTTCTCTTATTCCCACGTAGCTAGCATTTCTAATACAATATTGAATAATAGTGGTGATAACGGACATCCTTGAAAAGGCTGAGATTTCTAGAGTACATTTTCTGTGTAATAATCTATATTTCTCAAGCTATATTTAACTAAGCATTGGACAGAGTGTCTTATGCTAACCATTCTGGACAAGATGTGGGCTAAATGATAGGAGAGCTAAGCAAAATCAGAAAGGATTGCACAGTCAATGCTAAGAGTACCTGATTCATAGGCCAATGTTGATTTACAAGAAAGTGTCTAGGAGGGTGCTAGATGCTCTTTGACCTTTATATTATTAGTCTTAGAAGAAATGATAGATGGAACGCTTTTGAAATTTGAAGATGATGGGAAGGTGGGGACCTTAGGGGGACACACTGGATTCAAAAAGGTATCAGAATTATAAGCCAAATATAGTAAGATGGAATTTTAATGTGGCAAATCAGACTTGAAGATAATGGGAAGGTGGGGATCTTAGGGGGACACATTGGATTCAAAAAGGTATCAGAATTATAAGCCAAATATAGTAAGATGGAATTTTAATGTGGCAAATCAGACTTGAAGATAATGGGAAGGTGGGGATCTTAGGGGGACACGTTGGATTCAAAAAGGTATCAGAATTATAAGCCAAATATAGTAAGATGGAATTTTAATGCGGCAAATCAGACTTGAAGATAATGGGAAGGTGGGGATCTTAGGGGGACACACTGGATTCAAAAAGGTATCAGAATTATAAGCCAAATATAGTAAGATGGAATTTTAATGTGGCAAATCAGACTTGAAGATAATGGGAAGGTGGGGACCTTAGGGGGACACACTGGATTCAAAAAGGTATCAGAATTATAAGCCAAATATAGTAAGATGGAATTTTAATGCGGCAAATGCAATATTCTACACTTGGGTTAAAGAATCAACTTCAAAGTAATAATAATAATAATGATAATAGCAGCTTATATTTATAAAATGGTTTAAAGTTTGCAAAGCACTTTGCATATATTATCCCATTAAGTCATTGCACCAACCTTGTGGAGTAGGTGCTATTATTATCACTCTCATTCACAAATAGGGAGACTGAGGCTGAGAGAGAGATTAAGTGCCTTTTCCAGGTCACACAGCTTGTAACTGGATTTGAATTCAGGTCTTCCTTACTCAGTGTCTAGCTCTCTTATCTAACTGCAGAACAAGGGTAGAGTCATTAATCAAGTATCTATGGAAAAAGATCTGGGCTAGAGGATGTCAAGGGACGTTGAGTCTAAAGTGAGTCAGTAGTGTGATATGGCACCTAAAAATGATTGCTATCCTAGGGTTCATCGAGGGAGGCGGGGTCTCCGCTCTGAGAGATGTAGTAGTCCTGATGACTCTTCTTCAGTCAAGCCCTGTCTGCAGTAATCTGTTCAGTTCTGGGTCTCCATTAATTAATAATCAAATCCACAGGAGCGTAACAAAGACAATAAGGAGGACTGCAGATCATCTCATTTGAGAGTGAGCAGAAGGAATTTTCACTAGCCTGGAGAAAAGAAGACTTAGTGGGGCATGAGAGTCATGTTCACCTTTGAAAAGCTGTCCCATACAAAAGGGATTAGATTTGTTTTGCTTGTTTACCTGAGGGCATAATTAAGAATAATGGGAGGAAGGTGTAGAAGGGAATTTAAAGTTAGATGTGAGCTCCATGTTTCCTAAAGCTAAGAAACACTTTAAGACTGGGAAAGTTGTTCAAGAGTAGAATGGGTCCCTTTTGGGAGGGTGGAAGTTTTCTCTCTTTAGAGCTCTTTAAGCATAAGATAGGATGGCCCCTTGTTGGGGATGTTATAGAAGGATGTACTGGTTTCACTAGATGGCCTCTGGGTGCCCTTCCACCTGTGAAACTGTGATTCTGTTAAATAAATATTGATTAGGCATCCACTAAGTACTGGGCCTTTTGAGAGGCCCTGGGAGACAAATGATCTCTACCTTCAGGAAGGTTACAACCTATTAAACACACGAAAAAACAATCAACAACATGCATTGACAGTTGCATACGGCCTCATCTGACCTCTTCCTCTTTCATTCGGCTGCCTCATTTCAGCTTTTACAAGGTGAAATCCTTGTCTTGAATTTATAGTTTCACCATCGACTCTCCTTCTTAACAATCATTGATAAAATTAGAGGAGATAGACTCAGGAAAACTTTTTTTTTAAATTGACTAATGCTGAATATCAAAAGGAAGCTTTTGATTGAGTGCTAGGTCACCAAACATTCATTAAATGTCATGACTCGTCTGTTCCTTCCAACTAGAAACCCCTCTCTGGAAGTCCTTCATGAATCTCACATTCTATTTATGAATTAACCCATCTACTACTTGTTTGTACATCATTGTCTATGTATTGTCTCTGCCATCAGACTGTGTAAGCTCCTTGATGGCAGGGGCTTTGTTTTTTTTTTAAACTTCGCTTTGTATCTCCAGCACTTAGCTCATAGTAGGCACTTAATAAATGCTTATTGACTTACATATTCAAAATGGAGCTTAGTGTTTTCGTCCCTAAACTTGTTTGTCCTATTCATTCTCCTTTATTGATGGTAATACCATCCTCCCAGCAAAACCTCAGTCTTATTTTTCCTTCTCCCTTACCATCTACCAGTCAGTGAATGAATGAATGAATGACTACAAAAGTATCTATTAAGCACTTACTACATACAGAGCACTATGCCAAGCATTGAGGTTACCAATGGAAGAGTCAAGGAACCCCCATTCTAATTAGTGGGGGAGACCACACATAGAGGAGGTTTCAGCGGCAAGTCAGATGGTTCTTTAGAATACTGTTGCAAGGCACATGATAATACATTTTCTCTAATGTAATTTCCACTGATCAAATCAAATACATTTTGACAGTGCCGGAGACATGATGTTGAAAACTTTCTTTTCTGGGTCTTCAGTATCTGTGATTGCTGAGTAGGTAGGGAGCTTTAGCCCCTGCAGAAGCAATTAATTGTGGGTCAGATCACCACGGGGATTACTTCTCTTGATTGTGGCTGCAGGACCTAGGTTGGAAGTAGGACTGGTGGTCTGGGAGGCACCACTCCTAGGGCTCTTGAACTGAATCCGCCTTTTGGTGGCAGTTCATCAATTGGGGTGTAGGGGGAGAGCACTAGCATTTATTTAAGCACCTACTGTGTGCCAGGCACTGTGCTAAGCACTTAACAATATCTCATTTGATGATTTTAGTGTTAGTGTTAGTGGTGGCAAGAAAGGTGGACCTCTTCTCCATGGTGATTGCCCCCCTCAGTGATGGCTGTGGGTCCCAGGCTGGAAGCAGGACTGGTGATGGGTAGGGCTGTGCTATTCCCAAAGTTCTTGGTTTCAGGGTCCCAAGTTGTTTATATTAGAGTCTGAAGGGAGCTCATCACTGAGAAGACAGGATGGGAGTTTGACTTGGCCTGGCACATACTTCCTCCTGTCTCTGAGGGAGAGAGTCCAGAAATGAGAAAAGAGACACACACAAATGCAGACACACATACTCACACACCCCAAGACACAGGCACACATGTAGAGACACAGGCAGACATACAGACATGCACAGAGAGAGGGAGAGACACAGGAACACACAGAGAGAAGGAATGTCACTGAGCTAAAGACAGAAACGTAGAGAAACATAGACACAGAGAGAGTATTATCTGTGTCTGAAAGAGAGAACACTGTAACAAGTAAGCACTGGAGTCTTGCTGCTTCAGGTAGATGGGCTTGCCTGCCCTGTAGGGTAAGCAGTATGTAGGGATGGCTTGCCTCTTTTCCACAAGAAGTGTTACCCCCCGATGGCTCCAAAGGCTAGGCTCAAAGCAGGACCGGTGGTCTGTGGGAGGCTCAGAGGTTCAGGGCCCTGGGCTGTCTCCATGGGGGTCTGAGGAAAGGAGGGAGCAGAGGGGATGATGGGAGTGAGGGAGGTTTGGAACTGCCAGGCACATCCCGCTTCCTCTCTCTCCCTCCTGGGGTCTCGCTCCCTTAGGTAATGAACTGCCAGTTCCTATTGATTCATTCACCACTCTGTTTCAGAACCTTATCACCCAGACTACTGCAAAAGCCTCCTACCAGGTTTCCCTGTCTCCCATCTCTCTATTGTCTGTACCTTGTACATGCCATGATAATGTCCCTCATTCGGATGTCTGACCATTGCGTTCAATTCAGAAATGTTGACTCTCCATTGCCTTTAGGACAAAGCATACCCTCATTAGGCCTGTATTTAGGACCCTCCATGATCTGTCTCCAACTTAATTTCTTTGCCTCCTTGTGCTCTGTATCCTGGCTAAAGTGGGGCTCCACGGTGCTCCTTCTGCATTTCACTTCCCATCTGCACCTGTACAGACCCCCCTCCTGACTCTCTCCTCATCTTTCATGTGATGACATTCTTCTCTTCAAGGGTCTGCTCAAGGGCCATCTTCTCCTTTATCCCTCCAGAGAAAGGGGATCTCATTTCTCTTTTTCATTCATTTATCTGGATCTCCCCGTGTTAATACCAGTTGAAGTCATAAAATACTCTTCCACCATCTGTCACAATAAGAAAGTAGTTTGAATTGGTGTGTGTGTGTGCGTGAGTGTGTGTGTGAGAGAGAGAGAGAGAGAGAGACAGACAGACAGACGGGAAGAGACAAAAACAGGGAGGGGGAGAGAGAGAGACGCACATTTTATATTTATTCTATTGTTGTTGTGTTCAACCACTTGTGACCCTATGGATGGGCTTTCTTGCCAAGATGCTGGAATAGTTTGCCATTTCCTTCAAGAGTGGATGAAGTGACTTGCCCAGGGTTACACAGCTAGTAAATGTCTGAGGCTGGATTTGAACCCAGATCTTCCTAACTGGAGACCTGGTGCTCTATTCACTGAGCCACCTTGCTGCCCATTTAGTGTGTGTGTGTGTGTGTGTGTGTGTGTGTGTGCGCGCGCGCATATATATATATATATATGTGTGTGTACCTCTTGTTTCCCTAATAAAATGGGGATTCTTTCATTTAAAAAAATTGCTTCCAATTTAACCAACAGGTGTGACCCATGCAATGGGGAGGCAGAGGACTAAACAGAGGAAATATGAATTAAAAGCTTTATAAACTGTTATTATAGTCAAATCTGCAACTGGCTCTGTAATGATTGCTGAAGTTTAAAAGTGCTTTGTGCTTAAGTTGGTACACACACATTTCACCATCGTTATTAATAAAATCATTTCTGTGTCAAAATAAAAACAAAATGTGTTTCCCCAGTTTTTAACATAGTATGTAGTTCATGGTAGGTATTTAATAAATTCTTGTTGGTTGAATGATTGCTCTGTCTTTTCTCTGCCTTTACCACATTCTACCTGGAATCCTACTTCTTGGTGTATATGTCACACCTCTCAATCTTCATAGCCTCATGGCCTTATATACTGCTTTCCATACAATAGGCACTTAATACATACTTAGGGCATCAAGTGGCCCCAGTAGATAGAGCACTGGGCATGGAGTCAGGAAGACTCATATTCCTGAGTTCAAATCTGGCCTCAGACCCTTACTAGCTGTGTGACTTACTTAACCTTGTTTGCCTCAGTTTCCTCATCTGTAAAATGAGCTGGAAAAGCAAATGACAAACCACTCTGGCATCTTGGCCAAGAAAACCCCAAATGGGGTCATGAAGAGTCTGACATGACTGAAAGACAACCAAACCACAATATATTGACTTGAGTTGAATATAATTGAATATTCAAAGAATGTTTTCTTAAACTAACTCCAGTTGCCTAAGCTGATTTAGAGTCAGGTCCCCTCTGGTTCAAACTTATGTTGATATCTTACTTTTTGTCTATTTTCCTCTCATCTTCTCACTTCCACCCCTTCCTCTAGAGGAAGGCTTAAAGGTTAAAACAATATGCAGTAGAAGAAAGGAATTTTATGTGTTGTGATGTCATAAATTGCACAATTCTGAAAAAAAAAACCAGACTGTTCACTTGTATGTTGTAGGATCAAAAAAGTGAGTATTCCTCTTGGTGTTTTCCATTGGTGTTCTCCACCAGATTAAAGATGACGTTGATTGTATTTTTAGCAGATAATGATGAGAATTTATAAAGAGAGAAAGAAGTAGGATAATATTAGGCACTGAATTCTTGGCCCGAGGTCTAGTAAGACACCTTGTAGACCGAAGTGTCTGCACCATAGGATACTAGTTGACTGTTGCCAAGCCTCTAGTTCACAGCCCTGTGTCCTGAGAATCTCCAACTGCAAAGGGCTCCACGGATCTCCTGCTAGTTTCCACAGTGTGATGTAATGGAAAGAACACTAGATTTCAAATCATATTTGAGTTCTGTCCCCTGACACTTACTAGGTCTGTAATTTCCCTGAGTCTCTGATCTGTAAAATGGAGATGATAATACTTTGCGACCCCTACCTCACAGTTGTGTGGAAAGTACTGCAAAGTGCTATATGACTATAGGTTACTCATATTCATTTGATCCTTGGTCTGCAGGTTAAAAGGAGCAGGAATCCTGCTCTGTTAGCTCTAACTTGGTGGGGCAGCTGTGTGGCACAGGAGATTGACCTAGATAGAGTCAGGAAGACCTGAGTTCAGACCCAGCATCAGACACCCAGCTATATGACCTTGGACAAGTCACCTAACCTTAGCTTCCTCAACTATAAAATGGGACCTTGGGCAAGTCACTTAACTGCTGTCTGTCTCAGTTTCTCCAGTTATAAAATGGGGATAACACTTTACCAATCAGAGTTGTTGTGAGGATCTAACAATATAGTATTTGTGAAGTACTTAACACAATGCACAGCACATAGAAGATGCTTAATAAATGCTATTTCCCTTACCTTTCCCTCCACCATCTCCGTTCTCTCCTCAGACTCTCTTAGATACAGTTGTTCTTGTCATGCCCCTGCTTTCTTTGCTTTTTATTCCTGATCATCATTTTCTGAACTACCTTCATGTTTTTCCTTCCCTAACAAAAACACTATTCCTGACACATTCCTATAATCTGTAGCATTTTAAGGTTAACAAAGGATTTTCCTCCTAATAGCCCCATAAGTATAGCATAAGTATTATCATCTCCTTTTTACAGATGAAGCTGAGACTCAGGGACATTTAATGACTTGCCAAGGTCATTCAGAGGTAGTTTTCAAATCCAGGTTTCCCAAAGCCAAGTCTGTGACTTTTTCCACTATGCTATTCTTGCTCTCAAAAGTACATTCACCGGGCAGCTAGGTGGCACAGTGGATAGAACACCAGCCCTGGAGTCAGGAGGACCTGAGTTCAAATTCAGCCTCAGATACTTACTAGCTGTGTTACCCTGGGCCAGTCACTTAACCCCAATTGCCTCAAAAAAAAATCATGCCCTGATTATCCTTGCCAGTGAAATCAGCAGCCTACCAATCAGAACCATTTTTATGTGTCTTTTATGCGCAAAGCATCAAAGAGTATATGTATTAGGCACAAATAACTGTGTGATCTTGGAGAAGTCCCTTAGTTGGTCTTATTTTCTCCATCTGTTAAATGAAGGGGTCCGATGAAAAGACCTCTAAATCTATGCTGCTATGCACATATTAACAGACATTAGAGTGATTTCTAGGTGCAGAAACCATCATTCCCTTTTAACTGAAATGTTATATACCTTTTTGTGTGTGTTTACAGTTTTTTAAAAAAGTAAAAAAGATGAATAGAAGTAAGTCCGCATTCTGAGAAATCCATGGCAAAGTCAGTGAAAACACTGAGTGCTTTCTCTCATGAATCTACAAAACCTTCTCTTCTGTTGAGTTGCAGCAAGAAAAGTAGTCGGGACTTTACCTCGAATGGCTCTGTCCTGTATAGAGATAGGATGTACAGCTCAGCAAGCGAGGCCCTCCAGGCCTACATTGATGATTTTGATCAAAGGAATGCTCCTAGTGATGTGAGCAACTCAAACGTTAATGTGACTCGGAAGCCCCCTGTGTCCACATTGTCCAACATTTCTCCTAGACCCAGCAACGGTACGCTTCCATTCTATGTTTCATGTATCTTCTTGTATGGATTTAGTTGATCTTGTAAGATATCCTACAGTTTGGTAAGCTTTCTCCATTTACTCTTTTTTTTCCTTCCATGACATAGGGTGGTTTTGAAATATTTGAATCTGAACTCTTTGGTAATTCAGCTACAATATTTCTCTAAACAGAATCCTTAGAAAAGTAGCAAAGGAGATGAAAGCAATGATCATGATAAGGCCTTGTCTTTCATCACCCTTCTCATTGTGTACTGGAAAGGATATTAGGCAGAATTTTAAAAATAATTATTTTAAATTCATGGAACAAGTGTTTCCAAAACACAGTACAATAAAAAAGATGATTGCATATGAAACTGCGAATCTACCATGTACAACTTGCTATTCCCTCAAAATATACAACGAAGTTATCATGTAAATTTATTTATTTTTTCTTTTTTCCTTCCCTCTCCCCTCCCCCAACCCTAGAGGTGGCTACCATTAGACACAAATAGGTGTAGATATGTAAAATTATTCTATACATACTTCTATTTATCATTTTCTCTGGATGCAGATAGCATCTTTCTTCATATGTCCTTTACTTTTAATTTGTGTATTTATAATAGTCAAAATGATTTAGTCACATGGGTTCTAGTCCCAGTTCTGGCCTAACCAACTGTGTGATGCAGAATAGTGTTTAACCAGCAAATTTACTAAACATTTCTTAAGCATATGTGTGAAGCAGTGTGACAGGGGAGGGCTCACAATTACAAATAACACAATGTCTGTCCTCCTAGACATCATCATATACCAAATATGTGGAATGAGATGTGTATATATGTATACATGTATATGTTTATGTCTAATTCCAAGACATTAAAAGATGTATTTCCCAAGGTCTTACATTCTGATGAGAGAGACAACAACATGTATATGTTACAAAGTGAGTTAGTAGAGAGGACTAGAACTGTTTTCCTTTTGTCTTTCTATCTCCAGTGCTTGCTTAACATGGTGTGTGGCACACAGTAGCCAAATAAATATAGTACTTGTCAATTGACTGATACGGGAGTTTTGTCTGTGTAGAATTTGATTTATATGGTAGTGGAAGAGATTGCTGAAGGAAGGAGGGTAGAGAGATGAGAAAAAGAAATAAAGGCCTTGGGAAACACGTATCTTAATGGGTTGAGATTCTTGTTGAGGCCCGGAAGAAAGAGACAGAGAAGTGGTCTAGAGAGGAATGCGAAAAACCAGGAGAGTGTTGTGCCACAGAATACAGAAGGAGGGAATAATGCTCAGCGATATTAAAGCTGCTGAGACTTCATGGGGAAAGAAGACTGAATATGGGCCATTACATTTGGTGATTAATGAGAACATTTTTATACGGTGGTGGTGGGGTCAGGGGAGAGTGTAAGGGGGCTAAAAATTATAACTGGAGTTGGGACTGAGTTATATCCATTTATACTAGAGGCCCCCTATTAAGCTATTCTCTTCCTAAATACATTCCTACTCTCTCCCACTACTCAGCCACCTACCCCATCACTTTTTTCTATCCACTCCATTCTCTAACATGATTATTTTGTCTTCCTTGTTCACTATCCCATTCACTCCCTTATTATAGTGCAACTTTCTTGGAGATATAACTTTGAAATTGTCAGTGTAATTTATTTTACTGCGGAAGAGCAGAACCAATCACTGTCCAACTTGATATAGATAGCTGAATATCCCTTAGAGAAAGATATAGTATAGGTGATAATGAGAAAAATACAATATAGGTGATAATGTTGGAAAAAATGACGTTTGTATGTTGCAATTTGAATATTTCTGTGAAAAGATAAAGATTTTCATTTATTGCAAAGTATATGGTAAATAGGCCAATGTGCCTTTTAACATTCTGAAATCCCATGTTTCTCACAGAAATGGGTGCTGTATTTTGTCAAGCTTCTTTCTGCATCTATTAAGATAATTTTATGATTTCTGTTGGTTTGTGATTTATGTAGTCAATTATGCTGATAGTTTTTCCTAATATTGAACCTGCCCTGCATTTTTAGTATGAATCCCACTTGGTCGTAGTGATCCTGGTGATTTATTGCTGTTTTCTCCTTGCTAGTATTTTATTTAAAATTTTTGCATCAGTATTCATTAGGGAAATTGATCTATAATTTTCTTTCTCTGTTTTGACTCTTACTGGTTTCGATATCAGCACCATACTTGTGTCATAAAAGGAATTTGGCAGGATTCCTTCGTTGCCTAGTTTGTCAAGTAGTATCATATCAAGTAATATCATATATATGATATTAGACTTATTTGTTCTTTAAATGTTTAATAGAATAAACTTGTGAATCCATCTGGCCCTGGGGATTTTTTCTTAGGGAGGAACCCCATATTTTCTAAAACAAGTGATGTTATTCTCATGATGGATTTTCTAATAGGTAATACATAGTAAAGATGAGTCAGTAAAGAACTTGCTACATTATTCACCATGCTGAATATGTTAAATATTCTTTACCCTACCTAAAAGACATATAAACTATATAATTTGTCTTTACCTGTTAAATGCTCGTAAGATTCTTCTACTTAGTATCTGAGGCAGCTAGGTGGTGCAGTGAATAGAGTGCTGGGCCTGGAGTCAGGAAGACTTGAGTTCAAATCTGGCCTCAGACACTTAATAGCAGGGTGACCTCACTTAACCTCTGTTTGTCTCAGTTTACTCGATTGTAAAATGGGGATATAATAGCACCTACATTGTGAAGATCAGATGAGATGATATTTACAAAGTGCTTAAACAGGGTGCCTGGAATATAGCACATACTATATAAATGCTTATTCCCTCTACATGTATATCTAGAAAGAAAATCTGAAATTCAAAATGAATAGCCTTTTAGGAAAAATTTTCAAGCCAAATCAATAGGCATTTATTTCTGAAAAATTGATGCAAATGCCCAGCTGCATTGTTAAATGGCATATTGTCATGATATGCAGTGGACTTAGGGGTCATGAGACTTGGAGTTTCACAAGTCGTAACAGATATTTGCTAGTCATATGACCCTGGGCAAGTCACTTAGTATTTCAGAGTTTCAGATGTCTCATGTGTAAATTGGGGGTGATAATTCTTCAACTGCCCTGCCTCACTAAATTCTCATGAGAAAAGCATCCTCTCACAGGACCCGTCCAGGACTGTACTGACTTACACATTATTTGTTGTTTAGTCATTTTCAGACATGTCTGACTCTTACTGATCCTGTTGGGGGTTTTCTTGGCCAAGATACTGGAGTGGTTTGCCATTTCTTTCTCCAGCTCATCTTACAGATGAGAAAACTGAGACAAACAGGCTTAAATGGACTTGACGACAGTCACACAGGAAATAAAGTAGGTGCTTAGTAAAGGTTTCTTGGTCCAATTTCTAGCCACTCAATCTATCACAGTGAGAGCTACCAGGGAGATTCAGGTTGCTAGAAGTATGCAGGGCAGTTACGAATCAAAAGCACTATATAAACATGAGTTATTATTATGGAAATAATTAAAGCTATGGACAATTCAGCATTTCAGAGGAGAAACTAAACAGAGATCCAATCATGCTCTATACATGAGACATATCCCTGCATATGGGGAGAATCATGCTTCTTTTTACTAAAATTTTTCTCCTCATAGTGTTTGACACAGGATAAACAAAGAGCTGGCGTGAAACTAGGTTTGGACTTGGTTTAAATAACAGCATTATAATTCATGCCACTGAAGGGCAAAGAATGCATCAAACTTTATTCAATATTGCTTCCATCTGTCATGCTGAAAATGTTATTCCCTGTAAGATTCCCTTGCAGAACAGGGAGGAAATTCATCCTTACGATTGTAGGGTCTTGCAGCTTGGACCTGCAGAGACTAAAATGCCTTGATTGTTCTTGTTAATGGACTTGGTATATTCCATTGGGCAGTTCATATAATATTATACTCTTGAGTTATGAACTCCATCAGGATTTCATTCTTGGTGTCTCTTCCTTTGAGTATTTATTGGATTACACATTTGTGGTAACATTGTGTGGCTTGGATTCTGGCTATCATCCTTCCTCTTTGTCTAATCCTGGGATTCTCACATTGTAATGCCTGAGTCTTCTTATTTGTCTGTGATGAGATTCTTTATTTTATCAGGGTTTTTTGAGGGGGTGAAGGCGGGGAAGAAGGGTACAGATTTGTGATTCCATAGAGGTGGGAATTTCCCATTGTTTATTATCCTTTCACTCATGCAGATCAACAGCTCTGATCCCCACAGTTCTGTGAGTTACAGTCTTAGAGAGTTCCTGTTGCACTGAAAAGTTAAGTGACTTAACCTAGAGGGTCACACAGTCAGTATATGTCAGAATCAGGACTAGGATCTGGGTCTTTGAGACTTCAAGGCCAAATCTCTCTCCATTATACCATATAGCTTTTTGTTATGAGTATAAAATACTGAACATTTTGAGAATTTGTTCTTAAGCTATAGTGCTTATATAGCATGCATATGAGTTAAATTCTCTCTGTGGGCTCTCCTTATCTAGTGGACATTATAGTTTCTCAGTATTTCCTTGAATATCCATTTTTGACACCAAAATTGCAGAAGGTTTGATAAATCCCCCTCCACTATTTTTCTCATGGGCAAGATCACTTTAGTTACAAAATTTCAGCACTGGTGTCTCAACTATTATATTTCTCCTTTTCCATGTAAAGACTTTTGCTGAAAATCACACCTGCTTTATCCTAAAGCTAGGAAGTAACTTGATTGAAACAAATCCATTATTGTGCTGCTGGTTTTAGCTGTTTGTGCTCTAGTTCTAGCTGCAATAGCTTAGAGTTTTCCGAGTAGAAATATTCATAATTCATATCTTAGTTGATGTGATTCATTATTTATTTGGGACTTAGAGAATCTATGGGGAATTCCTGTGTCATGCATCAAATAAGCCTTTTTTTCCCCTATGCACTTAAAGATGGCAGTGCTGATACTGATTACTCTTTGTGTGTGGTTGAAAAGATTGATACATGACTATTAAAGTAGCTTGCATTTGCAACCTGTGACCCAGAGCCTCCCAGGACTTGGGGTTTACAAAGACTGAATTCAATCCTGGGGGACAACCGCGAAAGGATACTTTTCTCTTCGGCTCGTTTGTCAATGCCTGGAGTTACTCCAGAATATTCTCTTAAGACAGCTTACCTTTTACTTGTTTCTCCAGATATAAATAACAGGGTTCCAACTGGCACCTCAGATACCTATGGGTAGGATGGCTTTTGTTTCACCCACCAGAGAGTATAGAAGACAGAGGACTCAAAGGAGCGTGGAAACAGAAACACATAAAATACTTAAGTTGCTCATCAGCTCCACCTCAAGCTATCCTTTGACATTTTTGGAGATCCTGGCTCCTCCTGAAGGACCACGGACAGTTCTTCCCAGATTTGTCTTATCATCCTATGGTTGGATTGCTCTTGGAAGCAAACTTTGGGGCGCTGCTGAATGAGCAGCCTTCCCCATCCATTCTTTGTTATCTAAATAACTCACTGGCTTTCTTGTCCAAGTAGAACATTCTCAGCAACTTTGTGACCTTTCTGTCTAAATGTCTGATTCCTGAAATCTCCTTTCTTTAGTGAGAAGGCTGCATTCTCTAATCACACTGCCTTAGGTCATTCAAAATTGCCCTTCATCTACAAAGGACTTCAAAATCCTCTGTTTTGTGTTTATAAAGTTCTTTGTAACCTACCCCTCCCTAGATTTCCTTCTTGGACCTTACACACCTCCATATACTCTTCAGTGCAATGACATTGGCTTCCTAGCTGTTCCTTGAATAAGAAACTCTTTTTCCTGATTCCAGGCAATTTCGCTGGCTGGTCCTCCATGCCTGGAATGTTCTCCCTCCTCAAGTCTGCTTCCTGGCTTCCCTTGCTTTCTTCAAGTCCCAACTAAAATCTTGCTTTCTACAGGAAGTTTTTCCTGACCTCCCTTAATTCTAGTGCCTTCTCTTTGTTGGTTATCTCCATTTTGTCCTGTCTGTAGCTGTATTTTGTTGTCTTTCCTATTGGACTGTGAACTCCTTGAGAATAGGGACTGTCGTTTTATCTTTCTTTCTATCCCCTTAACACAATGCCAGGTACCTTGTAGGCGCTTAATAAATTTTTATTGACTGGCACTTTCCATTACGCCTTGGGGCAAGTGTTCAAACGCATTTGCCTCTACCACATTCTTGGGCAGGAGATCTCTTGGTGTTGCAGTTGTTGCTGTATCTTGGGATGGAGGGTCTATTTTCAGGACCTCTGCTCTTAAGCCATTTGCAAATGTGTACAACTCTCATGTGACTCTGATCTAAGGCAGCCGTTTTTATTTCCTTGACCAAGAGGTCTGTATGGACACAGATTTCCCTACCCCAGCACTGGGGGATGCCACTGTTTTGTCTCCAGACAGTCTGTTGCATGTTGTTTTTTCTCCAGAAAGAAAAGAAGTGTGTGTGTGTGTGTGTGTGTGTGTGTGTGTGTGTGTGTATGTGTGTGTGTGTGCGCGCGCGCGCGCGCGTGTGTGGCGGGGGGAGTGTACAACTCACTCTTATAGATCACAGAGAGGTGTATGGGCCTTCAGACAAGGGTCCATCCTCCTGAGTCCCAGCCTGTTAATCATCCTGGAAGCAGTCCTAGCCACTGTAATATTTTGTCCTTCCAACAAGATGCCAGTTGGCATGTCCACACTCTCCAGAAGGAGGTGGATCTCAGACGTTGCAAATAAAATTTCACACCTTATAATCTCATCAAGCTGATTGGGTGAACTCATCAAATTGATCAAGGACTCCCCCATTAACCCTCTTCCCCTTCCACACTTACATAGTGCTTATATCATCACAAGGCGAGTGCTACTGATCACATATATTATCACATTTAGTCCTCACAAAAGCACCATTATACAGATGAGGAGACCGAAACTTGGAAAAGTGACTCAGACAAAGACACCCAGCTAGTAAGTGGCAGAAGCAGGGCTGAAAGCCAGACTGTCTTCTTCTATGTACAGTAACCTCTCCTTTATACCATGCCACCTTCATTATTGGTTCTTTCCATATTGTATGTGTCATTACAGGCCCTTTTGCAGAGAGAAACATTCTTAGCACTGTACTTTTAAAATTCCTTATCAATGTGATGCTTTTGTTCATAATGGACCATCCTGTTACTCACTGTTGCATACCAGATGTCTGTTACCTAGCATTCTAAAATAGTGATGCATTATTTCTACTTCTGGGAATCATTAAAGGTTTTTTTTTCTCATGAATTATCATGTTTCTCCTCACGACAAAGCCTTCAAGCTCTGTATTGTTGATGAAATTTTTTGCCTTTCTTGGTAATGTTCCTCAGGTAGAGGGAGGCTAGTCTACAGCTGTGGTCTTTGGTGCCTTAGATCAGTCTGTGGAGTTTGTGGCTCATAATCTTTTGTTTGCCTTCTTGAGGGTATGCTTCCCCGATGCAATCATCAGCAGGCTTTGAGCAATTCCTAAATGATTGTCTCAAGGACACTTGAAACATTTCCTTGCTAGAGTTTCCCAGTATTCTTTAGTGGACTTCGGCTCCCTTTACTGCATCCTCACAATAGGGCAATCTTTCCCATTACTGTGTGCTAACCATGACAGGGTACAGATAAGGATGAGACATGGCTTCTACCCTCAATGAGGTGGAATACATTTAGACTCATTCTGCCATAACTGACATCTTTACGGGACTCAGAGTTTTGCATTACATATGTTGCTTTACATACATTATCTCATTTGGTTCTCATGACAGACTTGCACTGTAGGATTTTAACAGTGAAGAGGATGGGATTAAAGGAAGGGAATGAGCATCTATTAAGAGCCTACTATATGCCAGGCACTGTGATAAGTTTCATAAACATTCTCCCATTTGATCCTCAACAGTCCTGTGAAATAGGTGCTATGATGATCCCCATTTTACAGTTGCAGAAACTGAGGCAGACAAGGGTTAAGTGACTTGTCTGGTGTCATACAGCTGCTAAGTATCTGAGGTTAAATTTGAATTTAGGTCTTCCTGACTCCAGGGCAGGTACTCATCCACTGTGCTCTCTCCACTTAGATGCCCTATGTACTTTTGAGAGCTAGTATAGCGTAGTAGGAAAACTCCTGACTCCACGGTAGCTAGGTGACACAGTGAATAGAGTGCCTGCCCTGGAGTGAGAAGACCTGAGTTCAAATCTAGCCTCAGACACTAGCTGTGTGCTTCCAGGCAAGTTGCTTAACCCGGTTTGCCTCAGTTTCCTTCCTGGAGAAGGAAATGGCAAAGCACTCTAGCATCTTTGCCAAGAAAAATCTCAAATAGGGTCACATGATTGAAAGATGGCTGAACAACAACCACGATTTCCTGACTTCTACCCATTGTGCCACTTCAGAATGTAAATGACTTGCCCAGGACCACACACAATTTAGTGGGAAGAGTTTTGAATTCAGAGTCACAGAAACTTGGATTCGAATCCTATCTCTGCCACTCAGGACCTGAGTGAACTTGAACAAGTTATGCAATCACAAAATAAGGAGATAGAACCTTGAAGGTCCCTATGATCCTAAATTTCATTTTGTGAGACAATATGGTAGAGAAGTGCTGCATATTGACTTAGAAAACCACAAATGAACATTTTCTGCATTGTTTTGTATTTTTATTTATTTTGTTAAACATTTCCCAGTCACATTTTAATATGGTCACAAAGACACTGGGGACTTCTTTGGGCCAGGAGTTTGATACCTTTGTGATAGAGTCCTTGGTTTGGAGTCAAAGGACCTGAATTCAAATCACTCACACCTTTAGGCAAACCACTTGATTTTTCCAGACCTCAGTTTCATCATCTGTAAAAAGAGAGAATGCTACTACGTCTTCTGTACGTTCCCTTCTAGCTCTAAATCATTATCCTGTGACTTTTTCAGATGCAGGATTTGAATCTAGATCTTAGGGAATAGATTCAGGCAGACACTTAGCATTTTATATATCCAACTATGTCATGGTAGAATTAAATGGTGAATTTGGAAGAGAAGGCAAAAACTCTCTTAAAAGTTTTTATATTTCCAGGTTTATTTGTAGCACTTAACCCCACTGTAAGTATGGTAAGTGTTCTTGTCATCCTGTACCATGCCGTTTATCTGTATGTGTAGTCTATATCTGTCAATCAGTGCTGGATTTTAGCTGAAGGCCACACTGTGACTCTAGGATTAGGCTTTTGCTATGCTAGTGAAAAGCAGTGACAGGACATAGTCATTGAATTGCAGGATTTGAGTGTTGGCTGGGAACTTGGAGAACATTTAGTTTAGTTTAATGTGAGTTAGATGGGAAAGCTGAGGCCTGGGGAGTTTGAGTGACTTATACCAAGTCACCCAGGTAGGTGGAGAGTAGGGACTAGAACTCAGGACTCTTTCTCCTCTGCTATAATTAGATTTGGGCAGCTTCCTGCAGCTTCCTTCCCCCGCCGCCCACTTTTCTTGAAAAAAGTAACAGTTGTTTCTTTGAAAGTTGGTGTTATTTCTTCAACATGACATTGTAAGGGAGAGCTTGGGTAAAGATCTAAGCAGTGTATTCTTTTCAGGATTAAAATTCCAGATTCACTAAAGGCCAAACATTTTAGCATTGTTCTTGCTTTTGATGGTAATCTTTGATTCTGCAATTTCCCTTGGCTGCATAGTCACATTCACCAGGCTCTGGCAAGCTTCCTTTCAGTTCTCCCTTCCCTAATTCAGACCTTTTGTTATCTCATCTCTCTATTGTGATAGCTGTGTGTGTGTGTGTCTGGCATTTATATAGCACTTTTATGGTTTGCAAAGCACTTCATAAGAATTATCTCCTTTGATCCTCACAATAGCTCTTTGAGGTAGGTGATATTATTATCCCCTTTTTACAGTTGAGGAAACTGAGGCTGAGAAAAGTGACTTGCCTAGTGTCACTCAGTAAATATATAAGGTTGAATTTGAACTCAGATCTTCTCGACTCCAGGTCTAGCACTCTATCTTCTGGGACCCCTAGCTTTCTTTCTAATTTTCCTACCTCCACTCCATCCTTCCCAGCCTTTGCAAGATTGTCAGATTAATCTTCTGAAAGTGGCACTTTGATCTTATTTCCCTTGTTCAAAAACTGTTTTGTGTGTGTTTGTTCATTCTCGTACTCTCTCACTCTCTCTGTCTCGCTCTCTGTGTCTTGCTCTCTCTGTCTCTTACCATCTTGCTCTCTCTCTCTTTAACTTCAGTCTCTCTCTCTCTCTCTCTCTCTCTCTCTCTCTCTCTCTCTTTCTCTCTTGGTGTCTAGCAAGTGCTTAATAAATGCTTATTGTTGTTATGACATATCAAATTATTGAGGCCATAGGGATCCACAGGGGGTCATTGAATAGGGGAATGACATGGACTGGTCTGTACTTAGGGAAAAATCACTTTGGCAGCTGTATCGAGCCAAGTCACACATCAAACTATAACTTCATGTGACTAGTTCACACAGCTAGTCAAGTCAATAAACAATTTATTCAACATGATCAGATGTAAGTCAAGTCAACAAAAAGCATTTATTAGGCACTTACTGTGTACCTGGCACCATCTTACATGCAAAGAAAGACAATATGGTCCCTGCCCTCAAGTAGCTCACAGCCTAATGGGTCTAGTTAGTGGAACAGCCAAGCATGGCTCCAGATTCTGAGTTCATTGCTTTTTCCAGTAAATAAGGATTTTTTTGAGCTTACTTTATTATCTTGCCATTATATCCCACCACCTTTCCACATGCCTCAGTTTAATTTCCCCCTGTTGAGAGAGTTTTCTATTTACATCTCATTCATTTGGATCAAGAAGAGCTGAAAGATGTTGATAATCCATTATTTTTGCCTCAAGTAGTTTCATGTTCTGTGGGTCATTTCCACCAAACTATATTATAAGGCACCCACAGTGTATATAATGAGGAATGCCCAGTTTTCTTTTCCTTAATTTTGATACTGCTTGTCTGTTGGTGTTTGGTCACCATAGATAAGAAAATTAATACAAGCAAATTATTCTTTGTTAACCTAAGTTTAAAATGCATTTGTTCCGGAAAGGGAAATCTTGTAACTTAATTATTTTCTCTCCTAGTGTGATAAACCATGAATACGAGTTGGGGGGTAAGAAGATGCCATTTGATTGTGTTTGAAGACTCCATAATGCATGACCATTGTGACTGGGAGAAAATGCATGCAATTAAGGAGTCTGTCTTCCTCTGGTTTGCTAATCTTTGGGACTCTTTTCAGTATTCAAGTAGCAGAGTCTGGGTCAGGCATTTATTTCTGTCCCCCTAGGCAAAGTTTGGAAATCCTGCTCCTTGTGTATTATTGTCCACTGGAGAATTGGAGCCTTCACTGTAACTAACATTTGTGACTTGACTTATGACACAGTAGAAATACTACACATCCCAAAAACTAGATTTTTCTAACAATAAAAAATATGTGTGTTCTTTATTTTCCTACTCTGGTGCTTCCTCAGGGCACAGATGCGACCCTGGATTTTCAAAATGCAGAACACAAGTTCTGAAAGGTCCTCCTGAGTTGGGAAGTCCTCAGACTGGGGCTTTGTGATAGACTAGATTTCTGTCACATGAGGACCAGATTGACTAGATTTTTAACTAGCTCCTCACCAGGAAGACCACGGGGTAATGAGTATTGTGGGGTTTTTGTTTTGTTTTGTTTTTTTGCTTTTGCTACAGCAGACATCTGAATTCCCATCTTAAATGGAAGTGATTTCCAAACTTTATGAAGCAACACCCTTCCCCCCACTTTTTTTAATCCAAACAGTTGTTACACACTTAGAACAACCATGTTTCTGACTTGCTTTTATTGTCTTATACTTCCAGTATATGCAGTAGACCAAAGAACAGAACATGTTGTAAAGTGGATGCCATCTTATTGTTAAAAGTTTTTTCAAAATGGGGGAAATATGAAATATTATTTTAAAAAAAGTTTTTTCAAACCTTGCTGACACTCCGCAATAATTCCTTTTTCTCCCATTCACTCCCCCCCCTACCAAAGAACTTTCCCTTTAAAAAAATTAAGGAAAACAAATCTGTTGACCAGATCTAAGGACATATACCTCATTCGTTACCTATGGTCTGCTGAGACAAGAGGCATGCTTTGGTGTCATTTGGGTTGGAAAAACAAAGGAACCTGTGTTTAAGATGTACCATACTGGCCCCAGAGATATATGAATTCTTCTTGGTGCTGGGTTTTTATGACTACTCTTTTATGTCTTGATATTTCTTTTATTCTCTATTTCTTTAACATGAAGTTAGTTCATCTTCTTTCAAGGAGAAAGCTCAGCTTAGACATCTTCCCATTTCTCCCATGGCTGCCTTACTTAGATTTCTCTGACTTCTCCATCATGGCCCTGTGTCAGGTGCCTTCTCCCCTTCTCTTCTTCAACACCACCCGCCCATTTTGTTTCACTCTCCTTTTGTGTGTTGTCTTACCCCTTTAGATGGTAAGTTCCTTGAGGGCAGAGACCACCTTTCTCATATCTATATCCTGAGCACTTAGCACAGGGTGACTGATGGACCTTAAACTTGTCTGGTGAGTTAGAGGGATGGCCAGCTCAAGCGTATGAAGGCTTCCCCCGGTGGAATGGATGCATGAGAACAGTTTATTCCAATGGCAATGAACACGGCTGAAGCAGGTGCTATGGAACACTTAGAACTTGGTCAGACATTGAAGACACCGAGGTCATCTGCTGCATCCTGGGCCATCACCAGTCATCTTGACATGTGTCCTGCCACTGGACTTTGATGATTCAGGAAGAAGAGTGAAGCTGATGACTTTGTGCAGCTCTGCCTCACTTAAATCAATTCGAGTAAAGACATCACCCTGTGATGTCACTGATCTCTGAAAACAGGACAAGGGCAACTAGGTGGCACAGTGGTTAGAGCACTGGTCCTGGAGTCAGGATGACTTGAGTTCAAATCCAGGTTCAGATACTTACCAGCTGCATGACCCTGGACATGTCACGTAACCCTGATTGCCCTCCTTCCCCCAAAAAAGTAAAAAGAAAATGAAAGACTAACAACAGTAGGCACTTAGCTTCAGCTTAATGTTGAGTGGTATGTTAGCTTTGCAGACTTTACTCATTGGCATTGCTTGGCAATTACAGGAATGTAAGACTTTGTTAATTCTATTCATGTGGTATCTCTTGCAGATTGATGACATAAATAATATCCAGGTTTTAATGGAACAACACAGAAGTATGGCCCCATCTTTAAGCTTGTGTTTAGAGTTGGTATTTTTATCAGTTCCATAAAGTATTCTGTAGTCTATATTGGGCATCTAGGTGGTGTAGTGAATATAGTGATGGGCTTGGGATCAGGAAGATACAAGTTGAAGCTTTGCTTTAGAAACCAATGAACTGTGCAGTCCTAGGCAAGACACTTAACCTGGCCCATCCTCACTGTCTTCATTTGTAAAAAAGATGTAATAATAATATTAACTTCGGAGGATTATTATGAGGATCGAATGAGGTAACATGTGTAAAGCACTTTGTTAGCTTTACAAGTTACGTAAGTGTAAGCTATTGTTATTCAGGGATATGGCTATGTTTTATGGGCAGCTAGGTGGTAATGGATAGAGCACTAGCCCTAGAGGAAGGAGGACCTGAGTTCAAATGTGGGCTTAGGTATGTGACCCTGGGTAAGTCACTTAACCCTCTTTGCCTCAGTTTCCTCATCTATAAAATGAGCTGGAGAGGAAAATGGCAGACCATTCCAGTAACTCTGCCAAGACCCCAGATGGGGTCACAGAGAGTTGGACATGGCTGAACAGCAACACATTTTATAGACATAGCCAATTATAAATGATTTATAATAAGACACAGAGCTGTGAAGAACATGCTTTGTGAAACAACAAAATAGTCTGTGAATGTGAGCTGTTCTTATTTCTGTTTTTCAAACCTCCCTCTGGGGAATGGCCAGGGGAAGGCCCAAGACAGTTTCTCCAAAGGGGAGGAAAAGAAAAGGAATCTGGATAATTATCTCCCAAATAATCCATTATCAATCAGTCAGAAAGTGTTCATTATGCATTAACTCTGTGCCAGGAATTGTACTAAATGCTGGGGTACAAAGAATGGCCTGCCTCAAGGAGCTCACAGTCTGATGGAAGAGAAAACATGCAGATACCTAAGTATATGGTGCATGGATATGATGGAATATTGCCGTACTCTAAGAAATGGTGTGTGTGATGAGTAGAGAAGCATGGAAAGACCTATATGAATTGGTGCAGAATGAAGTAAGCAGCACCAAGAAAACAATATACATAGTAACTACTGGAGCATAAATTGAAAGAATGACTAATCAAAAGTAAATAACGAAATTACAAAGCTTAAGCAGATCTAGAATGAGGAGATATGAGAGGACACCCCCAAGCCAGCCTTCCAGGGAGATGGAGGGTGTGTAGGTGTTACGCATTGCTCAGCTTTTCAGTACATTGAAAGTCTAATCAGTTGTTCTGACTCTTTTTTTTCCTCTCTAAAAATACTATTTGCCATATGGGATGGCTCTTGGGGAGAGAACAGAAAATATTAATAAAAACCTTATTTAAAAACAACTAGGAACATAGCCAAGTATAAATAGTAAATAGCTGGTCATCCCACGGGGGAGGCGCTAGTTTGGGAGTAAGGAGTTGAAGGACTGGGAATGGCCTCTTGCAGAAGGTGGGATTTGGTTATAAATTACGTAATTATCAAAATTGTCATGGCTGTCCTTTTATAGGTGCAAAAAGAGAAACTTCTCAGGATTTTTAATCCAATACCTATCGACTAAAAAAAAAGATTCAAAAGAGAGCATTTTCTTTGGCTGTGAACATTTCTCTTTTTCTGCTCAACCTACCCTCTTTTCATAATTATATTGATAATTATTTCCTATTTATCCTGTATTTATCTCATTGTGTGTATACTTGTTTGTATGTTGTTCCCCTCATTAGATTGTAAACTTCTTGAGGGCAGGGACTATCTGCTTGCCACTTTTTGTATCTCCTGCATTTAGCACAGTGCCTGGCACAGAGTAGGTGCTTAAATAAACACCGATCAACTGATAAACCTCTAAATATTTTTTTGCAGACAGAGCCAGTCTCTCTCTGGGGAAAAAAAAAAATCTCTTCCCAGCTACATACTTCTTTTGGCTATGTATTATTCAATAGAATAAGCCTGGGTCATTACCTCTAAGTGTTACTCAACTCTAAAGTACAGGATATGGAGTGTTGGTTCATACGATGCAGAAGGGGTGACTGTTCACCGTGCATTTGGTTAGTTGATCTCTGTTTCTCTGCACTTCTGGCAAAATTGTGATTTATGTAGCCGGCTCTTTTAGGCAGTAGAGTAATTTATTATACCTGAATTTTGCTTGCTTAGGTATCTGCTGCAGTTATCCCCAAAATGTAAAACTTTATATTCTGTATATTTATGACCTCCCACTTCTTTCTTGACTACATTATCATCCGATAGACAGGAGCACTGTGAAATTTCAGAACATGGCTAAATACAAATTGGGTGGGGAAATCAGCTTATAATAGGCACAAGTGAAACCTGATTCCCAATGCTAGGCTACGTTGCTAATAAGTGTAATAAAAAGATGTGATTGAAATATAATACAGTGGTTCTTTTGCTCAACTGGAACCACTCTCTCCAAAGTTACCAGTGATCTCATAAATGTCCACTCTGATGGTCATTTCTCAGTTCTCCTTTTTTGTGATTCATCTGCTACATTTGCGCAATGGATAGAGTGCTGGGCCTCTAAAATGAGTCAAGAAGACTCATTTTCCTGAGTTCAAGTTTGGTCTCAGACCTTATCTAGCTGTGTGACCCTGGGCAAGCCACTTAATCCTGTTTGCTCCAGTTTCCTCATCTGTAGAATGAGCAGGAAAAGGAAATGGCAAACCACTCTAGTATTTAGTGTCGAATATCTCTGACCCAAAACGGGGTCACCAAGAGTCAGACCAACCGAAAATGACTGAACAACAGCACCATATTGCTGGATATTCTCTCTTCACTGGGTTTTTGTGATATTACTCTCTCCTGATGTGCCTTCTCCTACCTGCCAGACCTTTCTTCAGTCTCCTTTCCTCTCTTGCTATTCATATCACAAACCACCACCTCCAACTCTAGGTGTTCCCAATGGTTCTGCCCAAGTCTCTCTTCTCTTGAGATTCTATCTTGGTTGCCAAGGCTTTAGCTGTCATCTTTATGAAAATAACTTTGCCATTTATATAAACAGCCCCAGGCTCTCCCCAGACCTTCAGTCCCACGTAACTAGTTACCTTTTAGGCATTTCTAACCAGCTGTCCAAGAGATAGCTTAAACACTACATGTCCAAAGCTGAATGCATGCCTTCTTCCTCTCCAGCTCATACCTTCTTTCAAAATATCCCTACTTCTATTGAAGGCATCACTTTCCTTTAGTCTCCTAGGTTCATAGCATCTGCATTATCCTGAATTCCTAACACCACATATCTTATTTGTTGCCAAATCGTGCTATTTCTACCTCCAGAACACTGGTCACATCTTACCCTTTCTCTCCATTGACACAATTTCTGCTTGATTTCAGCAGGGCCATCTCCAGTCATCCTGATCTATATCTTGTCACTGGACCCAGGTGGCTCTGAAGGAGAAAGTGAGGTTGGTGACTTTGCACAGCCCTCCCTCACTCAAATCCAATTCTCTTGCATGTCATGGCATCACCTTCCTGATGTCATGGTCCTCTTTGAGAATGAAGGACGAACAACAATTTGACTTCAGATCCTCATCACCTGTAACTTAGATCATTACAACCACCTTGTCATTGCTCTCTGTCTCAATTATCCTCTACTCCAGTTCATTCTATACAAACTGCTGTCAGAGTGATTTTTTCCCTTAGGCACAGGTCTGTCTGATCATGTCACTTCCATACTCAAACTCCAGTGGTTCCCCCTTGCCTGTAAGATAAGATAGAACTTCCTCCTTTTAATTTTTAAGCAGAGTGTAGCCCCAGTCTATTTTTCCATTCTCTTGGATTTTCATTACTTCCCCTCTAGCACTCTGTAATCTGAGTTTCTCACACATCTGTTAGCATTGTATCTTTGCATGGGAGGTTGTCCATGTCTAGAATGCACTCACCTCTTTTTCTCTGCCTCATAAAGTCCATGTCTTCCATTAAGACACAGCTCAAACGCCACCTTTTTCATAAACCCTTTCTTTTTCTTTTTGGAGGGGGGAAGGCAGGGCAATTGGGGTTAAGGGACTTGCCCAAGGTCACACAGCTAGTAAGTGTGTCAAGTGTCTGAGGCTGGATTTGAACTCAGGTCCTCCTGACTCCAGGGCCAGTGCTCTACTCACTGCGCCACCTAGCTCCCCCTTCATGAAGTCTTTCTTGATCACCTCAACTGCTAGTGCACTCCATCCAACTACCTTGTAATTTGGATTCATGTATATTAATAATCTTTATACTGCATATATTTTTAAATGTACTTCCTATTTCCTCCTCTGTTTGGATGCAAGCTTTAAAAAATTTGTATCCCCACTGCGTAACAATGTTTGACACATAGTAGGTATTTAATAAGTGTTTGTTCACTAAATGATTCTTTGCCTTAAAATCATTTTTACATGTTTGAAAACAAAGTGTACACTGAAAAATGACTATACACTTATTCTCAGGAATTTTTCCATAAATGCAAATGAAATTTAAAAGAAGCTGGATGGTTATTATATGGGATATTTTAAGTCTGGTCAGAAAAGCCTTTACTTTTTCATGTAAGTTTATGCTTACATGGATTTAAAATCTATAATTTAAAAGCACTTGGCATCTCCTTTTTTTTCCTTACCATTTTGGTCTTGTGCCACCTTCATGGATTCATTCAGATTTTATTCTTCAATCTTTCAAGCTATATAAATGTGTATATATATATATATATATATATATATATATATATATATGTGTGTGTGTGTGTGTGTGTGTGTGTGTGTGTATACATACATACATACATACATATATATATATATATATACATTTCCTGGTTATGATCATTTTTAGGCAACATAATGTAGTGGTGAGAGCATGGATGCCTAGATTCTCATGCCGGCTGTGCCACTGATTCTTTATGTGACCTGTGGGCAAGTCATTTAACCCCTCAAATGCCACAGCTTCCTCATTTGACAAATACATAATGATTTCTAGAACTCCCTCCAACTCCAAAATGTTCTTCGATTCTAAATATTAGGAAAGCAATGCGTAAAATAACAGAATTCTAGAGCTGCATGGGAATTCGGAGACCATCTTGCCATTGGGGTCATTGGAGATTTTACAGATGAGGAAAGTGAACCTTTGAAACATGAAAGTTGTTTGCTCAGGGCTCCATGGCAGAACCAGGATTAGTATTTAGGTCCTATTATTTTTAGTCTGGGGATGTTTCTGCCAAACCCTACAGCCTCTCATATTTTTTAGCTCCTTTGAAACAGACTGTTTTTGTAGGTATCAAGAAAAGAAGATAAATTAGAGGTTTTCTGAAGTGGGGGAGAAATTGGTATGTGTGTCGCTGCTAGGGTAATCTTTCAATAAAGTCGCATTTAGATCCCATCTTATATGTTGCTGTAAATGGAAAGCTATTTCTGAAGGGATTTGTTCTTAATTAAGATGACTGTAGAGAAAACGATAAAACCTGGTGTTCCATGATAGGCCGCAAAAAACTAGAAATACTGTGATGGTGGAGTAATACCATCGCTAACAATAAAAACCACTGCTGGCACAACCCCTGTTACACTGTGGATTTTAAGATTATATCTATCTTTAGAGCTAGTTGTATAAAAGAAATGATTAACAACCTAAATTCCTGAAAATGGTTCTCATCATGAAGGAGAAAAGGTAATGCACAGAGATCATGCTGCAGTTATAGCTATACACATAGATATTAAAATGTAAATCTCACCTTGGAATCTACTGTAAATTCCTTCTTGAAATCAGTATTAAATTGTGTAACAATTGATCATGATTAATCGCTAATTATTATGAGAGGGGTATTTTGTTGCCTAATGAAATAAAAGGGAACTTAGAAAAAAAATTAAGATGGCCCATGCCAAAGGGAAACTTTAACTCATTTTGTTTATTTTTAAATCCTGAACCATCATTATGTTTTAATCATGGTTCAGTGTTCCACCTGAAGGTTGCCCAAACCTTTTGACTTATTTGCCTTTCAGAGTGCCCAAGTTATTACAGTGTCTATTTGCATCTTTAAAATAGAATATTCAGAACTGGGCTAACCTTTCCACTTCCATAGATACTGGCACCTTGTAGAAAATAAATCACAGCTAATAGGAAAGTAGCCAGAGAGCAGATTGCTTAGGGCTTCACAGAGAGTATCAAAGATGAGAATTCTAGGGTTGGGAGAGTCTCTTATAGTAGCAGAACCCTACACTGAAAGATGGGAGACACTAATCTGCCTTGAGACTTTAAGCAACTAAATCACTTATCTTCTTTGGGTCACAGCTTCCTCATCTGTAAATAAGAGAGGGTTGGAATAGGTACCAATGAGGTCCTGATAGCATTCCTACATGACTCCAGGTCACATAGCCCAGTCCCTATCCTATGCAAGAATTTTCTCTATAATGGTGTATTGACAATTTTCAGCTATTTTCCTATGCACCATTTTTTCTCTTTATAGCAGAAGAGCAGTCAGATTGTATCAAGAAATATTAGAATCCACAAGGTATCTGTAAGGACTAACTTTGATAGACTTGGCTCCTCCCATCAATGCAGGGTTCAAAGACAGCTCCAAAAGACTCATGATGAAAAAGCTGTGCACATCCAGACAAAGAATTATGGAGTCTTAATGCAGATTGAGGCAAAATATTTGCTCTCTTTTTTTCCCCTTCTTTTTTGGTTTCAGTCTTCTTTCTCATGATTCATTCCATTGCTTCTTTACAACTGGACTATTATGTAAATAAGTTCAATGTGAAGGTATATGTAGAACCTACACTGGATTCCATGCTGTCTTGGGGGTGAAGGGGGAAGGAGAGGGAGGGAGAGAAAATTTGGAACCCCAAAACTTATGGAACTGAGTGTTGTAAACTAAAAATAATAAAAATAAATTTACAATTAGAAAAAGGAAAAAAGAAATAAAAAATGAAATATTAGAATCCTAGGTTTTAGATCTGGAAAGGACTTCAAAGGTCATCTAATCCAACTCTTCATTTTACAAAGGAGGAAACTGAGGACCAGAGTCAGATGCATTTAAGTGTCAAGGCTGGGATCTGAACTCAAGTTATCTGATTCTAAATTCAGTTATTCTATGCATGCAGTGCCTCTAACCTTTTCAAAAGACTGTGCTAGATACACTGAGAAGTTCTAACAATAAACATATCATTCCTAAAGGAAATTTATTTAAAAACAAAATTTTATTGATATCTTTTTTTGTATTTACATCACCTACATTTCTCAAGGTATTTTATATCCCTTCCCTTCCTAGAGAGATATAACAAAAAAGAAAAAAAGTTCAACAAAACTAATCCACGTGTTGAAAACAATCTGACATCATATGCATTGTCCCACATGTATCATCCACCCCTTCTGCAAAGAAGCAAGAGGAAGTATCTTTGTACATCTCTACTTTGGGGCCAACTGTAGTCATTCATTATGTTTCCACAAAGTTCAATTTCAGTTGTTAAAAATATTTTTGTTATTTGAATTTATGTCATTGGTTGTTTTCCTGGTTCTGCTTATTTCCCTCTGCAACCATATAAGTCTTCCCATGTCTTTCAGTATTCATCATTCCTTATGGCACAGAAATATTCCATTACACAAATATCCCACAATTCATTTAGTCAGGTGCTAACTTTGTTTTGGGTTCTTTGCTACCACAAAAAAATACTGCTATAAATATTTTGGTGTCTTTAGGGCCTTTCCTTTTGTCATTGATCTCCTTGGGGTATTTGACTAGCAGTGGATTTTCTGGATCCTAAAAATTATGAATATTTGAGTGACTTTCTCAGGGCAATTCCAAATTGCTTCCCAGAAAGGCTGAACCAGTTCACACCAGCAACAACTCTGTCATTGACTTATTCCCAGCTTTTGTAGCCTTTTCAAATTTGTTGTGAAATCTCAAAGTTGTTTTGATTTGCATTTCTCTTATTATTAGTGATTTGGAACATTCTTTCATATGGTTATTAGTAGTCAGCAATTCTTCTGAGAACTGTTTGTTCCTATCTTTTGGTCACTTATCTGTTGGGGAATAGCTTTTGTTTTTATATATTTCTATTGGTCACTTCATCTTTTTGGTTTCCCATTTGTCTATTTCTCTTCTAATTTTCCTCTATTCAAAAAACACATTCAGGTCATTAATCTTTTTCCATTTTATTAATGTGTGTTTTTGACTATAATTTTTTCTGAGAATTTTTAGTATGTTATCTCATATTATAATCTTTAATATAGTTACTAATGACTTCTATGATTTGTTAACTCCAAGATATTTTTTAATATCTTCATTTAGGCCTGTCTTTTGGTTGTGTACTCTGCATTGACTTGTTACTGGCTATAAAGGATATGCTTAGTATTCTTTTTCACATTTACTTAAATTTTCTTTGTGCCCAAGTAAAAGGTCTATTTTTCAAAAGTTGTCCTGTGATGCATTTGAAAGGTGTTAGAAATCTTTAAATTATGAATTCTCCAATAGTTCGGTTCTATGTTTTCACTTTAATCTGTTAGATTTGTCTAACCCTGAGAGAAGAACATTCAAGTCCCCTACTATTATTGTGTTACTATTTATATCTCATTGGCAGTTCAATTAACTTTTCCTTTATGAATTTAGATGCTATACTATTCAGTCTATATATCTTTAATATTAATATTTTTTCATTGTAGCTACTGTAAACACAGAATTTACTTGTCTGTCTCCATTAGTATAGTCAATTTTTATTTTTGCTTTTTCTGATAGCACAATTATAATTCTTGCTTTTTTGAAATTCCCCTATAGTATATTTTGTTCCAGTTTCTCATGTTGTTTCTATAGTATGTCTCTCTTTTTTTGGTGTGTTTCTTATAAACAACAGATTGTGTGAATTTCTTGACTTATCCAGTCTGCCATTCTTTTTTGCTTTATTGGATTGTTTGATCCATTCTCATTTTTAAAGTTATTATAACACACTTATGTTTTCTTTCATTTGTTTCTTTAGTATTTTTTTAAAGATTTTTTTAAAAATCCTATTTTGTCAACACTTTGTCCTGATAATTAAAACTACTTTGATGGAACACTGTTCCCAGAGGCTTTCTTCCCCATTTTTTCTCCCCCACCCCCCAAAACAGACATACACCTATTTGCCTATCCTTTCCCTAGTTTGGGAGTTCTCCTGAAATTCTTGGTTTCCATTTCTTTATTTTACCTATTTACTTGTCTATTCTTTCCCCCTTTTTGTCCCTTTTCTTTCCCCTCTGTTATACAGTTCAAAATTTCCCTTCATTTCTCCCACTCCAACTCTGTATATGTGTATTAGTTTTCATTTTATTTTATCTTTTTCCAAGAAGTTATCCTTTGCTTTATTCTCTTCAATAATTCACTTCCCTTTCAATCTTATGAAATCTCATTCTCTGCTTTATGTCATTAATTCTTCTTTATATAATTTCTGTGTTCCTCACAGCATTGAAGCTTCTCAAGTGCGAGGTTTGAACTCTCTCTTCTAAACAATTTCCATGTGATTGATTTTTTAGTTCTTGTTCCTTCATATCTTATTTTCTACAGTGCCTCATTTTTAGAAATAATAATTTGTGAGGGAAGCCGTGTAGATAGATGCAACACTGTGTGGTGGAAAGTATTGTGTTTCCCAAATAATGTACTCCACTTATTCTTGTAGTCCACAGGATTCTGTATTTAATCAGGCATTAGTCCCCTTTCTTTTGTGTCATAATATTCATTAAGAGAGCTTTGTTGAAGGTTAGGAAGACCTAAGTTCAAATCTATCCTCAGACACTAGCTGTGTGACCCTGGGTAAGTCACTTCACCCTGTCTGCCTCAGTTTCCTCATTTTTAAAATGAGGGGAAGAAGGAAATGGCAAACTACTCTAGTATCTTTGCCGAGGAAACCCCAAACGGGGTCACAAAGAGTCAGACATGACTGAAAAGTAACTGAACAGGGCCCGAGGGTTTAATACTTACTCTTCTGCTTTTAGGACCCACTTTGTTGATTTATCTGCTTGTGCTGTGGGCTTTTATTAAGGGCTTTGCTCTTAAAATCCTTGGTCTTTAATTCACCTATCACTCACTGTTTGCCTCTTCTTCTTTTGCTGGTGGGTATACCATCCAGACTGAGTTACAAGGCTGTCTTGGCCTCCTTATTTATGAGAATATAAGTTTTGCTGGCCTGAAATCTTATCCTGAATATCCTCATTGGGGCTGGGGAGGGAATAGAACTGATCTCAATTAGCTTTTCAGACCTGACAGAAATTTGAATGATGGTTCCCAACACACTTTCTACTTTGTCTCTCTTTTCTTTATCATGGTGGGATTGAGTCCACATCTTTCCCTTTGTCCATTGAGGGTGAAGAGGGTGTTTGGAAAGAATCTTTGCGGGGGGGGGGGGGGTCCTCTAGTCTAGAGCAAGTCCTCATGGGAAAGTTAGCACATTTTCACCCATCCTGTCTTTTTCTTTTCATATGTTTGACTGTCAATGTCTCCCGTTCTAGGGAAAGGATTCCTCAGGAGGCCCCAGGCAAAAACCTTTGAGTCTGCCCTGGTTTTATGGAAGTGGGTAGGGGAGAAGCACTAAATGAGAAATCTAAGGATTAGGTGCTTTCTGTAATTACTCTACACCTGTCATATAATTTCTTTTCTTTGGAGGGTTAGCAAGTGAAAGAGTTCTGGGAAAAGTGACTGTGGTCATTACTCTGCCCTGAAGGTATTTATATCAAATTTTTATAAAGTTAAAAAAAGGTGGTGGGAGATAACATTAAAGTTTTCTCAGTGTTTTTGTTTTTGCTTTGTTTTGTTTCATTTTTTTGTTAATACCAAAATAGAGAAAATAATCCTCACACTTCACTGTATCATTTTTCTCATTTTCCTTTCTCTTCTTCATCACCACTGGCACTCACCTTTTTTATTCTATAATAGACTGGTTTCCTAGTCAGAAGAAAGCATTGGTTTGTGGCTGTTGTACTTTGGGTATTGAAGTATTTTGGAAGTTCTAGTACATCTATCCACTTAATTTTCAAATCGTTTTTTGTATAACTGATAAATTGTAGTGACTTGCTCCCTAAGTACCAAATTTTAGAAAGGACAGTGATAAGCTAGGGGGCATCTAGAAAATGGTGATCAGGGTGGCAGAGGACTAGGAAATGATTCCTGCAAGATGATGAGGGCATTTAACCTAGAAAAGTAAATGCTTAGTGGGGCACAATGGCTATCTTGACTATTTGAAGGGCCCTTGCATTGAAGAGAGATTTGGTTTGAGTATTTATTAAGCTCTCATTATGTGCCAGACACTGTGCTAAGGGCTGAGAATACCAATATAATACAAATATAAGCAAAAAAAAATATACAAATGGGGGAAGGGGAAAAAAGGAGCTAGAAAAAAGGGGGAAAGAAGGTTGAAGGTGTGGGAAAGAAGGGAATGATAGAGAAAGTCAGGATTGCAGCCTGATGAGAAAGCCAATGGTTGGCCTTTGTGCCCTCCTTAAATGGAATTTCTGGGAGGACCCTTCCAATCGGAGGCAGAGACCACAGGGGGCAGAAGAGGAATTCCAATGTATTCATTCCAGGGCTACAGTGAACATCCAGGATGGAAGGGGTTTGGTCCCAGGAGATATAACTAGCAGTCGGGAGTGGATGTTACAGAAATGTAAATTTAGGCCAGAGAGAAGGGAAAATTTGGAACAAAAAGGGAAATGGCCTTCCCTAGGAAGTAGACTGTTTTGAGCAGAATCCGTTAAACCACTTGTCGGGTATGTATTGAGAGAAATTATTATTAATGATTGATGATTTGGGGAGATCCATAGTTCCCCTATTTTCTGAAGTCCTCATTTCAAAAATTCAAGTCTCTGAAGGTTAAACTAACTTACTCTTCCATTAGACCCACCCAACCTTACTAGGAATCTCCAATCTAAGGTAAATTCCACTCAGTCAAGCTTGGGTGGAGGTAGATCCTTTTTCTAGATTGCCCAAGGCTAGGGGTGGTCTGGGTATAGGGATGGTCTCTCTGTCCAAGAGTGGCATGATTGTTACTCTCTGCCCTTTATTGGAGTGAGCTCACTTCTCTTTTTAGCGTCTACCTCTCATTAATTGTTAATCAGAGTTGATTGATGTCAGCTGGAAAACCTCTGGTCCATGGACATACAAACCTCAAAAAAGTAGCCACACCTCCTCTTTGACCATCAAGAGGATGGTCATTTTTGTTAATCATTAATCATTTGTTAGCCCTTTTTGTTAACCATTTGCTAGCTATGATTAATAAAATTGATTATAATTACCCCCAAACTATCTCTCAATTATTTTTACTCACCACAGTGTGTTGTAGAAGTCTTTCTTCTTCAGATTGGGGTTGGATGATATGAATCCAAGGTCCTCACCCACATTGAGATTGTTTTATTCTGGGAGTGGGTGGTTATTCTTAGCACTGCCCAATTTACACAGAGAGGCAAGTACGAAGGGACAGATACCCTGTTGCCAAGGTATGTAGCTTGATCTTTTCTTCTCTGAGACATGCCTTCCATGCAGGATGGAAGGATGAAATTTCTCCTGAAGCAGAGCCATCCTACTTTTCAGAAAGCTACCGCTAACATCCATGAAAAATCATAGGAAAACTCAAGCAATCAGCTGCTTTTAGGTTCACAGGAAAATCATTGAAACAGGCAGAAAAGCCTCCAATGGTCACCAAACTTGGCTTGTTCTTGATGCTGTGAGAGAAAAAAGAAGTACAGAAGCACTTTACTTTGTAGGAAGAACAAATCCAAAACTGGAATTTTGAGGCATTTTCCATTTGTGTTATTTTTAACAAAGTCAGAGGCTGAGTCCGTCAGATGTTGCATAATACTTTCAAATGGGGAGTCAGGGGTTGCCTAATTCCCTGTCTCATGGAAGATCCAAACATCTTAAGACAAATAGAAGTTTCAGGTATGTTTTTCATAAAAGATTCAAGACTATGGTTCTGGTCTGTAAGAAAATTTTTGCTATTTCTTAAAATCAGTCTCTTTCATTTGCATTATCTGCATTTAGTTTCTGTTAGTAGTTCCCTTAATACTTCTTTTCCTAATACGTCTGTATGTTTTAGTTGTTTCAGAAATTGATTTTGGTATAAAAACTGCCTTCAAATGCTCACTTGAGTCAAACCCCCAAAGCAAGTAGGGTAGTGACTCAATTTTAATTAGAAACTATCCTACTCTCTCTTACTCTCAAGAAGGCAGTCCAATAGAACAGAGGCTTATAGTTATTAGGAAGAGTGTATAATATGGAATTTTAAAACATAAAAGATTGCATTGTCATTTTTTTCCCAGAATACTTTGGTGTGATTCTGATAACTGTTAACAACTGTGAAATGCAGGTCATTACATATATTAGGCTTCCTGCCAGCTGTAGCATTATTGCTTGTCAGTTCTCTATGCTGTGAATTATGCTGCCCTGCTGTAGACCTTGCCATTTATTTTAATATGTCTTGTCAACTTCCCAAGGATATTCTAATAAGCTAAAACAAATACTAGAAATGCAGTCATGCAATCATGAATTTCTGTTACAAGAATATGATAAATTAATTCAATTGGGAGATGAATTTTTTAGATTTAAAATATATGTAACTGATCTATTTAAAAGGAGCAATGCTTTATGTTTTAATTTTCATGAATAGTTTAACAGTTCTGCAGTTAGAATATTCCTTTAAATAACTATTTTGCATTTGTTCCAAACAACAACTTGTAGTGATTTAAAGAGCATTATCTATTATTATAATAATAACAATAGCTTATATTTATATCTCCTTGGGTAGGAAAAGTAGCTGAACCCAAATTCTCTTCACAGTTGGCAGATTGGCAGCTGGTCTGTAACATACAATTTTAGAGAGTTGCCTGGGGCACTAAGAAATTAAGTGACTTGCCAACGATTTAAGACTGTGGTCTTCTGACTCCAAAGCTGATCTTTACATCCACTATGCCTGACTGCCCTTCTCAGAGCTTCCAAAGCCCTTGATGAGACAGCATGGTAGAGTGAAAACTCTATTACCTCCTTAATCACATATAAAATCCCTCGGCATTTAAGGCCCTTTACAACCTGGCCTTTTCCTTCTTTTCAGTCTTCTTACACTTTACTCCCTTCCATTCAGTTTATGATCCAGTGACCCAGGCATTCTTGGTTTTCCTCCAACCAGACACTCAATTTCCCAATTCCTTACGTTTTCCTTGGCTGGCCCCCATGCCTGGAATTCTCCTCCTCCTCACCTCTACCTCCTGCCTTGTGGGCTTTCTTTAAGACAAAGGATGAAGGACAACAAGACATGTCTCAAATCTTACCTTCTGCAACTAAGCCTTTCGTGATTCCCCCTCACCTTCCATACATGACCTCCCACTGATACTGCCTTCTCTATGACATCACCTTCTATTGGTAAGAATATGCATTTGCATGTTGTCTTTCTCTTTAGAATGTGAGCTTCTTAAGGACAGGGACCATATTTTTGCCTTTGTATCCCCAGTGCTTAGCACAGTGCCTGACACATCAACACTTAATGCTTATTTACTGACTGAATGGAAAGATGACTTTCTCTAAAGGCATATTACCTGGCTTCATAGGCTACTTCTATTGTGTATGACCTTGGAAAAATCACCCCATCTTCCAATCTGATTTCTTCATCTGCAAAATAAAGGGATTGGACCCAAATACCCTCCTAGCTCCCTTCCCACTCTAAATTTGCGATCCTTTGAACTTGCTTTACTGTGTCAAAACAAATCCTTGCAAGCAGGGATTGGAGCATTCTTTTTACTTATACCCTCATCACCTAGCACAGTCCCTAGAACAAAGGAGGTGCTCAGCTCCATTGATGTATTGTTCCAGACTCCCACTTAATCCTTACCACAACTCTTCCAGGTCAATTAAGTAATGAACACATTATTATCTTCATTTTACTAATGGGGAAATTGAAGAGATTCAGAAAATCTCCTAATCTTGCCTAAATGACACACAAATGGTGGTAGTCCCCAGGACTTGGATCCAGGTTTTCTGATGTCCAGTCCAGAACTTTCCATGATACCATGCTGCTTTTCCTCCTCTGCCTTCCCTTACACACACACACACACACACACACACACACACACGTGTGTGTGTGTGTGTGTGTGTGTGTGTGTGCATATGGAGGTATGTATATAGTCTTTCATCCATGCAAACATACACATATAAATATGCACACATATATGTATATTTGCACAAATGAGCAAATACATATGTATATATACACATTTGTGCATATGTGCGTTTGCAGGTATGTATCTAATATTCCATATAAATAAACACACACATATAAATACACATATACATGTATATTTGCACAAATGGGTACATATATACATGTATGTATATATGTATATGCATGTATATACAGTCTTCTACAGTGTGTTTGATGTGGTTTGGAGTTAGATCCATAGCCAGAAAAGAGGAATTCAAAAAGAGAACAAATAGTAAAGACAACATTCTTTTTCCAGAAGGTAACCAGAAAGGAGACAGTGTTCTTCCCTAGATAATTCTAGTCCTGGATTTTCAGGAGAAAAAAAATTAATACCTAACTTTGGCATTAAGGCTTCCAAAAGATGGAACCCCCAAAGACAGCTGATATTAATTTGTCAGTCAAGCAACTAAGCTCACTCTAGTGGAAATTGTTCAAGCAGATGTTCCTGATAATCCTTGGAAACAAGACTTGGGCATCCTTACCTTCCTTCACTAAGGTTGACCATTCCTTTGGTTGGTTCTTTACTTCATGTGTACTCATGCTCATTGGGGTAATTTATACCATATTGTGTGATGATTTGGTGACTTTGTAGAATAGCAGAAAACTTTAGATCCCTAGTAATGAAGCAGCACTTTGTAAGGAATCACAATGATATCAGCCAGAAGCATCAACTCCCGAAGAAGGACAGATAATGTAATCTAGGCTTGCCAAGGCATGGACATCTAACAGCATTGACCAACAAGGAAAATTACTTCTGTATTCATCAAGGGAAAGGGTTCATCACAGTATGTAGCAGAAACAGGAATTTGATCAGCGGTCACCTGTGGTTAGAAAGCACAGTGAAAATATGATATATCCATATTCTTATATGAGAATTATTTGTACATTTGCAGACCACAACATAGTAGTCCCTCACAACTTTTCATGTATATACTGTATCCCAGGAAGGCTCAGAATTCTTGCTTTTCTTGATTCCTGCAGTGAATCTCCTTTGAAAGAAGCTGACCTGTTTACTACCATATCAAGTCATTAAACAATTAAGCTGTGATCCTTATTATAATTCTTTCTGTTTGGAATAATTTAACTTTCTTGCCTTTCTCCACTCATTAGAGCCACTCCAAGAGTTGATAGATCTCTTAATCACTTGAGAACAAGATGTAAGACTTGAATGAATTAAAGGTCAAGAAAGAATATGGATAAAACATAATTATTAAAGAGTCAGATGGAAAAAAAATGTAGTGAATGATTGAAAGTCAAATATTAGAAGAATGTCAGCCCATCAGATACTAAGGGCTCATATTCACACTATTCATGAAGTGTATTTCCAAGTTTTTGCTATCATACAAGACATTTCAAAGAAAATTATATATACTTTGTATAAGAGAATACAGTGGAGGGAAATATACAATTAGCAGTAATAACCACAACTGTGAATAGCATGAATTCACTCATAAAAAGGAGGATAGCAGAACAGCTTAGAAAACAGAAGCCAATGATACTCTGTTTACAAGAAATACACTTGAAATACAAATAGTCGCATAGAGTTAAAATGAGGGACTGATGAAGAATTTATTATACTTCAGATGAATGCAGGGGTAACGATCATGATCTCAGATAAAGCCATAGTAGAAATAGACATGACTAAAATAGATAAACAAGGAGCATAGATGATGAAATAATAACTTTGTACACACATATATGCACCTAATGTTATAGTATCTAAGAATATGAAAGAAAAGTTAATCTAATTACAGGGACAAATAGCATAGTTGTAATAGTATCAATGTGTTCTTTTCAAACCTATGTAAATCTAACAAAAAGCCAACTAAGAAGTAAAGGACCTGAATGAAGTTTTAGAAAAGTAAGATATAGTGTAAATCTCTGGTAATAGCAACAGAAAGGGATATATAGTGGGGAACACACACTCACACACACACCCCACACACGTGAACATATTTGTGTGTATGTATGTATATGTGTGTGTATATATATATATATATGCCATAGATATTTTTGTCTCACTAAGAATGTAATAGCATTTTTCCCCTTTTTTGGTTCAGTTTTATGTGGTAGTTGAATATATAAAAGTAGATAGAAATGCACAGTAACAGTCTGAGAGACAGACAGCCCTTGATATTTTGTCAGGAGATTTTGGCATAGGTCTAAATTTTGCCACATAACTATACTACCTCAGAAGAAAGGAAGGAAATAAGCATTTACTAAGCAGATATATATATATATATATGTATGTATATGTATATATATGTATGTATATGTATATATATATATATGTGTATATACACATGTATATATATGATAATACTTTATATAACATAAAAGCATATATATCGCCCTCTATCCTTTCTATTCCTATTGCATATATATATCATATATTCCTTTCTATTCCTATATATGTATTTATATGTGCATATATGCACACATTCCTATATACACACATATACGTACATATGTACATGTGAGTATGTCTCCATTGTTCAATGATAGTTCACGTTAATAAGAGTTCACATTTACCTAATCATTTACAAAGTTATTTTTTTCATAACTGTCTTATGATGGTAGGCAACTAGGTGGTGCCATAGTCCATACAGCCTGAGCCTGGAGTCAGGAAGGTCTGAGTTCAAATCCAGCCTTAGACACTGTAGTAGCAATTAGATTTGAAGATCTTTACCACCCATTAATAGGCCATGTCACCTGCTTATGTCACAGGAATCCTAAGTTACATGTGGTGGGAGGAGCTTTCTGACTGGAAAAGGAAGTTATGTCGCAGGAAATGCTGAGAGAGAGAGAGAGAAAGAGAGAGAGAGAGATATTATGTCTACTAATGGCCGCCCTTGTGATTGTTAGAACTGAACAGGCTGACTTAGCTGTACTGTGAGTTTGTTTTGGGGGAGACCCCAGCAGGGGGTCAGAGAGGTTTTGGGATGTCAAGGCTCCAGGCTGTTATATGGTGTTTTAAGTTCCTTGCTGTTATGATAAAGTGGGCTAACTGGCTGTGGGAGCTGAACATTTGGTTATGGGATATGGTTCTCTGGTGTCTGAATTAGTGTTATACTTCTTTTACCTTCTTTATAGAGGGTCTCTCATACTTCGTGATACAGAACTACATAGGCATATTTATGATTATCATTGATGTTGTGTTTATTGCCTTATTGGTACAGATACTTACTAGCTGTGTGACACCGGGTAAATCATTTCAATGCTATTTACCTCAGTTTTTAAAACTGTAAGTTGGAGATAGCAATTGCACTTATCTCCCAGGTTTGTTGTGAGGATTTAATGAGATAGTATTTGCAGAGTGCTTAGCAGAGCACAGTAGGGTTTAAGAAAAGCTTATTTCCTTCCTTTCTCCTGAGATCATGTGGTTACGTTGTAGAATTTTTACAGAAGCCAAAGTCTCCTGATGAGTAATCAAGGGCTGTCACACTAGACTATCACTATGCATCTCTTACCTACTTTTACATATGCCTTATTAACATTCAATATATGAAACTTCACAAAAAAGCTGAAAAAAATGCTCTTCTGCTATACTACATTTTTATAGTGATACAAAAATATAGCCTAATGGTCTTCTAGTCATATGTTAAAACTCATTCAGAAACCTACCCATTTGCAAATAAGGCCTTTCAAAGGGACCCACAATGCCAAAAGACTTTGAAAGAAGTCTTATAGTAATATAAATGCATAATAGTCTTGATTTGAGTTGAACTTAGAAGAAACAAAACAAGGGACCCATTGGTAAATGTTTGTGGGTTACATAGACTTTGAGAGCTAACCTAGGATGACTTGAATGCACTTCAGCACAGGGCTTAGTTCTCAAAGGCTTCTCCTCAAAAAAGACAGGTTCATACTTAGGCACCAGCAGCATATGTTAAAATTTGTTTTGCTTTTCTCCCAGATGATTTTGCCTAGAGTAAGCTTTAGATAAGCTAATACTGTATACGTACAATCTTAATAAAGAATTTATATTTCAGAAACAAGGACTAGAATGTGTGGTCCCAATGTAAAACATGGCATCTCTTGATTCTGTTTTGCATTTGGCTATTTAACTTGAATCCTAAAATAGGTTTTAACTTTGAGCTGTTTCTAAATAGCATGTGGAGAATTAGCTACGATGGGCCTCTCTAGATCGAGTTAAATTGGAAATGTTGTCCTTGCCACATTAAGTGTGCCCACAGGCATTCTTAAGTATGGATGGGAATCCTTTTTTTTTTTTAAAAAGTACTTTAATCCATAACTTTTAAAAAGTTATAGTACATGAGAGAGTTAAGACATGGGGACCAAAGTGAATCTCCCTCCAGTTTTCCTTGGAAATGTATAAAAAGGACAAGAGGAGTGGGTATGAATGTGTGGGTACAGTCCCTCATGAAGAGACCAATTTTGATTCCTTTGCTATTTTGCCATAGGTGATCTTAACCTAACTGCTTCTATTCGATTTGGTAGACATTCACCAAGTGCCTACTGTGTGCAAGACCTTGTAGTAGGTTCTGGGGATGCAAAACAACAATCCTTGGCATCAAATCAAGTAGTAATGATGTACACGAGGTATAGCACAAACTATAATATTAATGAGTACGCAGTGGCAGTCAAGCAGAAGGGCAGAAAGATTTGAGAAGGGGAGGGATCACTTCTGGTTGAAAGGATCAGGAAGTGCTCCATTCTGTCATCTTCATAGCTAACCTTGACTTTGCAGTTTAAGGCTTTCAGAATACTTGCTTCTTGTAGAAATCCTACGAGATAGGCATCATTATTATCTTCATTTTATAGTAGAGTGAATAAGGCCAAAAGTAATTATATAGCTTGCCTGAGGCAGAAATCATACTTGGGTCTTCCTGACTCAAGTCCCAAGCTTCCTCCGCTGTAACACCTAGCTGACCTTCAAGGTGGTACCTGAGTGGTACTCCTTCAATGAGGAGGCTACCACCAGGTGGTGCTCTAAGGTGATAATACACTCATAGGTCTAGAAGACCTACCTGGCATCTCCAACGCCATCAATTTACAGTTAAGGTGAAGTGACTTGTCTAAATTGTAAATGTCGGAAACGGGATTTGAACCAATATCCTCTGACTCGAGGGTCAATATTCTTTCCAAGCCAATAAGCATTTATTAAACACCTTGAAACAGGACTCGGAACTACATTTTAGAAATTACAAGTCCAATGCTCTTTCCAGGATAATTCGGCACCTCCTCACATAGGGCATTATGTGCAAAAGTGGAAAGAAAAAGAAGATGACTTTCTGGGCCCTAGTTTCATAATTTTTTAAAACAAAGGAGGAAATAATCATTTATATTGTTCTTCTGATATGCCAGGCACTGTGCTAAATGTTTTTTTTTTACAAATATTTCATATGATTGTCACAACAACCCTGTAGGTAGTTGCTATTACTATCACCATTTTACACTTGAAGAAACAGGGACAAAGAGAACTTAAATGACTTTCCCAGGGTCACACAGTTAGTGCCTAAAGTCAATTTTGAACTCGGGTCTTCCCAATTCTATCCACAGTCTCAGTGGCTGCCTTTAATAAGGGTATTAGAGTAGATAAGAGGTTCTCAACCTGGGTGGGGTCCGTGAATTGGTTTTTGTAATATTTTGACAAATGTATTTCAGGAGAATTAGTTTCCTCTGTAATCCTATGCATTTTAAAATTATAATGCTAAGAAGGGCCCACAGGCTTCACCATACTGCCATGACCCAAGAAAAAGTTAAGAACCATTGGGTTAGATGAGGTCTTTTCCAGCTCATCTTCTGTGATCCTGTGGCTGGCTATTACAGTTTGGCTGCATCAGGTGAATAGTTAGAAATAAGTTTAGAAATAGAGTTCAGAGAACCTCGAATGTCATGCTAAAGAGACTGTGGGTTATTTAGTATTTGGTGGAAAGACCCTGTAGCCTTTTGATCACAGACATCATGTGATCCAAGTTATGTATTTAGGAGATTACTTTGCCCTCTGAAGGATGAATTGGAGAGTCAAGGCCAAGGATGAGACCATAACAAGAGTTCCCTTGCCCCTACCCCCACCCTTCCTAAGGAATGAGCACCTTCATTGTGGTGGTGGAAGGGAGGAAACAGAAGATGAAAGATATGAGAGAGTTCACCCCCTTAGGCCCCTTTCAGCTGTAAATCATTGGTCCTATGACCCTGCGATATCGTAATTGGATGCACGTGGGTTTGTGTGGGAATGAGATGAGTTAAAACTGACTTAGAATTCAGCTCTGAGTAATGGAGGGATTGATAGTTTCATCAATACTAATAATGACACCAAGAGGAGGGTCAGGTTTTAAGAGGAGATGAATTAAGTTTGAAACATGTTGAATTTGAGGTACAGATTCATGTAGTCTCTCCACCATCCTACAAGAGGAGGAAAATTTATTTCATTCTCTCCTCTCCTGAATCAGATCATTCATTACGTTTAATCTGAGGGTTGGCTGCCATTCAGTATTGTTTTCCCTTATATGGTTGTAGTCAATGTGTATTTTGGGGTTTTTTTAATGCTTTTTTAAACTTTGCATCAATTTGTACATCCAGTAGATGGAAGTGCCAGACTGGAGATTAGGTGGGAGGTCAAGGCAAGAGATAAAGATTTGAGAATATATGCATAGAACTGATGTTTGAGACCATGGGGGTTCCCGGGAGTGGGGGATGGGAGTGGTGAAAGCTTGAGTGATAGAGAAGACAAGAAGACCCAAGACAGAGTCCTGGGAGATGGCCACACTTGGGAGTAGAAGGAGGAATAACTGTTTTGGATGCTTTCTCTAACATATTCAGAGAGAATTAATAAATTGTATTTATTCTTTTCATGTAAGAGAAATGTTTCTATCCAGTGATGAATTTCTAGACATATCCATCATGTTTCAAAATGTTGTACTTCTAATTTTTCTCTTTTGGGAGATTTACTGACAAATTAAACATCCTGTTACCTATTTTATCTTATAATTTTAGTGATCTTTTATTTATTTTTGTATACTTTCCAAGGTGTTGAGCTTTGCTTAATTATTTTAATCAAACTAATTGTGTTGAACTCTATCCATAATCCCTGGCCTCTATTGTTTGCTCCTATTAGATGGTGAGCTCCATGAGGACAGGGACCATGTTTGCCTTTTTTTTGAATTCCCAGTGCTTTGCATATAGTAAGTGGGCAGCTAGGTGGCACAGTGGATATAGCAGTGGGCTTGAGGTCAGGAAGACTAATTTTGGTGAGTTCAAATCTGGCCTTAGACACTTAGTAACTGTACCCCTTTTGCCTCAATTTCCCCTTCTGTAAAATGAGCTAGAAAAGGAAATGGCAAACCATTCCAGTATCTTTGCCAAGAAAACACCAAATGGGATCACAGAGAGTCAGAAATAACCAAACAACTGACTTGCTGCTGGTATGCCCCCTAAAAGCAATGTTATTTTCAGAAAGTCTTCAAAAAAGTTCAGAATCAAATTTTAAAAAAAAATTAATGATGTATGAAATTAAGGGAAATATTTTGTCCCGGATGGGAAATTGACTTGTGCTGGAAACAAAGGATGGAAGGGGAGCTTCTCTTAGTGAAAAAGAATAAAATGGATGAACCCTGGCACAAGATAATGGAGCCTTTGGAGTAGAGTGGAATGAGTGCCAGAGGCAGAACAGATTGTGGCACACAAATGTGATGAAACTTATTGCATAGTAAGAGCAGACAAATATAAGGAATTCAGCAAAATGTGGGGAAACCTTCAGTAATTGGTGCAAAGTTTTAAAAAAAAAAGCATTAAAAACCAAAAATACACATTGACTCCAACCATATAAGTGAAGACAATACTGAATGGTAGCTGAACATCTGATTAAATGTAATAGATGATCTTGATTCAGGAGAGAAAAGAAGGAAACACATTTCCCCCCTCTTGGTATAGGAAGGTGGGGAGACTACATGAAGAATGTTGTGCATGCTTTCAATGAAAAAGTATTAAGCACCAACGGTGGTCATTTTTTAATTGTGTCTAACTCTTCATGACACCATTTGGGGTTTTCTTGGCAATGATGCTGGAGTGGTTTGCCATTTCCTTTCCCAGCTCATTTTACAGATGAGTAACTGAGGCAAGCTGGGTTAAGCAACTTGCCCAGAGTTACATGGCTAGTAAGTGTCTAAGGTCTTCTTGTCTCCAGACCCAGCGTTTTATGCCCTGCATCACCCAGCTGCCCTACATGATATTCCTTCTCCTGTTTTCATACCTTTACACAGCGCTGTCTCCCGTGTCTGGAATGCTTTTCCCTAACTCAATCCCATCTCTAGATATGATTAGCTCCCTTCAAGGTTTAGCTCAAGTGAAAAATCCTAGCTACCATGCTAAAAAATACAGTGAAACAAATCTCATGGAGCTTACGCTAGAACAAGTTTATATTCAGCCCAAGTTGTATCATTTAATGATTTTGCTTAACTTTTTTTTTAATTATAAGTGAAAAGAGAATATTGGGTAATGATTGTTATGAGGGAAAAAACCCCAAAGGGTATAAATGGGGGGAAAAATCAAAGATTGCTACATTTGGAGTTAGGAGTCCTGGGTTTGAAAACAGCCTTCACTAATTTATTGGGTAGATGTGGATTTGACTAAGTCGACATTCTAATCTCAGGACAATATAAACTATGGTACTTGAGAATAGGGACGGACTTGTTTTAAAAAAATCTTTGTATCTCCAGCATCCAACACAGTCCCTTGTAATAGGCTCCTAACTGGCTTTTCTGCCTTCAATTACCACCCACCCCAAGCCCCCCAAGTCTGTCTTCCGCACAGCTGCCAGATTGATATTCCTAAAGCCTCTCTGATTGAGACAGTTTCATTTCCTCATCTTCCCGGTATCACAAGAGCCAATTCAAGAGGTGACAGCTTCGCCACCTGAGAATGGTCTAAGCCAAGATCTGACCTTGTCATTCCCCTGCTCACAAAGTTCCAGTGATTGACATGTTGTCTTTAGGATAAAATACTCCAGGGGAAGACTCCTCTTTAGTTATTTAGAGCCTTTTCCATTCCGGTCCCAACCAACCTTTCCAGCATGGTTACACATTACTTCCCCCTCACGTATCAACACTCTAGCCCTGAGGTTCTTAGCCTTTTTTTTGTTATATCCTGGACCCCTTTGACAGTCTCTTAAAACTCACTGATTCCTTCTTAGAATTCTATATTTAAATGCATAAAATAAAATACATAGGATTACAAATGGAACCAAAGGTTAGTGAAAATAAAGATGCAATCTTTTTTTTTCCCCAACCAACTTCAGACCTCCTAAATTTTATCCACAGACCCTTGGAGGTCTGTGGACTCCAGATAAAGAACTGCTATAAGCAACAAACTATATATGGACTACAGATCTATAGTCTATATGGCAGATTATAAGCCTGCTTTGCTGTTATCCACACATGGCATTCTGTTGTTGTTTGGTCATTTCAGTTGCGTCCAACTCTTTGTGACCCCACTTGGGGTTTTCTTAGCAAAAATACTGGAGTGGTTTGCCATGTCCTCCTCCAGCCCATTTTGCACATGAGAAGATTGAGGCAAACAGGATTAAGTGACGTGCCCTGGATCACACAGCTAGTGTCTGAGGCCACATTTGAACTCGGTTCTGCAGGCCTGGTGCTCTATCCATTGCATCACCTAGCTGGCCTGCCTGACATTCCTTCTCTTATTTTCATACCTTTTACACAGGGCCATCTCCCGTGTCTGAAATAGTTTCCTATCTCAGTCCTACTTCCAGGTATGATTAGCTCCCTTCAAGGTTTACCTCAAGTGACATATCCTTCAAAAACCTTTCTTACCTCCCAGTTTTTAGTATTCTCCCATATCACTTTTATATTTATTTTGTGCATATCTTGTATTAACTTACCTGTACACATGTTGTATGTTTTTTTTGAGATTGGGGACCATCTCACTTATCCTAGCATAGGCTCTGGGGATATAAAAACATTGAATTTTATAGGGCATTGAATTATTTCGACATTGGATCCTAGCCTAGGGACCGGATGCATTTGGACTGGTATTCCCTTTTCAAAGGGCTGGTTTTGTCCTTTCCACCTTCCTTCTCTCTCACTTGCTGCCTTACCTTCTGCATAGAAGGCGGGTGGTAAATGATTGTTGAATTAAAGTAATTGAATTGAGTAAGTGAGAAAGCAGAAATCGGTTGCTTGCTTTTGCAAGGTGCAATTGGGCACATAGAATAAATGATATAACAATTAAAATCGTCTAGAGATTTCTAAGGGTCAGTGTCGGCAGCCTTGTCACTATGAGCAATTTACTCTCTCATCATTTAGAAACAAGTCACATGAAGCCCATTATTTAGAATCTCGTGCTTCTGTTAAGCCACTGTGGCCACTGAATTGTCCCCGTCAGGGGATTAGGGGCAGGGGAATCTTCTAGAGCTGTCATGTATAGAATCCCTGTTCAATTTTTCTCAGTAACGGGTTTGACAAGACACTCTTTACTTCATAATTGTCCAAGCCACTCTTTTGGGATTGCTCATAAAAGGTAGATATATTTTTTAAAAAAAAATTGATGTCTTGGACGTTTTATAGTCACAATTGATTTTATCTTCTTTTTAAATTTATAGTCTCACTTACTTTCTCCTTTTCTTTTCCCCCTAATACCGGGGCAAAACTTAATCTAGAAACTTTATACTCATCCCTCTTTGAAGGAGCAAGTGAATAGGAGTAGCAGTAGCTCATTTTTGTAAAAGAAAAAGTATCACAGGAAAGGAGGCCTTTATTCCCCTAGGTACCTTGTTTGTTCCTGGAGAGGAAGGCCTAAGAGGCTGTAATGGCTAGCACAATTTTTGTCCATTTCAGCCCACTCTGCTGTGTTTCTTTATGCCCTTGCGATCTAATACCGTCTCCTATAGATGCCATTTTAATGTTGTGAATTGTGAATGCATTATGTGCATAGCCTAAAATGCCTGTTCCTTCTTCCGTGCAGTTTTTTTTTTAAAGGGAAGAGAAATGGTAGCCTTCCTGGCCCTGTCCATCTGCTGTGTGACACCTCTCTGAACAGAGCTACTCGGCTTTTAACGTGTAACTTTCAGCTCTACTAATTTTCTCCTGTTTATAATTGCAGGACCTTGGTTTGTCCATGGTGGTCATCCCAGCAAGAACTTTAATAAAATAACATGACCTAGAGGAAATTAGTTTTGTTTAAATATACCACTCTGTGTTTATTTCTTTCTAAATAACATTTTAACAGCAATTGGGTGATGATCATTTGAACTCCATGTTAACAGGTCTGGGAACAAAAATGATAAGATTCCATTTCTTTTTCCAATTAAACGGCAAGTTTTTACCTGCAGTGATATTTTCCATTTTTTTAATGTCTTCTATTATATACATGGACAGTGTTCACTTTTTCTCCCAGGACTATTAGTTGTCTGACAGTTTGTTGTTTTTGATTGTTTTACAAGTGTGATATTAATTTGCTAATTCAGATCACCACATGAACACCTCTGCATGTATGTATATTCCAAAGTATCTTTTCAGAAGCTGTTGGAATTGAATTTCTCAATCTCTTATTGGAATGCTTTATTTCTGAGTCTATTCTGGTTCTCCCATCCCAGGGATGGGATAAATAATAAATAAAAGGATTTGTTCTGTGAAGTCTGAATTCAGTCAAAGGGGCACACTTGAGGATCTAGAGGGCCAGTTGTGGGCTCAAGGCCATAGGTTCCCCACCCCTGTCTCTTTTCTCTCCATTCTGTTGGTTTTCCATCTGAAATGTTGTTTTCAGTATAGGACATTGCATTTTATTGTTGTTGTAATTTTAGTCATTTTTCAGTTAGGTCTGACTCTCTGGGTTTTTCTTGGAGTAGTTTGCCATTTCCTTCTCCAACTTATTTTACAAATGAGGAAAGTGAGGCAAAAAGGGTTAAGTGACTTGCCTGTAGTCACACAGCTAGTTCAGTGTCTGAGGCCAGATTTGAACTCAGGAAAAGCAGTCTTCCTGATTCCAGGCCCTGCATTCTATTAACTGTGCCACCTAGCTGTTCGCTGCATTTTGGAAGATGATTGATAAGCTGGAGAGTCTCCAAAAAAGGCCTTAGAAATCATGCAGTTTTAGGATCATTTGAAGGAAAAGATGGTGTTTAGTCTTGGGTACACCTAGAGGTGACGTGTTTTGAAAGGCTGTCATCCTGATGACTTGTTTTGTTTAGTTCAGTAGGGCAGACCTAGGAACAATGAGAAAAATTTAAGCTTAGCATAAGGAAACCTTTTTTTCTTTTTTTACATAGTATTTTAGTTTTTCCAATTATATGTAAAGACAAATTTTGACATTCATTTAAAAAAAAATTTTTTCCATATTTTCTCCCTCCATACCTTACCCCACCCTCCCTAAGATGGTAAACAAATTTGATATAGGTAATATATGTGCAATCACGTAAAATATATTTTTATATTAGTCGTGTTGTGAAAGAAGAAGCAGACCAAAAGAAAAAAAACATGAAAAAGGGTCCATTAAAAGATTAATTACTCCTGGACTCTGAGCTCTGAGATCCTTTCCAACTCTGAGATTCTATGTTTCTGTGCTCCTTGTCCTCATCCCGTAGATAAAGAAAGATCTCAAAGCTGTGGCCTTAGAGCTTTAATCTCTTTATACTCCTTAGGCAATCTTGTCTACTCTCATAGTTGAAATAATCTCATTTGTGCAGATAATAAATAATTATTGAATTGGTGACTGCCAAAATGTATCTTAACTGTGCCCTCCCCCAGTTCTGTATTTCCAACCAGCTGTAACATCAAACTAAAACATGTCCACAGTTGTCTAGAATTGAACCGATCTTCCCATTCAAACCAGTTCCTCTTCCTAACGTCTCCATTTCTGTTCATGGTAGCATCATTCTCCCAGTCACCTGAGGTAAGACTCTTGCAGGCTTGAGTGTCCAGAGGAAGATATATCAGGATATTTTAAATTATGTTGTCAAAGGTTAACTTGCATGAGTTCTGGTTGTTTAGCTTGGAGAGAGAAGACTGATGGGAAGATGGTCCCTATCTTTAAATATCTAAACAATTATGTACAAAAGGAATTTGACTTACCCTGATTAGCTTCGAAGGGGAACAATTGGACTGACCAATGGAGGTTCTAGTGAATCTGATTGTGGTGTAATATAAAAAGAAACTTTTTACCAATTAGATATTCTTAAGGGTTCATAATTTTTACCAGTGCCTGCGTTTACCCTACTGACAATGAGTAAGAATTTACCAAGTATATAAATTAACTTATTAAAAAGAAGAATTTACCAAGCGCCTACTTTGTGCCAGGCACTGGGGATGTATGACAAAAACTGAAGTCTCTATCTTTGAAGAATTCACATTGCATCTAGTGATAACATGTGAGAATCTAGGCAGAGGTGGTAAACCTGCAGCCTCCAGGCCACTTGTGGCCCTCTAGGTCCTCAAGTGCAGCCTTTGACTGAATCCGCTGTTCCCAGAAAAAAATTGTTGTATGATCCCACATGAAATATGGATTCAAAGGGCCACACTTGAGAACCCAGAAGACCACATGTGGCCTCAAGACCGCAGATATTCCAGGGAAATAATAGAAAATGGCTTGCAGAATCATAATATCCTATAGCACAGTCTTTTGTCATAGGAATCCTTATTTTTTTTTTGACTTCAGATGCTAAAATCAGACATTGGAAATGGAACAATTGTAAAGTGTGATTTGATCTTCCCAACAGCAGGATTTCATAATCTCAAAAGTTTCATGCTGTTGCAAATTCGAGATGCTATATTCCAGAACTTCAAATACGTAGGTATCTTATTCTTGATTTTTTTTCTCCTTTAGCAGACCATCCCTAGTCTCTTTTTAAACTTTTCCCATCAATCAAGTATATCTTGACTAAATTTTATTTCCTTGTAGACAGAGACTTTATTTAAAAAAAAGACATTTAAATATTCCCATAATATGACCAGATTATCTCACGTATTCTTCCTAGTAAGAGCTGTTGTTCTCAACTCTTGGTTTGGGCAGAATTTAACATTATTATAACCACTTAAAGTTCTTGTGATTTCCTCTGGCTATTATAGCTTTTTTTGTATGAAGTGTATGGTTCATTCTGTTCCAAGTTCCATAACAATTTCTAAAAGGAGAATGCTATTAGAGAGTTCTATTAAGCTTCTGACTCAAGTTCTCATCCACATCTTTCCATAAATTCCCTCATAGGACATCTGCCTAGCACATTAGACCCCTTCTTCTCTTCCCATCCCAGAGGCGTTACTGTGCACCCGCTGCCTTTCACACTTGCCACATGATGACCCTGCCTCCTTTTGCTGTTGTACATTTCAGGTCATCATTGGTAACTCAAAGTAGGCTCCTGCTTATGGTCACCACCCTCCTTTCTTTTGCCCTTTGGGGTTACTTGTTTTTAAAACAGTTCAGAGATTTTAATATTCTAGGATTTACAGCCAGCCATATGCCCTCACTAGGAGAATTTTGGTGTTAAAGACATGGACCATGTCCATATTGTCAGAAAGCCACGTGGGATTATTAAAAGTACTACCCAGTTTCCCAAATGCAATCCAAACTAATCCCTTTCTCCTCCTTAATTCTGCATCCTGCTCATTGTCCATCCATAACTCCATCTGAAATACGCATATTGATGGGCAAATTCAGTAGCTGTCCAGCTGTGGTCTCATCAACCAGGCAATAGTTGAAAGAGAGGAAGGAGTCTTGGCATCATAACTTGGAGTTGGAAAGGACCTTTGCAATTCTTTCTTGTTTGTGCCAGGCTTTGTGTCAAGTAATAGGAATGCAGATATAAAGAATGAAATAATCCCCGCTCTCAGAGTTGACAAAAGTATATGAAGATAATAATAAATGCAAGGTAATTAGATAGATGGTAGTTTGAGAAAGAGGGCATTAGGAGTCAAGGGAACCTTTAGAAGGTGGTGCTTGAACTAAATCTGGAAGAAAGAGAGATGAATTCTGGGAGTCAGAAGCAAGAAAGGAGTGTGCCCCAGGCATGAGGGACAGCCAGTGAAAAGATGGGAAGTGTGTGAGGAACTGAGAAAAGGCCAGTGTGGCTGGGTGGCAGAGTTCAGGAAAAGGAGTAATATAAAATGAAGTTGGTAACATAACTTGGGGTGAGGTTGTAAAGGGCTTTAAAAGCTAAATAGAGGAGTTATGGAGGAGCAGTAAATAGAGCACCAGGCCTTAGAGTCAGGACATATACTAGCTGTGTGACCCTGGGCAAGTCACTTGACACTGTTTCTATTTCCTCATCTGTAAAATGTGCTGGAGAACGAAATGGTAAACCACGCCAGTATCTTTGCCAAGAAAATCCCAGAAATTGCTCAACCTTGTTTGCCTCAGTTTCTTCATCTGTAAAATGAGCTGGAGAAGGAAATGGCAAACCACGCCAGTATCTTTGCTAAGAAACCCCCAGAAATCGCTCAACCTTGTTTGCCTTAGTTTCTTCATCTGTAAAATAAGCTGGAGAAGGAAATGGCAAACTGCTCCAGTATCTTTGTCCTGAATGGGGTCATGAAGAGTTGAACATGACTGAAAATGACTGAACAACAAGAAGATGAGTTATATTTGATGCCAGAAGCAATAGGAAGTCACTGGAGATTACTGAATAGGGGATCCACATGTTCAGATCTATGCTTAAGGAAAATCATTTTGGCAGCCGTGCGTAGGACAGCCTGGAGTGAGGAGAGAGACCTGAGGCAGGGCAGGGAGGTAGGTGGCTATTGAATTAATGTAGTCGAGACATAATGAGAGCCTTAACTAAGATGTTGACTGGGTGAGCAGAGAGAAGGGGTTGGATGGGAGACGTGTTGTAAAGGTAGAAATGGCCAAGATTTGTCAACTGACTGGGTCATAATGATAATAACAATAGCAAGATTTACAAAGCACTTTGCATATGTTGTCTCATCTGGTCCTCACAACAGCCTTGTGAGGTAAGTGCCATTATAGCCTCCATTTTACAGATAAGGAAATTGAGGTTCAAAGATGTGAATGATCATATAGAGAGTAAGTATCTGAGGAAGATTTGAACTTGGCTCTTCTTGACGCCCACGTGCAATACTCTATCCACTGTACCACTTGGTTGTGTCTATGTTGGGTCAAGGAGGGAAAGGAGGATGATTCCAAGGCTATAAATAGAGAGACAGAGAGATAGATAGAGATGGGGGGAGGGACAGAGAGAGAGAGAGAATATCAAGGGAGATATTGGAGAAGACAGGAGAGAGGATCAAGGGTACATATATCGTAGATAAAATTTGATGTGCCTAGGCTAGATCTAGTTTTCTAGATTTGAGTATAACTTGCAAAGTGATGTCTTCTCAATTAGTGGGAAACATATTTCTGAGGTCCCTTACAATTCCAAATCTATGATTTTATGATAATCTTCCCTAGGAAGGAAGATAAAGGATATGTTTCCCAACATCAGGTGCCATCCCTATTTTTTTTCCTCATTTTCTTAGGAAAACAATTCTAATTAAAGTGGGGAGAAATACACAGAGGAGATAATTTCTGTGTGTATGTGCGTGAGGAAGCATTCATGCAGTTAAATTAATTCATTTGGTGATTTGAATTTCTTGATATAGTTAGTGTAGATTAAATATCATACTTGTAAAAACAATTAAGGATTAAAGCTTATTAGATGGATAATGTCGTTCAGAGGAGATGAGCTCAACAGTCATCCGTGTACATAATAAACCTCTCATATTCTTTTTGCAAATGCAGAAAAAGTGATTTTCCCTGGGACAATGACTGTTGTAGCTGAAGTAGGGGTTTCTTCCCTCCTTCTTGGATTTTATGGCAGAATGATGTCCCAGTTTTAGAAGCAAAGAATGTTGGAGCGGGGAGGGGCCTTAAAGATCAGCCATTACAATCTTCATATCGCAGACCAGGAACCTGAGACCTATGGGGGTAAAGTGAATTGCCCAAAGTTTCATTGCTGATTAATAGCAGAAACAAGACTGCATCTCCTGGCTCCCATCCACTTCTTTCTTTGGTCTTCCAACCAACTTTTTCACCACCTGCCCTTAAGATTTCTCAACACCCACCAGGAATACGTACCCATTTCGTCACAAATATAAGATCCCTTCCAACTCCAAATATATAGTCCGGTGAGACTCTGGTGTCTGGATTTGCCCAATTCTGACGTTTTCACTAACACATCTTTATTTTGCTTTAAATTGGTTTCAGCATCAGTGTTTGCCAAAAGTAAAGAGGCACATTAGGATGTGAAAAGGCAAATGACAACTTCACCTCATTTCTGCATTGGTCTATGAATTTGTATAATCTGTCTGCCCCTCTATTTCCTTATGTGCAAAATGAGAAGGTTGGATTAATAATGATAGTTTGTTCTTCAGTTGTTTCTGACTTTTGTGACCCCATTTGGGGTTTTCTTGGTAAAAATACTGGAATGGTTTGCCATTTCTTTCTCCAGCTCACTTTATAAATGAGGAAACTGAGGCAAATAGGGTTGAGTGACTTGCCTAGGGTCACACAGTAAGGGTCTGAGGCCAGATTTGAACTCAGGAAGGTGAGTCTTCCTGATTCTAGGTCAGGCATTCTATCCATTATGCTGTGGATATATGGATATATATTATATATGCTGTGTATATGTGTGTGTGTGTATATGTGTGTATATATGTATATATATATACATAAACTGTGATTATATTGAGATATAATTATGTGCATAATTATATTGAGATGCAATCATCAAAAATAATTTTTAAAAAATGTACAGATCTGCAGTTAAGAATAACTGCAGTGGTCTCCAAAGTAGGGGCACTGGCATGACCCCAAGGGGCCCTTACCAACAGTAACAACAGTGTGGCTAGCAGCAGCTGTGGGGGTGTAAGACCCAACAAGACCAGCAACAAGAGCTGCCAGCACGGGTTCTTTGATCTGCTTCTCTAAGGAAAGCAACCTTAAGGAGTTAACAATCTCACTTTAATCAAACTTACATATATCATTCACTTAATTCAGGTGGAAAAACCAGCAGTACCCTGAACTTCAGAGCAAATACAAATAGAAATTACAGAAACAATATAAACAGATTAACATTTCTGTCTAACCAAATCACAATATGCATAGTTACCAGAGAAGCATTAACATCTGAGTTTTCTTCAAAGCCAGGGGGCTTCAGCTGCTACCCGGAGTCTCCACATCAACACTCTTCCAGTGAGTGAGAGCCCCCAAACAAAACGCTAACCTCTGAGTTTATATACCCTTCTTAGCCTGAAGGCTTCATACCTAATCAACAAAAGGTTGTGGGCCTGGGCTTTGCACCTAGTAAGACTTTAATCAAAGGCACTTGATTACTTTAACATTCTAAAAGAGAAAACAGTAAAAAAAATCCCACCTTGATTACCAATACACCAACTTGGAGGGGTGGCAAGATGGGCCCCCATCCCACCCTCTATATGGTAGCCAATCTTGGCTGATCTTCAATGAAGCCTGTACCCTTTCACCCATATCAACTAACAATTCCCCCATCCCTCTCCGCCCATCTTTTTATCCACCTCCCATAATTTCTCAGTATTTCCCCTTTTCTGCCAGAACACCTCCAATCCTCAATCTACACTTTGTTCCTCAGAGCACCTTATCTCTTGTGATAGGATCAAGTCTTGATTTCAGGACAAGGGTCTAGAAGAAGGCCACCAGTCATTTTTGGCTGGATAGTCATGGATAGGTTATGAGGTACATCACAGATCTCATTAAATTATCTTACTGAGCCCTCTTCAGAAGTTTCCTTTCCCTGTCAAGGAAGCCATTATTCTTCTAAATCATGCATGCTCCAAATCTTGGTGTTATTCTTGACTCCTCACCCTCAAACCACATATCCAATAAATGGCCAGTTTTTTTCTATCTCCACAACATCTATCTCACTTCTATATTATATAGCTTATATAACTATCTCCTAACCTCCAGCCCAGTCTACTATTCCATAGCCTGCGAATTGGTCTCCTTGCTTCAAGTCTCTCCCCCAGCTGCCAAAATAATTTTCCTAAAGCAGGTCTGATCAGGTCACTCCCCTTCTCATAAATTCCAGTAGCATCATATTGACTCTTGGATCCGATATTATTTCATCTTTATATCATTCTTCTAAAAAATTTTATTAATGCATTTTATAACATAATTATTAGTACAATAATACGATGTATATAATTTATAAATAAGTAAATATACATATATTGGGGAAGGGGAATAGTTAGGTGGTACAGTGGATAGAGTGCCAGGTCTGAAATCAGGAAGACTCCTCTTCCTGAGTTCAAATCTGACCTTAGATGTTTACTAGCTGTAGACCCTGGGCAAGTCATTTAACCCTGTTTGCCTCAGTTTTCTCAGTTGTAAAATGAGCTGGAGAAGGAAACGGCAAACTACTCCAGTACTTTTGCCAAGAAAACCCTAAATGGGGTCACAAAGAGTCAGACACAACTGAAACAATGGATCCACAACAACATATAGGGGTACTTTGCATGGTCAAATACTGTTTTCCTGAAAAGACTGCGCAATCAAAGTTTTAGAGGCCACCAGTCTAGAACAGTGATGCCAAACAAATAGAAAAGAGGCCACCAAACGCTACAGAAGGATTCCCAGAGACTGCATGTTGACTTGGAGAACACATATTAACATTATATTCTATCTTATTTTCGTTTTGTTAAATATTTTCCAATTATGTTTTCATCCAGTTTGAGCTACACATGGGAGTGTCATGGGCTATTTTTGACATCTCTCATCCTGAGTGCATTTGTCAATTTTGTAGGACTTTATTTGGTGGTGGCTGTGATTTAGTGGCCAAAACACCGGGCTGGGACTAAGGAGATCTGCGCTTTGGTCTCTGCTTTTCCACTAAACTGATTGTGTGACCTTGTGGAAATCATTTAACCTTTCTTGGCCTCTATTTCTCATCTGTGAAGGGAGTAGGTGGATCCAATCTCTAAGGTCCCTATGAGTTGTTGAATTCTATGACTTGGAACCATATTTTATTATCTTAAATGATAAGTTTCATGAGTGCAAGGACCTTGTTATTTTTTTTTGTCCAGTACCTAGAATTGTGTCTCACATGTAGTAGACCTGTAAGTCTTTATTAAATTGAATTATAGAAGTTCATATTTGCCTTTCAATTTAATAGATCATTATTAATTGCCTACTGTGTGTGAAGCACTATCGTAGAGGCTTTGTGGTAGATACATAGATAAACCTCAGTTACTACTCAAATGGAACTTCCAGGCTAGCAAGGGGATAAGACACATGACCGAGCAACCCTAATACAAAATGATACCTACTAATTGCGTGTTTTGTGGTGGTCTGTTGCTCTCCTGGGCTGGTAGGGAGTTTGTCCCCCTGGTGTGAATCAGGCTATTGAATAGTTTAATTGAATATATTGAATACTTATTCCTTCTCTAGCCACTTCTTCAGCTCTTCCCCTTCTTAGTAATTGGTTTTCCTTTCAACTGGTCTAAGGAAAAATATTCCATGGAAAAGGGAAGGACCTTAAACCCCCCACTTCTCATACCAGTCCCAGCTCATCAGGGCTTCCCCCAACCAGAACTACAGAAAGAACCAGGCTTCAGTTTCTCTTTTTGGTCTGGCCAGTTGAAAAATTGAATCTTAATTCTCATATGTTCTCTCTAAACCTCCATGTCAGGTAATACCCTAGCACATGAGTGGGGAACCTCTTTCCCTCTTTTTTCCCAAGTATTCTCCCTATTGTTTATCTCCATCAAATTGCAGGCGAGACCTGCAGTTCAGCAGTGTAGTGGTTTATCAGTGGTTATCATATTTAAAGGGTTTGTTTCCTGTCTGTTTCCTTTAGTCTTTTAGGAAATAGATTCAGCTAAAAATTAAGTAGATCAGGGAATGGCTAAACAATTTGTGTTGTGTGAATATAATGGAATGTAACTTTAGTATAGAAAATGATAAATGTGACGAACACGGAGAAACCGTGGGAAGATTTATATGAACGAATGTCAAGTGAAATCAGCAGAACTCTGAATTCAAGAATCAAACAATCAAAATGGAAGGCTGCAAGTTATAATAACCAAGCTTATCCCCAAAGAAGAGAGATATGAGAAAGTACTTCCCCTGGAAGTACTGAGGGAGCAGAACAGTGCATGCAATGTCAGCCTTTTCTGATGTTTTGGTTGGTTTTGCTGAACATTTTCCCCCTTTCTTATTTTTTGTCTGTTGGTTGGGGTGGGGGGAGTGGGTGGAAGAAGAGGTATAGTATTGAGAAGTGTAAGTGATGGAAAAAACTGAAGTTCTCTTTCTCTTCCTTTCTCTTCTCTCTCTTTCTGTCCCCTATTCCTCCTACCCTTTCCTCTCTGTCTTTCCTTCCCCATCTCCCTCTCTCTCCTTCTCTCATTTCTCCTTCTCTCCCTTTCTCTCCCTCTCCTCCCCCCCCTTCTCCCTTTCTCTCTCTCTTTCCCCCTCTCCTCCCTTGTCTTCTCTCCTTCTCCCTCAGTCTCCCCTTCTTCTTCTCACCTCTCTTTCAATGCAGATTCAATGAGAGAGTTTGCCTCTTCTAGGAAGGTAGATAGAGTGAAAAGGGAGTCAGGAACCACTAGCCTTCAGCTTGCCCTTCTGGATGAGCTTGGCCAAAAATGAACATGGGCCCTGAGTCCACACTGTCACAACCTTGTCACCTTTGCTCTCTGGGGATTTTGCCCCCAGTCTGCTGATGCACCTTGATCTGCTCCAAGATTTCTCCTCCTCTGCTCACTTCCCTCATATCTCCATCTCTCTTTTGGTGCTTATTCTCTCTAGGTCTCCTGAGACTTCCATCCTTCCCCCTCCCTTAAGATGGGAAGAAGACAACTTGTCGGTAAAAGTCAGGTCCCAGTAAGTTCAAGATTTGAGTAAATTTCTTGGAGGTCAAGGAAAGGGAAATACTGATCTGTATTTCTGTCTGAATAAGCAGGCGTTCCTTACAAGCATCCATAATGCCTTGTCAAAACTCCCAAGGGATGCTGTATGTAAGAAAGGTAAAAACAGAGTATCGTGTGAGGTCTGCATTGATCATTACCAGCTGCGGAATCAAGGAAAGACTCGGTGGGAGAAGGAGAACTTGGAATGGGATTTTTAAAATAGGTATAGGCCGGGAAAAGGCATCACAATCAAATGAAGTGAACTCAGGTATAGAAAATTAAGAGGAGTTTATTGTAGCACCAAAGGCAGGAGGTTGTTGAATTTCAAACTGCCTGCTACTTTTATAGACAACTTTTCAGAATGAGAACAAGACATTCCTGATAGGTATGTGTCCAAAGGGGGATGGGCCATTGGGTCTCAGCTTCTCCCCCACTGCAGCATTATAGGGAAATGAGATTAGAAATAAGGGGGATGGGATGTAAATGCATGTGGCTACTTGCTGCCTAGGGGGTTGGTTGTTGTCCTTCATTCTAGAAGAGGACCAAAATGACATCACCATGCTAGAGTCAAGTAACAGCAGGTCTGACTGTGGCGGATCAGACTAATATGAGCTCGGAATGCTCTACCACAGGACGGGCACAAATAGTCCATGTGAACATTTGGAGTGGATTCTCTAAATTTGTACATTATTGTGCAGTGTGATACTGGGAATATAATGAGTTAAAAACATAATCCTTGCTCTCAAGAAGCTCACAGTCTAAAAGAGAGAACATGACATAGACAGTGGGACAAAGAGGGCAAAGAGTTCTGGGCAAGGTATCATAAGAAATTTTAGGAGAATGAGAATACTGCAAGCTGGAAAAAAGGGAGAATGCAAGCATTTTATGACCTCTGCAACCCCCATTACTGGCCATACCTATGATTTATTTGATACTGAGCCCTTGGTTGGGAACAAAACCCCCAATTATTGTTCTGATGAGAAATTATGATCTGCTTAACAATGTGGCTTCGAGGAACATATGGTAGTGAGAGGTGCGGGCTGCCTGTACTGTATCTTAAATTCATAATGTTCCTATGGTTTTAAGCTCGAGGATGCCGAGCTGTTTTATTTTATGCTTGCTCCAGAATAAACCTGAGCCAAATGAAAAATAACTGTATAGGCTAACGGTAATTCAAGGAGGGAGAGAGAAGCCCGGGGTGCCTTGGGCTGCCTTCCAGCAGCCCTTCTTTCTTTAGCTCACAGATAGATGATTTACAGTACCCAAGAGCTCTTGCCTTTTGCTGCATCTCCCTTTTTAAAACAACATTTTATAGAAAGCAAGGGGAACATCCTTTTGTTCACTGTTGTTGGCAAACTGGTGAAAAATCCCTCCTTGTCTTTTTATCTCCTCACTTCTACTGTACCATATAGCAGGGTTTGGGAAGATCCATTGGTTTAGGTGGCAACATGGAAGGGCCATGGGATCTCCCCATCTCTCTGAATCACCAGCTCTATGACCTTGAGCCATCATAGGAGTTAGAGCTGATGGGACTTTAGAAATCATCTGTCTTCGAAATCATCTGTCTTCTTCTGTCCTCTAATTTCACAGATCAGGAGACCTACTGTAAAGCCATTTAGTCAAGGTCATATTGGCCTTCTTGCTATTCCTCATAATTTTTTTGTTTTGTTTTTTGTTGGGTTTTTGTTTTGGAGGGGGGAAGGCAGGGCAATTGGGGTTAAGTGACTTGCCAAGGCTAGTAAGTGTGTCAAGTGTCTGAGGTCGGATTTGAACTCAGGTCCTCCTGACTCTCACTGAGCCACCTAGCTACCCCTATTCCTCATAAGTTAAGTTCCATCTCCTGATGCCATATCTTTTTTCTGACTGTCTCCCATTCCCGGAATGCTCTCCCTCCTGAATCCCCTCAGGACTAGGCCCTAATCTCACCTCTTCCAGTCTCTTCCTCCCTCTCCTACCCTACATTCCTCCTTTCTTCCCTCCAAGATTACTTCCCATTTATCCTGTCTGTATCTTGTATGCACCTACTTGTTTGTCTGTTGTCTTTCCCATTAGAGTTTTCCGAGGGCAGGGGCCATGTTTTTACCTTTCTCTGTCTCTCCAGCACAGCACAGCACCTGGTACATTTGTTGTGTAGTGGTGTTTTCAGTTGCGTCCGGCTCTTCGTGACCCCATTTGGCGTTTTCTTGGCACAGATACTGGTTTGTCATTTTCTTCTCCAGCTCCTTTTACAGATGAGGAAACCGAGGCAAACAGGGTGAAGTGACTTGCCCGAGGTCACACGGTTAGTATATATCTGAGGCCGAACTTGTTTTCCTGACTCTAGGCCCTGCGCTCTATCCTCTGCACCACCGAGCTGCCCTCCTGGCCTAGTGGGTGCTTAATAAATACTTGATGATGATGATGATGATGGTGATATGTTGCAGAGCTAGGATTTTTGAAGTTTAAATTTGAACCTTGGATTTCAATTTAGAGTCAACCCTTATGATTTCTGAATATAGGGCTAATTCTTTTGAACTACATTAACATTCTTTTCACCTTCCTGAAAGGGGACAGAAAGGGGAACAAGTACATAGTAAGTACCTGGCATTCTGCTAAATGCTTTACAAGTATCTTCTTTCTTTTATATTTTTTTTATTCTTTATTTTTATTTATTCCTTATTATTTTTATATATACTTTATTATATGTATTTATTTATGTATGTATATTATATATATTTATGTTATATACTTTATTATTTATTCTTTTATGTTCTTTTATTTTTTATTCTTTATTTTTACTTATTCCTTATTATTTTTATGTATACTTTATTATATGTATTTATGTATATGTATTATATATATTTATATACTTTATTATTTATTCTTTTATTCTTTCTTTTATATTCTTTTATCCTCATAAAAACCCTTGGAGGTAGATACTATTATATCCCCATTTTATAGTTGAGGAAACTGAGACAACAGATGTTAAGTGACTTGTCCAGGGTCATACTTCCAGTGAAGTATCTGAGGCAGGATCTGAATTCGGGTCTTCCTGACTTCAGGCCCAGAAGGCTGTACCACCAAGCTGCCTCAGAGCCTCCATTCCCTCATCTGTAAAATAAGAGGCTGGAATGAGATGATCTCTGAAGTCTCTTCTCCCAAGGACACAATAGTCTATAATAACAGATGTGAATGCTTAGGCATCTATTTGAGAATCTGTTCTCTAATATGTTTTAAATATTGAAATGTCCTCTACAAGTTTAGGAAATATAAGCCAATGCCATGAGTGTTTACTTCTGTGTTGAACTATATAGGAAAGAGGTAATGGAAACATTATTCAAGAGACACGACACGTGCTGCCTGTGTAATCCTTTGCAAGAGTCCCTGGCTTCTGTTAAGTCCCAACTAAAATTTCATCTTCTGTAGGAAGCCTTTCTCTTCTCCTCCTAATTCTAGTGCATTCCCTCTGTTAATTATTTTATATTTACCCTGTGTATAGTTTGTTTGTATATATGCTTTTTGTTGTCTCCCGCATTCGATTTTGAGCTACTTGGAGGTAATATCTTTTGTCTCTTTTTGTATCTAGCTCTTAGCACAGCACCTGGCACATAGTATGCTCTTCATAAATGTTTATTGATTAACTAAAGGGCAAGTCATTCTCTGCACTCCAGGAAAGTCTTTCAGCCTATAAATTGCTAAGCAGTCTGAATTGAGTCCCTTCTTCCCTTCCAAAATAGCATGCATTTATATAATAAAATATAGCCAGATGTGCTTTTGCATCTATTATTTCATTCAGTTCTTATAACCGATTTTGCAGATGAGAAAGCTGAATCTCAGGTTAGCTGGCTTTTTGATGGTTGAAATATTGAAGGTAGAATTCTAACTTCTTATCCTGGTTTTAAGCACTGCTTCTCCCAGAAAAACTTAGGCTGTTTTTTTCTCATATCCCTAGTCACCAACTTTTGATTGTCACAAAATACAGATCATTAGTTATTTAGCAAATACTTATGTGTCTATGTCCTCATATACCAGTACTATAAAAATACAGAATAATATGTCAGGTACATGTAGTTTCCATAACTTCATAGTCTTGGGAGTTGTCTGAGGATTTGGCCATGGCCACACAGTGAAATAAGTTTCAGAAATGGCCTTGGAATGACAGGTCTTCGTGGCTTCGAGTCTAGAACTCTCTCCACTTTGTCAGTCTGCCTCTCTTTTGTCCTAGAACAGGGGTTGGGAAACTGTGGCCTCAAGATTACATGTGGCCCTCTAGGTCCTCAAGTGTAGTCCTTTAACTGAATCCAAAATTGAAGACCTAGAGGGCCACATGTGGCCTCAAGGCCTGTCCTAGAAGAAAAAAAAGAAAGAACACACCGCTTCCAGTGAGGGGTTGGTGTCCTGCCTTTTGCAAGACAGCAAAAAGCCAGTCCCTTCATTGTTCATTCATTTAAAAAAAAATTAATCTTACCTTTGCAGAGCACTGAGGTAGGTACACTGTTTAGATAAGATGGAGTCTCTGCTCTTACAGAGCTTAGACTTTAGCAGACAATCAGTAAATATTTAAAATATTTAAGGTACACACAGCAAACCCTTAGGTCCTTAGACAAAAGAGTGTGAAGGCTTTACATTAGTGGGACTAAATAGAATATGGTGGAAAGTGTGATGGATGTTGGGGTCTGATGACCTGGCTTCAAATCCTGACTCTATGTACTACTTATGTCACCTTTGGTGAGCCACTTTCTGAGGTTCAGTGTTCTCAACTATAAAATGTGAGGGTTGGACTAGAAGACCTCTGAGGACCCTTCTGGCTCTCAATCTATGCTTCTATGGACCTTTCTTTTTCTTTCTTTCCTTCTTCCTTTCTTCTTACCTTCTTTCCTTCCTTCTTCTCTTCCTTCCTTTCCTCCTTTCTTTTCTCCTTCCTTCCCTCCTTCTTTACCTCCTTCCTTCCCTTCTTTCCTCCTTTCTTTGTTTCTTTCCCCCTTTCCTTCTTTCCTCCTTTCCTTCTTTCTTTCCTCCCTCCCTCCCTTTCTTCTTCCTTTCTTTTTCTTTCTTTCTTTCTCTCTATTTCTCTCCCTTCCTTCCTTCTTTCTTTCTTTCCTTCTCTCTCTTTCTTTTTCTCTTTCTTTCCTTCCTTCCTCCCTTCCTTCCTTCTTTCCTTCTTTGCCTCCTTCCTCCCTTCCTCCCTTCCTTCCTTCCCTTCTTTCCTCCTTTCTTTGTTTCTTTCCCCTTTCCTTCTTTCTTTCCTCCCTCCCTCCCTTTCTTCTTCCTTTCTTTTTCTTTCTTTCCTTCTCTCTCTTTCTTTTTTCTCTTTCTTTCTTTCCTTCCTCCCTTCCTTCCTTCTTTCCCTCCTTCCTTCCTTCTTTCCTTCCTTTCCCAAATGAAAACAGAAATATAAAACTATCATTTGCTCTTCCCCCCAACTTCATTCCTGTTTCTTTGTTCTTTGATGTCATATGAGTATTAACTTGCCATTTTTCATAAAGCAGGCATTCCATAAATTATATATTCACACATTGGGACACCTAGGTAGTTCAGTGCATAAAGTGCCTGGCCTGGAATCAGGAAGATCTGAGTTCCAAACCAACCTTGGACACTAGCTATGTGACCTTAGTCAAGTCACTTAAACCCTGTTTTCTTCAGTTTTCTCATCTGTAAAATGGGGATAATAATAGCATCTCCTTGTCAGAGTTGTTGTGAGGATCAATGAGACAGTAATTGTAAAGTGTTTAGTACGGTGCCTGACACATAATGATAGTTATTGGTATTATTGTTATTATTACATTTTATATTATTATATTATATATAATATATGTTATTAGTTGTTTTTGTTGTTGTTGTAGAGTCATTTTTCAGTGGTGTCTGACTCTTTGTGAGCCCATTTGGGATTTTCCTGGCAAAGAAATGGGAATAGTTTGCCGTTTGCTTCTGCAGCACATTTACAGGTGAGGAGACTCACTGAGGCAAAGAGTGTTAAGTGACTTGCCCAGGGTCACAGAAGTAGCTGAGGACAGATTTAAACTTAGAAAGATGAGTGTTCCTGACCCCAGGCCGAGCCCTCTACCCACTGTGCTACCTAACTTCCCTGTTTCCATACATTTAGCCTGTTCAAGTTTCATTTTGTCTACTACATATAAGATCACGTAGCTCATAGATAAAGAAGTCATCTAGTGGCCATATTTCCAAATTCTGTGACTGCCATAGCAATTCCTCCAGGGAAAAGACCGTCCGTGGAATCATTCTGGGTACTGGCAAAATAAAAACTGAGCCTCTACATTATAGGACATCTCAATTATGCATGAAGATACAGTGAAAGAGGGAGGTTCCAGGGGCACCAGAAACAGGAAGATAAAGGGAATAAGAAAGATAGTTTAATTCTCTAAGTTGCTTTAGGCTGTCTGGCTTTTCTCTACAGATTTCAACCCCATCTTTTTCCAATTAACTTTGTAGGTATTTAACAGAGAAGGCAAAGAAGTATTATACTTGGTTTAACCCTGAGCTTTTTTCACAACTGACTATGTTTAAAGTTGAGATATCTCATAATTAGAATAAAAAAGGGCAACCTTTGAAAGCTTTTTCTAGAAGAAAGGGGCTGATGGTAGCAGGGCCGCCAGTGCTTCCATATTTCAGTTTTATTATCTCTGTTTACATAAATGTGACATTTTCAGATAACACGCAATAAGCTTTTGCTTATTTCAGGCAGTACATCCCTAATTGTCAAAAAAGCAAATATTTGCACTTTATTGTGCCCAGAATAGCTATTATGTGGTGGTTGCCGTTTACATCACAATAAATACAGAATGTTTTGTTAAGCTTGTGTTAAAGCAAAATGGAAGGCAATAACAGTTGGCATTTATACGTGAGAGAAATGCACAGGCAAGCACTGCTAAAAATTAGCGAGTTAAGTCAACAAACATATATTAAGCTCCTCCTGTGTACTGTTGTTTGTCCTTTTTTTTTTTTGAAGAGGACCAATGATATCACAAGGTGATGTCTTTGTTTTCAAAGAAGACCAATGACATCAAGGGGTGATGTTTTGACCCATGCATGAATTGGATTTAAGTGAGGTGGAGTTGTACAAAGTCATCAACTTTACTCTCTTCCTGGGTCATCAGAATCCAGTGGTAGGATGAAAGTCAAGATGGCTGGTGATGGCCCGGGGTGCAGTGGATGACCTTGGCATCTTCCATGTCTGACCAAGCTCTAAGCGCCCCACAGCACCTTCTTTAGCAACCTTCTTGACCATTGGAACAAATTGTTCTCATCTCCCCACAATGTACTTACCACTGTGCTAAAAGCTGGGGATACAAAGAAAGGCAAAAACACGGTACTTGCCCTCGAGGCACTTCCATTCTAATGGATGCACAAATTGTTAGCCATTTCTAGGTACATGAGAAAACTTTTTCAGGCATCTTTAGGCAGCTGCTACAAATCAAATGTGATCATTGCCATACTGCACTGATTGTTCTACGAGGCTCATAGTTTTTATTGATTTGGGGCCATGAACAGAAGTGAATTTCATACCCAAATGTACTAAAATATATTGTTGACATTGTCACCTGGAGGCAGCCCTGGGGTTAAAGTCAAGACTAGTAGAGAAGATGCTCTGATAAGTCCAACAAAACTCGAAAGGTTTCAGATACAGGCCAGGCCACAGACGATATAGAGCAAGATCTGGCATTGAAGTCATGGAAAAAAGTCAATGACCTGGACAATGGGAGATGGTGTCAACAAGAATGGGAAGAGAGGTGCTCCAAGGGGATTGCCTGGAGCTCAGAACAGGAAAGCTCATTGAGATCCTTGGGTGGAGGATTGTCCCAGAAGTGGCTGTGGGGGTCGTTTCTTTCCTTTTCTTTAGTGAGATGGCTGAGAGAAAATCCAATGAATGATCATAACCTCTCTCCTGTTCTCATGCCACATTTGAAGTCATAGGATCAATAAGGGACTTGTAGGATCATCTAGTCCAACTCTTTTATTATAGATGAATAAACAGAAGCTCTAAGAAGCCAAGTGAATTGCTTATTACCCAGGCCCTTGGTGAGCCAGAGACGAGAATTGAGTTATTATTCCTGTAACAGATGATAATGTCCTTAACAATTTAATACTTTGATTTGCATTTATGATTAATGAAGTTGTTCATGTAAGTTCTGTAGGAAAAGAATTCTTACCTTGGATAATGGAGTCATTCATCCAACTTCCTAATTGTGAAATGATAAGGTATTAAAAGTCTATTGCTAGTCATTTACTCTGAGTGATTAAATGAGGACATATATGTAAGTGCTAATGTGTGCTCTCAGAGAGTAAATAGTAAATAATATACCACTGGGCTTCTAAAAATTCTTTCTATTTAAAACAATTATGTGTTATCAAATATATTAATGTATTTCCAGTAATTGTTCAGAGACCCTCTTTCCTCAAACTCCCAACCACAACCCCATTCCCTACATTTAAATTGGATAGATCTACTTCACTGAGATTTAGGCCAAGTCCTCAGCTCCTCTTCTCTATGCTTCAGCTTTCCTATCTCTCTTTCTTTCTCTCTCTTTCTTTCTCTCTCTCTCCCTCCCTCTCTCTCTCTCCCTACCCTTCTCCCTCTCTCTCTCCCTCTCTCCCTCTCTTTCTCCCTCTCTTTCTCCCTCTCTCCCTGTCCCTCTCTTTCCTCTCCCCCCACCTCCCTCCCAAGTGGATGAGACTTTTGTGAGTTAGACCATAAAGTTTGGGTAGAATTTTGATCAATGAAAACTGGAGCTTGAATAACATGAAATGGAGGGGAAAATAGAAGGTCCTTGGTGGGGGAAGCATGTGGTGCAGTGGAAAGGGCACTAGATTTGGAGTCAGAGGAAATAGGTTTGAATCTTGGATCTGCCACTTACTACTCATGTGACTTTGGCAAGTCAACTTGCATGGGCCTCACTTTCCTCATCTATAAAATGAGATTGGATGAGATGGGCTCTGAGGTTCCTTTTGGCTCTAGATCTGTGATCTATAACCTTAGGAAAGTCACTTCAATTTTCTGGTTCTCATTTTCCTCATCTTTAAAGTAAAAGGTTTGGACCAGGCGACCTCTCATCTCTCTTCCAACTTTAAAATAAGCATTACTCAGGAGGCAGTGGTGTGAGCAGACTGCAAACCGTAACCAGTAAGGAATGACCAAGAAGAACTGGAATAAAAGCTATGCAACTTAAAAGAGAATATGGCTGGTTATATGGGAAGAGAGAGGGATGAATAACTGGTAGGAAGCCAGTGTGTTCATCCAGTAGTATTTTTTGCCGTATCAGAAGAAAGTGAGGAAGACTCCCAAGAACACATTGAGGGGGCAGTAGGAAGCCACTGAATATTTTTGAATGGGGGAGTAACATAAATAGGTCCATCAACATAGCAACAAGCATAAGAAGTCATACATAAGAAAAATTTAGGAAAAAATATGGACTGATTGGAAGAGAAAGAGAAGGAAAGTAGAAAGACTTCTTAAGGGGCAACTACACAAATACAGCCATTTAAATGGAAAGAAAAATTTAAAAAGAAACCAAAGGTTTGTAATTGTAATGACTTACAGGTAGAAGTGGTAGACCTGGAATTCAGAGGATATGTTTTATTCATCCTAGTGAATAGAGTCCAAATCCTTTAGTCTGATAGCCTCAAAGCAAAGCTGTTGCCAGTTCTGTATTTTTTTTAATGTTGGAGGCTCTAATCTCAGGGATTAAATACTGTAGAAGAAGCTTGGTAGTAATTTGGAAAAATAAACAAAGCACAACCCTCATTTTTCTTTAGTCCTGAAAATGGAGACAATTATTATCTTCAAATATTGAATTTTCTAAATTAGGTAACTCTCTAGCCCAAGAAAAATGTTGTAAATCTAAATAGTGAAACAGAAACTGACTTGGGGAATATTCATGAGCAAAAGAAGTATGGGCCTGTAACAGCAAAAACACTGGTTTGGGAGGAGGACATGGCTCTGAGTACACACACACACACACACACACTCTCTCTCTCTCTCTCTCTCTCTCTCTCACACACACACACACACACAAACTGTACAAGTTAAATAACTTCTTAAAGACTAGATTTCTGTAAAGGGAATGAACATTAGTACCTTTCAGGAATATTGTCAAGAAGATGCTTAGGAAAATTTAAAATGAAGTTTGTGTGTGTGTGTGTGTGTATAGGAATAGGTCTACATACATACATATACACACATTATATATTATATATACGTTATACATATATGTGTGTATATACATTTTTAATTAATTATATGCAAGGAAATACAAATACTACGAAATTTGTGCAACTTTTTAAAAGCAATATTCTCTTAATTTTCAGAGTGATGCTAAAGTTTTAATTTTGGAAATGTTTCAGTTAGAAAGATTGACTTATGTTAGAGGCAAGCCTAATGCCAATGAGGTATTCTTGAGTCATTGAATAGTTAGCAAAAGGTTTACTTTGTTCTAAGAAAGCCAGGATATGCAACAAAGATGTAAGCTGATACAGCCTCTTCTTCCATCTCCATGTAGAAATGCATCTGGTCATTGTATAGGATACAATGACCAGTGGTTTTCAGGTATCTACCAAGTTGGAGAGACTTCAGCTCCATGATGGATGGGGCATTTTATTCCTTTTTGTGACCAGGAGTCTGCCTCAGGGAAACAGGATGCAATGAGATCCTAGGAACTGCTTTTTTTTTTCTTTTAGGGAAAGCATAATCCCTCACACAGAAGGGAAGGACGAGAGAAGGTCTTAACCTGTGATTGGGGGTGAGGAGTGGGGAGAGGATGAGGAAAGGATGGGTTAAGATAATACTGGTGTTAGGCATGCCTCCAGCATGAATCAGTCAGTCTTTCTAATTGAAACATTTCCAAAATTGGAAATTTAGTGCCTCTCTGAAAATTTAGAAAATGTTGATGAACAAAATTTCTCCATGTTATGGGGAAATGCTGGGAGACTGATCCTATCATAACTTGAGCCAGCAGTCTATTCTGTCAATATTACATTTTATTAAAACCTTTATTCACGAGCATATAATTCAGTTTAATGCTTAGAAATAGTCTTCTGACACTCTAACAGTGCATGATTACAGACCAACTTAAACGAATGGTATAGGTGATAAGGCAGTGCAGCTGAAGGTTTGGAGCCATCTGAAATGGACCAGCTACAACATATCATTACTAGTTGACTTCAATATGGTTTTTATTACATTATTTTTTATTGAAATACCCCAAAGTACTCTGCAAATTCAATATTGAAACTGACTTTACTGATGGAAAATAGATCTATTTCATTTCTGAATGTTTCGTAAATGACACTGATCTCATTAATCTGGAAATTAGAAGATGCCTACTGAATATATAATGTTACAAAATCAATTCAAAATTAAATGCACCTATTTTCAAGAGTTGAACAGCAGTTTCAGTGTATGTATTTTTTTTTAAACCACAATTTCAATGATATAACACTTCTAGAAAAAATTCAAGGCTCTGATGAGTAGGCAAAACCTCTAGACAAGATGGCAATTCAGTGAGAAGGTTTTATATCAGCAGTCTGTGTCATAAGCAAATGAATTGAATCGAGAAATCTGATTTCTAATCCCAGCTGTGCTGCTGAAACACTATTTGATATTGGACAAAGCAATGTGTATCTGTGTAGGGCTACATAAAAATATAAATTACTGGGAGGGTGGGGGAGCTAGGGCCTTGGTTTTACAGAGTGGGTCAGTGGTCCCAAAGACCCTTATGTCAATTTTCCCACTGAAAAACATGAGATTAATAATAAATAGTTGCAGTCTATATAGTGCTTTAAAGTTTGTGAAGCATTTTATTTATTTGATCACATTTTGAACCTTTCTAGATACTGCAAGTGTGATTATTCCCACTTTACAGAAGGCACAACCGAGCATCAGTGTATGTGATTTGCCTGTAGATACACATAGCTAGCTGCATTGAATTCAATCAGTTTTCTGCTGATTCTTCAGTACTGTTTCCATTAGAACATTCTACCTACCTCTGCCTATCTGATGAAGAAAAATGTTTTAGTAAAATGAGATTTTATGAAATTCAGTCAAGGTTTTGTTGTTGTTCAGTCATTTCAGTCATGTCTAGCTCTTCGTGACCCTATTTTGGGACTTTCTTGGTCAAGTACTAGAGTGGTTTGCCATTTCCTTCTCTAGCTCATTTTACAGATGAGAAAACTGAGGCAAACAGAGTTAAGTGACTTAACGTGGGCCACGCACTCAGTAAGTGTCTGAGGCCGCATTTGAACTCGGAAAGATGAGTCTTCCTGACTTCAGCCCAAGTATTCTATCCACTGCACCACCTAACTGCCCCAGGACTAGGATAGGGAAAGTATATGAGAGATATGAAAACAGAGATGGCAAGATTTGGCAACTGATTGGACATAAAACCCCTATAGCATTTAGACAAGTTGGCAATTCATCAAGGAGGTTTTATATCAGCAGTCTGTGTCATAAGCAAATGAATTGAATCTAGAAATCCAATTTCTAATCTAATACCTGGCAATGTGAAGTATTTTCTCTCCTCTCTCAGGAAGCTTCATCATAACTATTGTCCATCATACAATCTTTTCATCTTCAAAATAAATGGATAATACTGGATAGTCTCTAAAATACTATAAACAGGATACACCTATGTATAGGTGTGTATGTCCATATGTGTCTATATATACATATACGTATATAAAACATATAAGTTCGTAGCATGTATCACATGTTTAGTCATTTTCAATCATATCCTTGATTGAACTCTTCATGACCCCATTTGGGGTTTTCTTGGCAAAGATCCTGGAGTGGTTTGCCATTTTCTTCTCCAGCTCATTTTACAGATGAGGAAACTGAGGCAAAAAGAGTTAAGTGACTTGCCCATAGTCACATAGCTAGGAAGTGTCTGAGGTCAGATTTGAACTCAGGAAGATGAGTCTTCCTAACTCCAGGCCCAGCACTCTATCCATTGTGCCACCTACCTATCCCATTTGTCACACAGTGTTAGTCATAGTATTAATCAGCAGGGATTAAATATACAATATGTGTGTATAATATATATTAGGTACATGTTTTATATGTATATATATAAATAATACATACATATGTGTATATACACAACACACATATACATACATTTATATGTATATATGTGTGTGTGTGTGTGTGTGTGTATATAAATATTAAAAAAAAACTTGACAACCAGCAAAGATGAACATTTGCTTATGCAAAGGAGAACAGAAAAAGAGGATTATACATGAAATAGTGGATTTCCTTTATGTTTTGCTTGGGTTTTTTAATGCATAATACATTCAGTACATGTTAGTTCTAATACTTGTCACCTGAAGCAAACACTTGTCTGTGTTTTCCTCTGAACTCTCATTTTTCTATTCTATACTCCTTTCAGTCAGTTCATAAGTACAAAGTGCCTACTATGTGTCAAGCACTTATATCCCTATTACCATTCTGTCCCAGTTTCTCATCTCTCAATTAAAAAAAAAATCTTTCCTGTAGCCACCAACCATATTCAAGCAATACAGAATCACGTAGTGGCTATGTCCAAAAATACATGCGTCATTCTTCATTTCTAATCTATCACTTCTCTCTTGAGAGGTAGGAAGCACGCTTCATCATCTGGTTCTTCATTGCATTGATCTGTGTTCTTAAGTCTTTCAAAGTTGCTCATTTTCACAACATTATAATAATCATAGAACACAGGGACAGGACCTATGATTTCACTGGTATAGGGAAATTCCAACTAAGGGAATCCCCTTTACCAGTGAAGGTTGACATCTTTTCTGCAAACAATATTCTTATCTGCCTAAAGATTTGAGAAGTTAGGTAGCTTACTCAGGATTACAAAGCCAGTATGTGTCAGAAGTGAGATCTGAATCCAGTTATTTCTGGGTTTAAATGTGTCGGCTAGATGGAATCATGAATAGGGCATGGACTTTGAGTCAAGAAGACCTGAGTCCAAATCCTCCCTCAGTTGCTTACTAGTTGTATGACTAGGCAAGTCACTTACCTTCAGTTTCCTCATCTGTAAAATAGAGTTTGCATTTTCCTCATGTGGCTTTTGTGAGGACCAAATGAGGTAATATAAATAAAACACTTTGCAATCCTTTAACTGCTATATAAGCTATAGCCATTTTTATCTCTATTCATTATACTACACTGTATCTTATTTATTAACTGTTATCAGTAATAACAGTTCATTTATATAGTGCTTTATCACTTATAAAGCACTTTACTCATGACAATATGCAGACTATTGAGTGCAAATAATAATCCCCATTTTACAGATGAAACTGAAACTTGGAAAGTTTAAGATTACTTACTAAGTGCCAGGGCCAAGACTTAAAACTTGGTTCTTCTTTTTCCAAATCCAATGTCTTTCCATAACAAGGTGCTTTTTCCTCACATCATTAATTACATTCGTTTAATTGACACCTTACCAGGGGCAGATACTTCCATAATTATGTTAAGCAGATTCTGAGACAAAGTGAGGCCTGTATCATTACATGAATGAATGGTTGTTGTTGATAGCATGGTTAATGAGAGGCATTATGGGGTATTGGATAGAGATAATAATAGCTAGCATTTACATGGTGCTTAAAGGGTTGTAAGGCAGGCAGGTGACACAGTAGATAGAGCACCTGCCCTGGAGTCAAGGGACCTGAGTTCAAATTCAGCGTCAGACACTAGCTATGTGACCTTGGGCAAGTCACTTAACCCTGTTTGCCTCAGTTTCCTCATCCTGTAAAATGAGCTGGAGAAAGAAATGGCAAACCACTTAAGCATTTTTGTCAAGAAAACCCCAGATGGGGTCATGAAGAGTCAGACATGACCAAAATGACTGAACAACAATAAAAAGTAAAGGATTGTAAAGTGCTTTATATGTCACCTCATTTGATCCTCACAAGAGCCACATGAAGTAGATGCTATCTCCATTTCACAGATGAGGAACCTGAGGCTGAGAGTAAGTTGAGTGGGACCTGAGGTCAGGTCTTTAGAAGTATAAAGGGTGAAGAGGCAGTGCTGGTTTTTGGTAAAGGTGTAACACTGGGATTTTTATGACGTTATGGTGAGGTTTGGGCATGATGTCTCATCAACAGTACTGCAAAAGTTTGCTTTTGAGTAGGACATTTTTATACAGGTATGCCTAGGTTCATTTTTCTCTCTATTCAGCTACTATCTCCCACTATTAAAAAGAGAATTTCCAGTGGGTGACTTTTTAAGTGGAAATCGTGGTCTTCTTGGCTCTTGACAGTCATGCCAAGTACTTCCAAAATCATGTATATTAAATCCGAGGTTTCATAAAAAAAGTCATCTACTGTTGTTCAACCCTGAAACGAATTAATAATGCAAAACTCATGACAGCCTGGTTATTTCCAAGGTATCAAGCTGTGATTTTTATATCTTTAAGTAGGAAGGTGACAGCATTACAAAGATATGTGGGCAGCAGAGTACCATACTGTGGAATATATCAGTAGCACTGGACAGCTCCATAACTGCAAATGACCACCAAGGTGGGGGTGACAGCCCAGAACAGACATCTGGAAATCCTAGGGTCATAGATTTAGAGTTGAAAGAGGTCATCAGGTCCACCCCTCTGATTTCACAGATGAGGAAACTGAGACACAGGGAGATCAAGTGATTTGTCAAAGGGTCTCGCAGCTAGCAAGTATCTGAGGCAGGATTTCAATACGTGTCTTCCGGAATCCAAGTCTAGAGCCCTGTTCATTGCACCAAGGTCCAAGAATGATGATGTTTTCAGGGGTAATGTTGGCTTAGTGACTTTTTTTTTCCCCAAAGCCGGCTGGTAAAATTCTTCTACCAAACAAAGAGCCTGTTACCCTGTGAAATCTGTTGCAAAGTTCTTCAGGTCACCTTGTATGAAAACTGTTTTCTTAGGAAACATCAGTTGATACTATAATGATCAGCCACTCAGAGATACACTCAGAGGTACCTGTGAGAGGGGAATTGTGATTGTTTTCTCTCTCTTAGTGACCCCAATGCCTCCAGCCACCCTTTTTACCTCCTCGCACTGCGGGAAGTTTCTAAATTTCAGATTTCTTTTTCTCTTCTCAGGCAGATTGAGCACAATAGGAGGTTTGAGATGTTACAAGCAGGAAATTCTGTGTTGCTCAGGATACCATGAATAGCGATTGTATTAGCAACTGTATATTCATTTTATGATGGTAAACCACCCATGGGGGCCACTTACAAGATGTCCAGATGTCCTTTGGAAAAAAAATTGCAAAACTAGCCATAGAGAACAGCTAGCGAATAGGAGACACAATACAGATAAATTGATATCCTAAGACTTGGGCAGCTTTTCAGTTAGGGAGAATTCTTCCCTGTGAACTCTTCTTGTGCCAGAGTGGACCTATATGAATTAAATATGAAAGTGAAAAGTCAGCTTTCATGCTAGTATAATTGATATTTTCTCTTCTAATCTAAATATTCCTGGGGAGCTTTCAGGACAGCTCTGAAAACCACTTGGAATGCTGACATTGGTGATTACTGTATATAGGTGTGACGCCTTTACACAGTATGGTGTGTACCCTGCAGAATGTGGGGCATAACCTCAACTCAAACCTTACTGCTTTTGAAAAATAAGCTCTTTTTACATACATTTATCAACTTTCCCTCCCACTGTCCTTCTCCAGTTAAACAAAATAAAATAAAACAAATAACCTGATATATAAAACCTTTTATAATTATGAATAGTCTATTAAAACAAATTCCTACATTGCCTGTGCCCCAAAATATGTCTTTTTCTGCATTTTAACTTCATCACTTCTTTCACAGGAGGTGAGGGGAATGTTTCATCCTCAGTCTTTTGGAGTCATGGGTTGTTGTTGTGGTTGTTGTTCAGTTGTTTCAGTCATGTTTGTCTCTTCATGAACCTATTTGGGATTTTCTTGGCAAAGATATTAGAATGGTTTGTCAGGTCTCTCTCCATCTCATTTTATAGATAATGAAACTGAGGCAAACAGGGTTAAGTGACCTGTCCAGGCACACACAACTATTAAGTGTCTGAGGCTAAATTTGAACTCAGGTCTTTCTCACTCCAGGCCTGGCACACTCTCCACTGCACCACCTTGCTGCCCCCAAAGAGTTATCATTGGATTGATGAGAATTCTAAAGTTTTCTAAAGTTCTTTTTCTCTATAATGTTATTGTCATTATATAAATTATTCTCTTAGTTATGCTTTCTTCACTCTGCATCAGTTCATAGTGGTCTTCCTGGTTATCATCTACTGGTAGCTCCCTGGGATTGCCCCTTTTGCTAGACTTGGCAGGGGGTCCTTCTTAGGATCCCGTGGCTAAGTGAAGGAGTCTTTGGGTGATTTTTTTCTTGTTTATTTTTAAAATTGGTGCATTTCTAAATCCCACTGGTGTTTATGGCACATATGTGTTCTTCTGTATTCTAGTGTGCTGCCATCTTTCCACAATTCCCCTTGAACTCCACTCCTTATCAGTCATAGAGTATGTTCAGCTCTCAATGACTCTAATTCCTCACAGCAACTATTTCAAATGTTTTGCTTCCTTCTCAAGCCCCGAATCACACCACTAATCCTATAGAAGATGACCTCTATTCACTGTAAAGATGAAGGCCATCCAAAAGTACCTATCTCAAAAGCCTTCTTCCATATCTCAAAGTTTCTTCCTTGAGATTTGCCTGTTCTTGTTCAAAGTTAATCTCTCTACCAATGCCCTTCATACCATATTCCATCAGGACTTTGTTCCTTCAATCATTCTTTCTCTCTCATATATCTTCAGTGTCTCCTTCATTGAGTCCTTCTCATAGCCCTAAATATTCTCAAATTTCCATAATCCTGTTTTTTAAAAGCCTTCTCTTGACCCAATCATGCTACCATAACTATAGATTTCTTTTTTTTTTCACTTCCAAAATGATTGGAAAAGCACATCTAATGTTTCTACTTCCAACAAAAACGATCATAAGAGAAAAGCTTGACCTTTAGATAAGTTTCTCTGTAATGTAGTTGAAGGGTGAAGTTACAAGGGTAAGTAGTTTAGATTCACAGAGTATGGGAGAGTATTAAACCTATGCCAGTTTGACTCTGTCTTAAAAATAGAATTAAAGTCTGTTTTAAGTTGTATACCTTTTACTGTACAAGAAGTTGCTTTCTTAAAAGTCACCAAGGACTTCCATGTTGACAAGTCCAAGGGCTCATTTTCAGGTCTCCCTTCTCTCTAGTGTTGGATTCCTTGTTCACATGCTTTCCTCTTTCAGTTTCTAAGGTATTATACGTTCTCTTCCTGTCTTTTGAATCACTCCTTTTTTCCCTTTACTGGTTCCCTTTCCAAGCCTTTAACAATCTCAATACACTCATATGTTCAACTACCAAAAGGCAAAATAGTCTAATGGATGGAGAGTTGTTTTGGGAATCAGGAATACTTGAGTTAGGAATACTTGAGAAGTCCTGTTTTTACCATCATATGACCATTTGCAAGAGACTTCATGTCCCAGTGCCCCAAACAATTTAAAGACCTGTCCCCTTCCTACTTCCTCAGCCTTATTTATACCTTACTTCCTGCAAAGTACTCTTCGTTTCAGTGACACTAACCTCCTTGCTGATCCTTACACAAGATACTCCATCTCTCAACCCTGGACACTTTGACTTGGAATCTCTCATGCCTAAAAGACTCTCCTTCCTTCAATTCTACCTCTTGGCTTTCTTAGCTTCCTTCAAAATGTAAGCTATTATCCTACGTTCTTCAGGATTTTTTTCCTGTCCTCCTTAATCCCCTTTATATCTCATTCATATCCCCTTTATATCTCATTCATACATAGTTGTTTGCATTTTGTCCCACCCCACCCCTGTTAGACTGTAAGCTGCTTGAGGACAGGGAGTGATTTTTGCTTTTCTTTTTATCCCCAGTGCTTACTACATACTAGAACCTAGTGGGCAATTAATAAGTGCTTTTTGACTTAACTCTAAATTATAGATGAATTGCTAAATTGTAAAGGCAATTTCCATTCCAAAAGTTCTATACATCGAGAAAATTACAGGTCAGGACCAGAAATCTCCAACTAACCCCTGTGCAGATGGCTGCCAAATCTATATCCTTATTCCTGTCTCTCCTTTCTTCTGAGCTTCAAAATCACATTTCAGACTGCCAGTAAGACATACCCACCTGGATGTACTGTCAGTACCTCAAGCTTAGTATGTCCAAAACCAGAACTTAATCCTTTTATTTCTTTTTTTCTTAGCATTTGCTAATTTCTTTTTTTAAAATAGTATTGTGAGAAACGTGGTTTTGGGGATCACTAGACTTCCTAGGAAGGGCCAAAGTCATGAGGAAGAACCCTGTGATAATCCCTAGGGAAGGCTGTACAGACCACAGGACTCTCAGAGGAAGACCAAGTGGTAGCCATCCCTTAATCTGTGGGGATCACAGGGCCTCCTAGGGGTCAGACCCTAAGGAAGACCCAAGCGATGGCCCCTTAGGATGGCTGGCCCCTTAGGATGGCGGTAAGATCACAAGGCTCCCGAGACAGGGCCAGAAGTCCCAAGTGATATCCCCTTAAGAAGGCCGTGCAGACCACAGGGTTCCCCAAGGGAATCCAGAGTGGTAGCCCTCTTAACACTGCAGTGGGGATCACAGGACACCCCAAGACAAGATCCAGGAGTAAGCCCGGCAAGCTTCCGCTGCCTGTTGCTTACCTTCACTTGACCCTAGGAAAATCCATGTGATTTGCCCATTCACACCCAAAGAACTCAGGACCAGAGTGGACAGAGGAAGGCATTTTATTACAATCCCCGAGAAAGCGGGTATAGTGCTCATGGGAACACTCACAGCGATACAGCTGCAGGAGCAGGGGTAACCATTCCCTCTACTCCTGCTAGAGTCATGGTTAGTTTACAGTTTTTGTTCTTTTACATAGTTTTCCTAGGTTATACAGTTTATATAAATAGGATAATAAGGATACAGAAGCAAAAGTGAAGTTAATTAGATTTTCCTTGTCTTAGTTTAGGATTAAACTATATTCTTTTACTTCCCCTACTTTCCCTCTTTAACATATGCAAATTACGCAAATCAGTAGGCCTGGATTCTTGACCAAGACCAGACCCTAGATAAGCTTGAACTGGTTCAAGTGGGTTTGGCCTCTCTAATTCCCCAGACTGCCTTCTCAAAAAGCATGCACATGCTTACAAGCCTCTGACCTCTCACCTGACCGATCTTGAGGCCTGGTCTCTGCTAAAGCTGGGGTCGGGGAGGGCAGGGAAGCACACCTTTAGTTCTGTGGAAACAAAACTGCTCCTCCCATTTCTTACAGTATTTTTTCCAATTACATGCAAAGAGAATTTTCAATATTTATTTTTATAAGATATTGAGTTCTAAATTTTCCTTCCTTCCTTCCTTCCTTCCCTCCCTGCCCCTCCCCAAGAATATAAGCTTTCTGATATAGGTTATATATGTGCATTCATGTAAAACATATTTCCACATTAGTCAATTTAGTCCCTTTCTTCTGAAAGGTGATCTCCCTTTTAACTTCCCTGTTTTTTTTTTTTCATCAATGGCACCACTATTCACTGAGTGACCAATGCTCCACTGATATGACTTTGGACAGGTCGCTTATGTTTTCTCTGAACTTGAATTCCCTCATCTATAATATATGAATAAGAAGGCTTGCCTTACCTACCTCACCAGGTTATTAAAAGGATGATGGCATGTTTTAAGCCATCAGGTCCTATAGAAATGTGAGCTATAATACTGAGAATTCCAATATGGTTTCTTTGACTCTTTCTTTCTCCCCTTTGCCACTCTCACTTGCCAAACTTTATTCAATTCTAGACTCCAAGGTCAAGAACTGTGTCTTATCCCATCCTTTTCTTCTCCATCACTTAGCGCTCTGTTCTGCACACAGTAGATATTTACTAAATGTCTGTTGAATTGACTCAGCTTCGCAAAGGGATCCTTTTGTGATGTGAATGAGCATCCCCAAATGCATGTGGTTTGTTGGTTTAGAATTATATATGAGTTTTTCTTAAAGCCAGGAATCATGTTGGGCTAGTGAGGTTTCTGAAATGACAGATTTATGACTTCCTGTTTACACCAAAAATACACTCTGCCAGGCCCCAGGTAAATGAGTGTGATTGTTTTTTGCCGTGCTTATGTGACATTGGCTTCAAGCTGTTTCTCACACCCAGATAACATTTTGTAAACCTTAAGACACTGTCTCCCTCTTGAATGGGAGCAACTTGAGAGCAGGGACTTACATGGCTTTTCTGTTTGCATCCCTGTCCCTTAGCTTTGCATCCCTTACCTTGCTTTGCATATAATGAGTACTTAATAAATGCTTTATTCATTCATTCATCTCAAATTTGTGGCCTTTCCTTAGAGTGAGCCACCTCCTTTATGACAGCTAGGTACTAGCATGATACATCTTTTCAGTCATGTCTGACTCTTTGTGACCCCTTCTAGAGATTTTCTTGGTAAAGATACTGGAGTGGTTTGCCATTTCCTTTCCAAGCTCATTTTATAGATGAGGAAACTGAGGCAAACAGGATTAAGTGACTTGCCCAGGTCACACAGCTAGTACCGGAGGTCAGATTTTAAATAGATTATTTTGTTCCATAGTGTAGTGACATGGAGATGACAGTACTACCAATTGTCCCATCACACTTCATACAATAGGGTAGTCTTTTAGAGGCAGCTAAGGGGTTTAGTGGAGAGAGAATTGGACCTGGGGCCAGGAAGACCTGAGTTCAAGTGCAGCATCAGACATTTACTAGTGATTGGACCCTGGGAAAGTCATTTGAAAGTCTGTTTGCCTCACTTTCCTCAACCGTCAGATGGGGATAATCATAGCACCTTCCTTCCAGGGTTGTCATAAGGCTCGAATGAGATAATACCTAAAGACACTTAGACATGATGCCTGGCACATTGGCATTTAATAAGTGTTATTTCCTTCCTAGGTAATTAGAACAGGTTTGAAATTTTTTTTAGAAAGCTGTAAGAAATAAAAAAAATTCGTATTTATATAAACATTATACACATGTACGTGCATACATATGTGTATGTGCATACACACATATGCATGCATACACACATACACATAGTCCCCTAGTCATTTGTGGTCTTGCTTTCCATAAATAATCATAAATATAATTTCCTCTTTGCATTCTCTAATTCCCCAGGAGGCTGTGGGCTTCTTGAGGGTAGAGGGAATAGTATTATGTTTTATTGTTGTATCTCCAGAGCACAGCACAGTGCTTTGCACATAGTAGGTGCTTAATAAATGCTTGTGGCTTGATTTTCACTGGAAAAAGTCATTTGAAGTTTACAAAGTGTTATTGCCATCGTGCAGTTGAAATATCACTGGATGGAAACTTGGGGGACATGAGTTTGAATCCTGACTCTGCCATTCCTAATCTTGACCTTGGACAAGTCCCCTTCCCTTTTCTGGACTTGAGTTTCCTTGTCTGTAGAATGAAAAGAGTTGACTTAATGATCTCTATGAAACCTTCTTCCTCCAATATTGTGAAACCCATCCTTTCTTCACAACCATTGGGAAGAGGTAGTGTATTATCTACATTTCACAAATGAGAAAAGTGATGGTCAGGAAAATGGAATGACTTGTCTATGAAAGGAAAGGAAGAATTGTTGAGGAGATCACCAGGAGAAACAGATGTCAATGTTGATGGTCACTGGGGAGATTCTGCCAATGAAATGGCAGATACCCTGAGATTCACTGTGAAGATGAGGACAGTAACCTCATTATTGGACGTGCTTAGAGATCCATTATATGAAGCATTTAAATTCTAGCGAAGCCCTTTCTGGCCACAAATTTGACTAGATAAACAGTGGCTCTTTCCCAGTTTGAATTTTTGTGTTCTTACCTATAGAATGCAGGATTCGCTAATTTTTGTAGGCAAGAAAGCAAAGCAGAACTGTGAAAAGCAGAGTCCTCCATCAAAGGAGAGCGGCCTCTCCTGTGATCAAAGAACTGGCAAGCGGCCCACAGAAAATGTTCTGAAAGGAAAATTGCTTTTCCTGCTATTATTCTCCCTTTTTTTCCCCTTCATGACAGTAAACTCTTATTTTAAATTAAGGTGTTGTTCTGGAAATGGTTTTAGATTTCCTTTGGCACATGGGGAGAGCTCTTGGGACCTTTGCCTCTTAGAGCCCTACCAGGCCTTCAAAATAAAGCCACTGGTTGACAGTTATCCAGTGAAGGCAAGCAGTGTAGACAGTCAATAACTGTCACTCTGGCACTAAACCATCCAGAGAGGTTTTCTACACTGCTTAGATTCGGAGTGACTGCTGACTCTTGGCTTCACTTAGTTCCACTGAGTGCGGCACCATACCTCTTTGTGCCCTGGGCACTCTCAACACACACTGGGCTTTAAGTAAAATAGTTACACCCCATTCAATTGTTTTTTATTACTCCTTGTCACTTCTCCAATATTTACTCTAAAAAGATGCTCGTTCTTTCAGTGTTTGGAACAGCATGCTTGAGGCAATGATCAGAAGTGGTTGTGACATTTTTTTCTCTCTCTCTCTCCATTTATTTTTTGAGTCAGGAAGTTTGAGTAGGCAAGAGATGAAAAGAAAGTATTAAGTAGAAACCAAAGATTGCTGTATTTGTCCATCCCAGAACTATTTTAGACCTTCTAAACATTATTATTCCTTCTTTCCACAATGTGTCTCTCCTAACACTACATGGTTTTATCAGCATTTGTAATCTAGGTATTGACCCATTTCAATGCAGGCCCTTGAACGTAGCAGTTGGGCAATATATGAGATGTTTTTTCCTCTTAATAAAGGCCCAAATACACTCAGCTATGAGATCATTTGACAAGCTTTAGATTAATGTACCTTTGATATTTCTTTTGTAACCGAATCCCACAATGCTTAATTTGGCACTTGGGACCCAGTCCCCATTATACTAGAATAGATGTTCTCTTTATACTCATAGAATATTGTTAATTCACTAAATACTCATTAGGAGACTACTGTGAGCATTGAACAGTGTATAGACTATTGGTGTTGGAGTCAGGAAGGCTTGAGTTCAAATCTGTCATCCGGCACTTAATTAACTGTTGTTCCTGGGCAAGTTAATTAACCTTCAAGAACCTCAATTTTCTCATTTTTGAAAACAGAGCTTTGATCTCTGTAGTACTTAACCCAGGGTTGTTGTGAGGATCAATTAAGGTGATCTGCAAATCTCTAAATTCAATTTTTTTCTTTTTTTGGAGGGGGGAAGGCAGGGCAATTGGGGTCAAGTGACTTGCCCAAGGTCACATAACTAGTAAGTGTGTCAAGTGTCTGAGGTCAGATTTGAACTCAGGTCCTCCTGACTCCTAGGCTGGTGCTCTACTCACTGCACCACCTAGCTGCTCCTCTAAGTTTAATTTTATAAGCATTTATTAAGTGCCTATTATTTGCTGGGTTTTGGTAATACAAAGACAAATCAGTTCTTTCCCTCAAGAGCTTTAAGTGCTTTGTTTTGGGGGCAGGGAGAGGAGGGACAGGATGGTTAGAGTAACACAATATGTACATAGAAAAATAAATTTAAATTATATAATTTATTTCCTGAGGGGAGAACGCTAACAACTGGGGAAACAGGATTGATTTCTTATGGGAAATGGTGCTCAACCTGAGATTTGAAAGAAACTAAGGGTTCTGAGAGGAGAGGAGTACATTCCAGCAGTGTGGACAACCAAAGATATAGTATGGGGAATTACTGTCGGGTTTATTTGAACCAAAGTAGAGTGTGTGAAGGAGAGTATTGTACAGTGAATGTAGAATGTCAGCCAGAGGCATACTGTGGTTATTTGCTCCTTGTTTCTGAAGAAGACTGATAATATCATGGGTGATGTCTTGACTTGCATATATATTGGATTTAAGTGAGGTAGAGTTGTGCAAAATGATCGGCTTCACTCTCTCTTCCAGAATCATCCAAGTCCGGTGGCAGGACAAAAGTCAAGATGACTAGCAGTGGGGAGAGATTAAAGATTAAAGAGCTGGGATAATTGGTAGAAGATGGAGGGGATGTTTTTAAGGGTACATGTAAGGGTTTTGGCCTTGTGACAAGAAGGGTTACATCTTCATTGAAGACTAGAGTGAAGGAATAGATAGTATTCTCAAAGAGGTGTGAGATGAAGAGAAGGGGAGAAGAGGAAACTGTCAGCAAGTGAAATCTTTTTTTTTTCTCAGTGAAATATGAGAAGGAGATTCCCATGTGAGAGGGTGGTAGGAAGGGAATGCTTTGGAATACTTGAGGGGGAAAAAAGGTTTTGAATAGCTGATGTAATTGGTGGGATCAAGAATTAATTATGCAATGAGAGCTCAGTTGAATTACATAATATAAATTTGTATCGGATCTACATTAGTTCAGTTTCACGACTTCCTTCAGCTTTGTTCAGCAGCACACTAGTCAGGCTAACAAACATTTATAAGCAACAGAAGAAGCTGCTGGTAGGAATCATCCAGGTTTGGGTTTTGGCAGGGTGTGAGCAGCATCAGGAAAAGGGAGCAGAGGATTGGAGAATGGAGGCTAGTGTAGAGTTGCACCAGTACCCTACGGGGTCATATTTGGGAAAGGGGAAATGGATAGCCAGAAAAGAACTGAGGAGTGGGGGAATTGGTGGTTCTGGTGAAAACAAAGAATAGATTTAGGAAAAGATGGTACAATAGGAATTTGTCACCAGATAAAAAGAATTTCAAAGTTCTTTCTCAAGAAAGTGATTACTTGTGGATGTTGGCAAGATCAAGGGAGTATAGACATCCCATCCCTATGTGTAGTTGAAGTGGAGGTGATAAAAGTTGTTTAGATTGAGGTTAGTTTGTTTGGGGAAATATCAGCATTCTCGTTGAAGTCTTTTGGTATGAGGGAAGGTTATTGTCTTCATTCTTGAAGAGGACCATGACATCAGGAAGGTGATGCCATGATATGGAAGTGAATTGGATTTAAGTGAGGCAGGGTTGTGCAAAGTCACCAGACTCACCTTCTCCTCTGGAGCCATTCTGGGTCCAGTAGCAAGATATAGATCAGGACAATTGGAGAAGGCCCCCATGCAGTGGGAGACCTTGGCCTTTTTAAGCTAAGGTCTTTAACAGGTCTCATTTTGACTGAGGCAACACCCATTCAGCGATTAAGGCTGGGTAAGAAATGAGGCAGAGAATGGCCTTGTTGCAATGTAAATGGAGACTGAATTAAGCACTGAATCATTGCTAATGGAAGAAATATGCCCTGGGGGTTGGTAAATAACTGCTACCAAGATCAGGATTGGGGGATAAATTTGCACAGATAGGTTCTCAAAGGAAGAGACTGCTGAATGATATATTCTTATATCAATTAAGACTTAGCCGATTGGGAGTCCTAATCGACTATCTTCTTTATTTAAAAAACAAAAATCAGAGGCGTTTCCATAGTCTTCCCTAATAGTAAAATGTATTTGGGAATTTCTTCTGTAGTTTCAGGCTATTTCATCTTGTTCTGTTCTTAGTGAAGTGATAGACTCAAGTAAGAGTGATCTCAGGTGTTGGCTTTAGAATTTTCCCTGTGGTTCTAAATAACATAGCAGTATATGCTTTGCTTTATGAAGGCACCCTAAATTTTCTTTACATTTGGCATTCCTAGGCCATTAGGTATGGGAGGATAAGATATCCACTTTGTATGTAGCATATGATAAACGATGATGATTCTTTTGTTAAAGAAAAATGATTCATTTAGAAATCTGTCAACATTACTGCCCATCTGGGAATTTATTTTTATCAAGTCATTAGCCATCAGTCAGCATTTTGTTTGGCTTAAGGCATCATTAGGTAAAAAGAAAAGGTTATATGGAACCAAAATTGGAGAGCTGATAATTTAAAATCTGGGCCAATGCCAAAAGCACATTGCTGGTCTGAGGCACCAGTAAGAGTTTTAGGGGCTCCCAGCTCACAAATAGCAAACCTAAAAGGGAATGTTGTGTACTAATGGACAGCTGTGAATCATCCATTTTCTAATGGCGTACCACATTCATTTCAGACACTGGCAGATCACAAGATTTAGGACCCCTAAAGTAAAGTGATTCTGATTGCATCTTGGGTTTTTTTTTTCACTTCGATTTTGATCTCATTTTAGGTGCTGTCATCTTGAAAATTGCTAGAGCTAGAAACCCATGCTTTTATGCCATGGAAAAGCAGAATGCTTTGGTTTTCAGAAAGCCCCAGCAACAAGTCTTAATCTGATCAGTATAATTGGCATTAGAGATACAAGATTCTCCTTGGGAGGAGGAAAAAGAGACTAGTAGTAATCAAGGCATATGGTAATCCACATTACTGGATTTTTAGAGTAGTAACTATTATAATTAGAATGTCAATATTTTGGAGGAATAGAATTTTTTAAAAAAAAGACCTTCAATCTTCTCCATAAGATAAAACAATTTTATTATGCTTTTCCCTTGTGGTTCCTTATTCCAACAAAACCTGGGAGTCATTTTAAATTATTTTTCTGAAACAGATTCGAGGGTAAAGATGAGTGTCTATTATGAATCAAACTGACCTACTAATCTCATGGTGTTTAGTGGTGACAAGTTGTGGGACCTTTTTATTTCCACAAATATAGTACTTTATTTCCTTGAATGTGTCACCCTGGTCAAGTTTCAGGTACGTGGAATCAGTGCCTAATTCTTAGGTCACCCAGGAGACGGTACTGAGTTTTTCTGTAATTCACAAAAACAGATGTGGTTTTCTTTAAAAATTATTTGTTGGTAACCAAGAATCCACAAATGTAACTATACACAATCATACTTCACTAGGAGAGGGTAGTTGACTTAAAAAGAAAAACGAAAGAGAAGAAAAACCTCACCTTTACTGTTTCCGCACTAAAAAAAAAAAAATCATTGAGCACATTCTTGGAACAAATACTTCAGTTTTTTACAACAGAAAGCACATGGGTGATATATGTTAGAATAATCAGATAGTTGCAGCTAGACTTTAAAAATGTAGTTCTCTTCTCAGCTAATGGTTGTCTATAAGAAATTAGGTCTTGTGGAAATTTCTGATGCATGTTGAAGAGCCAGCTTTGTGAATCTTACCCTGTGTCAAATTTATTGGTGTTTTTTTAATTAATCCCTCCTCCACATCTTATTACAAAAAATAGCTAGCATTTTTATAGTGCCCACTATGTGCCAGGTACTATGCTAATAAACACTTTAAAAATATCATTTGACATCACAACAACCCTGGAAGATAGTGGTATTGTTGTCCCCTTTTATGGTTGAGGAAACTCAGACAACTAAATAAAAAAAAAACCTTGTAACATGCTCATATAAACAAATTCCTGCACTGACTGTGTCCAAAAAAAATGTCTTATTTGATATCTTGGATCCTTCACCATTCTTTCGGGAAATGGGTAGCATCCTTCGTCATTGGTCCTCTGAAATCACGGTTGGTCATTGTGTTGATCGGAGTGCCATGTGTCTACATTAGAAACAGAATCAGAAAGGACAGGCAGCAGCAGTATTTGTGATTCAGACATACTGGTGATAGGAATGCCAGGGGCAGAACCTGGGAAATGATATGCTCATTAATTACAAAGAGGATTTACAAATTAACCTGGCCAGAGATGTGGGTCTTTCCAAAGGCCTCACAGCATCATTGAGCAGCACATTTTCCATGTACAACCTCCACAAGGTTTACCAGATGCTCTTAATGCCACCATGTTGCTGTGTGCCAATTTGCGGGGATCAAGCAATCTGGCTGGAAAAATCTATGGTTTTGAGGAACTAGACAAAGAAGCAAGATTCTCAGCTGAAGGAAGAATGGTCTGGGGAGAGAAGGTGTCTCTGTGAAGTGGGAAATGTTTCATTTCAAGCTGACCTTTCCTGACTTTTCCAGGGCAATCCGATATTCTCATGATTTTAAATAAAACCTTTTCTTTAAAATAAAAAAGCAAGTTTGAGAGATTGCCAAGAAATAACCATGTAGTTTCCAAGGATTTCGACCCCACCAGGAACTTCTCCCAACCCAGAGTGTGAGTTACCTCATTGATCAGCAGGTCAATAATTAATTGAATAGTCTGACCCTACGATTGGTAAGGGGCAGTGTATTATTTAGTATTTATCTAAATTCCTAAAAATCGAAAAACTCAACTCCATTTTCCAAAATTTGTGTGACTGTTCAAGAGGCACTTTGACTTGGTAAAGAGAGAGCCAGCCCCAGAATCAGACCTGGGTTCAAGGCCTGACTCTGGAACATACAACAAAGTTTTATATCAATCATACTCTCTGGCACTTAGTAGGCATTTAAATGCTTGTTGATTATAATTTGCTTATTGTATTGTATGCATATGATTATCTTTGCTCTTTAATTATCTTTATATATAAATCTAATAATGGAAGTTACTGGGCTCATCCTATACCAATTAGTGCAATTAGGGAATGCTTTTTTTCTTCTAAAGCCTAAAAACATTGCACTATCTACAGCTTTGACTGTCATTTTGATGTAGAACTACCTTTAGTTGCAATGGGACAGTGTGGTCATGGTACTGGACTTGTCAAAAGGCCTGGGTTTGTTTTCTATCTCCATTATTTATTGACTGAATTTCCTTAGGCAAATACCTTAGACTCGTGAATGCTTTACATTTTCACCTGTGAAATGGGTATATTTCCAGTCCTACAGTAGAATGATTGCAGATTCCTTCCTCATAAGTACTAGCACAGTGCCTTGCACGTAGTGTGTCCTCAATAAATATTTTTGAATGAATAATCGAATGAGCAGAAACAAACCATACAAATTTACAAAACAATACAGAACAACGAATATTTAAAGTACAGAGAGCCTTTAGAATTGAGGTTAAAATAAAGCCTCTATAACATATGGCTTTATATCTCCTACTAGCTACTCTAGTATTTTGATAACAAAATATTCTTATTATACTGTTGGATCCATTTTACCCTCATTGATTTCATCCTCATTGCCTAAATACTTGAGACTGAAAATTGCAGGCAATTGTCTTTCATATTTTGCCGCAAGATGCTGTGAGGGACCTTGTGATGTATTTCTGTAGTGTTCTGTGTCCTGGGAAGAAAGATAGCCTCATTTCATTTCTCAGCCCTGAAAACTAATAAGGCAGGCATGTCACACTCTTTTTCAAAAGTCAGATTGTTTCTTCCACCATAAACTTTTGTTTTCCAAGGACTATCATGGAAATGAATTTTTTTTTTGATCATTTGGCAAATGGACATAATGTTGAACCTCACAAAACTCCTTTTCTTTGCTCTTGGAGCCAGGGGATCTGATGACACATAGCAGGTGCCTCCATTCAGCATAATTACTTATTGGAAATTGTTTATCATAGGCTATGTAATCTCAGTTAGAGGAAATTAAAAAACCTAGCCCTTCAACACTGACCTGAATGAATGTGGTGAGAGAGTCATATCTATGCAGGAGTACTATTATTACTGAAAAAAAAAAACCGGACACCTGCACTGCGATGGCTCTGGGAATGGGAAAAGGTTGGGGAATAAGTAGATAAGAATGAGGCTGGCTCTCTCTGTGGTTTGCTGTTAGATCAGTTTCCACCATCTCTAGAAATGGACATATAGTCTTAAGGAACCCTGACTTTACTCTTTTGGGTAGTCCTTCCAGCTCAAAGAAGGGAGGAGATTCAGTCGGGATATGGAAGAAGATGTGACTCCATCTTTTGTGATACCAGCTGTTTGACCCCCCAAGTTCATAAATGCTGGATTCAGTTGGAGTATGCAGTGAAAACAAATGAACTGTGTGCATGCCACTGCTGTGTTAGGCGCACAAGGAGACTGGCCAAATTGGGGAAAATGAGAGGGACAGATGGTCCCCCCGTCGATCTATTTCCATTTTAAAAGCATGCTCTACTAACCCCATTCAGTTGTCTCTTACAGTAACAATTCTCTTTGCTGAATTTGGGGTTCCTGTTTCTCCTTCTCTCCCACCTCCAGCCCCATGGAATGGAACTGTAAAGAAAACTCATGAGCGTTCTTGTTATGGCCAATATGCAGTCCTTATGTCAATGAGAGATCATCCTGGCAGGACAGTGATTAGCCGGCTGTTAGGATGTCATTAGGAAAAGCTTGCAGGCCTTGTACCCCGAGGTGCCCTTGATAATTGCTTCCACCATTCATTTCAAGGTGTGCCAGCAAAAACAACTTTCTTCTACCTGGTTAGGGGGTTCGGTAAAGTTCTCTCGTTAATGCAATTCATCTGCAAAGTCAAAGCCGAAAGTCTCTGTTGAAAACCAGTTTCTCTTTTCTAACCATGGTTTTGAAGCTGATAAATTAGCCCCTTACGTGAATCAAATAAAAATGCATTGTAATATAATGTTATGTCATTTTTCTAAAGGACCCCGAGTCTTCATATGTAAATGTGTCTGTGTGTATATGGTACTCCCAAAGTATTAGTGCAGTTTTAAGCTTCTTTAGCATAAAACTGTAATAAGATAGAGACTTGGGAGCTTGTGTGTGTATATACACATATACATGCATACAGACGGAGATTTTCACAATTTTGTATTTCGTATATTCATATCTATCCATATATGCGCACATATATACATGTATGCATATATGTATATACATATATATTATATAAATGTATTAATGTAGATATGTATGTGTATATGTGTGTATATATGTATATGTGCATGTGTGTATGTGTGTGTATATATATGTGGATAGGGTCTGACCCTGTGATTTCATTAACACAAAGAATTCCCAGATGAGGAAACTCTTCATAATTCAGGTTGACCCCTTCATTCTTCCTGCCTCCAAGCTTGGCTTTTCATCTGTTTTACCTACTGGGTCTCAACAAGTATTTATTAGACTCCTGACAGGTGCCAAGCATTGCACCAGTTTCTAGGGATACAATACAAAGAAGGAAACAGTGCCTACTTATAATGAGCTTACATTCTAAAGGAGGAGAAGACAAGTGCCTATAAAAATACACATACACATATATGAAGAGAATAACTATAAATACATCCAAAATAGACAGGTGGTACAGCAGGTAGGTAGGGTTGAATATAGAGTCAGGAAGGGCAGAGTCAAAAATCTAGCTTCATACAATTACAAGCAGTGTGACCCTGGGCAAGTCAATTAAACTTTGTCGACATTCCTCATCTGTAAAATGGGGCTGATTATAACATTTCCCTTCCCATTTTACCAATGGAGAAATTGAGTCTCTCAGGGCTTTAACTGGTTCGTTCATGGTCCTGGAGCTAGCTACGGTTCAAGGCAGAAGTTGCATCCAGAACAAGATTTCTTACTGCAACTCTAACACTCTATGCACTAAGTCAGGATGCCTCTGCTAGCTGACTCTTCATAAGCACTCTATGTATGTATTCTTGGAGTACTGGTATTTACTATCCCTGTTTTGCAGAGCAGAAAATCTGACCAAAGTCATAAATTTTTGAACCCAGATGCTCCTACATGCAAATGCAGTACTCATTCCATTACCCTCCAGAAATAAGTGAAGCAAAAGGTGTAAACTTAGTGTTTAAATAATCTCTTGGTTGTCTTCCTGTTAAGTAAGATCAATATATGAAAAAAACTCAAGACATTGCAACAAACATTTAAGGGCCTACTATGTGCAAGGCACTGACCCAAGTACTGGAGGCAAAAAAGATAAAATTAATGTTATGGTCCCCAAGGAAATTATAACCTCCTGAAGATAAACAACATGTACATAGACAGATATAAACAGAAGAAACATGAAGCAGTTTTGGCAGGCAGCAAGGTCTAACAACAAGGTCCTTTAGTAGACAACATCTAACCTGTTCTCTGAAGGAATGTAGGGATTCTATGAGGCAAAGGTGAGGAAGGGGAGTCCTCCATGCATAGGGGAGAGTTTATACAAGGGAACACAGACAGTAGTAGAAATATCACATGCAGGTTACATATAGCCAATAGACCATTTTGGCTGGAAAGATAAATTGCTTGTGATTATTCACTTTTACAAAAGACATAATTTTTTTTAGAGATGTACTAAACAACTAACGTGGAAATGTTTTACATGATTGCACAAGTATAACCTGTATCAGATTGCTTACCATCTCAGGAAGGGGGGCCAGGAGGGGAGGATAGAATTTAGAATTCAAAACTTAAAAAAAAAACAAATGTTAATTGTTTTTACCTGTAACTGGAAAAAAATAAAATATTACTTAAAAAAATACTGCTACTTAAAGGACCCTTAGTGTAAGACCTCAAAGTAGATTTTAAATGTTATTATTTAACCTAACAAAATTATATTTAACACACAAAAGGAGCTTGTCTATTGGTTAAGGTATAATAAGAAACTTTCAAGGGGAAAGGAGGTAATAGCTTTACCATTTTTCCCCATTTTTAATTGGGTTTTCTCTGTACTTGGAGCATTCTCTGTTAGTATGTAAATATCTGAGCTCTGTATACAGGCCTTAACATATCTAATCCTTTCACCTCAAAATCTGACACTGCTTGGTTTATGGTTGTTAATTTATGTTCCCAAAAAGGGATGCTGGCAGCTATCATTTCTCTTTAGAGTTTTGCGATGCTGTGTTAATATGCTATTCAATAAATGTGGATTCGCTTGTTTTCCCAGAACTCATTTTATCTCTTTTAATTTATCATATTTACCTGTTCTCATGAAAAAAGTATGCTTATATTTTAATTCTTTTATATACTCCAGTCATATTTTCAGAGTTAACTGCGCATTTGAAAATATAACAACTCTTTTGGTTATTACTTTTTTTAAATATTTTGATCATCTTTTGTTAAGAAAATTGGTTATTATTGATAGCTTTTATAACTTGATTTCCTCATGTATTTATTTTTATTCTCCTTTCCTTCCAGAGAGCCATCCCTTCTAACAAAAAAATCTAAAAAGAAAAGAAAAATAGAGAAAAAATAATTCAGCAAAACCAGTCAGCATACTGGGGAAAAATTGGCATGTGTACCCTAATTTCTGTGGGCCCCAATTTCTGCAGAGCAGCTTCTTTGGTACCAAGCAGTTCTTTATAAATTTCAGCCCATTTAGTTTTGCTTCTTTTCTGGTTGTTATTCTTTCCATTTCCATTGTTATGGTTACTGCTGATATTGTTCTCCTGGCTCTGCTTCTTTCACTTTATATCAGTTCATGTAAACTGCTTCCATGCTTCTCTGTAGTCATCATGTTTGTTGTTTCTTTTAGCTCAGTAACATTCCATTACATTCATGTATTTGAGTTTGTTTAGCCATTTCCCCTGTACATGAGCATCTATTTCATTTCCACATCTTTGCTACCACAATAAGTGCTGTTATAAATATTGTGAAAAAAATAAATATTGTGCATATGGAGCCTTTTTGTCAATGTCCTACTCGGGGTATATGCCTAGTGGTAGAATCTCTGGTTTCCAATCACCTTTTCTAAGAGAAAATCCAGGCGTCTTGCAGCACAGAACATTTTGATGGAAATACGGATGATAGTGGATAGTCTTTCCCTCTAAATCGTTTCACTGAAATTGTACACGTACTAAAAGTACTTACTGAATATGCCAGTTTTTCAGTGTGAAAATTGTTTCCTCTGTTTACTCTATCTTTTCTCTCATTCCTTTTTATCTTGGAGGTAGTTTTCCATACCTGCTGTCTTCTTGGACCAAAATTTATGGGATCTGTCAATATATTTCCAGGTCCAAGCAATTCTGTTTCTAGATCAGCTTGGGGAGAAATGGGGTCATAGTCCAAGGCTATCTCTGTATTATAACAATTTCTAGGAGCAGGTTAATCATCAACTCCACACCAAAACCTCATCTTCCTTCTATAGAGAAACACGTTTCTTGCTACATTGAGGGAGAACTTCAAACACATATGTTTCTTTTTTTGAATTTTATCATTTTTATTTAATATTTTAGTTTTCAACATTAATTTCCACAAGATTTTGAGTTACAAATTTTCTCCCCATTTGTACCCTCCCCCCCACTCCAAGATGGCATGTATTCTGATTGCTGTGTTCCGCAGTCAGCCCTCCCTTCTGTCACCCCACTCCCCACCCCATCTCCTTTTCCCTTACTTTCTGGTAGGGCAGGATAGATTTCTATGCCCTATTCCCTATACATCTTGTTTCCCAGCTGCATGCAAAAAAAAACAAAACTTTTTTTTGAGCATCTGCTTTTAAAACATTGAGTTCCAAATTCTCTCCATTCTTCCCTTCCCACCCACCCTCCCTAGGAAGGCAAGCAATTCAACATAGATCACACATGTATCATTATGTAAAACACTTCCACAATGCTCATTTTGTCAAAGGCTAACTATATTTCCTTCCATCCTATCCTGTCCCCCTTTATTCAGTCTTTACCCTTGACCCTGTCCCTTTTCAAAAGTGTTTGCTTTTGATTACCTCCACCCCCATCTGCCCTCCCTTCTATCATCTCCCCCTTTTTTGTCCCCTTCCCCTTACTTTCCTGTGGAGTAAGATACCCAATTGAGTGTATATGCTATTCCCTCCTCAAGTTGAATCTGATGAGAGTAAAATTCACTCATTCCTCCTCACCTGCCCCCTCTTCCCTTCCTAGAGAACTGCTTTTTCTTGCCACTTTTATGTGACATAATTCACCCCATTCTATCTCTCCCTTTCTCCCTCTCTCAATATATTCCTCTCTCATCCCTTAATTTTATTTTATTTTTTTTAGATATCATCCCTTCATATTCAACTCATCCTGTACCCTCTGTCTATATTCCCTTCAACTGCCCTAATACTGAAAAAGGTCTCCTGAATTACACATATCATCTTTCCATGTAGGAATGTAAACATAACAGTTCAACTTTAGTAAGTCCTTTATGATTTCTCTTTCTTGTTTACTTTTTCATGCTTCTCTTGATTCTTGTATTTAAAAGTCAAATTTTCTATTCAGCTCTGGTCTTTTCATTGAGAAAGCTTGAAAGTCCTCTATTTTATTGAAAATCCATATTTTGCCTTGGAGCATGATACTCAGTTTTGCTGGGTAGGTGATTCTTGGTTTTAATCCTAACTCCTTTGACCTCCGGAATATCATATTTCAAGCCCTTTGATCCCTTAATGTAGAAGCTGCTAGATCTTGTGTTATCCTGATTGTTTCCACAATATTCAAATTGTTTCTTTCTGGCTACTTGCAGTATTTTCTCCTTGACCTGGAAACTCTAGAATTTGGCTACAATATTCCTAGGAGATTTCTTTTTGGGGTCTTTTTCAGGAGGCAGTTGGTGGATTCTTTCAATTGCTATTTTACCCACTGGTTCTAGAATATCAGGCCAGTTTTCCTTGATAATTTCTTGAAAGATGACATCTAGGCCTTTTTTTTTGATCATGGCTTTCAGGTAGTCCAATAATTTTTAAATTACCTCTCCTGGATCTATTTTCCAGGTCAGTGATTTTTCCAGTGAGTTATTTCACATTGTCTTCCATTTTTTCATTCCTTTGGTTCTGTTTTATAATATCTTGATTTCTCATAAAGTCACTAGCTTGTACTTGCTCCAATCTAATTTTAAAGGTAGTATTTTCTTCAGTGGTCTTTTGGACCTCCTTTTCCATTTGGCTGATTCTGCCTTTCAAGGCATTCTTCTCCTCATTGGCTTTTTGGAGTTCTTTTGACAGTCTATTCTTTAAGGTGTTATTTTCTTGAGTACTTTTTTGGGTCTCCTTTAGAAAGTCATTGACTTGTTTTTCATGGTTTTCTTGCATCACTCTCATTTCTCATTCCAATTTTTCCTCTGCTTCTCTAACTTGCTTTTCCAAATCCTTTTTGAGCTCTTTCATGGCCTGAGAACAATTCATATTTTTCTTGGAAGCTTTTGATGTAGGCTCTTTGACTTTGTTGACTTCTTCTGGCTATGTGTTTTGATCTTGTCGCCAAAAAAAAGGAATCTAGAGTTTGAGTTTGAGTCTGAGTTCATTTTTGCTGCCTGTTCACGTTCCCAGACAACTACTTGACCCCTGAGCTTTTTGTCAGGATATGACTGCTTATAAAGTAGAGAGTACTTTATCTCAAGCTTCATGGTCCAAGCACTGCTGTTTTCAGAGCTACTTCTGCTCTACTGTCACCCCAGGCTCTGTCACATCAGCGCTTCTCCTCCCCCAAGACCAAGCAGGGCACAGCAAGAGAACCTGCCTCTGTGCCCACAAAGGGCTCCTTGCACTCCCGCTCTGATCCGCTGCTAGATTCTTCCCACCGTGTGAGCCAGGGACTCCAGCATTAGCTGATGCTGGAGCTGTGGAAGCAGCCTCAGGAGCTTCCTGCTGCTGTCAGTGCCACCACTGCACCACCCCCAGGGCTGGTAGCTGGACTGCTCTGAACTTGATCCCACAGTTTCCCACTAACCCGCTCTTTGGCGTTTGTGGGTTGAGAAGTCTGGTAACTGCCACAACTCAATAATTCATGGCACTAAGGCCTGTTCTGGTTGGCTGACTCCCGGTCTGGTCTGTCCTGGTGCGGCCCACGCTGGGCTGCGTTCCACTCCCAGCACTGTGTGCCAGACCCTTCCCGGCAACCATCCAGGCTCTCCTGGGCTGGAGACCTGTTTCCCTCTGCTATTCTTTGGGTTCCACAGCTCTAGAATTTGTTCAGAGCCATTTTCTACAGGTGTTTGGAGGGATTTTTGGGAGAGCTTAAGCAAGTCCCTGCTTTCCAGCCACCCTCTTAGCTCCACTCCGACATGTGTTTCTTTAAGTTAGTATTTGTCCTGTTGATGCCCTGAAAGCTATCCATTGATTGTTGTGACATAAATGTGTTTGTGTGTATAAAAAGGGGGTGGAGTGCCTGTTTTTCACAGTCAACAACCAATGTCCCTGGTCTAGAAAAGAGGCAAGGATTTGAATTGCATTGGAGACTTATCTTAACCACTCAGCTCTCAGAATGCCAAGGGTCAGCAGAGATTGCTGTAAATTGACCTTCTGTTTGTCCTGCTGTGCTTTGGGGATTGAAAACTTCCCTCACCAGCACTTAAAAACAATATTTTAAATGAAATTTTCGTTCTCCAAATTAATCTCCAGAACCAGAGCTTAAAGTGACCTCATTTTGCCCAGAATGTTCCATGTCTATTCACGCTTGGAAGGAGACTCCAGAATGTTCTGCAAGCCCTATGTTACATAGCTGTGCCCTAAGAATGATGCAGCTGAAGGCAAAGAATGTCAGTAGCACAAAGAAGCCCAATTGGCCAAATTAAATTTCATTAAAATTCTTAATTTTCCACAACTTGGTTTCTTTCTGACTTAACTATCCCTTTTCTTTTTTTGGCAGGGCAGTTGGGGTTAAGTGACTTGCCCAAGGTCACACAGCTAGTAAGTGTGTCAAGTGTCTGAACTCAGATTTAAACTCAGGTCCTCCTGACTCCAGGGCTGGTGCTCTACTCACTGTACTACCTAGCTGCCCCTAAAATCCCTTTTCAAAGGAACGTTGGACTCATGATAGTAAACCTAAGCTTGCCTCATCCAGGACCTCAAAATTGGTTGTTTGGGGTTTTGGGGGGGGGGAAACAGTTGGGGTTAAGTGATTTGCCCAAGGTCACACAGCTAGTAAGGATCTGAGGCTGAACTGGAACTCAGGTTTTCCTGACTCCAGAGACAGTGCTCCATCCACTGTGCCACCTAGCTGCCCCTCAGGGCCCCAAAATGGCAACTTCCTTGGCTTTCTCATTCTGCATGAAGATATAAGATGTGCCACTCTGTGTCATACTGGTAGGCCATATAATAACATGGAATAAATAATAGTAATGATTGTACTTTAAGGTTTGCTATATAACATGTCTTATTACACATACTATATAGAGAGAGTGAGAGAACTTTAGGGTTATGTAGCCAAGGAATGTCTGAGGCAGAATATGAACTCAGACCTCCCTGACTCCAAGCCAAGCATTCTGCCCATTATAATATTACATGCTCATCACAAATCTCATTTTTCCTCACAACTCTGTGAGATAGAGGCTATTATTATCCCCGTTTTACAGATGAAGAAACTGAGGTCGGCCGGGATAAGTGATTTGTCCAGGGTCATGTGCCTAATAAATGTCTAAGGCAGGATTTGAACTCTGGTCTTTCTCGGCTCAAATCCTACCTCCTTGGGGAAAAAACCTTTTCTAGTTCTGCCTTCCTCCCCATGTTTTTGCTCTGAGATTACCTCCTATTTACCCTCTGTATAGTATATACATGGTTGTTTGCATGGTGTCTCCTGCATTTGAACGTGAGCTCTTTGAGGGAAATGACTGTGTGTTTGCCTTCTCTGGATTCCTAGTGCTTAGCACAGTGCCTTGTATATAGTATGTGTAGTAAGTGCTTCTTAACTAACTGACTGATTTCTAACTCCAATCCAAAACTTTATCCACTGCACCACCTAAAGGGGCATTTTTTGAAAATAGTAGGTTAGTGCTTCTCCATCGACATCATTCTCAAAGGCTGAGATGTACTCGAGGCATCCCTGCCCTTCCTAGCTCCTTATGGTTAGACTGTCCACTCATTTATCTAAACTCCTTTTTGCTTGAATCAATCAAAATGTCAACAATATTTTTGGTTCAGGATCTGACTTGAGGCATGACTGTACCAAGGTATTACATCCCTTCCCTTAACAATTGCTGCTTCCAGAAATCTGGGAAAGAATTTTTAACAGCAAGTGTCTCTGATAAAGGCCCCAGTTCTCAAATATATAGGGAACTGAGTCAAATTTATAAGAATACAAGTCATTCTCCAATTGATAAATGGCCAAAGGATATGACCAGGCAGTTTTCAGAGGAAGAAATCAAAGCTATCTGTGGTCACAAGAAAAAAAATATTCTCTAAATCACTGTTGATTAAAGAAGTCAAATTAAAACAATTCTAAGGTACCACCTCATACCTATCAGATTGGTTAATATGACAGAAAAGAAAAATGATGAATGTTGGAGAGCATGTGGGAAAATTGGGACACTAATGCATTGTTGGTGGAGTGGTGAACTAATCCAACCATTCTGGAGAACAATTTGGAACTATGGCCAAAGGGCAATCAAATTATGCATACCCTTTGATTCAGCAATACCACTACTAGGTCTGTACCCCAGAGAGAGCATAAAAAAAGTGGGGAAAAGATCCACATGTAGAAAAATATTTATACTAGTTATTTTTGTGGTGGCAAAGAATCAGAAACTGGAGAGATGCCCATCTTTTGGGGAATGACTAAACAAGTGGTGGTATATGAATATAATGAAATATTATCATGCTATAGGAAATGATAAGCAGACAGATTTCAGAAAAACCTGGAAAGACATGCACTGATGCAAAATGAAGTGAGCAGAACCAAAAGAACATTGTACACAGTAACAGTCATATTAAGCAATGATCAACTATATTTTCATAGTCATCTCTTCTCAGCAATACAGTGATCCAAGACAGTTCCAAAAGATTCATGATGGAAAATGCCTTCCACATCCAGAGAAAGAACTAATGGAGTCTGAATGCAGATCGAAGCATACTATTTTCACTTTATTTTTTGTGTGTTTTTTCCCTTTTTAAAAATATTTATATATTTTTAGTTTTCAACATTTACTTTTATAAGGTTTTTGAGTTCCATATTTTTCCTCCGTCTTCCCTGGTTTTTCTGCTTTTATTCTGTTTCGTCTTTCACAACATGACTAATATGGAAATCTTGTTGCTGTTGTTGGACAAACAACAACAATATGGTAGTATGTTTTACATGATTGCATATATATGACCTATATAAAATTGCTTACTGTCATAAGGAGGGGAAAGGGAGGGAGAAAATTTGGAACTCAAAATTTTATTTAAAAAAATGAATGTTAAAAGTTGTCTTTATGTGTAATTGGAAAAAATAAAATAGTATTTAAAAGGAAAAACAAACAAAAAAAGCTCAGTTCTGCTTCCCTTCTCATTTACATTTGAAAAACTAATCATAGAATATTTTAAAATAGTTCCACCGCAGTGCTTGGAATAAAAGGAATTCTGCTTCCCATATGGAAGCAGCTATCAGTGGATAGAATACCAGGCCTGAAGCCAAAATCTGGCCTTATATACTTACTAGCTGTATGACCCTGGGCAAGTCACTTAATCTTGTTTGCCTTAGTTTCCTCATCTGTAAAATGAGTTGGAAAGAGAAATTGCAAATCACTTCAGGATCAATGCCAAGAAAACCCCAAATGGAGTCACAAAGTGTCAGACTCAACTCAACAGCAACAACATCTAATTCTGTTTTATCCTTGGCTCTGTTGATTTCATATGATGTGGAGATTTATCATACACAAGTCATTCTTGGGCATTTAAGAAAGTACATTACTGTGCATCCCCACTCCAAATTCAAAGTACCAGAGGATCCTAATGGATCTGGAGCTGGAAGGGACATGATAGAGGAGAAAGCACTGACTCTGGTCTTAGGGATCTGAGTTTAAATTTTACCTCTGACAAAATAGCTAACATTTTTACAGTACTTTAAAGCTTATGAAGTACTTAAAGTTTCTCCCATTTGATTCTCACAACTATACTCATTTTACAAAGAAGGAAACTGAGAGCGAAGGGGTAAGTTACTGGTCCAAGATCACACTGCCAGGGAGTATCTGAGGTAGGTTTTGAACTCTGGTCTTCCTCTAAAGCAAGGTGGGTAGCGGAGTTGAAATAGCTCAAAAGAAACATAAGATGTGCAAATTTAGAGAATCTGCCCCAAATGTTCACTGTCATAATTTCATAATTAATTAAAAGTTTGTTAACAGGGAGGCAAGGTAGTACTATTAAAAAAAGACTAAATTTACAGGTCAGGTGAGATCTGGGTTCTAATTTACCATGCGACATTTACTAGTTGTGTGATCATGGGAAAGTCATATAATTTATCTGAGCCTCAGTTTCTTTATCTGTAAAGAGGGAATAAAAGTAAGTGTGAGATCTATCTCTCAGGGTTATCGTGAGAATGAAATGAGAAAATCGTACATAAAGCTTTTTATAAACCTTTAAGAGTCTGCTGCAAATGTCACCTATTATAAGTTAGAATGGGGACAAAATGAGCAAGCATTTAAGAGTTCCAAGATGCCCTCCCAGTACTTTGTTCTGACCTGGTACAGGTTTATTTTACTCCAGGTACGGGTTCTGTATTGATTAAAGTTTCTGATGATGCACTGTCTTCCTCATTCTGACTGCCTGAATCCCATAGCTTGGCTATGAAATTGCCATTTTTAAGCAATGTAGTCCAAGGTTTGGGGACTAATTGAATATGATGGAATTGTATTAATGCAGTAATTTTATGTTGTTATTTATGATGGTAGAGAGTGTGATTTGGAGAAGTTTCAAAGACATGACATGTCATGAGCGATATGATGGGGGTAGGTCATGTTTGATGCGTAAAAACTGGCAATTTATCTTTCTAACTGAGATAATATAAAGACATATGAAAAATGAAACGTAAATATGAAGCTGCCTGATTTAGATTTATGAAGGTAATTGTACTTTATAGCAGTCTTAATCTTTTCTTTTTGTCATTGCTTATAGAGACCTTGTTAATTTTAAGAAGTAATAGTGAATCAGTTAACCCATAAAAACATCCTAGGGAAAAATTTGGTGTCTATTTTTGAAATACGAACCACTTAGTAGGGAGAATTAATGGTTTCAGATGATAAAGCTTTGTTGCTGAATTAGTTTCTTGTAGTATTTAATAGTTTTCCATGCACAATAAGTTTTTTTTTTAATCTCTTAATGATTTCCTGTAAAATCTCTTATAGTGTGGCCAGAAACAACCATTTGAGCCACCCAGTCTCACTAGATAATTAGCTGGACTGCTCTTCACATCATTCCTGCTCATGTCTTATTTATTCAGTTTTTGAATAATTTTTAAAGATTTCTCCTCAAGAAATTTCCCTTTAATCAATGTACTTTACCATTCCCATGAAGAATCCTTCCATATGGTTCTAGCCTACATATTTGCTGTTTGACCCAATTGTTATTCTTTTGTCCAAGAATTGCTTTAAATACTTGAAAAAATGATATTTAAGGGTTTTGTTTTTGCCTCCCAGAATTTGTATAACTTTAATTTCTACCCTATCTCTTGCAGACACATTTTGTTTAAGTCTTTCTATCATTTTTGTTGTTTGTTCTCCCTGGTGTCTCCAGTTTCTTTATTCTCCACTTAAATAGAACTATTGAAACCAAACTGAGCTTTCAGCCTTCTTTCCTTTTAAGCCATCTTTCCTTCTCTGTTCTCAGCTTGACTCCTAAAAGTTCTCCTTCCTTCCATACCCCTTCTCTGTATCAGGTTTGATGTATCTGGTCACACAAGATTGGTAAGATGGAGAAGCATCTAAAACAAGCAAGATTCATCTTTAAAATGGTCTCTCTTTTCTGGAGGTCTCAGCTCTACTTTATTGTATCTCTGTCCTTCTCCTGATGATCATGGACAACTTCTCTTCATGGAACCACATGTTTCCTCTCCACTCTCTGGGATCTTCTAGATGAATTCCTTAAACAATAATTGGTTACTCTTTGCACACAATAAGCCATTCTCTTCCTGGATCGTAGACACGCATTTGCCGGTGAACCTAGATGGCTGGCAATTAGATGACAGTCTATTAAAAGTCTTCATTGAACCAGAACTTGGATTGAAATTAACCAAATCCTTCATTGTACCTTTGCAGATGAGAGTCCCTACACTAAGTCCGCCAGCCAGACAAAGCCACCTGATGGAGCATTGGCTGTGAGGAGACAGAGCATCCCAGGTTAGACCAGATTACTGAATCATCAGTTATTTTATTTGTTAAATCTTGTCGCCTCACGAGCCTGGAAAACTCCAACTTGCCCCCCCCCCAAATTTTTTTTTGATTTATGTCACTCATTCAACTGAACATAGTACGTATTTTAGAAAACTTCTTATTCAGACTGATGCATTCTTAGAATGTGGGCTTTGGAACAATCTGACAACTTGTGAAAATCCATCTTTCTTGGACTTCCTTTATCAAATTACTTGAATTGACACTCGCTCTCAGTTTCTCTCCTCTCTGTTTTTTATGGTGACTTTTTCCAGTGGCACATATTTGTTCAGTGATAGATAATAGACAGGTCGAGAAGGGGTCAAGAAATAACTGGAGTAGAAGAAGATACATCTCTTGAATAAAAGATGTCTGAAGACCTAAAGCACCTTTTCCCAGATCCTTTCTTCCCACTTGCTTTTTAGACCTAGAATAATTTCCTTGGACAACTGTCTTAAAATTGAGGAGTTTCTTGATTCATTCCTAAATGAATTAGGTCACTACAATAGGCTTAAAATTATATTTCACCATCCAAAAGTTTTGGAGGAATGAATGCCCATGAACACTCCAAAACTTAGGACCTGTGAATTTCAGGATTGCTGGAAAACATGAATTCTAGAACTAAATAGTCACACACACACACACACACACACACACACACACACACACACACAAATGGAATTTTGTTGTTGTCATCTCAGTTATGTCCAACTCTTCGTGACTCCATTTGCAGTATTCTTAGCAAAGATACTGGAATGTTTTGCCGTTTGTTTCTCTGGATTATTTTACAGTTGAGGAAACTGAAGCAAATGGGGTGAAGTGTGATTTGCCCAGAGTTACACAGCTAGTAAGTGTCTGAGGCCAGATTTGAACTCACAAAGATGAATCTGACTCCAGGCCTAGCACTCTATCCACTGTGCCACCTACTTGCCCATTAATGTAATTAACTATTCCATATCTATCTGGAACACGTAAGTCATGGAAAGAATCCCTTATGGGAATAAAAGCACTTGCCCAAAGACCTGAGACATTAAGATATTTAAATATTAAAAACCAAAATTATGTTTGTGTGCTCTGAGACAACCAGGGTATGGAATGCAGCCTAATCTTAGCTGCAAATTAACCAAGAACTCTCGCATGTTAATTTTTAAGTGCACAATTCCAAGAGAGGAAAATGATATGGTTAAATATTCAGCTGTTCATGGAGATTTGAACCCTTTAATAAGAGTTCAAATGGAGATTGAGACTTTACATTTGAAAAGAAGAGGAAAAAATAAAGCTTCTTAGAATCTTTGGGCATAATTGGCATTCATTTCTATATGAATTGCTTTCATTAGACAATTTTCTTTCTGGAATGTTAAAAGTAAGTGGCCTGGGAAGTATTTTTTACCTTTAGGCCCAATAGTGCTACTTGAAAGAATCAGAAGGAATAGGAAATATTATGGCATGATATCATATAAGAATGAGTTATTCACCCTTTCCATGGGATGATAGAATTTTAAAGTTAGTAGGGATCTAAGATATCAACGGCCAGTTCAACCGCTGCCTGTATTGGCAACCAAAAATGGGCTCCTTAGCACTTAGTCAACAAGTGGCCTTGACTAGTTTGGCTTTTTCCCCTGAACTGAATGCTGTTTGTATGTTGGACTGGAGTAAGCTTGTCGGCCCCTTCACCTTGCTTCCCTTGCTTAAGCTGATGGAAAGAACCTGTGTTTTCCCGGTCAACCCCTTCACCTTGCTTAAGCAGATTGAAAGAACCTGTGCTTTCCCCGCGTACCTTACACCCCCGCAAAAGCCGGATGGTTAAAAGCAGCTCCTGTTGGAGCCAGAGGCTGCTATAGCTATAGCCACAGCCGAAGCAGGAGCTGCCAGTAGCAGAGCTGACCTACGGGAGGAAGCTGAACAAAGACTTCAGGCCAGTGGGTAATCTTTTTACCATAGAGGGGGAAGTATGATTTTGCTTTACGCAATCATGCTTCTCTGTAGCCTCCTGGTTACTCTTTCAAGGCATACTTATTGGGCCTGGAAGCTTTTGATCAATATATCAAAATGGGGTTGCTGGTTCATGGGTTGGTTACTGTGGAGCCTAAATATATGTTTTGATTCTTCTGCCTTCTACTTTGAGAGTTTCTTATATCCAGCGGTTCCGAACCTTTCAGACATGTTTATGATCCTCTTTGAGATTATAAACTCTGCCCTCCTAATACACTGCCTAAAACTTAAACCCCTTTTCCTGCATCTCCCATGGCCAATCATTCCATCTCTGTTTGGATTGTCACTATCATACTATCACGTTCTTTGTATCCATAATTTTTAGGATATGTATTCCCATAGATCGTTGCACCATGTTCTATGAATTCCTATTGATAATGATAATCTTAAGGCCGTGGTCCTACACTTCCTTAGTTATCCATTAAACAGATTTTACTTTCTCTGCATAAACTATTTGAATTAATAACAGGTATCCATGATGGAAAGAAATATTCTCGTATCCTGGCTATTTTCTGATATATTCAAGTTAAGCCCCAGATTTGACCCCTTCTTTCCAAGCATGGAATGACTAGACTTACAAAGCAGGCTTTGCTCTCATGCTGAAGACCCGGGGTTATCTGAGACCAAGTAATCCTTCTTCAGAGAGACTTTTCTCTAACTTTTAAATCACTTAGTGTTGACAAGGCCTGGAAATGTCATGAAAATGTAGCCAAGGGACTTGAATGTTTAAGAGAAAAGTTTAGGACCTGAGCCTCAGAAAATCCCTTCTCATCTACTCTTTAGTCACAGAAGTCGATGAAAGACTTTCCTTGTCAAAGATACAACTCTTTGTACTGTCTGAGTATGGATGCCTTCAGGTAGGAGGGAAAAGACTAGTTGCTATCAAACTGTGCACATGTGAAGTTTGTTTGTTCAGTGGTAGCTGCATTGTGATGTAGTCTTTGGCCTTTCCATGGGAGTTGACTCTCCTGGCTCATATTCTAAAAAGGCAGATTAAAGCTAAATCTGTATATACATACATAATCTCCAGGCACCCTGGAAGTTTAGGCTGTCCATTGAAGTCATCTGAATGAATGCTTGCTTGGTGCCCCCTAGAGGATACATCAAGATATACAGCAACTCTTCAGTTACACTGCATGAGACCCATTTTCCCCCATAGTCTTTAGTATCCCAAGGACATGAGCAATGTAGTAGTACAAAAAGTAAATTGGTTTACTTCAATAAAGGTTGAGCAACTTTGATTTTTTTAACTTAAAGTATTATAATTTTTCATCAACATTAAACTTTGCCTCTTTCGTCTAAACACAAGAATCATTATATCAGTTACTTCATAGTCATAAGGCAAATATGTGCCTTTCATTAAATGCTCATCCTGCCCGGAAATCCTTTTATCCACCTTCCCCTCAAAGAAGATAATGGATTAAACACCTCTTTGGAACAAAACACATTTGCTTTGGACACAGGGGAGATGCATTATTCATATTTTTTTTGAAATTTGTCATTTTCATCCTGCCTTTTCATGGCATGAGATGAAACTAAAATACCTTCCAGATATTTTCCAATATCTTCCAATATCTTCCCTATGAAAATAATGACAGTAAAATGACATGTCCCCATAGCCTCAAAATCAGAGGTTCTTAGAGATAAAAGAGAAATTAGAGATTGCCTAGTTCAAATTCAAATGAGAGTTTCATGTCAGAATCATCACAATAACCCGAATTTACATGTCACTTTTACAAAGAATATTTTCCACAACAACCTATTTTACAGATGAGAAAACTGAAGAAAGCCAGAGGCATATAACAGCAGAATTAGGATTCAAACCCAAAGCCCCTACTTCTGTAATGTGTCCAGCTATACCATGCTGCCAGAGTTGACAAAGAAGGTGACAAATGATTTTCCAGCCTCTGACCCAATATTTCTGTGATGGACAAATTACCCCATTACAGAGCCTCCTGTTCCATTATTGAATAGTCCAGGTTATTATAAAATTCATTCTTATACTAAGCCAAAAATTTCCTTTCTATAACATCTATTCATTGATCCTAATTATACCCTCAGTAGTAACACAGAATAAGCCAACTCATTTTACTTTTATATTCTCAAGGAAGGGAAATGGCCTTCAAAAAATCAACTCTAAAAATAATAATCAAAATAATTGAATAAAGATTAAAAATGATCAAAAATGATAAAAAAATTTCATAGGTATTTATAAAATAACTAAAAGGAATAATAGTAAAAATTACCTGTCTCTTTATTAGAGGCTTATCATTTCGTTTTTTGAAATGAAATCATTTTCAAGCATGATGATTTTCAGAAAAACCTGCAAAGACTTACATGAACTGATGCAAAGCGAAGTGAGCAGAACCAGGAGAACATGGTACACAGTAGCAACAACAACAACTGTGAATGACTTAGCTATTCTAAGCAATACAGTGTTCCAAGACAATCCCAAAGGACTCGTGGTGAAAAATGCTATCTGCCTCCAGAGAAGGGATTGATGTTCAAATACAAACTGAAGCATAATGTCTCTTCCTTCCTTCCTTCCTTCCTTCCTTCCTCCCTTACTTCCTTGTCTACTTGCACAGAATGACATGTTTTACATGTTTGCACATGTGTAACCTATATCAGATTGCCTACTGTCTCAGGGAGTGAGGGAGGGTTAGAATTTAGAACTCATAACTTTAAAAAAAAGAAATTGAATGTTAAAAATTATTTTTACATGTAATTGGAGGGAAAGTAAAACATTATTTTTAAAAATGAGGTCATTTTAAATCATATTTCAGTCTAGGTGTTTCTTTTCAAAGGTAAGATTGATTCTAAGTTTGAAGGCATTATAAGTTAACCAAACAGCTGTGTTTGGTTAAAAAAAAATCTGTTGTTTCAAATATCTTTTATACGACAAATTGCTTTTGAGTTCCAGTGTGACTGACTACGTTGAATGGTTTCTCCAAGTTATTGGAAGCAGCCTGCTCAGATTCTAGGTTTGACAGGTTTTCCAATAATCTGTGGGTTTTCCCATTTAGAGATGAAGTATTTAATGCTGTTTCTGTCTGGTCTTGATGAAGGGAAAAGAGAGAGTGCCAAACTAGACCTCAAATCCTACAGTTTAGATATTATTTATTTGTCTTGTCTGATTTTCAAGGAAGATTTTTTTCTTGTCTTTTTCTAGTCTTGACATAGCATGCTTAACACTGCCCCAAATATAGCAGACATGATAAATTCCTTTGCTGCTGGCTGTACAGATAGTCAGCTGCCTGGTAGAATTCTCTTAATTTTGATATCTAAGTGCTAATAGTTTAAAACCTGGGTTTTTAACCTAGAGTCTATGACCTTGGTTTAAAAAAAATTAATAATCATATTTTAATATAATTGGTTTCCTTTGTGATTAAAGAAAGCCTTGGCAAGATTCTGTATTTTATGCCTTTTTCCTCTTAAGTATATGATAAATACAGTATAGGAAATATTTCATTAAGCATCTACTGTGTGCTACACACTCTAAGAGCTGGAGCTATAGGTAAGAAGAAAGAAAAATACTTCCTGTTCTCAAGGAGCTTGCACTCGAATGAGGGAAGACAATATGTAAAAAGAAGCTGGAAAGGAGGGGAAGAGCAGAGGCTTCCTGCTGCCATGATGATAGAGTTCAAATCAAGCAAATCTGGTTTATATGCATGCAATGTGATGTGTCAGTGGCTTGGGCTTGTTTAAGACCTGGTGTGATCAGTCAACAAGCATTTATTTAGTGCCTTTTGTTGTTGTTGTTCAGTCGTGTCTAGCTCTTTGTGACCCTATTTGGGATTTTCTTGGCAGAGATACTAGAGTGGTCGGCCATTTCCTTTTCCAGCTCATTTTACTTTTGGGGTTTTCTTGACAAAGATATTGGAGTGGTTGGTCATTTCCTTCTTCAGCTCATTTTACAGATGAGGAAACTGAGGCTAACAGGGTTAAGTGACTTGCCCAGGGTCACACAGCTAGTAAATGTCTGAGGCTGGATTTGAACTCAGGAACATGAGTCTTCATGACCCCAGTCCTGGTGCTCCATCCACTGTGCCAACTAGCTTCCCAAATTTAGTGCCTACTATGTACTATATCCTACACTGGGTACGGAAGATATAAAACCAAAACTGAAACCATCTCACCTCAAGGATCTAATTCATTCGGGTTTATGGCAAAAAAAGGTTTTCCAGAATATAAATAGCCTATTTTCAGACATGTTGGTTTGGGAACCTGTCCAGGAGACAAATGGATCTATTTCTGGATTCTGTCGATTAGGGTTCTGTCTAAGCTGACCAGAGGGTTGGATGAGATGACCAAAATGGATAATTCGCTTGTTAGACCCAGGACAGCCTGAGCTCTGGCAAAGGGATACATCCCAAAGACAAGAAGGCAGATGTTTATTGGGAATCAGAGATTTGAGGACAAACCCTTGTGAATAACAAGCATCTTTGCTCCGCAGTGACATTGATCATACGTACTTTGTGTGTACCTTTATGAACTGGGAGAAAGTGAGTGACCTTACTGGGATCATGAACAAAAGCATACTCTAACATACTCCCTCCTGGCATTAAGAAGGAAAAAACCAAACTGAGGATCTGTGTCTAATTGTTAGGATAAATCTTGACAACAGCTAAGTGGTACTATGGATGCAACACTGGGTCTGGAGTCAGGAAGACCTGAGTTCAAATCTAGCATCAGACACTTAGTAGCTGTGTGACCCTGGGCAAGTCTCTTAAATTCTGCCTGTTTCCTCAACTGGAAAATGGGGATAATAATAGTACCTAGCTCCCGGGGTTGTTGTGAGGATCAGATGAAATAATATTTGTAAAGGGCTTCATAGACTTTAAAATGCTACATAAAGGCTAACTATTATTATCCAATAAGGCAGATAGATGATGTGTATTGGACAGAATGCTAGGAAGATTCACCTTCCTGAGTTCAAATTTGACCTCAGACACTTACTAGCTGTATGACCCAGGGCAAGTCCCTTGACCCTGTTTGCCTCAGTTTCCTCATCTGTAAAATGAGCTAGAGAAAGAAATGGCAATGATACTCCAGTATCTCTGCCAAGAAAACCCCAAATGGGGTCACAGAGAGTTAGACAAGCCTGAAATGACTGAACAGAAGCAGCAAGTGCTGCAGTAGCAACAGCACCAAGCCTGGAGTCAGGAAGACATGAGTTCAAATCTGGCCTCAGACATTTAATAGCTGTATGATTTTGGGAAAGTTTGCCTCAGTTTCCTCATCAGTAAAATGAGCTGGAGTACGAAATGGCAAACCCCTCCCCAGAATCTTTGCCAAGAAAACACTGAATAGGGTCACAAAGAGTCAGATATGATTAAAAACAACTGAACAAAAATTCTTATTGAAAACTAATAATGTTTCATTTATTTACTGAATTAGATCTCTTAAGGGGAAAGTAACCGAGTTAGTGAATTCAAAGCCTAGTTTTTTTCACTTACTACCCATGTGACCTTTGGCAAATCTGGGCCTCAGTGTCCTCCCCTATAAAAGGAGGGGATTATACGAGATGATCTCTCAGGTCTCTTTCAGCTTGAAATTTATGATCCTAGATATGTTCTTATGGTTAAAAACAAAACAAAAAACCAAGTAACATAAGCGCCAAGCTAGTCTGTGTGAGAAAAAAAGTGGGAGATTTATTTTTAGCTATGAAGAGTTATTTCCAGGCAGTTATCTTTGACTACTGTATTTCAATATATACACAAGCTATTTATCAAGCGACCGTTTGATAATCGCTTTTTCTTATATAACACCAACAAGTCACATTTATAACACACTTTAGGGCTTATAATATACTTTCATAGCAGGCTGGGTAGTGAATGTTCATATTAGTTTGGAGGCTGCCCCAAACGTGAAGCTCCCAAGGGAGATTTCTGCTACCCAAGACTAATGAAATAAAATATAGTTCATCTGGAAGCTGGAGAATTTTAAAGGTCAGAGTTCCTTTCTTCTGTCTCAGATATTTTGTCACAGCTAAAATGTTCATGGAGAAAGAGAAATTGTTGGGAGAATCTAACAAAAAAACAAATGAGGAAAAGTTAAATAACGAAAATGCTTCATTGGTCCTGGTTTGCCACCAACTTAGGAAAAGTTTAAGGAAATAGCTGGAGCATATGAACAATAAAAATGCAAAATAGAATCGAACTTCTCTTTGATGGGGCTATGTTATGCATCCCCTACAGCCTGATCCAAACTTGCAGTGTGGAGTAGTTTACACGTGAAGCCCAGCTGAAATGGCACTGAGTAAAATGAAGGGTGGGATTCATTTTTGCTGCAGCTTTTGTTCAAGGCTCATTGATATGCCCCACCATTGTGCTCTCACTTCTGGATTTTTTGGTAAACAGACTCTGGAAATAGAATAAAGAGGCAGATGTGGGTGCAGTAATTGTTAAGGAGGAAAAATGTGATTTTTAAGACATCCTTCTTCCTGCCTGGGATTTCAATGAAACCGTTTGGTGAACCACAATTATTTTTTCATGTTTACTATGCTCTCTTATGTTGTCAGAATAATAGAACTCAATGCGATCCACCCTCAACATTGCTGCCTATTGAAAAGCCTTCCCTTCCTTCAAAGCCCTGCTCAACTGATATTTCTTCCATGAAATTTTTCTTGACCGCTCCCTACTCCGCCAAACAAAAGTGGCTACTCCCTCTTACCCTCTGCTATGTACTTAGTATATTTGGACTGGTCTTTTCCATCTGTACTATATATCAAGCACCTATATCTGCCAGGCAATGATTTACAGGGATGGGGAACCTGCGGCCTCGAGGACAGTTCTATGAAGTTTGGATTCAGTCAAAGGGCTGCACTTGAGGACCTAGAGGGCCACATTCGAGGCCACAGGTTCCCCGCCCCTGGTTTAGGGGCTGAGGATACAGGGACTGAAATGATGCCCATCAAAGAGCTCTCATTTTAGAAGGTGAAGCAACATGGTTATCTGTATATCTATATCTCTCTTTGTCGTTTAGTTGTTTTTAGCTGTGTCCAACTCTTTCTGACCCCATTTGGGGTTCTCTTGGTGGAGATACTGGAGTAGTTTTCCATTTCTTTCTCTGACACATTTAACAGATGAGAAACTGAGGCAAACAGGCTTAAATGACTTGCCCAGGGTCACACAGCTAGTAAATATCTGAGACCAGATTTGAACTCAGGAAGATGAGTCTTCCTGAATTTAGGTCTGGTACTCTATGCACTGAGCCACCTAGCTACCCTCAGAATCTATCTATACATAAATGTGTATTTTTTATATATATATATATATATATATATTTTTATATATATTTATATATACACACATGTATACGCATATATGTATGTTTGTATGGGTGTATACATGTACGTGTGTATAGTATGTATATCTATGTGTATGTGCATATATATACATGCATGTGCAGCTGTACATATGTATATATACACACATATTCATTCTAATAGATTTATGATGAGACCTACCCAGTGCTTTGGAAGTCTCCCTCAGATTCTCCTGCAGTGAGGCTATCCATGGAGCATGTAGGCTCTTTGTAGGTTAGCTTCCCTGTCATCACAGACCAGCCAGTATTTTTCACTCAGACATTTCTTTGATGAAATCTTTTACTCCATTTCTCCTTTTAAATTTTTTATTTGTAACGTGCTTACTCAAACCCACCATTTGCCACTTCATTTTCATCTGAGTGATAGTCATTTTCAATTCTTTGTAGACTGTAGTGTTCTCTAATTTAAACCAGTAGATTATTGGTATTACCAAGCTAGCCCCTGGTTCAGAAAGAGCTTTGGGCTCATCAAAGGAGCTTGACAGTTTCCCAAAGGCAGCCCTGCCTTCTCTCCTCCTCTTTAATTCTGGGCCCAACTCACTGCCTCTTGATCAATAATACATATTTGTTGAATGAATTAACGAGTGAACGAATGAGTGCTATGCGTCCTATTTATAATCAGTGGATATATATGGACTCCTTATAACAGAAGGAGGCATTCTCCCAGTTCTCAAGGAACTATTTAGAAACATGAGGAGATACAAAGGAGCCTGATTGTCACTACTTTTTGTTCGGAATCTACCCAATTAGGTTTGGCTAACACATATTAATTAATAAACCACTGGGGTGAAACTGTCGTGCTTATACAATATTTAGATAAGACACAGTCCCTAGCGTGCATTTTACCCTCAGGATGGGAGTGACATAGATTTAGCATGGGTCACTTCTATATTTAGGGAACCATAGAATTTTAGAGAAAGAAGGAACTTCATAGACCATTTAGTTCAGCCCCTATCTAAAAGATAATTGCATCTACAACAATCCTGACAAATAGCCATCCAGCCTATACTTAAATACTTTCAGTTACAGAGAATTCACTACACCCCAAGCAGCCCATTCCACTTTTTACAGGTCCAATGGATAGGAAGGTTTTCTCTATATGTGGCTCATCCACTCAAGGTGCAGTGAATATGTGCTGGGCCTAGAAGGTGAGAGTTCAAATCCAGTCCGAGATACTTCATAGCTGTGGGACCCTGGTAAAGTCATTTAACCTCTTTTTCCCTCAGTTTCCTCAACTTTAAAATGAGGATAGTAGTAGCACCTATCTCACTGTGTTGTTGTAAGGATCAAATGAGATATTATTGGTAAGCATTAGCATCTGCCTGTCCTAAAGTGCTATAGAAATACTTATTCCCTTCTCCCCTCCCTCTTCTGTAACTTCCACCCATTGATTCTTATTCTTCACTTGTCAGCTAAGCAGAACAAATTTGATCCTTCTCCAGCATGACACAACTGAAAACAACTGAACAACAAAGAATTCTTTGAGACTCATCAGTAGAGTGCCAAAAGTTATGACCTGACAACTGCTATGTAGTTTCTGAAATGTCTAAGTAGGCAAGGTTTGTTCTAAAGGATGTAAGTCTTCGTCGTGGAAGCCAAAAACATTTATTTAGTATCTACTACGCGTTGGGCACTGTGCTAAGAATTCAGGATACAAAGAAAGGCAAAAGGCAGCCCCTGCCCTCAAGGAGTTTATACTCTAAAGGAGGAAGACAGCACGTAAAAAGAGACAGAAAGGGAGAAAGTGGGAAGGGTGTGTGATATTGGGGTATAAAAAAACTCCGGAGGAAGACAGGAAATGAAGATATGGCTGCCCTGGGTAGCCTTCTTAAATGGAGGATCCAGGAGGGGGTCTCCACTGCCCAGCCTCCACCCTCTCCGGTCAGAGGGAGGTAAGGGCCTGAGGGGCGGTGGGGTGCTAAGCTGGTGTGAGTTTCAAAGCTGACATCATCTTGCAGGATGGTGAGAGTCTGGAGATGAAGAAAATTCAGAAGAGTTCAAGTATGATAGAATGATGCATTTAATTGAGGTAGATTCGTGATTGGTGTTTTAGGGGATGTGGACCTTAAATCATCATGTGGGCTAAGACTCACTGATGGGGCAAGTGAGGGACATCATCATTGTAATATACAATACTGTATAGTACTGGTATGTACCACGTTCCATTTGTACACACATTTCAGGGTCGCCACTCCACTTTACAAGTATAACAAAGGAAACCTTTAAAGTATATATTAGTAATATTTCACTTAACTGGACATAAACACATTGCTTTTTAAAAAAACAGACCAGAATAAGATTTTTAATAAAGAAAATGATAGATATCATCTTTGGGAAACAAACAACCTTAGAAATAGATTTCTTAAAACATTACTTTGTCTCCAATTAGTTTGAGCCACAAGGTAAAGCTTGACATTGGGAAATGCACTCAACATTGTATTTATATTTTGAATTAGTTTGCCATGAAAACCTACCCATGTAGCTTCTTCCTTCAGGAAAGTTTTGTAATATGATTGTTAAAAGTATCAAAAAATTTTTCTTAAAATTTTGGGGAAATGGCTTATTACATTTTATCATTTTTCTTTTTTCTTGGAAGTAATTGATTGATCGTCCAGTGTTCGTCGTTGCATCAAATTTAAACTATTTACATCATAATTCAGTACCTTTTGCTATGTGGCATTTCTTCATAGGGGAGCTCACTTCTCCCTTGTAGTCTGTTAAAACTAAAGTTTCCCTTTTTTTCCTTTTCTATGCTCTTTTCTAAGTTGGTACTGATGTGTGATCTTTTCTATCTCCATAAGAGCAAGCCTAGCCTACCCTTGTTAGACCTACTCTGCTTGAAACCCAGAAGTCAGAATTAAGAGCAAGGGGCATTTTTAGGGAGAAGATTTGAGAGCCATATAAGGAAAAACCTGACCTCTGTCCTGAGGTGAGCCTCTCCCTCACTAAAGTTACTTAAGTAAAGGCTGGATGACCATTTGTTATCCACCCTAGAGAGTGGATTCTCTTTAAGGTCTGATTTGGATGACCTATGAGATTCTATGATTTTTTTGGACTTTGTTTTCCTTATCTGAAAAATGGGTAAGTTGAACTAAGATGATTTCTAAGGTCACTTCCAGTGTAGTGCCTCTGTCTAACCACCTCCTCAACTCTATCTCCCATTAAGAAGGTTTTTTTTTCCTTCTTTTTTTGTTATTTTTATAGGACTTTAAAATAGTTATTTATACTTTTTCTCATTCTCACTTCCCAGTGTTGTCGTTGAGTCATTTTTCAGTTGCATTTGACTTTTCGTGACCCCATTTGGGGTTTTCTTGGCAATGATCCTGGAGTGGTTTGCCATTTCCTTCTCCAGCTCATTTTACAGATGAGGAAACTGAGGCAAACAGGGTGAAGTGACTTGCCCAGAGTCATAAGTGACATGGCATTATAATGCCAAATATGTCAAACATAATCATGTCAAAATATGTCAAATGTTTGACAAACATTCATTCATATTTGAAATTTGCCCTAAGTACCTGAGGCCAGATTTGAACTCATAAAGTTGAATCTTTCTGACCCCAGGCCCAGAGCTCTAGCCACTACACCACCCAGCTTCCCTGTGTTACTCCCCGTCTTTCTTGGCTTCTTTTTCAATACCATGCTTTCCTTTACAATAAGTACTTCTAATCAATGGGGGTAGCCAGGTGGCACAGTGGATAGAGTGCCAAGACTGGAGTTAGGAAGACTCAACTTCATGAGTTCGAATCCAGCCTCAGATACTAGCTGTGTCTCTGGGCAAGTTACTTAACCTTGTTTGCCTCAGTTTCTTCATCTGTAAAATGAGCTGGAGAAGGAATGCTTAACCACTCCAGTATCTCTGTCAAGAAAATCCCAAATAGGTTATATAGAGTCAGTCACAACTGAAATGGCCAAACAACAAAAACTTCTAATCAAACCACCCACCTATCAGTACCTGCCTCATTTCGCAGCTTCTTCAACCATCTTTCAGTAGGGAAGGGAAGTACATGGCTCACTCCACGCTCCATGCATTCAACAGTCCTCACTTCTTTTAGTATGGTTTTCCTTACATTATTGTGGTCATTGTAGAGCTCATTCTCCTAGTTTTGTCTACTTTGCTATAAATGAGTTCACACAGTTTTTTCTAATGAAATGATGAAACCATTAATTTTTCTAATTAAATGAATAGAAATTATCCCTCCAACTCTCATGTCTTCCTCACTTCTCTCTCCCTAGTCAAATCCTGCCCATTCTTTAAGGCCCAACCCAAGTCCTACCTCTTCCACAAAACCTTCAGCTACTTCTTCCAGCCTTGATCTCCTCCTTTGCCTCTCCTAGAGCCCGTCTAACTGTCACACATTTCAGTGCCATAATCTGTTCTCTCTTGTTTGTTCTTTCATTGTTCCACGTGTGTTAAAATTTGGTAAAATTATAAATCTGTTGAGGGCAGGAAATATATCTGTAATGTGCATTTTACATACATTGCTTACATTTTACATCCATAGTTTACACATCTTATACATATTGACATATATTTTACACATTTTACACAGATTGACACATTTTATACATTTAACACACATTTTACACATTTTACCCATGTTTATCATCTTACACATATTTAGCACAGGACAAACAAGAATACTAACTACAGTGATAGAAAAGCAATAAATATTTATAAACTGAACTGAAGCCTTATTTTCAATCATCTGCCTTAATATGTTTTCTGATTATATTTTACATTGTAATTGCTCTTACAGGGTTATGAGTTAAGCTAAAATTTATCTTTCAATTCATTTGTACATAATATTTATATAATTTATTCATTATCAAATAAAATATATATTTATTTATCACCTTATGTTTTAATTGAAGTAAATATATAAACCAGGGATTGGACCATACATACCTCCTCCTCTTGTCTTTTTAATCTTTCTTTTTTCTTTTCTGCTATTCATATCCTTCCAGTCTTCAACCCTGGATCCATCCTAGCTATTTTTCTTCTCCTATTCTTCTTTTAAGCTGCTGAACACTACTGGGAGAAAATAGAACTGCTTACTGAATACCATATAAATTCATGTTATCTATTCTCAGTTGGGCTGAGAATTGGTGCTTGACTGTTTCTAGAATTTATTTCATTCTCTTTAGAATTATTACAGACATTCTCTCCATATAGCCTCAAAACCAACCACCACCCATGTCCTCATCACCTACTTTCCTGAGAAAAATAAAGACCATATTTCATGAACTCCTTCATCTTCCTTGTATCACACCTGAGAAAACATCTTTGTGTCTTTATGCATTCTTCCCTCCTTTCTTCCTGGTTCAGAGGAAGAAGTGGCCCTTTGCCTTTCCAACACCACCTTCTCTCATATCCTTGATCTTCTCCTGGCTCCTCTACAGCTTGTGCCGTCAATCATTCCACCATTTTCTCTCATCTTCAATCTGTCTCTAGAAAGTAGAAGGATAGGTAGAAGGAGAAGAATATATTACTCATACCAGTGCTGATAATTCAATCTAAGAAATTCCATAAGTATGAAACATTCGTGTTATTCTTTTAATTTAGGTAATTTCCCCAAAGCGTTCTGAGGTGTTAATTGTTGGTGCTTTCCTTCAGTGGACAGAAATATCCTTTTTCACTTGGGTGAAGGAGGAAATTACTGAAGTGTTCTCCAGGGCTTTGAATGATATTCTTCAATGGCATTTTAAAAGAAGCTGGTAGCAAATTATATTTACAAAGGAAAAATGTCTTCTCTTTTGTGCTCACAAAGATTATGAATCTTGGGACTGATAAAAAGTGAGTGAGCATTCAATTCAGACCACATACTGAAGCTGCTAAGACCAAAAAAAATGCAACCAAAAAGACAAGTAGTAATATTTTCCCTGGAAATATCTATTGAGATTTGAGATAGGAGAGAAAAATGTATTTCAATGTGAGCATATATTATTGAGCTGAACAGAGAGCAAGGATGTTTTGCTAGATATGGAGAAGGATGTACTGCCTCGTGTGTTTCAGCCCAAAGTTATTTTCAGAAGAACTGTGTAGCCTTTTCCTTGGAATAATGTTAAATAACTCCTGTAGATACACAAGGATTTCTTGAACCAACATAGGAATGGGATGTTTTCTGTTCATATGAACACTGACATGAAAAAGCTGCATAGAAATTATAACACAGAGATTGGCACTTGGTGTGCATGCATCAATACTCATGCATACATACACACACACACTCTTATCTTACAGTGACAGCACTATCATCATCATCATAACTGAGGCTTATATAGCTCTTTAAAGTCTGCAGTGTTCTGTGTACATTATATCATGAAACTCTTTTTTGGGGGGGGCAGGGCAGTTGGGGTTAAGTGACTTACCCAAGGTCACACAGCTAGTACATGTGTCAAGTGTCTGAGGCTGGATTTGAACTCCAGTCCTCCTGACTCCAGGGTTGGTGCTCTACTCTCTGCACCACCTAGCTGCCCCCTATCATGAAACTCTTAACAAAGTCTTTGAGGTATATTCATTACTATCTCCTTTTTTTGTTGAATTGTTTTTCAGTCGTGTCCAACACTTCATGACCCTTTTGGGATTTTCTTGGCAGAGATACTGGAGTGGGTTGCCATTTCCTTTTCTAACTCATTTTACAGATGAGGAAACTGAGGCAAACAGGGTTAATTTGACTTGCCCAGGGTCACAGAGCTAGTAAAGTATCTGAGGCTGGATTTGAACTCAGGTTCTCCTAACTCCAGAGCTGGTACTCTATCCACTGAGATATCTAGCTGCCCTTCCAGTCACTCTAGTCTTGACCTATTTGCTGATTGTTATGTAGTACTTCTGTCATAGTCTACTGTTCTTTAATATAGACTATAATGAAAATTATATATTGACAAGTATGTGTGTGTGTGTGTGTGTGTGTGTAAGTATACCTACAAGAACTTAAGGGTAACTCTGGTGCAAAGAAAATTAGTATCTACTACTCAGAGCTGTAACTTTAGAGCCTTTACCAGTTTGCTTCTCAATTTACGTAAGTTGCAATAGCATCATTAACTCCTAATCATGAAACATTTACTAACCAAAAAGATAAAAGCAAGAATAATCAAAAAAAAAACATTTGCTCAAGAGAAGGCAAAATAAAGAATACTCAAATAACCATCATTATATCCAATAATAATCCATCCTTAAATCAGGGTCACATGGTATCCACTGGGGGTTGGGGGTAGGGTTATTGGCATAGTGGGCACAAACTTACAAAAATCTGTCAGTGAAAAACTGCTAGATTCTACTCCAACCTTTTACCTTTACTCTGTGTGCCTCCTCCCACCTATTTCAAATATGTTTCTTGTAAACAACATATTGTAGGATTATGGTTTTTAATCCATTCTGCTATCTGCCTCTGTTTTATAGGAGAGTTCATCCCATTCACATTTATGATTACTATCTGTGTCTTTCTCTCCATCCTATTCCCCCCCATAAGGAAACTCATGTACCTGGGCATCTCATGATTCAGACTGCAGACCTGAAAATTTGTGGTCTTTTGGGGAAATAATCTGTACCACATGTCACCTGCTTCTATTCTGAGCCTCACCACTCTCCTTCTCTGTTAATTTTGGGTCACTTTAAGCAGTGTTAATATCTTAGGTCTCCAGATATTCCCAGTTCTGTTCCTTTGATTAGGTATTAAGATAGCATATGTGACTTCAGGAGAAGTATTCCCTTTAGTCCTGAAATCTACAAAACTATTCAGTTCGTATCTCTATAGGTTTTGAGGAGTTTCTCCTGAAACTATAGAATATAGTAAAGAACAGCGTAGGCAAGTCTTTACGGGGTTTCCCCTCTTTCAGGTTGTAAATGGCCCTAAAGAATAAGGTAGGCTTTGCCTAGCTAAGTCATTACACAGCATAGGATGCTTTCCTTAAGTCATATCAGCTCCCAGCATCAAAGCTTTCCTTCAGTCATATCACCTCCCAGCATCAACTGTAGCAAGAATCTTGTCTTTAGCCACCTGGTATCAGTGGTGCTTAGTTCCTATTAGATTCTTAACTCTGTTGTTTGTCATTTCTCAATTTTTCTTCTCCCAGCTTTTCAGTACTGTCAACTTCTGTGTTCTGTCTTTTGTAAATAGTTTCTCTTGTTAGCTTCTCTGTTTCTTCCCAAACTGTCTTTAGAAAAAAGACCATAATTTCTGACCTAACTTCTAATCCCTCAAATCAGTGCCCACTTATATATCTCTGACTTAGACAGAGAAACTCCAAATCTGTATTTCTCTCTCACATGACACAAATATTCATTATACAACTATAATTAGAATATTATACAGTTGTCTCATAGTCCCCAAATAGTTCTTTAATTCAGCATTTCCCAGAAGTAAACTCTTAAGTCATTGAACCAGTCATATTCCAATTCACTGCTGGGAAATAATGCATTATAGCCATCTTTAACATCATTCAATACTTTGCCTCTGAGCTCAGGTCCTCTTAATACTCCTGAGGTTGGTTTTCTCTTAGATTCTCTACACAGTCTATGCTACTTTTCAAGCTAAATTTCTGTTTTGTCCACAAATGTCATTTTTCCCCTGACCTTTTCAGTAAATAAAATGATTGTACAAGAAAAAGGTAATTCCGTGTGTGTGTGTGTGTGTGTGTGGTGTATATATCTATGTATATACATATATTATGTGTGTGTTTGTGTAGATAGAAGCATGTTTATATAGTAGAAAATGTTTATTTGTAACATTTTATATTAGTAAGTTTTGACTTAGCTTAAAGTAGCATTCTGGAAAAAGAATCTCACCAGTTATAAGATTATCATATCATTAGAAAATGGAATAGCAAATACTGTGAAGCATCATTAAATATGAGTAAAAGAAATAGCTTGCCTTTTAAAATGAAATGTTCAACTGTGTTTGAAAGCCCAGATACCTAAGAAACAGCTATGTATGTGGTGCAGTGGGTAGGCCTAATGTTAAGGAGACCTGAGTTCAAATCCAGACTCAGACGCTTAGTTTCTTCAATTGTAAATTGGGGATGATAATAGCATCTCCTTTCTCTGATTATTATGAGGATTAAATGAGATAATATTTATGAGGTGCCTGACACATGGTAGATGTTTAATAAGTAATTGGGGTTTTTTTGTTAAACATTTTGGCTAAATCTTCACTTGTTCAAATATATATCATTTTAAACCTTTCAGGGTTTTAAGAATTATCAGCATTTAATGACTGAGCAAAAGGCAAATAGAGAAAACCTATTGTATTGTTATAAGGGTCTCTAGATGAACCATGTTCATTTTGGTTTATTAATAAGACTACTAAGGGAACAGCTAGGTGGCACAGTGAGTAGAGCACCAGCCCTGGAGTCGGGAGGACATGACTTCAAATTCGGCCTCAGATACTTGACACTCTTACTAGCTATGTGACCTTGGGCAAGTCACTTAACTCCAATTTCCCTGCCTTCCTCCCTCCAGGAAAAAAAAAAGACTGCTAAGGAAGAGGGGTTAGCATGGTAAGATGAACTTTGGACTAGCAGTCAGGTTGGCTTCCTATTAAACCCCACCTCTAATATTCAGTAAGTGCATAATTCTGGACAAGTCATTTAACCTTTATGAGCCACTGTTCCTCATCTCTAAAAAGGACATGACATTTAACTGAGTTCTTCATAGAGTCATTGGGAGTGGGTGGGTTTGTTTTGTTTTGTTATTGACATCTTCAGTTTCTACATCACCTTCATTTCTGAATGCTTCTCCCCTCCCCTCTCCTCCCCAGTCAATCATTGCTTGTAATAAAGAAGAAAAAAAGGAAGAAGGAAAAAAAAAAGGCAGATTAGCAGAACTAACCAATGCTTCAGTCAAGTTTGATAGCATATGCAGTGTTTCACTATCACCCACCCTCTGGAAAGAAGAAATGTATTTTCTCATCTCTTCTCCAGAGACAAGCTTAGCCATGATAATTGTAGCGTCCAGGTTTTATTATGATTGTTGTCATTTCTTTCTGATTTCGTTGTTGCAGACATTGTACTTATTATTCTCCTGGTTCTGCTTGCTTCACTCTGCATTCATTCTTATAAACTTTCCCATACTTCTGAGTTCCTCATATCTATCGTATTATAGTATATTATATTACATTATATTACATTATATTCACATGATGTTATTTGTCTATTCCGCAATTTATGGGTGTCTAATTTGTTTCCAGTTCTTTACTCCCACAAAAAGTGCTGCTATAAATTTTTTGGTGTACATGAGACTTTTCTTTTTCTCCCTGACCTCCATACAGTCCATACCTAGTAGCAGTACCACTAGGCAAAAAAAGGCATAGACATTTTAGTGATTTATTTTTTCGTCACAGTTCTAAATGGCTTTCCATAATGATTAGACAAATTTATAGATCTACCAATAATAAATTAATATCTTCAACATTGAGTATTCTCATTTTTTAGCCATTTTTCATACTTTGCTACACATAAAGGGAAATCTCACTGTGGATTTAACTGGCAGTTCTCGTATTATTTGTAATTTAGAAAAGCCTTCCATATGGTTGTGATTACTTCGAAATTCTTTTGAAAATTGATTGTTTATATTTTTTGACCACTTATTGATTGCAGAATGATTCTAGGTCTTATATGTTTGTCTTAAATTTTATATGCTCTTGGCTATCAGTCTTATTAAAGATGCTAATGCAAAAATGTTTTCCTGGTAACAGTTAACATTTATGTAGGGTTTACTATGTGCCAGTCACTATGCTCTATATTTTACAATTATTATCTCATTACAATTATTATCTCATTACACCAACCCTGGGATATGGATGTTATTATGATCCTTATTTTACTGATGAGAAAACTGAGGCAAACACAGGTTAAGTGACTTGCCCAGGGTCACATATCTAGTCAGTGACTGACTTTGACCTCAAGTGTTTCTGACTCCAGGCTGAGCACTCTGTGCACTGTGCTACCTAGCTGCTCCAATTTCACTTCTTATTCTAGTTGCATTGATTTTGTTTGTCCAAAAGTTTTTCAATTTCGGACGATCAAAATGATTTATGATCGCCTTTGTGATCGCTTCCATCTTTGTTTATTGAGGAAGTCTCCTAGCATTAGCAATGAGATATCCCTCATAATATTCACATGTGTTTTTTTCTTAATGGTTTGACCTTTTATATTATGGTTAAATATAATTGGGGCTTATTGTATATGGTGTAAGATGTTGTTCTAAATGCAATTTTTACCAATCTCCTTTATAATTTTCCCAGGAGTTCTTATCAAATAAGGGGTTCTTCCTCCAAGAATTTTATGTTCTCAGGTTTATTGAACACTGCATCATTGAGCTCACTTGTTTCTGATTCTTCCTAGTCCATTTCACTGATGTGATTTTCTCCCTTTTAACCAATGCCAAATAATTTTGATTATCACTACTTCATAATATGAACGAGGAAAGTACCTTTTCAGAGAGTTGTTGTAAGGATCAAATGAGATGAAGTAGGCAAAGTACAATGCCAACCTTAAAGCCTTAGATAAATGTCAGCTCTTATTACTATTGATCTACTGCAAACCTGATATTTCTGACCTGCAATAATTAAATGTGGTTGATTAAGAAAAGCCTGAAATTCAGAAGCTCCCCATTCCCTGTTTTGTTGTTCATTTAATGTTCTGTGTTTGTTATTAATGTGCGTATACTGCAGTCTCTCCTGCAAGGTCCTGCTTAATTTGGTGGGAGATATTTGCAATTTAAATCATGGAAGAAATTGTCAGTACATTCCGACTTCCTAGGGTGTCAGCGCTCTACCGTAGTCTTTGTTCAGTAAGCCCAGCTATGTAATAAGTTAGCTCATGCAAATGAATGCATCCGTCTTCATTTCTCTTTGCCATTCGTCCATTATGCATACATTAAGCCCCAAGGTGCATATAAAAAGATTCATTAGTCAAGTCAGGAGCACAGGTTAGCAGAAAGGAAACTCCTGAGTCATAGATTTCCTCCCCTCCCCCGCCTTTGGAAATATCTATACACGAATTAGTAAATCCTTTTGAAATTGAGATTCTTATTAACAGCTAACATTCCTGTGATTCAGTGCATTTTAATAAAACCATACAGTATTTCAAATCCTGATTTTTTTTTCTTCTTTGCCTAGATGGTTTCATCTTTTGTGTGCTTTTGAAGAGCTACCATCAGTAGTGGTAGGCTGGTTAATCAGTATAAGCAGGGCTGCTATTCTATACTTGGCCTCCCTCTTCATGCATTGCCTGTATGCCCTCCTTCTTCCTATAAGCAAACATTGCTGTGATGAAATACTCTAATATTCATTCACATTAAGTTATAAATCACTCCAACGAAGTTCAATGTAATATCTCCAAAGGGTATTTGCATTTTAATAGGGATCAAACTAAGCTAAGTCTATCTGTGGAATTTCAGAGCTTGGGGGGGCAGGGGTAGAGGAAACAGTCAGGAGAGTAACAGACTTTTATGGCCAGTGGTGTATTAGAGCTAGCTCAAATCGACTTCTGATTGTTACATTTTCCATGGGGGCATTTATATTTCAAAAGCTTGCAAGCAGTACAAATCAGGGTTTGATTTTGGGGGGGGGGTTGATTGTCTAGACTTAACAAAGTGATGGAAAAATGTTAATAATGAAAATTTAATGTAAAAGTGTGTCTGGCATACTTTTTTTTCTTTTTTGGAGAGCTGATTGTTAAACATTTACCTTGCATACCCCTGTTGGATCTTGGTTCATGAGTTAATGTTATAGGCAGTCACTTATTACACCTACACATAAGACCAGTCTTTAATACACATGACAATTGTTTTATGCAATAGAGGCTTTTCCCCAAAGGTGAATGTAATCAAGATTCATATACTTGAATCCTTGGTAACCTTTTTGTTACTTTTGAGGAATGGCCTATTTCTTTTGGGGTAAAGCCTCCATCAGGAATCAACTCCCCACTTAGAAACATTTTGACCGCATCATATTGAATTCAATAAACTCTGACTCAGATTTTTTTTAATTAGAGACCAATGAACATTATATGATCTGGAAGCTTTTATGAGGTTAAATGTATATTATTAAAGTAGCTAGTTAGTGAGAGAGTCAGAACTAGAACCCAAATATTCCAATCCTTACATACAAATACATTGCAAATAGTCCTGGGGCTTCATATCACCCTAAGAGCAGCACACTTCTCTTTTCTTTCAGAGTTAACTTCTGGTTTTAGCTATGAGTGAATGACATTGACCATATTTGAAAATAGGGTGAATGAAATCTCATCTCAATCACCATAAATTTAGAGGTAAAAAAAGACCAGAGAGATCACCTAGTCCAGAGGTGAATATATTTCAGGGGGTCCATGAATATGGATGGGAAAAATAAAATTTTTTATTTTCACTAATCTCTAACTGAAATTTAGCATTGTTTTCCATTATTCAAAAGCATCATTCTGAGAAAGGATCCATACACTATTCTATGACACAGAAAAGGTTAAGAACCTTTCATCTAGAAAAACTATCTCATTTAATAATAAAGAATCCAAGACCAAAGCAGTAAAGTTGGCCACTGTCACAGATATAATTAAGATTTGGACTCCAGTGCTCTGCTGCTCCTTGTCGTTGGATTGACTGTATGAAAGGAATAAAACCTTCTGTTCCAGGGGCTAAGCTACCCTGTTCTGCTTTCTTTAAGCAATGGATCTCCAGATGTGGTGGCCATCTTCTAAAGTATCCGTGTTCCTGGAGCCTACCCACATTTCTTACGTTATTTATCCTATTGGTATTCTCTCTGTCTTCTTGTTGTCAGTGTTCAAAGTGATTTTTTTAAACAAAGCAAAACAAAACAACCATTAAAAAGACTCTCTCATCCTGTGTTCATGTTCTTGTCTAGCCCTAGTCACATGAAAACAAACATTTCATTAAATACTCTTTTATTACTGTTTCTAAGCATTTCCTGCTGTTTGGTCAGGTTGATTTGGTTGGTTCAATACACAGCTCCACATGGGTTTGTTTGAAAGAATGATTGGTATCCATCCTTTTTACTCAACATATAATTATTTTGTTTGATGATTAGGCCTGCTTTGCAGAGCCTAATTATTATTTTGGGGGCACGAACTAAACTCCTTTGTTCTTTCTAATATCTTCTGGGTTATTTTTTTTGTTCATAGTAGCCACAGAGTAATCTTTTGCTATTTTGATTGGTTCTCCTTAGAATTTAAAGATATGTATATGTGTGCATACAGTGCATGTATATGTGTATATACATGCATGTATGTGTATGTGTGTATACACATGTGTATGTGTGCATATATGCATATGCATTTATTCAGACACATCTGTGAAATTTATTCACCGGTGTTGTGATTTTACACATTTGACTATGATATTTCTTGGTGAAGTAAGATATTTCTTGGGGTTTCTGTCATCCAGTCTCTGACAGCAAGGTGTTGCCAAGGCGGGCACTTGACCTAGTCCCTCCACCTCCCATATTTTCCAGCAGATTGCATCCTTAGAAACACCCCCCCCACACACACACACACACAATCTTCTAACTCTCCCAGTCAACTGGTTCCTTCACTCCTGCTTTCAAATATGCCCCCAGCCTTAAAAAAACTTTCAGCTATCATCCTGTCTCTTCTCCCTTTCTTAGCCAAATTCCTCAATAAAGTTGTCTACACTAGTTGCCTTCACTTTCCTCTCTCCCTCTATCCTCCATCCTTTCTCTTTTTTAACCCTTTGATGTCTGCCTTCTGACCTTACCATTCATGAAACTACTCTCTCTAAAGTTACCACTCATTTCTTTTTTTGTTTTTTATGTTCTTTTTTATTATAATTAAGATTTTTTATTTTTAGTTTACAACACTCAGTTCCACATAATTTTGAGTTCCAGATTTTCCTCCCCCCGCCTCCCCAAGACAGCATGGAATCTGATATATCTTTTACATACAACTTCGCATAGAACCTATTTACACAATAGTCAAGTTGTAAAGAAGAATTATGACCAATGGAATGAATCATGAGAAATAGAAACAAAACCAAAAAAAAAAAAACCAAGAACAAAAACAAAAGAGGAAAAAAAAAGCAAAGGGGAAAAAATGGAGAGCATACAGTGTGCCTCAATCTGCATTCAGACTCCGTAGTTCTTTCTCTGGATGTAGATAGCTCTCTCCATCATGAGTCCTTTGGAGTTGTCTTTGAACCTTGTATTGCTGAGAAGAGCAAAGTCTATCAGGGTTAGTCATCACAGAATCCATATATCTGTGACTGTGTATAATGTTCTCTTGGTTCTGCTCCGCTTACTCAGCATTATATCGTGTAGGTTTTTCCAGGTTATTTTGAAGTCTGTATCTTCCCCATTTCTTATACCACAATAGTATTCCATTACTTTCATGTACCACAACTTGTTCAGCCATTCCCCAATTGATGGGCATCCCCTTGATTTCCAATTCTTTGCTACTACAAAAAGAGCCGCTATAAATATTTTTGTATATATGGGTCCTTTTCCCACTTGTGTGATCTCTTTGGGATACAACCCTAGAAGTGGTATTGCTGGATCAAAGGGTATAAAAATTTTTGTAGCCCTTTGGGCATAGTTCCAAATTGCTCTCCAGAATGGCTGGATCAGTTCACAACTCTACCAGCAATGTAACAATGTTCCAATTTTCCCATATCCTCTCCAGCATTTATCATTTTCCTGTTTTGTCATTTTAGCCGATCTGACAGGAGAGATGTGGTACCTAAGAATTGTTTTGAATTGAATTTCTCTAATCAGTAGTGAGTTAGAGCATTTTTTCATATGCCTGTAGATATCTTTAATTTCTTCCTCTGAAAACTGCCTGTTTATATTCTTTGACTTTTTCTCAGTTGGGGAATGACTTGTATTCCTGTAAATTTGGCTCAGTTCCCTGTATATTTTAGAGATGAGGCCTTTATTAGAGACACTAGTTGTAAAGATTTTCTCCCAACTTTCTGCTTCCTTCCTATCTTTGTTGCATTGGCTTTTTTTATACAAAAACATTTCTATTTAACATAATCAAAATTATCCATTTTGCATTTTGTAATGCTCTCTATTTCTTGTTGTGTTATGAATTCTTTGCTTTTCCATAAATCTGATAGGTAAACTATTCCTTGCTTTCCCAAATTGCTTATAGTATCAGCCTTTATTCCTAAATCATGAACCCCTTTTGACTTTATTTCTTAATTTGACTCATTTCTTAATTGCCAAATCAAATGATCTTTATCAGTTCTCATCCTTCTTGGCCTCTCCTCCACTTTCGGCACTTCTGACCATGACTACTCTCTTCTTTCTGGATTTTTATGGCACTACTCTCTCCTGGTCTATCTCCTACTTTCTGACTGTGCCTTAGTTCCCTTTGCTAGCTCATCATCCACATCATACCCCCTAGCTGTGGGTGTTCCCTAAAATGTTGTCCTAGGTCCTTTCCTCTATACTTTAAATAACTTCCATCAGATCCCATGAGTTATCCCATTAGCTCTCATTGTCGTGCAAGTGACTCCCAGATTTATATATCCAGCCATCCTAGTTTCACCCCTGAGCTTCATTCCTGGATCACTGATTTTCTCTTGTACATTTCAAATTGGATATCTAGAAGACACCTTAAACCCAATGTGTCCAAAATGGAACTCATTATTTTTCCTCCTGGATTTTCCTCTCTTCCATACTAACCTATTTTTGAGGAAGACACCGCCATCTTTACAGTCTCCCAGCTTTATCCAGATCTGCTCATTCATCCTTACATTATCTATCCATTCATTTACAAATCTTGTCACATCTCTCTTCATGACTTTTCTTGCATCCAACCCCTTCTCTTGTATGGTTGCGACCTTAATTCAGGCCTTCATTACTTCTCACCTAGATTATTGCAGCAGCCTATTTTGTGTCCCTGCCTTAAATATCTCACTACTCTAATGCATCCTTCACGGTGCTGGCAAAGGAATTTTCCATATGGGTCAATATAATCATGTGTCCGTACTTGCCAACTCTAGAAAGTCCCTGTGGTCTCTAGGATAAAATATAAACTTCTTTGTTTAGTTCTTAATGACTTACACAACTTGACCCCAACTTTCTCTTTCCAGTGTCAATGGAAATTACTCCCCATCCCACACATTACAGACTAGCCAAATTGGCCTTCTCTCTGTCCCTCAAACGTGACACTCCATCTCCAGTCTGCATGTACTAGCTTCCCCCCATACATGAAATACATTTTGTGTGTATATACGTATATATATTCATTTTATATGTGTGCTGTATATTTTTATACATTATCTGTTGTATGTCCCCCATTAGAATGTAAGCTGTTCTTTGTACTTGTATCCCCAGTGCCTAGCACAATGCTAATAGATATTTAATACATGGTGATTATCAGTGTTCTGTGGATTCTATTGAGTCTTCCATGTGCTTCTAATATTTATGGATATTTTTCTACATGGTTTCCTCAGGTACTATATTAAGATTTTCTTTTTCATAATTTTTCTGGAAAAAATTATAATCCTTCTGTTAATCTTGTGCCATCATTTCCTTAATGTTTCATTTTCACATTCCAATTCCATATTCATTGTTTGTCCTTCATTCTCAAAGAGGACCATGACAGTAGGAAGGTGATGTCCTGACTTACAAGCAAATTGGATTTAGTAAGTGAGGCAAGGCTGTGCAAAGTCAGCCAGCCTCAGTTTCAACTCTGGAGACATCTGGGTTTAGTGGCCAAATATAGATCAGGACAACTGGAGATAGCCCCAGATGCAGTGGGAGAGCTTGACCTTTTTAAGCTAAGGTCTTTCTCAGGTCTCAGTTTGATTGAGGCCATATCCAGTCAGTGATTAAGGCTAGGTAAGACATGAGACAAAGAATGGCCAATCAAGAAAAGCCAGATTCCTTTTAGTCTTTCAAGAATCTACTATTATGGAGTGCATCTCTGTTTTTGTTTTAAAATCTTTAGTCTTTGGTTGGAACTCTCATTTCCATGTTAGTTCTTTGATATTATGCTTATTTCCATCTTATTTCTTAGCCCTTCTGATCCATCCTGGAGATTCTTGATGATAGTACTGGTGGGGTTTGGGTGAGGGGCTTAACTTGTGTTTCAAGAGACATTGTGGAATTTGTTGCAATATTTTCACCAGTCTCGGAGGATTTTGACCCAATTTATTTTACTGTGATGTATATTGAAGTGCCTTCTTTGAACCCTTGTTCATTTATCCTCCTTAGCCAGCTTTTGTCTGCCTTAATCACTATTCTGATGTTTCAGTGGTGTCCTTGCTGAAAAAAAAATTCTCTCCAATTCTTTTCCTTCCATAGTCCCTGCTACTCTCCCCCTGGCCCAGACTTTGTTGTCAGCTTTGTTTTAACTATTTCCACCAGATAATGTGGATGACCCATAGAACACTGTTGCAAGGAGATTCTGATTGGACAGTGGAGTTACTACTGAGCCACCAAAGTGTTCTTCCTAAAGTGTCAGTCTGAACATGTCACCCTCCTCCAGCAAACTCCAGTGGCTCTCCCTTACCTCCAGAATCAAATAGAAAATCTTCTGTTTGGCATTTAAAGCTCTTTCTAACCTGGCCCCTCCTACCTTTCCGGTTTTCTTGCCCCTTTCTCCCCTTGATGATCCAGTGACACTGACTTCCTTGCTGTTCCTCATACAAGACCCTTCATCTTCCCACTGCACATTTCAATAGGCTGTTCCACCTGCCTTCTTTTTCTCTTTTCTTGTCCTTGCTTTCTGACTTCTTTCTAATCACAGCTAAAATCCCTTTTACAAGGAGTTTTTCCCAATCCCTCTTAATATTAGTGCCTTGCCTTTGTTGATTGTATCCAGTTTATCCTGCACATATCTTGTTTGTACATAGGTGCTTACATATTGTTATGATTAGATTAATGTTAGATTAAGTTGTAAGATTTTTGAGGGCAGGAGCCATCTTTGCCTTTCTTTGTATCGCCAGTGCATGGCACATAGTAGGCACTTAGTTAAGTGTCTGCTATGATGTGACTTGATTGACTTATTGAATCTCGGGGTTGGTCTGATTCATAGGCTTCCACTGGTCTTGAGAGCAGGCTTCTATCTAGGACTTGGCCTAGGGAGTGTCTCCAGAAGTAGGATGCCTAAAATTTCCCTTGCTACAAGGATCTTAGGCTGCCCTGGTCTAGCACACAGGCTGTGGGAAATGGTGAAAATTGGAGGCAAATATATTAGGAACAACAGCACCTCTACCCACCCTGGGAATAGGGACCCATCTAGGAAACTGCCAAGAGGTTTATTCTGAAAGATGTTTACTAAAATGACTGCAAATAAAGGGTCACTCTGGGGCAGCACCAGGACTAAGGAAGCTAGGGAGAGGCCAAGGATGCTGTGGGAGTACCAGGAGAAAGAGGCTGATGAATTGGTCTTCAGTGTCTTTTTCAATTAGAATTACATGCACAAGTTCTTTCACTTTTCTCCTTCCCAGCAGTGTTGAATTTTCTAGATTTAGGAGCCTCTTAAATTATTTGGTGTGGTCAGGGAAAAGCTTTCCCCTTAAGATACCTTTTCTTCTGACATTTCCCCAGGATTCCTTCTTTTAAATATTTGAAGACAACTACTGTGTCTCACTCCCTCTCCCCCCTCCCAAGTTTTCTCTTCTCCAGGCTAAACATCCTCAGTTCATTTAATTGATACTCGTACAGACCTCATTAAGGTTCCTCCAGCTTCAAAGTCTAGTATCCTATGAGTCTACAAAAGCCGTGACCAGAAGACCTAAAGTAGTTATCCAAGGATTCAGCAGCAAATCTGGCCATCTCATATGTTATGTTGTGAGGCATTCTGTCATCCATGATTTGAGTCACTTTTGTGATTTAAAGCCAATTCTGCCTGTATTCTTCAAGAAATGAAAATAAATGTCAGGAGCCAAGATGTGAGATAGGCTGATGGTAATCATATTGATCCGCAGTCATGTTAGCCTCTGTAGAGAACTGTGTCTATTTAGGGCTGCTGAAGCCATGCCTTTGCTTATGTCATGGTTCAAGCAGGAGGCCCCTTCTTCTGGAGGTGATCACATCCCCTTTCCTATACCCCAGTATGTCTAGGGTTACTTCAGAACCTTCTAACTCTGGCACATTGAAAGTAGGCCTTTGTGGGATTTTGTCCTCTAAAGAACCCCATTCATCCACAGTGTTATGATTCAATTCTTCCTTCCCAATTTATTTGTTGTTGTTAAGATATAGTGTTCTATAAAAAGGTCACTCGAGAGTGACAAAGAACAAAGAGAAAAAATTGTCTTTCGTGCATAAGCCAAGCCAGACTATTTATTGGCAACCCAGAGCGAACTACCCCACTGGTGCCCATTTTAATAACTTTTAATGGAATATCTGCTTCAGATTTATTCTCATGCAGATTTTTATGATGTAGACTGTGAATTGTAAGGAAGGAGCCCACAGATACTTTTTCCTCATAAAAATGTAAAATAATCTGGTAGTAGGGTGGGAGGGGCGATGAGAGAAGTTGGGGAGAGTTTGTCCCTGAATACACTCACACACAAAGCATATGTAGCCCTACTTGTATTTAATAAAAATAAATAATTTTCTTTTAACAGAGGAATTCAAAGGTTCCACAGTTGTGGAATTAATGAAGAAAGAAGGCACTACCCTAGGGCTTACAGTGTCAGGTGGAATCGACAAGGACGGCAAACCAAGGGTATCCAACCTTCGGCAAGGTGGAATCGCTGCCAGGTAATCATGGCTAGAATCCTGCCTTACCCCTATCCCCCATTAAAAAAAAGTTACAGTGGGTGGGCTGGCTTCAGAAATGGAAACCTCATCAAAAAGGTCGCTAATAAATAAGTGACGACCACCATCTGCAAGGCAGAACATCAGAGCAGAAACACAGCAGGGCATATCTCTGGAGCTCCCCTGTTCCTCTCTCTCTCAAGGTGCCCCTGGGCTAAGCTAGAAGGACCAGCAAAGTCTTCCAAAGTTATTTCAAGAGTAACCAGTTGCTCCTAACTTCTAATTTTGACAAATTTCTTTAGCAAGACTCCAGATAAGTCATTGCACCAAAAATAGGCTGCAGGTAGAGGGTGATGTCGCTTTCCTTTTTGTGGGGGGAGGTAGGTTTGGATCATATCAATTTAAATGGGACATCTTTAAAAATGTAAATGTGATGTTTAAAAAGAAATTTTAAAAATTTTTAAAGGAATGAAAAAGAAACACAGATATACAGCTCGAAAATAACTATCCTAGGATTAGTAGAAAACAAAAATCCAAGACCTAAAAGAAATTTTTCAAGCTCCATGTTCCCTCCTTTGATCTAGGCATACTTCTAGTGACCCTGAATTTCCAGAGAGTCATGTTGATTGTAGTTTAAAAGAGGGGAGGGGGATTCTAAGTTTTTTCTTTTGGATTTTAAATTCCAAAAGGCGTTGCCAGGGACGATAAGTAAGTGCATAGTGCATAGAGCGCTAGACTTCACATCAGGAAGACCTGAGTTCAAATACAGCCTCACATACTTATTAGCTACAAAGCTTTCGAAAGGCCAAGGTACTAATTGTTTCTAATGATCCCTATACAGATGGGAAAACATCTTTTTTTTGTAAATTAAAGGATCTATTTCTTACTATATGACTCTCTTTCCTCTTTGCTGATGAAAAACAGACATCTATAGGAAATATGAGATATTATTATTAATTTCCTATCACAATGACTGTTGGAATTCATAGTTTATGGAAGGTGAAGGACTTACGCTTGGCCTATAGTAAACAAATTCATTATTCACAATTTTGAATGAAACACTATTATGACTTTCTTAGATGATACTCAATTCTTATTCTTAGCTTTAGTCTCATTGGCCTCTGACTTATGTGTAGAGTTTGGCTAAAAATGTAAATGTTGCCAGCTTATAATTGTTTATGGCACAGAGGAACAGTGAAGGGGAAAGGAGGGAATAAGCATTTATTGAGCACCTACTGTGTCCAGGCACAGCTGCTAAGCACTTTACAAATATTATCTTATTTGAGGCTCTCAACAGCTCAGTGAAGTAGGTACTATTATTATCCCCATTTTCCAGAGGAGGAAACTGAGGCAACCAGAGATTAAGTGACTTGCCCAGGATTACATGGCTGGTCAGCGTCTGAGGCCAGATTTGAAATCAGGTCTTCCTTATTTCAGTCCTGGCACTCTGTCCATTGCTTCCCTAGCTGATGACCAAGCAATATGTATAAACATGGAAATAGGCTAGTTGTGTAGGTGGCAATAGTAAATAGAGTGTTGGACTTCAGAGTCAGGAAGACCCAAGTTCAAATCCTGTCTCAGACTCTTGTTAACTTGTTAAGTGACCTTGGGCAAGTCACTTAATATCCCAGCCATGGTTTCTTCATCTGGAAAATTCAAGTGATAATAACACCTACCATCTAGGGCTGTAGCAAGGATGAGATGAGCTAATATATATACTTTGTAAGCCTTAAAGCACTATAGAAAGGTTCAGCATCATTGTTGTTATTATTAACCTGGGAACTCTGTCCATTGTTTCACATACAGGGGTTTTTATGGTTGTTTGGTTTTGCCAACTCAGGTATCAATGCTTACGTGTTGCTAATGAAAAGAATGTTGGGGGGGAAGATAAAGCCACTCTTCTGAATGAAGAGAATGACGTCTGACGAAGACAAAATCTGTATTTTGCAGAAGCGATCAGTTAGATGTGGGAGACTATATCAAAGCCGTGAATGGAATCAACCTCACCAAATTCCGCCATGATGAGATCATCAGTCTGCTGAAGAATGTTGGGGAAAGGGTCATTCTGGAAGTGGAGTACGAGCTCCCGTCCATCTGTAAGTCATTCCTTTCCTGAGCAATGTGTCCGAGGACTTCTCTTTCTAAAGCAATTTTGAGTCTTCACCTCTGCCATTGGTGCCTCTTTATAGGCATAGTAACTCTTAGTTCCCTGTTATTTCAGAATGATTTTATTTAGCAAAGTCAGTGCCTTTTAAGTAAAAATTAATCAAACTAGTAAGCAATAATGAAATTACAGGGTTGTCTTTCCATTAAGGGCAACTGTTGACATTTTATGCCACTTAAATGCTTCAATCAACAGTGATCATTTTACCTAAGCACCTACTGTGTGCCCAGCACATGCTATGTACTCTCTGGGTAAGCATAGGTCAGATCCTTTCCAAGAAGTTTTTAATTGGCTCTTGGGTAGCTTTTGTTAAATTCTGCGGTATGTAATGAGCAAAGCAGGCAAGGTCCTTGCTCCTGCTTCATATTTGTCCTGCTCTCATGTTTAGTTGAGAAGTTTAAAAGTTGATATGTTTTATTCTTATCTTCGATCCTATGCTTCTTCTCCTTTCTTCCCATTGTGAAGATATTAACATGCCTCAAATTCCTCATCTATAAGAAGGTATTGGTATAGATTTGGGGTCAGCAAACTACAACCAGGAGGCCAAATCTTGTCCGTACCTGTTTTTTTAGCATTCTAGTTTTGGACGACCCCAGCTAGGAATGGTTTTTACATTCATAAATACAACAAAACTTAAATTAGAAATGTAAAAAAAACAAAACAAAAATATTGTTAGCTGGTGTCATCCAAAAATAGGGCCGTAGTAGTTTATGGCCCCTGGGTAGATAATCTCCAAACTCTCTCCTAGCTCTCAAACCCCATCCTCTACCACATGTGGCCTTCTAGGTCATTGGGTGTGGCCTTTTGAGTCCAAGATTTACATAACAAATCCTTTTATTAAGGGGATTTGTTCTGTGAAGTTTAGATTCAGTCAAAGGGCCACACTTGAGGACCTAGAGGGCCACATGTGGCCTTGAGGCTACAGGTTCCCTAATCCTGACTTAGATATTAGCTTATTTAAGACTATAAGTTACAGAGGTGGTGCTGACCCACATTGATAGAATTTCCTTGCCAAGGAATTCATTTCCAAGAGACTTCACCCCCGCCAATGAAGGAAGAAATCCAGTCCCTATCCCTATAATGAATTAAAGAATCACAGAATTGCAGATTTGAATGGAATGTCAAAAGTCCTCTTGTCCACAACCCCTACCTGAGTAGAATTCCCTTCTACAATCTGCCTGACCTTTAGTTCTATCTAGTTAAGTCAACAGGCATTTATTAAAGATTTATTACTAGATGACAGGCACTAAGTTAATCGCTGGAAATACAAAGAAATATAAAAACACCACCTTTGCCTTCAAAGAGGTTATATTCTAATAGAGGAGATAACACTGTACATGGAAGATATAAACATTGTAAATTGCAAGAAGTCTCAGACAGAAAGCACTAGCTCTGAGGGGATTTTGGGAAAGGTGGGAGAATCTCCACATCCATTAACAAAGAACCCATTACATAGAACGTCCATTCCACTTTGGGACACTTTTATTTGAAGAGTTTTCTTTGTCCTCAACTGAAATCTACTTCTTTGCAACTTAGACCAATTTATTTTAATACTTTGTGACCTAATCTTTCTAATAAGTAACAGACTTTCAACTACTGGTAGAAATTTCTCATGTCTAAGTTTTCTCTTCATCAGGCTAAACATTCCCGATGATTTGCGGCCAGTTCTCATAGGTGACATGGCCAGTACCCAAAGGTTGCCCAACACTGGAAATTCAGTGGTCCCCATTATTATGGTTTAAACCTTCATTCAAAAACCCAATTGGAATTTTGTTCAAAGTGTGTTGTTTGTTATGCGGTATGTATGTGGTCCTTCTAAAGTTGCACTAGTCTGAGAGAAATGATTATTTCTCTCTTATGTTAATAACCAATTATTGAATTAGGAATAAGGTTTTTCCCCTTTTCTACTTCCTCATTCAGAAATCAACCCCTCTGGGTTATTCAGGCAGCCTTTGAAGTGCAAAGCTAATAATGAGAGAGAAAACTCAAATTTGTTGAAAAAGTAAAGAAATTTTAGTTTAAGTAAATTGATGGATTCCAGCCCATTGTGTTTTACTCAGACAGGTCTGGGAAAAAGTGGATTCTTCTCCCTTTTGTCTAGATTACCCTAGATGGGGTGTTATGGGTATAGATAAGCCTCTTTAGATAAGACTGAGTGATCAGTCACATCCCCCCAGCCCCTCATTAGAATAAGTCCACCTCTCTTTACAGTATTCATTCTTCTCATTAAATGTTAAGCAATCAGAGTTGATTTCCACTCTTAGGAACACCCACTTTTCCAAGGGCATATAATCATTGAGTGGGTTCTATGAGGGGTCTTTGACTTTTGAAAGTGTCACTGACCCCCTTTATTAATTATTGCTGGCATGATTAATGAAATGATTAATTACCCAGAAACCACATCTCTAGAACTTTTTACACATTGAAGTCAGTTGATTGTCTCAACCACTGTCATATGCCATTATTAGGGAGTTGTTTAGGAAATAAGACATGAAAGCTAATGCATAATTTTACTGTTTTATACAAATTAATGTAAAAACTTCCTTGCCACTAGATAAGTAAAAAGTAATAAGATAAAAAGTTAACTGCTAATCTGGAGAAAATGCTTTGTAACAATTCAATAACCATTGAAGTCCTGGGCGTAGTGGGGATAAAACAATACATAACTCATGGCCCCCTACCCTTAGTCTAACAGGGGTGGGGAACCTGTGAACTCAGGGCCAGGTTCCCCACCCTTGGAGGAAGAGAGTAAGGCACATAGAAAAATAAATATAACACAATTTTTTTAAAAGATAGGTTTTTATTCTTCCTGATGTATCACCCTACTATTTAGCTGTTTCTCATTATCATTTCTCATGTGATGAAAATGAGTTTAGCTCTCTGAGGGCAAAGAGGTGGAGAAGACCATCTAAGTCCTTTCATTTACTGGGCTTAGATGGCATCAGAAAACTGAAGGAGGGTGCCCAGTGATTAAATCAGAGCAAAAGTAACCAAGGAGAAGAAGCCCCTGTTTCTCTGATACTGAGCCAACTCCAGGAATGAGGTCAAATTGTCAAAAAAACGAATTACAAATTATAATTTTTAAAAAAACAGTTAATGTAAAACTTTCTCAGTCCTCCCAGCCACTAGGGCCTTCTCCTCCATGATAACTTTCTTTCTATCATATGTATGTATATATATGTATATGTATAGATGTGTATGTATATATATGTATGTATATGTATAGATGTACACACACCATATATATACCATATATACACACCTTATTATATATATATATACACACACATCGTATATGTCTTATACATCTATCTTATATATACCTTATATACATATCTTATATATCTATCTATCTATCTTATATTTACCTTATTTGTGTCCTCTTCCACTAAAATTGAAGTTCTTTGAAGGTAGGAACTGTTTTTTGCCTTTCTTTGTATCCCTAACACTTAGTACATTGCCTGACACATAGTAAACGCTTAATAAATACTGGTTATCGATTGATTGATAGCAGATGTCATAATCATAATACAAAAATAAAAAATCACAGGTTAGTGGGCTTTGATCCTGATTATGTTTCCTAAGTTACCAGAGATTCTGTTCCAACCTTAGCACCCTTCCACTAGCTAATTTTCATTCTTTAGGCAAACCACTTAACTGTACCTCAGTGTACTCAGATGTACATGTAAATAAAGTAATTATGCAATACTCTTCATTTCATGCATACTAAGTATAAATGCACAACCATCCAGAGAGGTCATGCAGCTTAATTTTTTAAAAAGATTCATGAATCAAACTAAAATTAACCCTTGATTACTTGTACTAACAATGATATGAATAATCTAAGAAAACAGGAAGCCCCCAAAGCATTTATATGTGGTCTAGGAATGACATGTGAGATTTTGAGATTTTGATTTCTAATCTTTCTAATCCATGTTTGCTTAAGCTAATATTAAATTAGTTTTCATTCTCTGAGCAGAGATGTACTGGCAGAAAGAAACTAGTCTAAGATTAAAATGAGTTCCAGGTTAGCTACAGGTAATTAACTGAAAGTTGACTTAATGATTTAAATTTAAAGAATGGAAAGGTCAAAACATTCTTGACTAATTTCATCAAGGACCCTGGTGTGTCATACAAATGAGAGGACATGTCTTCCTTTTCTTTTAATTAAAACCATATTCCCACATTCACAGCTTCTCATGCCTACAGTTTCCAGCTGATTAGAACAAAATGAAATTTGTGTTGTGGCAGGAAGACAGCATTTAATTAAATTAGCGAGGTACTGAAAACATTTGCTTGGTTGTTACTTTATATTGTTTTGTTTTTGATCCAAGGTATTTATTTTGTTTTTGGTTGCGGGTTTGTTTTTATTTTTTCGTTTTAGACCATGACCAGATAGAATGCAAGTTTTATAAATTGAATTATGTGACCTTTCAAAACCATGCTCAATCCTTTAGGTGTTTGGAGTTCTTGACATTTAAAAATGTTGCCATTAATGCTTAATTATAACTACTTGCTGTTCCTGTAAATAATTAGTAATGCCCTTTTGCAATATTCCCTTATCTCATGATGACAGTTTTATATAATAAGGCTATTAGATTCTGGTAGCATTAACACACATTTTGGAGCTATAAAATATATACATTTCTTCTTTTTTATATCAAAAATTATATACGTGTGCAGAGATATCAGAACTGCTATAAAGTTCTCTGCCTTTGGTCTATGGACTATTTCAAGGTTTCTTGTTACAATGATCTAACAGTTTCATTGTTTGGAACAATCACATCGAGTCATGCAAAGATGGAATAAGCATGCTGATATCTCATCAAATTAATCACAACTTAACCATTTTTGTTTTCTCAGCTCCAGTTATTTTTTTCACCTGCCAATTTTATCTCCACAGTCCCCTGCTTTGTTTATCAGCAATGTCGATTTAGGCAGAAAACATATCGTGTCAAAACATCTTTGTCCAACGGCCTAATCAAGTGATGCCAATGGAATTCTGACAATCGTGTCCGCATTGTCTGCCAACTGGGCAAACATACAAAAAATAAATTATGTTCTGGGACTCAGAAATTTTAATTCTTCTCATAAACCAACAGTTTGGCATATTTTTAAGGGAAAACCAATTTGCTACTTATATTTGCAAAAGATCTTTGCTATCATTTGTAAAAAGCCAAGATTCCCAATTATTCTCCCCTTGCCAGATGAATTATATCAAAAAGAAAGGAGCTGTCATTTTAGTTCCAACTTAATCTATAACATTCAGTGAGAATGTGACTCCCCTTCCCCCCAAAGCATTTTTTATGTAATTTCAGTGCTTTTGTATAGGATGGTAGATGATTAGACCTGAAGAGGGTTTTAGAGACTCTAAAATCCATCCCCCTGATTATACAGAGCAAGAAGGTGGAAGTGGAATACTTTACCAGGGTCACAAGCCAGATTAGTGTCAGAACCTGGATCGGAACCTAGATCTCCAGACACTAGGTGCAGGGTTACATTCGCTATACACCATTGCTCATTTGTGTGCATTTGATTTTTAAAAACCACTCAAATGTTTGTTTGAAGACAGGTTATGGAATATCTCATGCTATACTTTAAAATTATCATTTTTCCCATGAATGATAATATATAGTGCTTTGGCCAAGATTTCCACCTTAATTTTTGCTGTTTCTTTCCTCAGCTGTGCAAGGATCTGGCGTTGTGTTCCGAACGGCAGAGGTTACTTTACATAAAGAAGGCAACACTTTTGGCTTTGTAATACGAGGTATGTCATTATTGGGGAAAGAGAATGATCAACCCAATCTGACAAAGTAGAGGCAATGGGATTTACAGTTGATCCTCAAGGTATAACTGATGTGTTGGGTTGGCCAGCCACCTTGGAGACTTCGTATCCTCTTTTTCCTTAAAAATAAAAGACCTTTAAAAATAGAAGATATCAATACAATTCTGTTGTTTTCTTAAAGACCTCAATGTGCAAAAGTAGCAAATCCAAGTAAGTTTAAAATGATCTATGTTTGGAAATTGAATAACCCACTCAGTGAGAATTAGACAAAGTAGCAGAGGCCGCCATGTTTTTTTTAATTGGTTTCATTGGCATAGAGAACTCATGATGAGGAAGCCCTTCTCCTCCAATGCAGATTGGCACCCTTTATAGTCTTAGAAAATTGTTCAGAGCGCTGAGTGATTAAGTGTCTTGCCCAGGTCACACCAACAGTACATATCAAAGGTGGTGCTTAAACAGTCTTCCTGATTCTCCACTGTACTGCACTGCCTCTCTAAGCATGACATTTTTGGGTTGGAATTCCATTAAGAAGACCTGTTAATAATGCTTTATGCCACAGCAGATGTTGAGCTTTGGCTCTCTCTACCTTGATAAATGAGGCAGCTAAGTAGAACGATGGATAAGAGCATTGGGCTTGTCATAAGAAAGACTCATCTTTGTGAGTTCAAATCTGGTCTCAGACACTTCCTAGCTGTATGACCCTGGGCAAGTCACTTAACCCTCTTTAATTCACGTTATTCATCTATAAAATGAACTGGAGAAGGAAATGGCAAGGATACTCCAGTATCTTTGCCAAGAAAACCCCAGATGGGGTCACAAAGAGGTGGACACAACTTAAGTGACTCAAACAACAACAACAAAAAAAAAAAACCTTGATAAAAAGGCAACAATTGCTCTTCTGTCCCATGATTTTATCCTAGTTAGGCATGTGGGGGTGCAGCGGGTAATGTGCTGGGCCATAAGAGAGGAAGACCTAAATTGAAATCCAGCCTCAGACACTTACTAGCTGGGCAAATTTGACTGTTTCCTCAGCTATAAAATGAGGAGAGGAAGAGTATCTATCTTGCAGATTGTTGTGAGGCTCAAATGAGATAATATTTGTAAAGCACTCAGCACAGTGCCTGACCCATAGCAGATGCTATATAAATGTTTATTCTCTCCCTCCATCCTCCCCCCAATCCCAGTTGCTTGTGACCATCCAGTCGTAGTCCACCTTTTTTTTTCTATAACAGAACAAGACGTAGCCTCACTGTGGCTCCAACTTCAGTTGATATCCTAGAGATTAAGCTACCTTACATAATTTCATTCCTCTTTTCAATTTTATTATCATGATTTTCTATAAACTAATTGAAGATTATTTGTTAGGATCGGATTTCAAGGGAATGTATTTACATTTAAATTTTGCCCATTCTAATCGTAACCTCCCAAGGATATTTATATTATTAAAGATGTTGAGCTGATTCAACTTGGCCAAGAAGCAATTATAAAAATAAGCCACTCTGCCACTTCAATATAATTTCTAACCCAAAGCATTTTATATTTGGTGGTAATGATTTCTGCCCTTAAAGATGGAGACTACCTTGCAGTTGTAATTATTATCATGAGAATAGGATTTTGCACTAAATTATTTTAAGAAATTTAATTGGGGGGCAGGTCTGGGTTTGTAATTTTGTCCACCAAGGGAATAATACCTCTTATGAGAGATTAAATGACTTGTCCATTGTCCCCCAGCCACTTTGTGACAGAGGACTTGAAGAAGGGTCTTCTTGACCCCATGGACAGCTCACCATCCACTATGTCACATCTGCTTTCATTTAGATATTGAGTAGAGGATTTCAATGTAGGCCATTGGATACCTATAACAAGGTTGGTTTAGCAGAATGAAAATTTCCCCCAAACCTTGAGTTGATTTCAGCACTCATAACTCAGGTTTTCTTGTATTACTAAGAGGGTGATTTTGTGCAACTCTACTTCACTTAAATCCAATTCACATGTGAGTCAAGACATCACCCTTTGATGTCATTGGTCCTCTTCAAAAACAAAGATGAACAAGAAGCCTGATATAAATGACACATTTTCACCAAAAGAAGTAAATGCTTTGTGAATAAAAAAAATACAGATGTTAGTCTAACTTATATAATTCAAGGTGCAGAGTTTGCATCAAGCTTTAACACCTGTGAGACACCATGATTTAGACAGAGGAAAATCCCTGAACTAGGAATCAAGAGACCTGAATTCCAGTACCAGTTTAACCATTAACTTGTTTTATGACCTTAAGCAAGGAACAAGTAATCGGCTCCCCATTGCTGATTGTATTTAAGCTAAGGTTGTAGGACTGTTTCCCTAGGATGTTGCAGAATTATCACATCAGGTAACAGGTTTTACTTCATGGCTTCTAAATTCCCTTCTAACCCTAACAATCTTGGGGAAATGCTTTCTTAAAAATGTATATATCATCATTATTATATATAATATTTATTATTTAGCTTAGTGTGATTTAAGTTTTGGTTATTCTTTATTTGGTTAAATGTTATTGATATATTTTTATGTCACCAGATTTATAAAAATATATTTATTTTTATTGTGAATATAGCAGTAAATAAAATGGACATCATTTCCATACACATTAAAAAAGAGAAAAAGAGGATTGTACATGAAACTCAAGATTGCTATTGTATACAATTTGTTTTTCTTTTTTAAAATATGACAAATTAGATTTGAAAGCTGTCCTTCTTGACTGGGCTTTTTGGACTGTCTTGTCTTCTCTCATCAGCATTTTTTTAAAAACAAAAGATGCCTCAATGACCCTCTCTCTCTCCCTCTCCCCTCCCCTCCTCTCTCTCTCCCTCCACTTCCCCCCTCTTTCCCACCATCCCTGCTTCTCTCTCCATCCTTCTCTCCCTCTCTCTTCTCCCCCTCTCTTTCTCCTCTCCCTCCCCTTCTTCCTCCCCCTCTCCCTCCCCCTCTTTCCCCCTCCTACACTATTCATTCACCCTTCTCTCCCCTCCCCATTGGGGAAAAAAAGAAAGAAAAATAAATCCCTTGTCAAAAATATATGTATTCAAGGAAAACAAATTACCACGTTGGATGTATCTAAAAAGTATATCTTATTCTGCATCTTGAGCTTTTCACCACTCTGTAAAGAAGTGGGCACCATAAGTCATCACTGATCTTTTGGAATTGTGATTGGCCTTTGCATTGATCAGGCCTTTTAGAGACTTGCTTTTTGTTTTAGTGTTAATGTTGTTATTGTATAAATTATTGTCCTAGTTGTAATTCATCATTCTGCATCAGTTCATACAGGTCTTTACAGGTCTGTGAGAAACCATCCATTTCAGCAGTTCACAGGGTACAATAATAACTCCGTTACATTCATATACAATAATTTATTCATCTGTTTACCAATAGATGGGCATCCCATAGTTTCCATTTCTTTGCTACTATAATAAGAGATCCTAAGGGAATTTTTATACATACAGATCCTTTTCCTCTTTCTTTGATCTCTTTGAGATATAGTGGTATTGCAGAGTCCAAGGATATGCACAGTTTAGGGACTTTTGGGGAATAGTTCCAAATTGCTTTCCAGAATGGCTAGGAAAATTCACAGTTCCACCAGCAATTCATGAGTGTGCCTGTTTTCCTATAACTCCTCCAACATTTGTTATTTCCAATTTTTGTCAGCTTTGTCAGTCTGAGTGGTATGAAGTAGAACCTCTGAGTTGCTTTAATTTGCATTTCTCATTAGAGGCTATCTTGGATTTCTCTCTTGGAAAACTATTTCTTTTGACTACATATATATTTGGAAATGGCTCTTGTTCTTATAAAATTAAATTAATTACAGGTGTATATATGTAAATATGCTTTAGTGACTCATATATTATTTATATATGGAATATATAAACTACTTTTGCACACATTATACATATATATATATATATGTCTGTTATAGAGACAGACAGACAGATACCCTTATCAGAGGAATTTGTTGCAAAGATTTTCCCACCAGTTTTTACTATGTTCTTTTACTTCTGCAAAACTTTTCAATATTGTTTAATCAAAGTCATCCATTTTGTCTTCTGTGATTCTTTCTATCCATTGTTTGGTCATGAACTCATTATCTATTGATCCAAAAGGTAATTTTTTCCTTGCTTCTCTAATTTTTTAATAATGTCTCCTTTTATGTCTAAGTCATGTTTCCATTTATTTTGGTATGTGGTGTGAGATGTTGGTCTATGACTAATTTCTGCCAGACTGCTTTGCAGTTTTCTTAGCAATTTTTCTCAGATCATTACTTTACTTCCCATTATGTCCCTACCTCACCCAGAGTGCTGTAAGAAGAAAAAAAAGAGGAAGGGAAAACAAATCTTTTTAACCAAGCTAACCAATACAGCACTCAGGTTTGACAGTATAATTCTCATTTTACAAGCATCATATTTCAAGTTTTTTTTTTAACAGCTTCAAACAGTTCATCTTCCCAAATAAGTACTTCTACTTTTCAGCTTGCATATTGGGAGTGAATTTGAAAAGCCAAAAAAGCGAAAACTTTTTTTTTTTTACCATTTTGTTCTTTTCCTTTCTTAGGTGGAGCACATGATGACAGAAATAAATCTCGTCCTGTTGTAATAACATGTGTTCGACCTGGAGGGCCTGCTGACAGGTAAAATTCATCTTTTTCTGTAGCTATCTGGATAGATTGGTAGAGAGAATGAGGTAGATTATTTGGCATAGAGGTTGACAAATTTCTTACAGGGTTTAAGATAACCAAATTTGCAAATTTATAAATTGCATGTTCATTTGTAAGACTGTAGTAGAAGAATATGATATAGGTATGGTTTTTTTTTTTTACAAATTATAGAATGTTTTTGTTCTTTTCTGTGTTTAAAAAGACAATTCAGGTAGCCTTTTCATAATAAGCCCTGGAGATAACTAAGATATTTAAATTACAACAATTTGCTTTCACCTTAAGGAACAAATGTTTATTTCTGTTTATTGCCACCCAGTTCTACAAACTGTTATCTATAACTTCGAATGAGTCTATAAGGGGGATATTATGAAATCAATAGGAAAGAAGTTTGCTGATTAACAGATATATGCAAACTGACTTTTCTATCCCAGCATAGATTTGAAGTGACATTTTAAAAAAATGAATTGGGAAAAACCAAAATAGAGAGGTTTTTGCTTGTTTGCTTAGAAAAAATTCTGACTTCTGTCTCATTCTGAGAAATGTTCACCTTTGACAGATGTCACAGTCCAATATCTGAGTGAAGATTTGTATGTTTTCCCTTTGCTCCTTCCTTTTTGAGATAGAAATATGTGTGTGTATATATATACATGTGTATATTATATATGTTTTACATATATAGAATATACGCATATATGTATATATGGTGTGTATGTATATGTGTATATGTATGTGTGTATGTGTATGATTAATTTTTTTCCTGGAGAAAATGAGAATATTTTTATTTCCTTTTGCCATTCCAAGTTGGGTTGGGCATGAAAGGAAGATTAACTGCTAAGCTGTGTGCAAACTAGCACTGACCTGTGTTCTGAGAGATATTAGATTAAAGACCTCAAAGAAATCTAATCATCTTAACATTTTAAAAATGAAATATCAAATGCCAAGAAGGGAAGGTGAGAATTATCTAAATGGAAACTGTGAAGACCCCTTTTTCATTCTTCATAGATTTTTATATTTGACATTTTCTCTAGAAATGCATCTTCTTACCAGATTCTCACATCTTATTTATTCTGTCACTAGGGATGCTAACCTGGGTGCTATTTTCAGCAATGTTTTAGAAGGGTCTTTCCTTAATACTGGCAAATATGGAACATTTAAATTAGGATGAGAATATTTGCCCCTTCCTCCAAGCTACATAAGGCTGAATTGATTTAATGATTGTCAAATGGCACTATAAAACAGTAGGGAAATTTGCAGCCCAGGGAAATTTTTAAGCAGCTTTCCCTATCCTACTTAGGTTCATTGGTAGTCAGAGAAGTCAAATCTGCCATCTTTCCTGCTCACTTCCCCTGAGCAGGTAGGTGAGTGGTTATTTCTCAGGCTGACCATAAATCATTCCCAAACACCAAGCAGTGGAGCTAAAAGGGGGAAAATATTCTTTTGGTGCTCCAAATGTTATCTATTAAAAACTTGCCTGTTCGATAATGTGTAGTTATTCTTCTGATCTTTTCAGAACTTTAAATAATAGCAATTCCACCTTCCCCTGATGGTGCTTAACATTGTTATTGTCAGAGTTGATGCTTTAAAATAAATGCAAATGGGATTGAAGGTAGAAAGTATGTGAGGCAAGGGCTTTAAGTAAGTGAATCAATGCCCAACCCCATTATGTTAAATTAATAAAGACTGTTCCTTTAATCCTCTTTAGAGAAGGCACAATCAAAGCTGGGGACAGGCTGCTGAGTGTGGATGGAATCAGACTGGCTGGTAGCACACATGCTGAAGCAATGAGTATCCTCAAACAGTGTGGGCAGGAAGCGACGCTGGTGATAGAATATGACGTCTCAGTAATGGGTATGTATGTTGAAATTCTAAAGGTATATTCCCTAAGCTATCTGTGATATGTTACCATCCATCCATGATAAGCTACTTTGGAATTAATTATGACCCTCTTGTAGCGGATAGGTTCTCTTCAGTACTATATCATTAATCTTATTGGGTTCAGGAGGAGGTGAAGGCGATTTTATAGTAATTTCAAATCCTAAGGTTGATAGGATCTATAATAAGGTTTTGCTGTATCTATGTGGTTCTCTCTGGCTTGTAAGCACTTTGCTCCCCACCGTTCCTCAGATCATTAAAATGGGGATCGTTAAGGTGGAATAAGAGCACCCCTATCCATTTACAAGCACGAGGATTGGAAATAGCATATTCTGTGGATACTGTGGATATGGGGGGGGGAAAGTCAGGACCTCATGTTTTCCTGTCTATCTTGCAAATATCCCCCTCCTAAACAAAGGCAGCAGTAATGGCCATCCTTGTAATCCGAATGGGATTTAGGGGAAAATGCATAGGCATACATCATCATTCGAGTGGAGCGTACCCCAGGTCTGCTTCTCCCACCTCTAATAAAGCTGCTTTCTCATAGAGATGTTAGCAACTGAGAGAGAGAGGCTAAGATTAAGGATTTGTATAATGTTGACTGGAGAAGAAAAATTACCCAAGGTGAATTAGAACCTGAAATTGAACCTAAATCAAAGACTAAATGCGCTTGCAAGTTTCAGACTGTAACATGTGACCTAACTCCGCTAAGCAGGTTTTACTGCGATGAAATGTAACAGAAAAGGGGAACCGCACATTACAGATGGTGGACTCCTTTATTTCCCACTCTGTGTGATTCATGTGGAACGGGGTTTCTTGAAAGTATCCTAATCTATCTTGTGGGCCAGATGTCTTATAGAAGCATCAGATTTCCTAAATGTCTTAAAGTATACGAGATTTGAAGAGTTTTCAACAGAATAAATGGTGCAGTCTCCCTTTTACAAGTGAAGGCCGGGACTGAACATTTCTTCTTCCTTTAAAAATGGATAATCTTTGAATTAATGTAAACCACAATTCAAAAATTCTGGGATGCTGCTGAATCTGCGCAGAAAAGAAAGTGAGGTAAAGAACAAGGGAGGGAAGGAGAAGGAGACAGTTCAAGGGAGGGAAGGAAGAAAAGAGAGACACATATAGGGGGTGGGAGAAGAACGAACACAGGCTTTGAACCCCTATTTATTTCCAAATAAAAAGCAACTTCAGGAACAATTCCTAGGGTAATTCTAACCCTGCTAGAATAAAGGTTATATAAGGGTAATGTGTTATTAATGGTGGCTATCTGAGCTCCTGCATCTTAGCTTGGTGAGACCATTGTTTTGAAAATATATAGACATGTACAGCTTTTGTGTCCATTCACCTTTTATTGTATTTGTTGTCCAATGGGCCAAAGGGTTGGAGTTGTTTGACTGAAGAGGATCACTAACAACTCCCTGGCCCTGGCCCTGGCCCTGGCCGTCACCCTTACTTCGGTAGATCTGTTCTTTCTCAACTTTTCTCGTCAGGCATCCCAGTGGTTGTGATTTTCTCCCTCAAATGAGATTTTTAAAGTGCTTAGCACAGTGCCTGGCTCATAGTAGATCCTATATTCCTTTCCCACTTAGTCCACCAGTCCCCTATGGTGGGGATACTGGAGTTCTTTAACTTGCTTTGCAAAGAGAGCCTCCTAGTTCTCCCATCAGAGTGCTGCTGGTTCAGGTGTTACCTAGGTTTCTTTTGGTGGTATGATTGTATTCAACCTTTTTCCTGCTTTAAGAGAATTGTACTAATACATTTCCATAAAGATAACTGATTCATCTTGAGTTCCTGTGTGGTGGAAAAAAAAAATCCCAGTGATTAGAAAAAATTTCTGTGTGTGTGTGTGTGCGCGTGTGCGTGTGCGTGCATGCATGTGTTTGTATCACAGCTGACCATAGCCTCTTTTTTTTGCTTTCTTTAATCCCCCCCAAAGACACACATGCACACATGCACACACACACACACACACACACACACACACACAGAGAATGATTTTGTAAATAGTTTCTTTTTGAGAATGTATGGCCAATACAGAAAATGAATAGACTTGAAAAAGAAATAAGGAATGAGATATAGGCTCAGTGAGTGACCCAAAGTGAAATAAAAGGTGCAAAGGTAGGAATATTCCCATTATAGTTCTCAGTAAAACAGGGATAGCTGCAGTCTCTTCTCTCTGGAGCTTAGCATTCTCTCTCCATGTTCAGAGTCACCCCATAACAGTAGGGTAGGTGCTGAGAAGCAGCTGTTTTCCCATCCTCTTCTCTCATGGCTGCATTGCAGACAGCCTCCCTTCTTCCCCCAGAACACTGCTTATCTCTTACTTCTGGAGATTTCCATTATCTCCTACCTTTAGGAGAAGAGGGAAAAAATCCTTTATGATAGGTCAAAGCTCCCATCCCTTGGATCAGAACGCACTAAAGATTTATGGCTAATACCATAGGCATCTGTCCCAACTGTACTATTATGTAAATTCCTTGGGTGCTACAGTTGGCTAGAATATGGAGCAAGATAGTACCCATCATTCATTAGCTCTGTAACCTTGGTCAATCATTAGTTTGCCTGAGTTATCTCATCTGTAAAATGAGAGTGATAATAGTCGGTCTACCATTATCATAGGGTTATATGGATCAAATAAGAATGAGCATGTGAAAATTCCTTTTAAGCTAGCAGAATCTATCTGACACCCATTGCAGTCCTTTGTACAATGTTGTTCTTCAGCTGTATTCGACAATTTGTGGCCTCGTGGCTCAGGGAGTGAGCCAGAGTGAAATCAAAGGTACTAAGGTAAAATGTTCCCATTGTAGTTCAGGACAGCATGCCAATACTATGTACCAGGTTTTCTTTGAAAAGGTACAGGAATGATTTGCCATCTCCTTCTCCAGCTCATTTTACAGATGAGATAACTCAGGCAAAGGTTAAGTGACTTGCCCAGGGCCACACAGCTAGTAAGTGTCTGAGGCCAGATTTGAGCTCAGATCTTCCTGAATTCAGGCCCAGTGCTCTATGCACTGAGCCTCCTAACTGCCTCTAAGGCAAACAGAGGTTAAGTGACTTGTCCACAGTCACAAAGACAGTAAGTGTCTGACATTTGAACTCAGGTCTTGCTGATTCCAGGCCCAGCACTCTATCCATGGAGCCATCTAGCTGCCTCTCTTCATAGTAGTATGCCTTTATATACAGTAAGTGGTTAATAAGTGCTTGTTGGACTGAATTTTGTCTTGTAGACACCTGGGCATTTCAAATTTTAATAAAGCATCATGCTCTTATTCTAAAGATCTCCAAACTGAGTCTTGAATAGAGGGCGAATGCTAGCTAGAGCTGTTGTTTTAAGCCCTGACTTTCATTTCACATCTGGTTTCAGGTCTGTATAAATGCACGGAGCCATATCTGCTGCAGATTCTCTTTTCTCTATTGGCTCTTCGTTCTCAAACCACATGTTAATCATTATTATTACTACTGCTAGTGAGACTCTCTAGGCCTGGGTGAGAGTTGGATGTGCAAGTTTGCAAGGAAACTTCACTTCTGATAACCACCTTTGATATTGATGACTGAATTACCAGGGGATATTTCAAATACTGCTTCTAGTATTCCAAAGACTAAATTACAAAGTAGGTTGGTGACTCAGGTATCCTAATTCCAACACATGTGTGCTACAAAAGATCATAGCCTGCATGTGACTTGAGTACAAGAAGAAAAAAATAGAAATTGTTATTTGCAGTGGCTATGGTTCCCTGTGCCCCTGTTGACTCTAGCCTAATTAGGCATAAAATGGAAGTAAGACACATGCCATTCAAATCCTCTGGGCTTGAAACAGCAGTCCTAGGTAGCATCTTTCCTATCAGGAGCTCTCCTTAAAGTCTTTAAACCAAGAACATTAAACTTGCAGATGTATTGAGATGTTTAAGGCTCCACTAGCCTTAATAATGTATGATGTCCATAGTTTCTAATAAAAAAAATTTGTTGAAGGTGTCTTCCATATTTGCCTCTCCTTAAGATTTCATAATTCTCAAAGCAAATTTCATAATTCATAATGCATAATTTCAAAATTATGCATAATCATAAAGGAAGGACAAGGTGCAACAGAGCTGAATAATTAAATTTCAGTAACCATAATTAAATTTGAGTAGCATTTTTGAAGGGCTGGTGACAACCTGGAGAGTGTCCAAAGAAGACAATCCAGAATGGCTAGGGTCCTTAACACTAGGACAAGCTGTTGACCAGGGATGGAGTCTATCTATCAAGATCTGATAAAAGCTTATTTGCCTAGAGTTTTATTTTATAAATCATACAAAAGTTAAAGGATTGGAGGGAAATACTGCTGTGTGTTAAGAAGATATGGGCATTTGAGAAAATCCAGAAACCAGGGTGAGTTCTGAGGCGAAGATCAGTGGAGGGAGAAATGAAAGCAAGTTGTCATTAGCATATACTAAGACCACGAGGAGGAGTTTAAGGAACAAATCACGAATTGAGAATGGGCATAATATACTAGTAATGGATGACTTCAATTATTCAGATATCTACTGGAGCCCTCATCCCCTCCCCTATCTCTGCCTTTCCCTCTCCCTGTTCTCCCTCCTTTCCCTCTCTTCTTCCTCTCTCCATCCCCTTCCCACTTGTTTGTGCCCTCTCTCTGTCCCTCTCCCTCTCCCTCCCCCGTGTCTTTCCACCTCTCTCTCCCCCTTTCCCTCTCTTTCTCCCTCTCCCTTTCCCTCCCCTTCCCCCTTCCTGTCTCCTTTTCTCTTCTTTCCTCTATCCCTCCTTCCTTTTCTCCTCTTCTCTCCTCTCTCACTCACTCTCTTTCCCCTCCTCCCTTCTCTCCTCTTTTTCCTCTCTCTCAAATATCAGAGCAGCTAATAATTTCTTATCTTTCCTTAATGATAATTTCATCCTCCAAAAGATAGAGGAAGCAATGAAAGTCTCTGCTCTTCTGGACCTAATTCTCACTAATAAGTGAAAACTGGTTGCTATAGTAGAAATGGAGTTAATTTGGGGGTGGGGTGGGGTAAATGGCCTAAGAATTTTAAGATAGCCACTCAATCTTAAAATTTATGATAGAAGGAATTTAGTCATGATCTGATGTCCACCTTAGATTTTGTAGAATAAATTTCAAATGATCCCAAGCCTAGATCTTTTATAGGATTCCATGGCCCAAAATTTTACAGAAGTCTGCCCAGGAGGGTTTAGAAGCTCTCAAGAATGAAATCGTGAAGACACATAAAGAGAAGTGATTCTAATGAGAAAATGAGTGAGCTATCCAAAGAGAATAATATGTAAAAATAGAAAACATGTTATCTAACTTAGATTTTAAAAAGACATTTCAAGTCCAAATATCAGAGAATGGATTCAATCAACAAAAACAAATTACTGTCCTTTTGAAAATAGTGTCTGGAGTAATAAAGCTTAGAATGAGCTGAAGCTGGAATCCTAAAAACAAGAAAAAGAGGCTTGTTAGCTATGTTGGGGGAAAGAGTCATATCCTAGTAGGGATAGAACTTGGGATGGATGAAATGATGATAATTGACAACACAGAAAAAGAAAAACTATGCAAGGTTTATTTTGCTTCTGTTTTCTCTTCTAATAAGAATAATCTTTGGGCTATAAAGGAGAAAAGTGGCTTAATCCAAGAGAAATAAAGAGAGAGTAAAAGAGTAGCCCTGGCCCATGTTAAGTTCAAGGCATCAGACTCAGATGATCTGCATCCTAGGTGACTGAAAGAACTGGCTGATTTAATTCCTGAGTGCTTGCTGACAGTCTTTAGAAAGATCACTGAGAATGAGGTCCTGAAAGACTGGAGAAGAAGAAATGTTCCGATCTCCAGAAATAGGAAGAGTGGAATCCTCACAGAATAGACCCATGAACTTGACTGATTCCTGGTGAAATCCTAGAGCATATTATTAAAGGAATTGTTAGGGATCATATAAAAGGAAAAGTTCAAGAAAGTCAGTATGGCTTCATCAAGAACAGATCATGCCAGATTGACCTTTTTTTTATTTTTATTTTTTTTTTGCTGAGCTACAAGACTGGTAATTCAGGGAAGTTCTGCAGATATGATGTACACAAATTTTAGTAAAACATTTTATACATTTTGTCACGTTCTCTTTGTGGAAGAGGTAGAAAGAAACAGCTAGCTAGGTAACACTAAGATTAATTATGTGGATGCATAGTTTGTTGAATGGCAGAACCTGGAGTTGTCATTAGCTGTTCACTGTCAACTTGGAACAAGGTTTCTAGTAGAGTTCCTAGGGAGCACTCCATATTTAAGGACTCTCAGTATGATACATAGGAGACTCTTTCACTGTAATGCCAATAATACCTGATTCTATACTAAAATGTCTGCTAGACACAGGCAGATTTTCCAGACTTAACATTTTTGTCAGTGCCTTGGAAGAAGGCACAGAGTGGATGACCATCAGGATAGTTAGCATCTTGGATGAGAGTCAGGAGGCAGAAAGGTCTCTACAGGCTAGAATATTGGAATAAATTTAATTAGATAAAATTTAATAGAGATTAATGTAAAGCCTTATGTTTGCATTACAAATTCATTTTTACAAGATGGCTAGATAGCAATTTATCTGAAAAAGATCTGGGGATTTCAGTCAACTCTCCCCTAGCCATTATTACTTTTTCCTTCCTCAAATTACATGCCTGTATATATACACATGTGTACACATACACATATGTACACATGCATATATGCACATATGTAACACATAATAAATTGCATAATAAATATATTTATACGCAATTATATGTATATACCTATTTGTGCAAATGTTGAATCTCCACCAAGTTAGAACAAAGAACTATTTTTTTTTGCATTTGTATACTTAGCACAGTGTTTTATTAAGAGAGGCATAGTATGCAAGAATACAGAGATGATAGTAACCTAGTAAGACTATATCTGGGCAGCTATGTGGCACCATAGTGGATAGAGCCCTGGGCTTGAAATCAGCAAGACTCAGCTTCCTGAGTTCAAAGCTGGCCTCACACACTTACTAAGTGTATGACCCTGGGAAAGTCACTTCACCGTGTTTGCCTCAGTTCTCTCATCTGTAAAATGAGCTGGAGAAGGAAATGGCAAACCACTCCAGTATCTCTTCCAAGAAAACCCCAAATGGGGTCATGAAGAATCAAACCATGACTGAAATGACTCAATGTGACTCAAAATGACCTATAGTTACTTGGGGCAAGGGGTATACACATTTTAAGAAAAGCATTGATAGGCCAACCACAATTCCATGAGATTCATGATAAAACATACTCCTCACCTCCAGATAGGGAGGCAATGGACTCAGAATACAGATTGAAGCTTTTTGGGAGTAGTAGGAGAAGACATGGCCTATGCAGGGATTTGTTTTGGTTGACTACACATTTTTACAATGGGTTTTGTCTTTCTTATTCTCTCAATGTGGAGAGGGGAAAGAGGTGGTAGGGAGAAAATATAGACTTGGTAATAAAATAAAATTAATTTTTATAAGGACATTGGAAAACTAGACAATATTCAAAAGAGGTTGCCCAAGATGGTTGGTGCATCACAGATCAGGCCAATGTAAGGTCATTTGAAGGTATTGTGGCTGGAGAAGAGAAATTTTAGAAGAAACCTTGATTAAAAAAAAAAACTTTAACTGTTTTAAAGGTATCACATGTAGGATGAATTCAGTTTGTTCTGTTTGTCCTCAGAGAATTAGGAGCAACAGGTAGAAGGTGCAGAATAGCAGACTTAGGTTTGATGCAAGAAAAAAAACTTGCAAAAATTAGTTCTATCTCAAAGTGGAATGACCTTCTTCAGGAGGCCCAGTAGTTGGTTCCTCTTCATTATAGAGATTTCAGGCAAGAGGCTGGAGGGATTCTTGTCAGGTATTCAATAGAGAAGACTCTTGTTTGTAGATGGATTTACCTGGGTGGCCCACTTGAACTCTTAGATGGTCTAATTCCTTTGATTTGGGGAAATAGGTGGAAGTTTGAGGAAAGCAGATGGTGCCTCAATGAAAGGAAGCCAGTTGGAACCGCCTAGCTATTGTGTGAGCTACCTTGAGATATAATAAGTTCTTCATCGTTGGAGGGAAAGAAACAGAGGCTAAGAAAATTATTAAGGTAATTCCTGCATTAATCTCTTACAATTCTCTGGACGCTCAGATTCCACACACATTCAGAATAATTTTCAACTGTCAATTAAATCTGGTCTAGGGGTTTTAAATTGTGCATTATTGTTGCTTTAGGTCTTAAAGAGGCTGTCTCAGGAAGGCAATTCTTTGATAAAGAGCTTCAATAGAAGATAAATTTGGATTAGAAATTGGAAAAGGCTTTAGAATCAGTGCTGTTCATTGTGAGAACATGAGCAAGATTGTAACTTAAGTATCATAGTTCCCCGAGAGCAAGATTGAGAGGCAGAGATCAAGAAGAGATAAATAGTGGTATTTGTAGTAGAGACAGTCACCTTTTCTACTAAAGGCTCCTTTTATTTCTATGTCTTATTGAAAAATCCCTGCCAACAAATTGTGTAATTGAAAAAAAAAATCTGTTACTTTCTCAAATTTGTTGTTGGTCTCTGGAAAAGCCGTGTAAGCCCGAAGTAAGAGATAAATGTGTGTTGGGTTGAGAACTTCTAGGCCCTGAATTAGGAATAAAGAATTGTTTTAAAATGGTAGCTGTGATTAGCTACCAAAGGCTTAGTCCCTGAACCGCATCATTTTCTTTAGTAATGGAACAAACTGGCAAGTGCCTTTTACTGATGGGAGAGGTTTAAATTCTATTTATTTTTATGAGGAATGAGAACATGCGTTCTATCCTGAAGTGGGGGAAAAGTGTGAAAATCTTTACCTTAATTTTCTTCATAAGAAAATTTAATCTAGGGTGCTTTAGTGTTCATCTTGATGACTGTCTCAGTAGCTATGACTAAGCTAGACCATCTACCTATAAATTAAGTTTTCTTTTTTTAAATAAGCTTATTTATTTGTAGTTTTCAACATTTGATTAGCATTTCAATTCATTTTTCAACATTTCATTCCAATTAACGATTCAATTTCAATAACAATTCAACATTCATTAAATTTTCTCCCTCTTCCTTCCCTCCCCCTCCCCAAGAGGGCATACAATCCGATATAGGCTCTGCACATACATTCCTATTAAACATATTGTCATGTTGAATAGAAGAATTAGAACAAATGGGAGTAACCCTAAGAAATAAAGACATAAAACAAACAAAAAAAGAAAATAGTCTTCTTTGACATACATTCAGACTCCATATTTCTTTTTCTGGACGTGGGTGGCATTTTCCATCATGAGTCTTTGGAAATGTTTGCGGTTAAGTTTTCTTATTGATCAGAAAGCATAATCAAAGGCTTTTCAAGGAGGACAAAAAATTAACAGACAAGACAATCAGTTTGGTGATATGATACATGGGAGATTTTTTTCCTAGAATATCATTGATGTCTGGTTCAACACTGAAAACATAGCCAGATTATCTAGGAGGCTCCTTACTAGGCCCATGTGGAAGTGAAGCATTTACTCTGGGTCCCTCCACTCTCTAGAATAAACCCTTTTCTTGATGATTCATGGGGCTTCACACAACAAGAGAAATAGAAGAATTGCTTCTTCCCCCTTTAAAGCTCTCTCCTCTGTTCTCACATTGGAATCTGGACCCAATCACTTGGAGGGAGAACAGTTATTGACAGAGTAGGGTGAGAAATGGGACACAGACTTCGTGGTTCTCATGTGAGCCAGAATCAAGATAGGGGGCTTAGTAGTTACAGTATTGGACCTGAAGCTTCAGTTCAAATTCAGTCTCAAACACGTGTGAGCCATGAGATTCTGGGCAAGTCCTTAACCTCTGACTGCTTTAGTTTCCTAGACTGTAAAACAGAGATAACAAGAGCTCTCATCTCCCAGAGTCATTGAGGGTAAAATGAGATTTGTGCAGTACTTGGAACACAGTAGGTGCTTAATAAATGCTTCCTTCCTTGTCCTTAGTGAGACCCCTTATGACAACCTTCTAGGAACCAATACAGACTTCTCGTCTTATTGGCTCAGTCCCAAGTTGCAAGTGGGTGGTGGTGGCGGTGGTGGCAGAATTGATAACCTCTGAATCTGCTAACTAGGGTCAGAGAATTTAAGAGGCAGCGTGGAACCTCAGGAGCCCTTTAGACCAACATATTTGTTGTTGTTGCTGAGTCGTTTCAGTCATGTTCGACTCTTCATGACCCCCTTTGGGGTTTTCTTGCCAAAGATACTGAAATGGTTTGCCATTTCCTTCTCCGGCTTGTTTTACAGATGAAGAAACCAAAGCAAAAGGGGTTAAATGACTTGCCCAGGGTCGCATAGGTAGTAAGTATCTGAGGCTGGATTTGACCTCGAGTCTTCCTGACTCCAGGTCTGATGCTCTGTCCGCTGTGCCGCCCAACTGCCCAGTCCAACATATAAATGAAACAAATCCTTGGGATAACCTACCAGACAAGTGGTCATCTAGTCTCTACTGGAAGACCTCCTTTTGAGGCAAGTCATTCCACTTTTGTACAGCTCTAATTGTTAGAAAGTTTTTCCTGACATGAAGCTTAAATTTGCTCCTTTGCAATTTCTAAGCCATTTCTCCCGAGTCTGCCCTCCGGGGCCAAGCAAAATATATAAATCTAGCCCCTCCTCCTTTTGACAGCTGTTCAGAAATCTCGAAGACGACTTTCATGTGCCCCCTGAGCCTTCCATTCTCCATATTAAACACACCCAAGGTCATTTTAACCATCATTTTATGACACAAATTCAAGGTTCTCTCAGCATTCTTTATCCCTCCTCTAGCTTATCCTACTGCCTATCCATGGACGGGCAACACCCTCCCCCCCAACAGAGGCACACACACACATACCATGGCTGGGGAGTGGGGTGTGGTAGTGGTGGCGATGTCATCTACCTTACTGCATCCTCTTGGTTGGCTTGACAAAAAGAAGGTTTTGTCTGATGCTAGTCGGTTGCTTCTAGGGGCATTTTCCTCTAGCATCTAAGGTGTTTGTCCTGGCCCCACACATCTTATTTGGAAATGCCAAATCCCAAGTGCATTAGACCTAAGTAGGATAGTTATTTGTTTTTTTTTTTTCAGTTGAAGCTGTTGTTTATGCTTCATTCTCAAAGAGGACCATGACATCAGGAAGGTGATGGCCATGACTTGCAAGTGAATTGGATTTAAGCAAGGGAGGGCCGTGTAAAGTCACCAGAGTCATTTTCTTCTCTGAGCCATCTGAATCCAGTGGCAAGATATAGATCAGGACAACTGGAGATGGCCCGGGATGCAGTGGGAGACTTTCGCCTCTTTAAGCTAAGGTCTTTAACAGGTCCCAGTTTGACTGAGACAACACCCATTCAGTGATTAAGACTAGGTAAGAAATGAGACAAAAAATGGCCTCTTTTATCTAGTCAAAAAAAAAATCAGTCTGGGAGGAGAAGGCCCTGAGAGCTTCTGGGCAAAACAGAAATTGCTATTTACATCCATTCTGAGCCATCAGGGACCAAACAAGGAGCAAATGAGGCTTGAGCTGGGACCGATTGTTGGCCAATCAGTGAGAACCAGAGTGATTTGGGTTTAAGTGATTTGGGTATGTTGAAGTACCTTAAATAAAAAATAATTTGAGTGCCATCAATATATTAATATCTTATTTGCAGTGTGTAATAAAGGAAACCTTTATATTTACAGCTGTCTGATATCCAGGTTTAATACTTATCTAAATATTGTCCATTGTCTTTATGGTTGAAAATGAGTTTAGCATATTCACAGTCTTCTAGTGGGAAGAATATTGAAGTAGGCATTAAAATGGCTAGATTCTAATTCTTACTCTGTTCTGTCCCCTTTCTACGATATTGGTCACTTAATCTCAGAGTAACAGGTCCTTCCATCAGCAAAATAAGAAAAATGATACCTATCCTTCCCATCGCACAAGATTGTGAAACTCACATAGTGTTTTGTAGGTCACATAGCTCAGAAGTGTTTTGAGACAATTTGAACGAGGCCTTCCTGGCTTCAGGTCCAATGCTCTAACTACTCAAACGTAGAAGGTAGGAAACATACAAAATCGAGTATGATTATTCAGCCAGAGTTATAGTCATTTTATTTTAAGTATTGCTATGTAGTTACATGGGAAAGTGATTCCTTAACTTTTAGGAAACCAGAAAGATATGTTTAAATGTACAAAGGAAATAGACATATGAAAAAGGATTTTTAAAATCCAAGGCTCATTCATCTGTGCACTAGTACGGACACACACACACACACACACACACACACACACACACACACACCCATAGGATTCTGGTCTTAGGGTCAAAAAACCTGGTGCACATTCTGCCTCAGACACTAGCCATATGACCAGCAGCAAATCCCTTTATCTCTTCTTCTTCTTCTGTAAAATGAGAATATTTGGACTGCTTAACCCACAGAGTTATTGTGAGGATAGCACTTTGTGAAGTTTTTATACTACTATATAATGAGTTGTGATGATTGTGTATCATGAAAAAGGAATCAAGCTAGATCAGGCTGTTAAAATGTGCACGTGGGAAGGAGTATTGTAACATTTCAGATATAATCAAATGGTAATTTAACATCTCAGTGATTGAAACACTCACCCAAAACATGAAATTTAGTTTATTGAAATTCAATTCTAAATGTCAAAGATAGCTTTGAGTAGTATATCAAATTAAGAAAATATACAAAGAGCAGAATTGGTGGATGAAGCTTCGATTCATCTTGGGGAATGAGAGCTTATAGTATCTCATGAGTAGTGCCTGTTTTAGGTGGTGTAGTGGATCTGTCCCTTACTAGCTATGTGACTCTGGACAAGTCACTCCTCTGTTTTCCTCAGTTTCCTCATCTGTAAAATGGGCATAATGATGGCACCTACTTCCCAGCATGAGCATTCCTTTTACCAATGCAGACTGCAGCCCATCTGTGAGTTAGTAGCTGAGTCCTAGAGGACATAAAGAGGCAGCAGCTTCCCCAGGCTTACGTAGCTAGTCAATGTTAAAAGAAGGATTTGAACACAGGTGTTCCTGATTCTCAGCTTTCTATCCACAACATTGTGTTGTCTCTCAATAAATAATATTAGCTCTCAAGCTCAGCGTGTTTGTGGTCATTAAAGAGGATACCCAGAGACCTTCATATCTGCCCCTTACTTATACGTGCTCTATCTTGGTGAAAGGACCCACCAGCCTGTATCAAAAGATAAGTTTTTATCTCAAAATTAGCCAAATTTCCTCCTAATAATTATATGGTAAATACATATAACAGGATAGGACACAAGCCTGTTTCAAGTTTCACATATATCATGTCAAAAACAATAAGTCTTTGAGTAGGCAAGACACAAATTACTATCCCCATTGATACGTGAAAAAAACTGAGACTGTAAGAAGTTAAATGACTTATCCAAGGTCACTCGTCAGGTTGGGGTTTCTGATTCTAGGTCAGAGCTATAACTGGAACAGGGGGTCTGGAGCTTTGCCTTAGAAATGTCAATGTCTTCCCAGGGAGGAGGTGGGGAGAGTATGGCTTCCTCACCATTATGGTCTAGAGCAGGGATGGGGAACCTCCTGAAGACCTAGAGGGCTGCATGTGGCCTCGAGGCCGCAGGTTCCCCACCCCTGGTCTGGAGGCTGTCTTTATGACCTGCAATCTTCCACCAGCCCATGAGAGCAAGAGAAGAGGATTACTGCTGGCAGAGGTTGCAAGGAAGAGGGGAAAGTAAGAGACCGTCTCTTCTTTTCCTGTGACTTTTACTGATGGTCAGTCTGTCTCTCCTAGAGCTGCCTACCTTTCCCCTGACCTCATAATAGCTTTTTCCTGCTGACTGCTTCCCACATTATCATTCCTATACATTTCAGCACTAGGCTCTGTCAACTTTTATCCTACCTCAGGGACCTTTTATTGGTAACAAAATCCCTTTTGTCTTAAATCTCTTCCTCTCACATTCCTTCTGTTTTCTGATGTTCTTTGAAGTCTGCTGTTTTTGTTTGTCCTTCCTTTTCAAAGAGGACCGTGACATCAGGAAGATGATGCCATGACTTGCACACGAATTGGACTTAAGTAAGGCAGGGCTGTGCAAAGTCACCAGCCTCACTTTCTCCTCCAGAGCTATCTGGGTCCAGTGGCCAGATATAGATCAGGATGACTGAAGATGGCCCAGTCTCTGAAGCCTAGTCTTCTCCCGAAGGCAGTTCTTTTCTTGGTACCCTCTCAAAGACTTGACTGTGTCATCTCTCCCACTCACTGTCTCACAAGGCACCAGAGAGAGTCAACAAGCTCCTTCTTCCCTGTTGCCCCTTGGAGACTTTCATGCTACCGTCAACACTGAGCAGCCATCTCCCCTCTTCTAAAATTCCCTCCATTCTGCCTACATCTTTCTTGTTGCCATGTACAGAAATCCCTCCCCACCAAGTCCCTCTTTCTTCCACCCAATAAATTTACAATCATTTCTCCTACTCCAACTCTTGCCTCCTTGAAAGACCCTGGCATTCCATTTCCTCAGCCTCTTCAGCTCCCATGACCTTTGTCTTTAGTCAATCTCAAGCACACGTTAGAGTCAGCATACACTCCATCCCCGTGCACCCAACTTCATGAATTGCATTGGTTCTAGGAGCCGGAATTCCATTTACAATGCAGCCCTAATTTCAGACCTCTTTCCAGTACTGCAGTCAAGGCTTTATCTAGGACAGGATGACTTAATCTTTTTTTTTATTGCCATGAGCCACCTTGACAGTCTGGCGCAGTTTATGAACCCCTTCTCAGAAAAGTGTTCTTAAACGTATAAAATAAAAAGGAAAAAACCAGTTACATCGAATTACAGTTAGCAAAATATATTTAAAAAACAAGAAGAAGTTCTTGTACCTTAGGTTAAGCACCTCTGATCTAAGGGAAACTATATGCCTCCCTCTGCAAAATCCACTGTAATGGGAACCACCCACACTACAAAATAAGAATGAAAGAAATATCTTTCTATCTATCTGTCTATCTTTGCAATTTCTCTTATGTAGGGAAATCTCACTGAGGATGTCACCTCCAACCAAAGCCAACTTAGTAACCTCTAATCATAGATAACTGAACTGCTCGGGGCCATACAGCAAGAATTACCACAGACAGCACTTGAACAGAGTCCTTTGTGATTCCAAGACTGCTTTTCTTTCTACCATGCCAAACTGCCTCTCATATGTATGTGTGTATATATAAGTGCATACATTTTATATATGTATATATTATATATGGATTATATGTGTATATATTATATATATGATATGTGTACATATAATCCATATTACATATGGATTATATGTATATATTATATATACAAAATACATATATGTACATATAATACACATAATATATTATATGTATGTATAATACATATATACAATCACATAAGCATATATTTGATATACATGTGTGTATGTACATGCATTTATATATATATATATTCACATACGCACACACATAGAGAGAGAGGTAGCTATACATACAAGTATTTATTAAATACCATACCAAGCGTAGTCTAAGTGCTAGAGATTCAAAGAAAGGTGAAAATAATACCTGTCTTCAAGGAGCCCACAATCTAATGGTACAGGTAAGTGTAGACCTATGTAGTAATATATTTGTGTGCATCTGTAATCTGTGTGTTTTGTTGTTCTGTCATTTTCAGTCATGTCTGACTCTTCATGACCCCATTTGGGGTCTTCTTGGTAGAGGTCCCATTTCCTTCTCCAGCTCATTTTATAGATGAGGAAACTGAGGCAAACAGGGTTAAGTGACTTGTCCAGGGTTGCACAACTAGTAAATGTCTGAGGCCAGAAATGAACTCAGGAAGATGAGTCTCTTCCTGGCACTCTATCCATTGTGCCACAAAGCTGCCCCATGTGTGTATACATGTGTACATATTTTGTACATTGTGTTATGTATATATGTATGTATATATATATACATATATATGTGTGTTTGTGTGTGTGTATATATCTATATATATATCTTGGTCTCGTGCTACAGTTGGACAATGGACAGAGTCTAGAATTTAGTAGTAGGCAGAGGACAGATTCCATGACATTTGGAAAGATAAATAAATGTCGGTCATTATTACCACTAGCGTTATTATTTTTATGCTCATCATTGTTATCAGTCTGTCCCCTTTCATTGTTATCACTCTGTAGCTTCTCAGTGTTGTTGGTAATGTGGAGACAGATGCTTAAGGTGAAGAGGTAGTCTTATACATGGAAGCCTTCCTGTTACTGGAATATCAGCCTAGGGAACCCTGAAGCCCAAGAATCTTTGGCCAGTACTTTTTTTTCATTGTTACTCTCTGGTTTTGTTTTTTTTTATACCACACATTCACTCCTACATATACACTCTTCCAGACTGATAGCAAGGCCCCATTGAAAACATCCCAGATAGGTGACAACTTATTCTATCTTTAAGTCTTTTCAAAAGAAGATCCCAGTAACCTGCCTGGACCACCTTAATGACTCATTCCAGTGTTAATCATAGCACTCATGGTCAGAAAAACTTGTTCTTAGGCTCCTGTCTCTCAGACTGCAAATGAGGACTCTTAGGGAGATGGTGAAGAAATCCTTACAGGAAGATGGAGATAGGAACAGCCTTGCCAGGCGGGTCCCAATAATTTGATTTTTTTTCCCATTGGCTTCATCTTGACACTGACAGTATCCTCTCCATTGAGTTACCATTTACTTCTCACTTCTTTTCAAGACTACATTGATTACTTTTACATCCTGGGGACACGGTCTAACACATGCTCTGCAGGACTGTAAAAGGTCAGTATTCATTTCTGGGCCTCAGGAGTGTTTTCGCTGTGCAGCTTGTAGGCTAAAATGAGACCAAGTCACACGTATAAGATAGTGAATTTAGAGCTGGAGTTCATCTGATCAACTAACACATAGAGAATGATGGGTTATAAGCTAGAGTTCATTTAGTCCAGCACCTTTATTTTACAGGTAGAGAAACTGAGGCACAGAGAAATGATGTGACTTGTCTAAAGTCACATGAGTAGTAAAAAGGAACAGGAGCTAGGATCTGAATGCCAGTGTTTGGATTTTCATTCCATCACTCTGTAGTGTTAAGGACTCTCGATGAATTTTTTTTCCCATTTGACATGTAATTATGATCCACCTAACCCAGTGCTCAAATGTAAAGAGCCTTGCAGGATGCTTGTGCAAAGAAATACATAGTATGGTCCTTGCCTTCAAGGGAGTTATAGTCAAGTTGAAGAAACATCCAAAATAGTTAAACAATTTGAGAAGGAAGTAAATCACTGCATGGCGAGAGTTAAGGGTCGGGTTAACTGGGGACAAGAATAGTATGTTGTTGTTGGGTTGTTTTTAAATATTGTGTCCAACTCTTCATAATCCCATTTGGGGTTTTCTTGGCAAAGATACTGGAATGTTTTTGCCATTTCCTTCTCCAGCTCATTTTACAGATGAGGAAACTGAGGCAAACAGGGTTAAGTGACTTGCCCAGGGTCACACAGCTAGTAAGTATCTAAGGCTGGATTTGAACTTACGAAAACGAGTCTTCCTGACTCCAAGCCCAGTGTTCTATCTGCTGCACCGTCTACCAAGGATGGTCTGATTTTCCTCAAAATATCACAAGCTTCCTTCATAAAATATACATTAGGATAGAGTGTGAAAGAATCCAGGAATTACTTCTGCTGGCCTCATTTGCATCTTTGGTCAAATGAGCACCATAATGCCAACTTCTATTTTATAGGTACTTTTCAGTTGTCATAGTACTTTTTGTGTATGTGATCTTATTTGATCCTCTCCCCAGCCCTGTGAGGTGATAGGTAAGGAATTAATCATCTGCATTGCACAGATGAGGAAGACGAGGGCTGGGATGTTGAGAGAGGCCCAGGGTCCCTCACCACTAAGGAAGCGATAAAGCCAAGTACTAGAACTGCTACTCAGATATGCCCATTCCACTAGACGGTACTGATGCCAGTGGAGATTGTGCTGGATAATTGGTCTCCTTGAAAACTCTATATGAGTCTATGGATTCAAGGACTCTTTCCCTGAGAATCTTGGGAATTTACTGCCATCATCTTTTGTTGTTGTTGTTGTGTTGTTGTTATCTTTATCCTAAACAAAACCAGACATTTTTAAACAATAGTACAGCAAGTCTTATTTAAAAGGGGTGTCAGTGGTTTCATGACATCTTTGGAAATGGTTTGGGAGTTGTCGGACTATTGCTCCTTTGTCTTCTATCTCAGCATCTTAATAAATTCTCAAATCCAGTGGTCCTTTGATGCTTCCCAACTCCCCAAAGATTACTTCCCGGGATCTCTATTGTATCTTTTCTCCTTGTTTCTAGGCATGCAGCCAAGGCTGCATTGCAATATCATTGCCCACTGTGTTCCTGATCTTGGCACATGAAAACCTTCTAATAAATTAATATACTGCTATTAGAAGTTCCTCAATTTTTCAATTTTGCATGGGTGTATCTAAAATTAAATGTGACTGGGTGAAGAAGGAGAAAGAGGTGGGGGAGGGTTAATTCTTCTGTCTAAATTTATTTCAGAAAGACTGGAAACCATTGACTAAATTGCCAGTGAAAATCCTCTTTGCATATTAAGTTCCTTTGAGATCATGTACATTCATGAACTGGCTTTGGATTCCCTTTGCCCTTAGTGGCTGAGCAGACAAGGTCTCTTGACTTTAGGTCAGAAGGTGGACGTTTTTCACGGAACGTTGCTGAACTATGTATTTAATAAGCAAGGATTACGTTTCTCTGTAGTTAAGGGCCTGTTTTCAGCTCTTTATTTCAAAACCAATAAACAAACCAAAGAACTGCTCTCCATAATGTGACCTGGAAGTCTGTCACTGTGTATTTAAAAACAGCCAGTGGTTCATGACAGCCCTGTAATTGTAGGGGTGTCTTTTTTGTAGGTCCTGGTAAACCCACTCTTCAGAAAAACATGGCAGAATAGGTTTCCCATAATCCCCTTCTCCCTTTCCCCTCCCCCACATACCCATAGAGGAGAAAGGGACTAGGGGTTGTACATACTCTAAATAGTGAGAGAAGGGACAAGCAATGCAGCCCTGCCCCCCGTTACCCTTTCTTCACAACTGGGGAGATGGGGGGAAAGGAGGAGAAATGGATCAGGTTATAGGGGCCTCTGATACCACTGAAAGCAATGTAGCCAGTTATTACAGTTTTCCAAATGGTGCAGCATTTCTGTAATGCAGTTGAAAGGTAGTTGTGACTGGAGGTTGCAGAGTAGTCCCATTTTATGCCATAGGAATTCTGGGTCACTCTTTGGCCCTGCTGACTAAGTGCTCCTTAGGCAACAATAAAAGGTGTTCGGTAGCCCAGATGAACAATGTCTTCCTCTCAAATCAGAGCTCAACAATTCCATTTCTTCCCTCGGTATTCCTGGTAGAAGCATTTTCCCCTTCCCCTAGAAGACAAAGCTCTTAGGGCATCTGAAATCAGTGTCCTATATAGCAGAGTATTGTGTAGCTTGCTGACCCACTCCAGCAGTTGATTTCTTGCCCAGATTTTAATTAGCTGTTTCTTTGATAACTCTAACATGGGACTGGGGATGACTGAATACAGTACAGCAAATGACAAAGAGCCGAGAAGCTAGTACTCGCTGAGTGTCCCTGATGGAAGACACATTCAATTCAACAAGCTTTTATTAAGCACCTACAGTGTACTTTTGGGGACACCCAAGTGAGGATGACATCGTCCCTGCCTTGAAGGTCCTTAAGCACCAGCCTATCCAGGCAATATAAGGCAAAAAAAATCCCTAAGGCTTAGAGTCAGAAGAAGACCTAGGTTTGCGTTCTAATCCTGTCACATAACAATGTAGTCTCGAGTAAGTCATTTAGTCTTTACTGTTCCTTAGTTTTTTCATCTATAAAGATGGGATACCTTCCCTTACCTTGCCTAAGTCATTGGTCCACCAGTGGTGAGCTTCTTAAAGATAATGACCCACATAGAGGATCCTATGAATCTAAGCTGCAGTTACTATTGTGGTTGTGATTATGATCTTTTCCTCTCTGTGTTTCTGGCTTGTGAGAGGCTGAGGTCAAAGCCAAAAGTGGGATGAATCATTTGTCACAAGCAGTGCCCAGCTGGTGGAGGTGAGGGGAACGAGGGCAGGGGGTATCTTGTACTTGACAGAGCAGGGTATGTGCACAATTTGTCAGACACACAGGAGCTGTGTCATTTCAAATTCACCATAGTCCAGCGCCCAACACAGTGTATGGCACATGGGTGTTTAAGAAATGTTTACTGACCAACTGTGAGCCTTAGACCTCAAGCCCCCAAACCTTTGTGAAGGCTGGGAAACATCTTGTCTTTCTCTACCTTGTAAAAACCTATTCCTTTTTCTCCGTGGACACTGGATCTCTCCTCTACACCTGTTGGCTTCTTCATATTTGAATGCTTGAACTCCCCTTTTCCTCTCCTTCTCCCTCTCCTCCCCTCTTCTACTCCTTTCCTTCTTCTCCTTTTCCTTTTTCTCCTTTCTCTTCCTCTTCCTCTCCTGCTCTCCCTCCTTTCTGTCTCCTCCCTCTCCTCTCTGTCTTCTCCTTCCTCTCTTCCTCTTCCTCCGCTTCCTCTGTTCCCTCCTCTCTCACCTTTCCTTCTCTCCTTCTGCCTCCTCTTCCTTTCCTCCTCTCCTCCTCTTCCCCATCCTCTTTTCTTCTATTTTCTCCCCCTTCTTTCCTCCTCTCCTCTCCATTACTGCCATTGCTACTAGTTGGAAATCTAAATCTGCATACACTCTGGTCCAGCCAAACTGACTTCATACCCAAATTCCCCAGCCTTATTCCTGTGCCTATGCCAAGATTCCTCATCTCATGGCCCTTGGGGCATTGCACATTCTCAAGTTAAATTAGATGTTACCAGATGTAGCTTCAGTTTGAAGACATAATGCCCTGTCCCTTTGATGTGGTGAATAGTCAAAGTATTGGCAGACATAACATGTGGGCTTCCTGAAAAGACTTGGATTCAGACACATTTCCTTTTGTTACTCTTAAGAGTAAAGGCAAGTAGGAAGAAGTAGCTACTGTTGTTTTGGGGGTAGGGATGGGGACTGAGGATTAGATTTTTCTCATATTCAGAGGATTAAAATCATAGGCTTTTGTACTATAAGATTTAAATCTGGTCTCAGATATTAGTATGTAACCCTGGGCAAGTCACTTAAACCCTGTTTGCCTCAGCTTCCTCATCATGCAAAATGAGCTGGAGAAGGAAATAGCAAACTACTCCAGTATCATTGCCAAGAAAACCCCAAATGGGGAAAAGGAGGTGAAACTTACTCAAAGAGGGAATAACATACACACTGAATTGGGTATAGAAATCTGTTACCCTACAGAAAAGTAAGGGAAAAGGGGATGGGGGTGATAGAAGGGAGGGCAGACTGGGGAGGGTAGTCAGAAGCAAAACACTTTTGAAGAGGGACAGAGTGAAAGGAGAGAGAGAATAAATGGGAGGGCGAATAGGATGGAGGGAAATACAGTTAGCAAGAGTAAGTATGAAAAAAATTTTGAAGGAAGTTTCTCTGATAAAACCTCATTTCTCAAACATAGAGAACTGAGTCAAATTTATCAAAATAAGAGCCATTCCCCAGTCGATAAATGATAAAAATATATGATCAGTTTTCAGTTGAAGTAATCAAAGCTATCTATAGCCATATGAAAAAAAAAACTCACTATTGATTGGAGAAATGCAAATTAAAACAATTCTAGGTACTACTTCATGTCCATTAGAATAGCTAATAGGACAGCAAAGGTAAATGACATGTTGGAGGGGATGTGGGAAAAACGAGACTTTAATGCACTGTTGGTGGAGCTGTGAACTGATTCAACCATTCTGTAGAGCAATTTGGAACTATGCCCAAAGGGCTATACATACTCTTTGACTTAGCAATACTTTTACTAGGTCTGTATCCCAAAAAATACAAATCGAAGCATACTTTTTTTTACTTGAGTTTTTTGTCTATGTTTTCTTTTACAACATGACTATTATGAATATGTTTTGCATGACTACACATGTATAACTATATCAAATTGCTTGCCTTCTCAATGAGGGAGGAGGGAAGGGAGGAAGGGAGCGAATTTGGAACTCAAAATTTTAAAAATAAATGTTAAAAATTGTTTTTACATGTAATTGGGAAAAAACATACTAAATAAAAGCTTAAAAAAAATAAAACCCCAAAGGGGATCAGGAAGAATTGGGCATGACTAAATAACAATAACCATAAGATTAAGGCTTAAAGTTTAACTATACAAGTATATTTCTTTAAAACTCTCCTGTTTTTGCCCAGGATTTATAGTTTCACCAATGTACCTACTTAAAATTCCCTTGAGGTTCCTTGTAGATCGCATCTGAGTTGTTTCAAAGATGCCCAGTTGTATACAATGAGGTCTTGGGTCACTCTGTGTCCTTTTATCCCTTATAGATTGTTTCCTTAACATCAAAACAATCTGTTGAGGTCCTCATAATAAGAAAGGGGAGCAGAGGTTATGATCCTCGCCATAAATCCACTGTGCCTGCTGTCCTTTGACTATCCAAATAAAGTCATAGGTCAGGAATTGAATGCTTCTGGGATGCTAGTCTCTGAATTCCCACAATTCAGAGGCCAGAGAGTCTATGGACATTAAAACAGATTTCACTTTAATTATACTGATAATGTCATTTGAAAAATGTATCTTTCTTTCTATGAGGAAATAATAATTGATTTTCATAATGATTGACATTTATGTAGTATTTTACATTCATTATCTTATTTCTTAAATTGTGCATTTCACAGCCAGCACATATAAGCTCACTTGCTGCCATTAATTCATTCTGGTAAAAACTCACACTTCATTAATCCCATGAATATTTTCTTTATTATGGACATTGTTGGAAAGTCAGCAAGGATTTGAATGTTTTTATTCTCATCTTTATCATAAAAATGTATTGATTGACAGTGTTTCTAATTCTCCCCCATCTTAAGAAAATATTTCTATTTTAATGTGAAAATTATGAGAGGCAGTGTTGCATAGTGGACCAAGGAAGTTCTGGCTGTGTTACCCTGAAGAAGTCATTTAACTGTTCAATGTCCTAGGCCAGAGAGGTCAAACCTGGGGTCCCAAGCAACCTGCAAAACACCCAAGTTTGGCAAGAACCAGATTAAAATGTAACTGGGAAATATTTAACAGAATAAATAAAATATAGTTCAACATAGATAAAGTTAGTTTGTGGTTTTCTAAATCAATATGCAGCTATAGGGATCTGTTTCTATTTCAGTTTGACACTAATGTCCTAGACTGTTCTTTAAGGCTATAAGTTAGTGAGAAGGTGCTGACCTGCATTGGTAGAGGGAATTGCTTCTTCTGGGGGTTCCCTTATGCCAAATGATTTCATAGGTCCAGTTCCTATCTTTATTTCCTAATATGAAAAATGCTACTAGAACTGATTTATGTTTTATCCATTCATATGCTTAGACCACTACCAACAGCTTGTAGAATATGACCTTTCAGAGGCAGGTTAATTGAATTATTACCATTTCCACTTTTTAGCAATGAGAATACCCCATTACTAAACTAGATGAAGTAGAAAAGCTTTAAAAATAAACCTGAAAATAGCAGCTGTGTGTGTGAGAGAGAAAGAGACAGAGAGAGAGAGAAAGAGAAGTAGTAGTAGTAGTAGTAGTAGTAGTAGTAGTAGTAGTAGTAGTAGTAGTAGTAGTAGTAGTATAAATATTTGGAATGAACAACAATTTTAACTTACTTTCATTGTGTAACAGCAATGATCATACATGTGCTTCTATTGACAGAATTGCAGAATATCGTTCCCTGAGCAAGTGGAATCAGATTAAGCTGGCTTCCCCACCATTAGTTAGTTTTCTCTTAGGTCAGTACCACATACAAGTGGGTTTCCATGCTCCCTTTTGGTGTGTTTTAAATTCTGTGGCTTGCAAGAATGGATATTATGCAAGAAAACACAAAGGTCATAGTTCTTAAAGAGAACACTTCAATGATTGTTATAGGTATCGCATCAGCTATTGGTATGAGTAAATCAAACATTTCAAGGATCATTTGAGCCCATAATGAAATAGGATCAGTCGCACTTAAGCGCAGAGGAAGGTGCAGGGAAACACAAACACACACACACACACAGAGAACACTAAGAACTGACAAACTAGTGCTGTGAAACAGCCTAATTAATCATTAGAAAATAAGCAAAGACCTGCATTGTCGTTCACTTGTTTCAGTCATGTTCGACTCTTCATGACCCCATTTGGGGTTTTCTTGGCAAAGATACTAGAATAGTTTGCCATTTCCTTCTCCAGCTCATTTTACTGATGAGGAAACTGAGGCAAACAGGGCTAAGTGACTTGCCCAAGGTCACACAGCTAGTAAGTGTCTGAAGCCAGATTTGAACTCAGGAAGATGAGTCTTCTGACTCCAGGCCCTGTGTTCTATGCCCTATGGTACCACCTAGCTGCTCTCACGACCTTCATAGGGATTTGGAGGGCTTGTTAACTGATTCCTCTGCAACGGTGGTGTCAAACTCAAATAGAAACATTAGGATCTCTGCAACCCACGTTTTGACTAAGAAAACCACATGTTCACATTATCAGTGTCTATTGCATTTTTATTTATTTGCTAAATATTTCCCAATTACATTTTAATCTGGTTTGTCCCATACTCATATGTTACACTCTATAGTGTTGCATAAGTTTCCAAGTTGGAATAATAGAAAGAAGACCAGTAAGAGAGTATAGCTGCAAACCAGAAAAACACATCGTAAACAATACAAAGATTGGAGTACTGAATTTTGGGGAAAAAGGAAATTTTTACTGATGAAATGCACTTTTTCATTCAAAGCTATCCTAAAGCCCTTGTGAGAACTCTAGGTGAGTCTGTAAGACCTATGCATCTTCACAGACTGCATCATATCCACTCCAAAAAGTGGGATTTTTTACTTCTGATGGGCCTAGAAGTGTTGTCCTTATTAAAGAAACAACAGATAAATATATTCCTAGACTAAGAAGCAATTCTGGAAATCTGAAGTTATAAAAATTCTCAAATGGGAATGAAATGATGCAGCATGTCACAAAAAGCTAAAAAATCTATGCAAGAGAAGGCAATAAACATGTTTTAATGATCAGGAATTTACATGATTTAAATTCCATTGAAAACCTATGGGAAAATTTTTTTTTAAAATTAATTTTTCTTTAAAAGAAAGAAATTACATCTTTATCCCTTCATTGCTGAAATGGGGAATGATGAGCATTCAGTGTTTCATAGATGTGGTCAATGCATTAATTTCTTTTGGGGAAAAAAAGTTTTAAATCTTTGTTAGAAAATTTGGCTAAGAGAAAGTGAAGGAAATTTGAAATGTGTGTTTGGAAATCAATGTGATATAGAAACCAAAAATATAAATAAGATAGCAAAAAAAGAAAAGAAAACAAATTAACAATAAGTAATTTACAAAAAAGCAAAAAAAGAAAACCTATGGGACTTAATCAAGGCTAGACTTGGGGAAATGAAAGGTATGAAAAGTTCCTCAAAGTTATGTATGATATCTAAAGTAATGAAAGTATGTGGTTTCATGATGAAGAACAAAGGTTGTATCAAAAGCATGTAAACTCAAAGACAAGTCATATGAATAACGATTGTAGCAAAAAGAAGACATTTGGCATGTGGAAAAAAAATTTATTGTAGAAAGTCTTAAAGTTTATTTTCACCAATCAATTTAATTATTTTACTTTGTCCTGAAGAATTGATATGCCACTGTAGATATCAATACTCAAATGGACACGCACACCCTTTGGAGTATTTAAGTAGTGCAAAGATAGAGTAGTAGGACTGGAGTCAGGAAGACCTGAGTTCAAAGTCAGACTCAGTCACTAGCTGTGTGACCCTGGGCACACAGGATGATCCAGCTTAGCTACTTTTCACATCATGCTTTCTCCGTGGGTCCATTTTCTCTTATAATTCTCTTTCCTGTTATTTTATGAGTCAATACTGTACGTAATCTTTCATCATGCTCTTTTGTAACGTTTTGCTAATAAGCACGTACCATACATTTGTACTGCCTTTTTTTTCTTTTGTATCCAGTAAACTATTTGCTGGTCTAAGTCGTTTGTAGGTTCTTCTGGTGATTGTTTTAAATCAATTAAAGTTTAAAGAAATAGTAATAGAGATTAGTCTCTTTATTTCTGTTTTCCTTAGTTTCCTCATCTTTAAAATGGGCATGGCCCTGGGCAAGTCAGTTAACCCTGCTTGCCTCAGTTTCCTCATCTGTAAAATGAGCTGGAGAAGGAAATGGCTTAGCCAGGAAAACCCCAATGGAGTCACAAAGAGTCCATGACTGAAATTACTGAACAACAACAAAATGGGGGGGGGGAGTAGTAATAGCACCTATCCCCCCCACACACACGCTGCTGTGAGAGTCAAATGAGATAATATTTGTAAAGTGCTTAGCTCAGCACCTGGCACATGGTAGACACTATAAGTGCTTCTCTCCTTCCATCAGTTCAAGTCTTCTCTCTATCGGCACAGCTCAGAACTCATCCTCACCTCGTCCTCTTGGGTTATTTCATGTAATTCTTCTCCACGTCTTTCTCTAATCCTTCATGAAGGATCTATCGAACCAACTAGAGGCCTTTCTCTGGGCTGTTTAATATTTTGTAGATACCAGCACGGCATTCAGACTCTCCATCTCATCTTACTCTTACTAAATGTCAGGGTCCCATCCCCTGCCGCTCCCTCCCTGTCAGATATATCCTTGATGATGCCTCTTCCACTGCCACTGAACTACAAGTCTTGTTGGCAGACTCCTGAGGCATCCTTCGTGTGTCTTTAATTTACCGTTTAGATCATGTGAAATTGCACTTCTGATTTCTTTTTTGAGGTTGTGCTTTGTGATTTGCAGGCATCATCAGGAGATATTGATGTTAAGATGCTAAACTTTTGCAGCTGGGAGCATTTTGGAATCACTCTGTGATATGGTTACTAGGAAGCCCCGTTGTTTTTTATAACAGTAATACTTTTCCAAAGAAGAGAGACAGAATTCACTGATGTGGTGAGTTCTGAACATCACACACACACACACACACACACACACACACACACACAAAATCAAATTGCCTTTGTCCTAATCTATAAGAAATTGCGAGGTACGATTGTGGAAGTAATCTTGGAATCAGCTTTCTGTGTATGTATCATTGAATTATTAGACCAAAGGTAAAAAATCGATAGCAAAATTTAAAGGATAAAGACGAGAGGGAGATTCTGCATGCGTTTACAGCCTCTCCGACCTGCCCTATTTAAACAAATTGCTCAGCCTGAAAAATGGACAGAAATAAAGAAGTTAATCTCTATTACTATTTCCTCAGACTTTAATTGATGTAAAACAATCACCAGAAGCATCTACAAACTACTTAGACCAGCAAGTAGTTTATTGGATACGGCAGAAAAAAAGCAATATAAATGTATAGTACATGCTTATTAGCAAAATATTACGAAAGAGCATGATGAAAGATTAGGCATCGTATTGACTCATAAGATAACAGGAAAGAGAATTATAAGAGACAATGAATCCAAGGAGAAAGCATGATGTGAAAAGTAGCTAAGCATTTGGAGCGAAGGATAGAAAGGAGGGAAAAAAGAAAAAGGAAAAGAAGGAGGGAAGGAAAGTGGGTTGGAAGGAAGGAGGAATGGAGAAAGGAAAGGGAGGAGGGAGGGAAGGAAGGAAGAAAATGACACTTGAATTTATTAAGTAGCTGTTGTGCTCAGACTCTGCGCTAAGCCCTTTATGCTTAATATCTCATTTCCCCGTCACAGCAACAGTAAGTGGGTAGATGCTATTATTATCCCTATTTTATGATACGGGCCGAGGTTAGGTGACTTTACCAGGGTCATTACAGCTAAGAAGAGTCTGAGGCTGGATTTGAACTGATGTCTTCTGACGTCAGGCCTAGCACTCTATCCATGGCATCACTTAGCCACAGATGGATTGTGGAAGAAAGACAGAAAACACATCTGAAGTGAAACAGATCTGTTCACATTTCTAAGGTTAGTATTTCCATCCGCGATCATGGTGGCGCTACTGCATTCAGAGTCCCCCGTTTTAATTCTCAACATGAAATGGCACTAGCACCGAAGGAGATGAAGTCAAATCAGAGAGAGGGCCCGGACCTGACCAAACGTACTCGAAGGAAGTCTGTACTGCAAGTGGCATCAGTTAAAAGGCATGGAAAGATCTGGTTTTCAAGGTAGCTCATAGAGGGAAAGTTTATGCCGAAGAGTGATTTGATCAAATCTGTGTATTAGCAAGATGAATCTGTAGTTTTAGGCTGCATTAATGCCTCTGCGCGGTGGCCGGAATGAGGAACATTATGGTTTATTGCCTCAAAGGATAATAAATGTGGAGCTAGAAGGGACTTTGGAGCTTCTCTCTCCCCCATCTACTCCTTTCATTTTACAAATGAGTGAGCCTGGGCACCAAGGTGATGCAGTAGATAGAGCACTGGGCCTTGAGTCGTCAGGAAGACCTGAGTTCACATCCAACCTGAGACACTTATTAGCTCTGTGACCCTGGGCAAGTCACTTAACCCTGTTTGCCTCCGTTTCCTCATTTGTAAAATGAGCCAGACAAGGAAATGGCCAACCGTTTCAGTATCTTTGCCAAGAAAACCCCAAATGGCATGACTAAAACGACTGAACGACAGCAAAACTTAAGCCTAGAGAAGTCTTAACTTCTTAACTTGCTCGAGTTAGCAGAAGTAGAAAGTCACTGAGCCAGGATTTTATCCTGTGTCCTCTGACTCCAAATCTTTCATATTTCATGGCCTCCTTACTATTCACTACTCTGGTCAGACTGCATCAAGGCTACTGTGTTCCATTCCAGGTGCCGTATTTCAGGAAAGACGTTGAAAAGCTAAAGAAGAGTGGCCAGGATTGTCAAAAGAGTGGCCACCACGATATTCAAGGTCAAGGTTAAAGAACCAGGAATATTTAACCAGATTTCCAAAGGGTGGTTAGAGAGGTTGAAGGAGGATGTACTAATTGCCTTCAAGTATTTGAAGTCTTCCATGTAGAATAGAAAATACCAAGTCAATAAATGTTCGTTGAGTGACTAAATAGAATTGTTCTGCTTTTTAAAGAATGGCATCAGTAGCAATGGATGGTGTTGCAGACAGGCGGATTTTGCCTCAGAGTAAATAAAAACTTCTTAACGATGGACATCACCCCCCAAAGAAGAACTGGTCACCTTGAGAGGGAGTGCGGGTTAGCCTTTGCTAGATTTTCAAGGAGAGTCTAGGTGGCTTCTTTTTTTAATTATTTTTTTTACTTTTTTATTTAATTTTTTGGAGGGGGGAAGGCAAGGCAATTGGGGTTAAGTGACTTGCCCAAGGTCACATAGCTAGTAAGTGTGTCAAGTGTCTGAGGCTGGATTCAAACTCAGGTCCTCCCGACTCCAGGGCCGGTGCTCCACTCACTGCACCACCTAGCTGCCCGGTGGCTTCTTGTCAAGTATGTTGTAAAGGGAATTCTCAGCTCTGATATTTGGTGTTTCTATGGGAAGAGGGTAGAGCCAGGAAGACCAATGAGGACTTCGTTGCAGTAATTCAGGTATGTGATAATGAGGACCTGCACCATAATGCTTGAATAGAAAAGATAGACAGATTTTGGGAAAATTGCGAAAGCAGAATTTGGATTCGGTAACTGATTGAATGTGGGAGGTGAAAGAGGGAAGCACCAGAGTTCTGATACAGGCTGGATTAGTAAACTAGGGAGAGTTGATTTGTGAGGAAAGGTGTTAAGGTCTCTTTCGGTCCATTGCTGAGGTACACATGTAAAGCACAGGAGAAGTCAAGATGGTGGGAAAAGCTACTCAGAAAGAGTTTGTAGCTTAAACCATGTGAGTAGATGAGTTTTCCCTTTTCTCTATGTCTTTGCATTTGGAAAGAGGACTGAAGACAACTTTAGTATCTTGGTTTAAAAGTCCTTTTCTATCAAAGTAAATACCGTGTCAGCCATGGAGCTTGGTAACCAGAACAGGTGACGGTATTCATGACTACTTGAATGCACATTTTATTTAGGATTAGCCACAAAGCTGATAATCTGCCGATGGAAAATTGAGACTTAATGGCCAAGATTTAAAAAGATTTAAATATAGATGAGTGCTTTGAAGGTGGAGGTAGGAATAAAGGAATACAATATAATATATTCTATCATATGTTAGGGTGGGCCAAGGGGGCAGAGACCAAGAAGACAAATTGTGTGTTGAACTTGTGTGTTTGCAAAGTACCTATTTGAAGTTTAATATTTTTGTTAAAAAAGGTCTGATAGAGAGGAATTTTAAAATTTCTATTGTTTTAATTTAGGAGATCAACATTTTGAGATTTACTTGAATTAAGAAACCTAGATTGTCTGTTGAAGACTAAGTAGGTTATTGATTTTTTTTAAATCCCAGTACATTAAATATTTAACATTAGGAGCTTAAGAGTTCTGAGAAAGAGGGAGGAAAGTGAAACACTGAATTAATTACCTACTGGTGTTTAATCATTTAGGCATTTTTATTGATTCAAATTATGGTAAACCTACTCAGGTTAAGGGAGTGAGGATATCATGTTCCTGGAATCCTCCTGCCTTTTTTTTCTTTCTTCTCTCATTTGTACCCAGAGACTCCCTTTAGAATTCGTTAAAGCCAGTGAGCCACTCAGGTTTCTCTGTGAATAAATAAAAGTGTTGTAAAACTCTCCTTTGACTTTAGGAAGAGGATGCCAGTGAATATCCCAGGACAGGGAATATTGATGTATCAACAAAATGAATTCATTGCTCATTTTCAAAACTCCTAATGTATTATTACTGAATCGCAAATAATATAATGAGTGAGCCTTTTTCATGCTCATTAAAATCTTGGTTACATAATAAATGTAAAATTAATAATAATAAGACAGCCTGATGACAAAAAACAATTATTTTGTATTCTTGTGCGACAGACCATAACAATAAAAGAATAATGACAGGGTCTTGACTTGTCCAAGAATCATTCTATCTAAATCTCATTGGAAAAAATATAAGGATGAAATAATAATTTCATAGACTCTTTCCACAGTAATATCAAAATGTCATTTGGAGTCCATAATTATAACATTTTACACCAAGGAGAGACAAAGACTTAAGTCTTCAAGTTTAAATTTAAAAGTCTCATCAAAACAATGGATAAAGGTGATAACTAAAAATATCTTATTCTCCAATGAAGAAACATTGGCATAAAAATATCAAGAGGAGAGAGCCATGTCTGAATACATCAAGAAAATTACTGATATCCTGAATGAGAAGAACATGTATAAAGAGTTAATACGTATACGATACCATTGTTAATGTGTGCTCTCAGAACTGTAAAACGGACCATAACAAATTTGGAAAATATCCTCATATAAGCCCATACAATAATAATAGAACATAGAGGCCCATCACCCTAAATAAATGCTTTTGACTTGACCTAAGTAAGAAAGTTATACAAAATTTAATACCTCCTCACCAAAAAAAAGGAGAAAGATTGATAAACAATTCTTCAAGCACAACAATATAACAAGTCAAAAAATGCTGTTGGAACAAGCAGGTGGCGCTTCAGTGAGCAATAATAAAGGTTAAGAGATCCATACCATTGGATTTGTCTAATGTACCCCAGAGTGGTTTACCTCTGAATATAGCATATTAATAACTAAGATCCAAGTGTGGAACCAAAAAGTCCTCCATCAGTGATATTCACATGGTGAGCCAACAATCTGTCCACAAAGAAGCATTCAGTGATGGAATCATGTAGATTTGTTTGTGCAAACAGAAGGGCTTATGATGGCAATTAAGGACTAGGTCATTACTACTGGAAATTGCAGAAGGGTTATCCTTAAGGAGCCCAGACTGGGTGATCAATTTAAGTTATTCGAGGAAATGATGATATCTGTGCAACATAACACTGGAGGCTGGAAAAATATAGCATCTACTTAGGAGCCAAAAGACATGACCTGGTGGCTAAAATTATACATCAAAAAGTTGCCACCTTTCATAGATTGAAAAGCGACAATTCCCCATGTTATGAATATGGAGCACGATGGGACCTTCTGTTCTCTAAATCTTACTATCAATTGTAAAATAGTAAAGATGTGGAGCATTGTCAAACACTGCTTGTAAAAGCTCGTTTGTTCCCTTCTAATAATCGAGGATACTCTAAATTCATACATAAATTATTCTCATAAAAATTCCTAATAGACGACAAAGTAAGTGTGCACATTGGTAGCTATTGATGCTTATTCAGGTACTTTTCTTTTTTGAGGGAGAGAAGAAGATCTAATTTTTCCCATATCTGTAGCGTCTTCCCTACATTGGATACCTTGCAAACTGATCTTTCGATGCTCTCAGGGATCCATTACTTCCAGCATAGATCTGTCCTTTGAACATTTGGTTTAGTCCAGCTGTTTTTCCAGCCTTTGTTTTCTTTAATGTCATTTCTGCTTTCATAATAACCACACTGGGGACTGCTGTGTTAGGATGCAAATGTGGCGGTTTCCGTTGTACTTGGCGAAGATAAGTTTGTTATGATCATGTTTATCAGTCTTTTCTATTCTTTATTCTGACCTTTAATGCCCTTGAGTTGCTTTTGCTCAGTTGGCTGTTTTGTTTAGTTTTCTTTAAACTGGTTTTACTCTGCATTGTATCTCTGTGGTTTTTAAGATTAAACTGTCCAATCTCTATCATCATCCTTCTTCATAATATTTTGTTGTTGTTGAGTCATTTCAATCTTCATGACCCCAGTTGGGGTTTCCTTGGCAAAGATTCTGTAGTGGTTTGCCATTTCCTTCTTCAGCTCATTTTACAGATGAGTAAACTGAGGCAAACAGGGTTACATGCCTTGCCCAGGGTCACACAGCTAGTAAGTGTCTGAGGCCAGATTTGAACTCAGGAAGATGAGTCTTCCTGGCTGCAGGTCTGGTACTCTCTCCACTGCACCATTTAATTGCCCAATAATAATATTTTACTAGCTGCCCATAATATTTTACAACTGAGTTCATTTTCTAAACCATTCTTCCCTTTGGCAGCCATCTTTCTCTGTCAAATAAATGAGCTGTTTAAAGAATAAGGTGCTTTGAGGATTCTTGTGGTCTCCTTACTGTGATAATTAATCTACATTGGCTAACCTTCAGTAGAAATATTGTTATCAGTGTCTATATAATTTCTGTTGCTCATTTCCCACTTTTGATGTTCATTCATTCATTTAAATAGTTCAGAATTGAGTTATTTCAGTTATTTTTAACCCAAACTTTTTTCTCACTTTTATTCTTTCTTCTTTTTACTAATTCTGATCTTAGCTCTGAAAATCAGTGCTCTAACAATATATACCACATCAAGGATAACTCCGATATCTACAATAAACCTTTTCCTGTCCATTAAGATATAATCCACTTCATTTTTACAGTGTTATTTGATACTCATTCTATTCAGAACCAACCAATAATTTTCTAAAAGAAAGTATTGATGACATAAAGGTTTGAATTTTCTATATAATCTACAAGGCTTTGACCTATCTTATTACTTCTTCCCAAACCATATTTTTCCAAATATTATCTCCCTATCCTCTCCTTTGCATTGAATTTATTTTATATTAAAGTATATGTATGATTAGTTCATTTGGATGGCCTTACCAAGTTCTTTATAAAATTTCTCCCTCTTCATTCTTAAAGAGGTGGGGAAGGAGTAGGGAATAAACATTTATATAGAAACTTTTATGTGCTAGGCATGGAGCTCAGTCCCTTTTTAAAAACATCTTTGATCTTCACAGTAAACCTGCAAGGTGGATACTATTATTATCCCCTTTTTAAATTGAGGAATTTGAGGCAAAGGGAGGTTAAGTGACTTGTCCAGGATCACACAGCTAGTAAGTGTATGAGTCCAGATTTGAACTCAGGTCTTTCTGACTCTAAGCCCAGCACTCTATCCATAATACCACTAGCTATCATAGCAACTTATGCTGGTGAATATATTTTAGTGGTGGTTTTTTTTGTAAATACTTACCATGAATTCTGCAATATGCAATAACCAACTATCCCACTAAATTATATTTCATGTTGCTTTGGAGCATATTATAAAATTCACTCTGCCAACTCCTTTCTTTGCCTCTCAGACATCTTTCCATTTGGTGGCAACTTCATCCTTTCATCTGGTTTTGTTTATAGCAAGAAGGTCAAGGTTGATATAATTCATCTATAATTCATCTCTTCTAGCAATATGTCCATTTACTGGTTGTTGAGGATTTCATCTCTAAAGTGACAAGAGTCAAATTGTAAAAATCACGGAATTCTTATCACCCTCTGCCCCTTTCCTTCTATTCCATCATAATTGCTGCATAGAAGAGAGCCACACAAAGTCCTACTGCAGTGTTTCATTGTACTATGCAGACATCCTGGGTTCTTGAAGTTTGTGTCATGGGACAATAGGCTCTAAAAGGTTCTACCATTCTGGAAAGGCATCAAGCCTCTCTAGATCTAAAGAGCAAGTCTGTTTCCCAAAGACCAACCTGAATATGGAGATGTTGTCGTTCAGTTGTTTCAGTCACTTCCAACTCTTCATGACCCTATTTGAGGTTTGTTTTTGGCAAAGAGTGGTTTTCCATTTCCTTCTCCAGTTCATTTTACGAATGAGGAAACTGAGGCCAACAGGGTTAAGTGACTTGTTCAGGGTCACACAGTAAGTGTTGGAGGCCAGACTTGAACTAAGGAAAATGAGTCTTCCTGACTTCAGGCTGGGCACTCTATCCACTGAGCCACCTAGCTGCCCCAAATATGGAGATACACATCACCAATTGCTTGGCCATTTGATGATTTTTTTTTTTTACTTTGGCAACCCTTGAAAGAAATTAAAATATAAAATGGCCTTCCATCTCACCTATCCATGTGAGCATTAATAAAACAAACAAAAAACAACTTTCCCGAGATTGTTGTACATTTGGTGCCATTTCTTCTACCTACTCCACTCCCATCCTGATTCCACTTCTCTTTATGAATTCTTGAGAACTGAGATATTTTTCTGCTAACATAATAATACATCCTAGGAGAGGTAATGAAGTTAATTCTAGTGGATAGTCCCAGGTAAAAATTACCTCTTGCAGAGCCATTAATTTTTCCTGACTGACCATTTCTTCCCTGCCCCTGGCAGTTACACAGAGCGAATCTCTTCACCTCCTGGCACCTTGGCAGTGCTCTAAGCAACTCCCTAAGACTGTACATTGCAGAGACGGTGCCACCTTGTATTGGCGGTGGGAGTTCCCTCACCTGGGGTGTTCCCAGTACCAATGAAATCACACGTCCAGCTCTTATCTCCATGGCAGTTATGAAGCCTAAGCATGAGCTTCTTCAGCCATTCAAAGCTCATATTCCTGCATGTACAACTTCCCTGTCTCCGCATAAACTGACAGGGCTTCAATTTTTTAGGGGATCACTTACCCAGTTCAGAAAAGGAACTGACAGCCACTATTTTTAGAGTAAGAGAAATCAGGCCTTCTGGAGGTAGATAATGTGGAACTGATGCTTTAGGGGTTGGCATGTATGTGTACCCTACTTAGGCCTTTGACATCACATCTTGAAGAAGGTGATTTTTCTGACTTTTCTAGCAATCACCATCATTAGTCATGCGAATAAGTCCCTCCAAATGCCATATTGATTTAAAGACTCTTTTTTTTTAGTAAGGAGGATATGAACATTATGAACTGCCTAAAAGGTTGTCTCTTAGATACAGTGATATTTCACAAGAGATTTAGAATTCCTCCTCCCACCTCCAAAACCCCTTCTGCCTATCAGAATAACAACAGTTCACTAGAAGGGAAAGTATTATTTCCTCCAACTATATCCCCGCCCCCATCCGCATACTTGGCCTCAGAAACCACTTATGAAATCCCATGGCTTATTTTTCTGATTGCCTTTTATTTACACATGTTTTAACTCTATTATTATAATAGGGCTACATAAGTTCAATGTAGTAGTTGACCAAAGTACACCTGAGGAATTTTATGGTGTGGAGGATTTACAGATTGGAAGATCCTAGAAACTAGAAACATATTCTCAAAAACTAAGCAACTCCCTAAGACAGCAAGTTACAATGAAGAGGTTAGTTTTCACTACTAGTTTCTTCACAGAGCTCTGTTTCATGTCTATTTCCCATTCCCATCTCCCAAGTACTTGGATCTGTGATCTCATTAGTTCAGGAATTCCTTCTAGATGTGCAAATTACAAGTAATCCATACCTGCTATCCTCTGTGACTCTTGTCCATGTGTTCTTAAAAGTTCATCTCCTCATACTGGAGGCCTTTCTCACTTTCACCAAACATTATAAGGGAACCAGTGGAGAATCTCCTCTCTTTGGCTGTCCACTTCTCATCCCTTGCTCTTATAATGCGACCACCCATCTTCTTTTCCTGACGTACAATTCCTTGATGATGCCTTTTAATCTTGTTCCTTATCAGTTAGATGATACAGCATACTTACCCACAGTTCACCTCTCCATTGCCCTTTGTGTGATACACATCTTTAGCCTTTTATTGACAGTGGTGTTCCAGATCTCACTGCCATATAGCAAAACCTGTCAAATTATTTGTATTGAATTGAAAGGCCTTTGCTTTTATGGGAAATTTGGGCTCAATAAAAGAGCTTTCCAGTTTCTCAAAAGCAATCCTGTCCTCACTTTCCCTCTTGTTCAATTTTGGCCCCAACCTATTGTCCTTCTTTACTGTCTATCTCAGTTATACAGTCTGTTAGACATACTCTTTAGGGTATCCATCTAAGTGCATGTTAAAATCTTGGCAGTAGACATTCTTCATCCATTTTGTGTTTCCTGTGTGTATGGACAGATCAAATTCCTTTGAGTGATGACAGATCTCTTCTAAGAGACTCGATGATGTTCTGGGACTTGATACAAACAGGAGCATCTGGAGGACTTTAGCACCCCCAGGAAATCCTTCTATTTGGACTGTCTACTGGATCTTCACCACCATTTCTGCAAATACCTTTATTTTTGTATTCTGTGAATATCTTTGGCCAGCACACACACACATACACATCCACGCACGCATACACATACATCCTATTTTGTGTCTTACCTGCTGTTGACTATCAGAAGGTTATTTCTGTTATATTTCTCAAATGAGATGATGATGATGACAGCTAACATTTATATAGTGCCTTCTACGTGTCAGGTACTTTACAAATATTTCATTTTATCTTTACAACAAGAGAGGTAAGTGTTTTTTTTTAATCCCCATTTTGCAATGGAAGAAAATAAGACAGAGAGGTTAAGTGACTTGACCACAATATTTGTAAAATGCTTAGCACAGCACCTGGCACATAGTAGGTCATTAATAAAAGCTTGTTTCCTTCCTTCCTTCTTTCCTACTAATACCCTTATCAAAGATACACTCAGTTTACATACAAATGACTCTCACAAAGATGACTAATGTTTTCCAAGTTGCTTTTTTTCATTATTAATAAGGTCCAAGATTTGGCCATGCTTTTGTTACTTCCTCTCCTTCATATTCCTTGTATGTTGGCCCTTCAATGCCCTCACAATTGTATCATCTACAGCTTAGACATGCTTTATGCATAACTGGTCTAATGTGGATGTTTTCTCACCTTTTTTTCTTCCTCTATGCCATTTCTTTTTCTCTATTAACGTATCTTAGACTGTGATATTCATGTCCAAATACAGTGGAGAAAAGTTTATAGTGAGCACAATCAAAAAAAATGAAAGTCAAAAGACATCATTTTAGTAAATTTTGCTCTAAATTCTAGTTTGATAGACCTATAAATCATAGTTACAGGATTTAGGAGTCTAATAGTCCCCTCCTCCTTACGGTCTGAACTACCTGAGTTATGTCTTTTGGACTTTAGTTCCCCCTTTTATTAAATAATAAACTATTCTGGCAGTAGAGTAAGTGAACTGATTGTTTCTTATTCAGTTATTTCACATCATTTCTTATTTAATTCATTTTAATGATATGCAAAGGTACTGTGCTAGGTACTGGGAAAGATATACAGTTTAGCTTAGTCACGTTTCTTGCTTTCATGGAACTTATCTATTTTATATTATATATAAATAAGTAGAAAATGCTGCTTGAGTAATATTAACAAAACACTATCATGTGGGGGGATTGGTTCTTTTTTTGAGAGGGAAGGCTTCATGGAGGAGTGCGGTCAACAAGCACTTATTAAGTGCTTACTATGTGTCAGGCTCAGTTCTAAGTACTAGAGATTGGGGGAAAAAAAGGCAAAGCATAGTCCCTGACATCAAAGAACTCACGTTTTAATGAGGAGACAATGTACCAAAAAAAGTACATATGATATACATACAATATAAATGGAAAGTAGTCTCAGAGGGAATGTACTACCAGTGAGGGTATCATGTTGGGCAGGGGTTACCAGGAAATGCCTCTTGCAGAAGGTGGGATTTGGCCTGAGTCTTGAAGTCAGACAGGGCAGACAGGAGAAAAAGGTGAGCAAGGAGAGCATTTCAGATGTGGGGGAAGCCACCCATGTGAAGGCATGTAGTCACCTATGACCCGGTAATACTGGGCTGATACCCTCAAAGAGATCACAGAAAGAAGAAAGGGACCCATATGCGCCAAAATTTTTTTTAATAACTAGTTGTGGTGGCAAGGAACTAGAAACTAAGGGAACGTCCATTTTGATTGCCAATACACCTACTTTATCATCTATATATCTATCCATCCATCCATCCATCCATCCGTTTATCCATCAATCCACTTACCTACCTTGTCAATCTATCTTTCTGTCTACCTTATCTGTCTAATTGAATATGAGTTTATGTATATACACATGTATGTGGATAACTGTAACCATGAAATACTAATGTTCAAAGAATCTGTATTTTCACCTATGAAGACATTCCAACTACTGAAGCAAAACACATCTATTTTTAGACTTAGTCAATTGTCTTTTTTAAGAATTCCTGTGACTGAAAGAAGATCATTTTTCAGCCAGCATAGAGCTCTCTGCTGGGTCTCTGAACTTCCATATACTCGGTGAATGTCTTGTACATATCTAGCTAGTTGAATTTTGTGTCCTTCATTAGAATGCATGCCTTTCTAGGGCAGAAGCTGGTTTTTGCTCTTTTTTTGAATCTCCAGCACTCAGCACGGTGCCTGCAAATAATAAATGCTTAAATGCTTGTTGACTGAACTTTATCTAGGCTTTCCTTCTAATGATAAATAGTCATTGAACCCCTGACTCAAAACTGGTCCAGCTTAGAAATCTGTCCAAAGTTTACATGCCACTATCATGACCTTCAAGGACTCACTTCTGACCTTGATTAGGCATTATAATAGGCCTGTAGTAGTTTTATATGAATAATTCACATTTATATAGTGCTGGTTATTTCATATACTTGGCCACTTCCCCAGAAGTACCCTTAGACAGGCAACAGTCTGCTTCTCAGTCCTTCAAAAACATTGTGTTGTTGTTTAGTTCCTGGGAAAGTTGATGAAACGGTTTAATTTCACTATTTGAGTACTAAGCTGAGAATAGTAGGGCTTTTTGCTAATGAATAATCTGGTAAGGACCCCGTTCCTCCTACTATTTATCTAAAGGATATGTTAGCCAGGGCATGTTAGCATTAACTTGCAAAAAGTCATTGTGCTGTCTTGGGTGGGATTTAATCAAACCTTGTCCTCTGATTAAAATGCACTGTTCAGAAGGAAAATTGATTAACAAAATGAAAAAATCTAGTGTTTTCTGTGCAAACAGTCATTGGTGTATAATTATAGTAGCCCATAAATCACCACAGTGCATAAGTGCTTTACTGTTGATATAAATATCTTAATGACTGAAACCTCTTTAACCATGAATAATTTATGTCTGTATGACTCTTTTTTTCACACTCATGCTTTACTTCAACATGATGAATTAATCCTCTGTCAGGGGCTGTGAACTTGATTTCTTCCTGATTTTTCTTTCTTCTGTTTGTTTCTTCTCATGATGGCATGTCTGTTTCTTCTCTTCCGCCATCTTTAATGGGTACCCCCTCACCCGCACCCTGGTTGTATCCCTTTGGTTTTCCTTTGCATCCTCCTAGATATCTTAGTAAAAGGCTGAAGCATTTCTGATGACACTTTTCATAAGGACTTTTGTGACTTACGTGCAGTAGCATTTGGGGATATCCAATTGACTTTTCTTTATTGTTGGGAACACGCATCTGAGTAAGGCCTGACGAATGCTGACTTTTTATGATTGGTGAATGCTGTCACCAGGTGTCAAGAACTTTCCAGATGAGATTGGTTGCTGGCCTTGATTGCAAGTAATTCCTTATCCTTTGCTTTGTAATTTATTTCCATGGGTATTAATTGGCAGGAAGAGTAAGAACCAAGCAACTGCACAGCTTCTGAGTTTAGGTCTTTTTTTGCATAAATGCTGCCCCCATGACCTCCTCTAACACATCAGTCTCTACAAAAAAGTCTTGGTGCCGTAACAGAAACGCCAGCACTAAAGTTTTCAAAACTTGAAAGATGCCTTCATTTAGTCTCTAAAGAAATTTAGTCTCTTTTCTCAAAAGCCAGTGCAAAAACTTTGTGAGCACCCCACTGACAAGAGTCTCATAGAAGTTTGCAGTTCCAAGAAAATGTCAGCCAATGTATATAGCCTGCATGTAACCTGGATTCATTCCAGGTCTTTCTCTTCTAAACTAAATCCTAAAAGTATTACTTTAGGCTATTGAAAGGCCATTTCCCCATCTTATCATTCAAGCAAAGGTGCCATGCACTAAGTAATTCTTCCTTTAGGTGAGAGACTTGTACAAAAATATTGAAAATGTCAATACAAACAACAGATTTTCATAGAATCAGAGACGCTTAAAGCCTAAAAGAACATCAGTGACCATCTTACCCAAACTGTACCTGACCCTCTTAAAACATTCCTAACAAGTTTTGTTTCCAATACAGTCCAATAAACATTTATTATTCCTTCCCTCCGTCAAGGGGGTCTACAGTATACCCCTACCAAAATATTGCTTTTTATTTCTGACTTCTTTGATCCTTAATCAGATACTTTCTCTAGTATTTCACCCTTGATTGCTGGATTTCTTGAAGATATCTTCTTAATGTTACCCAACCACCATTATTTCCTTTTCGATAAAGTATAACTTTCTAATATCAAATTCTGGTTGAGTCCCATGACATTGTGTCAGTGATAACCTATAAAGTCAGGTTTTCTCCCTTGACTTTGCTGTTGTTTAGTCTTCAATCACGTTTGACTATTTGTGATCCCATGGACCACAGCATTCCAGAACTTTCCATCTTCTATAATCTCTTGAAGTCTATCCACGTTCATGTTCCCTTGACTTAGGATTTCTCATTCTCCCTTTTACTAAACACTTGCACTTTGTGCATTTTATATACTGTAGCTACCTGGGGCCATAGGTTTTTTGCTGCCTCTCCTAGATATTCTCTCTCATGAATTAATTATCTTCTTTTCTATTCTTTCTCCTCCTCCATTATACCCATTATTATAATAGCTCTCCATGATTGTAATAATCATAATAACTAACATTAATATATTGCTTTAAGGTTTACACAGAACTTTATATGCATATATCTATGCACATCATATATATTACCTCAAATATGCATATATGTTTATATGTATATGTTCATACATGTAACATCTCACTGGATCCTTACAACAGTGTGAGGTAAGTATTACTGTTATCTCCATTTCTCAAACGAGGAAACTGAGGCTGAAAGCAATTCAGTGTCTTGCCCAGGGTTATAACAATTATTGTCTGGCCTGAGGCAGAATTTTAACTCAGATATTCCTAACTTCCAAGTGTAGCTCTTTACCCACTGAGCCACCACCCAGCTGCCTAATATCAGGCTTGTCAACTTTATGTGGGCAAATTTCTCCAGAAGGAAAAATCAGCACATCAGAGGAATCAGTCAGTCAACAACCATTTATTAAGTATTTTCTGTGTGCCAGGTACTCTGCTAAGGGCTGAGGATATAAGCAGAGGCAAAAATAAATGCATTCTATGCCCTCAAGGAGTTTACATTCTAATCAGGCAAGATAACATACAAACAGCTTTCTACATAGAAGATCTATACTGTGTAAATGAATGATAATCTTAGAGGGAAACCACTAATAGTGGAGAAGACTGGAGAAGGCCTCCCCAGAAGAAGATGAAATTTAAGCTGATTCTTGAAGGAAGCCAGGAAAGAGAAGTGAGGGAGGTGAAGAGAGAAGAGTACTACTCTAGCCGTGGGAGACAGCCGGTGAAAAGGCATAGTCCTGGGAAACGGAGTGTCATAAGCGAGGAAGAGCAAGTAAGCCAGTGTAACTGGACTATAACATGGAGGGAAGTAAAGTTTAAGGGAGTCTGGTGCCAGGCCATTATCTCCCCTAAGTGGCATTAGTTGGTATTCATTATGCCCAAGTTTAGTGTGGAAGACTCTTTTCCTCTTATGCCTAATTCTAAGCCTCACAAGATACAGTTCTCCCATAAATCCTACTAAATATAAATGCTGGCCCCTGTACCTTTCTTTCAAGATATTTGAAATAAGAAATGGACAGACGTTATAGACAGTTACTTTGTCGAGCCTCTTGCAGTTAATGCAGGATCACAGCTCTCTTCAGCTGGAGGAAAAGAACAAAGAAATCCCAATCAGCAATTGTTATCATCACCAAAATCCCTTCTATACATTGTCCTGAATAGATACTCACAAAGTTCACTTGTCTTGATTATTTAAAGAGTAAGTCAGCTCATGGGATGGAGGTGTCCCAGGAAAGTAATTGATTGGGCAATTGGACCTAGTTAAGGAGGCAGCTAATGAAGAGTTATCTCTTTACTGAACAAATCTTGTGATCCTCTCATCCTTTAGAGTTATCTGGGTTCCATAGACTTTAATTCTAGGTAGTAGTCCTGGGGATGATGTCCAATAGGTCTCAGAGTCTGCTTGAGATGGTTCCTACTTGGAGAAACTACATCAGCTTACATCCTAATCAATATGGGGTTTTGTATTATGATAATTGTGGTAACCCAGATACCACCATATTGCCACCTTACTTTAAATTATGCCCAGAACTCAAATCCCCAGAAATCATTTGGGTGAGGATAAATTGAGATTAAAACAGAAGCAATATTACGATGGAAACATAACCATAGACTGCTTATCCAGGAAAAGGAAATAAATGATGAGTTCTAAAAGTAGATGATAAAACTGGGACATAGTCATGATGTGGTCATGATTAAGGGACGTTGCCTATCTGGACATCTGCTAGAGTTGCTTCTGCTCAACATGAAAGACATAATACTTCTTCAGCTATGTGATTTTATTGATGGAGGTTGGTCTATCACAGTGCTTCTTGAACTGTGGGTCGTGACTGTATATGGGGTTGCATAACTAATGTGGGAGTCAAGAAAAATTTGCTAATGGAAAAAGTTTCTGAGTGCACAGCAACCAAAAATTAATTCTAAATCAAATGTGTAAGGAATCCAAGATGTTTCTGGCAGCACTTGCCCATGTTGCATTGCTTGACTTCGCTGCAGCCTTGATTCTGAACACACAGCATACACACTTTGCACACCACACAACACCAACGGACACTGCCAGAGACACCTTGGCTCAGACTCGAGACTATCATATGTGAAGAATTGCAGTGTTTTTACTGTACGTACAAAGTTTTCTGCTCTTACAGAAACATAATAGTTTAATTGCAGAAAATAAAGACTTTTAATATTTCCCTGCCATAAAAATGAATAAGCACACCCATCTCATTGGCATGCAAATTTGTTTTCGTCCTTAATAAATGGTAAAATCATATGTATACCAAAGAATTGTTTTTAAAATAAATGGTTTTATTATTTATTATCAGTAAATATTTGATATATACTCTTATTTTATATACCTATATATACCTGGGGTCACATAAAAATTTCTTGGGCAAAAAAGGGTCACAAGGGGGAAAAGTTTAAGAAACCCAGTTCTATCAAACAATGAAGATCATAACCTTCCAATGCTTCTTCATCTTGTGTAATTATTTCCATTTCTTCCCATAACTCCTCCATTCTTGGGGCTTCTTTCTAGATCTTTTAACATCCTTTGAGTACCAGTGCAGCACACAAGCTATACACCTCTTATCCTTCCCCCTTTCCATGTTCCAGTTCATCTTCTTTTCTGGTCCTGTCTTAGATGATAATACCACCATGATTTATACCACCTTCTGTGTTCAAGTTATCATTTGTAATATTCTGGAGTCTGTTAATGCCCACAATATATGTCTTCATTGCCCTTTTGAGGACCTATGGCTTTGATTCTTTAAAGATTCTGGCATTCCAACCATAAAACAACATATTGATATTGAAAAGGTGGGACTTGATTTCAGGGAAAAGGTTGGAATCATTGGAAATGCTATATAATTTCCCAGATGCAGTCTAGCTGGCCCTATTCTGCCTGTACAGAGTTTGTCTCTATTCTGCTGATGCACCAACTTTATGGGCTGTCCATTAAATTGTACGTTATAGTCTGGACAGTAGGCATTCTTCATTCACTTGGATTTTTCCTTTGTGGACTGTTAAGCTGAAGTCTTTTGAGTTATTGTGAATCTTTTAAGTTCTATAGCATTCTTAGTCTTAGTGTAATCAACATGATGTTACATGCAAATAAACATTGTCTGGAGTACTTCACCAACTGTAGGGAAATCCTCTAGAATCTGTGCTGGACGGCCTCCATGATAATGGCAGATACCTTTGGCAAGTTCATTCCTTCTCTGCCTCCACCTCTTAGAATCTCTAACTTTCTTCAGGGATCAATTTGTGACCCATTTCCTATAATGATAATAATAGCCATTATTTTTATTACTGATAATTATTACCATTAATAATTATTGGTAACCGTAATAGCTAGCATTATAAACCATGCTTTAAAACTTGAAAATTGTTTCATATATTGTTTCATTTTATGCTCACAATAATCCTGGGAGGTAGATGCTATGATTACATTATTTTACTGATGTAGAAACTGAGGCAGACAGAGGCTAATTGACTTACCCAAAGTCTTGCAGCTATTAAGTGTCTGAGGCCAGATTTGAACTCAGGTCTTCCTGATTCCACATCTAGTGCTCTATCTGCTGTGCTGCCTAGTCACCTATGGGAAGCCTTTTCCAGTCCCTCTATTTTTAAATGCTCTCTCTATTCTCAAGTGACTTTATATATACTTATCTGTTTACATGTTGTTTCCTTATGGTAGAATGTAAGCTCTTTCCTGATTTTATCTTCAGTCTTTGTATCGCTGGACCTTAGTGGCTGTACCTTGCTTAATAAGTGTATATAAGATTGGGCAGGTTTGGATATTACTATTAATAATCAAGAAGTTGGTTGGGCAAAATTATCTATGTTGTCGCATCTACTGGTAATGCTAATATGATTTAATGCCTTTTCTTGCACGAGATAAATGGAGAAGGGGATCATAACATCTGCCTTTGAGTATTTGATGGACTACAACGTTGAGAAGATACTAGACATTTTGGCTCCAGAAGCTAGAATGATGGCTCCTGGATAAGAGTTACATGGAGGCAGGTTTTAGATAGATATAAAATCAAGGAAATTAGAGGACTCCAAAAGTAGAATGACATCAGGAGTTGATAACCACTGGGTCCACCTGTGCGGGAAAGGAGTCCACCAGTCTATGACCCAAATGTACCCAAGGGAATCAGGAGAGCACAAGACTATATTGTGAAAGATGTATCTGTCACTGTATTATGACACAGAGACGTCACTGTTCAACCCTTTGATGTATTCTGTGCCTGTTACAGTCCTGTATGATTGAATCATCAATACTGATAATATACTGACCTCTTTTTTATTTTTAAATTAAATTTCCAACAGATTCAGTGGCAACAGCCTCTGGGCCACTGCTTGTTGAAGTTGCCAAAACCCCTGGTTCCAGCCTTGGTGTCGCACTGAGTACCTCAATGTGCTGCAACAAGCAGGTCATCATCATCGACAAAATCAAATCTGCAAGTATTGCCGACAGGTGAGTGTCCATGAAGATGCTTCATCTTCTAAACTGCATGACGGAAAGCAATGACAGAAAGCAAACAAATAAAAAACTAAAATTTAAGTTTCCTTGCCGTTTTCTCCAAGTTTTGTTTAGAGACAAGTCACTGTTGTTGGGCTTTAAAATTTACCTGCCCTATCAGTTACCTACCCTAGTCACAATGGAAGTCTTAGTTTAAGGATTCTCCCCAGGTGTTTGGTTTGGCCATTGGTGCGGTTTTTTAAAGTCCTTTTTTTTTAAAGAAACAAAGCAAATTCTCCTACCATGCATTGCCACATAAACCTTCTATTATTTCCATGGAGAAGTCAAGCAGTTCTTTGTTTGTGATGTAGCATGCAGTGAAGTATCCAAAGGAGTTAAACCCTATAGCCATGAAATCTTATTATTTTCCTTAAATGAAAAAAAAAATTGACTACCTGGCTAGAATCCTTAAAGAAAAGCCCTGCACTGTGAAACAGCTGTCATGGTGTGTTAATCTTAAGGTTTTACAACCTTGAAGTGTCCCTTTAAGGTGCATTTCTCATTCCTACAACACAATAAAAATGAAACTCCTTTACCTTAAGTTTTTTTTCCTTCTAATTAATATTTTAGAATGTTGCTGAGGTTGATGGGAGGGAAAGACTGGTTTCCCACCTACAAAATCATTTTACAGTTCCTGATAAGAAAGACTTCATTTCCTCTATTTAGAGTGACCCAGCACATTCAAATGAAATTATATTTACAGATGGAAAAGATGATTAAAAACACCTCTTTGCCCTAAGACGTAGGCTACTAAAGCTTGGAATATTTTTCTATTTTATTTTAAAACATGCTTTAGGAGCTAGGCTCTTACGCATGTCCCTAGCTCTTTTCTCCCCTATATCCCATTTCTTCCCAGTATTACCCCTCACAGCAGGGCTGTGAGAAGCAACCCCCTGTAGTGGTCAGTCTACAGCTCCACTGTGGTCTTATCCTACATTAAAGCCTTTAACAGCCATTGATCTGGGGGTGCTCTCCATTTCAATGCGCAGGATGCTTTAATTTTCTCCGTCTGTTTTTTCCCATTCCACAGGGGGTAACCAGTTAAAGGAACTGTCCACTTGATTGGTACGTCGGGATGCTGACTGCTGTGTTTGCATTTCTCAACTTATCCAGCAGCCAGTTTCTTGAGTGCAGCAAGATATAGCAGCTAGCCCCCTTCCCCTTGTCCCAATCTTCCCCTCAAGGAACCATGCTAGCCCTGGTTTCACAACTTGTTTGAATCTTGCATAATTTCCATCATCATTTACAGTTTCTATTCTAATTAATGTTTAACTTTGGAATAGCAAAACAAAAAGAAAATGGTGGGCTGGGTGCTTGTGTGTATTCAGCTACCCCATTCCAATTCTTTGAATAATATCTTGGGTTATTGTGTACTTACCAACTCTTATATAGTGATATGAAGGCCTAAGGGAAGAAAAACTGAAAAAATTTCAGGAGGAAGGAGAGAAAAAAGTGTTTTTCAAAATTATTTCCACATATCTCTCTCCCCCCATAAAAATCAGAAAAGAATGTGAAACATACGTTGTTTTCCTGAATTTTTCCATTTTTTCCAAGCCTTCATGTCTCTATTTGTATATCAGGTTTGTATTAAAAGGCTTAAAATTTGACATTGGATGGCTCCTATAACACTTCAACTTTTCCTTTCTTTTTTTTATAAGATAATAAATATCTCTTATAATTTTCATGAACAATTTGAAGGAACTAAAAGTCACATTCCAAGTGGGAGCCGTACTTGATCAGACTGAGTTTTTTTCCTTTCTGTAGATGTGGTGCATTACATGTTGGAGATCATATTCTTTCCATCGATGGAACTAGCATGGAATACTGCACCATGGCTGAGGCAACCCAGTTCCTTGCCAATACGACAGACCAGGTCAAGCTTGAGATCCTTCCCTATCACCAGACTCGAGTAGCACTGAAGGGACCTGACCATGGTAAGAGGATCCATTTGGATAGATCTCCTCATATCAGTTTATTTTCTCCTCACAGTTATTGCTTTGGCCAGGAGAATAAGAAACTAGAATGGAGCTGAGGTGGAGTCTATGTCCATCCTTTTCAGTATTATAGGCTAACTCATTTATTGTCCCAGTGCCTTGCCCGTTGCCTGACACATAGTAGGAGCTTAATAAATTCTTGGTGATTGATTGTTTATTGATTATTCTCCATCTGAAAAGTTCCCCTTTTCAAGTTGTATGTGGTTTGCTTGAATATGCCCTCATGGAAATCCATAAAACTGAGGCATGTAAATAGTTTTAAGAGTGTTTATTGGGGCAGCTAGGTGGTGCCGTGAGTAGAGCACCCGCCCTGGAGTCAAGAGAACCTGAGTTCAAATCCGGACTCAGACACTTGACACATGTACTAGCTGTGTGACCTTGGGCAAGTTACTTAACCCCAATTTCCCTGCAAAAAAAAAGTGTTTATTAAAGTCTTGCTTAATGTAAAGCAAAGTCCCCAAGGCCAATGGAACAGGTGGAAGGGAAGCACTTAGCATTTTTAATGCTGGACTTCCTTCCTAAATATAAAACAACGAACCTGCAAAAGGCAAACCTGAATGTATATTTTGACAGTATTATAGTGGATTCCCATGCTCCTTCATAACTCTTAAGGATGCCATCTAAGTGTTCCTGCTTCAAAGAAGTCAGGTAATTAGTCTTCATTCCTTGTGGAATATTCTATCTCCCAGAGTTTCAAAAGCATGGCTGGTATTTTCAGAGCCCAGGAAGAAAAGAGGTACCGCCTTGTCAGGTCTGGTCTCATCTCTGAAACTGTTTCTTCTCAGGATGATAAACTTTTCCTTCTCAGATTGGATACTACATTGTCTGAAAGTGAACAATACACCAGCAATATGTTCTGATCGAATCAAGAACTACCAAGCATACTAATAGGGCCAGAAACTGGACCTCTGATTTTATTGATGTAAATAACTCCAAGTTATCAAATGCAGGTTGGCACTTTCCAAACAACCAAAAGGCTTCAGGAGTGGCTCAGAGCCCTGAGAAGTGAGATGACTTGCCCCTGGCCCCAGCCGGTGTATGTAAGAGACAGGACTGGAATCCAGGTCTTCGCTTCCTGACCAGCTCTCTCTATTCAGTCTACCATGCTCAGTGGAGAGCCACAAAGTATTCATATATCAAAGAATAAAAAAGAAGCTCAGAGATTATGGCTTTAAAGCACACAGATGTGCCTATTAATTTTTAAATGAGGCCCAGCTAAGCTTCTTTAATCAAAAGATGCCCCAAGAATAAGAGCTTCATGCCCAAAAAAGGCAACCAGAGAAATTCCTGTAGTTTTGTTTTCAAAATTTCCCCTTATTTTAGAATTTAAAAAAAAAATCTTAAGCCATGATTTAATGCCAAGGCCGCTTATTTTTCTTACATTCCACGAACCCATAAACCTCCTTTGGTGCTGATCATTATGTCTCGAAGAGAATTGATATGTTTCTGTACACATAGGAAGATAGCAAATTTCTCTGGAATTGCCTTCTTGGGTGTAGAGAGCTCATTTGTATTACATGCCTTACACCTCTGAAAGCAGTTTATACTTTTTCTCCACAGTTTGAGAAGGGGCATCAGGGTTGGGGGATGTGGGTGGGGTAGATAATTCCATACTGAACAAATCAGCTGGATACAACCTTTTTAATTAAATAGAGCTCATACAGCCCTAGAGCTAATGAAATCCACAGTACCCCATCATTCTTATCAGAGTTTAAATTTTGCACGTTGAACAAAGTACAGAAAGTATGCCAAGCAGGCAGATTATCCAATTTTTTAAAAAATCTAGCATCTTTTAAAATATTTGAATAAAAATGGTAAAGAGCAGTAGTAGATTCCAAATCACAGGACATTCATACAGGTCACGATGGTAATGGTATTTTCTGACACGCAGACTAAGGGAAAAGACTCTTTAATGTATAAGGATCTCCACAACACTGAAAACTCTTCATTGACTTGGCATGGGTTGGGGGCAGTGTGTGTCAAGCAACAGAGCATGTATCTTGAGTGATGCTGGGTTGTTTTTTTTCCCTTAAGTTTTGCTAATGATTTTTTTTTCTATTACATTTATTTCTGAATATATTCCTCCTGGCCTCCCCTACCTAATGAGCCTCCTTTTGTAACAAAGAAGAAAAAAATAGTTAAGCATTTGAATGATTATATAGTCATAGTTCCCCACCTCTCCAACAAGCAGAGGAATGTATTTCTTCTAGTAATACCGTTTTGTCATAGAAATGTAATATTATCTAAATTCCTCCATTAATGACTCCCAGATCAATTCCTAAATTGTTTTTTTATTTTCTTAAGCCAATTTATTCTTCTTTCTTTTTATTTTCCCTACACACCAATAATAAAAAGTTTGCTCCAAGCAATTTCCCAACATATTGACAAAGGAATAAAATTATTTATCCTGCAACTCGGTTCAAGTGGCTGATTTTACTCTCTAAACTGCATGTACTAGGAGAAAGCCGTAATATTTCTTCAGCATACAGTTGGCATAACAATAATTCACATTTATGTAGTATTATGGGATTTACAAAATACTTTCTTCACAGCACCCTGTAAGGGAGGTTATTTGGGTATTATCATCCAAAGATAAGGAAAACTGATTCATCGAGAGGGACTTTCCTAAGGTTGCACATCTAGTAAGAGATGGAGGCACATCTCAGTCTTGGGACTTTTGTTGACCTTAAGACCAGTATTCTTTCCAGTACCTTACACTGCTACTTGTATCTGATACCATTTGGCAGCTACGTGGCACAGTGAATAGAGTGCCAGGCCTGGAGTCAGAAAGACCCAAGTTCAAATACAGCCTAGAAACTTACTAGATGTATCACCGTGGGCAAGTCACTTAACCCTTTTCCCCTCAGTTTTTCCATATGCAAAATGAGCTGCAGAAGGAAATAACAAATCACTTCAGTATCTTCGACAAGAAGGCCCCAAATGGGCCTTCACATGTCAGACTCTTGTCTGACATGACTGAAAAATGACTCAACAACCACAAAATATGGAAGAAATGGGTTACCTAAATCATAGGGCTGATCCTGTCTCCCACTTTCCCTTTACAAACTCTTTTACTTGTCTTCTTCCAAATGTAGTATACAGGTGTCACTTGCTTTGAATGAATGCATGTTGTATACTGGTAAATGGTTTGGAAAACCACTTTCTATAAAGTGAATCCTATTTTCCCAGCTTATAAAAATCAGTTTACATTCCCGCCAACATGTAAACACGCTCATACCACCCAGGCCATTTAAAAAAAAATCCTCAAAATACCCTGAGTAACAATTTTACATCAAGGTAACTGTTTCATTTGCTTTCACGTTTTTCCTATCACATAGGTACATAGATCTCTTCCAAAGTATAATGATACTTTCTATCCTTTAATGTATTTTATCATTACACACACATATACCCTCTTATGTTGTCCTGATTTATGTCTGGCTGCTGGACCCTGATTGATGACTCTGGAGGAGAAAGTGAGGCTGGTGACTTTGCACAGCTCTGCCTCACTTAAATCCAGCTTACTTGCAAGTCGTGGCATAACTTCTTGATGCCGCATTTCTCTTCAAGAATGAAGGACAAACAACAACATACTATACATATGAGTGTGTGTGTATGTAGATGTGTATACACACACACACACACACACACTCATACATATAGGATGTGCATTTATACACACACGTATATGAGTTTATATATATACGTACACATGCATATATGAATGTACATATACATATATATTGCATATATGTATGTATATGCATATATATCATTATATATACTTTATATCAGCGTGGAACATCCTTATAGCATTTCTTTGACATACTTTGGATGGGAAGAGATAGAGTACTGTCCATATTTTACTTTGGTGGACTCACAAAGAGTAAAAGTTAACATTGGAAAGAGCAGTGAACCTGCTTTCAAATTGTGCCTTTGGTACCTGTCACCTACATGACCTTGAACCAGTCTCTTAACCTCCATGGGCCTCAATTTGCTCGTCTGTAAAACGAGGGGGCTCTACAGATGACTTCTGAAGTCCCTCCCAAGCTTTTATTCTGTGATCCTAGGAACCTAACTGCAGGGGAAAAGTCTGTTTTTGTTGTTGAGAAGTATAGATTGTACAGGCTGTAGGAAGGAAGAATTCTGATGGATAAAGACTGGTCCCAAGCAGAAAACCTGGAAGCCGGCTATCAGATCAGGGGAGGAAGGTCTGTAGTCACCTAGTTGGGTACATACATCGAATATTCTGCACATAATATATACTCAACCATGGGAGCAGGGCTAGGCCATCTGACTTTTATTTGGCATGGTATTTGATGTAGATTAGGAAGTAGCAGGGAGACCCTAAGTGAGCTTTTGTAACTTGTGACTTTAGCAGGTCTGTCCACCGTCCTTTAGCTTTGGAATTATCCTTCTCCTTTATTGCAATAGAGGTGGCAAGATGGTACACAAAATCCCAAAGCTGACAAAGTACTACATCATTATCTGAATTGCTTTTGTATTTGCTATCCAGACTACACCACTTGACACCATCAAGTCAATTCAACAAACATTCATTAAAGGCCTATTGTGTACAAGGAACCATGATCAGTGCTGAGCATACAGTGGGGGGTGGGGGGGGGGAGAATGGTATAATCTCTGCTTTCAAAGAGCTTGACGATGCAATGAGGTTAAGACAGGTACTCCAAGAGCTACAAAACAAGGCAGAATGTAATAAGCACATAGGAGTAGTTAAACTGAAAAGAGGCATGAAAGATCTAAGGGAGACATCACTTGTAGCTTTCAGGATAGTGGGGTGGGGAAGGATGGTGTCTATCAGGTTTGGCTTCATAGAAAAGGAAAAATGTGATTTAGACCTTAAAGAAATAGAATATCTCAACAGGTAGAGATGGGGAAAGAGTCTTTTCTAGACATACTGATAGCATGTTAAGACTCCAGGAGGAAGAAAAAAGATAAGATGAGGGATGCTCGTCCATTTGTTTTTGTTTTTAGACTCCATCTCCCTCTCTTCCCTAGGCTGGAAATGCAGTAGCCACTCATGTGTGCAATCCCAATGCCAATCAGTTTGGAAGCCTTAACCTGCTCCAGTTTTCGGGCCTAGCCTCCTCAGGCAGCCTGGAGGCCCTCCGTGCTAGGGGACACACCACATTGATGCCTCTCTTAGTGAGGACACCCAATTGGCTTTTGTTCTACTGCAGCTCAGAATTGCCAAACACTGGCCTCAGCTTCCCTAGGATCAGGAACTACAGGCAAGTGCTGCCACACCTGGTCTAATTATCCATTTTGGCTGGAACATGAATACATGTAGTTTGAAATAGAGCTGGAAAAGTGTCCTACAGCCAAATTGTGGCAAACACTAAAGTCCTCAGCTAAAAGGTTTGCATTTTGTACCTTCATTCAAAAAAAATAAGGATAGACTATTTTCAAAGCATTGTACCAGAGACCAAAAATACAAAAATATTATTAAAAGACAACTTCCCTGCCTTGAGGATCTTGGTGGTAGACATGAGAGGATTTAACAACAAATTGGATGCTGAGGATGAGGATGAGAGAAGAGACAGAAATGACTGAGTTTTAAGAGCTACATTGACAGAAGAATGGTGATATTTACGAGAGAGAGAGACAGAGAAACAGAGTGAGAGAGTTCAGTTTTGTCCATATTGAATTTAAGATAAATGAGAATATACAGAGAGAATATATCTGGTAGTTGGAAATGCAGGCCTAGAGTTCATATGGGAAATTGGGGCTGGAGATACAGATTCAAGAATCCTCTGCATTCGGGTGCTCAAGGAACCATGGGAGTGTGTGGGATCCTCAAGGGGAAGAAAATTGTGAAATCAGAGAAAAGAAGAGAAAGCCAGGGGTGATATCCAGAAGCCAACACCATGGCAGAGATCAGTGGAGATCTTTGGATTGTATTATTGTACCAGCTCTACAGTCTACTGTAGCACAGAAGAAAATAATTTTTTAAAAGTTAAAGTAGATTCAGCAGCTGCAACAACAAGAGCATTCCTCCCTCCCACCCCCCCCCAAATTGTTGTAAGTTTTTAGGTGCTTGTCAGAGAGAGGAAGGAAGGAGAAAGAGGGCAATCACTTGGCTGGAAAGGAGGGGGAGAGGGCTAGAAGTGGTAAGGTGTCACAAGATCAACAGAAGCCTTTTATTTTTCTCAGATAGGAGAGGCCTGAGCATATTTCTGGACAGGATGATGCGAGAATGAATCTAAATGACCGATGGAATAAGGTCCGAGAAGAGGAGGGAGGGGATGATATCAAGGTCACAGATGGAAGGACCAGCCTTGTTGAAGAGTAGGGCCTTATCACATACTGTCTTTTTTTTTCTAATTATTCCAGTCTTGGCTCCCAAATGAGAAGGGCTATAGTTAGCCTCAAGGTCTTTTCTATCTTTTCTATCACCACTTTAATTAGCACAGTGCTGGGCACACAGAAGATGTTTAACAAAGACTTGCTGACTGATTGATTTTCCAAACGCCACATCCCATGACCTTTTCTCCACCTCCAAATGGCTTCATCCTTGTACAGCATTAGGTACCATTAGCCATATCACCTTGACAGACTCTCATTCCTCTGCTCCCACAATAGCATCCTTTGCTGGTTTTCTTTCTGCTTTTCTGACCACTGCCTCTGAGTCTCTCCTGTTTCACCTTCTTCCTCCTACCCCTTCAGCTTCATAATATTATAACAGTAGGAGCAAGGTAGCAGAAGCCGGGATGATGAGTAGCCTCTCAGGTATAAGAAATATAGGTTAATACTATTCCCCAGGGGGAATTTATGACTTACTCTCTTGAATATTAAATTATTCTGGGGAAATTTCTCTTAAGCAAGGGCTAACTCTACCTCATCTACTTTAAAAGGCACTAGCTTGGCTAGCGGATGGAAGAGGAGACAGAATTTGAAGTTAATGAGTACTTTTCTCAGCTCTGAGGCTAATTCGATCATTAACATATAACACAAATGACTGAACCTTCCAGCAAGAAGAGGGTTCAACTACCACATTGGGGTGTTACAAGCAATGAGTATTTATAGATATATTTGCTAATGATGAAAAGCATATGACCTTAGAGTTAGAAGAAGTGGAAAGATGTATGAGTTGATCTTTATTCTTTTGATTGCATTCTGTTTGAGGATATCAATTTGAAAAACTTAAGTATACCAAGGATCAGTATTGTTTGTATTCTCAAGCTTTGGGCAGGGAAACAAAGCTTAATAGCAGAGAATATAGAGAATGTTGTTCAGGGAAAGTAATGAAATGCCTCTGAACATCACATTAAAACGATTGAGAAGCTTTGCCCCCAAAATATAGCTTATTGTCAAAAATGAATTGAACGTCTTCCGGAAATACAAGTCTAGTAATCAAATATTCATTTCTAGAGAAAAAGGACATTGCTCAGAATCACATAAAATCATATCACAGGCCAAGATTTCTTTATTACTGGAAGCCCTAGATAAGATCCTAGTAGAAATAGCTGATTGTTGAGGATAATCAAATGGCAGTGATAGATGTTGGCTAAATTAAAATGTCAGAGCAATAACTTGTAGTGACTGACATGTAAACTACTCGAATCAGGAGAGAATGTGATTTATCTCTCCTAGTTTTCTTTTGCTTAATATACAAGGGCTGTTAACTGGCGGAGATTTGCACATCTTTAATTACTAATAGTGTGTCATATATCTTGATGGGGTTGACTTTTAAGCTAAAAAATGTTTTTAATCTCAGCAGCTAAGCACAGGGGGAGATTAGAAATTGATTCAATAGTCATCTTTAAAGGAAGAAAAATGGGCTGTAGAAAAGCATGCATTATTCTTGGGAGGATGAAAGGTTTCAATCCCAGATGTTAATCATCTGCTTTGCTGACCACTGAGAAAAAGGGAAAAGCCAAACAAATCTTTTTTCCTTTGCAAACCGCTTTCATTTTTGTCATTTTTTTTTCTTTATTTGAACAGTTTAGTTACCTTTTCCTCTTTTTTGGTTCTTCCTCTCCTTCTTTTCCCCCCTCCCATTTCCTGTCATCCCTTCATGCGGGCAGATAAAGTTCAGAGGAGCAACAGGCAACTTACCTGGGATTCCTGGGCCAACAACCACAGCAGGCTACTCACCTATGACCATTATAACACCTACCGCCCTGACCATTGCAGGATGGCAGCCTGGAAATTCCAGAAACCACCTCCTCCGAAAAACCCTCGTAATGTTCCAGGCTTTCCCTTCCTGGCTTCTAATTTAAAGTTCTTTCTCCTCCCCTCCCCACCCTTCCCCCTCTTCCCTTCTCCCTTCCCTTCCTCCTCTCTTCCCCTGTCCCAATCCTTCTTCCTCCCCCCCCCTTCTCTATTTCTCTCCTCTCCTTTCTTTCTCTCTCTCTCCTCTCCCCACTTCTCCTGCTCTCTCATTCCGTCTTTGTCGTCATGGATGTCATGCTTTCTCATAACAATGAAAGGTTATTTCTGACATCTTTTAAACCCTTTTCTTTTCCAAGTGGACAGCCTTGGTTGCTAAGAAAAGGTATGGAAATTCAGAATGCTTTGCTTTCATGTGACAAGGTTATTTACTGTAGTTCAGGCTAGCATATAGAGTTAATGTGGATAGATCATCTGTGTCTGTGAAGTTCATGTCACAACTTGCCTGTAAAGAAAAATTGACACTTGAATGTATTGCTTATGAAGAAGTTGTGTTTTAATGTGTCTTGTCTGATGCTGAAGATGTTAGTACCATCTGTTTTTCACTGTGTCTCCAGGGTTCCAACTAGATCATAGGGACTTGTTAGGTCTTACATTTAAATCATCAGAGGCCTGGTCTGTGTCTTTGTTGTGAGATGCCTCCATCCTATCCCTGTGCCTCATGTATATTTCTCTGATTTATTACTGGCTAGCAGGTGTGGACAACACCTCACCCTGTCCAAGAATTCTCTATGCCAAGTTTCTACTTTCTTACAGCAGCTATGGTGTCTTCATCCATCTCTCCTACCTCCATGAGTGGGTATAGCCTGAATTCCCTGAACACAGGGACATTACCTCGAGGTGTCTACACTACCAGCCCGCGCGGGACTATGATGAGGAGGAGACTGAAAAAGAAAGACTTCAAAAGCTCATGTAAGTGGAAAAGGGAATCTTTTGCATTTGGCCTGGAAGTCCATGCCCCAGCTGGGGGGGAACAGAGGGCGCAGGGGAAGGAATGGATGAAAATTAGCAGGTATTAATATTTTAGATGCTAAAAACGATAGGGGAAGCCTTTTATGTGTTTGGGACAAAATTATGATAGAGGGATACCAGTTTGTGTTATAGGCAGCTAAAATTATATGGTCCACATAATGAGGTTGATACCTTTGATTTTATATCTAAATCGTATTGGTTCATTTGAGCTTGCTTGGCCTCTAATTTATTTAAAGGAAAGCTTTTCTTTGGTGTGACACAGTCTTATTTAGAAATTAAGGTTGATTTGGTTTCTAGGTTCTACTATAGCATTCCGTGTGCCTTTGGACTCGAAATCTTTTTGTTTGTTTGTTTTCTGCTCTGAAGTGTGGTAATACTTTATAACTACCCACCCTAACTGAACTGAGGATAAATGAACATTAGTTCACAAAGACCATTCTTTGGAATACCAGTTGTGATTATCTGCAGATGGGAACCATCGGAACGGTTAAGCACCAAAGAAATTAAACATGTGTCAGGGCTTGGATTTGGATAATTGGTGACGAGGGATAGAGAGGAGTGTGTGCATTTCTTGTGAATGTCCCTTTCCATCCCACCATTGATTTATCCAGCCTCATATCGTTTTGCCTCCTGTCTACTCTACTCTCTAGCCAAACTGGACTACTTTCTACTTCTCAAACATGCATTGTGTTTTCTCAGTTTCACACCTTTGCTCAGATTATTCCCTGTACTTAGAATGCCTTTCCACATCATCATTGCCTGATAAATTCCTACCCACTCTTTAACGTCCAGTGCCACGTCCTTTAAGGACTTCTTTACGCAGTATGGAGGGAGAGGTGATCTATGTGAACACCTCATTCAGAGATGCATGCTGAGAAGCTAGATGATTAAATATGGCACCCCCTTACCCTAATTAATTCAACTATGTTCATGTCATCCCTTCTGCCCTTATATACTTAATTTATACTGTGTTGCCAAACCTGTTATATTCATTTTGATTTTAATGTTGGTGCTAGGGCCAGGGAGCAGGTTATCTTCTGTGGTAATCCTTGCCCTGCCACCCCAACATCTATGGAAGACAGGATGCCAGATTTGTAAGGATGATCCAGCTTCAAATCTCACCTCTGACGCTACTGTGCAACCGTAACAAAGGCACTTAACTACTCTAAAATCCAGTCTTTTCATCTATAAAAAGAGAATGATGTCTGGATGGTGATATCCTGTTTTTATAGGATTGTGAGACCTAATCAATCCATCAGCAAGCATTTTTTAAATACTTACTATGTGCCAGGCACTGTGATAAGTATTAGGGATGCAGTGACAGGCAAGGAGCTCCCATTCTGATGGAAAGGCACCATACAAAGAACTATGTACATAAAAAGTATATATAATGTAAATGAGAGGTAATTTCAGAGGAAAGGCCCTGGGGGTGGGGGTTAAAGTGACACTGGGAAAGGCTTCTTGCAGAAGGTTAGATTTAAGCTGAGTATGGAAGGAAGTGATATTAATGAACAGCCATTTCACTTTCATGAGCATTGTCTGAAAAATCTGCTAGAAGTCCATACCTCTTGACAAACCAGAGCATAGCTTGGGCTCATCCTTTTCCTAAAGGTCATCTTCTGCTCATAGAAGCATTGTAGTAATTTCATGGAGTACCTCCCACAAGTCAGCCAGTACTTATTTGAGGAACCCAAGAGCTACCCAACTCTTAAACTCCCAAGGTTGTAATGAAGGCTGGAAACATCCATCTCAGGTTTGCAGTTTGGTCATCTGTGCTCAGGGAAAGAAACATAAAGCAAAAGAGACAACCAGAGGTCCGAGGTCCAGGTTCAGGCTCAACTAGACAGTACATACGCTTGTTGCCATGTGCTTACATCCTCCATTGGTGCTAGGAAGCCCTCCCCACCACCAATGAGAAATTCAAGAGAGAGCTATCAGAATAGAGTCCCAGGCCCCACATTCGAGAAAGAGGAAGAAGGGAGCAAGAATCTCAGAGGTTATCTCTCCCTTTAAAACTTACTGAGCAGGTGGCTCTTTCTGGTGTAGCAGATATTTTTCTTTGATGCAGACTCTTTGCCCCGCTGCCATCAAGGGGATTAAGGTATTGCTCTATCACCCCAACACTCAGCTTAGCTCCATTCACATGTTCCATTGGCTGTGTTAGACTTCCATTACATATGCAAAACTCTTTGCAAAACTGAAAGTGCTGTATTTGTTAGATATTGTTCTAATTGACATTCCCCAATTTTCCTACTTTTTAAGGGCCTTCCCCCCATTGGATCTCATGTAGCACTTTGTCTTTCAAACCCTTAATGCACTCCCCTTGTGTATTACAGTTATTCATGTTTGTGTCTTATGTCCTTAAAGGACCATGAGCTCTGGGTAGGCAGGGATTTAAAAAAAAATTTAAACTTTTCATCCTTTCCCAGGGCCTCTGTATACAGTAAGCATCTAATGGTGTTTATTGAATGAAAATGGAATGAAATTACCTAAAAAAGAAATTGAAAGAAGATAGGGTTATTTCCTTTGCTTCTAAGTTGGGTAAGAAGGTTGTTGCCCTTGTAATCTGATGATGCCCAACTAGGAATTTCCCTCAGTTGTAAATGGTGTGACATCATTTAATATGACGGCAAATTTAATATGACAGCAAAGCAGGGATAAGACAATAGAAGGGAGACTGAGCTCTGTCAAGTTGGAAGCAAGTACCTGTTAGAATCTGGAACTTTTCCTAAATGCTTCTGAGTCAGCTATTTAGCATTGGAGCAAATTCCGTGCGTGCGTGCGTGCGTGCGTGTGTGTGTGTGTGTGTGTGTGTGTGTGTATTTCTCTCATTCTGCATTTTTTCCTGGCCTGTCAAGGATATCAATATTCATATTAACATACAGGTTTTATCATTTTACCACAGGAAAATGTCAGTTGTGGTATCTTTACCTTCTTTTTTATTTTAGATTTACTATCACCAAAAATATTTAAACTATGGAATAAAATAATACACAAAACCCTCGATATATCATATGGCATATTTAAACAAAGTATAAATAAATTAACAAACTAAAAAAAGTGTTTACTCTCTGTCCCCTTCTAACTTTTTAAACCCAGTTCAATCCAGCACATTTCTGAGGCATTACTATATGTAAGGCACGAGAGATACAAAGACCAAAAAAAATAAGTACTAAACTTGAATTTGGAAGACCTGTGTCATCCTGGGCAAGTCACTTAACCTCTAGCCTCACTTTCCTCATCTATAAATGAATGGATTTGATGACCTTTAGTTCATTCTACCTCTAAATGTATGATCCTTTCATCCTACAAAATGCTGTTATCCTTTAGCTTTGTTTTTGTACTACAGGGTGTTCCTAAAGTCTGAACACATAGGCAAAAATGCATATTTTCAAGAAATGAAATGAATGAAATTTACAACAACATTTTATTTAATTGGAATATTAACAAATAACATCTTCAATATGATTTCCATCATTTGTGATGCAAAGTTTAATGTGCTTTGCAAGATTCATGTGAACTCGTTGCAATAACTCCACATTGCTGTCAGTTTTAGCATACTCACTCTTTATGCATTCAATCAAGTGTGTTGCACCTGTAATTTTCATTGAGTACGCCTTCTCCTTTGGCATACCCCAGAAAAAGAAGTCAAGGGGTCTAAGGTCTGTTAATTCCAAATATTTCAAAATATGCATTTTTGCCCATGTGTCTAGATTTTAGGGACACCCTGTATTTGTGATGTCTTCAGAGTCAATAGAAAGTATTTTGCCATTCAGTTACTAATGTAAAATGGTTTCACCAAAGTACATTGCCATATTTATTTTTGTGAACATTGTCAATGTGAATAATATTGAATATGTAGCATGTACATAGACACATGTGAATACCATGAGTATGTACCATGTACATATATGTCATATTAATCACTAGAAAACATGGACTCATGTCCATGACAAGGAAGAGCATTAAGAAAAATGACTAAGTTTGTTTGTATTTCTATTTTAAAGGCTGTTATTTATGTTTAGCAAGAAATTCCTCTTCAGTTAAGATGGTTAGTAGACACAAGATAAGGAAAACGTGCATTGATTTTTCAAGCATATCTAATTTCATGGAAAGGATTCAAGCTCTGTCTCTTTCCTCTAGTCACTCAAAATTATTCTTAAATTAGCAAATGACTCTTCTTCACATAGGAATGTAAGCAGAGCAACAACCCATTAATTTGTTAATTCCCTACTTTCTCTTATGGCCATTAGCCAGAATTTATTTTAAAAGCATATACTTAAAGGATATGTCTTAATGTATCTCAAAAGTGCTTATGTCTGCATCTGTTTTAATCATATGATAAATTTATAAGACAATATGGCATAGTGGATAAAGATTTGGTCTCAGAATCAGGAAGGCCCAAGTACAAGACATGTCTCTGGCTGCTTTCTGACTTAACATTGGACAAGTAATTTAAACTCCCAGTACCCTATACAGCTCTAATTAATAAAGATTCATTGAAAGAATTGACTGATTACCCCAAAACTGAAAGAAGATGGAATCATTTCCTTTACTTAGCAGATGGGTAAGGAAGATTGTTTCCTACCTAATCTGATCATGACAAGCTCGGAATTCCACCCAGTTGTAAATGGGTGTAACTTGTGTAGATGTCAGTCTATACTGGCAGAGGACATTCCTAACTAGAAACTCCCTCTATCAATAAAGTAATAGGTCTAGTTAACAAAATTAATAACTAAATATGTAATGATGATAAATTGCTGCTACTACTTATTTGCACTTATATAGAAACATCTGAAAAATTAATACTATCCCAAATTCTGGCAATAAAAGGATGGTATAGGATGCTATGAACCTTTTACTACCACAGGTTTGAAATGATACCAGTGACAAGTTTTCTCAGGAACAACTAACTAGTAATAAAAAGTTTATTGTGACTCTTGCCAGCTTTATTCCCTCCTCTTTATTTTGGTTTTGACATTTTTTTCATTCTTTATGGATGGAGGATAACAGCAGTAACAACAAATAAAATAAAAGTCTATCTGTATACTGGTGAAAAATTGATACTATCGCCTGTAAAATGCAAATTTCTCATGTGTGGCTGAAATGCAAAGCAATGCCGCAGCCCGAAAAGAATAAAACACTCTCATCCAATATTTTAAAATTCTTTATTTTTGTCAGCAAAGAGACAAAAGCCCCACAGTACATTTTATGCAGAGCTGGAAAGTCACATGAGAATAGAATTTAGAATTGGAAGAAAAATTAGATATCTCTGGTCCAAATCCATTATTTTAAAGATGAAGAACCTGAAGACTAGAAAGGTGAAGTGATGTATGCAAGACCATACAAGTAGTTTGATAGTTGAACCATGACTGAAACCTGGGTCCTCTGACTCCAGATCCAACATTTTTTTCCACTGGAACATCTTGTCTCTCCCACTGTATCACATGGCTTAGCACACTGACAGAATGATACTTAGACTTCACCTCCACCCTTTAGCAACCTAGCTTCCTTCAAAGCTCAGATGAAGTGCTCCACCTCCTCCTACATGAGGCTTTTCCTGATCCCTCCAGCTACTAGTTAATGCTCACCCCCCCAAAATGACTTGTATTTATGTTGTGTATATTATGCATATGCCATATGTATACATGTTGTTTCCTTTGATAAAATAGAAGCTTCTTGAGGGCAGGTACTGTTTCATATTTTTTTTTTTTAGTTTATAACCCCATCGTATGGTACGTATTAGATGCTTTATTAAATGCTTCTCATTTTATTAGAATACTCATTCTCCTAAATTACACACCACAAAAGCATTTATGGTGTAATATATGTACTGTAACAGCAAAAACTATTAAGCCATGGGGCTGGGTCTTAGAGAAGATTATACTTGGTCTCTTCCTAAAACTTTCTGTTTGCTAACCTGTACAGAATATCCCCAGCCTAAGTAGTTTATCATCTATGCAGTAGAGGTTTGAGAACTGATCCTCCCCTCCCCCTCCCATCCCACCATCCACTCCTACCCTATCTCACCTCCACCCACCCCATCCCCCCACCCTAGGGGATTTGTAGAACTGAGAAGGCATGCTTATTCAAGGTAATGGTGGCCTTGAGAAATGGTGGATCTAGTCAACACTCCCTGGCTTCAGTTCTGAGGTGCTGGAACAAAGCCAGTCTTACAGCGGTATGGCAACCAGTAGTGGGAACTTGGAGTAGCCCCTCTATTGCTGTTTTCTGGAGAGCAAACCCAATAGTCCGACTCCACTGAAGAGGAACCAGGAAACAGAAACTGGAGCCAATCCATAAAACTGCCACTGAAAGAATATGAGGATGAAAAAAGTTGGGAACCCCAAAATGTCAGGATACAGGAAGAGTCCGCCTGGAAAGAATTCAAGCACCCAAGCCTTCTTTCAGTCAAAGTAGCAAGGTTTATTATAAAACCAACAGACCAGGCTAGATTCCTAATAAATCTGCAATTTGATGGGGGTGAGATTGATACTTATATACAAAAAAGGAACAGTGAAAAGATCTGGGTGGGATTAAGGAGTGGTAAATAGTCTGGAGAGAGCCAGATGTAACATTGAAAAGACTATCAGGCTAATTAGATTCTCTAAATGGGATAAAGGAGTGGTCCAGTATATGAAAGTAGTCTGGCTGGGCCAAGTGATTAAGAATTGTCAAGTGATTAGGTGGGCTGGAGTGGGCCAATTGCCTTGGACAGAGGTACCAATGATCTGGGCTGCTGAAATGTATGGGAAAATTCAGGGACTAGGTTGCTTTCAAAGACACGATCTTTTCCTTTTGGTGATCCAGATCCCATCATCCTATCATTCCGACCTCACTTCCTTCAGTAAAAAGAGGAGCAAGTGATGGAAGTGAGTACTGACCTTTTCTTCCAGTCATACATTTTTTACAGTGACTTTGCAAGTACCTTTTTTTTTTGAAGGGATAGACAGAACAATGATAACTAACAACAGAACAAAGGCAGAGCTGCCCCATTCTTATTTTGCTTCTGTTTCTTCTGAAAAGAGGAATGACCTTTACCCTGGAGCTGTATGGAAGAAAAAATGACTAACAGGTAGCCGATGCCCAAGACATGTAAGGCAATAGACACTAAAAGAGTACCTCACTGTCCTTGGTGAATTAAAATCACCTGTATGAGATGAAGGACATCCTCCAGTTTGGAAAGAACGGGCCGATATGATTACCGAGCCGCCATCAGGGAGATGTGAAAGATCATGGAAAATGGGAGAGGTACAATGAGACTGGAGAAAGACAAGCATCATCTCAGTTTTCAAAAAGGGAAGAGAACCAGAATCTGCAAGCTGTAGGCCAGTGAGCTTGATTACGGCTTCTGGGAAAATTCTAGAGTGAGTCTGTAAAGAGATGGTTGTCGAACATGTAGACAGAGAAACATCGATTATGAAGAGCCAGCACGGAGGCTTCAACAGGAGCAGACTGCCAGACTAACCTCCCTTCCTTTCCAGACAGGATTGCTGAACTGGGAAATGAGGGGAATGCTGTGGCTGTAATTTACCCAGATTTTAGCAAAGCTTTTGATAAAACAGCTCATACTATTTTTGTGTAAAAGATAAAGAAGTTTGGATTAGTAGATAAAATTCAGAACTGGCTGGATGACTGGACTCAACGAATAGTCATTACGGGAGGTAGGTGGCATAGAGTGCTGGGCTTGGATTCAGGAAGACCTGAGTTCAAATTCTGCCTCAGACACTTACTAGCTGTATGACCCTTGGTAAAAATCACTTAATCTGTTGCCTCAGTTTCCTTAAATGTAAAGTGGGGATAATCATAGTACCTGCCTCCCAAGGTGGTTGTAAGGATTAATGAGTTGATAATTGTCAAGCACTTAGCATAGTGCTTGGTACATACTAGGTTCTATATAATTATTGGCAATTATTATTATTATTATTAATGGCTTAATGTCAAAATAGCAAGAGGTCTCCAAAGGAACATCCCAGGCAGAGATATCACATATGTTCTCTCCCTTGCTGCTTGCCAATACCCCCCAGTGCCTGCCTAACCAGATTAAAATGTAATCGGGAAATATTGAACAAAATAAATAAAAATATAATAAAACGTAGATAATATCAATGTGTGGTTTTCTAAGTCAATATGTGGCCCACAGGGATCCTTCTGTATGGTTTCTTTTTGGGTTTGACAGCAGTGACTCCAGGGTTCTGTACTTGGCCCTATGCTGCTTAACATTCTTATCAATGACTTGGATAAAAAGCCTATCTGGTTTGCTCCTCAAATTCATTGTTGTTCACCCTTCTTTTTCAAAGAGGACCAATGATGTCACAGGTGATGTCTTGATTTGCGCAAGAGTTAGAATCAAGTGGAGCACAGTTGTGCAAAAGCATCAGCCTCACCTTTCTAAGGAGGTCCAGTGGTAAGACAAAAGTCAAGACGCCTGGAAATGGCCCAGGATGCAGTGGATGAACTTAGCGTCTTCCATGTCTGACCAAACTCTTAAGTGCTCTGTAGTACCTACTTCAGCCATCTTTGTGGCCTATGGAACAAATTGTTCTCATCTGCCCATTCCACCAGGGGAAGTCTTCACATATTTGGGGTAGACACCTCACTAACTCACTGATGGGTTTGAAGCCTGTGGGTTACCCTCAGCCTGGTTTAGCCAATCTGCAAAGACGGTCTACCAGGATGTGGCCACTTACAGCTTCTTGGAGTCATGGAAAGGTTGGGATGGGTAGTTAAAACAGTGAATTCCCAACTAAGGATCTAGAAGGATTTTGAGAAGCTAAAGCATTGGACTGAACCTAATATGGTGATATTCAGGAAAAATTTAGAGAAAAATGATGAGAATCAGGAAATAACTAGGAAAATTAGGGATAAGTGTTGATGAAAAATATTGATAAAGTGATGAGATAATTAGGAAAATTAGGGATGAATGTAGATAAAAATAAAAATTTAAAGTCTTGTGCTTGGGTACAAAAAATTCACCTTCACAAATATAAGTTGAGGGAGGCATGAACAGATAGCAGTTCTGAAAAAAGAGCTTGGGGTCTTAGTGAACTACAAGTTCAGTGTGTCAGCACCAGGATGTGGCATACAAATAGCTAAAGTAATTCTAAGTTTCTATAATAGAGGCCCAGCTTCCAGGAATATAAAGGTTATAGTCCCTCTGTACTCTGTTCCTGTCAGAAACTTGTTTTCACTTCTGGGCACCATGATTTAACAATGACATTTATGAACTGGAGACAGGACAGTGAAGGGCATTGAGGCTATGATATGTGAGGATCAGTGGAAGGAACTTAGTCCTTGAGAAGATGCAAGGGGCCCATGATAGCTGTCTTCAAGTATTTGAAGAGCTGTCACATAGAGAAAAGATTAGGCTTGTTCTGTGGCCCCAGTTGGCAAAAACAGGAGCAATATTTGGAAGTTGCGAAAATACTAATTTAGGCTCGATGTCAGGAAAAACTTCCAACAGTGGAAAGAACTGCCTTAAGAGGTGGTGAATATCCTTTCCTTGGAGGTCTTCCAGTAGAGTCCAGATGACGCAGTGTTACAGCGAGGATTCCTTTCCTGCACAGGCTGGACTAGATGACCATTCCACCTTTCAAATTCTGCATTTCCTTTGGCATGTTCCTGAAGGTGCCTCCTCTTACCCAGTTCCCTGCCTGCCTGTGCTCACAAAGTGGAAAAGGAAGCTAGTAGCAGCCATCAACATCCTTACCTCTTTTGCTAAGGCCAGAGAGTTGAAGGATGTGTGATCAATGGCCTCCTCTTATAGGTTAATTCTGATGCATCCCATCTGAATCTAACAAGGTTATTGGTCCCTAAATTATAAAATTCCAAAACATAAAAATCAAGTCAGGCTGTGATATGATTTTTGAATGTTTTGAATTCCCTTCTGTGCTTTTTAAAAGCTCATACTTTCTGTGTAATGACCTTTAGGATTGTCCAAAATTAATTTTTAATTATTTTTTAAAATTAATTTAATTTAAAAAGCACTATGTTAACTCATTCCATCCTAACAACAACCCTGAAAGCTAGGTAATACGATTATTCTTATCTCCATTTTACAGATTAGGAAACTGAGGATAAGACACATGAAGTGATCTGCCCATGGCCACATATAGCTAATATCAGAGACAAGTTTCAAATTCATGTCTCTCCAGACTCCACATCTAGCCCTGCAGGACACTGTAGTAAATAGACAGCTGGATTTGAAGTCAGAAAGAACTAGTTTTGAATCCTACCTCTGACACTTCCTAGCTTTGTTGGTCAGTCAATCAAACATTTATTAAGCACCTATTATATGCCTAAATTCTGATGATACAAAGAAAGGTAAAAGACAGTCTTTGTTATCCAGGAGCTCTCAATCTAATGGGCGAATTTTTGACCATTAGCAGGTTGCTTAACCTCTGTGCCTCAATTTCACCATCTGTAAAATGAGAATTAATAAAATCTTGGAATCTCATCTCATCAAGTTGTTGTGAGGTTCAAAAGAGATGACTATATGTGTGTGTATGTATGTATATGTATAATGTACATATATTCACACACACACATATATACATACACACATACATACATACATATATATAAAGTGCTTTGTAAACTTTAAAATGCTATATAGACAGGTTATTGTTATTGTTGTTAATTTTTCTTCTATACCACCCTGCCTAGACATGGGTTTTTATGGTTAGATCCAGTAGAAATGAGTGAGGAAGATATGGACTGTAATAGGGAATGCACACGGTTGAGCAGAAAATTTCCAGAATAAGTGTTTTCCATTCTAATTAGTGAAAAAACTTAAGTGTTTCTAACCAGAACTTAAATGCTTTCAGTCTAATGATGACTGTAGGAGCAGTTTAATTCATCAGCCAGATTCTTGAACTATAGGTTCGTAATTTACATGTTATCTTTTTTTCCCTTCCAAGTTAACTTACCTGGCCATCATCGATGAAATTCAGGAAACATACTCGTGTTGCTTTCTGCTTTGCATAAGTCCATTCCTTCTTTTCCCTCATTATATGGAAATCCTCAATTCATCTTTTCATTCCTGGCCTCTTCCTAATTCTTTCTCTATTTGACAGTGAACAGCAACAGACGGTAGGTTTCAGGAATTCAATATGTATGAGTTTCATCGGTTTGCACCAGTTTTCAGAAAACTCCTTTTGCAAATTTCAAGAAATCCCAAGACATTTTTGGAGATGATTGTAGCATCCCAGAGCCGAAAGGTCCTTGAACATTTTTACAATGTGTGATTTTTTCAGTGCTGTGAACTTAATTTATTAACACTTTCTGAAGAATGTTGGAATATTTTGCATACCTACATTCAGGCTGGAGAGAGGTACCAGAGACACTGGCAGCCAGTAAGGAGGTGACTGCCGTAGTTCAGGGGAGAATCCAAGGGCTGAACTAGGTGGCAGAGGGATGGAAAGCAGAGACAAATGAAGATGGATATTGGGAAGGGAGAATTGCCTGAATCTTGCAACTCACTGAATTAGGAGCAGATCCAGAGAAAGGAAGGAATCAAGTATGGCCCCACTCAAGTCTAGATAAATGCTAATATCTTTCCCAAAAGTAATAAAAAAAAGGACAACAACAAGAACATTCATGGGGTGCTTTAAGGTTTTGTAAAGTGCTTTATATGTATTTTGTCATTTGGTTCTCGCAGCAACTCTGTGAAGGAGGGGCCATTATTATCATCCCTATTTTATAGATTAGAAAACTGAGTCTCACAGAGGTTAAGTGACTTGTCATAGGTCACACAGCTAGAAGGAGTCTGAGGCAGAATTAGATAGCAAGAAGGGGACCTTATTTTAGGGTTATTAATTGGCCTAATTTTCATTATGTTATATCTCAGGTCCAAGGAAGGGGAGAGAGATGGGGAATGGCCAGTTGGTGGAGCAGTCGGTTCCCCCAAAACAATTAGAATGGTAACCTCAAAGATTGCCAGTCACATAAAAGATATGATAATAATGAAAAAATTTGAACTATTGCAAGAATTAGCAAAATGTGACATAATGTGACACAGTGTAAATACTTGTTGGAAAAAGTGGTGCTGATAGAATTGCTTGATTCAGGGCTGCCACAAACCTTCAATTTGTAAAAATAAAAACCCCACAATATCTGCAAAGCACAGTAAGGAGAAGTATGCCTGTATGACAAACAATGAAGGGAAAAGCTATTCTAGAGTGTTCTAGTCCACTTCATTCAAGTATATGATTAAAATTGTTAACCATGGGATCATGGCAGTTATATGATATGGTGGCTAATGTTGGACTTGGAGTTAAAAAAGACCTGAGTTCAAGTCCAGCCTTAGTTAAGTGTGCAATGATATTATGTCTAAAAAAAATTACATACATTAATTAAAAAAAATACTTTATTGCTAAAACATACTAACCATCATCCGAGGCTTACTAACTTACTAGCTACATAACTGTGGATGAGTCACATAACTTCTCTATTCCTCAATTTTCTCACCTGTAAATGGAATGATAATGATGGCATCTATTTCACCGGATGGTTGTGAGATTCAAATGAGATAACATGTGAAGCACTTTACAAACCTTAAATTGCTATATAAATGCTAAAAACGATTGTTTTTACTATTATTCTTGTTATAAATATTATTGCTGTTGCTGCTGCTGTTGTTCTTAGATCCAGGTTGGAGAGGAAGGCCAGTAAAAGCCGGAGGATGGCATTGAGAAGCCAGAGGTCAAAATGGTAGAGACCAGGTTCAGTAGGAAAGAGAGAACGAGAGACTTGGGATGTAAGGTAGATTGTGGTCAGAAATGGAAATTTCAGTGTTTGAGATTTTGAAAATAGAACGGGTCTGAAGTCCTGCTGAAGTATAGATGGATAAACTAAGTTGGAGTGAGGGTGAAGGTCAGTGGAGATGAGTGCATTCAGCAGCTGTAAACAGGACCATGGCTATGAGGGTAAATTTCACTGAAAGCAGTGGCAGGAGACAGGGTGGAGAATGAATCTGTATGACTGAAGTCATAAAGAAGGGAGAGTATTCTAGAGAGATCTGTAGATACAAGCTAGATAACAGGAAGGGAAGAGGATGGTATAAGCAGAAGTCAAATTGTAGAGGACCCAAGATGTACTAAATAGCCTTACCCATAATTTAGAAGAAATGGAAGAAGAGAAAAAGGAACCACTTTCACTGAAGACAGAATAGCCAAGTGTCAGCTAAAGGAGGAGATGGAACCAATTGCTTAGAGATGGAATTTGCTCATCACAGACAGCAGAGTTAGGGTTGGGGGAGATAATAATTTGGCCAGCTGAGATGGTATAAGCTTAGACCAGGGGTAAGGCTGAACTAGCTAAGAATGAAAATACAAGAGGAGATAGCAATAGAAAGGCTCTTTTACCTAGGGCAACAAATGTTGATTCCAGGAAGTAGATTGGAGAGTCATTTGATATAATGGGAGGAATAGAATACTTAATGGACATAATTTTGATATTAGAGTTTATATAACCATAATGTTCCTTTTTAAAATGGTGTGAGGCTATGGACAAAGGCAAATTTGTATCCCGAGACATTGGACTTTGGGTCAGTTGGTTGTTTTTTTTTTCCTCCCTAAGGGCGAAAATAAAATTATTAGTCTATGGAAACTCAGTAAAACATGGGCATAGAATTTTACAGATGAAAGAAACTTTAAAAATAATCCAGTCCAGCTCTCATTTTACAGATGAGATGAAAGGATTTGGTCAAAGTTAAGCATTGAAGTTGGTGGCAAACCTAAGACTAGAATGCCTCCCAGTTCTTACTGTTCTTTCTACTGTGTGGTTGTGCTCCTACAAAGAGAAAGCAGTAAGTCCCCCAAGAAGGAGACTCTCCAGCTGAAATGAGGTAAACAATGGCGGATTTGTCTGTCTTACAATTAACAAAGGATAAAGGAACCTTTCTGAAATTTTTGCTAGTGAGCCCTGAATTTAAACTTGTATCATTGAGGGGGGGAACACGTCCTGAAACACCTGCATTTCTTTGATCTGCCTGTACTTAAGGTCTCTTCCTCTCATATGCTTTCCTTTATAGTATCTTTGGCTTCCAGCACTGTTGGCTTGGCTGGGCAGGTTGTCCACACTGAAACTACAGAGGTAGTGCTGACGGCCGATCCGGTGGTCGGATTCGGGATACAGCTCCAAGGCAGTGTATTTGCCACTGAGACTTTGTCTTCTCCACCACTGATTTCCTATATTGAAGCTGACAGCCCAGCAGAAAGGTGAGACACTTGGAGATGAGGGCACCTGTCTTTTCTGCTTTCCTGAAGAAGTTTGATGTTGGATACCATTGGATGGTTATTAACTTATGGAACCCTGCCGCATGCAGGAAATGCGGACCATAATGAACTCTCTGTTCTGACAATAAAATTTGATGTTCTTGATCGAGTCTGAGAAGAATAACAAGCATCGGTGCCTTTATCTCTCAGTTTTTCCCATCAGGGGACTGGAGGCTATATTAATTAAAGGGAGAAAATCCATAAGAAAATCTCTGAAGTTTAAACTTTAATAATTTTTATGCCGTGGGGGAAAGCACATTCATCACTGCTGTGTATTAGTTCAGATCCAATCATGGCAGATACTACCAAGCTGAATTATTCATTACTTCTTTGGGACACTTCAGTACTCTCATCTCCTCTCTTGAATTTTTTTTTCTGGCCACCGCCTGGATTTGTGTAAGGCACCGTTGTCCTTAGCACCTGCTACAAACCTAATATTGTAAGATGCAGAAAAGAACTGAATTACAAGCATGCTTCATTAGACTTCTAATTCAATTTGTTTGGGGCTCTTAACTTGGTCACTGTGCACTCTTTTCCCTTCTGTGTCAGACCTGTAACATACAGTTGTGAATTTAGGTGCGGAGTACTGCAAATCGGAGACAGGGTGATGGCGATCAATGGAATCCCCACCGAAGACAGCACCTTTGAGGAAGCCAGTCAACTTCTCCGAGATTCCTCCATCACCAGCAAGGTCACTTTGGAAATAGAGTTTGATGTTGCAGGTATGATTGCATGATGTTTTCCAATATAGAGGCTCTGTCAGGACCACACTGAATGTGAATTATATTTGTTATTCAGCATGGGGAGAACTACTTACATGGGGAATATTTTTTATTTGTTTGAGTTTTGGGTGTCATTCTGAATTGGGCATTTCTTTTGTCATGTATTAAGAAGTCACCATAAGAGCATTCAGAAATAAATAATGACAAGATGAAGAACCAAGAGTAGATCTATATGTGAAGTAAGAACATTAGGTAACATTTATTCTTCCTGATTCTGCCTTAAATGGACAGTTATAGATATCTTCCAGTCATGGAAAGGAAAAAGGCCTCATCACTCTCCAGTCATTTCCCTCGGAAACACGCGTGATTGTACCATAGGGAGGGGTTTGAGAGATTCATAATGCTTCCCTGAGTGGGCTGGCATAAGCCTTGTTTCTCCCTCCTCTAGAGTGAAGAATGAGATTTAGAACATACCAATTATTACACAGATGCCTCACAGATCATCCTGTGCCTTTAGCTACGGCTAACACGTGTTGCACGTTCCATTGTACGGGCAGATTTGTTCAGATCATGATGATAATGCCATCAAGGTTATATGATCAATCCAGATCCTGGCCTGTTGTCGATCACTGGTAGTCTTCACACAGAGAAATGTTACCAAGGGAAAAGAACAAAGGAAGGGAAGGGAATGCGCATTTATTAAGCACCTGCTGTGTGCCAGGCACTGTGCTAAGCATTTTATTATTATCTCATTTGACCCTCACAACAACCCTGAGAGGTAGGCACTGTTAACATCTGACGAAACAGAAGGAGACGAAGGTTAAGTGACTTACCCAGGGTCACGTGGCTAGAAATTGTCCAAGATCAGATCTGAACCCAGGTCTTCCTTACTCCAGAAGAAGCACTGTGTCTACTGAGCCATCTACCGTGAGTTGAGTGCCATGGTCCCAGCCAGCATGTTTGCCATCACCTTGAAGGCAAGGACTGTGTCTTATCTAAACTTCAGACAAGACAAGACAACTTTTTTGAGTCTTAATTTCCTCAACTGCAAAATGAGGCTAAAGAAGCAGAAAGGCACAGTAACCAGCCTTAGAGCAAGGAAAACCTGACGCATGCTGTCTGTGCATCTGGGCAGGTCACTGAGCCTCTCAGCTACCTGAGACTCAAAATTGATGAGCAGATGCTGATTTGCATTGAGGGAGGGAGTTTCCACACTGGAAATTCCTTATAATTCTGTTATAGGCCTGTTTATATGGACTCTTTGTCCCCGACCTCTGGTGGAGCCTTCTGAGCTTACGTTAGTCAGATCAGCCACTGTACCTTGACTCCCAACATGTAGTGCTTACTGTATATCAGAGGGCAGCTACGTGGTACAGTGGATAGAGCGCTGGGCTTAGAGTCAGGTAGACTCATCTTCATGAGTTCAAATCCGGCCTCAGACACTTACTAGCTGTGTGACTTCTGGGCAAGTCACTTACCCCTGTTTGCCTCAGTTTCCTCATCTGTAAAATAAGCTGGCCAAGGAAATGGCAAACCGCTCCAGTATCTTTGCCCGGAAAACCTCCAAATGGGGTCACAAAGAGTTAGACGCAACTGAAACATGTCTGATCATTGTGCCAGGGACTGTGCTGGCGCGTCTATCTCGTTTAATCCTCCCAATAATCCTGAAAGGTAGGTGCTGTCATTATCCTTCCCATTTCACAGATAAGGCAACAGAGGCAAACAGAGGTCGAGTGACTTGCCCAGGGTGATACAATAAGTGTCTAAGGTAGGTTTTGAGCTCAAGTCTTCCTGACTCTAATTTCTGCACTCTATGCACTGAACCACCTAGCTGTATGAATAAAGCATGTATCATTCTTTTTGTACAGTTAGGTCTCTTTTTCCTTCTTATAGCCTCCTTTTAGAAAAAGTATAGTCTTGGGTAGTGGGATCGCTAAGTCAAAGGGCACTATCACTTCTGTTGCTTCCTTAAGAAGAGGCAATGCGGTTTAATGATTTGATTTTAAGTCACTAATTCTGGGTTCAAATCCCACTTCTGACTTATTCTCATATGTCGAATGAGGAGCCTGAAGAGAGGGCCAGTTTGTTTATGATTCACCTCTGGGAATTCTTAACAGCCTAGAGGAGAGGACTGAAAGGCCTTTGTGGCATACTATACCCAGAAGGGCACATCAACCAGTCTCTGATTGCCCTCTCTCCCCACCCCCATCCTCGCCTCCATTTGCAAAACCAGATCTGTACTGGACGATGTGGAGGGGTTCCTGTTCCTCTTATCTATCTAAGCTCCTCTTCCCCACCCACCTCCTGTGGCCACATTCCCAACAAAGCTTAAGAGTTCCTTTTTTTTTTAATTTAAGGATTCTAAGGGGCAGCTGGATGGTGTAGTAGATAGAGCACCAGCCCTGAAGTCAGGAAGAACTGAATTCAAATCTGGCCTCAGAGACTTATTAGCTGTGTGACCCTGGGCAAGTGACTTAAACCTAATCGCTTCCCCATCCAAAAAATAAAACAAAACAAAAAAAGATTCTAAACTTTAGTAAGGATAGCAAAAACATTCAAATGGTGAAACATGATTTTTTTTAATGATTGTGTAGAAAACCATAGCCTCCGAATTATTTATATTTTGTTCAAAATAGGTATTTTTCACATGTTAACATCAAATTAGTCATCCAACAGACACTTATTAAGGACTTAATACCAGGGGTGGGGAACCTGTGGCCTCAAGGCCACGTGTGGCCTTCTAGGTCCTCAAGTGCAGTCTTTTGGCTGAGTCCAAGGATTTGTTCTATAAAACTTGGACTTAGTCACAAGGCCTCACTTGAGGACCTAGAGGGCCACATGTGGCCTTGAGGCCACAGGTTCCCCACCCCTGACTTACACTATCCGTCTCATGTGACCTATCCCAATGCTCAAATGAGATAGTATATTGTAAAATACTTAACCTTAAAGTGCTATATAAAGTCAGCTATTATCATATTAATTTCCAAAAGTTTACTGCACCAATGCACAGACCTACAAGCCGTACCGTATGGGGTCTGTTTCTGCATAGCAGTGCCAAAATTGGATTTTGCCATTTTTAATTATCTTTGCCAATTGAATGGATATTAGTGCCTCAGTGTTGTTATCATCTGGATTTTTCTTAGAGAGTTTCAACAGTTTTTCAATTAATTATTGACCGTTGGTATTTCTTCCCTTGAAAACTGCCTGTCTCTCTCCTTTGAACATTTATTTCTTTATCAGCTGTGTTTCTACCCATCTGTTTCTATGAATAGCCTTCCCTTCAATCTTTGATGTACAGAGACCCACTGTTGAACAAATGTGTCGATTTGGGCTTTTCTTACCTGATCAAAGGGGATGGAGGAGAGAGTTAGGGAAGAGCGAGGTCACTCCGAAGTTAACAGTTTCCCTCCTGTTGTCAGAATTTTGTAGTGATAGAAAACTTCTAAAAAGCTTTATTTATTACTGAATAAAGAGTAAGAAAGGGAAGAAATCCTGGTCAGAGGAATGGACGATCGTAATGGAAAGGGAAATGAGGGAAGCAAGATGCCCTCTGGCCTAAGAAACAAAGTTAGGGGATCTTATTGTCCTTTAAGGCTCACCCAAGCAGGAGTCCCCCAGACCCAATAGTTCATCAGTCCCGTCCCCTGGAGCACTTGTCTTGGATTCCTCTCCCCATTAGCCTAATCCCTGCCCCTTCCTACCAGTACATACACACAGACCCTCACCTAGATTGTATGGTACGGTCAGTATCATAGAATTATATAGAATCATAAATTTCAAATATTTGATGACAAGTACAAATAGACAACCTCACCAGAAGGAGATGGAGATGGAATGGAGAGACATCAGTTCTGAAAATAATCTGGGGTTTTAGTGGTCATTTAGTAGCTCATTATGAGTCAGCTGTGTGATATAGTAGACCAAAAAAATGCAATTTGGGGCTGTCTATCAGGCTCTTACCCCTACTAAAGATGATATTTTTTCTGGCTTGTAATTGGGGTGGGGGAATCAGAGTAGGGGGATGAAGTATTTAAAACTATCCTTGAGATTCTGAAGGAACCCCTCCAAATTGTCCCAGAGAGAGCTAATTTTAACAAATGGAGGCAAAGGGGGGGAGGGGAAAGGAGAAGGCAGATAGAGACTGTTGAATGTATCCTGCTAGGTAGTACACTGTAAAAGCCACTTTGATCTAGGCTGTTGAGAATTCCCAGAGGTTGATGAACATCTTACAATGAACCATGAACAAACTGACCCTCTCTTTAGTGAGGTGCCCCCTGCTCACCCAAATAAAGAGCCTTGAGAGGTCAAAGTGTTTTCTGGACAGAGACAGGGACACAGATCCCAACATCTGCCTAAATCAGAACTTTGTAAATGTACCTCACAAGGCAACCTCAGAGGCTTAGGAGCCTGTAAGGTGACAAGTTAATTCTCAGCCTCCAGTGAGTCCCATAGTTCTGCCCAGAGCCGATGCATGCCAGAGATGAGGCAAGCCCAGGAACAAGTGAAGGGAGGACCCTCTCCTGCGGAAGCAGGCACAGTTTATGTTGTGAGCCCAAAAAGTATAAACCAAAAGCCCCAGTCCTGGTCAATACCAGAGTTTCTTCAGAGGGTCAAAGGATAAGTGTCTGATGAAGCCTATTACCCATCTCGTAACGGAGAAGTGACAGACTGCAGATGAAGACTCAAAACTGCATATTTGGTTGTGGGCAATGGGAGAATTTGGTTTGCATGTTTGTTACAAGGGTATTATTCTTTTTGCTTTTTTTAAACCAATATGAGGGTAAAAAGAAATTAGGAGTGGAAGGAAAGAAAACAAATAGATTGTTAGTTGAAAAGATTTTTTTTTAAAGCTAAGGATCTGAAACAAGAAGGAAGCTGGTTAGAGTTTAGGCCAGGAAATAAATATTAGATGGGGAATAAAAATACAGGTTGTGCCAGAGAACAAGGGAGTCGTCAGCCCCAGTGTGTCTCCCCAAAGCTTGTCTGCCATTCCTGGGCTGCTGGGTTAGAATGACCATGAGCTGCATCTGACTGTGTCCTTTTCTAAGGCAGTTGTGCCTGTAAAGCATGGATAGAGAAATGAGACCTTAAAAGTCTCCTGGTCCAAACCTGATCTTAACCTTAATCTGTTCTGTAATGCTCAATAGGCATTTTTCATCTAATTTCTTCTTGCAGACCTCCCATAACAGGGAACCCCCATTCTCCCAAGGCAACCCTTTCTGCTCATGGCCAGCTTCCCTTGTTAGAAAGTCTTTTTCAGGTGAAGCTGAGATCCAAATCTTGGCTCCCATTCTTTTCTCTTGCTTCAGCCCTTGGACCATGTAAAAGAAGGCCTGTCTTTCTTCCATGTGTTAATCCTATCAGATAGTCAAAGGCAGCTATTATACCTCCATGTTAAACAGCACTAATTCTAATTACAGTGGTGTCTTCAGTCCCCTCACCATCCTTCGGCTCAGCTTTCTCTGGGCCTACTCTATCTTGTCAACTAAACCGTGGTGCCCCAAATTGAACACAATACTGCAAAGTCTGATGGAAGCAGAATACAGAGGAGTTATAGTGATTATAAAGATAATAGCATTTTAAGGATTTCTGCGGGACTATAAAATTTCTCATTCTGAATAGTTTGCTTCTATTAATGCATATTAAGATAACACTAGGGCAGCTAGATGGCACAGTGGATAGAGTGCTGGGCCTGGAGTCAGGAAGACTCATCTTCCTGAGTTCAAATTTGGCCTCAGACACCTGCTCGCTGTGTGACCTTGGCCAAGGCACTTAATCCTGTTTGCCTCCGTTTCTTCATCTGTAATGTGAGTTGGAGAAGGAAATGGCAAACCACTCCAGTATCTTTGCCAAGAAAACCCCAAATGGGGTCACGAAGAATTAGAAAGGACTGAAAAATGGCACTTGTCTTTTAGCTAACACCACACTATTGACTCATCTGAAGTGTGCATTCCACAAAAAACTAAGGTCTTTTTCACATTAACCATACCTCACCCATCCTGTATTTATGCAGTTGGTATTTTGGTCTCAAATATAAGGCTTTACTTCTATCTTTTTTTTTTACTTTTATCTTTATTAAAGTGTGACCCATGATTCTTTCTTATTTAGATTTTTATTTTTATTGAAAAGAATAGGCATAGAGACTATACCATGATTTATCAGTATAGAAAACTCCTAGATAAGCACAATCTACCAATGAAGAGCAACCCCTTCTCTCTGATTTCAAGTCTTAGAGTGTTTTCTAGAGTACTGAGTGGCTAAATGACTTAGTGCCACTGCTGAGAGTCCATTGTCAGTATGTCAGAAGTGAGATTTAAACCATCTTTTTTTTCCTTTACGTATTTTTTCTTTTTTAAGATTTTTCAGGTCCAAACTCTCTTTCTTGTTTCCCTGCCAGTAAAGGAGGTTAAGAAAAATAAAATGTGTCACAAATATATATAGTCATGCAAAACATATTTACACATTTGTTAAATCAGGAAGGGAGGAAAAAAGAAAGGAGAGAAAGAAGACAGGAAAGAAAGGAGAGAAAAGACAGGAAAGAAAAAAAGTAACACAAAAAGAAAGAAGGAAAGAAAGATGGGAGAAAAAGGAAGAAAGAAAGGAAAGAAGAAAAGAAAGATAAAAGAAAGAATGGAAAAAGGGACGGAAATGGTCTCAAACATTTGACCCTTACTGTGTGACCCTGGCCAAGTCACTTAATTCTGATTGCCTTGGGGAAAAAAAACCCCAAAAACAGAAAACAAAAAGAAAGTGAAAGAAAGGAAAGAAAGAAGGAAGGAATGAAGAAAAGAAAGATGGAAGAAAAAAGGAAGGAAAGAAAAAGAAAGAAGAAAAAGAAAAGAAAAGAAAGATGGAAGAAAGAAAGGAAAGCAAAGGAAGTAAAGAAGAAAAGGAAAGATAAGAAAAAAGGAAGGAAGAAAGGAAAAGGAAGGAAAAAAGCAAAGAAAAGAGAAAGGGAAGGAAAAAAGATGGAAGAAAAAGGGAGGAATGCAAGGGAAAAAGGAAAGAAAGAAAAGAATATGCTTCTGAGTAGTATGTTTCATCATGAGTCCTTTGGAATTGTGCCTGGTCATTGCCAAACCTAGGTCTTTCTGAACGTGAAAGTAGCTATGCATCCATTAAGGCATGTGATTCTTACTTCATCTTCACTTTCAAATATTTCCACACATGGCGATGACCACAGCCCGTATCTCAACATTAGCCATAAATATGCCACCTCCTTAAACAAAATCTCTGACCTTCCTTTACTCTTCATCTGCGTGCCAACCTCCAATCCCTCCACCTCTCCTCTGAGGCCAGATTTGAACGCAGGAAGATAAGTTTTCCTGACTCCTCACCTGGTGCTCTATCCACTGGGCCACCTTGCTTTATAAATTCATGTTACCAACGTTCTCTTGGTTCTACTCGTTTTGCTCTTCATTATTTCATTCAAATCAATCCATGTTTTTCTAAGATCATCAAGCCCATCGTTTCTTATAGCATCATGATCATACACCACAACTTGTTCAGCCAGTTTCCCAACTTCAAATGGACCCTCCCAGCAACAAGACAGCCCTTTTACTCTTCTCTAATTGATTCCTTATCTTACTCCCCATAGAAGCTATTACAAAATTCTTTTTTCTCTACAGATCTCCTACACGTCCTTCCCCTAATCCCCTCTGCTAAGGAACAAGCTTCTTACTTTGTGGAAACAATCAAGGCTATTTGACATGGCTCCCTTCTCTTTGTATCAAAACCTCTCGATAACCCCCTCACTTTCCTCTCCCCCTTCCCCCTCTCCCCGTCTCTGTCTCTCTGTGTCTCTATCTCTCTGTGTCTGTCTGTCTCTCTCTCTCCTAGTTGCCTTCTGTCTCTAGCAATGAGGTGGCCTTTCTCCTTACCAAGACCACACCCCCTCTCCATGTGCCCTTGATCCTATTCCCTCTAGTCTCTTCCAGCAGATTCATCCCCTCTCTCTGTATATTCACTCACTCTGTGATCTCATCAGCTCCCCTGGGTTCAATTACCATCTGCATGCAGATGATTCCAGCCCTAGTCTCAGCAACACATGACCATATGCTGATTGTATATTGAGAACTGAATGTCCCACAGGCATCTCCAACTCAGCATGTTCAAAACAGAACTCATTATCTTTTCCTCTAGACCCATCCCTCTTCCGAACTTCTCTGATGCTATAACAGGCATCACCATCCTCCTGTTCTTTCAGGTTTGCAACCTCAGTATCATGTGTGACTCCTCTCTCATTCAAGGTGAATATCCAGTCAGTTACAAAACCTGCAATATCTCTTGTTTATGCCCCCTTCTCTCCATTCCTTTGGCCACCACTCTTATTCATGTCCTTATCACCTCTAGCCTGGACATTGCAATGGCCTTAGAATTGGACTCTCTGCCTCAGGTCCCACCCCCACCCCCAACTCCAATCCATTCTCTGCATAACTGCCAAAGTAATTTTCCTAGAGCGTGTCTGACCATGTCAACCCCTCTACTCAATAGATGCCAGTGATTCTCTGATACCTCTAAAATCAAATATAAATGTCTCTGTTTGGAATTTAAAGCTCTTCACAACCTGGCACCTCCCTGTCTTTCCAGTCTTTTAACATATTACTCTTCTCCATTCATTCTCTGGTACTGCCACACTGGCCAGAGGATGTCCTGTCTCCCATCTGTGTAACTTGGCACTGACTCTTCCCAATGCCTGAATGCGCTCGCGCTCTCTCTCGCGCTCTCTCTCTCTCTCTCTCTCTCTCTCTCTCTCTCTCTCTCTCTCTCCCTCCCTCCCTCCCTCCCTCCCTCCCTCCCTCTCTCTCCCTCTCCTCCTCCTCCTCCCCCTCTCGCCCTCTCTCGCTCTCTCTCTCTCTCTTGTGCATGCTCTCTCTCTTCTTTCTGTCTCTCCTTTCTCTCTTTCTTCTTTCTCTCTCTGTCTCTCCTCTATCTTGCTTTCTCCATCTCTCCGTCTTTCTGTCTGTCTCTCCGTCTCTGTCTGTTTCTGTCTCTCTCTGTCTCTATCTCTGTGTCTGTCTGATTCTCTCTGTCTCTCTCTCTTTCTCTCTCCCCCCCGTGCATGCTCTCTCTCTTCTTTCTGTCTCTGTCTATCTCTCATTTTTTTCTCTCTCTCTTCTGTCTCTCTTTCCTTTCTCTCTCTCTCTTCTTTCTCTCTGTCTCTCCTCTGTGTATCTCGTTTTCTCCATCTCTCCGTCTGTCTCTGTCTCTCAGTCTCTATCTGTTTCTGTCTCTCTGTCTCTGTCTCTGTGTCTGTCTGATTCTCTCTGTCTCTCCCTCTCTCTGTCTCTCTCTCCCTCTCCCTCCCCCTCCCCCCTCCCTCCCTCTGTCCCTCTCCCTCTCTCTGTCGCTCTCGCTCTCTCTCTCCCTCCCTCTCTCCCTTCCTCTCTCCCTCTCTCTCTCTCCTGACTTCCACTTTTATAGAATCCCTGGCTTCCTTTAAGACTCAGCTCAAGCACCTTTCCCACTCACTGCAGCCCCTAGTGCCCTCCCATCCATTCTATGTGAATCTTCTTTGTACTCACTTATGTATATGTTATTTCCATCATTAAAATGCACTGTCCTAAGGATTTTTATATTTACTATATTGATGTTCCTGGCACCCAGCACAGTGCCTGGAACATTATAGATGCTTAAATGGATTTTTGCTGTTGTTTTAATTTTTTCAGTTGTGTCCGATTCTTCATGACCTCATTTTGGGGTTTTCTTGTCAAAGATACTGGAGTGGTTTACCATTTCCTTCTCTAGCTCATTTTACAGATGAGGAAACTGAGGCAAACAGTTAAGTGACTTGCCCAGAGCTTAGTAAATGTCTGAGGCTAGATTTGAACTCAGGAAGATGAGTCTTCCTGTTTCCAAGCCCAGTGGTCTATACACTCTGGTTCCACCTCACTGCCTTAGAGATCATCTACTCCAACTCTCATTTCTTGCATTCCAATCTAGGTTAACCTTATGAGTCTTTGAAGCCTCTAACTTTATATGAAAAACTAGCTCTGGAACTAAGTTCATGTGAAAGGCCTTTCAAGACTAGCTCTTCTCATCCCTTTATTAGTAGATGTTTCAGAGCAATGGAGGAAAGGTGTGTGGAGGGGTAGCTAACACATCTTCCTAACCCCATTAATCTCTTTTATTCAGTGATGCCAGTCTCTTTAATCTCATACATTCTTCCAGGGTGATGAGTCCTGAGTTGGCAGTTCTCATGCTGTGCTAAGGAGGGGAAGCTAACTAACTGGATAGAAGGGGAAAAAAGGCTTTATTTACACAAATGTGCTTTTAATTACACATGTCAACAGAAGAAGAAAATGGAAGAGGGTGGAGAGAAAACACATCATGGTCACAGGGATGCTAAGCAAATAAACATCATTTGTTTTCAAATTTGATTTGCTTAATTTACTCCATTATCCCTGAGAACTAAAGGCCACATTAACATATTGGAGCATTTTCCCCCATTTAGTTCTGATTCTTTTCAACCCCTCATGTGAAAAGCTTGCAGATACATTTATATGAACAAGCACCATGTGAAACTTGATCACGCTTGCATTAAAAAAGCAGGTTACAACCCTGGCTTCCACAAACATACTAATTTGTTGACTTTTGTTCACAACTTTGGATCTTTTGATTTTTTTAGATTGTATAGATCAAGTCATGTTTTCCAGCAACTTTAAAATGTCACCTCCAGCCATTACTGTGGTTAATCTTGGTGGAGTTTTCACAAACTCACCATTCCTAAATGTTGATAATTGCTAAGTCACTGTTTTAGGGCAGCTAGGTGATATCGTGAAAAGAGCACCGGACTTGGAATCAAGAATACTCATCTTTGTGGATTCAAATCCAGCCTCAGATACTTACTAGCTAGTGACCCTGGGCAAGTCACTTAATCCTGTTTGCCTCAGTTTCCTTATCTGTAAAATGAGCTGGAGAAGGAAATGGCAAACCACTCTAGTATCTTTGCCAAGAAAACCTCAAATGGGGTCATGAAGAGTCAAATACAACTGAACAATACCAACAAAGTCACTATCTTAGATCAGTGCTTCTGCAAATGGGTACCAGTATATATAGAGTAGCATGTTCCAAAGGTTTCACTTATGTGTCTAGAGTAGGCGAGGACTGCCAATTACTCTGGTTCCAAGAACTTCCCTTTATAGGCGAGTTCAGGGATCATTCCTAGTCACATGTACTTCACTTCTCTGTTTTGCTACCCACCCCCAAATATATACGTCCCACCTTCCTGAATAAGAACCGAGATTCAGTCCATCAGTACAATCCAGAAAACATTTATTATGTACCTGCTGAGTATGAGGGACTGTGCTAGGTGTTAGGTTTTCTTCAGGTCATAGGGATCTATGCCAAAACTCCCTTCTGCCCTCCTTTGCTTTCTTCTCTTCCCTTTCTGCCCTCCTAGTCTAATCTTATTTTTCATCACATTTTTTTCTCTTTCAGTACTCTCTCCTTTAGTGACTTCACTCACTCTCATGGTTTCTTTGGAGGTGACCCCCAGTTTCTGAATATTCAGTCTTCATCTCTCCCCTGAGAGCCAGTCCCACGTCTCCAGATGCATGATGGGCATTGGATATTTCTGCAGCACCTCAAACTTAACACATCAAAAATTGAACCCATCATCTTCTTCCCTAACTCTGCACTTCTTTTCACCTTCCTTAATTCTGTTGATGGCAACACCATTCTTGCAGTTGGTCTCAAAATATTAGAGTCATCTTTGGTACTTTTCCCTCTTTCAGCTGCATATGCAGTTTCCAAAGTCCATTGATCCTGCCTCTGTAGTATGTCTATCTTTTTAAAAAAATTTTAGATATATGTGTTTACATGTACATATGCATATATACACATATACATGCATATTATATACATGTATATAATAATAAATGTATCTATAATAATAAAATATACTATTAAATAAAATATGATATATTATGATAAATATGTGCATATAATAATAAAATAGGAGATATATATGTATATATGTATTTCCTATTTTTACCTGTCTCAGCACTTACATGGCTGCCACTTTGGTTAGTCTAGGCTCTCTTCACCTCTTGCCTGGAAGTAAGAACTTTCAAAATGATCTCCCTGCCTTCAATCTAACTCCTCAGACCTACCAAAATAACTTTGCTAATGCATAATTTGACCACGTTATTCCCCTGTTTAAACATCTTCAGTAGCTTTCTGTTGTCAAAGCAAATAAAAATTCTTTACTTTGGCATGGCAGGCTCTCCAAACTCATCCTTCCAACCTCATAGCAAACTATTCCTTTTCATCTACCCTATATTATAGATTAACTGGAATATTAGCCATTCCTCAAACTCATCTTTCTTTTCTCTACCGCCATGTATTCACTATAGTCATTGCTATTTTTGGAATAGAATTCTCTGTCTATGAAAACCCTTCTCTTCCTTCAAAGCCCAGCCCAGATCCAGTGTCTCAGCTCAGGGGAGATATGAGAACTAGATATTCAGAATTGAGAGTCACCTATGTGGAGGAGATAAATGAAGCTATGGAAGTAGATGAAGTCACTAGGAAGAGAGTGTTGAGAGAGAAAAGGATATGATAGAAAATAATTCTCCATCAAGCCTTTTCTGATCTTTTTTCCTCCTTCCCTCCACATTTTTCTAAAGAAACTTTACTGGATTTCTTTGTTGCTTCATCACATCCTGCTTTGGATCATGCTCCTCATGTAAATGTCATGTGCCTCTTATTAGATAATTCTCTGAGGGCAGTTGTTGTTTATTTGTTTTCAGTAATGTCCTAACTCTCCGTGTTGCCATTTGGAGTTTTCTTGGCAAAGATAATGGAATGGTTAGTCGTTTCCTTTTCCAGCTCTTTTTACAGATGAGGAAACTGAGGCCGACAGGGTTGGACTTGCCCAGGGTCACACAGCTAGTGTCTGAGGCCAGACTTGAACTCAGGAAGACTCATCTTCCTGACCCCAGGCCTAGTGCTGTAAGGACGAACACTCTGTAATTCTTCATCTTTGTATTCCTGGCACCTAGCACAGTGACTTGTAGGCTTGTACCTGCTGGGCCCTTAATAAATCTTTGCTGTTTTGGCCTGTCTCTAACTCCAACATGTGCCTTTCAAAAGCTAACATTTAAAAAATCAGACCTCAGTTCTCTGCCTCAACACTTTGAGCCAGAGGCATAATATAATCTAATTCATTGGGTCCCTACCTCCAGCAATACTCATCTCAGCTTCTTGATGAATTCTCACCTTTTCCATTTTGTGTCCCTGTCCTTCTGCTAATCTTATGTAGAGAGCGATGGGAGAGAAAAGAAGGAAATAAACATTTATATAGCACCTACTCTGTGCCAGCTAGATGGTACCATGATAGAGTGCTGGGCCTGGAGTCAGGAAGTCTCATCTTCCTGAGTTCAAATCTGGCCTCATACACTAACTAATGTCACCCCGGGCAAGTCACTTAACCCTGTCTGCCTCAGTTTCCTCATCTGTAAAATGAGCTGGAGAAGGAAAGGCAAACTGTTCCATTGTCTCTGCCAAGAAAACCTCAGATAGGGTCACAAAAAAAAATTAGACACGACTGAACAACAGCTAGGTTCCTGGCGTTGTGCTAAGCTCTTTACAAATATTATCTTGTTTGAGCCTCACCACAATCCTATGTGGTAGATAATACCAGTTGACAATTTTTATGACACCTTAAAGTTTGAAAAGGTTATTTTACCTAAATTAACTTCAACTGAGCTTTATTACAACCCTGAAAGAGATTATTACATTTTACAAATATAGAAACTGAGGCTCAGGGCAGACAACACCCATACAACTATTAAGTCTCAGAAGGTTTGAATGCAGCCAATTCTTACTTCAAGCCCAGCATTCTGTCTGCTGTGGCATGCTGCCTCTCAAGGAGAGAGAAACAATGGTCTGGAGTTCTTGTACCAGGATAACACTTGTTTTTTCCATCCCTCGTTCTTGCTGCACGACCCAGCACTCAGTCACCTCCTTTTCTAGTCAGATTTATCCTTGATGATAGTAGTATGATGCAAAAAACTTATACCACTATGCGTCTTTTTATTGCCCTTTGGGTCACCCATAACTTTGGTTCTTCGGGGACTGTGGTTCACCGTGGTCTCCATCATTCATAGCTATATAGACTCAGTGGGAAAATGGCACCCTTAAAATACTGGGCTTTTGTAGCAGAGTGTAGCTCAAAGTTGTTGAAATCACCGTGCATTCTTATGACCATGGTGACCTATGAAAAATTGCTCTCCAGAATGAAAAAAAAATGGAAAACATTAAATTAAACCATAGAGTCTTGAGAGTCTTTTCAAATTTTAAAGTGCCATAAAAATTGTCGACTAGTATTGCCTACCTCTTAGGATTGTAGTAAGGATCAAATGAGATAATATTTGTAAAGTGTTTACAAGGATACTCCTGCATTTGTAATACCTACACTGAAAGGTGATTTGTCCAACATCACATAGAGTCAAAATTCAAACCCAGGTCCTCTTAACTCCAGTTCCAGTGCTCTTTCCTGTACAGAGGTAGTGAGGCAGAGTGGGTGGAGTTCTAACTCTTGGGTCAGGAAGACCTGAATTTGAATGTGGCCTGAGACATTTGCTGTGTGACCTTGGGCAAGTAACTTAACCTCTCTTTGCCTCAGTTTCTGTAAGATAGAGATAATAACATTTCACAAAATTGTCATGAGGACACAATAAGATATGTATAAAGTGCTTAGCACATAGTAGGCACTATATAAAGGCTTGTTAAACCTAAATCTGTATGCCATCGCCAGTGAATCATAGGGGTAATTAACCTATAATAAAATTAATAACTGATCTTCATCCTGTGGGCTAGAGGGAAATAGATGTTGTCCACAAATGCAATACTTCATGTAGCCTTGAATCTTTGATAATTCTCTGTAAATATTCCTTATTGGATTGGTAGATTTTTTTTCAAATAGACTTTTTGGCCAATAGACATGGTCATCATGATAGCTGCTTGGGAGTAGGAGATAGAAATATGCAAGTTTTGTTATGGTTCAATACAGATTGGTAAATAGCTTTTGAAAATCCCTAGGTCCTTGGACCTGGAAAAAAGTTTTTAAAAGCATACCTCCCTCCCTTATTTTTTTTGAGGGGGGAAGGCAGGGCAATTGGGGTTAAGTGACTTGCCCTAGGTCACACAGCTAGTAAGTGTGTCAAGTGTCTGAGGATAGATTTGAACTCAGATCCTCCTGAGTCCAGGGCCAGTGCTCTACTCACTGTGCCACCTAGCTGCCCCTCCCTCCCTTATTTTGCTAAAGATAACTAAGGATGTGCAACTAAGGGTATGGGATATTGCACATATTGTCAGACTTGAGTGACAGTATGTTGTTGACTAGTTTTGCTGAACTGTTTTTTGTTTTGTTTTGTTTTAATTTTTATTTTTTGTTATACGGGATGATTTAATGGGTAGGGAAGGGATACATTCAGAAATGAATGTGGTTTAAAACCAAAAGATTTCGATACAAATTTTCTAAAAGAAAATCATGCCCACACAAATTCTATTTGAGTAGTAAAAATTGCACGGGCCCTCAGTTTTTACTCAATTTTACTTTGACCTATATATTTGGATCCCAGCTCTCTCCCTTCCATCATTTGACCAAGAAAAAGCATCTTTCTATGATAAGGGACCCTGAATTCCCTCATAGTGCGGGCAATTGTGAAAAGAGAAGCAAGTTATTTTAAATTTCTTTAATGCTTCACATTTTGTTCATAAGATTTTGACATTTCTTTTTTCATTCTCCAGCTTGCTTTCTTTTCCTCACCATCAACCCAATCAATCAATAAGTGGATTTTATTTCTTTTTCCTTGTGGAATAAATGCACTGCCTCAAATATACAGATAACACAAAACTATTTACTCTTCACTGCCAACAACTTACTCGATCATATTAGCCATTGAGTTTAGCAGTTTAGAGGGTTGATAAGTAGACAGTTGGGAAGAAAGTACGCAGAGCTGCAGGTTTGGGGGGAAAGCCACAGGTTTTCATGAGAGGAGTTAAGGGATGATGAAGAAGGCAACTGTAGGAAGCCAAAGGGAGAATGCCTCTTTCTTTACCATTGTTTTTATTAACTGTGCCGTGACTTAAGCACATAGCTGTTAACTATCATTCAGTAAATCTTTATGTAGCACCTACTATGTGCTAGGAACTGGAGAACAAATGTCCCAAAATAAAACCATCTCTACTCTCAAATTGTTACCAGAAGCCACGGAGAGTCAAATTTCTCTTCTAAATTCTCCCACTTCAACCAGGGGTATTTACAGAGAATTACTAAAGATCAAAGACTTTCTGAAACACTGCCTCTGTGGACAGTGTCCATTTTCATGCCTTACCTGCTGAAGATGAGTGACTTGTGTTACCACAGGCAATTCTATTCTGCGATTCATGGGGGATGTCCAAAAGGGAATGATGAGGAAGAGAGACAGAATGGCATAGAGAAAAGAACATGGGATTAAAAGTTAAGAAAACCTGGTTGCGAATCCTGATTCTATTGGTTTCCTCAACTGTATTTCGATGGTTCTTTGCAGCTGTAGATTCTAGGCTCCTAAAATGACTATAACAACATCAGTAATTGCATTCATAGACTTTAAGGTTTGCAAAGTGCTTTAATAATAGCTAAAATTTACATAGCACTTACTGCGTTCGAAGCACTAAGCTTAACACTTTACAATTATTATTTGAGTCTCGTGACAACCCTGGGAGATAGGTCACAGTTATTATCCTATTTTACAATTGAAGAAACTGAGGCAGACAAGGTAAGTGAATTGCCCAAGATCACATAATTAGTAAGTATCTAAGGTCAAATTTGAATTCAGTCTTCTTGAGTCTAGATCGAGCATTCTATCCATTGGACCACCTAGCTGACAGTCAAAGAGACAATTTATGTCATTTTTATCACTATGGATAACTCAAGTAGACCCTACATTGCAATGGGATGGGACATATATTTATTTTAAAATTAATCATTTGAATTTATAGATTCAAGGGCCCAAATTATCTAGTGCAGCCCCATGAAAAAGGCGGCCTTTAATCTGGGCTTCAGATGATAGAATTTGGCTAAGTAGAAAAGAAAGGGAGAAATAAGCCAACTGGAATGTTATTGCTAAACATGCATAATGCCACAAAATATGTATGTCACTAGCATTTTGGAGCCAGAGTCTATTTCACAGAAGTTTCGCCCCTTTTCCCATCATTCCCACATTTTATGATTGGCAATCATGATTCAAGTACTCCTAATGCATTTTCATTTGCTTGTGCTCAATATCCTTCCTGGTGTCCTGTATATATCATAAATCAACTTTGTTTCTCATTACAGAGTCTGTAATTCCGAGCAGTGGAACATTTCATGTGAAGCTGCCCAAGAAGCACAGTGTGGAGCTTGGAATCACCATAAGCTGTAAGTAAACCCAGTTCATTTCGCTTGTTTGATCAAAGCAAAAAAAAAAAGGGGGGGAATTGCCTTATTTTCCAAGGGCTTACCGGTGTTGCAAATCTTACGTATTGGAAGATCACCAGCAGTTTTCTGTATTGGTGGCCTGTAGATATGTACAAGGTTTGTTACTGTTTAATAGAGCCATATAAATGGCTTTTGGAAATCAGCAGGCCCACAGAAATTCTGGTTAAGTAGTAAAAATTGCATTGGCCCCACATTTATTTGCTTCTCTTTCCAATCTAGATATCCTGCTTGTATCTAATGCCATGCCCCTCACAGGGAAAGCATCTCTCTGTGACAGATGGATCCTGAATTCCTTCACGATATAGATGATTATGAAAAGCAAACAGAAATGAGGAATAAAGCACTTTAAATTCCTCTAATGTCCCCATTTCCTTTAGACTCTGAACACACAGCTCTCTTACTAAAACAATTCTGGGAATTCTGTATCGCAATAGTCATAGAAATTGAGTATCTGATCCTCTGGGCTTTGAATGCCAATAAACAAAGTTAACCTTGAGGACAGTAAGAAATTCAGTCATGGAAAGCAAATGAGGAAAGCACCCTGGTCATTGTTAGGCCATGCCTCTGCTTTATGAAGTAATCCTATCTCGACTATGTAAAAGTGTGAGCTGGAGTACAGTGAGCAGAAATAATTAAAAATTCTCCATTATGGAAAATAAACTAAGGCTGAATATACAATTCAACCTTGAGAAATAATGTTAACCGAGGTTGGAGACAAGAGGGTGAAATGGAAACTTTACACATGAGTTAAAAAAAATTCAGCATTGGAAAAGAATGATTCTACAATTCTATAAAGAACTCCGGAAAATTAAGTCAAAAAGAAATTGTTGAGCACCTACTATGTGTCAATCACTGTGCTAAGTGCTGGAGATACAAAGGAAAAAAGACAGTCTCTGCCCTCTAGGAGTTCATGGTCTAATAATGGAGGAGCTCAAGTCTAGTAAAGTCAACAAGCATTTATTAGTGCCCACTATATCCTGGTAATTGTGCTAAATACTGGAGATACAAATAAAGACAAAAAGAGTCCCCACCCTCAAAGAACTTACAGTCTAAGGGAAAACACTCTAAGAGCTTTAGTGCAAACAACCATGTGCAAATTAGATATATACAGGCTAAACTGGAAATAATCTCAGGGAGACCAGGAGGTGGAGACAAGGAGGGAGATAATTTTTTTTGAAGGGTATCGAAATTGAGTGACTTGCCCAGGGTCACACAGCTAGTCGTGTCCAGTGTCTGAGGCCTGATTTGAACTTAGGTCCTATTTACTCCTGTGCAGGTGCAATATCCATTTTACTTCCTCACTGGCTGAAGGAGATCATTTTAAACATTAGGGACAACCAGTGAAAATGCTCATTTGGGAGATAAGACTATCTTGTGCAAGGATAACAGTTTCCTACATGGACCTCTTCAAGAATGAAGGATAAACAGAAGCTGTGAGTAGCTTCTGCCTCTGCCTCCGCCTCCGCCTTCGCCTTCTCTCTGTGCTCCACTTTGATGGCCAAAGGCTGCCTCCTTAACTTGTGGTTTACTGGCTAGATTTCTCCCTGAAAAACCAAACCTTAAACCCAACCCACTCTGGAGCTCAAAGATTGGACAGTAGATCCATGCCCTCCTAGCACAGAGTGAATGTAAATACCAAATAGTAACTGTTTCTCTTTTGGCCAGGAACCCTGAGGGTCTTCACCTTGCAGTTTAAACTCTAAAAAGAATTTTGATTAAAGTGCCCCATCCCTTGATTAACTTCTTAAAGGGGCCCATTCACTGAATGGGTGTTACCTCAGTCAATGTGAGAACCTGAAAAGACCTTAGTCTGAAAGGGCCAGGGTCTCCCAGTGCATCCTGGGCCATCTCCAGTCATACTGGTGAATATCAAGCCACTGGACCCAGATGGCTCTGGAGGAGAAAGTGAGGCCCTCCCTTACTCAAATCAGTCAACTGCAAGTCATGTCATCATTTCCCTGATGTCATGGTCCTCTTCGAAAACGAAGGACAAACACAACAAAAACATGTAGAGAAAACTGTGGAGAAAAAGGACCTCAAAACCAAGAGGTTTTATTGAAGAAAAAAAAAAGTTATCGTATAATAAAAAACATATGTAATACAAGAGAATTATCCAGTTCCGGCTCTTTCTGTTGGTTTTGTACCTCCTTTGTTTATTTCAAAAATTTGACAATTCACTTGGTCGCTTGGCACTTTCTCTATGAAACACCATCTTTATAAATATAAATAGTCACCTACTCGTGAGACTGACTTTAGAGAATGTAGAGAAGCCATCTAGTTTAACCCCCCCTATTTTACATATATGGAAACTGAGGCCTATGGAGGTCAAGTGACTTAAGGTTACACATAGGTGGCAGAATTTGAACCTAAGTCATCCAATTCAGAGCCACTGTCTTTTCTACTATACTGTACTGCTTCCCTTGGTCCATTTGTCACAGAGAGATTGCTCACCATATTGGAAGGTTTTGTTTTGTTTTTGTTTTTTCAGTACTAATGATCATTGGATGGAGAAACTCCATGATTCTTTTAGCAACCATTAGCTCCCAGGCTGTTTACCCTAATATAATATAAATCAAATTCTTATTAGGATATAGGACATGAGATCTTCTCCTTTGTTCCTAAATAATAAATGAATTGACATGAAGGATTCGATTCAGCTAACATTTTAAAGAGTCAAACTTTGATACACTACATAAATCTATAATGATCTTGAAGATGATGATGATGACTCCCACTCTTAACTGTGGAAATTTAGTGGATATGCTGGTTTCATATGTCAAAGAGTTCAGTTCTGAGAACTAGGAAACAGGCTCCAGTATTTATTCTCAAAAACTCCAGAAGACATATTTTTTTGTATATGCTTTTAGTTAAAGATAGTTAGATCTATCCTTTGGTTAGATTTAGTTAGTTGGATCTACTTTTAGTTAAAAAGGGTTTGGTTTGTTGGTTTGCTTTTTAATTGATGTCAGGACAAGCTTCCTAACTATTAGGTTTGGCTCCAAATGGAACGGGTTGACTTGGGAGGTAATGGGTTTCTTCTCATGGCGGGTCTTCAAGAAACAGTGGGACTTGTCAGGTATGTTGTAATAGGAAATTTGTTTTCAGTTATAGGTTAAACTATATGGCTGCTGAAGGTCCTTTTAGCTTTGAAAAATGTGACAGTATCAAAGATGTGTGCATGATGGCTAGCCACACTTGCTCTTGGGGTCCAACTATGTAGGTTTGGGTTGGGTTTTTTTTAAATTCCCTTGCTGTGTTTCCTGTCCCCATGCCTGCCTTAATGTTTCCTAAGTGGCCTAAATTACCTCTCTCTTCTCTTTGAGAGAGGTGACCATAGCCTTACTGCAAAGAGCTCTTAATCATTTTTGTCTCATGAATCCCTTTGTCTGTCTGGTGAAGCTTTGGGCCCCTTCTCAGAATAACATCTGTTGCTTACATTTAATTGAAGGAAATGCTAAATTTCATTTAGAAGTTAATGAAAATAAAGATGTCTTTTTTCCCCATCCAAGTTTATGAACCTGTTGAATCTATCCATGGACCCCAGGTTCATTAAGACCCCAACCCCCAACCTCAATGGAAGCTTTAGGTACCTCTTGGGTATGCCCAGATAGTTCTTTTTTGGGAAAACTCTGATGGCCTGAACCCTCTTCACTGCTGGAGTGATATGGCTTCAGCCACAGGAACCCAAATACCACCTTGGCTACTCCCATGTATAACTCCCCTAGATTCACTATCTCAGGTGATTTTATATACTCGATTACAGTTGTTATATCTGGGGGTCCCAAACATACACTAGGGGATAATAAGGCAGAATTATAGATAGATAGATAGATAGATAGATAGATAGATAGATAGATAGATTTTATATACTTGATGCCAGGGGAATAGTTGTTATGTCTGAGGGTCCCCAACACACACTTAGGGAATAATAAGGTAGAATGATAGATAGATGGATAGATAGATAGATAGAATTAGATAGAATAGTTTAGCTAAAGATTAAATAGGATAGATTAAATAGAAATTAGCTAGATTAGATTGTTAGATAGGTCATATTAGATATAGAATAGATCAAATAGAAAAGAGAGATTAGATAGCTAGGATAGATTAGCTAGATTGACAGATTAGATAAAATAGAAAAGCATTTATTACCATGTGCCAGGCACTATGATAAGCACCAGGGATATGAATACAAGGAAGTTCCTGTCCTCAAGGACTTTCTTTGCATTCTAATGGGAAAAGATAGCAATAGAGGAAATCTGGGAAGGAGTTGAAAGTGGGGTGGGGGTCTTGTGTGGGGGCAGAGTAAAGAGTGGCTGAGAAGGGGCTTGGAAACAGGAGTCTCAGTGAGATGAGGCAAGAGCTCAGTGCTCGCCTAACCAGAGGAGGCAGGGCTGGAGCCCAAGATTTCAGTGGGAAGAAATTGAGGGTGGTGGCTGAAGAACATGGTGAGGAGACCGCTGGGAAGTGGTGTGAAGGCCTTGGCCCCAGCAAGATGGGACCAGGCAGCCTGGCCCTTCCTCAGCCTTGAAGAATTTCCTGGCTCTGACCCTCATTCCACAAACAGCCAAACCTGCCTGAAGGCACCCAGGTTTCCATCTGCCTGATGATCCACTAACCAGCAATCACTGCTCTTTTTACACCTGTAGCTGTCATGCTATTCCCTAAGCCAGGGGTGTGGGGAACCTGTAGCCTCTAGGTCCTCAAGCACGGGCAAACCACATTTGAGGACCTAGAAGGGCACATGTGGCCTTGAGGCCGCAGGTTCCCCACCCCTGCCCTAGGCCAATATTGGCCTAGCTAATGCAGTGCCCCTGCTCCTGGCTCCACTGTTTTCTCTAGCCATCGCTCTAACAGGAAGGATTTCAATAGGCAGACATGGGAAGAACGACGTCATAGAGGGAGCAGCGTGAACCAAGCTTGGGGACTAAAAGAATGATTATTACATTATTCTATTATGTATCATATAATATATTAATTTATATACTATATAATATTAATTTATATAATAATACATTATATTAATATAGTCTGTCTATTATATATATTTAATAGAAAATGAAGACTGGCCCCAGTTTAGCTGGAGCAGGGGGTGTATGAAGGGAATTAGTAAGAGATTAGTCTGCAAAGCCAAGTTGGGCTATTGTTCATGATGGTGCTAGTCCTGATATTGCAACATTGCTATTCATAAAATCATGCTGATAATAAACCAAGAAGCATGAGCATGGCCATGTGAAGGTTGCCTCAAGGAGAGCTCATCTGAGGCCCCTTCCAAGCCAACAGCTATTTGGGATCATTTAGTAGTGCAATAGACTTTCCACTGGGTGTTTGCAGGGGTTGGAGAAGTGTTTCACCAATCTGGCTAGCACCTGCTGTCGGGGGTGTAAAACCAACAACAACCAGCTCACAGAACACTGCAAGCCCAAGTTCTTTTGATCTGCTTTACTAAGGAAAGCAATGTTAAGGGGTTAACAATCTTACTTTAATCCAGCATACAAATATCATTCACTTAGTTCAGGGGGGAAAGCCAGCACCCTGAACTTCAGAGCAAATACAAACAAATTACAAACATACATTTATAAACAGACCAAATACAATTCATAGTTATTAACATCTGAGTTCAGCTGGGAGCTTGACAACGGCTGGCTCAGAGTCACGCATCACTACTGCTGCAATTCAGAGCTCCAAAAAAAGAAAGCCAACCTCTGGTTTTATATATCTTGTTCAGGGTCAAAGGTGAGTCACACATGCGACTCACCCACATGACCTAAAATCATCACGAAAATGCAACTTAAACACACATGGTCTAAAAGCCTCTGATGTCACAAACATGTCACTCAAACCCATATAAACTAGGCTTTCCCTTGAGGCAAGGAGGCCATCAAAGACTCCTAATTTAATCAAGGAAACAAAGGCCAAACTCTTCAAGGGCACTTGGTTGAATAAGTGCTAAGAGCCCATCTTGATTCCCAATACAAGAAGTTAATGAGGACTTACTAGTGAATGACTTTGAATGAAATCTCTGTGATCCAGTGACCTTGGCTGTCACTGTTCCGTGCAAGACCCATTCCATCTTCACACTCCATATGTTTCCTCTGGTGGTCTCCCATGCCTGACCTGATAGCTAATCTTCCTCATCTCTGTCTCCTGGCTTCCCTGGCTTTCTTCAGATCCCTGATAAAATCCCATCCTTTTTCAAAAAGCCTTTTTCAGTCTCCTTTAATGCTAATATCTTCCCTTGAGTTTTCTCCAGTTTATCCTGTTATGTCATGTTGGTACATAGTGGTTTCAATGCTGTCTCCTCTGTCAGACTGAGTTCTTAAGAACAGAGACTGCTTTTTATCTCTTTTCATTGCTGTACTTATTAGCATAGTGCCTGACGTGTAGAAAGTACTTATTTAATAAATGTTTCTTGATTTGACTGGCTCAGTAGAAACATGTAACTGTCAAAAATGACTTCTACAAATTGAGACCATAAATTCTTAATTATAACTCTGAAGTTGTAAACAAAAATATTCAAATAAAATTAGATTTTTTTTAAAAATCAGCACTTTTTTTAGGATCTAAGAGAGGAGATATTTTGGCTTATTTGGCATGAGTCACATGGCCTACCCATTCTAAATCTCATTTGCAAAGATGTAAAAAAAAAAATGAAAATGGGAAGAAAAGGAAAAAAAAATCTATCCATAACTTTTTATAGCTATGTAAATCAATGTGTATATCTATGTATGTATATGTATATGCATATATGTATATCCTCTAGGTTCTTAGGTGCGGCCCTTTGACTGAATCCAAACTTCACAGAACAAATCCCCTTAATAAAAGGATTTGTTCTGTAAAACTTAGACTCAGTCAAAAGACCACACCCAAGAACCTAAAAGGCCACATGTGGCCTTGAGGCTGTAGATTCCCCACTCCTGGTATAGACATACACATGTATATTCTTTTTTACATGTGTATATATATATATACATGTGTATATGCACATGTGTATATGCATGTATGTACATACACATAGATATATACATATGTGTGTCTGTGTGTGTGTGTGTGTACACATACACATACATATACATACACACACAGAGGAGGGAAGGAGGAAGGCAGGCATGCCCTTTTCTACCACTGTCCTGGCAGAGACACCAAAAACTAATATATGAGGGCTGGGGATGTTAGCCCAATAGGACACCATAGCAAAAGGAATGGAGGTACATCAAGAAACTCCTCTGCCCACCAGGAAGGAAAGTTCAGAGATTAGAGAGCTATTTCTAGGCTCCTGCAGAAAGGAGAAAGCAAGAGAAAGAACAGAAGTCCTCTGTGTATTTTCCCTATGACCTTCCCACAATTTCTGGTCAACTCACATATGTAATTACTTTCCTTTCTCTGTAGCCCTCCCTGTGGATGGGAGAGAAAATGGTACCTTCTGCACTTTCAACTTCAAGCCAGATTTGATAGTCATTGGGGGTGATATCCCTTCTTAAGAAAGAGGTCAATTTTGAAATAAGAAGTCCCCGTTCTATTAATTCTCTCAGCCACCACCTTAACCTTGTCACGTATGTGGTTCCTTGCTGCCTTCTTTCCTGTGACCGGTTTGTTTTGCTGGGTTGAGGGGGAGAGGAGAGCAGAGTTTAGTAGTCTATCCCTATTTCCAAATAGCTGGAATGAGGTATGGATGAAAAATAAATTAACACTGTTAAGAGCTTCTTAATATGCAATCTTATTTTAACCAGCAGTAAGATAATTCTCTCTCTTAAATGCTTCATTATGATGTTGGAAAAGAATCTGGGTCCTCAAAGGCTCTGTCAGTGGAGCACGTTATCTGGTAGGGCCTCCCAGGATGGAAGCATTTCAAGTATGGGCCTAGCGATAAGCGGTTTGTTGTCCAAGGACAAGCTTAGTTAATTGTGCAAAGACTTATCTCCAGAAGGTTGGTCACTTGCCAGGTGATGCCTGGGGGTGGGCACAGGGAAAGAGGAAAGGGAAAAGCAGCTATTCCAGAAATATCTTCTATTATGGCATGGAAAAGATGATTTTTCTCTGTGTCCAAGGAACATACATACTGACGAAATCCCAAATCTTTTCTAATGTTGAATTAGAGTGGGACCCAGGTCAGAGTACTGAAGTGTATCATTCTATAGCAGGACAAAAAGCAGAGATTATAGGTTTATTTGCTAAATGAGTGGCTATTTGGCAGTTTTCACATTTTGGCTCCACTTTGATTAATTATCGTCACTATAAATTTATATTATCTCTTGACTAGCATTTATATTTTGGTAGTGAAGAATCAGATTTTGATCTCAAACTTGACAAGAGTTCATTTTCATGCTGACCCAAAGCATGTTTTCTGCATGCAGTGCTCTCCAAGTATCGAACACTAGGAGTTTACCATCTAACGGAGACTGCAGCAACACGGACAGATATTGAACAGACATCAACCAATGCATATATAATGAGTGTGCAGAATGTCTATTCCACGTGTGAGCCTTTATTTGATGTTAGCCTGGAGATAACGTTATAAATCTTTAAACTCTATAGGGAAAGGCCGCCTGCATTTGTGCTTTTTGATTTTCTTGTTACTCAATAAAATTTCTATTTCCTAATCAATTGGGTTTTGTGAATTTGACACAGGGGGGGAAGTAAGGAAACTTCTGGATCATGTTAGAGTTTCTATCAGAAATGGGGCCACAGAAAAGTAGAACAGTCGTTCCTATTGAGTTTTCATTTCCTCCGAGTACACAGACCCGGTTATTTAACTCTTTCCTCTTACCAAAACTTTTTCCGTATTTCAGAAGGGAAGCTCTTGTCTCTGAGAAACACCTCATTAAAGCATTTCACACTTGGTTTACTGCTCACTCTGCCATACCTAATTAACTCGGAAATGAGTCACTGTGATTTTGAATGTGGTGAGCAGTTTTAGGTTAATTTTCTTAAGTTCCAGATGAGGCATTTATAGCACATTAGCATCAGACATTCCTTTTATTGATGTTACTGCTATAATAAAAAGTGATTTATTATAGCGTTGTGGGTTTGGATTTTTTTTTTATTTTTAGGAAAGTGAAATGGCCTAGCAGGACAAAGAGAGTATGCAGGGTAGGTGTTGAGAGAGCACATTCTGGTTTGACTGATGCTCTCTCCAATCAGATACCAGTTTCGCTTCTTCTTCTACATGTCCCTTTGAATTCACTCAGATCTCTGTGTGCCTCTGACCTGTACTAGGTGGTTAGGGAAATTGAATATAGATTCTCTCTTTCCAGTGATGACAAGCTAAAAGCTGCTTCAAACCATCTAGCAATATTTTTTCTTGAGAAATTTCTGCATCCTGTGACTTATATGGGTGTATCTTTCTAAGAGAGAGTTCAGATCTACAGAAAAAGGAATAATCTCTTTGGTGAATCCATCCCCCTCCCCCACCCCATGCTGAATAAGTAAAATAAAGATGTAGTGTTTTCTATTTTAACAAGCTTATAGATGAGGCTTTTACTTTGGGGCTTATTTGTCAGGACTAACTAAACTGAAGCTTCCTATTGTTTCTTGATATAGTCATAAAACTGTTTTGCTTATGAGGATTAAACAAATCTATAATTCTTTCCCCATCCCACCCCCTTATATTTTAAGTAAGAGAAGGAAAAGTATTACCATTTTTGCTAACTTTATAGCAAAACCATGCCCACAATTCCATCTGAAGAGAATTAAATTCACTTTTTATATATGGGGTGGGGGGAAAGGGGAGGGAAGAGAAAGAGGAGAGAGAGGGACAAGGAGAGAGAAGAAGGAGGAGGAGGAGAAATGCATATATATTTGGGTGTCTATATATATACATATATAGATATACACACACATATACACATATATATGATTATAATCCAATTAAAGCAAAATGGTTAAATGGTCCATATAACTTAGATAATTTCTTTTACTCTTTGAACCATATACCTTGGAAAACAGAAACTTCACTCATGCATCATGTGAATTTCATAGGTTCAGGAGAACCTTACTGATTTACTAGGAAGGGCTTGGGATTTTCAGTTGGAGGCCTTGGGTTCGAATCCCAACTCTGCCATTGACTTCCTGTGTGACCCTAGTCAAGTTACATCACATCCCTTCTCCATCATCTTCAAAATGAAGAAGTTGCCTTCCAGCTCAAAATTTATGATTTTTAAAAAAAATATCATATGCTGATTATTTTCTGAAAAACTTAATATTCCTATATTTAATATAAAGATGAGCTTCTTTTAATCTATAGGAGGGAGCAATAGGAAAGAGAAAGAGAAAGAAGAGAAAGGAACAGAGAGGGAGATAATTTGTGAATAATGCAAGATGACTTAAACCCAAGAAGTAATCTTTGGAGGCCAGGAAAGGAATGGTCTTTCTCATCCAAAGAGCCAGGGGCCAAGAACAGAGCTCCTGTACATCCATGGTCAAAGTCTAGGGTTCTTTATCTTTTTTGCATCATGGACCTCTTTGGCAGTCTCAGAATGTTTTTAAATGCAAAAAATAAAATTCTTAGGATTGGAAATGAATTACATCAGGTTTCAAAATATTAAAAAAAGTTTCCATTAATTTGTAAGCTCCTGGAGGGCAGAGACTGTCTGTTTTTATTTGTATCCCCCAGGCTTAACAAATAGTAGGTGAAGATTAGCATGTCTGGTGTGAGGGCTTGCTGAGACTTTTTCAGGGCTGCTTATCTGCCTTTGCTGTTTACCTTCACCCAACTCTCACCTGTGAGTCCAAGGAGCGGTAGCATGCACAAGAGACACATTTCAGCAAAACTGTCTTAACAGATGGGCTAAACCAGGTGGTAAACATACAGACCTCAAACCTGCCTGTGAGCTAGGGGGATGTCTACCCCCACCAAGCATGTGAAGACCTCCCCTGGTGGAATGGTCCGATGAGAACAATATGTTCCAATGAAGACGCGAGCACTGAGAGCCTGGTCAGACATTGAAGACACCAAGGCCATCCACTGCATTCTGGGCCAGTCCTGACATTTGTCTTGCCTCTGGACTCTGGAAGAGAGAATGAGGCTGCCAACCTGGCGCGATTCTGCCTCACTTAAATCAAATTCAAGCACAAGTCAAGACATCCCATCACATCATGATGTGACTGGTCCTCTTCCTAAATGAAGGGCCAACAACAATATTTATTGACTGACTGACTCATGGGTTAAGAGCTCCTAGTCCAGGATAAGCAAGGTAACAGTAAGTTCCTTGCGTTTCTAATATCCAGAACAAAGACTCGTCTGGATTAGGCAAAGAAGAAGGTACTTGCTGTACCTCCTGGGGTCTCCAATGCCTTTGGATTTAGCCAATCTTTAGCTAAATCAATTAGCCAATTAGCATAGGGCTAAGCACTGGGGATACAAAAAAGGTAAAAATGTAGTCCTTCCCCTCAAGGAGCTCACATTCTAATAGGGAAGACAGCATACAAAAAAATTGTAGACAAAATATGTACAGTTTAAATGGAAGGCAATCCCAGAGGGAACACATCAGCAGTTATGGGGGGAACCAGAAAAGACCTCCTGCTTAAGGTGGGATTGGAGATGAGTCTTGAAGGAAGCCAAGAAACTAAGATGAGGAGGGAGAGTATTGCCTAGAGACTGGATTGTAGATTACAAAGAAAAGAGTAATGATTTAAGGAGGCAGGAGAGGTAGGAAGAAGCCAGATTGTGAGAGGCTATAGAAGCCAAACAGAGCTTTGTATATTTTGATCTTGGAGGTAATAGGAAGCTGCTCGTTAGCGGCGTGGTCAGACTTGCTTTTTAAGAAGATCGCTTTGACCCTGATAGACTTCGCTCTTCTCAGCAATACAAAGTTCAAAGACAACTCCAAAGGACTCATGATGGAGAGAGCTGTCTAATCCAAAGAAAGAACTATGGAGTCTGAATGCAGATTGAAGCACCCTGTATGCTCTCCAATTTTTTTCCCTTGGGTTTTTTTCTCTTTTGTTTTTGTTTTTTTGTTTGTTTGTTTTGGTTTTTTTTTTTTGGTTTTGTTTCTTCTTTCTCATGATTCATTCCATTGGTCATAATTCTTCTTTACAACTTGACTATTGCGTAAATAAGTTCAGTGTGAAGTTATATGTAGAAGATGTATCGGATTCCATGCTGTCTTGAGGGGGGGGGGGAAGAAAATCTGGAACTCAAAATTATGTGGAACTGAGTGTTGTAAACTAAAAATAAAAAATCTTAATTATAAAAAAAAGATCACTTTGGCAGCTGAGTGGGGGATGGATTGGAGTTGGAAGAGACTTGAGGTGTGGCAACCAAACAGAAGGCTATTGCGGAGATCCAGGCATGAGGTGATGAAGGCTTGCATCAGCTTGGCAGCTTGGTGGAGGAAAGGGAATGATGCTTTGAAGGTTGAACATCAAGACTTGGAAGTAGATTATCCAGTCTAGGTGGTGTGCATGTGAATGAGGAGTCGAGCTACTATAGAGGAAAAAAGTTTCTGGGAGGGCAGATTTAACCTTTAACAGTTTCATCAAATTATGTGAATCTGTATTAGCTAGAAACCTAGGTCTTGGGGCAGCTAGGTGGTGCCATAGTGCATAGAGCACCAAGCCTAGTGTCAGGAACTCATCTTCCTGAGTTCCAATCTGGCCTCACACGCTAGCTATGTGACCCTGGGCAAGTCATTTAACCCTGTTTGCCTCAGTTTCCTCATCTGTAAAATGAACAGGAGAAGGAAATAGCAAATCACTCCAGTATCTCTCCAAGAAAACCCCAAATGGGGTCACAGAGAGTTGGACATGACTGAAAAACGACTGAACCATAACGACAGAGCTTGCCCTGTCATCCAACCCAAAGAAGAGTGGGCTTAGGGCAACTGAGGAAGAGGGGACAAGACAAGGAAAAAGAAGGAAATAACTAAGAAAGATTAAGGCATGATTCCTAGAATATGCATAGAGGATTAAGATTAACTAATAAAACCTCTACAACTAGTAAAATTCCCCTTTGGTTTATTGTTATTATAATTCCTGTTTGTGTTTCCCTGTTGTGTTAAGTAGTAAACCTGTTAAAATCACCTAAAGGTTCTGAGTGATTTTCCACTGATGCCTGTAGGCCCACAGCACTGCCATATGTGGTATAACAGATTTCATAGGGTAGGCTTTTGAGCAGTTTTCAGTCACTGATGCCCATTTCTCTCATTTTATTCTTTGGCTTCTCCCTGGAGCCCCACACAGGGCATTTAGGTTGCCATACAAAATTAGATTGACTTTCCATTAAAAAAAAAGTCATTTCAGACCTAAAGTAAACTGAGTGTCTGACCTCAAAATAATTCAAGAAGCCCTGTCTTATCTTTTATTCATTTTTAGTCAGGTTTTCACAGCAATCTCTGTTGGTTGGGGAGTCCTTCTCCTGACAGAAAATTCTCTGTTCAATCAATTTGTCCTCCCTTTTCCATTCTCGCTGCCATCATCTTAGCTCAGGACCTTATTACCTCTTGCCTAGACCACTGCAATCGACGTTATTTCCTTGCTTCCAGTTTTTCCTGCTCCAATCCATCCTTAACCGTGCTGTAAGATTAATCTTGTTAAAACATGGTTCTGCCTATGTGCCTCCCTTGATCAAAATACTCCATCATCTCCCTTTTGCTTACAGGATAAAATCCAAATTCCTTACCCTGACATTGAAAATCCTTTATGATGTATCGCCAGCCTATCTTCTGGGTTTGATCTTCTACTTTCTTCTTAACAAATATTCAGCAAATTTAAATTTTTTATTGTCGTTCAGTTGTTTCAGTAATGTCTGACTTAAAAAGTCACTTAACATTGTTTGCCTTAGTTCGTCATCTGTAAAATGAGCTGGAGAAGGAAATGGCAAACCACTCCAGTATCTTTGCCAAGAAAAGCCCCCCCCCAAAAAGTCAAACAGAGTCAGACACAACAGAAACAACTGAACAAAAACAAGTGTTTATGCTGAATTAGAACCAAGGGTTCTTCATTCCAAATTCAGTGCTTTCTCCACTACATGATAAATTGTAGTTTGGGGTTTTCTTGGCAGAGATACTGGAGTGGTTTGCCATTTCCTTCTCTAGCTCATTTTACAGATGAGGAAATTGAGGCAAAGCAGGGTTAAATGACTTGCTCAGGGTCACACATCTAGTAAGTGTGTGAGGTCAGATTTAAACTCAGGAAGATGAGTCTTCCTGAGTTGGCACTCTATCCACTGCACCACCTACCTGCCCTTACACATTTAAATTTAGTGAATTTAATTGAATTGAGTTGTTCCTTCATTCTAAAGTTTAAGTCAAACTGACCCACAGTACATCCTATGCATTCCTACTTCTACAACTTTGCTGATTCTGTTTTCTCTGCCTTGAATACCCTTCTTTCAAATTCCCACCTATTGGTCCTTGCTTTTAAAAAATTTTTCACAGTGATGATTGCTAACTGTATTTCCCTCCATCCTGTTTCCTTATTGTTTATTCTATCCTCTCTCTCACCCTCTGCCTCCTCAAAAGTGTTTTGCTTCTATTGCCTCCCCACCCCAGTCAGCCCTCCCTGCTCTTATCCCCTCCCCCTCCTACTTTCCTGTAGGGTAAGATAGATTTCTATACCCAAGTGAGTGTGTATATTATTCCCTCTTCCTATCTGTCCTTAATACTCAATCTCAAAAGCTATTTCTTTAATGAAGTCTTCCCTGAAACTCCAATAAGATTTTTCATACCTCCTTCTAACACTTCTTAGTACCTAGGTGGTGCAGTGGATAGAGGATCAAGCCTGGTGTCAGAAAGACCTGAGTTCAAATTTGACCTTAGACTTGGGTGTCTAAGGCTGTGTGGCCCTGAGCAAGTCACAGCCTCTATCTGTCTCAGTTTCATCTTCGATAAAATGAAGCCAATAATAGCACCTGTCTCCCAGGGTTGTTGTGACAGTAAAATGATATATTATTTGTAAAGTGCTTTGCAAACCTTTAGAGTACTATACAAATGCTAACTGTTCTTATTATTCACTGATTTTATTAATTTGACCTTGTATTCTGGTTATTTGTGTGTTTCTCTTATCTCCCTCCACCCCATGAGACTCTAAACTTCTTCAGGTGAGCGACTCTGTATAGCACGGTGTCAGAAATACAATATGCTTTCAATTGACTTTTTTCAGATTGTTTGAACTCAAAGTGTAACAGAGCAGCATGGGCAGATATTACCCTAGTTAAGGAAGAGATAGACAGAGGCCTGAACTGCTCCCTTCCTAAGGTCCTCTGAGTCAGCGGCTCTTCCTGACCAGGGGCCAATAGGAGCATTTTGCTTCCTTTTCTCAAAACACGCGTCCTTCCGTGCTGAGCCACAGGTGTTCCTGTAATTTCCCAGGGGAACTCAGCACACACTTGGCTAGGATGCAATCCCAGCTGTTTCGCTTGTGTTCATAAATGCACCAACTTCTAAAAAGTCTCTGGGGATGTTTCTTCCCTTAGTTATAAAGGTCACAGAGTCGGGCCTTACTCTCTTTCCTTCACTATTGGTTTTGATCAGAGGCCAGGTGAATAGAACATAAATTTTTTTTGAAGAGCTATTGATTGGTGGGTGGTGGTTATATATCTTGGCAAAATGTTTTGTAAACATATTGGCAGATTCTGAGAAAACATATTTGCTCATGATACATGAGTTACGTTTTGATTTGTTTGACCTATGCCCAGAAAAAGAGACTGTGTTGAAATACGGTAAGAATGAAAGGCATGAAAACTTGGTCATTCATAGCATAAAAGAATTATACAAAACTACCCCAGGGAGCAATTAAATTCTGAACTCATTATTATGTTGGGGATTTCTTTTGTATACTTAGTAGAAGGAATAGAGATAGGGACCAGACTATGATTTCACTTGTATAGGGAACCTACTGGTACCAATGCATACTGGCCTCCTGTGTGCCCAGGGCCACACAGGCAATGTCAACTGATGTCTTCCTGAATCTGAGGCCATCTCCCCCTCCTCTCTGCCTCATGCTTTGTTGGAAACTAAGAATGATCCCAAGACCTGGAATATGCCACCCCACCCCCAGCCTCTACCTGTTTAAATTTTGCCCATCTCTCAAAATCCATCTCAGATGCAACCTTCCCTGCAGAGACTTCTCTGATCCCATTCCCCTCCTTCCCCTGCCCAGCTGGAGTTGATCTCTCCTTCATTTTATAACATTTAAAGAAGTAACTCTTGTGATACTTAGCATACAAACGAAATACCATATATAAAGACTTCTGCCACTTTGAGGGACCGTATAAATGTAAATGATCATTATAGCAGTTATTCCTGTGATTTCAGTGACTGAAACAACAGAATAGTCAAAGCCAACCATTATAAATGAGACTCACTAGCTTTCTGTGTAACTCTGAATGATGATGATGATAACACTGGTGTGTGTCCAAATACAACTAGGTGGGGACGAAATATTGCTGTCGGTGAAATGAAATATTCACTTACTAGGGCATGTTAAGAGCTTTATCACTATAGAGTTGTAATCAGGATTTACGGTTATACTCTCTGTCAAACTAAACAGTACTTTAAAAAAATAGCCAAAGGAATATAGTTTTATGTGTAAAATCAATTTAAAATGTCACTAATTTTTTTCTGTCTTTCTTTTTATAGCACCAGCCAGTAGAAAACCAGGAGATCCCCTTGTTATCTCAGACATCAAGAGAGGCAGCGTGGCTCACAGGTGAGACAGTGGGCAGACTTCTTCCAGGCTGGCCTAGACCTAGCTGTGCCTCAAGCTAACAGCTAATTGGACCTCTGTTCTGACAGTAATTGGTTTCTCTATATGGCACAGTTCTCACTCAGTTATCCAGTCAAGGAATTTTTCATGAATGTTTCCCCTGCTGTGGGTCCAACATATGTTCTCTTTGTCTGCTCACTTCCCACCCAACCTTCTATGACCTAAAGATGAGCTTGGCTCTTCTTGTGACAGCTACCCCATAGAGATAATTGCATAACAGAAAAGCCCAGCCCCATGCTAGGTTCTTCCCTCCCTGACTCAGGCAGACAGAACCTTTTAGACAAGCTCTGGTTGGCACAGAGACCCACCCAACCTGAGGTGAGACCCAATGATAGATGCCAATGCCTGTGTTCTAAGCACAAAGGGTCTTGATAGCAGGCAGAGCCAAGTCAGGGGTAGCTTTAGGGTTCAGAGCAAAAGAAAGGTTCCCTAAAAGGCTTATCTCATATTTAGAACATTGTAGGTATTTCCAACCCCTGAGTAACCCTTGTTCTGCCTGTCATAAGCCCCTAAATGCATAACAGGACCCCTTGACACTCCATCCCAGAAATGCACATGATTCATTGAGCATAGTTGGAAGTAACAAAGGCTTTCCAGTCACAAATCACTAGTAAAGGGGCAGCTAGGTGGCACAGTGGATAGAGCCCTGGCCTTGGAGTCAAGGACCTGAGTTCAAATGTGGCTTCAGATACTTATTAGCTGTGTGACCCTGGGGAAGTCACTTAGCCCTGATTGCTTCCAAACCAAACAAATTACTAGTAAAGTCATTAGGTACCCCTGCCATATTTCATTTTCACTGAGCCTTCCCCCAATTCTTCCTCCTATACCTGGGGATTGATGAGAGATACCATATACAGAAATAAAGCTGCAAAACATTCCTTAACCAATGCAGAACGCAGCCCCTTCTGCTCTGTCTTTCTGCAGTAGAATGAGGATTATCAAACGATCAACAAACCGACAAGCATTGATTAAGCTCTTGTGATGTGCCAAGTTGTGCGTTAAGCACTATGGATACCAAGGAAGGCAGAAAACAAGAAACCAGTTGATTTCCTCAAGGACCTTACAAACCTAGGGGATTGGGGAGGAGGGGAGAGATAACATGTAAATTAGCAAGTGGTTGCTGTTTGTCCTTCATTCTCAGGGAGGTGATGCCATGACATGCAGATGAGTTGGATTTAAGTGAGGCAGGGCTGTGCAGAGTCACAAGCCTCACTTTCTCCTCCAGATCTATCTGGGTCCAGTGGCCAGATATGGATCATGATGACTAGAGATGGCCCCAGATGTAATGGGAGATCTTGGCCTTTTTAAGCAGAGGTCTTTAACGGGTCTCAGTTTGTCTGAGGCAAAGCCCATTACTGAATAAAGTTATGTAAGAAATAAAGCAAAGAATGGCCTCTTTTACCTAGTCAAAAAAAAAAGCAAATCAAACAATCTGGGAGGGGAAGACTCTCAGGATTTCTGACCAAAACAGAAACAACTGCTATTTACTTTTACTCTGAGCCATCAAAACCCAAACAATGACCAACCAAGTGAGGCTTGGGCTGGGACCTTTTATTGATTTCACAATTGATACAGAATAGAAGGAAAGTAACCTTAAAAAGGAATATTCAAATGACTGAAGGGAAACAAGAAAAGGCCACATGCAGAGCGAAGCATTTGAGGTCTTCCCCTGAGTACAGCCTGTCTAGTGCCTAAATCAATTAGTTCCCCGTTTATTTAAGGGAGTAATAAATTTATTATTTTTAATACCTGGTAGCTAAATGTCATGGCTGCCTTCCCAAAATCATGCAGTCAAAAAAAAAACCCAACCAAAAAACAAAAGACAATTGTAGAGAAAATACATTTTTTTAATTGAAGAAATATTTTCCTTCAAAAGCTGCATTATATTTAATGATACTTTAAACAACCCACTTAAGTGGTAGCAATTTTTCATGTGCTTCCATTTCTTTAACAGAACTGGGACCTTAGAACTTGGGGACAAACTGCTGGCCATCGATAACATCCGGCTGGACAACTGCTCCATGGAAGATGCAGTTCAGATTCTCCAGCAGTGTGAGGACCTTGTCAAGCTCAAAATCCGTAAAGATGAAGATAACTCTGGTACTGATCATAAACTTCATTCCAGTTGGTTTTTGTAATCTTGTCTTCCAGCTTCATCAGTCTTTCAGTCTTGTCTCAGAGATGATAGCTGGCATGAATCAAGCAACAGAATCTTCAGCCAGTTTAGAATTGTGCGTTGGGATTGCGATACAGATTCTTAAAATGGGCATTTTCTCAGTTTTGTATATACATAGCAAAATAAGCTAAAGGGTTTTATTGTTGCTCAGTCATGTTCATCCATGTCTGAATCCCCGTGAACCTATTTGGGGTTTTCTTGGCAAAGATACTGGGGTGGTTTACCATTTCCTTGACCAGCTCATTTTACAAATGAGGCAACTGAGATGAACAGGGTTAAGTGACTTGCCCAGGGTCACGCAGCTAGTAAGTATCTGAGGCTGGATTTGAACTCAGGAAGATGAGTCTTCCTGACTCCATACAGGAGCACTCTATTCACTGTGTCATTTAGCTGACCCCCAAGCTGGGGCCTTATCCTAAAATAAGCCCTACTTCTCTTTAGCCCACTGACCTCATGCTTTGAGATTTCTGGATGTGTTTGTAATCCTATTAAGTACTACCAAGACACCCCCATTGAGGAAATATGGAAGGAGCTGGGAATCCAAGAACCTGGGTTCTTGTCTCAGCTCAGCCATGCATAGACATGTAACCTTGGACAAATCCCTTCATTTCTCTAAATGGCGGTAGATTCCTCATGTGTAAAGTGACAAGATTGGATAAGATGACATGTAAACTTCTTTTCAGCTCTTTGATTCACTTAGTTCCAATATTTGCTTTTTTAGCAACATTTTCAAAGTTCTGTCTTCAAAACAGTCTCTATTAGGGGTCATGATAATATGGTACTAATCTCTATTTGGGGTCAGGGCAATATGGTACGTTTGGCAGATTGCATTTCCTCAGATCATAAGTCAGGGGAAGGCTCCCTCTACACAACTGAGAAGTTAAAGTCTGAGAAATTGTGTCAGCAGATTTGGAAAAGAGGGCTCCCCATCTGATAACACCTTTACTAAAGTCAACCATGAAAATGGGGTGACAACCTATGGCATCCTCTTAATTCCTTCATCCTTAAAATGACCATGAGAAATCAAAGTATCCAGTCCAAACTAACAAAGACTTAGAGCTTCAAGACACTATAGCTGTCATTGAGTACTGCACTCTTATTTTGCAGGTGAGGAAACTGAGACCCAGACAGGTTAAGTGATTTATCCAAGCTCACACAGTTAGTAATTGTAGAGTCAATATTTGAACCTAGGTCCTCTGATTCTAAATCCAACAACCTTTCTACTATATCATAGAGTGTATCCTGAATACAAAAGGCCGTCTAAATAGCTCTACCATGATATGGCTCAGAAAGAAAACATAAACTTTTAAGAAGGAAGAAATCACAGGCATTGAAAATCTTGTTCTTTGGTAACACAAAAGATTTTTTTAGAAGTATCACAAAAAACAGCCAGAAAAGTGTTGTGACATTGTATGTCTCATCCTGACCAGATCTCAAACCACCAACAGATGGATTCATTAATATATCAAGGACCTATTATTAGTAAATGTCAACACCCCCTCCACCAACACATGCCCACATCACAACCTGTCCATAACTTATAGTCTTAGAGAAAGTAGGTTTTACTCTGCCTGAAATGATGAGTGTGTTAACTCAGGTTGTCCATATGGTATTCTTTTCTGTTAATGGCCCCTTCTAATGGGTCAGCGAGGTGGCCCAATGGATCGAGTGCTGGGCCTGGAGTCAGGAAGATGAATCTAGACTCAGACATTTATTAACTATGTGACCCTATTTGCCTCAGTTTCCTCATCTGTAAAAATGAGCTGGATAAGGAAAGGCAAACCTCTCCAGTATCTTTGCCAAGAAAACCTCAAATGGGATTATGAAGAATTAGACACACCTGAAGTGACTGAACAACAAGAAGAAAAGTGTTTAGCATTTCCATCCACACAGTCCAAAGGCTACATATACTCTGGTAATAAGATCTAATGAAACCTAAGAAGAAACTGTGTGATTCAGTTCCCCCAGTCCTTCTGTTCTCTCTTTCTTCCTTGTTACTTTCTCTGATTTTGGCCAAATACACTCTTCACTGCATGTGCTCTACACTACCAGGAATGGCAGGTCTTTGCCCCTGCCAAAAAGTTCATATGCTAATAGCCACCTGACTCTTCCATGATTTTAAGCAGTCCAGTGGCTTTTTTGTACTATCAGTTCCCATGGGTTTTAGGTACAGGCCACCATGTTGCCCGTATCAATATCTGTGCTCTCTTCTGCTTGCCACCTTCCCAGCAAACCCTTGTCCTTATGAATAGATTCTAGGATTCTTTGAAAGGCAACAACTCCCTGCCAAAAACTTTGTCCTTCAAGATGTATCTTATAGGTATTGATAATTCACCATTCCAGCCTTAAATTTCATGCCATCCCTTATTAGGTTCATCTGTATTTATCACTGCATTCTTCAAACTCAACCACTGCTGGGGTTTTGGTTTTGGTTTTTCTTTTCTATTTTGGGTTTATTTGTGGAGAGAACCCTCCATCAGATAGTGCTCTGCCTTTTGGGAAGCATATTTTGCTGCATCGACTGCCAACCTGAAGCAGACCTCAGCTGCCTTATTTCTCAAGTAAAAAGATAAGTATAGATTTTGCACATGGCTGGGGATGTTCCAACGTTCAAAGCCAGGGCATGCCGACAAGTTGGCAGTAGTTTCAGAAGCAGCCACTGAGCACTTGGACAGAAACAGATTTGCATTTTCTGGTGTGTGTCTGCCTTTTTGTTCATCGCCTCTTTGTATCTCCCAATTAATCCTTTTCCCTAAAATAAATTTTAGGGAAATTTAGGGACTGTCCTGTGTAGGTAATATTTTGAAACCTTAATGGACCTGTTATAATACTTGTCAACTCATTGGAAGGTGGGCACAAAACAAAATCCATAAATGAACATGAAGGTGTACACCTAGCTGCTTAAAATATAGGCACTTGCCTGCATGGTGTGATTTCAGAATAGAAAAAATTCAATCAACCGATGTAAGAAATCCCAAAGTTAGTATCCTTTCCTTTATTCTACTTTTCTCCCTCTGCATGACCTGTCTTCAAATATAAAACCTAATGAGAGGGGTGGCATATAAAATTTCTAACCCTTAGTCTGAATGATTTGAATCAGATCAGAACAGGAGAATTTGAGGAGGTGAGGGAATCTGGTGCCCAAAAAGACAGCATGGAGTCAAACTTTACCTAGTTATTCATGAATCCTGATATTTACTAACTGTGTGACCATGAGTATGTTACCTAAGCTCTCTGAGCCTCAGATAACTCTCTAAGACTGTAAGTTATGGACAGGATGGGATGTGGGCATGTGTAAGTGGAGGGAGTGTCCACTCTTACTAATCGTAGGTCCTTGATATATTAATGAATCCAGCTCTTGGTGGTTTGAGTTCTGATCAGGATGAGACATAGCAATGTCACAACATTTCCCCAGTAGTTTTTTGTGATGCTTTTTTAAAAAAAAATAATCTTTGGAGTAGTTAATTTGAAGATCACTGCCCCATTTAGTACACCTAATATTCATCAGGTTTATGTTACACAATCTTCGTTCCATTGAGATGCATTGCCTAAGGTCCTCATCTTCCCTGTGGTTTTTGAAAGGACATACTAGTCCAAACCAGATTCTTCTTAACTATGCCTATTACAGACCTGCTTTTTAAGTAAGTCCTTGTTCGGCACTTACGTTATGATCATCCATATACAGAAGAAATGGGAGATCCCAGCATTCTGTCTCCCACCAAGAAATCTTGGTTCACAAAATGTCTTGATTAACAAAGCTCAAAAATAAACAGGAAAAAATGGCTAAGACGTTTCTAAGACCACAAAACTCCATGGACTGCTAATGTAGGTAGGTAGCTCTTTTTTCCCCTTTTAAAACATAAAATGATTTTCTTGAATATGTTTTGCTCTTCTGTCAAGATATGACTGATTGGAAAGTATTGATTAATTCTTGCTGCAAACACTGATTTCCAAAGGGTGGAGAGACAGACCTGAAATTGACTGATAATTCTTTGTATGGTTGGTTATGGAAACGTTGCCATCTTCTGTCATGAAATCTCACATAGGACTCGAGTCTCAAAGCATCATTTATAATTGTAAATCTCTGCGGATATATTTTGCCCAAACTTTGAAATGTTTCTGACAGTAATTGTAGATTGTATGTGCTATGGGTGGAGGCTTCCAATTCTTTATTTAATTCAATGCTACTTTCATCAGTCACAGCTAGACGATTTACAGCTACCCAATATAGCTTGGTTTCTTGGCTGGCATGCATTGCTGTTCGCTTTAACAGATTTTTGCTTCAAGATGTAAACATTTTGTCCAGTGACACCTCTCTCATTTCTTTTCCATTTACTTTACTCAATGAGGTAATAGAACTTTTTTGAGCATTGATAAAGTCTCTGGTCTGATGCCTTGTCTTTTGGAGTCTCTTCATGGCATAGAATGAATTCAATTGAATATGACAGATTCAAGGCCCTAATTCTTGGCACTGGAGATACAAAAAGAGAAATGAAATGGTCCCTGTCCTCAAGTTCATTCTGTTGCCTCACAGTTCCACAGTCATTAACTATGTTTTATTATGACTGCTGCATTTGAAATAGGGCCTTCTATTGTTGAAATTTTCTCTAGATGACCTTTGGCTCTTGCTTCAACTGTTTGGGCTTATCCATGTTCGCTGTTTCTTTTAATGGTGAAAAGAAATTGGTTTTGGAATAGAGCTTTTTTCCTAATCTCTAGTGTGCCATTATTCTGCTGTCTTTGGTTGAATTTCCAGACTCAGTATCCATATATGCAAACACAGCCATCCATGCCCCATAGCAAGAAGCTTCCAAGCAACATCTTAGAATTATACATTTACTAAGGGTCAAACTGACAGCTGTCCCTTTGATTTATATCTTCTTTCCTTTAGTAGATACCCTTTAGTGAGGCTGGTGACCTTGCACAGCCCTCCCTCACTCAAATCAAAGTCAACTGCAAGTCATGTCATCATTTCCTTGATGTCATGGTCCTCTTCGAGAATGAAGGACAAACATAACCCTTTTAAGGTCCATCAATACTTAACTTTCACAAAAATCTCCAACTTGTGCACTGACATCCTTTGAGGCTTCCTTTTATTATTCCGGAGGCAAATTATCTTTACGTATTTCCAAACAGAGGTTTACGTAATGTCCTTAGCATTCACTGAAGTCATTACCTGAAGGGCTGTGACTCTGAAGATTTGTTGTTTACCAACAAATAAGCCAGAGACCTCAGTGTGAATCATTTTTTCAGCTTTTTCAAGAGAGGCTGAGGTTATCATAAGCTCCCAAATATGAAACAGACTATGATAGATGCCATGGTTTACATTGTTAAAAAATGCCAATCTCTCTGTATTTCTTTCACTTGATCCCACAATATATTTAATGACTTGGGGAAGTATAAATGATCAGTTTTCATATAAAGCAAAATTGAATTCAGTTTTTCAAAAAATCAGCATTGGAGTAGGAGCACCATGATGCCATATATTATTCTGACATGTCAAGGTATAATGCCCATATGACAAGGAAAGGAAGTCAAGCTTACGAGATCCAATCCAGAAGCTCTTTCTCCGAATAGCTCATTTACTTAGGCTGGCCCCCATGAACTGTGGATGACCTATCAATTTTTGCCCTTAGAAGTTATTCTCCCAAGTCTGAGTGTCCCTGTTTGATCAAAAAAAAAGCAGCTGCCATAATGGATCCCAGCCAGAGTTTTCATTTTGCTAAATAGACAGCACTCAAGTATCCTGAAAATAACATCCCAGATAAGTAATGCTGCCGTTTTACATCTGTTTCATGGTGCCATTAATTTTCTTAACTAGAGTGGAGCCGCACAAGCAAGTAGACTGGCCTCCTTTCATGCCTTTCCCTAATAGTTGCAAACCTTCTGCTGTGACATAAATGCTGTTTATAATATCATTAGCATCTGCTTAGTCTTACATGAGAGCCCTCTATTGACACAGCATTTATTTATCTCAAAAAGTCGCATTTCTTGTTTAACCCTGCAACAGCTCCCTTCTCACCATGAGGCCCTCAGCATGGACTGCATTGGTGGGATACTTCTGAGCATTTACATTTTGGAAATATTATACCTATTAAACTCTAAATGACAGCCCTTACCCATATCGAAAACTAAGGGACCATAAGGATGCCAGTTGGGCTAAAGCTTGAGTAGACAGATGGATCTGGAAGCACAACTTGAAGCTTACTTGGGCACTATCAGAACAGTTTAGGGAGCAAATTTCAGGTCTGTGGTGGTGTTGATAAGAATGAAATATCTGGCCACAGCGCTTGAATGAGCTGAGTGTCAACTATTCTGTTGAGGTGGAGATCTTCTGGGCCTTATCATCTGCCCTGCCACTGTGCCCTCCAGGACTTATGATCAATCAGCCAGTAAACATTTATTAAGCATCTACTGTGTTGTACCAGGTGCTGGTGAGACAAAGAGGCAATTGAAAGCAAGAGCCTTCAAGGAGCTTATAATCTAATGCAATAGAAAACAGGTAAATAAATATGCACAAAACAAGCTATCTACAGGATAAATAGGAAATAATTAATAGAGGGAAGGCACTGGAATTGAGTTGTTAGGGAAGGTTTCCAGTAAAAGATGGGATTTTAGTTGGTCCTTAAAGGAAGCCAGGAGTGTTCCAGGCTTGAAGGACAGCTAAAGAGAATGCCCTGAGCTAAGAGATGGAATATCTTGTTCATGAAACAACCAGAAGGCCAGTGTCACTGGATGAAAGAGTATATATTGGAGAGGGGGGCGATAGGGGTGTAAGGTATAAAAAGACTAGAAAAGTAGGAGAGGCCAGGTTAACCTAAAGCACTTTGAATGCCAAATAGAGCATTTTATACTTCTCCTGGAAGTAATAGGAAGCCTCTGGAGTTAATTGAGTGACTGAGTGTGTGTGTGTCTGTGTGTGTGTGTGTGTGTGTGAGAGAGAGAGAGAGAGAGAGAGAGAGAGAGAGAGAGAGAGAGAGAGGTCAGACCTGTCCTTTAGGGAAATCACTTCAGTGGCTGAATGAATGAAGGATGGATTGGAGTGGGGAGAGGCTTGAGGCAGGCAGATGCATTAGCAGACTATTGGCAATAATACACATGTGGGTGTGCACCAAGGAAGTGGTAGTGTCAAAGGAGAGAAGGGGACATATTCAAAAGATGTTGCAAAGGTGAAATCAGCAGGCCTTGGCAAAAGCTTGGATATGGGAAGTGAGAACTAGTGAGGAAACCATGATGACTCCTAGGTTATGGGCCTGAGGGATGGGAGGATCACGTTGCCCTCTATAGCAATAGAGAAGGTGTGTATGTGTGTGTATGTGGTGGGGAGAAGTTTTGGGGGAATGATCATGAGTTCCATTTTGGATATGTTGAGTTTCAGATGTCTACTGGACATCCAGTTTGAGATATCTGAGTGGCAGTTGGAGATGCAAGATTGGAGGTCACCAGAGAAATTGGGGCAGGAAGGGTAAATTTGAGAATCATCAGCATAGAGATGGTAATAAATGCATGGCAGCCAGTGAGATCACCTAATGAAGTAATAGAGAGAAGAGAAGGGGTCCCAGAATAAAAGCCTGTGGAACACTTACAGTTAGAGGGTGTGATCTAGAAGAGGATCCATCAAAGGAGACAGAAGGAGCAGTCAGATAAGTAGGAGAAGAACCAGAGAAAATGACATCCTGAAAACCTAGAGAGAAGAGAATATCACTTAATGCTGTCAGGTGATTGATGGTGTCAAAGGTGGCAGAGAGGTCAGGGAGAATGAGGATAGAGAAAAGGTCAATGGATTTGACAATTAAGATCACAGGTGATTTTGGAAAGATCAGTGTTAGTGCAATGATAAGATCAGAAGCCAGATTGTATAGGGTTAAGAAGAAAGTGGGAGGAAAGTGGAGGTACCTACTGTAGGTGGCCTTTTCAAGCAGTTTAGCTAATAGGGGCAGATATAGGATGATAATGGGGGTGGAAGGAGCATGCGAGGTTTATTTTAAGATAGGGAAGATATGGGCATGTTTGTAGGCAGTAGGGAATGAGTTAGTAGACAGAGAAAGATTGAAAATAAGTGAGAATGAGATTAACAGAGAGGAGATGGAATGGAATGGGATCACAAGAAGAGCTTGGTAAAGAGCAAGGTCACGTCATCATTTGAGATGGGGTAAAGAAAGAGATCATGGCAGATGGCAACTGAGTGAGAAGAGGTGAGGAAGAGGGAAGAAGAGTGTGCTCATAGCAAACGGTCTCAGTTTTTTTCTGTAAAATATAAGGCAAGATTCTCATCTTAGAGAGTGGGTTGAGGGGGGACCAAGGGAGTTTTGAGGAATGAAAAGGTTGAGCTGTTGTAGGGAGTGGGATAGTGCGTTAAAAAGGGAAGTATAGTATAGAATTGCCTAGCAGCAGTCAAGGCCTGGTTGAGATTGTGTAACATAAATTTTAAGGGACCTAATAAGAATGGTTGCATGGCTTTTTCCATCTTCGTTTAGCAGCACACATGTATAGGAGCACAGGTGGTAAATGGTGGGAGTGATGTAAGGCTGAGGCTTGGCTGGATGTAATCAGAGATATAAGGAGGCTAGGGATTCTGGAGAAGAGGAAAGTGTAGAGTAGAATTGGTTCACCACGGGGTCAAGATGGAGAAAGGAGGAAAGAGTGGTTAGTGTAGGAGAGATGGCTTGGGAGATAGTTGAGGAGTCCAGGGTTTAAAGGTCATAGTGCAGATGAAGAGTATGCTTTTGTAAGGTGAAGGCAAAGAGAGTTAAAAAGCCAATAGATTATGGCCAGATGAGGGGATTTCAGAATTCTTGAACACAGAGGTGGTACATTTGTGGGCAGTGGCAAGATCAAGGGTATGATGATCTTTGTGTGTGGCTGAAATGGGGTGGAAGAATAGCTTGTGGGAAATGAATAGATTGAGGGAACTGGTTGGTTGGGGTGTTTGAAGGAGAGTCAATAAGTGTATTGAAGTCCCCTACTATTAGGGTGAGAGCTAGGGAAGAGATCGTGAGCCAGGTACTGAACTCATTGAGAAAGTAAGAAAGAGACTGGGGGTCTGTAGACAACAACTACCAGGATTTTGTTTGGGTAGTAGATATGAACAGCATGAACCTCAAAGGAAGAGAGGTTACTGAGTGATGGAAGGAGTGGGGAGGGGAAGAGAATTCATCAGCTCCCATGGATTTAATGATCATGTCTACATAGATGATTACCAGATATATAGATCCAGTCCCAGTCTATCTCTTGAGTTTCATTCCCATATCACCAATTATTTATTTTCAAACATTTTAAACTAGAAATCCCAAAGAAATTGTAGACTCGTCATATCCAAAACGCAGCTCATCATCTTTCCTTCCAAAGCCACACTTCCGAAGCCACACTGTTACTGTCAAGGGCACCATAATTCTGCCAGCCCAGCGTCAGTCTCATCCTTAATTTCTCACTCACACCATGCATCCAGTTAGTTGTCAAATCTTGTCATCTGTGTCATGACATCTCTCATGTGCTTCTTCTGACCTAGTTCTGAGGCAGAGAGAGGGAGGGAAGGGAAGAGGGAGAGAGAAGAAGGAAAGGGAAGAGAGAGGAGGAAAGAGGAAGGGAAGGAAGAAAGAGGGGAAAAGAGATAGGGAGGGAGGCAGGAAGCAAATTGGATCAATCCCCAAACTGAAAGTTTCTGCACTCTTAATCTAAAGGATAGAACAGGTATATCAAGGGAGGTGACTGTAAACCTAACTTCTCTGTAAAACTAGATGGCTAAGGTCCGTAATCACTGGATCAAAAATTTCACAATGGTGCAGGAATTGTTTTAAAAAAAAACCCACATTTTACCAACCTTCTCTCAGGCTTGATCCCATCTTTCTTAGTAGAAGGTATCACATATCAGCTACCAAAAGATGACAGCAGCTGTTTCCCATCCAAATCGAAGCCTGTTAATGGGTTTGTGCTCCTTGGAAAGCATGCATGGCTTGTATTACTAATATCGGCTGAGAAGCAAAAAAGGGTGAGCCACCAAGTTCCAGGAATGCAAAAAGCAACTTGTCTTCAGTTCAGTTACTATTGAACACCCTCCCACCCCAAACATTTTAACATTTCTACTGCCTTTGTTTATGATCTCATAGCCTTTGACTGTCTAGTTCTCCCCTCATAGCATATTCATGTCCTACAAACACTGTATACAAAACAGAGCCAAGTATTGTGGGAACACCAATGTTTGACATTCACATGGAAGCGACTGTATTTAAAACTTGCCACCATGGCTATAAATGTCTAGAGCAGGGGTGGGGAACCTGCAGCCTCAAGGCCGCATGTGGCCCTCTAGGTCCTCAAGTGTAGCCCTTTGACTGAATCTGAACTTCACAGAACAAATCCCCTTAATAAAAGGATTTGTTTTGTAAAACTTGGACTCAGTCAAAAGGATGTACCCACGGACCTAGAAGGCCACCTGTGGCCTCGCAGCCACAGGTTCCCCACCACTGGCTCTAGAATAATTGATATAAAGTGTGGAATCTTTCAGGGAGACATTTTAAGCCCCTTAGACAGCCCTGCTTAGCCTTACTGTGTAAAATGTTTTCCTGGTTCTTCTCATCTCACTTTGCATCAGTTCATGTAAGTCTTCCAAGTTTTTCTGAGAGCAGCCTACTCATCATTTCTTATTATTTTGTTTGGCCATTCCCCAATTGAGGGACATCCCCTCAATTTTTGATTCTTTGTCATCACTAAAAGAGCTGCTATAAATATTCTTATACACATAGGTCCTTTCCCTTTTTGTTTTCTGTCTCTTTGGAATACAGACCTAATAGTGGCATTGCTCAGTCAAAGGGTATACATGGTTTTATAGTTCCAAATTGCTGTCTAGAATGGATGAATCAGTTCACAATTCCACCAACAGTGCATTAGGTGTTTTAATTTTCCCACATCCCCTCCAGCATTTGTCATTTTCCTTTTCTGTCATATTAGCCAATCTGACAGGTGTGAGGTAGTAGTTCAGAGTTGTTTCAATTTGCATTTCTCTAATCAATAGTGATTTAAAGCATTTTTGTATGACTATCGATAACTTTGATTACTTTATCTGAAAACTGCCTGTTCATATCTGTCTTTGACCATTTATCAATTGAGGAATGGCTCTTCTATAAATTTGACTCAGTTTTCTATGTTTGAGAAATGAAGTCTTTATCAGAAAGAGTCATTGTAAAGACTTTTTTTCACAGTAATGATTATCAACTATGTACTTCCCTCCATCCTATTTTCCTCCTGTTTATCTTTACTCTTTACTTAGAGTATCTTTACTCTCTCTCTCCTTTTACCCTGTCCATTCTCCAAAGTGTTTTGCTTCTGACTTTTGCCTCCCCCAAACTTCCTTCCCTTCTATCAGCTTTGCTTCCCCCTCCTTGTTTTTTCCCCTCCTCCTCCTACTTTCCTGTATAGTAAAATAGATTTCTACACCCAACTGAGTGTGTATATTATTTTCTCTTTGAGCCAGTTCAGATGAGAATAAGGTTCATGCACTTCCTTCCCCCATTCCCCAATTTACCCCTTCACATCTCTTTCAGGCTTCTTTTATGTCAGATAATTTATCCCATTCTACCTCTCCTTTTCACCTTTTCTCAGTGCATTCTTCTTTCTCATCCACTAATTTTATTTTTTTAGATATTTATACCATCACATTCAACTTAAACTTCTGCTTTTTGTCTGTGTATATGCCTCCTGACTGCCCTAATATTGAGAAGGATTTTAGGAGTTATAAATATCATTTTCCCACGTAGGAATATAAACAGTTTAATCTTATCAAATCCCTTATGGTTTCTCTTTCCTGTTTACCTTTTTATGCTTCTTTTGCATCTCATATTTGAAAATCAAATTTTCTATTCAGCTGTGGTCTTTTCATTAGGAATTCTCAAAAGTCCTCTATTTCATTGAATGTCTAATTTTTCCCCTGAAGGATTATACTCAGTTTTTCTGGGTAGGTGATTCTTTATTGTAATCCTAGCACCTTTGCCCTCTTGAATATCATATTCTAAGCCCTCCTACCCTTTAATGTAGAAGCTACTAAATCTTGTGTTATCCTGACTGTGGATCCATGATATTTAAATTGCTTCTTTTTAGCAGCTTGTAGTATTTTCTCCTTGACTTGGGAGCACTGGGATTTGGCTATAATATTCCTGGGAGTTTTCGTTTTGGGATCTCTTTTAGGAAGTGATTCTTTCAATTTCTATTTTACCCTCTGGTTCTAGAATATCAGGGCAGTTTTCCTTGATAATTTTTTGAAAAATGATGTCTAAGCTCTTTTCTTGATCATGACTTTCAGGTAGTCCAATAATTCTTGAATTATTTCTCCAGGATCTATTTTCCAGGTCAGTTGTTTTTCCAGTGAGATATTTAATATTTTCTTGATTTTTCTGTCTTTTGGTTTTTTTTTGTTGCTTCTTCTTGATGTCTCATAAAGTCATTAGCTTCCACTTGCCCGATTCTAACTTTTAAGGAATTATTTTCTTCAGGGTGCTTTTGTACTTCCTCTTCCATTTGGCCAATTTTACTTTTTAAGGAGTTCTCTTCAGTGAATTTTTTATATCTTTTTCCATTTGGCCAATTTTTCTTTTCAAAACATTCTTCTCTCCATTGGATTTTTGTGCCTCTTTTTACCATTTGGCCTATTCTGTTTTTAAGGTGTTATTTTCTTCAGTATTTTTTTGTTCCTACTTTACCAAGTTGTTCACTTTTTTTATGATTTTCTTGCATCACTCTAATTTCTTTTCCAAATTTTTTCCTGTACCTCTCTTACTTGATTTTTAAAATCCTTTTGAGCTCTTCTATGTCCTGAGACCAATTTATAATTTTCTTCCAGGCTTTGGATGCAGGAGTTTTGACTTTGTTGTCTTCTTCTGAGTGTGTGTTTTATCTTCCTTGTCACTATGCTAACTTTCTATTGTCAGAATTTTTTCCTGCTATTTTCTCATTTTCCAGCCTATTTATTGACTCTTAACTCTATGCTAAAGTGGGTCTCTGCTTCCAGAGTGGAGGGGGTACTGTCCCAAGATTCAGGTTTTTTTGTGCAGCTGTTCTCAGAATTCTGGGGACCTGTAAGTTTTTGGCTCTTCCAAGGTGGTATGATCTAAGGAGAGGTATGTTCACCACTCTCCTTATTATACTGGTTTGTGAATGACCAAAGCACTCTTTTCCACCCTGGAACTGTGACCAGGATCCCTGCTCCCCTGTGACCGCAAGCTCTGCCATGCTAGTGCTCCTTCTCACACTGGGACTAACACCCAGTACTGTGACTCAGATCCAAGTACAGGCAATGCAACAGAGTCTTGCCCTTGCTGCCAGCAAAGGGGTCCCTGTAAATCTCCTTCTGACCAATTGTCCAATCATCTTACCACCTGTGGGCTGAGGGATTTGGAAATTGCCAGGGCTGCCATTGATTCAGTTGCCCTGAGGCCTGTTCCTAGTTTGCTGGGGTCTGGTCTGCACTAGTGCTGCCTGTGCTGGATAATGCTCCTCTCTCACCCTGGTACAGCAGACCTTTCCTGCAGACCTTCTAAGTTGTCTTGGGCTAGAAAATTGTTTCACTCCATTTTTTGTGGGTTCTGCTACTCCAGAATTTGTTTAGAGTCATTATTTAAAGGTATTTGGAGGGCTTTGGGGAAGAGCTCAGGTGAGTGTCTGCCATTACTCTGCCATCTTGGCTCCTCCTCCTCTACCTAGCCTTAAATACATTATCATCTCACCTAAATAGAATTGAGTATGGCTTCCAAATCAAAGAGGGAGTCATATTTAAATGTTAATCACTATATCTATATATACATATATGCATATATATGTATATACACAGAGAGAAAGAGAGAGAGATCTTGAGATATATAGCTCTATCAAAAAAACCACATATTAAAGAGTTTCTTTATCTAATACAGAGGTTCCTTAAACCTTTTTGCATGTGTTCTGGACCCATTTGGCAGGCTTATGAAACTGATGGACTGCTTCTAAGAAGAAAGTTTTTAAATGCATAAGATAAAATACATAGGATTACAAAGAAAACCAATTATAATGAAACATAACTATGAAATTAAAAACAACAACAATAATTTCATGGACCCCAGATTAAGGACCCATGATCTAATGAAACTTTTTTCAAGGGACACCATCTGAACTCAATAAGCATAAAGTTCCTAATACATGCCAAGTAAAAAGAGCAACTGAAGGCTTCAAGCTCAAATTCAGATTTCAAATTGAATGACAGTAAATGATACATATAAATACCTTGGTCTCTTCCAGGAAAAATACATTGAGCATAAAGTTATCGTGGAAAAAGCTGTGGCTAAGTGATTTAGGAGTTACTGTAATAATGAAATTTAAATAAGACTTTAAAGCAATGAACATCAATGTAATACTAGCCTTAAAATACTTTTGAAACCATAAAATGTTTCCAAACCTAACAGATTTGGAAAATATTCTAACAAAAACCTGTAAGATATTAATGATACCTGGGGTCTATCATCCTAAAGCAGCTGTGGACAGATTAGCACTTCCCGATCATTAATGAGGAAGACAATTTTTAGACTTCTCAGAGCATATGAGAAACAGATTAAAAATTTACAGAAATTCTTTTAGAACCAGCAGACATCACTTTACTGATCATTAGTAACAAGTGACAATAGGTATACACCATCAGATTTGCTGGACCTAATTAAAAGTGGTTTACCTCCAAAGGGGATGACTAAGACCCAAGAGTGGAATCCAAAGGCCTGCCATGAGCTGAATCCACATGAACTCAACCAACAATATGTCAGTAAAGATGCATTGAGCAAGTGGCTGTCATACAGATTTGTTTATGGAAAGAGGGGTTTATGGTGGCAATTCAGGACCAAGTCATCACCGCTAGGAATTATGGATGGGTTATCCTTAAGGAGGCCAAACTTATTGATCCATGCTGATTATGCAAGGAAATGATAGTAGCTGAGCAGCCCATCTTTTCAGGCTTCTGCCAATAACCCAGCAAGACACAACTTGGTGGCTAGAATTATACATGAAATGCCTACTATCTTTCACGGACTGACAGATCTCCACACTGCAAATGTAGGCTTCAAAATATCCTGGATCATTAGCCAATTAACTTTGACAGAACTGGACTATTTTCATAGACTGAACTATTGTTCAAAATCCTAGACATAAGAGTGAGCCATAAAATTGAAGAAAATCATTTTAATAGCAGTAACCATATCAAATATTTATACTCTCCAAGCCTAAATGGAATAAAAAAAACCTTTCAAAATATAGAGACCTAACAGAAGAAATTAGCCATGTGGAAATAGGATGAGGCACATACCTTGCCCACTATCCTGTCAGCTGTCATCCACAAAACACTTTCTGTGAACCTAAAGGAGATGAACGTACACCCCGGTACTTCTAGTCACTTACAAAAAAGGAGGTATTTTATCCCCCATGCAATAATACCTGGAACATTTAATAGAAAATAATAATAGCAGAATAGTGACTTATTCCAAGACCATTTCTATCTGAACTGCATTTAAAAAATGAGAACAAGATGAAAAGCAATAACTTATATTAATATAGTGTTTTATAATGTGCAAGGCACTTCATATATTAGCTTATTTGATTCTTACAATAATCTTGTGAAGTAGTTGCTTCTACATTATCCCCATTTTAGAGGTGAGGAGAGGATAAGTGATTTACTTACAGCTCATAAGTGTCTGGAGGCAGCTGGGTGGTGGAGTGGATAGAGCACTGGTTTTGGAATCAGGAAAACTCATCTTCATGAGTTCAAATCCAGCCTCAGACACTTACTAGCCATGTGACACTGGGCAAGTCACTTAACCCTGTTTGCCTCAGTTTCCTCATTGGTAAAATGAGCTGGAGAAGGAAATAGCAAACCACTCCAGTATCTTTGCCGAGAAAATCCCTAGAAAAGGAGTCACAAAGAGTCAGACATGACTGAAACATCTAAGCAACAACAAGTATTTGATGCTGAATAGGGCTTCCTGACTCCAAATTTAGTGCTTTCTCCACTACACCATAAATTGTAGTTTGCCTGAACATATCTAAGGGGTATAACAAGCTCAGTCTGAGTCAGTATGGCAGAGTTCGTGTGGTCATGGGCTACGTTGAGAGGGATAGCTTCCAGGCATAAGGAAAGGAGACCCACCGTACTCTCTCATGGTCAGACTACCTCCAGAGTGCTGTGGTCCGTTCTGGGCATTTTTACAAAAAATATTGATAATCATCCAGAAGACGACAACTAGAATGGTGAGGAGGCCTGAATTCATACTAACTGAGCTTTGAAACTGGGAATGTTTAGCCTGAATGAGAGAAGACTCAGAAGAAATGAGATCGTTTTCAGTCAACATTTATTATGTTTCTGCTGTCTTGCTTCTTCCGCAGTAACTCTTGCATCTTTCATTTTTCCTCTACACAAAGGGCCACCATCTAAGTTTAGGTCTTCATCACTTCTTGTCTGAGCTGTTAACAGGTGATCTGACTTTCCAAGGTCACACATAGAAAATGAGAGAATGAGGACCCACCCAAGCCTACGACTGCTGATTCCAATTTTATCACCGTTTCCTTGCGCCAGATGTACAATGTTAGAATATTCTGACATTCATCCTCCCCTTTCCAAACTATTGGAAGAGCTTCCTCACTTACCTCCCTGCCTCAGGATTCTCCCCTTTCCCAATCCATATCATAGCAGATAGGCGGCTGGGTTGAATGGACAGAGCAACAGACCTGGAGTCAAACCTGCGTCTAAATAGTGCTTCTTCTACTTTTGTGGTTGTTCAGTCATGGCCGACTCTTTGTGACCCCATGGACCATGGCACACCAGGCCCTTCTATCCTGCACGTGCCACTCGACATGTCCCTTCAGCATCTCAGATTTGGCTTGTCCAAAGCAGAACTCATCATCTCGCACTCAGTCCTCCTCTGAACTTTCTCTTACTGCCCTGAGCACCACCATCCCAGCAGTCACAAAAGCTCACAGCCTTAGTGTGTCAGCCTCGACTCCTTTCTCCACATTTCCTCCACATACCAGTAGCCAAATCTTGTCATTTTGTCACCATTCACACTATTCTAGTTTAAACGCACACAACTCTTACCTAGATTGGAACTCAAGAAAGGGACTAAAGATGTGTGTATGTATCTTTGGAGGGGTGTGTGTATACACACATACACATATGTTGTCTGTATATACACATTACCTATGTCTTATCTCTACACATATAGTAATTTATGTATGAATGCATATGTGTGTGTCATCTGTGTAGATGTGGTCATTGAACCCATGGAAGCTGCTTAGATCACCCAGTGAGAGAAGGTAGAGAGGGGAACCCAGGGCAAAGGTAATGGGGTACATGCATAAATGATGAGTCAGCAAAGGAGACTGAGAAGGATTGGCCGGATAGATAGGTGGAGAACCAAGAGAGAACAGTGTCACAAAAATGAGGGAGGGAGGGAACTAATGAGAGAGAGAGAGAGAGAGAGAGAGAGAGAGAGTCAGTTAAATGCTAAAAGGTCAAGTATCAATCTGAGGACTGAAAAAGGGGCATTAGATCTGGCAGTTAAGAGCCCATTGGTAACTTTGGAGAGAGAAGTTTCAGTTGAATGATAAAATCAGAGCCAAATTTTAGAGGTTTTAGAAAAAAGGAAGTGGAGGCACTGAGTATAGATAATTTTTTAAGGAGTTTGACAGAGAGGAGACATATAGAATAATAGCTTGAGAGGATCTAGTGAGGGCTTTAATATTTGAGGGGCAGTCATGTGTATAACATATCAGATTTGTTCTCTCTGGCAGGAATAGAAACAATGATGGGGGGGACGGGTGAAGGAGGTGAATTTCAAAGAAATAATTTTAGGCTCAAAGTAAGGAAAAACCGGTCCAGAAGGTGAATTGGCTGCATTGAAAGGCAACAGATTCTTCTAGAAAAGGCTGGAAGACCACTTAGCTGCTATGTGGTAGAGGGGATTCTTTTTCCAACATGAGTTAGACTGAATATTCACTAAGATCTCTTCCAGTCTAGGAATTTTCAGATTCTGTGAACTGCCTGGAAGAATTCTGGAGGTGGGAAGCTCCAACCAAGAGGCTTGCTATATTATGTAACTAGACCACAATGTTGGGGACATGAGATTGTGTAAGCCAATTAGGTAATGGCTTACCTAAGACAACCATATGAGGTTTGCTGAGATAACTTGTATGTTAACTCTGCTGACTTTTACTGGAAAGTTGCAAAACCCAGAAGTTTGTCCAAGCTAGACTGGACAGAGGCAGGCCAAAGAAAGAAAGTAGCTTACGCTCAGTACAAAGAGATCCTTAAAATTGTAAATGGTTTCCATCTATCACAGAGCATTAAAAATGGATGGATTTGACTTACATTTGCCATATAAATCAAACCTTTTTCTGATGATGTACTTAGCAGCCTGTTAGAGGCAATCATTCACCTATTACCAGCTGCTTAAGCAATAGACTGGAGGTAACTTTGTTGAGGGCAAGATGTCAATTTTTCCAGGATAAGCATGTCCTGATTTGAATACAGTTTTTCCTGAATTTAAGAGGTTTTTTTTAGACTTCTTTTTGTGTTGTCTTTGGTTTGGACCCATGATTCACTGTGTATGTAACTTCCTAAGTAGGAACTACTTCCATCAATTCAAATTAGCAACTCATCTGAAACTCCATCCATGGATGTGAATTGGCAAGCCATCTCCACATGTTCATCACAGAGGTTTGCCTGGGCTGCTGACTTGATCATGGTCACACAGCTACCTTTGCTGTTGTTCAGTTGTGTCCAACTCTTCATGACCCCACAGACCATATCACACCGGGCCCTTCTATGCTCCACTATCTCCTGAAGTCTGTCCAAGCAGATCTTTCTGACTGCAAGGCTGACCCCCTGGACCATATCACACCGGGCCCTTCTGTGCTCCACTATCTCCTGAAGTCTGTCTAAGCAGATCTTTCTGACTGCAAGGCTGGCCCTCTCTCTGTTACACCACACTGCCTTTCTGTGGTGATAGACTCATTGTATATGAGCTCCCAGAAGTCTGGAATGAGATGTAGCCTCTAATTCTCTTGGTGTGGCACCTAGTCATTACAGAAACTTTGAGCAAGTTCAGAGCTCTGAGTGTGAAGCCCAGAAGCTGAACAGGTGTTGTCTGGGTAGGATACATGATGTGTTTGCCTCTCTGCCTATGACATTCCTCTGCAGACCACCGCCATCCATATTCACAGTAATCCTTCACCGAGCTTGCTGATAATTGAACTGTTAACTCAAGCTTTTCTTTCCTCCTTATTTTAAGGCTTTATATCCTAATGGAACAGCTGCCCATTCTAAAAACAGGGACATGATAATGTTTCCTTTGATGCATGCCAACCTTGAAAACGAAATATTCAGTTAAAGGAGCCAGCGGGCCATTTCATTGTATCTCTAGCTAGAAGCTAATTCAGAAGTCATAGGCTCAAGGAAGAAATAAAGAAATCTGGGCATGCTTTTGAAATATATTTTTGCAAAGAAAACACTTCAATTTCTAAGTTTTCATAGAATTGGCTCTGTCATTATGCCTTTTACATAAGGGTAATAAAATCGTATTCCTGTCCCTTTTCTTATCTGTTCAGCCCAGTTTTCACTCATAGACTTCTTGTGTACTCATACTAATAGTGCTTAATAGCGGAGATGCTGTTTCAGAAGGGGAATAATCATGGAATACAGTGTGTCACATATTTGCAGAGTATGTGAGGAGTGGAGATGGTCACTCAGACCACTGATCTCTCATTAACAATAGGACTTTTGTCACTGTTGCCATTCAGCTGTTTTTCAGTCGTGTCTGACTGTGTGGCCCCATTTGAGGTTTTGTTAGCAGAGATACTGGAGTGGTTTGCCATTTCCTCCTCCAGCTCATTTTACAGCTGGAAACTGAAGCAAACAGGGTTAAGTGACTTGCCCAGGGCCACACAGCTAGTAAGTGTCTGAGGCTACATTTGAACTCAGGTCTTCATGCCTCCAGGCCCAGCACTCTATGCACTGCACAGCCTAGCAGCCCTGATCTAGCCACAGGAGCTGAAATGGAACTTAGAGGTCATTGAGTCTGACCCTCTAAGTTTACATATGAAGAAACTGAAACCCACAATAGTGGTCATAGTTATGGACTTATGGTCAGAATGGTAGAAATTGGCAGAAAAAGGACTTGGCCCCTGGTCTTTTGATTCCAAATTCAACCCTCCTTCCACCACACAATGCTAGGTCAGTGTTCTCCTTCTCTGACTTAACAGCAGCGTGGATGCCTGGATGCACCTGAATGATGCCTGAAAATATCCTGACATTTTTCTCAACTCTAGGCAGTGCGTTATGGTGGTGTGAAAACAGCAGGATGTTGAGTCGGTAGATTGGGTTTCAGGCCCAGCCCTGACATTTACCTGGGTGACCTCAAGTCGTTCAATTTGGTTCTCTCTGAGCCACAATTTCCTCATCTATAGAATGATGATAATAATAATACTTTGCCCTGTTTACCTCAAAAGGTTATTGTGAAGAAAATGCTTTCCGAACTATAAAGTGTTGTGTAACTGGGGCTAATATCTTCTGTTTCAAAAATACCCACCTGCCTACCAACACTCCTTAGCCCTCAGTCTCTGAGCCATTCCATCGCCGCCAGATATTTGTACTGCGCTGAAGCACGTTATGACCTGAGCTCCAAAGGGCTTAGCCGGCCAGACGGATCGGTGCTCTGGACTCTTAACGTGCTCCTGAGGCAGTCCAGTGGCAAGCAATTATTAAGCGCCTATTCTGGGCCAGGCTCTATGCTAGGTACTGGGGATACGGAAATAGAATAGTCACACATAACAAGGTATATTGCATGTACACACAACATATACCCCTTTAAACATCTATTCATTTTATACACATATAATACATATATACACACATAGACCCATATAGACATATATACACAGATATTCACACATGCATGTACAGCCACATACACACACAAGATATACACACACCTGTACGTGTAAGCATATACATTTATAGACATACTCATGTGTACACATATGCCCCTTTATCGGCACATGCATATACACACAGACATACTAGACACACATATGCATGCGTATGTATTTATATAGACACACATATACATACGTATAGACACATATTGAAACTTCATAGACACAAATATACACATATATACATACACATATATGGAAATACAATGCCTATGTGCACACTATATAGACACACATAGATGCTTATATAGACACACATATACATGTAGATATACATATCGGCACATACGCATATACACACATGTGCATCTGTGCATGCCATATAGACACCTATATGGACACGTATACACACACCTATAGAGACACATATATACACATAGATACATATGATACATTTATACACATGATATAGACACACATACAGACATATATACATATACACAGGCATCTAAATGCACATATTGACACCTGTATAGACACAAATACACACACATATATGCATAGATATATATATATACACCTATTTAGACACAGGTACACATGTACACACATACATACACACAGATTCTTGCTTCTTTCAACAACCAGCTGCACGCAGCCTCTCAGTCTCACCCTCTCTGCTTTTCTTTCAGATGAACAAGAGAGCTCCGGGGCCATTATTTACACCGTGGAGCTCAAGCGCTACGGAGGCCCCCTCGGCATCACGATTTCAGGAACCGAGGAGCCTTTTGATCCCATCATTATCTCCAGTCTCACCAAAGGAGGATTAGCAGAAAGGTAAAGTTTGAAGAAGCTATTTCTTCCAGCAGCACGATAACTCGCTCCTTCCTCCTGCTCCGTCACCAGTTAGATTCCTTATACCTCCAGAAAGGATTGATCTCAACATTTCAGAATCAATCAACAAGTATCTATTAAGCACCTACTATGAGCCAGGCATGGCAGTAGGCACTGGGGATACAAATATAATAAATATAGCAGGGCCAGCTAGGTGGCGCAGTGAGTAGAGCACCAGCCCTGGAGTCAGGAGGACCTGAGTTCAAATGCGGCCTCAGACACTTGACGCACTTACTAGCTGTGTGACCTTGGGCAAGTCACTTAAACCCAATTGCCCTGCCTTCGCCCCTCCCAAAATAAACAAATAAATAAATATAGCAATCGGTGCTTGTGAGTAGTGTATATTCAGGTGGCTAGGTGGTGCCCCAGTGCAGAGTGCGCTAGGTCTGGAGTCAGGAAGACCTGAGTTCAAATCCATCTTCAGACACTTAACGAGCTGTGTGATCCTGGGCAAGTCGCTTAACTTCTGTTTGCCTCAGTTGCCCCATCTGTAAAGTGGGAATGATAATAATAGCACCTACCTCCCAAGATTGTTGTGAGGGTCAAATGAGATAATAATTGTAAAACGCTTAGCACAGTGCCTAGCGTTTAATAAAGCTTTATACAAGTGTTAGCTATTTATTGTTGTTGTCATTATCATTATTATTACTCTGATGGTGGAGAAAACAAGGAAAGATAGAAAGATAGATGGATAGATAGGCAGATGGATAGATAGATGATAGATAGGCAGATAGATGATACATAGATAGATAGACAGATGGATAGGCAGACAGACATATAGATACAATAAAACTACAAGGTAGTTAAATACAAGGTGGTTTGAGAAGGGGCACCCTGGCCGTTGAGGGGCTCAGGAAAGGCTTCAGAGCTCTCTGTGGCCCAGTGTGACATTGAGGAACATCACAGAGGAAGATGCCACTACCTGGGGTTGACGTGACCCTTTGGAAATTTACGAACCACATTGATGAATAGCTTAGCTGTATTTCTCACAGCCCTTTGAAAGAAGATTTGTATCATGTCAGGTTGACAGAGGAGGAAGCAAAAACTTCAGGGTGATTAAGAGGTTTGCCCAAAGAAACAGCACTAGCTGGTGACAGCTCAGCATCCTTCTGTTCCCACTTGGCTCATTAGCTGCTGAGCCCATCAGATCCCCAGGTGTACACTGTTAATGCATAGAGTAGGGTGGATTCTAAAGTTCTTAACCAGGCTGACCATTTCTTTATGCAAGTTCTCAAACATCCTTGAGGGTTGACATGAGCCCTTGGGGCCGTCCAAGAATACACAAGCAGATCAGTCTGTATCCAAGCTCTAATTCTGCCTCAGACACTTACTAGCTCTGTGACACCGGGCAGGTCACACAGTCTCTTCATCTGTAAAATGTGGATAATAATAGCACCCACATCACAGAGTTGTAGTGAGGTTCAAATTAAATAACATGTGAAGTGATTGGCAAATCTGAAAGCACTATAAAAAAACAGTTTCCTTCCTCTTTTTTCCATTTCCCCCACTCCCTTGAAATTTCACATACACGTATGTATGCATGTATACACACATACACTCATACATGCATACATATATGTGCATATACACATACATATGCATACATATATACACGTGTATATATGTATGCATATATGTGTATAGATATAGAGAAATGCACACATATACACATACATATATACATATGTGTGTGTATAGTGTCCATAAAGTCCGTGTGCAATTTAAAGTTACAATTAATTGCAAATTGCACACACTTAGTACACACTATATATATATACACACACATACACAATACATATACATATACGTATATACACACACATATATATACATACACACACACACACGTGGCTGAACAAATTATAGCACATGAACATAAAGGAATACTATTGTGCCATAAAGAAATTGTGAAAAAGACAGTTTCAGAGAACTGAATTCTTAGGGATTTCCAAGGTCAGGAATTATGATTTGTACAGAGAGAGAGCTAGGATATTCCCTGGGCTCAGATATCCTCCCAGTTTGTCATCTAAGTTTTCCTCCCTCCCAATCTATTTGTTTCACTTTCAGGGAGCCGCTTTGCCCCACTGGGTTTCCATTTCCCCATCTTTAAAACAAGAATATCGCAGATGATTTCCAAGAGCCCTTCCACTTCTCAAGTCCTAATCCTTTTCTGCCTACTTACTATGGGTGGCCTAGTGCAGAATGTTTTAAGGCTCCCAGACACTAATACAGAAACTATCTAGAAATCTTTTCTTACTTACTCAAGAATGCATCCCATGGTTTCTTTCCTTCTGCCCCCAGCCCCAGAAGTTTTCCATTTCCAATTGGGTTTTACTTAAGATAATATTAAAATTGAAGGGCTTTTAAAAAATCATCCACTGACCTCTTAGGGACCAGGGAGTTACTGTAGGAGTCAAGAGTGCATTGATTGTGAAGCCAACATGTTATTAAAGATGAACTGTAGACAAACCACCAAGTGCCTCTTCTTGTATCCCCAGTGCCCAGCACAGTAAATGGCACATAGTAGGGGCTTGCTAGATGTTTATTGATTGATTGACTCTGCCTCTGTATTCTATCTGTACCTCTTTTCCAGTCATTCAGAAGCAGGAAAAAACGTACATGGCTGGCTGATAAGCTAACATGTTTGAAAGTAGATATTGGCAATTAAGGTGTGCCACTATATATACAGTGTTGGGAAACATGGGTAGTGTGTTACAGACCAACACTAATACTACTCTGCAGACAAACGCAAAAAAAAAAAAAAAGATTTTTTTCATATAACTTGTCTGGAATTCTAGTCCAGTCAGGTATAGTGGATAGAAAGCTAGACTTGATTTCAGAAAGGTCTAGGATCCAATCCTACCTCTGATGCTTCCTAGCTGTGTAACCAAAGGCAAATCGTTTAACTTTGAGCCTCCATTTCCTCATCTGTAAAATGGAGATTGTAACAGCACCTGTCTCGATGGATTGTTGTTGGGATCAATTGAGGTAATATTTGTAAAGCACTAAACACAATTCCTGGCACGTAGTGGGCTCTGTATAAATCCTTATTCTCTTCCCTTCCTCTCCCTTCACTGTGAAATGGAAAAATAATACCAATGGTACCTGTTTATTAGTTATGAGGTTCAAATGAGATATCTGCAAAGCCCTTAGCACAGTGCCCTGTAGCACAGACACATAGTAGGTGCTTTACAAATATCCTTCCTTTATGTATAACAAGTTTTTAGCAAATCTTAAAGCATTATATAAATGTGAGCTGTTATCCCCTCGTGCCGAATCAGAAAATGAATGAAATCAAGTTTTTATTTCAACTCACCAAACATAAAATTGTAACCTGTCCTGTACAGCCGTGTAACAAAATTATATTAATATACACATGTACTCTCTCAAACACAATAACAGTCTTTTTAAATACTCCATAGTCTGTCCTCACCAGGGAGTTCCCTATCCCAGTGAAATTACAGGGTCCAGTCCTCATCTCTTTCTCTTTTATACACTAAAAATTATCACTATCCTTAGGAAATAGTCAATTAATCTTTTAGATCTGAAAAATTATTTTTTCAGGGTGAGTTTTGAATGTTATATCACTTAACCTTCAGGCTGTTCATTTCAGTGAACAGTCAGCTTTCCTATACGGTAACTATAAAAGAAGATTGGGTATTTTTAGAAGCTAAACTGCCTTCACAACCTTTTCAGTGATCAATGCAGAATTGGGTGGTGACCCATGAAGGAGGCAGCCTAAAAAAAGAACACTATATGATTGTATAAGTAATACCTTAGCTAGACTCAAACTTCTAACTCCGAGACACTAATCTAAAAGGAGAACACTCCATCTCTCAACTCCGAGCATTTTCTCTGCCTCTTCCATGCCTGGAACAGTCTTCTTCCTCTACTCTGACTACTGACCTTCTGGGCTTCCTTTAAGTCCCAATAAAAATCCCACTTTCTAGAGAAAGCCTTAATCCTTCTATTTTTTTTTCTTTTGAGACAACCAAGGTTAAGTTCTTGCCCAGGGTCACACAGCTAATAAATGTTTGAGGCTGGATTTGAACTCAGTTTTCTTGACTCTAGGGCCAGTGCTCTATCTACTGCACCACCTAGCTGCCTCCTTAACCCCTCTTAATTCCTGTGTTTTCCCTCTTTTAATTATTTTCTGTCTATCCTATATATAGCTTGCTTTGTGTATATTTGTTTATATTTTGTCTCCTCCATTAGACTGTAAGCTCCTTGAGGGCAGGGACCTTTGCCTCTTTTTGTATCCCCAGCACTTAGCATAGTGCCCCAGCTCATAAAAGGCACTTAATAAATGTTCATTGAATTGAATTGCATGATGTGGTAACTATGAAATTCTGGGAATCATGAACCCAAGAACCTCTATAGCAGTGGTTCTGTGTGTGTCTCCTGGAGTAAGACTTCCCATCAGCAGCTGTCCAAATACTTCTGGAGAACAGGGATATCGATTCTTCACAAAACATTTAAAATCCTTGGGGAAAAATTACACTGTTAGGTAAATGTTGCCTTACTTATTTTTTGATTTATTATTTGCCTCCTTAGGCTTAAAAATTTTTTTGTCTCTTTGGGATTTAAAAGTCTTATAATTCTGAATAGTAGTTAAAATCCTTTCTCTAATTTTCTTTGAATGCTAGAAACTGAAAAGAAGTGCCCAATAGAAGCAATTCTCTCTTAACAATTGCCTTGGAAAAGAATAGATGAGCAGAGCCCCTGGGGTCTCTTCCAGCCCTGTATTTTTTATGATTCTATGAAGTGTGTCAAGGAATTGCTATAGGGAAAAGAGCTGGGGCTATATTTACCTTTCCAATAAGTTTTATTTGTTGTTTCAGAACCGGTGCTATCCACATTGGCGATCGAATCCTTGCCATTAACAGTAGTAGCTTGAAGGGAAAACCTTTGAGTGAAGCCATCCATTTGTTACAGATGGCAGGAGAGACTGTCACCTTGAAAATTAAGAAGCAGACAGATGGTGAGTGTAACTAGAGCTATGGTACTGTTCTTCAGACAGCTAATGATTACCCCTGTGTTCCTTCCCTTCAAAAAGAATGTCCAAGCGTGCATTTGTGTGTATACTTTTCGGGAAATGACTTTCCAGTCCTTTGTTCTTAGCCAAGGGAGAATTGAGTAACTATTTTTTTCCTTTAACCTTGCTGTGAAGCTTAAATTAATTTCCTGTCTTTAAAGTCCATTCAGCATCAAGTCCCAAGAAATTCCCCGTCCCCAGTCATTTAACTGAGCTGAGTGATGTAGAGGACGAAACATCTACTCCACAGAAACCAGGCAAACACTCCGACATTTACTGCGGTACAGCACCCAGCGTGGACAGTGCTGTTGAATCATGGGATAGCTCTGGTATGGATACCAGCTATGGAAGTCAAGGTACATCCCAGGGTTTGGAATGGGGAGCAGAGAAGTTATCATTTTGCAGCTCACTTTCCTCCCATCCTCATCCCCTGCTCTTCCAAGAGCACCTCCTTTGATTTCAGATTCGGTGCCTACTCTGGTACAACCATACTTCAAGCCGTATGAGGCTGATGCCCTCGCTGAATAGGCCTGGGGTTTATTCTTTTCAGACACTGAAAAGTTGTGAACATTTATCAAACACTAATAGGCTTTCAGTTGATGTACTGCTGTCCAAGGGTTTAGATTCATATAGCTGGTCCTTCAAGCTTAGATTAATATGAAGCAGGGCATGCATCTGAAGTGGTTTGCTGGTGACAGACCCAATTTTTTTTTCTTTTTAGCCTGCTTTCCTTAAAGATGTATTGGTAAGTGCTGAAGGTGTGCATGAGAGATTAGCTGGTGATTTGTTACCCATTCATCCCTGCCTTCTTGGGAATTAGAGCTGGAACGTGAGGTAGCAGCTCTAAATAATCATTATCGGATCATTTCGTAGTAACAATTTTTTAAAAAAATAAATACTATTATTTTCCTTTGTAGACCTCAAAGTTGTGCCAGGCAGTATATAAAACCAATCTACATGAAAACTCAATGGGTGGAAAGACAGGGCATAAACACAGAAAACAGGATGGAGCTGATCCCTAAGGGAAAACTTTGACAGACTGAAACATAGACTATTCCCCCAACTTTTTTAATACAACATAGGAATATCAAAGCATTTGTAGCAGCATCACGAGTTAATAAAAGATGTTTCTTTAAATGTGTGAATGCATTCCATTCAAGACTGATGATCTATACCTGCTACCCAGTTTATTGCTTGTATTCAGTTGTTTAGTAATTAATCATTTGCAGGAAGTCCTTTGGCATACTAGTGCCCTTCAACGGACCCTGAGTGTATGTGTGGTGGTGAAACTACTGGTCGTTTGTCCATCCTGATTTAAGTAAAGGATCTATGGAAGGGAGATTGCTAGATTTCCTAATTCAGCACTTTTTACCAGGCCAGGCACATCACTAGTATTTGTCAATAAAGCTGACTCTTATCTATCTATCTATCTATCTATCTGTTTGTCTGTCTATCTATCATGAACAAGAGTGAGATATTATAGTTGCTGGAGGCTTTCCAGTTAGGAGGAGGGTGGGGTGCACTTCAAGGGAGAAGACATCTGTAAACACAGTAAACCAGGCAGCAGGATGTTTAGAAATTCGCAAGCAATGTCTTGAGTCTGCAGCTTCTGCTCAAGGTTGCCCTTGACTTGATCAAGGCTGGTTCCATGGTTTTTGGCAGCTACAGGCATCTCCAAGTTCAGCTAGAATTGACTCACAAAGGATCACTGGTATGTCAAGCAGCTCTGAGTCTCAAAAATCCTTCTAATTGGCTGGCTGTTGTGTAGCTCCATAGTCCTGCTCCCCTGTGAAGAAAGAAAGTTCTAATATATAGTATAGTATAGTTCTAATATATAGTACAGTATAGTATAGTAGAATATATATATATATATATATATATATATATATAGAGAGAGAGAGAGAGAGAGAGAGAGAGAGAGAGAGAGTATATTGTAGTTCTAATATATAGTATAATATATATTAGAGATCCTGTGGTCACTCCATCTATCTGCTACTGCTATTGTCCTTTGGTCATTTCAGTCATGTCCAAAACTTCATGACCCCATTTGGGATTTTGTTGGCAGAGATATTGCAGTGGTTTGCCATTTCCTTCTCTAGCTCATTTTACAGATGAGGAAACTGAGGCAAACAAGGTTAAGTGACTTGCCCAGGGTCACACAGCTGGTAAGTGTCTCAGGAAGAGTAGTCTTCCTGATTCCAAGCCCAGCAGTCTATCCACCATGCCACCTAGCTGCCACATCCTACTATTTGTCCTTATACATATATGTATAGACTGTCTATATTATGTTTGCATATATCTACACATATATATACATACACAAATATATGTGGGTGTATTATTATTAATCAATTTAAATATAAATTAATATTAATTTAATAGCTCAATTAATTAAATGTTAACTATTCATTAAAATATTAAAATTAATATTGATTAAATTAATATTAATAATATTAAATTATTTGTGTACACACATGTGTAAACATGTGTGTGTGTTTGTAGGGGCAGCTAAGTGTTGCACTGGATAGAGGGCTTGACAAATCCGGCCTCAGACACTTACTTGCTGTGTGACCCTGGGCAAGTCACTTAACCCTGTGTGCCTCAGTTTCCTCATTTGTAAAATGAGCTACAGAAGGAAATGGTAAACCACTCCAGTATCTCTGCCAAGAAAACCCCTAAAAGGGTCATAGAGTTGGACACAACTGAAAAAACACCTAAACAACAACAATTTGACCATATAGTATTTGTTAGCATCTCCCATGGAGGTGGGAAAAAGGGAAGAAAGAGTAAAATTCAAACCAGCTAACTTTGCTGCTCATTAGAAACTCTGCTGAAGGTTTAAGAGTAAAAACATTCTAAACAACTGAAGCAAAGTTTGAGTTTTATTGAGATTTATTTACTGAGATAATATTTGAGATTTACCTTAGTTCACATACTTGTGTGATCACACCTCCTCATTATCATTAGCTAAGTGACCCATACTGCCACATAACAACTTAGCCTGAAATTTGGTGCATGTCTCATGAACACTTTGAAAAAAAGACTAAAGCTCAAATCTTTTGTACTGATATGGCTTAGTATGGCTTATCCTGCAGAAGTCCCCACTACCAATAAGGTTGTAAAGGCTGCCTTGACCTTGTATGGTTGGAACTCCTCAGGGCAGAAATCCATGAGTAGATTCCCTTGAACCAAAAACCATGGCCGGCCAGAAAACCTTACTAATGGCCGGAGCTTCATTATGCAAAATCTAGGGATTAGCCCTCTTCAGCTTATTCTCTGAGACAGTTATATTCATTTTACAGGAAGGCAATCATGGTCCAGACTGTGACATTCTCGGTTGCTAATGGTCATTTTCCTCTAAGAGTTAAGTAAGCTAATGCTGTCAAGTAAAAGTTGGGTTTTGCTAAGATACCCCCGTATTAGCAAGGCAATAAACACAATATCGACGATAATTGTGAATATGCCTATGTAATTCTGTATCTCAAAATACGAGAGACTCTCCTATAGAAGTTAGAAGAAATAAAACATTTATTCAGACACCAGAGGACCAAATCCCATAACCAATTAAGTCCATCCCATCCAAGCAGCAACCACCTCCCAAAACCAGTAAGCCTACTTTATCATAATAGCAAGGAACTTAAAACACAATATCATAGTATGGGGCCTTGCCATCTCATAACCTTCCGTCCCCCTGCTGGGGTCTTCCCACAGACTCACTCACAGAACAGCACACATCTGCTGTAACTGCTCTCTCTGAGCATTTCCTGTGATACACTTTCCTTTTCCTCTCAGCAAGCTCCTCCTACCACATGTGACTTAGGCTTCCTGTGATGTAAGCAGGTCACATGGCCTATTAATGGGTGGGAAAGATCTTCAAATCAAAATTGTTTCTACAACCCCCTGTTGTAGTAGAGCTGCTGAAAACTTCATTTCCTTATCAAGTCCAACCAAGTTAAGTCAACAAGCATTTATTAAGGGCCTTCTGTGTGCCAAGTACTGTGCTAAGTGCTAAAGATATAAAAAGCAAAAAACTCAGTCCCTGATCTCAAGAAGCTCCCCTCTTCAGGTAGCCACTATTAGAGGGATAGGGGCCAAAGGAATCATATGGAGGGGAATTTTTAGCCTTGGTGGAATGCAACTCATAACTTATTCAAGAGTAACAGATAAGGTAGAAGGCAGATTAGAGGCAGTTGAGTGGCCCGGTGGATAGAGTGTTAGGCTTGGAATCAGAAAGAGCTGAGTTGAAACCCAGAGTCATAGATACTTCTTAGCTGTGACCCTGGAAAAAATCACTTAATCTCATTCTGCCTCAGTTTCCTCACCTGTAAAATAGGGTATAGCACCTACCTCCCAGGGTTGCTATAAGGATCAAAGGAAATAATGTTTGTAAAGCTCTCTGCAAACCTTAAAGCACTATATGAATGCTAGATTATTTATCATCATTATTAGAAGGCAAGGCATTGTAGAGCCAGAGGTTAGCCACAGGTGTGGAAATTCACAAACCAGAGCTGGGAAGTATAAAAGAGAGAATTTGGGTAAGGATCAAAGAAAAGAGAAACAGAAACCACATAGCAGTGGGATTACACTAAGATCCACCTTGCCAGCTAGAAGATTTGGATGAAAGGTTCTTGAAACAGTTCCCAAAACAAGCATGGAGGCATAGCTATATTGGGGGACTTCCACTATTGGAAAAATCTATTGGAAGTCTCTCTCCACTAAAAGCAAAGCAAATGCAGGTAATTTCATCTGTCAAAATGGTAGAGGAAATAATAAGGAGAAACACTATTCAGAACCTGATTTTGACTAATAAGGAAGAACTGGTTAGTGAAGCCATGGGAGGAAGTGGACATGCCATCTTCAAGTTTGTGATAGATCAAGAAAAAAAATGTCAACGTAAAATCTCTTAGGAGAATATATTTCAGAGTTCAGAGAAAGGATACAAAAGATCCCATGTGCTAAAACTATAAAACTGCTTAAAATGTTTGTGAAGAGTTTTAATACTGAATTCTGATAATGTAGTAATTTATTTTAATCAGGAAGAAAAGTGGGAATCAAGAAGTAAAGTGAAAATAAAGGGAAAGAGAAAAAAAGTAATCCACATATATCTACCTACCATAGCTAGACAGCTATGATATAGGAAGAATATTTGTGAGGAGGACCACTAATTCACAAAAAAATACTATCCAAGAACATAGCAGTAAAATTCAGGGCTTCAGATGTCTATACATTAATGCACAAAGATGGGTAATAAACACAATGAAATGGAGATTTAAGGATTAGGAGATAAATTTCAATCTATAGCTATCTAAGACATGGTAGGATGGGACCTATAGGCAGAGGTTCATTCTTAATTTTTTCTGCATGTCATGGATTCTGACAGCCAAGTAAAGCCTTTAGAACCCCTCTCACATGTTTTGTTGCTAACATTTATAATTAAAAGACACACTACGTTTCAGTTAGAGGTCACTGAAAATAAAGATGTAATTTTTCCCGTTCAAGTTCATGGTCCCCCTGAAATCTATCCACAGAACCAATGTCTATGAACTCCAAATTAAGTCTGGACAAGATTATGGCTATAGGAAGGTATACCCTATTTGAAAGAAACAAAACAGATTAAAGGGATGGTAGAATAGTATTGGATATTAGGAATATATACTTGGAAGGAAATCTATGAACCAAAAGAGGAAAGTATGGAAGAAGGAAGGAGGCAATAGGCATTTATTAAGCACCTTTTATGTGCCAAGCTCTATGCTAAGTGCTTTATGAATATTATCTAATGAAATTTTGTTATTTGATTATATGAATTATGGTAGACAGTATTTGGGTGAAGATCAATTGAAGGAGAAATAGAAGCGATATCGTCGTGGGACTATGCTATTTACTACCTGGACAGATAGAAAAATAATATGAAGAGTTAGAGAAAGAAATAACCTAGCTAGAGGCATAGTATAATAATAATAATGGCAGAATTAAATTATCCAAACATTTGCTGGAGCTCTCTTCCAGCTAAAAACAGAGAAGGAGATACCTTCTTGACTTGCCTAGTATTCGTTTTGTCCTTCAAAAAGTGGATAGGATCCATAAGGAGACTCACTATCCTGGACATGATTCTCATCAACAAGGAGAAACTAGTTGCTGGGAGGAAATTTTGGGAAGAAATCACTATTTTATTGTGGAGTTTTTACTAGGGAAAAGGCTAGTTCAGTCTCACATGGCACTTGGATTTTGAAAAAAAGCAGATTTCAAGAAAGAAGAGAAAGGATAGATACCATAGCCTAAAATTCTACAGAAGTCAACCCAAGAGGGATGGGAAGTTCTCAGGAATGACACTCTGATGAGAAACACTTAGTTTCACTGAGAAAGGAAAGCTGTCTAAAAAGACCAATATTAATGCATAAGTAATTTTATGACCAATAGATCTTTTTTTAAAGAAACCTAGAGAAGATGGAAGCAAGGACAGGTACTTAGGAATGCACACAAATAGCACAGTCCTCTAAAAATAATGTCAGGAACTAACTCAGAAAGAACTGAAGCCAGTAACAAATCCTGAGGGTGACAAGATCTTTTTAAAACTATATGGACAGCAACAGGAAAATTAGAGAAGGAATACATCTGCTGCTTAGGGTAAATGAGTCTGTGATTAATAGATGATTACAAAAAGGCAGAATTAATGACTCAACTAACCATTTTGTTTCATTTTCCTTACAAGAGAAAATGATCTTCAGACTACCTTGTATGGAATGAAAAGGATGAGCAAGGATTAGAACTCAGGAAAAGTGAGGAGATGGCAAGGGAGCCACCGTGAGTTTGAGTCACCAGGTCTAACAAACTACACATTTCTAGGTATCCAAAGAATTAGCAGATGTGATTTTTTACACTGTAGTCAGTGACCTCTGAAAAAATATCAGAGAACAGGAGATGTTTTCACAAAATTGGAGAGAGAAAATGTCCCAGTTTTTTAAAGAAGCAAAATCTGAAAACTATAGCCTTGTGAGCTTGATTTTGATTCCTGACACAATTCTTGAACCTTCTATTAAAATGATAGGTTGTGATCATCTAAAAAGAGATTCTTATAACAGGCGTTCATTAAGGGATGATTACCAGGATAATAAAAGGGAATGAAGCAGGATATCGTCCTAGATTCTAGAAAAATATTTGAAAAGGTGTCTCATGCGGTCCTTGTGGACAAGGCGCGAAGTAATGGAGATAATAGTACAGTTAGATGGATTCAGACTTTGTCTAATGGCTGGGCGCAAAGAGTAATGATTAATTGATTAACGCTGCCCTTAAGAGAAGGATATATCCACAGGCATGTAGGCTCAGCCCTATTGTCTACATTTTAATCGATGACTTGGATGAAAGCAGAGATGATGTCACAGTTATCAAATTTTCAGATGATGAAATCTAGGAGGAATGGCTAGTACATGTTGTGTGTTTGCCCTTCGTTCTCGAAGAGGACCATGACATCAGGGAAATGATGACATGACTTGCAGTTGACTGTGATTTGAGTGAGGGAGGGCTGTGCAAAGTCACCAGCCCCACTTTCTCCTCCAGAGTTATCTGTGTCCAGTGGCCTGATATTCACCAGGATGACTGGAGATGGCCCAGGATGCATTGGGAGACCCTTTCAGGCCAAGGTCTTTTCAGGTTCTCACTTTGAGTGAGGTAAGGCCCATTTAGTGAATAGACCTCTTTAAGAGGTTAATCAAGGGATGTCCCCTCCAATCAAAACTCAAAAAAAAATACAAACTGGGAGGGGAAGACCCTCAGGTTTCCTGGCCAAAAGAGAAACAATTACTATTTGGTATTTACATTCACTCTGTGCTAGGGGGGCAGGAACCTATTGTCAAATCTATGAGCTCCAGAGTAAACTGGGCTTAAGGCTTGGATGGCAGCTTGAGATCCAAAGGGACCTAAATAGCACTAGAATGGTGGGCTGAATCAAATAAGTTGAAGTCCAGTAAGGATAGATGTAAAATCCTATATCTTGGGTTCTAAAACAAATCCACTATCCACATTTAGGATGGCAAGGGCATGCCTATATAGCAGTTAATGAGAAAAAGCATTGAGATTTTAGTTTAAATGGAACCTTAATGAGTCATAAGTGTTTTATGGTAGCCAATTCAGCCCTCTCTCACTCAAATCAAAGTCAGCTGCAAGTCATGTCATCATCTCCCTGATGTCATGGTCCTCTTTGAGAATGAAGGACAAACACAACAACAATGTGGTCTAAGAATACATTACCAGTCATAATGCCCAGAATAGGGGAGGTAAGAGTGCTGCCCTGGTCACATCTAAAATATTGTTTTCAGTTTTGGGGGCCACATCTTAGGAAGGCCATTGACAAACTAGAGTATATCCAGAGAAGTGTGAGTAGAGTGGTGAAATTATTCCACACTGTGCCATATCAAAGACTTGGTAAATTGCATATGCATCCTTCAGTTATCCACAAGTCTATCATAGGGAAAAGGGTTTACACTTATTCTGCTTGGACCCAGTAAGCAGAGCTAGGTAACTTTTCTCTACCAAGGGAATTAAAATAAAAGGGCTACGAGGAAAATGAAACCCAATATGAGTCATTAGATTATAAAATGGCAGAAGAAGGTCTAGTTTTCCTCAATTCAAGTTACTTGCCTCCAGTGAATAGATTATAAAATGGTAGGAGAAGGTCTAGTTTTCCTCAATTCAAGTATCTTGCCTTCAGTGAACCATATTCCAAGTCAATAAAAGAGCTTTCAAATTTGATTGTTGAACCCTTCTCTGTGATATTTGAAAAGTGACTGATAACAGAAGAGGGACAACAAGACTGGATATAGGCAAATATCTTGGTTTTTAAAGAAGTGGATTCTTTAAACTATAGGCTAGTGAACTCAATGTTAATTCCTGGCAAAATTCTAGAATGGATTGTGGAAGATACAGTTGGCAAGTATTTAGAGAGGGAAACAGGGATCACTAAGATTTCTCAGGGACTATGGATCATCACCTAGCCTCAGATTCCCTTCTTGACAGTCAGTATACTGGTAGAACAAGAGAACATTGTAGTTCTTAATATATTTTAATTTCTATAAGACATTTGACAAATTCAGAATCCTTTTGGAAATAAAGAAATACTATATGGATGGATGTATACCTATGTAAATTCAGAACTTGTTGAACATATGACCCCAAAGAATGGTGATGAATGGATTAGTGTCAACCTTGGAGTGCTTCAGAACTTTTGGTCCTTTGGTGATCAGTAGCATTATCAGTAAAGAAGAACCTGTGAAGGAAAAGCTCTATGAACTTATATAGAATGAATTGAACAGAACTAAGAGTGACAATTTATATAGTAACAAACCCACTATTGGAGAGGACCAAAGAGATCTCTCTTTTTCCGGAGATGATTGACTTAAAATGCAGAGTGAGACAAACGTTTTTAGACATTGCCACTGTTGGAAATTGTTTTTCACATTCCTTTTGAGTGTTTTGTTTTTTTAAATTATTGTTTAATGAGGAGAGACAACTTTAAAAAACAAAACCATAATACAGACCTTGCTAGTAAGGGTATCAAGTGGGAGGCAGTTAGTTTGTTAGCCAGCATTTATTGTTTACTACATTCTGGGCACTGGTGCTAAGCAGTGGGGATACAAAAAAAAGCAAAAAAATAGCTCCTCCCTTTAAGGAGCTCTCCTTCTTGTTGGGGAGGCATGTAGATAGATAGATAGATAGATAGATAGATAGATAGATAGATAGATAGATAGATAGATAGATAGATAGATAGATGGATAGATTAGATAGACAGACATATAGACAGATAGATAGATAGATGGACGGACAGATAAATAAATGAATGAATGCATAAACAAACAAATAAATAACAGGATAGGTACAGGGTAAATTGGAGATAATTGGAGGCAGGGATCAGTAATGTAGAGATGTAAGCTTTAGTATCAGCCATACATTTTTCTGATTCATCTGCTACACTGATGGAGACTTTTTGTGTGGGAGGTTACTATTCTCCTCTTCTCACCTAATGAATTACAACCTCTAACAGAGACACAAATAACTAGCACTAGAAACTAGATTTTCTGCCACTAAGTTCAGGCAACAATTGTATACCTATCTATGATTTAATCTTGACACCCCACCACCACAAACCCCTTTATACTTCTCATCACTTAGTGATGCCATTATTAAATAATGCTCAGGAAAAGGTGCAGACTATTATATATTTGATAAGTACTTGGAGATATTTTCCCCAACAGCTGTGATGGATTGATACCGACCCATCTGTAATCTCTTGCCCAGCCTACTAGAACAAATTAAAGCAGACTCTTTCATTCAACTATCCAGTCTTAACAAGTTAGAATTTCTTTAGGACTTGGGAATGCATATCATGCTTTTGTGTGGGGGGAGGGGGATACCCAATGATGCTAAATGGTTGCACTGGTTTCAGTGCTAATCTCAGAAGGGGGCTCCTGAAGTGTTTAACAAGTCAGTAAGAAGGGTGCAGGCCTTCGTTAGCCCTTTTTCTAGCACAAGAAATTGGATCTTCTACAGTTCTCTTTTTAGCTCAGAGGAGAAAACAGGTGAGCTTGCCTATAGATTAGAAATATCCTATAGTGAGACTCCTATTATTTCTCTTCTGGAGGAGAGGCTGCTCAGAGTGAAGTATAATTCAGCCTCGTAGGTGGCAAACTACACATTCATCACACACATGGCTTCTTACCAACCAGCTAATCACATTTCTGCTGCTGTCAGAGAAAAAGGATGAAATATTGAACTGTAAATATTTCCTAAGTTCTGCATTGTTATAAAGTATGAGCTCACCACACTGAAGGCTAATAAGGAATGCTTTCAGTATGTGTCAGTGAGTTGTGTTCTAGGCCTTGGGACCAAAATCTTGGATGAGAGAATTGTTACCGTTTGGGTGCTGTGCTTTTCTTAGACTACTGACAAGTAAGATGGACGCCACCTCTAACAATCCCCACTGTGTATTTATAGCAGTTGTGGGAAAACATGATGGGGGACGGTAGAGCAAAAATGTTAAAGGGATTTGGCCCCACATATTCTCGTATATGTACCTTATTAATTGCATAGTGCATAGTCAACAAGACTGTGGATGGCTCCTGCCCTTCATGGTTCCTGACGTGTTTAACTTCAGTGCTATCATAGAGGAGAAAATTTAAATGAGAAAGCCATGTGTCTCTCAACACAGCATATTGTGCATGTAATAATGGGAAATTCTGGCATTAATTATGATCTCTAAGATCTTTGTGCCTCATTCGGTGTAATTAAAGAAAAATACATCTTTAAAAGATACATCTTCTGCCATTTGGTTCTCAATCAAATTTAAGGTGTATCAGAGCCTGTGTAGAGGAAAGAGGAAAGACCAGTAGTTAGATGCCTTCCTTCCTAACAACAACATTAATAAGTAGGAGCGGTAGTAGTATACCAGTTTTCAGATAGAGTAATAATGTATTATGCACTACAGTTTTTGAAGTATGTCCACATATGTTATCTTATTCTTCCTAACCAACTTGTTTTGAACCTTACTTGCTTGGAATGAATTTAAGGCTTGATCTCCTCCTATTAAACCTCTAGATTCTGACTGTTGACTGTAGTACCGGCACTGACTCATAAGTGACTGGACTGAGATCTCCTTCATTGTAGATAATATAAATGTAAGACATGGGATTTGAACCCAAGTCTTCTGGACTCCATCCACACTATTTCTTTATAGACAAAGATTGTAGTAGAAAGAGGGAGCATGGCATGGTAGACAGAAAACTAGCCTTAGAGTCAGGAAGAAAGACAAGAATTCAGATCTTACCTCTGAATGTAACGCAGAGCTTCTCAGTGTTCTAGGAAAATCTCAGACTACAAGTTGCAGTGAAGGTACTCCCTGGTAGAGGGAGTGTGTGTGTGTGTGTGTGTGTGTGTGTGTATATTCCATATATCAATGAAGTCACAGGTACAGTCCTTCTCCCTATCCCTGTGATGGTAGCAAGGAGAACTAAATTCTAGTCTCAGCCCTCTCACTTACTTTGTGGCTTTGGGCAAGTCACTTAACCATTCAGAGACCAAATTTGTTCTTCTACCTCTGACAGGTGTTATAGATAGATAACAGACGATAGATGAGATATATTGATGGAGATAGATAGGTGGGTAGATAAATAGTTGGATGTAGGAATAGATAGTAGGTAGATACAGATAGCAAGCATTTATTGAGTGTTCCTATATACCAGATACTGTACTGAGCACTAGGAATACAAATATAAACAAGCAAGACTGTCCCTTCCCTCAAGGAATTTACATTCCAGTGGGGGAAGAAAATACATAAAGTTGAATTGGCGAATGGGGAAGGGTACACACAGAGTTGGAATGGGGTCAGACAGCTTTTGAGGTAAAATAGAAGAAACCTGGTGGGGTTTTAAGGATCAAATGATTTAATAAGGAAAGTTTTTTTAAGCTGTAAAAGTATTTATTAATTCAACTAAATAAACAATTACTAGGTGTCAGTAATGTTCAAAATGCTAAATACTGGAAGTACAATGAGTCCTACTTTCAAGGACTTTATAATCTAACAAGGGAGATAAGGCATATATACAAAAAAGTACAATCCAAGACAAAATGTGATTAAGTGCAATGAAAAGTTCAGACAAAATGCTATGGAAAATATGTCATGGAAAATGTCATTTGAACTGGGGTGCTCAGAAAAGGTTTTATGGAGGAAATGCTACCTGAACTGAGTCTTAATGAAAGAGAAGGATTTCAGCAGGCAGAAAAGTAGAGGGAGTCCATTCCAAACTTGAGGATGGTCTGTACAAGTGTGCAGAGGCAAGAAAGGATAGAGCAGGTCAAGAAGTGGCTAATCATTCAGTTTTGTTTTGATTGCCAAGCTGAGGATTTTTTTTTTATCATTTTAGGGAATGGGAGAGCCTCTAGAGATTTTTAAACAGGAGAGAGACATGAACAGATCTTTGCCTAAGAAAAAGTATTCTGACGATGGTATGAAGTATCATAGGATCATAGATTTAGAGGGGACCTAGAGGTCATCTAGATCAGCCTCATTTTGCACGTGAAGAAACTGAGATGACTAGGTGACTTACCCAAGGTCACTTGGCTAGAGGACACAGAGGCAGAGCTAAGATTTGTAGTGCTCAGGTCCTGTGATTCCAAGTAAGCCATTATACCTCAGCAGGAAAATCAATTAGGAGGCTATTAAGAAAGTTCAGTCAAATGATAGTGAGGGACCTGTACTAAGATGGTTGTCTGTGTGAGGAGAAAAGAGGAGATGAATAAGAAATTTTTCAAGAATCAGCAGAACTTGAAAACTGGTTAATTGGATATAGAGGGTGATAAGGAGAAAAGAATTGAAGATGACTGAATTTTCAAGTATGAGTGTCAAGGTAAATGATGGTGCCATGCACAGAACTAGGGAAATAGAGAAGAGAATCAGGATTTGGGAAGAAGCTAAGTTCAATTTTGAACATGTTTAAGGATATTCAAGTATAGCTGAAAATGCAAGTCTGTGGATCAAGGGTGAGACCGAGACTGAATATATAGATTTGAGTCATCAACATAAAATTGATCATTGAAGCCATGAGAGTAGATGGAATTGTCGAGGAAGAGAATGTTGAGATTAAAGAGGACCAAGGAGAGAACCTTGGGGAACATTCCACTTTTAGAAGTTGGGGGGGAGAGGCCATTTATAGACAGGAAGTGATCCAGGAAAGAAGAATAACATGGAAGGAAAAAGCATCAAGTAAGAGAGGAGATGATGGTCAAAGATATCAAATGTGAGATTTTTTTAATATTATCATTAATCTTGATATTCTACACTAACCTACCAAATTTAGTCCATATTGGTCAGTTTCTTGATAAATTTTCACAGTATAGGCAGAGAGACAACCACAAAATGCCACAAGACCAAGATGAACCTGAAACCTGACTGCATTCATTTCAATATTCTTTCTTCAAAAATAAGACTATAATGCTTCACTTAAATTTTTAGGCCCTGGCCTCCAGGCTTCAGGATCCAATTTCAGTGCATTTGAATGGAGGAATCCTAAACAAAGAGGTGGTTTGTCCCCAACGAGCAAGACACTAAACCAAGAAGTGGATCTGAGCGATTATGAATGGGAAAGACCAACAGCTAGTAGGTAAGCTTTTTGTGTGAAGCCGTGTCTTCCAATGCTGTTTTCCATGGTTGATAATTCGGGCCACATCTGTGCTTCCCTTCTTCCCATGGTCTTGCTCTTCTTCAAAATTGCCCTAATTTCTTGGGCTTCTTGAATAATAAAGTGATAAAGCAATGTGCAAGGGCAGTCTGGTTAATACCACAATGTTGAGTGAAATACATAAAGCTGTGGAATCAATTGTATGGTGTGATTTGATTTTAACAAACATTTATTAAGTGCCTATTCTGTGCCAGGCTGAGTGGTACAGCGGCTAGAGATCAAGAATAAATGCTTATCTTCTTCCCTTCCCTTTTGGAATTAAGAAGACCTGGGTTCCATTTTACCACTGGTACATATTGATTGTGTGACCCTAGGTATGTCTTTCAACTTTTCAGTGTCCCTAAGCAACTCGCAAAGGTCATAAGTTGTTGAAGAATTGCATATCTGCATTGGAAGGATTTTTTTTTTCATCTGCAGTTTACTATACCAGTGAAATAACATGTACAGGCCAAAAAGAAAGTGCTAGACACTCTCCTAAGCAGTAAGAATACATAGACAAAAATGAAACCATCCCTGCCCTCGACAGGCTTCTATTCTACAGGGAGGAAACAACTTATACAAATATGCATATTTATAAAATAAACAAATTAATTTGGGGATTAGGAAGTAGAATATACTACTGACAGGATCAGGAAAGACTCTCACATAGAAGTCACTGGAGCTGATCCTTGAAGGGAGCTAAATGTTCTAACAGGCTAATGTGAGGAGGAAGAACATTTCAGGTGCAGAGATAGGAGAAGGGATGTCGTATACTCCTACAGAAAAATGTAATAAAGCACATCTGATGAGAATGGTAATAAGATTCATTTTCATTAGTTAAGATTTCTGAAATTCAACCTCTCACTTTATAACAAGGTCTAGCAACCTTTGCCTCTCTCTTCCATTTTACTAAAAACTGAGTGAGTCCACGCTAGTAATTGCAAGTTAGCAAAGACATATTCAAGATGGCGCTTTGGGACAAGAAGTCCTTTTTCAACTTGGTGCTCCAAGAAAGCATGTTCTAGGGCAAATTGGTAATCAGCAAAAAGTCATGGTACCAAAGTGGCATTAATAAACTTCTAGTGGATTAAAAAAGACATAGCTTTAATCCATCTAGCAGATTCAGATCATCTTATCCTCCACACAGAGCCCAGCAGATTTATACCCTTGAAGTGCCTTGGTGATATGACGAATAGCTGTAGCCTTTAGAAGTTTGAATTTCAGTAGTATGACTCATTAAAAAAACATAGTCTCCTAAAACCTGCTTGCTTTACCCCTGGCCCTTTTGTTTTTATTTTTACTTTTTTTGATAGAGGGAAATGTTGGGAGCCCATGGCATATGTGGAATGACATAAGTGGAAGAAAACAGGACACTCCCAAAGCTCTGTCCACTTGACCTTCTTTAGGGACTTTAGGAACCCTTCAGCCATAATACTCATCATCTTCTTCCCAATAGGAATAATGTGATTTGTCAACAAAGACATATCTTAGTAGTGGAATCAGGACGAGAATCAACAGCCTCAGTTGATTTTGTTCAGTCGTTTCACTCATGTCTGACTCTTTATGACCCCATTTGGGGTTTTCTTAGCAAAGATACTTGAGTGGTTTGCCATTTCTTTGTCCAGCTCGTTTTACAGATGAGGACACTGAGGCAAATGGGGTTAAGTGACATGCCTAGGGTCACACAGCTAGTAAATTTCTGAGACCAGATTTGAACTCATTAAGATGAGTCTTCTTGACTCCAAGGCTGGCACTCTATCCACTGCACCACCTAGCTGCCCTCAGTTTCTGCCATATTGTTTAGTCTAGTAGCTGGGCTCCTTGGTAAATGCTACCAGGAAGAATCAGAAGATTATAGATCTGGACCTAGATCCAGTCGTCTAGTACAATCTTCTTATTTGACAGTTGAGGAGACTGCGGCCCAGAAAGAAAGGGGGAATAATTTGACCAGGATTACAGATTGGAAGTGGCTGATCTAAGATTTAAACCCAGGTCCTTTGAACCCAAATCCAGCCCTCTGTTCATAGTACCAAGCTGATTCCTGGGTGAGAGTCAACTCACTCCCAAGGGGCCTCGATTTCACCAGATGCTCAATCATCAAATTGCTCTTTGGTGAGGATGAATGCACCTTCAGTATTCATGACTCTCTGCTACCCAAGTAGGGGAAAGGAACACACACACACACACACACACACACACCCCTCACACGTCACTGAGAATTTCCCAGTTATTTCTGGTCCTTTTCCCTACCTTTCCACACTAATTTCTCTGTTGTCATAAATGATGTACATGTGTTGAACAAGGGGTAAAAATCTTGATTCAGGGACCAACGCATTGCCAACTTAGATGGCTGATTCTAACCCAAGTTCTTCTGTGTGTTCCCAGTTTTCCAGGGACTCATAACAATGCCGATGGGGAACAGGAAGAGAACTTCTGGTCTCAGGCGCTGGAGGACTTAGAAACCTGTGGACAGTCAGGAATCCTGAGAGAGCTCGAGGTAGCACCAACCCTGCCCATCACTAATTCCAGCCAACTTTCATTTTTCGGTCCTTCTTACCTTTATCAGTTTGCATTTTTCACTCCAGCTCATTTAAAAGCTTTAACCCCTCTCCACAGGAGAAAGCGGACAGGCGTCTGTGTTTGAGAAACATGACTCTCTTGGTACCTACCCTTTATGTTAATATTTTTTGCTTGTGAAGCTGCTTTCCCTGCCCCCTGCCCTCCAGAAAGCAATTTGATTTTTTTTTTAAATGCTGCTGAAATGATTTATTCTCCCATTTCCACCCTCAAGGCTTCCTGACTTGTAGCTTCTGCCATTCTGCCCTGCTAACCCCAACTGCACATGCAGCATTTCCCACCAGATTGCTAACAAAAAAGAAAAAACAAAAAACAAAAATCCGAACCTGGTTTCACAGCTGCCGCGCATCCCATTCTGTTAAGCTGGTTTAGAAGGGTTCCTTGGCATGATAGCATTTGTATCTGGTATAGAAACTAATTCGGTCATTAAGAGGAACATAAGAGGAAATTTTTGCTTGCTTTTTGTCCTTAAAATAGGTAATGTGGCAGCTGGTGAATGAGCACAGCTGACATTTTTTTTAAGCAGCCAAAATAATCACACAATGCCTTGCTGTTAATTGCAAATCCTGATTCTTTGCTTGCTTTATTTAGTGTAAATTTGAGGGGGAGTGAGATGGTGTGTAATAATTGAATCCATCTTTTACTAGTACCTTCCCAGAGAGTTTCTTTAATCAAAGCAATTAATATTCCAGCAGCATTCACACTTTGGAGTGAGAAGTCCTAGACTATTCCTTTTATGTTCTTTTAAATTTTGTGGGGGCTGCAAAAAGTGGCCGGATGTCATTTTCATTCTGACGTCACTTGGAGTCCCTTGGTAATCGTAAGGAATGTGAATGGCCTACTGGGGGAGGAACTTCCCTCAGTGCTAAGGTGATGTTGTGCCCCTGTATTACGTTGCTTCTCTTTTGCATGGATGGACCTTTGGTGTGATTCTAATATTGTGTGTATTTGCAAGTAGGGTTGTCAAGAGCAATTATAAGTTTGAATTTATAAACTCCGTAGTTTCATATGGCATGATCTTACAGGCTAATGTCTCAGTTTCTGTTGTTCAGAGCCCAGTTCAAGGAAAGGGAAGTGGATGACAACTCTGGAATTCAAGCAAATTGAGATTAGAAGAGTCTCTCCTCCTTGTGGATTTTCAAATTTCACACGTGGCAGAACTAGTAACTATTGAACAGTTGGTTCATAGGAACATTCACCACCTTTTCCATATTTAAATTGATTGTTGAAAAGAGCCCAAACTGAATTATGTATACAAATGCATCTGTTTTTGTTACCCTCCAAAACCAGCCTTGATGCTATCTTTTACAGGCATGCTTTGGTTCAGATGACCTTTCTATTTTTCATTGGAATGCTTTCTGGTCTTGAGTAAAACTACAAAGAGTAATAGACCCTCCTCTGGTTTACCTTTTTCTAGTCTGTGGAAGCTGTTACTGCCATGGGAGCATATTTCCACACAGAGTTACTATTCCTTCATGAAAGGGTACTTCAGGATAGATGGTTCTGGGAGGAACCAAGTTGCTGAAACCAACAGGGCTGCTTTGATACTGCTTCAGTGAACTGAGTCCCTTGAAAGTGGAAATGCAGAAATTAAATGAGTTAGATATAAAGAGAGGCAGTGTGATACGCCCATAGTAGCTGTGGAATCAGAAAGACCTCACTTTCAGGTCCTTCTGACACTTAATGGCATGTGATCTAGGACAAGTGAATTCTCAGTGCCCCAAGGCATTGTTAAAAACTGTAAGTTACAAAGGTGTGGCTAATTAGTAGGGAAATTTTCCACCCTGAGAATCCCCCACATCAGTAAATAACAGGTTCACCTACATACCCAACATATAGTTAGTCAACAGCCAGTGAATCAGTAGACATTTACTAGGTTCCTCCTATGTTCCAGGCACTATACTAAATACTAAATATAGATCGAACAGAGGTTAAAGTTCACAACAACAAAGACTAGTTAGAAAATTCATAAATCTGGGTCCTGTTTACACTTTTATAAGCAAGGGTAAATAAACATGTGACCTAGTGCTTTGATTAAAATATTCATGTGACAAATACTGACAGAACTAGTGTCCTACTTTGAAATTCATACACATGCCCTCATATACACACAGTAATTATTATTAATAATTGGCATTTATATGGTGTTTTAAAGTTTTTAAAGAGGTTAATTCAAATTATCATTCTTTAATATATTAATATTTAATATATTCTTTAGCGTATAATCTAGTCTTTAATTTATATATTTAATATATTAAGTATAAAATCATTACTATATTAATGTATTATATAACTTGTATTGACTATATATTTAGCTTAATATATATCTTTTAATAATCATTTCTGATAGCTATGAAGGTAGGAAACCTTAGCTCAACCAAATGACTAGCAAATTGGCAAAAGAAGTATAAACTAGAAGCTAATTAACACGTTTGCTATTAGTCTGTTCCTTTTCAATCTCTACGTATACTTTGATTTAGCCTACAAGAATAGACTGAATTTTGTCATTTTGTCGAACTTAAGCTTCTGGAAACTAATTTAGAGATTATTCCAATCCTCTCCCTCATGTAATAGGTGAGGAAATTAATACCCAAAGAGATTGTGACTTAGCCAAGGTTACACAGTCAGAAGGGTGAGGACTAAAACCCCTTATCTCTTAAATCCCAGCCCAGAATTCTTTTCTATTTAATGGCCTCTCTCAGAAAAAAATAAACACCGCTGTGTATACACAGGCAATATGATGTGCTTTGTGCAAAGCAAACTTTAGTAAACATCAGAAAGTAAACTCCATCAACACTGGAAAGATCGTTACCTAGAGAGACGCGTGTATTAATGTTGGGTGATGATACAAAGGCATAGCCACACTATGAAAGCTGGACAGAAACAAAAGTGCTATTAAGATCAGTGATACTATGTACTTTTATTCTTATCTTTGCATATATGTACTTCTCACATTCTTGTAAATTGCTTTAAACAATATCAAAGTGTGGAGACCAGAATGGGACCTTCCTCAGTTATCACACACTGTCTCTTCCTCCTAACCTTCTTCCTACAAACTTTTTGCTTGGTCTCTAAAAGTACCATCTCTCAAACATACCCTAGAATAGATAGAGTGATTAAATATTTGGATTTTTCAGGGCTTCCTGCTACCTATTGGAAAAGTTAGGGAGCAGAGACGTCAGCAAAGCAAGAACCAAAGTGGACTGATTGAGGTGATCCTAGTAGATTGATGTATCAACACATAGAAGCAGCTGGTGGCACAGTAGATAGAGCTCAGGACCTGGAGACGGGAAGACCCATGTTTAAATAAGTCCTCAGACACTTAAAAACTGTGTGACCCTGAGCAAGTCACTTACTCTCCGGTTTGTCTGTTTCTTCAACTATAAAATGAAGATAAAAATACCACTTACCTCACATTTATCTTGTGAGGATCAAATAAAATAATATTTGTTTAAAAATTTTTTTTAAAATACTTAGCACAGTACCTGATAGTAGATGCTATATAAACGCTCATTTCATTCCTTTCCCGCTTCAGCAAAGAAAGTAGTTGAGGTGAATTGAAGCCAGTCAAAAATGAGTGCCCTATATCAACAAAGAAAGTCATCAGAAAGTATTTGCCAACTGTTGATAAATTTAAAAACAAAATTTAGCTCAGATAACATGCATGATCTACCCATGGATGAGTTAAAACTTGACTATATATAGTACATGTGTATTTTCTAAGTAATTGCTAAGATTACTGATAAAGGTTAGGATTTTTCCACATACAGTTATTTTTATTCAATCTGGTTATCAATTAAATCGGGCCAATGTGTGACTTTTCCAAGGTGATACAGAAGGAGGAACTCTGTTGTATATTTTGGCTCCCAACTTAAAGTTACTCTCAACATGTATAGTAATCAAAGGATCTAATTAATTTCTCCTTTGCTGCAGTTTAAAATAATAGAATCTCTTCTAGAAGCTACATTAGGACTCTCTTCTGCCATAACATAGTCCCTCTGCATTGTCCTTTCTTGGTTACTAATTTAATATGGTTTTCATTAACAACCAGACTGTGTCGTGGCATGTACCATGTACTATGAAGGATATATTTTCACTACCAAATGCTACGTGCCCTGGTTTGTCTTTAAAGTAGCTTAACATTGAAAGATGCAAAAGTATTATGGCCCTAATCTTAGAAAAAATATTGGCAGGATTTTTAACATCCTGTGATGATGACAGACTCAAACCTAATGGTGAATTCTGCTGGTGGCCCATTTCTGGAACCCAGCTATAGTTAGTTAATCAAAGCAATTAATATTCTGGCAGCAATCATGTTGTGTGAAAATTAATCTTATCATTTCTCACATATCATGTTGTGTACACAGCACTGAGCAATCTCTCTGGTGTTGTGGTAGTACTCAGTTCCTTTCTCACAGACATTTAGCAAAGTGGTGAGCACAGCAGAGATGACAGATGATAATTCTTTTCTTTTTTTAATTAATTTCTTTTTCAAATGAAAATCTGTTTCTCTTTCCCTTCCCCTCCACCCTCTAATTGAGAAAACAAGAAAAACAAAACTCCTATTACCAAAATGTATGTATAATCAGGTGAAATAAATTCCCATGTTGGCCACGTCCAAAAAAAAAATGTCTCAGTCTGCACCCTTGAATGCAAACAGATGATGCACCCCTCTTAACCCTGGTTCTCCACAGAGAATTACAAAGTAGTTAGGAAGCATCTACCATTCTAAAAAATCCTGGGGTTTTTTTGGCCAAGATAACAAAATTTAACCATTTAGTAGAACTCTGGGTCGGGGAGGTGGTGTGACACAGGTAAACACGAGAGGAGGATCTTTTTTCTCTTTGTAGGATGAACCAGGTTCTGTGGAATTGGTGGTTTGGTTCTGGGGCAACACAAACGAAGGGCAAAGACCATTTCTGAATGAGAAGTTCTTAGTCTGTTACTAGAAATTAATTCACTAGAAGGCTGCCTGTGTGAATTCTTTCTGTTCCAATTCCACAGAAAGATAATCCTGCTGCATTCTAAATGCGGCTTTCTTAAATGTCAGAGTCTGCAGGAAGCAAATGCTTAGAGCATTGCGCTGTTCCAGTTTCCAAACTGCCCTAAGTATGTGCACACCTAACAATGCAAAGACTTTGACTGACATTTTCATTGGGCATTATGAATGTAACTTACAAACCAGTTTCCTAAAGTTTTACAGACCACACCTAGAACACTGGTACATCCATTCTCTAGCCTTTCACTGTGCACTGAAGTGACTGTATTTTGATGGGGTAAAGGAGAAGTATGCTTATGGATTAGCAGTAATACCTCTTCCTCAGTTCAAGGGTGTAATTTCCCCCTCCCTCCTTAAAATTGTCAATGCCACAGGCAACAATCATGCTGGGGAGCACGCTGAGTTTGAATCATGAGGCCTCCACACCATCACGCGGTCAATTAGGACGCCAGGCCAGCTTCCAAGAACGAAGCACGTCTCGGAGCCACTACAGCCAGGCAACTCGGAGCAACACCCTGCCTGTTGATATGGGTAGGAAGTCTATGCCCCCAAGAAAAATCAAGCAAGAAATCAAGGAGATCATGTCCCCAACTCCTGTGGAACTGCACAAGGTAAAGAGAGAGAGAGAGAGAGAGAATTCAGTATATTTCCCCAACAGTGTGCTTTTGTTGAGGCAAGCATGAAAACACTGTAGTTCTATGATCTCATTCTAAAACATTGGCTTGGAAGTAGGTGACCCTTTGGTCTTTTTAACTTAAAAATCATAATCAGCCTTCTTGAAATGATACAATGGAAAGAACACTGGCTTTTGAATCAGAAGACCTGGGGTCAATTCCTGTGCCTTTGTGATCCTGGCCAAATCACTTCACTTCTCTGACCCCTAATTTTATCTGTAAAATGAAGGGCTTGGTTAGATGATTTATAAGTTTCCTTCCAGCTTGAAATCTCTGATCCTGTCATCCTAATTATATACTAAAATTGCTCAAGTCCATAAGGTCACTCACTGAAGTTTATGACTTCCATGTTTTATGCCACCTTTGAGAACTTTGATAATCTTCTAAACAATGCAACAAGTAATAGCTCTATGCAAGGCACTGTACTGGGTACTGGGGTCAATAAAAGAGCAAGCAAACAAAAAAATAACCCTTCCCTCTGGGAGCTTACAGTCAATTGGGATATAAATACACATACATGCTTATTTCATATATGTCTGTGTGCACAATATACACATATCTGTGTACAGACATGTTGTATGGTGTTCATACACATGTGTATACATTATATATATATGTTTTATATATACATACATGATAATTTGAGAAGGAAGAGAATTTTAACAACTTAGGGGCTATCAGGAAAGGCTTCATGTAAGAGATGTCACACGAGCTAAGCCTTGAAGGAAGCTTTAGATTCTAAAAGATGGAGGTGAGGAAGGAGCACATTCAGGTCATGGGACACAGCCTTTGCTATATCCTCTTTGCACAGAGACTGGATTTGGAATGTCAGGTATGGAGTATGACCATTGGCGCAGTTTGGCTGGAATGTAAAGAGTATGATAGGGAGTAATGGGGAGTGAGCTTAGAAAGGCAGGCTGGAGACAGAAGAATGCTTAAACTCAATATAATCACTGGCTCATTTGGTACCTGGGTCTAGGGTTAAGGGAACGTTGTGTGTTTTGCTAGAGAATCACAAAGAGATAACACAGTCTTGGGGGAAATGAAGACTCCTTGAATATGAAGCATAAGGAGGAAAAGTCTTAAGTGGTGTTTGGATTGAACGCCATTTTAGATGTGTTTGATGATGCTGTGGAATACCGCTTGACCACCCCGAATCCACTGAGGAGACCATTACCTACCCTCTTACTGTAATAACAGAAGGACAGCAGCAAACAACACTGCTTCAGGACCTTATTGGTGATAGAATCTAGATCTCTGTTCTCTGCTCCTTCCCTTTTGGAGAAGCCAGCTTAAGTTGAATAACTCAGGAATAACCTAAAGATCCAGCATAGGAGGTGTAGTGGAAAGAATATTAGATTTGGCCAGCTCTGGTCAAGACACCTTGTCTGCGCAGTTTCTTTAAAATGAGGAGTTTGGACTTAGTAATTCTTCGAGGTCTTTCCCTATGTCAAATCCAAAGTTTGAAAAGACTGAGTCCTTCTTTTCCTTATTCAAAAACCTAAGATTTTGTCTAATTGTGGTATTTGGTGGAGTCTTAGAGGGTAGAGAAGCAGCATGGGATGGGGAACAGAGGAAAACATGGGTTCAGGTCCTGCTTCTGACACATACTGGTTGTGTGACCCTATGTAAGTCATTTAACTTCTCTGCACTCTAGGCAACTCTCTAAGAATATAAGTTTCAGAGAAGATGCCAATCTGCACTGGTTAGTCAATAAGCATTTGTTAAGCTCCTACTACGTGGCAGGCATTGTGCTAAGCACCAGGGATACAAATCTCTTCTCAAGGAGTTTGCAAGCTAACTGGGGAGACAACACAAAAACAACTATGGACAAACAACATATATACAGGATAAATTGGAGATGAAGGAAGGAAGGCACTAACGTAAGGGGAATAGGGAAAGGCTTCTCATAGAAGATAAGATTTTAGCTGGTATTTGAAGAAAGCCAGGATGTGGAGATGAGGAGGGAGAAAATTCCAGACATGTGAAAACAACCAGTCCAAAGATGGAATGCCTTGTGCAAGGAACAGCAGGGAGGCCAGTGTCATTGGCTTTCAGAGTATATGGGTGGGGTGAAGTGTTCAAAGATTGTAAAGGTATGAGGGGACCATGTTGTGCCATGTAGGTTGTAAGTCTTGGATGTCTGAGAAGATGGTGATACCCTCAACAGTAACAGAGAAGTTCAGAAGTAGGGGAGGTTTGAGAGGAAAGATGACTGGTTCAGTTTTGGACATGTTGAGTTCAAGATGTCTAAGGGACATCCAGTTTGTAGTGTCTAATAGGTAGTTGGAGATGCAAGTCTGGAGGTCAGGAGAGAGGTTAGGGCTGGAGAAACAGGTCTGAGAATCATTAGCATAGGGAAGATAAATGAAGTGAGAGAGGATGGCATCATCAAGTGGAATAGAGGGAGAAGAGGAAAGGGCCCAGGACAGAGTTCTGAGAGACACCAACGGTCATCAGTTGTGACCTGGATGAAGATCCAGCAGAAGAGACTGAGAAGGACCATTCAGACAGATAGTAGGAGCGCCTTTGTGGTTAGGTACTTGTTGGTGTCCTTTAAAGTAGTGTCACAGAAACCTAGAGAGAAGAAGGTATTAAGGAAAAGAGTTGATAGTGTCAGAGACTACAGAGAGGTCAAGAAGGATGAGAACTGAGAAAAGCCCATTAGATCTGGCACTTAAGAGAAGATTAGTAACTGAAGAGAGCAGCTAATGATTCTTTAATTTTATTTTCAAATGAAAGTTAACGATGAGGTCAAAAGCCAGACTGTAAAGTTGGAAAGAGAATGAGAGGAAAAGAAATGGAGGCATGTCTTGCAGATGACCTTCTCAACAAGTCACTAATCAGGAGGAGAGATAGGGAATGGCAGCTAGTGAGAAAAGACAGATCAAGTAGGGGTAGGAGTTGAGGATGGGGAAGATTTGGGCATGTTTCTAGGTAGTTTGAAGCATCCTATAGACAAGAAGAGACTGAAGATAAGTGAGAGGATAGAAAGGACTGAGGGGGCAATCCCAGCAGATGAGACGGAATGGAGTCACTTGTGCATGCAAAGATGTTTGCCTTGGTAAGGAGCAGGGTCACCTCTTCATGTAAGATGGGTAAAGGAGGAGATAGTGGCACATAGCATCTGGGCGATAAAGGGAATTCTTAGCAAATGACCTTTTTTAAGTAAAATATGAGGCAAGAGTCTCAGCTGAGAGGATTGGGGGAGGTGCCATGGGAGGTTTGAAGAGGGATGAAAATTTGTGGTGAGGAGGATAGTGAATTAAATTAGGGAGATGTAAATGGACTGCCTTGCCAGAATGAGAACTCAGTTGAGGTTATGTAACATATATTTTTGGTTGACCCTTTCAGCCTGGTTGTGTGATTTTCTCCAGTTTCATTCAGGAGCAAAGCCAGGGGACAGTGGCAGTAATCTGCATCTATATCTTGACAGGGCAACATAAGGAATACAATAATGGGGCAGAAGATTCAAGAGAAAAAGAAAGTATAGAGCTGAACTGGTTCACCAAGGGGTCAAGATGGAGAAGGGAGTTGAGTGTAATTAATGCAGGGTGGCTGGCCTAGGAAAAGACTAAGGGATCAAAAGTCACAGTAAGAACCCAATTCTTCCTTGGTAGAGAGAATTTCCTCACCTGGGAGTTCCCTATATCCTGAAATTACAGGTCCAATGCCCATTGCTTAGAACAGGGGTCCATTACCTTTTTTGTCTCATGAACCCCTTTGGCAGCCTGAAACCTATGAATAATATTTCTAAATGGACAAAATAAAATACATAAGTATTACAAATTCACAGATCTCTGGTTAAGAATCCCTTGCCTTAGAGGGAATGGACACTTCTTTTCTAAAGATGATGCTTCTATTAGGGATGAGAGGCTGGGTGCTTAAATTTAGTATGATCAGTAACAATTCCACTTTTTTCTTTTCCTAGGAACTGAAAGTCAAGACCCTTTTCTGCAGTGTAGTCCTGGAACAGGCTGGAAATTAGTTATTCAGCTTATTGAGGATTAGGTTAAGAATAGCCAATAAGTACCTCCAAGAGGCAGCCTTTGCCAGCCTTCCTCTCTCTGTAGAATTCATTACCTAGAGCTTTTATTACTAGTGGGGGAGGGGGAGAGTCTTTCTGAGATGCTTGCTTTACAAGTCTGGGTTTAACCTTTAAAGGTCTAGGCCACTGGGGTAATTGTGTTTCTTTTTGGTGAATCTTAAACTAACAGGCTTTCAATCCTCCTTGAATGACTATTCTATTTGGACTCCCAGATTAGGTCTACATTGGACATCAAAATGTTCTGTTGCAATGATTGGAAACCCCTCCTTGAGACTTTAATAGGTGTCCCCAGTGGCTACATGACAAAGGCGTGCAAAAGAAAACAGCAAACAGAAAACAGCATGCAAAAATCAAACCACGTCCTGCACAAGCCGGAGGGGTGCAGCAGAACTCTGCCCCCCTCACCTGTGCCCTCACCTCCCAGACCTGAGGGAATGGTGTCCATCTTGTCTCCTGTATCACCTCCTTCCTCCGCAGATTAAAAAACAAACAAACAAAAAAACCAACCAAATAAGTTGATACCTGCTCCAAAGCTAAGTGATGGGATTCTTTTTGTGAAAAGGTTCTTCCTATCCCAGCAGTATAAAAAAACTCCCTCTTATTCTTCTTTGAAAAGCTTTCAGCAAAAATGAGGGTAACTGAGTTTAACATGCTGGGTGTTAAAGATGGAGACCTAAGACATGGTGGCCTCGATAGGATGGGAGGAGGGACTGGACCTATCCTTTCATTGGTATAGGTAACTCCCAGGTGAGGAAACTCCCTCTACCAATGCAGGCTGGCATCTTCCCTGCAACCTGAAGTCTTAGGGCTTTGCATAGAGCACAGAGTGTCACATAGCCAGTATGTTTGAGGTAGTACTTGAACCCAGGTCTTTGGCTTTGAGACCAGCTCTGTAACCACTATACCATGATGCTTCTCCTTGGAAACATCCACAACCACTTAGAAATGAAGTTAGGGGTGATTGTTGATATGTTTGGAACATCTAGAGAGCAACACGGGTGATTTGGGAGGCTACACCCATCCTCAACAATGGGATATTCAGACTGACCGTAATCTAATGACTAACTGTTCTCTTTTACTCATTCCCCACACCTCCCATGATGGAAATGAATATATGTCCTGCACCACTTAAGTTTTCTTTGCATTTTATGCCAGAAAGAAAATACAAACCTAAAAAGCAGGTGATGGTCCTGAGCATTTTTGTCATAGCTTGGATGGATTGATTGATTTAAGGCATCCCAGAAGACCCATCTAATGATATACTAAGTTCGTGAATCTGTGCACAGCATCTTTTTAAAAAAAAAAATTTTGTCCGCATAATTCACCCAAGTATCTGTAGTTAAAAAATAGCTACAAACTAGAAGTGAATGAAAGGAAGAGCAGGCATTCATTGTAAGTTAACCTTTCCTGAGGCAAGGTTATTAGGGAAGACAATTTTCAATGAGAAAAGGGTAGCTTTGCTTCTGTCATGTTGCTAGTTGTGTGCATCTGACAGTGAACAGTGTTTGCTGTTAGAATTCATTAATTGATCCTTATGATGAAGCCCAGGGTTTCTCCAGTTCAGGATTTCTACCAGAGCCATGGAGACATATTTAATTTTTAATATAGCTTCCTGACTACTATCAGTACCACCCTGTTAACATTCTGTCAGTGGCTCTTGCACATGATGGGTATATTCTAAGTGAAGAATGAATGGTTAACTCAGTTGGTTAGAGTTCCATACCTGTGTGGTTGTGGTGGTGGATTTCACTTATGGAGGCAAAATAACTTTGCTTCATTCTAGTATCACATTGTTTTCCTAACCCCAAGCAAAGTCTGTAGATCTGTGCCATTGGTCAGAAGGAAGAATTCTTGAGAGGGGGGTGATGCAATGATTCAACCTGATCTGCTCCCACCACCATAAAAGCAATTTCAGGTTGATCCCTTGCCATGGCATCTGATGGTATGTTAGAACTCTCTCCCCACTGAGAAGTATACCAGCTCATATTCATTGTCAACCTAGAAGGAGGTCTTTTATCCCTAGCTTTTCAAAAAGTGCCTGATACACAGTAAGTGCTTAATAAATGCTTTTTGACTAATTACCCATCAACATCACAAACTGGAGCCCAGATGGAATAGAAGGTGTATATGATAAGTGAAGCAAATATGGGAGGCAGAGAATCCAATAGATCAGGATCCAAATAGATCCCAATGGGTTAGATCAGGAATCAGCAAACTATTGTAGCCCCTGGATTAAATGGGCATGTGGGCAAAGAATAGTTTTTGCATTTCTTTTTTTTTAGAGGGGGGAAGGCAGGGCAGTTGAGGTTAAGTGACTTGCCCAAGGTCACACAGCTAGTGTGTCAAGTGTCTGAAGCCGGATTTGAACTCAGGTCCTCCTGACACTTTAACACCTAGCTGCCCCAGTTTTCACATTTCTAAATAAAATTTTATTGTGTTTAAAAGTGTAAAAACCATTCTTAGCTAACATTCCTACAAAAGTAGTCCTCCTGGCTTTAGTGTGCTGACCTCTGGGTTAGAAAAATGGGCCATATCTAATAATATTCATTTGAATAGGGATAAGTATAAAGTCTAAAATTTGGGTTCAAAACAAATCAACTGCATAAGTTTAAGATGGTGAGAAATGTTGCTTGAAATTAACTCATATAAAAGATAACTGGCCATTAGTGGACTGCAGCTTCATTATCAGTCTGGAATATGACATAGCAGCCACAAAAGCTCATGTGACCTTAGGCTTTATTCCTAGAAGCGTGGTATCCAGGATTAAGGAGATATGGTCCTGCTGTACTCTGCCCTGAGAAGACCGCATCTAAATTAGTACATTCATTTCCACATCTACATATTCAGAACGTTGACAGACTGGAGTATAATTAGGATAGTGGGATAACTCAAAACCATGCCTCTCAAAGATCACTGGTTGAAAGAACTAGGGATGTTTTAGTCTGAGGAAAAGACATGGGATGAAGGGGTTTAGGGGGGGAAGATGGTGATCTCCCAGTATCTGAAGTAGATATCGTAGACAAGAGGGATTACACTAGTTCTGTTAGCCCCCAGAGGGCAGAACTAAAGGAAATGGCTAGAACATAAAGAAGCAGCTTTCAGCTTCATATACAGAAAAGCTTCCTAACAATCAGAATTCCACAAAAGTGGAATCGGCTGCCTCTCTTTTACATTAAGGCTAGATGGCTGCTTGTCAGAGATAGCATAGAGGTACTCCAGGGATTACATTAGGTGCCCTAGAGGTCTTTTCCCAGTTCTGTCATTCTCCACTCTCCCCTTTCCCCACTGTCCTCTTGTCCACTGTCATTACCTTGTTCTATACTTACACCTTCCTCTCATCCCTTCTCTTCCCCTCTAACCTAACATCCCTGTCTCTATCTCCATTCACTAATTCCTTCATTGGGGGCTGCTAGGTACTGCAGTGAATAGCCTGAAGTCAGGAAGACTCACCTCCCTGATTCAAATCTGGCCTCAGACAGTGACTAGCTGTTTGACCCTGGGCAAGTCACTTAACCCTGTTTGCCTCAGTTTCCTCATTTGTAACATTTCCTGGAGAAAGAAACAGCAGACTATTCCAGTATCTTGGCCAAGAAAACTCCAGATGGAGTCCCAGAGTTGGACACGACTGAAACGAGTGAACAATACCAAATTCCTTTGACATATATGGGAGTGCCAATTCTGTGCAAGGCACTGAGCTGCATCCCATGGGGGAGTTGTTGGTTTTTTATTTTTGGGGGGGCTGTGCTGGGGTCTGCGTCTGTCCTTTCATTAATGTAATAGGAAACTCCCAATTAAAAAGTTCCCTCTACCAATGTAGATCTGCAGCCTTTCTCCAACTTGTAGTAATAGAGAGTTGCTGGGGATAGGAGGAGGTACTAGGAGTGACTTTCCAGGGTCAGAAAGAACATCGTGTGTCAAGAGGAGACTCAAACCCAGGTCTTCTCTACTCTGATTCTCTGTCCCCTAAGCTGTGCTGCACTCTAGCCACGGGAGGACGTAAGAGTGCATACAGACAGCATCGATCGCACCAATCAACTCTAGGACCTCTGTTCTTCCCTTACCAATAATATACAGGGTGTCCCAAAAGTCTTAGACTTTTGAAAATGAAAAGACCTAAGGTACCAACTATACCATCATTATGTGTTTCAATTAAATTGGACATCAAATTGAGGCCATTAGGCAGTGTAGTGGGTAGAGGGCCTAGTTAGAAAGACCGGAGTTCAAATCCAGCTTTAGACAGTAGAGACCCTGGGCAAGTCACTTAACCCTTCTGCTTCCGTTTCCCCATCTATAAAATAAGGATATTAATAAGTCACTAAGAATCCTGTATAAATCCTGTCTTTATTTTTCCACTAAAAAGGGAAAAAAAGGTATGTGTTCAAGTGTCAGTCACAGAAGAGACAAAGTCAAAAACTGATTGCCTGTTCCTTAGCTGATTCCCTCATGGGTCTGTATTGGTAATTAAGGAGGGACTTTCTTTTACTGTTTTCTCTTTTAGCACTTATTTAATCAAGTGCCCTTGAAGAGTCTGGCCTTTGTTTCTTTGATTGGGTCAGGAGTCTTTGACAACCTCCTCACCTCAAGGGAAAGCCTGGTTTGCATGGGTTTGAGTCAGATGTTTTTGATGCCTGAGGCTTTTAAGCCACATGGGTTTGAGTCAAATGTTTGTGACGCTTTTAGGTCACATGGGTGAGTCATATGTTGTGACACCCTTTGACCCTGAACAGAATATATAAACCCATAGGTTGGCATTTTCCCTTGGGGCTCTCACTCACTGGAACAGTGGCGTGTGACTTGAAGAGACTTTGGGCAGCCATTGTTAAGAGCCCCCCCGGCTTGTAAACCTAGATGTTGATGCTTTCCTGGTAACTATGAATTGTGATTTGAATCAGACAAGGTCTGCCTGTTGATGTTGGTAATTTCCAATTTGTTTGTATTTGCTCTGAAGTTCAGGTTGCTGGCTTTTCCTCCTGAACTAAATGAATGATATTTGCATGTGTGATTAAAGTGAGATTGTTAACCCCTTAAAGTTACTTTCCTTGGTAAAGCAGATCACAGAACCTGTGCTGGCAGCTCTTGTTGCTGGTCTTGCTGGGTCTTACACCTCAACGGCAGCTGCTAGCCAAATTTTTGTTACAGGGTCACTCTCTTTATTTGAGGAACCAATCAATTAATCAAGCATATATTAAGCGCTTACTATGTGCCAGGCATTTCAAGGACTGTGGGATTTCCTATTTTCCTACTTAGAGAAAAGTGGACAATAAATGTGCATCATTTGAGGCCTTGGCATCCGCAGGACTTTGTGCTTTTTTCTTAAACTGTGTTTTCACCCTGGCTTATCACTGATTCGTTCTCTCTTTGCAGATAAGGAGCATGTGATCCCAGCTACTAATTCTTTGATTGCATCTATCTTCCCTTTTCCAAAAATCCTCAATGTGGAGTCTGTCCTCGGTTCATTTAATTTCCTTGTCTCCAAGACGAATGTTAGCTTCATTTCTTTTCCTGTTTTAGTTCCAACTAGACTAGCTCCGAGCATGCGGTGCCATTTCATCCCCTGCCCCTATTAGGGCTTACTGTTAGCAGGGTGAGATTTTCATGTTTCTCTGGGTTTGTCAGTAGATAAAGCAGAATATCCTACCCATCCCTGCCTCTTTTATTCATTTCCCTTATTGTAGGAATATTTTTAAAAGCATTTCAGTATCAACTTTCATCTGCACAGACAGGACAGATCACTGGACTGGGTAGTCAGAAGAGCCGGGTTCAAATCTCAGTTTCAGTACTTAGTACTTGTGTCACCAGTGGGACATCATTTATCCTATGTGCCTCGGTTTCCTCATCAGTAAAATGGGGGTAGGAATATCTTCTCAACCTACTTTGCCATACTTCATTATTGGGAAGCTAGGTGGCACAGTAGATAGAGTGTTGAACCTATGGTTAAGAAGACCTGAGTTCAAATGCATTTACTGGGGAAGTCACTTAATCTGTCTGCCTCATTCTCCTCAATTGTAAGATGAGGATAATAATATGATAATATTATTATATATATGTAATATATAAGTATATATAATATAAATATTATAATAATAATAACCTATCTCACAGGGTTGTTAAGAGCATCAGATGAGTTACTCTTGAAAAACACTTAGCACAGTGCCTGGCATGTAGTAGGTGTTATATAAATATTATTATTGCTACCAAAGTTTGAGAAAAGTATTTTGGGAAACCTTAAAGTGCTATAGAAAATAGGAAAATCATGAATATAATGCCCCTTAATTCAAAAGACCCTCTTTTTACCAGGTGTGTGACCTTGGGCAAATCACTTAACCTGTCTGCAACTCAGTTTCCTTATCTGTAAATGAGGGGGTGTGAACTCAGTGACCTCTAAAGCCCCCTTCAGCTCTATGATCCTCCTTAATCCTCTCTATTCCCAAGGCTTGGTGACGTCACCTCTTTTGTTTAGTCGCTTTTGCTAGTATCGGTCCCCAGTTTACCACCCCCACTTGTCCCCTGCCACACGCACAATTCTATTCATCGTCCATCTATACGCTGATTTTAATGTATAGGTCTCTAGTTGATTGGAATGTTCACCCCCAGTAATGGAGTCCAACCTCCTCCTTCACTTGGAACCAGACCTGTCCCTGGGAAAACCTGTGAAGCTCCTCCTTGATATTCCAAACCTCTCCTTCCCAGCTCCCTTTATCTGGTCCTGTGCCTTCTGGGCATCGATTCCTCATGGCACCTATGTACCAAGCACTGTCCTGGGCACTGTGTTCTCAAAAGTTTAACAGTCTGAACTTACAATCTAAATATAATAAATTTACTCATTCTAAAAGATAGAATTAATGTGAGAATCACAGGATGTTAGAATTGAAAGGTTATGGCAGAAATTGTAAAGGATTTGGAGACCCAAGTTCAAATCCAGGCTCTGACTCCTTATTACTTCAGTTTTCTCAACTGTGACATGAGAGTTGGATTCCATGACCTGAAGGTCCATTTGAACTCTAAAATCTCATCCTGATTTACCCCTGCTCTCTCATTTTACAGATGAGGAATTGGAGGCTCAGAGAACCAGACTCCACTTGGTCTTGCTTAGGCCAAGGGTGATGACTAATACAACTGGGATTCAGATGAACTGCTTCTAAGTCAAAATCCATGGCTCTTTCCACTATACGGGACTGAGTCTTCTAGGGATATCTGCACTGTAAAATGGAACAAAAGCCCCTCTTTGCTAACTGTCAGACTTCAGATGTCAGAAGGAGTAGAGTCTATGAAACCTTCTCCAAGAGTTAGAAATGAAAAGGCCTAAGGTACCAATTAATCCACTTGTTTGTGTTTCAATTCAACATTGAATTGAGGCAACTAGTTAGTATGGTCAGGGAAGACTGGAGTTCAAATGTGGCCTCAAACTATAGGTAAGCCCCTTAACCTCTGTCTGCCTCAATTTCCCCATCTGTAAAATGGGGGAGGGGGGCAGAATAATAGTACCTACCTCCCAGGGTAGTTGTGAGGATCAAATGAGATGATTTTCGTAAAGTACTTTACAAACCTTCAAGCGCTATATAAATGTTCACTATTTAACATTTTGAGGATTCCCCCAGTTCTAAAGACATAATCCTATGATCATGTATGTGGGGTACTAAGGATACAAAGAAATGGTTTCTGTCCACAAGGAGCTTACATTTTTACTATGTGGCCAATTACACACAGAAAACCAATTTACTATCATCCTTTATACACTTGATACTCCCCCCAGGGAAGACGTCTCATTCCTTCTTACAGATTCTAGAATGGTTGAGACTGTCTAGAGAAAGTCATTCAGTACAGTAGTGGTTCTCAGATTTTTTTTAATCTTAGGATCTTCTTTTCACTCTTAAAAATGATTGACGATCCCAAAGAGCTTTTGTTTACGTGGGCAATGTCTGTCACTTTTTACCATATTAGGAATTAAAATTGAAAAAGTTTTAAATATTCATTTAAAAATAACATTAATATATTTAATAGTATTTTATGAAAAATAACTATTTTTCTTAAGTTTAGTGAGAATGGCATTGTTTTAGCTATTTTTGTAAGGTTCATTAGTGTCTGGCTTAATAGAAGACAATTGAATTCTCATATCTGATTCTGCTTTCGGTCTATTACAATATGTTGTTTTGGTTGAAGTAAATGAAGAAAATCTGGCCTTAAACAGATGCGTAGTTGGAAAAAGGTATTTTAAAAGGCAAGTGACATCTTAGTATTACTATGAAAATAGTTTTGACCTCTTGGACGCAAAAACTGCAAAACTAGTAAGCGTCAGAGTCAGAATTCAAGTCTAGCTGTCCTGAGTCTGGATTCAACATTCTCTCTACTGTACCTCTTTCCTACCTTTCATATATCCATATTTTAATTTGCCTGGCTAGATTTTAAGCTCTTTGAAGCCTGGTTCTGTGTCCCATCTTCCACAGTACCTCATACAATATCTTGATCAGTAAATATTTGTTCAATTGAATCAAGCTAAACAGGTGATTAGTATTCTAGAACCTAACTAAAATTTGTAATATTGTTTCTAGGAGTAAACTTTGAAAATTCAGAATTCTGAGAATGCCAGAAATACACCTTCCCTGACTGCGGGGATATAACTGAGGGTTAGGGTCAAACAAAAAAAGAGGGAGAGAAGGTACATGAAGTAGGCGAAATTTCACTTGGTGATTAATGACCATGCAAGTAGTTAAGCAAAAAAGATAAAAGAGGGGGAAAAAAGTCTCAACAGTGATTACTTTGGCAATTTCAGCAAAATCTTGAATGCCACCATATTTGAATTTTTGATAATTTGAACATGGTTGATAAGCACTTTGACATTATTTAAAAAAAAAAGGTCTGCTAAGCAAATTAGCAATGTTAACAAAAAAGAGTAAATAAAGAATATTGACATACTTTACAAATCATATACTTTACATGGATTAGTAATGCAGCTAATTACTGCATAATTATAAATGATTCTTATCTGTTATGAAGGCAGACCCATCATGAACGCTACTTAGGAAGACTTTCTTAGCCATGATCTCAGATTTCTGTACATGCTTGATAATAACATTGAATTTCATTTTTTAAATATTTCACAATTCGGACAAAACCTTTCTTCCAATTACCAGAACATTAAACTTATTTGCTTTTACTTTACTTTTATCTAAAATATCCAAAAAAATTATCTTTTTACCAAGTCCTGGTATGGTATGTTTGAAAGATAAATGTGATTTAGTTTTTACTGTCAATTTGTTTCCTTTAGTGGTATTAACTGAGCATATTTTAGTCAAATTACAATTAACTATATGAGTCCTCATTCAACAATTGTAGTAGATTATATAAACAAAAATTTAATTGACTACAAATTAGTCACATATTTGCTGGGGCATTTATTTATTTCTTTATTGGAGCATTTGTGCTTAGCAAGAGTGATGACCTTTAGGCATCTGAGAGCCATGGCAATCTCGTCTGGATAGCGTGAAGACAGGATTTCAATATGGCCCTTAAACTGTAAATCTCCCAGTTATCTAACTTAGAAAAGTAAAAATGTCTACGATTAAGCCCAGAATGGCACAGAAACCCCAATTTGCTTTTGCCAGTTTATTTTCCAAATGAAAGGAAGATTAGAAAGTGAAAGTAAGGATATATGGAGGCAGTTACACACATCAGTAGCAAATGCAGTCCATAAGCCCCACTCCCCTCCATATCTTATATTGAGTGCTGTCCCTGCCTGTAGGTGCCTGATGGATTCACATTTAAATGTGGTTGAGAATAAATCCAGTGTGTTTTCTCATGCTTTTTTTCTCCTATGGTCCTCTGGCTTTCCTAATGTTTTCTCTGTTGAACTCTGTACACTCATCATATGGAAAGAAAATATTCCCTAAAACTGGTGAAGGAAATTGGGAGTCAGAAGATTCCAGGCAGAAGTAGCCATTCTCTAGTATGTAATTTGGACACCATTTTCTCTAAGCGTTCAGATGCAGAAGCTAGAGCCCTCTCTATTGATAACAATACACTGGAAAGAGACTTGTGAGCCATTTATTAGTTTCTGCTCATGGGCCAGTCATTTTACTGCTTTGGGGTTTAGTTATCTAATCTATAAAATAAAAATGCAAACTCTTTTAGGGCAGGAACTGTTTCATTTTCTTTGTGACCCTAGCATCTAGGACAGTCTTGGACAAGTTAGCAAGAGATACAAAGACAAAAATGATATAATCCCTGCTTTCAAGAAGCTTATATTCTACCAGGCTGATATTCATGGGCGGGGGGAGGGAGGGAAAGAAACCATTGTGAATGAAGAACGTGAGTTCTAAAAAGAGAGGACCTCAGTTTTGTCTCTAATGCTTACTACCTGTGGCAAGCCATTTAAATGCTCTGGGCCTCAGTTTCCTCCTCTGTAAAGTGACAGGGATTGAAACAGCCTCTGAGCTCCCTTTCAGCTCCAGATCTTCAGTACTGTGATTCTACTCTCAAGATAATTGGTCCAGAACTGTCCAGCACCTGAGCTGACCTTTGCAAAGAAAAGAAATCCCAAGATGGACATGAGGCTATTCTAAACAGCCTTTTTTTTTAAATTTCTTCCAGGTTTTTCTGAACTGATCCTGCTTGTCATTTCTTTATACCACAATAGTATTCCATCACAATCACATACTTGTTCGGCCATTCCCCAATTGATGGCATCCCCTCAATTTCTAATTCTTTGCCATCACTAAAAGAGCCGCTATAATTTTGTACATTTGGGTCCTTTTCCTTTTTGAGAAAAATCTCTTTGGGATACAGACCTAGTATTGGTATTGCTTGGTGAAAGGATATGCATGGTTTTGTAGCCCTTTTGGCGTAGTTCCAAATTGCTCTCCAGAATGGTTGAATCAGTCTACAACTAGACCAACAGAGCATTAGTGTCCCAATTTTCCCATACTCCCTCCAACATTTGTCCTTTTCCTTTTCTGTCATATGAGCCAATATAATAAATGTGGGGTGGTAGCTCAGAGATGTTTTTAATGTGCATTTCTCTAATCAGTACTGATTTAGAGTATTTTTCATATGACTATAGATAGCTTTGATTACTTCATCTGAAAACTTGCCTATTAGCAATTGGGGAATAGCTCTTATTTCTTTAAATTTGACTTGGTTTTCTATATAAGAAGTGAGGTCTTTATCAGAGAAGCTTGCTGTAAATTTTTTTTTTCAGTTATGATTTCTATGTATTTCCTCTATTCTATTTTCCCCTTGTTTATCCTCTCACTCTCTCCTTTTATTTACTCTGTACATTCTCAAGCGTTTTGCTTCTGAATTACCTCCCCCAATCTGCCTTCCCTTCTATCAGCCCTTCCCCTTCTCTTATCCTCTTCCCCTCCTACTTTCCTATAGGCTAAGACAGAGTTCCATATCCAGCTGAGTGTGTATGTTATTCCCCCTTTGAGCCAGTTCTGATGACAGTAAGGTTCAAGTGTTGCCTGCCACCTCTACTATAAAATCTCTCGCCTCTTTTCTGTCAGATAATTAACCCCATTCTGCCTCTCCCTAGCCCCTTCTCCTAGTGCATTCCTTTCTCATCCCTTAATTTTATTTTTCAGATGATCCTCCCATCATGTACAACTTACACCCATATTCCCAATCATATATCCTCCTCCTAACCACCCTAATAATGAGAAAATTTTTAAGAGCTACAAGTTTCATTTTCCCATGTAAGAATGTAAATAGTTTTAACCTCCTTGAATCCCATGTGATTTCACTTTCCTGTTTACCTTTTTATGCTTGTTATATATATATATGTATATATATCTATATATACATATATATAGGTATATATATCTATATATACCTATATATATGTATATATAGCTATATATACATATATATATATATATATTTCAAAGTAAGATTTTCTATTTAGATCTAGTTTCATCAGGAATGCTTGAAAGTCCTCTACTTCCCTGAACATCTATTTCCCCGCCCCCCCCCCCCCGAAGTACGGTACTGTTTTTCTCTGTAGGTGATTCTTAGTTGTAATCCTAGCTGTTTTGCCCTCTGGAATATCATATTCCAAGTCTTCCAATCTTTTAACGTAGAAATTGCTAAATCTTGTGTTACCCTGACTGTGGATCCATGATATCTGAACTGTTTCTTTCTGGTTGCTTACAGTATTTTCTCCTTGTCCTGGGAGCTCTGGGATTTAGCTATAATGTTCCTGGGAGTTTTCATTTTGGGGTCTCTTTTAGGAAGTGAATGGTAGATTCTATCAGTTTCTATTTTATCTTCTACTTCTAGTTCTACAATACCAGGACAGTCTTCCATGATACTATCTTCAGAAATGATGTCTAGAATCTTTTTTTGATCATGGTTTTCAGTTAGTCAAATAATTCTTAAATTCTCTCTCCTGGATTTATTTTCCAAGTCAGTTGTTTTTCCAATGTTTTTCACATTTTCTTCTATTTTTTAAGGAGTTGTTTTCTTTAGTGAGCTTTTGTACCTCCTTTTCTGTCGGCGGCCGGACGGGTATGCCCCACAATAGCACCCCGTTCTCCCCGACTACCGCCTCACACTCACCCTGCCCACGGGTCTTCGGACGTCTCCGGCTCCTCCCGGGGGATGCGAGAGGAGAATCACCAGGCAGCTACCGGAATGCGACAAGCAGTTTTATTGCAATGGCGTACCAGAAATCTTACACAAAATCCCACTGACCCTCTCTGGGGTGCTCCTTATATTGGGAGTTTCGGGTTAGCTCCTCCCCAGTTCCTCCCCGAAGGTGGAGCCCTTCCAGTTGGAGCCGCCCCGGTACTGACGTAACAGAAGCCACACAGGCACTGCTGCGTCAGCAGGTCCAGACTCCCTGGCGTCTCACTACCCTTTCAGGAGGCCCAGGTCCAGAGCGCCCCTAACAACTCCCCCTTTTTGTTTAATGACATCGGCTTTTACAGCTTCTAAGGAGCGGCGCAAAACCCCAATCATACAAGAAATCAAGCAGGGCAGGAACAAACAGATGAGAAAGGCTAGTATGAGAACAAGTCCTCCAATGGAGGCCCATTGGAGCAACTGGTGGACACTGAGAGTGTCCCACCAGGCCTTAGCGTTGGTATAGTTCTCTTCCCAGTCGCCATTGAATTGTATAGTGGCATTCTGTATGGCCGCAATGACCTCATCTAGCATATGCAGTTCAGTGGTGAAAGTAGTGGCAGTGCTAGAAGTCTTTCTAATAGTGCATACTGGGAAACATGGTAGGGAATAGGGGTTACACAGACAGGATGGGCTGCAGGTCACCAACTGGAACATCGGGAGATTCGGGGTAACAGCCCAGTGCGTGGGCTTTGCTGCCAGGGGCGGCAAGATGGCAGGAGCAGCTGTGGACGGGGTCACCAACTGGATCATGGCGAGCAGGCAGCTGAGGGCGTTGGTGAAGGCCGCCCTCTGTTTCCAGACAGTCCTGTTCTTTCGTCGTGGCCTCCGTCCCCTGGGGCGTCGTTGCGTCTGCTGGGGGTGCGACCTCACGGACCCGGCGGAGGGGCACCCAGACGTGTTCTCCTGTGGCATCATCTGTGGAGACACAAAGATACCCTCTCCCTCTAACTACAACCCTCCCTGGCCCGTGCCACACCCCTTTTTCGTCTTTCCACCAGACCGTGCTGCCTTGAAGGCACGCAGTTGGCGGCGGTGCCTCTTGTGGGCCCGGTTCCTGTTTGTCACACCGGTCCCCAGCATAGTACTTTAATGCAGGCGTAAGGCCATCATCACGAAATTGCAAAAAATTGGCAGAAAATTGGCAGTAAAGGTAGCTGAAAAATTGGCAGTGGCAGTAAAGGTAGCTGTAGCGAGCTGTGCATGGGTCAGCCTACCCGCCACTCCCCCTTTTTGTTTAATGACAATAGGACTCACATACATAAGGGAGTTAATTAAACATCTTTCATTCTCGTACATAAACTTTCAGTTCCTCAGCAAGCCAAGTGCATTGTGTAGGACCTACATAACTCAAACAAGTTCTTTTTCTGGGCTGATGACCTTGCCCGTGCAGAGAGTGCAGAGAGTTTCCAAGGGCCTTGGCAATGTTACAAAATAAGGAGAAGCAACATGGTCCCTAGGAAGGGGTTACATAGAGAACTCTGTGTGCTATCTTTTGCTGTTCCTCTGAGCAAACTTATTCAAGGTCGAGTCTTACCAAAAATTATGCAAAGGGGTGCACAAAACTTTCCTTCAGAAAAATCTCTCTTTCTCAGACAGCTTATAATTTATCCCGATATTATTAATTTCTAAGTGCTACGTGATTCTGAACTGTTAATCACCACACCTTCTCCACATAATTAAAAAAAGGAACACAAAACTTACCATAGTAAATACTATCACTAAGCAACAACATTAATAGCTTAATTAATGATCTCACAAATTTCCCAAATGATAGCAAAACAATGAAACAAAATTTGGTAATTTAAGATTCCTCAAATTACAATTCTGAACCTAATAACAGTTAGATTATAAAAGAAATTGCGTTTCTAACAACACAGATGATATAGCTGCTCACCAATTTACGCAATAAGAAAAATTTGAGACGTATAACAAAATATCAAAAAACCATAATTATCATCCATTTAAACTTGAAAACCAAGACCAATTAATTTCCATGTTGGTGGCTTTACCGCAGGCAGATAGGACCCCAAATTGCTTAATACAGAGAATCATTCATCTCATTACCAAAACTTCACATTGAAGAAAATCCACATAAAGTTAATATAAAGCAATTATTTTTAACTTAAAACAGGTTACATGTAAATAGCATGTATCTTATATCAAGTAGTGTGCCAAGCACGTTTACAATCATGCGATCTTTGTAATATCCCTGGGAATGGATTCCACCACCATTCCCTTACTGAACAGTAAACTACAGTGAACAGAATTTTCTCAGGGTTATACAGTTAGTAAATTTCTCAATGCCAAATAACAATATGCACCTTTTAAATTATTCAAATATGAATTTCTAAGTTCCATTCACATGTTTCTTGGGAAAGTTTTACAAATAGTTTGCAATCACATATTAGAATTAGCTCGGTTTAAAATGTGCTGGGCCAGTATTCTGGGTAAAAAGGAGACCTAAGAAATTTGAATCATTGCGAAGAAGGTATAGTCGGTTTCCCTTCCAGGCAGAGGGGGTTGATAATTAATGGAACAGCAATTATAACAACTCATAATAAGCAACATCTTTACCCTAATCAATATTCGTATAAAATTTAATAGAATCCACCCACAAATCTAGGTCAAAAGGTGGGTGACATAATTTCTTTTATCTCTTCAGAACTTAATTGGTTTTTAACACTAAAACAGTAATCCCAAATAACCTAGTTAACAATCTTACAAGTTTCCTAAGTGCTGGCAGAAGTGTTTTAGCTGTGATCTTAACAAGGTAGGGTTAGCAAGGCTGAGAAAGTAACTTAACCAGTTTTACACAATTGTTTTCATTTTGTAGTTTCACCAAAATGCAAATTAAAGATCACTTTGTCTAATCTCATATCTAGTCACTTAAATTTTACAACGTAGGAGAATTTTACTACAATTCAGAAGTACAATAGAAAAATTTCAGATGACATTAACTGCATTCCCAAATCATTACATACATTAGGCTTACCAAGCATAGAGGCTTTTCTTCTCCTCATAGTTGCAGAGCCTGGCTGTGGACTGAAAGGGGGGAAGGTGCTGGGAAGCTGCAGAGTCCAGCACCTGAATTAAAGGTCTAAGGAATTATTGAGGGGTCCCTGAGAGATCTTTACCTTCTTATAGGGGTTGTATTTTAATTTCTACAGTTTCTATGTATTATGATTTAATTTATTTGAGGACTTTTAGGGGAAAGGCACATCAGAATAAAAGAGCCTAAATAAGAAAAAGCAGCTTGTACACAGGGCAATTATTTTGAAAAGAAGCCAACTCTCTATTGTGTATTTACGAATCACTTTAAACTTTCCAAGTAGCAAACGTAGGAAAATCACAGCGAGCTAGAAATGTTTTCACCCGGGCGGACTGGGTTATATCTATGGAGATAATTCCTATCCGAAGAAGTATTTTTGTTTCTCAGGACTACAGTAACAGTCAGTAACAGTCCTTTGGGTACACTATGTTCAGATTGGCTTTCACGTTTGGCTTTCATTTCTCTGTTTTGGAAGCTTTAAACCACTTGTTTCAAATTCAAACAGGAATGAGGGTCACTAAATTGCACATAAGGATCTCTGTAGTTGTAGATTGAAAAGTACTTATCAACTCTATAGATTTAATACCGTTATGTCACTAAATATTTTCCAACTTTTTTATCTATACTAGTCTCATGGTGATTCTCATTCACCACACAGGAATTAAAACATCTTTGTATATACTTCTGACATAGAGCTGGAATTCTTAGCCCCCCAAGGAGTCTACGGATTGGAGGGGGATACAGAATATCTTTTGTCTTATAAACTGATTTTTCTTTACAACAGAATCTGCTAAATCAAGATCTTAATGGTTCTAATTTTCTCAAGTAAATTTTACTTCTGTGTTCACTCCTTAAAAACTTTTTTGGAAGTGAGAGCTTTGAATTTGCCAGTCTAAGGTGAGTGGGACTCTGGAAAAGATCCAGTGGTACCATGTCCCTTTCTCCTCATACTGGGAGACTCAGAGTGTCTCTTCCTTATGCATTTTCCAAATTTGCCTTAGTGCCAAATGGTATGAGAAATTCTGACTTTATCTTAAGCATCAAATCAGGAGTAACACATTTCTTTAAATTTCAGGGAAAAGGTCCCCGCCTCCTCTCTTATCTCTCCTCACATCCCAAATTGGCCAGATTTGGGATGAAGAGAGAAAGAAAGAGCATTATTTTCAACAACTATAAACCGTTAAACAAGAAGACATTTTCCTCTCTCCTGCTCTCCCCCCCTGCCCTCCCGCTCCTCTGAAGAGACTGGAGTCAGGGAGGGAGAGAAAGAGACAGTGGACATTACAGGGTGTCAGGTTACACACACACAGAAACACAGATACAGCACACAGACACAGAGACAAAAAACACAGAGAGGATTTTTGAATCCTATGCACAAATTGCTTGGCCCTCTGATGTAACGGAGGCCAGGTGCCATGCTTTATTGGGGTTGTGGAGACCCTGCGTTTAAGATGATCAGAGGCAGATCGCTGGCTGGTCTCTTAAAGAGACAGCTTTCTCTTACTAACTTCTTCAGAAAGTGAGGAGTTGGGGAAGGGGCCAAAGAAGACTTCATTCTTTCCTTCGGACCATATGCTAAGTTGCCTTTTTCTGGTATCTTGTCCTTGGAGTCTACCAAGTGTGCAAATTCCTCCTCTTGCTCTGTTCCGGTAGCCACATCTGTAATTCGGGGAGTGATTGTACACCCCTGATCTTGGCCATCTTGTATATGATTCTTATGAATGTGGCCTGATCCGTGGCTTAAGTTTCTCAGTTTCCATTTCTCTTTCTTTATACTTTGTGTCACATTCATTGGCTTTGTGTTCAGCATCTCAATCTCTAAGTTCTGCAACTGTTGGTTTAGTAGCTTATTATCTGAACCAACCTTCTCAAGTTCTTTCTGTAATGTCTGATTCCTCAAAGTTAACTCAGTAATCTTCTTTCCAAATTCACCTGACTTTTGTTCAAATTTGTCTTTAAGTTGTTCATGTTCTTCTGGCCTAACATGTTGAGAAAGCTTAGCTTCATAGTTCTCAAGTTCTCTCTTTAACTGCCTAAGTTCAGCCTGTGATTTTTCATATTCCCTTTCCATCTCTACGAACTTTTTTGCTTTCTCATTCACTTCATTTGATAGTAAGCTCTTCATGTTTTCAAATTTTTCCGTAGGGATGGAGAGGGCCAACTTTGTTGCTAACTCCTTTAATTGGCCTTCCATCTCCAAGGCTTTTCTTCCTCTCTTCTCTCGCTCTATTTCAGACATGCTAAATTCTTTCTGTAGTCGCTTATTTTCTTCTCCTAGTCTCCCTTTATCCCTTTTAAATTCCTCTACTAACTTTTCATTTCTTTTGATTTGGTTCTTTAGCCTTCCTGCTTCAGCAGAAGCTCCCTCATATTTTGCTTTCATTTCTTTCAATTGCTCCCTTAGTTCTTCTGTTAATCTGTTATTTCCTGAAGCTGCCTCATTCGTCAAGTGCTCCTTTAGAGCAAGAAAATGAGTCTGCATTTGCTTTACTTTACCTTCTGAATCATACATTCTCTTTTGCACATCTTTTAAAGCATCCTCCAACTGCTTTATGTGGTCATCAGAATCCTCCTTGACTCTTTCACATTCTAATGCCAAAGCTTTGCATTCTGCCACCTTATGGGCCAGTTCATTTTGGAGCTTAATCTTATCTTGTTTAACTGAATCACAAAAGGCTCTCAAGGCATCTAACTCTTTCTTTAAAATCTCATTTTCAGAAATGGCAGTTTGACTGGGTAAGGATAGTTCCAATGGTCTTAGCATGGAACGACAGTTTTTGGCTACATGCCCTAACTTGCCACATGAGAAGCATTTAATGCCGTTAAATGGCGCACGGCAAGCGTTCTTCATATGCCCCTCTTTCCCACAGTTGAAGCAAGTAAGCCTCCTTCCATTCCCGCCCCACTGTGCCATCAACTGAGTTTGTTTTTCCAGGCATGAAGCCATCATGGTCATAGGGTCTCGGTGTGGCAAATCCATCATTTTGTCAATAATTTGATCAAGGGAGGGATTATGTGGCAGCGATGCAAGCGCTGCACGATATTGCGGTAACAGCCCTCCCTTCACTAACTGCACTATCAGAGGTGGTGCTGCGCCCGTCTTGCCAAAGATGGCATGGACTACTGTTTGCACCCTGCTAATAAAGTCCAGGGGTGATTCATTATTCCTCTGCTTGAGGGAAGTTAAGGAGACCTTGCTCCCAGGAGTGCCTAATTTTTGGAGGGCCTTAATGTGGCAGGTATTCACTGCCCTCCTCACCAGGTCGTCATAATTTAACTGGTGTTGTAAAGACACATAAGGTCCTTGTCCCAAAATCATGTCTAAGGCATCCTGCTCGTCTGCAATATTATGCTCTGCAATAAACTTCTGCGCTTCCCTACGGACGTAAGCCTTGAAGGCTACTGCCGTGGCGGGCTCAAAAATCGCCTCTGCAACTTCCTGAAAATCGAATGGGGTCCAGGGGAGCGTAAGGCAGGATGATTCTAAAGCCTTTTGTACATAGGCTGAGCCTGGGCCATATTTCTGGACTGCCTCCTTCAAATCTTTAATAAACTTAAAGGGAACAGGTCGGTGATATCTGTCCTCGTCTATATCGCCTGGATTTTCTATCAGCACCGGTAGTGCCAGCGGGGAGTCCCACTCTGCCCAATCTACATCCTCCCCGTCCTTCACAGCCTGGCGTAGGCTGAAGGACAGCAGGCTCTGTGGGGGCCGGGCTGCAGCTGCACCCTTTGTACTGAACGAAAAGCCTTTCCGCGGCCCCAGTGTCATCTCTGCCAGCAGGGCAGTGGCCCCTTCCTCCTTCTCCCTGAACTCATGAGTTCCCTCCCACTTATGCCAGCCTGTCTGTTCCTCTTTTCCCTCTTTGAAGAGGTGCCGAGGCGGTAAAGAAGCACCTCCTTTGCCTAGGGAGTTCTGCTCTTCCTTCCTTTTGGGGGCTGCTAACAACCCCTCCCTCGGAGGGGGACATGGGAAGTCCTCTTTGCCTTGCTGTAAAGCCTCCCAAGGGTAGATGGATTTTGGCTCGGGAGTTTTCTCTTCCTCATCGTCATCATCCGAGCCTGCCAGGGATGCCCCTACTTGGGCCCCCCTTTCGTCCCGTATAGGGGGTGGCTGGGGCGATAGGGCAGCCCCAATCGCCGAGTAAATCGCAAAATCCTTGGGGTCTAAGAATGTGGGGTCTGTTTTATGGTAAGAGGCCATTTGCTGGCCCACCAAACCCCATCTCTGCAGATCTACCCCCGTGTGTTCTAACCACGGGCTAACTACCCAAACTTTCTCCACCCACTCTCTACATGCTCTTATCTGAATTCTAACGCCTTGCTCCTTACAGACCTTGTAGATCTGGCAGGCGAGTACGCCTTTGTCCTCCGGCTCAACACGGGCTTTACAGACCTTCGGTCCCATCCCAAGGGCTCAACCTGTCTCCTTGGGTTCTGCCTGGTCTTCCGCTCCCCTTATCTATTGGGAGCAGGAGCGGCCTCACTGGTCAAGCCCCACGTTTGGGCGCCAGCTGTCGGCGGCCGGACGGGTATGCCCCACAATAGCACCCCGTTCTCCCCGACTACCGCCTCACACTCACCCTGCCCACGGGTCTTCGGACGTCTCCGGCTCCTCCCGGGGGATGCGAGAGGAGAATCACCAGGCAGCTACCGGAATGCGACAAGCAGTTTTATTGCAATGGCGTACCAGAAATCTTACACAAAATCCCACTGACCCTCTCTGGGGTGCTCCTTATATTGGGAGTTTCGGGTTAGCTCCTCCCCAGTTCCTCCCCGAAGGTGGAGCCCTTCCAGTTGGAGCCGCCCCGGTACTGACGTAACAGAAGCCACACAGGCACTGCTGCGTCAGCAGGTCCAGACTCCCTGGCGTCTCACTACCCTTTCAGGAGGCCCAGGTCCAGAGCGCCCCTAACACCTTTTCCATTTAGACAAGTCTATTTTTTTAAGGAGTTATTTTCTTCAGTTAATTTTTGTGTATCTTTTTCCATTTGGCCAATTCTGCTTTTCAAAGTATCCTTCTCTTCATTGGGATTTTTGTGCTTCTTTTACCCAATTAGCTTATTCTTTTTTTTTAAGATGTAATTTTCTTCAGTATTTTTTTTTGCCTTCTTTACCAAGCTGTTGACTTTTTTCATGATTTATTTGCATCATTCTCATTTCTCTTCCCATTTTTTTTCCTCTGCCTCTCTTACTTGATTTTTAAAATCCTTTTTGAGCTTTCTCATAGTCTGGGACCAATTCAAATTTTTCTTTCAGACTTTGGATGTAGTGATTTTGAATTTGTTGTCTTCTTCAGAGTTTGTGTTTTGATCTTCCCTGTCACCACAGTGACTTTCTGTAGTCAGGATCTTTTTCTACTATTTACACATTTTCCCAGCCTGTTTCTTGACTTTAAACTCTATGATAGAGGCTCTACTTCCAGAGTGGAGGGGGCACTGTCCCACACTTCTGAATTTTTTTTTTTTGGCAAGGCAACCTGGGTTAAGTGATTTGCCCAGGGTCACACAGCTAGTAAGTGTCAAGTGCCTGAGGCCGTATTTGAACTCAGGGCCTCCTGACTCCAGGGCCAGTGCTCTATGTTCTATGCCACCTAGCTGGCCCATGCTTCAGAATTTTTTTGTGCAGCTATCTTCAGAGACACTTCTGGGGACCTGTAATTTTTCAGTTCTTCCAAGGTGGTATGATCTAGGGAGAGGTGTTAGCTACTCTCCTGGCCTGTGCTCTGGTCTGTGAGTGACCATAAGCACTCTTTTCCACACTGGAACCGTGACAAGGGTCCCAGCTCCCCTGGAGCCACAAGGTCTGGTATGCTAGTGGTACTCCCCACCCTGGGACTGAGACCCAAGACTGTGACCCAGATCAAAGTATGGGAAAAGCAACAGAGTCCTCCCCACCAGAGCCAGCAAAGGGACCCCTGTAATCTCCTTCTGACCAGTTGTCTGACCTCTTTACTATCTGTGGACTGAGAGGTCTAGGCACTGCTATTGATTCAGTCACCCCTAAAGCCTACTGCTGGTCTGCTGGGGTGTGGCCTGTGCTGCACTGCGCTCTTCTCTCACCCTAGTGTAACAGACCTTTAGACCTTTCCTGATGACCTATGTTATCTTGAGATGGAAAATTGTTTCACTTCATCCTTTTGTGGATTCTGCTGTTCCAGAATTTCTTTTGAAGCATTATTTAAAGATGTTTGGAAGGGTTTGGGGGAAGGGTTCAGGTGAGTCCCTGCCTCTGCTCTACCATCTTAATAGCTTACATTCTACTGACATCTTTCAAGGCATTTATCAATACCTTCTGGATCATGATTTCCATCATAATCTTATAAATTTGATGGATTTGTTGCTGAGCGTAAGAGGTCTGGTCTCAAAAATCTGCTTGTTGCACTGTTTGGTAAAAACCAGTAGAGAAAAGGCAAAGGAAGTAGTCATTGGCAGTTTTGACATCAACATGGGTTTCTGTCATTGTCCACAAAAATTTTTTTTAAAGCATGCAGCACATCTATTACAGGATAAGATCCATTCCCCTGAATATCTTCTACAATCAAGTTAAACATTAAAAGCAAACTCATCATTCTACATTTCAGCAGGATTCATTTAAAAAAACATTACCCTTGAAACCATCAGAGACAATTTTTGTTCCTTGAGTCTTGGTGGCAAGTGCCTTGCCAACGTGCTATGCAACATATCAAACTTACTTGGTGCCTTGATATCATACTAATTCTCCTTTGACAATGGAGCCAACATCTTTCTTTTCGGCTCACTTTTTCATTCCTTTTCTCTTATTGTGGTCAACTACCACATTGCCTCTCAGAAAGCTAAAATATGAGGTATTTTATCAAATAATAGCTAGGTAAACTGCATCCACAGCATTTCCTTTATCTGCTAGTTTAACAATTCTGTCAGAAAAGGAAATGAGGTTAGTTGTGCATGGTATGGTCATTCTTTAAAATCAACACTTCCTTATCTGGATGTTCACCTACTCTTTCTTTAATAATGCATTCTAGAATTTTTCCTAGGGATAAAAAATTAAGCTGACTGGTTTACAGACTCTAATTTTTTTTTTTAAATAGAGTATCAAGCTTGCCTTTTTTCTGTGATTTTTCAGATATCATTGAGAATTGCTCAGCAGTCACATTGACCATGTTTTCAAGGTCTAAAAATATAGCTCATTTGAGATACAACTCTAATTCATCAAGGGCAGTGAGGTGCTTTTTGGCTATCTCTTTACTTATCTTGGGTGCCAACTCCCTAAGTCATTCTTATTTTGTTGTTTCTGGTGTAAAGGGCATTCTCCCTTTCATAGAAAACAGAAACAAAATAAAAATCAAATAACTCTACCTCCTCTCTATTGTCAATTATCTCATTCATTCAAGCAAAGCTCCTATCCCTTCTCTAATCTTTTTTCTTCCAATATAGCTACAACAAACAAAACTATTTTTTTTTTTTGGCTGTCCTCAGCTTCAGGAGCCATGCCTCAGTTCATTCTAAGCTTTAGCTTTTCGGACAATATTTCTACAGGACTGTACCACACTCATATTTATCCTCATCCAACCTTGCTTTTGTCTAATGTACATTTATTTTAAAATCTAAGTTAGTTCACTGCATATCTAAAACAATTTCTTCTGTTAAATTCTATTTTTTTTCCTCATTGGAATTGTTTTCCTTTGGATTTTCATTAATTCTTTAGCTCTTCCCATCCCTTCGGAACTGACTTCCTTGAACAATTTCTCCCTATGGTCCTATCTTTTCTCAGAATCCTTTGAAACCTGATTCTCCCAAATTTAGAGTACACGTCAGACCATAACTGGATTTTCTCTAGTACTGTGTCACAAAATCGAGAATGGACCGGTTACCTCCCCAACCCACCCCCCACTCTCCACCCGCACCCCAAGTTCTCACCATTCCCATGCCATTAAACTATTTCCTCACTGTTAATGAGAATCAGATTCAGAATTAAAAATTCCCTTGTTGATTCTTATACTTTTTAAAGGATGAAACTATTACTAAAGTAAAAAAGTTATTAGAGAGAAGCATCATAAGATACTTCTACGTAAAATCTCCAATCACTCCTCTATCATGCCTGTGCCATGTTTGTGAGGTTTCCCAAAAATCACATTTCTCTTTCCATCCATTTATAGTGCACTTCACTGACAAAATCACTTGTTTCTTCCTCCTTTGTCACTCATATCTCTCCATCATATTTCTCCCTTTTGGTTCCTGGATTTCTTCACATGAGTATACCTTTTAATGTACAGTGCTCCTCCCTCCAACCTTCTATTTTTCTTCTGAAAAGGGCATTCCTATCCAAAATAGAACCATGGTTTATAGTCATTCCCACAAAGTCTGAAGTCTTTAAGGTCGAATTTGCCGTCTTGCACAGGGACCTCTAATTTCTTATTTGTAAATAGACCCATTTGAAGCCATAGGTTATACTTTTTTAACTCTTTTTTGGATTTTAGTATACTGTGAATACATGGCTGTCTCAGCTACTATGCTCCTGCTTCTGTGGCTACTCTCTATAGTATCCACCTTGTGTAGTACAGCTAGGTTCTGCTTAGTGTGACTAATGAATCCTTCAAAGGGGTCACATGAATTCAAATTCATACTATTCAAAGTTATATAAAATACATAAAATTTCTTTCAGCACAGTGGAAATATCAAATGTGAATTTGAATAATGTGAAAATTCAGGGAAATCACTTTTTACTCTAATTGGGACCTGGCTGCATGGATATATTATGCATGTATGATGGACATCCTTTTTAGTTTTAAGTGCCACTGACAACATTTGTAAGGCACTTGTCAAATACATTTTTACCAGCCTTTGTATTTTCCCTCTGGCCAGAAATTTGTCACCCCCCTTTTGTAAGCCATGATCCAGAAATCCAAATCCCATTCTCAGGCACAACCTTCTTAGCCAGCTGTTGAGCTCCCAAGTTAATTTTTCTTCTACCTTCTTTTCTTCCAGTGGGCAACAATTAAGAAAACACGACCTGTGCCCCTGTGGTCTTTAGTTTCTTGACTAAGATTTTTTTTTTTGTTTTTAGCAATTCTTTTTAGATTTCTTCTGGAAGTGTCATTTGTGTCCATGGAAACCACCCGAAGTAAAGACTTATCAACCACTTTGATTAGTTTTCAGATAGTCTGTTATGTTTTGGATGCATGCATTATACATAGAAGTACCACATCCCAATAAGTAGTGTGGGAGGAGTGTCCACATCCCCACACATACAGTTACCACCACCTCCAACATCTGGTTATGCTACCATGTGTCTCCCAGAATCTCCACTGATTGGAGACATTGGGCTTATGTTTCATTGGTGTTAGGCTATAAATTTATCCATAAGCCAATCTTAAGTGTTAAGAGTGCCTTCTCTAACTTTGTGTCTTGGATCCTTTCTCTGAATAATGTTTTTAAATGCATAAAATGAAACCAAGAGAAGGAAATAAATTATAATGAAATTGCTGTCAAAATGTTTTAAATTCATGAACCCAAGGTTAAGAACCCTGCATTAGAGGAATCACCTCAGATGCTATGATTATTGTAATAATTAGTTTACTCATTATGTCTGGAGATTCTTGTATAAAAGTTTAAAAAAAAAACCAACCCAACCATCAATCTTGAATATGTGTAATGTTGCTCAGTTGCAATTCATCCCTCAAAGTTGGAAAGCCAGCACCCCCCATGCAGCCAAGAATCCAGCCTACCACTGATTCACTAGCAAAGAAGTTGTTAAACATTCATTTCAAAAGGGTTCTGCCTCTCACCATTGCCAGAAAGCAGCAGGAAACAGTATGTGAAGCAGCTGGCCTTTTCTTTCCTCACCATGGCTGCCTTTCTCCCCCGCATGGCTGCAGCTGCCTCCCTTGTCCCAGTTTGCCGTATTTGTAAATGAATTCAGGATGCAATGGAAACTCATGTTCCTTGGAGGGGAGTGTTTCCTCTTGGGCTTGAGGAATGCAGCTGGAAAGACAGCTCTGCATTCCCTTCCCCCCTCCCCCCTACCCTCCCCCACCAATGATCTAGGAAGGCACAAAAAACTGATGTCTGTTGGTCTGACAAAATAGAAGGTGACCCAGGTGTTATCTTAGAATGAACGAGCACAAGTAATAAAAAGATAGTGTAAGAAAACCGTTATGATCTCTGAAGAGATGGCTTCGACTTCTTCCTTATGGCTACTGCATCAAAGAGGCTCAGTTCAGTCTTTGATAGACTGTCATGGCTGAGAAGCTGCAACACTTGGGTTGCTGCTGTTTTTTATTTATCATCTCTCATGAAAGCACATGTAATCTCTCTTAAAAGATCAAGTCAGAGAACCCATAAACAGTCCTAAAACTTTGTGAATAACTGAGCATTTATTAAGCACCTACTATGTGCCAGGCACCGCCCTGGGGATACAAAAAAAGGCAAAAGGCAGTCTCTACCTTCAAAGAGACCACAATCTAACAGAGGAGACAACAAGCAAATACGTACAAACAAGCTATATATGGGATAAGTAGGAAATAATTATCATAGTAAAGTCTCTAGACTTAAAGAAGGCTTGAGAAAAGCTTCCTGTAGGCAGTGGGAATTTAGCTGGAATTTAAGGAATCCAGAGAAGCTACAAGGCAGAGATGAGGAGGGAGAGCATTCCAGGCATGGGAGACAGACAGTGAAACTGTCCAGAGTCAGGAAGTGGAGTCTCTTATTCATGAAACAGCGGGGAGGTCCATGTTACTGGATTGACGGGGTAGGGGGGCCTCAGAGAGGGAGGATAAGAAGAATGCTGGAACGGTAAGGAGAATGAGGAGGCTAGGTTATAAAGGACTGAACACCCAAAGATTTTCTGTTTGATACTGGAGGAATCCTGATTTAATAGGGAACCACTGGAGTTTACTGAATATGGAGTGACATGGTCAGAAAATCATTTTGGTGGCAGAATGGAGGGCAGACTAGAGAGAGAGTTGTGGGGGCAGTGAGGATGACACCTAGGTTGCAAGCTTAGGAGGATAGTGGTACCCTCCACAATAACAGGGAAATTTGGAAGGGAGGAGAGTGTAGGGGAAAGATAATGAGTTCAATTTTGAACATGTTGAGTTTAAGATATCTCAAAGGCAATTGGAGATGTGAGACTGGAAGTCAGTAGAGAGGTTAGCTAGATCTGAGATACCATCAGCATAGAGATAACTAAATCAAGAGAAGCTGCTGAGATCACCAGGGGAAGCAACGTAGAGGGAGAAATATGTGGTCAGAACAGAAAACTAAATCAGATTTCTTGATCCTTGCCTCAAAGTATGTTTTTAGAAGACACAGATGGTGTTTGCTTCAAACTTAGGATGATGTTCAAAGTGAATTACAGTGCAGTTTGCTACATGGCTTATTTCCAGGAAGGTTAGAGAAAATTACAGTATATGATAATGGATCATCCACACTTCAGTGGCCTTTATAAAGATGGCCCCAGCCTAGAGATAATAGTCTAACAAGTCAGTTGATCCTTTTAGAATAAGAACAAGGAGAAGCAATTGGGATAAGGCCATCTCTATTCTGCCCTGATCTGACAACCTCTAAAGTATTGTATTCTGTTTGGGACACCACATTGTAGGATGGACACTGACAAATTGGACCTCACTCATAGTAGGGGATGAGGATGAGAACAGTAGTTCATGTTTATATAGAATTTTAGAGTTTGGAAAATGCTTCCCATGCTGTAGGCATCACTGGGATTGCTTCATTCTGTAGACATTTGAATCAGCTTTGTGTGCCACCCTATATTATCTGTCAAGCTGTGCCTCCCCCGCCCCAAGTACCATCTTTCCATCTCTTATATAAGCCTCACAACTGTCCTCCAAAATCAATGCCAACTGATGGATTGTTTAGCTTGGAGGAGACTGAAGCACACGATAAGTGCCTTCAAATATTTTAATAGCTTTCATGGGGATGGGACTCAAGCTTTGAAGTTCCTCTCAAACTGGACAGTATGTGATACTGATTTTAATGATGTGGGTCTGATAAGCCAATAAAAAGATAACAGGTCTAAGGCCTATGAGAAGCTTGGCTCACATGGAGAAGGTGTGGATGGAGGCAGGGTTTGACAGAAGTCAAAGACAGGCTTTGGGAACAGTAATGATAATTTGGTATTCCTGTGAACGACAGGAGAAAGTCAGCAAATATTCTGAGTAACAGAGATGTAAAAAGCACTGGGCTTCCGAAATGATTTTCAACTCTAGTTCATGGAGAGTTATACAACAGGTAACTCTCCAGGCCAGTGGACAAGCAAGAAAAGAGAGAGCTATAATCCAGGCGTCTGTGGATAAGGGATACAAATATGAAAAAGGAACCTTATATGATTTCCTGTAGCCAGATAAAGAATCATTGCTGCTGTTTGTGTGAAAGGGATGGAAGGTAGAAGAGAGTAGCTCCATGAAAGTAGCAGCATCACAGCTTAATGCTACCAGGGAAAACAAGAGTAGTCCCCATTTTTATGAAATATTGATTTCTGGAGCTAAAAAAAAATGGTTGTTGAATATTTGTTTACCCTATACTACTTTTAAAGTCATTTTATTTTTTTATATGAGATCAGCCATTTTCCTAGGAAATTATTGGCCCAGGTGTTGGAAATTAAAGACAGGGTAACTCAGGCTAACCTAAATAACTTTCCTAGATGGACAAAGTACTGTCAAATTAAATCACTTCGTAAAATTTTCACCTCAAAACTTTCCACATAGAAGTATAAGACTCTAGACTCAAGATGAATTGAAAGAGGGAGAGTAGGTAGTATTAAATACAATGGAACTGGAACCAGGAGACCTGAATTCAAATCCTGGCTCTGACGTTTACTAGAGGTATGACCATGGAGAACTTACTTAAATTTCATGAGCCTCAGTTTCTTCCTTTGTAAAATGGAGGTTAACAACTACCTACACCTCACAGGATTATGGTGAGAAAAGCACTTAATAAATCTAAGCTACTGTCATTATTAACTGCTGTCCCACAAAGCCCTTCTACCCTTATGCCTCTTCTTGAAGGCCATGTGAGCTGAGCATAGCTGGAAAGGCTCTGAATATGTCTCTGGTTCTGGTAGCAGACTGAGTCCATTTTCCAAGAACCAACCTATCTAACTATATAAAAAAGCACATCACCAGCATACTGGCTACTTAGTAATGAATTTTTTTTTGTGGGGGAGGAAAAGTGGCAACCCATGAAATTAAGAAAAACTTTAAACTAGCTTCAGTCCTGTGTGGCCCTGTCACGTTCTGGAGTGACATTTTCAGATGGCAAGAAAGGGGGATGGGGTGTGAGTTTTTAGACCATCAGTAAACATCGACTTGATTGGTATTCTAAATCTGAGATTCCTTTGTAAATGACCAATAAGGGAATGTAATGATGTTCCCTTCCCTAACTCATATCAATCATGACTTGCTTCCTGTAAACAATACTCACAGAGTCAAGTTGCAGCTAAATGGAAGAATGGCTCACAATCACATCTTGGAGGAAGAAGCAAAGAAAAGAGTTGGTGAATAGGTTTTGCTCTACTCCACCTCCCCAGAGGCAACAAGAAACATGACTGAATGAGATATTTGGTAATTGGGGCCAAGCAAGTGGGAAGAGAATCATTTGGACACAGCAGAGGGAGGACAGTAACAGCAGCTCCTATGTCTAACAGGGCCCTTAAAGTATATGAAATACACAACCAACCAGAGAGATGCATGCCCCATTATGCCCTTTTTACATATAGGGAAACTGAGGCTCAATGAAATGAATTTGCCAGGATCATACAGCTAATAAATAATTATCTGGACTGACAGCAAAATTCAGGTTTCCTGACTCTCAGAATTAGGGATTATTATTACACAAAACTGGGACCATGGAAAGAAATTATCAGAAGAAAGTGGTGTTGATGGGGATCTTTGGGTCCTCCAATCCATCACTCCTTTGCCTTCAGAGAGAATGCATACTTGGAGACTTCTGATGACTGAAGTTTTCCCCAGTCCTGAAATTTTCTTTCACTCTTTCTGAAAAGGTCAGAGAATGTTCTGATTCTGTCACCAAGGAGTAAGAGAAATAAGTATGAGACAAGGTAGGTACCGTAACTGTAGTCAGCATCACACCATGACGCTCAGTTTTAAGGACAATACCTGGCATTAGAGGTAAGGCTTCAATATGGACTACCTTAAAAACACCTTTGGCAAAACTTGCTTATGTGGCTATTTACTTGGACCTACTTTGCTGAATGCTAATGGTTTGATTAAGATTTCTACTCTTTCTTCTATATGAGTCATTGGTTTTGGTGGTGGTTAAAATATTTAAAAATAAAACAGGCTTGGCAATGAAGGAAGAACAAAAAATCAATACATTAAGCAGGTGACTGAAATTTTAAGTTGGATACAGCTAACCTCGGGGTATTTTTCTGGAAAAGAAAGAATAGTTTTTGGTATGTCCCTCTCTTAAATCTGGATGGATCTGGAAAATGCCTAAGTCCAAAAAACTATTATAAACTCCATCATGGGATGTTCTCTGAGAAGAAAGGGCTGTCTCAATAGTACTTAACATTATTGAAAATAATTTAAAGAAGGTTCTTTGTATTTTTGAAACTTCAGAAGCAAAGACTTGTTCTAGGAAATGTATTTTTACAGTGTAACATTTTTACAGGTAACCTTGTACAAGGATTGTGACATGGAAGACTTTGGGTTCAGCGTATCAGATGGACTGCTGGAAAAAGGAGTGTATGTTAAAAATATTCGCCCCACTGGACCAGGAGACCTAGGTGGCTTAAAGCCATATGACAGACTCTTACAGGTAAAGCCAAATGTACAATTTCAACCATGCACTTCTAAAATGGAGCATATAATTAACTTTACAAGACCAAATGGGCAAATTTAGGAGCGGAGAGTGATGGTCTATTTACCTAGTAGAAGATGATCCCACTGAGGAGAGCGCCCTTCGGCTCAGTTCTTTTCCCCTTCTCTAAGGTCCCTTCCAGATCTAAACCCTATGAGTCCTTCCCACCAGACCTCTCCAAATCCTCATCACCATGGCTGTGGCATCATTTTGGTCACAACCTCAAAACTTGACTTTATAAAGTGGTCTCCAGGTGTCAAGAAGAAGGTGGAAGTATTGGATGCAAAACTTTATTCTCCTGTAAAAATTGTTTTAAGGAAGAAAAATCCAAGACTAATAATGTTGGTACCTTCTGTAATAGGATCTCTCTCAGTAAAGACCTACGCTCTTTTAAAAAAATATATTCAGTGGAATTTATTCATTTCACAAGACCTTTGATTCTTAAGAATTACACATTCCAAAGAAGCAAGCCAGGTTAGTGTTAGACTTGGGGTTAGACTTGGGCTGGTAAAAGCAACGGACTAGTGATATGGTTCCTAAATTCCTGTTGTCACTCCTAGATCAACTAAATGGGTTTGATATTCTCCAAAGGCCCGTCACACTCAAGATAGCTACAATTCTAAACAGGCAAAGTCTGCAGGGCACCTCATCCTGCTAATAAGCAGTCATCCTCTATTAAAATCACAGCCTAGGGGTTTCTCATTTGAACTCTTACCCCCATCCCCCACCTAGGGCTCACAGTTTCAATCCAAACCTTAGGGTAAGTGGCCCTTCTATAGCAACAGGCATTGTCACCTGAGCTGCTGTCTAAGTCAATGCCACGCCAGGAGTTAGAGGGTCTAGATAATGGTTTACTGAGAACTTACTCCTTCCTCTCCTATAAGGAGTCTCCTTACAATTTACAGTAGCCTCTTAAATTCTAAAGTCATGACAATAACCTAATGATATACCTCAAACTCATGAGTGGATAACAAAATAATCACTAGCATTCAAAGGCAGAGCTCCCTCTTAATCTGAAGGTGTCTGATATAAACAATAATACCCCATTCCATAATGAATTTTAGATTATAGCTCCTCAGAACTTTCTATTCCTGGAGATTTGATATAAAGGTATATCACCTTGTAAATGTTCCCAAATTCCCCTTTATCAGTGGGTCAGTTATCTGACGTGGACTTTATCCTAGGCTGCTATACTTAATATAGACAATCTCCAGAATGTCCCTTTTCCATATATACTTTCCAGATAATTGACTAACTATGGACAAATCTAACACCCTCAACAATTCCCAAGACCCCCTAGCACATGTGCCATTTCAGGTCCTCTATTTCTCCCTCCAAACATTTGACTCTTGATGTTGGCCACGTACATGGGGCACATTTAACCCAAATTGGTGTTTTTTGGAAACCTTTTCTCAGAAGTTCCCCCTGATGTCACGTGAAGGAGAATTTCAAACACCCCTTAGGTAATCACGAGACACTTTGGATGCTGCTGAGGACCCCTAGGGCTAGCCAAGCAACTGAAAACATAATGCTTGATATTTCTCATAGAAGGCCAAAATATTTCACTCTTCCTTTGAAGGGCTTACATGCTGCTAAGCTAGGTTTTACTGGCCCAAGAGTTTGTGGATCAAATGCATAAAGATGGCTCTACCCTCAGACAAAAATGAAAAGGTACCTTATTGTCACTGTTCCATTAGGGATTCTAGTTCTAAATGTCATTTTAAAAATCCATATATTCTTACCTTTCAATTCCTGCCTAACCAAGGCTGGAGAAATGTTGAGATAGATTGATAAGCAAAGGTCAACTACTGCCATTCTGTACTCATTAGTCCAAGCTCCCAGTGGGTCCACCACCTTTATGGGCTATTTTCCCAGGGAGCATTCAGGAGTTGAAGGAAAATGGCTCCATTTTGTTCAAATTCCATTGTATAAAATGGTTAGTTTATATATAAACTTATTCCTCCCCATTAGAATTGCCTACTGGAAATTAAAGTAAGATCAGAGAGTTGCTTAGAAAACACATGGCATTAGAGTAAAGTCTGGCTGTCCAAGGCATCCCTTAGGACAGCCACTTGCTAGCCAGTACTAGAAACAAACATCCCCAAACTACCAAACTAATGCTACTACAGACAAAATGGACGTCATTTAACTCACACCTTGGTCCTGTTTTGATCAATAAAACCTCTCTTAAGATCATATAATCTTAGAGATCAAAAAGCCCAACCTCCCCACCTAGGGAAAGCATTCTCTCTACAACATCTATGTGGCAGCTTTAAATCTCGATGGTGAGTTACTTGCCACCTAAATCAGATACACAGTCCTTTCCTCCCTTGTGTTAAATTCCTTGAGCCAGCTGATTCAAACCAAGTTAAGTACCTGTTTCCATCATGAAAAAATACTTCCATTAGCATGGATGACTGAGCTATCTTAATCAATAAAACAAAATTCTTCACTAAAGAGGACTCCAAAGTTGTTGCTTTTTAATTTTTATTTAAATATACTCATATACCAAAAGAATCTTATTTAGAAAGCAGCACCATGGCATGAATCTCAGCATTCCTTTACAACCAAAATCCAAAACTCACACCTATCCCTCTCTTAATCACAACTTCAAACCTATTCAACTTGCTCTTTACTTTCATGATTAATTCCTTCTTCTTTTTCCAGTCTATCAGTTCCCACTCTGACTTCACTTGCTGTCCTAATACTTCTTACATCCCATCATCTATTTTAATGATGGCTTCCTTAGAAGCCTAGAATCCCTTGGTCCTTTTACCTCCAACCATGGGTTACTCTCACCATTTGCTTTTTTCTCTTCAGAGGCTGCCAAATACGGGTATTAAAAGGAAGTAATGAAAATATGCCAGTAGGTCCAATATAAAACCATCCAATTTAACATCAGCTGGGCTCAATAATCTTTCTATTCACTTTTTGTATATTGTCAAATTCCCCTTAGGATCCATTTCAAACTTTTTCTAATCTCAAGCTTCCACCATCAGCACTATTTTCCTCATTCTAAGATGATTACCCAGCTAAAGATCTCATCATGTTCCCCTACTTCTTCTGATAAAGTTATGTCCCTGCTCCTTTCCAAGACAAACCTACCCATTTCCATTCCTACTTCTTCTAGGGACACTGTTCTATCACCATCCTTATTCTTTTGTTTTCATCTTTTCCTTCTCTACAGGTACCTCCCCCCACCCCACCCCACCCCACCCCATACATACCTTGCAACTATACTCAGGTATTCCTTATATTAAGGAGGGTTTTTAAAGCTTTAAATTCAAAAGGCTTTCCTTAATTTTATCTGCTAAAATGGTGTTCTTAACCTAGATCTATAAACTTGGTTTTTAAAATTTTTTATTTTGACAATTATATTTCCAAACAGTTGATTTCCTTTGTAATTTTATATATTTTATACATTTGAAAACATTATCCTGAGAAAGAATCTGTAGGCTTCACCAAGACAAAAAAAGGTTAACAATTCCTGTCCTAAAACTCTATCCTATCTTCCTTTCCCAGTCTCTTTAAAAACAAAAAGTAACATATCCTGTTCTTTACTAGCTTCTTAGTTTTTAGTCTTCTGCTTTGTGACTTCAACCCCTACCAACTCAATTCAAGAAGCCTTTATCAAATACTAACAGGGTGCAAGGTATATCATACTAAGTGTTGGAAACTGAATGACAAAATGAAAAGCAGACCCAACCCTGTACAGGAGGGTTATATTTTACCAAGGGGAATATAACACAGAAAGAAGTACATAAAAGGTAATTTAGGGATGAAAGAAGCACCAGTGCCTAAGGGGAATCAGGAAAGTTTTCCTGTAGATTTCACCTGATGTGAACCTTGAAAGAGGCTAAGCTTTCTGTGATTAGGTGATGAGAAGGGGCTGCATTCCAAGTGTAGGGGGAGAACCAGGCTGTGTAAAGGCCCAGAGGTGGTAGATAAATGACAAGTTTAAGGAAGAACAAATAAAGTTTTGGGATGACTGAAAAGTCTGAAAGGGAAGGCTGCATCCTAATTTTTAAGAGTTTTGAATAACAAAGTTTATATTTTATCATAAAGGCAATTGCAATCATTGAAGAGTCTGACCAGAAAAATCACTTGTTCAAGCCTGTGCTTTACATTTTTTTATATTGGCAGCTCTGTGGAGGATGGATTGGAAAGGAGGGGAGTAATTTGAGTTAGGATAATGAGCTATGAGTGTACTGCAATAGTCTAGAGGGGAAGGTAACAAGGGCCTGAAACAGAGTGGTGGCCATTTGGATAGAGAGAATGGGATGGATGGGAACGAGAGTATGGAGACAGAACCCCAAAAATTTGGTAACTGATTGGATATGTGGGGCCAAAGAAGAGAAGACAAGCTGAGGTTCCGAACATTAATAACAGGAAGAATGATAGTGTCAAAAGAAATTTAAAAAAATGTGGAGGAGAGACAGGAAGATAATGAGTTCTGTTGTGGACTTGTTGTGTGCAAAACACCTATGATGTATCTGGATGGAAGAGTTTAGCACAAAACCAATGATGGAGGACTGGTGGTCAGGGAAATAAAAAGTGCTGAATATGTAGTTCTGGGAATGATCTACATAGAGATCACTGAACCCATGGCAGCTAACGAAATCAAGACAGAAGGTAGTATAGAGAGGGAAGAGGCTCCAGGACAGAGCCATGGAAAACACTAATGGTTGCATTAAGAAGCATAAGAAGACCAAGAAGGAGCAACCAAACAAGTAGGAGAAATAAGAGACAGCAGTATCACACAAAAACCAAGAGTATCTTGGAGGGGATAGTCAATCTGTCCACCAATCAACAAATATTACATGCCAATTATCAACCAGGAACTGTTCTAGGAGCTAGGGCTACAAGTACAAAGATTGAAATTCCTACTTAAAATGAGCTTAATATATGCTGCATGAAAATGTAGTTTTGGGGAATCATCTACTTAGAAATTATTGAACCCATGAAAGCTAATGAAATCAAGAGAGAAGTTACAGAGAGGAAAGAGTGGAATCTTTTTCCAGAGTCATGGAAAGCAGTCATAGTTACACAGGTTGGGACATGGATGAGGATCCAGCTAAGAAGACCCAGAGGGAGCAAGCAAGAGGTAGGAGGAAAAGTATCACACAAAACCAATAGAAGAGTATCCTGGAAAAAAAGGAATAGTCAATCAGTCCAATAAGTAACAAACAGTACATGCTAATTATCAACCAGGAACTGTGCTAGGGCGACAAGTAAAGAGACTGAAATTCACAATGAGCTTAATATATACTGCATAAATATAAAGTTAATAAATACACACGCTAAATACAAAGTAATTTGAAAGGGAAGGCATTAGCAGTCAGGAGGGTGTCAGGAAAGGAAGGCTTCACACAGAAGATGGTCTGAGCTGCATCTGAAAGGAAGAGCTCTGAGAAACAGGTAAGAAGGGAATGCATTCCAGGCAGGAGGGATGGCAAGTACACAGCCATGGAGACAGGAGACAAAGGAAGTAGGAAGAGAGAGTCCAGTCTGTCTGGATCACTGTGATGTATCCAGAGTCAAAAGCTGATGAGATCAAAGAAGATGAGAACTGAAAAACAACCACTTAACAATTAAGACATTGTTAATCCCTTGGAGGGATGTACTTACTATGCCTATGATACCCTCTGTCTTCACACTTTCCCCTTTTTCTGTTTCCATTGCACTGCACAACATCCTCTTTCTTCTGTCTCCACTGCTTTTAAAATAACTTCTGGTTTCACCTCAAGGTTGCATGTTTGGGGTTCAACTGTGTTGTCTTATGACTCAAACACTAAACCCAAAATGACAGAATGGCCCTTCTTGACCTTTCAGGTTAACCACGTCCGTACAAGAGACTTTGACTGCTGCCTCGTCGTACCCCTCATAGCAGAATCTGGCAATAAATTGGACCTGGTTATTAGCAGAAACCCCCTGGCTTCTCAGAAGGTGGTCCCAGATCAACAACGTACTTTACCTGGTGGAGAATGGGGTGACCAGAACAGAGCTTTCTTTCAACAAACTGGACATGGTGGTAGTCTGGAGACACGAGAACCCACTAATACATTATAGCAAAGATTTTTATAAAATGACAAAGGACAATATATACATGGTGCTAAAAAAAAATCCCTTTAAGATATCTGTGACAGTTGAGGCACAGATCAATCATGTGGCATTAACGGTAAAGCACAGGGGCTTTTAAATGTCTCTCATGGCTCATGTTCACTATTCTTTTAAAATTGGAAGTTTTTCTGGTGACCACTATGATAAATGGCAGGCCAAGCCCAATGATAGAGCAAAAAAGATAGCAAAAAGTAGGTAGGTCTTTTCTTCCCTCCCATTAATAAACTAAAAGATCTTTTAAAAAGTCAATTTCATACTTTCATCTTAATATGACTGGTTTTGAAAAAGAAAAAAATCTCATTTTCTAAAATATCCTTTATGAGAGTATCTTATAATTCACTTTTAAACCAGCTGGTTACTGGGTCTCAATGTAACAGTAAGCTGTAGGAACAAGGCTCTTTGTAAATTTAGCTTTATTATGGGTAGTGTTTTGTGAACTCTTGGTCTGCTACAATGGGAGGGATGCAGATATAAAATTAAGTTATATTAAAGTATTTCCACAAACATGCACGTAAGAGGCTGTGGTAGGTGGTGGTGAAATGTATTGCCCAAGTATAGGAACAATTTTACTAGGATGTATGTTATTCCCTATGCAAGAAAATACTAAACAGGTCATGTCTTGGGACCTGTAATTTTTTTTTTTTTAAGAATGGGGATTATTGCTTAAGTACCTGAAAACTTCTGAAAAAGGACTACAGTACACTAAAAACTCAATCTGAGGGTATTTGTTCTTAAGTTCATTTGTTTTCCTTTTTAAAAAAAGACTTAAATAAACACCTATAACAAAGAACAAAGTGTATTCAAATGAGGTCAACTTAATGCCAGGCAAATCAAATCCATATCACTACATATGTTGTTTTGACAGATTGAGGGGCGTATAGCACATGTATTTAGAAATTCCACTGAAATATATTTTGTTCTGAGCCATGCCACTTATAGAGATTGTAAATACATTTTAAAAAATACATTGCCAATTCCTACCACCCCTCAAAGCAATAAATGGTGACAATTGCTTCTTATCCTCCTGAGCAACTGTTTTCAGTTGTTCAGGTATTTTCAGTAATCACGGTAATAACTGTTATCTGTTAAATATAAAAAAAATTAACTAGATCTATATATTGACTGTAGAACCTTCATTAACAAAATAGTCATTTTCTAACCCTTTTGGTTTGGGTTAAAAATTCAAACACCATTTAGACAAAGTATCACTATCTTCTTTACCCTTATTACATGAAAAAGCTCACCTTCCTTTTGTGCACACACAAATGTTTCCTTCATTCAACACTGCCAGGGCAAAAAAAGAAAATTTAAAGCAGAATCATGTTTGAAAGAATCATGAGTCACTTAAATATGTATTTTTATTTGTAACAAACAAGTATTAAACTGTAAAGTATTTTTGTACAAATTTAATACTTTAATAGCATGATATTTATCGTCTATGTATGGTTTTTGGGAGCTCAGAATTGTTGCAAATTTGTATGAAAAAAAATCAAATTGTACACAGTGGAATAAACAGTAATTTAAAAAAGACAAAAGTATGACATTCAGTATAACTCTCTGAGACCTAAATCCACTTTGGCCACATATTACAGTGTACAGATCAGATACAGTACAAAATTGAGAGTTTCATTTAGATGAATGAGGTTTTTAAAAAGAGGTCTTAAAATAATGCAGGACTTTCAAAAATCTAGTCTGTGAAAGTATTTTATATGATACAGATATCTATGGTAAACCATGAAAAGTGACTATTGTACTTTGTACAATATTGTACAACTATTGTACCATCTTTCTTTAACAAGGGTAATTATTTTGACCATGACAGACTGCAGATTTTTTTTCACTTTCAATTCACTCCAACAATTCAGCACCTACTATTTGCAACGCACTGCTTTTAACAACTGTTACATAGAAGCATCTAATTACCTCGTCAAATTCTATTAAAATGAACACTAAAACTATCCACATTCTTGACTTTCTGGAATGTTATTTGTAAATCTTATATGGAATTTAATCTATATCCAACCAGCAAATGGATCAAAATCAACAAGCTGAAATTTAACTAGAATAAATATGAAGTCCTGCATTTAAGTTTTTAAAATCAATTAAGTCAGTAAATAATAAAGGGGGAAACGGGAGAATTTGATTTGAAACCATTCATGTGAAGAAAAAAACCAAATGAACCAGGGTGATGAATCTTAGGAAAGTCATTGGTAAGCTGGTGAGTGTCCAAAGAAAAGCACAAGCAGGCTGATGCACTTAAAGGTCATGCCATGATCAAAAGAACTGAGGACTTCAAAAAGCATTTACTGTGATGAAGAAAAGACTTAGAGAAGACACGAAACCTATCTAATATCTAAAGGGTAGTTGTGTGGATGAGGGATCACAGAATTAGCAACAAGGAGTGCAAGGTGAAGAGAGATATATTGAAACTTGATATAAGTAAAGACATCTTGATAATTAGTTATGCAAAAGTACAATGGGCTACACCCTTGGGAACAGGGAGTGGGTTTCCCCTCAATGAAGGTCTTCAAACAAATGCAGCGTGACCACTTTTCAGATATGAAGTAGGGTAGATTTCTGCAGGTACAGTGTTGACTTGATGGCTTCTTGGAGGGTAGGGGGTGGATCTCTTCCACCTCAAATTCTACAAACCAGTGTGAGATGTCTGCTAAAAATGCTAATGTAATCTTACACTGCATTTATGGAAGCAAAGTCATTAGAACAAGAAGGGTAAATCAGACTTGTTTGGCCATGGGTAGATTGAGGAATGATGGCGGGAGGTTGCAAAGAGGCAAATTTAGGCATCAAAAAAAAACTTCCTAACAATCACAGCTATTCGAAAGTCTAACTGTGCTGTCTTGGTTCCCCTTACTTAAGGTCTTCAAGCAAAGACTGAATGATAATTACCACTTGGGGGAGTTCTGATAAGGTTTGGACTACAAAATTAGATCAGGTCAACAATGGCATGCGTTGCCTCACAAAACAGTTCCTTGTCTCTGAAAAACCTTGTGAGCTCTTTGTCCCTAAAAAAAACTGTTCGGTGATATGATGGAAGTGATTCCAGCATGAGGCTAGGGGTTGCAAGGGATAACCAAACTGTCTGGTTAATTTCCAAACATCAATTCTTTTCAGCATTTTTTACTATCTTTCAATAAGACATTTAAAAAATTCTATCATGTAATACATGATTGCACCAAAGAGATAGTTACATGATACTTTTTTTTAAAAAAAGGAATGTTTTAAAAATCTGTTTATCTATGTATTCAATGTTCATGTTCCATGGCCAGCTTTTGTAATGCCAGACTGGCTTTTCCCAATGTCTGTGGGATGACTTCCTTCTATACCATCAGCTGGAGGCTGCCTAAGGGATATAAATTAAATTGCCTATTTGCCTAAACATAACAATTTCAGAGGTAAGTGTACATTTGGGGTGGAAGAAGAGAATCTTAAAATGAATTCTAAAACCTTTCCTCAAAACACTTTTTAAACACCTTTCTTGGCACTGCTTTCAAGGTGCAGTTTAAGAGTCCCACTTTGTTTTACCTAAAAATAAATAACCCACAGGTTGATCTCTTCCTGATTCACCAGTCTTGGCTTCAAAAGACTTATCCAGCTGCAAAGGAGTTACTATGTTATCCACACTAATAAAAACATGCAACAAGTCTTTAAGGCAGTTCTCAAAAGGAATCTCTCAGCATGGTTTGGACAGTAGGAACATCACTGAGAAAAAGTGTAAGGCTTCAACAGGTGGGTACTTTTTTAAAGAAGGCAACACCCTTTTGGTATATTGATTCTAGTATGTTAGTTTTAAAACACAATCCCATTACTCTAGCCACACCCTCATATAATTTTTAGATTTTCTATGCTAATCTGATAACCAAATCATATTATCAAAGATAACCAAACACGGACCATAATTATACTAGCAATTAAAGCCATAATCAAATATGAAAAAGTTCAAATAAAGCCATAAGTGAATGCTTGGATTCTATGTTGTTATGCCAATAAAATGCATTTAAATCTTCATGGTTGTGCTTTAAAACAAAATCTGCTAAAAGCAGATTCTGTGAATTCTAAAAATTCCACTTAAAACTTGGCCAATTTCACCTTCATAATCTGAAGATACTGCTATGTATTTTCTCATCAAAGACAAAAATACATCATAATCATTTTGTTCAGCCAGAAATTAAATTCCTTCACTGACTGCAGTTTTGAAGAGCTGCTTGGGAGTCAAGCTCTTCAGGGTCATATTTTGAAGTCTGGAAGATACAAGTGGAGAAGTCTGTTCAACCTGTCAAAATAAAAAAAAAAATTACTTCCACTAAAGTTAAACCAGCCTACCATATTTACTAACTTAGAAGAGGAAATTTGATTTCCTCCCTCTACCCTTTTAAGTAGTTTTTCTGGCAGCCTAAACCTTTAAAGTTGTGAGCTAAAACTAATGGCTCTAAGCCAAGATAGAGGTTTCAACAGTGCTTAATAGATTGACCATAGATATAGTCATGATCTCCAAACTTGTTTTTTTTTTTTAACACAACCCCAATCAATTTTTAACACATACCTCTAGTATGTGAATATAAATAAAATCTGTGCTATGTAAAGAAAATACATGTGCTTGTACTTATGTACCTTAAAAAAACCTAAACAAAAACCAGAAATGACAAAGAATGTGAAAACCAATATTTTAAAGCTGTTTATTAATAGTACAAAAACACCCTTTTGCTCACACTAAAATACTAATAATAATGTTTAGTGAAAGCAATGCAATTCATATACTTCATTATTTTAGAGAAATCTCTCCTATATCCTGGAAAAAAGGTTACAGTTACAAATAATAATTGCTTTTTAGTAACTATTTTAATTAATTTGATCTTAGTTCATTAGCCAAAAGGTGAATGTCTTTACTCTTCAGACACTTCATAACTGAAAAACAAACAACCCAATAATCAAATACGGCCATAATAATCACAGCTTTGCAGCAGTAGTCATGTTTCTGTGCATGGCTATTCACCACACACGATACAAAAGTAAAAGTGAATCCTCTGACTTCAATGATATCATGTCATTGCTCTTTATGTGGATCTGTTCAATGGATGTTATCACATCTTAATTTCCTCTTCATGTTTGGATTTTTTAGTTGTGTTTTCAGATACACCATACTTGGCCCCCTACTGACTATTCTTTTATTTGTAGTGTTAACCAAGACAAGTTTAGGGGGCCCCCTTAAACAGCAGTATCCTCACCAATGCCCTTCTTAAAGCTACCCATGCCTCCCACCACTGTGCTCTCTGCAAAGCATGCTCCATAGATAACACACTAGTTGTCATTTTAAACCTTTTCCTTTCCCACTCCTTCCATCTTTGGGCCCTGGGACTGAACTTCCTCCTGGTGACCCAGTTTCCCTGGCCACTCTCCATAGAACTGGTAGCACTTTCACTCATATTTCCACCTCACGGGAGGTGGAACACTCCTGGTTTTTCATGGATCCTTCCAGGCTCTTCCTACTTACCACCATCATTCAGTCATCACTCCTCCTTTGAGATTTATTCAATCCATTTTTATCACCCAATCAAGATTCCGGTGGCTATTGTCTACCAACCTCCAGAAGCCTTTCCTTCCTTCCTCAATGAGTGCAGTGGCTGGCTCAGTCTTTCTCTCCTTCCCAACTCCAGCCCTCAAACTAGGGGATCTGAACGTGATCCTCAACACTTTAACCTCACAGTTCCTCACTTAGTTACCTAGAGGCAGCTAGGTGGTGAAAGTGAATAGAGTGCTGGACCTGGAGTGAGGAAGACCAAAGTTCAAATCTGGTCTCAGACATTTACTAGCTAGCAAGTCACTTAATCGCTGTCTGCCTCAGTTTCCTCAACTGTAAAGTGGGGATAGTAATAATAGCACCTACCTCACAGGGTTGTTGTAAGGATCAAATAAGTTAATATTTGTAAAGCACTTAGCATAGTGCCTGGTGCACAGTGGGCAATAATAAATGCTTGTTCCTTTTCCTTCCCTTCACATGACCTTTTCCTCAACCCCACCTCGGCTGTACAGAGATGCTTGTATACCCTTGGTCTTGCCGTCACTCAGAAATGCATCATTTTCATGCTCATGAAATCTAAAATTCTTTTACTTGATAACCATCTGTTACTCATACCAACTCTTCCCCTGCCTTGTAATCCCAAAACCTGTTCTTCATCTTCAACATGACCTCCAATCCCACTGCCCACCCTTTTAGTTCTTTCTTAGGTCTTTACTCCTGCACTGGCCCCACAATCCTGAAGCTTGGCAGTTCAACTCAACACTGTGTCAAGTCACTTGTCCCCCTTTCCTATTGAAGATCTTGCCCTAGTAAGTGTTAGCCCTAAATTATTTCCACCATCCACACTGCCCTCGCTCCTACACTGCTGAATGAGGATAGAGAAAAAAAATCACGAAAGTGCTGACTGGTTCCACTACAGATTTGTTACCTAACCTCTCTACTAGGCCCTCACCTCAGCAAGGCTATCCTTTTATGCCTCCTTCACTGACTCACTATCCCACTCAGGACAGCAGTTTTACCAAACCTGCCATGGCTTTCTCCCTGCTCCGCTGAGAATCTTGCCTCCTACTTCACTGGAAAATTTTAGGCCATTCTCCAAAAGCTCCCTTTATTCCCCTCTCCTCACTTCAAATCACTAAGATACTTCTCTTCTTCACCCTGTCTCACAAGAGGTGATCCTTCTCTTTGTCAAGACAAACTTATCTACAAGCACGTGGTCCCATTCTCCCATAGACTTCCCCCTCCACCATTCCTACCCTTTCACTAATCTTCAATCTTTCCCTGTCTATTGGCTGCTTCCCTGTTTCCTACACCCATGTCCATGTCTCCCCCAGCCTAAAAAAAAAAACCCTCATTTTATGCTATCCTATGGTTCTTTTCTGCCTTTTTGAGCAAACTGCATTAAAAGGCCATATTGGTGTCTCCACTTGCTTTCCTCGCACTCTGCTGAACTCTCTGCAGCCTGGCTTCTCATCTTAGTATTCAAGTGAAACTGCTTTCTTTAAAGTTACCAATGATCTCACTGCCAAATCTAATGTCCTTTTCTCAATTCTCATCCTTCCTCATCCCTCTGAAGCCTAGGAAACTGTTAGTCACCCTTTACTTGATACTCTCTGCTCTCAAGGTTTTCGTGACCCTGCTTTCTCCAGGCTCTCCTACTGCTTTAGTGTCTCTTCTCAAGTCTCCTTTGCAAGATCTTTTTTCAGATCACACCCACTAATCATGAATGTCCATAAGGTTCTGTCTTGGGTCATCTTCTCCTGTTATACAGTTTCACTTGGTTATCTCAACAGTTCCCTTGGATACAATTATCATCTCTATGCAGATAACCCTCAGATTTATTCGTCCAGCCTTAATTTCTCTCCTGAAATCCAGTTTTTAACCTCCACCTGCTTATTCGGTAGTCACTGTCCTGGGAAATAAACTCTATTGCATATTTAGGAACAGAATAGCAGAGACAGCCATCCTCGAAACCAATCTACGTCTTCCTAGCTTCAAGGCCAGCTCACTAGCCACTATGCAGCACTTGTCTCAGCAGAATAAACTAAAGCTAAATGTCAATCATCCCTGTTGTTCATGTACCATCAACTGAAGATGTCATGGGATCCTCACCTTGGGATCTTAAATTCCATTATGCTATCTGGATTGAAATTCCAGGACATCAGAAACAGATATTTTTTTAAAAAACCCTTGTCTTTGGAACCTCACCTGCTCCATGTGGCAGGTTAAAAAGGGGTACCTTACAATTTATCTGTTAGATCTATGGAGAAGGGAAGAATTTATGACCAAACAAGAGATAGAGAACATCATGAAATGCAAAATGGATCATTTTGATTACAGTAAATTAAAAAGGTTTTGCACAAACAAAGCCAATGCAACCAAGATTAGAAGGGAAACAGAAAACTGGGAAACAATTTTTACAGGTAATATCTCTGATAAAGGCCTCATTTCTAAAATATATAGAGAAATGAATCAAATCTATAAGAATACAAGTCATTCCCCAACTGATAAATGGTCAAAGGATACGAATAGGCAGTTTTCTGATGAAGAAATTAAAGCTATCTCTAGTCATGTAAAAATGCTCTAAATCACTTGATTAGAGAAACGCAAATTAAAACAACTCTGAGGTACCACATCACACCTATCAGACTGGCTAACATAACAAAACAGGAAAATGATAAATGTTGGAGAAGATGTGGGAAAATTGGAACACTAAGACATTGTTTTGTTGGTGGAATTGTGAACTGATACCACCATTCTGGAGAATAGTTTGGAACTATACCCAAAGGGCTATAAAACTGTTCATACCTTTTGATCCAGCAATACCACTACTAGGTCTGTATCCCAAAGAGATCATAAAAAAAGGGAAAAGGGTGTACATGTACAAAAGTATTTAAAGCAGCTCTTTTTGTGGTGGCAAAGAATTGGAAATTGAGGGGACACCCGTCAACTTGGGAATGGCTGAACAAGTTGTGGTATATGAATGTAAGTTACTGTTCCATAAGAAATAGCAAGCAGGAAGATTTCAGAAAAACCTGGAAAGACATGCATAAACTGATGCAGAATGAAGCGAGCAGAACCAGGAAAACATAGTACACAGTAACAGCAACATTGTGCAATGACCAACTTTGTTAAATTTAGCTATTCTCAGCAATGCAATGATCAAAGACAATTCCAAGACTCATGATGAAAAATACTATCCACAACCAGAGAAAGAATTATGGAGTCTGAATGCAGAAAGAAGCACACTATTTTCTTTCTTTTTTTTTTCCCTTTCTCATGGCTTTTCCCTTTTGTTCTGATTCTTCTTTCACAACATGACTAATCTGGAAATATGTTTAATATGATGGTATATGTATAGCCTATATCAGATTGCATGCTGTCTTGGGGAGGAGGTAAAAAATTAGAACTCAGAATCGTACAAATGTGAAATTGCTGAAAACTAAATTTATTAATAATTAAAAAGGGAAACTTTGGGTACAGAAAAGGGCCAAATAATTCAATAGAAAAATCTCTATTTGCATGGAAAGGAAAAGAACAGGGAAAAACGTAGACTTTATCCACTTTTCTTACTATCTCTTGCTGCTTCTAAGTAGAAGCAATGACTCAGGATGTTTAGGAGCTTAAAGAAATTATATGCAGTTGCTAACAAGAAAAACACAAGCTGAGCAAGTGTGATCTGTGGTCCTTTCCATTTTAAGAGGATTAAATTTTTTACAAAAATAAATATGGAAAATTAATACAATTAGAATTAGAAGAGAAACAATTAACCAGGAAAACAGATTGCTACAAATATCTCTAATCAGTGTCTGACATCCAAGATACATAAACTATTTAAGAATAAGCCATTCCCCAACAGATAACTGGTCAAAAGATAAATACTATTTTTAAAAAATTTGCTCTGATTCAGTAATAAAGAGAATACTAATTAAAACAACTCTGAGGTTCCAACCCTGAATTCATCAAACATTGGCAAAGAACAGAAAAGGAAAGGACAGTGGTAGGAGGAGGTTTAGGAAGCCTGTATACACTATAAGTTGACTGATCCATTCTGGAAAGCAATTTGGAACTTACACCCCTAAGGTCACTATAACGCAAATACCCTTTGACCTGAGAATCCATTACTAGGGATATACACTAAAAAATGAAAGAAAGAAGTTAAAGACTCAGGTGTACAAAAGTACTTCCAGTAGTAACTTTTCTTATAGCAAAGACCTGGAAAGAAAGTGGGTGCCCATCAAATGGGGTAAGACTGAACAAATCATGGCATATGAATATAATAGAAAATCACTGCAACATAAGAGATGAGGAAAGTGATGGATTCACAGAAGCCTAGGAAGGTTTATATGAACTAATGCAGAGCGAAGTGAGGTAGAACCAGAATAACTGATAACACAATACTATAAAATAAAACCACTCCCAAAGACCTACAACTCTGAATAGTGCTATAACCAACCATGACTCCAGAAAAGTGATGATGAATCATGCTTCCCACCTGACAGAACAACAACGGACTAGAGGTACAGAATGAGATATATTTTCAGACAAGGACAAATGTGTAAATTTATTCTGCTTAACTTTATTTGCTTAACTCTCTTAGGAGAGGGAGGAGGTGGGAAGAATGGAGGGATAACTGATAATTACGCTAAAAAAAAAAGAATAAAAGAAAATCAATGAAACAATCTAAAAGCATACAAAGGACAGCCTAAGAAAGTTCAGAAGAGGACAAGGATGAACAGGACAGTGTTGCTACTACCTTGTTACATTTAATATACTTTTTTTTAACCTAAGCTATCTATAAAAGAAATTTATGGCTTCATGCAAAATTCTGCATTTCTCTTCTTCTTATGGAAATGTTCTGATCATTGTCAAATTCATAATAAGAAAAGAGAAAACTAAAATAAATATAGGGTGGGAGAAAGATACCCCCTAAAAAACGGGTGATGATCAAGTTCAGCATTTGTAAGTAAGTTCAATAATGGTAAATACCGATAGTTCAATTACATTTCTTTGAAGGAGACTCACTACAAGGTTAGTTCCCATTGTTAATGGTACTGCAAGCAATTAAAATCTGACCCTAAAATGTAGGATAAAAACATTGTGTTTGCAAAAACATCAGGACATACAAATTTTAAGAAATTTCTTTCATGGTAGGTTTTTTCTACATACCAGTAAATGAATCATAATGGAGTACTCTGAAAAATAATTACTCCTGCTACTCATGCCTAAAACCTAATTTAAAAGTAAAACATTAAAAGTAAAACAAATACCTAAAGCTTTTACTGAGGTATGGCATAAGAATTTTTTTCAATGAATTTTTTAAAAACAAGTTGCATGTAATAATAGCTGACATTTATATAGTGCTTTAAGAAAAATTTACAAAGGGATTTACATCTATCAAATCATTTGATCCTCACAACAAATGTGTGATGTATTTGCTATTAGTATCCCCATTTTACAGATGAAACTCCCAAGTTTAGTGCTGTGTCCACTATAAGCCACCTATTCATAAATCAAAATGAATAACTTCAAAGTGGTTTCTGTGGGAAAGGATATCTATATTTCAATCATGCCACCATTTTTCAAAACATTTTAGGAATTTCTCATGTTGAACTGACTTTAAAAAGACCATAATAAAAGCTCAGTTCTGAGGAAAATCAGTATTAATAAAATAATTTTGCTGCCTTATATTTTTAAGATTTGCCTACCCTGGACCTTTTAAAAAATGTAAACTATCTTCAATGGACAAAGATCTGCCACCAATGTAACTATTCAAAAGATTATCTTTTAAAGAAACATTTAAGATTTTTACAATAAATGACATTTTATATGTTGTATGCATGTTCTATACGCACAAAAGATAATTCCCAAAAGCATCACTAAAATATTTTGAACAACAGCAGCATCACTGGAATGACTTTAGCACTCCTGCCCCCTTCCCAAGCAAACTACTTTGAATAGAGCAACATTCATTGTTGTGTAACATACTGTATGTTTATTTAAATTTTAATTTCTTGTATATACTTTGTATATACTTCTGTATATACTTTGTACTGTTCATTCATTCAACAAATTGCAGGGGGGGGGGGGGGAGTCCTTGTTATTTTAATGTCCAATACGTATTCACCGTTGTATTAAATACACCTACTGCTATAACAAAAATACATTTAGATAACGCCCCCACAAGAATCTTAAAGTCTGCTGAAAGAGAGATTCACATTCTTACAATTTCATATATGTACATCTTAATTGTCAAGACGAGTGAACTCTTATAATTTTCCCTGACTATAACAAAGAAGAAAATCAATATGGGTTGTACAGGTCAGGCAAAGGTTCAAAACACAAGTAGGTCTTTTGCTGGACTGAAGAAATGGGAATAATATCTGTAGAGACTATATTCTAGGCTGAGGGAGTAGACTACAGCAAGAACTAAGGTACAGTAATGTGAATAAGGATTATATTTGGAGATTGAAGAACTGACAATTTTTGAGCTGGTGAATGACACAACAGTAAGTATTTATGCAAGGTTGACCTGACAGAACATCCAAGTGAGATTAGAGGAGGGATCAAACAGAAATAAAAAGACCAACTGGGGAGAAATTGTACAGGACCAGATTTAGGCTCAATATAGGGAAAAAACTTTCTTACAATCAGAACTGTCCAAAAGTGGAATGAGTTGTACCTCCAGAAGTTGCAGATCTCTTTTCACTGTGGTTTCAGGTGGAAGGGAATCAGGGACGCTGATTAAGTGTTTTCTGTTTAGGTATGGGTGAGACTCCATTACCTCTAAAGTCTCTTCAAGCTCTGAAATTAGGTGAATCTACAGCAAAACTGTGTTAACTGGGGCAGTGATAAAACAAAGCAGAAAGAGAGCTGGCTGTGTGACACGGATGATGTGATTGTTTTGTTTTTTGTGTTTCCCCACAGGATCAGACAGAGCTGGAAGGAGGGCTTTAGAGTTTATCTAGTCCAAGCCCTTCAATTTACAGATGAAGACATGGAGTTCTCAGAGGTTGAGTGACTTGTCAAAGGTCATAAGGTTAGTTAAGTGTCAGAAAGAGAATTTGAACTCTGGGCCTATGACTCCAAGTTCATTGTTCTTTCCACTGCATCACAGTGAAGTTTTTTCACAGTGGCTATCTATGTGTAGATGCCTAGAAGGCAGTTGGGAGATATAAACCAGGAGCTGAAATGCAGGGTCAAAAACACAAGTACTTGGATGTTGTCGTTGCAGAGGTGATGGTGGAAACTATGAGGAGAGAATGAATCCTAAAAAGAGACCAAGGGAGTGTGGAAGGAAAGAAGAGAGGATGGAGGACTGAGCCTTGAGAAAGTCTAGGTTACAGGATTAAAGGAAGAGCTGGAGTGACCACAGGCAATGGAGAAGCAGCGAACCAGACTAGCTGGTTCAGTCACCAAACTCAGTCACCAAAGCCAAAAAAGGACTGAGAACTGAATGATTAACACTGTTAAATTATTCGAGTTCAAGAAGGACTTAGATTTGGCTAGAAGGCCCTTATACTTGTCAATGTAACTATGGGAAGGAAACCCAAAATAAAGAGGAAAGACACAGTAACACAACAGAGGCGTAGGGTAGGAACTACTCATTCAGGGCATTAGGCAGTGACAGGCAGCACAACATAGAGGAGAGAAGCAGGACTTGGAATGAAGACCTATCTTCAGACTCTGCTCCTGACACACACTAGCTGGGTGATCCTGGGAAACGCAGACGTCTCGGTGCCCCCGGCAACTCTCTAGGACTAGAAATTCGATAAACATTTATTGAGTGTCTACCATATGCCAGGGATTGTGCTAAGCACTGGGCAACAAAAAGAAGCAAAGCCCTTGCCCTCAAGGAGCTTAAGATTTAATGGGGAAAACAACAAACAGACATATACAAAGCAAGCTATATATAGGATAAATAGGAAATAATCAAAAGACGAAAAGGACTGGAATTAGGAAGGGTCGGGAAGGTTTCCTGTAGACGGTGGGATTTTATTTGGAACTTAGTGGAAGTCAGGGAAGTCAATAGTCAGAACAGAGGAGGGAAAGTGTTCCAGGCATGGGGGATACAAAGAGAAAATGCCTTGAGCTGAGAGATGGGGTGTCTATTCATGCAACAGTCAAGAGGCCAGTATGTGCTGGGGGCTGAGATGTAAGAAAACTGGAAAGGGAGGAGGTTTAAGTTATAAAGGGCTCTGAAGGCCAAAGGGCATTTTGTATTTGCTTCTGGAGGCAACAGGAAGCCATTGGAGTTTATTGAGCAGGGGGATATGACATGATCAGACCTATGTATCAGGAAAATTACATTAGTGGCAGAACGAAGAATGGAGTGGAGTGGGGAGAGACTTGAGGCAGCCAGACCCCGCAGTGGCTGGCTATTGCAATAAAAACCTGCCCTGTCAGAGGAGAGAAAGGGACATATTTGAGATGCTAGAAAGCTCAAATCTACAGGCCTTGGCAACAGTACGGGTAAGGGAGGGGAGTGGGAGTGAAAGTGAAGCCACTCCTCTACCCACTCACTACACACCATGCCAACTCTTCATATTTCATAGTTATTTTCTAATTCCATAGGCCTAGTTTTACTTACGTGACACTATAATTAACATGTGGGCAGCTAGGTGGTACACTGGATAGAGCACTGGGCTGGGAACCAAGAAGACTCATCTTCCCAAGTTCAAATCTGGCCACAGATTCTTCCTAGCTATGTGACCCCGGGCAAGTCACTTAACCCTGTTTGCCTCAATTTCTTCATATGTAAAAATGAGCTGGAGAAGAAAATGGCAAACCACTCCAGTATCTTTGCCAAGAAAACCCCAAATTGGGTCATGAAGAATCAGAAATGACTGAAATAACTAAACAACATAATTAACATGAAATATGCACTTATAAAAGTACCAAAGTTAGCCAAAACAAAAGTCTGAAGTAGGTTAACAGGGCCTCTTACCAGAAGTAATTTGTTCGGACTTTCAAAGTCATTTGTGGTACTTCTCTTTGTTCCTCTTAACTCCCATGAATCTTCTTCCTCATCAGTTTCCTCAAATGAAACCAATTTCTCTTCTCCATTAGTAATTAATGTCACATCCTTATCTACAGAGCCATGTGTTTTAATAAAGCTATTTCCTACAGTTCCAGGTATGATTGGGTCTAATGGAGTTGCTGAAGGCTGAGAGCTGTGTCCTTGACTTTGTCCACAGCTTTTAGAAGGGGACGATACTTCCTCTGGAAATGTATAGCTATCAGCAAAATTCCTTTGCAAGAAATGTTTTAAACGGGTTTTTCTGGGAAAACTATTTTGCTTAACTGCTTTCCGGAGCTGAGACTCTTCTGCTATAACATACACTCGAGAGCGGCCTCGTGTTATAGCTGTATAAACATGCTGCCAGTGTTGTCGACCAGCTTTTCCAACGACATAAACTACTGTGTCTTCTTCTGATCCCTGAAAGAAAAGAGATTTTTTCATTTAAAAGTCATATTAAAAATCTGTCAGGGTCAAGATGGCAGAGTGAGGAAGGAATGCCCAGGAACCCTGCCAAATTTCTCTCCAAATAACCTTGAAAGACTCCTGAGAACCAATGTAGGAGCAGGGAAACAACATAACAGCACAGCAGGAAAGGTATGTCTTAATGGGGTGGGAGGGGAGCCCAGTAAACAAACAGTAGTGACAGGCAACACCCTAAGGGGCCTCCATTGAGGCTCCAAGCCCCAAGGCCTTGCCCTGGGGGCAAGCCAGCAGTCCCAGACAAGCAGCACAGGAAAGGCCCACCCCTGCGGCCATCCAGCAGAGGCCCTGTTGCTATATCAAGCCAGAAGCAAGGAGGCTCCCCACAGCACAAGAAGCTTGGGACAAAATAGAACCCATTTCTTATCAAAGTAAAAAATCACAAAATAGGCATAAAAAACTAGTAAAAAAAGAACTTGACTATAAAAAGTTGATATGATGACAGGGAAGATCAAGGCATGAACTAAGAAAAGGACAACAGTGTAAAATGGATATAATGTGAAGCCTCAAAGAAAAATGTAAATTAGTCTCAGGACCCCCCCCACCCAAAAAAGACTCCTGGAAGAGCTCAAAAAGAATTTTAAAAAGCAAAGTAGAAGAAAAATTGGGGAAAGAAATGAAAGTAATGCAAGAGAATTATGAAAGAAGAATCAACAACCTGGTAAAAAATGCAAAAACATATACAAAAATTCACTGAAGAAAGTAACTCCTTAAAAAGCAGAACTGGCCAAATGAAAAAGGAGGTACAAAGTCTCACTGAAGAAATTAATTCCTTAAAAATTTGAATTGGGTAAGTCTAAGCTAATGGCTCCATGAGACAACAAGAAACAATAAAACAAAATAACAAAATCAGAAAAATGTTAAAAAAGAAAAGAAAGATGTGAAATTTCTCACTGGAAAAACAACTGACCCAGAAAATAGAACCAGGAGAGCCAATTTAAGAATTACTGGACTACCTGAAAGCCATGATCAAAAAAAGAGCCTAACTACCATATTTCAAGAATTATTACGGAAACCTGTCTCAATATCCTAGAACCATATGACAAAACTGAAATTAAAAGAATCCACTAATCATCTCCTGAAAGAAGTCTCAAAATGAAAACTCCCACATGCATCATAGCCAAATTCCAGAGCTCCCAAGTCAAGGAGAAAATACTGCAAGTATCCAGAAAGAAACAATTCAAATATGGAGCCACAGTCATGATTACACAGAATTTAATCACTTGTACATTAAAGGACTGGAGAGCTTGGAATATATGCTATTCTGGAAGGCAGAAGAGCTGAAATTACAACCAAGAATCACCTAACCAGCAAAACTAAGTATAAGCAGTTAGGGGAAAAAATGATATTTAATGAAATAGAGGACTTCCAAGAATTCCTAATTTAAAGAGTATAGCTCAATAAAAAATTTGATCTTCAAATACAAGACTCAAGTCTCCTTCCTCTTTTTTTCAATTCATTAGTCCCTATTCTGGCTTCACTTGCTCTTCTAACCTTTCCTGCATCCCATCATTTATTTTAGTGAAGAGCCTCTTTAGCAGTTCAAAGAACAAACCAGAGAAACAATCAATAATTTCATTAAAGAGAATGACAACAATGAAACAACATACCAAAATTTATGGGATGTAGCCAGAGCAATGCCTAGGGGAAATTTCATATCTCTAAATGCTTACATCAATAAAACTGAGAAAGGGAAGATCAATGAATTGGGCATGAAACTAAAAAAAACTAGAAAAAGAACAAATTAAAAATCTTAAACACCAAACTGGAAATCCTGAAAACCAAAGGAAAGATTAATAAAACTGAAAGCAAGCTGGTTTTATGAAGGAAAAAAAACACAATAAAATAAATCATTGGTTGATTTAAAAAATGAAAGAAAAAAATAAATTACTATTATCAGAAAAGAAAGTAGTGAATTCACCACTAATGGAAAGGAAACTAAAGCCAATTATTAAGAGCTACTTTGCTCAGTTATTTGCCATCAAATCTAAGTGAAATAAATGAATGTTTATAAAAACATAAGTTGTCCAGACTAACAGAAGAGGAAATAAAGTATTTAACCAAATCTTAGAAAAAGAAATTGAACAAGCCATCAATGAACTCCCTAAGAAAAAATCCCCAGGGCCAGATGGATTCACCAGTGAAGTTTAGTAAACATTTAAAGAGCAATTAATCGCAATACTATATAAACTATTTGGAAAAATAGGCAAAGAAGGAGTCCTTCCAAATTCCTTTTAATGACACACATACGGTGCAGCTACCTAAACCAGGAAGAGTGAAAACAGATTTAAAAAAAAAAACTATAGACCAATTTCCCTAATGAGTATTAATGCACTAGCAAGGAGATTACAGCAATATGACAAAGATCATACACTATGACCAGGTGGGCTGGTCAGTGACCAGGGCTGGTACAATATCAGGAAAACCATTGGCATAATTGACCACATCAATAACAAAACCAACAGAAATCATATAATTATCTCAAAAGATGCAGAAAAAGCTTCTGACAAAATACAACACCCATTCTTATTAAAAAAAAAAAAACAGCAGGGAACATGGGAATAGCTGGAGCTTACCTTAAAATAATAAGTAATATTTATATAAAACCATCAGCAAACATTACCTGTAATGGCAATACGCTAGAAGTCTTCCCAATACAATAACGGGTAAAGCAAGGATACCCATTATCACCACTATTATTCAATACTGTACTAGAAATGCTAGCTATAAGAATGAGAAGGAAAAAAATTGGAATTAGAATAGGCAAAGGGATCTTTGGAATATCAGAGTTCAGTTCTACCTTATGAACTGCTCTCTTTTCCTCACAATCCACAAATGTAATCCACACAGGATTACATTTCCCATCTCTTTGCCTTTGCCCTGTCCATTCCTGATACCTATGATGCCCTCCCTACTTAGCGTCTCTCTGTTCCTTTAAGACAAGGTTACGGTATTGTCTTGAACAAGAAGCCTTTCCTGAACCTCCCAACTGATAGCAATCTCTCTCCCATACTTGTATTTAACTGACTCCCCCTTCTATCAATTCTACCCCCTTATGCCACTCCTCTCCTACTTCCCTATACGGTTAAATTTCTATACCCAACTGAGTGTGTATATTATTCCCTCTTTGAGCCAAATCTGTTGAAAGTAAGGTCTAAGTGATGCCCCCCCCCCACCTTCCCTACAGTGTAATAGGACTTTTGCACCTCTTCATGTGAAATAATTTACCCCATTCTACCCCTCCCTTCCCTCTTCTCCTCATGCAATCCTCTTTTTTACCCCTTAATTTTTTTAACATCATCCCATCAAAGTTAACTTATATCTGCACACACTATGTATACCCCTGCTGTAATAGTGTTACAGGCTGTTAAGGGGTCCCTTGAGCTTGTCTTTTTGAGTTGCCATTATTTTCCAGAAACAATGGACCCAGGGCATGCAAGAGGCCCTGAATGCGTCAAGGACAAAGCTGACATAATTTGTTGTTTGTACTCCAAGCGCTGGATTCCCTGCATGTCCTTGGGAGGCAAGACAGGCACCAGCCAGTCTGTGCCAAACTGTGAAACTGCCTGTGCAGCTGGGGTCCTTTGCAGATAAACATACCTTCCTATCTTCATAATCTAGAGTCCCCTTGGGGATGGTCTTGCCCTTTTCCCTACCTCTACTGCACCTTTCCCCTCCCATGCCACACCCTTTCCTATTTTCTCCTCCTTTTTTGGTACTGTCATAAATATGCAAACTTTTGTAAGGACTGTGAATTCTTTGGGTTACACATGCATTTTATTTCTTTTGTAATAAACCTGGTTTTCACATAAGTCTCATGATGTTGTGATTGACTGTTGACAATAGCGTTAAAGTTCTTGAGAATTACAAGTATCTTCCCATGTAGCAATGTAAACAGTTTAACCTTATTGAATCCCTTATGTTTTCTCTTTCCTGTTTACCTATTTATGCTTCTCTTGAGTCTTATATTTGAAAATCAAATTTTCTGTTCAGTTCTGGTCTCTTCATAAGGAATGCTTGAAAGTCCTCTATTTCATTGAATATTCATTTTTTCTTCTGAAGAACTATACTCAGTTTTGTTGAGGAGGTGATTCTTGGTTGTAACTGTAGCTCCTTGCCTTTCAGAATATAACATTCCAAGCCCTTGAGTCCTTTAATGTAGAAGGTACTAAATCCTGTGCAATCCTGATTGTGGCTCCATAATATTTGAATTGTTTCTAGCTGCTTGCAGTATTTCTCCTTATCCCAGGAGCTCTGGAATTTGACTATAATATTCCTGGGTGTTTTCATTTTAGGATCTCTTTCAGCAGGTGACAGGTGGCTTCTTTTATTTCTATTTTGTCCTCTGGTTCTAGGATATCAAGGCAGTTTTCCTTGATAATTTCTTGAAATATGATGTTCTGGCTCCTTCTTTGATCACAGCTTTCAGGTAGCCCCATAATTCTTAAATTCCCTCTTCTGGATCTATTTTCCAGGTCAATTGTTTTTCCAATATGATAGATGTCACATATTCTTCTATGTTTAAATTCTTTGATATCATTTATTTCCTTGTTGTCTCAGAGTTATTAGCTTAGAACTGCCCAATTCTAATTTTTAAGGAATTATTTTCCTCAATGAGCATTTTTACCTCCTTTCTCATTTGACCAATCCTATTTTTTAAGGAGTTGTTTTCTTCAAAGACTTTCTGTACATCTTTTCCCACTCTTTGTACTTCCTTTACCAAACTGCTGACTCTTTTTTTCATGATTCTCACGCATCACTCTCATTTCTTTCCCAAATTTTTCTTCTACCTCTATTGTTTACTTTTAAAAATCCTTTCTGAGATCTTCCAGGAGTTCTTTTATGGACCGAGACCAATTCACATTTTTCTTTGAGGTTATCTTCTTATAAATTTGTGTTTTTGATCTTCCCCGTCACCAACTTTCTTTTTTTTAAAATATTTTATTTTACCAAAACACAAATACAGAATAGAGAAAAGAAACAAAAACATATCATAAACTTTGAGACTTAAATACAAAGTAAGGAAAAAAGAGTATGTCATGTGCATAGCAAAACATAAGAGAGGATTCAAAATATGTAACAATAAATTTTCATTTCAAGAAAGCCTCTATGATAAATACACCTTGTGTTGAGAACTGCCCATCTTTTCTTTGCTTCCTTGTGTTTTCTTTTGTTCTGTGCAGTACACTTTTTTAATTTTGTTCTTTTCCCCCTCTCCCCAGCCCCCCAGAAGGCTACAAAATAGTTTAGATATGTTTCTAGATAAACACATACAGATATATACATGCGTATATAGACATGTACTTTCCCAAATACACTCTACTCCTGATCTTTGTTTTTATGCTTGTACATAACTCCTGTTTCCTATCCCTCCTGCCTCCTCTACTTTACTTCTACCTAGTACCTTGCCCTCCTGTTACTTGCCTACGCCCCTCCTCCACCAACCACCCTGCTCTCCTATTACTTGCCTTCTCCTCTCTAAGGATTCCTCCCCTATCCTCCCATTTCCATTAATCTAAACACCCTATACATATTCCCTCATTCTCTCCTCTAAAAATCCCTCCCTTGTCCTCTCCCCCCTCACTATACCCCTACCATTTTATTTCTTCTAAATTTAGAAGAGTTTTATATTCTTCTAAATATATATGTATTGTTCCCTCTTAAACCCATTCCCAATGAAAGTAGGTTACCAGAACTACCAGTTCCCACATAAATCCTCAGTATTCTTTCTTCTTTCGTATATAAAAGTTACTCTTTTTAGCTGTTTCTAAATGGTTTTACTTTTTAAATTCATATCAGTCAGGTTTATCCCCCTCTTTCTTATGAGCTCAACAATTACTGAGAGTCTTAGACATACATTCTGCATTTTATGTTACATAAAAGGTAAACAGTCTGTCCTTATGAAACCCTTATAGTAAGTCTTTGGCATGTACCTTATGTTTCTCTTGGTTCCTGTATGTCAAATTTTCTATTAAGTTGAGGTTTTTTTAAGCAAAGTCTTAAAAGTGCGAGGGTCTGTCAAATGTCCATTTTTTTTCATTCAAGATAATACTTAACGTTGCAAGGTATGATATTTTTGGGCAGAGCCCCAGGTCTTTTGCTCTTCAATATATTGTGTTCCAAGACCTGCAGTCCTTTAATATCTCTGCTTCTAGGTCTTGTGTAATTCTGATTGTGGCGCCCTCATTATTTAAATTGTTTTAATCTTGCTGCTTTTAATATTTTATCCTTGAGCTGGGGGTTTTGGAATTTGACTATGATATTCATAGGATCTCTTCTAAGTGGTGTTTGATGGATTTTTTTCTATTTCTACTTCTTCGCCTTGTCCTAATGCTTCAGGATAATTCTTTAATTTTTTTGTGTATTATTGTATCAAGATTATTTTTTTGATCATGACTTTCAGTTACTCCAATTATTTTTATATTTTCTCTTTTTGCTCTATTCTCCAAATCTGTTGTTTTTCTTATAAGATGTTTCACTTTCTCTTCTATTTTTTCATTATTCATGTTTTGTTTAATTATTTCTTGATCTCTTATAACTTCACTGGCTTCACTTTGCCCAAATCTAATTTTCAAAGTGTCATTTTCCTCCTTAAGATTCTGGATCTCCTTTTCTAACTGGTTGACTTTCCTTTCATAACCTCTATTGTTTACTTTTAAAAATCCTTCCTGAGCTCTTCCAGTTCTTTTTAGGCCTGAGACCAATTCACATTTTTCTTTGAGGTTATCCTCTTATAAGTTTGTGTTTTTGATCTTCCCATCACCAACTTTCTACGCTCATTTCCCCAGGCTATTTCATGACTTTAAATTTTATGTTAAAGTTGGGTTCTGCCCCTAGGGGGAAGAAGGCATTGTCCCAAGCCTCTTGCAACAGGGGGAGGGGCAGAGAAGACCTGGCCACTGGCCTATGACATTGGAATCATGGGGCCTAGCTGCTGGCCTACTGTGCTGGGGACACAGGGCCTGATTGCTTGCTAGAGCATGGCCTGCTGATGACCTGACCAGATGCCACTGCACTGGACCACATTCCCTTCATTATCTGAGTGAAATATACCTTTTCCACCAACCTTCTAAGTTTCCAGCCTAAGACTGGAAAACTGTTTCACTCCATCCTTTTACTGGTTCTACTGCTCCTGAATTCATTTTGAGGTGTTAATTTATAGTTGTTTGGAGGTGAATTTAGGACAGTACAGACAAGTTCCTGCCTTATTCTGCCATTTTGGCTCTACCTCCTATTTCTTAATAATGATAATTACTGTTTTTGTAAAATAGTTTGAGATCTGAAACTGATAGGTTCCCTTCCTTCCCACTTTTTTCCATTAGTTCCCCTGAAATTCTTGACATTTTATTTCTCCAGATAAATTCATTATTATTTTTTCCAGCTCTATAGAGCAATCTTTTACTAGTTTGATTTGCATAACACTGAATAAGAAAATTAATTCAGACAACATTGTCATTTTTATTATGTTAGCTCAGAACGAGCAATTAATATTTCTCCACTTGTTAAATATGTTTTTAGGTCTATAGAGAATGGTTTCTAGCTGTATTTATATGATTCTCATGTTTGCCTTGGTAGATCAACTCCTCCAGAATGCATATGTTTAGCCATAACTTTAAATGGAATCTATTTCCCTGCAAGATTGTGTTGGTAATCGTTTATGTAGAAATGGTGATCATTTCTCTTATATCCTGTAACTTTGTTGAAATTACTAATAGTTGAGGCGCAGCTAGGTGGCGCAGTGAGTAGAACGCCGGCCCTGGAGTCAGGAGGACCTGAGTTCAAATCTGGCCTCAAACACTTGACACACTTACTAGCTATGTGACCTTGGGCAAGCCCTACCTTCCCCCCTCAAAAAAAAATTTATTAATAGCTGTAATTAATTTTAGTTGGTTCTCTCAAATTCTCTAAGTAAACCATTATATCAACTACAAAAAGTGATAATTTTGTTTCATCTTTACCTATGTTTATTCCTTCAATTTCTTTTCCCTCTCATATCACTACGGCCAGCACATCTAGTACTACATCATATAACAGATAATGGACATTTTGTTTTACCCCTAATCTTATTGGAAAGATTGAAAAAAATTATTCTTATTACCTTAGGTTCTTGGTTTTAGATAGACATTATTTAACATATCAAGGAAAGGTCAATTTATTTCTGTAAAAGTATTTAACAGAAATGGGTGTTGAATTTTATCAAAAGCTCTGACATAATTATGATATTTTACTGTTATTAATATGGTGTATTATGTTTATAGCCTTCCTAATATTGAGCCAATCTTGCATTACAGATATAAATCCAAAGTGGTCTTTGCATGTGATCCCTCTGATTGCTGTTGTAGCCTCTTTGCTAACATTTTAACATTTTTTGCATCAATAATCATTGGGGATAATGATTTATAGGATTTTTTCTCCTTTGTTTTTTCTGTCCTGGTCTATGTATCAAGACCATATTTTTATCACAGAAGTAATTTGGTATGATTCTTTCTTTTCCTATTTTTGTTTGAACAGTTTGGGAATTAATTGTTCTTTGAATGTTCAATACAATTTGCTTGTAAATCCATCTGTTCTTTGAGAGTTCCTTTAAGAGTTCACTTGGGCAAAGTCAGATCTAAACAATTGGAAAAATATTAATTGCTCATGGGTAGGCCAAGCCAAAATAATAAAAATGACAATTCTACCTAAATTAATTTATTTATTCAGTGCCATACCAATCAAATTACCAAAAAATTATTTTATAGAACTAATAACAAAATCCATCTGGAAAAACAAAAGCTCAAGGATATCAAGGGAATCAATGAAAAAAAGGCAAAAGAAGGTGGTTGGGCCGTACCAGATCTCAAATCATATTGTCAAGTAGTAATCATCAAAACAATCTGATACTGGCTAAGGAACAGAGTGGCGAATCAGTGGAATAGATTGGGTACAGATCACATTATCGTAAATAACCATATATGATACACTCAAAGATCCAAACTTTTAGAACAAAAACTCATTATTTCACAAAAACTGCTGGGAAAACTGGAAAATGGTATGACAGAAACTAGGTACAGATCAACATCTTACACCATATACCACGATTAGGTCAAAATGGGTACAATATTTATGCATAAAGGGTGATGCCATGAGCAAATTAAGAGGCATGGAATAGCTTATCTGTCAGATTTATGGATAAGGGAAGAACTTAGGACCCAAGAAGCCATATAGAGCACTACAAAATGTAAAACAGATTAATTTTGATTATATAAAATTAAAGTTTTTGCACAAACAAAACCAATACAACCAAAATTATAAAGAAAGCAGAAAACTGGAAAAAAAATTTGCAACAAGTATCTCTAATAAAGGCCCCATTTCTCAAATAGACAGAGAACTAAGTCAAATTTATAAAAATACAAGTCATTCCCCAATTGAAAAATGGTCAAAGGATATGAACAGGCAGTTTTCAGACAAAGAAATCAAAGCTTTCTATAGTAATTTAAAAATGTTCTAAATCACCATTGATTAGAGAAATTCAAATTAAAATAACTCTGAGGTACCACCATCTCACACATATCAGGTTGGCTAGAATGACAAAAGAAGAAAATGTTGGACGTTGGAGGGAATGTGGGAAAACTGGGACACTAATGCATTGTTGGTGGAGTTGTGAACTGATCCAACCATTCTGGAGAATAATTTGAAACTATGCCCAAAGGAGTATAAAACTGTATATACCTTTTGATCCAGTAATACCACTGCTTGGTCTATATCACAAAGACATGCAAAAAAAAAAAGGGAAAAGGACCCACATGTACAAAAATATTTATAGTAGCTCTTCTTGTGGTGGCTAAGAAGTAGAAATCAAAGGGGTGCCCATCAACTGGGAAATGGCTAAATAAGCTGTGATATATGACTGTAATGGAATAATATTCTGCTATGACAAATGACAAGCAGAATGATTTCAAAAAAACCTGGAAAGACTTACATGAACTGATACATAGTGAAGTGAACAGAACTACAAAAACATTGTACACGATAACAGCAGTATTGTTCAGTGAAGAACTGGGAATGACTTAGCTATTCTCAGCAATACAATACACTAATCCAAGACAATCAAAAAGGACTAATGATGAAGCATACTATCCACCTCCAGAGAAAGAACTGATATTATGTGAATACAGACTGAAGCATGATATTTTTCACTTTCTTTCATTTTCTTTCTTTTATTCAAATCTTTCTGTACAAAATTACTTACATGGAAATGTTTTACATAATTGCACTGTATAACCTACATCTGATAGCTTACCATCTTATTGGGGGAGGGTGAGGGTGGGAGGTAAGGAAAGGATAGAATTTGAAACTCAAAACTAAATAAAAATGTTTAAAAACTTTTAAAATGTATACTGACTGAAAAAAAAAGTTCATTTGAGGCTTGTTCAATTTATTTTTCTGAAGTTGAGTTATTTGAGATTGCTTTCTTGTTACGTTATTCTGGGCTTTTAAAATGTTTGTATGATATTTTATGATTCAAAGTATGGAGTAAACAAAAAGGGCCCCTCATCAGAATGAAGGAGGAGACAGTCCCCCTGTGCTCTCACTTCAGACTACATCTGGAATACCAAATTTAGTTCTGAATGCTACATTTTAAGAATACTGATACAAGAGATATTCCCCAATTGATAAATGGTCAAATGAAATGGACAATAAGTTCTCAAGGGAAGAAAATCCAAGTGATCTACACATAAGCAGCTGGTCAACAAGCTTTTATTAACATCTACTATGAGCCAGATCCTGTGCTAAGTGGGAGGGGTATAAAGAAAGGGGAAAAAAGTCCCTGTTCTCAAAGAGATCACAGTCTAATGGAAGCACCTTGTACAAACAAGATATACACTGGTTATACTGCAGATAATTAACAGAGAGAAGGGCCAAGCCTTAAAGGAGATCAGAAAAGTTTCCAGTAGAAGGTAGAATTTTAGTTGAAACCTGAAGGAAGCCAAGACGGCCAGGATGCAGACAGACGAGAAGGGAGATGCTTCAAGGCATAGCAAAAGGTCAGCGAAAATGCAGTTAGAAGACGGAATGTCTTGTTCAAAAAACAGGAAGAAGGCCAGTGTCACTAGGTCACAAAGTACTTGGAAGGAGTGAGGTATAAAAAGACTGAGAAGGCAGAAGGAGGCATACATTCAGACCAATACAGTAAAATCAACCTGAATCTTTCTATGCAAAAAAATCAACCTAGCCTTTTCTCACATATTAACCCCATCCAGCTGCTAAATCAGCACACTAGCAACAAAGCCCCTAAATCAGAGCGAGATATCATTTGAAAAAGTGTAGAACAATGAAATAAGTGAAGATACAACAAATTCAAAGCAATTTATGAGCAATATGTTGTTGTCTCTTACCTGAAACGTATGAATTGTTCTTGCCCAAGCATGCCGTATACGGCAAAAATTCACTAGCTTCTGGAAGTCTACAGTAACCTCTAAACCAGCCATATTATTAATAGTTAAGAATCTTCCATTTTCATTCTGCACATCCTATAACCAAAGAAGAGAACATTTATTTACACATATTCCAAAATTCATCTTCATAATATATAACAATATAAAATTCAAGTCACATTAGTTATAAGGTAATATTTCCTAATTAAATTCATTCAATAAGCACAAAAACAAATAGCAGGTTCACACCAAATATTTTAAACGCAAAGAGATGTTTCTAATCCTGAAACTTAAGTTTCAATTTTGATAAGTAAAGGAATTTTTTAAAATGATTTTACTAGTTTCCTCTACTAATCTGAAGGGCATAAACTTAATTTTTCACATCATGAATAACTTACTTCTAGTTGTACCATTCCCTTCTTATGCAAAGTAACCCTATTTTTCCAGACTGATTCTTTTCAATACAATTTAATCGTCCATACAACACGAATATATAAAATAGAACACCTTCAGAATGATCTACTTTAATGTCATCGTGGCGTAAATTTAGAGCCCAAAGGCACCCTAGAGGTCTTCTAGTCCAACTGTCTCATTCCACTGATGAGGAAACCATGACGCAGAGAGGTTAAGTGACTTGCCCAGGGTCAATCAACTAGCAATTGTGAAAATACCAACTTTAGAACCACAAAGCAAACTTTCTGAAATTTGCTCATTTGTTTTTGACTTACTTTTTCTCCTTAACCACTATGATCTACTATTCAAAGACAGGCAAAATTCTAATCATTTTATTACTTTGCTTCCTTGACCTACCCAAATTTTGAATATATTCCATTAATGAATAAAAAATTATGCTAAGAAGTGGGAAAAGTGTGAAAAAAGTGTGATTCTCTTTTACCACATACATCTGTTATGTAAAATATCTCTCCATTGCATAATCGGATGTCATTTACAGAGCCATGGGATTTCTTGGATTTTTTATTATGATAAGAAGCATCAAGATCTCCAGGGTGGTCCAACTCTAAATCTTCATTTTGAAGACTATTAGAATTCTGACAGAGTAAGTCTGAGAGGTAAGCATTCCTGGTGCAACAGATTTTATCGTCTCTTTGGAAGATAAGTCTATTTTTATGATTTCTGTGTTGGAAAGAGATAGAGATAAGAAACTGTAGAAATTTGGAAAAACATACTTTTTCTCATCCCATCCAATTCCTATATGCTTTTCACCTTCTTCAAACTACATCCCCTTCAAGAAGACACTGCCCATTAAGAATAACAAGAGATCAAATTCCCATAAAGCTGAAGATGGCAATCCCTTTGAATGTTCACACAGAGGCTTATAAGGTAAGCGTGCTCATCCTCTCCATGGAGGAACGGAACGGCTGCTCAACACCTATACTTTTCTTTTCCTTTACAAACAAATGTATTATCTTTTGTTTCTACATCTCCTTTATTTCCAAGTATATCCCTCCCGCCTCTCCTACCTGTTAAAGAGGGGAAAAAGTAGTTCAGCAAAACCAACATAACCACCATGTCTGAGAGTATATGTAATATTTCACATCCACAGTCTCCCACCTCCGCAAGGAAGAGACAGAGGTATCTCTTTTCATTTCTTTTTCAGAGCCAAGTTTCACTGCTACAATTACAGAGAATTTACTTTCTTTTTTATTCTTTCCACTTCCATTATTGCAATCATTCTATCAAATGTTTCTCTGGTTTATGTCTATTCATGCCTCCCTATATTCATCAAATTCATCACTTCTTATATCATGATAATATCCTATTATATCATGTACCACAATTTGTTTAGCCACATCACAATGGATAGGCACCACTGTTCCCAGTTCTCTGTAATCACAGAAAAGGAACCATGTTTTTCAATGTAGGGGCACACATGGAATATTCAGCATTGATTTCCTAGGAACACACCAATAACCTCAACATATTTCCAGTGATAATTCCATTCTCACCTTTGTTTTGTGACACTTATAAATTTACTAAATTGCAAGGCTGAAAGCCACAAAAAGGTTATTACTCCCGATCTTTCTATTTACTAAAACATGCCACAGATATATTCAATTTAAGGGTGGTTCTGCTTACATCCACAGCACATTCAAATTAATATCAGTATATCTAAATAGGTAACTAAATAAGAGCTGTGAAAAATATTTATAAATATTTAATGACTAAATTCGAGGCAGCTATAATTGAACACTGATAGTCAAAGTTTTAGTTCTCAAAAATACTTACTTGGTTAAGTGGCCTGAGTAGAAGCTGCAACAACATTCATTTATTACATCACAGTCTTGCCTAGAATATACCAGAGCATAAATAAGATAGCCTTTCCAATATTTCCATTATGTATTTATCAAGGTTAAACACAACACAAAACTACCTTCTTTCAATATAAAATAATTTTCAGCAATAAAAACTACTGATTCGGCCTAAAATTCCTGTGGCTAGGAAGTTTTTTTTTTTTATGTGAATACCCAGGTCACTATAGCCATCATGGTGGTAAAACATCTCTAAGAAACTGACATATACTGTGCCCCAGAAAGAAATTCCAAAAACTATACATTACACTAAAAGGTCCAGTTCATAAACACTTTAATTTCTTTGACAAATCCCAGGGACTCAAAAATATTTAAGTTTGTCACATACTTTCTGAATGCAATGAACTGTGATGTTTTCGGCTCCTTTAGTTCCACTGCTCCATTAAGTAAAGTTTTAACTGCAGAATACAAGTCTAATAATAAGACAGAGAAAAAAATGTATTTATAAAGGCCTCATCCTCTTTGCCTTACAAACAGGTTCACTTATAAATCAACTGTTTAGAAATCAGAACACATTTTTTTCCACAGAAACAACGTTATAAATGGAGGTCAAGTTCGTAGACTACACACACACACACACACACACACACACACACACACTCACTCACTCACTCTCTCTGTCTCTCTCTCTCTCAAAACATAGTTTAAGCAGTCACTTCCTGCTCAAAAATCAAGGCCTTACCAAATCTGGCCTCAATCTTCCTTTCCAGTCCTATCTTCTACTACTCCTTACTACTCCTTCTACTACTACTACTTACTCAACACTCCCCTCAAGTTGATTTGCTGTTACCTAAATACACCATGTGCTTCTCTGCCCCTACACTTTTACTTACACTGTTCCCTTTGCTGAAAATGTCCTTCCTTTCCATTTCTATTAAAATCCTATCCAAGTTCCAAGGTCTGCATCAAATGTTACCTTCATGAATTTTTCTCAAAGTCTTCCCTTCCAAACAATCCCTTCCTTGATTTCCCTTTATATTATATTCCCTTTATGTACTTTATAGCGCTTATCACATACCACTTTGTGTTGTATTTATTTGAAAAAAGAGAAACAATTTCTACTTAAATATTTCTGTAAAACTTTTAAAGGCCCTTTCCTTATACAATGCTGCAAAGTACTAGGTGGATCAAGTATTACTAATCTTCCTTTTACAGATGGCCAGTGTATGGAGAAAGGAGGAAATTCAGAAGCAACAGCAGTGTGGCTCAAACAGCAGGAGCAGAACAGGGTTTCATTTCCAATATCTAGCCCAGATTACAGAAGAATAACCAAGGCAGGAATCTCAGACCAAATGGGAACCTACAAATCTGCCACTTTGAACCAAAAGAACTTTCCACTTGACTGACGGGAGCTGAATCCAGCTCTTGCTCAGATCCAGATCAAAGCCAGGAACTTACAAAGCTAAGACTAAGGGAGGTTGGGGGTGAATGATAAGGACATCAATCACACTTTGTCTTAAATCAGACTACTTAAGGACCACCGAAACTTTGCAGGATCATTGGCCCGCCCTGAATCCTGGAATAAAATAACTCAACAAGAACAATTCTATCATCTTAACAACATGACAAAAAAAAAAAAGCCTATTTCAAGAAATCAGAAAAGAAAACTGCCCAGATCACTTAAGGCCAGAAGGCAAAATACAGAAAGAATCTGCCAGTCACCTCCTGAAAGAAACCTCAAAATGAAAACTCTCAGGAACATCAAAGCCAAAATTCAGTTTCCAGGTTAAATAAAAAAATACTGCAAGCAGACAGAAAGAATTCAAGTACTAAGGAGTCGCAGTAAGGATCACATGATTTAGCAGCCCTTATGTTTTGATTGCCCATACTTTATTGTAATAGGGAAGGAAGAGTGATAAAGCATCTTATAGATTAAAATATTCAAAATAAAAAAATAAAACAAACATGTCCTCTAATTCAAACTACCGCACTAAAATTAGGTAAATATTCTTCCAAGTTACCATCACCTTGAATCAGTCTGGCATACTCTCATGATCTACTTTTCTAAAAAGTCCTAGATGAATCTATTTCACTAAATACAAGCTTTAAAATCTTCTTTTCAATGTGCTTCCTTATTAGCAATATATTTTAAACACAATCTATTAAGATTATAATGAGCTGCTTAAAAGGAAAATCCTTTAACAATTTGTGATATGCCATATATTTGAAATATATAAATAGATAGTTAAGGTATTTGCAAGAGTTTTGTCTTACAATTTGCACTTACAAGAGCAATAGTTCCTTTGAGATGACTGAGAATGACTATTATCTTCAGGTAGTCTGACAAAAATAAACCTCTTATTTTGATCGGGGATTGAGTTGGCCAGACCATCAGAAATTGTCAACTCTGCATCAAACTTTGGAAACAGTCGCCTAGAGATTCTTGAACAAAAACATAAACAAGCATAACAAGAATGTTAATATTTAAAAAAAGGATATTTTCTTGTGACTAGGATCAGTCTGATTTATTTTTTATTATCTTTTATTTTTTTAAGCAGAGAATAATTAAGGATAAACAACTACCTGAATTTGCATTATAAACAATAACTGAATTCCACAATTAAGAGCTAGCAGTATTCTAGAATCACATACACAGTAACATTAGTCAAATATCTAATAGTAACCAATTCTAGGCTAAACTAAGTGAATGCATGAGAAAGAATTACTAAGTATCTTAGAAACTAAAATTCTTGCTAATAACTATGCTGTTTTCCTACATCCTACAACCTGTTCTTTTCCCTTTAAAAATCACATATATCCTCTGCTTCCCCCGTACAATGAAATATGTTTCATTCTATTTGTTTCTTTCCATTCTTTTTTTCCTTTTCATTCTAAGACTAGAGCTCCATTTCAGAAAATTGAAAAGATATATGGTGAAGCCTGGGCTCTAAGGAACTTCTCCCAAGTTTAAAAGTGCCTGACTCAGTCCTATATACCATCTGGGAAAACACAAATGCAGAGCTGTGTCTCGCTTGCCACCAACTAAGCAAGGAGTAGTCAAACCAGCACCTGGGAAGAAGGCTGTCCGTGGCTAGGGCAGACTAAAGCCCTCTGGGCCTCAGGGTTTAGGACTGACAGCCATCACAGAGTCCACTATTTTGTACCTGACCTCTATAGGCCATAATCCCATCCCTCTGCTTCCCTTCATGTTTTACCATATTTCAAATATTTGCTGAGTTGAGAAGCACAAAATTTCAGAAAGTCTTTTGACTACTACCCAAGTTCTAGATAGTCTTAAAAGACACACATCAACTTATAGTAATTGTGAAAGCAGTCACCTAAATTGACCTCAAAATATCCTGACCAAGTACACTAAGACTTGTCTTACAAAGGTCCCATGGAACAGGAACAAGCAAAGTCAAAATAATTATAGTGATGAAGTAAGGACAGCACACATTTATAGAGCTTCTTAAGGTTGTCAAAGGCACCTTCCTTACAACAGCCCCATGAGGCAGATCATGTTGTTAAGGAAACTGAAGTTCAGCTGATTCTGACTTATGATGGGACAGATAACTTGGAGGAGGGGCTATAATGTGGTACCATGGAAAGAGTGCTGGGCTAGGAATCAGGAAGGCCTGAATTCAAATCCAATCTCAGATACTTACCAGCTGTGTGACTCTCAATAAGTCATTTAACGTGTCTGCCTTAGTTTCCTTTCTATGAAAATGGGGATGATGATAATAGCACCTACCTCAGTGTTAGAAGGATCAAAAGAAATAATATCTGTAAATAATTTTGCAAGCCTTACAGGATCATATAAATGCTAACCTTTATTATTACTATCATTATCTCTGGTAGCATTTTGTAAAAACAAACATGGCATTAACAGGGTTTGACTGAAAATAGGTAAATGCAAAAATATTAGGAAACAGCCCAAATTGAATCACAAACTAGTAGAGAATGGCAGGGTCTAGTCAAGTTTTTTTTAAAAGGATGGGGGAAACTTGAGCATGTCCTGAAGGCATTGGGAAAAGTACCAGTAAATAGGGAAAAACTGAAGATTAGAAAGGTCCAGGTGCTGGAGAGGTCAGCAGCAGATGGGACAAAAAGCACATGTAGAAAGGGTGAGCCTTGGCAAGGGGAAGGGACATCTCTTTGCCAGAGACAAGGAGGAGAGTAGGGAATGCTAGCTGGGTTCTGAGATGAAGAGAAGAGGGAGAGAGGGCACTTAGCTCAAATGGACTCAATCTCCTCAGTAAACTAAGAGACAAGGTCCACAGGTCAGAGAGAAAAAGGAGGGGGAGAAGGGAAAAGAAGATTTGAACAGTAATGAGGTGCTTGCTAATTCAATAGACTCACCTTCCATTCTCATACACCTGGACAATGGGTATCTCTCAGTCTATTTGCTTTTTTTCTCTAGGCAAACTGTTAGGTTAAATTATTTTCTAAATTATTGTGACACATAATGTTGTGACACATGAAGCAATTGGTACAAAATTGTGAATAAAAGATGCTCCTGCATCTGGAAGACCTTACCACCTTCCTACCAGAAGTCTCTAAGCTCCTAATGTTGAGGAATAAACAGTTTCACTGCATCCATACACCTAGCACAGCGCCTCTAACAGAGTAGGTGCCTAATTCTTGTTTGCCGAATTGAATACATAAGGAATCAATCTCCTTCTGTTTGGACTATGAACAGGATTTCTTTATTTTTTTTTTTGAAGAATCGAAAATTAAATGTACATAGTATTTTCAGGTGAGACACCTTTAACATTTAAACTTCACAATAACCCTTGGGAGTTTTATAGTGTACATTGAATAGTTCCCATTTTACAGGAGGTAAACTGAGCCTAGGAGAACTTCAGTTCTCTCCCAAGCACAGTACTATCTGCAAACAGGACTATTACACAAGTATTTGGATTCTAAGTGCTGCTCTATTTCTACTACTCCATCCTGTGGTGGGAGATTAGAGAACTTTGATAAGTATGTCTTCCTGGTTTTTCTGAGAAGGTTTTCTGGAAAGGTGGGGGTGGAGGCATTCATTTGATATTAATAATCAGAAGGGTCACTAAATAGTTATCTCTATTTATATAGGAATCATGCATGAGATTCCATGTTAGATAAAAGCCTTTCTTGTCTTTCTCTATATTGAGAGCAATTCAGGATCTTAGACTAGTTCTATATTTTAATCAATTAATTTCCTTTTTATCTCCTAAGTAGCTGTGATTTTAAGGGTAGAAAATTCAAAAGACTGCTCCATATACTGTCAAAATGTTCTCAATCTTAAGGTGAAATCAGACAATGATTTTAAGAGTTAAATCACTCAACCCAAAAAGGAACCAAATAGACATCTAATCTGAAAAGAAACTTAGAGATCATGTAGTCAATTAAAAATCTAAATCTAAAGCAAACATGCGCCTCTTTTATTTTTAAACAGGTCAAAATAAAATTGCAAAATTGAAATAACCTTAGCCAAAATACTTTGTGTTGATTTGTATTTACTCTATTTTTGTTTATTCTGTATATACATAGATTTCTACTTGAATCCCCACTAGAATGTAAGCTCCATGCATGTAGAGACTGTTTCCCTTTTTATGCCTGTATCCTCAGCACCTCACACTGTGCCTGGAACATGATGATTAAATTTTATACCAGTTACAGATATGAAAATCTCAAATGCAATACATGGTATTGCCTCAACAGCCTATGTTCTTTCTGATGAGAAGACAAATGCTACATGGAGTATAATAGCTTTTCAGAGATGCACAGAACTCATACCTTGCTGCATTGTCTACAATAAGCTGAGATTCGGCTCTATGATTTGTTTTTAGCTCCACAGCACAGTTTCTTGATTTGAGAGTCTCAAACAGGTCCATTAGCAAGTTACCAGGCTCAATGCTGGGTAACTGTCTGATATCACCTGAAAGGGAAAAAAAATGAGGGAAATTTTAACACTATGCATTGGTATGTGGGTTCCTGAAACAGTTTATAAAAACTTGAGTTGCCATCAAGTCATTTTTCCTATTGAACAACACTATAACTTTAGACATACATTCCCAGGAAAATACCAAAGATTAAGCACAAGGGACTCAATAAGGAAAGACTCTTTACTTTTTACATGTGGTAAAACATAAAAAGTACATCTAAGATTGTTACTAGTAATTGGGTAGTTCGTAAGAAAGACTGGGATATAGCTGAGTATGATATGACTTTAAAAAGTAAAACCATTTAGGAACAGCTAAAAAGAGTAACTATCTCACACAAATGAGGTGGGAGAGGAAGAAGAGACACAGAGGAATTAGATGGGGGAGGATGGCTGGTAGTTCTGGAAACCTACTTTCATAGTGAATGAGTTTAAAAGGGAACAATACATGTATATTTAGAAGAGTACAAAAGTCTTCTAAATTCAGAAAGAAATAAAACGCTAAGGAGATAGGGAGGGGGAGAGGATAACGAAGGGATCTCTAGAGGGGATAAGTCAAAGGGGGAATATAGAAGAGTGTTTAGATTAATGGGAATGGGAGGATAAGGGAGGGATCCTTGGAGTGGGGGTAGGTTAAGTAAGAGGAGGACAAGGTAGTGGATAGAAGTAAAGTAGAGGAGTGAGGAGGGAAAGGAAATAAGAGATATGAGCAAACATAAAAACAAAGACCAAAAGTAGAATTTGTTAGGGAAAGCATATGTCTATATATGTATGTAGGTAGGCATATATGTGTATATATGCATCTGTGTATCTATATATCTATACGTAAATATTTCTGCACTTAATTGCAGCCTTCCTGGGTAGGGAGTGAGAGAGGGGGAAAAAAGAACAAAGTCAAAAGTGCACAGCAGAGAAAAAAACTAGCAAGGAAGTAAAGAAAAGGTGGACAGCTCTCAATATAACATGGAGTATTTATTATAAAGGGTTTCTTGAAATGGAAATTTAATAATGTTACATATTTTGAATTGTCTCTTATGTTCTGCTGTGCACAAACATGCTTTTTTTCTTATTTTGTATTTAAGTTTATACTGTTTCTTTTTATTTAAGTTTTAGTAATTAAAAAGATTAAAAAAAAAAGTACATTCCTGAGGGGAAAAAGTTGGCTGAAATAGATTAAAAAACTCAGCAAGCCTTTTAAAATCTTACTTCAAAGAAAAACAAACCCCTCTAAAGAGACCCTTGGTCTCATTACATCTTGTCTTCTCCAGCAAACTGTCCCCTCTACCATCTTTCATTCTCTCGCAAATCTTCAGTCTCTCCCTCTCTACTGGCTACTTTCCTGCTGCCCATAAACATGCTGTCCACCCCATCCTTCAAAATACCTCTTTTGACCCCTCCATCCCCACTAACTATTATCCTGTAACTTTCCTCTCTTTTGTGGTTAAATTACTCGGGAAAGAGGAGGGAATAAGCCTTTACGTAGTATCTACTATGTGCCAGGCCCTGCTTTACAAATACATGTCCTTCGATCCCCAGAACCACCCTGGGAAGTAGGTACTATTTATTATTATCCCCATTTTACAGTTGAGGAAATAGAAGCAAATACAGGTTAAGTGACTTGCCCAGGGTCGGAACTCGTTTACTCCGCCACCAGCTGCACCTGAAGCTATTGACTACTAGTACCTTCACATACTCTCCTCCACTCTTCTTAATTCTCTACAGGCTGGCTTCTAATCTCAGCACCCAACTAAAACTACTCTCTCTGTTGTTATCAATGATCTCTTAATTGTCAAATCTCAGGGCCTTTTCTTGATTCTCATCTTTTTTTTTTTAACCTCTCGCCAGCCTTCAAATCTATTGATCACCCTTTTCTCCCAGATACTCTCTTCTCTTTAGGTTTTTTCATGACACTAGTCTCTCCCACTCCTCAGTCTTCTTTATTGGATCTTCATCCAGGCCATACCCATTAACCATGAGTATTTTCCAAGAGTCTGCCCTGGACCCTCTTCTCTTATCCCTCTGTACTCTCTCACCAGACGAAATCATCAACTCCAATTGTCATCATCATATAGATCAGGGCTGTCCAAAATGCAGCCCACAGTACGATTTCTGCAGCCCAGCTACAAGCATAGAAATTTACATAAATGCTTTAGTAAATGAAGCCAAGCTACCACAGAGCTCTCACTAAAATGGCAAATCAAAACATATTGTCTATTGTTTCGATAAAAACCTAAGGTTGGACAGCCCTGATACAGATGATTCTCAGGTCTATACCTAACTTCTGCTGCCCTCTATTCTCACATCACCAACCACCTACCTATTGGATATCTTGAACTAGATGCCTCCAAAATACCTCAAACTCAACATATCCAAAATGGAATCATTAAAATTCCTAAGCACTGCCCACCCACCCCCACCCCATCCTAGCACTGTTAGGGTACCACCCTTAACCACATATCCCAGTCACTCAAACTCTCACCTCCACTCTCACCTGGGCTCACCCCACACATCAAATTTGTTGCCAAGTTCTGTTGTTTCTACCTTCACAACAGCTACCGTATGTAAGTCCCCTTTACTCCACCGACACAGTCACCATCCTAGTACAGGCCCCTTTCCCTCATGCCTGAACTATTACAACGGCCTTCTGGTTGTCTCTTTACCTCAAGTTTCTTCCCAGTCCAGTCCAGCCCAGGGTATCCTCTAGTCAGCTGCCAAAGCGACCTTCCTTAAATTAAGTACAGGTATGACAATGTCACACATCCCCTCCAATACTCAACAAACTCCAGCAATCCCTATTATTTTGAGAGTCAAACATAAAATCCTGTTTAGTCTTTAAGCCTTTCAAAAACTGGCCTCTTCCTAGCTTACCAGTCTTCTTAAACTTTAGTGCCCTCCACATACTCTACAATCTAGAAACACTGGCCTGCTTACTGTTCCTCACACATACCATATCCCATCTCCTGTTTCAGTCTTTGCACAGGCTCATTCTTGGGCCTGAAATACTCTCCCCTCCTCGTCTTCACCACCTGGCTTCTTTGAAATTTCAGCTTGATTCTCCGGGAGGCCTTTCCTAGTCTTCTCCTCCTCCTCTGCTCCCCTCCCCCCTCCTCCACTAGCGCCTTCCTTCTGAGATTACCTTCCATTTAAACAGTATGTATATATACATATGTGTGTGTATATGTGTGTAAACACACATTGTATATGTATACATTTATTTTGTACATATGGAGTTGTTGCCCCCATTAAACTATGAACTCCTTGAGGGAGGACAAAGACCATCTAGTTCAAAGCCCTAAGGCTTAACTCACCTCCTGGCACCTAGTATGCACTCATACTGTCCTCACTACCAGGAGAATGTTTAAACTACTCACAGGACAAATCTCTTTAGTATAACTGTGAATTTACTTTTAGACTGGACTTTGCTCACAGCCATTTTAACTTTCAAGACCCTATTTGCATAAAAACAAAATAGTATGCTAATTATGAAATGTTTATTTGTCAAAGTAGATTTCCTACAAACATCTGATATGAACATAAAATTGACAAAAGGAAAACTAATAGTGCGTAAACATACAGATAGTTATCCCTGGGGGTGAACCGAAGAAATGCATAGAGGTGCCACTGGTTGCCCAAGTTCCCCAAATTGCAGTTAAGATGGTAAATTCCAGTGCTAGCAGTCTACAGAGAAATAGGCATTCTTACATGGCTGGCTTAAAGTCTAATGGGACCATTTCTCTTTACGGTTCAACAAACCTGTGTCAAACGCCTAGCATGCACAGATCACTGGAATATGAAGGGAGCCCAGTTCCTGCCTTCATGGAGCACAAAAATTAGTAGAGGAATGAGATGCATATATAAACTATAATACAAAAGGATACATGAGAAGTTCATGAGAGATTAAAAAATGCTCCTGCAACCTCTGAGTGGAAGGTTGGTCATCACTGCTAGCGGGCAAAAGGAGCTAAAACTGACCTGGACTTCAATGGATGGCTATCAAAGAATTACAGGCCTTTACAAAGTTCAAAGGGCCTCAGAGGCCATCTAGTCCAACCCATATCTGAACAAGAATTCCCTCAACTCTATTCCCAACAAGTGAGAATCATCATCAGATATTTGTGTGAAGACATTTAGGAAAGGGGAACCTACCATCCCTCACTCTGTGGCCAAGGAAAGTCCAATCTCTCTTCTGTATGGGCAGACCTTCAAATATTTGAGGAAAACTATCTTTTCCCCTTCTTTCTCCCCACCCCACCCCCCAGTCTTCTTCAGGCCAAACATGCCCAGTTCCTTCAAAAGATCCTCACACAATATGAGGTTTTTCACTTTTTCACTCCCTTCATGGCCCTCCTCTGGATGTTTTCCTTTCTAAAATATATCACCCAGAATTCAACACAGTACTCTACATGTGGCCTGATAATGGCCACATCTAGCTCGTACTGGAACAATCATTTTATTCCTAGAGGCTATGCCTGTCTCAATGGACCCTAAGACCCATTCACCTTCTTGTCTGCCAAGCCATACTGTTTGACTTATACTAAGCTTATAGTTTACTTAAAAAAAAACGATATTTTTTCAGACAGCTTTCTTGACAGGCCTCTTGGACATCAACAGGGTATATGTAGGGCTCTCTCTGACAGGCAGACAGACAGAAAACACACACAGAAATACATATACTCAGCGGGGAGAGAGTGACTGAAATTTTAGCAATTGGAAAGAGCCATAAAGAAATGATGATGCAACAGGTGATAGAGTTTAGCTGCACAGCACACATGTAGTATAATAGTGAAAAGGCTAGAAGAGCAGAACAAAAATGAACCAGGATTTATCAGATTAACAAGTCTGAACTGAATTTTATTTGACATAGGCCTCCAAACTTTTGAACAGAAGTGACAGAGTGAAATCTGTTCATAAGGGAAGTTATTAAAACAGCAGTATCAAAGATGAGTTGGAACAGGTAAGAAAAGAGGCAGGAAGACCTTTTAGGAGGTTACTATAACTACTTAGAGATGTTAACAATAGATAGCTGATGTGTGAATAAACAGAAGATGGAGTCAAGACAAGGAGGCAGAATCAGCAGATTTTGAAAATGGATTGGATATGAGAGGTGAAGAAAGTCAAACATCATTGCCAAACAGAAAAATCAAGAGAGGAGCAGTCTGGAGGAACAAACACTGAACTCAGCTTTGGATACATGTAATTTCAAATGTTGGTGTAACATTCAAGAACAGAGGCTTGTTTTGATATGCAGCTCTCAAACTCAGAAGACAAATCAGGTCTAGAGAAACAAGGAAAGGTGTATTATATTCCCTTATGAGAATGTAAGCTCCTTAAAGTGATTATTTCAATTTTTGTGTGTATCCCCAGTACTCAGCACATACTTGGCCTATAGCAAGTGATTAATAAGTGCCTTTTTATTCATTTATTAACAGAGATGATTGATAGTTGAAGCCATGGATACAAATAAGACTTTTAAGAAAGAGAACAAACATGGAGAAAGCTAAGAACGTAACATTAAGAATTACCAATAAAAGAAAAATAAATCAACAAGGGAAACGGAGAAAAGATTAGAAGTAGGAACATCAGAAGTATGTTCTCAAAAGCCAAAAGAATATGTGGTAAGAGCAGCACTGTAGTCTATGAATAGGGTTCTGGTGCCATTTATTGAAAGGAATGGCAACACTGAGAGCAAAAACATACCTTCTTCTTTCCCTTTTACTCCTGCCCCCTCCATCTCCCTTCCCCTTCCAGTATGCTACATTATCTGGAGGAGGATCTCACAGCATGTGTTGGGTTAGTTTTTGAAGGCGATGAGATAGAAGTCTTTTGGCCTCCTTGTCATCAAAGGCATTGAAATAGTCAAGTGGAAAGTGGAGCCAGAGATTGGCCCCTCCAAATACTTGATTTCCAACTGCCTGCAGGTCGTTCCTGAATCCCTGCCCTAGACTGACTACTACATTTCTACAGTAAATGTAGATGTGAAAGGGAATGACATTTCATATTAACTTTGGAAGTTGAATTCTTTTAATTTTGTTATTAGTAAGGCTATTTTTGTTGCATTTTATAATCCATGAATGCCTTCATTGCATTTTAATTCCTAAAGTTGCATCACTCATAGTCCTAACTTGGGCCTGGCCTAGATCAGAGGCAGTCATACAATTGGTAAGATGGTGGAGTAGTGGATTAGTTGTTTTCCAAATAATTCCCCAAGCCCAATTTCTTTCTTTTAGGATATATGCAACAAATTCATAGTAATAAAAGCTAAACCAAGAAGATAACATGACAGAAATACCCCAGAAGCTTTATAAAAGCCTCTTAGAACAACATCAAAGAATTGAAATAACTGAAGATCCCATTCATTCTTTCCACACCCAGCCCATCCTACAAAAATGATCTCACAGGCTTCTATTTCAAGGTATGGTAGATAGGGATTGGATCCTGCCTGGCCTGTTCGTGGCACTGACTGCATATCAACTCAAGAAGAAAAAAACATTGATTCTCCTAGATACAAAAAAAAAAAGAAAAGATTTCAACTGTGTGATGAGGATAAGGTGAGGTGCAGGGGTGAGTGGAAGACAAATTGTAAAGGCAATTACAGAGGGAGACACTTTAGTACCCAGAGGAAAGAGGAATAGAAATCTGGCTAGGGTTAGTTCTTTGGCCATGGACTTTACTCTAGATAGGAAATTAACCTGGCCCCCATGATCAAGGAAGCCAAGGGTACCCTCTTCTTCCTAAACACAAACTACTCTCATTCATGTGCCTTTTAGTTCAACTGGTCTGGTCTACTTGCTGTTTCTTAAACCCACTTCACATTAACCTGCCTCCATGTCCCTGTTCCAACTCTTCCCTATGCTTAGACCAGTCCCTAAATCACCCCCACCCCTACCCAAATCTGTACTACTTAAAATTTTATCCACCTTTCAGAACCCATCTTAAATATCACCGTGATCTATACAAACTAATCAAATCCCTAATCATCCAACCACTCTAAGAACTATTGTAACAATGAGATATTATTTTAGCATTTTGTACCCCTCATACCATTTTTCACACTACAAGTTTCATAGGATCGTACATTTTGAGCTAGAAGGAAAGTCCAAACTCTTCAATTTAAAGATAAAGAAAATGAAGTTAAATAAGGCTATGACTTGACCAAGGTCATACATACAGTAGTGCCAGAGCAGGGATTCAAACCAGGACCTCAAGCACCAAATGCAGTGCTCTCCCCACTATATTTTCTCCCCTCTGCTTAACCTATACACACCTTCTAGAGAGCAAGGATCATACCATATGTATCACCATAACCTCTTTAGCATCTATTACAATGATGTTTTCTACATAGCAGAAACTCAATAAAGGGTCACTGAATTGTATTAACCAATGTAGCTGTCACATGACCCCCTTACATTCTACTAGCACTGTAGCTTCTGGACATGGCACTGGCATACTGGTAACTTGCAGTTCTGAGCTGGATTAGAATTAGAGTACTGTAGTCAATTTACAAAACTACAACTCCTTTAAAAATGCATTTCAGACTCTAACCATTTTTAACTTACCAAGGATAATCAGCTTCACAAGTCTGGCATGTTTACGCAACAAATTTAAAACTGATCTGAAGATTGCTATGCAGACTAAGCTCCCTTCATCCACAACAAGAACTTTCACTGAAGAAAACTTCCATGGAATTTTGTCCTCCAATTTCTGATTTGTTCTCTGCCATGAATAGAAGCTGTACTTTACCTACAAATAAAGCACACAATGCCAAATTTAACACAAACTTAAAAATCACTTTTAAAATTTCTATATAGGCTGTCCACCTCACACAGCCACAAAAATAAGCAGCAAGAGCCATACCAGATCTAAAACTGTATGATAAAGCAGTAGTCATCAAAACTACTTGGTACTGGCTAAGAAACAGAGGAATGGATCAGTGAAATAGGTTAGGTACACAAGACACAGTAGTCAATGACTATAGTAATCTACTCCAAAGATTCCAGCTTCTGGGATAAAAACTCACTATATGACAAAAACTGCTCAGAAAACTGGGAAACATCATAGCAGAAACTAGGCACAGACCATAGATCTTAGCCCAAATAGCAAGATAAGGTCAAAATGGGTACACAATTTGGACATAAAGGGTGATACTATCAGCAAATTAGGAGAGCAAGGAGTAGTTTACCTGTCAGTTCTCTGGAGAAGGAAGAATTTATGACCAAAGAAGAGATAGAGAACATTATGAAATGCAAAATGGTTTTGCACAAACAAAGCCAATGCAACCAAGATTATTAGAAGGGAAGTGGAAAGCTGGGAAACAATTCTTACAGCCATGTCTCTGATAAAGGAATCATTTCTAAAATATGTAGAGACTGAGTCAAATTTATAAGAATGCAAGTCATTCCCCAATTGACAAACGGTCAAAGGATAAGAACAGGCAATTTTTGGATGAAGAAATTAAAGCTTTCTATAGTCATATGAAAAAATGCTCTAAATCACTATTGATTAGAGAAATGCAAATTAAAACAACTCTGAGGTACCACATCACATCTATCAGATTGGCTAACATGACAAAGCAGGAAAATGATAAATGTTGGAGATGTGGGAAAATTGGAACACTAACGCATTGTTGGTGGAGTTGTGAACACATCTAACCATTTTGGAGAACAACTTGGAACTAAACCCAAAGGACTATAAAACTGTGCATACTCTTTGACCCAGCAAAACCACTACTAGGTCTGTATCCCAAAAAGATCATAAAAAAAGGAAAAGAACCCACATGTACAAAAATATTTTATAGCAGCCTTTTTTGTGGTGGCAAAGAATTGGAAATTGAGGGGATGCCCATCAATTAGGGAATGGCTGAACAAGTTCTGGTATATGAATGTAATGGAATACTATCATTCCATAAGAAATGATAAGCAGGCAGATTTCAGAAAAACCTGGAAAGACTTACAAAAAACTGATGCTGAGTGAAGTGAGCAGAACCAGAAGAATACTGTACACAGTAAAAAACAATATTGTTCAATGACCAGCTCTGAAAGACTTAGTTCTTACAGCAATGCAATGATCTAATTGTCTAAGACAATTACAAAAGACTCATGAGGGAAAATGTTATCCACATCCAGAGAAAGAACTATGGAGTCTGAATGCAGATTGAAGCATATTATTTTCCCTTTTTTTTTTCCTTTCTCTTGGTTTTTCCCTTTTGTTCTGATTCTTCTTTCACAACATCACTAATGTGGAAATGTTTAATATGATTGTACATGTGTAGCTTATACATTAAATTACATGTCATCTTGTGGATGTAGGAACGGGAAAAATTTAGAACTCAAAATCTTATAAAAGTGAATGGTGAAAACTAAAAATAAATAAATAAAAATAAGCAGCAAGAAGAGAAGGGAAGAAAATACAGACATTCACAGCAACATTCATAAATCTGACATTTTTGACACAGATGGGACATTCAGATTAAAAAAAAAAACTTCTCTCCAAGGAAGATGCTGAAGAAGTGAATGTGCTAAAAAATATTTCCCGGTCACTGCGTATTTAGCAGCTAAAGTCACAATGAGGGATTCATCATCCTATGTCACTAGTTCCGAGAGAATCAGATGATCTCAGAGCTGGAAATGCCATCTACATCATACCTGACAAGTGGTCATCCTGGAAGCCACCAGTGAGGATAAAGAACCAATTAATGACTTCCCCAGAAAGCCCATTCCACTTTGGGATCGCTCTAAGTATAAGCAAGTTTTTCCTAACATCAAGCTTCTTTGAAATATCTGCTGACTGCTCCTAGTTTTGCCCTTTGGGGTCAAGTCAAATAAATCTAATCCCTCCAGATACAGGCCCAACAAGGGACCTTTAAATATGTGAAGACACTATAATATGTCCCACTCCCCTACCAAGTTTTCCCTTCTGCAGTCTCTTCTCCCAGTTTCTTTAACTGATCTTCATGACATAAACACAAGGCCCCTCACCATGCTCTGGACACTCTCTAGCTTATCTATAATGTCATGCCTACCATGTGGCACCCAGAACAAAGTACAATTAAGTCATATGTGGTCTTCCCTTTTATCACCTTCTCTTCTGGGAACCACCAATCATTATTAGGTGCTAATGTGCTAGCATTGTGCTTAGGCCAAATATACAGCTTGCTCATGCTATTCTCTCACCTGAGTTATAAAATACCAGTTAAAAGGGACCTCGAGTTATCTAATCCAACTTGTATCTTAAAAGGAAATCTCCATAGCACCTTGCTATGTGTAGACTTCTTCTGATAGGGAACTCACTATTTACCTAAGGAAACCACACCACTTCACACTTGGACATCACCATTAGGAATTTTTTCTCTACATCAAACTGATACCTCCTTTCTACAGCTTCTGCCTGATGCTACTAAGTGCTGTCCTGCTGGTGTTAAGCTGAGCCAGCAGAATCTCTCCAAAAGAAAATCCATGATTCTAGCAACACGCATGTTGTGGTCCCCCTAAAGTCTTCTCTAAATTTAATATCCCTGTTCTTTCACCTGATAAACCTCACATAACTTGGCTCCCACACCTCTCCCATTCCTGATACCCTTCATCTGAATGCCACTAGGCAAATATCCTTCCTAAAATGTGGCTCCCAGAGCTGAACACAATTTGCCAGGGGTAATCTAATCAAATCAAAATACATGAACTACCAGCATTCTGGACACCATGCCTCCATGAAGGCACCCAAAGATGATATTGAAGGGGTTTTGGCAGTCATATCATGCCAATGATTCTCAATGAATTTGCAATCTACTGAAAAACACTCAGGTCTTTTTCACACCAACAATTGTCTAACTGCCTCCAACATCCTGTGGAGCTGATTTTTTTTTAATCCAAGTGTAGAAATGGACATTGGCCCGTTATAATTCATCATGTTAGTTTTAACCCATAATTCTAGCCTGTTAAGATCATTTTAGGCCTTGACTCTTTCAAGACACGTTAGATATCCTTTGTCTCCAAGCTTCAAGTGTTCAGCCAAGGATGCCACCACCCAAGTCACTGATAAAAAAAAAATGCTTTCCTGCCAGGAAGACCATGGACAGATCCTTGGTCACTAAATATTTGTCTCAGGCTGACCAGAAATACTGTCTTCTCCTACAACTACCTAAACCCTACTCCCTCTCCAAGGGTTGATTGTTATCTTTCATCTTCCCTAAATACTTAACTTCCTCATCCTATAGATCATTTAGTTCAGCCTTCTCAGTTTAATGTCTCTTCCAAATTCAAATCCCTGATTCTAATTCTAGATCACACTCAAATCTATTACCAAAAAAATCCATTTCACCAACAACTGGACTTGCTCAGTGTTATTAGTGGATTGTCTCCAAAGTTCTTATAAAGCCTATAGTTGTTTTAAACTCCTGTCTCCTTCAGTCTCACACATCACTGAACAAATAACAGCCCTCACTAAATACCAGTTGACTGATTACAACTAAGGATGGCTATTTATTTTAAGTTCATTCTGCTTCACCTAATGAGGCAGTTTTTATATTGCTTTAAAAAAGAAGTTTTCACCTGATGTAACGTATAAGCAGCAAGGCGAGTCTTCTCTCTCAGCAAGCTAGCAGCTTTGCCAGTGGGTGCTGTGAGTAATACTTCTATACGTTTCTTATTATTCCATTCACTTTGATGGACAAAAGTGTTCCATTCTTCGGGGGCATCCAGGTCTTGCTCAAAGTCTTTGCAAGCCTGCCACACTTCTGTCTCTTCCATTTGCTCCACATACTTAAAGAGATGGCTAACAATTGTTGTCTTCCCACAGCCACCTTTCCCACTGACAACTGTCACTGCATTAGAACAAATCATTTCCAGGGCAGCCACCTGATCCAGGTCCAGTTGTACTTGGCTTGGCATTTCAAAATCAATTTGATTTTCATCAGAATGAAAAACTTGGTTACTATTGCTCTGCACATCCAAATCATGACCATCGTTTACTAACTTTTCTTCCTGAGGTTTACTGGTGTTCCCTGCATCATCTCCTTCTGCATGCTTAAATTTCCTGGTCTCCATAGATGCAAGAACTTCTTTCACATCCACTTTTAAATTCCATGACGGTGATGTCATAAGGTCATGTACCAAAGAAGCAACATCTTTTTCAGCTTCATAAAGATCACTGATAAAGATACACTCTTTCTCATTTGTCACTACCCCAATATCTTTCAAAAACTTCAGAGAAGACCAAACATCTTGAAATGATATCATTCCAGACAACCTGGAGGTTAATTCAGCTTCTTTAACATACGTGTGTCCATATTCTCTACATATCTGTTTCAGTTTATTATATGTTATTAATGCATTTTTCTCCAAATTACTCATTTTTTGGAAAAGAGATTCACAGTGACAAAATGCCAGCCAAGTTGCTTCACACCCAATAAGCTTCAATTCTCTGTAGATTATCTTTAGGGAAAAAATACAAGCAAAATAAAAATTTAAGTTCTTCTATAAAACATAGTATAATAAAAACTCATTTCATTCTAAACATCTATAAGCCATATCAAGGTACATCTTATACTTCCCCCCCCTCCACGTAATATACAATCTCCTCCTTTTTGTTCCTCACACAAGACATTCCCTCTCCCAACTTTCCATTTTCACTGGCTGTTCCCTATCCTTGGAACTCTCTCCCTCATTTCCACCTCTTGGCTTCCCTGGCTCGATAAGACTTACTTCTTACAAGAAGCCTTTCCAAGTCCCCCTCCTTCCTCTGAGATTACCCCAATTTACCCTATATAATTATATATATCTTATTTGTGATAGGTGTTTGCATGTTGTCTCCCCCATTAGACTGTGACCTTCTTAAGAGCAGGGACAGTCTTTTGCCATTCTTTGTACCCCTCAAGGTTAACACAGTGCCTAGCACATAACAGGTTCTTAATAAATGCTTGTTGGTTGACTGAGAAGAGTTCCATTAGGCTTCACTAGAGTGCCAAGGGGTCCATGATCATATAAAAATTAAGAATCCCTGCACTACTAGGTTTTGAGCTGGAGAAAGATGCAATTAGCCCAGTATGTTAGAGGTTATTCTTGAAACAACATAAAGAGAAAGACAACAAATAAAACCAGTCAATCACTTCTTACCCTCCTTGACTGTTTTTTTTACCCATGTTGTGCCCACTCTTCATGAGTGCTCCCCCAAGGTTCTGCCCTGGACATCCTTCACTTTTCTCTCTGTGGTTTTCTCATTTTGGTGATATCCTCACGGGCACTCAGGCCTATAACCTCACTACCACCCTCAACTCCCTTCTCCCTTACTCTTCATATCCATCCCACCACCAAACCTTGTTTCTACCTTCACAGCCTCTCTCCTCAACATCTCCTTGTCTCTACTCACGTAGCCACCAGTGTTTCACGCTCTCATCACCTCTCACCCGCACTACTGCAAGAGTCTTTTGATTGGTCTCCCTGCCTCAAGTGCCTCCTTACTCCAGCCCATGCTCTACTCAATTGTCAAATTAATCTTCCTAAAGCTCAGGACTGACCATGTCATTCCCCTACTCAATAAGTTCCACTGGCTTTTATATCCAAATCAAACTTAAATTCTTCTGTCACTCAAAAGTCTTCATGACATGGCTCTTTCCTATGTTTCAGATTTTTTTTTATTCCCCTCTACATACTCTATGATCCAGATACAACAATAGATGACATTTATATATCAATTTAAGGTCTGCAAAAGACTATGAGACTTTGTTTGATCTTGATAAGAATCTGATAGGGTAGGTTCTGCATGGATTATTATCCTCAATCAACAAACATTTATTAAACAAGTACTAGGAGCCAGGCACTGCGCTGAGCGCTGGGAATAGAAATAGGAAGAATGAAACAATCGCTTCTCAAAAAGGAGCTTACTGTTGAAGGGGGGAGACAAGGACATACAGATGTATTTTTTATATATACAGGCACATACACAACATGTAAAATACAGAATAATTATAAGTAAAAATAGAGTAGTTTACTTCGAAATAATTTGGGAAAGAGAACATTGGCTGGTGGGAGGGTGGGGTGGGGGTTGTGGGGAGGAATGGGACATGGAATTCAGGAAAGTTATCATGTTGCTCAGAGGCCTCTTGAAGGAAGACAGGAAATCTATGAGGTGAAGAAGTGCCCTCCAAGCACGGAGAGGTAAATGATTTGTCCATGTTCTCCAGGTCTTTAAGGCTGAAGGTCCAGTGCTCCTTTTATCATACCACACTGCCTCACTCCCATCAAAACAGAGACTGTAAATTCCTAGAATTATGGTCTGCGATCCCAATCACCCTTAGCAGACCTCTCTGATCTCTCCCCCTCCGCATCTGGCCGCCTTGCTCTCCCTTGTTCCTAGCTATTCTTTCCTCTCTCCTTATTCTTCTACCCAAATTGCATTTTCCCTCCCTTTTTCTTCATTTACATAACTACGCAAATTAAAACTTTGTTTACTTTAGCTTACCTTAAAAAAAAATACAACAAAATAGTGTTGGGATTGGTCAAATAGGATGACTGTAGAACATACCATTTTACTACCAGTATTCTATGAGGGTTGTATGGACATGGAATAATACAGTCTCCAGAGAATTTAAAATGAGCATCACACAAAAAGTAATGGAAAAGGGCATAGTGCTTGTGAAGAGACTACAACACTTGAACAATGAGCAACTTTAAGGAGAAAATCAGGGAAATTGTGACAGGAAAAGACGAGCTAATCCTGAGGCAAGGGCAAGGAATTCTGACAGTGTTCCATTGTATCAGAGATGTGACCTCAGAAGGCAGCTTGATACAGTGGACAGAACACTGGACTTGGAGTCAGGAAGGTCTGAATTAATTCAAATTCTCTCTCCTGTCAGATTGGCCAACATGACAAAACAGGAAAATCATAAATGCTAGGGAGGATGTGGGAAAATTGGAACTGTTACATTGCTGGTGGAGTTGTGAACTGATCCAACCATTCTGGGAAGCAATTTGGAACTATGCCCAAAGGGCTATAAAGATGTGGATACCCTTTAACCCAGCAATACCACTTTTAGGGCTGTATCCCAGAGAGATCATAGAAGCAGGAAACGGGCCCATGTGTATAAAAATATCTATAGCAGCTCTTTTTGTGTTGACAAAGAATTGGAAATCAAGGGGATGTCCATCAACTGGGGAATGGCTAAACAAGTTGTGGTATATGGATGTAATGGAATACTATCATGCTGTAAGAAATAGGGAACAGACAGACTTCATAATAACCTGGAAAGACCTATGTGATCTGATGTTGAGTGAGGGGAACAGAACCAGGAGAACATTATACATGATTACAGACACACTGTATCTATGATGATTAACTCTGATAGACTTGGCTTTTCTCAGCAATATAAGGTTCAAAGACAGCTCTAAAAGACTCATGATGGAAAAAGCTATGTACATCCAGAGAAAGAATTATGGAGTCTGAATGCAGATTGCAGCAAACTGTTTGCTCTCTCTCTCTTTTAAATTTTCTTCTTTTTTCGTTTTGTTTCTTCTTTCTCATGATTCATTCCATTGGTTATAATTCTTCTTTATAACCTGACTATTGTGTAAATAAGTTTAATGTAAAGGTATATTTAAAACCTATATTGGATTACATGCCATCTTGGGGGTGAGGAGGGAGGAGAGAGAGGAGGAGAAAATTTAGAACTCAAAAACTTGTGGAACTGAGTGTTGTAAACTAAAAATAAAAAATTAATTAAAAAAAAGAATTAATTCAAATTCTACTTGAGACACTTATTACCTACGTAAAATGTGATCCTAGCCAAGTCCAGCATATGACTCAGTGCTATTGCACATTTTAGGCACATGATAAATGCTTTTCTGACTAAATGCTTACTGACTTAACCTCTGTCTGCCTCAATTTACTCACCTGTAAAATGAATATAACAATAACATCTACATCACAGAATTGTAAGAGGATGAAATAAGAATATGATTAAAGTATGCTACAAACTTTAAGTTACCATATAAACACTATTATTATTATCATTATTATTATTCACAAAAGCTATGTGATCACTGTTCCATCGTGGCAGGTCATACCTTGTTGGGGAGGTCTGGAGTTTGGTCCAAGTGACAGATGAGGTGTGCTATCTGAGGAATAACCTAGTAAAACGGAAGGAGGCTAGCAGCCTGGCTCTTAAGGGATAAACCTGTTTTGGCCAGATCAACTCTATGAAACAAAATAAAAAAATGTTCATGGCTCTTTACACAACACTGACAAATCTTGGCCCAGTTTTGACAAGTATAGAGATTATCACAGAAATCAGCCCAGCTACCCAAGGGTTCATGTCCTACTTACTCTACTAAAGCCAAGTTTCCATGGACAGGTATTTAGAATCTCTTCCAAATCTCTCAACAAGCTCTCAGGATGTTCTAGGTTCAGAAAATTGTGAAAATGTCGAGGCAAAAGGATTGGAATGAATTCCATTATTCTTGGAAACATCAAAGCTCTCATTACAGTTCTTAAAGCAACTATAGGAGACCAAAAAAAAAAAAGTCAGTTAAAGTAAGACATAAAGCAAGGGTTTTACAGACAATTTTCTACAATGGACATCACTTGTACAAAAAAGCAGTAACATAGAGCAGGGCTGTTCAAAACGTGGCCCACAGTGTGATTTTATACGGCCCACATGTGGGTTTTAATTTTCACAAGCAAAAAAATAAAATAATAATTTGCATGGAATGCGTATTAGATTTTTTAATTCCATCACTAATAAATAATCTCGTTGATGTTAATTTTCTTTGGTGTTTTTATGCGGTATTACGGACAGAACATATCGCGGGGACTTTTCAATCAATCAGTGGGATGCGTTCCATCTATCCGATGCAGACTAGTCAGTATGGATCTACTTTTATACTGCTGTGCTGTAGCTTTGTTGTTTTGTGTTTGCTTTCATGCTTCATGTTTTCACCTGTCGTACTGATGATGTGCATTCCATTCCCCCACTTTCTATTAGGGTACTCTATTTTTTATTCTGGGTGCAGCCCTCAAATAATTATTTTATTTTAATGTGGCCCTAAGATAAGCTAAGGTGGGACAGCTTTGACAAAGAGGATTAGTTTACACAATTGGATGAAGTAATCAAAATGAAATAAAAGACTGCTAATGATAACACTGGACTTGCTCTGGTCAATAAGAAGTAATATTGTTCATGTTTTGGTCACCTGAAAATTCAAGCTTTCATTCTATACATAAACCACATTGCATTTTTTTAATAGAAATTTATTTTTCAGAGTTTCTTTTTCCTTTCTGCTTTCTTCTCAATGTAAATGATTGAGACCCAACTGCAACTAATTCATTTAAAAGATTCAAACATAATTTCTATCAGATTTGGGCATTTAACTCCACAAAGATTAAAAAAAAACTTTCATCTAACAATTAATTTAAATCTATACATGACCTTTTATCATCTACTTGGACAGCTGAATAGCAATGAGCAAAAAAGCTTATCTCCAGGTCTGATGTAGTTGATGTTGCTAACTAAATGGTTTTTGATTATGAAGTTTTACTGTAACAAGGTTACACTTATTACATTTAACTACATCCATTTTCCACTGAAATTTACTTTCCCTTTTCACATAACTGGACTCTAGATCATGTCCCCACTCCGCCTCACCCCAAAAAGGAAAACCACACTAATTTATACATGTTGTCTTTCCAAAAGGAATGCTGTATTTTAGATTATGCTAATAAAAGCTGAATCATTCAAGTCCTCAGTTGCTGTGATGGCATGACTTGAATCTGATGTTAAATTTACACTTACTTGGATTTCTATTTAATAAACTTTGATTTTTTTTCTCCTGTGAAGAATTTCCATCTTTTCCTCCTGAAGACTCTTTTTGCCATTCTTCAAAATCTTTCAGAGCTTCCTGAAGATTTGCAAAGCTCAAGTTGCAATAACTTGATCTTTTATATACCCATTTTAAAAAGTTCGATTTAAAATCATCTGGAAAGTCACAGGCCTTAAGAAAAAGTGAACAAATATCTTCGTGTTTAGACGATAAGTCTGTCTCCAAAAAGTAAGATGGCAATCCATCCACAAAGTACCGGGATCCCACACGTTTCACTTTTACTTTGACTTTCCACCAAGGACCAAACAATGGAAACCGTCCAAACACTCGAATATTCTCTGTGGTGTTTTCATCTTCAATTACAACTTTTAAAATAACAACAAACATAATAATTTATCAGCTAATTTAAGACATATAACTAAACTCTCCTCAAATATTAATTTTTAATTGACTTTATAAATTCCAATGTGATGAACTTTAAGGTCCAGGGAAATATATGCAGCAAAACAACAACACAGAAAATTAGTCATTGTATTAATTTTTTATCAGATACCATATTCATACTGTATTTAACTTTTCCAATAAGTAAAACAATCTTTAAAAAACAGCTTTTCATAGGAAAATAAGAATATGAACACATAAATACACACATATATATGTGGAAGTGAGAATATAAAATGCTGTTTATAGAATCATGGTTTTAGAGTTGGAAAGAACCTTTAAAGGTCCCATCCAATCCCCTCATTTTACAGATGAGGAAATGGACCCAGGGAGGTTTAAGTAACTTGGTCCTAGCCCAAGAACATTCAAAGAGGTAGAGACAGGGTTCCAACCCAAATCCTTTAAATACATTACTCTTTCCCTTGGACCATAAACTAGATATTCTCTCCAGCTCTAAATCCATGATGTTTAACTAGAACTCAGTATACAAATGGAGAAACTAAGGATCAGTCAAATTAATTAACTGTTCCCAAATCCACTCTTCTCCATAACTTCCCTGTTTGTTCTTCCTCAAAACAGAAGTCATTCTTAGTGATCCACTTTCCCACACCTCCATATACCCCCTGCCAAATCTGGTGACTACCACTGCAGTAACTTTCCTAGCTGTCCTTTTTTCTATCCTCACCACAACCACCTGAGGTCCTCATCACATGGATGATTTTACCAGCCTCCTCATTAGTTGCCTCGTACTATATCCACTCTCCAGTCCATCCTTCCAACAGCTGCTAAAATAATTATCTATAAGATTCATGTCTAACCACATCACTCTTTTGCTCAAGAAACGTAGAAAATAGGAACCTATGTTCAATTTGCATATGCTTATTTCTACGTCTTTTTTTTCAGTCATGTCCAATTTTCTTGGTGGAAAATACTGGAGTAGTTTGCCATTTCCTTCTCCAGCTCATTTTACAGATTGAAGAACTGAGGCACAGGGTTAAATGACTTGCCCAGGGTCACATAGCTAGTATCTGAGGCTGAATCTGAACTCAGGTCTTCCTGATTCCAGGCCCAACACTGGCCTCCTAGTTGCCAATTTCTAAGGATACTCATTGTTTTCTGCCACAGAATCAAAACTTCTCAAGGGCAGAAACCATTTCCTTTTATCTTTCTACCCTCAGGGCCTAGCAATGTAGCTGGCACATACAAGTGCTTGAAAAAATGTTTGCCGATTGACTGATGCTTGCTTTGCTTAAAGCCAGAGCCCATAATAACAGTTATGGGATTCAAACCTAGGCCTTCATCTCTCACTACACAAAACTGACCCAAAAGTGCTTGGGCAAGGGTCAAGTTACTAATACCTCTTTGGGTCCATTTCCTCATCTGTAAATGAGAGAGTTAGAAGGCACCTTTAAGGTTGTATCCAATTTCACAAGGATTCACCCAGAAACATCAGTTGGTTTAATTAAATGCTTAATTAGCATTCCTTTATAATCTAATCAGAGAGGCAGATATACCTAGGAATGAATGGACAGAAGGCTGGGTGAATGAAAAGCATTGGTCAAATGCTTACTATTAAGTGCCAGAAACCTGGCTTATTAAGCGCTGGGGGAGAAAATAAAGAGACATTCCCTGCCCTCAGGGAGTATGCTTTCCAATGGAAACAACAAGTACAGAAAGTCTCAAAAGTAGCTTTAAACTGCTCCAAGACTTTGGGACACCCTGTCTATGGGAACGGTGGCCAGGGAAAGGAGAGTTTTCAGGATCATCAGGAGTAAAATCCATTGGGCAGACAATGACATAGTTCTTTCTAGGGGTACTTCTGGCCATCTCCCCACCAAGTCGTCCACACTCTGGCAGTCATCCTCATTCCCATCCCCCAACTTGGACTTGACCCTCGGCTCTCCCAGGCCCTGATAAGTGAAGTTTCTCTTTACCTCTGCCCAGGACCAGGTCTCCCCTTTGGTGCTTCTGAGCGTCCTCTCCCAAAGCCCCTTTCCCAGCTCTCCTTTTGCGTTCTTTGTTTGCCTTTATATTTTATTTATTAAGTGCATACAGTAAAAACATAATAATTGCTTCATCCTTCAATGGTAATGTTTGTACGTATTTCACAAAAATAAGGGGACTCATTAGCATAGGGTGTAAGATTCTTAGCTGGATGGGTCTTTATCGAGCCAAATGAGATTCCTAGATATACTTCACAGGGTCATAGCTGCAGGGCAAGAAGGGACCCTCAGGGATCATGCATTCCAGCCTCCCCCCCACCCCCCTTGTTTTACGGTTGAGGAAACAGAGGCCCAGAATGGTTAAGGGTCATTCGCAAGCACAGACCACTACTAAGTGTCACAGTTTGAACTCGGGTGCTCCTGACTCTGAGCTCTATCCCCGGCCGCCCCCACCCGCTCCCCGCCTTTCCTAAGGGCCCAAATCCTCCGGTCTTTCCCTTCTGCTTTACCTGGGACGCGCGAGGGGAGGCTGCCCGACCTCAACCCTCCATTGCACAGCTCCTCGGCCTCCACGAAGAGCGGCTCGTCCTCCTCGTCCTCCTCCACTACCACCTCCTCGCCTTCGTCCTCCTCTTTCTGCGGGTTTTTGTCCGGCAACAAACGCCCCAGTAACACCAGCGGGGTCCCCATCGTCGGGGGAACGAAGTCCAAAACTGAGGGCTGCCCGGAAGCCCGTGACGCCCGAACCAAAACAGCTGCGGAGCGCGCCGAGACTCCTAGACTCCGAGACTGCTGACCAATCAGCGAGGGCGCCAAGACGCCCGACCAATCAGAGAGCGCGTCTTGGCCCCGCCCTCTTCTCCTGGAAAGCAGGCAATCCCACCCCCGGCACAGAGAGAGTCTCTGAGACTCGGTGTTTGCGGGGGGAGAGGGAGGGGATTGGTTCTCTGGAATCACGTGGTCCTTGCTTTCCACCACTCAGAAGCGCCCTCCTGCTGTGATTCCTCTACCTTTAGACTCCGCCCTGCTGGGGGATCGCGGAAAAGCAGGGGACGGGTGTAGGCAAGAGGCTCCGCCCCAACCAGGGAGCTATGGGGCGGGGCTAGCCTTGGCTGGGGATACAAATGAAACAATCTTGTCCGCAACTGGCTACTGTAATGGTGGAGACAGTGTCAGTGGGGTGAATAGAGAAATCCAATCTTGGACAGTAATAACAAGGAAAACATTCTCTTTCCTGGTCTTCAGTTCATTGCCTAAGATTCTCATCATCTTTGGCAGTTCATTGCCTAAGATTTTCATCATCTTTGGCAGTTCATTGCCTAAGATTTTCATCATCTTCGGCAGTTTATTTCCTAAGATTTTCATAATCTTTGGCAACGTAGTGTGATAGTGTGACGTAGTGATAGAAAGCCAGACTCAGGACACCGAAGGCAAATTCAAGGCTGCCCGCTATCACATAATGGTTGTGTGATCCTGGGCAAATCGCTTAATCTCTCAGTGCTCCCAGACTATTCTTTAAAACAATAAAATGCACAGAAGTTGCGGTCCCAAATTGGTCGGAATTCCCTATATCAGGGAAATTAACCGGGTCTAATTCCTGTCCGACCACAAGTCACTCCTCATATTGTTATATGTGAAGTACTTGATAAGGACCTACAAATTAAGTCACCATATACCTCGATATTTGTTAACGTCAGCATGAAGGTACTCACAACAAAGGATGGTGAAAAACATTTTGTTTGCTATGGATGACTACACAAGATAGCAACACCTCCCCGCCAAACCCATAAGTAGGGAGCCTGTGAACTATAGTTTTAGAAGTGCAAACTCAGACAGTGCATTGAACAAGGGGTAATTCTCCTCCAGAGGGAACCAAACTGCAAGATCAAACTAGCTAGAATAAAGGTGGCAGTGACCCTTGCCAGAGCCACCATAACTTACTGCAGAACCAGTTAGAGCTCTCTGTGGGCCAGCAGCGGAATGACTGACTTGCCTCAGGAATATGACTCTCATGGAGTTAACTTGTAAAAATGTTACACTGTAAAAATACATTTCCTAAGGCAAGTGTTTGCTTCTGAAGCTTCACAAATACAAAGAAATGTCTTTAAATTATTTTTTGATGATCTTAAGCACTATTAGAAAGCCCTCTTTCTTCTCAGACAACATGCCACTAGTACTTTTTTTGGACTTGGACATTTTCAAAATCTATCCAGATTTGAGTAAGGGGCACCAAAAAGAACTCTGGTATCTTCTTTTCCTGAAAGAAAAGAATAACCTGAGTGCTGATGGTGTCTTTCTTCATATTCTCCAAAGGCCCATCACACCCAAGGTAGCTGCAATTCTCCCCCCTTCTAATGAGGCAAAGGATACCTCATCCTGCTAATAAACAGTCATCCTCTATTAAATCACAGCCTGGATGTTTCTAATTTGAACTCTTACCCCCTGAAATTTTTCCCTGAATTACCCTGAAAATTCCCCCTCCTAGGGCACATATGGTTTCACTCCAAACGGCCCTTCTATAGCAACAGGTACTATCACAGGAGTAATGGCTGCTGTCTAAGGACCCTTGCCCAGTCAGTCCTACACTAGGGTGTTGAGAGTACAGATAATGGTTTATTGACTACTTATTCCTTCCTCTCCTACTAGGAGTAAGTCCCCTTACAACTTAGAGTTCTCTTAAATTATAAAGCCACAACACTGACACAATCATATTCTTCACATTTACAATGATTAACAAAATTGTCACTAGCATTCAAAGACTATTAATCTGGTGGGTACAATATAAACATTATCCCATTCCATAATGAATTATAACCTATAGTCTTGGGAATTTTCTATACCTGAAGATTTTTAGCTAAGCAAATTGCTATAAACATGTTGCCTTCTAAATGTTCCCGAATTCCCCTTTTCAATGGGTCAGATGTCTCATATGGACTTTGTCTCATACTTCTGATTTCCTACTCTCATTATGGATAATTTCCAGAGCATCTATTTTCCATATATGCTTTCCAGATAATTGAATAATTATGGACAAATCCGTAACTAACACCCCCAACAATTTTCATCCCCGACCCCCAGCATCTACCCCATGTCATATCCTTCCACCACCCCCCCCCCATTTAACTCTTCATCTTGGGCAAATTTAACCCAAAGTATTATTTCTTGCAAGGTTTTTTTTTTTCTCAGAAAAGTTCCCCCAATATCATATAAAGGATATTTCCCTACACTCCTTATTTCCCTACACTCACAAAGCACTTTGGATGCTGCTGCACATCCCTAAACCATCCAAGTGACTAAAAATAAATTGCCATAACATTTTTCACACAGTCAGCTAAAATATTTCACTCTCCCTTTGATGAGATGCCTAGCAAGATTGCAGATAGATGGGCTTGCATGCCTCTGAGCTAGCTTTTACTGGCCCAAGTTACTGTGGATCAACCGGTTAAAGATGGCATTACTTAAAAAGCTAAATACAATCTCATAGAGAAAAATGCAAAGGTATTTTATTGTCCTAGTTCCATGTTTTAACCCTAGGAATTCTAATTCTAAATGTCATTTTTAAAAATCTATATCATTCTTACCCTTCAATTTCCTGCCCTGGAGAAATGTTGAGATAGATAGGTGAGCAAAGGTCTCAAGGTCAACTATTTCCATTCTGTCCTCTTCAATCTACATTCACAGCTCCAAAACGGTTGTTGCAACAATTGGGCTAGCAGCAGCTGTGGGGGTGAAAGACTAACACAAGCACGACAACAAGAATGCTGCCAGCACAGGTTCTTTTGATCTGCTTTACTAAGGAAAGTAACGTTAGGGGGCTAACAATCTTACTTTAATCCAACATATACATATATCATTCACTTAGTTCAGGGGAAAAAACCAGCACCCTGAACTTCAGAGCAAATACAAACAAATTACAAAGATACATTATAAATAGACCAAATGCAATTCATAGTTACCAAGAAGGTATCAACATCTGGGTTCACAAGGTGGAGGGCTCTTAACTCCAGCTGCCCAGAGTCTCCACATCAACACTCCTCCAAGATTGAGAGCCCCAAGCAAATAGCTCTGTTCTCTCTTTTTATACAGTCTTTGGACGTCATCAAGCATCATCTGAGTGACCAGAATTTAGGTGCCTACTATTGGCTCTGGTCTTAGCAACTCCCCTTAGGACCCTGAGGGCTTCATGCCCACATTGACTTAGCACCTAGAAATTAGGGGTTTGGGCCTGGAGCTTTGTACCTAGTAGTGAAAAGATGTGGGCCTGGGGTTTAGCATCTAGTAAGATTCAATCAAAGAGAATTAATCTATCATTCTAAAACAGTAATAAAGTCCCACCTTAGTTACCAATGCAAAGGTTCACAACCTCTATAACTGCTTTCCAAGGGTGCATTCAGGAGCTGGGGGAAATGGCTTCATTCTGCTCAAATTTAGTTGAATAAAAAAGCTACTTTATTTCTAAATCAACATACTCCTCCCCTTAGAAAAATTTATTAGGAAAATTACTATAAAGATTAAATGTTTCCTTAGAAAGTACATGGTGTTAGAGTAAGGTCTGGTTGTCAAAGGTGTCACCTAAGACAACCTCTTGCTAGTCAGTATTAGAAACAAACTTCCCCAAACCAATGCTTATATAGACAAAATAGGCCTCATTTAACTCCTGTATTGGTCTCATTTTGATAAATAAAACTTCTCATAAAATCATATAATCTTAGAGATCTAAAAGCCCAACCTCTCCACCCAGTGAAAGCATTCTCTCTACATCTATGTGGCTGCTTTAAATATGAATTGTGAGTTACTTGCTACCTAAGCTTGATCTTCAGCCCTTTCCTCCTGTCTTCCATTCCTTGAGCCAACTGATCCAAACCCAGTTCAGTACTTTTTTCCATTATGAAAAAAATACTGATTTCCATTAGTATGGATAACTGAGCTAACTTGTTTAAATCAATTAAACAAAATGTCTTCACTGAAGTGGATTCCAAAGTTGTTGCTTTTGATTTTTATTTAAATGTACCAGAATCATAGGTATAAGGCAGCACGATAACATGAATCTCAGGATTCTTTTATCGCCTACAACCAACATCTAAAATTCAGACCTACCCCTCTTGAAGCCACAACCTCTCCCATGACCTCAACCTATTAAACTTGTTCTTTGCTTTCATTATTAACTCCTTCCTCTTTTCTCAATTCATTAGTCCCTATTCTGGCTTCACATGCTCTCCTAATCCTTCCTGCATCCCATCATCTATTTTAGTGATGGCCTCCTTAGAATCTAGAATCTCTTGGTCTTTTTTCCTCCCCCATGGTTGGCACTCTCCCACTATGAGTTGCTTTTACTGTTTGCTTTTTTCTCTTCCCAGACTGTCCAATACTGGTATTAAAAGGAAGTAATGAAAATATGCTAGGAGGTCCATTATAAAACCATGCAATTTAACATCAACTGAGCTCAATAATTCTTTTATTCACTTCTTGTACATTGTCAAATTCCTCACAGAAGCCATTTCAAGCTTTTTCTAACCTCAGACTTCCAATATCATCACCAATTCCCCAAAGGCCCTTCATATTCCCCTTTTTCTTTTGAAGAAGAGATGTCCCTGCTCCTGTCCAAGACAAACCCACCTATTCTCATTCCTACTTCTTCTAGGATACTGTTCTATCACCATCTCTCTTTTTTTTAACATTTTCATCTTTTCCCTCTTTACTAACATATTCTTCACACACACACACACACACACACACACACACACACACACCTTATGATTATATTCAACTATTCTTTATATTAATTTTTTTGTTTTAAATTTAAAAGTTTTTCTTCAACTTTATCTGCTAAAAAATGGATTCTTAATCTGGGATCCATGAAATCATTTTTTCAAATTATTACTTTGATAATTGTATTTCAATATAATTGGTTTTGTTTGTAATATATTGTATTATATTGTATTATATTATATTATATTATAATTTTATATATAATAATTATTTTTCATAGATTTGAAAAAATTATTCTGAGAAGGGGTCTATAGTCTTCAACAAGAAAGTGTAGGTATTGTAACCTTCACAAAAAAGGTTAAGGACCTCTTTCCTGAAGCTACTATGACAATTTCTTTTTCAACTTCTTTCTTTAAAAAGAATATTGTATCCTCTTCTTCTCTACTCCCTTAAATTTTAGCCTCCTGAAATGTGACTTCCATCTCTGCCACCTGGATTTTTTAAAGGCTTTACAAGTACCCACTGTGTACAAAGTATTGTACTAAACATTGGAAACCTAATGAGAAAAGTCATTTTTGACAGGACCTGGCAAACCAGGCTGTGTCCTAGAGGCTTACATATTGACAGGGGTGGGTTGGGGTGGAGGGAGCATATAATACAGAAGTAAATAAAAGATAATTTTTGGATGGACAAGGTACTGATAATTCAGGGGAACCAGGAAAATTTTCCTGTAGATTCACCTAATGTGAACCTTGAAAGAAGCTAAGGTTTCTATTGATTAGGTGGTAAGAAGGGGTTGCATTCCAAGTGTGGGAGAAGAACCAAACTGTGTAAAGGCCCAGAGGTGGTAGATAAAGTTCAGGGAATTTCAGGAAAGAACAAGCAATGTTTTGGAGGGTTTGAAGGGAAATGGCTAAAAACTTTGGAAGGCAAGGCAGCACCTTATTCTGAAGCATAAATAGCAATGTGAGTTTACATTTTATCCTAGAGGTAGTAGGAATCATTGAAGAGTCTGAGCAGGAAAATCACTTGTCCAAACCTATGCTTTAAGTTTTTTATATTGGCTGCAGTGTGGAGGATGGATTGCAAAGGGCAGGGGAATAATTTGAGTTAGGATTCAATTATAAGGCTATTACAATAGTGCACGTAGGAGGTGATGAATGCCTGAACTGGGGTGATGGCCATTTGAGTAGAGAAGGGGATGGATGGGAGAGATAGTGTGGGGGTAGAATCCACAGAATTTGGTAATGTTTGGATATGGAGGGCAAAGAAGGGAAGAAGAGTTGAGGTTGTGAACTTTGGTAACAGGAAGAATGATGGTATCATTAACAGAAGTCAAGAAATTTGGAGGAGGGGAAGAAGGATAATGAATTCTGTTATAGACCTTTTGAGTACAAAACACCTATGAGACATCTGGATGGAAAAGTTTAATACACAATTGAGGATGAAGGATTGGCATTCAGGTGAGTAATAAGTGCTGAAATGATGGTTTTGGGACATCATCTACATAGAAATTATTGAACCCACAAGAGCAAATAAAATCAAGAGAGAAGTTACAAAGAGGAAAGAGGTTCAGGACAATCATGGAAAGCAGTCATAGTTATACAGGTTGGGAGATGGATGAGGATCCAGTTAAGACCAAGAGGGAGCAAGCAACAGGTAGGAGGAAAAGGAAACAGAAGTATCACATAAAACCAATAGAGGAGTATCCTGGAAAAAAAGGAATAGTCAAACAGTCCATCAATTAACAAATAGTACATGCCGATTATCAACCAGGAACTGTGCTAGGGGCTAGGGCTACAAGTAAAGAGACTGAAATTCACAATGAGCTTAATATATACTGCATAAATATAAAGTTAATAAATACACACACTAAATATAAAGTAATTTGAAAGAGAAGGCATTAGTAGTCAGGAGGGGATCAGGAAAGGAAGGCTTCACACAGAAGATGGTCTGAGCTGCATCTGAAAGGAAGAGCTCTGAGAAACAAGTAAGAAGGGAATGCATTCCTGGAAGGAGGGATGGCCAGTAGCAAGCCATGGAGACAGAAGCCAAAGGGAATAGAAAGAGAGAGAAGGCCAGTTTGTCTGGATCACTGTGATGTATCCAGAGTCAAAAGCTGATGAGATCAAAGAGGATGAGGACTGAGAGACAACCACTTGACTTAACAATTAAGACATTGTTAATCCCTTGGAGAGATGTACTTACCATGCCTATGATACCCTCTGTCTTCACACTTTCCACTCTTTCTGTATCTATTGTACTACACAACATCCTCTTTCTTCTGTCTCCACTGCTTTTAAAATAACTTCTGATTTCACCTCAAGGTTGTATGTTTGGGGTTCAACTGTGTTGTCTTATGACTCAAACACTAAGCCCAAAATGACAGAATGATGCTTCTTGACCTTTCAGGTTAACCACGTCCATACAAGAAACTTTGACTGCTGCCTCGTTGTACCCCTCATAGCAGAATCTGGCAGTAAATTGGACCTGGTTATTAGCAGAAACCCCCTGGCTTCTCAGAAGGTGGTCCCAGATCAACAACAGAGCTTTCTTTCAACAAACTGGATGAGGTGATAGTCTGGAAACATAAGAACCCATTAATAACATTATAGCAAATTTTTTATTGAGGCACAGATCAATCACATGACATTAATTGTAAAGCACAGGGGCTTTTAAATATGTTTCATGGCTTATGTTCACCATTTTTTTAAAATTGGAAGTTTTTCTGGTGACCACTATGATACATGGCAGGCCAAGCCCACTGATAGAACAAAAAAGACAGCAAAAAGTAGGTTGGTCTTTTTTTTCTGCCCCATTAATAAACAGAAGGATGTTTTGAAAAATCAATTTCATTCTTTCATCTTAATATAACTAGTTTTGAGAAAGAAAAAAAATCTAGTTTTCTAAAATCTCCTTTGTGATACTATCATGTAATTCAGTTTTAAAAACAACTAGTTACTGGATCGTAATATAACAGTAAGCTGTTTGAATAAATTTGTAAATTTAGCTTTATTATGGGTAGTGTTTTATGAACTCTTGGTTTAGTGCAGAGGCAGGGGTACAGATATAAAAATAAGTTATGTTAAAGTAGTTCCACAAATATATACAAGAAGCTCTGGTAGGTGGTGATGAAATGTATTGCCCAGGTATAAGAACAACTTTACTAGGATGTATACTATGCCCTGTGCAAAAAAGTACTAAACAGATTATGTCTTAAGACCTTTAACTTTTTTCAAATTTCTTAAAGAATGGGGATTATTTCTTAAGTAGATAAAAATCTCTGAAAATGGGGGGTGGAGCCAAGATGGCAGCTGGTAAGCAGGAACTAGTGTGAGCTCCATACCGAGTCCCTCCAAAAACCTATAAAAAATGGCTCTGAACCAATTCTAGAACAGCAGAACCCACAGAACAGCAGAGTGAAGCAGGGCTCCAGCCCAGGACAGCCTGGATGGTCTCTGGGTGAGGTCTATCCCACACGGAGCTGGGAGCTGGGAGCTGGGAACGGAGTGGAGCAGAGCCCAGCCTGAGCGGCGTGGAACAACCAAACTTGGAGTCGGGCGGATGGGGCCCCTAGAGCCCTGAATATGTGAGTTGCAGCAGTTACCAGACTCCTCAACCCACAAACACCAAAGACGGCGGAGAGGGTTAGTGAGAAAAGCTGCGGGAGTGGAAGGAGTTCGAGGTTCGGCTTCTAGCCCCAGGGGCAGCGGAGGTGGGGCAGCTACAGTTGCTGCTGCTTCTGGCCCCAGGCCCACCTGGTGGGAGGAATTAAGTGGCGGATCAGAGCAGGAGTGCAACAGCCTGCTAAAGATCTAAGCCCAGCCCGGGCTGGGGGTTCTTGGGGAAGGAGTAGTGCTGGTGTGACAGAGCTGGCACCTCCCCCCCAAACGTGGAACATAGAACTCGTTAGTATACAAGCAGTCATACCCCACTGAAAAACTCAAGGGTCAAGTTAGTTAGTTGGGAATATGGCCAGGCTGCGAAAGCACACCCAGATTCAGTCTCAGACTTTGGATTCTTTCTTTGGTGACAAAGAAGACCAAAACATACAGCCTAAAAAAGACAACAAAGTCATAGAGCCTACAACAAAAGCCTCCAAGAAAAACATGAACTGGTCCCAGGCCATGGAAGAGCTCAAAAAGGATTTGGAAAAGCAAGTTAGAGAAGTAGAGGAAAAATTGGGAAGAGAAATGAGAAGGATGTGAGAAAACCACGAAAAACAAGTCAGTGACTTGCTAAAGAAGACCCAAAAAAATGCTTAAAAATACACTGAAGAAAACAACACATTAAAAAATAGACTAACTCAAATGGCAAAAGAACTCCAAAAAGCCAATGAGGAGAAGATTGCCTTGAAAGGTAGAATTAGCCAAATAGAAAAGGAGGTCCAAAAGACCACTGAAGAAAATACTACTTTAAAAATTAGATTGGAGCAAGTGGAAGCTAGTGACTTTATGAGAAATCGGGATATTATAAAACAGAACCAAAGGAATGAAAAAATGGAAGACAATGTGAAATATCTCATTGGAAAAACCACTGACCTGGAAAATAGATCCAGGAGAGATAATTTAAAAATTATTGGACTACCTGAAAGTCATGGTCAAAAAAAGAGCCTAGATACCATCTTTCAAGAAATTATCAAGGAGAACTGCCCTGATATTCTAGAGCCACAGGGCAAAATAGAAATTGAAAGAATCCATCGATCACCTCCTCAAATAGATCCCAAAAAGAAATCTCCTAGGAATATTGTTGCCAAATTGCAGAGCTCCCAGATCAAGGAGAAAATACTGCAAGCAGCCAGAAAGAAACAATTTGAGTATTGTGGAAACCCAATCAGAATAACCTAAGATCTGGCAGCTTCTACATTAAGAGATCAAAGGGCTTGGAATATGATATTCCGGAGGTCAATGGAGCTAGGATTAAAACCTAGAATCACCTACCCAGCAAAACTGAGTATCATGCTGCAAGGCAAAATATGGATTTTCAATAAAATAGAGGACTTCCAAGCTTTCTCAGTGAAAAGACCAGAACTGAATAGAAAATTTGACTTTCAAACACAAAAATCAAGAGAAGCATAAAAGGTAATCAAGAAACAGAAATTGCAAGGGACTTACTAAAGTTGAACTGTTTTGTTTACATTCCTACAGGGAAAGATGACATGTATGATTCATGAGACCTCAGTATTAGGGTAGCTGAAGGGAATATGCATATATATATGTTTATGTATATATATATATATATATATATATATAAGTGAATGTGTATGTATGTATATATCTATGTGTATATGTATGTATGAGATAGGGAGAGATAGAATGGGATGGAGTATCTCACATAAAGGTGGCAAGAGGAAACAGTTCTGTGGGAGGAGGGGAGAGGGCAGGTGAGGGGGGAATGAGTGAACCTTGCTCTCATCAGATTTGGCCTGAGGAGGGAATACCATACATACTCAATTGGGTATCTTACCCCACAGGAAAGAAGAGGGAGGAAGATAAAAAAAATAAAAGGGGGGGATGATGGAGGGGAGGGCAGATGGGGGTGGAAGTAATCAAAACAAACACTTTCAAAAGGGGACAGGGTCAAGGGAGAAAATTCAGTAAAGCGGGATGGGTTGGGAAGGAGCAAAATGTAGTTAGTCTTTCACAACATGAGTATTGTGGAAGGGTTGTACATAATGATACACATGTGGCCTAGGTTGAATTGCTTGACTTCTTAGGGAGGGTGGGTGGGAAGGGAAGAGGGGAGAGAATTTGGAACTCAAAGTTTTAAAAACAGATGTTCAAAAACAAACAAAAAAAAGTTTTTGCATGCAACTAAAAAATAAGATACACATGCAATGGGGTGTAGAAATTTATCTTGCCCTACAAGAAAGGAAGGGAAAAGGGGATGAGAGGGGAGGGGGGTGATAGAGGGGAGGGCTGACTGGGGAACAGGGCAACCAGAATATGTGCCATCTTGGAGTGGGGGGGAGGGTAGAAATGGGGAGAAAATTTGTAATTCAAACTGTTGTGAAAAATCAATGCTGAAAACTAAATATGTTAAATAAATAAATTTAAATTAAATTAAATTAAAAAAAATCTCTGAAAATGGATTAAAGTCCTTTTGAAAACTCAATCTGAGGATTTTTGTTCTTAAGTTATTTTTGTTGTTTGTTTGTTTAAAGACTTAAATACCTGTAACAAAGAACAAGATATATTTAATTGAGGCTAACTTAATGCCAGGTAAATCAAATTCATATCACTGCATATGCTGTTTTGACAGATTAAGGGGTATACAGTACATATATTTAGAAATTCCACTGCAATATATTTGTTTCTGAGCCACGTCACTTCGAGAGACTGTAAATGAATTTTATGAAGTGCATTGCCAATTTCTAGTGCTCCTCAAAGCAGTAAATGGGGTCAGTTGCTTCTTATCTTCATAAGCAGCTTTTTTCAGTTGTTCAGATGTTTTGAGTAGTCGTGATAACAGCTGTCTTCTGTTGAATATTTTAAACTATATCTATATATTGACTCTAGAACCTTCATTTATAGTTATTTTCTAACCATTTTGGTTTACGTTAAAAATTCAAACACCATTTACACAAAGCATCACTATCTTCTTTACCTTATTTCATGAAAAAGTTCACCTTCCTTTTATGAACATGCAAATGTTTCCTTCATTCTTCAACATTTCTAGAACAAAAAAAGAAAATTTAAAACAGGATCATGTTTAAAAGAATCATGAGTCGCTTAAATATGTATTTTTGCTTGTAACAAGTATCAAGTTCTAAAGTATTTTATGGAAATTTAATACTTTAATAGGATGCTATTTATCATCTATGAATGATTTTTGAGAGTTCAGAATCATTGTAGATTTGTATACAAAAATCAAATTGTAGACAATGCAATAAAGAATAATTTTTAAAAGACAAAGTATGACATTGAAATCTGAGGCCTATAAAACCACTGTGGCTGGATGTGCAGGAGTGCAAATAGAATATAATACAAGACAGCTTCATTTAAGTGTATGAAATTAAAAACAGAAGTCTTAAAAATGCAGGACTTGCAAAAATCTAGTCTATAAAATGTTTTATATGATCCACATACCTATGGTAAACCATCAAAGTGACAGAAAATTGGACAAATATTGAGCCTTCTTTCTTCAACAAGGATGATTATTTTGACCCTGGAAGGTTAAGGTTATTTTTCCACTTTCAATTCAATCCAACAATTAATCACCTAGTATTTGGAACACTCTGTTTTTAATTATTGTTGCATAGAAACATCTAATTACCTAGTCAAATCCTATTAAAATGAATGCTAAAACTGTCCACATCCTTGACTTTCTAGAATATCATTTGTAAATATCACATTGAATTTCTGTTGTTGGAATTTAATTTGTCATCCAACCAGCAAGTGTATCAAAACCAACAAGATAAAATTGAAGTAGGATAAGTGCAAAGACTTGCATTTTAAGTTTTTAAAGGCAATTAAGTTAGTATAGAATGGAGATGGGACTCGAAGGTCATTCATGTGAGGAAAAAAGAAAAATTAGGCAAACAGGATGGTGAAGAATTTTGATGCTATATAAGAATAGCAAAAAGAACTGGGGAAAAAATAAAAATGAAAGGAACTAGGTACTGCAATTCAACAAACATTTAGCCTGATGGAGAAAATGTTTAGAGAAGGCATGAAAACTAATACCAAAGGGTAGTTGTGTGGATGAGGGATTGCAGAATTAGCAAGACGTAGAAGAGAGGTATATTTAGATTTTGACATGTAATTGGGGAAACAATAAAATACTATTTTAAAAATAAAATAAAACCATTGCAAAAAAATGAAGGTGGGAAGAAAAAAGTCAAAAAACATCTTAATAATTAGTTATGCAAAAGTGCAATGGGCTACCTTGGGAGGTACGGAGTGGGTTTCCCCTCATTGAAGGTCTTTAAGCAAAAACAACATGGCCACCTTTCAGGTATGTTCTAGGGGAGATTTCTTGTTCAGGTACAGGCTGGACTTGATGGCCTCTTTGTGGGAGGAGGTCTCTTCCAACTCAGATTCTACAAATCAGTGTGAGATGACTGCTAAAAATGCTAATGTCATCTTGGACTGAATTTACAGAAGCAAAATTATGAGAACAAGAAGGGTAAATGGAACTTGTTTGGCCACAGACGTAGATCTAGGAATGATGGAGGCTTGATGTAAAAGAAAACTTTCATAACAACTAGAGCTATCCCAAATTGAAATTGGGCCATCTTGGCCTAATTAGGCTGTCTTGGCACCCCTTACTGGAGGCTGTCAAGCAAAGATTGGATGATAATTACCACTTGGGGGAGTGCAGTAGAGAGATTTTCTGTTCAGATATGGTTTGGACTAGAACTTACTAAAATTAGATCTGATCAACAGTGGAATGGGTTGCCTTGCAAAGTAGCAACTTGTGCCTTAAAAAAAGATTGTTCTGAGGTTATATGATGCAAAAGATCCTTGCACTGAGGCAGAAGTTGGTGTAGATGACTAAGTTCCCTTCTAACAAGATTCATTTATTTTAAACTGTTCAAAATACAAATATGGTTTCTCTTAAGCATCTTTAACTATCTTTCAATAAGATACAATATTACCAAATAAGTTATATTCCTAAAAATATAAAAAAGTCCAAGCAAAACTAAAAGTTTGCTTTTTACACTGTATTTTAATTTTTTAAAAATCAATGCTTGTTTCTGCATTGTTTTTTATACCAACAAAAGGCATCTAAATCTTTATGGTTTGGCTTTAAAAGATCTGCTAACATTGTACAATGATCAACTATGAATGACTTAGCTCTTCTCAACAATGCAATGATGAAGACAATTCCAAGGGGTTCATGATGGAAATTGCTATCCACATCCAGAGAAAGAACTGATGAAATTTGAATGCAGATTGAAGCATGCTATTTTCACTATCTTTATTTGTTTCATTTTTTTCCTTTTTGGTTTCTTCTTTCACAACATATCTAATATGGAAATATGTTTTACATGATTGTACATATATAATCTATCTCAAATTACTTACCATTTTAGGGAGAGGGGAGAAAAGGGAGGGAATGAGAAAATTTGGAACTCAAAATATTTTTAAATGAATATTAAAAATTGTCTTTACATGTAATTGGGGGAAAATGTTATTTTTTTTTCAAAAAAATCTACTAAAAGCAGATCCTGGAAAAATATAAAAGTTCACCTTAAAACAATCTCATTTCACTTTCATAGCTTGAAGAGAGTATTCTATATTTTTCTCATCAAAGACAAAAATAAAACACAATAATTCTGTTCAAATAGATTTTAAATTAAATAAATAAACAAAATAAAATAAATTGCCCTATAGGTAATAAGCCTATAGTTTTGAATAGCTGCTTAAGACTGAAGATAATCAGGGTCATTTCATGAAGTCTGGCAGATAGATTCTAGTGGCAATCTCTGTTCTATCTGTCAGAGTAAAATTAAAATAATTTTAATGTCACAAAAGTTAAACCGACTTACCTTTTTTACTAACTTAGAAGATTGGGAGTTTTGATTTTTCCCTCTTCAAGAAGTTTCTCTCCCAGCAGCCTGAAGTTGACAAAATCAACAATCCTGAACCTCCAAAGCTGTGAAGTAAAATAACTAATTGCTGTAAACCAAAATTAAAGTTTTGTAGAGCCTAATAGAATGGCCCCATGGATGTACTAGCTGCCATAATCTTCACACTTTTTCTTCTATGGACTCCTTTAAGTAATTTTTGAGTCTATACCCCTAGTGTGTGTATATATATATATATATATATGTGTGTGTGTGTGTGTGTGTGTGTGTGTGTGTATATAAAATACATGTATTACTATATTTACATCATGTACCTTATAACACATACCCCCCAAAATGAAAATGGATGTGATAAACACAAAATTTATATACATATATGTGTGTGTGTGTGCATATGTATATTTCATTTATTAATGGCACAAAAACCTTTATGAGCTCACTAAAATATTAATAATGTTTTAAGAAAAGCAATGTGAATTATATACTTAATTGTTTCAGAAAAAACCAATATCCTAGAAGATATAGTATACTTGTGAATAGTAATTGTTAGTAATTACTTATTCAGCTAGTTAGCCAGAGAGGTGAATTTCTTTGTTTATTTTTTTAGATACTTCACTACTGAAAGATAAACAATACAACAGAGAAGGAAATGGCAAACCACTCCAGTATCTTTACCAAGAAAAGATGCCAAGAAAGCGTCAGATACAACTGAAACGACTCAGCAACCGTAACCACAGCAACAACAACAGCATTGCAGAAGGCCATAACGATCGATGAACATAACAGTTATGTAGCAGAAGTCACGTTTCTGTGCGTGGATGTTCACCAGGCGTAATGCAAAAGCAATGAGTAAAAGCGCATGGTCTTAATTTGACTTCAACGGAGCAGAAAGCTTTCACTGTTGAGCTATTTCTCTCTTCTTGTGTGGTTCTGCTTATTGAGTGCTATAGCATCTTCATTTCCCATACAGGTCTGGATGATTTAGATGTGCTTTCACACCCTAAACTTGGTATCCCCACAGACCTGTCTAGTCTAATACCCATCCCCTTAACATCTTACTCTAAAGCTACACCCATTCCTTCCACTGTGCTCTCTGAAATGCCTGCTCAATAGATAACAACCTAGTTTTCATAATAATCCTTTTCCTTTCCTGCGCCTCCCATTTTCTTGCACCGAAAACTGATTTCCTCCTCATTACACAACTTCCCTGGCCACCCTTTCCATAACTAGTTGTACTTTCACACTCATATCCTCTTCCCATGATGGGGAGGTTGGAATATTCCTTGCTTTTCATCCCCACTTCCAGGTTTTCCCTCTACCACCATCACTCAGTAACTTCTCTTTCTTTGAGGTTCATTCAATCCATATCTTTCACCCAATCAAGATTCTAGAGCAGGGGTGGGGAACCTTTTCGTGTTGAAAGGCTGCATTAATATTTAGCTATAATAAAATAAAATAAAAATATAAAATATGAACAAAAATGTATTAATAAAAATTAAAAGATGTATTCTATAAAATTTGGATTAAGTCAAAAGGCCACACTTAAGGACCTAGAAAGCCACAGATTTCCCACCCCTGTTCTAGAGGTTGGTGTCTACCGAACTCCAGAATACTCTCCCCTTCCTTTCTGAGTGAGTTCAGTACCTGGCTCGTAGTTTCTCTTCTCCCCAACTCCTACCCTCATACTTGGAAACTTCAACATACATACTGATATTCTCTCCTCAAACACCCTAATCTCCCAATTCCTCAAATAATTCATGACCTATTCCTCCACCCCATGTCACCTACAGAGAGATGCTCATACCTTTGATTTTTGCCACCATCCACAAATGAACCATTTCCATATTCATGAACTCTGAAATTACTTTATTTGATAAATATCTGTTGTTTATACCACCTGTCCCTCTGCCTTGAAACCTCAAAACCTGGCCTTCATCCTCACCATAACCTCTCACCCGTCCATCGCTCAGTCCTTTCCCCAGACATCACCACTACACTAGCTACATCCTCTTCCCTTCCCCATCCTGAACCTTCAGCGAACCACTACACTGTCTTCTTCTCTTGGTCCCCTCGTCTCCTTATCAGGTTGAAGATTTGCCCTGCCAACCCTCAGGCCTAGATTATTCCCACCATCTGCTGTTTTCACTCTTAGTCACATGCTGCTGAATGAAAATGGAGAAAAATCACAAAACTGAATTTTGTGCTGGCTGGATCCATTGCAAATTCATGTAACATAATCTCAAATGGGCCCTCACACTGGCAAGCCAATCTTTTTATACCTCGCTAATTGAATCCCTATCCCATTCATCATGGCAGCATTTCCAAACCTTTTCATCCCTCTTCAAACCTCCCCTAGCTCATCCTCCCCCCAACCCTTTGCGCTGAGAACCTTGCCTCATATTTCACTGAAAAAAATTGAGGCCACTCCCAAGAACTGCCCCCTCTTCCTCATCTCACAACTCAGATGCCTTCTGCAACTTTGTTGTTGTTGCTGTGGTTATGGTTGCTGAGTTGTTTCAGTTGTGTCTGATGCTTTCTTGGTGTCTTTTCTTGGCAAAGATACTAGAGTGGTTTGCCATTTCTTTCTCCAGCTCAGTTTTAGAAATGAGGAACTGAGGCAAACAGTTAAGTGATTTGTCCAGGGTCACACAGCTAGTAAGTGTCTGAGGCTGGATTTGAATTCAGGAACATCAGTCTTTGTGATTCCAAGCCCAGTGCTCTATCCACTGTGCCACCCAGCTGCCTTCTTCTGCAAATATCTCCTCCTTCACCCTTGTGTCATTTGAGGTGGCTCTTCTCTTTGCCAAGGCAAACCCCTCTATATGTTCAAGTGATATTCCACTCATCTTCTCCAGCAGAATGCCCCACCTATTATCCCCACTCTCACTTATTTTCAATTTCTCCCAGTCTATTGGCCACTTCCTTACTGCCTACAAATATGTTCATGTCTCCTCCATCCTCAAAATGATCCTTTCAGTCCAGTCCTCACATGATCCATCCAACCCTGCTATTTATCATCTTATATTTCTCCTCCCGTTTGTGGGTAAAACTTTTTAACTTTGTCAAATACCTGAGCCCTTTTTATGTATCAAGTATGATATAATATAATGAGAATTATTAATCAATTTTAAAATAACACAAGTTGAATACAAAAATAATAGCTAATAATGATCTGTGATTTAAGAAGATTTACAAAAGGCTTTATGAATATGTATATTACACCATTTGACCTTCATAAATGTATGAGGTACTCGCAAATGTCCCCATTTTACTGATGAAGAGCCTCTAAACTCAGAACGCTTAAGTGACTTCTGCAGGGTCACACAGCTATTAAGTAGCTGAATCAGGATGGAGCTTCTATCCAATATGAGCCACCTATTCATAAATCAAAACAATTCAAAGAATTAAAAAGAAAAAGAGGAAATGGACTTAGATTTGGCTGGAGGGCCCTGAAGACAATATTTTGTCAACAGAGTTATGAAAATGAAACCCAAAATGAAGAGGGAAGTCATAGTAGCAAAAAAAAAAAAAAAAAAAAAAAAAAAAAAGGGGGGACAGCTTGGTGGCATAGTGGATAAAGTGTTGAGCCTGAAGGCAGGAAGACTCATCTTCCTGAGTTCAAATCTGGCTTCAGACACTTCTTAGCTGTATGACCCTGGGCAAGTCATTTAACCCTGTTTGCCTCAGTTTCCTCATCTGTAAAAGGAACTGGATAAGGAAATGACAAATCACTGCAGTATCTTTGTCAAGAAAACCCCAATGGGGGTCCCAAGGAGTTAGATACAACTAAACAACAACAACAAAATAGTAAGAAAACAGAAGCTTAGGGTGGCCACTACTCATTTGGGAAGTACGACTGTAAAAAGAAGTCAAGAGAACATTTATAACCTATGTCAAATTGCTTACTGTTTTAAGAGGAGAGGAGGGGAAGGGATGGAGAAAATCTGGGGACTCAAAATTTTGTAAAAATAAATGCTAAAAATTGTCTTTACATATAATTAGAAAAAGTAAAATACTATTAAAAATAAAAGAAGTCAAGAGAGGCAGATGATGTAGAGCAGTAGTATCAAAAGACATGGGGGCTACTAATCAATACCTAAGGACTTGTCTGCAGCATATTGACAGGTTTAAAATGTCATGTTATCTATATTTTACTGTATTTGTATTTATCTTGTTAAATGTTTCTCAATTACATTTTAATCTGGTTCAGGCCTCCCTACGGAGTTTTGCTGTGGGCTATGTGCTTGATGCCTCTGTAGTGGAGAGAGAGCTGGACTTGGATCTAAGAAGAACTGTGTTCAGATAGTGCTCCTGGAACACCCTGGCTGGGTGATTCTGGGAAACACAGGAAACTCCATCAGGCAACTCTCGAGGACTAGAAACTACAGACAGTTGCCAGTCTGCTTTGTTAGACGGGGTTTCCTCATTGGAAGCATCTCACTCTAATGAGGTTACAGGTATGTACTCAATAACACAAACAAACAAACAAACAAAACCCAAAGCAATAAAAAAAAGCAAGGAGAGAGCACACCTTCCTTCTCTTTTTCTTTTTTATTCCAATCCTACAATATTGCTGATATAGGTAACTCCCTACTATGGAAATTTCCACTCTCAGTGGGATTTGGCAACTTGTCTGGAATTTATAGTCTCAGAGAGCTCATCCCATTTAGCCATCTACTAGAACACCAGGTCCGAGCAATCTAGGGCAGAGATGTTGAACTCTCAGCCTGAGGTATCAAGCAGAACTCCCAGTACTGCCCGAACCAGATGAAAATATAATTATGGGAAACGTTTAACTGAATAATTAAAAATATAATACAACAGAATGTTAACTGGTGGTTTCCTTTTTAGAAAATTTTATATATTTTTGCAAAAATAATTTTTAACATCCTTTTTAAAAAAATTTTGAGTTAAATATTCATTCGATTCCTCCCCCCTCTTTGGGAAAGCAAGCAGTTGAATTTGTGGTTTTCTAAGTCAATAGGCAGCCCTCAGAAATTTATTTTCATTTGAGTTTGACACCAATGATCTACGACTTCTCACCATGCCCCCTGCCATCACTTTCACAGCCAATATGTGATAAAGGCATGACTTGAACCCAAGTCTTTCTGACTCCAAAACTAGCCCTCTGTTGACTATACCAGGCTGACCCTCTTCATATCCGAGTTATTTTCCGATTCTCTAAGCCTAATTTTACTTATGGGACATCATAATTAACATGAAATGTGCACTTATAAGAGCACCAAAGTTAGCTAAAACAAAAGTCTGAAATAGGTTAACAGGCCTCTTACCAGAAGTTGTTTGGACTTTCAAAGTCATTTGTGGTCCTTCTCTTTGTTCCTCTTAACTCCAAGGAATCTTCTTTCTCTTTAGTTTCTCTTTAGTTTCTTCAAATGAAACAATTTCTCTCCTCTACTAGTAATTAATGGCACACCCTTATCTACAGAGCCATGTGTTTTAATAAAGCTGTTTCCTACAGTTCCAGGTATGATTGGGTCTAAAAATGCAGTGGTGGGATTCAAATGAATTAACAACTGTTCTCCATGGAACCTAGCCAAGGTGCCACCCCTACCCTGCTAACAACTGGTTAGTGGATCTAAACCTAAAATTAGGTATCACTTCTACCAAATTGGTGCAAACTGGCTGAATCCTGCCACTGGTCTAATGGATAAAGGTTGGGTGCTGTGTCCTTTTCTTTGTCCATGGCTTTTGGAAGGGGATGATACTTCCACTGGAAATGTATCCCTATCAGCAAACTCCTGTTGCGAATAAATTTTTAAATGAGTTTTTCTGGTAATACTATTTTGTTTAACTGCTTTTCAGAGCTGAGACTCTTCTGCTATAATATACACTTGAGAGTGATCTCTAGTAAATATATGTAATATGCTGCCAATGTCGTTATCTAGCTTTTTCAGTGACATAAACTACTGTGTTCTCTTCTAATCCCTGAAAGAAAAGGGATTTTTTCACTTAAAAAATTACATTAGAAAGGTTTTTCAGGTGACTCCAGGGTATAAGGCAAACAAAAAAATATCTGTAACTTCATTCTTATGTTTCAAAAGACTTTGGCCAAATTACTTTTGTGGTAGATTTGAAAACCACCAAGCAATTGGGACGAGATCTGTGATCTCATTAGTACTCCTTGATGAGGAAATTCCCTTTACCAGTATGTCAGTAAAGGGAGAGTCAAGATGGCAAAGAGGTAAGGAAGCTGTATGGTGAGCTCCCCTCCACAAAACTCCTCTGAACAGATCTAGAGAATGGGCCAGACGAAATCACGATGAGGCGATCCCACAAAAATCACAGTGTGTCATTTGTCCAGTCCAGCTCTGTTTAGGGAGACAGAGTGGTTGGTCTGTAGATACCGAGGATGGGTCGAGCCAGGTGATCACCCCACAGAACACTGCAGTGCCCAGCTGTGCGTCAGGGCAAGAGGAGGTCCCAGACTCATACAAGGTACTACCAGACCCATACTAGGCACTGTGATGAAGACAGGTACGAACTGGCAACTTTGTCAGGTATTGCCCAGGTCTGGGTCACAGATCCAGAGAGCACTGAGAAGGGGACATACACCCACCAAAATAGCAAGTTTAGAAGCCAGCAGCATCAGCTATATGGCTCAGACCCCAGGCTCAAAGCAAAGTCTCTTTTGCAGCATCTAGCTCAGCCTGCTGAGAAATAACTGAGATAGGAATCCAAAGTCAAAAGAGAGCCTACAATTCTGCCACTCTGAAACTGTTTTTCAGCTGATAGAAGCTTAATCCAGCAGCCCACCCTCATTCAGACCAAAATCCAGGTCAGGAACTAACAAAGCTCAGATCAGGCTGGGGCAGCTCTGCATCAGGACACTTTGGGAGCAATGAAAGCTTGTCAGACTTTAACCTACAACTCAGATCCTGAAATAACATAACACTCAATTACCCAAGAAAGCAACATCAAGACCAGCTCAGACCTTCCCTCCTGAAGTGTTGCATCAAATCCAAAGTCAGGAAGTAGGTTGGAAGAAGGAGTGAGCAAACAAACAAAAAATCCCTCCCATAAAAAGCTATTATGGGGGTGGGGGGTTGGGTAGGAGAGCTCAAGACTCAAATGTAAGAGAAGAGAAAGACACTAAAACCTCTACAAGCAAATAGAACAAAACATAGAATGGGCACAAACTAAACCAGAATTCTCAGAAGATACGAAACAAAAGGTAAAAGAAAAAGGTTGAAATTTTTTATAAATGGAATGAGAGTGCTTCAGGAAAAGGTTGGAAGAGAAATGAGTAATAGAAGAAAGAATTGTAAAGGGAATTAACAGCTTGGCACCTCACCCAAGCAATAACTTCCCTGAAAATTTTAATGGACCAAATAGAAGACAATGACTCTATGATGCAAGAAGAAATATTAAAACAAAGTCAAATGACTGAAAATTTTAAAAAACCCCAAAGTATTACATAACAAAAACAACTGACCTAGAAAACAGATTAAAGAGAAAAAGCAAAAGACTGAAAAAAATAGAAGAAAATATAAGGTATCTCATAGCAAAAACAATGAACCTGGAAAAGAAATCAAGGAGAAAAATATAAACAGAGTTGGGGGTTTTGGGGTTTGTTTGATTTTCATTTTTTTGTTTGTTTTGTTGTCAAATAGCAAGTTCTTATACCAATAACTGGGATCTTTGAGTTTATTAAACACTAGGCTACTAAATTGTTTCACTGATTCACCTCTCTATTTCTTAATGATTAGGATTACTGCTTTTGTAGTATAGTTCGAGATCTGAAACTGCTAGGCCTCCTCTTTGCCTTTAGTTCTCTTGAGATCCTTGACATTTGTCCCTCTAGATGAATCTTGTCATTATTTTCTATAGTTCTATAAAGGAATCCTTTGCTAGTTTGATTGGTGTGGCACTGAATAAATCAATTTAGATAGCATTGTTATTTGTATTAAAATTAGTTTAGCCTATCCATTAACAATTACAATAAATGTCCTTTTACTTATATCTGTTTTTAATTCCATAAAGAATGTTTTGTAGGTGTATTCATATAGTTCCCATATATGTCTTGGTAAACTGACTTCCCCAAATTTTATAACTCAGTAGTTACTTTAAATGCAATTTCTCCTTCAATTCCCTTGCTAGAGTTTGTTGGTAATATGAGAAATTATAAGTTTTATTATATATCCTGCAACTTTGCTGAAATTGTTAGTAGTTCTAGCTAATTTTTAGTTGATTCTTTAGGGCTCTCTAAGCAAACAGTCCTGCAAAATGTAAAAAGCAAAAAAAAGTAATTTTTTTTCATCTTTTCCTATGTTTATTCCTTCAATTTATTTTTACCCTCATATTGCTATGACCAACATTTCTAGTACTATATAAAATAACAGTCTTGATGATGGACATCTTTGCTTTATCCTTGATCTTACTGGGAAAAACCAGAAGTTTGTTCCCATTACCAATAATGCTGGTTCTTGGTTTTAGGTATATACTACGCAACATATTAGGGAAAGATTCATTTATTCCTATGTTTTCTAATGTTTTATTTGGACAGAATTGTTGAATTTTGTCAAAAGCTCTTCTTTATTAACATAGGTGACTTTTATTGTTGTTATTGATAGAGTATAATATGTTTATAATTTTCATAATATTAAACTCACCTTGCACTACTGGTATAAATCCCACCTTGTCATTGAAAATATGATATTTTATGTTTTATTTATATATCTTTGATATGATGCTGTAGCCTCTTTGCTAATATTTAAAAATTTTTGCATCGATGTTGATTAGCAATGTCTCATATTTTTCTCTGCCTGGTTCAAGTGACAAGACCATATTTCTATCAGAGAAGGGATTTGGTAGGATTCTTTCTTTTCCTATTTTCAAAAACAGTTTATATAATGTTGGAATTAAGTATTCTTTGAATGCTTGATACAATTTGCTTGTAAATCTATCTGGTCCTGGTGTATTTTTCTTTGGGAGTTCATTTTGGGCTTATTTGGTTTATTTTTTTGAGATTGGATTATCTGAGATCTCTTTCTTGTTATGTTAATCTGGGCATTTTATATTCTTGTGTGATGCTTTATTCTTCAGAAAGTGTTAGAACTCAGTGTCAGAGAAGAGAAGGGATAGAGTACAAAAGAAATTACAAAGATATAATGGGTAAGTCTGATCAACAGATTCGATATGGGAGGTGAGAGTAAGGGATCTAGAATGATACCTAGGTTATGAAACCGGGTAATTCTGAGAATGGTAGTGCCCTCAATAGTAACAGGGAAGCTAGAAATCATGGATTATTTGCTTGGGGGGAAAGATGAATTCAATTTTGGATATGTTGAGTTTAAAATGTTAATGGGACATACAGTGTGAGATGTTTAATAGTCAGGTGGAAATGCAAGGCTGAAGGGCAAGAAAGAGTTTAGGTCTGGATAAGTAGATCTGAGAATCATTAGAATAGAGACCGTTAATTGAATCCATAGAAACTGATGTGATCACTAGGCAAAACAGCATAGAAGGAGAAGAGAAGAGTGTTCAGGACTATGCCTTGACAGATACTGACAGTTATTGTATATGACCTGGATGAAGATCAAGCAAAGGAGACTTAGAAGGAATGGTGAGGCTGGCAGAAGGAGAACCAAGAACAAAAATCCAGACAGAAAAGACTATCTCAAGAAGCAGGTAACTGATAGTGTCAAAGACAGCAAAGAAGTCTGGAAGGATAAGAATTGAAAGAAGCTTATTGGATTTGGAGACCAAGAAATCATATTTTAAAAATGCTACAAATCACTAATAATTAAAGAAATGAAAATTAAAGCAAGTAATGTTCCATCTCACACCCATCAATTTGGCAAAAATGACCAAAAAAAAAAAGGAAAATGACAAAATGTTACAGAAGCTGTAGGAAAGAGGCACGTTAATGAACTGTTGGTGGAGTCATAGGTTTGTTGGTTGGTTGACCCAGCAATACAACTACAAGACCTCTCCTCCACCAAAGAAATAAAAGAAAGAGGAAAAGGTCTCTTACTTTCAAAATTAATTACAGTGGCTCTTGTTGTGGTAGTAAAGAACCCGTAGCTAAGAGGGTGCCCATCAATTGGGGAAAGATTGAATGATGGTGGCATATGAATATAATGGAATACTATTGTGCTATAAAAAATTATGAAGGGGATAGTTTCAGAGAAAGCTGAGAAGATATATATGAACTGATGCAGAGTGAAATGAGCAGAAACAGGAAAACAATTTATACTACAACAACACTGCAGAAATGAACAACTTTGAAAGATTTAAGAACAGTGATCAATTTTTATTCCAGAGGACCCGTAATAAAAATGCTGTACATCTCTGATAAAGAGGTAATAGAGGGAATGCAAAGAATAAGACACATGTTAGACATGGCCAATATGGGGATTTGTTGCTTGACTATGCATATTTGTTACAAGAGTTTTTTTTTTCTTGTCCCCAACTGGAGGGTTAGGAGGTGAGGAAGAAATAGGAGAGAGAAATTAGATGCCTGTTAATTGAAAAAAATCTTTTAAAAAACAAGATGAATAAACTGAAGACTGTCCGGAAGAATGTTGGCTAGGATGGTAAGGGACTAGAGGCCATGACATATACTTTGTCATGACATAAATGTAAATGGTTAACAAAACTGATGAAGTTTGGCTTAGAGGAGACTTGAACAATGGCAGGACCCTTGTATTCAAATACTTCAAGGTGTGCTATGGGGGAGAGGGATTAAATTTGTTTTGTTTGACCTCAGAAGGCAACACTAAGGGCAATGGGTGAGAGCTGAAGAGAAGCACATTCAGGCTGGATGTAAGGAAAAACTATCCAAGACTAGGATGGTCTTCTCTAGAAGGTCAAGAGTTCTGCTTCCCCAGAGATCTTAAAGAGGAGGCTAGCTGATCACTTTTTGGTAATGTTATAGAAGGAAAGTTATTTGGGTCCAGGTTGGACCAGCTCACCTCCAAGTTTATTTCTAGTTCTCAAATTCTGTGATTCTGTGGACTGAGGGCTGGCACTCACTGTTATAGCAGTTGCCCTTTCAAGAAGGAAAAAATTAGGACAGAAGACAGAGGTAAGTGGATTCCATGGAATAATATTGGATCCCAAGAGTAATGTTTTCCAGCTTAGGAAATGAGTAATAGACTACCATAGGAGTGAAAAGAGAGGAAGTGGGGATTGGAGGAGAAGGTAAGTTACTCTGACTGATCTATGTTGGCCTTTCCCTTAAGCCCAGTTTCCCTCATTTATTTCTCTTGTTCTAAATTTCTCTACTTTCCTAGGGCTCTTTTAACTTATAAGGTTGCCTTATATCTTTTTTTGGCAGAATGTTTTAGGAAGGGAAATGTTATATACATATATATAATATACATATATGTAATATATATTATACACACATACATACACACAGTGTGTTTATAAGTACAAATATACACATATATACTATATATATGTATGTGTGCGTATACACACACACTTATGTAATTATCATTCAGCATATACATTTAGACCAATACTCTAAAGTAAACTGTAGTAGCAATTTAGATTCGAAGATCTTTCCCACCCATTAATAGGCCATGTGACCTGCTTACTTCAGAGGAAGCCTAAGTCACATATGGCGGGCGGAGCTTCCTGACAGGAAAAGGAAGTTATAGCATAGGAAATGCAGAGATAGAGAGAGCTGCTAATGGCTGCCCTCGTGATTGTTAGAACTGAACGGGCTGACTTAGCTGTACTGTGAGTTTGTTTTTGGGAGGACCCCAGCAGAGAGTCAGAGAGGTTTTGGGATGGCAAGGCTCCATGTTGTGATATTACGTATGGAATGTTTTACTGCTCTGATAGATTGGGTAAATGGCTTGTTGGATGTGGTTCTTTGGTGTCTGAATAAATGGTTTACTTCTTCTACCTTCTACGTGGAGAGCCTCGGATATTGTGCGATACAGAACCACATAGGCATTTTGACAACTATCTCTATTGTTACTATTGCTGGTATATCAACCTAAATCTTTCTGTATAAAAAAAATCAACCTAGACTCTGCTCACATATTGACCTCATACCCACAAGAGAGCCTCCAACTCAGAACAATATTTCATTTAAAAGCATGCAGAAGAATGAAATAAGAGATGATGCAACAAATTCACAGCACTTTATGAGTACTGTGATAACATTAAGTCTAAAAGGTTAATGTCAAATCAAGGAGAAGAGAAATAACTGCAGTTACATGTACTTTTAAAGAAATAATTCTAAGACTCAGAAGATATCACAACACGCACTACAATGGTGTCTGATGCTATTTTATAAAAGAGTTTGTATATGTTGTCTATCACCAGAAACACATGAATTGTTCTTACCCGGGCATGCCTTATAATGCAGAAATCCTTTAGTTTTTCAAAGTCTACAGTAACCTCTAGACCAGCCATATTATTAATAGTCAAAAATCTTCCATTTTCATTTTGCACATCCTATAACCAAAGCAGAGAGCATTTATTTATTCGTATTCCAAATTTCATCTTCATGATATGTAGCATGAAATAAAATTCAGTCATATTTACTATAAGGGAATATTTCCTAAGTAAATTCGTTCATTAAGCACAAGAGTAAATTCATTCATCAAGTGCATCTTTTTGAAGGCTTTGAAACTTCCCCTGATCAGGCCACAGGAAAAAGTCAGTTTGGATTTACCAAGACACAAACATAAATGCACAAACACAAACAGATAATGCTAACAAAACAGATACATAGAAGTACTTGCTGGTGAAGTCTTTTCCTATGAATCCAGAGAAATTGGTTTCTAACCCAGAACCAAAGCAGAGCAGACCAGACCAGACCACCTAATTGATCAGATGGTGAAAAGTGGAGGGAGGGGGGTGTCGCTATTTTCAGAAGAGGGTGGCAAGGCCAATCCTTGCCTGCTTGAGTATAAGTACTCATCAGGTTCTCAGCACCGATGTGTAAGAACTATCCTAAAGGGGCAAAACCCAAGACATTCCTGGGTTACAACCCATGGAATTCAATGGGTACATCTGTGTGGAAATACCACTTTTGCCACCATTTACCGTGGGTAAAATTGTCAGGGCTGGAACAAACCAGAACCAGAACCAAAACCAAAAATTTAGGAAACAACAAAGGTTTATTAAATTTGCCAACAAAGGAGCCCCACCCACAGGGGCAGAGATACCACAAAAGAACAAAAGAACAAAGGTTTCAATTTGGGCAGGAGGTGAATTGCACAGTGGATAGAGCACTGGGCCTGTAGTCAGGAAGATCTGAGTTCAAATTCAAACTCAGACACTTACAAGCTGTGTGACCCTAGGCAAGTCACTTAATGATGCTGGCCTCAGTTTCCACATTTGTAAAATGGGAGAAGGAAATGATGAACCACTCCAGTATTTTTGCTAAGAAAACCCCAAATAAGGTTACAGAAAGTCAAAAATAACTGAACAACAATTACAGCAAGAATTGGATATGGGGTACCTCTAAATTGGGCAAGGATTGTTGCTGGGGGTGTGCAGGGTAGGAATAGAGGATGTAGTATCCCTTGATTGGACAGGGCCTGTTACTGGGGCTAGTGACAGAAAAGGTCCTTTCCTGGGTTAGTTATCTCTTATAACTCCGCCCTCATAGATAAGACTGTCCTTACTGTTTTAGCAGAAAGGAAGGTTCCAGATAAGGAGGGGACTGCCATACAAACAGGATCAGGGACAAAATATAGGAACTACAGACAAAATGGAGTTGCTTTAGCTTTCTCAGGTACCTACAGCCCAAAAAGAAGAATAAAATATTGCTTCTGCCAAAACACCTAAAGGAAAAGAACTGTGTGATAGCGATGAGGCAAGTGGGTAGGTGGAAGATACAGATTGAAAAGCCAATTAGAGAGGGAAGATATTCAGTGACCACGGGAAAGGGGAATAGAAATCTGGCTGGGGTTAGTTCTCCCCCCATGGAATTTACTCTACATGGGGAACTAACTGGGCCCCCACTCACTCTGACTCAAGGAAGCTAAGGATAATCCTTTTCTTAACACAAGCTACTCTCATTCATACCCCCTTTAGTTCAATTGACTTGGTCTACTCGCCATTTCCTGAATCCACCTCACATTATCGCACTCTCCACAGTGGCTCTTCCAAACCTTTGCATCCCTTCTTAAGTCTCCCATGGTTCCCCCTCCCACAACTCTTTTAGTTGAGAACTTTGTCTCATATTTTACAGAAGAAAAGTTGAGGACATTCACCATGTGCTCTCTTTTTCCCCTCTTCCTCATTTCCTATCACTCAGATGCCTTCTGCTACTCTCTCCTCCTTTACCCCTGTCTCACATGAAGAAGAGACCTTACTCCTTACCAAAGCTAACTCCTCTATGTGTTCAAGTGATCCCATTCCATCCTGCCTTCTCCAACAGATTGCTCCCTCCATCATCCCACTCTTACTTTCTCACTCTTTCAATATCTTCCTGTCTTGAAGTGATCTCCATATGACTTAAACTCAAGACCCCTCACCATCCTCTGGACATTCTCTAGCTTATGAATGCTCTTCCTGAAACCCATATTCAAGGGATGTGATATGGATGATGATTCAACCTTACAGTGCTACATAAATATGAATTAGCAACAGTTATCAACAGTATTTTCTCTAACAGCATTTGCTTCTTCTCTTTCCTTGCCTTCCATCTCCATGCTGTCTGGCCCCAATGAAGCATCTAACCTCCTAATCCCTCCTCTTTAGCTATTCTATAAGTCTTCCTTACAGACTTCCACTGATAAATGGAAGACCATAGTCCTCAATACATAACCTTATTTATCACTAAATACAATTATATTGAAATCCCCACATCAATTTTTAAGCTTTATCAAAGAAATTTATGATAAATCACCAAATTAGAAAAATAAATAGTAAGTACTATCAATTCACACAAGGATAAGAGTATTGGAAGCTGGAGCAACCTGGGAAGGCATCATGGGGCTTCATCTGCCTGGAACCAAAGTCTCAGCAAGTGGTTGAGATATTTTGGGGGGATGTTTTCATATCAAATTGATGTCCTGGAGGTCATCCTGTTTTGAACTGCCTCTTCTATAATCAACCAGTCCCATAATTTTCTGCCTAGCCTAAATCCAGAATCATCACAACTGTCTAATTTCTATGCTGGTAGAGTTGAAGACAGTTGTTGAAGAAGGCAGAGAATCATACAATCTGACTCATTACAGATTAAATATTTTACCTTCAACCTTGCCCTTATTACTACTATTCAGTAATAGAACAAAATCATTTAAAAATCACCTATTTTGGTTTGACCCATGTTAAGTACTGTTTTTTCTTCCCATTGTCCAATATAGCCTACGGGCCATTTTTACTTTAATAACTTCAATATGCCTAAAAAAATCTTCACTACCAAAACAAGTCCACTTTGGTCACTATCACAACTATTCTTCCACCCTACTAGATTAGAAAAACTGTTGCCATATTTGTTCTTTCCTTTTACTTTGTTTCCCAAATTTAGTATTTCATTTCTTCCTTCACACTTTTAATTTGTCCTGTCTACTTTATTCCCACTGCTACCATCCTAGAATACAATCATATAATAACAGAATTAGAGTAAAACTTCTTAGGTATTCTAATCAGTCTCCATTGCAATCTACCCTGCATGCTACTGGTAAATGAATTAGATGTGAAGACATTGAGAAAAAAAAAATATGGGATGGGGATTTAGGAGACCTAGGTCATGATGTGAGTTCTACCACTAATTGAAATGTTTTGGATAAATATGTGGAACAGGGATAAAGAAGATGGAAATATTTAACCTAGAGAAGATAAAATGAAAGACTTAGGAGAGACAGGATAATTATCTTGAATGATCTAAAGGGAGCTTACATGGTAGACAGATTTAACTTATTGTGCTTGGCTCCAAAGAAGAAAGTCTTAATCTGAGGTCCATGGATAGATTTCAGAAAGTCAATAAACTTGAATGAGAAAAAAAAATTGCATCTTTATTTTCACTAACCTTTGGTTTCTTTTGTAATGTTATGTATTTTTGTTTCATGCATTTGAAAACATAATCCTGACAAGGAGTCCACAGGCTTCACCAAGCTGCCAAAAAGGTCCATGACACAAATTACGTTATGGAGCCTGTTCTAGAGGGCACAACTAGGAACAATGAATGGGTGATAGTTGCAGAGGGGTGGATTTTAATTTGCTATAAAGGAAAGCTTCTTAACAATTAGAGCTGTCCACAAAAGCAATAGGTTGCCCAAAGAGGTAGTACATTCCTTATCACTGGAGGTTTGTAAGAGAAGGCCTCAGATAGAAGGAACTGCTGTCCCACTCCTCTTCCCACTGTACACACATATCCTGAGTGTGTTACACTAAATTCTATGAAATCTCTTCCAGTTCTGGTTATGTGATTCTGTGTCATTCTCTGGGTCTGAGTTTCCTTGTCTATAACATTAACAAACTAGCCTGGATGAGCTCTAAGATTCCCCCCTTTAAGTTTTACAACTTTATGAAATATTCTTAAAACATTAGTTCAATTAAGCCACTCTTCTGATTAAAAACCTGCAGTGGCTCCTATGGTCTACCTGCATCAAATCTAAATAATTACGCTTGGTTTGCAAGATATTTCATAGTCTGGTCCATTTCTAACTAGCCAACCTTAATTTCAGTACATACCTTCCCTTCAACTTAATGTGATCTCCCAACTTCTTCACTACGCACCTTGGTGGTGCTATTCTCTCTGAATATAAATCATGTCATAATTTATATTATAAAAGAAAAATATTATATAATGTATAATATAATAAGGAAATAATAATATGCATTATAATTATATTAAATTTCAAGTGAAAGAACCTCAGGTTATGTAGTCAAACCTCTATCTTAACAGGAATCTCCTCTATATCACCAGTTACCTCATTGTTACTTCACTATTTGAAGACCTCTTATGATGGAGAACTCACTACCTACCAAGGAAACCAGACCACTTCACATTAGGACATCCCTATTAGGATTTTTTTCTTGACATCAAACTGAAATCTACCTCTCTGTAGCTTCTACCCAATTCTACTAGAGCTATCCCTCTAGTGCCAAGTACAGTAAGCCAAATCCTTCTCCTGACAGCCCCTGAGGTATGATTCTAGCAGCATGCATGTTATTGTGGTCCTCTCTAGATTTTTCTCTTCTCTAAATTTAATATCCCTATTCTTTCACTGAATAAACTTCATATAACATAGTTTCCATTCCTTTCCCCTTCCTGATACTCTTCATCTGAATGCAGCTCAGTAATGTCCTTCCTAAAATGTGGCTCCCAGACCTGAACACAATTTGCCAGGGGTAATCTAATCAAATCAAAGTATATGGACCTTCAGCATTCCGGACACTGTGCCTCTATGAAGGCACCCAAAGATGATATTGGGGTTTTTTGGCAGTCACATCATGCCACTGATTTACACTGAATTTGCAATCTACTAAAACACTCAGATCTTTTTCACACCAACAATTGCCTAACTATGCCTCCGCTATCCTGTGCAGATGATTTTTTTAACCCCAGAGTAAAAATGGATATTGGCCCCTCTTATAATTCATCTTGTTAGTTTTAACCCCTAGTTCTAACCTGCTGAGATAATTTTAGGTCCTGACTCTATAAAGCACATGTTAGGTATCCCTCCTCTTCCAACTTCAAGTGGTTAGGCAAGAATGCCACCATCCAAGTCATTGAAAAAAAATGTTTTAATGACAGTAGGACCATGGACAGGTCCTTGAAGCCAGCCAGGCTTCTACTACAACCTAAATCCTATTCACTCTCCAAGGGCTGGTTCTTATCTTATTTTTCCCCTAAATACTTAGCTAAATACTCATCTCTAAAGGTCATTTAGTATGTTTTTCAGTTTAATGTCTCTTCTAGATTTAAATTCCTGATTCCAATTCTAGATCAAAGTTAAATCTATTATTAAAAAACCCAAAAGACAGTTAAAAAAAAACCCCATGAACTGATGCCTACCCTGAGCTCACTTAGCTTCCCTTCCTCTTCTCCCATGCTATAGGCAGTGAGATTGCACTAGCAGAACCAAAGACCCAATGTACAGGCTTGCAATCTATGTCAGTGAACCATGAATTGTCCGGCATGGAAAGAAGCTGACACGCTTTGAGATCCAGCCCCCAGAAAAAGCAACATTAGATTGGACAGAATCAGAAAGTGAATAGGGGAAAACTGGGGGGGAGGGAAGACTGAAATTACCCGATATTTCAGGAAGAAAACAAAAATTTTGAACATAAGTAGTTAAACTAACAGGAAAAAAGATTAAAAACAAAGAAAATATGGCCTCCAGATTTAATAAACTAGTTCAGCCATCTATGAATAAATACTGCAAAACAGAGGAAAATGGTCCAACAATTTGGAATTTGATGAAAACATGGAACTACAACATGCTGTTCCCAAGGGGTTCAAAAGAGGATTGAGAATTATGAGAGCAGAAATCATGTCCTGCATAGCAAAAATAATAAGCAGAAAAGAAAAACTGAAATCTATGATGCCAAACTTCACCAAAGAAGCAAAAGAGAGAACAATAGATTAAGAAAGCAAATATACAGAAGTGAAAGACAATCAATACAAAAGAAAAGGAGCAAAAACCAATAATTAAAAGAAAATGTGCTCACTGGGCAAGCAAAACATATGGATCTCAGAGACAGGATGCAGAGAGACAGTCTAAGGATCATAAGCTTCCCAGAAAAACATGACAGCACAAAAACTTCACCACTATAATGCAGGGAATAATAGAAGAGATCTTCCCAGAATTTCTGAACACAGAACATGAAATAACCAATTGAAAGAATTTACAAATTGCCTCCTTAAAAAACCCAAGTCTGCAAAATCCAAGACATAGCATGGTTAAATTTAACAATTCAATTCAGAAACAACAAGTTTGGCAATCTATCTGGAGAAAGACCTACAAATACAAAGGAAAAGAAATTTGAATTATACAAGACTTACTTTGTACCTGCTATAAAATGTAGGAGGGAATGGAATGTCTTCTGAACAACAAGAAAGATTGAGATGGAGCTCTGGGTGACCTACCAGCAAATCTGAGCTAAACTATACACAAAAAAGATGGATTAATAACAAAGAAGTTTTAGAAACGTTTTTAGAAAGAAAACCAGAACCTAAACAATAGAAATGCAGGAGGACTGAATAAAATGCAGCAGCCAAGGACAGCAACAGCAATAGAGTGACAGCAGAGAGACCAATAAGAGATTTCTTCTTAAAATGTACAAGGAGACAGGGATAAAGTCAGAAATCTGGTGGGAGTAACAATGAAAAGGCAGACTTGGGGCATTATGACAGAACCTAGAAACACTCTGCATCCAGGTGAATCAATGTGTGTGTGTGTGTGTGTGTGTGTGTGTGTGTGTGTAAACACTATACTATAACACAAGATGATACCTGAAAGTAGAGAAGGGGATCAGGAGGATAGAGAAGAGTGTGTGATACGCCTAGGTCAAATCAAAGGCTAGCAATGAAGTGATTCCCATAGTCTCAGAAAGAAAAAAGGCCTACAGGGGAGTGAGTGAGAAGGATGGGGAAGGAATTGACTGCTGCTATATAGTATAGTTTGAGATCTAAAACTGCTATTCTTCCTTCTTCCCTACTTCTTTTCATCATTTCCCTTGATATTTTAGGGTTATTTTTTTTTGCCTTCCCCAAAGTTCTATTATTTTATCAAGTTTTATAGAGTATCCCTTGGTAATTTGATTGGTATGGCATTAAAGGTGTAAATTAATTTTGGTAGTATTGCCATGCTTATTGTTTTCAAATGACTTAGCCAGGAACACTGAATATTACTCCAGCTATTTAAGTTATTCTTTGTTTCTTTAAGGAGCACTTTTGATTCTGTTTAAGTCTTTTGTGTGCCTTAATATGCCTATTCCCAGATATTTGATGCCTTTTTTACTTATTTGGAATGGAATTTCCCTTCCTATTACCATTTCTTGTGTTTTGTTATTATCATATAGGAATGCTGTTAATTTTTGAGGATTTATTTTGTAGTTTGTTCTTATTTTCCCCCCAAAGTAAACCAAAGCATCCTTAAATCTTGAGAGCATCACAGAAAATACTTGTCCATTTGAGTCATTTTCTTTGATAAAGAAAAGTCTACGCCCTGTTGACCTGAAAGTTTGGTTAAAGGAGGCAAACAGGCTAGGTGATATATAAATTCATATAGTTTATTCCCTTAAAGCTAGTGAATACATGATCATGGAAATGACAAGGTTTAAGGAACAATCCCGACTCCAGTTTATGGTCTCCATATCATAAGAAAGGAAATTTCTTAGTTGAATGAGTCATAAATACAGTGAGACAAGACAATGGACAAGGTAGTGTCACTTAGAGATTATGATCTCAAGATGTTTGTGCCTCTCCTGTATATGCCCCTAGAATATCAAAGGTAAGAGAAGTCCCACTGTTCTGGTTGCGGATTTTCTTTCACCAAAAAATATTCCTTGTCAATCTTATCTGGTCTTTGGAGTTGGTGCATTTTTAGAGTAGAGCAAAGCAGTTTGGTTGATTAATTCAGGCTTTGGATCTTATTGGGGTTCAAATAATCTGAAAGCATTGTCAGGCCTGATATTAGAATGATATCACTGACAACTCTGATACAAGTAAACCAATGCCATGTTTCCTTCTTGGTTGATGTACTCGGTAGAAAAAATAAATACAGTGGAATCACATCTTGAGGGGGAGGGGAAAGGAGATCATAGAGGAGTGCATTTTGAAGTCAGCATTTCTGGCAAAAATTGTGTGCAGTCGAAATTATTCTAAAAAGTCCTTTAAATTTCCCATAAAATATAGTATAATACTTAGAAAGAGGCTAAGATCTTTAAGATGTCTGTTTTAAGAAAGCAGCTGGAGCTGAGGTGGTTGCTATAGAAACAATTGAATGTAAATTTTACTTTTCAAAATGCCAGGGTAAGCTATTGATCAGGAGAGAGGCTGATGCCTGGAATTATACTCAAACAGATGAAAACAAAAAATAGGTGAAGACTTTGCTGGCAGGAAAACTGACTTTTAAGGGGGGGGGACACTCTTAAAATTGTTTTAAATATAATTGTGATTGCTGTATATTGGAGGGTGATCATCAGTCAATCAATAAGCATATAGTAAGAGGCTACTTCTCTATACAAGGGACTGTGATAGTTCTGTGGCTATAAACAAAAATGAAAAAGTCTCTGCTATATTCTATTCATATCTGGTTCTTGCTTCATTATCAACCTTTTCCTCATAGATTCATAGTTCTAGAGCTGGAAAGTACTTCATAAGCTATGTAGCCCAACCTCTTCATCATACAGATGAAGAAGCTGAGTTTGAAGGATGTGAAGTGATTTGCCCAATGACATGAAGATAGTAAGTGTCATACGGAATGTGGGGAGATAGAAATCTGTTCCCAGATCCTCTGAAGCATGCTAAAGAATGACTAATGATTCAGCTAGGAAGAAGGAAGGCATTCTTGGCAGAGAAACCAAATAAAGCATGGTGGTAGAAAAGCAGAGGACGTGTTCAGAAAATGGTCAGTGGACTATTTTAGCTGGAGGGATTTATTTGTTTAATGACAAAGCTAGAAGGTTAGTTTAGGGCCATATTCCACAGGACCATGAATGACAGGTTAGGGAAAACATATATTAAGCACTCTACTGGGGTGAGTAGAAGATACAAAGTAATATAATGCATGATGCCTCTCCTCATAGAGTTTACAATCTAATAAACTGGTAATGGTAATGATGGTGGTGGAACAGCTAGGTGGCACACTCAGCCTGGAGTCAAAAAGACCTGAGCTCAAATCCAGCGTCAGACACTTACTAGCTGCATGACCTTAAGCAAGTCACTTTAACCTTGTTTGCCTCAGTTTCCTCATTTGTAAAGTGAGCTGGAGAAGGAAATGGCAAACCACTCCAGTATCTTTGCCAAGAAAGCTCCAAATGGGGTCACAAAGATTCGGACACAAGTGACAAGACTGAACAACAACATTGGTGACAGAGTAGGAGTAAGAATTCTTTTCTCCCTAAGCATTAGTATTACAGTGTTTGGTTTCATTCTACATGCCAGTGTTAATACATATTTTTTCTCCCAAAGCTACAATATTTTTAGGTCTCAACCCCAGTATTTCTACTTCATTGAACAAGGTGATACATTGAAAGAAAGGAAGGTAGAGATGAAAGTAATACCTTTAAAAACATATTTTAATATATCTACATTTCCATTTTTTAAAATTCTCTCTGCTCTGCTTTTTCTCTCTTGCTTTTGAAGTATGTGCCCTTCTTCCATACCCTATGGCAAACACAAGAGGATTTCATGGAGAGAGGTGAGCATAGTAACATAGTGGAGAGTGTCTTTAAAGGAATCCTAGCAACCAATAGATAAATGAGTGATAGGGTATTGAAACCTCTTCATGTTTTTATCCATTACTTTGCACCAAAAAAGAAAAGGGAAAGAAAAGAAGAAATTATATTGCTTAAGACTAAAAGCTAAAGAAACTTTTGGATCGTAAAATAATAATATTTTGGTGTTGGTGGATTATTTAGTCTAATAACTTTTTTTTTTAACAAATGAGGGAACAACCTGAACTTTTGAATGTTTATGTAGGAGAAGCAATAAAGTATCATTTTTTTAAAAAATTACTTATTTATTTTTACTTTTCAGCATTTGCTTTTATAAGATTCTGAGTTCTAAATTGTTCCCCCTTCTTCCCCTCCCCCCTCCCCAAGATGGCAAGCAGTCTGATATAGGCAATACATGTATAATCATATTGAACATATTTCTACATTAGTCATGTTGTAAAAAAAAAGAATCAGAACCAAAGGGGAAAATCATGAGGAAGAAAATACAAAAAATAACAACAAAAAAGGCAAAAATAGCATGCTTCAATCTGCATTCAGACTCCATAGTTTTTTCTCTGGATGTGGATAACATTTTCCATCATGAGTCTTTTAGAATTGCCCTAGATCATTGCATCACTCAGAAGAGTTAAGTCTAACAAAGTTGGTCATCATACAATGTTGCTATTACTGTATACAATGTTCTCCTGGTTCTGCTCACTTCACTCAGCATCAGTTCATGCAAGTCTTTCTAGGTTTTTCAGAAGTATACCTGCTCACCATTTCTTACTGAACAATAGTATTCCATAACATTCATATACTACAATTTGTTCAGCCATTCCCCAATTGATCAATTTCCAATTTTTGCCACCACGAAAAGAGCTAAAAAGCATCATTTCTGAAAAGGAAAGTGCTTAGGAACTGCACATCTACTTATCATAATATCTAGAGCGCCCATTCTCACAGGTAGGTGCCCAGACAAGCCAAGTCAGGTTTGAGGTACTCTGTGGGTCTGGACCCATTCAAAAGCAAAGCTCACAAGCTCCCACCAATGTATTTACTTCTATTAGTTATCCAGAGGTCACGTTGGGTCAAAACAAAAGACATTTAATCAAATAGCATAGCAAATACAATCATAAAAAAAGTTCCTTCTCAGGGGTTCACTTCTCAGCTTGTGGGGAGCGGCAGAAAGAACACATATATATGGGGAATATGTGTGTCAAAGGAACATATATAAAGGGACATATAATAGGATCCTGAGTGTCCTAAGAGCACAAAGGGCAAACACATAGGGAACAGATTGGCCAGAAACCCTGAGGGTCTTCCCCTCCCAGATTGATTTTTTTCTCTTTTTTTTTAACTAGACAAAGAGGCATTTTCTGCCTCGTTTCTTATTTAGCCTTAATTACTGAATGGGTGCTGCCTCAGTCAAACTGAAGCCTATTAAAGATCTTAGCTTAAAAAGATCAAGGTCTCTCTCTGCATCCAGGGCCATCTCTAGTCATCCTGATCTACATCTTGCCACTGGAACCAGATTGCTCTGGAGGAGGGAGTGAGGCTGGTGACTCTGCACAGTCCTCCCTCACTTAAATCCAATTCGCTTGCATGTCATGGCATCACCTCCCTGATGTCATGATCCTTTTTGAGAACAAAGGATAAACAACAACAATAACGTGGTCAGGGAAAGGAAGGGAAAGGGAAAAGGCATTTCTGTAGCACCTACTATGTGACAGGCACTGTGCTAAGTGCTTTACAAATATTATCTCATTTGATTCTCACAACAATCCTGTGAGGTAAGTGTTGTTATTGTCCCCATTTTTATAATTGAGGAAACTGAGGCAAACTGACCCACGGTCACACAGCTAGTAAGTGTCTGAGGCAGTATTTGAACTCAGGTCTTCTTGACTCCACACCCAGCACTCTATCCCCAGTGTCACCTCAATGCCTTTAGTCAACACTGTGATGTCATCACGCCACTCTCTGCAGGTATCATTTATTGCCTCATTGCTAGATGTGAAACCATTGTTTTCTTATGGTTTTGTGTGTGTTGTATGGTTTGGGGTTTTTTTTTTGCTGGTATTGTCTCCATTATGTCACATCTCTATTCTCTTCTCTACATTGCATTGTCTTTGCTTGGTATCTGGTGGCTGAGCTGCTCTTTACTACAATCTACTGGGCTTCAGATCTTCAAGGTCATCTAATAGCTCTCTGTTCCCATCCATTTAGACTTGGGGACTGGAAATTCTTTCCCTGAAAAGAGCATGATGCCAGCTTTTGAATTCATAGCCAAGGCTCTGAGCTATCATACCTTACTAAATGCTGCCCCACAAAAACTTGCTATAGGCTAAGATGAAGTCTATTCTTCTGACAATCTATGTCTGGTGTCGATTACTCCATTATCCCAGATAACAGTCTGAGTTAGGGTTAGAAATTCCTTAATGCCAGATATTGATCCTGTGTTTTCAAAGTCCACCTTGGGATTGGGGTTGTGTGGGTCAGAGACCACTACTCACAGTTGTTGACCTGAAAAGTTTGGTTAAAGGAGGCAACAGGCTAGGTGATAGAAAAATTTATATTACTTATTCATTTATTCCCTTAAGTTAGAGGACACACATGCATGTATGAAGCCAGACAAAATCTGACTGCTCAACAAAAGAATGGGAAAGCTTAAATACATTTTAGAAAAGTCACAATTTAGCATACCTGAGTTACTCAGTTTTATGATCCCCATGTATGTTTAACCATGATACAAGACAAGGATTTTCCTTAATGGAATAGGTTGTCAATACAATAAGATAAGAATGTTGACAAGGGTCAGTTGAAACTACAACCCAGTGTTTCTGTGTTTGATTTACCATTAACATTCCATAACATAGAATATGCACATAAAATATTAAGCAAGATAGTTTCTCAGGATTAGAGTCTCATCCTTTAATGGTTAATAGGGGAAAGAATATTCTTAGATCTGCCCGATCTTGCCTTGTTGACAGAGGGAAAGGTATTCACTGAGCAAATTTCAGAGAACAAAGAAACTTAGATTTAGCTCTTCTTCTAGTTGATCATTAATTTAGGCTCTGGCCCTTACTGAAATTACAAAAAAATGATATAATATAGTATTAAATCATCCTCACATTAAAAATAGACACAGACCGTTCTTGAGAGAAGGCAAAAAGGAATTTTATTGCTTTCTCATGAGGAAAGATGCCACCCAAGCAGGGGCACTTTAATTATATTTTACATTTATTTGGTCTGTGTGTGATCAAAGAATTAAAACAGAGGCGTCTCAAGGTGAAAGTAGAAAGGAAAATTTATTACGGGAAGGGCAACTCCAGGCACCTCTCAGTGTCAGAGCATGCAGGACACAGAGAATTGGGGTGTTTATATAGGTCCCTAACCTCAATCCCCCCTCCCAACTTCCTTCCTCTCAGCTTGAAGATGTAAGCTTTGAGGGTACAATCTGGACGTGATAAATCTATCCCAGGGACAATGGCAAAGAACAAAATTTTAATTATTTTTGACAAGCAAGTGACGGACATAACCTTCCCACCATTCTTATCCCATTCTCCCATCAATCTTAAGTGATAAATCTATCTTAATGACAATGACAATGAACAAATGGTTTGGTTATCTGTGACAGGCAGAAGCCAGTTGTTGGTTACCTTATCTTCACACCTGTGGCAGACTAGCCTTTCCCACCACCCTTGCTTCTGCAACAGATGCCTCCCATCACCCTTACATCTGTGACGGATATCCCTAGCGCCCTTACACCTTGTCTCCCATCATTCTTATACCTAACTGATCTTTGCACGTCTACATTGCACCTGGCTTTCCGGCTTTTCATCCACTCTTCTCCTGAGCAGAGCGTCCCTTATCCTGGAGTCAATACACAGGAGGTGAGCATCCTTATTCTCAGAGGATTTTATGGTTGCTGACTTATTCACCTCTACCCTTCTTTCTTTCGGGCCTCTTGCCCTTAGGTAAATACACAGGATATGAGCATCCTGTGTCCTATTCTTATCCTCGGGGGCCTTATGGTCACTAGTTTAGCTTACAGAAAGGAAAATATCTAAGTAGAGAAATGGGACTCGCTATCCTACTTATTTCTATTTATTTAATTTGTCCCATTTTATGAGAGGTCTTCACTCATTCCACACAGGTCTGAATAAATGGGCACTTCCCCTGAAGAGAGTACAGGAGAGTACAAAGGAGTCAAACGCATGCCAGTCCTTTTATTGGCTTTCCCTTCGAATCTCCCACCAGGCTCTTCATTGGCCAGATACAACCCCCTGACTGCCTAGATCATGCCGTCCTCAAATGGCTTCTTAAAGCATGCCATGCATACAAGCCTCTGACCTTTTTCACCTGAGGCCTGGTTTCTGCTAGATCAGAGCTCTGATTGGAAGTAGTTCCAATCAGTCACCTGACTTACATTCTACATTCTGCTAAAGCTAGGGTGGAGGAGGGGAGAGAGATACCTTCGACTCTGTGGAAACAAAACTCTTCCACCTGTCTCTTACAGGGTCCACCTAAAAAACTATACTTTCTTCCTTCCCTTCTTCCTTCCTTCCTTGTTTTCTTTCTTTTTCTTTCTTATTTCTCTTCCCTTCCCTCGGTCTACAGAGGGTATCATACGCTTACCTGCTGATGTTCTGCCCAAAGGAATGTAAATTTTGATCACTGAAACCTAGTAAGATACCTTAGGGTTTATGCGCTAGATTTCTTTCTTAAGGACCATGCCTTAAACCCAAATCACTTCTGGCTCTCATTGGTTGGCCAACAATAAGTTCCAGGGCAAGCCCCACTTGGTCACTGTTTGGGCCCTGATGGCTCCGAGTGAATGTAAACAGCAATTGTATCTGTTTTGGCCAGAAACCCTGAGGGTCTTCCCCTCCCAGGTTGATTTTTTTTAACTAGGTGGAAGAGGCCATTCTCTGCCTCATTTCTTACCCAGCCTTAATCACTGAATGGGTGTTGCCTCAGTCAAAATGAGACCTGTTAAAGACCTTAGCTTAAAAGGCCAAGGTCTCCCACTGCATCCAGGGCCATCTCCAGTCATCTTGATCTATATCTTGCCACTGGATCCAGATGGTTCTAGAGGAGAGTGAGGCTGATGACTTTGCACAGCCTTTCCTCACTTAAATCTAATTCACTTGCATGTCATGGCATCACATTCCTGATGTCATGGTGCTCATTGAGAATGAAGGACAAACAACGATACAGGAACTATAGAGAGGCTAAGACCATGAAACCCTATTTTTCCACCCAAATCTTCTTTGGCATACAAGTAAAATTGAGCAAGAACAAAAGTTAAGGGGAAAAAAACCCCATCATTGTTCTCTACTCTCCTATTTCTGCCTTTATTATTTATATCTGTCAATAACAGAAAAAAGAATCTACCCTTGACTTTCTGGCCAATGCAAAACTTCATCCAACTCAAATTTATAAGTAATAGTCTTAAATGGAAGTAAAGGTGAGAGAAGATTGAATCATATATCACTGTTTTTATTTCTTCTCTTCCTAACCACACTTTCACCAGCCTTTTCTGTGCAAAAGCAAATGCATTTCTGTGCAGATGCAGGCTGAAACAGTGTTTCGATTAAGCTTCTAAATTATTAGATTGCTGTTCTTGTAATTAATCCACCTCTCCTTAGAAAAGAACATCTAGTTCACCCCAAATGGAAGTTGTAATTCACATTAGAATTATTAAAAAAAAGTGACTCGGATGAATTTTTAAGTAAGCTTTTCAAGCATTCTGGCTTCCTTTACATCCCAATAAAAATCTCCATCTTCTACAGGAAGCCCTCTCCAATACCTCTTAATTCTAGTGCCTTTCTACCGCTAATTGTTTTCTATTTGTCCTATATATAGTTTGTTTGTATATATTTGTTTGCTTATTGTCTCCCTCATTAGATTGTAAATTTCTTGAGGACAGTCTTTTCCCTCTTTGGATCCCTAGTGCTTAGCACAGTGCCCAACATATAGTAAGCACTTAATGTTTATCTATGGATTTATCATTTTTCATGAGAATGAGAAGCTGAGGGAACATACTAGATGACCACTGAACCAGTGAAGGAGTGGACATAGGGAAGGACATAGATCCCTTTTCCTTCTCTCTTCTTTGGGAAAATATTCCTGCTCTGTGTCTAGAAGGCAGGGACCATATCTCTCAAGGATTATTTATGTGCAGTATAACACTTTGAACACTATAATGTGCTAGTGGAGATCTCATGAACACTAAACTAATACCAATTAAAAAAAATCTTCCAGGAGGAATGACCTCCACTTCCTTCTCTTAAGCCACACTTTATTTCAGAATTTTGCTAGTTCCTATATTCAGGATATTTTTAAAAGCTACCGAAGGGGAAAATTGCTTCCTTGTGCTATTTTTGATAACTTCTAGTTTATTGCTTCAGGGATTCTTTCCACTGCGCCAGCCCCCTGTGACACAGCATTGCTTTCCTAAAAGCTGCTATGTGAGGTTATAGCATAATTGAAAAAGTAAAGACACATTTGCTGCTGGCCAGGTAGAGGAGGGAAAAAAGTTAATCCAGTGTGAAAGGCAATATAGTAATAATGGATAGGCAGCTTGCCTTTGAAATCAGCAAGATATGGGTTCAAGTCCTACCATTGACCCATAGATAACAGTTCTGTGATGGGCAACCTCAGTGCCTCAGACCCCTCTAGATGAAAATATTTGGTAGAAGTGAAGAGGTTTGGGGTTGAGGGGTATTTGACACCCCAAAGTACCAACACACTGGGTACTGCTGAAAGAATTCGAGTCAAGCCTTCTCAGCCAAGGGAAAAGACAAAGTTTATTAAGTGTTTGCCATAATGGGTTGTCTTAAGAAATCCCACCTTTTGTGACACCTGTTTTCACAAGTGGGCCAGATTCAACCTACTGATTGAATCTGAGAACCTTCATGGAGGCAAGATGAGACTTATATACACAAAGATTGTGGGAGGGATGGAGGGGTGGTCTGGGGCGACTAGAGGAGGGGTTTAGGGAGGATCTTGAGGAAGAGTCTAAGGAGGAGCTTGATGGGACCAGGAGGAGGTCAGACTCCAGGGTGGGAAATAGCTGAAGGCTATCTGGAGATGACAGACAATAAGAGAGCTAGGGTAACTGGGCTAGGGTATAGATATTTTGATCAGGATGAAGGGTGAAAGCAGCTGGACAACAGAGGGCTAAGCTAGGTAGAGGTTTGGGCCTAATGATAATGTAAGGCTTATGGCCTTAGGGGAAGGCCAGATCTAGTTGGAAGATTCAAGGAGAGTTCAAGGGGGCTCCCAAAGACTGTACTCCAGATTCAAGGGGCTTCCCAGAGACTGTACCCTCATCAGAAGGAATGGGTTATAGGCTCTGGGAGCCCCCTTGAATTCTCCTTGAATCTTCCCAGTTGAGGCATTTGCCTGAGGCCATAAGCCTTTCATTATCACTAGGCCCAAATCTTTGTTACTCTTAACAGTAGCCTAGCCCTTCACTGCTACTTCCCACCCTAGATCTATCAAAATGTCTATGCCCAAATCTGTTACCCTCAAACTAGCCTAGCCCTACGGGGTCTGTTATCTCCAGGTAGCCTTCAGCTACTTCTCACCCTTAATCTCATTCTCTTGGTTTCTGGAGTCTGACCTCAACCCAGTACTATCAAGGTCCTCCTTAAACCCCTCCTCCCATAACCCCAGGTCCACCCTAGATCCCTCCCACAGCCTTTCTGTATATAAATCTCATCTTGCCTCCATGAAGGTGCTCAGATTCAATCTAGCTCAGTGGAGTAAATTTCTCCTGCTTGTTTTCACAAATGGTGAGATTTCTCAAGAGTCAACCCAATATGTGAATCTTTAATAAACTTTGTTTTTTTCTTTGGCTGTGAGAAGGCTTGAGTGGAATTCATTCGAGCAGGACCCCGCGTGTCCATATTTTGGGATCTCAAGCACCCCTAAAAACATATTGTATGGGACAGATTTTTCAAATAATAGGAGACATCTTTAGGAGAAACAAAGTAAATTTATTTTACAAACCTTGCAAGATTTAGGCACACCTCCATAATGGAGGAGGCGAGGTAAAAGGGAACCTGCCTTAATTTATACTCTTAATGAAAAGATTCCTGCCCACCTCTATCCCTTCTCACCATTGGCTGGGAGGTGGGCTTACAAACTAGACAGAGGACCAAGGTTGATCTGGTCCATTCAGGTTTTCCCTGTTGGAACTCAACTGCTGGGTGGCGGTCTGAAAGTCTAGGAGAAGAAATGGGGTGGGGGTGGGGGAGGAACTTCCTGGAGCAGAGAACAAATAACTCACAGGAAGTTCATTATCTTCTAACATCTGAGAGAGAGGGGGAAGGGCATGCCCACAGCTCCAGGCCCTGACCTTCCAGAATGACAAGGACAAATCCCAAACCTCTCCTACTCCCTTAGACATACCCTGTGAAGTCTTCACAATTATCCATCCCATACAATATGGTTTTCTGACCTCATCAGAAGGAGTTTGTGAACTATCTAGAAGGGGTTGCCCCTCCTCCCAGTTCAGGATAGGGATCTCTGGGGAGAGGCCTTAAGCCAGGTCAAGACCTCTATCTAACCCCACCTCATCTCTAACTCCCCTCCTCCTTATACAATTTTAATCCAAGTGCCTTCTCTGAGAGGAAGAGAGTGGCCAGCCTGGTAATACTTTCTCCTGCTCCACTCAGGGCAGGAATTGTGTGTTCCCCTAGAGGTGAGTGGACAAGACTCCAGAGATATCCATGAATGCCTTCCTTCAAGCCCTATACCTGTATATTCATACAATCTATACGGATATACACATCTTAAATGAGCAGCGCACGTACCATACAATATCAATAGATGATAAGTTAAATTACTTGCTTTCACATGGCTTCTTTGTCAGGCACAAGGGAAGGCAGATTTGTGGTTTGGTTTTTTTTTCCTTTATTTTCTAGTCAATTAAACTTAAGAGAGATTCTCTTAGGCTTACCTAAGATGACAAATTCATTTAGAGTTGGAAGTGACCTTAGAATCAATTAATCTACAAGGGTTTACTAAGCACATATTTTGGTTGACTGGTTGTTGTCCTTTGTTCCCAAAGAGGACCAAAGTGACATCATGATGTCAGAATCAAGGTACAATGTGTCTAACTGTATATAGCTGATCAAAACAATATGAGCTCAGAAGGTTCTACCAAAAAAAAAAAAAAGAAGGCTCTACCACAGGTCAGGCACAGATAGTCTATAGACTAGATCTATACATGATGATGATGCACAGACATAACTGAAACAGTCCCTGCTCTCAAGAAGCTTACATTTGATCACGGGAGAAAGCATGTGTGTGTATATGTGTGTGTGTGTGTGTGTGTGTGTGTATGTGTGTATACATACAGTGTCCCAAAAGTCTTAATGCAATTTTAAGCTATCAAGATTATGTAGAAAATATCTATCATACGCATTGTGTATATATACACATATGTACATATTATATGCTTTTATAAGTTATACTTGCATACACATAGCTGTATATGTATTATATATGTAATAGCTACATTTAGAATAAATATAAAATTATTTGGTAGTTTGGAAGGGGGTTGTGTATTTTTTAAGTTCAATTTTATTGAGTCCCAAATTCTCATTAGCCCCTCCCCTTCTCCCACCCATTGAGAAGTCAAGAAATACAAAACTCATCACAAATATGTATAATTATGGAAAACAAATGTCCACATTAGCCACGTGTAAAAAACAAAAAGAAAAAAGAAGAAAATGTGCTTCAATCTGCAATTTGAGTCCATCAGCTTTTCCTGATCTCCCTAACTGCTAGTATCCTCACTCCCAAAACTACCTTGTTGGCAAAGAATTAGAAGCTAAGGGGACGCCCATCAATTGGGGAACAACTGAACAGTGCAATGAAATACTACTGTGCTGTAAAATATGATGGGAGTGATGGTTTCAGAAAAACCTGGGAAGACATATGAACCGATACAAAGTGAAGTGAGTAGAACGAGTAGGACAATTTTACACAGCGATAGTGATATTGTAAAGATAATCACCTTTGAAAATTTAGGGGAATAAATAAATACAATTCTTGTCCAAAATCCCTTCTCTCAGAGTAAAACAGAGTGGCCAGCCTGGTAGTAATTTCTCCTGCTCCACTCTGGGCAGGAATTGCAGTCTCTCTTAGAGGTGAGTGGACAAGACTCCAGAGATATCTATCAATGCCGTCCTTCAAGCCACATAACTACATAAGGATCCCTGTGGGCTGTATATTCATTAAGAAAACCACATATTAATATTATCTATGTTTTATTATATTTTTATTTATTTTGTTAAATATTTTCCAATTACATTTTAATCTGGTTCAGGCTATACTCAGGAGTATTGTGGGCTGCAGGTAGCCGGTGGATCTCATGTTTGACACTTCTGATATCAATCAATAAACTGATAAATACTTATTAAGATGCTATTATCTGCCAGGCACTGTGCTAAGCAGTGGGGATACAAAAAGAGGCAAAAGACAGTCCCTGCTCTCAAGGAGCTTACATTCTAATGAGGGAGACAATATGCAACTGAATATATACAAAGTAAGCTATAAATAAGAAGTAATAAACAAAAGTAAGGTACTAGAATTAAAAGGGGTTGGAGAAAGCTTCCAGTAAAAGAAAAAACTTTAGTTGGAACTTAAAGGAAGCCAGAGAGGTCAGTAGGTAGAGCATATGGAAGATAATCCGGCAAAGGAGACTAAGGATTGGTCAGACAGGTAGGAGGAGACCCAAAACAGAGCAGTATCACAAATCAGAGGAGAGAGAGTATCCAGGAGTAGAAGGTAGTAAAAAATGTCAGATGTTGCAGATAGGTTAAGTTAGATGAGGACTGAGAAAAGGCCATTAGATTCACCAATTAAAAGATCATTAGTTAATTTGGAAATAGTAACTTCATTTGAGTAATGAGGTCAGAAGCCAGACTAGGAAGGGTTTAGAAGAGTCATGTGAATAACAAAATGGAGGATCAGATGTATTATCTGATTCCCATGACCTCTCAAACCTCTTCAAAATAGAAATTGTACACCAAAGATAAAGCAACTTTAGCTGTCTCCATAGTCTAAGACACCCAAAATCCAAAAGAAGGTTAAAAAAAGGCATGAACTGATGCTCACTGACCCTGAGTGAGCTCAGTATCCTTCCCCCACCTATCACACAACCATTAGGCAGCAAAGCTTGACTAGCAGACCCAAGAATCCAACATAGAGGTTGAGCCTTGCAACAAAACCCAATTGTTGAGGTCAGAGTCGGGAGAATAGTTTGGGTGTGAAAGAATTCACTTAAACTTCTCTTTTAGCCATTCAGGAGCTTTATTTACATGAAAGCACATGGACCTTTTACTGTAGCCGTGGGACTGAGTAAAAGGTACTGATATTTGGGGGGACTAGGCTTATATAGACAGAAAGCTCAACAGCCTGTTCAGGATGATGATGTAGTTTTAGGGTTTTGTGGCAGTTAAAAATTAAGGACAAAATAAAGGGGACAGGGGAAATTTTATGACATGCAATGAGGGAGACAAGGAATTTTATGGTAGAGGATGGGGGGGGGCACAGGTTAAGGATTAAGGATAGGATGGGGCGGGGGGGGGACACAAGTTAAAGTTTAAGGACAAGGGGGATACAGGGTAAGGGAGACAGAAGCAATTCTTTTGGTACAAGTTAAAGAGAAGTTTTATAGTATTTCAAGACAAGGAGAAAAGGAATTTAGGATGTTCTCAAGTTACAGGATAAGCTACAGAATGACCTCCCCCTCAGGAGGGGCCTCACGAAGTACTGGAAAAGCAACCCTTAATATTATTCTTAACCCCTAGGGTACCATTTGCATGCACATCACAGTCACACCCCCTGGTCCTTCCTCCCTCTTTCCAGTGCCAGAGAGAAAAGTTCTGGGCACTAACAGACTGCCAGCACAGCAGGCAGCAGCCCTTCAGAGCAAAAGCCTGCTGGGAGCCGCAACCCTTTTGCATCAAGGTGGCAAAAAGCTGAACTCCCGGTGGCAGGGCAGACAACCCCACAGCACCAACTCAACTATTCTCAGAACTGCCCGGAGTGAGTGGGACAGGACAACAAGAGAAGATGGGGGGGGGGGGGGGGAGAGCAGGGCAGGGTGAGGGAACAGGTTTGTTTGTATTACTCTACTAAGCTTGCATAACTCTATTTAACACAGTGTCCATCTAGGGTCAGTTCTGGCTACCCAAACATCACTAAGGAGGGCAGAGACCCAAGATTGGTGAGTTGTCCAGCACTAGAGGAGGCTAGTGAATTGTTCAGTGTGGGAGGAAGTTGAGACATTTTGAAATCCAGCTCCTAAGAAAGCCACCAGAAGAGGGGATAGTTTGAATGTGAATAGACAAAAATCAGCAGAGGAAAAAAAATGATAATTATCAAAGATCTATAAAAGAATAAAACTCAAAGATCTTGAAAATAAGCAGCTCAGTCAACAGGGAAAACAGTAACAGCAGAAGGAAATATTGGCTCCAGATCTAGTAAACTGGTTCATCCATCTATGAATACCACAAAACAAAGAAAAGTAATCCAACTTGAGACAGAGAACCCTAATCCAACTTGAGATAGGGTAATCTGTGAAATTCAAGAAGGGCATAGAACCACAATACATTGTTCCTGAGTAGTTCAAAAATGAAAAAAGAATTATGAGAGCAAAATTTATGTCCTACATAGCAATAATAATGGCCAGAATAGAAAAACTAGAATCTGCAAAGTTAAGTCCATGAGAAAGAAACAAGAGAGATTGGGAATGCAAATATACAGAAATGAAGGACAATCTAGAAGAAGAGAAACAAAAAAATCAATAACATTACAAAAAATATATTCACTATGAAAACAAAACATGCTGCTCTCAAAGACAGGATGCATAGTGACAATTTAAAGATGATATAAATATGACAGGACAAAAAAACCTTAGAATCGCAATGCAGGACATATTAGAAGAATACTGCCCAGAACTTCTGAACATAGAAAATTAAATACCAATTGAAAGAATTTACAGATCACCTCCAGAAAACAAACAAACAAGTCTTCAACTCCAAGATATAGTAGTTAAATTTAACAATTCATTTCAGAGACAAGAAGTTCTGCAAGCCATCAGGAGAGACTTTCAAAATACAAAGAAAAGGAAATGTGAATAACACAAGACTATTCTATACTTATCAGAAAATGTAAGAGAGAATGGAATTACTGTTTCCAAAAGAATTTCTCAAATTAGTAATGACCAGTTCCAGCAGCTTATCACCAGGCTTAAGGGCAGCCTAAAGTTTGCAATTCAGTTAGATGAAACAACTGACATTTCTAACATGGCCTTTTTTACCTAGTGGGGAAAAAAAAAAACAATCTGGGAGGGGAAGATGCTTAGGGTTTCTGACCAAAACAGAAATAATTGATATTTACACTCACTCTGAGCCATCAAAACCCAAACCATAATGGAGTGAGGCTGGGGCTGGGCCCTTTTGGCCAAACAGCGAGAACCAGTGTGATTTGGGTTTGAGGTAGAGTTTTTAAAAGTGACAGAATAAATAAGTAGTGAAGAGAAAAAAAAAAGAAATCTGGCCCATAAACCCCAAGATATCTTATAAGATTTCAGTTATCAAAATTTATATTCCTTTGAGCAGAGCACCCCTAGGTAGGGGTATGATTCCCTATGTGGACAGAGGAAGAAGAGGGACAGGAAGGAAGGAAACAAGCAAACAAGTTAAAAAGGAAGGAAGGAGGGAGCAGCATTGCCCAAGTGAACTGACCAACTGGGTCCCCAGTGGGTCAGCTACTACTACTCACAGATTGTTGTTTGTCCTTCATTCTCAGAGGACCAATGACATCAGGAAGGTGATGTCTTGACTTTCAAATGAATTGGTCTTAAGTGAGGCAGGGCTGTGTGAAGTCACCAGCCTCACCTCCTCCTCCACAGCCATCTGGGTCCAGTAGTAAGATATAGATCAGGATGCCTGGAGATGGCTGTAACAGCAATTTAGATTTGAAGATCGTTCCCACCCATTAATAGGCCACATGAACTGCTTACATCACAGGAAGCCTAAGTCACATGTGGTGGGAGGAGCTTCCTCAGAGAAAAAGGAAAGTGTGTCACAGGAAATGCTGAGAGAGAGAGAGAGAGAGAGAGCTATTATGGCTGCTGATGGCCATCATGATAGTTAGAACTGAGCTAAAGAAAGTCTAAATGTAATAGCTGTACTGTGAGTTTGTTTTTGGGAAGACCCCAGCAGGGGGTCAGAGAGGTTTTGGGATGGCGAGGCTCCATGTTGTGATATTGTGTATTGAATGTTTTTACTGCTGTGATAGATTAGATAAATGGCTTGTGGGATGTGGTTCTCTGGTGTCTGAACAAATGTTTTACTTCTTCTACCTTCTATGTGGAGAGTCTCATGTACTTTGCAATACAGAACCACATAGGCATTTTGACAATTATCATCTATATTTTTATTATTGCCTTACTGATACAATGGCCCTGGATGCAATGGGGATTAAGGGAAACATTGGGAAGGACTGGCCCAAGTGAGAAGGATAACTTCTTCATTAGAGACCACAGTAAAGGAGGAGATGATGTCAAGAAGTTTTGAGATAGGGAGATAGAGATTTGCTCATGGCAAATTGTCTCAGTAAAATTAGATGGGGTCCTGTACCAGTAAGGCAATAATAACAATGTAGATGATAATTGTCAAAATGCTTATGCAGTTCTGTATCACAAAATATTCAAGACTTTCCACATAGAAGGTAGAAGAAGTAAATCATTTATTCAGACATTAGAGAACCATATTCCACAAGCCATTTATCCAGTCTACCATGGCAGTAAAACATTCCACACACAATATCACAACATGGAGCCTCGCCATCCCAAAACCTCTCTGACCCCCTGCTGGGGTCTTCCCCAAAACAAACTCATAGTACAGCTAAGTCAGCCTGTTCCGTTCTAACAATCATGAGGGTGGCCATTAGCAGACACTAGTGGCCATAACCTCTCTCTCTCTCTCTCTCTCTCTCTCTCTCTCTCTTTCTCTTTCTCTCTCTCTCTTTCCTGTGACATAACTTCCTTTTCCTGTCAGCAAACTCCTCCTACCTTAGGCTTCCTGTGATGTAAGCAGGTCACATGGCCTATTAATGAGTGGGAAAGTTCTTCAAATCTAAATTGTTACTACAGGCCCTTAGCTAAGAATTAGGAGAAAGGGTTCAGCATGAGAGATTTGAGAAGAGGTTTGAATAAGCCTCTGTGGGGAGAGGGATAAAGAATCAGTTAGGGAGGAGTAAATACATTGCCTAATAGTGACAAGCCAGTTGAGGTGTGTTTCCTTCTCCAGTTGTGTTCTGCCATTAGAGGTTCTGACCTAGACATCTTGCATGACATCATAAATTTAGAGCTGGACTGGCCTTTAGAGGCCATGTGGCACAATCCCTCCCTTTTATAGATGGGAAAACTGAGACTCAGTCGTTAGTAGAGCAAAAATTTGAAGCCAGGTCCTCTGACTCTGAACCCAATACTCTTTATTACTGTACCATGCTCCCCTTTCTCCTGTAGTCTTTGACATGACTCCCTATTCTGTATAACACTGTTTCCCTGCTGTACCTCAAACTCATGGCACCAGCAAATGAGATAATGCATGTAAAACATTCTGCAAAAACTTAGAGAGCTCTAGAGACACATCATCTACTCCTGTTAGAATTATTGTGATGAGTAACCTGGGAAGGCAACTTGGCATAGTACATGACGACCTGACTCTGGAGTCAGGAAGCCTTGGGTTCAGGTCTTTCCTTCCTTTGGCACGTAGTGCTTATGTGACTCAGAGCAAGTCAGTTAACTTCTGAGTGTCCTAGACAACTCACTAAGACAGGTGTTCTTAACCTTTTGGACCCCTTGGGAGTCTCTTCTCAGAATACTGGTTTATAGAATGTATAAAATGAAATAATAATAATAAATAATATTTATATAGTGCCCACCATGTGCTTGATACTGTGCTAAGTATTGTACAAGTCTTGATCCTCCTGGCAACACTGGAGGGAGGTAGGAAGGAAAGAAGTATTTATTAAACACTCATGTGCCTGGCATTGTGTTAAGTGATTGACCCATATTATCTCATTTGATCTTCACACAAACCTTGGGAGGTTCTAAGATGCTATTATTATCCCCATTTTATAGCTAAGGAAACTGAGGCAGACAGAGGTTAAGTGACATGCCCAAGGTCACACAGCTACTAATTGTCTGATGCTGGATTTGACCTCTGTTCTGGTCTTCCTGACTCCAGGCCCAGCATTCTGTCCACTGAGCTACATAGCTGCCTTCATAATACATGAGATTACTAAGGAAACTAATTATGTTGAAATTCAGTTACCAAAATATTAAAAAGCAGACTGGGTCACAAATCATAGGATAAGATACTTGCTTCTAAGACTGCAATTTGCAGAAAAGGCATTGATTTGCTTACCATACTTCACCCCAGGATAAGTAGTATAGCATAGCATAGGTATACAGCAAAATATATACCATTTCAGTAGAAGGAGGTCTTTAACAGAAGCTTCCCTACACTACTAGATCCAGGTCTGATTAAAAAAAAAAATCACCTAGGACCATAGCCTAGCTTATCAGTGCCAGGTAGAGGGGAGATGCCATGTTTTATTTGTGTAGGATTGAGCTCAACTATGGAAGCTCAGACTTTAGCAATCAACATACTCAGTCACCAAAGAATACTTACTTTTCTCTTCAGTGTTTCTCAGACTTGAGGCTTTGTCTTCATTATCATAGGAACCTTACTTTCCTCCTCCTTCCCATTCCAGGCTCCATTTCCCTCCTACCAATGCAATGTAACAAACATTTTTATAGTATTTTTTTTCCCCAATTACATGTAAAGAAAGTTTTCAACATTCACTTTTATAAGATTTTCAGTTCCAAACTATTTTCTCCCTCCCTCCCTCCCACCTCCCCAAGATGGCAAGCAATCTGATATAAGTTATATCTGTACAGTCATATTAATCATGTTGTGAAAAAAGAATCAGAACAAAAGGGAAAACCAAGAGAAAAAAAATCAAAAAAAGGTGAAAATAGTATGCTTCAATCTGCATTCAGATGCCATAGTTCTTTCTCTGGATGTGGATAGCTTTTTCCATCATGAGTCATTTGGAATTGTCGTAGATCATCGCATTGCTGAGAAGAGCTAAGTCTATCAAAGTGGGTCATTGCACAATGTTGTTATTACTGTGTACAATGTTCTCCTGGTTCTGCTCACTTCGCTCAGCATCAGTTCATGTAGGTCTTTCTAGGTTTTTCTGAAATCTGCCTGCTTGTCATTTCTTATAGCACAATAGTATTCCATTACATTCATATACCACAACTGTAACAAACATTTGTTAAGCACCAACTTAGAGCAAGGCAAGATTAAAAATAAAAAGAATTCCCTGCCTGCAAGGAGTTTATATTCTATTGGAGGAATTACAAAATATACACCACTTTGACCTAGTTGGGTTTCCTACCTGTCATCTCTCCCCAATTTGACATATTTTCCGGTGTCAAATGTAATTCCCACCAAAGTTTGTCATTGTTATTTCCTTTCTCAAGAGCCTAGTTCATGATAATTGGCCATATCAATTATACATTTTCCAACATAATTCTCGTTAAATTGTGCATATTAATGGCCATGAATATCACAAACCTTTAGTTTTGGCCAACCTTTAGTTTGATTCAAGCAACTTCAGGTGCTTCCATTTCAGCACCATTTTTGTGTCCTTGCTCCTACCATTATTTCTTAAATCCCTTCAGACTTCTCTTCCTGTGGCCCCTTGTTCTTTGTTCTCTCCTGGTCTTCCTTTTTCCCCCCAGTACCAAGCCCTGCCCTCTCTTGCCATGCCCAAACTTCAACTCACCCCTCGTTTACCCCTTTGCCTTAATCCAATCAAAATTACCTTCGCTCCGCACCTCCCCACTGAGCCTTAAGTGTGAAGGATTCTCAACCAGTTTAATCATGTTTACTCATTGTGTGAGGTAAATAAAATGTGTTTAATCATGTTTACTCATTGTGTGAGGTAAATAAAATGTGAAGACTTCACAAGGAAGATATGTATAAATATATATCTATATCTATACTAAGAAATGTTTAAAAATGAAGAAATAGGTAAATAGGGAAGTGGAAAAATTCTGAGGCCATGAGAGTCTGATGGCTCAGCCTCTGGGAAAGTTTACCCTGAAACTTTCTGTTCTTTCTTCTGGTTCTGGTTTAAAGATTTGCTCAGTAAGAATAGGGTCACTGTGACCTGCTTTCCTATACTGTAAAAGTACCATAGAAGTTTGGAGATGGTCTCCCCCTCTCCTTATTCTATTCTCCTTCTTTAGATTTATAGATGTCACCTCAGTTGTAATCATTAACTAAGGGAACGGGAATTGGAGTTTCTGTGCCTCAATTTCCCGGTTCTTTGTCTAGCTTTCGTGCTCAGATTGTAAGCCACTGGTGAGAAGGGTCACAGGTGGGTGGGAATTCTCTTGTGTTAGGTATAATTATGGATGTTTTGCCTCTTGTAAAGTGCTACCCTTGCTAGATCTGTTCTGGCAGGGGACTCCCTATTCTCGAGAATTGAGTAAAATTTATTTCTGTTCCCACCCTAAGATGGCTCCTTATTAACTTTTTAATTGGTGAGGGTCTTTCATCGCACACATCATTAACCCAAATCAGGAGAATTTGAGCAGTTTCTGGGACAAATATTTGAGCAATAGCACTTACCTTAAACCATGCTTCACCCCAAGATAAGTAGTATAGCATAGCATGAATAGGACTTAGGGCTATAAGGCACCTTAGAGTTCATCACCTCTACTCTCCTTCATTTGACAAATTAGGAAACTGAGCCCCAAACAAGTTAAAAGATTTTCCCAAAGTCAACCAAGCAGGAGAGTCAGGATTCAAATGCAGATCCTTGGATTCCATGTCCACCCCCTCTTTCCACTCTGCTATGCCATCTCTCTACAGTTTTCAGTTTTGTTTTTTCACTTCTTTTTCTCCCAATTTTTTTCTCATTTAAAGCCTGAGTTTCTTGGTCTTCCCTATTTGCTTTTCCATCTGCAAGCAGAGGGGACAATTCCTTGTTTAAAGGGAGAGCAGCTGCCCCAGCCTAAGCCTAATGTTTCTCAGGAATCTAGCATCGTCTGTGACCTGGCTCCCCAAATAGAGGAGTAGATATAACAGGCAGTCAGGGCCTCCAGTAAATACCTGAGACCTTGTTACCCTTTATTACCCTGATCTCTTATCTCAGGGCTGTCCAACCATAAGCTTTTATTGAAACAATAGACAATATTTTTTGATTTGCCATTTTAGGGAGAGCTCTGTGGTTTACTAAAGCATTTATGTAAATTTCTATGCTTGTTGGCAGGCCGCATAAATTGCACTTTGGGTCGCTTGCAGCCCATGGGCGGCATTTTAGCTTACCTAAAGGGCTTTAGAAGTGGGAATGAACATAATATGTAAAGAAAGTAGGCCAGTTAGGACAGGGAGCAGTGTTGGGGAGAAAAAAAAAGGACAAAGGCTAATGATTGGAGTGGATGGGGAAGGAGGAATTGCTTGATTTTGGACGTCTTCTTTCTCTGCCTAGTTCTCCCTTCCCGGGCACGCTAAAAATACTTAGATTGGCTATGTGAAAGTAATGCTAATTACACTAACTTAGACCAAAGTATAAATTCGTTGAGGGTTCATATTTTTGTAGCCTCAGGCCTTGCACACGAATGCTTTCTGAATGGTCTGGGGAGCTTGGGGCACGGGTGGGGGTTGGGGGAGGCAGCAGGCTAGCTAAGGAGGGCAAACAAGCCCAGGTTGGAAACAGAATAAAACAGCTCAACTATCCCGGTTGATCAGTAGTAGGATCAGGCCCATGTGTAGATATTGCACCTCCAGGCTGGGTAAAATGGGAAGGCCTTGTCTCAAAAAAAATATCACCTCAGTCAAGAATTCCCTCATATTCTGATGAGGCTAGAAGCTACAACATTCAGCTTTAGGCCTGGTTCTGACGGTGACTTCTTAACTGTGGATAAGTCATTTAATTTCACTTGGCTTCTGGTTCCTCATCTATGAAATGCAAATATTTTGTCTCAGGGCACCCCTGACTTTAAAATGCTAATTTCTGTGAATCTTTTGCCATACACTTGACATCTTTCTTGCTGTCTATTTCAATAAAATCTCTCTCTCTCTCTCTCTCTCTCTCTCTCTCTCTCTCTCTCTCTCTCTCTCTCTCTCCATATATGTTCTATTATATACTATAAATATTTCAATAAACTTTCTACATACATATTTTAATACATATATATTATATCTCTAGTCAACCACTGGACTTCCATGAAGATTATGTATCTCATGCTCCATTTTAAGGCTCTTTACCAAATTCCCTTGGCTTAATATAACTCATTTATTCATTGTCTCTTTCTTGGCTACAACCTCTGCTCAGAACAACCCTTGATTCTCTTGCTCCAGACTCCTTGCTTCCTTCCCACACTGTTTCTCACCACACAGGAGGACTCTCTTCTCTCTATACCTACCAATGCCAAAGAGGTCTCTTTCCTTCCCATTTTAAAACACAACTTCCTCTGCATAATGTTTTCTGATTAAGTAGAAACAACCATTCCCAATTCCAGAGGTCAAAATGCAAAGTGAAAACTGAAACTTATTCACTTACTTTTATTCATCATGCTAAGACACTCTTATTTTCCTTACAGTTATTATTATTAATAACGTGTGAATTCATGAATGACCCATGAGTTTTTCAGCTTGAAGAATTCCTTCCACTGAGCAGATCATTTCCATAAATGAGTTAATCAATAAATACTAGGGAATTGCCTGAGGCACAAATAGATAACTTGCCTTATCCAGAGTCCCCCAACTAGTAAGGATTGGGGATGTATGATTTGAACTCCTGTCTTCTTGATCCTAAGCCCAGTACTCTGTCCACTATGGGGTGTGTGTGTGTGTGTGTGTGTGTGTGTGTGTGTGTGTGTGTGTGTAACCTGTCTTCCTCCTTTGCCTAATCCTCAGGTTGTTTTTCAGATATAAGTCTAGATTGAGAGAATGCTGAGCATGATCTGCATAAGAGATTTGCTTTAGTTTTATTGGAGTTATAAATGGAGAAAGGAAGTCCATGGAGGGAGTCAAGAGACAGACTCTTGAAAGGTGCACTGGAGCCCTTGGAACCACAGTCAGTATGGGATCCAGGCCTATCACATTCCTTGACCTTTAGGACTTGCAGTTCTAGAGACTGCTGAGACTAGATCTCTGCCAGATGAGATCATTGTCTCTTTCCTGGTTTGATAGTGGTTATATAGTACCCACTATGCTCCAGGTACTGTGCTTAGTTTTGTATAAGTCTTGATCCTCCCAACAACCCTGGAAGGAGGTAGGAAGGAAAGAAATATTTATTAAGCACTTATGTGCCTGGCATTGTGCTAAGTAATTTACACTTATTATCTTGTTTGATCCTCACACCAACCCTGAGAGGTAGATAACTATTATAATTATCCCCATTTTATAGCTGAAGAAACTGAGGGAGACAGAGGTTAAGTGACATGCCCAAGGTCACATAGCTACTAGTTGTCTGATGCTGGATTTGACCTCTGCTCTGATCTGACTCCAGGCTAAAGAGCATTTAAAAATAAATGATCAGCAAAGACATTTAACAAGATGGCAGAGTGAGAACAGCAGCTACAAAGTATTACCTCCAGTAAACTCAAGATGCACTCTCCCACAAATACAGAATCCTTGGGCCCAAATTTAGAATATAGTAGTAGTGAGGCACAGGTATAGGGTAAAATTGTGAAAATGATAACACACAGCCAATGGTACTACAGTCTCTATTTTTTTGTTCTTCATAACAGTCCTTAAGCAATTCCACTTACCTTCAGTGCTGGGAGTATTGCTCAGCTGGTTTTCCAAGGTCTGTCCCTTTAAATAGCTTTCAACTCTAAATTGTCAGGGCTGATTCTCTCTTTAATTCAGACAACTCTCTTCTCTGCTTCCAGGGGGCCTGTTCCTCAAAGCTGTTCCCTTCTATGAGTGACTTCTTATATCTATGTCTATCTGGAATGTACCTTTCTGAGCTGTAAAGTGGGTCTTGCTTGTTCTCAAACTTACAGACTCAAAGTGTTAGATAGGATATCTCTCTCCAGGAAACTTGCTGCTAGTCAAAGTCAATGTGAGTGAAGGTGGGAGAGAGAAGCCCTCTCAATCTACTTTTAGGGATATTCTCTATAAAGCATTCCTAAACCTATACTCCCTCACACTCACAAATTGAGCATCTTTTAAGGTTACTATGAGCATACCTATCTTCCATCAGTAAATGAGATTGTGCCTTTAGATTCAGATAAAGTTTTTCATGACCTATAAAGGTATCCTAGCATATATTTATCACAGTTTAATACCTCATCAACATCTTGAGATTATATTCTAGGCTTTCTGGACCGGTCAAAAATCAATTTCCCTAAACTGCTTTTTTTTTAAATAAAATTTAATTGACAGCTTTTGGTTTTTGATCAAAATTTTTCCTGATAGCCTACCCTCTCTTCCCCACAGAAAGCCATTTTAAATAATAATCTTTTTAAAGATAAAAAGAGAAAGAAGAGAAAAATAAGCAAAACCAATTAATGCAACAAAAAGTCTGAAAATACAAGCAAAGTAGCAAACCTATGTACCTCCCACTTCTGCAAAGGAATGGGATGAGAGTGTCTTCTCATACTTCTTTTTTTTTTTTTTTTTCTATTTGTCAAATCTTTATTGGGTAAGTGGGAAAGATTGGCAGGGTCCAGTTTAGTCCTTCTTGGCAGCAGCCTTCCTCATGGCAGCTAGGACGTTGCTGAGCTCCTCTCTCTTCCTCTTGGCCCGGATGTGAGTTCCCACCCTTTTTTTGATGAACTTAAGGGCTCTCTTATCCTTAGAGACCTTTAACAATTCCATGGCACGCCTCTCATAAGGGGCAAATCCACACACTTCCCGGATCATATCTCTCACAAACTTGGTGTGTTTGGTCAAGCGCCCACGGCGGCGGCAGTGTCGCGGCTTCGAAACGTTTTTGGTAACTTTGTGGCCCTTGTTGAGGCCCACGGCCATGGGGTATCGGATGGCCATGGCTGCGGCGCGTAGCCCCAACGGCAGCCACAGCAGAAGACTCTCATACTTCTTTTTGAAGCTGTGTTTGTTCTTTATAACTTTGTAACATTCACTTTTGATTGTTTTGTAGTTGTTCTTTCCATCTGTTTTGTTATAATCACATATATATTGTTTTCTCTTTACTTCACTCTACATCAGAATGTGTAAATCTTTCCATACTTTCAGGTAGTCATCATATTTGCTGTTACTTACAGCATAGTAATGTTCCATTACAGTCACGTGCCACAATTTATTCAGTTACTTCTCAGTCAACAGGGATATACTTTGTTTCTATTCCTTTGTTATCACTAAAAGTACTGCTATAAATATTCTGTTGTATATAGGTACTTTCTATTTATCAATAGCCTCCTTGGGGTATAATGTTAGTAGTGGAATCTCTGAGTCAAATGGTGCGGACATTCTAGTCACTTTATTTGCACGATTCTAAATTACTTTCCAAGATGGTTGTACAGGTTCACAGCTCTACCAACAAAGTATCGTGTCGATTTTCTCACAACTCTTCCAATATGCACTATTCCCACCTTTTGTCTTCTTTGTTAATTTTCTGGGTATAAAAGTAAAAACATAAAGTTGTTTTGATTTGCATTTCTTAGATTATTAGTGATTTGGAGAATTCTTTCATACAGTTGTTTTGTTGTTGTTCAGTCATGTCTGATTCTACATGACCCCATGGACTTTTATCCATGAGTTGTTTTGTTGTTGTTGTTTGTTTTTCAGCAAAGATACTGTAGTGGTTTGCCATTTCCTTCTCCAGTGAGGCAAACAGGGGTTAAATGGCTAGTCAAGGGTCACACAGCTAGTAAGTGTCTGAGGCTGGATTTTATTTGTCCAATCTATTACTTTCTTTCATTTTATTGGCTTGTTTAATCCATTCGCATTTCTAATGATGAGAGTTAAGTTTCTATTTTCTTCTATTTATGGAATTATAGATTGGAGGGGGTTCCTCTTCCTCTATGAAGATAGTACTTTTTCTCTTCCATTCTTTTTTCTTAGTCTACTTTAAGGTAATCCTTTCCCTACATACTCTCTTTTCCTCATGTCCAAACCTTTTTCTTTTTTTCACTCTTTTCCTTATTTTTGAGGTTTTACATATTAATTCTTTTTTTTCCTTCTATTGAGCTCTCTAGTTCATCTCTTTTTTCCCATAGTTAAGTCTTTAAGTAAAGCCCTCCCTCCCCTTCAACTCTTTGTTTGCTGTAAAAATTTCATTTTCTATGCCATTTGCTAAAAAAAGATTTCTTTCCCTCATATTCTTCACTAATTCACTTCCCTTTCTATTTTAAATTTTTGTGCTTTGATTCATTGTTTTTATACTTATTAATTCCTTTGCATTAATTCTCTGTGTTTCTTATGGAATTAGTGTTTCTATGGCACCTATTTTGAATCCGCATTTCTATATTAGTTATTGCCTTGTAGATTTTGCCCTATTCTCTCTTTTTTCTGCTGTTCTTCACTCTTAGAAGAATCAATTCCTGCAGCACATAGAGAAGATAGAAGTATTGCCCCATGATAGAAATTTAGCTGTGCCCCTGGTTGTGTTGTTCATTACTACCAGGTCCTGTTCTTTCTACAATAATTACTTTTTCCTATTTGCCATGAAATCTCCTCACTGGAAGAAAAAATATAAGAAATCTACTTTCACCTTCCTGAATATTAGCTGCCCTGTAGAAGCTCTGATTCTCCTTCTCCTGAGACCTGAGACATAAAATGTTCCCATGGAGTATTGCACTCTCTTAAGAGGTAATTATCTAAGCACTAAGGCTGCTACCCTTACCACCACTGAATTGAGATTTCTTCCTTTTTCCATTTCAATTCTTTTCTTTGAAGCCTCACTCATTCTCCTATGGTCCTTCTTCTTGAGAATGCACAAGATCAATGGAGATAACATACATAGAGTATTCTTCAAAAGCACTATATAAATGCTAATATTATTATTATTAGTAGTAGTAGTAATAGAAGTAGTAGTGGTGGTAGTAGTGGTACTGGTGGTAGGAGGAGAGAAAGGACAAGGAGGGGGAGGAGTGGTAGTGGTGGTAGTAGGAGGAGGAAGAGTAGGAGGAAGAGTGATAAATTTCTTTTCATTGTTTACCATTGACTTGATTAGAATATATCACACATTCACCTCTATCTTTGTCCTCCCCTCTGCTCTTTGGTGCTTTTTGCTTCCCTTCTTCCAGATTATCTTTCTTTTGCATTCCCAGTTGGATTTTCATTCACTCAGTTTTCATTCACCCAATTGTATTTTCATTCATTCAATCAGCTTTTTCTCTTTCATTTCTTTGGTGAAAAAAAAAACCACTGCAGATTCAAATATTTCTATTCTATCCATTATTTCTGTTGTGCAGGCCATAAATTCTACTTTCACAATTCTTATTTCTCACTTGAATCATTTGGAAACCTCCTGTAATGGTTCCATGCTCTTTTGGGAATTCACAGGATCCTCTGCCTCATCAGATTGATTAATTTTTATTTTTCTTGCAATATTTATTCAGAGATATTTGGCCTCATTTAAATGTCCTGGATACAATCTTTCCGTTTGTTAGTAATATAGTAATATCTTCCCTATTGATGTTTCTGCTTGTGATCAAGTTTTTTATCTGAGGTTTCTTATAATAGTAATAGCTAGCATTTATATATATACATATATTGTATATATGCACACATAAATATACACATATACATATACACATACACACACATACATACACACACACACACACACACATATACATATCACTTTAAATTTTGCAAAACACTTTACATGTGTTAATTCATCTTCCTCTTAAGAGCTTTGGTAATTTCTGCCTCTTTTCCTTACATTGCCTTTTTTTCATTTTCTGACTCCTTCCCTGAAACAGTCTCAGTCTCCTCCCATGCTGGGAAATCACTTTTTATCAGTTTCTGTCTGCACTCCAAATGACTGCTAGGGGGACAGGACTGGGCTCCACTGGATGTCAGTTCCTTTTCTTTCAGGCCTGTTGGAGCCATGCACATATGCTGGCTCTTTGCCCTGGTTCCCTCTGTTCCCTAGTTCTCTGGATAGGTACTGCTGCAATAGCACTTACAATGCAACACCCAAGCAAAGCAATCTTCTGCTTTCCAGTACCTCCACCTCCTCTATACAAAGTGGGAGTGGCAGAGCTGGTGGGTGTTGCCACAGAATGGTAGGGTGGGGGTAGTGGCAGAATGTTGTGCTGGCAAAAGCTGCAGTAGCAGGAAGGGCATTGCTGAGTGGATCACAGAGCACAAATCCCATTGGGCTGCTGCTGAAGTGTGAGGAGTGGTCTTGAATGAGTACATTAGGGATTAGGGATGAGCCTTTTCTGCAATCCATTCAACAGGTTTTTACCTTGTTAGGGCTTGTATTGGTCATTAAGGTTACTGTTTTCTCTTTTAGAAATGCTAAAGTAATGAAAGTGCCTTTGATTAAGTCTTACTAGGTGCAAAGCCCCAGGCACACACCCTTTTGCTGATTAGGTGTGAAGCCTTTGGGCCCTGAACAGGGTATATAAACTCAGAATTTAGCATTTTTTGGTTTGGGGTTCTCACTCAGTGGAAGAGTGTCCTGTTATTTGACTAGGTGTGACTCTAGGTAGCCGCTGGAGCACCCCCAGCTTTGAAAAAAAAAAAAAACCTAGATGTTGGTGCTTCTCTGTATATTATGATTTTGTCAGACAGAAATCTGTCTGTTGATTTGTGTTTATTTGCTGTTTATATAATGTATTGTCAGTAAGGTGGATTTTAGTGTAAGCAAGGTAGATTTTAGTGTGTATAAAGTGGATTTTTGTTATTTTTTCCTAGAGTTCAGTTTCCCAGGATCTATGGCCAAAACAACCTCAGTTTCCCAGGAGTAGGGCCATAACAACCTCTCTTTCTAGGGTATTAGATCTGAGTTCCCAGGCTCATGGTTCAAAACATCTCCACCACGCTTGTGCAGCATTATATAAGGATAAATAATATAAACATGTGTGCTGAAACTGTAAATATCCACTGTGACTGTGCAGTGAGATACAGGGATAAGGTGGTGTAAACTTGAGAGGCTATTGCTGGCAACATGCCCTCTTTGTTGACATGTAAAACAGGTGGGTATTAGTTAGTGAGTTGGGAAATCTTTATGGTTGAATGCACAAGCTGGAATGATGTGTGCCTTGATCAGCCCCCATTGAGGCTTGAGGGGATTTAGGGGATGCACAAGTTGTGCCTGTCTTAATTGGCCCCATTGAGACATGGGGGTAGTTGCCTCCTCTTCTCACCAGCCCCTGTAAGAAGAGTGATTAGGGAATGCTGTAGGAGTTTCTGGTGCTTCTGTTATCAGTAATACTGTGTTAGAGAAAACTAGACTAGAATAAAGCTTATTATTAACCCTTTTGAAGCTGTTTTTCTGTCTGACCAGATCAAGAGTGAACCTGTTAGAGGCTGAAGTCTGAAGCCACTGGTGCCTCCTGTGTATTATCTGTCTAACATGTATGTTTGTAATTCGCTCTGAAGTTCAGGGTACTGGCTTTTCCTCCTGAACTAAGTAAATGATATATGTATGTTTGATTAAACTGTGATTGTTAACTGCTTAAAGTTACTTTCCTTAGAAAAGCAGATCAAAGAACCTGTGCTGGAAGCTTTTGTTGCTGTTCTTGTTGGGTCTTACACCCCTACAGCAGCTTCTAGCCACATTGTCATTACAAGACTCTTAGTGTTTTAGTCCATAGAAACAGCTGTAATTAATTTCTCTCTTGCACATAATTCTGATTTTGGATAGTTTTGAGAGATTTTGAAGATTAAAGAAAATATCTAGTCCTCTGTTTTCATTGTTACATTACAAGAATGAACTCATTTACTCTTGTGCATTCTTTGGTTTACTCTAATCTGTAAAACATCTCTGATTTCATTTTGCCATTTTGTTTGGAAAAATGAGGTCATTTCCTATTGCTATTCAGGTTATTCTTTTTGTGTTTGGTGGCAAGAGGCTAAGCTAGCAAGTGTAAGCTAAAGATTCCTTTCCCCTCTTAACAGCTTTCCTTCTGAACTCCTATTATTATACCCCTAGACTAGAAATATTGATGAGTGGTAGACATAGTTAAATCTAGCTCAATACCCCTCTTGAAGAAGGGAAGAGAGATTGCCCAGCCTTGGTGGTCCTGGATCTTGTCTACCCCTCTCCTCAGCTAGCATATTAGCATGGCCAAGATGTCACATCATCTTAATCCATGTCACCTGTGAACCATATCTGTAGGTGTGTATGTCTATGCATATGTGCATACACACACAAGGTCATATGACCTCAGATCACATCTACACATGCTGCCTGCAGGAGTGAGAGGGACAACTTAACGCAATTCTACCTCATTTAAATCCAATTCACACCCAAATCAAGATCTTACCCTTGTGCTATCATGGTCCTCTTCGAAAATGAAGAATGAACTACAATGAGAAGCTGTGTCTATTGTTAAACCTGAAAATTTGGTTGAAGGAAACAACAGAGCTAGGTGATAGAAAAATCCATGTTGTTTATTATTTTCTCTTAAAGCATAGCTAAGCTAGCTTACTTGTACGTATAAGGAGTCAGAGCACAAGCTCTGGCTGTCTGAACAAAGGAATGAGAAAACATATATGTTATTTTAGCAGACCCAGCGAGTCTGTGTTACCTCATTTTTTATGACCCCCATGTATGTTTAACCACAATACAAGAAGAGGATTTTCCTTAATGGAATAGGGTTGTAAAGAATGTTGACAAAGGTCAGTTAATATTCTCCCTTGGAGTTAGGGTCTTATCCTTTAATGGCTAACAGGGGTAAGAATGTCCTTAGGTCAGTCTAATCTGGCCTTGTTGACAGTGGTAAGGGTATTTCCTGAGCAAACTTTTAGAGAGAACAAAGAAGCCCAGGTCCTGGATCTTCATCCAGTTACTCATTAATTCGGGCTCTGGGTCTAGTTGAAATTAAAAATGATATAAAATGGTATAAAACATTCCACACTATGTACTTGCAGACAGACAGACAATCAGACAAATGCCGTAGCAGGCTACAAAGTTGAGCTTTTCTCAGCTGGGGAAGTCCTTCCTATGTGACTGACTGTTGGTAAGGGGATATCAATGGCAGATTCCCCCCAATCCCTAAATATATAATTTATCCCATTGGTCATCAGGAAAACACCTGAAAGTCCTTTGCATCAGTTAGATCTAACATTCAACCTGTGAGGCTGGTGTAATAGTAATTAAAGTGGGACTTTTTGCTTTTCTTCTCTTAAGTGCCTTTAATGATTCTGGCCTTTGTTTGAATGGGGCAGATAAAGTGGGATCTTTTGTCTTGGTTATTTCTCAGCACAGAGACAATTGGGAGTCATTGATTTGTATGTGATGTGATACTGGGGATGGGGAACTATCCCACACCCAGCCTGGGTGAGGTCATAGCCCTCAGGGCTCTGAACAGCATATAATTGAGGACAGTTTGGCGTTTGACTTTTGGGGCACACTCATGGAAGGAATGTTGAAACTCTGGGCAAGTTGCAAACTGCCCCCCAGCTTTGCAATCCAGAAGTTGGCACTGGTAACTATGTATTGTGATTTGAATCAGACAAGGTCTGTCTGTTGATGTTTGTAATTTCTGTTTGTATTTGCCTTGATCTTTTCCCCCTGAACTGTGAATGATAATTGTATGTTTGATTAAACCAAGATTGTTAACTCCTTGAAGTTACTTTCCTTAGTAAAGCAGATCAAAGAACCTGTGTTGGCAACTTTCTGTGTGCTGGTTGTTGGCGGGCCTTACACTCCCACAGCAGCTGCTAGCTGATTGTTGCTACAGCTGGCCATTCCAAAATACAGCTTCTAAGAATGGTGAAGTAATAATAATTCCAATAGGCTTCTATGCCTTTCTCTAGAGGGGAGCAAAATCTATGACCTCTTCTGCCTTCTATCACCAGATGAACAAGGAAAATGCAGAGTGGGTCTGTGTAACAACAATGCTGCTTGCCACTACTGTGGCTATGTAAGACCAACAACACCAGCACACAGAAGAGCTGCTAGCACAGGTTCTTTGATCTGCTTTTCTAAGGAAAGCAACTTTAAGGGGTTTACAATCTCACTTTAATTAAACATACATATGTCATTCACTTAGTTCAGGGGAAAAAGCCAGCACCTGCCCAAGCAATACATAAACAGTTATCAGAGAGAGAAGCAACAACATCTGGGTTTTTCAAAGCTGGGGGGCTCCATGAGGGATACCCAGAGTCTCATCTGGTCAAATCACATGACACTCTTCAAGTTAGCGAGAGTCCCAAAACAAAAAGCCATCCTCAGAGCTTATATAACCTGTTCAGGGTCAGAGGGTGTCATAACCATGAGACTCAAATCCATGTGACCTAAGCCTTCCTGTGGCTTAAGCAGATCATCAAAGACTCTTGATCCAATCAAAGACTTTTGATTGAAACAAAGGCAAGACTCCTCAAAGACACTTGACTGCTTTAGTGCTGAGAAGCATTCAAACAAAAGACAACAAAAAATCCACTTTGTTTGCCATTACATTTGAAAGGCAGCACTCATCAAAGGTACTTGATTAAGTCAGTGCTGAGAAGCACTCCAAACAAAAAACAAAAGGTCCCACTTTACCTGCCCTATTCAAACAAAGGCAAAACTCATTAAAGGCACTTGACTGCCTTAGCATTCCAAAAGCAAAGACAACAAAAAAGTCCCACTCTAATTACCACAACAGTCTGGGGTTCCTTATCTTCAAAATAAGGGGATGGGACCAGATTACTCCCAAATTTCAAGCTCCAAATTGGTGATACTATGGTCCTATATTCCCCTATAATGAATCATAGAAAGGGGAGAACTATTTAAAAAGCATTATCCCTTTCATTTTAATTGGGATTTTTTTTTTCTTGAACCATTTCCATGTCCATGCTCTTTTGAAGAGCGTACGGGGGTAGAGACTGGATTTACGATTTCATTGGTTTAGGGAATTCCTTGGTGAAGAGACTTCTTCTGCCAATGGAGGTAGGCACCTTCCCTTCAAATTTTAGTCTTAGAAAATTGCTAGAGAAAGTATTGAGAAGTTAAGAGACTTGCCTAGTATGTGTCAGATGGGGGACTCTAATCCAAGTCTTCCTGCCTACATGTAGGGTGATAGAATAAGAATGAACTGCACTGCCGTGATTCTTTTGTACAATATTATGGGAGCCAGGTCCCTCCCTCTGGCCCCCAAACTAAATTGATTCTTAATGATGATGTTAGAATTGCATCACTGATATATGTCAAGTGAATATGTCTCCAAAATAACTATGTAATGTGCTTTACTTAATGTACTGAAATCAATATCCTTAACATACTGCAGAACAGTATTAAAATTTTAAAGTGTTTATTCATTTTTTATATTTCCTTACTGAATGTACCACATACATAACACATGGATTTCATGTGAGTACTTTAAATGTAATATTTTTAATGAGTAGTAATACAATATTAATTTTGTAACTTTGCCATCTTTCTTTAGAAAATGTCTTTATTCCTTACATTCTTTACCTTATTAAGTTGCACATCACTTTTAAACAAAATCAAAACACAACAATCTAATGTATTCAGGATGGGAATTTCTGGTAAGAAATGAAATCCTTGCTCTTTGGTTTAATAGTAAGCTTTTTGTGGTTTGTTATTAATTTGTGAGGAAAGTATTTTATAAACTTTAAAGAGCTATGCAAATGTGAGCTATTTTATCCATTTTCATTATGATGAATTATTATCATTATTATTTTGAAATGCTAACATAACCATTCAGGTATCATGAACCCCTCTGGAAGTCTGTTGAAGGCTATGGATGCCTTTTCAGGATATTTTTAAATGCAAAAAAAAAAATACATAGGATCACAAGAAAACCAATTATATTGAAAGTTATCAAAATATATATTTTTAAAAAGTTAATGGACCTCTTGAAATCTATCCATAAATTCCATGTTACCTATCTATGGACTCTATGTTAAAAACCTTTGCTTTTGAGGAAGGCAGCGCTGATGGCTTTATCAGTAATTCTATTTGTTTCTGTCAACCTGTCTCATTTTCCCTTTAGGGAGTGAGGTACCGTCTAGTCAGCTAAGTTCAAAGCTGTTATTTTGTTAGCTTCAACAATCATTTACACACACTTGCATCATTCATTTATTGCAAATGAATTTATTTACTAAGCATTAACTAAATGTAGTAAGTAGGTGCTAGTGAGGATATTCAAAAAGAGGAGCTCCCTCTGCCCTTCAGGAGCTCATGATCTAGTTACATGTCACCAAAAAAAAAAAGTGTCATATTAATGCTCTATGGTAGTAAAGTACACACAGTGGGGATCATGGTACTGCACTAGCTGCCAGTCCCTAAGTGCCTACTCACAAAACTAACTTCACTTAGTATAATTTGTACCAGTTCATTGCTAATTCATTCATATTCATTGCTAATAAGTCCACACTATTTGCCTTCCAATTTCCCTTATTTATGTCTAATCTCTATTTGTCATACATGAGGATTAGAATAGTAAAGTGGAAAGAACGCTGGCCCTAGTATCAACGGATCCAGTTTCATATCCTGTCTTTGACATATACTACCTGAGTGATGTTGGGCAAATAATTTAGCCTCTCTTTCCCTCAGTTTCCCTCCATTGTAAAATGAAAGAGTTGGATTAGATGGCCTTTAAAGTTTCTTGTAACTCAATCTATGAAACTATGACATCCTTAAGTAAATCAATGGCTTTAATATGACATTTATATGTGTAATATGTATAAAATACAAAATGATGCACATATATAGAGCCATGTATAAATGTTAACTAAGTCCTTTGAGGGTCCTTCCAACTCTAAATCTATGCTCCTGTGACATCCTTAAATAAAGCAATGACTTTCAAATGATATTTTATATAATTATATATACACATAGGAGTATGGGGCTAGGTGGCACAGTGGATAGAGTGCTGGGCCTGGAGTTAGGAAGACTGGCCTGAGACATTTACTCTCTGTATGACCCTGGGCAAGTCATTTCACCCTGTTAGCCTCAGTTTCCTCATCTGTAAAATAAGCTGGAGAAAATGGAAAAACTACTCTAATATCTTTGCCATGAAAACCGCAACTGGGGTCAATAAGCATAGGACATATCTGAAAAATGACTGAATGATAGGTTTATATGTATATATACATATGTATATGCACACATATGGTGCTCTTATAAACGTTAGCTATGTCCTGGTCCCTTCCAATTCTGAACCTATGTTCCTGTGACCTCCTTAAGTAAAATCAATGGCTATTAAATGAAATAATACAGGTAAAACGCCACATAAATTTCAGCTATGTTTATTATAATAATGTGAATAGAAGGTGTACTAGTTGCTAATGAGAGAAGTAGGTTGTGAAGATTTAGAACCACATACTCTTGAGATACAGTCTCTAAATATATTTGAAATGTGCTAATTAAATATTAACCTTGTCTAAGACTCTAAGCCATCTAAATATAGAGCAACCTTTCATGTGAGTTCAGTGAGCTAAATTCTTAATGTGCAGAATTAAATGCCATGTTCAATTTCATTTTTTTCCCCTTCTTTTATGCAAACATGAATATTGCCATTATTCATAAAGCCAGAAAGATCTGGCAACAGTATAGGGCTTCCAGGCTTGTAAGACAGGGAAGAATTTCAGTTTGCATTAAATAAACAGCAAAATGACTTTTAAAAATTAAACACAATGCTGAATATTTCATGGAGAATCAATTTACTAAATGAGTCTGAACCATCTCTCACTTGGACATAAGGAAAGCGACCCCTAGTGGAATTCTTACAAAGCATTTCTCTAGAGTCATTCCATTTTAAATGCCCCATTTTAATAACAATGATGTTTCTTATGTAGAAAGATGATACTATGGAGACACTATTATTAGTGGGACATGCCAAATGAGTTATATTTCTTGGAGCAGTAATAGATTCATGATAAATCTATCATCATTCTCTCTTTAGGATGACTGTGGAGCAGAGAGCGAGGCTGTTGACTTTTCACGGTTCTGCCTCACTTAAATCCAATTCTCACCCAAGTTAAGACATCACCCTCATGATGTTATGGGTCCTCTTCTAGAAGAATGACCAACAACAGCAAACAACAATCAACGTTCTTTCACTGGTCTTCCTTCTGATCAATGGCAAATATTTGTGAGTTGCAGTCTGTGGTCACACACACACACAAAAGAGGGCTACACTAGATCAAAATCATGGGATCATAGATTTAGAGTTAGAAAGGATTTTGGACACCATTTTATAGATGACAAAACTGAAGCTTAGAAGGGGCTCATTACTACCACATTGCAACCAATGGACTTAACTATATGTATAATATAGAATGTGGTACCGTGGCATAGTGTAAAGGGGTGTATAATACCACCTATAGTCCTGTCCTAGAGAAGTAGAGGAGTGTAGAGAGCTGACCTTAGAATCGGGAAGTCCTAGGTTTAAGGTCTGCCTCTGACACCTACTGGGACAAGTCATTTAACCTCTTTGTGCCCCAGGCAACGCTCTAAGACTTGGGGAACACATGCTCATCTGTATCAGTAAAGAGAGTTTCTATGGAATTATAGACCCAGAACTGTTGTTTACAAAAACTGCAACTGTTGTTACAAAACCCCCCAATATTATAGTGTTGCGAATTTCAAATGAGGCAAAAATGTATGCAAAAATGCTTTGCAAATTTTTTAAGTCATGCATACACACGCACATACATATATACACATGTATATATACACATATGTGTATATACATACACATATATATACATATACATGTGTATGTATATAGATATACACACACACTAGTATTATTGTGTCTTTGCTTGGGAGATCATTACCTTCAATTTATTTACTTACATCTCCCAGAAATACAAAAAGGAACCAACTTGTATTTATATGAGAAGTCATAAGGAGTATTAACAAAGTTTAGTCACTCTATTAGATTATCACAATAGAAAATGAAGAACTCAAGAAACAGTGTAATGTGGGGCCAAACTTTCTTGACCAAAATCTGTATAACTCAGGAAGATCTTGCTCAAATCCGATTTCGGGCACTCAATAGCTTGTTCTAGGCAAGTCACTGTACTTCTTTCTGCCTGCATTTCCTCACCTGTAAAGTGGGGATAATAATAGCACCTACCTAAGGTTGTTGTAAGGATCAAATTAAATAATAATTATAAAGCACTTAGTACAGTGCCTGGCACATGGTAAGTGCTATATAATCATTGGCTATTTGCTATAATAATAATTATTATCATTACTATTATTATAAGCAGATTAGACAAGATGGTTTCCAGCTCTAGATCTGATGCTGTGAAACCCGCTACAGAATGAAAAATGTTGACATATTATTTCGTACAATCCTTAGTTTAAAATATACACTATCAGGGGCAGGTAGTGGATAAAACACCAGCCCTGGAATCAGAAGGATCTGAGTTCAAATGTGGCTTCAGATGCTTGACACTTACTAGCCGTACGACCTTGGGCAAGTCATTTAACCCTGATTACCTCATTAAGAAAAAATGCACACTATCAAATAAGTAAAAAGGAAGGTCTCAACATAACCCGAATGCATCAAAATTAAATGGAAAGTTATATGGAGCTGCTATTTTATATAGTGTGACTACCTTTTTTTCCCCTTTTTTCCTCTTTTTTCTTTGTTTTCATTTACAGATCTAGAAATTTGATTTTAATATTTTGAAGCCCATTGGACATTGCAGCTTTTTTCATTTATTGCTTATGCACAATTCATTCTTTGCAGCCTAGCTATGCTGAACCAGCCTGGAATTAAAGTATGGGTTTTTTCCAAGATTAATAAAAGCTTTACCTAATTAAACAAAAATATCAGGGAACTTAGGGGTTCTAGTCATGTGACTTAGGGCAAATCACTTAAACTCTTTGTGTCTCTGTTACCTAATCTATAAAATAGGGAATTGGACTGTATAATCTCAAGGTCCTCTCCAGTTCGCTAATGCTAGAGTAAAGCATGTTTTATATATCTTTATGTCTATTTATCTGTATAGATAAATAGACATAGAGATATAGATAATAGATAGATAGATAGATATAGATATATGGATATAGATATATAGATATAGACAGAGAGAGAGATAGATATAAATATATATAAAACCATACTGAAGATTGCAAAAACATGGCTGATTATTTACAAAAACCCAGGAAAGGGCAGTGCCCTCTGAATACCCATTCCCGTTATGAACATCCTCATTTCTATTCATAAATCAATCAATCAGCGTATCAAACACCTACTCTGTGCTAGACACTACATGAAGCTCTGGGGCTATAAAGACAGAAATGAAAACCATTCTTGCCTTCAATGACAACATCCTGCTCCTAAGTATTCCATGCTGAATTTGACTCTTCTCTCTGCTTTACTCTATGTAAAGAAATGGGAGGAAGTGTAGCAACCCTCTAACTAGACCTCCCAGCACTCTCATGTAAAGTTTTCCATAGTCTTCTCTTAGATTGACCCCCTAGATTTACTGGGAGTGGTGGCCTCTGTCTTTGCTGCTAGTAATTTCTTATTAGTTCAGATGAGCTGAGGAAATCTATATCCCCAAGAGCTCAAGCAGGGACTGCCTATTCTATTTAATATTTTTATAAATGACTTGGATAAAAGCACAGAAAGCATGTGTATCAGATTTGCAAATGACATAATGTTGGAAGAGAGACCCAATACACTGGATGGCAGAGTTAAGATTCAAAAAGGTTTTGACAGGCTGCTACTGGACTATGCTAAATCCATCTATTAAGATGGAATTTAATAGAGATAAATGTAAAGTCATTCTTAGGTTCAAAAATTTACCTTCACAAGTCAAATACGGGGGAAGGCATGGCTAGACAGTAGTTCTGAATCTAAGCTTTAGTGGACTGAAAACTAAATGTGAGTCAATAGTGGGATATTATGGACAGAAGTTAAAATAAGTTTAGGCTACAGTGAGAGTTATAGTATTCAAAATGAGGGAGTTGATAGTCCCACTGTACTCTCTCCTGCTCAGGCCATATCTAGAATATCATATTTAGTTCTGGGCTCTACATTTTAGGAAGTACAATAATAAATTGAAAAGCTGCAATAGGAAGGCAAGGCAGCTAGGTGGCCCAGTAGATAGAGTGCCTGTCCTGGAGTCAGGAAGACTCATCTCTCTGAGTTCAAATCTTAGACACTTACTAGCTGTGTGACTCTGGACAAGTCACCTAACTCTCACTCAGTTTCCTCATCTGTAAAGTGAGCTGGAGAAGGAAATAGCAAACTACTACAGTATCTTTGCCAAGAAAACCCCAAATGGGGATGGGAAGAGTTAAACGACTGAAAAACTGAACAACAACCCCAAATAGGAAGGCAAGCAGAACAATATAAAATAATGGGCTGAACCCAGATCTTTTTGATTTACCAGAATTGAGTCCTTTTCTTACAGATTTCTAGGGAAAGAAATTATTGAACACAGATACCTTGGAAATGTACTCTAGTATCTTAATATCAGTAATCTTTGGAAAGATTGTTTTTTTTAAAATTTAATTTATTAATTAAGATTGTTTTGTTTAATCCATTAGATCAGGGCTGTCCAAAGTGCAGCCTGCAGCCTGCCTACAAGCATAGAAATTTACATAAATGCTTTAGTAAAGGAAGCTGAGCTACCACAGAGCTCTCACTAAAATGGCAAATCAAAATATACTGTCTATTGTTTCAATAAGAACCTAAGGTTGGACAGCCCTGCATTAGATTGTAAGCTCCTTGAGGGCAGGGACTATCTTTTGCCTCTTTTTGCATTCCCAGTGCTTAGCACAGTTGCCCGGCACATAGTAGGCACTTAATAAATGTTTATTGATTTAAAAAATAATTTAATATGGTCAATATTAATTATATATGGTCATGAAATATAGAATTTGGAACTGGAAGGTACTTATCTAGTCTAGTGATTCTCAACCTATTGGCCCAGAAATCATAGAGGCAGCTACAAAAGTATTGCAAACGGTGCTAGAATCCATATTTAAATCACCGTCATCTTTATTCGGTTTCAATAAAATAGGAATTGTGATTCAGTATAATAAGTGTAGTAGTTGGGCCTTCTACCCTGCTGAGAGGCACCCAGGGTGGTACGGATTAGCATCCACTCAAACATACATCATGCAAGCTTCCATAAACACCAGCCATCCAGATGACATAGTTGCTCAAAACAAAGGCAATTAAATAAAATAGCAGGAAACACAGAAGGTTTCTCCTCATTCATAGGGATATAATGCCCCACCGTTAATACTACCAATAGGATGAGGAAATAAGAGCAAGCAACACATATGACAGGGAACCTGCTTGACTGGACACATATGTAGGGGAATATGTATGTCCAGGGCAACTCATATTTCTAATTATGGCTGGACCAGCTGATACCTCAGACACTTGGATAGCCTTTGCTTAGGCTGTCTGAGAGTTACTTCCTCTGCTTTCTCTACTGTGCTGCTCTCTACTGGGCACCTGTTTCTGGATATATCTGTTGCTGGAGCTTTCTAATTGAGGTCTCCAGGGCTGTTATTGTTCTCTATTAGTCAGGCATCAGCTCACCTTCTTTCCATGTTAGACAAGGTATGCCAGGTCCTTAGCTTGATAGCCATATTTGGTTTTTTCTTGTGATACTAAACTCCATCCAAGTTCACCTAGCCAATTAACTAGTGAAGCCCTCCCTTGGGCATCTCCAAGTCTATTCTTTGAACTATTTTTCCCTTTGACAAGGTCTAGTTCCTTTTATTTTGGAGGCAATCATGGTTAAATGACTTGCTCAGGGTCACACAGCTAGTAAGTAACCGAGGCTGGATTTGAACTCAGGTCCTTCTGACTCCAAGTGTTCTATCCTAGCTGCCCTGAGATCTGGTTCCTTGATCCCAGTGTCCTTTCTGATGAGAGCAAAAAATTTTCAAGGGGCAGCTAGGTGGCGCACTGGCCCTGGACTCAGGAGGACCTGAGTTCAAATCTGACCTCAAGACACTTGACACACTTACTGTGTGACCTTGGGCAAGTCACTTAAACCCCAATTGCCCTGCCTTCAGCCCTCAAAAAGAGGAAAAAAAAGAAATTTCTTTTCAAGCTCTGTTGCACTCTTCTGTGTCCTTTCAAATGTCCTAGGGATTCCATTTAGCAAAAATACTAAAGATCTATGAGTTGCTGGGATGACTTGTCCTTTTAGGCTCCCACGTCCTTAGGTGCTTTGCAAATCAACTTGAGGCAAAACAGGAAGGACCAAGACCTGTACCCTAGTTCTTTCTTTCTATGTTCCTGACTTTGTTATGCACTCCTAACAGCCATACAATCAATGGTCTTCTGGGGTGCCCAGAGCTAGAAATTTTCAGTGTGTGCATTTTTAACTTTGGAAATTGGCAAATGCTGCAAATCAAGGCCTGATTGTTTTTTTGCTTCTCTAGATTCAAGAAAATGATGGAGGAAAATGTTAATAATAATAAAAATGTTAACAATGAAAGTGTGTCCTGTGAACATTTGTTAAACGTTTGCCAGAACACCCCTGCTGGTCATCCTACATCAGTCACCAAGCAGGCCTTTTGAAGACTGAGTAAATAACGTTTCACACATATATGTAGCATTATTTCTAAAAACATGCATAGATGCTAATGTGATTAAGTACAAATGCATTTAAAAGTTGCTGATTCATAGTTGTTTTCTGTCATCATATATTTACTTAATAAATACCAATAGAACTACTAAAAGATAAAGATTCAGATTTTTTTTAACATTAAAAAAGTGTTCTCTTACTTGAAAAGGTTGGGAGTCACCATTCCAGTCTAATTCTCTCATTTTGCAGAGAAGGATACTAAAGTCTAGAAAGGTAAAGTGTCTTTTCTACCCAGCAGTAGTCAGGATTCAAACCCAGGTTCCCAGATGCCCAAACTCCCACTCACTCTACTACACTATACTTCCTTCTTAACCAATTATTTCAAACTCTTTCACCAGCCAAAACCTTTAAAGGAGGGCTGGAGGCAAAGGGTGGGGAGTGTGGTGGGAGGGCTCACAAGTGGTAACCTGCACTAACAGTTTTTATTTTCCTTGTCTCTCCTTCCCTGGATAGTAGTGCCAAATGATCGATGAAATAACCTAGTGAAATGTGATCAGACTGAGAAAGCACTTGAATAAACCATGACAAGATATTCAAGGGTGTGTGGGGGTGGGGTGGGGGTGAGGGTGGCAGCACAGTGTATAATAAGAAGGGCTCTGAATTGGACAATTTTAAAGGCCTGAGTTCAAATCCCACATCTGCTGATTACTAATTGTATGACCTTAGACAAGTCACTTAATCTCTGGGCCTCAAATTTCTCATCTGTAAAATTAGGGCATTAGATTGAGACATCTCTAATATTCCTTTCAGCTCTGAATCTACGAACCCATGAACCAATCCTTGGTAAAGTTCATGTAATTATAATCATAATTAAGAACTGAATTAAGGCCCAGTGCTTAGTCATTTACACAAGAGAGAAATAAACTTGAATTTTTCTATTCAACTGAGGAAATTCTACTGAAGAAAATACAGGTCTTCAGAACTTCATAAAATCAGACTTGATAAAAAACTGTCCTGTAAATGGACGCTCTTCTAAGTGGAAATGTGTTATTGATTTGGTACAAATGCAGAAAAATACTAAGGGACACATCAAGTCCAGCTAAAATGTATGCTCATTTTAAAGGATATCAGTTAGAAGCAGCATGAATTAGTGGACAGAGTACCGCACTTGAAATCAGGAAAAACTAGGTACAAATCCTATTTAAAATACTTGTAAACTGTGTGACCCTATGGAAGTCACGACCTCTCTGTGTTTCAGTTTTCTCATCAATGATTTCAGAAGCTCCTCCCAACTCTAATCTACCATCTTATGATAGTTAATAATTTAAGTATGAAATTACCTGCACTTGGGATACAATATTTTTATTTTTTAAATAAAATTTTATTTTTTTCATATTACATGTAAAGACAATTTTTAACATTCATTTTTTCAAATTTCAAGCTCCAAATTCTCTCTCTGCCTCCCTCTCCCTCTTCCCCCCTCCCCGAGAAGGCAAGCAATTTAATATAGGTTATACATGTGTAATCATCCAAAACATATTTCCATATTATTCGTGTTGTGAAAGAAAACACAGATTTTTTTTAAAAAAACACACACAAAAATAAAGAAAGTGAAAAAGAGTATTCTTCAATCTGCATTTGGACTCCAGCAATGCTTTCTGTGGATGTGGATAGCATTTCCCATCATGAGTCCTTTGGAATTGTCTTGGATCGTCGTATTGCTGAGAAGAGCTAAGTCCATCAAAGTTATTTGTCATACAATGTGGCTGTTACTGTGTACAGTGTTTTCCAGGTTCTGTTCACTTCACTCAGCATCAGTTCATGTAAGATTTTCCAGATTTTTCTGAAATTCCCCTGTTCATCATTTCTTATAGCACGATAGTATTCCGTCACACTCATATATCGCAACTTGTTCAACCATTCCCCAACTGATGGGCATCCCTTCAATTTCCAATTCTTTACTACCACAAAAAAAGCTATTATAAATATTTTTGTATAAATAGGTTCTTTCCCTTTTTAAAAATCTCTTTGGGATTCAGACCTAATAGTGGTATTTCTGGAACAAAGGGATAGGTATGATTTTATAACCCTTTGGGGATAGTACAACATTTTAACAAACACATAAAACAAAATAATGAAAGAGAGAAAAAGGCAGAAAACAATTGAGGCTTTGAGATAACTTGGCCTTGAAAGTTCCAAGAGGAAGAGAACAGAACCAGTTTCCTTCCTTGGAGTGGTTTGTTTATGCTCTCTTTAAGCTAGAATTCCCCAATTTGAATGAATTTCTTGTTCAGTCATTTTTCAGTCATGTCCAACTCCTGGTAACCCCATTTGGGATTTTCTTGGCAAAGATACTGGAGTGGTTTGCCATTTGCATCTCCAGTTCATGTCACAGGTGAGGAAACTGAGACAAACAGAGTTAAGTGATTTGCCCAAGGTCACACAGCTAGGATTTCAACTCAGGAAGATGAGTCTTCCTGACTCCAGGATAGGCACTCTATCCACTGTGCCACTAGCTGCACTCCTGAATGATTTTATATGGCCCTAAATATATCTCTCTTCCCTTTTAGTCTGGCAGAAATTGAGGCAATTTTCAATGCAACTCAGGTTTTTAAAAAAGCAAAAAAAACCCCCAAAAACAAAACAACACCCCAAAACATAAACCATACTGAAAAAGGTAGGACCTTGAAAAATCCAGACAATGGATTCACCAGATTCAACTTTCTCTCGGTCTTACCTCTGTAGACATCACTGGTTCCTTCCAAAACAATGGTTTATAGTCGTCACTATGCAGTACTTGCCTCATTTTTTTAATCTGATGGTGAAATATTTTTAAAAGTCATCTCTTTCCAACTTTTCATCCTTATTCCCACATACTTCTGAGGAGGAGCTAGGTTCCACTAGCCTGCTCAAAACAGGACTTCTAGACTCTGAAGAAAGGTCCATACTCATACAACAAACACTTGAGTCCTGGGGTGGAAGTGTATGGTTTGATGAGATGTTGTCTTCCCAGGGAGTCACAGGCACTTTGGGAACATGGGCCTTTTCTTTACCTATGGCCTTTCTGTCAAGGCCCAGAAAAGTGACTTCAGACTGGCTACACTCTAACGGAGTTTTCTGAGCAAACCTATCTTTATCCAATTTTTCATTAGGAGGTGAGCAAAAATCCTGACTTTCATCATTTTCCATGGGAACACTGGGTAAGTGGTCAAGAAAAAGGGGTGAAGGAGACCTGAAGGACTTCAGTGATTTGGGAGGATCTTCAGCAAAATGTAAGATAGGGTAAGTACTTTCAAGAGCAATCAGGACCTAATTTAAGAAAAAAAAACCAACAACCAAGAGTTTAAGAAATTATATTCCTCTTTTTAAGTAAAAATAATTTTATTAAATTTCACAAAATATGCTTACTCAAAGAATTTTAGAAGCTAGAACTTATCTAAACCTCTAAGCTCACAGATAAGGAAACTGAGGCAGAGAAATGCCTCACTCAAGTTCAAACAGTGGGAAATCCCATCTCTTCTGATTTCTGGTCCTTCCTCTACATCATATAGTCTCTCCCATCTTTTGCCATTTTTTTTTAAGGTACCAGATTTCTGGATGTTTCTGCATGCTTCATTGCTGGAAATCACTCTCTGCTCACCTCCACTTCTTATAATTCCAGACTGCTTCTAAGATCAGCTCAAATGACACATTCTATGTAAAATTCTTTCTCTCTTCCAATTACCTTGTAATAATTTTGTGTATGCTGATATAGGTACGTGTTGTCTCCCTTAATAGAATATTAAGTTTCTTAAGAGTGTAGATTGTATAATCTTTGCTTCAGTAACCCCAGTGCCTAGCACAGTGCCTGACTCATAAATGGTTGTTGTTCAATTATGTCAGTCATGTCCAACTCTTCATTTAGGGCTTTTTTTTTTTTTTTGGCAAAGAGCCTGGAGTGGTTTGCCAGTTTCTTTTCTAGCTCATTTTACAAATGAGGAAACTGAGGCACACAGGGTTAAGTGACTTGCCCAGGGTCACACTACTAATCTGAGGTCAGATTTGAGCTGAGGAAGAGGAGTCTTCCTGACACCCAGGCCAGCACTCTATCCACTGTGCCACCTAGCTTCCCTGACTCATATTAGATACTTAATAAAGTATCTTTTATACTTTTTAATTGGTTATACTTACTATTTGGTTATACTTATTATTTGGTTATATTTATTAATTGGTTGATTCATGCAATGCCACAAATAATCATAGCTTTGTGGCCTCAGGTAAGTTATTTATCCAAACCTGGCTTCATTTTCATCTATGAAATGAAGTAAATGGAATTAGATTATCTCTAAGACTCTTTCCAGTTCTACTAATGCTCAAATACCATATTAACTTACTATGTTAATTTGAGCATCCTGTTGCTATTTAACAAATGGCTGCTACTATAATAAAATTAATAATTTTTTTTACCAGAAAGAGATTAATTTACCTTTACTGAGTGAGTACTTTCTGTCTAGAGAATATTTAACTGACTTCTTTTCTCTAATAAAAACTTCAATTTGGATACATATTTCCTCCATTGGAGTTTTTTTTTCAGGGATAGGTAGTATAGTATAGTGGATAAAACTATCATCTTGAAGGGCCTCTGAGATTACCTTCTATCTACTCTGCATATATCTCATATGCACATTATTGTTTACATATTGTCTTCCCTATTAGAATGTCAGCTCCTTGAGGATAAGAATTTGCATTTCTTTGCATCCCCAGACCTTAGCACCATCCCTAGCACATGCCAAGCACTTAATAAATGCTTGTTGACTGACTTTCTCATCAATAAAACTGTTCTAATAATCTGCACCCTATCTAACTCAATAGGACTGTCCTGAGGGTAACACTGTAAATCTGGTCTAGATAGGTAAGGTATTGTTATTTTCAACAGTTCTACGCTCTACTTTGAATCCAAGTGTCCCGAGAATACTCACTTCATCCATTGCTGGCCGTAACTTTGCCCGGGAAGCTGCGCATTGGTTTGCTAAAGTAAATAATTTCCAGGAGAAATTCTGAGGACCTGGATCTATTTTTTTATCTAATAAGGACAGACATGACTCAATGCCTCTCTTCTCCATCAGTTCCACAAGGAGGTCCCTCTGGGGGGAAAAAGGACACAAAGATCTTTTGCAGGACTCCATTAGGAACATGAACAAGAGAGAGATATACGGGCAGATGTGATTCTTACCAGTTGAACATATTTTGGACCTTCCAGCACCACTTTATAACCTGTCAGTACTTCCATTATGACCTGGAGGAGGACAAATTTAAAATGAGTCTAGGATCTAATGCTCCATGAATTATGATCTATCATTAACTATGACAATGAATTCATTCTTAGTAAAGTGGTTCATTCTTTATGACTCAGTTGCATTATTATACCAAACACTGTGCATAGCAAAAGCAATTAGCCTAAAGTAAAAGTCCTTTCTGTTTTTCCCAAGAGGTTAGAAAATTATTGATATCTCTCCCCCTTTCCTGGAAGCTAGGAAAATGAAATATTAATATCAAAATATATTTTTAAAATGGATTCACAGACTTCAAATTAAGAACCCCTGTGAAGGTGGACACTCACAATTCCAAAGCTGTAGACATCAGTTTTAGTGGACAGTCTTCTTTGTCTAATATATTCTTCTGGCATGTACCATAGGTATTTATTCCTCCTGCTTTCCATATTTATGGTGGAACTCTGTTTTTCCAGGAAAGGTCGGAGGTGGGCTGTGACAAAATTTTTTAGTTTGGGTTGAAACTGGTTGTCCAAAAGTATGTTTGAACTGAAATTATAAAGAAGGCACAAATTAATCTAAAAAATTCAGAAAAGTATATTTAGTGACACGTAAAACAATATCTTACCAAACATAAGCAAAGCCACATTAATTATAAGAGGGGCCTTCTCCAATAGATAAATGCTCAGAGAATAAGAACAAATAATTTTCAAAAATTTGCAAACTATAAATGATCATGTGACTATACACTCCACATCAGTAAGAGTAAGAGACATGCAAATTAAAACAACTCTGAGGTTTCATCTTTTTCCATGCAAAACTGGAAAAGGTGAACAGAGATGAGAAGAGTTCATGTTGGAGAAGATGTGGCAAAACAGGCACACAGATGCAGTTGGTGGAACTGTGAAGTGGTCCAACCATTTTGGATATTAGTTTGGAATTATCCAAAAAGGTGGCTTGACTATAATAATAATAATAGCTAGCATTTATATAGTACTTTAAGGTAAAGTGCTTTTCATATATTATCTCATTGGATCATCACAACCACCCTGTGAGAAAGGTACCACCCCCCAACAGAAATTGAGACAAGTTAAGCCTATGTTCACATGGCTAGTCTGAGGCAGGATTTGAACTCAGTTATGCCTGACTCTAAATCTAGCACTCTACTGCCTATACCATCCAGCTGTCAATAACCTTTGAATCAATTATGTCACTACTGAGTGTATATTCTAAGGAAGTCAAAGGTGAGAAGAAAAGGCACTCTTTGTGTTAGCAAAAACCTGGCAACAAAGGTGGGCACCCATCTATGGAGGAAGGGGTTGAAGAAATTATGGGATATTAGTATAATGAAATATTATTGTACAGTAAGAAATGATTAATATGGATATGAATTTCTTCATCTGGGAACTCCTTATATCAATGAAATTATGGCTTCAGAACATATCCCTAAAAATATGTTATAGTTCTCACACACAAGGATATAAAAACTGGAAGAGAATACTCTTTGATGTGAGACTGAGTATGTCCCAAATGCTCCATTGTGGTTAGGGACTCCTAGGGAAAACTTTGTTTTTTTTGAATTGGTCAGTTCATGATTACAACAAACCTGGCTGGTAAAGACGGCTGACAATTTGTCAACAGAAAGAAAGGGAAAAGTTAAAGTTTAGTCCAACCAATTTTCCATGCCCCCTCTCCTTGACTGACCATTCCTTCATTTCTATTTAATCCATTACTTGAATTAATTTGTGAATCTCCCACATGTGCCCAGAACTTAATTATAGGACTTGACCCAACCAATGAACTCAATAGGCCTCTATTTACTTGGTGTGCCTTGAGGAGCCATTAGCAAGTCCCCTGGCAACAAAATACCAAGCCCATACCTGTCGTTCCACCATTACAGCTATGTTCCTTTGGACCCCTAGGAAAGATCAGTCTTAGGTCATTCACTTCTATTTTAATTACCAGTTGCTACCTTACTGGGGACTTACTGTAAGAATGAATTCCTGGAGAATGGCATTTGGGAGAGGAAAAAAGGTTACAGAAAAGTTGAGAAGGCACCAAGAACAATTTAATTCAACTCAACAGGTATTGTATTAAGCACCTATATGCCAAGTACTGTGCCAGGCATTGAAGATAGGAAGACAAAACGAAAACCAAACCAAACAAAGACAAACTCTAGTTCACAGTTTTGCCTAGGGCTGGTCCTTTTCCTGGTCACACTATTGGCAGAATATCCTTTGCTTTGTCCTAACAATATTAAAATAAGAAAAAGAATATGAATTCTATTTAAAGGGTTTTTTTTGTGGGATCTTCTAAACTAACACCGTTTTACTGTTTAGCCACTTTCTTTTCCCCAAAAACAATTTCTTGGTTTGCATTTATAAAGTGTAGAGAGGGATATTTATAGTACCACCAAGTAATTTAAAATGAATTGACTCCTGGACAAATTCTAAAAATTCTGGATCCCGAAATCATTAAAAGTCCTTACTATATACAACAGGCAATAAGCTGCTACTCTGAAGGTTGTAACCCACCCCCCCCGCCCCAAAGAAAAACCTTTCATCTAAATTTGTAATGTATAAATGACTAAAATAAAAATTGTTCTATATAGAAATTAAATAAAAATAACTATGAAGTTTCTACAATTGTAGTTCTTATTTACACCCAGGATATTGGCAAAAATGATTTTTAAAAGGGTTGGGTGGGAGAATAATTGTTTTTAGAGTTAATAGAGCTGTGAAATTGGTCCAACCATTCTGGAAAATGACTTGGGATTACGCAAGAAAAAGGAGGCATCTTGGTGGCTCAGTGGATAGAACGCTGGGCCTGGAGCCAGGAAGACCCGAGGTCAAATCTGGCTTCAGACATTCACTAGTTGTGTGACCCTGGACTAGTCGCTTCTATTGCCTTAAGCCACTAGTGAAGGAAATGGCAAACCATTCCAATGTCCTTGCCAAGAAAACCCAATGGACAGTATGGTCCACGGAGTCACAAAGACTCAGACACGACTAAATGACTGAACAACAATGCAAGAAAATTGACTAAACTGTTCGTAAGCTTTGATCTAGCAATTTCACTATATGACATATACTCTAAAAAAGGATCAAGGACATAAAGGCATCATATATACCAAAATATTATTGAATTCATTGTTGTGGTAGCAAACAACTAGAACCACGGATAGGAAAATTATGGGACTGATTATGGTATATAAATGTAATATATATTGTGCATTAAGAAATTATATTCATACCTATAAGGAATTCATGGGAAGACTTGTATGAACTGACACAGAACAACACAAGAAGAACCACATTCACAATGAATACAAGGAACCTAAATGAAAAGAACACTAAAAAGAGTACCAAGGTCTGGGTAATTATAATGATCTTAGACCAGGGCTGGGGAGCCTGCGGCCTCAAGGCCACATGTGAACTTCTAGGTCTTGGGTGTGGCCTTTTGACCGAGTCCAAGTTTGATAGAATAAATCCTTTTATTGAGGGGATCTGTTCTGTGAAGTTAGGAGTCAGTCAAAGGGCTGCACTCGAGGACCTAGAGAGCCACATGTGGCCTCGAGGCTGCAGGTTCCCCACCCCTGTCCTAGATAACAATGATAACATGTCTCTCTCCTCTCGGCAATGAGGTGGGAAATGAAGCAGACGGAATGTTGCATGAACTACCAGGCATGGCTGTTCTTTTGGTTGTTTTTGCTGAATTTGTTTTCCTGGGAGGGAGGTCTGCTACATGCAGAAATGATTAGTAACGTAAAACAAAAGGCATCCACTAAAATTCACTTTAAAATAAGTTTACAGGAGGCTTCCCAGAAATTTGAGCATGATACTCCTATAAATACTCATTGAGTTTTCCAGTGGTGACTGTTTCCCGAATACAGCAGACATAAAATTTTATGTGGTAAAACTCAGAGCAAACAGATCCTGTGAAATACTACTGTTAGAAATGTAGACTGAGATTCCAGAATTGTTCCAGGGCATTGTATTTCTACTTAGAGAGATGATGTTTGGTGAAAAAGATAAGTTGGCCCTAAGCAGACTGCACTGAACAACATAAATTCTGGGTCTTGTGATTTACACGGTAATAAATAAGGGCCTTGGCATCTTAAGGAAGAAAGATGTTTCATTACAGCAATATGGGAATTGCAGAAGCCTTTTTGACCATCAATTCCACACCAATTTGTTCCCTTGCTTAAAGCTTAAACAAGTGTTCAAAGGCATGGTGACCACAGCTTTCCTTGGGCAGAGGTAGGCTAGCCATGCAGTTAACTAAAAAAGTTTATTCTATGGGGAAAATGCCCTGGAAAAATATAGACAATTTAGAATAATTAAAAAAATAACAATACAGCATAAAAGGACAGCTTGCTGGCTTTTGTAGGTCCAAAGGAGACAAGCATTGTATGTTTGATTCTCCACTGCTCCTTGATTCATCTACCGTACCTCATATCATGACTGTGATAGGTTGGATTCCCTACTGGTTAGTGATGAGCTTTCTAGCAACTCATCATACCTCTTCCCTCTTATTAGAGAGAGTGGACATGGAAAGCTCCTCCCAGAACCTCCATTTAAGGTGGGTACCCAGGTCAGACACCTCTTTACTTCCCACCATCCATCATGACCCTGCACCTGATACCTTCCCCCTCTGAATATCTTGGATGCCAACACTGATGACCTATATAAATGCTTATTGCCTCTGACTCATACTTGCTTGTGAGCTACTCTTGATAACAGACTCATTTGCCTACCTCAGGCTTTTGGACACTCACTATCTGAAGCATTACTCTTGAGGACCACTATACCCAGACCGAGCTGGCCTGTTGTCATTGCTAGGTTCAGCATGGAAGCATCTCAGCTTTAGTCACGGACTAGGACTGTCCTATTTTAGCATTATGAAAGAGAAGTGCAGATTTGAGGATAATCCAAACTGATAAATGCAACAAAGATGGTTCCCCACCCCGGATCTCTGATGGAAAATGTTGATGGGACTTTGATTCTACTAACCAATCTCAATATGAAGCTATGTAAAAACAGAAAGTATATCAATATGCTTCTCATCCAACCTGAATACAATAGAACCTGCCCAAGTGAAATCAAGAGTAGATGGCATCAAATCTGAACAGACACCCACGGACCCACGGTTAGTTCAAATATCCCCCAAACTCTGATTATTCAATTATAAGATTTAAGAGGAAAAGGCAAGCTAGACCATGGTACTCTTTCACATTAGGATGGCAAGCTCAAACCATCCTAGGGTATGGAGCACAAGGGACTGGAACAGATAAGCAGATGGGATCCCTTTGGGTGGCCAGAGTTGGTTCATGGCGTCCCTGGACCCTAACCCCAAACAGCTCTTTATGTAGCTCAGCAAAAGTTCTCAGTATCTAATAAAGCTCTACATGTTTATTTCTTTAAGGTCTTTCATAAGCACCTGGTGGCACAGTGGTAAGAGTGCTGGCCTTGGAGGTAGGAAGAGCTGAGTTCAAATCCAACCTCAGGACTTCAGATATGTGGCTTCTGTTTGCCTCAGTTTCCTCAACTATAAAATGAGAATAATAATAATAATAATAATAATAATAATAATAATAATAATAATAGCTTCTCCCTTGAAGGGTTGCTGTGTATTATCTTCATTTTAGAGATGAGGAAACTGAGACAAAGAGAGATTAAGTGACTTGCCCAGGGTCACTTATGGTCTTCTTGGCTGAGTTCCATTCTGCTCTAGACACTTATGAGCCATAAGTGACCCTGGGCAAGTCATTTAATCTCTCTTTGTCTCAGTTTCCTCATCTCTAAAATGAAGATAATAATAGTACCCACCTTCCAAGGTTGTTGTGAGTATAAAATGAAATAATATATAAAGCCCTTTGCAAACCCTAAGTTACTATATAAATGCTAGCTATTTATTCATTTTTGTATTCATTCACTGAACAAATGTTTAACAAGCAGTTGTAATAGAGAGGTACCTTACACATAGCAGTCACTCAGATTTATTGAATAAATGTCTTCATAAAAAGATGTTATCGTTCTCCCACAGGCCCTCCCATCTCTAATACTGATCGGCCCAGGGTTTAACAATGTGTTCCCAAATCAGAAGTAGGCCTTCTGGTTAAGGGGTGCAAATGGGGAGTACCCAAGAAGGCTGGCAACAGCTATCAATGATTACTGCAGAGGGTTTCAGCTTTGCTTAATGGTCCAGATGCCTTTCACTGGGACTGACACTACATCAAATCCATAGCAAGTCATTAAGGACCATCTGGCAGATACTGGTTTGTTAGTTTCTTCTCAACCATTACCAATATCTCAATCTTTCAAAAAGCTAAAAAAAAAAAACCCAAAACCAAAAAAAAAACCAAACCCCACAACCCAAAAACAACTTCCATGCATTTGCTCAGTGTATCTCTCAAACCACTTGTCAGTTTGTTACCCATTTCAAAACAACTTGTTTCTCCCTTTACTTGTAGTATATTCCTTTCAGTATATCCCTTTCTATAACATTCTCTCATTGTGTTTAGCAAATGACTATCAACGGCCTCACTTACCTGTGTATAGAAAAAGGGTGATATTAATTGAGCTTTCATTGCTTTGGTAAGAATTGTAGAATGCTTGGTTCTTTACCTACTAGCCCAGTCTCCCTACTCTGGGAAAACTATCAGGTGTATTCCTTTACAGATGTATCCCTGCCTGAGATATGCCATTAGAACCTTTCAGGGGATGGCATCAGGAAGAACTAAACTTTACTAACTTGAATTGATCTCTTTATATTAATAACATTATCAGGAACGACAAAAATGATAATGAATTAAAAACCAGTACTTTTATCCTTGACTAAAATTCAATAAATAAAATCTCAGTCCAACAGCAAATTTATTTTTATGAGTATCTCTTCCAGGTTCTCAAGTGCTATATTTTTGGTGTGTTTGTTTTACTGAAGAAACCATGAAATATCACTGACATTTCTGAACTGTTGGTTTCTCTTCTTCTTTCCGTGTCCTAACTGAGAATATCTCTGCCCACCTATTCTAAGGTTTAATCTCTGGTCCTTTGCTCTTTTTCTCTCTACTCTCTCTCTCTCTGAGATTTGATCTATTCTCATGACTCTATCTCCTAGCTCTAAGCTAATGATAGCAAAATTTATTTCTTGAGTTCTGTCTTCTCGTTTGTTTTCCAATTCTATCATTCCAACTCCTTACTGGACAACTGCATTTGGTTATCCCCTAAGAAAACACATCCAAAGAAGAACTGATCAGATTTTCTCGTTCTCAATTTTCCGTCTCTGCCAATGGTAACAGTTTCCCTCATGGAAATTGTTCGCACTTCAGCGGGAACTCCTAGTCTGGAAAGTCTGAGAAATAACCATTTTGGACTAATTTTTTTTTCTGTTTTTCATTTCTTATATACAATCAAGAGCCAAGGTTACTGATTCTTCCTTCAAAAAACTTGTCACCACCCTAATCCAGGCCTTCAATATCTCACATTTGAATTACTACCAAAGAAAGCATCCTAACCAATCACTCTGACTCAAGTCTCTTCTCAATTCCTCTAAGTCATCCTGTATAGCATGGCCAGAATCTTCTAACTTAGGGCTACTTTTGTCATCAACAGCTCCTGTATTTTATATCAGTCTAAATTTCTAAATGACAGAAGTGAATCCTGGTTTTCAAGATTCCATAAATCCTGATCCCACCTTGCTATTCAAACTTATGCCTACTATTCTCTGATATACTCCAATACACTCAACTCTAATCTGGACCATCTTTTGACAATTCCCAGAATACTCATGTTATTTCCCTCAACTGGAATGCCTCTCCTTTCTGGGAATCCAAATCCCCTGCTAAGCAAGGCCTGGTTCAACATATACCTCTTCTATAAAACCTTTCTTTCCTACTCCAGTTCCATTGAGATCTCCTCAACTAAAATCCTACAGTACAAGTCTGTACCATACGCCTAACTAGGTGATTAGCACCTAATCACATTACTGTCTTATAATTACCTATTACTATTTGATGTGTATCAGCTTTGAGTCCTCAACTAAACTGTTAATTGCTTAAGAGGAAAACCTGTTATCTATCTATCTATCTATCTATCTATCTATCTATCTATGTAGGTGAGGCAATTGGGTATAAGTGACTTGCCCAAGGTCACACAGCTAGTAAATGTGAAGTGTCTGAGGCCAGATTTGAACTCAGGCCATTCTGACTCCAGGGCTGTTGCCCCACCTACTGTGTCAGCTAGCTGCCCCTATACTTTATATTTTTAAAAGCCTACCCTAGCATCTGATGAAGTGCTGAGCCCATAAAAAGTTTATAATGAAGATTTTTTTTTTCAATTTAAGTGCTCTGGTCAATTCAATGACTAGCAACAATTCCAGTACACTCATGAAGCATGTGACTCCCCTCTTAGAGAGGGGATAGACTCAGAGTACAGAATGAGACACACATTTTTAGAAATGGCCAACGCAGGAATTTATTTTGCTTGACTATGCATAATTGTTGCAAAAGCTTTGTTTTTCTTTCCTTCTTCCTCCCTCCCCACCGTGCAAATGCACGGAGAAGTGTGGGATGGAGAGAAAAATCGATGTTTATTCATTGAAAAAAAAACTGAAAAAAAGACTTCTCCATTGATTCATAGGATACACAAGTTTAGAGTAAGAGAGGATCATAGGAATCACTCCTTTCCTTTCATAGATAAGGAAAACATCCCAGGCTCCTTTTCATCCCGCGTTCTTTGTACTACACTTGCTTGAGTGATGGAATTTTTTCTTCTTCATAGTCATACTGGAAGACCAACAAACTATTATAAAGTTGGAATTAGTCTAATCTTCCTCCCATTTTCTTTTAATCAGCCAAAATGAAACTTTGCTTTAAGTGGAATGTTCTCCCACTAGAATGCTAGGTTGGGGGGGGGGTGGTCTAGGTATTTATGTCATGAGCAAAGGACAAAAAAACCCCAACATTAGGGAAATCAGGAAGTATGGGCAAATCTGGTCTTATCTATAAACAGGATAGTAAACAGCCTATGCGATAGGATTCTGGGGCTGCTAGAAGGATCCTGCCATCAAAACATCATCCTCACATATACCAGAAATTCTACCATTAGTGATTCATTGGTGACATTCTACCAGGTTCTTTTGAAATGAGGCTTTTAAAAGGAATTACCTGGGAGATGAGAACACAGTAAGTTTCTAGCAACTTGATGTGAACCAAAATGTCAAAGAGTAAGATTTTCTCCCTGTTTTAGGTAGAGCCTAAAGGCAAGTTTGGGATCTGGAGTCAGTCAGTCAATGAAGATGTATTAAGCTCCTACTATGTGCAAATGAAAAACATATTAAGCTCCTACTATGTGCCAGGCACTGATTGTGCTAAACATTGTAGACACAAAGAAAGAAAAATAAACAGGTCTTGCTAACAAAGGAACTCATGGTCCAATTGGAGAGATGACATACAAACTATTTACAAACAAGCTATATACGGACAAGTTGTAAATGTATTGAAAAGACCAAACCAATAAGACAGATAACAGCAACAAACAATAACAATATTTAATAGCCTTTTACTAAATGGATAAACTTGGCAAGAGCCTACATCACCACAAAGCCTGATGCTGTTCTTCATGTCCCCTGCACATATGGACACCCTTGGGACACCAACAATCCCACAGACACAAAAAAGGCAATCTGATCTGACTAGTGACAACTTCTTAATACTAGTTTGTATAGGATTCCTGATAATTGGGAATTAATTAATTAATGATTAAGATTTCCCAATAATTGGGCCTTATTGCATTTAGACTATTCTCTTTCTAGGTCTCCATGAATAAGGGCTACAGAGGCAGTTTTTAAAAATCACTGTCAGGGAGGCTACTCAGTTGCTTAGGGCCAAGGCCTGGGAAGAATAAATTATGCTGAAAACAATTTCTGTCACTTCTACTCACTTGGTTCCAGTTCTGATCTTTGGAATTTATCACGTGATTCCGAGACATCTATTTATTGCATTGTATCTATTTATTGATCATGGATACTTCAGACTTATTCACATAACCCTGTGTAGTAGTGGTACGTTGAGAATGTTTGCTCAGCCACTTCTGTTGGGCCTCCCTCACTATTACTGACTCAATGCCGAATTTGGAATTGTATTAAAGAATCTAATTCTCTCTCTATTTTCCTTTTTATTTTTTTAGCATGGAGTCTCCTGATAAAAGGCCGCAGTCTGGCAAAACACCTTAGTGCTACATCTTCCTATATATTCTCTTGGGTTACTCTCCTATCTCAATTGCTTTCTCCCAAATGCATTTCCAATGAGCGTGCCCAGACTAGCAAATGTCTGTGATAAACACCATTTGTAAAGACAAAATAAATGTTCACAAAAAAGACAGGTAAACAGATTTTTCCTATACCAAGAGAGAATGGTTTCAGGATTCCAAAAGGGAGTCAGTACAAGGGAAGAAAGGCAAGGCAGGATTACCACCTTGGGGTGTGTATTGATGGCCAGGGGCACAGAGTTCAGCACGACAGCTTTAGTTCCAACCTTTCTTTTGTCCAATCAGCCAAAATAGTTTCACTTGTGTCCCAGCCCCTTCCTTTATGGTAGCTATGCTTCTGTCCTCCCATTTCCGTGGGACTTCTCATGGCCTCCCCTGTCCCAGCCCTCTACATTTTCTACTTTTCTTATCAGGAGTAGGTTCCCCTTCGAATCTGACAGTATGGCTCAGGGTGAGCCCTGCATCTGAGCTAAATCACTTTCCTCTGACTACACTTAATGTGTGGTGTAACAAATGAATGTGCAGTTGTTGAATATCATTTTGGAGCTGACGGGGACCTTAGAGTTCACCTAGTCTTCCTTTCTCCTAATTTTAAAGATGAGAAATCTGAGAGCTAGACAGTTTAAATGACTTTCTCAGGGCTGCCTAATTAGCTAGTAATAGATTCAGGACTAGAACTAATTGAATGATGCCAAGAATAAAAATAGGGTTCTAATTTTTCTGCTTGTATTTGAGTTTCTTAGATATATTAATATGACAATTGGCTAACCTAAAATTATAAAATCCCTGGTCGAAGAGATTCCAAATTTGATTTTCTAGTAATAGATATAAGGTTTGAGCTAACTTTCATTATTTGACCTGATTATTGGCAAAGTAAATCTAAAATAATTGTTAAGACCAACTTTGTAAGAAATTTTTAGAAGAAAAGAGAATTTTTACAAGTGACCTGAGCCAGAGAAGAATTGCTCTGAGACCACACCCAAATGGTATCCGGAGAACCAGACAGCTGCATGAGATGAGACTTCAGAGCCTTAAATGGACAATTTTATTTTGCTGTTTAGTTTTTCCCTTTGTGTCTTTTATCTGTAAGGTCTATTTATCCAAGGGGGTTGCCCCCTTTGATTTTGTCAAAGGCTGTCTATCTCTCCCTTTCCCCATCCCATTGTCTCCTCTCATAAGTCCCATAGTTAGAAATCCTTACTGGAATGTCTGTCATATCAGTTAGTGATTCATTGAGGACGCGGCATCTCTCAGTAGAATCAAATGGGGGAATGAGAGAAATGATTAATAACCAATATTTTGGGGAGATTCAGAGCTCTCTCCTTCTTCCAAATTCCTGGTTTTAAAAGTTCAGTCTCTTGAAGGACATTGCTGATAATGAGATTGTACTAACTTTCTTGTTTATACAAGATCCCATCCAAATAGAAGCTACTGTGTTCTGCTCGGGCTTGGGTGGGGTATATAGCCCAAAGCTGTGGGTGATTGTAATAACAATTTAGATTTAAAGATCTTTCTCACCCATTAATAGGCCATGTGACCTGCTTACCTCACAGGAAGCCTAAGTCGCGTATGGTAGGAGGAGCTTCCTGAGAGGAAAAGGAAAAGGAAGTTATATCACAGGAAATGGTAAGAAAGAGAGAGAGCTGTTATGGCTGTTAATGGCCATTGCGACTGTAAGAGCTGGGGTAACACAAGTCGACCTCTGATAAGTGAACAGACTGTGACAGCTGTACTGTTTGTTTTGGGGAAGACCCCAGCAGGGGGTCGGAGAGGTTTTGGGATGGTGAGGCTCCATGTTGTGATATTATGTATCGCATTCTTTGCTGCTGTGATGGATTGGGCAGATGGCTCGTGGGATCTGGTTCTCTGGTGTCTGAATAAATGGTTCATTTCTTCTACCTTCTCCGTGGAGAGTCTCGGATACTTTGTGATACAGAACGACATAGCCATTTTGACAATTATCATCTACATTGTTATTGTTGCCTTACTAATACAGTGGTCTGGTATAGAGATAGTTTCTCTGTCCAAGGTGATTTGATGTCACCCTCAGCCCATCTTCCATTGTGTTGTCTAATCAAAGTTGATTGCCACCCCTCAGGAACGCTTATTCTTTGAAAGGTATATAAAGTATGAGCTCACCCCCATGATCGTCTTTGGTTTAAGAGAGATAGCCAAATGACCATCCTTTATTAAAAATATGCTGGCCTGATTAATAATTAAGTTGCTAATTAATTTAAGTTACTAATTAAGTTATTAATAATTAAGTTACCCCAAAACTATGTCTCTTGAACCTTTTTAATCGTCACACAATATGTCCTGAATCCCAAACCAGTCCTCTCTCCACTATCCTGGGTTGACTCTTCCCCTGGTACCCCACCTGTGTAGACCTGGCCAAGGTATCTTCATCCCAATTTTGGAGCTTTTATGGTAAACATAACTTTAACTTTATTAAACAATCAACTTTTTTTTTCAAAAGTACTTAAATTTTAAATTAGCCAATTAAAAAAGCCATCATGTATCAAAGTAGGATATATGTATTGCAAATGATAAAATTTGAGAGTTTCATTCACCAGCTTGGGATAACCCACTGCCTTTCTCCTTTTCTCTAAAGTGGCTACATGTTTTTCAATATGATGAGAAAAGTTTGCTACTGAATGATTTCCTAAAGATTTCCATAACACAGCTTAATCTATGGATTTAATTGAATAATTTATTTTTAAAATGTAAATAATGCTGCCAGTACTGCTGGAAGAAACCTCAGAAGCCATCTTGACCAATTCCTTCATTTTATAGGAAACTAAGGCACAGATTGGTTAAGTGACTTGCCTAGTGCCTCATTGGTAGCAAACAGCAGAGTAGAATTTTAATTCAGGTCTTCTGTCTCCAGAGCCAGGGTTATTTCCACTGCCTCCTTCATATTGCTTACTCACTCAACAAAAATAATACTGCTCAATGCAAGCCCTGACCTTCTAGGAGAAGACCTAGGCTCACTTCATAGCATATGATTAGAGCTGTTGTTTCTCTTTTAGGAAGGATTACTGTGGCTGTATCTGTCCCTAAAGGGTAACTAGGTGGTACCATAATGCATAGACCTGGAGTCAGGAAGATTCCTCTTCCTGAGTTCAAATGTGGCCTCAGACGCTTACTAGCTGTGTGACCCTGGTCAAATCACTTAAACCCTATTTGCCTCAGTTTCCTTATCTGTAATGTGAGTTGGAGAAGGAAATGGAAAACCACTCTACTATCTTTCCCAAGAACACCCCAAAATGGGGTCACAAAGAGTCAGACACGATCGAAACAACTGAACAACAACAATCTGTCCTCACAATGGTTCTCTCCTACACAATCACTATCTTTGACAGGAAAGATAACACAGGCAATTTAAATATTTCCCAGGGTGTTAGGCTGCACATGGAGATGCCTATGAGAGAGGGAGGTCCAGGCTTAGAGCAAAATGAGGGAATCATTTAAAACAGATTCAGAAGGCTAATCTGGGTTACCCAACTCCAGCTCAGCTGAGACTGCTGATGATTTAAAGTCATTACCTTCTAACGAATGTTTAGTGGTCTCGTTCCAGTACCCAGTGAACAGGTGTTCACATCACCAAACCCACTGTCACAGCTGACACTAATTAGGATACTCACTGGCAAGCTCAGCAGAAAGGCCAAGAGTTGAATGGGCTTTGGAAGGGGAATTGTCTCTTATTCTTAGAGAGGAGTCACTCTCCGGAACAGGGGTGCTTCACACTAACAGAGAAGCAGACAGGGAAATGTCACCCTATACTTTGGGGGCTGCTGGATGAAATCATGATTCTGTTCCAAATGAACTTACATTCATGCCTAAGGATCCTTCTGACTAGAGGTAGCTGACTTTTTTGTTCTGAGTCTTCACTTCTGGGAAAAGGAAATTGGGGCAGCCAGGTGTAGTGACACGTCTGTATTCTATGCTACTAGGGAGGCTGAGGCCAGTGATGTCTTGAGCTTGGAGATTCTGAGCTGCCACAAGGCTGAAGGCTGATTGGGTGACTGTACTAAGTCCAGCACCAAATAATGGTGAGGCCTCAAGAGTAGGAGTGGAGAGAAGGGCCAATAGGTTGTCAAGGGAGGGGCAAACTGATTTGGGCCAGAAATGGAGCAGTTCAAGGTCTCCATGTCAATGAGTTGTGGGTTAGGGCTGGGGAGTGGCCCTTGTGATTGAAGCATGGGTGAGATAGAGAGCTAGGGGAAGGGGGAAAGAGAAAGGGGAAAAAGGAAGAGGGAGGAGGGGGAAGAGGAGAAAAACAGGGAGGGAGGGGAGAGGGAAAGGCAGGAGAGATGAGGAGGGGGAAGGAGGGAAGGAAGGAAGGGAAGTGAGGGGAGGAGGAAAGGAGGGAGGAGAGGGAAAGAGGAGGAAGAAGGGAGGTGGAGGAGGAAGGAGGGAGGTGGAGGAGGAAGGAGGGAGGTGGAGGAGGAAGGAGGGAGGTGGAGGAGGAAGGAGGGAGGTGGAAGAGGAGGAGGAAGGAGAAGGGGAAAGGGAAGAACTGGAGAATAATTCATAGCTATTCCTTCTTTCCACAAAAATTCAAATGCTATGTATCAATAGCCACATATCTAATCCAAGTTGTACCTCTTTGATGAAGCATTTCTTGAAGTGCCTGATGGGCACACCATCTCCATGCCCTCTGGCTGGAGGGCAAAGCTATGGGCTCTGGAGACCCCATTTAAGAAGGGGGCCCAGCATGGTCTTCTCCCCATCTCTCACCAATTACATTGCTCTTGGACTTGTCCATCACGGCTCTGAGCCAGATACCTTCCCCTATCCTCAGCTTTTCAGCTTCCTTTTGTATGTTGTCTTCCCCTACAAAATCAAAAGCTATTTGAGGACAAAGACTGTCTAGTGCCTGGCACCTAGTAGGTGATTAATAAATGTTTATTGGCTATTGATTGACCACCTCTCTCCCAGGCACCATCCTTTAGAAACAGAAACTTACAGCACAAGTGAGCTTGGCTGGGCTCATAATTCAGATAAGTTGTACTAGAAAGAATTTGACCCGACACCTTCCTCATTCTTCATTCAATATCAATATATACTGAGGAGTGAGAAGTATACTGGAATAATAAGCCCTGTCCCTGTGCTTACCACACATGCAATGAACATATAAGAGAAAGATACGTAAGGGAAGCAACATGGTGCCCAAGGCTCACAACCTCAGCTGTCACATTAAAATGACTACTTAAGATCATAGGATTTTAGAGCTGGAAATGATCACAGAATCATAGTTTAAAGTAGAGATTCTCAAACTAGGGTCTGCAAACTTTTTAAAAAATGTTTTTGATAACTGAATTTCAACATAATTGTATTCCCTTATAATTCCATGGATTTTATTTTATTCATTTAAAATCATCATTCTGAGAGAGTTTCTATCTATAGGCTTCACCAGACATGTCAAACTTCACCATAACGCAAAACAAGTAAGAAAAAAACAACCCGGTTTCAAGAGAAGGTCACATTCAGGGGACATCAATGTCATGTTCTCTGTGGTAACTACATCCCTCAGAAGACTGTGTGAACTCAAGTGGTAACATTATCCCATCTTGACCTGATTGGATGTATTTTGTATGCCCGGTATAAAAATGTCAATGGAGGCCTCACAAGGCAACATGGGTGAGCATGGAAAGGAAGAGAGAGAGAAGAGATGAAAATAGGATGTATTTATAGATCATGTTATGGCTTTTCAGCAGAAGTAGCAGTAGGAGCCTTTCTTCCCTCCAGTCCCTCAGAGCAACCACACTCTTACCAAGTGCTCTATTCTTTTTTTTAAATTTAATTTATTTAATATATTTAGTTTTCAAGCATTGATTTTCACAAGAGTTTGAATTACAAATTTTCTCCCCATTTCTACCCTCTCCCCCACTCCAAGATGGCGTATATTCTGGTTGCCCTGTTCCCCATTCAGCCCTCCCTTCTGTTACCCCACTCCTCTCCCATCCCCTTTCCCCTTCCTTTCTTGTAGGGCAAGATAAAAAAGTGCTTTATTCTTGACTCAAGATATCTTACTTCCAAGAAACCGAGACTCAGTCTAATTGTGAAGTCTTTCATACCCTTCCTTTTCTCTAGCTTGGAGGGCCTTGCTCAGAAGCCACAAGAGGGAGAAGATGTGAGAGGGAGAGAGGAAGTAAGCCAATAGAGATACTTGTGAGGGTGACACTCTCTAATAGATCTGTCCATGAGTGAAAATACCTGTTTTCTCTCTCAGTATCCAGTTTCTGGGGATGAAATAGTGGTTACCTTGGGAAATGAGTAGAGTGCTTGCTACCTGACTTAATTCCTTGTTATTTACCCTTAATTATGGGGTTATTTTGTGGGGAGGCAATTGGGGTTAAGTGATTTGCCCAGGGTCACACAGCTAGTAAGTATCTGAGGTTGAATCTGAACTTGGGTCCTATTCACTTAGCTACCTAGCTACTTTTTAAAGTAATAGTTTAAACTGTTTTTAATAAAATGCCTACTGCTATGATAGAATCATTGGGGTCTTGGATCCTCCCTTCTAAGCCTATGGAGGTACACTGCCCAGATTGCCCATCCAGGTAGGGCAGTGCTGCCATCATCACTGGACAGCCCAGGCCTTTACTTCTGAAACATGGCTTCAGGTAGGCCTTGATCATCCATGCCCTAAGCAATTAAAGGTCCTATTTGGCCTTATGAGGCAGCTAGGTGGCACAGTGAATAAAATACCAGGCCTGGAGTCAGGAAGACCTGAGTTCAAATCCAGCCTCAGACACTTACTAGCTTTGAGACCCTGGGCAACTCACTTTACCATGTTTACCTCAGTTCTTCATCTGTAAAATGAGTTAGAGAAGGAAATGGCAAATCACTCCAGTATCTTTGTCAAGAAAACCCCAAATGGGGTGACGAAGAGTCAGACACAACTGAAAATGACTGAACGCCACCACCACCAACACCCCCCAAATGGGGGAGAGATAAATAAACTATGTCAAAATAAATAAAATAGAATATTGCAAGAGGAGGGGAATTAGTTAGGACAGGCCTGTCCAAAATGCAGCCTACAGTGTGATTTATGCAGCCCCGCCTACAAGCATAGAAATTTACATAAAGAAGCCGAACTACCTCAGAGCTCTCACTAAAATGTCAAATCAAAATATATTGTCTATTGTTTCAATAAAAACCCAAGGTTGGACAGCCCTGAATTGGGACATTGGGATCAATTGATTTTTTTTCCCTAGACCAGTTCATGAAATCACAGAAAGGGCAAGTTAACAGAGACAAGGTATTAATATGTTTGATGGAATGCAAAAATTTGTTACCCCATTTACAACATGTGAAGAAGTTCTCTTTGATGGAATTAGAGAACCACCAACTATGGACTGAGCAAAGATAGACCACGCTACTGGAAGCCTTTAAGAAGAGCAGAATGTGCCCTCCTGAGATAAACAGTTAAAACATAAGACTTTTGTGTGGTTTGATCCCTTGGCAACAGTACAGGGAACCAACTATGGAAGGAGGGCTCACAGGTGAGAGAGGATTGTTCTTTGCCTTTTCCCTTGGGGTACTTACTTGCAAGAACCCAAGGCCCACAGTAGGAAGGGTGGAAGAGAGAATCATCTTCCCCCACTGTCCCCTGGTAGAGACACAAGGAAAAAGGCAATCCCCTTTTAAGGACATCAACAAGAGCTGGTGAATGACAGTTTTAGGAGTGTGGACTCAAGAGTACTTCCACTGTAGGGGCAGTAGTCATATAGGCCCTAGCCCAACCTTGGACCTGTGAGTGCCGAGTTGAGGAGGGAGCCTCAGAGGGGGTTCTATAATCGTATCATGAAGAATAACAAACACGAAAAATTTAGGGAAACATGAGAAGAAGAATAATTTCAGAGAGAAGAAAGCAGAGGTAAGAGATATACAATATAAAGATACACAATTTAAATGACAAACAGTAAAAGTCAACAAAAATCAGATTATATACAGCTGATGATATTCATACTAATTTATCAAAGGTAAAGCATCTTTCTTTCTGTTAACAATAGATAAACTACAAAAAGGAAATAATTTGCACTATTAAGTCACAATCACACACAGGTAGATTTGTTCAACTGTATTGTGCTGTAACCAGAGTGACCTTTGTTTTCTTTGAGTGACTCAGCTTACCTCATTGAGCCTTGCTTGGCGCTGGGGGCTTCTCTTCCGGGGCAGGAAGCCCAGAAACCATGCCAGGAAGAAGAGAACTTCCTGCGTGATGAGTCATGGGGCTGGCTGAGGGGAGGTGTTGACTCCAGAGCCACGCCCTATTGGGTGTTAACCTAGTCTACACTAGCGGGGAGGCCAACTCAAGAACCAATCGGCCCTGGTCATTCAGGTGGTGCTTGATGATGTCAAAAACTCTATAAGAGGGGAGAAGACAGCTTGAAGAGCTCTCTTTCCTTTTCCGGTTGGCGTGGCAGCGGTGGGGAGCGTGACTCTGGGCCAGCCCTTGCTCTCAGGCCAAGCCTAGATGTTGGTAACTCTGAATTGTATTGGGTCTGTCTGTTGATATTTGTAATTTGTTTGTATTTTGGTTTTGAGGTTCGAGGTGCTGATTCTTTTCCCCCCGAACTAAATGAAAGTTCTGAACCTCAGGGTGCTGGTTTTTTTCCCCTGAAGTAAGCGAATGAAATTGTATTTGGTCTGTCTCTTGATGCTTGTCTCTTTGCTCCCCTGAACTAACTGAATGCTAACTGAATGCTGGCGTTTTTCCCCTGAACTAAATGAATGTTGTCTGTATGCTAACTGAATGCTGGATTAGAGTAAGCTGGTCAACCCCTTCACCATGCTTTCCTTGTTTAAGCAGATAAAAAGAACCTGTGCTTTCCTGGCATCCCAGCAGCCCCCTGGGTGCTGGCTGTGGGGGGGATCTTATGCCCCCACAGAAGCTGCTAGCTGGGTTATTAAAACATGTGCAAAGTACTTGGGGGGAAGGAAACTGTATTTTTTTTTGAGAAGTGCCTATTGTAAAAATTTGTTTTTACTGAAGATGTATATGTATTACAAGGCTTTTCTTTTTCTTTTTTTTTCTAATTGTAGGTAGATGTAAAGGAGATTAGGGGAGAATAATAAAAAAGGAAAAAAAAGATAAAGAAAGGAAAAAGAGGGTCATTGAAGCATCTTTTTTTTTTTATACACAGGAGAAAACAGAAGAAAAGTAAAAAATAATCACAAATGCATAGGACAAGGGACAGCTAGGTGGCACAGTAGATAGAGCACAGGTCTCAAAGTCAGGAAGACCCGAGTTCCAATTCAGTCTCATACACTTAGTAGCTGTGTGACCCTGCCAGGGCAAGTCACTTAAATGTGTTTGCCTCAAAAAAAAAATGCACAGGACAGCTTTAAAGGTTGAGGCAGCTAGGTGTCACAGGTGTACTTGGCCTAGATCCAGGAAGACTTGAGTTCAAATTGTGCTTCAGATATTTTTTAACCTGTGACCTTGGTCAAGTCATATCAGCTCTGTCTGCCTTCCAAGGCAATCGTGAGGATCAAATGAGATAATATTTGTAAAGTGCTTATAAGGCACAGTGCCTGGCACCTAATAAGTACTTAAGAAATGTTTGTTCTCTCCCTTCTTTCCTTTGAAAGTTACATGTTGAATTTATTATAATTTAAAAAGAAAAGTAAGTTGCAAATAACATGGATCTGAAGTTTAATGTAATTTCTTTTTCCTGTTCTACTATGTACATGAAAATTTCCATTTTATTTGGTGTTTGTTAAGTTTAGAATAAAAAAAACCCAGAAAATTAAAGGCTTACCACTGCCACCATGTGACCAGATACCATGTGGATGCCTTCCAGAACTATGCAGGATTCTGGTGTCTTTTTTTTTTTTTTAAATCACTAGCAAGAGCAAACAAAAGCTCCAGTCCTTATGTCAAAAATACATCAAAAGACTTTCACAAGTCCTTGGGGAGATTAGCCGAAAGAAGCAGCCACCCTTTCCTGCATTCCTCCCAACTGTTCATCAAAGGCACAGTTACCAACTGTGGGTCTGATAAAAGATCCACTATCAGGATAGTATTCACTCACTTGGTACAGACTTACTATAGCAAGTCAACCATCTACCTGAATGCACATTGCAAGAGAAGAGAGGAGGAGGACTTTCTGTCTCCCCTTTTGATATCTCACTAAATGAGTTGCCAGGGATGCTGTGAGGTTTGTACAGCTTAATATGAAAATTCTCAAAGCAGCATGCTCAGTAAGATCAGCAAGAGACTGCAGACACAGGGGCTATGAATTTTAATTCCAGCTTTGCTTCTGTCTTGCTGTGATGCCCTGGGGTTAATCGCTTAACCTTTCCTTAATCCTCAGCAAAAAAGGGGAGAAATGAATACTAATTTATTTCATAGGACTGCTATCAGGTCCAACTAACAAAGCACTTTTAAAATGATGTCAGATTGTTAAAACTGTGTAATCATGACTTTGGAAAGTGAATGCGATATCTAGGCCCACTAGCTATAGTAGGTCTGAATTCTCATGGAAGAATGTTAATTTCTGGATTTTCTGTAAACACGAGCCTTGCCAAAAAGCAACATTGTGGATTTTCTAGGGACAGAAAATGTTTAACTGGGAGAAGAGTTTTAGGGAGGTAAGAAATATACCTGTCCTACCCCCACCACAGAATTCAGTCATTATTGATGAGGTTTTACAGTGGTGACAAGGTGTTAAACAACTATAAATTTTCTGCTACATCTGGGGAATGTCTTTATGAAATGTGAACCCTTTTTCTCTGATGGAATTAAAGGAAGCGACCTCCTTAGACAAATAAAAATTGGATGTGGCTTTGGAGGGCTTTAAATAGCTAAACTTTGGATAGTTAGAGAGTTAGCACAGCTGTGGAGGAGACCTTTACACTTATATCAGAGGGTAGCAAAGGGAGATAGAGGTGTTTCTCTCCTCTCCCCTCCCTCCCATTGGCCACGTGGATTTGAAATAAGGCTACTCAGCCAGTAGGAGACACCTCATCCAACGGTTTGAAAATATATCATTTATAGAGAGGACAGACAAAGCATAGTGGAGCTATACCTGGCAAGGGAGCAGACACACACCTTCCTGATATACGCCAATGCAGAAACAAAGTTATTTGAGGGAAATAGCAGCTTTAAGGGGCTAGATCCCTGGCAGCAAAATTAGGAAGAAGAAAAAGAAAAAGAGAGCTGGCTACGGGCTCAAAAGAGAGTCCCTGGCAACCAGGAGTCAAACTTTGGAAAGAAGCAAACTTTGGGAATCCAGCTGAGTAACATACCCAGCAAAGATGCTACATCCAAAGATTACTGCACAAGGATTCTATGGAAAGGACTTCCAGGCAGGAAAGTACCAAAGATTGTAAGTTGTCTTTGCCACGCAAGTATCCGAAATGTTTGCCTGGCTACCACCATACTGGAAGTTTGAGCCCACTCTTCCCATAGACACTGTGTGGATTTGTGGGAGTGTCTACCCTAGGTTTGTGGGAAGAAACTTTTATAGTTATTATCACTACTTTTTACTATTATTTACCATGCCATCTTAGTAAACATCTTTGCTAAGAGCAAATTGCATCACCTGGCTGATTGTTAATGCAGAGAACATCAGTAGGGGCTCATGATGTATAGTAACTACAGTAGTAGCAAGATAGCCACATAAGATTAACCTGAGAAGCTGAGGCAGTGGCTGTCCTCTGGGGACCAAACCTTGGAATGTAGGTGAATTTGGGAGTACCCCAGGGAAGGTAATTCATATGTAGCAGAATAAATACAAAAAGGTTAGCATACTAATACTAAAATAAAGCCAATGAAAATTCTCCTTAGGTAACATCATGAGATTTAGTACCTCTGAAGACGTCAAAAATACTCTATATAAATATTAACTATATAGGGGCAGGTAGGTGGCACAGTGGATAGAGACAGAGCCTGGAGTCAGGAAGACTCATCTTTCTGAGTCCAAATCTAGCCTCAGACATATACTAGCTATAGAACCCTTGGCAAGTCACTATAACCCTGTTTCCTTCAGTTCCTCATCTGAAAAATGACCTGGAGAAGAAAATAGCAAATCACTCCACTGTCTTTGCCAACAAAACATGAAATGGGGTCACAAGGAATCAGACACGACTGAAACCACTGAACAGCAAAATCTGAGAGAAACATTTTAACTTGGAAAAGGCGCAGAATAAAAGATTGGAGCAGATTTTGATTAGCTCATGGGTTAAAAGCTAGAAAGGACCTTTGAGGGTCAACTAGTCCAAGGCTCTCATTCAATAGATGTGAAAACTGAGGCTCAGAAGTGAAGTTGCTTGTGGTTGCAAAGGTAAGTAGAAGAATATAAAACTGAACCCGGGTCTCCTGACTCTTGATCAAATACGCTTTCACTATACCAAACCGTCTCAAGTCATGCTAGACTCTTTTTGCTTTTGTTATCTATGGCAAGAAGGCGTCTTTGATAATTTGATGGACCAGGGATCTCACTGGTATAGGAACTCCCTCCAGCGACGCAGACCGCAGTCCATCCATGTTCCTCTCATTCAGCAGCTCAGATCATCTACTTACCTCTGATAATGAAAGTGAGGGGGCATCTCTGTACACCATAAGGGATTGACCAAGGATGTTTATGAAATTTACCTTGTTATGTTGCCACAGATGACAGAGCATGGTTCAGCGCTGTGCAAATACTGAATGGCTCTGGCCACTCCTATCAATATACTGAGTCGAAGTTGCCAAGAAAGTGGAGAAGTATTATCCTAAAAAGAGAACTGTAGTTAGTTTGGTTGAAGTTCAGAACTAAGGGCAACATCTAATAATATTTATTGTTGTTGGGTTTTTATTGTTATCATTTGTTTCAGTCTTGTCCAACTCCTCGTGACTCCATTTGGGGTCTTCTTGGCAAAGATACTCGAGTGGTTTTGCCATTTCCTTCTGGAGCTCATTTTACAGATAAGTAAACTGAGGCAAACAGGGTGAAGTGACTTGGGTCACCCAGTTGGTAAGTGTCTGAGGCTGGATTTGAACTCATGAAGATGAGTCTTCCTGATTCCACACCCAGTGCTTTCTCCGCTGCGCCACCTACTGGTTCCTCTAGTATATTAGGCATTAAAATGAGACTATCATAATGGGAGCAAATTGGGAGAAAAAAAAAACAACTTTACAATCCAATCTCAATTATCAGTGTTTCCTATACTCATGTATGTATTAAAATCCTTTATTTCTCACCCATGATGTTCAAGGGCCTTATGCCAGCCAAATCATGGTTTGTTCAAGAAACGTCAAATGGTTTTTAATAACGGCTTACATAAAACCTAGTGAGATAAATCTTGCTGCCGAATATATACATATATATATACATATATACACATATATGTATACACACGTGTGCATACATATATCTAACTTTTGAATTATCTGTGCCAAACTCATGTATACATTTGAAAATTGACTCTATTTGTCTTTACCATATCACAGCATTAGAACTTAGTGTTAGTAGGGATTTCAATGGCCATATCTAAAAGGAACCCTAATATAGCTGTCAAATAGTCATCCAGCCTCTGCTTAAGGACTTCCAATGGGTGAGAAACTACCCTTATATTAAATCACCTAGTAAATGCTGGCTGAATGAACTTAAGGCAGCCCATTCTATTTTTTTGTTGTTCGGTTGTTTTTCAGTTATGTCCAACTCTTTGTGACCCCATTTGGGGTTTTCCTAGCAAAGATGCATTTCCTTTTCCAGCTCATTTTACAGATGGGGAAATTGGGGCAAACGGGGTTGTGACTTGCCCAGGGTCACACAGCTAGTAAGTGTCTGAGGCCACATTTGAACTCTGGAAGATGAGTCTTCCAGATTCTAGGTTTGGCACTCTATGCACTATGGTACCACCTGGTGGCCCACTTTTTAACATCTCTAATTATTAGGAAGTTTTTCCTGATATCAGATCTAATTTCACCTCTTCACAAAATCCACCCAGTACTCCTTGTTCTGCCTAATCGTTCCAGATCAAAAAAGCCAAATCCCTCTTCTATGTGACAGCCTTTCAACTACACGAAGATAGCTATCATGTATGCTCCCTGAGCTGTTTCTTCTCCAACATCCTTAGTTTCTTCAATCTACTCTCATGTTACACGTAACATGGACTCAGTGTTCTTTGGGCAGCTGGGTGGTGCAGTAGGTAGAGCGCTATGCCTGGAGTCATGAAGATCTGAGTTCAAATCTGGCCTCAAACATTTACTATCTGTGTGACCCTGGGCAAGTCACTTAACCCTGTTTGCCTCAGTTTCTTCATCTATAAAGTGAGCCAGAAAAAGGAAACCCCAAGAACAGGGATTGCTTTTTGCCATTCTTCGTATCCCTAGTGCTTAGTATGGTGCCTGGCACATAGTAGGTGCTTAATAAATGCTAGCTGAGTGACCGAGTACTAGGCCACTGCATCATTACGGCATGGAGATGACCTTGCTCTCTCAAAAGCTATGCCAGGAAGGAAGAAGCTCTCTGGGAAGGGTAGGAACATGGGTCTGGCAACAGATAGCATATTTATTGTTTCTGGATGAGTCTGATCGCAGAGAGGCTTATCATGGAGAGAGCCACAACAGCTTTGAAAAACTGTCTGTCCAGGGACAGCATGTGATATAGATGTGTTACTCAAAATCCATGAGATATTGAAGAAAGTCTTGTCATATCACCCCTTCTAGATGGTAAGTTCCTTGAAGTCAGGGACTGTGTTTTATTTCTCTCTATCACTGCTACATTGTCTAGTATAGAGCCATGTATTTTTTTTTCCCATCAGAATTATCATTCCACGAGTCTAGGAAAGATCTGGTTAAAAAAAAAAAACCCTTCCTCTTACAGGAAATCAGCATTTGTTCTATAATTGCTTCTCTACAATACAGACATGCTGCCATGCACATAGTAGGTGGCTGGTAAATGTTTTTGAACTGAATAAAAAGTATCTCCCTTCTTGGATCACCACCTTGTTGTGGCAAAGAGACTTGTGTGAAACTATAAGCTATGCCATACAGTGCTGCTCAAGATGGACAGGTCATAGTGGAGAGTTCTGACAAAAGGTGATCCACTGGAGAAGGAAGTAGAAAGCCTCCCCAGTATCTTTTCCGGGAAAATCCCACGGATAGGTCTGGTGTGCTGTGGTCCACAGGGTCATGAAGACTTGGACACAACCCACAGCGATGACAATGACACTGATGATAGCACCAACAAAATTATCTGTGTTAAGGGGAAGCATGGCAGAGTGGATAGAGATCTGGTCTCAAAGCTAAGATGACCTGAGTTCAAATCCTGTCTCTGACACATACTGAATGTGCTACTCTGGACAAATAATTTAGCCTTTCAGGGCTCTAGGCAACTCACTAAGGTGAAATGTAGAGAAGCTACCGACCTGCATTGGTAGAGAGAGTTTCTGTACCTGGGAGTCTCCTAGACCCATGAAGTCACAAATCTAGTCCTTATCTCTATAATTTATACCAATAATTTGGGGTTTGGAATAATTAAATAACAAGGACAAAACTGAACTTTTTTTTGACAATTCTGTCTTAGAATTCTCTCTATATTCATCTATGTCTCTTGATTTCCTTGGATTCCTTCAAGTCCCAGCTAAAATTTTACCTTTTCCAAGAAACAAGCCTCTCTTGATTTCTCTTAATGCTAGTGTCCTTCCTCTATTGATTATTTCCAATTATCTTGTCTATATATCTTCATATATATATATCTTATATATATCATATATAATATATACATAGTGTGTGTATACATATATATATGTCTTTATATATCTTATATATCTTGTCTGTCCATAGTTATTTGCACATTGTCTCTCCCATTACACTGGGAGCTCCTTGAGGGCAGGGACTGTCTTTTACCTTTCCTTATATCCTCAGCACTTAGCACAGTGCCTGGCACATAGTAGGTACTTAATAAATGCTTATTGATTAAGTGACTGACATTTAGGTCTGACCCATGTTTCTTATTTATATGTAGTTACTTGCCCCATATTCTTATATATACAGTTATCTCACCCATGAGAACGTGAGCTCCTTGAGGTCGGGAAACTATGTTTTTTGCCTTTCTTGTATCCACTGTGCTTAACAGAGTGCCTGGTACGTAGCAGTCACTTAATAAATGTCTTAATAAATGTCTGGAGAACTGTTCTGCTTCTATGCAGAAAGAAATAAATTCTCTGGAGTCCTCTCTAGAGAGGGCTTCTTGCTTGTCTCAGAGGGATGACAACAGCTTCTTGAAATCCTGTAGGTCAGAGAATTGGGCAGAATAATGAAAAAGACTTACTACACACTGCAGCCTGTCACAAAGCGATCCATTGCTCATGTATGGATAAACAAGGCAGAACCTCTCATTCTCCATAAAATACGCAACCAGTTCCAGGATGTTTGGATGTTGAACCCTTGAGAGAAAAAGAGAAGTAAACCACAGAATTTATTCAATCCACATGAAACATGATTTTTGAAAAATAAATACCACTTTAATCTCAAGGGAAAAGGCAATTTTAAAGCAAGAAATAAATGGGAAGGTGGCTTCATAGCACTAGAGAGAATGCAGGATTTAGAACCAGAGGACCAGCATTAAAATCCTGGCTTGATACTAATTCTGTGATGAGTTCAATCTCTGGGCTTCAGTTTCCAGTCATGCTGGCTGGGGCAGCCAGGTAGGGTAGTAGATAGAGTGCCAGGCCTGGACTCAGAAAGACTCTGCTTCCTGAGTTCAAATCCAGCCTCAGACACTTCCTAGTTGTATGACCCTGAGCAAATCACTTAACCCTGTTTGCCTCAGTTTCCTTATCTGTAAAATGAGCTGGAGAAGGAAATGGCAAACCACTCCAGTATCTCTGCCAAGAAAACCCCAATGGACAATGTCCATGGTGTCACATAGAGTCGGACATGATTGCACAACCAAACAACAACGTATAATGGTATGCAACTATAATTCATCACATTTCCCAGAAGACTAAAAAGGAATTAACAACCAGCAGATGGGGTAGTAGAAGAGGCACTGGTCTAGGAGTCAGAAGATTCTGTCACTTATTTGCCATGTGACCTTGGAAAAGTCATTTGAACATTATGGCACTCAGTTTCTTTGTTTGTAAAACACAAATAACAGTATGTGAACTAATTATGATACTGGGTTGTCATGAGGAAGAACTTTGTACAGAAGAGAATAAGAGGGATGGTGAGGAGGCACTGAATGTCGATGGCTTTCTCAATGAGGTTCGCTAAGAAAGGAAGAAGAGACTGAAGATGACAATCAAGGATGGCAGGATCTAATAAGTTTTTTAAGGATAGGTGAGACTAGATGTGTTTGTAAGTAGTGGAGAAGGAATCAGTCAGTAGATAAGAAGAAATTGAAGATTACAACAGAGGAGAACAATTGGAGGGATAATCTGATGGAGGAGATTGGGAGGGATGTACTAGGATCAAATATTTCGAGCCATGGGATAGTATTGAATTAGTACAACCCTCTTATTTTACAGATGAAGAAACTGAGGCACCAAGGTTTACACAGGAAGCAAACGGTAGAAGTGGATTTAAAACCTAGGTCCTCTAACTCTAAATCCTGTGGTCTTTTATTTTTAAATAAAATTTTACTGATTTTTTATATCACATATTTCCCAATGTATTCTTCTTCCTTCCTGGAGAAGCGTCCCTTATAACAAAGAATTTTTTAAAAGAGGGGGGAAAAGCTCAGTTTAGCAAAACTAACACATCTTAAAAGTTTGCTATTATGTTCAGTGTTCTAAACCTATATATAGTCTCCCATCTCTGCTAAGAGAATAGAGAGAGCTCTTCTTCTATCTCTTTTTGAGGCCAAAGTTAGTCATTATAATTTCACTGCCTTGAGTTTTTGTTCTTTTATATCTGTATATATTGTTTTAGTCATTGAGTATATTGTTTTCCTGGTTATGCTTACCTCGCTTTGTATCAGTTTAGACATCTTCCCATTATTCTGTGTACAAATTACATATATCATTTCTTACAGCACTATAAAATTTCATTATACTCGTGGTCCACAATTCACTTAGCCATGCGTATGTAAATTTTAATCACTTTTCTTTGCATAAATCCAAATTGCTTCCCAGAATGGTTGGACTGATTCACAGTTCCACCAACAATGTATTAGTGTTCCCATCTTCCACAACCCCTCCAACGTGGACTATTTCCACTTTTTTTCATCTTTGTCAATTTTCAGAATGTGCTATAAAACCTCAAAGTTGGTTTGCTCTGTTTTTCTCTTATCTGATCTGAAGCATTCTTTCATGAAATTGTTAAGAGTTTTCAATTTTTTTGAGAGCTATTTGACCACATACATTGATCACTTATCTATTGGGGAATGACCCAGCATTGTTTCTTAATACAGCATTTATTACATCGCCAACAGAATGTGGTGTTACATTCAGATATGCTGTGTGAAAACAGTACACATTTACTGAGCAAACTACTTTTAAAAACTACAGACTGCACAATTTTCCATCAAATGTTATAGATTCAGTTAGGAGATTTCTGATGATTATGACAAAAGACATTTTTTCAAGTAAATAAGATAATCTAATGTAAAAGAGAATTTAAGAAATTATGGTTTCTTCAGGCTTATGATTCTCTCTAGAGAACTTTTTATGAATCGATGAGCAGATTATACATCTCTCTCTCTCAGTAGTTTGGGATACATTGTAACTATATTATGAATTCTCTTTATATATGACATAATTCAAAAATAATGCAGTTTAAATCAGCATATTTCCCCTCTTAATTTAATTTGAATGGTCTAGAACTCCATATTGAAAAGACTTATCAAATTGGAGAGATATTGAAAATATAAGAGAATATGCACATGACTAGTAAAGTTTGATGCAAAAAAAAAAAAGGTTTCTATCAATGTAAAACACACAGTTAATGTTGCTATCTGGTGTCGATTATATTTGCGGCATCTTGTCCTTGTGCCTACTCAGAAACATAATGATCCAGGTTCCTGTGAGACTTTCAGAAAAAGATATGAAAAAGGAAGATATGGAATAAATATTAAGTACCTGTCTCTGGAGAGGCAATAGGGTGGGGTGTAGTGGAAAGAGTCCTGTATTCTGATGTATATTGAAGTTCGTGTTCTACTACTGGGGGCAGAGGCCTGAAGCAAGTCATACCCTTTCTGGGCTTTATCTGTAAAATTAGGGAGCTGGACTATTGATAACGGTGAAGGTCTCTCCTAGGTCTGTATACTAGAATCCTGTATATAAAGGTGAAAATAGGGGACAGCTAGGTGGTGCAGTGAGTAGAGCACCAGCCTTAGAGTCAGGAGGACCTGAATTCAAATCTGGCCTCAGACACTTGACACACTTACTAGCTGTGTGACCTTGGGCAAGTCACTTTACCCTAATTGCCCTGCCTTCCCCCCTCCCCCCAAAGAAACTAATACTAGCTAGATATTTACCAAGTCAGGTATAGCTCTGTCCATTACACCAAAGTATAGTAGGGCAGCATTTCTATCTTTAAAAAAAATTTTACACATCTTTTGTTATTATTGTCCAGTCATGTCTGAGTCTCTGTGATGCCATTCTGAGGTTTTCTTGGCAAAGATACTGGAATGGTTTGCCATTTTCTTTTCCAGCTCATTTTATAGACGAGGAACTCAGGGTGAAGTGGCTTGCCCAGAATCACACAACTAGTGAATGCTGTTAGGGCAGATTTCAACTCATGAAGATGAGTCTCCCTGATCCTAAGCCCGGTGCTCTATCCACTGCCCAACACTACCTGCTTTTGTTGTTATATCACCTGTATTTTCTAATATAACCCTCCTAGCTTCTCCTACTATAAGGGAGCCATATCTTATAATAAAGAATAAAAATGAGGAAAAAATATGAGGTCAGCAAAACTAACAAATACATCAAAAACATTTAAGAAAATGGGAAATTTTCCATACCAGTCTCTCGCCTCTGCAAAAAGAGCAGAGAGGTATCTCTCATATCCCTCTTATTTCTAGATAGGAAATCGAGTTTGGCATTTAAAGACCTTTACAACCAATGAACTTTTTCCACCTAATTATATACTGCTTCCTTTTTTGTACCCATGGTTCAGCCAATCTGGCCTTCTTGCTGGCCAACAAACGTCACTCCATCTCACTTCTGTGTCTTAGCCATAGCTGTCTCTCATGTCTTATTTCCACCTCTTAGAATACCATGTATCCTAAAAGACTAAGCACGAGCACCACCTTCTGCATCAAGCTTTTCCTAATCTTCCCCCACTACTAAATTACCTCATATTTATTTTGTAATTACACTGTATATATTTTTGTAAATATTTTGTCCCTTGATAGAACGTAGGCTCCTTAAGGGAAGAGATGCTTTTATTTGTTCTGGGTAGCCCAGTGCCTAGCAAACAGTAGGCACTTAATAAATACTTGCCCATTAATAACTGATTGACCTACATGACCCATTTGGAATGACAACGATCTGTTACTATAATTTTAAGTTTAGGAGTGGATGGGACCATATTGTATTTTAAAACAAAATGGTCTAATCCCTTCATTTTGCAGATGAGGAAACAGGCCTAGCCTAGAAAGGTAAAGTAATTTATTCAAAGTCATATCTGATTGCTTACCATCCTAGGAAGCGGGAGGGGAGAAGGGGATAGAATTTGGAACTCAAAACTTTTTCTTAAAAAATGTTAAAATTCGTTTTCACATGTAAGTGGGGAAAAATTTAATACAATATATTAAGGAAAATTTGACCTAACTTCCATGGGTGAAGTGGTTAGGTCATTACTCCCACCTCTTGGTGATAACATCCGTATGATCTTCCAGAGTAGAGAAAGATATAGCCCTGAGTGCTGCCCAGATCCAGATTAAAATGTAATTGGGAAATATTCAACAAAATAAATAAAAATACAATATGACATCAACAAAAAAAATTTATTCAAGGTCGCATAGATACTAAGTGGCACAACCAGGATTTGAATCCATTATGTTAGACTCCACATTGAGTGCTTTTTCCACTGTGCCATGTTGCCTCATACATGTGAGCATATATTAATATATGTAAAGATTGCTATAGCTATGAAAGTACCTATCTGAATATGTGTATGTCTATATACACACATATTCTAGACCTTGTAATTCAGAAACTAATAATGCAAATCAAGGAAAGGAAAAAGTGTCTTTTACCATGAAGGATAATCATTTCTTAGTTTAGGTAAATTAGCTAGGTCTTCCTCACAGAAGTCATTACCAGACAGTGCAGCTGAAACTCATATACACATGCCCTTGTGAAACTTAAGTATTTTTTCATTTATTCATTCCTAGCTATGAAAAGCTTTATTGAAGACATACTATCATATTTAGAAACAAGTGATTACAGTAACAGATGAACTATAAAGAAGTTCAAAATAATTAATTTGCTAATTGTTTTTCCCTTAAGTGGAAAGATCTGATTTTACAATTTAATTACTCAAAGAAGGAATACAATCTTGAGAGAGTGGCATTTAACTGTCAAGACTGAAGTGAGACTGATTGAGGTACAAAGATAAGGAGGTTAAAGAAAACTTCTTTCCTAAGGAAACTGTTTTGGATCTTATCTTGTAAAGAGAATTCTTTAAAAAAAAAAAGTGGCTCCCATAATGAGAGAACTGAATGGCGGAACCGTGCTTCCAGAATTAAGGAGAAGTGAGAAGTAGCAAGTAAGCACCTAAGCTTTATGTGAAGGTTAACCCTAAAACCCTGCTACAAATAAAGGAATAAATGAACTAGAATTTCAGCTAGATATTGAAAGACAAGTAGGATTTACGTAGACAACAGAGAAAGGGAGCAGGAGGAAGGAACTGAAATATGATGGAATACTTTGATCCAGCAATACCACTACTAGATTTGTTTCCCAAAAAGATCATAAAAAAGTGAAAGGCACCCATGTGTACAAAAGCATTTATAGCAGCTCTCTTTTTGCGGTGGCAAGAAATTGGAAATTGAAAAGATGCCCATCAATTGGGGAACGGCTGAACAAGTTGTGGTATATGAATGTAATGGAACACTATTGTGCTATAAGAAATGATGAACAGGAGGATTTCAGAAAAACCTGGAAAGACTTATATGAACTGATGTTGAGTGAAGTGAGCAGAACCAGGAGAACAATGCACACAGTAACAGCAACACTGCGCAATGGCCAACTTTGATAGACTTAGCTCTTTCAGCAATGCAGTGATCTAAGACAAGTCCAGAAGGCTCATGATGGGAAATGCTATCCACATCCAGAGAAAGAACTATGGAGTCTGAATGCAGATTGAAGCAGACTATTTTTTTTCTCTCTTTTTCTCTCATGGTTTTTTTCTTTTGTCCTGATTCTTCTTTCACGACATAACTAATGTGGAAATATGTCTAATATGATTGTACATGTATAGCCTATACAAGATTGCTTGCCATCTAGGTGGGGAGGAGGGGAGGGAAGGTGAAAAAAATTTGAAACTCAAAATCTCATAAAAGTGAATGCTGAAAACTACCTTTACATGTAATTGGAAAAAATAAAACGGTATTGAGTGGAGAAAAAAATATGATGGGATAGCACATTTTAAAAAGAGAATTAAAAATTTTATCCTTAAAATTGATGCTATGGGAGAAGCGGCAGCGGCACCGAGCGGAGGAGGCAGCAGCCGGCGTGGGAGCCAGAACGGGGCGGGCACCATGGCTGGTATCACCACCATCGAGGCGGTGAAGCGCAAGATTCAGGTTCTGCAGCAGCAGGCCGATGACGCCGAGGAGAGGGCCAAGCGTCTCCAGCGGGAGGTGGAGGGGGAGAAGCAGGCCCGGGAACAGCTGAGGCTGAGGTGGCTTCCTTGAACCGTCAGATCCAGCTGGTAGAGGAGGAGCTGGACCGTGTTCAGGAGTGCCTGGCAACAGCTCTGCAGAAGCTAGAGGAGGCAGAGAAGGCAGCTGATGAGAGTGAGAGAGGTATGAAGGTCATTGAAAATCGGGCCTTGAAGAGAAGATGGAGCTGCAAGAAATCCAGCTGAAAGAGGCCAAACACATTGCAGAGGAAGCAGACAGGAAGTACGAGGAGGTGGCCCGCAAGTTGGTGATCATTGAGGGGGACTTGGAGCGCACGGAGGAGCGGGCCGAGCTGGCTGAGTCCCGTTGCCGGGAGATGGATGAGCAGATCAGACTGATGGACCAGAACCTGAAGTGTCTGAATGCTGCTGAAGAAAAGTATTCTCAGAAAGAAGACAAATATGAGGAGGAGATAAAGATTCTTACCGATAAACTCAAGGAGGCAGAGACCCGTGCCGAGTTTGCTGAGAGATCGGTAGCCAAGCTGGAAAAGACAATTGATGACTTGGAAGATAAACTGAAATGCACCAAAGAGGGGCACCTCTGCACACAAAGGATGCTGGACCAGACTCTGCTTGACCTGAATGAGATGTAGAAACCCCTTTCCCCTCAGCCCCACCCTGTCGCTGCTCCTTCCACTGACTCTGACTTCGCTGGAGGCCAGCCTGCCTGAAGCTGACCTTTAAACTTTGGGCTGATCTTTAACCTGAAGCCTGCCTTCTTCTCTGGGTCCTTGCTTACCCTCTCCCCACCCCACCCCTACCTCCAACTCTCCATGTCAAGTTCACCAAACTGTCTCTGCAGCTCTCCCCTAGAGATCCCAGATGGACTAAGGGCTGAGCACTTTTGGGAACAACACTTAGGGGAACACGAGCACAATGCAATAGTGTCTTTAAAAGCATGTTGTATGATGTATACATTTTGTAATTACCTTTTTTGTTGTTGTTGTAGCAACCATTTGTAAAACATTCCAGATAATTCCCCAGCTCCTTGGCTGCATCTAATCCCTTTTCTTCCTTTTGGATGGTAAATCTTTCTACCTAAACAATGCCCCTTCTCCACAGAAGAGGGAAAGAGGTGTTAGCCTGCCCTACTGAGAGCTGAACATAGCTCAAGAAAAGACTCCACCAAGGGAAACCTCAATGTTCTGTACCAAGCACCAGCCAAACCAGAAAGGTCATTCCTGGAGGAATTTGCCAAAAATGAGTGCTATTCAGGTTTTCAGTTTTAAGGTATCTTGGGGTGTTTTTTTTCTTCTCCTTTTCTCTCTTTTAGACATTTGCATCAGTAGCAAACAAGCAAATTACATAGACAAGACCTCTCTGAGACCAAATTGTCTTCCCTCTCCTCATTCACTCAAAGAATGGATCACGTGCCCCAGAAGTTGGAGTGTCTACTGCTATCCCCACTTCACCTTCTTTGAAAAATAACGTTTTTTGCCACTGATTAGCCAAGTGAAATTCATCTCATTACCCATTCCTGGGTCTGAAGCTGCTGCCTCTAAAAGTGCCATCTCATTGTGCTTTATATCACTCAGTGCTGGAGAAATCTTGAATAGCTTGTGTACAAAACTTTTTTTAAAAATTTTATATACATTATTTTAAACACTTTTATTTCTCTCAGGTGGGGAGCATCAGGACCATCCCCACCCCACCCCACCTCCACCCCCATTTGGCTGTGAGTACTCGGTCTGCAGTCCATGGGCTGGCAGTGTGCTGATCTTTTTTAATTCCTTTTTTTTGGGGGGAGGCGAGGTTTCTGTGAGGTCTGTGTTAGGTTTGCAATGTGTAGCTTATTGGCTTAAATGTACTCTCCTTTGGTGTGGTCTATTTGGGAGCCAATCTGGAGAAAGAGGAACCAATAGTGCAAGTGTTTTGATACTGAAAATTGACAAAATGTCTTTTGAAATAAAGAACCAGTCCCTCCACCCTCAGAAAAAAAAAATTGATGCTATGGAGAACAGATAAGGAAAAATTCCTTCCTTTTTACCACAGAAAAGCAGAATGCAACTAGAGCACAAGGTTATATACACTGTCTGATGTGATCATTGGAGATTTTGGTTTTTTTTTTTGTTTGTTTGTTGGTATTACAAAAGGAAGCGGTCAATGTGGCCAGGGATAGGATTTTTTTTTCTCCAAAATAATTATGATGTAATGATAGAAGGCAACAATTAAGCTTATTTAAAAAAAACGATTCTCAAACTCTTTCCTTCCCTTTTATACCATATACGTGAATGTTTAAAGATGAACTCTTGGTATTCTGATTGTTGGTCATGGGACTAAAGACAAGAAGTAGGCCTGAGGTTTTTGTTCCCACTATTTGCTGGTTCTGAAAACATCTGAGAAAAATACTGTCTATACATAAGAGGTGATGAGTAGTCCTTTTCAAACCAGGCTACACAACTGCTTTTCTATAAAAACGGAGTCACTGGAATTTGTCTCCAAAGGCATCCAGACTCAGGAATGAATTCCCAGAAAATAATACATATTTCAATTGCACTTGATCCTTTTGCCTAAAATTCAATTTTTAAAGTAAAAGTGAGGTTGGAAAAATATATGTAATAATGCATACTGGTATGTGTCTAATGAAGAAGATAAGGAAACCCTAATGCTACACAAAACACATCACAATACAGTGTTTTATAAAATATTTGACATCCTACAATAGTAATAGTTATCATTTACATAGTATTTACTACGTGCCAGGCATTGTGCTAAGTGCTTTCTAATTATTATCTTATTCGATCCTCACAACAACCCAGGAAGGTAGGTGCTATTATTATCCCTATTTTGCAGATGGGGAAACTGAGGTAAGCAGAGGTTCAGTGATTTGCCTAGGGCACACAGCTAGTAAGTGTCTGAGTCTAGATTTGAATTCAGGTCTTCCTGACTCCAGGTCTGCCACTCTGTGCACTATGGTACCACCTAGCTGCCCTATGGTGGAGAATTAATGCCCTAGTTAAAATATATTTGCATTAGTAATGTAAATAGTCTATTTTAAAAATTAACTTATGGAGTGTACTCTACCAAATATTAACCAATATCTTAGATATCATAATGGCAAGGGAGTAGAAATTAGAGAAATTAAAGATGGTAAATATACTCACAAATTCAAAACTCTAAGTTCTGAGAAAAACATCTTCCAATTTTTGTTATCCTGTGTAGCTTTCTCCTAAATATTATAAAAAAAAATTAAACAAAAGACTGGGTATAAAGTATAAATCCGAAAACGCTTCAGTGTCATTAACCCATCGGTAAATTTAACATTCAAACTGCTTTGTTATGCGAATTAGCACAATGCTTCAGATACCAAAAATCCCACCCTGATCAGAACAAATCATGAAAAAAAGAAAAAAAAAGAACAAATCGTGTGTTGATTTCAGTTGCAATGACAAACTCTTCTGGGTCACTCCTTGGTGGGATGCATATAACAGGAGCTTGGACCTCAGGGCCTTGTAGCAGTGACCCCCATTATGGGGTTTACCTGGATTGTAAGATTTTTTTGATTGAGTTTTTTAGTGCGAGTCAAAACAACATGTTGACCACATGACACACTGAATCTAAGGAATAACTGAGGGTCAGGTTCTGAGTGCTCCAGAATTGGGAGCTAACCACTCCAACAATACGGGTGAATTTGTTCTTGGCTTAGTAAACATCAAGCAATTTGATTCACCTCATACAGTGATATGTACAAAAGGTAGCATGTTGTAGTGGTTAGAAGTCAGAATCAGAGAAAGGAAGACCTAGACTCAAATGCTGTATCACAAACAGTCAATAATAGACCAATAACTATTAAGAGCCTACTATGTGCCTGGCACTTGCTAGGTGTGGGGTATGCAAACAAAAGAATTAAATAATTCCTGCTTGTAAGGTATACACATTCTAAGGGGAGAGATACAGTTAAGTACATATATAAATACATAATAGAATATAATATATAAGTACATATAGAATAAATATAAAAAGAATAAATGCAAAGTGCATAGGTGGCATAGTGGATACAGTGCTAGGCCTGGAGTCAAAAAACCTCATCCTTCCAAGGCAAAATATGGATTTTCAATAAAATAGAGGACTTTCAAGCTTTCTCAGTGAAAAGACCAGAGCTGAATAGGAAATTTGATTCTCAAACACAAGAATCAAGAGAAGCATGGAAAGGTAACCAAAAAAAAGAACAAGAAAAAGAAATTGCAAGGGACTTACTAAAGTTGAACTGTTTTGTTTACATTCCCACATGGAAAGATGATGTATATGATTCATGAGACCTCAGTACTAGGGTAGCTGAAGGGAATATGCATGTATATATATCTTTATGTATATATATGCATAAGTTAATGTGTATGTATGTATATATGTATGTGAGAGAGAGACAGAGCGGGCACAGGGTGAGTTGAAGATGAAGGGAAGATATCTAAAAGAAATAAAATTAAATTAAGGGATGAGAGAGGAATATATTGAGAGAGGGAGATAGGGAGAGATAGAATGGGGTAAATTATCTCACATAAAAGTGGCAAGAAAAAGCAGTTCTGTAGGAAGAGAAGAGAAGTCAGGTGAGGGGGGAATGAGTGAATCTTGCTCTCATCAAATTTGACCTGAGGAGGGAATACCATACATACTCAATTGGGTTTCTTACCCCACAGGAAAGAAGAAGGAAGAAGATAAAAAACAAGGGGGGATGATAGAAGGGAGGGCAGATGGGGGTGGAGGTAATCAAAAACAAACACTTTCAAAAGGGAACAGGGTCAAGGGAGAAAATTCAATAAAGGGGGATAGGTTAGGAAGGAGCAAAATATAGTTAGTCTTTCATAACATGAGTATTGTGGAAGGGTTATACATAATGATACACATGTGGCCTATGCTGAATTGCTTGACTTCTTAGGGAGGGTAGGTGGGAAGGGAAGAGGGGAGAGAATTTGGAACTCAAAGTTTTAAAAACTGATGTTCAAAAACAAAAAAAAAAGTTTTTGCATGCAACTAGAAAATAAGACACACAGGCAATGGGGCGTAGAAATTTATCTTGCCCTACAAGAAAAGAAGGGAAAAGGGGATGGGAGGGGAGTGGGGTGACAGAAGGGAGGGCTGACTGGGGAACAGGGCAACTAGAATATACGCCATCTTGGAGTAGGGGGAGGGTAGAAATGGGGAGAAAATTTGTAATTCAAACTCTTGTGAAAATCAATGCTGAAAACTAAATATATTAAATAAATTTAAAAAATCAAAAAAGAAAGAAAGAAAAAGGAAAAAAAAAACAAAAAACAAAAAACCTCATCTTCCTGAATTCTAATCTAGCTTCCTAATTGTGTGACCCTAGGCAAGTCACTTGACTGTGCTGGTCTCAGTTCCTCATTTGTAAAAACGAGCTGGAGAAGGAAATGGCAAACCACTTTAGGATCTTTGCCAAGGAAAGCCCAAATGAGATTAGGAAGAGTTGGGCGTGACTGAAAAGGACTGCACAACAACAATGTTTGGAATCCCAAAGAGCTGGCTATAACCGAAAATGAACAACAATAATGTAGAATGGTATATAAGACCCTCCCTCCCCAGCACTCTACTTTAATGCACAGAAAAAACAACAAACAAAAAATGCAGAGAAACAGAGAGATTCTGTTACCGTTTTGCTAAATTTAACATATGTGTGCATATATTTAACATTTATCATATATTTGACATTAACGCATATAACACTATATTCATGCACACACATATAAAATACATATTTGTCACAAAGAAGGAGAATGCAGCTATGGCACAAGCTCACATACATTGTCAAATATGGTCATCATGTCTTGGGATTTTGTTTGTTTTTCTTTGTATTACAACGGAGGGGGTCAAATGTGGGCAGGGAGAGAGTATTTTTTTTCCTCCAGAATAACTGCGATGTAATGACAAAAGTCAACAATAAAGCTTACTTTAAAAAAAAAAAAGATTCTTAGATTCTCCCCTCCCTTTATTATATGATACACGTGCATCTTTAATGATGAGCTCTGGATATTTTGATTGTTGGTAGGTAGGGAGAGAGAAAGAAGAAGATATTAATACACACATGAGTATATAGAGATAGAAGTATACACATGTATGTGTGTATGTGTATGTGTACATGTATATATGTATGTGTATCTGTCTGTCATCTATCAATCTATCGATCTATCTCAGGACTGGACTTATCCATTCATTTGTACAGGTAATTCTAGGGGGAAGAAATTTCCTCTCTTTGTAAAGGAAGGAAGCAAACAAGTATTTATTAAGTGCTTATTATATGTCAGGGACTTTACAAATATTATCTCATTTGATCCTCAGAACAACCCCAAAAGGTCAGTAGTATTATTATCCCCATAGCATAGATGAGGAAACTGAGGCAGACAGATTTAGGTGATTTGCCCAGGCTCATACAGCTAGTTAAGTGTCTGAATCTCGATTTGAACTCAGATCTTCCTGCCTCCAGACCATGTATCCCCTGTACCACCTGGCATCCTCTAATCAGGAAAAGGCTTTCTATTACTTCCTTAAACTGTTCATCTCCAAAAGCTTGGGATGACAGTCTCCTGAACCCACTTTATTTGTGCAAGCCTGACTACAAAATTCTGTGTGGGGAAATGAGTATATACACAATAGACAAAGCAGTAGTCTTGGTGCCTCTAACTTAATATCTCTCTCACTAATTTCTGGGCTTTGGATTCCCCTGTTTCTGCGTCATGACAATTTACGGGGCCCCTTCCCCACTTAGGTGTCTTCTTTAGGTGTACTTTGCTTTGTTCTTTGACAGCCTATTCCTTTTTATTTATGAATAGAGGACAGCCTTTATTTCACCCCACTAGAAACAGAAGATGTAAAAGATTTATAAGAGCTTTTGAATAGATATGTAAAACATTCATACCAGTTTCCCTCAAAAGGAACTGAAATTAGGGTTGACATCTAGATAATACACACAAATATTCTGGTGAATCTCTAGCTTTCTCCACAGGATTCTAGTGGCCCCTATAGTTTGGATTCCCCCTCCGGAGGGCAAGGATACTTTGAGATCATTAGACAAGCAACTCCATTCCTATCAGATCTATGCTGTCTGAATAATTCTCTTTAATAGCCAGGGATGCCATAATCCAAATCTCTTGTCCTACTTTCTACTTCCATGCCATGGCTCTGTTCTCTAGCTGTTGGGAACATACGGGTGATCCTCTTTTTTTTCCCCAAAATGCATGCTGTTCCTGAAATCTTCCTCTCTCTAGGTTCAATACCTGAACTCTCAAATTTGGAACAACCCATTAGGGAATCCCCAAGGTTGGTACAGCCCAGGAAATATCCCTTCACTGACTAGAAGGCTAGATTTTAGTATCACACCACTTAGGAAACAGAAATTCCCCTTCTCTATACAGGAGGTTAGTGTTTAAGAGGATTGTCCACCAACTCTCCTCTCAGGCTGAATAGCGTAACAACAATGTTGCCAGCAGGTACTGTGGCTGTGTAAGACCAACAATAAGAGCACACAGAAGGGCTGCCAACACAGGTTCTTTGATCTGCTTTTCTTTTTTTTTTCTTTTAATATTATTGCTTATCATGATTTTATTTAAAAATGTAGACCTTAGTGAATCCTTTGAAAGGCTTTGGCATAAATTTAGTATACTCTATTACAACCTACTATTTTTATATCTTAGACACATGCATTGAAGCTTAAAAAAAAGTAACAGTATTTTTCAAATAAGTAGGCTGTTATTGTTTAATCATCTGTGCTACTAGAGTAAATGTCTTTTTTTTTACAGTTTCATATTTTTTTTATTTACTATATTTAGTTTTCATTTATCATTTATCATTATAACACACAATACTCATGTTGTGAAAGACTCACTATATTTTGCTCCTTCCTAAACTATCCCCCTTTATTGAATTTTCTCCCTTGACCCTGTCCCCTTTTGAAAGTGTTTGTTTTTGATTACCTCCACCCCCATCTGCCCTCCCTTCTATCATCCCCCCTTTTTTTATCTTCTTCTTCCTCCTTTTTTCCTGTGGGGTAAGTTACCCAATTGAGTATGTATGGTATTCCCTCCTCAGGTCAAATCTGATGAGAGCAAGATTCACTCATTCCTCCTCACCTGACTTCTTTTCCCTTCCTACAGAACTGCTTTTTCTTGCCACTTTTATGGGAGATAATTTACCCCATTCTATCTCTCCCTATCTCCCTCTCTCAATATATTCCTCTCTCATCCCTTAATTTTATTTTATTTCTTTTAGATATCTTCCTTTCAGCTCACCCTGTGCTCTCTCTCTCTCTCTCTCTTTCTCTCTCTTTCTCTCTCTCTCTCTCTCTCTCTCTCTCTCTCTCTCTCTCTATGTGTGTATATATATATATATATAAACATACATATATAAATGCATACACACTCACATATACGTATATATACATAAACATATATATATGTATATATATATATATGAATATTCCCTTCAGCTACCCTAATACTGAGGTCTCATGAATCATACACATCATCTTTCCACGTAGGAATGTAAACAACACAGTTCAACTTTAGCAAGTCCCTTGAGATTTCTTTTTCTTGATTACCTTTTCATGCTTCTCTTGATTCTTGTGTTTGAAAGTCAAATTTTCTATTCAGCTCTGGTCTTTTCACTGAGAAAGCTTGAAAGTCCTCTATTTTATTGAAAATCCATATTTTGCCTTGGAGCATGATACTCAGTTTTGCTGGGTAGGTGATTCTTTGTTTTAATCCTAGCTTCATTGACCTCCGGAATATCGTATTCCAAGCCCTTTGATCTCTTAATGTAGAAGCTGCTAGATCTTGGATTACTCTGATTATGTTTCCACAATACTCAAATTGTTTCTTTCTGGATGCTTGCAGTATTTTCTCCTTGATTTGGGAGCTCTGGAATTTGGCGACAATATTCCTAGGAGATTTCTTTTTGGGATCTATTTGAGGAGGCAATCAGTGGATTCTTTCAATTTCTATTTTGCCCTGTGGCTCTAGAACATCAGGGCAGTTCTCCTTGATCATTTCTTGAAAGATGATATCTAGGCTCTTTTTTTCATCATGGCTTTCAGGTAGTCCAATAATTTTAAAATTATTTTTCCTGGATCTATTTTCTAGGTCAGTGGTTTTTCCAATGAGATATTTTACATTGTCTTCCATTTTTTCATTCCTTTGGTTCTGTTTTATAATATCTTGATTTCTCATAAAGTCACTAGCTTCCACTTGCTCCAATCTAATTTTTAAGGCAGTATTTTCTTCAGTGGTCTTTTGGACCTCCTTTTCCATTTGGCTAATTCTACCTTTCAAGGCAATCTTTTCCTCATTGGCTTTTTGGAGTTCTTTTGCCATTTGAGTTAGTCTATTTTTTAATGTGTTGTTTTCTTCAGTGTATTTTTAAGCATTTTTTTGGGTCTCCTTTAGCAAGTCACTGACTTGTTTTTCATGGTTTTCTCGCATCCTTCTCATTTCTCTTCCCAATTTTTCCTCTACTTCTCTAACTTACTTTTCCAAATCCTTTTTGAGCTCTTCCATGGCCTGAGACCAGTTCATGTTTTTCTTGGAGGCTTTTGTTGTAGGCTCTATGACTTTGTTGACTTCTTCTGGCTGTATGTTTTGGTCTTCTTTGTCACCAAAGAAGGATTCCAGAGTCTGAGACTGAATCTGGGTACGTTTTTGCTGCCTGGCCATATTCCCAACCAACTAACTTGACCCTTGAGTTTGTCAGCAGGGTATGACTGCTTGTAGACTAGAGAGTTCTATGTTCCATGCTTGGGGGGATGCACCAGCTCTGCCACACCAGCACTCCTCCTTCCCCAAGAACCCCTAACCCGGACTGGACTTAGATCTTCAGCAGGCTCTTCACTTCTGCTCTGATCTGCCACTTAGTTCCTCCCACCAGGTAGGCCTGGGGCCAGAAGCAACTGCAGCTGTACTTCTGTAGCTGCCCCACCTTCACTGCCCCTGGGGTGGTAGCGAACTGCGAACTCCTTCCAATCTCGCAGCTTTTCCCACTAACCTTCTCTGTTGTCTTTGGTGTTTGTGGGTTGAGAAGTCTGGTAACTGCTGCAGCTCACTGATTCAGGGTGCTACGGCACGCTCCGCCCAGCTCCTGGTCTGGTTGGTCCGTGCACTGGGCTCTGCTCCACTCCGCTCTGCTCTGCTCCCAGCTCCATGCAGGATAGACCTCACCCAGAGACCATCCAGGCTGTCCTGGGCTGGAGCCCTGCTTCCCTCTGCTGTTTTGTGGGTTCTGCAGTTCTAGAATTGGTTCAGAGCCATTTTTTATAGGTTTTTGAAGGGATTCCGCGGGGAGCTCACGCTAGTCCCTGCTTTTCAGCCTCCATCTTGGCTCTGCCCCCTCTTGATCTGCTTTTCTAAGGAAAGCAACTTTAAGGGCTTAACAATCTCAGTTTAATTAAACATATATATATCATTCACTTAGTTCGGGGGGAAAAAATCAGCTCCCTGAACTTCAGGGCAAATACAAACAGAAATTACAAGCACATCAACAGACAGACCTTGTCTGATCAAATCACAATTCGTTACCAGAGAATCTACTCAGACAACATCTGAGTTTCAAAGCCGGGGTTGGGGGGCCCAATTTCAACAGCTTACCCAAAGTCTTGTCACCCACACTCTTTCAATGAGTGTACTCCCTAAATGTGAAACGCTAACCTTCCAATACATATACTCTGCTCAGGGCCCTGAGCTCCAGGCTCACCATCCAGGGTGTGGGAAACTAGGGTGGGGTGGAAAGTTGTTCAATCACTCACTAATACCACATCATATACAAATCAATGGCTCTCCACTGTCTTAGTGCTGAGAAACACTCCAAGACAAAAAAGATCCCACTTTACCTGCCCCATTCAAACAAAGGCCAGACTCATTAAAGGCACTTAAGAGAAGAACAGCAAAAAATCCTGCCCTGATTTACCATTACAAGTAGGCATACACATCTGCTTCTATCATGGGCTTCTAGAAGAACTCTATCATTACCCTGGCTTCTGACCTCTTTTGGCATGCTAGAATCCACTATCAGGCCTCCAGTCTACGGACCAGACTCAGAATGCTATCAATGAACATATTAATTGCTGTTTTCTGTCCTGATGCCACCATTAATGGTTTCCAGGGCGAAGAGACTTCATAAAAGCCCCTCCTCTTTCTTCCACAACACAGGTCTTTTCTGCCGGTCTCTGATCAGTCCTGTAAAGAGGCAAAAGGCAAAAAGGGGTACCTATTCCTTCTTGAAACTTCTTTCTCCTCACTTGGATCCTAATGCATCTGTTGGATCCACTCTACCATTCTAAATGAAATTGATGCTAATGAGATAATATATATAAAATATGTTCTAATATATAACATATGCAATAAAGCAATACCTGACTCCACACGTGTATTCTCTACATACATAATGGACTTTTGGTTCCCAATATGCCGTAAAGCAAAAAAAGTAATCGTCTAATTATGACAAGTAGAATAATGATATCCTTACCATTCCTCTCCCACCCCCCAAAAATCAACCAATTGTTGGGGAAGGAGATCTCTATTTGACAAAAACTGCTAGAAAAACTGAAAAGGACTTTGTTTTCTTTTTTAAAAATAGATAAAGATCTACCACATGCCACAATCAATTCCAAATGAATAATTAAAGTATGAAAATCACACCATAAAAATATGAGAAACACAAAGAAGTTTATCAAGAACAATTATATAGAAAGGAGAAGTTGCAACCAAGACTCAAGATGAAAAATATCACAAAAACAAAGAGACAATCTTAACTATAGAAAGTTAAACAACTTTCGTACAGGCAAAGTCAACACAGTTAGAATAAGAAGGCAAGATATTAAGTGGGAATTTTTTTTTCATTAAGGAACACTGAACTAAGTGAATGACATTTGTATGTTGGATTAAAGTGAGATTGTTAACCCCTTAAAGTTACTTTCCTTAGTAAAGCAGATCAAAAGAACTTGTGTTAGCGGCCTTCTATGTGCTGGTTGTTGGTTTTACACAGCCACAGTAGCTGCTAGCAAAATTGTTGTTACACCGGGTAGTCAAAAAACTCAAATGAGATATTGTATGTTACAAACTTGGCAAATTATAAAGCACTATGAGAATATAAGCTATTATTGTGATTAGCATTGTTAATGCTGCAGATTTAAGCAAAAATAAAGCTATTGAGGCCATCTCACATTTCCTACCAGCTTCCTAATTCCTATCCACTTCTAATTCTTTCTCCACATTCTCCCAAGGTCTCATAAGATCCCATTCAATTTAAGTCCCCTAAAATAATGGGGAAGAAATAGGCACTTAAGGGAAGAACAGCAAAAAATCCTGCCCTGATTACCATTACAAGTAGGCATGCACATCTGCTTCTATCATGGGCTTCTAGAAGAACTCTATCATTACCCTGGCTTCTGACATCTTTTGGCATGCTAGAATCCACTATCAGGCCTCCAGTCTATGGACTGGACTCAGAATGTTATCAATGAACATACTAAATGCTGTTTTCTGTCCTGATGCCACCATTAATGGTTTCCAGGGCGAAGAGACTTCATAAAAGCCCCTTCTCTTTCTTCCAGAACACAGGTCTGTTCTGCCACTCTCTGAGCTATCCAGAAAGGGGCAGCTAGGTGGTGCAGTGAGGACAGCACTGGCCCTGGAGTCAGGAGGACCTCAGTTCAAGTCCAGCCTCAAACACTTGCCACACTTACTAGCTGTGTGACCTTGGGCAAGTCACTTAACCCCAATTGACCTGCCTTCCTCCTCCAAAAGAAAAAAAGAAAGTAAGTGACAAGATGCTCATACCTTAACCCTGTAAAAATACAGCTGGTTCACTAGGTATGAACAAGGCATGGCACTTCAATTGAATCAATCATAGACCTTAGACAAGTGTGAGAGGTCCCTTATCAATGTAGATGTCTTTGAGAGCCACTGAAAGAACTGGATTTGAAGCTGAATAAGAAGTCTGGCAGTGAGGTAGTTGGATTAAAAAATTGGAGTGAGTAGTGAGCCAAGAGAGAGCAGTTCTTGAGGGAAAAAATGTCACTTGGGAAAGATTCGAGCACCTCAGCCTTGGTCTCTTCTTCCCTTCTCCTTCCTCCTAGAAGAGGATCCTCTGGTCCAAGTCCTCCGGTCACTCCTCATGAACTCCAGGAGGCCAGAGGATCAGGATTTTTTCACCAGCATCCTAGCAGTATCCCCAGGACAATGCTCAAAGGGCAATGATAGTCTGGATGTGGTGAGAAAAGGCAGAGTCAGGGCCCTAGAAGGAGCCAGCAGAAAAAGGAAGCCATATCCATGGAGGAAATCTTGAGGACTCCAGCAAAACAACTTCCAGGAACTGTAAGCAGTCCCCTTTGCCATATTTGCTCTGAGATCGACCCCTACTTTCCCTTGGAATCTGTAGGACCTAGTAGGAGCGTGTCACAGAATTTTGCGCGAGGATGTTATACCATCCTAGTAAATTTTGTTGTTGAGTTGTTTCAGTCATGACCCCATTCGGGGTTTTCTTGGCAAAGGTACTGGAGCAGTTTGCCATTTCCTTCTCCAGATCATTTTACAGATAAGGAAGCTGAGGCCAAGTGGGTTAAGTGACTTGCCCAGGGTCATACAGATATTAAGTGACTGAAGCCAGGTTTGTACTCAGGCTGATGTGCCTTGCTGGCGCTCTATACACTCCGCCACCTAGTGGCCCACCTTAGTAAATGCCCTTTTCTGAAAACTAATTCAGTGTGGCTGATGGAGCGATCTCAACTAATAAAGATGGAGGGGAGCACAAAAGAGGAGGCTAGTGAGCTATAGCATTAGAAAAAATCCTCCAATCCTTCGAGGCTAACCCTAGAGCCCCGAGTGGATAAATAATAGCTTCACCGTAGGGACCTGACTTACAAGAGGAGGTGGGGTTGGGAGACTAAGCACGTGCTAAAATGTTTCTTTGTTTTTGAAATTAAATTTTTTTTAAAAATTTGAGCAAAAGAAGACAAATGTAGCATTGTAGCATGAAACATAAGCGTGTAAATTGAACCAATTTCATGTTGCAACAATTATAAAAGCTACGTGATTCTTATGATAATTATATTCCATACCTGTTTAAATAACTTAACAGCATATGTTCCACTTTGAAGTTCCACTTTGAATACTTTGAAGAGTTCCCCTTCTCCAATCAGCAAATCTTTATGAAAGTTTTTGGTTCCTTCTATGATGTTTTTAAAGTTGACGGAAGGTTTTGGGCTTATTCCTTAAGACAGAGGGAGGAAAAGTTAAGTCACTTTTTCTCTATGAGGTGACTGATACCACTATTACAATCTACATTACTATATTGGATCTGAACTCAGGTCAGGAATGTAATACCTAGAAGGCAAACTCCACACATGTATTCTCTACATACATAATGGACTTTTGGTTCCCAATATGCCATAAAGCAAAAAAAAAAGTAATCTGGCTAATTATGACAAGTAGAATGATGATATCCTCACCATTCCTCTCCCACCCCCCAAAAATCAACCAATTGTTGGGGAAGGAGATCTTTATTTGACAAAAACTGCTAGAAAAACCAGAAGGGATTTTGTTTTCTTTTTAAAAAATAGATAAAGATCTACCACATGCCACAATCAAGTCCGAATGAATAATTAAAGTATGACACATAGAAGATTATCAATAACAACTATATAGAAGGGAGAAGTTGCAACCAAGACTCAAGATGAAAAAGATCACAAAAACAAAGAGACAATCTTAATTATAGAAAGTTAAACGACTTTTGTACATACAAAGTCAACACAGTTAGAATAAGAAGGCAAGCTATTAAGTGGGAATTTTTTTACATTAAGGAACACCGATAAAAGTCTGATATACAAAAATCTATAAGGATTTACGCAGATCACTATAATCAAGAATCATTTCCCAACAGACAAATGGTCAAAGGTCATAAACAGGTTTCGAAAGAATATAAGCTATCAATAACTACCTAATATTAAAAAATAATTAAGTGCAAATTAAGGTAATCCTAATGGATTACCTCACACCCACCAGGCTAACAAAGAGGGTAAACAGTGAGAAAGGTTATTAGTGGAGAGACTGTAGAAACACAGGAATACTAATTCATTGTTGATAATGCTGGAATTGGTCTGACTGCTCTTGAAAATAATTTAAAATTATGCAAGAAAATTTACTAAATCATTCATACCCTTTGGTCCAGAGATTCCATTATTGAAACTACATCCAAAGGAGGTGACTGACAGCAAGAAAAGGCTTCCATATGCAAAAATATTCATAGCAGCACTATTTGTGATAAGAAAGAGCTGGGAAGAAAATATGTGCCCAATACTTGGAGAACAGTTGAACAAAATATTGCATATGAATCTAATGGGATATTACTGCACCATAAGAATGACAAATATGAAGAGTCCGGGGAAGCATGAGTATGAAGTGAGGCAGAGGAAAGAAAGCAGAATTAAAAGGACAACATTCACAATGGCTACGGCTGCTCAAATAAAGCCAAAATGGCAAAACCACACAACTCTGATCAAATACAGCAGCCTTTGTGTGGAGTTGAGTACATATTGCTAAAGCTAATGGGTATACATAATTTTATATCTTTTAACAATGGAGAAACTGGTTTTTGAGGAATGTACTCATATGGGGTTTTGTTTGGACGTTTGCTCTGAATTGATCTTGTTTCTAAAAAAAAATACCAATTTTTTTTTAAAGGAAAGAAATTGATTAGCCTTACCAAAGGGAATTTACAAAGATTCTGTGTTGAGATTATTCGATTTCTGTTTTCCTGACATTGAGACAACTGATTTATTTGCTGATTCACACTAAACATAAAACTAATACTGAAACTAAGCACTAAAATATGTAAACTGAAATCTTGGAAAACTCAAATTAAACTCTCTTAGTCAACTAATTAGAAAACAATCTTCCATGTAAGTTGTTAAATTCTTCACAATCAAATTCTCATCACCAACAATTCAAGCAAAAATGACAGTCGTCTGGCTATGAACATTTAATGTATCAATAGAGCTGAAAATAGAGGAATTTTTCTTTAATAATTTTTCTAATTAAACTTTAGAGGAAAAATAAAATAAAAGCAAGAGTGAAATGCACAGGATAATGGAGGACCGATACGATATGTGACAACAATAATCTTTTAAGGTCATTGATAACTGATATTTCAACAGTCCCTTAAGTTTTGCCATGTTCTATAAACATTTTCTCATCTGGTCTTTATAATGACTGTGTGGAGTAAGTATTATTATTATCTCCATCCTGCAAATAAAGAAGGTGAGGCTTAGAGGAGGTAGGTTCTTCACCCACCATCACTCAGTTAGTAACTATACAAGATAAGATCTGAACACAGGTCTTGCACAGCTCCAAATCCAATGTCCTATCGACTATACCATGCAATGGATTCCAGTGGTAGGAAATTATTCCCCCTGCTAATGAAACTATAAAGTGAAGACTGATATGGAGAATAACTGGATGTACACATTGGTCCCAAAACTAGTCTATTATCATCCAAGGGAGCCATAAGGACCAAAAATGTGAAATAATTCACCAGTGTTATTTCAAAAGTGTTTCCCCACCATACAAAAAAAATAGCAGATTTCAAAACCAAAAATAATAGAAAATTCTCTTCGCTAAAAAGACCATGTTTGGACTTTACAAAGGCTGGTGAGACATTAATATTAGCTGAATAATTTTGATTATCATCTTAAGTGTAAGTCAAAATTTCAAGCCCCTTACCTTGTCTTTCCTTTGTTAATGAATGTTAATGAACTTACATACATAGACTGTACTAATCGGACTTTAACAAAGGAAAATGTTATTCCCTCCCCAAGCCCTTTCAAAAAAAGTAGATACACTCTTTCAAAAAGTTCTTTTTCACCTTTCTGATATCCAGGCATACGTCCTATGTTACCAATTGTGTTGTCAGTTGTTACCTGAAAGAAAATATATTACAATAATTCAGTTTTCTAACCTTGGAGACAAAACCTCATTATGAACATCAGAAGTCTCACTAAGAGAGGAACCTCTTCACAGAAGAACACCTTCATAAAGTGGCTACTAATTCAGGCCAATTTTCCCCCTTTTTGCTCTGGGGACAGTCATCAAATATCAATGTTACCACTGCCTCTGAAAAGGCATGCCCATCAACTCTCCTTTTGTGACACTCCCCATCCCTGTAATTCTCTAGACCTAAATACCCCTCCCTAATTACCAAACCCCTATGTGTGCAGTCTTCCCCTATTAAAAGAGAAACTCCCTGAGGACAGAAACAGCTACTTTTGCATTTCTATCCCCAAAGCCTAGCACAGTGCCTGGCATATAGTAAGCTGGTTAATAAATGCTCTTCATTCATTCATTCATTCATTCAAAGACTAAGCATAAGGGCAATAGCAGGTTGGGGGGGGTCCCCATTTCTTTACTCTAAAGAGTTTGGTACCTGGGACTGAAACACCTGTTGAGAAGATTAGCGGAAAGACTTTGTTGGAACAAGACAAGTGAGGCTTTTTACCAATCCTAGAGCAAGGGTTTTTGCTTTTTTCTAAAATATCTGGGGAAAGTCTACAGGCTTTAAGCTTAAAAAACATGGAAGCTCCCATTCTTCCCTGGGGAAGAGATAGCCAAGGGTTTTAGTTAAGTCAAAAGCTAGGAGTGGTAGAGACTGCAGCCAAGGGTGCCTGGCAGAGACCACAAAGCAGAGGCGAACTCCAGAAGCTAAAAGTCAACAGAAACAAATACATAGGAAAACTAAGGGGAAAAAATGGAAGTTTCATGGTAATGAATTTAATAACTGCAAGCCCCAACTCTGAAACACTGTACCTAATACACCCTTTCATGACTTCTTACTTCTGTGTCTTTGCTTACATGGTTCTTAACACCCGGAATACTGGTCTTCACGCCCTGCTTCCCGCATAGCTCCGATTCCCACTTGTTTAAATCTTACTGAGCTTTTGAGACACATCTCGAATGATTCTTCATCTAGGTAGCCTTGCCTGATACCCCAATCAGAAATTATCTTTTTCTCCCCAAGACTTCATAAAATATTTTGGACCTCTCCATTTTCTATTTCTGTACGTCATATCCTGTATATATCACTCCAAGGCTACCATCATGACAAGGGGACTGATCTTTGTATCTCCCCTGGCCTTTAGGACAATACTCTGAACAGTCAGTTTGTGTTAGAGGCAGGATCTGAACCCAGGTTTTTCTCACTCCAAGGGCAGTTTTTCATCCATCATGCTATATTTCCTTTTACGAAACTGTAGAAAATGTAGTTGGGGATGTTGCTTCTGCATATCACTCATCAGGATGTGGACACCTAGGTTTCATCAGCACACTTGAGAAGGACAATCATTTGAGAGCAGATATGCCCTTCTTTGCTCTCTGAGTAAACCCAGAGAATGCCTCTTCCTGTGTCCACAACTACAAGGCCAGATGAAGCTTCACTAAGGATGAGGTGCCTTAACCCAAGACATTATCTTGAATAACTGGATTTTTCCTATGTTATTGGTAAAGGAAACACAGATATCTTGGGTTGTATTTTCAAATGCTAAAAAGTATTTAAGGCTTGTCATTCTTTTACCAAACAAGGTATAAAGAAAGTAAGGTTAAGGGGGTGATGAAATGTGGGGAATGGGAGATGTAAGCAGGGGCGGACACTCACATGAATGGTTTAGGCATTCTGGGTAGGCTGTAAACCCTGTGGTACCCAATCGATGCGGAAACAGGGGAGGAAATTGTGAATTGGGAATAGGGATAAAAATCTGTGTATTTGTCTTAAATGGATATGCCTACCTGTGGGTCACCTGTTCTTGCAAGAATGTTAAATAAAAGTCCTTCCTGATTCACTATTGGCCACGTGCAGTTCTTGGTAAGACACTTGTTTCTTACAAAAACTCTGGAGTGGTAGTGATTAATCTCAAGGTCAATGGTGTTAATGACCACAGACATTTAATTTTGGGTAAACTGAATTAAATTATCAAGAGAAAGAAGTTCTCAAGTCCTCCACCCCCCATATTTAAAATCCTCCAAATTCTTAATTTCTCAACTGGGAGTGAAATAATATAAGATTTTCCTCTTACAAACTGAAAAAAAAAAGAGTTGTATCAAGCCAATATTTTTTTTTCTCTGACATCTACTGACCAGTTTCTTTCTTTCTGCTTACTTTTGAACTTTGAGGTGAACTGCCCTTACTAAAGCATCCTGTACTGTACCTGGGAAGAAATATTTGGAAATCCGGCTGTCTGTTGACTCTGCTTAGACGAGGCACTTAAGGTCCTTCCTGGAACAGAAGTAAGAGAGGACAGATATGAGAAACAGACTGGAACAAATAAGAGTTTTTGAGATGGGATCATTCCTGGGGTTTTTTGTTTTGTTTTGTTTTTGTCTAGACCTATGGTTTCATCAGTGGAGGGAACTCTCCAATAAACAACTATTCCGCACCTTCTACCAAGACTTATCTACAATTGTTCTACCAATCACAGTCTTAGGGAGCTAACTGAGGCATGATGAACTTAAGTGTCTTGCTCTGGGTCACAGAGTCTGTCTGTGTCAGAGGTGAGATTTGAACTCAGGTATTCCTGACTCAACCAGTTCTCAATCCATAATGCCAGACTGGCCTCTTATGAACTAAAAATTCTGTAATGGTAGTATTTCATCATAATGATGGAGATGGGATCTGAACCCCACAAAAGGAAAAGACAATATCTTTGGGATCTGGACCTCAAAAAGGAAAAGCCTCTGGACTTTCCCAGTGGTCCAGATCCCTGGTGTTTGCTTGGGGCACCTGGCCCTTCCCAGCTAATAATCCTTTCCCTCATTGTCTGCACCTGGCCCCATTCTAGACCTCCACTCCTTGATTCAATCTAGACCCCTTCCATGTGGCCCAGGTCCCTGGCACTCACCTGGGGCATCTGCCCTTCTGGGTCCTTCTCTGTTACTTCCCAGTCACCCCACACTACTTGGCTACTCCTAGATCCTTCCTGCAGTCTTTCTCTATATTAGATCTATCTTGCCCCCCATTAAAATGCTCAGATTCCTTAAGAGTCTGGCCAATGCTCAGGTTCCTTAAAAGTCTAGCCAAAGGCTCAAGTTTAATCTGGCCCACTTGTCAATACAAATGTCACAGCAGGGTGTATTCTTAAAATCTCACCTACCCAGACCAGTGTTCTAATAAATCTTATCTCTGGCTGAAAGAAAGCTTGAGTTGAATTCATTTCAAGGCAGGGCCTTCGCATTGTTTGCCTTTGAATTTCAGAGTCCCAGCACCCCTAGACCTCAACAATAAAACAAATGATGTAAGTGCCCATGGAATTGTTGCTGATTTACAATATAAATATGTGTTTGAAAATAATTACCAAGTATTTATCATTTATTAGGCCAAGGGAAAAAATAGAAAACCAAAGAAGAAATGAATCAACTTTTCCATTGGGTACTTGTATTTACATTTTGATACTTGGCAAATTTTAGACTACAAGTAGTATTTTAACAGTTACAGGTATTCTCCAACATGCCTGAACTTCACACTGCCTCATTAATCACACAAACTGGGTAACTGCCCCACTCTCCCTACAACGGGAGGTTTCATTTTCTACCTGAGCTGATAGTGTGAGAAGTTTCCTTTATTTATTATTTGTACATGAAACCACAAATCTATTGTGTACAAGTTGCTATTCCTTTTAAATACAAAATAAAATTATTACATAAATTTCTTTTTTTTCTTCCCTTTCCCCTTCCCCCCACCCTAGAGATGGCTATCATTAGACACAAATAAGTGTGTATATTATATCTATCTATCTATTTATCTATCTATCTCTATCTATAGATATCTATCCATCCATCCATCTATCTATGGATATCTCTATCTCTATAGATATCTATATCTATCCATCCATCTATCTATAGATATCTATATCTATCTATAGATATCTCTATCTATAGATATCTATATCTATCTAGCCATCCATCTATCTATAGATATCTATCTCTATCTATAGATATCTATATCTATCTATCCATCCATCTATAGATATCTATATCTATCTATCTATGTCTATCTATCTATAGATATCTATATCTATCCATCCATCTATAATCTATATCTATCTATAGATATCTCTATCTCTATCTATAGATATCTATATCTATCTATCCATCCATCTATCTATAGATATCTATATCTATCTATCCATCCATCTATAGATATCTGTATCTATCTATGTCTATCTATCTATAGATATCTGTATCTATGTCTATCTATAGATATCTATATCTATCCATCCATCTATCTATAGATATCTATATCTATTTGTCTATCTGTCTATCTATAGATATCTCTCTCTCTGTCTATCAAATCATCCTATACATCTATTTATCAGTTCTTTTTCTGGATACAGGGTGTCTTTCTTCATATGTCCTTTATAGTTACTCTGGGTATTATACTAGTCAAAATGAATTATTCTCTCAAAGTTATTCTTAAAACAATAGTGCTATTGCTGTATACAGTGTTCTCTTGGTTCTGCTCATTTTGCTCTTTCTTATTTTGTGAAAGTCTTTCTATGTTTTTCTAAGATCATTGAGATCATCATTTCTTAGAGCACAATAATATTGCATCACAATTCTATACCACAACTTGTTGAGCCATTCTCCAATTGATGGGCATCCCCTCAATTTCCAATTCTTTGCCACCACAAAGAGAGCTGCTATAAACATTTTAGAACATATAGTTTCTTTTCCTTTTCCTCCAATCATCTGAGCAGTTTCCTTTAAAGGGGATATAGAAAATGTCCTGCATTAACTCGATTCTGTCATTTTAATTCACCATGAATTAAGAAACCATTAACCTTTTTAACTTGTAATTTACCTTCCTTTCTCTCATTCCCAGAAGACAATCAACCAATTATCAAACAGGTTAATAATGAACACCCTGCAGGAATGGGGGGGGGGAGAAAGCATGGCCCCAAATGAGTGATTTTCATGCATTATTAGATCCAAAGTTTAGAATTTCAGCCAATTTCAGGTTATGTGAGTCTTGGGATACGCTTTGGGCTAGGTGTGATGGGTATTAGTAGGGAAAGGAACTGCCTGGCAAGCAGTTGGCTTGAGTTATATTCTGAAGCAATGTATTAGGGAGGGGGCAGAGGAGGCCGGTAGTGGGGAGTAAGAGATAAAATAAAGGAGAATGAATTAATACCTGCAAGAGCCTCAGTGGACTTCAAAGCCATATTGTGAGAATACAATGAGAGAAAAAGAAACATGTGAAAGATACTGGAGCCTGGATAGACTTTAAGGTTGTAATGATTTTATATTACCACAGAATACAGGGAAGGGAACACAGAACAGAAGAGGCAGCCAGAGTCCGAGGTTTGCCCCTCTACTCTAGCTGCCTTGTAAAAACAGTTGCTATGCTGACAAGGTTGGAGGAAGCTTGGCTCCTCCTGGACCCCTCAAAGGCAAATTACTTGCCTTGATTTGGAGAAATGAGGAATACATCGAGCTGGAACTTGTCTCTCCTTTTGAACTAATGTAACCCCCTGCACAACACTGCTGTCAGTTAGGGAAGAAACAAGAGTGCTCAAGATTTGCTCCATCTCATCAAAGTGCCAAGTTCTTTTAGCCCTGAGCCACATGTAGCTGGATTGAAGCAGGCAGGGCATACGCTATCCCTCATTACATATTTGATACACCTTGTAAGCTATTTTTACAAGGTGTCTTCCATTCATATATCAATATTGTTTAAGATCCTTTGGAAGACATAAAAAAATAACCCTTTTCAATGACTCACTGATAATATACAACAGGCAAAGCATAAAACAAGAAGTTCTGTGTCTGCCAGAGGGGTTCCTCATTGTGATGGAGGAGAGCCAGTAGAGAGTTCAGGTGGAAAAGGGATTCCTTGTGAATAGTAAGGTCCTTCAGATGCTCCACTTTGTGAATGACATTGTTAATTTGCATCAAGCCCCAGAACATTGTGGAAAAGATCTGCCTTGTGGAAAAGATCTGTTATCACTCAAAGGAGTTTGGCCTAACCATCTACACAAGAATGACCAAGTGGATGAAGAATGTCAATTGCACAGATTTCAGCCTACCTTTGGATGGGCACCCTATAAAGCTTGTCTATAAGTATATACATCTGGGACAGATAGTATAGACAGACAATGAATAGGCACCAGAGTTGAATTGGAGAAAGAGAACAGATTGGATCGCCTTCAGGAAATAGAAAAAGGTCCTTTACTGACTTCAGGCTTCCCATAAAAGCAAAGACCCATCTTTCCAATACCAACATTCTGCCCATGTTGCTACATGATAGTGAGATATAGAATACCACTGTCTCCAAAAAATTCAAAATGAGTATTACACAGAAGACAACGGAAGGATGCATGGTGTCTGCTTTGACATATAACCAATGAAGAACTCTGAATAATACAAGTAAAAGATATCTTCTGGGAATTTCATAATGGGAGCAGGGAACCTGATTGCTCTCAAACTACCTAGTAAACTCTCTATATGTAAGGGATGAGATGAAAGCTTGATTGACACAGAAATAGGGGATTAAAGACAAAAGACACGATAAGTATGGGAAGCTAGTGTCAAAACGTTCAGAGAGTGGCCAATATTGTTAAGAAAGAAAGATGAAACTTTTTTGTATTGCAGAGTTCCATCACTCTACATTTAAAAGCAGAAATGCATCTGTATTCTCGTAGATGGGGATGCTCCTTGCTATGCTTTACTCATAATGACCCTGTGAGGTGGGTAATGAATCATTATTCTCCCCATTTTACAGATGAGGAAATTAAGCCACTGGGAATTTAAAGTGCTTGCTTAGGGTCACATAGCAAGTAAGTACCAGAAACAGGAATCAAACCCTTACCTCCTAACTCAAAGTCCAGCACTATCTTCAGGACACTATGCTGTTAAAGCTCTTATATTTTGTAAAATTAATATATGTTAAAATTTACAAAATGCTTTCCTCACAACTCTAGTAGCAAGGATAGGTAAGTATAATTATCCTCATTTTACAGTCCAAGAAACTAAGGATCAGATGGAACACCTTCATTTCTGTTTTGTTTTTTTGTCTTTAGGCCCTCAGCTTCTAGTGCAGAGCCTAGCACATAGTAGGCACTTTCAAAATGCTCATTATTTGATTGGTTGGCTTGTCCCTGGCCATACAGCTAGTAAGTGTTAGAAGCAGAATTCAAACCTAGTTCTCAGTTCTAAATTCAGTACTGTATTCACTACACTCTGCTGCCTTCTTTTTTTCCTCCAGTAAACCTGGCCATGATTTTAACCAAGTAGGACAGTTCTTTCTTATACTTACTTAGCTGGTCCTAACTCCTAATGATATATAATCAGTCATGTAGAATACTCATCCAGCAGATTGTACTTTTTTCCCCAATGAATCAAGTCTCTGTTTCTACTCAACTCTGTGTTCAGACAGATTTAATTTTGCATTATAAAAGAAATTCCAGTAGTCACAGTTAAACAATTCTATCTTCTTTAATGAAGAATGCAGCTTCAAAATCTCTATTCCTTTCTGTCTCAGGCTTTATTTGTCACCTTGCATTAGGCACATAAACGAATAAAAGGGGTTTATATGAATTCACTAACAAGGAAACTGTTTTTCTTTAAAAAAAAATTCTTGTTACATGAACTGCATAATAATGGAGCCAAGCAAGAGGACAGAACTGATGCCTTTTTCTAAGCCAAATCAGCCCCTTTTGCATTGACAAAATAACCCAGAGGGTGAAAAGCCATGCCAAAATCTGTTTGAGGAAAGCAAAGCATAAAACATACCACTGTGTCCGGTCAAATCTCTGTGTGTTTATATCATGAACAGCAAGTCATGTGGGAGGCTTTAGAGACCGATAAGGGTTCAGATAAAGAAAAGGCATTGCATTTACAATTCCAGGGGACCCATCGAATTTAACTTGATCAGTCAACTTCACAGAGCTACATTCTGCTGGCTAAGCAAAGAGAAAGGGGTAGAGCTGAGGAATGCAGATGATATCATGGCAGGAACCCCATGGGAATGAAGTCTTATATCCCATTAAGAGAATAACCTACAACAACCAAAGTCATTCAGAAGCTATTATTTTCAGGTTCAACTCTCAAGGTCTAAATCTTTGTGTGTTCAAAGCTTCTTTGGGTAACAAGCTGGAATTGTTTGCATGTTCTGTTTTATCCCAGAAGCAGAGTGGTATGAAGCAGAGACAAAAATACACAAAGATGAAAAGAACCAAACAGGGAAAAGATGTTGAATTTGAAGAGCTGTTAACCTAAGAGTTCTAAGTACCATAATATAACACGCAAGGTGACAAGGGAACAGTATCACTGATATGTTTCCAACCACAAAGGATGAGAAAATAGAGTAGGTTTAAAATCGGCATTGAATATCACATTCCCTAGTCCCTAATCTGCTGGATGCCAAGTCACTTCTTGAAAGACATATATTATGGCTCAGTGCTGAAGTATTTAGGATTTGGGATGAATCAGCAACACCTTATTGTTCCTTATAGACTTGTACTTGGGGGCTATGAAACCCTACCTTCATTTCCGTTATTCCCCACGATGGAAGTGCAGTGTGACTACATAAAAGAGGACTGTCCACTGAGTCAGGAAGAATGGACCACTTAGTAGACTTTATTTTTTTTTTGTCTTTTTTTAGGAAGTAATCAAGGTTAAGTGACTTGCCCAGGGTCACACAGCTACTAAGTGTCAAATGTTGGAGGCTGGATTTAAACTCAGGTCCTCCTGACTCCAGGGCTGGTGCTCTATCCACTGTGCCACTTAGCTGCCCTCAGCAGACTTTAAAAAAAATGACTTCACTCTTAAATTCTCAGTTTCTTTTCTTGTCTGTTAAGCATATTAAGATTCTTAGAACATCCTTCTCAGGCTTCGATCAAGGAAGCATGGGGACTTTTCTCCCTTCACCCCAGTAGCTGTTGTTATTCATTACATAAACATTGGATCTTTTCGTATAAATTCAAATTTAAAATGGAAGATTCCCTCTTTATCTGTGTCCCCCTTCCGAACTTCCTTCTGTTCTCTTCTGGGTTTTGGATTTTTTAAATTATTCATTGACTCTTTCATTTCTTTTCTTTTTAGTGAACTAGTATGTACGCCCTGGCTCTGTCTTCCAGAGCCAGAGTGCTGCATTTGCTCTTCAGGGTTCTAAAGGGTAACTCTGAGGGGCTGGGTCATCTCTTTTTTCTATCATTATCAACTTGGGCCCCCATCAGCTATGTTCTTCCCATTGTTAAGTGATAGTAACTAACTAGTGCCTCAGCTCCATTTAATCACTGGATTAGCTTTTACAGAGGGATATTTGCTTTAAAGATATAGAAAGAACAAATAAATTAACATTGTCTCCCCTCAACATCTCAAGGGGTATAGCTTCCCTATACCAACTCAGAGTCTGGGAGAGTGGCTTACAACTTAGTTCGGTTTCTCATAGCATTGGTTTCACCAAGTTCACATCCAAAGGTGGCATTTCTGCCAAATGAGTCATCATCTCAACAGGCACGGGTCTATCTACAAGGTTGCTCTTTGTTCTTTAGCGCATTAATGCTGGGAAGGTTGTAAAACCTAACCTAGAACTTGGAGTGTTGTAGCCACCTCTAGAACTCTTGAATTCACAAGCTCATGGAGGCTCATTCCCTTCACCTATAATGGGGGAAAAAACAAATAAAAAGGCCAAGGACCAAGGCCTCTTTCTTAAGGCCCTGTGGCATGAGAAAGGAAAATAAATACTGTATGCTTTCTCCCCTTACAGCATCATCTCTCACTAGACACCTGAATGACAGTCTCTGAAATCCCCCAAAAGATTGAAGCAAAATAAACTATTGCTGATGCTGACAGGCCTTTGTGAATGAATTCAAAACCCACCAGAGAGCTTCCCCTTCACTACTTGGTTAGCTGATTGAAACCAGTTACAGAATTTCAATGCTTCACAGTCTCTCCAAGATACTTCCTTTACACATCATAATGGTTCTCCCAGAAACAAGCTCCCTAGAATCCTCCACACAGAGAGGCTGTACCAACAAAGGAAGTTGATAGGGTCTGTGCATGCATCAGGGCCCCATTAAATTTTTTAAAATGTCCCACTATTCCTTAAATTCTCCCCAAAAAGAAAAAACTCTGACAGCAAATAGAGTTATGCAAAACAAATTCATAAACTGCCTGTGTCTGAAAATGTATAATAATAGTAGCTAACATTTATATAAAGTCCACTATGTTCTAGGCCAGGGAGGGGGAATCTGTGGCCTCGAGGCCACATGTGGCCCTCTAGGTCCTCAAGTGTGGCCCTTTGACTGAATCCAAACTTCACAGAACAAATACCTTAATAAAAGGATTTGTTCTGTAAAACTGAGGCTCAGTCAAAAGAGCGCACTGGGGGATCTAGAAGGCCACAGGTTACCCACCCACGTTCTAGGCACTTTCCCAAGTGCCTTACAAATATGATCTCATTTGATCCTCACAACAACCTTGGGAGGTAGGTGCTATTTATCATTATCACCATTTTATAGATGAGGTAACTGAGGCAAACAGAGATTAAATGATAAGAGCTAACATTTACATAGCACCTACTATGTGTGCAGTACTATATTAAGCACTTTATAAATATTACCTCATTTGTTTGAGGGGGGAAGGCAGGGCAATTGGGGTTAAATGACTTGCCCAAGGTCACACAGCTACTAAGTGTGCCAAGTGTCTGAGGCTGGATTTGAACTCAGGTCCTCCTGACTTCAGGGCTGGTGCTCTGCTCACTATACCACCTAGCTGCCCCAATATTATCTCATTTGATCCTCACAACAACTCTGGGAGGTGGGTGCTATTTATTACGATCACCCTCACGTTATTTCCCTAACTAGCAGAGAAGGAAACTGAGGCAAACAGAGATTAAATGATTGGCCCAAGGTCACACATCTAGTAGGTATCTAAGGCCACATCTGAGCTCAGGTCCTCCTAATTCCAGACCCAGTGTGCTATCCACTGCACCATCCTAGCTGTCTCTGTACGTTTCATTCTTCGCCTCTATTCCTTCATCTCTATGCCAAGAGGCTAGAAGCATCCTTCATCAGTCTTTTGGAATGGTGATCAGTCATTGCTCGGTGACCAAAAGGAGCTGGTTCTCTATGCCCTGCTGCTGCTCCAACATGTCCCTATTACCAGCTCTCGCTCTGGCTTCCCGTTCATCAGGAATCTCTGCTTAGAGTTCGTCCTCTGCTGGCTTCGGCAGCATCCTCCACTCCATCCCTGCTCAGAGAACCCTGAACGCGGAAGCTGTTTCCTGGAGTTCATTCTGGTTCTGTCTTCTGAGTCACGTTCTTGTCTGAGTACCCGCAGGCTCCTGACTATCTGCTTGTGCAGCCCTGAACTGCATGGAGAACCTCATTGCTGTTTCTCTTTGGTCTTTAGGATCCTTGGCCCTCCTGGTCTCATCCCTTTTTGAGGCAACTGCTGGACTGTCTCTGGGGGAGTTGTTTTCCTCTATGACTTCTTGCCTAGCAGTGCTTTTCTAGAAGGGACTCAGTTAATTCCTTTGTGAAAGACCTTAGACATGAGCTAAGCTTAAGCTTGAAAACTTTTCCCTTCAGGTCTTGGGTGGGGGTGTAATGAGCTTTAATAAGGATGCAAGAATATCTCCACAAATACAGCTTTGGAATCAGGCTCCTCCAGGCCTAAACCGAGCCAGCATGAGTCCAGAGCTGGGGCCCCTCAGTGGTAGAAGCCACAGGCTTTGAAGGGACTGGGGAGATAGTACGTGCATTTACTATTATATCATTCCGGCTTATATGCTATCAGAAGCAGAAGAGAAAAAGGGAACAATTAGCAGCCTACCAGAATGACTGCTACAGAGAAAGGGAGAGTGAGGGGTGTAACAGAATCCAAAAAGTAAAGATGAAAAAAAAAAGCCAGTGAATTGTTCCAGCCGTCTCATTTGGACTGCAGGAAGAAATCTCATTATGGTCTTAACATTTAATTATATGATAAATCATGGCATAAAATTATCTAGAAATTAACGATGTGTTCCATTTCATCTTATGTGTAGACCTTAAGCATTCTCAGATGCTTATTGGACAGATAACTGAATTGTTTTACTAAAAATCAGACTTGTATTAGGTGCATTAGAGAGAAATGAAGCCAGGGAAATAAGAGACCAGGTCATTGTGGACCGAGGAAAGAGGAATATGGTCAAAGAAGACATGTTGTCATCTCTCTGAATAGAATTACTAGGTGAGGAGTGGATTCTGACACAAAAAAACAAGTCAGTGTCGTTCGAGGAAATGTTTAATGTTTCCAAAGGAATACACGGACACTTTCTTTCTCTCTTTCTTTCTTTCTTCTTTTGGTCTCAACATAGGATTTCATCAGGCCATGGAACTCACCTAGTAGATTAGAAACACCACCACCACCAATAGCGGTAACATCAGCTGGCATTTATATAGTACTTTAAGATTTGCAAATTGCTTTACAAAAATGCCCTCATTTTTATCCTCATACTACCTTGGGACTACCTAGACATTACTATCATCCTTATTTTAAAGATAAAGAAACTGAGGCAAATAGAGATTGAGAGACTTGCCCAGGGTCACTCAGGCAGTGAGTGTCTGAGGCCAGATTTGAATTCAGGTCTTCGAGACCCCAGACCCGGTGCTCTACGCCTGCGGATAGGCAACTTATCTATAAGGTATAGCCTTAGAATTGCCTTGGGGCACTCACAGGTTAAGTGATTTGCCCAGAGTCATACAGAATTTAAACCTAGGTCTCCCCAACACCAAGACTGCCCTCCACTATGCCACCTTGTCTCCCCCCACTGGTCACAAATACAGCAATATTTAACATCAATGACATTAATATATTCAGAATAAGGACTTACCATGATTCAAAATTAAATTAATTGCTCGTTCATGGCCCATTTCCTCTAGTACTTGCAAAAGATCACCGATAGTCGTGTTTTTCTGTGCCCAAGACCAGAGTAATTCCCTTGTTCCACTTTTACCTTGTTGAACATACTTTTCAATGTGTCGGACTTCCAGCCAACTGCTGGAAAGGCGTTCAGCTGTGGAATTGGGTGGGAGAGGGGGAGGAGACAGAAGAAAGAGAAGATTGTTATCATTTTCACATCAAACCAAGAAGGAAAGTCACTGAGTGGCTGTCCATAAAAACCATTGAGGAAGTGAAAAAATAACATTGGAGGGAAAAGAGGGAAATGTTCAACTGAGATAGGTGGTATCTGTATAAATATGTAGATGGAAAACAATTTATAGATAGAGAGATAATTTTATTTTAGAGCTACAAAAATTCTCTCTTCATACTACTAAGTAATCTTCCTAGCACTCTACTCTGACCACATTATTTGTTGTTCAGTCGTTTGCAGTCATGTCCAACTTTTCATGACCCCATTTGGGGTATTCTTGGCAAAGATACTGGAGTGGTTTGCTATTTCCTTCTTCAGGTCATTTTACAGAGGAGGAAACTGAGGCAAACAGAGCTATGTGATTTGCCCAGGGTCCCAAAGCTAGTAAGTGTCTGAGGCCAGATTTGTACTCAGAAAGATGAGTCTTCCTAAGCCTGGTGTTCTATCCACTGCACCACCTTGCTGCCCCGATCATTACTTCTACTCAAACACTGTCAATGGCTGCCCATTATCTACTACAGAAAATGTAAACTGAGATCATATTTGATTCTGCAGTAGGTAGGACTGGCATTGAGCTATGGAGGACCTTAATCAGTAAGGAGGCAATGGAGAACCATTGACAATTTTTGACAGATCTAACTACTTAAAAATAGCCTCTTCAGTCGGCCTCCTGCCTACCTGTCCAGCCTTATTTCATAATACTCTCTGTTTCTTTTATACTTTAGCCAAACTGGTCTACTATGAATCTCCTGTTCTTGTCCTGATGTTTTCCATTTACACATCTTTGTTAAAGTTCCCCCGTGGCTGAAATGGCCAAACCCCATCATCTGTGCAAGTCTTTCTTGTCTTTCAAGGCCCGTCTCATGTGGGACTTTCTCCACAAAGCCCTCCCTGGTCCTTTCCTTCCTAAATATCTCAAAATACTTACCCTGAACCTTTCCTCATACTTAGGATCAAAAGACTGCATGATTCAGAAAGGTAGAGGGGACTTGGGAGATCACCTACTACAGACCTGCACAACGTGGCAGTAGGTAGGGGCCAAAATTAACGTAGGCTAAAACTTCTTTGGGCCGCAGATGGTCTAGTCACTAGAGACAGAGTGACGCTGCTTGGTTGTTGTGGGTCATGTGACAAACAGGAGCGAGTGAGGCAGCGGCAACCCACTCGCCAAGTTATATAACGGGCACAAGAGTGATTAGTGGAAGGCGGGTTAAGTGAGGCACAGACAAAGCACTCGCTACATCTTTACTTTCTTTCACATCCTCTGCATTTTTTGCAGGCCACCCAAAATCCTTTGGCCGGCCACAAGCAGCCCTCAGGCTGTGTGTTGTGCTGGCCTGATCTAGCATCATTTTCCTTGTATCATTGTTATCTGGGTACGGGTCATTTCTACTCTCTTAGGTATAATCTCCTTGAGAGGAAGATTTAAATATATATTAATGATGCTTTTTAAACAGTAGATACTTAATAAATGTTCCTTCAATTGAACTAAAATTTATGTTCAAAATTCTAATGCTGAACTGAATGGTGAGGAGTTCATGTACTGTCATGAATTAAAAGACACAGTAATATATACTATATACACTACTATAGCATATGTGGTATATATGTGCATGTGGTATATGTGGTATATGCATATATGTGTATATGTATATATGCAGTATATGTGTACATGTGGTATTTACCATATATAATATATACATATATACACACATGTGTATATATATATATATATATTATTTTAAGGTTTACATATATTATTTCCTCTGATTCTCACAACTACCCTATGAGATGACTTCAGACAAAAAATATATGAACTGATTCACAGTGAAGTGGTAAGAACTAGTTGGTCAATCAATACACATTTATTAAATGTCTATGATGTGACAGGCACTGTGTTAAGTACATGGGATACAAAGAGAGGCAAAAGACAGTACCAGCACTCAAGGAACTGACAATCTAATGGAGGAGACAACATGCAAAAAGCTAAGTACAAACAAGTTACATACAAGAAAAACTGAAAAAATTACCAACAGAGGGAAGGCCCATAGAATTAAGAAGGATTGGGGAAGGCTTCCTATAGAAGGTAGGATTTGTTTTTTGGCTGGGAATTGAAAAGAGCAGAGAAGACAGGATAAAGAGATGGGGAGGGAGAGTATTGCAGGTATGGGGTACAGTCAGTGAAAACGTTGAGCGATGGAGTGGCATGTTCAAGGCGAACAATTTATACAACGGCATTGCAAAAAACAACAAGCAACAACTAATCTAAGAAAAATGAACAAAGCAATGACTAACCATGATTTCAGAGGACACGACACTTATCTCTTGACAGAGAGGTGAATGAACTTGAGGTGCAGGATGGACCATTAATCCTCAGACATGGTCAATGGGGGTGGGAGTGAGGGGTCTCGTATTATTTGACTGTCAATATCTGATACAAAGGGTTTGTTTTTTTTTCTTTCCTTTCAGTTTGGGAAGGGGTTTTGGGGGAAGCAAAGAAGAAGGAAACTACCAAAATAGAAAAAAATAAGAGGGTCACTGAAGCATCTTTTTAAAAAATGCACAGAAAAGAACAGAAGTAAAACCAATAGGAAAGAAAGACAAGCATGACAGCTTTATAAATAGCATTCTGATTTTTATCATATACTTAAAAAGAAAAACATGCTATAAGTAATAGATTCACAGCTTTATGTACAATTCTATTTTTTATGTTCTACTTTGTAGGTGGAAATTCTCATCTTATTTGGTGTTTGTTGAATTCAGGAAAAAAAAAACACCGAGGGAGAAACAAAAAGCAACAAAAACAACACCCCAGTCCTTTGAGGTACACTGTTATTATTTTCACCATTTTAAAGACGAGGAAATTGAGGCTCACAGAGATAAAGGGTGGCCAGGTGGTGTAATGGATAGAGTGCTAGGGGTCAAGAAGACTTGAGTTCAAATCTAGCCTCTACTACTTAAGTAGTTGTGTGACACCAGGCAAATCACTTAACCTTTTGTGTCTCAGTTTTCTCATCTGTAAAATGATTTGGAGAAGGAAATGGCAAACCTCTCCAGCGTCTCTGCCAAGAAAACCCTGAACGGGGTCACAAAGAGTCAGACATGACTGAAACGACTTAACAACAACAGATAAAGGGACTTGTCCAGGGTCACACAGCTAGAAAGTGTCTGAAGTAGGATTCACCCTCAAATCTTCTTCACTCCAAGTCCAGTATGCTGTTCACTCCACCACCTAGCTACCATGACATTTTATAGCTTTTCAGCATGAGTTTCAAATCTTAAGTGTATTTTAAAGAAGAGTCGGGGTGACAAAGAAGACAACCAAATCCCTGAATACGTTTGTGGAATTTGGCATGATTTCAGTAAAGGATTTATGCTGGTCAATACTGGATGTCATCATCCCTCCCCCTCTGCCTATGTACTACAGAGAGTCAGTCTTGTGTTTTGTATCAAAACTATAGGACTTTCAATTAAGCCATAGGACAAGAAGTAAGCTCCAGGATCAGGTACTGAAACCAACCTCAATTTGAAGAAAAGGTTTGTTCTCTGCCCACCAGGCAATTGCTGTCTTCTCAAACTCACAACTGGGAGGGCCCTAGGAACCACCACTGTTAGAAGTCATATTAAGACATAGGAAATTCCCAAATTCCACAGTCCTAGGTGGTGAGAAACACTGGGAAATCCCTGTCCCTGACAAAATTCGAAAAGCTCTTTGGGAAACTGCCTCCTGATGGTCATTGGTAGTCTCCAAAGCAATCAGTCAATTAACATTTATTAAGCACTTTACTGTGCTAAGTTCCACGAATACAAACACAAGTGGAAAAAAGACAGTTCCTACCCATAAAAAGCTTACATTCTGATGGGGAAAGATAATCCATAAAAGGAAGCCAAAAAAGAAGAAGGGAAAAGGGGAATGGGAAATTAAAGGGAGTACTGTAGGAAGAGGGATGAGATATGGCTGGCCTGGGGGCCTTCCTTAAGTACTGGTCCTGGGAGGAGCCCTCCAATCAAAGGTCATATTCTCAGATGAGACTTCTCATGTGTGAATTTCAGGGCTGCAGTGAGTTTCCAGGATGATAAGGTTTCTGGAGCATGGTAGACAAAATCTAGAATGAAGCCTAGAAAGGAATGAACATCATGATCTCTCTCTACCTCTTGAGGGTTCCCCAGACTTCTCTGCATCTGTCTCTCTTCTATGCCTTCTCCAGCCATGAGTGGGGGGGGGGGGGGGGCGGTCATCAGAGGTCTGAGCCTTCAGTTTTATTGATCTCTAGAGATATGTCTACACTGAGCTTAGCAGAATGTTCTGGTACATAGTAGGTGTTTAATAGATGTTTACTGATTGATGGATTAAGTAGGATGGAATCCTAAAGTTGTCCCCAGCCCAAATATCCTAACTTCCTTATGGGCCACACTTAACAGCATGCGCACTGCCCCGAGCTACACACTGCCCCCAGATCCAATCCACATATTTGAACAGGTGTGTTCTTGTACCCAACCACAATTATATCATCCATTTAGCCCAAGACAGGACCGCAACATCCAACTATCCATCTTGACCAGACAGGACCACAATAGCTAGCCAATCAGAAAGCAGCATGACCAGGATGTTTGACCACTGAACCACAGAAGGGACCCTTTCCCCTATTACCTAATCCCTTAACAAACCCCTCCTGTTTTTCTGATATCGATCATATTCCTATATTTTATGTAAATTTTGATTGCGTAAGCAGCATCACATACTCTATAAAATGGTCCGTCTTAACTTTACTGAAATTGCAAGTTCCTCTTAGGAACTTAACCACTCACCAGAGCATGAAATCACAAATCCACAATAAATTTCTCTAACTGGCTTGGAGTCAGCCCGAGTCTTTGAAATTCTTTGAGACATCCTGCCACATCACAACCTGACCCTCATCAAGTATACTATCTGCAATGAAATGCCTTGGGAAAAGCACAATGCCTTGCACATAGTAGGCCCTGAATACATGTTTGTAGAATTAAATTAAATTGAATTGATGTAGCATCTTCACATTATCAATTCTACTTGTGAGTAATTTGATTTGCTTAAACTCCAAGCAAGCAATAAATAGATTGCAATAGGCAAGTTTCCTTGCTTTAAAGTAATTTTCCATTACAAAACAGTCCTGTCCTGCTTTTCCTTGTAAACTGAAAAACCACATTATGCTTTACATGTTTTCATTGTGATTGCTGCCAAATATCGTGCAAACAAAATTGAAAGGTGGAAATGAAAAATGTAGTCATGCACAAAGGGGGTGCTGGGCAGAAAAAAACTGGGAACCAATAACTAATCTAACTTTGAGTGGCAGCTCTCTTTATTAAAAATGAAACATATACACACATTAAGTGAGGATGATGGATTCGATTCAAATGCATGGTTAGGCTGCAAAAGAATAGCTACAACTAAGTATTTCATGTCAGTGAACTGGAATGTCTCTATCCTTCCCCGGCTTTTCAAAACTCTGATAAAGAGGTGGCCTTTCTCCTTGCCAAGGCCAGTCCTTCTATCCAGACCCTTGATCCCATTCCTTCTGACCATCTCCAGCAAATTTCCTCTACTATCATAACCCCCTTTTTCTATTCTTCAATCTCACCTTATTTATTGATGTCTTCCCTGCTACCTACAAGAACCTTCAAATCTCAATCCTTAAAAAGAAATTCACTAGATTCTACTAGCAATGGTCCTATATATATATATATTTTTTCTCCCTTTTTCAACTAGCCAAGTACACTCAGTGTTTTCATTTCCTCTCCATTCATCCCCTTCCAAACCCTCTATAAATTGGCTTCTGACTTCATCATTCAATTCTACTCCTTCCAAAGTTATAAATAATCTCTTAGTTGCTAAGTCTATTTTTTTCTCAATCCTTATCTTTCTTGATCTTTCTGCAATAAGTAAGTGTTGACCAATTTCTCCCCCTGAAAACTCTCTGCTCCTGGGACTTCTGTGACATTCCTCTCTAGGTCTTCCTCCTACTTGCCTGACCTCTCCTTCTCAGTCTCCTTTGCTCTATTTTTATCCATGTCATCCCTAGCAATTTTGTACCTCAAGGCCTCATTCTGGGCCCTTTTCTCTTTTCTTTCCATACACTCACAGAGTGATCCCATCAGCTCCTATGGGTTCAGTCATCACCTCTATGCAGAGCTATATTTCCAGCTCTATTCTCTTAAGCTCCAAGGCCACATCACTCACTGCCTGGAGGCCCCACAAGCATCTCAAATTCAACAAATCTAAAATGGAATTCATTATCTTTGCCCTAAAACTCATCCCTCTTCTGAACTCTATTACTGTCAAAGCACCACCAGCCTTGGGTCACTAACTACCTCAGCATCATCCTCCACTTTTGACTTTCACTCCCTCCACATATCTATCCAATCAGTTGCCAATCTTGTTTTTATCTCTACATCATCTCTGGCACTCTTCCTTTCTCTCCACCTTGGAGACCTCCCTCTACTACTATCATCCCAATTCAGGCCCTCCATCACCTGTTACCTGGGCTCTTGCAATAACCTTCTACTTGGTCACCTTGCCTCAAGTCCCTCCTCACTCCAAAGCATCCTCCAAATGGTTGCCAAAGTAAGTAAGGTGAAGATTTAACTATAACATCCCACTACACATTCTCTCTCTCTCTCTCTCTCTCTCTCTCTCTCTCTCTCTCTCTCTCTCTCTCTCTCTCTCTCTCTCTCTTCCCTATTTGTTACCTCTAGGATCAAATATAAACACCCATTCAGCATGTAAAGTCCTTCACAACTTGGCTCCTTCTGTCTTTCTAGTATTCTCCCTCCTCCCCTCCCCCCTCCTTCTTCTTCCTCTTCCTCCTCTTCTTTCTCTTCTCTTCTTCCTCTTCTCCTCCTCCTCCTTTTCTTCTTCTCCTCCTCCTCCTTCTTCTTCTTCTTCTTCTTCTTCTTCTTCTTCTTCTTCTTCTTCTTCTTCTTCTTCTTCTTCTTCTTCTTCTTCTTCTTCTTCTTCTTCTTCTTCTTCTTCTTCTTCTCCTTCTCCTTCTCCTCCTTCTCCTTCTCCTTCTTCTCCTCCTCCTTCTCCTCCTCCTCTCTTCCTCCTCCTCCTCCTCCTCCTTCTCCTCCTCCTTCTCCTCCTCCTCCTCCTCCTTTCTTGTATTCTTCCACATTACTCTCCTTCACAAACTCAACAGTTCAAGAATACTGGCCTACCTGCCATTCCTCATAGACAGTACTCCATCTTCTATCTTGGTACCTTGGTACTGGCTGTCCTCCACGCCAGGAATGCCCTCCTTTTTCACCTCTGCCTCTTAGAATCTCTGGCTTCCTTCCCAACTCAGCTCAAGAGACCAGTTGCAGAGAGTCTTTCCTTCTAAAGTTACATCATATCTACTCCATATGCATCTTGTATTTATGTTCAAGTCTCCCATACTAGAATGGCAGCTCCTTGAGGGCAGGGATTATTTTTTTCCTCCTCCCCTCCCTTCTGGCATTGTGCCAGGCTAGTAGTAAGCACTTAATAAATGCTCATTCAGACTTAGTTGTTCTCAGCTATACAATGATTCAAGATAATTCTGAAAGACTGATGATGAAAAATGCTATCTATCTCCAGAGAAAGAATGGATGGAGTCTGAATGCAGATTACAGCATACCTTTTCTTACTTTCTTTATTTTTCTTGGTTTTTTTATCTGTGTTTTCCTTCACAAGATGACTAGCATGGAAATATGTTTTGCATGACTGCACACGTATAACATATCAGACTGCTTGCTTGCCTTCTTAATGAGGGGGAGGAAGGCAATAAGGGGGGAAGAGAGTTTTAAAATTAAAAAAAATTTTAAAAACAAATGTTAAAAATGATTTTTACATATAATTGGGGAAAAATAAAATATTAAATTATAAAAAAGGAAAAATCCTCATTTATTGATTATAAGGATTGACTGATAAAAATGTATGTTTTCTTCTATCTCCCTGAATATCTTTGTATTCATCTCCTCTTTCAACCTAGGAGACAACAGGTAAGGCATATCAAACATCTGGAGATTTTTAGGATACTTAGCAATACAGCGCTCCATCAAAGTCCTGCTTCCTGACCTCCTCCTGACCTGCAAGTCATCCTGAGTTCTTGAAGATTAACCCATTGATTGGAGCCTTACCTCTGACAAGCCCTAAGGATGGGGTGCTTGAGTGCCTGTACTTGGAACCCAATTTCAAAATCACATTTTTTCCCTAAAAGCTTCTCCCCAACCCAAGAACATTATGCCTAGCAATTACTCGTGAGTGGGCCCCAGCTAAATACTTATCTCCCTCCCTGGTATAGTAACAGTCCCTGGTACCTGCCAGAACTCCCCTGGATTATCTGTATCACCTCCCTACCTCGCTACACACACGGACTCCTCATTACGTATACCTTAGGCTTTAGATGTATGTGTACTCTATCTTGTCTAACAAGACATTGACGGGTGGCCGACTGGGCATCCCTCAACCAGCCCTGACTACTAGCTGACTCAGTGATGCTGCAGGCCTAAACCCACCCCTCCGGTGATTTCATTGGTGTGGGGAACTCCCAGATGAGGCAGCTCCCTCTAAGAAGGAAGATCAACAACTTATACTCCTAGAGAATTGAAAAATGAAGTCACACAATCCATATCTGTCCAAGGGAGAACTTGAACCTGGGGCTTTCGGGCTCCTCGGTCCACTGTCTATGCACTATAGCACACTGCCTCTGGCGTCCTTGGCATGACTTAGTGAAGAGTCTCAGTCTGAGAAAAAAATGCAGTAAACAATTGGCCCTTACACCATCGCACCTTCTCGAGAGAATTGTCAGAATGAAAGACGCACCAGAGAAGCTTTGTGTACACACACACACACACGCGCGCGCACAGTATAGTATGGTACAGTACAGTATAGACATGTATGTATAGTATAGATGTGTGTGTATAATCATCTACGTGTATGTATAACATATGTGTGTATAGTATAGATGTGTATGTATGGTATGGCATGGTCTAGTCTAGTATATATGTGTTAGCATAGTATAGTATATATGTATATTATAATATAGTATATGTGTATAATATAAATGTTTATGTATAGTATAGTATAGATGTATAATATATGTATATGTATAGTACATTTGTATATAGTATAGTATAAATGTATGTATAGCATAGTGTATGTATAGCAAATATAGTATATTGTATATGTATAGCATAGTCTATGTGTATGGTATAGTATATATGTGTATATTGTATAGAATGTGTATATAGTTCAGTATATATGTGTGTATAGTATAGTGTATATGTGTATATAGCGTATGTATATAGTATAGTATATATGTGTGTATAGTGTGTGTATATATATGTTGGCATAAAATAGTACAGTAAACATGTATACATATAGTACAGTATACGCGTGCATATCATAGTATCATATTGTATCATATCGTATAGCACACATGTGTGAGTACAGTATAGTATTGTATATATGGACTCTTCCATTACTCCATTTGGGGTTTTCCTGGCAAAGATCCTGGAGTGGTTTGACACTTCCTTCTCCAGAGGCAAACGGCATGTGTGTGCAAACACACACATATGTATATGTGTGTATACATGTATGTATGTATATATGTGTGTGGGTGGGTATGGGTGTACACACCCACATGTACACTAAGAGACTTAACGACCTGTGTCCCAGATGTTATAGTGAACGGTCTCTCTATCTTTATCCGTTAAAGGCTGTGTTAGAAAAGACACGGTTAAACACTTGAACAGCACGTATCTTCTGAAACAAAATGCTAATTTGTGTCCCCCATCTCCAATAAATGAACGGATGTGGGCTTCACTGTACGGCACATACACGTACATACATATTCCACAGTATCTAGATTCCATGAGCCGTATATCAAAATCTCAATGAAAGCCATACAGACTCCATATTTTGACTTAGAGTAAATTTGAATTAAAAAGTCTATTCATTCCACAAATATTTATAAAATGTTCTTTGAAGAGCATCACACGAGGCACAAAATTCAGATAAGACCTAGTCCCTGAGCTCATGACACACTTTGAGAGGAGGAAAATATGCAAACCCAAATAATTAAAATACACAATATCACCATATTACAGGTGTGAGGTCTGAAGAGGAAGCTGTTATGAACCAGGAGGATAACACCACATGGGAGGCAGAACAAACCCCCCAAAAGGTGAGGCAATTGAAGTACTTGCCTGTGGCTCACACAAAGCTGAAAGGGGCGGAGGATGCATGCTTCTGATGGCCCAGGTGATATCACACTACGACATTAGAAGAGTGAGTCGTAACTACATTCTTGCTTCACGTGCAATCTTAGCTAGTTACCATGTTGCCATGCCACGGAGGCATTGATAGTTAAGTCAAATTTAAAGAATGGACAGGAATTCAAGGAAGGAAGAAACACTCTAAGCGCAGGAAACCATGTGAACACAAGCACAGAGGCAGAAGAATCCAGTTCGCTAATTTTAGGGCAAAGGGAGTTAGTTTTCCAAGCTAAAGCACAATATATAAGCAAAGATAAACCTCAGCACAAGATTGCAGAAGGCCTTGAATGCCAAGCAAAAGAGTCGGAATTTACTGAGTAAGAAGGAAAAAGGGGAACCACTAAAGACCTCTGGGCAGAGGACTGACATGACCCAATGGACATACAGGGAATTTCATTCCGGCAGCAGTATGAACAACGTACAGCAGCACATGCTCCGGGATCTTTCTCTTATCCCTTCCTAGCACTGAGAGGATTGTCTCTCAGGGGGCAGCTGGCTATTTAATCCCCTCAGGGACCCTGAGGACTTTGACGTGGTTTTCTAATACTACAACTCATGAGCCCTCATTGGTATGCTACTTGAATTGATTATGACAATTTCAATGGATTATGACTTCATATCAATTAGCCACCCAGACAGCTTTTAGGAATGGATATTTACTAAGGTGGTATAGTAACGAAAGAACAAAACTTCCTCTATTCCTCCTCCAAAAAGTCTGTAACACACCCTCCCACAAGTGAATGCAGAGTCCAAGTTGGCTCAAGCTTAGGTGGGAAATATGGCAAAGGGGTAATTCATAGCTCCTAGTTGCTGGAAGTCCTTTTCTCCTATGTTTGGGGTACTCATCAAGTTATCTGTAGGCATGGTATAGCTTTTCTCCTTGTAGAGTTTTGAAGCTGCCCTTCCTTGGTGTCTCTAGGTTGTCCTTAGTTGCCAATGCACCCATCGTCATCAGCTGCTTCTGTCTTAGAGATACACCTCAAACAACAATCGATCCAATTCTTCTGATCTTCTAAAGTTCCCAAGGTCTTCCTCTGGTCAAATAAGATGGGAGTGGGGTGGAGATGAAGCTGGAGGCCTTCTCCTTCCCTTCCCCCAAGATTTCTTCTCAAAGCCTTGGCTGGAGGTTGCTACCCACTAAGCTGCCAGAACTTGAATCCACATTCTATACGGGCTTTGAGCTTTTATAAAGGCCCCACAGATCATTACCATGTAGCTCTACCAATCAAAACAGATTTCTTGTTAACACTTTGTTGAATTGCTTTTGACTGACTGATTCAACGGAGGTTTTTATAATTTGGGTGAGATTGACTCAATCAACCCTCACCCTTACAAATGAATTAGAAGAGAAACAGTAGAGGCAGAATAGCCTTCAGAAAACTTAGTCTGGTCTTACAGAAAAGATAAAATCTTGAATGATGGAGAGGGAAGAAGTTGACATTCCATGGGAAGAAAAGAGGAGTTGGAGAGAGAAGGCAGGTTATCACTTGAGCAACAAAGGTAGCAATGAGCACGGTATATTCAAAGGACCAGCAATTAGAACAATTTGCTTAGAGAAAAGAATTCATATAAAGTAATCTTAGTAGATAGGATTAGAAATGTCATGTAAAGTGACGAACATGGAAATATGTTTTACATGACTGTGCATTTATAACCTATGTCAAATTGCTTATCTTCTCAATGTGGGGCTGGGGTGGGGAAGGAAGGGAGGAAAACAATCTGGTCCTCAAAAATTAAAAAAAAAAAAAAAACAAATGTTAAAAATTGTTTTTACATGCAATTGGAGAAAAATAAAATTTAAATTAAAAAAAAAGGAAAGATAATGTAAAACCAGAATGTGGAGAGCTTTGAATGTTGAACTAATGAATTTGGTTTATTCCATAAACAATAGGAAGCCATTGAAGGTTTCTGAGTATAAGAATGATATCATGAAAGTTCTATTTTAGAAAAATTCTGGTGATATATAGAACCTTTCACAGTATACATAGGTCAATGGACCTGCAAACTCATTGATACTGGTTTATTCTCCAAAAGTGCTGCCAAAGTGTCAACGAGTAACATTCCTCTCCTCTATCCCAGGCTACCAAGAGGTAGTTAGAAGACAGACCAGCACCACTGAAGGGAGTCATGGACTTCTCCTTTCCCCAACCCAACTGCATAGCCCCCCTGCTCAGTTCTCACCAGACAGAGGATATCCACTATCAGCTGGATGCTGACCCCCACATTACTACCTTTGTTGGAGGTATTCTAGACCCTATTCCATTTCGACCCTTCGACCTACTATCTTCTTGTTCAGAGGCCACCTGCTCTATCATGGATCCCCACGCTCCTTCTCACCTATGCCTCATTGAATCTTTCTCCCTTCACAATTCAGTTCAAGTACTGTCTTCTGCATGAAGCCTTTCCTGACCTCCTCAACTGCTAGGGCCCTCCTTCCCAAACTAGCATGCATTTAACTACTCTGCATTTATTGCCTATATTTGTTCTATATATACTTCTATATGTCCTTGTCTCCCCTAATGGAATGCTGGCTTCTTATGAATAGGGATTCTTTCATTAATTATATAGTTGTCCCCAAAGCTTAGCATGTGACATGACCTTTATAGATTTACAGCTCAGAAGTCATCAAGCTCCTCATTTTTAGATGAGGAAACTGGAACCAAGAGATGTCAAGTCAATTGCCAAAGGTCACCCAGGTAGTAAGCATCAGGGCCAGGATTTGAACCTAGGTCCACTAATTAAATCCAATGCTTTTTCTACTGTATCACTTTGCATGTATTAACTAACTCTCTCAAAGAGGAGTGAAATTGTGTTGCACAAAATCCACAGAAGTCTCTGGGTTGGACTTCTTTTAAAGAAGAGACTGTGGAAAAAGCATTGGAGCCAGAAAATCATGGCTCTGCCATCTATGACCTCTGAGACTTTGACAAGTCGCTTAATCTCTCCAGGCCTCCGTATCCTTAAGGGGTGGGGGGTGTTAGACAACCCCAAAGGTCTCTTTCATTTCTAAATCTATGATTCCATGAAATAAGTTCGATTTAAAAGGCACCACTCCAGAACTGAGATTTTGTGCTCCCTTTCTCTGATGGCTCACCCTCCAATATTCTAATAGGTTTTCCGTTTTCCCTAATGATGTTGTTGTTCAGTCATTTCAGTTGTATCTGACCCTTTGTGACCCCATTTGGGGTTTTCTTGGCAAAGACACTGAAGTGATTTGCTATTTCCTTCTCCAGCTCATTTTACGGATGAGGAACTGAAACAAACAGAGTTAAGTGACCTGCCCAAGGTCACGTAGCTAGTAAGTGTCTGAGTCCAGATTTGAACTCCCAAAGATGAGTCTTCTGGACTTCAGGCCGGCAATCTATCTATTATACCACCTAGCTGACCCTCAAATAACAATTAAGGTCTATTATGTCATTCACAGAGGTAATTTATTCCCAAATGGTTAAAGACTCTAAGAGATATAATTAGTATGTTGAAAGTGTCCAATTCACTTAAAATCATCTTAGAATGAAAGAGTTCGAAGGGTGTTTAGAGACCATCTAGTTCAGCTGTCTCATTTTACAGTTAAAGAAACTGAGGCACAGAGAGGTTAAATAAGGTGCCCACCGTCACAAAACAAGTTAAAGGCAAAGCCAGAAATAAAATCCAGGTCTCCTGATTCTTAGCTAGATGATTCAACCCTCTCCCCACCCCATTTTGTCATATTGTTGTTTTTAATTTCAATACTGGAAAATAAACACCTCAACATAGTGATTTATGCTACAACTTCTTGACCAAGATAATCCTGAGGGTATGTTCTTTGACATATATAACTTTCTCTACTAGTGTTTCAGTCTGGACTTGCACATGATTGATTAGGTATGTTCTTAACACAAAACAGATAAAAATAAATCATAAAGTTCAGAATAATTAATATCTGGAGTCAATATTAGGAGAACAAGTGTTTAAGAGACAAATTCAGGACAGGATGCCTCCCAGGAAAACTGAGCATATTTCTTGGGGGTGGGAGTCAAAGTCAGAGAAAAGGTTTTGATAATATTCATAGCATTTCCTGGAAAGAGAAGGTTTTTGCTGGAAGCACAAGCTTATTTTTCCCCTCTCAACAAACTGTGAACTTAAGTTAGAGCTAGCTTAGAAATATTTCATGTAATGATCCCGAATGGTTCAAAATCATTCAATATTCAGGGAGGAAATCAAAGCTGTCATATGTAAACTGTACACTTTCCTAGGTAGTGTTAACCACCGGGGACTTAAGTTCAATAAGTCACATGCCCGTGTATGCAAATAAATGTCTGAAGGGGTTTTTTAGAATAATGCAATACACCCTTATTTGGTATGTGTGTTTTTGCATACAACCCCAGGCAAAATTCCCTAAGAAGTTAAGATAATATTTTTACTGTTTATCTTATGATAAGCTAATGATTTCTCTTTTTTTTTTCTCCAAAGCATACATGGGAGAAAAAACAAAACAAAAAAAAAGAAAATTAACAATCCAACTTTCCCAATTAAAGTTTTTAATTGCAGAAAAAGCAGAAAAGTTAATAATCACAACTCAGCCATATTGCTTATGCCAAGCAATAACACCAAAACCAAATAACAATATTTTTCTTCTATTGAAACAATACATAAGTATACAATGTGTCACCCCTTCAGAGGCTTTCCCAACTTTCATTCCCACTTTGAGGGGTAGGTCCCCAGAGAGTGGGTGCTACATTGCATTCTAGAGGTAATCCTTTGAAGAAGTATTTCTAGCACTACAACTGCCAAGGCCCCATTAATGTGTTTTCCATTTACAATCAGTGGATGGGCAGCAAAATAAGAACAGGGTGTGTGTGTGTGTGTGTGTGTGTGTGTGTGTGTGTATTATATAGGAATATGTGTGTGTGTATTTCTGTTATAAATCTGGGGCTTACTCTCCCACAAATACGAAGAGCATCCACGGAAAAATGTGGCTCCAAGTTAGAGCACAGCGGCAACAAGGTACATTTGTAGGAAACACATATAGCAAAGGTTAATCTACAACCTCTATTCCTATAGAATGCTAGCTATTCTCAGGGGGCCATCTCCCTTCGTCCTGGTCTATATCTGGCTACTGGACTCAGAGGGGAAAGTGAGGCTGGTGACTTTGCCCAGCACTGCCTCACTTAAATCCAATCCTCTTACAAGTCATGGCATCACCTTCCTGAAGTCGTGGTTCTCTTCAAGAACAAAGAACAAAGGGCAGCTAGGTGGCCCAGTGAGTCCTGGAGTCAGGAGGACCTGAGTTCGAATCCTGCCTCAGATACTTGACACACTGTGTGACCTTGGGCAAGTCACTTAACCTCAATTGCCCTGCCTTCCCCTCTCCAAAAAGAAAAAGAAAAGAAAAGAAAAAGAATGAAGAACAAACCACAAAACTATTCTCATAGATCCTGGAAATGTCTTTTATCTTCATTGGATGCTCACATAGCCTCTTGGGTGCAACATGTCTCTTGGGTTCATGGGTTGGCTTCTTTCTTGAGTCCATAGCTTGCCCCATGGGGTCATGCTCCCTAAATCTGATTCTTCCCCTGGGAGACCGTCTTTCTATGGGAGGGTCTATTCTTGAGTGCCTGTCTCTACTCTTGGCTGGAGGCATTGTCTCTTAGTGGTCCAGGAGCTTAGATGACAAGATTAATCGGAAAAGATGGGGAGGAGACAAAGTCCCGAGGGTCTGCTCCACAAAGCACACCCCAGCCTAGACTCCCCAAATGCTGAATATATGTATATATAATTTTATATTATATATTTTCATATATATGTGTGTGTGTATGTACACACACGTACACACGCACACACACACACACACACACACATAATCTCCAAGGGACATGACTGATTCTCTAAGTATTTGCTAATTCTCCAAGATATTTTCTGTGTGGTGTCAGTTGCCTTTATACAATGGCCAGGGCTCTATAATCCTCTCAGATGGCTTAAATACTTATTCAAACATTATTGTAAGGCTATAGGAAAACTCCTTAACATCTCCTTAATACATTGTGATTACCTTTCTAAGCTAGATGACTACATCAGCTGGGGTGGGGAGGAATTTCCCCCCTTACACATAGGCCAAAATATTAAAGGAAACTCTTTGCTTTTTATCTTCATGGGTAACTGAAGTACAAATTCTTAAGTGGGGGTGGGGTGGGGGAGACAAGCACCGATTAAGTGCCTTCTACCTGTCAGCACTAGGCTAAGTGATTTACAAATACTATCTCATTTGATCCTCATAACTACCCTGCAAGGTGGATGCTGTTATTATCACCCCCATTTTAGAGAATAGGAAACTGATGGTAAATGACTTATCCACTGACCCACAGCTGCTAAACATCTGAGGCCCAATTTCATGGTATTGATGAAAACACAATCACTCGATTTGTAGTGAAGAAGAAAATTAAATACAAATTGTTATGCAATACGTGGAAGAAAGAAGTATATTAGCATAGAGGTAAATAAATCATTGACCATTTGAACAATTTTAGCTAAAACTTGCAATGTCGCTCAAACATCAATCTATTTTAACGTCACTGAACAGGGCTCGAGATTCTGATTTTCCTAGAATGCTTCATTACATCTGTAAAGGTGTTTCAAGTTAAAGAACATTTGCTTATTTCTAGTTTTCAATTTTACCGCAACACCCTCCAAAGGGATGCACTTTGTCATTTGCCCTGGGTAAAGGACTCTGTTTCACAAGACTGATTAGAAAGTTCACTTCTGTACAATGTTTTGAAGATTGCAGGATCAGCTAGGTGGCGCAGTGAGTAGAGCACTGGACTTGGAGTCAGGAGGACCTGAGTTCAAATCTGACCTCAGACACTTGACACACTAGCTGTGTGACCTTGGGCAAGTCACTTAACCCCAACTGCCCTGCCTTCCTCCCTCCCCCCCCCAAAAAAAAAGATTGTAGGGTCACAGATTACAAGCTGAAAGGAACCTCAGTGGTCCTTTAGTTCAGTGGTGAAAAAGTCAAATAGAAAAGGGGGCCACTACACCATACATGAGGCAGCCAGATGGCTCAGTGGATAGAGTGCTGGGCCTAAAGTCAGGAGGACTTGAGTTCAAATCCAGCCTCGGACACTTACTAGTTGTGTGACCCTGGACAAGTCACCTATCCTCTGTTTGCCTTAATCCACTGGAGAAGGAAATGCCAAACCATTCTAGTGTCTTTGCCAAAAAAAAAACACCATGAACAGTACTGGCGTGATACGGTCCATGGGGTCATGAAGAATCAGACACTAATTATATGTAAAGATCTATGGGTCATATTCCAGGATGCATACTGACTTAGAAAACCACATACTAACATTTTTTATCTTTTATTGTACTTTTGTTTATTTTGTTAAATATTTCCCGAATATATTTTAATCTGGTTTGGGACATGCTGGGGAGTGTTGTGACATTCATACAGACTGCATGTTTGACACTTCTGATCTAGTCTAATCTCATTTTTCAGATGAGGAAACTGAGTCCAGGGAAGTTAAGCTATTTGCCCAGGATCACCCAGGTAGTACCAAAAGTGGGATTTGAACCCAGGTTATCTGACTCTAGAACGGTGCTCTTTCTACAAAACTATTATGCTACTATACCACCAGAATAGCAAACTATGATAAAGACTTGAGAGATAGTGTGGCATAGTAGATGGGGTCTGCCTTAGAGCTAGGAACACCTGGGCTCAAATCTTGCCACTGACATTTACTAACTAGGTGGTCATTGGGCCCATATCATTTAGCCTCTCACTTCCCCAAGGTAACTCCTAAACACAACAGGTTACAGATAAATAGACAATCTCCATGGGTAAAAGGATTTTCCAAACTGTGAGTTTCCTATATTGATTAATTCATAGCTAACACCGATCCACCCCAGCACCCCTAAAAGGGGCAAAGACCAAATGTTGTTAAGAATAAAGAGGATAGGGGCAGCTAGGTGGCGCAGTGAGTAGAGCACCAGCCCTGGAGTCAGGAGGACCTGAGTTCAAATCCGACCTCAGACACTGGACACACTTACTAGCTGTGTGACCTTGGGCAAGTCACTTAACCCCAATTGCCTTGCCTTCCCCCCTGCAAAAAAAAAAAAGAAAAAGAGGATTTGGCATCCAAATAAAATTGATAGAATACCCATCAATTGGGGAAAGAGAGAATGCCCATCAACTGGGGAATGGCTGAACAAGTTGTGGTATACGAATGTAATGGAATACTATTGTGCTATAAGAAATGATGAGCAGGCGGATTTCAGAAAAACCTGAGAAGACTTACGTGAACTGATGCTGAGTCAAGTGAACAGAACCAGGAGAACATTGTACACAGTAACAGCAACATTGTGTGATGATCAACTATGATAGACTTAGCTCTTCTCATCAATATAATGATCCAAGACAATTCCAAAGGACTCATGATAGAAAATGCTTCCACATCCAGAGACAGAACAGATGGAGTCTGAATGCAGATTGAAGCATATTATTTTCACTTTCTTTGGTTTTTTTTTTAGTGTTTTTTCTTTTGTTCTGTTTTTTCTTTCACAACATGACTAATATGGAAACATGTTTAACATGATTGCACGTGTATAACCTAGATCAGATTGCTTGCCATCTTGGGGAAGAGGGAGGGGAGGGGAAGGTAAGAGGGAGAAAATTCGCAACTCAAAATTTTGTAAAAATGAATGTTAAAAGCTATCTTTACATGCAATTGGAAAAAATAAAATACTATTGACATAAAAAATAATTTTAAAAAATCATCCAAATAACAGCTCAAATGTTTTGACAAAGGCTCTTTCTGTATAATTTATTCAGTGAACAGAGCCTCGGTATTCAGAAGGCATCAAAAAGCAAAAGATGAACTTTAAACTTTATTCTTATTATGATTGTTTGTTTTTTCTCCAATAATATCTCCACTCCCTCCTTAGGCCCTAAGTCCTCCTCAGTATTAATGGCAGCGAACTTCATGCGTTCTATTTTCCTATACTACAAGGCCCCTCTCCAACTTCCTCCCTGCAGGCCAAGTTTGAGTCTCCTGGAATGTAAGCCCCCTGCTTCTCTCTTTAGGGCAGGTATTATAGAAGGGGTACCTGATCTTAGCTTCCATGGGCAGATACAGAGTAGCTGGAAAAAGGGAAGTACCATTGAATCAAGTGGGCTCTTTTATTTTCTCATAGGGCTACCAAGCAAAGGAGCAAGATGTCAAGAGAGGAAAGCCAGGAGCAACCCGTATCAGTTTCAGGAATCTAGGATTGCAAGGGATCTCAGGGGTCATCTTGTACATGAACAGGAATCTCCTCTACCACATTTCCTCAAAGTAATCATCCAACCTCTATTTGAAGACTTTTAGCAACAGCATTCCCGTTGGTTATATCCATTTAGGAGCTGAAAGCAACTTTTCACAAAATGGCTAAACACACCAGCGATGTTCAAAGCAACAGCCATTTCTTCCTCAATTCATTAACACATTCAAGACAAGGTCCAAGATTTATTGGCGAGTGGGGAGGAAGACAGGGGTTATACTGGCCACTACAAAGAAGGTTGCTAGAATGTAGGATGCTAGGGTCTTCAGGCCACAACATATCTGGGTATGTGAAGGCAGGGAATCAGCCGCAGTGCTGTGATAGGCTGCTCTCAGAACTGGCACACTCAGCTTCTGTTGTGTTCTGATGTCTTCTCTTAGTGAATGTATATAGGGTGCTTGGGAGATTTCTTGCCTCTAAGTCAGGGAAATTCACTGAGGTAGGCAAAGCCATGTGTTTTATCAAGCGAGGACTGGTTCTTGCTCAGGACCACTTTATTAGTTTCCCATTCCTAATGTCCTAGGCAGAGAAGCTCTAGGAAATGGTGGTCATGGTTTTATCCATATAAGCACAAAACATAGAATTTTCAGCATGAGGTATGTTTGTTTCCAGAAAAGGCAAAGAGAAGAGGCAGCAGGCTGCTCAGAGAGTACCCCGCCCCGCCCCCTGCTCCCGCCCAAGCCAGAGAGAGTTTTTTGATTACCTTGCTCTAACTCTCAGGAAGTTGACGAAATTTCAACTAGAAAAGTAGGACACTCTGGACTATGGCACATAAGGAACTTACTTTCTCCTGAGCCAACCCTTAGCATTTTTTTATGAGTGAGAAATTTTTTCATGATGTTAAGAGAAAATCTGTGTCTCTGGAACTTCTACCTATTTCTTTCTACCGGTACAAAGCAGAACAAGGCTAGTTCCTCTTTTACGTGCTGGTGCTTCCAAAACTTGAAGACAACAATATGTTGGGGGTAGTGGCAAGTCTATTGGATTTGGAGTGAGAGGACCCAGTTCCAATCTCATCTCTACTACCATTTGCTACTTTAGTGACCTTAGAAATCACTGGACTTCTCTGGTCTTCAGTTTCTTTGTCTATAAAATAAGGGGGTTGAACTTAGTTTACCTCTAAGGCCTCTTTTATTCTAACATACAATATGGTGTTGACCATGCATGCTCTGAGTCCAGTGTATCTGGAAAATATGGCAACTCAAGAAGACAAATTCAGGGGCGCCCTTAACAATATCTCCACTAAAACTTCTGTTCATCAGGCTACTTAGCAGGAAACCTTCTTCAGCTTATTTTCGAAATGCAGCATCTCCAATCTCCTCTATCTGGACAAAATTGCACAATTTCAAAGGCAGAGAAGACCTCAGAAGCTATCTAATCCTACCCAACTGACAGGAATATGCTTTTACCACATTTCTGGCAAACGGTCATCCATATTTTGCTAGATTGCTGATGGTGGCACTAATAAAAATTCTAGTAGTTTTTCTTTTAGATCACATTGTTTCTTAAGTGCGGATGTGCTTACAACTTACAGAGGTATGATTTCAAGGTACTGTGTTCCAAGGAAGTCATTTAGCCAGAGTCCTATAGCCTATCATTTCTCTGCTATAAATTGGATGGGGATGGGCAGGGTGTAGAAAGACAGAATCTCATATGGAAGAATACTCAGAGGTCCAACCCAGAACTGAACAAAAATATCCTCTTATGACACACCGGACAAGTGGTTGTCCAATCATTGCTTGAAGACCTCCAATGAGGGTGACACTACATGCTTAGGCAACTCATTCTACTTTTGAATAACTCTACTTGTTAGGAAAGCTGCCTTCTCATTAAGGCAGCTTTGAAACTTCTACCATTGATCTTTGTTATGCCTTTTGGGCCCAAGCAGGACAAGACTAATTGCTCTTCAGATACTTGAAAGCATTTCTCCCCAGAGCTCCAATTGCCCAAACCAGGAGAATGAATTCAAATGTACGAGATGAATCATTCAATGAAACTGTATTGTACTGGGGAGAGTTGAACTGGGGATTACTGATCACCTGACTTCCCCCCTAGCTCAGCTCGTAAAATCATAGAATATCAACGGGCAAGTAACAGAGACTAAGAGATGTTAAAATAGTAAATGAAATGTGAAGAAGTTTCTCAGGCAAGTTTGAGGGAATTGGTCAGTAAACATTTATTTAGTGCCTACTATGCGCCAAGGACTTTTCAAAATGCTGGGGATACATAAAGAAGCCACAGACAGTCTCAGCCTTCAAGGAGCTCACAATCTAATAGGGGAGACAAGTAAACAAATATATACAAACAAGAATAAGCCATATACAGGATAAATAGGAAATAATTAAGAGGGGAAAGCCACTTGAAGTAAGAGGGGTTGGGAAGCACTTCCTATAGAAGATGACTTAAAGAAAGCCAAGGAAGGAGTAGGTAGAAATGAGGAGAGAATTAGAGGGTAGCTACTGGCTGGATGGCCAAAAGCTTACCTAGGCCCTTAATGATTTAAAAAAAAAAAAAACTCACTTAGAAAAGAATCAAGGAAGGAAAAAAAAAAATCACTCCTCACTCACTTGAGGACTGATTCCTCATCCCCACCTTCAGTAGCAAAGAAGGTAGCCGGTTATGTATTCAAGAATGAAACTGGCCTGGCATTTGGGAGTAGAGCTACAGAGAAGTGAAGACCCATGAAGCCAGGTGAGTAAACTGTCCAGCAGTGTCCAAGGAAAGCAATGTGAGGACACTTCAAGAAAAGAATGGATCCTAGGACCTTGTAGTGCCAGAGACTTGCGTTGCCTTGGCGACTTGTGTTCCGTGTGACTCTTTACTAGTATAGTTTAAATGAGTTTATGCTCTTTGTGCTGGCTGTGTTTCTGCTCTTTGTGCTGATTCCATGTGCAGTTGTGGGAGAGTGCACCCCAGGTTTACGGGAGAGTTTTATCATTATTGCTCGTCTGATGCCATCTCAGTGAATGCTTTTGTTTTAAGCTAGTGGCTGTCTGTTAAATGTAAGTTCACTGGTGGGGGCTCATGAGCAATGGTTTTAAGAGTAAAGATCCACAGCACACCTTGAGGATAGTTACTCCCTTGGGGACCCAACCTCCAAGAGTACATGGAAGGGAAGTTCCAGAAAAAGGGCTACATACTAAACTACTCATTGAGATAAAAGATGATTATATTTGAGAAAAGTAAAAGAATGAGTAGGGGTAGAGCAGAGAATGTAAGACAAAGAATAAAGACGCTTAAGGCTTAGCCCTAGTTTGCCACAAACTAACTTAACTATTGGGTAAGCCACTTCTAAGGTCTTCAGTTTGTCTATAAAATGACAGACTAAGCGTGGAAACACAATCTTTACAGTTCCTTGCAACTCTCAAACCCTGTGATTTTAGGAGATCTCTGCTTCACAAAGCCCAAAGGTGTGCTGGTAAATAGTTAACAACTGGCTCTCCAGAGGGAAAAAGTCATGCATGATATACTTTCAAATGAAATCTGCATTATTAACATTTTCTTTCTTAAGACTAGACAATCAATGAAACAATAAATCAAGCCCTGATTTGTAGGTGTACTGACTTCTGAGATATAAATGCTCACACTGAAAATTTTACTATTGGCTCTTAAGCGCCAGTGCAAGCCGACTCTAGTACTGCCCTACAAAAGTTCCACTCTAACACCACATGGTGGCATAGCGGTGATCCCTAGGTTCTGGAAGGCTATACTAGGGAAGTATAAGTTTTGAATACAGGCCAGGATGCCTGTTATCTGAGAATGAGCCTGACTAATTTCAGAGGCAACACAAACAAAATAATTTTGGACACATCAACCCACAAAGATCACCTGTTAAGGTGTGGAAGGGGCTGGCTTCAACCTGTATTTATAATGTTCCTGCTACGGATGAAAACAAAGATCCTTTGAACTATTACTATTGAAATCCTTAGGTAGAAATACTGTCTAAGCCACTGTACACTGTAGGAATGAGGTGGCAGACCAGGAAAGGAGAGGAAAGTTCCCATTTTCTTTTTTTTTTTGGCAGAGCAATTGGGGTGAAGTGACTTGTCCAAGGTCACATAGCTAGTACACATGTCAAGGGTCTGAGGCCGCATTTCAACTCAGGTTCTCCTGACTCCAGGGCCGGTATTCTACTCAGTGTGCCACCTAGCTGCCCTGAAAATTCCCATTTTCACTAGAAATCTGTAGGCTTTGTAAATAACAAAAGATCCTTGTCTGAGATTTTTACTGGGGAACCCAGAATTTATGCCTCTATTCACCAAATAGGCAGCTTCTCCCTATGACGCATACCCAGCTGTGTATAAATTTATTAGGTATTATTTCAGATAATTCAAATATTTTTAACCATATTAACTGGGGACAAAATGCCTGTCTACACAAAGTAGAAACAATTATTTATGTAGCCAAAAAATGCTATTGAGGGAAAAAATATTTTTGACCTATATTATCCACATTGACTAATCTACACATCCAGGTGGTTATTCAACTTTCCACACTTTCTTTAAAGCAAAGGATAAAAAAAGAATTAATAAGAATGAAAAGTTAAAAGCCTTTCTTTGAACTGAAACCTTCATTCTATCCTAGGAACATAGGTTCCAAGGCGGAAGACATCCTAAAGGTCATGGAGCCCAACCCTTTCATCTTCCAGATAGAGAAAATAAGGCAGAGAGAGTTGTAATGATTTGACCACTGTCACACAAGGAGTAAGGGGCAGGCTAGGGCTTTGCTCCTATGTCGCCTGACAGCGCTGTTTCCACTATGCCAAGGTGAATTAAGCATTTAGTAGCTGAAGGAAACAAATTTAAGAAGTGTTGAAAGCCTACATACTTACAATTATAAAGTATATTGAAATATACAATTACAAAGCACATTATAAAATACGCAAGTATATACATGAATTATGTACACAAACGTACAACTATAAAGTTAAAATGTTAAACTTGCCAAAGGGAATTTAACTTGTATGAGTTGGGTAGCACTGGAAACTTTAAAGGGTAAAGGGATTTGGGAACAGTAAAGCAAGCTAGTATTATCTGTGAACCTCTATAAGACTTCTCGTAATGGAGAAAAAAATGGAAATAATGTTTTGGGGAAATTGTCCCTTCGGATTTAAAATGCCACTTACTTATTTTGACGGGGTAGGGCTAGGCAAGAGGGTTAAAAAGTGTGCCTGCCGCCTATTTAGTTCTCAGAGATACCCCCAAGGTTATTCTGACCCAAGGTAAAGGGATGAGCTGCTCTCTTAGGGAGTACTTAAAAGTCTTTCCAATGGAAGGAAAGCGACGTGATTTTGGTGTAAGTGAACAGGGACTCCGCTTCACCTGCACCCTCTGCTGAGCCCCATAGCGCAGACTGGGGAGAGATCTCAGCTCTGGCCAAGCCACTTACTTCCCCAAATGCCCTCTGGCCGCCTCCGCCCGTGGGCCCCAGCTCCCCACAGGCGGGACAGCGCCCGCACTCACCGAGTCCCCGCCAGCCCAGAGCTCCATCGCAGGAGTCCAGGATGGAGCAGAAGCTGCCCAGCAGGGTAGGGGGCAGATCAAACAGAGGCAGGCTCGCGGGGAAGGCTGCGGGCTCCCAGCGCCTTCTCTCCCCGTCCGCGGGCGCCCAAGCCATCGCTCCCCGGTGCCTGCGAAGCCCTGCTAACCGCTGCCTGCTTGGTTGACTAGGGGAAACAGGGGTGGGGAGTCAAGGGCTTCCTCCACCCCTCTCCCTAGGCGTACTCTTTCACAACTGCGGAAATCCTCCCTGCTGCCATCACTCCCGTCGGAAGAACAGTGTACCTTTGCCAAGGCCAGAAGTTGGACAGGCGTCCGCTCCATGACGCAAACTGGAGGTGTTGCTCCATCAAAGAAGAGATTCCCAGCTGGAGAAACCCGCCCCGCGCCTCTGAACTTCTGAGGACGGGGCAAATCTTCCCTCCCATCCCTCCCTTGTCTTTCATTCATCTCCAGCCTCTGAGTTGGTGATTTTGGAGATTTTGTGCTTTGGTGGGGCCCAGGGAGGAAAAAGCAGGAAGATCTTAGCTAAAACTGGACCAAAAAATAATTGGAGAGCGGGGCAATACTGATTAGATTTGACCTGCCAGCAGAGAGAAGGCGTGGGGCATACCCTTTGAACTTAAGAAAAATCACAGAACATAGCAGATCCTAGTGCTAGAGGGGACCACAAGAGGTTAACCAGTTCCAGCCCCCTGCCCTCAGGCAATTACAAAGGCCCACCTAGTTATAATCACCTCAGTTCTGAGGGGATGGGTTTTAATCCTTTTTTGGGAATAATTTCTGGCAAAAATTAACTCAAAGCAAGGTATTCAGAAATAAGAAGGATTTAAATCTTATAATCCTTTCATTCTCCTTGCATTATTAACATCTTTCCATTATACTTCCCTACTGATTTTGCCCCTTCCTCAAAAAGTTTAGTCTTTCATACAGAGAAGTGATCAAACAATTTGATATGAACATTTTGCAGAAGAAATGCAGATAACTGGGCAGCAGTGGATAGAGCACCGGCCCTCGAGTCAGGAGGACCTGAGTTCAAATGCAGGACTCAAACACTTGACATTTACTAACTGTGTGACCCTGGGCAAGTCACTTAACTCTGATTACCTCCAAAACAAAAAATGCAGATGATTAACAACCATATAAAAATGCACCAAATCTCCAATAAGGAAAATCATTCCGAGGTTTCACTTCAATTCCAGTAAAATGTCAAAGATAACAAAAGACAAATTAGAATGTTAGCAGGGAAAGTGAGAAGAAAGATGAATTGATACATTGTTGGTGGAGCTGTGAATTGGTCCAACCATTCTAGACATATGGGGGGGGGGGAGTTACTAAAATATTTATACCCTATGAATGTAATGGAATACTATTGTGCTATAAGAAATGGGGAGCAGACAGACTTCATGATAACCTGGAAAGACCTACATGATCTGATGCTGAGTGAGGGGAGCAGAACGAGGAGAACATTATACATGATTACAGACACACAGTATCTGTGATGACTAACTTTGATAGACTTGGCTCTTCTCAGCAATATAAGGTTCAAAGACAGCTCTAAAAGATAGAAAAAGCTATTCACATCCAGAGAAAGAATTATGGAGTCTGAATGCAGATTGAGGCAAACTATTTGCTCTCCCTCTCTCTTTTTTTCTTTTTTCTTCTTTGTTGGTTTTGTTTCTTGTTTCCATTGGTTATAATTCTTCTTTACAACCTGAATATTATATAAATAAATTTAATGTGAAGGCATATATAGAACCTATATTGGATTACATGCCATCTTGGGGGGAGGGGAGAGGAGAGGGAGGGAGAGAAAATTTGGAACTCAAAAACTTGTGGAATTGAGTGTTGTAAATAAAAATAAAAAATAAATTAAAAAAATATTTATACCCTTTGACCCATGGTACCACTAAGGTGTACTTATCCTAAGGAGATCAAAGACAGAGAAAAAAATCCTTGATACATTCATAGCAGCCCTTTCTGTGGTAGCAAAAACAAACTAGAAATAAAGTGGATGCCCATCAATTGGGGAATGGTTGTACATACTGTGGTATGTGAATATAGTGGATTCAAATGCAGTAAGACATGAAAAATATGAGGAATTAAGAGAAGCATAGGAAGACTTCTATGAACTGGTATAAAGTGAAGAAAGTAGACCCAGAACACCATGCACAATGACTATAATAATATAAATGATAACACTAACAGGCAACTGACCTAAGATTAAAGCTTCCTAGGTACACAGCTAGAAGGAAGCTTAGAGGTAATTTTGATCCAGCCCACTCATTTTACTGAGGAGGAAACTTTGCCAAGAAAATTGGAGTAACTTGCCCAAGGTCACAAAGATAGTAAATAGCCAAGCTGGGATGTAAATCCAGGTCCTTTGGCTACAGAGCCAGTATTTTGCCCACTGAGCCACACTGTCCTTTAGGTCCAGAGCACAGAAGAAACACACATCCCTCCTCAGTAGAAGTGTGCTGAATATTGCATCCTCTGAACTGGTGGATTGGTTTGGTCTGTCAACTGGTTTTTCTTTGCTATGAGGCTCTTAGCACAGTGCTTGGCCCATGGTAGGTCATTAATTAATGTTTATTGACTGACTGACAGACAAGAGAGGAATCAAAGAAGGGAAATGGCATGGGATGAGCAATTATATGCAACTTTTGTGTGTGTATACATACACATACATATACAGATAACAGATACATACTTATACACACACATTTTAAAATTCAAACCTTGTTTGAAAACAATTTGGCTTCAACACTAAAAAGACCCTTACAGGATTATTTCAACATCCACTTAAAAAAAAAAACAACACACTTGAACTTTAATTTTTAAAGTACATAGTCACTTGCCCCTAGAAGAAGTCTAGCTTTGTGGTGGTGTTTGTTAAGAAATTTGTATCTGAGGTGGAGAAATTTCTTACCAGAAAAATGTGGCTCATTTTATTTGCCAACAGTTCCTGGGTCAAGGACCTGTTTTGCTTCAGGAAATGTTGGTCACCATCCCTTGGTTCCTATTGTTGACTCTTTCTGGCAGGAGCTCTGGTTTCAGTAATGTTTGAAAAATGCTTACTTTTCTTCTTCTATAGGAGCTCTTTGCCCTTTGGCAGGCTATAAGCATAAATCTTTAAATAAAAAAAAAACACTCAGCTTTCTTCTTTTCATGGATTTGGAAATTGTTCCCCCTGCAAAGTGGATAAATCCCCCAAAGAAACCATTACTTCAAGATGTGAATAAGGTCAGCCAGGCCTTGGAATGTAAGTAGGCCTGTCACATTACATAGTAAAAGCGTACTGTACACACAACTGTTGACAATTATTTAGTAAATAGTTATACATATGTGGTAGTTTCCTGGTATGTTGGGTTTTTCTTTTTGGGAAGGGATTAGAATATGGATATTTTTTATTACTGTTGTTCTGTGCTTTTAAAAAACAATCCTGAATCTGTCCCCCTCACTCCTCTCTCTCTTTCTTTCTTTCTTTCTCTGTCTCTCCCCTTCCCTTGCTCCTTCCTCCTCCTCTCTCTCTCCCTCCCTTCCATCTTCCCTGCCCCCCTTACTTCCCTGATCCACCCCCCACAATTGGAAACTGGCCTCTTTACTTTTTCTCTCACAAGATGCTCCATCCCTGATTCTGTGCATTTTCACTTTCCTTCTCCCTGTGCCCAGAATTTCCTCTTTCCTTATCTCCTTCTCCTCCTCTTGGCTTCCCTTGACTTCCTTTAGGTCTCAACTAAAATCACACCTTTGCAAGAAGCTTTCCTCTATCCTTTTTAATGCTAATGCCTTCTCTCTGAGATTACCTCCAGTTTATCCTATACACTCCTTATTTGTACATAGCTGTTTACCTGTTGTCTTATCCATTAGGTAATAAATTCCTTGTCTTTTTTAAAAATCACCAGCACTTAGCACATAGTAGACACTTAATAATGCTTGTTGATTTGGCTTTGGGTCCTACATAGTGAAGAACAACAAAAGCCCTGTGACAAAAAAAAAAGGTTGTTTTTTTAATTGAGGAAATGATCTAATTGCAAAACCTGATGTACTGTTTCCAGTCCTCAGTCTCTTTACTGTAACATCTGATACCGCTGGTTATCATTTTCTCCCTGAAAATTTCCTCTTGCCTTGACATCTGTGACAAAGCATTATTTTGATTTCTTTTTTCCTACCTCTCTGTTTCCTTTGCTGGATTTTCTTCATGTAATCCCCTAACTGTGAGCATTCTTTAAGACTTCATTTTAGGATCTCTGTTTTTTTCTCCTTGTCCTCATCTCCCTAGGAGAATTTCAACTACTTTCATGGTTTTAAATATTAGCTCTACTTGGATGACTCCTAAATTCATATTTCAGTCCTGGGGAGGAGAAAGTGAGGCTGGTGACTTTGTATCTCTCTCATTCAAATCCAATTCACTTGCAAGTCATGGCATCACTTTCCTGATGTCATGGTCTATTTTGAGAAAGAAGGATAAACAACAACATTTCAGTCCTGACACCTCCCCCCAACTCCAGTCACAAATCTCCATCTACATTCACTTGTAGTGCCTCTACTTCAAACTCAACACGTCTATAACTGGACATGATCATCACTAATTCACTGTTTCATTTTCTCAATTACATACGCTGGAAACTGAGTCTTTGACTCCCTATCCTGGGACCATCTATTGTGTTGTTTTTGTCTCCTTTGTTAGCATCTGACCATCCCACTTTTCCATTCAAGAAAGTTCGAGTGAATCTGTATTGTTTGTTGTTCGGTCATTTTTCAGTTGTGTCTGATTCTTCATGACCCCAGTTGGATTTGATTGGGTTTTTTTTTTTTTTTTTTGGTAAAGATACTTTAGCAGTTTGCCATTTTCTTCTCCAGCTCATTTTACAGGTGAGGAAACTGAGGCAAACAGGGTTAAGTGACTTGCCCAGGGTCACACAGCTAGTAAGTGTCTGAGGCCAGATTTGAACTCAGGAAGATGAGTCTTCCTGTAATTCCAATCCCAGGGCTCTATCCAGTGTGCCACCTAGCTGCCCTATGAATCCCTATTGTCTTTAGGATCAAAAAGAAGCGCTTCCACTTGGCATTAAAAATCTTTGCAATCTGTATCCAGCTTATCTTTTCAACTTTACTGCATAATACTTCTTTCACTCTCTGGTCCAGCCATACTTACTTACTTACTTACTGTTCCTTACACGTGACATTCCACAGGCTTTTTGCAGTTTTTGGCATTACGTGGCTTGAGGGTATTCGTGGTGCAAAGTGTGCCTGCTTTGTGTTCAGAACCAAGGCTACAAGGAAGTTGCTTGATGCAACATGGGCAAATGTTGCCAGAAACACCTTGGATTCATTTTGAGTTTGATTTTGAATTAATTTTTGGTCGTTGCATGTTTAGAAGCCATTTATTGTTGCCAAATTTTTCACGACCCCATATGGGGTAGCAACCCACAGTTTAAGAAGCACTGCACAGAGCATGTGCTGAGTGCCTGGAACTGCTGGGGACCCATCTGGATGAGTCACGAAGGATTTGCACTTTGGGATGAGAAGGAAATTCCTCAATTGGACACTGACCAGAAATGCTACTGGCCCAGTGTACCTTAAAGACTCTAACTTTGCTTTTTGTTTCCTTCTTTCACTCTCTTATGTGGCAAGAAACTGTCTCTCACTAAACTTCCCAGGAGGAAAGAAAGTGGCTATGCCATTTCCCACATGCCAATAGCATGATGGTCTTGAGCAGGGGTGTGCTGGAGCTAGGAGAAACAATTTAAATTTTCAGTGTGAGCATTTACACCTTGGAAACTTGCAAAGAGGATGAATTGGGGCTTGACTTATTGTTCTGTTTAGACTTAAGGAAGAGTTGGAGAAAATGCTTATGATAGAGATTAAATATAAAAGTGTGTCCTGCAGATATCTTTCCCCCCAGAGTGCTGGTTGTTGAACATTTACTAGCTAACTGCTATTTGTGGCATCTCATAGGCTGAGGGAGATAAGTTAAGCATGAGCCTTGGGCGGCTGACTGCCTTTTCTATGTTTTTCTCCCCTGACCACAGGTGACTGAATGATGATCCTGAGGTCTTGAAGGTCTCACCATTCTGAGAGGTCAGAATTCCTGGGTCTCTCAGTTGTTGCTGTCGTTGTTTGTCCTTTGTCGGAGAAGCTGACCATGACATCAGGGAGGGGAGGCCATGACATGCAAGTGAATTGGATTTAAGTGAGGGAGGATGTGCAAAGTCACCAGCCTCACTTTCTCCTCTGAGCCATCTGGGTCTAGTAGTGAGACATAGATCAGGACGTCTGAAAATGGCCCTGGATTTGGTGGGAGAGCCCAGCCTTTTTAAGCTAAGGTCTTTAACAGTTCTCAGTCTCTCTTCAACAGTCTCTCAGTCAGAGATGACTGGAAGCATGAGGAGTTTCCACATCAGAGAGGACAGACAACCAGACAAGAGGATGGACCCAACCCACTTTGGCTTATTAGAAGACACAGTCCTGGAAAGAACAGTTTGGACAGTACAGAACCAAGGTGAAATGTGACATGCTGATTCAGCAGTCCCACAACATACTTGACCTTCTAAAGGTTAAATCTGAACCTCCCAGGAGAGCAGTTATAAATCACTGCTACTTGTTTAAGATTTTCTGTTAACGCACACTCAGGAACCTTCTGTGTGTAGCATTTCTTCTGTGTGTGAAAAAAAATAAATAAACCTCTTCTACCGACTTACATTGTACCTTTACTGCTTTCCTACCCCCTCTTTTGGGGAGACACTAAAGCCTAAGTTCTAGATAATTTTCTCCCGGGTCTCATAGTTGAGGTAGAAAGAGCTGATGGGGTAGGGGGGAAGGGAGAAGGAGGGAATAATGAAGAGAAAAAAGGGGGGAGGGAGAAAGGGAGAAAAGGAAAGAGGGAGAGAAAGAAAGAGAGAGAAAAGAGCCCAACTTTTCTCTTTCGAGGCTAGGCTCCCTCCTATCTACATGCATGGGTTCAGAGATGAGAGGGGGCATTTCGTGAAGGAGCTGGCAAGTACTTTAGCCCCACTGGGTTCACTGCTGTTGTTATTAGTCAATATAAGTATTTGAATGCAGAGACTATTGTTTTTGTATCTGAATCTATAATTCATGGCATTTAATAGCAGCAGGCCTTAATGTTGATTGATTTAGTACAGTAAAATGCATACTGTAGGTGGTGTTGTGGAAAGAACTCAAGATGATATGGATTCTCATACCAGATCTGCTAGTAACTAGCTCTGTGACTTTGGCCAAATAATGTAACCTCTCTGAATCTCCACTTCATCTGTAACATGGAGATAATAACACTTGTACCCTCTGCTTCACAAATGCCTTTGTGAGGAGGAGACGAAAAATGGAAGCAAAAGTAGCTTGAAAGCTTTAGAACCCCATAAGATACATCAAGCTAGGCATAAAAGAGGGAGATGTGAGAAATAGGTCCTATATAGGGTCCAAATCTGACAAGGATTCCCTGTGGATGGTGAGGTAGGCCCTCTAGATGTTGCTATTTGCAAATGACATTATATAATTACAAGAAGTCCTAGAGTATTGCCAAGCCTCCTGGAAGACATCTATCTATAAGCCAAGGAGTCTGACCTGTCCATCCACACTGGAATGACCAAGTGGATAAATGATATACTGTATATATCTCTTGACCAGAATTTGACACACATTGGTTGGACATACTACAGAGCTTGTCCATAAATAGTAACTGTTTCTCTTTTGGCCAGCAACCCTGAGGGTCTTGCCTTCCCCATTTGAATTTTTTTTTTTATTAAAGGGGCCATTCCTTGACTCACTTCTTAAAAATCACTGAATGGATGTTGCCTCACTCAAAGTAAGAACTTGAAAAGACTTTAGCTTAAAAAGGCCAAAGTCTCCCACTGCATCTTGGGCCATCTCCAGTCATCCTGAGTGATATCTGGCCATTGGACCAAGATGGCTCTGGAGAAGAAAGTGAGGCTGGTGACTTTGTACAGCCCTCTCTCACTCAAATCAAATTCAATTGCAAGTCATGTCATCATCTCTCTGATGTCATGGTCCTCTTCTAGAACGAGGGACAAACTACGACTACACCATCACTATGTATATTCAGTCAGATGATACACATGGACAATAAGCTGGGCCCAGAGCAAAACAGAGGGAGATTAGTGAGTTGAATTGCTTTCCAGAAATTACAAAGCTTTACTGGCCCCAATTGAGAGCCAGTAAAATGAAAGCAAAGGACCATTTTGCAAAAAGCAAACATTCTACCAGCATTGAAATATGGCAAAGAGACATCTAATTGTCTCTGAAGAATTAAGAATGAGCTACAAACAGAGGGCAGTGGAGAGATAGTTGGTGGGTTTATGCAGGCTGCAACACATAACCAGTGAAGAACCCTGAGGAACAGAAGAGGCTAATTATCAGAGAATTGTATGATGGGAAGGGAAAATGGGCTGATCACATAGCATAAGGGATAGCCAGAGTGCTCCGCTGGCATCCAAAAACTGTCGGAGAAAAGTAAGGAAGGCCTTCAACATGTTGGGTATTCTCCCTGTGAGGAACAAGGACAAATGTCTCATGGGAGCTACCGGCAAGGATGAGTTGTGATCTGCATTGTTGGAGGGGACCATCAAAGCAATCAGAGATCGACCTGGTAATACAAGTGAAGTAAGGATGGCCAATTCAGGGCCCAGGTGGGAAGCAACAGGAAGTGCTCTATGATGTGAGAAGCAGCTCTGGGTGATTTGAATAACCCTGCCCAGCTACTGCCAGGGGGATTCCAAGGGGCCAAAGGAAAAAAAAATGAGTGGAAATTGGTGTGTTCTTTTAAGTTTCTAACCTGAGAGGGGCTTATAAAATTCCGTCTGGCTACAGTTGGAAATGTACCACCTTCCTCGAGCGGGGGAAGGATTGGAGAAGGATATATCAGCCTGTGAATTCACTTTGACCCAAAATGATATTGGGGACAGAGACCCACTTGGAATTTGTGAGAAGTGCTGTGCTCCAGATTCCTAGGAAAATAGATATTTATCTAAACTATCCACAACTGAGGCTTGAACAGGGCATTATTCCTTATTCAGACCATGTTTTGTAGATGATAAACTTTCTGATTGCTTCTTGCTGACCATGTGTGACTCACTAATCTTGTTCCTTTGAGGCGATGGAAGTATCCTCTTATTGGCTACTGAGCATGAAGAAATAATGAGTCAGTAAATCTTTAAAAAGACTTTATCCCTAGTGCTCTCTTTCTTTGGTTCTCTGATGGTGGCGAATATAACTAGCTTTCCCTAGACTTCTAATGCTGGGGAGGAAATGGGAGGACGAGTGATGGTATCTCTCCTTACCAAAGCTGCCAGGAAAACTTGGATGTCTTTTCTGCTTTACATTTCCTTTTCTGAACAAGTGACTAAATATCGTTCTGGAGGTGGAAATACCTTCCAAATAGGAGACTCATATTGTCACAATATTGATCCATACTTTCAATATTTGACCAATGAGAAAAACTATTATTTCTCTTTGCATTAATAACTAATTATTTAATTAGAACAAAAGTTTTCCCTCTTTTATACTTCCTTATCCAGAAATCAATCAGTGTGGGAAATATTCCTCAAAGACTTACCCAGGCTAAAGATTTAATCAAAGACAGCAAAAGAAATTTAAGTTTAGGCTAACGGGTAGATTCCTGCTCATTGTATTTACTCAGACAGACCTGGGAAAATATGGATTCTCCCTTTTGTCAGAGAGGTGTTATGGAAATTGCTAAGTCTCTTTGACCAAGACTTGGGTGATCCAAATCATGTACCTCAAGATTCTCATTGGAATATAACCTGCCTCTCATTATAATATTCATTCTCTTATTAATCGTTAACCAATCAGAGTTGATTTACCCTTAGAATACCTGCTCCTCCAAGGGCATATAAATTGTGAGCCCACTGCCATGAGAGGTCTTTGGCATTCCAGCATGCCATTGACCTCTTTTATTAATAACATGCTAGCCTTACTAATAAAATTATTAAATCACCCAGAAGTTATGTCCCTTGAACTTTTTAAACATCTTTACTAATCATCAGATGGCCATTTACTAACTCATCAAATAAGGAAGTTAAAATCCCCAAACAATGACTATGCTAGTTACTAATATTATAAAATCTAACAAATGCAAAATTAAAGTTAAAAATTACATATTCAATAATTTTCCTCAATAGTAGTAAATGTGAGGTTAAATTCAACTTTAAAGGAAAAAAATGGATCATCCTTAACTGTGTGCCTGGCACGTAGTAAGAGCTTAATAAATGTTTTCTCATTGATTTATTTAGTCAAGTCAGCAAGCATTTATTGGCCTACTATGTGCCAAGCACCATGCCAAGTGCTGGCAATACAAAGAAAGGTAAAAATAGTCCCTGCTCTCAAAGTTTTGCATCAATGCATATAGCACTGATGCAGGAAATTGCATTTAAATAGAAGCAAAAAAAATTAAAATAGAATCTAAATTTCCAAAGCGGAAGAAATTTTTATCTATCTATATACACATATATACCTATGTATGTAGGTATGTATATATGCATACACACACGTATGTATGTTGTTGTTTGTCCTTCATTTTGAAAGAGAACGAATGACATCATGAGGGTGATGTCTTGACTTTCTTGTGAATTGGATTTAAGTGAGGCAGATCTGCACAAAGTCCTTAGCCTCACTCTCTCTTCCAGAGTCATCGAAGTCAAGATGACTGTCAATGGCCCTGGATATAGTGGATGACCTTGGCATTTTTGATGTCTGACCAAGCTCTAAGGCTAGCACTCCATAGCTCCTGCTTTAGCTGCCTTCAAGACCATTGGTACAAATTGTTCTTACCACCCATTCCACTGGGGGAAGTCTTCACGTGATTTGGGTAGACATCCCCCTACCTCACCAATAGGTTTGAGGTCTTTCAGTTACCCTCGACCTGGTTTAGCCCATCTACTGAGATGGTTTTACTAGGGTATAGCTGCTGCTCATGCTATAGCTCCCAGAGCCACAGGTGAGGGTTGGGTGACAGGTGAACACTGGATGAGCAGCTCCAAAAAGGGCTCAACAAGCCCTCATACCAGTGGTGTTAGCCCTCCCTGAACTCCCTGTCCACCCTTCTGTGTATGTTTGTATGTATGTACGTAGGTATATATTATGTAAGTATATATATCCCAGACAAGTCCCAACTTGTAGCCAGTAGATGATGCTGTCAAACACGTTTGTCTGTATAGATGAATGACTCCTCTTAATGCCTCCCACCTTTGGAATGTAGGCATGTTTATTCTTTCCCCAGCTCTTCCCTTTAGCTGGCTTAGTCAATAACTCCGTTTCTCCCCTCACTTTAGATAGACTAACTTCAAAAGAAAAGGGACAATGAGGGAAGTGAACCCAGCTGAGAAAAACATTCACTTACTTTCCCAGTCTCTTTACAGTACCTAAGTCTGTTTCTTAGACACTGCAGACAGTCTAGGAAAATGGTCCCAATAATGAATGAGGAAGTGCCTGTTATGTCCTGTACTAAGTATGCTGAGAATACAAGAAGAGATATATCATAGGCCCTGTTCTCAAGGAGCTTACAATCCAATGCGGGTGGGGGGTTGGAGATGATAAGACACAACCATGATACATTGGAAAAGAAGATAGATGTAAAGGAGAGACTTAGACAAAGGTCTACAAGACATCTGAATATGAAAGACTTCTATCTGTTACCAATTTGAAACTCTTAGAGAACAGGTCTAACCTTTGAGATAAAATACAAACTCCCCTGTTTGGTATTTAAAGTCCTTCCTAAGCAGACTTCAGGCTACCTTGCCTGTTATGTATGACTTTCCTTCACGTACTCTACGTTCTAGAGAAGCTAGCTTACTCTCCCTTCCCTAAACATGAACTTCCATCTCCTATCTCTGTGCCCTACAAACTCTCCCCTCTTCCTGGAATGAATTGGCCTCTTCGCCTCCACCCCACAAACACCTTCAAGGCTCAAGCCAAAGTGCCACATCCAACTATACAATACTCATCCTCACAGTGCTCTCACCCCTAAAACTTTGTCTTATTTACTTTTGGCAAAGAAAAAAAAATGAATACCAATAATGTACTCTGCGATTTAGGCTAGAGTTTGCCAGAAACAATTTTACTTAAACTTAATCTGTATCCAAGCCGTTCCTAGCTTGGAATGAGAGATACCCAGACTCTCAAGGTTTCCTATGCTCTCTGACCTGACTTTTTGCCCTAAAATGATTTCAGGTAACATTAATAGGAATCTTAAAAGAGGAAAAGTATATAATATGTTAGAATACATTTGAGGTTTTGGGGTTAACATTCCAGAATAACCATCACTCCTTCCTAGAACTCTCCTCTTTAGAATTAAAAGGGGTTCCTTTCCATCGTAACGTTGGATGCCAAAAAAGACATCATCGCCCTGCATCAGGTTGGCAGTGGTCCACATCAATTCAGGTGGGTGAGTGGGGGAACAAGGATCTTTTCTAGACTAGAGTTAAGTCGGGTTATGTCCATTAATCCATTTCTCTAAGAAAGGTCTTAGTTTTTTTTTCTATGCACTTTTCTAAAAGGAAAAGTCTAGAAAGAGTTTTAAGCTGGAGGAAAATTTCTTAATATTTCTAAAGAAACTTTAAAAAGGAAGTTTTTAATATGCTTCCACACTTGGTATATATTTTATTTTTACTTCTCTGTATCCATGTTGTTTCCACCCAAAACAGTGAAAACACCTTGACAATAAGGATTTTCCCTTTGTCTTTGTTTCCTAGCACCGATCTTTACATAGATAATTAATAAATGTTTATTAAATAAATGAATAAGCTGATCTCTGCTACCATCTGGTGGTCTTCAGCTACAATGCAGCTGCTATCATCTGCCCCCAAAAGCTCAGTACCTTAGGTTATTTTATTTATTAATTTTAAGAATTACTCTTGCCTTTTGTTTATACATTACACTCATTTCTCCCCTCCTCCTTTTCTGTTATAAACATGACAAATCTGAAGTAGCAGATAGCTGCCTTCCTCTAGGAAGCCAATTTGTGAGTGCTGTTGCAAGTTAGGGGAGTAGCACTCCAGAGGGGAGGGAAACTGCCATTTTGCATTATAGGAGTGACCCTATAAAGCTGCACTTGTAATAATGTAGCTCATGAGCCCCCATAGATGTGCTTCCCATTAGCAATCAGTCAGTAGATAAGCAGCACTTAGCAAAGACAGCTTCTTGACCTTCACCTGGTTGTCTTCTCACCGATGGCAATACCTCTTTAATCTCTTCCTCTGGTTGGTTAGCTTATCTCCAGAACCTCCACTTGAGGAAGGGCCCACGCCAGCCATACTTACTCCAGACCTAGCTCAGCCCACCATTCCCTGGATTATTTCTCAACTTTGCCCACTTGAGGGTAAGTTCCCTCAACTCCCACTTGTCAGCTCCATTTTATGAGTCATCTTCCCTATCAGAATATAAACTCTCCGAGGGCAGGGATTGCTCTGCTTTTCATGTTCCCAGAGCTTAGCACGGTATCTGGCACACAATAAGTACTCATCTAACATGCTATAGTAGGAATGAGTAGTACAAAACACTTCATGATGTGGGGCTTACTCTCCCACCAATGTATACATCAAACATGGAAATAGTGGGCTCAAACTTAGACTGCAATTATAGTGAGACATCTATGTAGAATACAGATTCAACAATGGTCCCTTTTGAAGAAAGGGCCCCAAAAGAAAAAAAAACCACAAAACCCTGCTAGCAAAGATGAATGAATGAAAGAAAAAGATTTATTAAGCTCTTACTATGCTGTCACTCTCTCTTTCTCTCTCTCTCTCTCTTCCCCCCTCTCTCCCCTTGTTTTCCCCACTAGAATCTAAGCTCATTCTAAGTAAAAATTTTTTCATTTTTTCATACTTCTGTCTTTGAGGATACCTAGCACAATGTCTGGAACACAGTAGGTACTTAATAAATATGGTCAATTCTGCCGTAACACGATGAACGTGCTCCTCGAAATTACTTAGCTATTGAGGAATAAAAGTCACAATGCTTATGGGAAAAAGGGGGTTAAGGGATACCACTCAAAGATTTCATTAGTGCCACATTAAAAAAAAAAAAAGACAGGAACCTAATTAAAAACAGTGGCAAGTTTTATACCTGTTAGTTAAGAAATACGTAAATACTATAGTAAGTGGTGGTAGTGACCCTGGCCTGAGACTTCGTGGGCCAGTACCATGGTTTTCACTGGGTCCTGGCTGGCAAAGTTGACGACTATGGCCTTGATGGAAGATAGTGGGCTACATGGGTACAGGGCAGCCCTCCTCTGCTCAGAGCTCGTACTATATGAGAAGCTATACAATAAATGTGGCACTTTAACAAAGACCTGAAGTTGCTTGTGGAAGTGGGATGTGGCTCATTGTCCTCTTGCATCTCTAGAGAAAATCTCATATAAGCTAACGGAAATTATGAGCGCTATGCTTAGATTGTTCTGTTATATATACATCTCATTGGAACAAATCCATGTTTTCAAAATATGGTCACAACAGGTCTGACTACACTTGTTAAATGATTCCTTAGAAACCCTTGTATTGTCTCGGAGATACCAGTAGAAAAGAGAGATACTCCCTATGCTCAAGGAAACTCATTCAAATGAGAGAGATAGTAGGTATAGGAGGATATCAGATGGTCTGATGGTCCTTAGGATGCACTTATTAAACAGACTTCTTGACTTCTTTAAAATAATTTCCGCTGATAAAACATCTAGCTTTCATACAATGCCTTCAAGTTTGCAAAGTGTTTTCAATACGTTATCTTACTTGTTTTTTCACAGTGACCCTGTGAGTTCAGTGGTATTATTCCATTTTTTTTTATAGATGAGAAAAGTGGGGCTCAAATATTCACAGCTAGAAAACTGAAAGTAACAGCTATGAAAACAATCAAATCAATACTACCATTCCTGAAAAGGACCTGTTATTGGAGCCCTATGGCTACAGACACTGTCCCTACATCCAAAACACCCCTCCCCGATACCACTCCCTTATTTGTGTTGTGTTGTATTAGAATCAAAATTCCTTGAGAGGAGAGACTGTAGTGATTGCTAGTAGAGTTATCCCTTCCACATCCAGGGGACTAGGGATTGTCCTTTGTACCACAGAAGTCTGAATTATTATGGTACTAAAAGATAAAATATTTTGTATTGTACAATACTATACATACATCTTATGCATTTGTGAGCTTCTAAACTTTTTCTGTGTCGTCTGTACCTTCCACAACGCCTCCCCCCGCCCCAATTCCCACTTAATTTCTTATGTCAACCCAGGATTTATTGAAACTCATGATGGAGAAAGTCGCAATATGGAAGGGATAATCCTCTCTGTTTAACATGGTGGCTGGCATATAGTAAGAGCATAATAAATGCTTTTTCATTCATTCATTTAGTAATAAGCATTTATTCATCCACTATGTGCCAGGTACCATGCTAGGTGCTGGTGACACAAAGAAAGGCAAAAAGTTTCTCAAAGAACTCACAGTCTAGTGGGGGTGGGTGGTTGGAGGGGAGAGAGGGGGAACATTCAAACAACTATGTGCAGACAAAAAAAATGCAGGATAAACTGGAAATTATCTCAGAGGAAAGTCTCTAGCATTCAGTATCTCATAGAGCATACGGTCTAGTGGAGGAGACAGGATGCAAACAGCTATATACAAGCAAAATATTTGCAGGATAAATCGGAGATAATCTCAGAAGAAAGCCTTTAGCATCCAGGCTTTCTGAGAAGAGAGGATGCAAACAACTTAGATGCAAACGAGATATATACAAGATAAATTGGATATAATCTCAGAGGAAAGCCTCTAGCAGCCAGGCTCTCAAAGAGCTCACGGCTCACGGGAGAATTAGCGGAGGGGAACAACATGTAAACAACTATGTACAAACAAGATATATTCGGGACAATTTGGAGATAATCTCAGAGCCAAGGCAGTAGTAGCATTAAAGGGGATTGGGAAAGGCTCCTCGCAGTAGGTGGGATTTTAGCGGAGCCTTGAAGGAAGCTGCGAGGCGGAGACGAGAGGCAGAACTGTATTGTGTTAGAGGAACGTAAGGATGTAATTGAGAAATTCACGGGTAAATCGGATTTTAGTTATAAATGCGAATTGCTCTCTATGGCAACATTTGAACTTAGGTCTGACTCTAAATCCAGCTCTATCCATTGTACCACCTTGGTGCCTACAAAACTGTTTCTCTTTTTGATTTTAAACAACTGGTTAAGGTTAAGTCCCTTAGGAAAGGCCGAGGGTCCTGCCTCCTGAGAGGCAGAGGATAGACTTCAGCAGGAGGGCGTCTGAGGGAAGGAGAAATCGATTACCTTGGGGCTAGATTGGCCAGGGCTTCGACGCTGCTCGAGGTTCGATTGCTTTTACCCGGAAGTCGGAAGTGGGAAGGGAGCCGTTGGGCCCCGGTAAGCCCCAGAGTGGGCGGGGCCGGGGGGAAGTGCCGGGCGGGGCCGAGCTGTCTCCCCGTCAGTGCTGCCGCTGCCGCCGCCGCCGCCGCCATGGCCACCCCGGAGCCCAGCTACTCTCGCTTATCCCTCGAGGATGACTTCAACTACGGCACTAGCGTGGCTTCTGCAAGCGTCCACATCCGAATGGGTACGAGCGGTGACCCCCGGCTGCGCCCCGAGGCGGAGGGGGAGGGGCCAAGGGGGGAGGGGCTAGGGGGAGGGGAGAGGAGGCGGAATTCCGGCCTTGGCTTGTTTCTCCGCCAGTGCCCTCCACTCTCCGCTTTCGCTTCCCGCGAGTCCTACTCTGCCCCCTCCCCATGCTAGTGCCTGCCCTCTGTTACTTATCTCTAATTAATTGCCTGTCCCAATAGAGTTGCTTTAGGAAGTTGTCTTCCCCTATTAGACTGTAAGCGCCTTGAGGGCGGGGATTGACTTTTTACCTTTCTTTGTGCCCCCCGCGCTTAGCTCTGTGCCGGCACAAAGTAGGCGATTAGTGAATATTGATTAGTGGTGGAAGCCTTACCCACACCCCCTTTCGTTCCGGCGCTTTCCCTCTCTGGGTTATTTCTCATTTGTTTATAGTGAATATACACAATCGTTTGCGTGTTGTCTTCCCCGGGGACAGTCTTTTGCCTCATTTTGTATCCCCAGCGTTTGGCAATTAGTCGATCAGTAAACATTTATGAAACGCCTACTGTGTGCCAGACACTGCGCTGCACGTAATGTTTACGATCTATATATGTATAGCTGCATACGTAGATGCATTTACCTTACGGGTATATCTACAATACATGTGTGTTTTAGTCTGTATATTTATAAGTACGCCTTTAGATGCATACTCACATGTATGTATATATGCCTGTATATGTGCACACATGTTTTGTATATACCTCTATATGTCTGTGTGCACATGTATATACACAAATACATGTACATGTGTGCATCCATACTCGTATATATGCGTGAGTACAGTTTTGTACATGTATGTGCGTACACTTACATTTGATAACTATTTCGATGTTATTTGTTTCTTTTGTAATTCTATGTATTTGGTGAATTCAGAGAATTGCACCCCTAGGCTTCATCAGACTGAAGAAAAGATCCACGACCAAAAAGAAAAAAAAAGGGATTAAGAACCCGGACCTAGGGACTAACCCTCGCTTTTGAAAGATAGGAAACTGAGACAGAGCGACGGAAAGCAACTTGTTGGATTTCCCCCACTAAGTCATTGCCGTAACCTTGGTCCCAAGTGTCTAGGTGGCACATTGGATAGAGTACTGGGCCTGAAGCTCAAATCTGGCTAGGACACTTACTAGTTGTGTGACCCTGAGCAAGTCACTTAACTCTGTTTGCCTCATTTTCCTCATCTGTAAACTGAACTGGAGAACGAAATGGCAAACCACTGCAGTACCTTTGCCAAGAAAACTCCAAAAGGGGTCACATGGCTGAATAAAAACAATACAATTTTCTAAATCCGGGATGGTTTCCATTGCTTTCTCACCCCAGGCAATGACAGAAGTAGCATTTGAACCCAGGTCTTCCTAGCTTCAAGGCCAACCCTCTACCATCTCACACTGCTTGACATAGTTAAATTAATCTCTCAGGAAAGAAGTTCTTAGATTTTTTTTTCACCTCTATCCCACTTAACCCCTCTCTAACTGACAGAGTTAATCAGATTCCTGAATCATAGTAGTTAAAGGCCTCTTTCCTCAGAGATTTGTGTTGTAGCATACTGGGAAATGAAGATGAGCTTGTTGAAGGCTTTAAATTAAATTTGCTCTGTGGTGTATTAGCCAAGAGATCCTAGTGTTTATCCTTAACTATTCATCTTCTTCACAGTAGGAAAAGTTGTGGCGATGACTAAGAGCTAGTGGCATATCTGGAACATATGTGCAGAGGGAATCTTTCACAGACTTATTTGAATTTTAAAGGTGGGAAGGTTTTGGTTTTGGAGGGGAATGCAAAAATTGCTGACATGTTTGTATGTTGAATTATTTGAAGACTGGAGACAAGATTAGGAGGAGAGATTTTGGTGATAGAAGGAACCCAGGTCACAGAGTTGGGACCTGGGGCAGAATCAGGATTCCAGGACAGGTCTTTTGGCTCTAAATCAGGGATTTTCCCACTGAACCACCTGCCTCCCCTATGAAGTGGGTTTTGGGATTTGGAGAACGGTTTCTTTTTTGTAGGCTACTGAACTCACTGGAAGCAACTTGGGTTAGTGGAACTAGCAGAGGTTCTGATGTTTCCTTCTTCTGTGACCCTGGGAAATTATTTAACCTCCTTGGGCTTCAGTTTCCTTAGGAGGAGTTAAATGGCTTCTTCAGTCTTTTCTGTGTCTAGATCTATGATCCCAATTTAAACTTTTCTCAAGGCATTGGGATAATCATTACAAATGTTAATGTTCTCTCCGGTAACAGAATTATTGGATAGTCTAGGGCTATGAGGGAGAGGCTGTCTGAAGCTCCCCTCCTACCCTGTGATTGGTGTTTGTTTATGGCACAAAAATGCCCTCAAGGGCTCCTGGGGAAGGGAAGCAGAGAAGAAACATCAAGTCATGCAATTTTAGAAATGGAAGAGGTCTTAGAGATAATCTAGCTCAGTCACATCATTTTACAGATTAAGAAATTGAGGTTTAGAGAGCTTTAAAAATGTGATTAAGGTCAGGGAGCTAATTAGTGAAAGACCTGACTCTGGATTCCAGGATTTCTAGTTCAAGCCGGAGCTAGCTGTTTCTCAGGTGAGATAGGTTTACTTTACATCTCTGCTGTGTCAGAGAATTCCCACCTTTGTAGGAGTAGAGGACCCATCACCACTGTTGCATTCTGAGAACCCTAAGAGATTTCTGTTTGCCCCCATGCCGACTTTATTTTGTTTGCCAGTAGCTCTCTCCTCTTCCGATTAATCAAGATGATATCTGTAAAGGCTGTGCAAACAGTATTTGGTCAAGTTGTCTAGTACTTGCCAATCACTTTGAATTTCTCCTATGCTACTGCTACCACTCATAACTCTGGACACCCATTCTGCTCTCTACTATTCTCTTCCTAATTTATTTTCTTCTTCCCTTGTCTGTTGTCTCCTTTTTCTGCTTTTGTTTTTCTCAGCTTTTAGATAAAGTTTCTTTCTATAATTATCTGCAGTCAATAAGGGCACTCCCTTCTGTCTACTTGTCCTCACGCTGACACTGCATCATGTGTACTCTTCAAGCCTTTGGTTCTTTTCCCTGTTAAAAGCTCTTTTCTGTGCCATCAAGAGACCTAAAAAACTTTTGACTTTCCCATTTAACTCTGTTCCAGATGCCCGTGTAAGTCTTGTCCTTGTTTTTCTATTAATCCTCAGTAGAAGATCAGCTGGAGTTGCCGATCGTCTGCCTAATCGCTACTCTTCTCTTCCTGTGTCTTTCCCCCTCTGATTGGCAGCGTTCTTTAGCAGATATTTTAATAAGCATCTACTGTGTACAGGGAAGGTATAGCAAAAGACAAGCACTTATGTCCTATTACAAACTGAGAAAATGCAGTCTTTCTGGACAAAGGAGAGATCTAGGCAATTAGTGCTCTGGGAAAATTTGGAGAAATGAGGACACTTTACGCTAAGGGAAATATAGGAAACTAATAAAACAGTGTCCCGTCCCCCCCGTCCCCCTCCCCCCACCAGTAATATAAGGTTGCTTTTTCATATGTGCTGTTAAGTTACTTCCTAGAGGACATAGGCTATAGATTTACAGAAGCATCGATGTAGATAAGAAATGTTGGAAATGGGAATGGAGCTCAGATCCTCTATTTCCAGAGTCAGTTCCATTCAAGAGAGACATCCATTTCATTTTAGAAAGCATTCTGGCTTTTTGAAAGTTACAATAAAATTCAAGCACTTAGAAATTTATTTCACAGGTATTATCTCTGGAAAACCAATTTTCCACATACTAGAAAACTCAATTTTTTATTTCAATTCACCAAAGAACAAAAGATTAATAGAAAGGAATACACAGAAACCTGGGAGAACTATTAGGAAAAGAGGCGCGAAACATACATACAAAGGACAGTGGAGAAGAAAACTACGTAAATTTCTGAGGATGCCAGATATAACAGGTGTTAGTTGTATTATAGTAAGACCGTAGGACAGACATAAGAGGCCTTAATGAACTACAAAGTAGAAATGTGTGAAAATTACTTGTCTCATAAATCTCATCTGAAATAAGTATACTAGCAACAATGTCAATTAAACATAATTTACTTGTCATGTTAGAATATAGAATGGCCTTTTGAGTGTGCTTGGCTAGTATACATTTCTTAAAGTTGTGTAAAAAACTTAAAACTGATGTTTTTTCCTCTCCGATTTCCCTGGAATAAGGAGAGGCGTTCTCATTGTTCTGTTAACTTTAGGCTCAGGCTCAGGGCCTGGTAGGCCCTCAAACATGTGTTGATGATGTTGTTTTTCCCATAGAAAATTGCTTTCAAAATTAGGCACTAACAATTCTTCTCTCAGTCCCTTGTTTGGGTGCTTAGCTTGCTTTAAGCTGTAAGTAATGCTATTTTATTTACTGTTGGGACATAGCATTGCCATCAGAAAGCAATAAGCAATGGTTTGGTTGTTTTTGTTTTTAATGTGAAAACAAAAATCTTTATTGCTACATATATGTATTTCAACATATAACTTTTGAGGCTGCCCTGCTTATTTATGAACTTCCTTCTGTTCTCATCTATGCATTTTTTAAAAGGCTTTAAAGACTCCCTTTTCTCTTTTCTTTTTTTTTTTGTGGGGGGGCATTCCTATTAGCTTGCTTCCCTCTCCCCCTAAAATCTTCCACTTTCTCCTAGGCAAATGAAGGCAGGCACAGTCCCTGTAACAAATAATATAGTCTAACCGAGAAAAACAAATCTATACATTTGCCATGTCCACTTTCGTACCATGAATCTACCACCCCTCTGACAGGAGGTGGGGAGCATGCTTTATCTTCAGACCTCTGGAGATCATTGCAGTGATCAGTGGTTAAGTCTCTCAGAATCGTTTTTCTTTACCATGTTGTTGCTGTATAAATTGTTGTAGTTCTGCTCATTTTATGTCAGTTCATAAAGACTTTTTGGGTTTCCCGGAAACCTTCCCTTTTGTCTTTTCTTACAGGGTGATAATATTCTGTTGTCTTTGTATACCATAATTTATGAGCAATAAGGAAGGTTGTCAGTTTTTCCTCATCTTCACCGACAGCTGATTTCACCAGCATGACTTTTTGCACTGCTGTAAAGATAAGTGCAAAGCAGTACACTCTACAGCAGATGCTTTGCTAAATGAGCTCAGCCCAGAAAGCCGTAACCCATCCCCACCTGTTAGGTACCCTTTTCTGAAAATAAAACGAAGGAGAACAGTTTCTAGCATACTGAAAGCCAAAAGCTACAAATCAACATTAATAAGCCGCTTGTATAGCACTTGAAAGTTTAGAGACTTTTCACACATATTTTTCTCATTCTTGTACAGTATCCTGAGGGATACAATTACTATTGGCCCCTTTTATAGAAGAAGAAACTGAAGCATAGATTAATGGTAAGCTGAGACAAAGAGTCCAGCTCCTTTGAATTTGATGGTAGGAAAATGAGCCAGCTTCAGGAGAACAAGAAAGCTAGAAAAACCCAGGAGTGGAGGGCTAACGAGGTCCCTCTCAATGATTGAACAGAAGTTGAGGTCAGGAGTCAGTCACAATACAGTCAATCCTTCCTTACACACAGCCCAGCCTTTGGCTCTTTCCATTATCCACCATTGTTCTGGATCTAGTAAGCAAAAAGAAATTCACTGGGGGCTATGAAGCGGAAAACAATATACACCTAGCAGTCCAAAGGTAAAGACATGAAAATTATACCTTTGGTGACTGGTTGTTTCCTTGACTAGAAGAAAAGGAGCCCTCTGTCTGACAAAATCTTCAAAGACTGGGCTCTGTTTAGAAAAAAGAAGTTCCTGGGGCAGCTAGGTGGCACAGTGAGTAGAGCACCGGTCCTAGAGTCAGGAGGACCTGAGTTCAAATGCGGCCTCAGACGCTTGACATGCTTATGAGCTGTGTGACCTTGGGCAAGTCACTTAGCCCCAATTGCCCTGCCTTCCCCCTCCAAAAAAAAATTTTTTTAAAGAAAGAACTGCCAAAAAGCATGAGAGAATAATCAGGACATGGAAAGTACAAGAAAAAAGAAAGGAAGGCAAAAAGCAGAGGAGAAAGTGGAAGCTTAGAAGAGTTGGTGGGGATAGCAGCCACAGGCCTCAGTGGGCTGGAGTAAAGCCTGTGACCCGCAGAGAACAAGAGAGCCCCAGGCCAGCCACACCCACTTGCCTGTTCTGGATGCCATTTGCAAATGGGAAATAATTTTTGGGGTGAAAATGATGATATTCTTGACCCTAAAAGAGTTGGAGTTTTTGTTTTGTTTTTCAAAGCTGAAGCTTCTTGGAGATTTATATGTCAATTAGAATCTAATCCATTTTGAAATTTGACATTCAAGAATTTGGTCAGTTATAAACTACCAAAGTAATTGGATCATAACTACTGAAAATAGATTTGATGAGATTCAGTTTTCTAAAACAAATGTTGTTCTATGCTTAGGTAAGTAAAAAATTTGTTTTCTTTCACAGGTTTTCTGCGTAAAGTCTACAGCATTGTTTTTCTTCAAGTTCTCTTAACTACTGTGACATCAGCAACTTTTATGTACTTTAATAGCATACAGATCTTTATATCTAAAAGGTAAGGTACCCTTGAACCATTTTCAGGCTTTTAAAGCATCATCATGAATAGGGAAGGAAGCTATGCTCTATTCCAATCTAAATTTGGCTCTAGAGGTTAGCTTGATCACCTAATACATTAGAGTTGGGTTTTGGTCGTGTCTTTTGTTTTTTTGGCCTAATAATGTTTGCTGCTACACTAGTGAAGAAGGATCACCACACATTTTTAGATTGAAATTATTTTTAGTTAGCGACTGAGGAAAATGTTATTTTATAGCTCATAATGAGTAACTATTAACACTAAGTAAAATGTCACAGTAACCTGAACTTACCATTAATGTCCAACCTATCATCACAGAACTGAACTAGAACTTGCTGTTAATTTATATGAGTTCTCTTCTGAGGGAAGGATTCCTGGGATAGAAGTCAGTGACTCCAGCAGTTGCTTTAATGTATTTTTTTTTTATCGATCTCTAATATTATGATTAAAGAACTAAATAATTTATACTTTTAGCCAATCAACAAACATTTATTAAGTGCCTTCTATTTGCCTGGCACTATGCTAAGCACTATAGATACAAAAAGAGTCAAAAGACAGTCCTTGCCCTCAAGGAGTTTACAGCCTCATTGGGGAGATAATAAGCAAACAGATATGTACAAACTATATACAGGATGAGTAGGAAGTAATTAAAAGAGAGGCAGTACTAGAATTAAGAGGGGTTGGGAAAGGCTTCCTATAGAAGATGGAATTTTAGTTGGGACTTAAAGGAAGCCATGAGGCTGAGATGAGGGAGAAATTCCAGATGTGAGAGATTGCCAGAGAAAACTGGAGTATTTTGTTCGTGGAACATCCAGGAGGATAGTATCAGTGGATCAAAGTGTATGTGGCCCTGAGTAAGTTGTAAGAAGATTAGAAAGGTAGGAGGGGGCTAGGTTATGAAGGGCTTCGTATAACAGCTGGAGGCAGTGGGAAGCCACTAGAGCAGGCCTGCACTAGAGTGAGTAGCGAGTAGAAGGGAATGATAGGATCAGATTTGTACGTTAAGAAAAGTGACTGAATGGAAGTTGGATTGGAATGGGGAGAGACTTGAGGCAGGCAGACCCACCACCAGGCTATTGTAATAATCCACATGTGAGGTGATGAGGACCTGTACTACAGAGGTGGTACTGTATTTGAGAGATATTGCAAAAGTGAAATCGACAGGCCTTGGTAACAGGTTGGATATGAGGGGTGGGAGGGAGTGAGGAATCCAGGGTGACTTCTGAGGTGCGAGCCTGAGGGACTCAGAGCATGGTGTTGCCCTCTAGAGCAGGGCTTAAACTTTTTCCACTCACCCACAGTTTTAAAAATGCTGCTCTGGACTCATGGTGATATTAGAAGGCGAGAAGGTTTTTGTGGAAAAGATGAGTTCAATTTTGGACATGTTGAGTTTAAGGTGTCTGCTGGACATCCAGTTTTTGATGTCTGAAGGGCAGCTGGAATTTGGAACTCAAAGTTTTAAAAACATGTTCAAAAACAACAAAAAAAAGTTTTTGTGTGCAACTAGAAAATAAGATACACAGGCAATGGGGCGTAGAAATTTATCTTGCCCTACAAGAAAGGAAGGGAAAAGGGGATGGGAGGGGAGTGGGGTGACAGAAGGGAGGGCTGACTGGGGAACACGGCAACCAGAATATATGCCATCTTGGAGTGGGGGGGGGAGGGTAGAAATGGGGAGAAAATTTGTAATTCAAACTCTTGTGAAAATCAATGCTGAAAACTGAAGGGCAGCTGGAGATGTAAGATTGGAGGTCAGCAGAGTTTGGGGCAAGATAGGTAGATTTGAGAATCATCAGTATAGATGTGGTATTTAAATCCATGGAAGCTGATATATCACTAAGTGAAATAGTATAGCAGGAGAAGAGAAAGGGGCACAGGACAGAACCCTGAGGGACACCTATGGCTAGAGAATGTGATCTGGAGGAGGATCCAGCAAAGGAAACAGAAAGAAATAGGAGAAGTTCCAGGAGAGGGAGCTGCCCCAAAAACCTAGCGAGAACAAAGTGTCAAGGAGGGGAGAGTGATCAACAGTGGCAGGCTGCAGGAGTTGGCAACTAAGAGATCTTTGGTAACTTTGGAGAGAGCAATTTTGGTGGAATGATGAGATAAGAAGCCAGATTGTAAGGGTTTAAGAGAGTGAGAGTAGAGAAATTCGAAGTACCTGTTATACATGGCCTTATCAAGGAGTTTAGCCACAAGGGGCAGAAGAGATATAGGACTATATTTAGCAGGGATGGAAGGATCAAGTAATACTTTTTTTTCAGGATGGGGAAGATTAGTCCATGTTTATATGGCAAAAGGGAAGGAGCCAGTAGAAAGGGAGAGGTTTAAAACAAGTGAAAAGAGTAGGGATGACCAAGGGGCCAATCTGTTGAAGGAGCAAGGATACAACACTAACATTTTTCTGAGGTTGTCTTCGTTTTCCCCTCCCAGAGATCCGCCTCATTTTAGAAATACCTTATTTTTTAAAGACAAAATAAAAAAGGGAAAAAATAAGCAAAACTGACCAATACATTGTAAAAACACGCAAATATGTGCAGTGCTATATCATAATAGTGGGGTGTGGATGAGAATATCTTCTCATTTCTTCTTTCAGGTGATGCTTGTTATTTGTAATTCACTTTTCATTTTGTTTACGGTTCTTTCTATTTACATAGGTGTAATTGTATATATTGGATTTTCGACTGTTTCCTTCACTCTATCAGTTTATATAGATCTTTCCATGCTTCTCTATATTTATCACATTCCTCATTTCCTTTAGCCATTCTCCAGTCTGTGGGCTAGATGGTCTATTCTTAGGAATTAATTTTTGTATAACCATGAATCTCATAGAAGAGGCCCTCTAAGGTTTTGGGAGTTGAATGTAACAAGCATAATGACATCTGTGTAGCACCTCACTATTGATAAGGAATCCCTCTTCTATACCCAGGACATCATCCACAGAAATGGTACAGGTAAAATTAGAAGGGAAACAGTTGACTGGGGAAAAAAATCTTTGTGATAGGTATCTCTGGAAAAGGTCTCATTTCCAAGATATTTAAGAAATTGATTCACATTTGTAGGAATAAGAGCCACTTATCAGTTAATAAATTGTCAAGGGATGTGAATAGGTAGTCCTCAGAAGAATACCCAGTTATCAACAGCCACATGAAAAAATACTACAAATCACTAATAATTAGAGAAAATGCAAATTAAAGCAACTCTTGTGTTCTGCCTCATACCCATCAAATTGGCAAAAATGATAAGAAGGGAAAATCACAAATGTTGGAAAGGCTTTGGGAAAATGGGCACATTTGGGAGATTGCGAATTGGTCTAGTCATCAAAATTGAAACATGCAATATACTGGCAGTTGTGTGACATGTCACAAGTTTGTCTCTCTGTGCCTGCTCTTACACAGCAGCAGAAAAAAGCCTTGACTACAGACTTAAGGTTCAGACTCTACTCTCCCAGAATGTTAACTTGTTTCACTGATTGCAGTTTTTATCTCTTGTCATTTAAGGCTGCAAAAGGGTAAAGGGGAGCCCATTTGCTCTGTATTCCTAAACATTTACAGGTCTTACAGTCAGTGCTCCCCTGGCTAACAAGGGGGCAGGTCTTTGGATTTTTTGGTTAAGCTATAGAGATAAAAAGATAGTTTTCTAGGAAAACATGTGGCTACTAAGAGTGCAGTCCTAAGACCTGACTTTAAATCCTTGCTCTCATTACCTGTATGATCAACCCTTTGGGCCTCAGTTTCATTATCGGTGTCAGAAGAGGGTGAGATTTACATGTCCTTCAATATCCCTCCTAGCAACTCTAGATCTATGGTCCTTTGTTAAGAGTTTGTCATTAGGGTGTAGTAGGTTCTTGAGTAAAGACATTCTTAAATTATAGATGTGTTTAATAACAACGTGATTAATTTGATATAAAATTTCAATGCCTTTAATTGAAAATATTTTCTTTCTTGTATATAGCCCTGCTTTGATGTTGGTGTCTCTCCTCGGATCTTTTGGTTTGATTCTGGCATTGATGTTATACAGGCATAAACATCCTATTAACTTTTACCTGCTCTTTGGATTTGTGAGTATTTTTGTACCTTTTCTTCTTTTGAATAAGTAGTTTGATTTTTTTTAAAAATTGTCTTCCTTTAGTCTGATTTTCAAATATACCATTAGGAGAAAAAATGAATTCTTCTGTCTCTTTTCTTGGCTCCAGAATTGTTGGTATTTTAGTAGGTCACTTTACTTAGCTTTTTATGTGGTATGAGAAAGAACACTGGCCTGGGCATTAGGAGACTGGGCTCTGCCACTGACAGGATGCATAAAAAAGCAGTTGAACTCTTTTGGCCTTCAGTTGCGGGAGTAGGTCTGTATGATCTCTCAGATTTTCCCACATAAATTCGAGCCCAGATTTTTCTGGTTGGCTTTTCAGGGCTCTCCATTTCTCAGTAATTTCTCTTTTTCAAAAATCATTTTGCTGAGATGATGTGCCTTTGCAAAAACATGGTTGGAGGGTTGTGTATCTCTTATGTGGAGAAAAAAATTCTTAAAAATTCATTTTGAGGTGATGGTCAGGAAGGAGTACTACAGTTTAAGATAAAAATTCATCTGACAGTATATATCAAGTCCTAAGCACTGGGTTTAGATTTTGCTTTGTTATTTTTTTTTTCTCCTTTAGTCTTAGTACAAACCTAAGTTAGTTTCTCAGTTTTGAACTGAAAAGTTGTTTAAGTACCTAACCATGGGAAGTAGAGTGGTACAGTGGAAAAAGGGCTGGCTCTGGAAATCATAGGACATGGGTTCAAATTCTGCCTTGGAAATTTACTCCCTGCGTGATCTTGGGCAAGTCTCATAACCTCCCTGGGCCTTAATTTTCTCATTTATAAAAATAACAGTAAAGGAATGGAATGAGCAATGTTGTGCATAAGTGTACCTCAAAACTTAGAAAGTGTTATGCATAAGTCACCAGTTTATGAAGAATTGTGCTCCACAGTTAAGCTCAGCCAGCTGTTTTGAAACTACAAATAGATTTTCCACTAAAAACAATGATGTAATAATTGGTGTAAAGAATATTGCACTTAAATGTTTTCAAGGCCTCTGTCCAAGTAATACTTACTAACTGTGTGGTCTTGGCTAAGTCACTTCACTGTACCTAAGTTTTCTCCTCTATTGAAAAAAGAGGTTGAACTAAATTATTCCTAAGGGTCCTTCCAGCTCCAGGGGCAGTGGATAGAGCATTAGGCCTGGAATCAGACTGAGTTCAAATCTAGCCTCAGACACCCACTAGCTGGGTGACCCTGGGCAAATCACTTAATCAGTTTGCCTCAATTTCCTTATCTGTAAAATCATCTGTAGCCATAGTAGCATTGAAATTGTGGTGCCCAGTTACTTTTTCAGTTTAATTGTTACTCCCAGCCATTTGAGGTAGCCATCTACGTCAAAGTAGAAAGTGGCAGTATTATCTTTGGCTCTGTGTCTATTACCAGAACCCAATTACTGACCCCATTCTGGAGTCCAAGAGCATCCCCTTACCAACAGGATGCTCCAAGGCTTGCTATGGCTACAATTTCTGGCTAGAGCTTTTATGAGGAACATTCTTTCCATGAGGTACAATGGCTAATGTCATAAGAAGATGAAAGAAAAAAGGAAGGTATAAATTAAAGGGAAGGAGAAAGGGGAGGCATACCATGTGAATTTTTTTAGTGTATTTTGTCATTCCCCATTTTTATGCAAATTACATAAAGTTAATAAGTGACTTAACTAGAATTAGAATCTAAATTTCTTTTAATCTGATGATCTTTTGTTTTCAGGATGATAGACATAACAAACCAAAACCCTTTTCTGGTTCCTTGAAGCCCACTCTTAGAATAAATTAGACCAAAATTACTTTGAATTCCTTACCAAGCATTATTTCAGCAAACTAGATAAACTTTGCATGCATTTATGTAATTTACAACTTTTTATTTTTCATAGACACTTTTGGAATCTTTGAGTGTTGCTGTAGCAGGTAAACTATAATTATTCTATACAATATTAAAGGAATCTTTTTAGTAGTAACAAATTCTCTTGGCTAAACTTTAGCATTTTCTACATAGATGCTTAATAAATTCTTGGTAAAGTAAAACATACTGGAATAAAATGAATCAAAGGCTAATCATACACTTTAAACAGCAAATTCGATTTATCTAGAGGCCATGAAGAATATCAGGAAATCAAAGGGATCAGAGTACTCTATTTCCTATGTATTTCCACATCTGTAAAATTAAGGTAATTCCTACCTATCCCTTGAATTAAATTAGAAGGCTGTTAGGAAGACAGGTAACATAACGATTTTAATCTCGGACCTTGTGTTTTTCACAACATTAAAAAAAATAATATTTCATGCTAGATCTCACTCATGGTGGCTTGAGGAAGAAGTTTTGTTTTAAGACCATAGAAATTAGATTCAAAATTCTATCTTCCTACTGCCCATGTATGAATTTTTAATTTTTGATAGTAGAAAATGAAGGGGTAGGTGGGGTAGGGATAAAGAACCCACTTACAAGAGAGCACAGGTTTCTTCTCAGTTTTCTTTAATTTTTTTCCCCCACTGTTATTAATAAGTAACAAGTGACAGGCTTCCATTTCACTTCCTTTACTCTCCAATGACTATACAAATTAGTAGAGAAATGACTATATTTCATCTAATTGAAGAAGGCTAAAGAGTAAACATGGATAATTAATCCCTGAATAACAGAATTAACTTTTATATGTTTTTTGGTACAAAACATTTCATTTCATATTATACTATTGCTCCTCTAGTAAAACGTCAGGCAGCCCAGTTGGTTTCTGTGGGTGCACAGTAGTATCTGTGCGAGTATGTCTGTGTTCAAGGCAGCGTGAGGAGCCTCTTCATTTTGGCTATCATTTGACAAGTGCAAAATGGAGCATGGAGGGATGGGGGGTGCTGTGGAGCTTTTCTTTCTGTTAAATTCCAGCTAGGCCTATTCTGTAGTTAGTATATTTTATGTGCATTGTTCAACGAACAAATCAATGTTTTTATTTTACAGTGACTTTCTATGATGTGTATGTTGTTCTGCAAGCTTTTATGTTGACTACTGCAGTATTTCTTGGTTTGACTCTATACACTTTACAATCCAAGAGAGATTTCAGCAAATTCGGAGCCGGGTAGGTTTTATTCTCAACTATAAAATATATGCTTTTTCTTTCTTTTTTGTTAGTGCATTCCATAAGCAATAGTGGGAAACATATTTGAATTTTTTATACTGAAAGCTCTGGATATTCCCTACCAATAGAGGAAAGAAAGCATTATCAGGAGGATAATGTACTTTTATGTTTGGGGATCAGACCCTATTTTTCCAGATTAGAGTGTGGCAGAAAATGACATTAGAGAATTTGCCCTGATTCTGGTGGCTGGGTAGAGATGAGAGCTAAAATGGAGGGAAGTACCTTTGATGTTTGAGTTTCTATTTTTCTTTTTAGAGGAAAGAGGAAAGTCGGAGGTCTGAAAAGTCTTGTTTGCTAAGGGTAATCAGCTTTATTAGAAGGCTAGACAAAACAAAAGCAATTGGGACCAACCACAAGATTTCTGTTATGGTACAGAAAGCAAGCTAGTTAATTTAGTTGGTTAGGTTTTAAAAGCAAATTACCTAAACAGCAGCTGATTAGCTAGCTTCTTTACAAAATTGAACCAAAAAAAGAAAAAAAAACTTTTTCATTTTTCCTTATTATGTTTCATCACCATTTAGAACAATGAACTTTTATGGGCTTACCTCAGTTTATGGTAAGGCATCTTATTCCACGGGTGGATAGGCATTTCCCTGGTTTGACTTTGCTGGGAAAGCTGCTTCTGTAGTTTTCATTTAAATGGAGTTTGATTTGATTCTTATCTAAAGTATCCCCTTGTACTTTGCCTGGCCTTGCCACAGGCTGTTCTGGCTACTTTCCCTTTTCTTTCTAATCTTAACCCTTTAGTGAACTATTTTAGTTCTGTACTGTTCTTAAACTCTCAAGTCTCTTGCTCACTTGTCCTGTATTCTTGACCAACCCCAGCCCAGAATTAATTCCACTATCTTTCATCTTCCCTTCTCCTTGTAGTGCTGGTGGAAGAAGCTGGAGGAGGGCACTCAGTTATGTTTACTGGGTCCACCACAAATTTATATTGCCCAGCTTATAAAAGTCACTTAGTAAATACTTGTTGGTTGATTATTTAATTTCATTTGGGCCCTCACTGCAACCAGGCAATCTTACTCTTTTTCTGACTAATTCTGTTTCCCTCTTCACAACTGTTCCAAACTTTTTATTTCACTCTCTCAGCCGAGGTCCTTGCTTTATACCTATTGAAGAAATCAAGACCATTTCCCAAGATTTCCTTCTTTTTCCTACCTTCTTATGTTGCAACCTCTTGACGTCATTCCCTGCCATTTCCTCATTTCTTTCAGGCTCCAATGAAGAGGTAGCCCTTCCTACCAAAGGCAACCCCTCCTCAGGGCCCATGTCTTCTCTAGCAGATTGCCTTTGCTGTCTAAATGTTCTTTCCTCTCTAATCCTTAGTCTCTCCCTTCCTAATTCTTTCCTTACTATCTCTAAGCATGCTGTAAAAAAGAGTGCTGTAATAGCGCTGCCCTCCCAAGGTGATGGTGAGGATGACATGAGATATTTATAAAGCACTTTACAGACCTTAAAGGTCCATATTCTTACCATTGTTGTTGTCATCCTCTGTATCCAGCCCCAGACTCTAGCTCCATCCTTGCAAACTTCCTGTTGGACATATAGCACTGGATGTCCCATAGGCATCTCAGACTAACTGTGTATAAAACAGAACAAATCCCACCCTTCTGCTGACCTTCCTTAATACTGTTCAGGTCACCTTCCAGTCTTCCAGGTTCACGTGGGCACAGCATCCATGGGAAAAGGGGAATCAAACCTAGAAGATAACGGAGGGAGGCATACGTGTAGTGAACACATACTCATCCTTCTGACACTGCCAGGCCTTGAAGTCCTTTCTCAGAGCCTTTAGGGAGCCCCATGGCCCCGCCCCCCTCCCACAATCCCTTGGTTCTTGCTTAGCAGAGTTCCCACAGTCTGTTCCTCTCTGTAGTTCAACATTCCATTGCCAGGGCTGGCTTTCTTTCAAGTCCACATCATCTCTTCTTTGCTGCCAGAAGTCATGTATCTCAAAGCTGCCTCCATCTTCAGTATCCTTGGAAGTAGTAGGTATTTAACAAACCTGTATTGAATATAAAAATAGAATTTTAATATTGATGTAAGAATATGATTTTATACATTGTTAAATGATTCTTTGGTAGAAATCAAATATTTTTAAAATGTGACTGCTGAATCTTGAAGAAAATGTGTCTAGAAATCATATTTTGAAAATATAGTCTAACCTACTAATGCTTTTATTTTTACAGGCTCTTTGCCTTTTTGTTTATTTTGCTCTTGTCAGGATTTTTGAGGGTAAGTTGTTTTATCACAGTGAGTCTAAAAATAATTCCTAAAAGGTCATTACAAGTTAATCATGAGTATCAAAACATATTAATAAAACAATACATACTACTTAGAATAATCTGGAATACTTCAGTGATTAATAGTGCTTTAGTAATCTCTTTAGAAAAATCAAGTCCTCATGTTAACCATTACTATTACTATATAACCGAAATAATTTATTTTAATTACAAGAAAATAATTTGAGTGATAAATTAGTATGAAATATGCTATTTATTAAAATATTAGAATGTGTTATGTTCACTTTTGTTAAAGTCTCAATTGATATGGTGTGCTAAATGCCTTTATACAGAAAGCCTGTGGTACAGTTGATAGAGCACAAAGCCCTGTATTCAGATCTAGCCTCAGACACTTACTGGTTCTGTGAAGGTCATTTAACCTCTGTCTGCCTGCTTCCTCATCTGTAAAATGGGGATGATAACAGTACTCAAGCTGTAGGGTTATTGTGAAGATGAAATGACATAATAGTCGTAAAGTGCTTTGCAAACCTTAAAACACTATATAGAATACTATTATTATTATTATACATTGGTAATAATTCAACTGAGATAATACAGTATTGACATACTTGGTTCTAGATAGAAAGGGGCTGGGTTATGGAGAGTTTCAAATGCCTAATAGAGAAGTTTATATTTAATTCTAGAGTTTATTGAGTAGGGAGGTGACATGGTCAGGCCAGTGCTTTTGGAAAATCATTCTGTAGCTGTGTGGAGGATGGATTCCACTGGGGGAAAGCTAAAAACAAGGGACCAAATAGGAGATGATTTCACCAGTCCAGGAGGGAGGTGACAGGTGCCTGAAATGGAATGGTGGTTTGAGGAGAGAGGAGAAGGATGCAAGAGATGGTGCGGATGTGGGAAAGCAGGATTTAGCAGCTGATTGTGTGTGTGGAATAAGGAGTTATGGATGACACTGAGAAGTCCATTTTTGCTATGTTGGGAACCCATTTGAAATGACTAGTAGGCAGTTGGCGAAATGGAATTGGAGTTCAGGAGAGAGGTCAGGACTGGAAGTCACCTACGTGGAGATAATAATTACTCCCATGGAATCTGAGGAAATCACCAAGAGTGAAAGTGTGGAGAGAGAAGGAGACCTAAGAGAAAGCATAGGATGTCACAAGTGGTGAGGTGAGGGAAGGAGAATGAACTTCTGGCGAAGGATCTTGCTTTTCTTGGTGCAGTATGAAACAAGGGCCCCACCTGAGAGGGTGGAAGGAGAAGGGGATGATGTGGGAGATTTCAAGAGAGTGGGCAAGGTTTGATACAACTGTTGTAAAGAGTGAGATACGATATAGGGAGAAGTAAAAGGATTGCCTTAATGCAGTGAGGGCTCAATTGAGATTAGATGTATAAATCTGTAGTGGACTCCATCATAGTTGCATGACTTCTTCCATTTGAATTCAGCAGCATGTAAGTAGGAGCAGAAGAGGCAAATTATGGGAGTGACGTGGGGATAGGATTTGGCATAATGTGAGCAGTAATAGAACGAATGAGCAAGAGATTTAAGAATAGCGGATGGGGCAGAGCTGAATTGGTTCACCAGAGGGTTGATGTTGGGAAAGAGGGGAGAGTGTAGCCTAAGCTGGGGTCCTGGCCTGACAAAGTGCTGAGAAGAATGGAGGGATCAGAGATCATAAAAGGATGAAGAATAGTTTCAGGAGGAGGAAGGTTGAGGAAGGGATAGAAATATAGGTGATTTTGACTAGGTAAATAATTTCAAAGTTCTCGATCCTGGAAGTAAAGCCACCTATAGGTAATGGTTGGCTCAAAGGGGTGACTGTCCATATGTGTAGCTGGTGTTTGATCAGTAAGTTATAGGAGTTGAGTAAATTGAGGAGCTGGGAGGTTAAGGTATTAGAATATTAACATTTATGTTTTACCCCATTATATGGGCTGGAGGTGTGGTAGAGAAAGATGAAACTAGAAACTGAGTAAGAAGGGAGAATGACCTGGGGGGTCAGTAGATAGAGGTCACCAGGGTCTAGATTGGATCATAAATTTGGACCATGTGAACTTCAAATGAGAAGAGGATGGCAGTAGAGAATAAAAAAGAATGAAAATGTCATTTAAGCCAGATTCTTAGTAATAGAAAAAAATAGTGACAGTCTCAGAGAATAGCTAATGAAACATCCCCTTTATGGCAGAGCAGTGAGGTATAAGTGTGGTCACTACATCTGGTGTTTTACTTGCCTGTTTTTTTCCACATTACAAAGGAAATGTTCAGTATAGACAGAGGAAAGGAAAAATTTTCCTGTGAGAAATAATTATGATGTAAGGATAAAATGCATTAATAAAACATTGAAAGAAAAACATAATCACAATTTTGGACATGTTGAATTTTGGCCTCAGAATATTCAGAGGGAGAGGTCTTTTATGCAGTCTGAAATGTGAGTCTCCTGTGCAGAGACATTTGTAGATTTGGGAGTCATCCATCGAAACTGTAGGTGGGGTTAAATTGCCTGGGAAGAGATTGTGAAGCGAGGAGGACCAAGAACAGAATTTTCTGTTCATCACTGACTTATTTTGTCAACTCCCCCTACTGGTTTCTTGTCCTCATTGCTCTTAGGCCAGCTTTCCCTCACTGGATTCCCTGTGGAATGGAATATAGGTTTTCAACGTTTTCCCTTCCCTGTTGCCCCTGCAATCAGCACATATCTCTTTCTTAGGGTCCTAATGTGTTTTTATCAGTCTTCATCACTAATCGCGACAGGGAAATATCTGTGCTATATCTACCTGAATAGATTTGTGGTCTTATTACTGTAGGTATTTCTAGAGATCCCAGCTCATGCACTTCTCATTCTTTGTGATTCTTATCTTTGTTCTTTTCCATAAATCCTCTACAAAGGATATTTATAGCAGGCTGGAGGCTTTTAATACAAAGTTCTGGAAGTCTTCAGCCATCCCTGGTCACCCTTCTCTTAATTACCAGGCACTCTGCAAGAGCTTTGCAGATACCCTTCTCTTTGTCTCTGTGGCTATTGAGTTCTACCCTCATCTCTGCCCTGTACCTGAGAAAAGCATTTCCTCATTTAGCCTCCAAGGATTTTTTCGTCTTTGTTTCCTCGGTGTATTGACCTAGCAATAACCTCTTTTATCTTCCTGGAGGTCTCAGTGGATCTGGCCTCTAGAAGTCCTAATTGAGCTTTGACTTATTCATTCTCTGCCTTGTTGGTTTGCTTTATTCATTAGCTAATTGTTGACCTTACTCTACCCTTTAGGAAAAGTTTAACTTCTGTACCTGCTGCCCTAGACTGACACCAGAGATACCTCATCTCTGAAGGTGATGCATCTAGAACCTGGGCCGCCCCATTCCTTTTTTTAAGCCTGCCTTTCCTTCCTACTTTTAGCAAGTCCCCAGCTGACTGTCTTTCTCCTTCTGTTCAAAGTTAGCACTTTCTGCTGACTCCACCTTTGACCCTATCAACAAGTTGCCAGTTTAGCTTTGATCTAATCCTCAGCAGATTGGGAAACCCAAGATAATAGACATGCAAAGAATAAGCATTTGCCAAGAAATAATAATAGCTAACATATACATACATAGAACTTTTAAAGGTTTGTGAAGGCTGTGAAGTGAGTACTGCATCTCACCGCATAATCATTGCAGATTTTATGTCAGATTTTTGCCAAAAAGTGGGGTACGACCACTATGTGAAGTTTTGTTTGGGTTTTGGTTTTTTTTTTAAGATTGTGCCAGTATTACTTGAAAATCATTTATTACTAAACTGTTTTTGGTGCAAGGATAGGATGCACGGAATACTTGTGAATATACATTAAAATTAGGAAGATGCAAGCCTTACCATATCACTGTGACTTACTCGTGGCAGCTTCACCTGCCCGCCAGCTCCCCTTTCACCTATGGCTCTTCATTGGGTTGAGTGACAATACCGTTAGTACTGTAGCGCTCTAAACAAACCATGCAAGTCGGCTTTCGGAAATATACTGATGATGCACACGCACTGAGAATTCTGGGCTCGCAGCTCACAATACGTGAGAGAAATGTGTGTCCGTATGCCACTGGCGAATTCATTGTGCTCTGTTTACCTTTTAAGCAGTGTGACAAATAAATTATACCATGCGATGATTACTCAATGAAAGGTCACAAACCAATTTTTGGACTGGGAAAAAACCCCTCAGGGTGCAGCGATTGTGTGGTGGCAACAGTCACACAGTGAAACACAGCACCACTATTATCCCCATTTTACTGAGGAGTATACTGAAGACAGGACAGTTTAAGTGACTTTCCCAGGGTCTCACAGCCAGTAAGCATCTGAAGTCAGATGGGAACTTTGGTCTTCTTGACTCTAAGTCATGCTGAGCTGCCTCTTCCCTATCAAACTTTTTGATGACCCATCTATAGGGAGGAGGTTGATTTCCTTGACCTCCAGGTTGAGTAGGTACAGTAGGAAAATACCTATACAACAACTGTATAACAACAGAGAAATATCCCATCCCCCCATCTTTCTGACCCTCCTCCTAGCCCTTCAGAGGGTCATATCACCTCACAGTGTCACAGTTTTCCTAATTATTACTCAGTCTCCAAAATGTGCCTCCCTTTCCCTTACCATTACATCTTGTCCTTTCATTCTTTGTAGCTCTCAGATCTTTCCGTGTTTCCACTGTCCCCACCCTCATTCAGACTTCGTTCCACTTCCCTGCTTCTGTCACTTTCTGTTTAGCTAACTGCTTATGTCTCCATCTCTGCCTTCGACTTCACCCCTATACTCTAGTTCCGTATTTTCAATTCTTCACATCCTAACAGCACTGTGCATTCAACATATTTCAAACTGAACTCTTTTCCCGTGCTCATCTTGGCTTCTTTGGTTTCTATGCCTTTGGATACACCTTTCCCCAAGCCTGAGATAGATACCCTTCTACTGACCACCCACCATATGATATTCCTACCTGATTAAAATCCCTTTCCCTCCTCAAATTTCTCATTGCACTTTGGATGCATTTTATCTATTCATTTCACTGCCACCTTGATTTGTGCCCTGATTAAATCTTCCTGGATGATTGTAATAGTTTCTTAATTGGTCTCCCTATTTCTGGTGTCTCCTCGATACAATTCATTAATATATGCCATAGCTAGATTAGTCTCTCCATAGCATCATTTTGTTTATGTCACTCTACTGTTCTGAAACCTTCCTTGGCTTCCCGGTGTCCACCAAATTAAGTACAACCTGTCACCTTGTTATTCATTGCCCTTTATCTGATCTCAGTTTAGCTTTCTATTTTATATTCTACTTCTTCACTGTGTATACTTATGTTCTCCCCTAACTAGAGACCCATGGGTCCCTGAGCACAACTTATTTTCCCACTTCTGTATCTTTATTCCTGCCATTTTCTCTACCTGGAAACCTTGCCCTTCACATCTCTTGACCACCCTTAAAGGTCCAGTTCACATGCGCCCCTTCCAGGAGGCTTTCTCTGATTAGACCCACACCAAACCTTTATATACTTGTCTGAACCTCCCTTAGAAACATTCATCACATGTGGTCTTCTGGTATGATTATTTTTATACCTATTTTCCCTACTAGATCTTAAGCATCTTGAGAATAAGAGATTATCTTATTTATTTTTGTATTATCTACCTCCAAAACACCTAGCATAGGACTTTTCACATTGTAGGTACTCAGTGTATGTTTTATAAATGAATGGGGGAATGAGTTAATAGAATCATAGATAATGAAGTCCTTTAACATCTTTTAGCAAATCTTGAATTGGATTGTCAACTTTCAAAGGAAAAAATTTAGGATGCAAAAGTAAATTATTTCAGTTTTGAAAAAGTTTTCAAATATCTCATTGATTTAGAGGTGACTGGGTTCTTGAAGACTATGCTGATAGAATATAAATTCTAACAAACTGGGAAGGCTTCAAGTATGGGTTTAATGATGAAATAGGTGCATTATCAGAAGACCATCTGAGCTAAGTTGAAGAAGTTCATCACCAGGTTGTTTGCAAGGTGGTAAATTTTTCAACCAGAGTCCATCTCAAAGACCACTACGTAGGGGTTGTGATTGGCATCTATTGAAAGGAGTACCCACAGAGGCAAAATTACAGACTTTTAGAATAAGAAATACATTTGAGATGCTGCTATAGAATTCTAGGTGGCTTTGCCAAATCTCAGACAAAAAAACAAGTTAATTATAAATGTTATCATATACTATTATACTATTACTTATTGTGGTATAGCATGAACTAATACATTTTGAGTACTTTATTCAGAATTTATGTGCTTGTAACACTTTGTTTTTAAAGTCATGTTATTATTTGCTACTAGTGATTATTTAAAAATAAATAGCTGCTAATTATAACAGGTAACTTACGGTCTCCTAGAAATACTTTTCTCAATTGTTAACCTACATATATTCTTTTTCAATCTATAGTTCTTCTATAATAATGAATTGGTGGAGGTCATCTTTTCTGCAATGGGAGCTCTTCTGTTCTGTGGATTCATCATTTATGACACTCACCTACTGATGCATAAACTGTCCCCTGAAGAGTATATATTGGCCGCCATCAACCTCTACTTGGATATTATTAATCTGTTCCTGCACCTATTGCGTTTATTAGAAGCATTTAATAAAAAGTGATTGAGGACAATAAAATGTTTGATTAAATAATGAGGCTTGGAATATAGATGGTGAGATTGAAGCTTTACTATTTTTTCATATCTACCTGCTACCAGATTTTTGATTTAGAACTTAGAATAATGTTTCATATTGCTCTCCATTTGATTTTGGATTCTCCATCAAAATGTTTAAATTTAATAGCTCTAACAATATTTATTCTTTGTAAAGACTAGAATTAGGTTTTGCAACCAAGGAAATTCTTAATTAAGGTTTTATGTTGACTTTCATTTCAGTAATGAGGCATTAAAAATCTTGTCATTTTTTTTCCTGCTCTAAATTTGCCATAGGTTGATAGTTTGCAATTGAGAATTGAATCATGAATACATAATATAAAATTAAGGCTTTCTTTGTAGAGTGATTTTATTTTTTATATTTCTCCTTAAGTACTATTTTGAAAGTTTTTATTTGATTTGCATTATATTTTGAAGGCTTAGTTCCATTAATCTTAATCAGAAAGAAAGTATTTAATTGAACATTTTGGAGCTGTGCAACTGACACTTTCAGAATATTCAGTATTGTAATAAAAGATCTATTTTAAGATAAAGTATAAACAATTACAAATATTTAAATGCTGTATAGGTTTAACTTTAAATTCAGAACATGTTCATGTATGTAGGATATGCATATGCTATTAAACAACCTGCATTTCAAAATGTAGGCAGAAAAATGTTCTTTGTGGTTTTATTTGGGAATGCTGTGCCAAGTGCACACAGCAGGTTAACTTAGTGTCTCTTAGACAATGTCACGTAGTAGGAAGAACCCAGAACTAGGAGTTAGAAGGCATGGTTCTGAGTTCTGACTCTACTTATTGTCAGGAGGACCATAGATAAGTCCTTTCACCTTTCAGGGCCTCGGTTTTGTCAGTTCTAAAGTAGGGATATTTAAGCCAATGAGGACTCATTGGAAAAAGATTGTTGGGAAAGTTTGAAGGGAAAAGGAAAGGGGAACTGCAGAGGGTGAGATGGCGTCATGGAAACAATGAACATGAATTTGGACAGACTTTAGGTGGTTGCGGAGGATAGAAGGGCCTGGCGTGAAAAGTTGGACATGACTGAACAACAAAAATGTATATACGCATATATACACTATGAACAAAGCCTTATCTTCCTACTCAGCTCCTTGCCATTGAAATCTTGCAAAGGTTTCTGGATCTTGGGGATGCGAGTGCAACCACTCACCAGAACAACGTCTTCGGCCTGTAACTTATCTTAGGGCCTTTTTCATCCCGTGTGCCTCAGAAGGGGTCAATCATTCAGCTCTTCAAATGGGCAAAGAGGATAGAGGTATAGGAGTCAATACCGTCACAGAGGGAGTTAATCTCAGTACTAGCATGGGCTGTGAAGGCAGCAGTAAACACTTTTGTCCTTACTGATGGCCTTCCTGTGCTTGCACTTGAAGTCAATAATGAAATGGTTGACCATATGGTCATGAAAGTCCTCTGCACCCAAGAGGATATCCCCAGCTGTGGGCTTGACTTCAAAGATGCCGCTTTCAACGTGCCCAGGAAGGAGACATCGAAAGTGAAGCGTCACCTCCGAGGTTAAAGATCAACACATTTCTTTTGGCACCAACCTTTTAAGCCAAAAGCAATAGCACCAGCAGTTGAGTCAATGATGATTCAGAATACACTGAGATCAGTGATAGTTCCAGCATCCTTGGTGGTCTGATGTAGAGAATCATTGCAGTAGGATGGTGCTATGACCACAGTATTTGTAAGTCTTCCCAAAACTTCAGCAATTTCTTTCAACTTGGTCAAAACCATATAAAACACTTCTGGATAGACACTTAAGGCATTCTGTTTATACCTCTCTTGGCCTATGCCATTTGCCACTGTGAATGGTGAAATGCTTCACATCTGACTATGATTGTATCATTTAATATGTGACTAATCAGATGCTTGGCACCATAAACTGGCGGGGTTCATTGCAACTTTATCGTTTTTAGTATCACCAATCAAACTTATGTGTTGGCAAAGGTAAACATAGTTTAGAGTGGTTCCGTTTTCTTTGGTTATTAGCTATGAATTCCACTTTGCCATGTTGGAAGATTCTCATACAGTAATAAGTGGTACCAAGATTAGTGCCTACTGTGGGTCCCTTTATTATCATTGCTAGGGTGTTGGAACCATTGCTGCCTGATGATGAGTCACAAGGGCTGCTGTGGCACGAAATAAGACTCCCTTCAATTTCTACTCCATCCCCAGTACCGTGAATGGAAGATTCCTTCCATTCTCTATTCTCTGTTTTCAAATTGTGAAGTATTACTCTAAGAAACAGTGGCTGGGGTGTGGAGATGTTTGGTTTAGTAGGAAAACTATTCCCTCTTTAGGGTCACTTACTAGTTGTGTGACTCTTGCTATTCCTTCCTTCAAGTCTTCCCTAATCATGGCTTTTCCTTTAGTCCTAGCCTTTAGCTCTACTCCTGGGGAGTGGGGGAGCAAAGGATATGGTTCCTTTCTTTTTATCTGTTAAGGGCAGAGCAATGGGATACAATTGCTCAAAGCCACTGTATTGCAGGAAGCTTCCTCCTGCTCACCAAATATATTAGCTAATATAGTACTGCTTAGCTCATTCTTTTTGACCAGTATGGATTCACGTATCTTACCCCCTTTTGGGGGGTTAGGAAGAGTAATAATACTGGGCAGTAAAATCATTTTGGTTTGGGTTGAACCAAATGAGGGATCTCTCTCTGCCTTCCCTCTTTCCTCCTCTCCCTCTCTCCCTCCCTTCTTCCCTCTCCTTCCCTCCTTTCCCTTCCCTTTCCTTCTGTCCTCCTTCCCTCTCTCCCTTCCCTCCTCCCTCCTCCTCCCCCTTTTTTTCCCCCCCTTTTCTTGTCCTCTCTCCCCACCCTCATAGGCTTTCACTCTACCCACACTGAATATCATCTTAGAGAAAATGGTTTCTTTTTTAGAATACTTGGCTGATACACAAAGTGAACAGACTAAGAGAAAAAAAGGAATGGGCATTAGCCCCAGTGAGAGCCAGTACAAAGTAGGAGGTAGAGGTGGAGGTTTCACCACTGTGGTTCTCGACAGATGGAGAACTAATACCTTCTCTAGCAGGTTTACTGTCTCTTTCCATACTCTAGCAGGTTTACTGTCCCTGCAGTATGGTTGTGGTTCAGGGATACAGCTGGCTTCCTCATCTTCTCTTTCTCTCCTGGTTACCATGTCACTGTCAAGAAGCCCTGTCCTACCTTGAACATTAGACTGTAAGCTCCTTGAAGGCAGAGACTGTCTTTTACCTCTTTTTGTATCTCCAGTGCTTAACACAGTGCCTGGAACATAAATGTTTATTGAACTGAATTGAATGGATTAACTCCTCTTGTCAGATTACAGCTCTTTCCTTCCTTTCAGATGAGAAAAGACTGTTTTACTACCAAAGAGTCACAACTTCACAGTCCCTTGGTTCCCAGAGGCTCTTACAGATAAGCACTGATAACTTTGTATTTGTCCACAGACTTTGCTGGGGTATCTAGGTGTCACAGAGGATGAAGCACCAGGCCTGGAGTCAGGAAGATCTAAGTTCAAATCTGGCCTCAGACACTTATTAGCTGTGTGACCAAGTTTACCTCAGTTTCCTCATCTGTAAAATGAGCTGGAGAAGGAAATGGCAAACTGCTCCAGTATCTTTGCCAAGAAAACCCCAACTGGGGTCACAGAGTGTTGGACACAACTGAACAACAAAAAACAAACTTTGTCTCCAGTGATATCTTACATTCCTTCCCAGCATCAGAAATTTTGCAGTCTCCGGCAAAATCAGCTGTGCTTCACTTATTTTCTGGAATTATACATCATGGCATCAGAATAAACATAAGTACTTAACAAAGTAAGGATGATTAATTCAGTCTCCCATGTAATCATTTCAGGATGTCATTCAGAACAAAGATACAGGAACAATATGGCTAGTAGACATAATACAGTGTAAATCAGGATTCTTAACCTGGGCTCCATAAACTTATTTCCAAAAAAATTTTTTTTGATAACTGTATTTTAATGCAGTTCAATCAATACAATTACTATTCTTTCCAATCTTCAGTATTTTATTTTATGCATTTAAAATTTTCTGAGAATGGGTCCATACATCAGACTACCAAAGGGATCTACGACACAAAAAAGTTTAGGAATCCTTATTAGGGCATTCCTTGATAATCTGCGTCAGTGACTAATAATAATAACTTGCATTTATAAAGCACTTTAAGGTTTGCAAAGCATGTACACATATCTTCTTGGATTGTCACAACAACCCCATTATACAGTTTCTTCAACTGTAAAATGAGGGGATTGAGATAGAAGGTTCCTTAAGTCTCTTCGAGCTCCAAATCTATGATACTCTGATTTCCTCTGAAAATACCATGGAGGTGGTAAAGCTGAACGTGAAATTTAAAAGAAACTCATTCTTGCTGCATTATGTTGTTCAGTCATTTCAGTTGTGTCTGACTCTTTGTGACCCCGTTTGGTGTTATTTTGGGCAAAGATACTGGAGTGCTTTGCTATTTCCTCCTCCAGCTCATTTTACAGATTAGGAAACTGAGGTCAATAGGATTAAGTGACTTGCCCAGGGTCATAAAGCTAGTAAGTGTCTAAGGCCAGATTTGAACTCAGGAAGACGAGTATTCCTGACTCCAGGCCTGGCACTCTATGTACTATGGTGCCACCTAGCTGTCCAATACTAGATCTCAAATGCCTCTTTTACTAAATGCATTGATATATAGATGAGAAAAGAGATTTTCCCTTTGGGAGGTGAGAGATGCTTTTAGCTGAGTTGAACTAGGTGATAGATGGAAGAAAGAGAAACATAGTGGAAGGATTGATGTTAGACTTTCATAAGCCTCACAGAAACATCCAGGACCAAATATAGACAGATAGATCTAGACCTGTCTTCTTTCCCTCTTGGGAAACAAATCATGAGATCAGGAGGTTCATATACCCTGTGAGCTAACAGCCTCTTTTACTCGGAGAGGTTTGTGGGGTTTGTTATTTTTTATAAGCTTCCCTCAGCCCTTCAGGAAAACCTAATTCTTGGAGGAGAGGGGAGGAGGGAGAACATTAACTCAGTTGCCTGATCTTGTTTGGGATCTCTCTCTCTTTCTCTCCCCTTCTCCTTCTCTGTATCTCTCTGTCTCTCTCTCCTTCCCAGTTTAGGGTATACACTTGAAAGTAGGGAATGTTTTTGCTTCAGAGCCCAGTAGAATATCTGTCACATAATAGGCACTCAATAAATGCTTGTTGATTGGCAACTATTGTGGCTTGCCTATAATAACTCAACAAGCATCTATTAAGCCCTTACTTTGTGCCAGGCACTGTGTTGAGCACTGGGAATACAGACACATAAAAGGTAGCTGAAAAGTGCGGGGAAGGTGGATTGTGGATGTGGAGAAAGGGAAGGAGGGGTATTGTTAACAAAATCTAGAAGAGTCAGGAGAGCAGCTGGCCTTGGCCTTTTCCTTAAAATGGAAATTCTAGGAGGAACCAGCCGATTAGCGAGAAGCCTCAGGTTGGAAGGTATTTCCATTTTATGAAATCCAGGTGTGAAAAAAGCTTCCAGGGGGAGAGGTTTCTGACTATTATTCTAATATCAATCTCCAGAGTGCTCCAGTTAATACATAAGGATGAGTGTGTCAGCCCAGGTCTTATCTATAGAGACTGTCTGAGATTTTGAACTGCAAGGAAGTAATGGATTCAGAGCTGGAAGGGACCTTGAAGGTCATTTCTCCAACCACCTTATACAAGTGAAGAGAAAGCTGAGGCCTCGGAGGTAAGGGTCACTTATCCACGGTCATGAGATCACAGATTTAGAGTTGGAAGGGAACTTAGAAGTCATCATTTTAAACCTCTTATTTTTCAGATAAGGAAACTGAGGTCCACAGGAGTTATGTTACTTGCCCAGGGTCCCAAAGCTATAAGTATCTGGGGACCACTAGGTTCTCGGACTCCAGACATTAGTAAGTACCTTAGGAAGAATTCAACCTAAGTCTTCTTGACTTCATATGTACTGCCTCCCATGGAGAGCTGGGATTTGAACCTGACTCCAAATTCAGCGCACTTTCCATTAGCCTGTTATGTTACACATATATAACTGTCTGTATATGCACATATACATATATATGCATATATGTGTGTATGTGCATATATAGTATACGTATGTATATATGTTATATATGTGTGTGTGTGTCTATCTATCTCCCCAAAGTTATGTCTGGGCAGACTGGTGGTTCAATGGATAGAGTTCTGGGCCTATGGCGAAGAAGACCTGAGTTCAAATACTGCCTCAGATATTTACTAGCTGTGTGACCCTGGGCAAGTCACTTAACCTTAGTGTGCCTCAGTTTCCACATCTGTAAAATGAGGATAATTATAGCACCTACCTCCCAGGGTTATTGTGAATGAACTGAAAGAACAATTGTAAAGCTTCTGGAACATAGTAGTTGGTGTTGCTCAGTCATTTCAGTCATGTCTGACTCGTTGGGACCCTATTTGGGGTTTTCTTGGCAGAGGTACTGGAGTGGTTTGCCATTTCCTTCTCTAGCTCATTTTACAGATGAGGAAACTGAGGCACACAGGGTTAAGTGACTTGCTCAGGGTCACATAGCTAGTGTCTGAGTTGCACATAGTAAGCGCTATATCAGTGTTAGCTATTGGTGGTGATGTTGTGGGAAGGAATCGGAGCACCGAGAGGGTTAACCCAGCCTAGGTAACGTCAGGGGGAAACCCACGCCCCTTGAGGTCGGAGATGCGGCTTCCGCTCCCAGCGTCCACTGCGTCAGCTCACCGAGCGGAAGTGCGGCAGCCGGCGGAAGTGGTTCTCCCCGTGGGCAGCGACAACTGCGAGTTCCAGGTGAGTCCTGCAGTCGGGCGCTGGGGCTTCGCTCCTCGCACGTCCTAGCGGCCTACGGCCGGGACGGCGAGTGTCCGCGCCCGGGGGGGGGGGGGTTCCTGGAGAAGCGCGGCTGGGACTCTCTCAGGCTCTCCTGAGCAGCACCCAGCCTGGCCGCCGAGCCCCGGAGGGAGGGAAGCATCCCCAGCCTGGGCCTTCTCTGCCGACCTCCCTCCGGGAGCAGCCCAGACGCATGCGGCCCACGCAAAGGCCCTGGGCTTCCATTTGCTAGGTCCCTCATTTGACCGAGAGAGAAACTGAGTCCCAGCTGTGGAAAGGGAATCCCCTGCAGGTCACGTGTTGAGAGAACCGGAAGGTCCCGGAGTTCCGGGTTGTTTTCCCTCCCCACGTGGCCTCTGGCCAATGAAACATTTGGGAGAAGGGGAGGTGTCATAAGCCCACAGACATTGACTAATTAATAAATTAATTAAGCAACTGGTGTTTACCACGTGCCTGCTGTGATAGGAGCACAAAGAATGAAACAGCCTCAGCTTGTAAAGAGCTTGCATTCTAACAGAGGGGTCAGGCACGTATGTGTCTATGCAGCCCAAGTATGAAGGTGGTAGATAAATACACATAGACACAGAGTAGTTAAATGTAAAGTAGTGAGGGAAGGAAATCACCCCCACGTGTGTATGTGGTGGGGGTGGGGCGGATCAGGGCTTCATGCAGAAAATGGTATCTGAGGGGCATCTTTAAAAAAAAGGGGGCTCTGAGGCCCGAGTAAGGGGGTTGTGAACTACAGGCCTGGGGGGATGCCACATAATGCACACTAAGAAAGGATTGACTTGTCACGGATTTAGAACTGGAAGGTCTTTAGTTCATTCGTTCTAGTCCATTTTATGAATGAGGAAGAGGTCTTGAGTAATAGAGAAGGCTTTAGATTGTGAGCTCACTGAGGACCTGGACTGTTTTTGATTTTCTTTGTATTCCTCAGGCAGGATACCAAGTGCTTAATAAATGTTTGCTGACTTGGCTGGGGACTGAGTCCAGGAGTGGGAGTAATAATTTCTGTTGAAGTTGGAGGCAGGTTGCTTAGGGCTTTTAAATGCTCAGCAGAAGAGTTTATATTTTATTCTAGAGGCAATAGGAAGTCACTGGAGTTGATGGAGGAGGGTCACATGGTCAGATATGCCTTCAAGACAATTTAAAAAACAAGTTTATTTCATTAAATATTTCCTAGTTACATGTAAAATTTTTAAAAATTATAAGTTCCAGATTTTTTCCCTTGTGTGCTCCCCCTCCCCCATTCCTTGAAAAGGCAAACAATATGATATATGTGAAGTCATGCAAAGCATATTTCCCTATTAGCCATGTTACAAAAGAAAACACAGAACCCCAAGAAAAATAAAGAGAGTTTGAGAGGTATGCTTCATTCTGTGTTCAGAGTTCTAATTTAGTTCTCTCTCTCTGGAGGTAGAGATAGCATTTTTCATCATGGGTCTTTTGGACAAGGACAATTACTTTGCAGTAGAATGGACTAGAATGGTGAGAGAATTGAGGGATCAAGACCGATTTGGAGGCTGGATCAGTCATCTAAGGGAGAGGTAGTGAGGGCCAGAACTAAGGTTGTAGCTGGAGAGAAGAGTTCCTAGAGGAGAGATGTGAAGGTAGCATGGCAAGATCTGGCATCTTACTGAATACAGGAGGTGAGATAGTGTGGAGCTGAGGATAGTGTCAAGATTGTGACCCTGAGCCACTGGGAGTGCAGTGGAAAGAATGCTAAATTTGGAGTCAGAAGACCTGGGTTTGAGTGTAAGTTCTGATACTTGTGATTCTGGAGCAGTCACTTAACTACTCTGATTCTCCTTTTTCTCATCTGTAAAATGAAGGGGCTAGAAGAGAGTTCCTTCCCATTCTAAACCTGTGATCAGGTAATCAATTAGACATTTATTTTCTGTCCATTATCTGTCTGTTACTGTGCCTTGGCACTGGACATCCCTCATGCCTGCTGTCCACTGCCCCCTTACCTATGCCTCAGGGAGTCCTTCTCTTTAGAGATGCAGCTCAGGTACCATCTTCTGTATGAAGCCTTTCCTAATCCTCCGCCCTTCCCCCAACGGAAGTGACCTGCTTCCCATACTGCCTTATATTTAACTACTTTGTATCTATGTATACACACATATTTTTGTTAACTTTATATCAGTATTGCACATGTATTTTTGTATACTTGTCTCCACCATTAGAAAGTAAGCCTTTTGCTAGTAAGTATTATTTCATTCTTTGTGCTTGTATATCCAGCATGTAGCAAAGCACTTGACACATAGTAGCAATGTAAGAAATACTTGTTGACTAATTGTATCACTATGCCTCCCTTGTGGGACCTCTTTGTCTTTCCAAAGACCCCATTGCCTTTTATCTGCAATTATTATCAAAATTCCCATTGATAAAACTACATTGAAACCCTTAAAAATTTTGGGGGCGGTGTTAACTACAATTCTTGGCTTCTCATCATAAATTAAAATATTGCTTATCAAAGGTATATATTAAATAAACATAATGTTACCAAATCTCCTTTCCTTTTAAATTAACATGAACAGAATGTAGATTGTTATCTCTTCTTGGACTGTGACTTGAATTTTTTGGCCTGGTTTTCAGATATTTGTTATGTTAATTTGGTAGTAAATGGTCTAATTTTAGAAAAATTATTTTGTTACTTTTAGGTAAAAATGGCAAAAAGCTTACGGAGTAAGTGGAAAAGGAAGATGCGGGCAGAAAAGAGAAAGAAGAATGCACCGAAGGAACTTAGTCGCCTAAAAAGCATACTTAAAATAGATGGTGATGTTTTAATGGAAGAGGTAAAAGACATAGCAACTGTGGTAGCACCTGGAAAAATCAAAGAGAAAACAGGTTCTGTGGGGAAAGATCAAGAGGGTAAGTTTTCTCCTTTCATTTTTCTTTCTTGGTCATACGCATGTGCGCACACACATGTACATGCGCCCACAGAGTCACCCTTTTCCCCAGCACCTCATGAGTTCCTGTGCTTAAGTATTTCAGTGCACCTGTGATCTTATCTGTGTGGCACTCTTTCCTTCGGTGCAGGTTACGTTTCTTCCATCCTGTCTCTCCCTGGGCAGTTTTTGTTTGTTTTCCCACAGATCCTTCACAGAAGATCCACTAAACCCACTACCTCTTTATGTCCAGTGAGTACCAGTAGAGCACTGTGGTGGACCATCTATTATCTCATTCTCTCACTGCATTTCCTGTCTGACACCTTTTCTGAGCATATATATTTTTTGAATATTATCTCCCATGATGCTTGTGCATAGGTGACTGTTAGAAGTCTTCTGCTGAATTCTTATGCCCGTCGTGCACCCTCTTCCTTGCCCTTTGATTCTTCAGAGATAGTGGTGTTTCAGTATCTGCAACCAATAGAGCAATTTTTAAGGGTTTATGTGCCTTCAGATTCTATGATAAAGTGCTTTCAGATAAATTTGTGTCAGTAAATATATTTATGGTGAAGCATTATGTATCTTGGTGATGTGTTGCCAAAATTTATGGCATTTGTATGAAATAGCTCTGTCACACGTATTACAGAAAGATTTCATTGTGATTTTAGCTAGATAGAGTTCTGCATATGTGAGGGCCCTTTCTTATTTGCATTCATATGTCCCATCCAATTTTAATTAGCTTTTTCTTTTTTAAATATTTAATTTAATTTTTTTGGTTATATTTTAAGTTCGAACTGTTTCCCTCCCTGCCCCCACTCTTCACTTGCTTCCCACCCTCCACTAGAAAAGGCAACCATTTGACACAGATGTAAAAATATATGTAAAACCATACTATGCACATTTCTGTTTATCAGTTCTTTCTCTGGAGGTAGATAACATCTTCCTTCAAAGGTCCTCTATATCACACTTTAATATTTAATTGATATTTGTAGAAACTGAAGTCTTATAATAAGCCAGTTGCTTTTCTCCTGGATCCTACAAAATTTTGCCAGTGTTTTACAGTTTTCATAATAAGATTTGTATTACTTTTTCAGGTGAATCAAAAATGGAAGTGGATGTTAAAAGAAACAAAAAGAGTCTTTTAGATGAACATGGACAGTACCCAGTGTGGATGCACCCGAGGCAAAGGAAAAAACTAAAGGCAAAACGGGGAAAAGGGAAAAACAAAGTGAAGGCAGCAAAAGCAGCAAAGGGTCTGGCCTGGTAGAGTCTTAAAGGCCTGGAAAAATATCACATGGACATGTTTGTTCAGAATATGTACTTTGATTGAATGAAAATCATTTGTTCCCATATTTTGCCTTCTCAGGTTACTTCGGCTGAAACACGAAATATCTCTCTTCCATACTTCATTTGGTTCTTCACTATTAAACATCCTTTTTGTTTGATCAGTGTTAGCTGCACCAAACCTTTGTCTGACTGTATTAGTGATTTATCTGGTGCAGTAGTTTTCAGCAATGCACTGTGTAGTCATTACATATTCTTGCACTTTTGGCAAATATATTTGATAAAGATCCAACATAGGCTGTTACCAAATTTTAGATAACCTCACTCTTTAAAAAAAGGTGTCATATTTTTATAATTTCTTAGACATAAGTGTTGTTTATCTAAAGAGAACTTGTGCTCCTACAGTTTTTTTTTGCTCTGTAAAGAAAAATAAACATATTCTGTGCTTAGATCATGAAGTCTGAAGTTTTTATATGTCATTGACTTTTATATGTCATTAAGAAATGAATTCTTTGCCACTAAGGTTGATAACTGATACTTGCATTCTTTTACAAAATACATTTTTATTGCTTTCTTTTGTTTTTACATTATTTTTATTCCCCACTGTATCTTTTCCCTCACCCCCTCCCAGTTCCACATTCGTCATCTCCCAACTTTGCAAAAAATTGGAAGAGAGGTGCCTTATCTCTTCTTTGGGGTCAAGTGCAGTCATAATTTTGAAGCACCCATTTTATTTGTTTTGTTCTTTCCACTTATTTTAGTCATTGTTTATATTGGTTTTTTTGGTTTTACTTACCTTGCCATGTACAACTAGTTCCATGCTTTTCAGTACTCAATATATTCATAGTTAAGTACACACAGTAATATTCCATTGTATTTATCTACCACGATTTATTTAGCTCTTTTGCAATCAATGAGAATCTACCTTGTTTCTAGTTCTTTGCTACCACAAAAAGTGCAATATTCTGGTCCATATGGAGCTTTTCTTTTTTGATACTATTCTCCTTGAGGTATATGCCTTGTAGTGGAATCTCTGGATCAAAGGGTATGGATATTTTAGTCACTCTCTTTGAATAATTCCAAATAACATGGCAGCATGGTCAGACTAATTCGCAGTTCCACCAACAATGCATTAGTTTTCCTGTCTTTCCATTAACTCTTCCAACATTGACTTCCCAGCTTCTGTTATTTTTGCCAATTTGCTGGGTGCGAGGCAAAACCTCAGAGTTTTGATTTACATTTCTCTTTATTGCTAGAGATCTGGGGCACTTTTTTTTATATGGTTGTTAACAATTTGTAGTTCTGAGAACGATTCATGTTCCTTGACCCCTTATCTACTAGGTAATGACCTGTCATGTTTTTGTCTTATCTGCGTATCCTAGGTGATACCTTTGTTAAGTTTGCATACAAAAAATTCTTGTTAGTAAAAGTAAAATCAATTTTCAGATTAGTCAAGTAATCCAAAGGGGAGACAACATTTTGCAAAGGGAAGAGCCTGAGTTCTGGCTTTGCAGCTAACTTGATGGATGACCTTTTGGTTTTACCTGTCATATACAACTAGTTCCATGCTTTTCAGTACTCAATATATTAATAGTTAAGTACACACAGTAATATTCCATTGTATTTATCTACCACGATTTATTTAGCTCTTTTGCAATCAATGCAACCTCTGGGTCTTGATTTTATCCTTTAGATTGAAGAAGTTCAACTAGATGTGCTGCAGTGGAAAGAATTCTAGCTCTAGAGTCTTTTCCAGGCAGCTGGTACAACTTTGTTCTGGGCTCTGTGAACCTGGCAGATCTATTGATTAATCATTAAAAAAAATAGACCCTGGCATCTATCCAACCCACTCAGAGCTGCTTTGCTTTGATGTGGGGCTTGCTTCCTGGTATTTTTGCTTTGTTTTTATATATCCTGGCTTCACCGTTTCCAACCTGCCTGATATTGGGCAATTCATTTCTCTGGTCCCAGTTGCCTAGGTGATCTCTCACATTTTACCATTCTGTTTGACTCTAGTCACTGGGAATTTTCTCATGCACTGTTGCCTTTAAACCACCAGATGGGGCTCATGCTAAGCGCTAAATCATTCTCTTAGATCCTTCTGATTCATAAACAATACAGTATATTTAAAAATAAAACATAAAAAAAAATAAAACATGGTTGCAGTGATGAAGAATTAGCTGTACTGGAAAGGCATACCCTGCCCTCTGACATCTACTTTTAGCTTAAAAAGTTCAGGGTCCTTGTCAAAAGTGGGGAAGGGACAGAAAAAAGTGACCAAAGGAACTTGGCTTTTGATAGTTTTTTATTCCTTTAGCAGTGGTCTCCAAATTTTTTTGATACTGTACCCCATCAGTAAAAACATTCTGAGCATGTACACCAATGTATATTTGCAAATCGTGTAATTATTAATTATGTTCATTATTAAATTGACACAAAATAGACCTTTTTAGAAAGATGAACTAAAGATGAAATAGTATTGAGTCCTAGAGTCTGTAACAGAGAGTCATGGGAATTTATCGAGTAGGACAGTAACATGGTCAAACCTTGCCTTTAGGACTATCAGTTTGACATTGTAGAGTATAAAATCCTCTGCCAATCAAAGCCCTTCCTAACCCTCTCCCTCTTTCCTTACTTCCACCTTATGCCCTGTCCCATATTCTGTGGTCCAGGGACATTGGCCTTGCCATTCCTTGAACCTCTATCTCTGCTTCAGGCATTTTCGCTGGTTGTCTCCCATGTCCGGAATGCTCTCCCTCCTCCTCCTCTCCACTTCCTACCTTACTTTAAGTCTCAGTTAAAATCTACAGGAAGCCTCTCCTGATTCCCCTTAATTCTAGTGCCTTCCTTCTGTTGATTATTTTCAAATTGTCCTGTTTATAGTTTTTTGGGTAAATGTGTTGTCTAGTTGTTTTTCAGGCATGTCTGACTCTTGTGACCCCATTTAAGGTTTTCTTAGCAAAGGTACTAGAGTAGTCTGCCATTTCCTTCTGCTCATTTTTTTTTTTTTGCTTTAAATTTTGTTTTATTTAATCCAATTTAATAGATGATTAACGTTTTCCACCAACTCGGGGCGCAGAAACTTTGACAGGCTTCACAATTTTTTGTTTAGGTGCTGCCTTTGTAGGAGCCTTAGCAGCAGATGCAGCTGTCTTCTTTGTTGCTTGTTTAGCTTTTTTTGCTTCCTTGGCAGCCCTGATGGCTTGTTCTCGTTGGGCCTTTCTAACTTCAGGTTTCTGGTTCCTCTTGGCCATTATATCAGCAAGAGAAGCCCCAGTGATAGCCCTCTGGAATTTGACAGCCCGGCGTGTCCTTTTCTTTTGAATCTCTTCCGACTGTCCCTTCTTGTGCTTTCTTCTATACAGGACAGTCCAATTGATCTGCCGGGGGTTCCTCTTTGAAAGGAATGCAGACTCGCATTTTGCATTCAAAAATTGGAAAACCTTCCCGTCCGTGCCGGCGTAGCGCCTCCCGTGACCTGGGTAGATCTTGTACCCGCTGAAGCTGCACAGCTCGACCTTCATGGCTGCAAGCCCACTGAAGATGGCGAAGAGGAAGAGCTTCTGCTCATTTTACAGATGAGGAAACTGAGGCAAACAGGGTTAAGTGACTTGCTCAGGGTCACACAGCTAGGAAGTGTCTGAGGCCAGATTTGAACTCACATCTTCCTGACTCTAGGCCTAGCACTTGTCTTCTCCAGGGTAGGGGAAGGAGGCAGCCCATCTTCTCACCCTCCAATTAGTTATCCTTTGGGGTCATGTGCCCTATATTTGGACAGCACTTCAGGTTTCTAGACTTATGCCAGCCTACTTTCAAAGTTCTTTAGTCTCAGGATATTCACAGAAACTTGGTAACATGCAGACCCCATTGCAAAGGTGCCTAATGATGCCTTACATTTAAACTAGTGGGCTATTGTAAATTCACATTTGAAATGAATTAGTTTGTATTTTACAGTTACAAAGTATATTGCCTATATGATTTCACATAGTTATCATTGTAGTTCTGTAAGGTAGAATGCAAATATCAGCCCATTTTACAGATGGTGAAACTCAAGACTCAGAGATGTTAATAATTTGTTATGGTCATACAACTAGAAAATGGCACAAACTGGGCTTGTACTTGGGTCTTTTGATTTTATGGCCTTTGGGATCTTTCCAATATGATGCATTGCTTCTATTACACCATACTGTTTCAAGGTTAGTAGGGTTTTTATTGCTACAAAAGGCCTTTACCGAGTAAAGGATATGAATGGCAGCTGAAGCTCTATATTGGATTGTTGGAATGAAGTTTGATTACATTTGTTTTTGACCCTTGTTTGTCCTTGGTTTTCGAAGAGGACCAATGACATCATGGAGTGATGTCTTGACATACACATGAATTGGATTTAAGTGAGGTAGAGTTGAACAAAATTGTCAACCTCATTCTCTCTTCTAGAGCCATTAAAGTCCAGTGGCAGAACAAAAGTCAAGATGATTGGTGATGGATGGCCCAAGATGTAGTGGATGACCTTGGTGTCTGATATCTGGCCAAGTTCTAAGAGCTCTGCAGCACCTGCTGCAGCTGCCTTCATGGTCGTTGGAACAAATTGTTCTCATCTACTCATTTCACCAGGGGAAGTCTTCACATGCTTGGGGTTGTGCCCCTCTCCCCCCTCCCTCCCTGCCCACTGACAGATCTGAGACCCGTTGGTTACCCTCAACCTGGTTTAGACTATCTGCTAAGACATTTGGCTGCTGCACATGCTACAGTTTCTTGGAGTCACAGCTGAGAGTTGAGTAGACACCAAAGGTGGATGAGAATCCCTGAAAAGGACTTGGCACACCAGAGATGCTAGTCATCCTTGAATACCCCATACCCTAATGTGCCATTGTAGATTAGATTTTCCATTATTGAGAAACAGAAGGCTTTCGCTCAACTTTTGTTTTGCATATATTCATATTTGCATATATTCATATTCAGTAAATGTAGAAAGCTTTGGAAACTTTGCCTTGCAGAAACTAGAGGGGTCAGTTTTAAGTAGTTTCTTGGCTTATTAAAGCCGAGTCTAAAGGAGATTTAATGCTTTACCATTTATCATGAAAATTTCTTGGGCAAATGTTTATAAACTGTTGAGCAAGTGATGCTGTTAGGTAGCAATAATACACCGGTTTAGTTAATTATTCATTGGCAAACTTCTAAATAGAATGGACTTATAGGCCACAGGAATTAGAATTGGGATAACTTTATCTTATCCCTTTAATTTACAGGTGAGGAAACTGAGACCAAAGAGGTAAAACCCAGTGTAATCACAAATAATGAGTGAAATTTGGACCCAAGTCCAGGGAATCTAAATACAATGTGGCTTTCGCCCCACTGCTGTACATTTGCCAATTTGGGGTGAGGTTGGGGAAAGTGTCATGTTAGTGATTTAATATCTTTAATTCTTATCACTGCGGTATCCCATTTTGGAGCAAAGTAAAAACCCCAGGTGTTGCTAAGCCCTCATTTGATATGTTAAATGTTATAGTATTTTAGTAATGGACTAGACCAACTCTTATAGATTTCTGGACCCTACACAAGTCCAGAATTAAGTGTTTTGCTGGCAAAAATAATTAAGCCTGAAATCTTCTTAGGGTTACTGATGTTGTCTGGTATTCATTCCAATGAAGTTCCACTTTAATGTATGGAAAAATGTTATTGTCCACATGAGCCATTTGTAAACATCTGCTTTAAACAATGAATGGGGTAAAGTCCTTCCAATTTTAATTTAAAGAATGGCATAGTTTTATATTACATTAAGTTTATAAAATGCATGAGGCAGCCCTGCTGTAGTGAATAGAGACTTGGCCTCATAGCCAGGAAGTTCAGGTCTCACCTCTGAAATATACTGTCTTCATGACCCCAGGAAAGATACTTAACCTTTCAGTGCTCCAGGCAATTCTAAGACATAAGTTACTGAGAAGGTGCTGTCCTGCATTGATAGAGGGAGTTTTTTCACCTGGGAGTTTTCTGAAACCAGATGAAATCACAGATCCAGTCCCTATCCCCACGCCCTTATAATATGCCAAATGTATTTAATTTCACCAGAGGATGAATTGTCTTGGCATCGTACTATCTTATGAAACACGTTCTCACTTCATGCCTTTATAGTTTTCAATATCAGCAAAACTTTTAAATGATCCTAGTTGGGTGTTGTGTATCATTGTACAGTAACTATTTGTACAGATGGGTACATATGGTATTTCTGTTCCATGTAATAAAGTACATTTGTCATGTATCTTGTGATCTACATACCTTTCAGCTGTTACTTCATAAATCTGTTCCATCAGAGAACTGCTTTGTACTGCAATGGTTGAAGCTGCTTTTAATAAACTAATATTTTGTGTCCTTTATATGTAATCAACAGGGAGTATTATAGACTTGTGCCTCTGTGGAGAAAACATTCCACTAAATTTCTTTGCTCTTGACAATAATGGAAAAAAAATAGCTTGGGAAAAGCCCAGATAGATGTTCATGAACATATGTTGTTTGCTCCTAAAAATCAGCTGAAGATCTTTCCTTTGCTTTGGAATTTTTAGTATATTAGAGAAGAAACTGGTCTGTTTTGGTGATGTGGTAAGGGCCAAATACGTAATCATAGTGCTATAGTAACAGGGACAATCAGAAACCTCAGATTCTGTCTGCCATTGTTTTAAAATTGTTTTGTTTTGCCACCACATGGAGAGAAGATGCCTTTCTTGACCCCCTCCTCCCTTTAATGCTACTGCCTTCCCTCTATTGATTATCTTCAGTTTATCCTGAATACATCTTGTTTGTATCTAAGTATTTGCATGTTGTCTCCCTTGTTTGACTGAGAGCAGGGACTGTCTACCTTTTTTGTTTTTTGTATCCCTAGCATTTAGCACAGTGCCTGGTACAAAGTGAGCACTTGATAACAGCCTATTGACCGACTGACCGACTGACTATCGGTTAGTCGTGGGTGGTTGTCGACATAGATCAACCATCCGGAGCTAGGATGGTATAATAGAAAGAGCACTGGATTTGGAATCAAGAGAGACCTCGGTTTGAATTCTAACTCTCATTGTGGTATGATGAGCAGCAAGTCTTCTAACCTATCCAGTATTTTCTCATCTGTGGCATAGAGGCTCCTGTGCTGGACTTGGGGTTAGGATGGCCAATTCAAATCTTGCCTCCCATATTTTTATAGGATCATAGATTTAGAGGTGGTAAGGATATTTGAAGTCATTGAGTCAATAAAATTAATGTTAATAATGTCAATGAAGTTAAGTGATTTGCTTAGGTTCACACAGTGTCTAACGCAGGATTTGAATACAGGTCTTCCTATCTCCAAGCGAAGTATGCTGCTCAATATACTACAGTTAGTTGCATGACCCTCTGGGCAAATAACTTAATCTCTCTGGTTCAGTTTCTTCATCTGCAAAATGGGGACAATTATCTCTTTAATATTTTCCTCACTGAATTGCGAGAATCAAAGGAGATGATGTATGTAAAGTGCTTTTCAAACATTAAAGTCCTATGAAAATATCAGTTATTATCTGTAAAATGAGGAATCTGATACTTGCACCACCAACCTCACAGGACGGTGGTTGTTAGGAAAGCAATTTGCAAATTTAATTTGCATTTAAAATGTATTATTTTAAATTGTGTTATTTAAAAATTTTCAAATGTGTTATTTTCAAACGTGTTATAAACTTCTCAGAAGGTATATTCTTCAATGTCCACCAAAAACATTCTGCCCCAACATCATCCATCAGTTTTAATCTGTATTCTGATCCGAAGTGGAGATTAGTAGGGTTTTCATCAGTTAAAATGAATTATACCCAGCAGGTGATTAATAAATGCTGATTGAATTAAGATGTAGTGGAAAAGGAGTCAAATCACTCAGGTTCGAGCTCCTCTGTCTCACTAGCTTCACAAAGCTGGGGAAGTTTTCTTAAATTTTTTAATCTTGTTATTCATCTATAAAATGGAGGTCATCAGATTTGGCCTACTTAGTTCTTGGGATTGTTGTGAGTAAATAAATGTGAATTATTAAAGAACCAGTTCTGTAGTGATTCAGGTGAAAGTGGATTCTCTTTCACCTCCCTCCCCAATCCTTGCTTTTACTGCAAAGAGCTGGCCTTCATGTCTTGATGTTTTGTTTTTGGTGGAGATTGAAAAATATCTCTTCTTAGAAGTTTATAAGAAAGGTAGATACCTCTTTAGGTCAAGTCTGCTTGAAGGTGGATTATGGAGGGCCTTTCTAAGCCAATGACTCTTTAAGAAAAGGTAGTAAGAAAACAATGGGAACCAGCTGTTCCAAATCTCCACTGAGGAAATGGGTCTTAACTGTAACAAGGGGGATTTAGGTTAAATATAAAGAAGAACTTCCTGACTATGAGGGTTATTTAAAGCTAGATACACGGGCAAGAAAGAGCTCACTTGGTATTGATAGAGCTGTATTTAGTTGAGGTGAAACTTAAAATAGTTTATGAGTGGTCTTGTTGCCTATGTCCTAACAAGGGTTGAATACTAGCCTCTCAACTGATTGTAAATCATTCTATGATTCTTTACTGCTTAGCATTTGCTTTCCTCTCTGGAAATAAGACTACGTCTTCCATACCTGATTCAGGTTTGCACTCATATGTATACTTTTTTACTTCCTTGCTGGGCTCAGACTAGAGCCATATCTTAGGAATCTGAGGTGGGGGTAGAACAGAAGCTCTAGGAATCTAGATGTACCATTGAGAAGACAAGTAATCCCACATGCAACGAACCCAGGGCAAATCAAGAGGCAGGCACTGGTGAATGTTACTAGTTGCTGTAGCCTCGGTCTAGCTAGCCTCTATGCCAGATATATATGGAGGTCTTTCTGTATTTTCTTTAAACTAATGGGGTACATAATAAAAAAAAAAGATGGAAAACTGGCAGGATGGATTAAATGCTAAACTTGAAGTAGTAAAAGTGAATCAAATCCCGATGCAGATTATATGGGTTATTGTTGTTCTTGTCCAACTCTTTCAGACCCCATTTGGGGTTTTCTTGGCAAAGATACTGGAGTGGTTTGCCATTTCCTTCTCTAGCTCATTTTGCAGATTGGAAAACTGAGACAAATGGGGTTAAATGACTTGCCTAGGGTCACACAGCTAGTAAGTGTCTAAGGCCACATTTGAACTCATGAAGATGAGTCTTCCTAACTCCAGACCTAGCACTCTATTCCCTCTGCCACCAAGTGGTTCCATTATGAGTTACAGTTGACTTTAGTTAGTATGGGGAGTTTTCACATTGATAACATAGGTCCTTGACAAATTGATGGGGACTTCAGGTGATTCTTTATGTTAATGGCCCTTAATAGGAAAAAAAAAAGTTTGCTGTTTTTCTATTCCATTCTCTCTCATTGCCTTTCCTCTTCTTTTCCACTCCTTTCCTCCTACTATTAATTGGCTATGATGTGGGAATGAAATATATTTTAAGTGTTTATTGTATTTATTTATTGAATGAGGTTTTTCTGTTCACTCTGCTTAATTTGAAAATCAGGTGGTGGGAGGAGAGATAAAAATTATTGTAAAAATAAATTTTAAAAAGATTTTTCATGGTTCTTGCCCTCATGGTGCTTATAACCTAAGACAAACATTGCTAACTGTAACATTTAGTGTTATATTATGACTATCACAGAATTGCAGACTACAGTATGCTAGGTATGAGGGAGAAGAGAATAAGTTGTTACTGACTGGGGGTCATGGTGGGGAGGAGACCAGCAGGAGATGACATTTGACTTGGACCTTAAAAGATAAGTAGGGATGAAAAAGGCAAAGAAAGGGAGAGCAGAGATTCCAGGCATAGGCAATGAGTATTTATTAAGCTAGGCAATGAGCTAAGTGCAGTTGATACAAAGAAAGGCAAACAACCCAAAAAAATCAAAAACAAAACAAAAAACCAATTCCTTCTCTCAAGGAGCTCATCGTCTAATGGTGGAAACAATATGAAAAAAAGCTACATATGAACAAGATATATACAGGTGAAATTAGAGATAATCAACAGAGGGAAGGCATGAATGTTAAGGGGGACTGGGAAAAGCTTCTTGTAGAAGGTGGGGTTTTAGCTGTGACTTGAAGGAAGCCACAGAAGGGAGACGGTAGAGATAAGGAGGGAAAGCATGGAGGATGGTGGTGCAAATGGCTGGAGCATGGAGACAGAGAATCAAATGTGTGAATAACAGCAAGGAGGCCAGAATATGAGGAAAGGAGAAAGGTGTAAGACTTGAAAGGTAGGAAAGGACCAGGTCATGAAGCCAAAGAGAGGATTTTATATCTGATCCTGTAGGTAATAGAGAGCCACTGGAATTTATTGAATGGGATGGGCTACATAGTCAGACTTGCACTTTAGGAAGACCAATTTAACAAGTAAGTGGAGGATGGACTGGAATGGGGACAGGCTTGTGGCAGGCAGACCCACCAGCAGGCGATTGGAAGAGTTCAAATATAAAGTGATGAGGGGCTGCACCAGGGTGGTAAATGGTGTCAGAGGAAAGCAGGGGATGTATTCAAGAAATGTTATGAAGGTAGAAAATTCAGGACCTGACAACTGATTTGATATGAAAATATAGGGAATGATATGAGCATATAGGATGTTATGAGCAAAAGTATAGAAGTAGAAAGGTTCTTGCCACATTCAGGAGATGGCAGACCAAGATGGCTGGAGTGTTAAGCAAATGGAGAGGAGTGATGGGAGATTAAGGTCGGGAAGTTAGGTTGATACCTGATTGTGGAGGTCCTTGAATGTCAAGGTAAAGGAGTTGAACTTTACCTGAAAGGCAATAAGACCCACTAAAAGTTTTTGAGCAAAGAATTGGTGTCACCAGAGCTATAAATAAGAACTTTTTTTTCCCCCAGCAATGTTATGATGGATGAGTGTAAAGGAGATGTAAAGTAATGGCATAAACATGAGGACATTCTAATATGACATGATTCTGAGGGGAGAGCGTTGTAAAAATTTGGCTTTAAATGGATTTTAAGTTGATGTCATTAACATATATTAATTATTAGACGAAAATAGTCATAGAATGTTGTAGCTAAAAGAGTCCTTAGTCAAATCCCTTAATTTTGTAGATGAGGAAACCTCTAGGGAGGTTAATGATCTGAGTATGGTCATATAGTAGCAGAATTTGGACTCAAATTCAGATCTTTAGAAGCCCAGTACAATGCCTCCCCCGCCCCCATTCCATCCCAAACTGCAGTCAGGCCTCCTTCCTCTCTTATATACTTGCACTCTGCTGAATTTGCCCCAGGCAATGGAATTCCTAGCTATGGCTCTGGTTAGATAATCACACAAGATAATAAGAGAGATGTGGCAGGACTGTCAAAAGAGGGCTGTAGGAAATCCAAAGGGTCATTGTGGACTGGAGGCCTGAGGTGGTGGTGGGGAGGGAGAACAATATTGCTGTTATAACATAGTATGATATTTAGCAGCATGAATGTAAAAGAGTGCTAACATTAAAACATTAGCTCAACACTTTTCTAAATTATTTGTCCTTCTTAATATTAAAAAAAAATTACAAATGGTGGCAATGTATGCAGTATGGCTGAGAAAACTATTGGTCCTTTTCTGCATGGTAACTATCATGTAGTTGTTGCCCTATAGAGATTCACAGACCTCTTCTGTGTTCCTTCCTCACAGACTATACGTAAAATGCCTTTTTTATCTAAGACTTTATCACCCCATTGTGTTGTCGTTCAATCGTGTCTGACTCTTCACCATCCAATTTGGGGTTTTCTTGACAGAGATACTGGAGTGGTGTTTCAACAATCCAGCTAGCAGCTGCTGTGAGGGTGTAAAGCTGACAACAACCAGCTCACAGAACGCTGCAAGCCCAGGTTCTTTTCATCTGCTTTATTAATGTTAAGGGGTTAACAATCTTACTTTAATCCAGCATACAAATAACATCCACCTAGTTCAGGGAAAAAAGCCAGCACCCTGAATTACAGACCAAATACAATTTGTAGTTATCAACATATGAGTCTTCAGTCAGGGAGCTCATTACAATGGCTGGCCCAGAGTCACATGCCACTCTTGCTGTGGCTAAGAGCTCTGAGAGAGAACTCTAACATCTGTGCTTATATATCCTGTTCAGGGCCCCAAGGGCTGAGACCTCACCCAGGCTGGGTGTGGAAAAGTTCCCCACCCCCAATATCACATCAGATACAAATCAATGGCTCCCAATTGTCTCAGTGCTGAGAAATACAAAAACATCCCACTTTATCTGCCCATTCAAACAAAGGCCAGAATCATTAAAGGTCATAGCAAAAAGTCCCACCTTAATTACTATTACAAATGGCTTGCCATTTCCTTCTCCAGCTCATTTTACAGATGAGGAAACTGAGGTAAGCAGGATTAAGTGACTTGCCCAAGGTCACACAGCTAGTAAATGTCTGAGGCAGGATTTGAACTCAGGAAGATGAATCTTCCTGACTCTAGACCCAATACTCTATGCTCTGTGGTGCCACCTAGCTGCACTTCATACCAGAATTATTGCATTAACTTTCTAATTGCCTCTTCCCTTACCATGGAATTATGCTGGTGTTGAAATCAGAAACTTAAGCTCAAATTTCAGCTCTGCTAATTAATAACTGTCAAGTTAACTCAACAAACATTTGTTGAGTCTTTACTCTGTGCCAGGCCCTGTGCTAAGCTCTGGGAATACAAATGTGAGTAGAAATAAAGACAATCACTGCCCCCAAGGAGGTTACATTCTAATGGGGGAAGACAACGTTTAAAAGGAAACTGGAAAGGGATGGAAGAGAATGGAAGGAGAGTCTAAAGGTAGCTTGGAGAGGGATGAAGAGATGTCTGGCCTTAGCCCCTTCCTTAAACTGAGTTTCTGGGAGAAGTCATCCAATCAGAGGGAGAGGCTACAGGAGTAGAGAGTCCTTTCAGTGTGTGAATTCCTAGGCTGAAGTAAGCTTTCAGGATGAATGAAGAGTTTTCTGGGGCATGGTAGAGGAAGTCTGGAGTACAGCCTGGAAATGAATGAGGAGGTACAAAATTTAAACAAGATACCATCCCTGAGCTCACGGAACTTAATGTATGAGAGGGGGATAACACATGAACATAGATAACTATAAGCCAGAGTACTACGTGCATGTATTAGAGAGGTTAGGAGGTTCTGGTCTATTGGGGGATCAGGGAAGTCTTAACGGAAGGAATGCCATTTATCTTGGGCCTCAGGAGTAGGCAGGGTTTCAGTAGATGAAGAGACAAGAGGGTATTCAGGGTGTAGGTGATATCAGCTGAGAGAAATGGTTATTTCTCTCTTATATTAATAACCAATTATTAATTGAGATTAGGATTTTTTTCTATTTCTCCATTCAGAAATAAACCCCTGTAGGTTATATTTGTTGTTGTTTGGCCTTCATTCTCGAAGAGGACCATGACATCAGGGAGATAATGCCATGGCATGCAAGTGAATTGGATTTAATCAAGTGAGGGCTGTGCAAAGTCACCAGCCTTACTTTCTCCTCCAGAACCATCTGGGTCCAGTGGCAAGATATAGATCAAGATGACTGAAGATGGCCCTGGATGCAGATCTTGCCCAATACTTTACCCCACCTAGACCGTCTTATCTACGTGGAATTGTTACCCCATCCAACTAGAAAACCTTACAAAGAGAATCTAACCTATGTTAATTCTGGCCCATTGTGTTCTACTCAGACAGGCTTGGGTGGGGGGTAGTTCCCTTTGTCTAGATTTCCTGAGGCTGGGGGTGGTCTGGGAGTAAGAGCCACATAATCAAAGTCCTAAAGGTCCACCTCTCATTGTAATATTCCTTCTTTCTCAATTGTTAAGCAACCAGAGTTGATTTCTGCCTGTCAGGAACACCCATTCTTCAGGAGTGTATAAGCGTCAAGAGGCCTTCATGAGAAGTCTTTTGGTTCAAAGAGAAAGTCAAATAATCTTTTTATTAATTATTTGCTAACCATAATTAATAAAATGATTAATTACCCAGAAACTTCATCTCAAATTTTTCATAAATCACAAGCAGTATAGGGAACAGTGCGGAGGTACAAAACCAAATGGCATGTTTTGTGGTAAGAGTAATCCAGGTTTACTGGAGTATGGAATGCAGAGAGGAAAGTAGCATGAGATAAGACTAGAAGGGTAGTGCCAGATTGTGGAAGGTCTTCATTGACAGGTAAATGAGCTTTAACTTTATTTCAGAAGTGATAGGGAGCCATTGAAGACTTTTGAAAAGAGTGCCATACACCAGATTAAGAAACTTAGCCAGGCAATGGTATGAAAGATAGACTTGAATGGGGAAGAAAGGCTTGGTAAGAGTCTATTGCAAGAGGACAGATAGTAATGAGGTTCTCTACTAGGACATAGCAACAGGAAAAGAGTGGAGGGGTTGAACACAAGAAATATTGCAGGGATGAAAGTAATGGGGCTTTGCAACTGATTGGATATGAAATGCTGGGGAGAAAAAAAAGATAACCCCAAGGTTCCAAACATGGGCAATGAGCAGAATGGGGTATTGCAGACAGTCATATTAGAAATCAGAAGGAAGATTAGGGTTAGAAGGAAAGAAAATAAACTGAGTCACATGTGTTGAAATTGAGGTGCAAGCAGATTATCCAAATGGAGGTTTCTATTAGGCAGTTGGGGATATGGGTCCCTGAACTCAGAAAAGAAGTCAGGAATAGAGATATAAATTGGGGAGTTGCCTGGGGAAAAAGGATAGTTGAAGCTGTGGGAGTGATTAAAATTGCTGAGGGAAAAACTACATAGAGAGAAGAGGACCAATCCTTGGGGAGAACCCACAATACTGACTCAGGAAGAGGATGATGTTGGTTATGTCAGTCTTTTAGCTATGCAAAAATCAGAAAAATTAGAATGAGTTTCCTGCAGAATAACGCCAGAGGCAGAGGAGTAATTTCCCTTTTCTGCTAAAATTCTTACCTAATTTTATCAGTCTGTGGACTTATGCTGTTTTGCATAGGTGGAATTGCATAGTAAGCTTTTTGGTAACTATTATACCTTAACCCCATGAATTACATCAAGGACAATTGGGATCTTAATACCATATTTCATTTCGTGGGTTTGTTTCCTAACCTTAATATTTAATTATAGCTGCCATTCTCATTCCTTTTATAATGTGTTAATAAAAGACTTGCATTCAATTTGGCTTGGTTCCAAATGCTGATGTAGTCATGCTCTAAGTAAGTGATAAAATTCACTGTAAGATAGCACTCACACAGCTCTTGGATCCATCATAACTATCCAAGTGGGGAAACTCTTAGTTCCTCGTAGAGTTAAACTCAGGTCAGACCTGGTTTCCAATAAGGAGTTCAGATGCATTGGCAGATCCTTATGTTTGCATTTATTATGCTGTAATTTGGGGCTTAAAGAGTTATATCCCATTCATCCCAAACATCTGGATAGTGTTTATAAGGATCACATTTGATCCTAATGTAATTTTGTGGGGGAATTCACTAGAATTCCTCTGTTGGCTACATTACAACAGAGCATGAGATCTGTTAAAATATGATAGAAAAAACGGTGAATGTAGATAGCATCCACAGAGAATACAAAAGACATGGAGTTAATTTTTTTTTTTTTGGCCACTAATGAGCTTCGTTCCTCTATCTGGGTTTCATTTTCTCTATCTGTGAAATGGGGGTAAAGATGGACAGCAGCCAACATTTGTCCACGGCTTTGTACCTTGGTGAGCAGGCACCCAAATGTTTTTGATGATCACAATGCAGCTTGCTGCTGATTTTAACAATGTCTTCAAAAGTTACCTGCAACAACTTTGGCGATACCACCTTCCCAATGGGTTCCAGGGTTAGCTTCATGGTGTTGCCATTTTCATTATGATGGAAAACATCATTGAAGAAGGGGAGCCAGAGGATAAGTTTTAATTGCCCAGTGAAGGCTCAGACGGCATTGAGTTCAGTCATTTGAAGGGCTGTAAAAGGAGCCTTTAATTATCTATGATTGAAAAGGTGGGGGGAGGAACCCTCAGTAAGGCAGTTCCAAGACCTCCCAGCCCTGCCGGTATGCAGATTGTTAGCATATTTTCTGAAAGCTATGCATCAATCCATACCCTTCCTATGAAATAACATTCGAAAGAGACAGATGGGAAGAGAAAGAGACAGATAGGAGAGCACAGAGACTCTAACCCAGTCTTTAGAGAGAGAAAATTATTTCATTAAATCTAAAGAACATATGCTGTGTTGATCTATAGCATATGCAAGTCTATGCAAATTATTTAATAGCAGTGCACTCAGGGTAATTTCCATCTCCTCCCCTCATCGTACAGCAGGGATATTCCTTTTAATCAGATTATATGACATCCTCTACAAACTTTTTTTTTTTAAAAGGGATGGTGGTATTCAGCTCAGTTTACCCAGGGTAAGTAGTTAAGAGTAATTTAAAATGAAACCATCAATGGACCATAAAAGAATGAAGCTAAACCTAATTTTAGTCTTTCAGAGGAGGGAGGGAATGGTGAGTTGCGCAAGTCTTAAAGATCCCCTCGCACCCTTAGACAACTGCATAATGTCGAATAGTAAGTTGAGTTGCTCTGACTGCACCTTGTCAGATCTGGTTCCCATACATAATGACTGTGTGTAGGGTCGCATTCCACTAAAGTTCTCTTGACTCCCACAATTTATGATGCTGTATTGAACACTGATGGAAAGATGAGGAAAATATATATACTTCTTTCACAAACTCTTTCACCTGGGTAGGTCATGGACCCCTCAAGATCTCTTTGAAACAATCCATAGGGAACTATCATCCACTCCTGACAGTTTTGGAGACCATTCCTTACAAAAGAAGGATGCAGACCAGGCTGACAACTGATTCAAAGATTTTGCAGGAGTTTGGTTTTGATCACAAAACCCTGGGACAGAAGTCATGAACCAGCGCTAATCAGGAAAGTCATACCCATTGCAGAAATGCCTTCCTTGAATGCATACGACTGAGAGCATGAGTAAACAGCCGTCATGAGTGGTTGCTAAAGTGCTTGGGAGCCCATAAAAGTGGGGGGTCCCCAGGATGTATAGTGAGGATATTTTTGAGAATTGTGGGTTAGGAGGGATGGTAAGTGTGGGTGTGAGATGCCATCAGATCTTAGTGTAGGAAGGAATCTTAGAGGTCAGTGGGTCTTTATGCAGTGCAGTGTCTGAACCAAACATATCCCGCAACAATCCAACTCCGCTTTAAGGTTCATCTGTTCTCTGGAGAACTTTCCCCTTAGAGTGGTTATGTAGCTCTTCTTGAATTCCTCCACTAAGAGAGGCCATATTATCTACCTAGCTGGCCTATTATATTTTGGGCAAGTCTAATTAAATATTAGGAGGTTTGACTTTTTCTAACTTCTGCTTATTGGTCCTAATTCTTCTGTTCAAGGGCTGGCCCACATAACAGATGGGGAAAGGATTTTAGGAGGCTGTCACGTGACGTTGATGATTGATTGGTTGGTTGGTTGATTGCTGCAAGTCAGTCATGTGACTTCTATCCCAGATCCTTTCACGCCTCATGTTGTGTAGACCTGCTATAGGGCATAGCACAATCATTCTAATACCTCTTAAAAACAAAATGAAATAACATTTTGTTAATTCCTGCCTCATATACAAGTTTTGTGACCTTGGTCAAGTCACTTATTCCTCTAGGCCTCAGTTTTTAAAATGAGGGAGACTGGACTCAATGACTTCTAAGGTCCCACCTAGGTTTAAATCCTTGATTCTATGATCCTTTTGTTATATATACCACAATAATTTTCTGGCATTCCTCCCCCACAATGGAACCCTCCCTTGTAAAAAAGAAAGTTATGCTAACCAACTAATAATGAAATCTGACAGCATACATACAATCTTCTTCCTTCCATCCCCCACCTTTCTACGCCATTGTGGGTGATCATTTGGGTTTCTAAAATTGATCTTGGTCATCGAAATTAGTCCGAATTTACCTGTATATTAGGTTATTTTCTTTTATATTATGGTAGTTATTATGTATATTGTTCTGGTATGTGGACCCTCTTACATTTGAAAATTCTTCTAGTCTTTGAAGCCAATGGATGTGGCCTTCCTAAATCATAGCATTATGGGATTTTGAGCTAGAAACGATCTTAAGAGATGATCTAAGGCCAAGTCTCCCATTTTACAGATGAGAAAATAGAGCTAAAGAGCTTAGGCAACTTGCCCAAGGATCTCATACACAAGGTCAAGAAGCTAAGCATCAAAGCCAAATTCCCTTACTCCAAATCCAGGGTTACTTGTCTTTTCTTTTCTAAGTCTGTTGACAAAATTTGATTTGGATGTCCATAAAGGAGACAGACCACTGCTCTTTTAGACAAAATGTTGCATTGAGTCAAGAATGATAGCGTGTCCTTTGGTGGTTTGCTAGCCAGAGTATGTCGGTAATGTAGCCTCCAACACAAAGGATTCTCACTTCATCAGAATGGAGAGTAATAGTTTCCCCAGTCATCTATTGTGGTGATAGCAAGAGGCATCTGGCCCAAATTAGTGAATGGATATCAGACTCATACCAAATTGTATCAGTCTTCTTGGAGATAACTAGAGGACCATTGTGTCTGATTGAACCTATTAGTCTGTTGGATTCAGAATAATTTACATCATAGTGTTGATAATAGTAATAGTTATAATGCTATTATGCGCAGCTAGGTGGTACGGTGGATAGAGTCCTGGGCCTGGAGTCAGGAAGACTCATCTTCCTGAGTTCAAATCTGGCGTTGGACACTACCGTGTGACTACTGTGTGGGCAAGTCCCTTAACCCTTTTTGCCTCAGTTTCCTCATCTGTAAAATGAGCTGGAGGAGGAAACAGCAAACCATGTCAATATCTCTGCCAAGAAAACCCCAAATTAGGTCACGAGGAGTCAGATATGACTGAAAAACTACTGAACAACAGTATTCAGTATCATATACCCATGAATTATATATCTTTAATTTAACACTATTGTTTTTCCTGTGCTTCTTTCTTATTAGTGAAGGTAAATAGAATTTTCTTTTGTTCCATAGGATCCACAGCCACACTATTAATTAACAAGTGATTTGTTGGTCTAGCATAGTCCACAATTACCAAAGTATACTCTGTCAGAGTCCTTCATGTAGGCCATAGGTTAGTCTATACAGTATCAACGTTTCTGACTATGATCCTCTCCGTCCCTTAAAATGGCCTTAACAGGAAGCTCCCTAAGTAAAGGAGATCCATAACCGTGATGAGAATTGGATTCATATATATTTCACTTAAAGTCTAGATGCCAGAAACCACATTCCCCCACCCCCATGAGGTCAGGATAATCTTTAAGAAATGCAGTCACTCAATAATATTTATTGAGATAACTATAGAGCACTGAACTGGGCACTAAAGCTAGATCAGGAAATAAATGGTTTTGCAGAATCACAGAATCTGATTTGGGAGAGACTTTGAGAAGCTGTTGTACCCAAACTATGCCTGACAAATCCAAAAACCAATCATTCGCCTTCTAATGTAAAATTCAATGAAGGGGAAGCTATCACTTTCTGAGGCAGCCCACTTCATTTCATGAAATCTATGTTGTTCAAAATTTTTTCCTTATACCCAATGCTGTGCCAACAAATATTTAACAACTGGCTCTCTGGGGGAAAAATAAGTATGAACAACACAGTTTTAAGTTTTTTTTTTTTTGAGGCAATTGGGGTTAAGTGACTTGACCAGGGTCACACAGCTAATAAGCCACAATAAGTCTGGATTTGACCTCAGGTCCTCCTGATGCCAGAGCCAGTGCTCTATTTACTGTGCCACCTAGCCGCCCCTCATAGTTTTAAGTTTAATCTGCATTGTTGATGTTTTTTCCATCACTTTCTCAAATCTGGATAGTCAATAAAACAATAAATCAAATCCTGTTTTGTAGCATTGATCAACTTCTGAGTTTTAAATGCACAAAAAGGGCATCAAAGAATATGTTTAGTCCTTCTGCTACCTGGTCTTTGAAATACTTGAAGACAATGATCTTATCACCCCCATCATCCTTTATCCAGGCTAAACATCTTTGGTTCCATCGATGGATTCTCATATGCCATGGTCCCTAGTCACTTCCCTATCCTTGTTACTCTCCTCTGTATGTGTTCCAGTTCTTCATTGTCTTTCTTTTTCATTGTTCAAAATGGATGAAGGGAAGGAAAGAGAATAAGCATATATATAGCAACTACAAGGCACCAGCATTGTGCCAAGTACTTTTATTTAAAAAATTTTTTATTTTGTTTTTAATTTATGGAATAAAACAAGCATTTCTGTAATATAGCACAATTTAAAAAAAAAGATGATTGCACATGAAATTGCAAAATCTATTATGTACAATTTGCTATTTTAAATATATAATAAAATTATCATGTACTTTTTTTTTGCTCCCCTCCTCCCATGGCTATATGTAAAATCATTCTATTTATACTTTTATTTATTGGTTCTTTCTCTGGATGCAGATACTGTCTTCCTTCATAACTAAATACTTTTACAAATATTATCTGAGTTGATCCTCATAACAAGCCTGGGAGGTAGGGGCTATTATTTTTCCCATGTTTACAAGGCAAGGCAAAGCAGAAGTTTGCCCACAGTCACACAGCTAGTAAGTGTCTGATGTTGGGTTTGAACTCAGGTCTTCTTGATTCCAGGTCCAGTGTTCTATCTGCTGTACCACCATAATGGAGAACAAGACCTCGGTCTGCCCAAGGCAAGAATGGAAGAACCAAGTCCCTTGTTTTGGAAAAGCACCAGAATAGTCATACTTGTGTACCCAAATATTTTGCCATCACTTTTTCAAAATGTCGTTTCCTTGATTTCCCTGCAGGCTGTCTGTGGTTGTCTACTGTAGCATCTCACTTAGTCCTGCCCACTTTAAGTATGCCTCACTTCTCCAACTTCCAAAATTTATACTTGCTCAAAATTTAAGTTCTGTGGTCATTCCTTCAGGACTTTGAACTATATACACTACTTATGGGAAAGAAGTTTAGTTTTTTTTCCCCCCTTGGTTTATTATATAAATAATATTTAATGAATTGGGATGAGGGCTCAGAGCTTAGTTGAGAGATATGAAAATTTTCAGCAATTAATAAGAAAACAGATAAACACACCCCAGGATTACCTGAGAATTTGTAATAATGAGATTAACTATGAAAACAAGTCAAGTAGCTAAAGAATAACCTACAAATGAGCTTGATTGATCCTTTGTACCTCATTATACATCGGGGCTCATCCTCTTATACTAATTTCATGCATCTCTGTCATCTAGTTGTGTAGTTAAGGGCATTCTGTCAGACCAGTAGATACAAATAATCAGTAGGAAAGAGGAAAAATAGGAAGGAAAACCAGAAAGGGAAGAAATCAAGAAGCCATAAGAAAGAACTAGAGGAGAGATATAGTAAAAAAGATATAGTAAAACTTAGAGAAAAAAATAGAGTAAAAAAAAGTCCTATGAATAGGCAGAAGAAATTAAAAAACTGAAAATACTACCCACATTTGCCCTGGAGAGATACATTTAGACATTAACAAATTTTAAATATTGAGATCTTTGTTTTTGTGTCACTTTCTTTCCAAATATATTCTTTTCCTCTTCACTACTCAGAGAGCCATCCCTTTAATCAAAGAATAGAAAAGAATAAGGGAAAAAACAGTTTAGCAAAACTAAACAACACATAACTAAGTCTGAAGGTTATATAATGATCCATATTCATAGTTTCTCACTTCTTCAAGGAAGGAAGGAAAGGGCCTAAAATTTATATTCTTAAAGAAAATTAAATATCATTCTTTATGTCTTTCATTCCTAGAGTCTTTTTCTGCTCTTTTTTTTTTTCTGTCATGAAGAATTTCATGTAAGGTAAATGGTTTGAAGTGAAGTGATTTAAAGATGCAGCCTTGACTAATCTTATTTTTATCCACTTGTGTTCTTCTAGGAAATCTAATTGGACTCCCTATTGATTTGCTTCATTTCCTGTAATAAAAAAGTCTTAAGCATTGGAAGGAAAGAATAGGAAGCAGTAAGATAGGGCAATATTTCAGTTTAATAAATGCATGATTATTTCTGCAGCCAAAGCAACAGAAAAGCCTTAAAATGAATAAGCTCTAAGCACTGCTGTGGTTTGAAGGATCAATTGAAAATTTCCTTTTTCATTTGGAATGAAAAAAAAAAGGCGGCATTTAGAAGATTTCCAGCCAAGAAAGGAAATCAATTAGACTTCATAGCCAAGGTTGGTGACGATGGACATTTAAGTCTCAGAGAATAATTAGATAACTGAAAATGTATTTGGACAGCTGATTCCAACAGAGTTTTATGTCCAGCAAGCCATGACACCAGGCTCGTGCATTCCTGCCTGATAGACTTGTAGTGTGTTCCACGCAGTTATCGTTTGAGGTCTTTATAGAAAGCCAGATCAATTTTCTACGCTAATGAAGGGCAGCTGAAACATAAGCATTCTCAAAATAAATTTACCTTTGACTTTGAAACTTATATTTGATTGTGGATGTAGCTGATGTTCTGGGAAGTCACTTCAAAGGAAATCACTGTTAAGACTTGAGGGAGGGGAGGAACTCTTCCCTGTAAAGGGGATTTATGTATGGGCAGGGAGTTGGGCTAGAAAACCTTCTACTCTCAAATTCTTCACATCTATAAGATGTTGTCCAGTTTCATCATCCTCTCTCACTGCTTCCCTCCTCCTATAACTAATTCTGTGTTGGAAATAGACATTATCACTTTTAATGCACAGCATTAACCTAAGGAGAGTAAAGTTAGCTCAGCATTCCTTTTCTTGCTTAGTCTGGAATGCATTTCCCTCTCACCTCAACTTCTTTTAAGGCTGAGTCCAAATGCCATCTCCAGGAAGCCCTTCCTGACCCCTGACCAATAAGGGTACGTTTGCCCTCATCTTCTATGTACCTATCTCTGTAAGTGTTGTATTCTGTAGTAGAATGTATGTTTCTGGAGGGTAGACATCCTTTCACATTTTTTTTTTTACTCTATTTCCCTAGTGCCTAGCACAATGCCTTACACATAGTAGGCACTTAAAAGTGTTTGTTGAGTTGAATTGCAAACCCTCCCTGGAGCAGTGGAAGCAGTCAAGGATCTTCATTTCAAAGGACTTCCTTGCTCTGCTGTTTAGTTTTTAAACATGACATCAAATAGTTGATTTTAAAAATACAGCTGGATGGAAGTCGACTAACTTTGCTAAATTAATTTTTTTTTTTACATTTTATAGACATAGACTAAATGTTTTTTGAATTTGGAATGAGGCCCTAATCAGGGCAGCTTAGGTGGTACAGAGCATAGAGCACCAAGCCTGAGTTCAAATCTTGCCTCAGACGCTTACTAGTTGTGTGACCCTGGGCAAATTACTTCACTCTGTTTGCCTCAGTTTCCTCATCTGTAAAATGAGCTGGAGAAGGAAATGGCAAATCACTCCAATATCTTTCAAGAAAACCTCAAATAGGGGCAGGAAGAGTTGGACACAACTGAAACAACTGAACAACAACAACCTAGTTAATGGGAAGTTCAGGATGATACTGGCAGAATTAATTATTTTTTTAGAAATTTATTTAAATTTCAATTCAGAATTAATTTTCTGTAATATCTCAAAGGACACCTAAAGTTACTGATATTAGCATCAATGGGGGGGGGAACAGCAATCTAATAATGAAATATATCTCCCTCTTTTCTGCAGAGGTTTATGGGTCTGCATCTGTGACACAAATGTCAGACTTGGTCACTCCACTGACTGTCATTTCAGGGGATGTTCAATGTGTGTGTGTGTGTCTGTGTGTGTGTGTGTGTGTCTGTAATGGGGTTGTGCCTTATTATCTGGAAATTATCTGGCTTTATTTATTTACTTATTTATTTATTTTTGGTCGAGTAACTGGACTTGTGGTTTTGGGACCTCCCTGGGAAGGAACTCCCTCTACCCAAGCCAAAGGGCGTCTATCAAGTCACCTAGTGTCTTAGAGAGGGCTTCAGGCACTGAGAGGTTAGCAGCTTGCCCAGTGACACATGCACACAGCCAATATATGTCAGAGGCAGCTTGTGAGCTGAAGCCTTCCTGATTTGGGGTCAACTCTATCAGTTACACAGCGCTTTCTCCATCTGGAAATAACACTGATGCAAAAATAAAAAAAGGTATAGTGAAAACTTAAAATAATCATCTTACCTTTTATGACAATGTCATTATTTTAAACTAGGTCCTAAGAATTTAACACATTCAGAGCCTATTAGTTCATCTGAATTAATGCATAGTTGGAATGGCACAGAAAGAACCATGTTCCCCAAAAGAAAAGGGATCTACTCTCAACCTGTTCCAGGTGTTTGATACCCACAGGGCAGCTGGTTTGAAGAATGTACTCTCTGATTGCTGGTAGAGGTGACCTTAGGTCATTTAACCTCACTTCCCTTTAGTTTCTTCATCTGTAAAATCAGGGGGGTTGGACCAGATGGCTTTTGAGGTCACATCCAGCCCTAGATCCTCAGTCTATGGAGTATAGCTAAGAAAAGGTGATAAGAATGTATTTGCCAGGTGTCTTGTGAGTTTAATCAAAAAGGCTTTAAACTAAAATGGAAAGAGGAGGGAGAAGACTGATATTTTTTATATCCTCTCATTCAGATACTAGAGAATGGCCATAAAGAAGGAAGAGGAATGGCTGCTGAGAAACCCTGAAATTCATGGGAGACAAAATCCAAGAAAAGGTTCATTAGTAAAACAACTGGCCCTGTGTCTGTACACAAGTGCTCAAAATTTGTTAGAGGGACTGGAGTTCCTAATTTCAGGAGGATAAATTTGGTCTCATTAGCATCACTGAGATGTGGCATGATGAAACCCCATGATTGAATCGTGACTTAAGTCACTGGGCACAAATGAACCATACATCTTTGGTTCCTCAGAGAGTGGGCAGATATGATTGCCGAGTGATGTTTGAAAGATCACAGAAAATGGGCAAGGCACCACAAGGTTGGAGAAGGATAAATAGTGTCGTTGTTGGTTTTTTTAAAAGGGAAGAGAACAGAATCTGCAAATACTGGTAAATTTGACATGAAGTCCTAGGAAAATTCTATAAAAGATCATTAAAGAAATAGTTGGCAAATATCCAGAAATTAGATTCTAAGTTCCTTGAGGGCAGGGACTGTTTTTTGCCCTTTTTTGTATCCTTAGCACGTAACACAGTACCCAGCACATAGTAACAAATAAGTAAATGTTGATTGATTATGACTAAAAGAAAGAGAAGCAGTGATGACCAAGAGTCAGCATGGCTTTCCTCAGCACAGCTCATACCAGAAGACTCTCATTTCCTGTTTTTGACAAGATTACTAAGTTAACAGATTAGAGGAATATGGCAGACATAGTTTACTTAGATTTTAGTGAAGCTTTAGATAAAGTATTTCATACTATTATTTCAGATTCACTAGAGAGTTAAGTATTAGAGGATAATACCATCAGATGGAGTAAGAACTGGGTAGATGATCAGACTCAAGGAATAGTTATTGATGTTTCAATGTTAACAATGGAGTGTCCCAGGGGTCTTTGCTTGGCCTCATGCTACTTAACTTTTTAAAATTTTTAATCAATGACCTGGATAAAGGGACAGATCACATGCTCATCAAATTTACTGATGACACAAAGTTGAGAGGTAGCTGACACAATAGATGACAGAGTCTGTCTCTGAAAAGATCATGACAGAGCACCATGCAGAACCTTCTTATCAGATGAAAGTCTATAGGAATAAATGTAAAGTCTTGTACTTGGGTCCAAAAAATCAACTTCACAAGTATAAGCTGTGACTAGATAGCAATTTTGAAAAGGCTCTGGCAGTTCTGGTGTACTGCATGCTCAATACGACTCAACAATGTGATATGGTAGAAGCTAAAATGATCTTGGACTACATTGAGAGGGCCACAGCTTGAATGATAGTCACTCTCTGCCCTCATCAGACCTCATTTGGGGCATTGTGGTTAGTTTTGTATGTCAAGAAGGACATTGAAAAGCAGGAGAAATTCTATAAGAGGATGATCAAGTGAGTGATAGGCCTTAAATCTAATACATATGAAGCCTGGTTGAAGTAAATGCGCATGTTTAGCCAGGAGAAAATAAGATTCTGGGAGGGAATGATAGCTGTACTCAAGTATTTGAATGGCTATCATGTAGCAGTTGTAGGATTAGGCTTGTTTTGTTTGTCCTCATAGGGTCGAACCAGTACCAATGGATTGAAATTGTACAGGGGATCATTTTAGATTTGATGTTAGTAAAAACTTCATAACAATTAGAGCCTGTTGCAACAATCTGGCTAGCAGCTGCTGTGGGGGTGAAAAACCAACAACAAGCAGCACACAGAACACTGCAAGCCCAGGTTCTTTTGATCTGCTTTACTAAGGAAAACAACGTTAAGGGGTTAACAATCTTACTTTAATCCAGCATACAAATATCATTCACTTAGTTCTGGGGAAAAAACCAGCACCCTGAGCTTCAGAGCAAACACAAACAAATTACAAACATCAGCAGACAGACCTTGTCTGATTCAAATCTCAATGCATAGACACTAGGGTTTAACAAAGTCCAAAGGTCTGGGTATACAAGCTGGAGGGCACTTAATTACAGCTGCCCAGAATCTCCACATCAGCATACCGTCAGGAGTGATAGCCCTAAGCAAATAGCTCTGTTTTCCCTTTTTATGCACTCTTTAGCCATCAAATGTCATCTGAATGACCAGAACTTAAGCTCTTATTATTGGCTCTGGTCTAGCAACTCCCCTTAGGACTCTGGGGGCTTCACGCCCACATATGCTTAGCATCTAGTAGCTAGGGGTTTTGGGCCTACTTGGGAGCGAAGATATAATCAGACCTCCCTTCATTGGCCCCACCTTAGTTAAAAATGCAGAACCATCCTAAAGTGGAGTGCACCATCTCAAGAGGTGGTAGGTTCCCTTCTTGGAGGTCTTTAAACAGAGGTTGGACAACCACTTGTGGATTATATTATAGTTGGGATTCCTTTCATGTGCAGGTTGGAAGAGATGGTCACTGAGATTCCTTGAACTCGCACATTCTGTAGTCTAAGATCCCATTATCCTGTGGGCTTATTTTCTGCACCATAGCATTTCAAATAGGTAGGGGCCTTGACCCTTGTACTCCTCTGACTCTTGCTCCATGCCTTCTAGTCCTGTGGGAGTCTAATCTGTATTGTCCCATAAATCCACCCAATGCAGTAAACCGAACTATTTTGACATCTCAAGAGTACTACAGCAGCATACCTAACCTTTTTTTAATTAAAAAATTAACAAAAGTTTATTTGACCTCTCTTCCACCTTCTCTCTCATTTAAAAGGAGAAAAGAAAAACAAAACCTTTGTAACAAAGATGAATAGTCAAGTGAGACAAATTTCTTCATTGGCCGTGTATAAAAATGTTGTACGTACTCACGAGCATTTTGCTCACTTATGTTGCAATGCTGGCATCTCCTTGCCCCCCACCATTATTCGCATGGACTTCTTTGTTGCTTAGCATTTTGTCTTCTCAGACCATGGTGTTTCAAGGCTCCCAGCTGTCATCTGGCATCATTGAGGGAATAAAAGTGTTTAAGGGACTTTATAATTCCAGTGAAATGCACTGGATTATGATGGCCTTTGATTGACAAGAGACAAACACAACTATCATTTTCTTGAAGTGTTTTAGTTAGGGGTATATGTGGACCAGTCAATTACATTTTAAAGACTACTTAGGTCGATGGCGGCATCTGAAACAATGATGAAACTCTCTACCTATGACTTCTTGTGTCATTTACCAAACTGGTCAGTAGATGGCACCCTGAGCATCAAATATAGCCATCCATGCAGCCATTATTTATCTTTATGCTTCTTTCAAAATATTAAGCAAAACTTTGACTGAAATGCAGCAGTATTTGGACAAGAAGGTTTATTTAACTTTAGTGCCTTGTTATTAGAAACATATATACGTATGTGTATGTGTGTGTGCTTGTGGCCGAGCACACACACACACACACACACACACACACACACATACACACACGCAAGCCGAGGGTGCTATTATCAAACCCTAAAGTTCTGGAAACTACTCTTGTTGGTTGAAATGGTCTATAAACCTTTGCCATATTATTTTAGGGCAGCTTTTTTCTTTCTACCTCTTATTTATATGATGGTTCTCCCAATTTGAGGGCTAATGGTTAGATGTCTCAGTTGCTATAAACCTCTGAAGAATTTCTTCTCTGAAAGTGCCTGCCCCCACAGGACACATGGATGAGAAAGGCAGAATTCCAGCTAATGATCAGAGCGGCTGGGGTATGGCTATAGAGAGAAGATGAGAAGATTAGCCAACAGATGGATTAAGGCCTCCCCCCAACCCCCAGATTAGTGGTTGGATTTCACAGCAGGAAGATACCCTCAGAGCCCCATGGTGAGAGGTACTGTTGACAACAATCAGAACAGAAGGTCTCACTTACCCAAACAAACCATCAGTCTGAGGGGGAGGGTGTTGGGGGAGAGCCTAAACAGAACCACAGTGGCTGATTTTTTTTAATCTCTTTCCACTCCACAATCTTATGTGAACCAGCAACTGAAGTTGTTTTTAGCCATGACATACATTCATGTCTTGCAGTTAATAGCAACATTTCTTATGTATGTATAGACAAAGTACGTAGCTGCCTCTATGGTGATAAAAGAGCCAAGGAGTTAAGATATTTCTTCCACCCACCTTATTGAAGGGTCTAAAGCTTCCATAATGCTAACTCTTTGGAGATTAATTAAAAAAAGTTAATATTACCTAGGATAGTAATAACAGCTGATATTTATGTAGCACTTATTATATTCCAGGTACAATGCTAAACCCTTTTCAAATATTATTTCATTTGATACTCACAACGACCCTGGGAGATAGATACTATAATTATCTCCATTTTACAGATGAGAAAACTGAGGCAAATAAAAGTTAAGTGACTCAGGGTTGCACAGATAATGTCTGAGACTGGATTTGAACTCAGGTCTTCCCAACTCCACTCCCTCTGCTCTATCTACTGCCCCTCTAACACCTTAAACTAGTTTTAGTAATGAATCACTTAGCTCCAGATTAATTCATCAGACCCTGAGAAGAAGGGACCATCTAAGTTTGGATACAGAAAGGATCTGAGGGAATAGTCTGGAAGTCTGAAGTTGGGCAGCCCAGAGCCACAGCCTACTTTGGAATCCTAGGTGTAGGTGGTGGAAACTGAGGCTCAGAGAAATTAAGTGACTTGTCTCTAGCTCCTAATGCCTCCCCTCCAAAAAAAGGAACTTGTATGTATTTGGTATGTATTTTATAGATCCTTACTTATATACATGTTGTTTTCTCCAATAGAATATAAGCTCCTTGAGGGCAGAGGCTGTTTCATTTTTATCTTTGTATTTGTAGCACCGACACAGTGCCTGACACATAGTAACTGTTCAACCAGTGCTTGTTGATTGATTGATAGCTCAAGATCCCATAGACTAATTATAAGTAACGATTTAGTTTAACAAATATTTATTAAACACCTACTATGTTCACAGTGCTAGGGACATAAAACAAAAAAAAAATCCCTGTTCTCAAGGAGTTTACATTTGACAGGGGTGCAGAAAAAAGATAAGGGAGAACCTGCCTACAACTGCGGGACTGGAGAAGAATTTGCTAAAAAGGTGGCACTGAGCCTCGAAAGATGACAAAGATTCTGAGAAATGGCAACTGAGGAGCCATTGCCTCCTAGGCATTCTAGGCATGGCCAACAACTTGGACAAATGCTCAGAGGCAAGACATGGGATGTAGTGTACAGGGAGTAGCTATTTTCTAATTCAGCTGGAACATGGAATTTTTGAAGGAGAGTAGTGTGAAGCGAAGCTGGAAATGTAATTAGGAACCAACGTGGAGAGCCTTACATGGCGAGCTTAATAGTGGATATTTTATCCAAGGTAATGGGGAGTCATGGAAAGTTTCTGAGCAAAAAAGAAATTACTTTATTTAGCTAGGATCCAAATCTAGATTCTCCATGTCAAATCCAATCTTCTTTCTAATACACAAATTACAACTTTACTTAGGGCTGGTCCTGTACAATGTATAATAAATTATATTTTATGTATTAAATATATAAACATAATAAAATATATTTCATGTTATGGTAGTCTAAAATTGTGGTTTCATCTAATATGCCTCTCTGAAAGACTGGCACACACAAATATATGTGCTACATACACACATGTATGTATGTATACATGCAGAAATACTAAATATCCTATAAATGATTCTCTACACTAGCAAGGGACAACAAAATACGTCGGATTCACTTATGTATGTATAGGTATATTACCTAGGATAATTACCTAGGAATCATTGTAGGATATGCTTTTAAGTAGTACATTTCAGGCCCTTGAAGGGATTACTCAATGCCAAATGACGTATGCTGGGATAAAAGACAATGTCTACTGCTTTGGTGTGTAGCCATTTAGGCACCTGCTGGCAGTTTTGGCCCCAGAGCTGATATTATTTTGGTGACCAGGATGCTTTAACTAAGGGTGTGGAAATAAACCAGGAGAAGCCTATCCAGATGTAGTCAGTTTACATTGGGAGGAAAGGAGGTTTTAAAATTTGTAATCACCTTAACCCCACTACAGAGAGACAAGGTTAGTTCTGAATCTTCTTGAAATTTTTATCAAGTTGGACCAAACTTGGTCCCAAAAGGCCCAGCGAGGTTGGTTTGGGAGGATATATGACACTGATCTGGGGAGTTTTCAGAATCAACTGGAGCCCTAGGCAGGGACTTTGAGAAGCAATGTTATCTGAATGGCATACAGGGCTCAGGGATCATCAGTATAGTCTGGAAAACTCTAGCATCTCCTGTTGGGGGCACCAGAATATTAGGGACTCTTACTTCAAACACACCATCTTGAAGATTTTCAGGGAAATTTGATAAATTGGGGAGAAATGACTTTCGAGAGTTTGGGGGTCATCCTTTCCTCAAATGATCATTTTTTTATGAGATCAATGACGGTCTTAGTGTGTAAGGAATGAAATAGAGGGAAAAAGGGGAAGAAAAAATAGAGTCTTGTTGGCTTCTGTTGAATTAGAAATATGAGGAGAAAGAAATATTAGCATTTACCAAATGGAAACAGAACAGAGTCTGGGAGGAAAGCAGTTTTATTTTCAATTTTCCAAGTGGGTATTTCAAATCACAGACCATAAAAAGTAATATGAGGACCATTGAATAGTTATTTGATGGGGTTCCTGTAGCCAGAAACACAAAAATAGAGACTGTGCCATCATACCCCCAAACAGTTTAAAACCATAACCATAATAATAATTCATAAGAGAGCAATACATTTTAGTGTATGGACTAGTGTTTGGTACTTAGGACTTTTTGAAGGGGGTGGTGGAAAGGAAGGGAAAAAACATGCCCAATTGCACCTAAATGGAAGAAATAAGCTACCCTGGATTCTTCTCGCCGCAGCACCAGGGAGAGACCCGTGAACAAGACTGGACCATGGGGCTTTAGTTACTTGTAGACACAGCTGTAGAACTGGGAAATGCTTGCACTGCGTCCCCTAGTGGCAATGGGTATTTACTATGAAACAAATGCTGGGGAAACTTTAAAACGCTGTGTAAATATAACCTGAAATTGTCATTCTAAGGCTTTCTGGAGCAAGAGAAGGTTAGGTGGTGTAGTGTGAAGAGTACAGCATTTGTAGTTAGGAAGAGTTTAGTAGCTGTGTGAGTGTGGACAAATTAGCTTCCCCCAGTTTCCTTACCTTCCTCTTCCCTTCTGTCTCTAAGGGGCTAGACAAAAGAGCATTGATGCCAACGAACCAAGACTGGCCATTGGCCTAAGAGTAGGCTCCTGCAAGGAGGTGATCTATGACATCCTCCAACATGTTGGAGGCAAAGTCATGGCCAGATTGCTAAAGCAAGTCTGCTGTCCATCCACAGGTTGCCCTCCCACTCCTCAGAAGGAACTTTCTTTCCTTCACAGTGAAAATAAGGACTGAAGGAGATTAATTTCCTTTAAAGACGGTAAAGTTTTGTTTTGTTTTTGCTTTGTCTCCCTTGTACGTTTTCATTATGATCTTGTCCAAACTTCCCCTTGGAAGTACGTCTGCTCAGTCATGAAATGATTGGGCATCTGGACGTAATTGGTGAGTGTTTTTGTTTGCTTGGATGTTAAGGCCAAGGGGCCAGGACTCCACATTCTGGGCTGCTCCATGCAATTGCCTGGCTGAGGTAGCACCTTCCATTTTCCCCTTATCCCCAGATGAGCGTTCTCAAAAGAACTTCTTTAAGTCTCCTCAGTGCAATAAAAACTGTGCTATGCTAATTCTGGGAGAGATCATTTCCTTCATGGAGCCTACAATCTAGCTGCTCGAGTTTTGTGGCAAGACAGTGAATTCATGTTGAAGTATTTTTGACTTCCCACCCTGGCCAAGCAAACTGATTTTTTAAAAACCCTATTGGATGCAGTACAGAGATCCTCTGATAATTAATTGTTTCTCTCCTCCTGCTGTAACGACTTGAATCTTTATTTGCTCTTAGTCCCTGGGAGTCACCAGCAATGTGGATGCTCAGATCAGTGGAGTTCAATCATCTCAACAGAGATTTAAAACTTTATTTGAAAATTTGACTTAAATATAGGATTTATCACAATAATTATCACAATTTATCTCCAGGGTGGTTTAAAAAAACTCCAACACATGAAAGGTTGGATAGCCAGAAACTTCTGCAGTCATCTTCTAAACAGTGAGAACTGTTCCTACACCCTAAGCCAAGGTCTCCACTTCATATAGGCTGGTCCATTCATTGTCTCCCTGAAAATTCTTCATATGTTCTCCTATTCTATTTTGCTCATACTATCTGCCCTTCCTAGAATGTTTTCCATATCCTACTCAACTGGTCCAAATCTTGCTCATCCCAAATTAATCATGCAAGGTGTGTGTGTTGCCCATGTAGGTTATGTGTATGTCCACATGGGTTTGATTAAATAGACCTCACAGGGAGGCTTTCATGCCTTGGGAATCTTGCGTTCCCCTCTCTGGAGAAGGAATCATGAGTCTGGTAATTTTGTTCCCTTCAGAGAAGGGGTACAAGACTAGGATTATATCTATGTCACCATATATTGCCAGTATAGACAAAGTGATTTTTTTCCCCTTAGATTCAAGCTTGTGTTCCTGGTCATTATCCCTTGAAGAAGGAGTATCTTGAACTTATATCTCAGGCTTGGTTCCTTTCCATCAAATGCTAGTTACAGAAAAGACCATCAAATATAGTGAAGAACAAATAAACATTTTTATCTAAGCAGATAGAAAACAGAAATCAGAGAAGCTATTCAGATAAGAATATAAAATAAGCAGGGTAAATGAGATCTCCCTTTGGGAGCAAGGTATCGCAGCTCAACAAAGAGAGAGAGTCTCTGATCTCACTCCAGGGGAAGTCTTTTGGAAAGCAAGCTGGAAATTAGGCATGTGTCGAAGCACTGGGTAGTTTATGTGTCTGCCACTTGCCAAAGTCTTCTCCATCTGGCTCTCTGTCTTTATCTCTCTTTCTCTCCGTCTCCTCCCCGAAAAAGGTCTGGAACTATAGCCATACATATCCTCTCTTTAAACAGGAAGCAAGAAGGTCTCTCTTCTCCTAAGCTCCCATGCCAATTTTGCCCCTCACACTGGAATTCAACAAGCAATCATCCTTTCCACCAAACTGGAATCATGCCTAAGCAGTAGGAGGCAAAGCATCCCTGGGCAATCCAGGTTACAATCATAATAACAACTGAAATTATATAAAATTTTCAAATTAGCAGAGCACTTTTATATGCATTATTCCATTTGAGCATCACAACAACTCTGTGAGATAGGCATTACACTTTTTTTTTTAATCCTCATTTTACAGATGCAGAAACAGGCTCAGAGAGCAGTTTGCCATGGTCATGCGTCTAATAAGGTCAGACATGACAATTGAATTTGGGTCTTCCTGATTCCAGGTCCCAGATTCTAGTCTTTATGCCACTTGAAGTTCTGTTTCTTCCCTGAAACCCTCTCTGTCTACCCCAACTCACAGTCACTTTTCTCTCCTTGAAATCCTATAATACTTTTTCTTTCTAACACTTATTTGGCATTTGCCAAATACTTGTTATTGCTGGGATTGTGAGTTAATTTGTGTATATGTCTTCTTCCTTCTCTTTTACCCAATTATGCTCTTGGATGACTAGATTATAAACTCCCAGAGGGCAGAGACTAACCCCACCCCCACCCAAAAAATCACCTGATTCAGCACCTTGCACATAGTAAACTCAAATGAATCTGTGATCCCCTCTATTGGGATGTTACTTCCAATGAAACAGATCAGAACACAGCCATGTCTGCCCATCCTACATATTTCTCATCTATGTCCTCCTGCAAGCTGGTCACAGGGAGTCAACCTAATCTTTTGCATGCCTTCCTCACTTGTTAACATTGAGTGGATGCCAATGGAGCATGTGCGTCATCCACCTGTCATCCCTTTCCCTCACCATGTGACCAGCCCATAGTCTTTTCCTATTATACAATTTATTGTGTCATCATAGGGATCTAATTGGCCAAGGAGTCCTCCAACTCATTTTACAGATGAACAAACTGAGAGACAGAGAAGTTCAGTGATTTATTTAGGGTCACGTGTCTTTTACTGCTCTTTTTCTTCCAAGTTCTTCATTGGTTATATGGTTACATTGGTTATATGCCACTGCCCTCTGTGTGGTGTTCATCTATAAGTTTTTGGAACATGTTTGCATCAGAGCTATGCAGCAATACCAGTAGAACATCGGTGTTAAAAAAGGTGGGCTTTTGTTTCTGGCAGAAACTTGGGATCATTAAAGAATCGGTATAATTTCCTGAACACAGTCCAGCTCCTTCTCTTTCTCCCATTTAATTCTCAGCCATAGTTGTTGGGCATTTGTATTATAGTTCTCAGATATACACACAATGCATAGCTTTAATAGCTATTTGATTTATTTTTTAAGGCATACTCTGTCTTCTGGCTTCCCTATGAAAGTCTTTAAAAGTCCCATTCACTTAAAACTTGCTACATGATTTGTATGCTACTCATGTCTTTATTTCTTCTTCTTCTTCTCCTTCTCCTTCTCCTCCTCCTCCTCCTCCTCCTTCTCCTCCTTCTCCTCCTCCTCCTCCTCCTCTTCTCTCCTTCTCCTCCTCCTGCTCCTCCTCCTCCTGCTTCTCCTTCTCCTTCTCCATCTCCTTCTCCTTCTCCATCTCCTTCTCCTTCTCCTTCTCCTTCTCCTTCTTCTCCTTCTTCTCCTTCTCCTTCTTCTCCTCCTTCTTCCAGTGCAGGGGCTGCTTGGGCAGTACTTATAGCCCTAGCTTGTTGTATGATGCATAGGCTATCAGCAAAATATTTAAAATACTAGAAGACCTTGTCCAGCATAAAAAAGTTTCATTTTGTTCTTTGTTACTACTTTGTAGCTGAAAGTTCTATTCTAAACTTGTTTGAACTAAGCAGCTGAGCTGTGGCTGGTGTAATGAAAGGAATTCATTCACATTTCTTTTGCACAAAATATGTCACTAGATGGAAGCATATACTTTGATGAGAGTGGCACCATTCCTAGGTACTTAGGCAACGGTTTCTAGACCTTTGCTAAAGTTAAAACTTGAATGATGATGCCGTAGTATAAACTTGACTGAGGCAGGTCACGTTGCAAAGAATCTTTTAATTAAAAAAAAAAGTTTCTTTCCTTTTTCAGTCTCTATAAACTCTATGGTGGTTTTCTTTGGATTTTAAAGAATGAGAGTTGAGGGGGTGGGAAAGGAATTTCTGCATTTAAGAATTAATTATTTGTTGAGCAAACTTGGCCATGGAGAACAAATGAGAACCTCAGCCCCCTTCTTTGCAGAGGTGGAGGATTAGGGCTGTGGAACACTGAATACGCTATAAGACATTTTTGATGTGTTGGTTAGTTTTGCTGAACTGCTTTTTTCCCTCTTTTTAATTTTTTGTTACAAGGCACGGGTAGAGATATATTTGGAAATAAAGATGATGTAAAAACAAACATGTCATTCAAAATTAAAAATTACAAAAGATCTATTTCTTCCATATGCTGTCTTCATTGCATCAGGAAAAAGGGGGCCTTCATTTTGAATCCAATCAATACTTTTATATTTTGAAATAACAGACACATTTTTGTAATTTAACAAATTAGTTATGTGAATGAGTCCAGTAGCATCATAGCTGTCCTCCTTGTTCCTTTCTCTACCTTTTGAAAGATTTATGCTAATGTCTTTATTTTAGGCTGTTTAAGAATTACCATTTCTACGGCAATCTATAGCAATAGCCTGCTGGTTGGTCTCCCTTCTATCTTCTCCTCAGCTACCAAGGTGATCTTCCTAAAGCCCAGGTCTGACTGTATCAATCAACTCTAGTAGTTTCTTATTACCTCTAACATCAAATGTAAAATCTGTTTGGATTCACGGAACTCTTCACAACCTGGCTCCTTTTTACCATTCCAGTCTGGTTATACTTTGCTCTTTTCTATATATTCTATGATCCAGTGACACTGACCTTTTTTTAAAAAAGTATTTTATTTTTTCCAGTTATATGTGAAAACAATTTTTAACATTTTTTTTGGAGGGGGGAAGGCAAGGCAATTGGGGTTAAGTGACTTGCCCAAGGTCACACAGCTAGTAAGTGTCAAGTGTCTGAGGCCAGCTTTGAACTCAGGTCCTCCTGACTCCAAGGCCAGTGCTCTATTCACTGCATCACCTAGCTACCCCTTAACATTCATTTTTACAAAATTTTGAGTTCCAAATTTTTCTCCTTCTCTCCCCTTCCCTCTCCTTTTCATAAATGGTAAGCAATTTGATATAGGTTATATACGTGTAATCATGTAAAACATTTTCATATTAGTCATGTTTTGAAAGAAGAAACAGACCAAAAGGGGAAAAAAACCATGAAAGAAAGTGAAAATAGTATGCTTCAATCTGTATTCAAACTCCATAGTTCTTTCTTTGGTTAGCATTTTCTATCATAAGTCCTTTGTAATTGTCTTGGATCATTGTATTACTGAGAAGAGCTAAGTCAATTATAGTTGATCATTGCATAATGTTGCCATTACTGTATACAATGTTCTCCTGGTTCTGCTCACGTCACTCAGCATCAGTTCATATAAGTCTTTCCAGGTTTTTCTAAAATCCCTCTGCTCATCATTTCTTATTGCACGATAGTATTCCATTACACTCATATAAAACAGCTTGTTCAGCCATTCCCCAATTGATGGGCATCCTCTCAATTTCATTTTTTTTTTGCTACCACAAAACACACACACTCATACACACACATACACACACACATGCACACACACATATACATACATATATATATATATACATGTATATATACATATGCTATAAGTATTTTTGACACTGGGCTCCTTATTGTTCCTGACTTTAAGTCTTTTCTCCAGCTGTCCTCCATGCCTGAAATGCTCTCCCTCCTGGATTCCTTCAAGTCCCAGTTCAAATCCTATCTTCTGTGAGAGGCCTTTCCTGGTCTCCCCTACTACTAGTACCTCCAGTCTGAGATTACCTGCTCTTTACCCTGTATATATCTTTAAAAATTTTTTTAAATTTATTTTATTCTGAATTTAAATAAAACAAGCATTTCCATAACATAGTAGAATAGAAAAAAGGTAATTGTACATGAAACCAAAATCTATTATACATTTCCCTATATATAAATACATATACATATGTGTGTGTGTGTGTGTATATACACATTATCTATCTATCTATCTATCTATCTATCTATCTATCTATCTATCTATCTATCTATCTATCTCTCTGTCTGTCTTGTGAGTACATAGTTCTTTGCATATCTCCCCCACTAGAATATGAACACCTAGAGAGCAGAGACCATGCTCACCTCCCCTCCCCATCCCTTTTACTTTGTATTCCCAGCACTTAGCACAGTGCCTGGCACATAGTACGTGCATACTAAATATGTGTTGATTTGACCTTAGGCTCCGAGCAGAATTCAGTCTTCTTTGCAGCATTGTCTATAGAACCTGTGAGTTAGAGGGAAGGATTCTTGTCTTACTTTTCTTCTATTTGTAGGATGTAACTATTTCAGAGGGGTTTTAAATGCACTGGTCTGTACACAGTGTCTTTAACTGGATGTGAAGGAGAGATCTTTTGAAGGGTAATCTAGAAGTAGGGTCATTCACTAAGGCAAGGTGAACGGGCTTCTGAGACAAAGGACCTGGGTTCGAGTCCCAGCTCTAGGAACGTCCTACTTTTGTGACCTTAGGGAATTCATTTAGTTTCCCTGGTCTCAGTTCTACCATCTCTAAAATGAGGGGTTTGGACTATGTGACCGCTGAGGCTCCTTATAGCTCAGAAATCTGTGAGATAATGGAAGCCCTGATCAAGGAAACGATAGGACTAGACGGGATGTAAAAGATAATCGAACATAATCTTGCTGTTTAATAGATGAGGCAATCGATATTCAGAGAGTTTGAATGTCTTGTGCATAGCCAAGTAGCTTGTGGGATAGGCAAAACTAGAAGCATTGTCTTCTGACTTCTAGGTCTATATTCTCTTTCCTACACCTTACTTCTTTTCCAAGGGAGTCCAGTTCCCCTTTTATAGCTTTCTTTTACGTGAACACATCTTTTTAATGTCAGTCTGATCTCCCTGTTCATGAGCAGAATGCACTGCCAAGGAAAGAAGATGCTATTCTGGGCACATCATACCTGCAAGGTGACGGGTGTGGAGGCAAGTAGGGTCATAGTAGATTCTTTAGCTTTGTTCCCTAAGATCAGCAATGCAATTAGCTATGTAGTGCCAACACAGGGGAAGGTCCTCAGGTCACATTATATCATTCACACAGAGTCACACATGGTGACTCTTGGGGAAGCAAAGCAGATGGCAATAATGTGTAAAGAGCTAACCTTGACTTAATATTACATGTCATGGCCATGAACTGTACTGACAGCTTAATCTTGCTATTTGGGGTAGCCAAGGGGTAAGGAAGGTGTTTGCTCCCTTTTGGAGCAGATAGAAAAGACATTACCATGTGATACTATCTCAAAGCCAAGCCTCGTTCCCCCTTCTCAAGTGACTCCATAGCACTAGACGAACCTCTATGGAAAGGAGGAAAAGGAAATAATTCTTTTAATTAATCACTCAATCATTACAGATTGAGTACCTAGTAGGGACACAGCATTCTGTTTGTCACCATACAGGATACAAAGAACTACCAAACATGGTCTCTGTGTTCTAAGAGCTTATTGTCAGGCTGCGGATACAAACTATGCACACAGGAAAAATGAAGACTCGATATCACAGAATCATAGAATTTTAGGAGCCTCAGTGGCCATCTAGTTCAATATGTACTTGAAAGGACTCTCCAGCATAAGATACCTGGGAAGGGGTTGTCCAACCTCTTGAAGATTTCCAATGAAAGAGAACTCTCTCCTGAGGCAGCTGATTCCACTCTTGGACAACTCTAATTTTTTTTTCGGTGGGGGGGAAGGGAATTGGGGTTATGTGACTTGCCCAGGGTCACACAGCTAGTAAATGTCTGAGGATGGGTTTGAACTCAGGTGTCTCTGACTTCAGGGCTGGTGCTCTATCCGCTGTACCACCTTGCTGCACCACCTCTGTTTTTTAAGATGGTTTCTTGACTTTCCTCTCCAGGCGGCACTTTGAACTTTCTCCATTATGCTCCTAGAGACTTCTTTATCCTGGAAGCTCATTCAAGCTCTGAAATTCATGCACTGGAAGAATCTTCCATCCCTGAAGCTTCTTCTTCTGATTGGATGGCTCCTCCCAGATGTCTATTTTACAGGACACCCAGGCCAGCCATGCCTCTTTGCTCTGCAGAGGAATATATTCTGGACTTTCTGGACCACTCCATTTTACATCTGCTGCTCTGTCTGGCTTCCACTCCACACACAAGATGCTCCCTGGTGTTCCCCCTCCTTTTCCTTCCTCTTTTTTTGTGTTATTAGATTGTGAGTTCCTCGAGGGCAGGGACTGTCTTTCTTTTTATTAATTGTGTCCTCATTGCTTAGCACAGTGCTTGGCACAGAGTGGGGACTTAATAAATGTCTATTGGATTGGATTGTTTTCTCTACCTTGCTCCTTTGCCATTCCATCCCCTTTTCCCTTCCTCCCTCTCTTTCAGCTCCCTTTTATGTGTTATCTTCCCCTATCAGAATGTCAGCTCACTGAGGGCAGGACTATCTTTCATTCTGTTTATATTTGTATTACAAGAGCTTAACACAGAAGTTCCCAAACTTATTTGACTTACTACCCCCTTTAAGAAAATTACTCAGTGCCCCCCATCTGCTTTTTTTTATCCCTTTAACAGGTTTTTTGAAGTTTGCATCATTTCAAAAAATTTAAAAATATTTTTTAAAAGAAGACATCTTAAATTTATTAATTTATTGTAAACTTGTGGGTTTTTTTCCTGCATTGAAATTTTGATGGTGCAATATTGTATCATGTAACCATATAGTATCATATTATAAACAAGTCATTACATGCACATATTCCTGCCGATGCGTGCTAGACTTCCCAACAATGTGCAACATGCTCACCTCCCAACACTTGCTTGTTAAGACCTGGTGACAGACTTGACCACTGATTGGTTATAACTTATATTTTGTGTGTTTATTGGAAAATAATGCAATCACTACAACTTTAACTCAGTTACACCACAGGTGAAACATGTATGAATAGTTTTTCAAGATTTACTTCTCATCTTTCCCTATGTTTCTACCCCCCTCTTATTTTTATTTGGTGCCCCCCAATCACACCCAAGGCTACTACTGCCCCCTTGGATCCTTCCAGCACCCCCAAGGGGGTGGTATCACCCACTTTGGGAACCTGTGGCTTAGCACAATGCCCTCCCTCACTTAAATCCAATTAAGTTGCAAGGCATAGCATCACCTTCCTGATGTCATGGTCCTCTTCAAGAATGAAGGACAAACAACAACCTGTGAATAGGAGGAGTTGTTCCACTGGGGACCCAACTGGCCAGTTCTAGTTGGGCAATGCAGCTCCATCCTTCTTTCCTCTCTTCCCTCCTCCTCTTCTCCCTCCCTCCTCTCCTTTGGTCCACATAGGGTATCATACCTTTACTTGCAGGTAATGTAAATTTTGATCACTGAAACCTTGCAAGATAAATTGGGGTTTATGGGCCAGATTTCTTTCTTAAGGACCATGCTTTAAACCCAGATCACTCTGGCTCTTATTGATTGGCCAACAACAAGCCTTCCTTGGTCATCGTTTGGGCCCTGAAGGCTCAGAATAAATGCAAATAGCAATTGTTTCTGTTTTGGCCAGAAACCCAGAGGGTCTTCCCCACACAGATTGATTTTTTTTTTAAAACTAGGTAAGAGAGGCCATTCTTTGCTTCATTTCTCACCTAGTCTTAATTACTGAATAGGTATTTCCTCTGACAAACTGAGACCTAGGAAAAACCTTAGCTTAAAAAGGCCAAGGTCTCCCACTGCATCCAAGGCCATCTCCAGTCGTCCTGATCTATATCTTGCAACTGGACCCAGATGGCTCCTGAGGAGAAAGTCAGGCTGGTGACTTTGCACAGCCCACCTTCACTGTAATCCAATTCACTTGAAAATCGTGGCATCACCTTCCTGATGTCATGGTCCTCTTTGAGAATGAAGGACAAACAACAACAACACAATGCCTGGCACATAGTAAGTACTTAGCAAATGCTTGTTGACTGACTGATTGACATCAGACCTGAATCTGCCTCTTTGTACCTTCCACTCTTTGCTTCTGGTTCTGCCCTTTGGGGCCCAAAATAATAAGTCTAATTCCTTTTCCGCAGGACAACCCTTCAAATACTTGAAGGCAGCTATCTCTCCCGGGATAAACATTCCCTGTTCCTTCACTAGGTGCTCATATAAGACTTGGGGTCTTTTGCTACTCTGCTGACTATTCTTCATCTTATCTGTGTCTTGTTTTTACTGTGGCACAATATTCCAGAGGTGATCTGACCAGGGCAGAGTATAGAGAGACTCCAACATTCTCATTCGTGAAAACTTTGCCTCTCCTAATACAGCCAGAGATGGCATTGGGTTTTTAAGCTGCCCTGTAACACAGCTGAATCATGTTGAACATGCAATCCACCAAAACACCCACATCTCTTTCTCGTCAGCTCTTCAACTTTACCGCTTTCATCTTGTTTATGTGAAGCACAGGGTAGGGATATTTTTGAACCCAAGTAAAACACTTTATTACTATTGACTAGATATATTAAAGTATCATACTTGATTTTTATTGCTATTGAATTCCATTTTAATACATTTAACCCTAAATTCTCTAGTTAGTGAGTTAATAAACATTTATTTACCACGTGCCAGGCATTGTGCTAAGCACTGGGGATACAAAGTGAGTCAAAAGACAGTCCTCACCCTCAATCTAATGGAATTACAATCTAACTCCATTACAATCTAATGGAAACAGAGTAGAGGATTATATACAAACAAACACTATACAGGATAAATTGGCAATGGTCAACAGAGGGAAAGGACTGGAATTAAGAGAGATCAAGAAAGGCTTCCTGTGGAAGGTGGGATTTTGTCCAGAACTTTAAGGAGGCCTGGAAAGCCAGGAGACAGAGGAAGAGGGAGAATATTCCAGAAATGGGTGTCAGTGAAAAAGTTCAGATTAGAGAGATGAGGGGCAGCTAAATGGCACAGTGGATCGAGCAGTGGGCTTGGAAGCAGGAAGACTCATCTTCATGAGTTCAAATATAGCCTCAGACACTTACTAGCTGTGTGAAGTTGTGCCAGTCACTTAACCCTGTTTGCCTCAGTTTCCTCATCTGTAAAAATAAGCTGGAGAAGGAAATGGCAAACCACTCCAGTATCTCTGCCAATAAAAACATAAAATGGGGTCATGAAGAATCAGATACTATTGAAACAACCCAACAACAACAACAACAACAAAGAGAGATGGAGTGTCTGGTCAGATGAACAAAAAGGAGGCCAATGCTCCTTGTATTCGGTAGGGGGAGTGGAAAGTGTACCATGTAAGAATGCTGGAAAAGTTGGGGGTGGTGTTCAGGTTGTGAAAGGCTTTGAATGTCAAACTGAGGATTTGCTATTTGATCTTGAAAGTAATAGGGAGCCACTAGAGTTTATTGAGTGCTTGTGCGTGTGTGTGTGTGTGTGTGTGTGTGTGTGAGAGAGAGAGAGAGAGAGAGAGAGAGAGAGAGAGAGAGAGAGAAGAGAGAGTGAGAGAGAAGAAGAAGGAGGAGGAGGAAGAGGAGGAAAGAGAGAGAAAAAGGGAGGGAGAGGGAGAGAGAGAGAGAGAGAGAGAGAGAGAGAGAGAGAGAGAGTGAGAGAGAGATGTTCAGACTTGTGTTTTAGGAAGATCACTTTGATAGCTGAATGGAGGATGAATTATAGTGAGGAGAAACTTGTGGCCAGGAGACAAATTAGTAGGCAATAGTCCAGGCATGAAATAGTGGGGGTTCCTGCACCAGAGCTGTGGTAATGTCAGAGGAGAGAAAGAGGAATACATGAGAGATATGAAGGTAGAATCTACAGGACTTGGCAATATATTCAATATGGGGAGTGTGCAATACTGAGGAGTTGAGGATAACACTTAGGGTGAGGGCCTGGGTGACTGGTAGGATGATGGTACCCTCAACAGTAACAGGGAAACAGAGAAATTAGGAAGAGGGGAGAGTTTTGGAAGGGGGAGATTATGAGTTCAATTTTAGACATAAGGAGTTTAAGATGACTATGGGATATCCATTTGGAGGTGTCCATAGGCCATTGGAGACTAGAGGTCAGCTGAGCACTTAAAGCTAAATAAGTACATTGGAGTACAATTATCAGTATAGAGATGATAATTGAATCACCAAGTGAAATAGATAGAGGGTAAAGAGAAGAGATGTGAGCCCTATGGGATACTCAGGGTTATCAGGCATGACTGGATGAAGATCCAGTAAAGCAGACTGAGAAGGAGCAGTCAGAAATAGTATAAAGTTGTGCTACAGAAACAGAGAGAAGAGAGTATAAAGGAGGAGGAGAGAGTGACCAATAATTGCAAAAACCATAGAGAAGTCAAGAAGGATGAAGATTGAGAAAAGGCCACTAGATCTGACAGCCAAGAGTAGTAACTTTGATAGTAACTTTGGAGAGAGCAGTTTCAGTTGAATGATAAGGACTATCATCCAGTTTGTTACCTGTATTTCCCAGCTTTGGGTCATCTGCAAATTCAATAAATAAGCCATGACTTTCCAAAAATCCTTCATTGAAGAATATCATTAAAAATGAAAAATATGACAATGACATTAATGCTGTCGTGATGAACAAATTCCCAATTTAAGATAAACAAATCAATCACCCACCGAGAATGCATTAACTGCCTACTATGTGGCAGGGACTTTCCTTAGGAATATAAAGACAAAAATGAAACCATCAAGGAACTTACACTTTCAGGGGAGTGTTGCAACAATTCGGCTAGCAGCTGCTGTGGGAGTGAAAGACAACACAAGCCCAACAACAAAGATGCTGCCAACATAGTTTCTTTTGGTCTGCTTTACTAAGGAAAGTAGTGTTAGGAGGTTAAAAATCTTATTTCAAACCAACATACAGATATCTTTCACTTAGTTCAGGGGAAAAAGCCAGCACCCTGAACTTCAGAGCAAATACAAACAAATTACAAATATACATTATAAACAGACCAAATACAATTCATCGTTACCAAGAAACCATCAACATCTGAGTTCAGGAGCCAGGGAGCTCATAACAACAGCTGGCCCAGAGTCACATGCCACTCCTCCTGTGGCTCAGAGCCCCATGGGAGAATGCCAGGCTCTTGGTTTATATATCTTGTTCAGGGTCAAAGGTGAATCACACATGCAACTCACCCATGTGACCTAAAAGCGTCACAAAAATTCGACTTAAACCCATGTGGTCTAAAAGCCTCTGATGTCACAAACTTGTCACTCAAACCCAGGTAAACTAGGCTTTCCCTTGAGGCAAGGAGGTCATCAAGGACTCCTAATTTAATCAAGGAAACAAAGGTCAAACTCTTCAAGGCACTTTATTGAAAAAGTGTTAAAAACCTGTCTTAATTACAATACAGGGAGAGAGTGTATAAGGAATGTAATAAAACGTAAAAAGACTAGAAAAATAGGAATGGACCAGGTTGTGAAGGACTTTAAAAGCCATATGGAAGATTTTATATTTAATGCTGGGGGGTAATAGAAAGCCAATGGAATTTATTGAGGAGGAGAGCAAAGTGGTTAGATCTGGGCTTTAGGGAGATCTCTTTGGTAGTTGAGTTGAGGATGGACTTGAGTGTCATCTTTGCTTATGGACAACACGTAAAGGAAAGGTTCTGAGTCACTAAATGATCTTTCTTCCTTCCGTTTCTAATTCACACACAGGATTTGGAGTCAAAGTGTGGGTCCTTGTTCTAACCTGAGCACCAGCTAGCTGTATGTTCTTGGACATATCATTTTGTCTATCTCTATTTACCCATTTTATATGACAAAGTTGGACAATTAATCTCTCATGCTTCTTCTAGGTCTTAATATTATATAGTTCTAAGATTCATGATCCTGAATTTTTCCTGTATTAAATAAAGAGAAAGCGGGTTTAGTACAAACTCTCTAAAAAGAAAGGGAGCAAACGTGGAGGTTGCCTGTGACCAGAGCCACTCTCAATAATCTCTGAAAAATTGTAGAAAATAGGAATGATAGAAGAATGGAGCAAATGTTATCCTGATTTCCAGGAGAAAAATGTAGATCCTGAAAACTAAAGATAGTTTGTGAGCAATTATCAAAGAAAATGATTACTAAAAACCAATATAGGTTGGCTAAGAACCAGTCATGGGTCTTATTGCTCGTCTCCCTTCCAGAAGTTCCTGCAAACACACACACACACACACACACACACACACACACACACACACACACACGAGATTGTGCTCCCTCTGTATTCCCCTTGAGGTGGCTGCCTCCCCTTGAGCCAGCTCTTCAGAAGAGCCACCCCTTTCAGGAGTGAGGGATATGGCTTCTTCCACGGCCAAGAATAAAAGTAAGGGAAGCAAAATAGATGTAGAGGTAAAGATAAATATAAGCCTGGGGGGAAAAAGAGTTTATGTTCAAAAAAGAGGGATGAGAATATGCCCAGGTGATCTAAATATTGGGAAATGTTTTATTTGAAGTAATGTGTTTTGATGGTATAAAGAGGTTATGTAAGGTCAGAGGGAAATTAAGAAAACAGATTTGGATAAATACATTGGATGTTACAGTCGCCGAGACTACCAGGAAAACAAAGCTTATGTTATACTAAAATAAAATGCAGATGAAGCAAGAGGTCTCAAGGCAAATGTGAAATTTTCAGAGTAAATGTAAATCAAAGAGATGGTTTGGCGACGATGACAAAATCCAGTTTGATAGTATCGGGGATGATGATGACACTTCTGATACCTGACAAACTTTTTGCATTGAGATTTTTCCGAGGATTGTTTAATTTTGGTTTCTTTTATTTTCATTTGGACTTTTGGGCAAGTCCCATACTGTTAAGTAGATTGAAACTTCATTAGCAAGAATGTAGTTTGTAAAATAAGCCTGATTTATTTTCAATGTTTGCTATAAAGTATTTATATTTCTTTAAAAACTGATAATGCTGAATAACTTAAAATGAAATGTTAAGCCCATTTCGTCTTTTTGGTGAATTGGATCTTCAATGTGTGGATAAAAGACAATAACATCTGTTTGTTTTTTTAAAAAAATGGATTATAGCAAATTGATGTTTTGAATAAATTCTTTGCCAGGTGATCATCATGGATTATGGTTAAATCCCTAGTTTGAATTTGTGTCTAATGAAAAAGGAATAGTCATGCCAAATCATCCTCATTTTTGCTTTTGATCAAGGATTTAGAGCTGGAAGGCATTTTTGAGATCTAGTCCAGATCCCTTATTTTTCAAAAGAAGAAACTGAGGCCCAGAGAGGCTGAGTGATTTCAGCAAGGCTCCACTGGAAGTAAGTGGCAAGACTTGGGTTTGAACATAGCTCTTCTGACTCAAAATTCTGTGGTCTTTAGAATCCCCAGGCTGGCAAATAAGGCAAAGGCACTGTGGTGAGTCTTGGAGTCAGTGAAGTGTCTGACAAGGCAAATTCCAATGGAACTCTTAACTTTCTTGATCTGGGTGCCATATTTTTATTAATGAACTTTAAAATGCTTCCCCTCCCACCTTAAATAGCCATTCTTGTGAACTCATATTTTGCTTATAAACAATGAAAACAGTTTCCCACACAAATTGTGATTAAACCATGTTTGTGATCTTAGTAAATAAGATAGGGAAGTAAGAGATTGATAATGTTACCATTAGTTAGGGTTCATAGCTGACTTAACAACAACACCCAGAGAGTGTGAATTAGTAGATAAGAGGGAATTCTTTACTGCTGTGAGTCAGTACTTTGAACTTGGTTCTCTCCTGTTCATTTTTTATCAATCATTTATGCTATTTGTGGAAGCTACAAAGCCTACAAGTTATTGTATGGAGTGATGGACTCAAGCTCCAAGAAGCCCTTTGGAAGGCAACATGGTGCAGTAGGAAGAACTTTGAACTTGAAGTCAAGAAACTTGGCTCTGCCACATATTATTGGAATGGTCTTAGACAAACTCACTTAACCTCTCTGGGTCTCACTTTCCTCCTATGTAAAATGAAGAAGTTGGACTTATCTGGAAAATCTTTTCTAGTTCTGGCATTCTATGATTTTCGAACAATAACAGTTCGGTTTTTTGTGACTCCATTTGAAGTTTTCTTGGCAAAGATACTGGTGTGGTTTGCTATTTCCTTCTCCAGCTCATTTTACAGATGAGGAAACTGAGGTAAACAGGGTTAAATGACTTGTTTAGGATCATACAGCTAGTAAGGTCTGAAGGTGGATTTGAACTCATGAAGACAAGTCTTTCTGATTCCAGGTCCAGTGCTCTGTGCACCATGGTGCCACCTAGCTACCTCTAAGAGGAGGTAGTGAGGAGTTATTACTATTCTCAGTGGGTTTGTGAGGATGGGATTTCTAAGCAAGTAGGAGTCTGGAAATAAAGCAAAAAGTTCCTTATTCAGGTAGCTGGGGAGGTACTCGTGTAAAACCATCTGCCAGGAACAGAGGGTAAATACATTCTTTTATGTACTACTCTTAGTCAGCATTCTTACTCTTTAACCAGAGTTTAAATCAATCATAACAAAAGTGAACTTTAACATTAGCTGAATTCCAGGACAGGGTAGACTACTTTTCAAGAAAAAGATATTCTGCCCCTTCAAAGGAACAGGATGTGTGTATTTTTTGAGTCATCTATAGCTTCAATCCACAATCTTGTATTTTTCCACAATATCGAAGCTTATCCAGAGAAGAATTACCAGGAAGGCAATGAGCCTGAAAACTATCGAATGAGGAATAGATGAACAGCAATTGAGTTCAATTAGCATTTATTTAGTGTTGACTGACAGTGAGGCACAGACTGGGTTCTGGTATGTTTAGAGAAGATCCCTGGCATCATGAAACTTTTGGTCTAATTTGAGAGTTTGACACATACGGTGATAAATATGGTATAATAGAGTTGGACTAGCCTATGGAGCACCAATCCTTTGAGCATGTGCCATATTCCCTATCTAGTTGCAGACCAAGTGATCATGTGGAAATTTATGATGACTCAAAGGTTGATACTGTATGGTGATGAAACAACCTTCAAATTGGCTATGGAGACCTAAGAACTGACTTAGGAGTGCTGAGTTGTAAATAAACTTATGTACAAAAGGAGTAACCTCCCCATCTCTCTGTCCTTTCCCCTTTGCATTCTTGATGAGGCAAGATTACTTTGAGCTGGTCCTGGGGGTGTTGGGGGAGGGTATCAGCCTTGTCTTGCACATGGTCATGGCTGTTATTAGCACATGACTGTGTTAATTCTTTCCTTATCTTAGGAGAATGAGTATTTTGAGATGGGAATGCCCAGGTAACCTTGAGTTCTAGAGACCCAGACATCCCGTAAGAGGTCCCACTGGTGACCAACACTGGTAACAGAGTCCACAGGAATGGGTAGTGATAGCCCCTGGAGTGGAAGCATCAGATGGTAGCAGAAGGAATGATAGTGAGAAAGAAGATATAGTTACCCAAGGATGGCAATAGTTTCAGGAAATGTGACTCCTTGTAGTGGAGAGAGGTGTTAGCTGAGTCACATTTAATAAATTCAATATATATTTATTAAGCACCTACTATGTGCCAGACACTGTGCTAAGCACTGGTAATACAAATAAGAAAAAGAGACAGTCTCTGCCCTCAAGGTGCTTATAATCTAATGGGGAAATAACACAAAATGAAGCTGAAAAGCTGGGGGTGGGGGATACATTGGGGGTATCTGGCACGGGTATGATGTTCCCTGGAGTCTAAGCCATACAGAGTAGCTAATAGAAAATGGAGATACCAGGAAGGTTGTTATAAGAGGTTGTTTATAAAAGAAGGCTTTGGGAGGAAGTTAGTGCTCCACTCAGAGAGGAGAGGCAACTGAGATTGAGTTGAGAAAGTGTGGAATATGTAAACCTGAGTCATTCCTCGTGGTGATGAGATTTCAGCTTATCCTAGGGGTAGGGGTGGAAGTGGGGAGAGCTTATTATTCCCTGCAGTGGAACCCAACCGGAGGAAATGGAGGCAGTGACTTAGGTAAGGCTGAGCTGTCCAACCAGCAGAGAGTTAGATCTAATGGGGATTTCATAAGGGGGAGAAGGTCTCTAGTGGCCCACATGTGAGTAAACCTGGGCCCACTATGGGTTGTTTACTAGTGCTTACATGTGAGCCTCTTTGTATTAAACCTGCTTCTGGGACATCTCTCCTCCAGTAAAAATATTACACCAGATGATACCTATGTAATCCTGTTTCTGTGCAAACCCTGGATGGTTTTGTGGAGAGATGGACGGCCTTGTTCTGGGGGCTGCTGTAGGGGGAGGAAGATATGATTCCTGATTGAGAGAATACTGAGAGCATTGTTAAGAACCTGTGGAAGGTTGCAAGGGACTTCAAAGGCACTTGGAGCATGAAATTCCAAGGAGGCAATTGAGAGAGACTTTTGAATGGTAGACTGAGATCCTCCTGAACACAATGGGACCAATTCCCATGTGTGTCCATAGATTTAAGGGCTCTAGTGTGCCATTCAAAAGTCTGTCTGTCTGTCTGTCTCTCTCCCTCCCTCTCCCTCCCTCTCTCTCTCCCTCCTTCTCCCTCCCTCTCTCTCTCCCTCCTTCTCCCTCTCTTTCCCTCTCCCTCTTCCTTTCCCTCTCCCTCTCCCTGTCTCTCTCTGTGTCTCTGTCTCTCTGTCTCTGTCTCTCTGTCTCTGTCTGTCTGTCTCTCTCTCTCTCTCTCTCTCCTCTGTCTCTCTCTCTCCACACATCTCCTGCAATGAGCACGCTCTGTCTACGGCCAGACAGCTACTTTTCCCGTCAGGGTTCCAGTATACCTTGAGTGGTTTGTGGGATCTCTTCTTTATAATACCATTGCTTAAAGCTACTCTAGCTGTATTTCTTCCATTTGTTAGGGTCCACCGAGGAGCACCTGAATTCTATTTAGCCAGGTAGTTTTTAACAAAGGGATATTTGTTTCAAAGATATAGCAAGAACAAACCTATAAACATTTTACTCAATACCTCCAGGGCATACTTTCTTTCCCCGGTACAACCTTGGTCTCTGGGAGAAAAGACTAGAAACTCAGTTTAGTCCTGCCACATTCATGTCCAAAGAGAGAATCACTGGTAGAATCCTCCCTTCAGGAATGGGTCCAAGGAGTTTCTCCTAAAGATTACTCCTTCTGCTTTAGGGCTTTGATACTAGCTATAAAACCTGACAGAGCAGCTAGGTGGCACAGGGAATAGAGCACTGGCCCTTGAGTCAGGAGAACCTGAGTTCAAATCTGGCCTCAAACAGGTACTAATCATATGATACTGGGCAAGTCACTTAACCTTATTTGTTTCAGTTCCTCATCTATAAAATGAATTGAAGAAAGAAATGGCAAACCACTCCAATGCCTCAGAGAGTTGGGACACAATTGAAATGATGCAACAACAATATAAAACCTGGCCTGGATTCTGACTCCTGGATTCTTGTAGCTTGATTTCTCATGGTTGGAAACTCTCCTCTCCTCACCTAGAATGAATGGAAAAGAATGGAAAAAAAGGCCAAAAAGACTCAGGTCCATTTCTTAGGGGCCATATGGCCTCAGAGGAGAAGAAGACCCTCAGGCCTTTCCCCTTTCACCACAGTCTCCCACTGGACACCATGAGATGAAAAGTCACCAAGCTCCCCTAGAATTAAGCAAAGAGTCAGGGAAGCTGACTCAGTCCTTTTTGGAAATGCCGACAGTTCTGGCTATACAACCAATTGAAAAAAGCTCCTCAAAACCATGTGGTTAGCGAACTGGAATCAGTTACAGAATGTCCACACATGCTCCACAGTCTTTCCAACACACTTCCTTTACATGTCATCACAGTTCTTTAGAAGCAATTTCCCAGGTTATCCATGTGGGTAAGTTGCATCAATCAAGCAAGCTGATGGAGACTACACATGTGCCAGACTTCCATTACACTCCAGAGGGACCCTCTGAAGTCTCTGTAATAAACTGAAGTAAATCCCTTATGTAGGTTCTTAGTGTGGTACTCAGCATTCTCTCAGCCAATCAGGAGTCATGTCCCACTCTGCCTATGCAGCACCACAGGACTGTCTTTCCCCTTGGGTGAAAGCAGGGTTTATACCTCTTTTACTTTCATTTATATTGCTTATGTGTGGTGACCTCTCTAAAACCTAACATATGGGGGCCCACCGCCATATTTGTTACAGACAAGTAAACACCCCACCTATGAATCCAGCCTTAAATGCTAAACAAATACACACATACACACACACACACACACACACACACACCCCTTTACTTGAGTCCCAACTAGCCTTATCAGATCACCTTGGGATTAATACTAGCAGTTGCCTTCTGGGAAACTGATTTGCCAACAGTGGGAGTTGAAGTAGCTCCAAAGAGGCACTATGGCACATAAAATTAATCATGATAAGTATAGAAGAGTTGCAAGAAAAGTTATGTGTTATGTTGAGCGATAGGGAGAGATTATTGCCAACTTGAAAGTGGGAGGATCAAAGACTTCCTGAAGGAAATAGCATTTGAGTTGTTCTTTCAAAGGCAGGTAGGAAATTCACTGGGGTGGATTGGAGGGGAGAGCATTCCAGGCGTATGTTGTTTGTTGTTCATCCTTTGCTTTTGAAGAGGACCAACGATATCATGAGTGATGTCTTGACTTGTACTCGAATTGGATTAAGTGAGGCAGAGTTTCACAAAGTCCTCAGCTTCATTGTCTTTTCAGTCATCAAAGTCCAGCAGCAGGACAAAAGTCAAGGTGACTGGGGATGGCCCAGGATACAGTGGATGACCTTGGTGTCTTCCATGTCTCGCCAAGCACTAAGCCCTCCATAGCACCTGCTTCAGCCGCCTTCGTGGCCATTGGAACTAATTGTTCTCATTCACTTATTCCAATGGGAGAAGTCTTCACGTGCTTGGGGTAGATGTCCCCCTAACTCACTGATTGGTTTGAGGTCTGTCAGTTATGTCAAGAAAATGACAAGACTTGGGTTTGAACATAGCTCTTCTGACTCAAAATTCTGTGATCTTTAGAATCCCCGGGTTGGCAAATAAGGCAAAGGCTATAGGCACAGTGAGTCTTGGAGTCAGTGAGGTGTCTGACAAGGCAAATTCCAATGGAACTCTTAACTTTCTTGATCTGGGTGCCATATTTTTGTTAATGAACTTTAAAATGCCTCCCCTCCCACCTTAAATAGCCATTCTCATGAGCTCATATTTTGCTTGTAAACAATGAAACCTCTTTCCCAAGATGGTTTTGTTGGATTGTGGTTGCAGTGCATGCTACAGCTTCTTGGAGCCACAAGTGAGAGTTGGCTGACTGGGTGACCACCAAAGGTGAATGAGCAAGCCCCCACACCAGAGCTACTAGTCCTCCCCATACACCCTGGGCATATGTAATAGCTTGAATAAAGGTATAGGTACAGGAAAAGATGAGGGCACATTCAAGAGAAAGAGAGTGACCTGCTTTGGCTGGAGCATATAGTACATAAAGGGAATAAAATGAAATAAGAAATATTGAAGGTCAAACAAGTAGTAACAAAATTGGGAATTGAACCATGACTCCATGGTCAATAATCTTTCCAATATACCCTGCTGCTTGTTAGGTCTTCCCTGTAGGCAGTTGGAGGGGTTCATCTAGAACCCAAGAAGAGTTGAAGGAACTGAAAAGTGTTTGAGAATAGGACAGTTGTCCAATACTTCAAGGGCTCTCTGACATTAGACTGTAAGCTTCTTGATAGCAGGCACCGTGTTTTGTCTGTCTTCCGCACTTAGCACACTGCCTGGTACGTAATAAGTGCTTAATAAGTGCTTGTTGATTGGCTGTCATGTTGAAGAATGATTCGGTTTATTCCATGTTGTTCTAGAGGGCAGGATGAGATCTGGAGGTGGAATGTGGGAAGGAGGTAGATTTCAGGGTAAGTAGGAAGGAAACGTTTCTAGCAGTTAGAGCTGGAGATACAATATTTAGATAAGATTCTTATCCTCAAGAAGCATACAAAGGGATCAAGGGCTGCCTTGCCAGACAGCAAGCTTCCTATCCCTGGCAGTGTTTCAGAAGAGGCTGAATGGGATGTTGTAGAAAAGTTAGTGGAAGATTGGGCAAAAAGACTGCTGAAGGCTCTACCAACTGAGTCAACTACTCTGAATACATCTCTGAGAGCCTATTGAAATGGGTACAATATTATAAGAGCAGTTATTGTTTAGTCCTTTCTGACTCTTCCTGACCTCATTTGGGGTTTTCTTGGCAAAGATACTGGAGTGGTTTGTCATTTCCAACTCATTTTATGGATGGGGAAACTGAGGCAAAAGGGTTAAGTGACTTGCCCAGGGTCACTCAGCTAGTAAGTGTCTGAAGCCAGATTTGAACTAAGGTCATTCTGACTCCAGGGCCTAGCACCATATCCATTGCACCACCTTTTTGCCCCCATTAAGAGCCAACCATCCTTCAACAGTACTGCAGTGATTTCTTTCTCTAAAACATTTTTCACATCAAGTTATTTTTAAGTTGTCTTAATCGATTTAATTGCCTTACTGAACTCTATGTTAAATTCTGCTTCAAAATCGTATTCATTCAACAGCTAGATTATTTAAACAATTTAGTCAATCTGAATGAAAGAAAAATCAATCTATCTGGTTACCAGGATTGACAAGTTTTTTTCAGAGACCTGACAAAGCATTTCCCTTAAACTGTCTATCAAGTGGTCTCTGTAAAATTGTAAGGTACCTTAGATGTCCTCTAGTCCTACTTCCTAGTTTTACTATTTTAGTGATGCTTTCTTCATATGTCACTCTAACTTCCCAACGATCCCACCCCTGTGGATCGCTCCCTTGTAATGAAGGAGGAGAGTTTAGTAAAACAAAACAAAACAGAACAGATTCTGGGCCAAATCTGACAACACGTGCTTCACTGGGACCCATAGTCGACCCTGTTGGGTGGAGGGAGGCATGCTTTTCCCAGTTTCCTGAAATCAAGACTCACCATTTCACTGATCAGGGTTTTCTGGTGTTGTTCAGTCCAAACCTCCTGTTTTACAGAAAGGAAACAGAATCCCCAGAAAAAAGTCTTGTTCAAGGTCACACAGTTATTGGAGCAGTAGAGTTGGGACTCAAACCCGGGTCTTATGATTCCAAATCCAGGACTTTTTATACTTTGAAAAGCTGGGTGGCACAGAGTGAATAGTATTGCATTTGGAGTCAGAAACACCTGAGTACAAAGCCTGCCTCAAACGTTTACTAGCTGTGTGATCCTGGATAAGTCACTTAACCTTCTCTCAGCCTTAATTTTCTCATCTCCAGAATGGGGATAATAACAGCACCTAACTCACAGGGTTGTTTTGAGGATTGTATGCAAAATGCTTTGCAAACCTTACAATCCAATATAAATAAATGCTAGCTATTTTTTTTTATTACAGCTTGATTCTGGGCCAGCATCTTCAAAGCAGACTTCCCAGTCTGACTGAAACCAGAAAGACATAAAATTCAATTATTTTGCTAGTCCCTATTCACATGCCTTCTCAGAGAAGTGATCTTCTTCTTTGTCTATTATTGTAGGAGGGCCCAGAAGCTGGGTAGGCTTTTGCCCCGTGAAAGCCAGGCAGAGCTTTTCCTAACTCACCCCCAGAGTCCCTTCAACTTGAATGATGAAAAACATGGTCAAGAATTCCATGCCAAACTGGAAGAGTTATTAGTGACATATTCATTGGTGATTAAAATGGGCACCTTGGCTTTGTAAGGGAAGGACTATTTCTCCCCCAGGACCCCCTATTTTTGAACCCCCCTGGCGCTTCTCACATGGATAGCAATTTTAATCTGAGGGTCTCCACATGCTTTTATGAGCGCTAATTAATTAAGCTTCCCCATACCTTGGTGAGAGGCAGGAGATCACTTAGTCTGGATGGCCGGCAGGCCCACTGTGGAATGCTGAATGGCCCCAACTCGCAGTAACACCATGGGGATGGAGGGCTGAGAATATCGGATTCAATTGAAACTGCTGGGAGAATTTTAGGGAGGCAGAATGTAATTACTTTCGTTGGACTCAGGCCAGGATTTTGGAGTTAACACAACTGCTCTTAGAAAGTCTGCCATCAGATCTCTGGTGACCACAAATGCTTAGGTTTGCGGTTTTAGGTTTCATCCAAGAGGTAACAGCTCGAGCAGCATAGTGCCACCTAAAACCGTGCTGGGGGACCAATTCCCAGAGAACCAGAGAAGAGAGGGCCACCTACTGAATTAGAAACCCCATTTCCTGAAGTACCTACTTGTTCCTGGGAGGTCCTTCATCCTCACACCAACCCAAGCCAGCCCTTGCTCAGCTAGTAAGAACTGACAGGCCCACAGCACAAAGTGATATGACTGCCAGAACAAATTATGTGCTTGTCTTTTTTCTAGTGTTGTCCAAGATTCCAGCAACAAAACAGTAGGGAACTCCCCATCCACATTTTTCCTTGAAACCTCCTTGGTTCTCCCCTCTCTAAAATGCCTGGGGCCTGCAGTCCAAGTTAAACAGAACTAGAGTTTCCCTATAAGTCAAAAACAATATTAATTCTGATCCGACATATTTTTCTTCTTGTAGGGTATACGCATTTAAAAGCACAACATGGGGGCAGTCAATCTGTAACTGGCATTAAAAAAAAGGCAGAACAAAAAAAAACAAAAGGAGAGAATACAGGGAAGCATTTCTAAAGAGAGAGCCCAGGAGGTTTGGGGGGGCGTCTGACCCTTCTGGTATGAACACAGGAATGAGAATTTTCCTCTGTGGTCTGTTCAAAGAAGAAGGAAAGCTAGAATGAGGCCGCAGAGTTGTGGTCAAAGATTCTATACCACACAAATCTCCAGTCAGGGTTACTCCTTGGTGGGAAGCAAAAAGATTCTTAGAGAATATTAGCATGGCATACAGCTGAACTAATGCATCCCTGCTTCTCTCCCTAGAAAGGAGACATTGAAGTCCTGTTTATCTGAAGTCTAAAGATTACCAGAGCCATCTTTTTCAAATTAAAATGGCAATGTAAAGTTTTGTAAATGTTAGTTCTTCTAATTGACAGTGGCTTGTATGATTAAAATAAAGGCACTAATATTTTCTCTTGTTTTCTTTTTTATCACTGAAGTTCATTTTTCAGTAACTCAGACAAGGTCTTCATTTTTACGAAGACCCATGCTGACCTTGAAATATCTGATTTTTTTCAGTGAATGTTTGTGCCCATCTGGTTTGAATTTAGCATTCTTATGAGTCATTTCACTGTGATAGGAACACTATGCTATAGAAAACTTCTGTTAATATTTTAACATTTTAAATCAAACACTGTAGAGGGCATTACCTAAGCTGAGCTGCAATTAAAGAGAACTTAGGTCTTTATTTGTTCATGGTTCACGCCTTCACGTTTATTTTCTTTCAATTGAACGTAGTACATGGTAAATAAGTACATAGGCCATATGTGTGCTCAAATACTTTCCCATCTTCTCCTGACATATGTCTTTCCAGACTTAATCTGGGTATTTGGTAAAGGTAGAATCAGTGAGTCTTTAGGAAGTAGGGATGTTCTTTACTTCCTTATGGCTGATAGAACTTGTGTAAAGAGGGCCATATTTATTTTTCAATCAGCACTGACTGAGAGACTTATTTTTTTTACCACCCTGGTTTCCTGATTTTGAAGATTGAACTCATTTCCCTTTTATTGAGGCACCACATTTCTCAAGGTAACCTTTAAGATGAAACCAAGGAGGGAAAAAAATGCCAGGAATCTATTTGAGAAAATACAGCCTTGTCTCCTCCACCTTTTTAAGCACATGGAGGTTTCCAAGAGAGGCACGGTCTGGTGGGGGTGCTTACTAAGTATATTGAACCTTCACATGGGCTAGACATGATTTAACTTGAAAATGCACAGGGTATTTAGAAACATTATTGGTTTATATTAAGCAGAGCTATGTCTTAGCAAACTAAGTCCCCCGATCCCTTATTTGCCATTTGGAAAACATCTGAATTTTGATAGGAAAAAAAAATACCTAGTTTACTAGTTAAATACCTAGTTAAACTAATTATACTGTTTAAACAAATCGCTTGGGCAAGCTGGTTTCGGGATATGTCTGAATTCCATCTACCAAAACAGATACAAACCAGCCCCTACCCTGAAAGGATAGTACGACTTTTGTTGTTGCTGAGTTGTGTCTGACTTTTCATGACCCCATTTGCTGTTTTCTTGGCAAAGATACTGGAGTGGTTTGTCATTTTCCTTCCCCAGCTCATTTACAGATGAGGAAACTGAGGCCAATAAAGACTAGGTGACTTGTCCAGTGTCATACAACTTTTGGCCAGATTTGAATTCTGGTTTGGGTTGGCAAAGATGCTGGAGTGGTTTGCCACTTCCTTCTCCAGCTCATTTTACAGATGAGGACATTAGGGCAAATAGGGTGACTTGCCCAGGGCCACATAGCTAATAAGTGTCTGAGGCTAGATTTAAACTCAGGAAGGTGAGACTTCAGCCCGGGTGCTCTATCCACTGGGCCACCTCAATGTTGCTTTACTGCTCCTTTTTTCTCTCCAGTTACCTGGGTTTCCCCTCTACATCTGATAATGCTTAACAAAATAAAATGGCTATACCTGGGCCCTGAGCACCAATTCTTCAAGGTCATTTTATTCTGATCCTTATTGCATTACAGAACATTTGGGGGTGGGGAGGGGGGAGACCAATGGGATTGGACAAGTAAAACTTAAAATTGGAAAAATAATAACCCTTGATTCCCAGACATAGGGCCTGTTTTTCTCAGTCCTTGCTCAGGCAAAACATGTGTCAGAGTTAGTGAAAGCTGTACCAAATGAGGAGCCTAGATTTCTTAGCAGAGACATGTCATGACTGCGTGTAAGGGCTCAGGCACGAGGAATCCATTTGTTCTTCCCATTAGATATATTTTTGTGACTGAATAAAAAAAAAAAGGGGGGTTTGCTTTTTCACACAATTTAATTAGAAGCACCAGATGTGGTGCTGTATGACTGATGTCAAAATATGACACCTCTATGTAAACACTTTAACTTAATCAATCAAGTAAATAGCTTTCACTATTTTAAAGCATTTCAAAATCTGCTTGGTATAAATACAGTATTTTTTGTGTTATGCTAAACAGATCATGGACAGCTGCAGCATTATTAAGAGATTAGGGGAATATGTTCGATTTTACTATATAATTTTTCAAGAGCTAGCCTTTACAATTTCCTCCTCTGGGAAAGACCAAAAGGAAGATAGGCTTTGAAAAATCCCTAAATTTTGTGGTGCAGAAGAAAAACATTTTCTCAAGGAAACTTTCCCCCTGCATTATTATCAAATGTACTTGTATGTGGCCCAATGTATCTAGGGGAAATCCTTTTCCTCTTGCTCCCTAAACAGTAAACAGACCACTAAGAAGTAGGGGTGGAAACTTAACTTTCTGGAAGTTTCGTTCCCAGAGAACTTAAAAGCCAGCTTGCTAGGTTTTAGGAATGTTTCCGTATTTTTCCTGGTTTGAATTTTTGATTGAGATCAGACCATCCTTTTTCAATAGGTTCAACCTACTGTTATGGGGGAAGGGATGGAGGCTGATATTCATAAATGGCCCTCTTCAAAGCTAATGGAATGGCATGAGAGACTTTGGTTCTCTGACTGACAAATGAATAAGGTTATTGGGTGACTCAAATAAAATAATAAGCTTTCTCCCTCCCTCTCTCCCTTCCTTTCTTTCTTCTTTCATCTCCTTTCCTTCCTTCTTCCCTCCCTCTGTTCCTGCCTCCCTTCCCGACCTCTCCTTTCCTTCCTTCCTTCCCTCCCTCCTTTCTTTCTTTCCTTCTTTCTTCTCTCCCTTCTTCCTTCTCACTTTTTTTCTCTTTTCCTTCACATCTCCTTTTTTCTCTCCCTCTCTCCTTTCCTCCCTTTTTCTCTCTCTTCTTTTTTTTGTCCCTTCTTCCCTCCCTCTTTTCCCTCCTTTCCTCCCTCCTTTCCTTCCTTCCTCCTATCCTCTCTCCTTTCCTTCCTTCCTCTCTCCCTTCTTCCACCCCTCTTTCTTTTATATCCCCTTTCTTCTCTCCCTCCTTCCTTTCCTCCCTTTTTTCTCCCTCCCTTCTTTTCTTTGTCCCTTCTTCCCTCCCTTCTCTTTTCCCTCCTTTCCACTCTCCTTTCTCCCTCCCTCCCTCCCTTCCTCCCTCTTTTCCTTCCTTAATCCTTCCCTTCCTTCCTTCCTTCCTTCCTTCCTTCCTTCCTTCCTTCCCCCCTCTCTTTTTCTTTATCACAGTTTCTGTGTGTGTGTGAGATTACTTGAAAGCTCAAAATAGAACTGAGTGTAACCCTCAGCAGTAGGTAGTTCATTATTCATTTTGAAAGCCACTCATAAATGGTGAGTGGTTTGATGTAGAGATAGACAAGATTAAACAACTGGAAACGTTTGTTATTGTTCAAGGATTTGTTTTCTGGGAGGCACTTAGCCCATGTCCATGCCAAGTCAGTGCCTGGTTCACTCGTAGAAAATTCCAGGGATCTCTAATGACTAAAGTGTTGAATCACCTGTGATTCAGTTTTATAAGAATTTCTAAGAAAGCATGGGTAACTTAGCCTCCGAGTAGAACTCCCACATCCTCATCTGACTCTTACATCCTTTTCCATACTGCTCCCACTCCCTCTCTGCTCATTTTCACATATTGCCAGGACGATGGTATTTTTCATTCTTTCCTGGAAGAGGGGGGTACTAGAGGCAGTGTGGTGATGGAGTGGGTTGGGTTGGGGGGAAACAAGAACTGGATGTGGAGTCAAAGGATCTGAATTTGAATCCCAGTCCCTCTGGGACTACTCCAAGTGTGACTTTAAGACAAGACATTTAACTTCTCTGAACCTCAGTTCCTTCTCTATAAAAAACGAGGGGGGTAGATTAAGACTCTAAAGTACCTTCCATATCTAAATCTTGGTTCTTAGAATTCCCTATTCAACCTCTCCCTCCCACCTGGCTACACTTTCTGATAAACTCTTTATGTGGTTTATCAGTGGTTACTTACCTTACTTGGGTTGCACGCATTGATCTGAGAGAAACAATAACCTTAGGAGTCACATGAATTTGTATAGTGAAGGTGTGGGTTTTGTCCTCTCTCCAAAGGATAAGACTTGGGGGACCACACAGCACGAAATAATCACCTAGTGAATGTGTTAGGTTTTTTTCCCCCTTTCTTCTACTCAATTTGAATGGCCAGGGCTTGGCATAGCATTTTAAAAGACACAAAAATCGGGCTGGTGTCTAGATAATTGTTATGTGAGCCCCCAAAGTGGGAAACATCCTCCACTATTGTGATTTTTTTTCCTAAAGGTATCTCTGTTTACTTTGGCTGTATCAAAAGACTAAGCTAAAGGTGGGTGGAGGCATCCTGGGAAGGAAGTGTGTGGGGGAAGAAAATGGAAATGTGGTGGGGCCGCCACCCTGTTCTGCTTTGCTAGAAACCCTGAATCATCATCAGATGAATGTTTTGGATTAGGGGAGCTCAGGTTCTTTTTCAGGCTAGAGACTACAGGATCTCTATATGAGATTTCAGATTCAAAAGCATTGCAGACTTGCAAACCAAAAGGTGGGAAAATGTAATATCTCCAGAGCTGGAATTCAATTTGAGCAATAATTATTGAGCACCTACTATGTGCTTCAAGCATATAGTTAGGCAAAAACGGAAAACAGTCCCTGATCCCAAGGAGTATACCTTCTAAACGAGAAAAAAAGATTAATTAAAGCGAACATGGTGAGTCCCACAAAATCATAGGTCATAGAGTCCGAAGGAATCTTGGAGATTACATTGGTCTAACTTCCACATTTTACAGATGAGGACACTGAGGCCCAGGGAGGTTAAGTGAGTTGCCCAAGGCTATACAGGTTATAGAGAGGGATTTCAAACCTATATCTTGTTACTCCAAGTCCATGGCTCTTCTGCTCCAGACACTGACACTTGACATTCCTAATGACATTCCTAAGAATTGCTCAGCAGCCAGGACTTTGGTTCTGGCTTGGAATCTCTGTCCTGTCCTCAGGTATTTTCTCATCAGATACACCCTTCAGGGCCAATTTCTTAGTGTTCTGATGAAACTCTGGCCAACCAGTAAAGCATTCACTCTATTACAATTCATTTGGATGTACCATCACCAGAGGTTTCCCAGTAGAGAGTTTTCATGGTTAGACATTTATTAATTTTCATTGAAAGCCAACAATTCATGAACACCATAAAAAGTGGGACTGATGATTCAAAACTGAGTCCCTGCCTAGTCTAGCCGATGCTCAGATTCACTCAGGCCCTCATCACAAATGCTCAGATTCCTTAGGAGTCTACCCAATATGGTGGATTTTTTTTTTAACATTGCATTGTATTTTTATTTATGTTGTTAAACATTTCCCGGTGACGCTTTGATCTGATTAGGCTCACTTTGCTGTGAAGGATTACAATGGTGTATGACAGGGCTTTTGCTTTTATGATTCTTGCGGTCTTGTCTGTTTAGCACATAAAAAAGTTAAATATTAATAAAGGTAATATATGATCTGTCACAAGACTGTCTTTGGTTGATAAAGGAATGATACAAATAATAAACACTATGAAATCAGAAGAAGGAGTGATTAATGAATGAGAGCTGGAGTGGTCTAGAAAGGGCTTGTGGAGAAGCTTGATTTGCCATGTACCTTAAAGGTTGGCTAAGGTTTGGATAGGCACAGTGCTTCGTCTGATTCTTGCTTCCTGAATTGATGTCTCTTTCTCTCTCTCTCTTTCTCCCTCCACTGAGAGCTTCCAACCTCATCCCTACACTGCTGTCATTGGTTCAGGGGGAGGACTTCAGCACTTTCAGAAAGTAATCACGTTGTCTTTCCATGGAGCTCCAGTCTGAACATGTGTGACTAGGACATGGCTCTTCTCTCAGGCATAGAAACCAAGGCCTGGGCCAGGGTGGGGCTTGGTCCCAGCCCACAGAACACCTGGGATGGAGGTTCATGTTTGGCCATTTTGCCCTTTGCTGTCTTCCTTTCTGCCTTTCTTTACCTTCATGTGCTTTATCTGCTACAGGCAAAAAGGGGAATTCCAGGCTCTAAAGCAATCTGATCTTCCCTAACTAAAAACAGATTATGGACATATAAAAGCAATGCATATCAAACTTAGTATGTACTGACTACTCCCTCCTCACTTTCAACGTTTTTCACAGTCATCTGAACCTGAGGGTCTCCTCTTATAGGGAGGGCTAAAGGAAAGATTGTTGGACTGACCTGGACTTGAATATGGTGGATTTTTAATAAACTTTGTTTTTAATTTGGCTGAAAGAAGGCTTGGGTCGAATTCGTTCGGGCAGGACCTGTGTGTTGCTATTTTGGGGTCCCAGCACCCCTAAACCTCAACATTTTGGTTCAGTACTGGAGACCATGGGAAAAGGATAAGAATGCATACTTACTACGTGCCCACTATGTCAAGGGCTTTACAAATATGATCTCATCTGATCCTTCCAACAACCTGGGAGGTAAGCGCTATTATTGTAATTATTATTAATTATTTTTGTCCCTGTATTACAGTTTTGGAGAAGCAGAAGTTAAGTGATTTGCCTAGGGACACACAGTAGGTTTCTAAGGCCAAATCTGAACTCAAGTCTTCTTGACTCTAGGCCTAGTGTTCTATCTACCACATCACCCAGCTGGGAAGAAAAAAAATAGAGACCGAGTAAGGGTCATCCAGATCATAGGGGAAAGGATCTAGGTATTCACTGGCAGGAATGTGGCAACAAGAAATGAAAGTTAGCCATGTAATGTTATTGAATATTTGGCATTTCTCTAAGACTCTATGTTATAAATGAATTGCTGCTCTGCATAGGCAGATGAAGTTTCTACCTTTTGTGGTCTAGGGCTGCTGGGAACCCTGAAATTCAAGGGTGAAAGACACAGTTCCTGCCTCAAAAGAATTTGACTGAAGCCTTCTTTCAGTCAGAGACAAAGTTTATTGTTTTGACAATAGAACCCATCCATTTGGGATGCTTGTATTGACAATCTGCTCAAACTCTTAAGGAATCTGAGCAATTTGGTAGATGAGACTGACCTTCCCCACCCCCAACCCCTAGTGGGGAAGGCAGGACAATTGGGGTTAAGTGACTTGCCCAACGTCACATAGCTAGTAAGTCTCAAGTGTCTGAGGCCAGATTTGAACTCTGGTCCTCCTGATTGCAGGGCTGGTGCTCTACTCACTATGCCACATAGCTGCCCTTAGACTGGTCTTTTTTATAGTATGGCGAATGGCCTGGGGTGACTGGGAGGTAACACAGAAGGGGTCTAGATGGAATCAAGGAGTAGTATCTGGGGTGCTGCCAGGTGCAGATGATGAGGGCTACGGTGAAAGGGCAGTTAAAATGATTATTCACTGATGCTCAGGTGAACGCCAGGGATCTGAGTTCAGGGGCTGGGTTCCTGGAATTCATGGGAAAGTTCAAAGGGGGAGGGGTCCAAAGTCCATACCTCATCATACCTACATCAATGAAATCAGAGGTCGAGACCAAATGAAAAAAAATTTAAATCAATTCCAGCCACAGTCTTTATCTCTTTCCCACCTCTATTCCTTTCAAATAGAATTTAAATTTAGGATAATAGTATTTAAACATTTAGTGTATTATGAGAAATTAAGAATCCAAGTGAAATTGTCTACATTACAACTAGACAGGTTCTCTCATGAATGCCATTCCTGAAGAGGGAATGCCTAGGAGGCTGGCAAAATGTTTACTATGTCTGCTTCCTCTTTACACTCAACCTACATGAATTTTTAAAAAAATCATTTTCTGTTTCAGAGCTCTCCCAAAGGTACAGATGGTTTAGTCATGTGCAGAGATAATGGGTAACTAAACCTGCGCATTACGCCTCTTATTCTGGCTCAGGCCTAACTCAAGCCAGCCCCATGATCCAGGCTTAGGGTTAGAATGCAATGAGATAATCATAGACCATACAGATGTAATAAAACAACTTTACTCAAGTTTAAAATGGATACAATTCAGGTAAAACTTCACTCCATTCTGCCACCACATTCATCACCGTTGCAATGGCTATATCAGGTCAAAAGGTGTCTCCTGCAGGGCAGTGGGAATTCTGCTAAAATTTTTGACACCAATCTCCTTAGGCTAGGTCTTTCATGCCCTAGGTGAGGGGTTGGGGACCTGCAGCTTCAAGGCCACATGTGGCCTTCTGGGTCCTTGGATGCCCCCTTTTGACTGAGTCCAAATTTTACAGAACAAATCCTTTTATTAAGAGGGTTTGGTCTGTGAAGTTTGGATTCAGTCAAAGGGCCATATTTGAGGACCTAGAGGGCCACATGTGACCTCAAGGCCACAGGTTCCAAACCCTTGGCCCTAGGTAGTAGAGGAGGCAAACCAATAATGATTGTGAGAACAGCTTCTCTCTAACTTTAAAGGGCAACCAACCCAATCTATGGAAAACAGGTGTTGCTTCTATTACATCCTATCCCTTTCTGGCGAGTTCTCAAAAAATTTTTAGGGAAACTTCTACCACTAAAACAATTATAAAATAATTCTGAGTTCAGGAAGAAGCCTAGCATAATAAGCATCATATAAACATATAAAACAATATGTAGACAATATAAACATATATTATGTACAATATGTATTTATAATATGTGTATATATATAAACAATGAAAACATAAAACAATACAAATAATCCAAAAAGCTCTGTTCGTACAGTGGATATAGTTTCAGGGGCAGTTCAGAGTAGGTTTCCTAACATATAAATAGCCATGATGAGCAAGGAACAGCACTAAATTTTTTAGGTCCAGAGCATAGATGATGACTCTTCCAATGCTGCCACTTATCCACATAACTGGTCTGGGTGGTTTATAGAAAGGGCCCTGAAAGGTTGGGGCAGCTCTGCTAGAGTACAGATTCTGGAGTCAGGAAGACTGATCTTCCTGAGTTCAAATCTGACCTCAAACACTTATTAGCTGTGTGACCCCGGGCAAATCAGTTAACCCTGCAAGTTTGAGAAGGAAGGGGCAAAGTGCTCTAGTATCTTTGCCAAGAAAACCCCAAATGGGGTCATGAAGAATTGGACACAACTGAAGTGACGGGGCAACAACAAAGCTGAAAGGTCATTTGCCTCTTTCACGAAACCTGTTCCAATGCCGGAGTTAATCTTAGGATTCATGTTGTCGGCCAGCCAACATCTTTCCTTACTTACTTCCATACTTTCCTTACTAGAGAGACTCATTAGGCAGATGTTACCAAATTTTAGTCAATTTAGAAGTCTTTCCTGAGGGACTACCCCCTTTTTCTGTAGAGTTTTGAATGAAGACTCTCGCTCCCCTTTGTCCAGAGGTTTAATGTACCTAGAGGCAGCTGGGTACTACGGTGGATACTTAGAGTCAGGAAGACCTAGGGTCAAATATTGCCTCAAACACTAGCTGCGGGACTTTGGCTCATTCACATAACCCTTCTCAGTCTCAGTTTTTTTTTATCTGTAAAATGGTATAATAATAATAATAATAATAATACCATCTTCATAGGGTTGTTGTGAGGATCAGATGAGAAAACATACTTAAAGTGCTTTTCAAACTTTTAAGGACTAAATAAATGCTAGGTAAGAATCATAACAATTACAGCATTAATAATAACCACCCTTCCTCCATGTCCTTAAAAAGCAAAGTACTTTCCAATAATTTCATGCTTGGTCTCTAAGACTCTTTTTAAAGAAAGAACCTTCCAAGGAGAAAAGAAATCTGCTAATTGGGGAGGGGGTGGTGGTGGTAGACTAGTACTGTTTACCTGGGTTGTATTGGACCTTTGGAGGGATCAGAAACCTCCAAGTTGGGAAGATTAGTCAAGGACATATGTTATGCTTGGACCGGAGAGGGATTCCCGGAACTGTGTCTAAAAGGAGTCCATTATTATCAGCTGAATCTTCCTGAAGGCCAGATCTGAAAAAGCTTTGGACCAGAGAGCTCTTCTCTTTCCTGGGGTAGCACTGCAAGGAAGAGTCTGTGAGACTGGGATATCCAACCCTAGAAATCAAGACTGTGATGACAAAGCTAATGTTTTAAAAGTCCATTCCAGCATTCAGCAATACCAGCTGCCTGAAGATGATACAGAAAATGGGATACCTGATTATGTAGCTCAGCAAAGGGTGTGTGATATCTCTAATGGATGCTGCCATGCCCTGCAAATGTGGCAGGAGGCATCAAAATAATTCCTTTATTAGTTTTGACTCCAGAGGAGTTAAACGTCCAGTCCTGTCCTCCCCAGATTGCAGACCACTCAGGTGGACCCATAGCCATTGTTCAGGAATCAGTATAAATAAAAATCTTATCTGTCCCATTCCTCAGGCTCTCTCACATTCCAGTCACGTAGCTCATAGCTCACCCATGGTCCCTTCCTTCTCCACCCTGCTCTCACCCAGATGACTTACCAGGGCCACCATCCTTCAGTGGGTCTTTTGTTACTGGATTAATAGCTGTCAAAGTACAATTGCCTTTCTAATAATGGAAGGAGCTGTCAGTTAACAAGGCAAATATTGTTCCTCAAGAACTAAGCCCTCCCAAGGCCCAGAGACATCAAAGTAAAAGGAAAAGGACCTATATGTACAAAAATATTTAAAGCGGCTCTTTTTATGATTGCCAAAAAAGATAGAAATTAAGGGTATACATACCACTTGTGGAAATGGCTAAACAAATTGTGGTATGTGAATGTAATGTTAAATTATTTCTCTGTAAGAAATAATGAAATGAACACCAGAGAGAACAGGGAAGGCCTATATGAACTAATTCAGAATGGACCAAGTAGAACCAGAACACTATACAAAGATAACAACCTTTAGAGAAAAATAATTTTGAAAGATTCTGTCACCGTGGCTTTGTTCCATTTAAATTTATACGGTCAGTATAATTCTATCTATCTATCTATCTATCCATCAATCTACCTACCTATGAATCCATCCATCCATCCATCCATCCATCCATTTACCATCCATGCATCCATTTACCATCCATCCATCCATCTATGCATTTATCATCCATCCTTCCATCCATCAGTCTATCTATCTATCTATCATCTCAATGCCCTCAGGAAGTTTGTATCGTTCAGATCTCTGCCCGTCAAAGTACAGCAATAAGAAGGAAAATTCAATGAGGAAGGACAGTGAATGTATACTTAATTCTTCCCCAGGTAAAAATAAACTTTTCCTGACTAGTTTCAGCCATAGAAATGGAAGAAAAAGCCACTGACAAGATTAATACCCTCATAGCATTAGCCTGGGGCCTGGACTACCCAGTCTACCATGTTGACAATGTCAGAAATGGTTGTAGTAATGGACATAACAACTTTATTTATCTTCTAGTAATTTCTTATAAACTGTCAAGTGCCATTTGCCTTCTTCACTGGCCACACAGTGTATTATAAGGGAAATTTGTGTAACAGAGCATTTTAGTTTCATTATTAGTGAGGAAATATTTTTCACTCCTTCTGGTAAGTGATATTATTTAATATTAACTATCTAAGGTGGTTCAGGTAACTCCAAGAAGTCCATTTGGCCCTATCCACAACAACAAACCCGCATCTTGAGTACTGCTTCTATTTTAGAATTAGACTTTATAGTCCTAATGCTGGTGGGATTTAATACATTTGCCAGGGAAACTCCTGGATCAGAGGTCATATAGTATAGTCTCTCAATCCCTGCCCCAAGTGGCATTGCTTTTCTTGCCTATGCTGTTACTAAATTCATATGCCTTCAAGGCATGGTCTTTGAAAATAATATGTTTATTTATATTTATAATAATTTATATAATATTAATATTAATTATTCATCAATATTATATTATTATATTTATAAATAATTTATATTATTTGTATTTATATTATGTTTATGTAATAAATATAATGTGATAATATAAAATAAAAATATTCACCTCTGTCTTAAATTGCTGAAAATTTATTTTAATTTTCCATATGTTAGCAATCCAGCTTTTATGAACCCCTTAATAAGAGCTAAGGGATACTTAATCTTGTTATATTTCTACTCTTCTTGTTAAGCTTCTACCCATTGGGCTAATCCTATGAGGTCAGTGGGAGCTCCCTTCTTATCCCATTGAGATGACTCACCATATGCCTACAATGCAGCAGTCAAAGGATGCCAGGGTTCTGTATATGGCCATCTAATCACCCAATGCTCTCTTTTTCCCACACCACCCTTTCCCTACTTCAACATGAATTTAACCACAAGGTTTTTTCAACAGAACCCTGTCAACTAATGCCAAATATTCTGGGCCAGGTCTAACTCAAGCCAGTCCAGGCTTGGGATTAAAATGCAATCAGACATTATTGTATCATAAAGTGCAATACAAATAATTTTAATTAAAACAGTAACTAAATGTATACAATTCAAATTAAATGCCTCCAAATTCATCATAGTTTTAGCCATACTATGTCAGAAAGGTGTCTGTTGCAGGAGAGTGGGAATTCTGCTCTTCCACTAATTCCCCATAGGTGAGGCCTTTTTGTGCCTCTGGCATTAAGGAAGCTAATCGAATCCTGAAACCAGGCTCTATGCCCCTTAAATTGAAACCAGACCACTCTACATAGAATAGATGCTAACTCCTTTAGACTTCTCCATTCCGTTTGTTAGAACAAGAGCTAGATGGCCATTTGTCGGGATGTCATAAAAGGGGTTTCTGAAGAGGTCAGGGTTGGATTGGATAAGCCTGGAGGACCGCTTCCAACTGTAAAATTCTATTTTCTATAAGAATTTTCTATTTTTGTCTTATTCCATATGCACTATTCTTAATTACATTGGCATTTCTACTTCTTTGAAGGTGGTACAGTCTTCACATGACTGCAAATACCGAGAAGTATGGGTAGCAATAGAGACAACATGGCCCTTTCTAGTTTCGTTTGAATTATATTGAGCTTAAAAGTTGCTGTATATAGAATGGAAAGTTTAGAGAAAATGGTTCACAATCTGTGAAATGTGTGAAGTATATTAATCAATCAAAAATATTTTTTAATCTTCTATGCAAGGACTGTGTCAAGCACTGTGCTAAGCCCTGGGGGTATAAAAAGAGGCAAAGACAGTCTCTCCCCTCAAGAAGCTTACAATCTAATAGTCTTATGACATTCAAAAAAAATACTTGACAAGGAAGGAAATGTTGAGTCAAAGGTAATGATCACAGTATCTTTGGTGCTTTCACCTCTTCCCTTAGCTTGACTAGTGTAATAGACACTGGAAAGCCCTTTGAGAAATCTGTTGAGTTCAACTCATCATTGTATTTCTCTATTGGTTAGATACTCTGATTTTCCAGTCCTCATTTCCTTTTGGTAGTCGTATTTTGTGTCCATGATGGACACAAGCATAAAACTGGTCTTTGGTCCCGAGGAGATTCACATCTTAAAAGGCTCTGAACAAAGTCGAATACCAGTCCTGACGTTGTTTCTGTTTTAGGAAGTGTTTGACCAGAATCTGCTGCTTCATTGTGTGGGGCGTCACAGTCCTCCTGTTGGTTCTCCTCACCTGGCAGAGTATGATGATAATATAATGATCTTCATCAGTATTGTCTCAAGAACCATCCCCAGATGTAAAACAAAAGAAGGACACAGATTACATTGACATATGAATTCTAGACTGTGCCCTGCTATATTCAATTGAATTTTGAAAGTTGGTGATTATGAGACTATGTTTTTTGACTTTTTTCTCAACTATCACCTCCCTTATAATCTTCAATCAAGCAATCAATAAGGATTTATTAGAAAACTATTATGCGCCAGACACTGTGCTAGGGATGCAAAGCTCCCTAGGAGCTTACATTCTATTAAGGATAACAACATGTACATGGATGTGTAAATAAATCTGTAGGCACTAGAAGCTGTGGGGATTAGGAAAATCCTATGTCCCATGTAGGGGACAGCTTGAACTGAACTTCTAAAAGGTGGTGGCAGGGACCAAAAACAGCTTGTATAAAAGCATAGACATGAAAATGAAATGTTTTGTGTGAATAAGTAGACCAGTTTTGACTGACTTCAGGGTGTATGAAATAATATGTTACAAGTATGGAAAAGTAAGTTGGCATGAGAGGGTGAAAGGCTTTATTTTTTTGGTTGTTGTTTATTTTGTATGTAATGTTTTTTTTTCAATTAGCCAGAATCAATTTTCTTTCCCTTTCACCTTCTTCACACTGAAAGAAAAAACAAACAAAACTCTTGTAACAGATAAAAGCATAATTAGGCAAAACAAATTTTCACATTGTTCACATCCAAAAATGGATGTCTTATTCTGAATCTTTAATCCATTAGAATTTGGGTAACCTTCTGGAATTATGACCATTGTGATGTTCTATTTTCCATTCATCAGACTGGCAATGATGACAAAAAATAAATTGCAAATGTTGGAGGGGCTGAGGGAAAACTGGCATATTAATGCAGTTTTGGTGGAGCCATGAAATGGTTGTCCATTCTGGAAAGCAATTTAGAACTGTAGCCTCAAAATCACCAAACTATGCAAATCATTGATGCAGTAATTGGATCTCTATTGAGCCTATACTCTAAAGAGATCCAAGAAAGAGGGAAGGTATTCATGTGTACAAAAATTTATTTTTAAAAAATTTTACTTATTTTATTCTGAACTCCAGAAATAAGCCACACATGTCCATAACATAGTAGAACTGGAAAGAAACAAGTGCTCTTTTTGTAGTAGCAAAGAACTGAAAACCAGTGGGGTGCCCGTCAAGTAGAAAATGGCCGAACGAGTGTGGTAAATGAATATAATAGAATGCTACTATGCCATAAGAAATGATAAAAGGGATGGATGGGTTCAGAGAAACCTTTGTTAGATTTCTGTGAAAGGATTTAAGTACCAAATAGAGGAGTTTATATTTGATCCTATTTGTAATAGGGTATAACAAACTGGTGTTTATTAAGGAGGAGAGTGACAGGCCTGTAATTTTGGAAAATTATTTTGACAATTAGGTAAAAGATGATTTGGAGAGAGAAGTTTGAGTCAGGGAGACCAAATAGAAAGCTATTATGATAACCTAGGTGAAAGGTGATAAGGGCAGTGGCCATGGAACTGGAGACAAGATGACAAATATGACAGATGTTTTCAAGGTAAATTTTTCAAGGCTTGGCAACTGATAAGATATAGGGGGAAGTGGAGGGAGAGCATGAAGCCAAGGATGTCTGAGAGGATTTGAACTTGAGTCACTGGAAAGAGAGTGTTATGTTTGACAAAATTAAGGACACTAGACAGAGGGATGGGTTTTGGGGAAAAGAAAATAATTCAGTTTTGGATGTATTGAAATGTGAGATGTCTCCTGAACATCGAGTTGTAATTGCCTAATTTTTCTGAAATCTGTGTGAACCAATTAGCAGAGAGGAGAGAGAGGAACAAGATGGCTCCTTTGCTGGTCCATTAATAATCTTTAAATCGTGGTTCAGAAAAGTCTTAATAACAAGATATGAGTCAAAGTTCATCTCTTTGTTGATAGCTCTTAGCCTTTTTGCTTAAAAATATTTTCTTAAACTATAAATTCAATCTTTAGGTTTCTTTTTTTATCACATAAAATAGTTTGTAGTATGAAATACAAGCATTTGAATGACATCTGTGTTGGTAATGGAAATGAACAGTAATTGGTATATTTTAGAAGTACAGTTTGATTCCAGCTAGAGCATGGCTCCCATGAATGGTATTACTCAGATGTATACATTTCATGTTGATGACACTCTCGTGGTTGCCTAGTATATCTCTATTATGGAATATAGCAGATTTTGCCCTTGAAGACTGGCTCAGAGAAGAAAGACAATGGAAAAGAAGTCAATAAAAACTGTGGTACAAGCTGGGTTGACATTCAGTGGAATTATTTGGCATCATGAAGTCCCAGACTGATCTTTCTTTGCTGAAATTAATTTTAAAAAGCCACAATGAATTCAAAGTGGTTGAACTATGTAGACACAGTCTGAATTTCCTTGCTTCCATGTTTGTCTTTAGAAATTTCATCACTTTTCACCTCTTTTTTTGTACATTTTTTTGGGGGAGCTGCTAAATTCCCCCTTCACTATGAGTAATACTTTAAGAAGTTTAGGTGAAGATTTTTTACCATGAAGTCTTAAATGTTCATACCTTTTACGCCTTCCTGTACTAAACTCTGGGGATACAGCAATGTGGTCTTGGATATTAAAGGTAGTGGGCCAGAAACACCTGGTCACTATAAATATAGATTCCTTCATTCAGCCTTCTTTGTGGTCTTAAAATGAATCTACAAATTTTAAAATTTGTCATTTCCAGGATTATGATAATCCCAGGTAATGAGACATTTTCACAACTCTCACATTGTAAATCTGATACTTGCACATTTAAAAGGTCATATCCAAACAAGATTGAATTTGGTTAATTATAGAGTCTCCTGGATTCAATTCATGCCAGCACCTAGATATAATTAAAAATCAAGCAAATTTATAAGGTATCTAATCACAGTAGTATTAAGGCTAATGAATTCATTAAATATTACTTTCATAAATTGTCAATCAAATTATATTGTGGAAAAGATGGAGAGATATGGATCAGGCAATAATAAATTCAGATGGATTTGGAACTGGTTGGATGGCCAGACACACAGAGTAGTTAGTTGTTAATAGTTCAATATGACAGGATGTCTCCAGGAGAGCGCCCTGGGGATCTGTACTTGGCTCTGCATTGTTTTAAGTTTTTAATCAATGACTTAAATAAAAGCATAGATAGTGTATCCATCAAATTTGCAGATGACACTAAGCTGAGAGGGAGAGTTAACACTGGATAATCCAAAAAGAACTTGTCAGGCTCTGCTAGAGCACTGGGCTAAATCTAGTAAGATGGAATTTAATAGGAATATATGTTAAGTCTTATACTTGGGTATAAAAAATGAACTTCCTAAGTACAGTATGAGAATTGAACGAATAGACAGTAGCCAAAGACTTTAATGACACGTTGGGCTTCATGAAGAAGAGCATAGCTTCCAGGAACAGGGAAACGTTAGTCTCATTGTACTCTCCCCTCATTAGACCTCATCTGGAGTATTATGTCTAGTTCTGAGTGCAGAGATGGTTGAGAGAAGAAAGTAGAAGCTGAGTTCCAGGGGAAGACAGCAAGATGTCCCTACTCATGGTGCTGACCTAGAATAGTCATAGTTAGACTAAATGACAGGCTGCCAGCAGAGATACAGAGAGGTAAGGCAGCAGAGTTATAGACAGGGTAGAATTGTTCTCATCTGCCCATTCTTCTAGTGGAAGTCTTCACATTCTTGCGGTGGACATCCTTTCCGATGGCCATGAAGGCAAATGAAGCAGGTGCTGTGGAGCACTTAGAACTTAGTTAGACATTGGACACTCCAAGGCTATCCACTGTATCCTGGGCCATTGGCAGTCATCTTGACTTTTGTCCTACCGCTGGACTTCAGTGACTCAGGAAGACAGAGTGAAGCTGACAGCTTTGTGCAACTCTGCCTCACTTAAATGCAATTCGTGAGAAAGTCAAGATTATCACTTGCGATGTCATTGCATTGGTCCTCTTTGAAAATGGAAGATGAACAATAAAAGACAGGATGGAGTGATAATAAAGAGATACAAATGGAGCACTTAGTTTTCTGTTAGCATAATTGGAAACTGATTATCTCAATCAAGGCTTCTTAAACTATTTTCACTCACTACTCCTTTTAGTGTTTAAGCAGCATTCATTGGCGTTGTGTAGCCTGAAGGTGTGCACAGTACAAAGTGCACATGCTTTGTGTTCAGAACCAAGGCTGTAGTGAAGTTGCAAGATGCAACACAGGCAAGGGCTGCCAGAAACACCTTGGATTTGTTACATAAATATTTTAAATTAATTTTTGATCATTTTGCATTCAGAAACCTTTTACTGTTGCCAAATTTTTCACAACCCCATATGGGGTTTGGACCCACTGTTTAAGAAGTGCTGATCTAAACTAAGATTCCGCAAAGAATAGCAAATTCATTTTATGAAAAACCTTGGTCAAGGAATAGGGACTAGAGAGGTCATTTCATTAGTACAGTGAGCTCCCAGGTGAGAAAATGCCTTCTACTGATATACACTGGCACTTTTCCTACAACTCAGAGTCTGGCAAAGATTCTTAGAGCACTAAGAATCTAAGTGACTGGTCCCCTGCCCCGTATGTAGCAGAGGCAGCACTGGAGCCCAGGTCTTCCTAGCTTTGAGGCCAGCTCTCTCTACACTGTGCCACTGGTGATGAATAGACACATCTTCATCTTGTCTAGTGTGATGATGAGGGGAAGGCCACGGGATGCAGAGGCAGGAGCAAAATGTTTGGATTTGGAGGATCAGGGTTTGAATAGTCGGTCTGTCATTTGCTATTTATATGACTTTGGGTGAATCACAACTTTTCTGGGCCTCAGTTTCCTCACTGCCTAAAATCAGGGGGTTTCCCTTCAAGCTTTCTTCAAGCTCTAAATCCATGACCCTATGACACTAAGGATGGGGATGATATCTCATCCACTTGCTTAGTCTCCCCTAACACCTTATCATATTTAGGTGTGGGCCCTTAGGCTGTGGTACTGATGGCTTTATAATTAAAAACATGACAACAACAACTAAACAACACATCCTAGGGTGTTAGGACATTAGCATTTTGTAATTACACCAACTGAGATGGAGGAGGGACAAAATTCCACTCCCCACCCCTCCATGATGGAATTTCAAGCACCTAATTATAGTGTTGGATGCCAAGAAGTAGGTGTATTCTCTCTCTCTGTCTCTCTCTCTCTCTCTCTCTCTCTCTCTCTCTCTCCTTCTCTCTCCCTCCCTCCCTCCCTTCTTTCTTTCTTTCTTTCTTTCTTTCTTTCTTTCTTTCTTTCTTTCCTTCCTTTCTTTCTTTCTTTCCTTCTTTCCTTCCTTCCTTTCTTCCTTCCTTCCTTCCTTCCTTCCTTCTCTCTCTCTCTCTCTCCTTCTCTCTCCCTCCCTCCCTTCTTTCTTTCTTTCTTTCTTTCTTTCTTTCCTTCCTTTCTTTCTTTCCTTCTTTCCTTCCTTCCTTCCTTCTTCCTTCCTTCCTTCTTCCTTCCTTCCTTCTCTCTCTCTCTCTCTCTCTCTCTCTCTCTCTCTCTCTCTCTCTCCCTTCCTTCCTTCCTTTCTCATATAATGGCAGAGTTTTATTTATCCTTTCATCAGATTTAAAGTGGAAGTGGCTTGACTCAACTAATTTCATGAACATTTAATTTCAGTTCAAGATTTTTAATGATGTGCAAATGGGCTACCTGAAATGAAGACCTGCCACCCATGTATAACCAGTGACGCTTTCAGAGGAAAACATGTTTTAAGTGCTTTGAAGAAGGTCAGCTGTGGATGGGGAATTTTCCTTTCAGTTGCAAACACTTCTGGCAATTATGCACTGGAAGCCCTGAAGTTTCCTTGGCACTAGCTTGCAAGGTAAGAAGGCATTCGTGTGAAGGTCTCTATTTGGGATCAGGAGAGATGAAGCAAGTAGGCTCAGAAAGCATTTTTCCCAACAATACAATAGGTCAGAAGAGGTCATTCATTCTTCTGCCATGTGTTCAGTCTGAAGAAGTGGTGAGCTGTGTAAGCTTGGTGTTTGAATCTTGAAACCTGACAGACAGGTGAACTGGTGGCTAATGGAGAAAGCTGACCAGAGGTGCACTTTGCTATTGGCCAATCAGATGGACAGGCCTAGAGCAGGTCATATGAAGGTATGTGACTTTGTGTGAAAAAGAGCTTTGAATAAAGGGTTGTTTCTTTAAAAGGCCTCAAGATGGACAGAGCCGAGCAGGTCCATGCTGCTGCTATGTCTTATTTTTCAATGTTAGCAAACAGCTATGTTTATGAACCATGTGATAAATGTGTGAAGACTGAGCAAAATCATACAACCCTAAGCTGACAAGTGGCCGGGGGCAAAAATAAAGTTATCTTCTTGCACTGAATTATGTTCTTTTGCTTATTAAGACTATTTCCCCCTGTCTGTCTATTAGCTCCAAACAATACCAAAGGTTCACTGAGGAGATGATGATAGAAATGGGGAGTACAACTTGAGCTGTAGTTTCTGAGTTTTGTTGTTTGTCGTTTGTTTTCAGAGAGGGCCAATGACATCACAGGGTGATATCTCAAATTGCTTGTGAATTGAATTTAAGCGAGGCAGAGTCGCACAAATTCATCAGCTTCACTCTCTCTTCCTGAGTTGTCGAAGTCCAGTGGCAAGACAAAAATCAAGATGATTAACAATGGCCCAGGATGCAGTGGATGACCTTGGTGTCTTTGACATCTGACCAAGCTCTAAGTGCTCCACAGCAAATGCTTCAATCACCTTCATGGCCGTTGGAACAAATTGTTCTTATGGGTCCATTCCACTGGGGGAAGTCTTCACATGCTTGAGGTAGACATCCACCTAACTCACTGAGGGGTTTAAGGCCTGTCCATCACCCTCCATCTGGTTTAGCCCATCTGTTGAGATGGTTTTGCCAGGGTGTGGCTGCTGCACATGCTACAGCATCTTGGAGCCACAGGTAAGAGTTGGGTGAAAGTGGACACCAAAGGTGGATGAGCTGCCCTGAAAAGGGCTCAGCAAGACCTCACACCAGAGATGCTGTTTCTCTCTGAACACCCTATACACCCCAGTTTCTGAGGTGGAGGATGGACGGAGCACTGGACTAGGAGTCTGAAAGACTTGCATTTGAAAACTACTTCTGATACTTTGTAGTGGAGTGACTGTTGTCACTCTAGCCTCAGTTTCCTCATCTGTAAAATGGAGATAGTGAAAGGATTGACCTTTGAGTCAGAAAGACCTGAATTCAAGTCTTGCCTTTGATGATGGGCAAGTCACTTAACCACTCAGTGACCCCAGAAAACTTTCTAAAACTGTAAGTTAGTAGGGGTTACTTCACTGCATTGGTGAAAGGAGTTTCTTATACCTTTGAGGGATGAAGCTGATTGATGTTTGTCCTTCATTCTCAAAGAGGACCATGACATTAGGGAGGTGATGCCATAGCATGCGAGTGAATTGGATGTAAGTGAGGCAGGACTGGGCAAAGTCACCAGCCTCACTTTCTCCTCTAGAGCCATCTAGTTTCAGTGACCAGATATAGATCAGGACGACTGGAGATGGCTTCAGATGCAGTGGGAGACTTTGGTCTTTTTAAGCTAAGGTCCTTCCCAGGTCTCAGTTTGATTGAAGCAACACCCATTCAGTGATTAAGGTAGGTAAGAAATCACCTTTGAGGGAAGGGAAGAGAATAAACATTTATATTGCACCTACAATGTGCCAGGCACTGCACTAAGTGGTTTTTTTTTTTTTTACAAATGTTATCTTATTTGATCCTCTCAACAACCGGGCAAGGTAGGCGCTATTATTATCACCCCCATTTTACAGATGAGAAAACTGAGGCAAATAGAAATTATATGACTTACCCTGGGAGTCACCCAAGTCGTAAATATCTGAGGCTTCATTTGGATTCAAGTGTTCCTGATTCCAGTCCTGGCACTCTACCCACTAAGCCACCCAGCTTCCTCAGACCTTTTGAAGTCAAAGGTCTGAATTTAACAAAAAAACAAACTCAAGAGTGGGAATAAAACAACACCTATAGTACCTATTTCCTAGAGTTGGTTAAGGATCCAAAAAGATAATGTGCATAAAGTGCTTTGTAAACTCTAAAGTACCTTATGAATTCTAGTTGGATCATAGATACAGCTTCCTGCTGGAAGGGACCACAAAAGACATCAAGTCCACCCTCCCCCCATTTTACAGATAAAGAAATTGAGGCCCAGGTAGGCTAAGAGATTGTACAAATAGTTTTGTAGCAGAGGTGGAACCTGAACCCAGGTCCACCACGGAGCAAAATTCTTTATGGTGGACTGCTTTTTTTTATCATTATTATTAGGCAAATGATTGAAAATTATGCTCATGGTTAAACGTCTGTCCTATTGGGGGTAATGGATTGATGACTTAATGAACCTTTTTTGATCTCTTGGATTCAAAGGATACTTAAAAGGACGCCACATTTTTGCACAGCACTGACCCTTTGTGTACTGAGTAGGCAAATGCAGGGTATTTAGAAGGGGCTAAAATAAAATTTTCTTGAATAACCTCCCAAGCCTCCCACATTCTTTCAGTTAGCCGGGACTGAGACCCAGCCGTTACTTTTAAGTTTTAATAAGTTTCACATGTTTTGTAATGAAATCGTGTTTGCTTAATGCTGACCTTTAATTAGTAGCCTCTGGATTAGTATATACCAGACACAGGGATGTTATTAGTGTGAACTCAAAGCTATGTGTGTTACTCCATAAGAGATCAAAACAAGCCTTGCATGCTCTGACAGCATTAAACCCCACTGAGACTGCATGCAGGATATGGTTTTCAGTTGTAAAAGAAAATTGTAATTCACAAGCACTTGCCAGATGTTGTACCCCAATACTTTAGGTTCATTACATCCCCACAGAGTAGGTGGTCATATGAGGGAACAATGAATGGGTCCTATTTGGTTCTCTCCCCCTGTTTAAAAATTGTATTTCCGTTCAAAATATTTGATAGAAGTAAATAGGTCAAAAGCCATAGGTCAAGATTGGATTTACACTTAAAAAAAGCAACAAACAAAATATTTCCCAATATGAAATGGTTCAGATTATTCTGCCACTTGCTACAACCTGTATGATCTTGAAGCCATTTAACCTAACGGGCCCTCGGTTTACTCATCTGTAAAAATGATGGGATTGGAAAGTTCCTTTCAGTTCTAAATCTATGATTTGTCAACAATTAGCACCAAGCCTGGCACATAATAGGTGCTTAATAAATGTTTATTGATAGATCGATCTATTGGGAGGGGGCACTATTGATTCTCTACGATTATTCAGTCAAAGCCAACAAGGGTTTATGGCTGTTTATTATTATTATTATTATTTATTACTAGCCAGCATTTACATAGTGCTTTAAGGTTTGCAAAATGCTTTACAAATACGATCTCATTTTATCCTTGCAACCATTCTGAGAGGTGGGTGCTATTATTTACAGATGAGGAAACTAAGTCAGAGAGCAATTAAGTAAATTGCCTAAGGTCGCACAGCTTGTAAGTGTCTGAGGCTGGCTTTGAACTCAGGTCTTCCTGATTCCAATTTCAGTGCTTCTTCCTCAATCCCTCTTAACTCTAGAACCTCCCCTCTGTTTATTTCCTGTTGGTCCTACATGTTACTTGTTGGTACATAGGTATTTGCGTGTTGTTTCCCTCGTCAGATCATAAGCTCCTTGATGAAATGGACTGTCTTTTGCTTTCCTTCCTATCTCCAGCACTCAGCACAGTGCCTGACACATAGTAGAAGCTTAATAAATGTTTATAGGCTAACTCCATCTTCTGCACTACCTAGCTGCCTATTAAGCATTATTAAACACGATATTTTAAGTGCCAGGTGTACAAAGAAAGGCTAAAAACAAATTAACAAACAAACAAAAAAACAAAAAACAAAAACAAAACCCAGTTCCTGTTCCCCTGTCTCAGGGAGCTCACAGTCTAATGGGGGAGACAATTTGCAAGCAACTCTGTACAAACAAGATTTTTATAGGGTTAATTAGAGATAGTGAACACAGATGATCATAAAATTACCATTTCTTAGTGGTGTGGAAGAAGAGAAGAAAGTTTGCTTCTAAGAAATACCCCCATAGCTGAAATGAATAAACAGGGATAGATTAATTTAGCAAAGGAAGAAACTGAGTTTTGGTGATTTGCATCCCTTTGTAGGAGAAAATTTGGTCTAAGAAATTCAGGGAGGATTGTTGCTGGTTTTTTTTTTTTGGGTGGGGGGTGTTTGGTCATAAGGTGGTACCCCACATTCTACGTCACTTCCCCACCCAAGAAGTTTTAGTGCCTCTCCCTACCTCTAGAATAAAAGATAAATTTGTCTTTTTGGTACTTAAACTGCTTCACTGTGTAACTTTGATCTATCTTTCCTGGTTGATTACACATGCTCCCCCTCACACATTATATCCTCCAGTGAAAATGGCGTACACCATATTCCCAGAACATGCCAGCTGGATTACTTTACACAAGCCTGGGATGTTTTCCTTCCTCATCTCTTCTTGGAATCTCTAGTTCTCATCAAAAAGCTCAGTTCACATCATCTCCTTTAAGAGGCCTTTCTAGTTGTTACTCCTGCCCCACCCCAAGATGGTCTGGCATCATCTTCACAGAGATGACAATTGAATTAATGATGAACGGATGAGTACTGAGAGTGTGGCAAAAGAAGAGCAGAAGACTCAAGGCAGGTGTCCACATTTAGAAGGAGGAACATGGGTGATAATCTAGCAAAGGAGGCTGAGAAGGAACAGTTAGGTAGGAAAAGAATTAAGGGAAAGCATTGTTATGGGGCAGCTAGGTAGCACAATGCTGATAGAATGTTGGGCCTGGAGTCAGGAAGTCTCATCATGCTGAGTTCAAATCTGGCCTCAGACACCAGCTGTGTGACCCTGGGCAAGTCACACTGTTTGCCTCAGTTTCCTTATCTGCAGAATGAGCTGGAGAAGGAAATGGCAAACCACTCCAGTATTTTTGCCATGAAAACCCTGAACCACAACTGAAAAATGACTGAGCAACAATTGTCACGGGAATCTAGAGGAGAATATCTAAGAGGAAGGGATAATTGACAATATGAAGAAGAGAAAAGGCCATTTAATTTAGCACCCATGAGATGAACAGGAACCTTGGAGAGAGCAGTTTCAGCTGAGCGATGAGGTCAGAGGCCAGACTGCAAAAGTTCCCAGAGTGAGAAGAGAGGAAGTGGAGGTATTAAGTAGAGAGTTTGGTTGTAAAAAAGAAGAGAAATAAAGAATGATAGCTTGCTGGGATCGTAGATGATAGGATCATAGAAGATGGCATTCTTTATTAAGGATGCAAGGGACCTGGGCATACTTTTAGACATCAGAGAAAGAGGCAAAAGGCAGGATGCCCAAGGTAGTGGCTTCTATTTTCTCAGTAAATTTTTTTATTCAGATGTAGTTTGAACAGCAAATTGTAAACTGATCATGGGATTATGTTAGGATAGAGAGAATCCATCCATTGCAAGGTTTGAGACATTTAATAACACTTGGACATTTGCAAAGAGATTTAAATGCACTATCTCACTGGAACCTCACAACAACTTTGTAGAGTAGGTATTGTAGGTGTTATAATCTCCACTTTACAATGAGGAACCCAAGGCTTCTAAAAATTAAGGGACTTGCCCAGGGCATGCAGCTAAGTGTCAGAAGGAGGGCCTCAATCTAGTTTTTCCTGACTTCAAATCCAGCACTCTAGCTACTCTGCCACATACTGATTCTACATTTATTTCATAGCATCAGAGAATCCCAGATTTAGAACTGGGTTTTAAAGGTCATCTACCTCAACCCTCTCATTTTACAGATAAGGAAACTGAGGCCCAGAGGGGTTAAATGATTTGTCCAGGTTCGTATAAGTAGGAAGTAGCAGAGTTAGAAATCGAACCCAGATCTTTCGCCTTCTGCCAAAACCCTTTCCCCAAAACTATAATAGCTCATTCAATTTAAGTTCAGAATAATTTATAGTGCCTGTGTTAGGGTAAGGGATGAAAGAGAAGTAACATTCATTTTAATGGATAATCATGTTGTTTCAGGTTTTTACTGTATGTTTGGAGAAACATCAGTCATAGCAGGCCATAGTATACTTAGGGTGGTAGTGTGGTTTGAAAAAATTCAGGTGATTTAAAATGAAAATTAGTATTATTATTATTTCCTAATGTTTCTACTAGGAAACTTCTTTATAGAAGTCTCAAGGCATCTACTCTCCACTCTACTGCCTGTAGATAGATATATGATAGATAGAAAAAGAGATAAATATAGCTTAGCAGATAGAGCATTTATTAAGCACTTCATATGCACACTCATCTTCTTAGCTAATTAGAAAGATAACATGCTTTATTCATTATTTTAGGAGTGGCTGATTTAATCTGTAATGGTTGGGAAAAAAAGCACCATTTTAAACTGTGGAAGAAGGAAATTTTCTTAAGGAATAATACCTCTCCTTTTTCATACATCTTGAACTTGTGAGGAACCAAATAATCACATATTTGAGAAGGAATGTTTTCTTTCATCGATACCAGAAGCAAAACAATTTTTTTTAAACTGGCCTTTAGGATCCTCAGCACTAATTTGTGTGTGAACAAAGCAATAAAAACCAAACAGGCCAACCTGAATGAGGCTCTGAGGCTGGAGAATAAATTTGAACCTTCTTTGGAATTTTTCCTTTTGACTTGGTTTCTTCCTCTCCCTCCCCCACCCCATAGAAACTACAGAAACAGGAATCATAAGCCCACAATTTGTCCTGTATCTAAATTACTGGCCCTGGCCTTTTGGTTCAACATTAGTTTTCAATGTCTCCACTATTTTTAAAAAATTTTCTTAAATCTCTCTCTGAAGACGTAAATTTTGCTTTCTTTTTTTGCCTTGCTCCTGCCAAGTTTAGATTTAAACATAGCAACTTGAAGTAACAACAAGGATGCATCGAAGTTAATTATTTTCTAAAATTGACATCTCATTCCATGAGATTTCCCAACATTTCCCTCCTTAGTGTCTTCTCACATGCTGTTCAACTGGAGAAAATCATGAAATAGGGTCGACTGGGTCATTGACTGCTAGTCATTAAGTTATTTCAGCCCTTAGTACTGTGCCTGGCACATAGTAGGCTTGTAAATGTTTGCTGACTTGGCTTGTCTCAACTGTGTCCTCACTGTAGCAAGGCAATTCTACCTGTCCTCTTTAAGGGATTCTTTATCCCACTACCCACAATATCCATTTTCTATCCAAACTTTCTATTCTTTGCACAAGCCTCCTGACAACTTCTCTCCCTACCCTCTACATTGTGAGGATCTTGTCTGTTTGCCTGTTTCCTCAACTTCAAAATGGGGATAATGATAGCACCTGTATTCCAGGGTTGTTGTGAGGATCAAATGAGATAATATTTGTAAGTATTTGTAAGTATTAGAAATATTATACAGTGCCCGGCATGTAGTAAATGCTATATAAACATTTATCATCATCATCATCATCATCGTCATCATCATCATCACCATCATCATCGTCACCATCATCATCATCATCATTATTATTATTTTATCTCCTTCCCTGCTCACTTAAACTTCTTGAAGTTTGTAGTATAAGTATAGTATATATAAACATAGTATAGTGAAGATTATAGCATAATCCCTTATACCAAGAGAGATAACTATTTCCTCTGCTCTCCTAAATCCTCCACAATCTGGATTCTGACCTTATCATTCAACTGAAACCATCCTCTCCAGTTACCACTGATCTTTTAATTGTTAATCCTAATGCTTTTTTTCTCTTTCTCTCAATCCTCATCCTTATTTAATTCTCTAAAACATTTGTCAATGCTGATCACCTTCCAGTATGTTCACTCTTTTCTGGGTTTTCACGACCCTGCTTTCTTTCAGTTTTCTTCCTATTTTCCTTCTCAGTATCCTTTGCTGGATTTTCATCCATATCACGATCGGTAACTGTGAGTATCCCCCCGGACTCTGTCCTAGGTCCTTTTCTTTTTACTCTCTATACCCTGTCACTTGGTGATGTTATCAAATGAGCTAATATTTGTAAAGAGCTCAGCACAGTGCCAGGCACATACTAGATAATATAGAAATGCTTATTCTCTTTCTTTCACCAGTTCCCATGAGTTTAATTATTATCTCTAGGCCTAGTCTCTTCTTTCAGCTTCAGTCTTTTCCTCACCAACTATCTATTGGACACTTCCAACTGAATGTCTAGTTGGGATTGCCAACTCAACGTGTTCAAGGCAGGACACATCATCTGTTCCCTCAAACCCACCCTCTTCCAAGGATCTCTTTTACCGTTGAGGATATCATGACTTTTCCAGTCATCTAGGCTCCTAACTAATCTCTCTTTTGTTGTTGTTCAGTCATTTTCTGTTGTGTCTGACTCTTTGTGACCCCATTTGGGGTTTTCCTGGCAAAGATACTGAGTAGTTTGCCATTTCCTTCTCTGGTTCATTTTACAGAAGAGGAAACTGAGGCAAACAGGATTAAGCAACTATTCACTGTGCCAACTAGCTGCCCTTTTGTCTCTTGCTCACCCCATAGATCCAACCAGTTGCACATATTGTCATTTCTTTCTCTGCAACATATTTTTGCTTATTTTCCACTCTCACAATCACCACTCATTCAGGTCCTCAACACTTGGCCTATTGCAATAAGCTTCTGCTTGGCTTCTTGCTTCTTCACTCTATTCCATCCTTCGTACAGATGACGAAGTTCTTCACAGTCTTGCTTTCTCTTGGGTCTTTTAATGCATTACTTCCTTTTATGTACTCATGGTGAAGTCATATCGGTCTGCCTACCTTTTGTTCTTCACATATGATGCTCCATTTTCTATCTCCAGTTTCTATCTGCCATGCTTGGAAAATGTTTTTCCTGATCATTTCCACCTAGCAAAATCCCATTCTTTCTTTGAGACTCAGTTCAAGCATGACTAGAGATCTTTCACCTTCTAGTTCTTTCACCTCTAAGACTATTTCCCATCCATTCTATGCTGTCTCTTCCATTAGAATATAATGTTTTTGAGGTCAGGGACTCTTTTTGCCTTTACTTTGGGTTCTCAGCTCTTAGCACAGTGTCTGGCACATAGTAAGAGCTTAATAAATGTTTGTTGACTGATTAATTTCTCCCTGGAGAATATGACCTAGAGATAATGAGCTAGTTTTGATTTGTTGCCATATTTTTGCCTCCAAAGCAAAAAAATTAAAAATTATGAACTGTGATTAAAAAAATAAAGACAGAAAATCTCCCTGGGTCATGGAAAAGCTATCAATTAGACACACTAGTAGAACTATGTTTTATAATCACAGAAAAGTTCACTCTTGAAGGGGACTGGCAATAATTTGACCATTTGGCACTAATTACTGGTCTTGTTGACAGTATTAATCACTACTAAATTATTGTAGAAAAAATAAAAATGCCTACATGTTTTAGTTTCATTTTTCATTTGATTGGTACTCAGAGTTGTAGTAACATTGTTGTTTGCCTTGGCAAATACCTTTAGTTGTATATATAATTGTCACACCTAAAGATCAAACTTGGGCTGATATCCATAAGTAGAGAATGACTGCTATATTAGCAGATTTGTTAATTGGGGTCATATTTATACTTTTCTTGTCAATCTTAATCATTTGGTTGTTGGGGCCAATGTTGTCTTAGTTTCCTACAGTCATTACTGACTGTCAAATATGATACACAATAATTTAACAAGTGCATCTGGCTTTTATGTATAAATTTCACAGCAGGAGCTTAGCCTTACTCAATATATTCATATAATGGAGTTGTCATTAAGGGATATTTACTTAAGCTACCAAATGATTATTCCTCATAATAGAACTTCAAATAGGACTATAATTAGTGATTTTTGTTAACAGCTATTCCCTGTTGTAATGTTAGTCTCCTATGTCTTTAGTTAAAAATAAAATCATCTTGTCTCTATAAAAGGCAAACTGAGAACCTTGCCTCATTTTATGGAAAAAATCGAGGCCACTTACTGTGAGCTCCCTCTTCTCCCCTCTTCAACTCCTAGCACTCAGTTACCTTCTGCAGTTACCTCCTTTTTCACCCCTGTCTCACATGATGAAGTGACTTTATTCCTTAGCAAGGCTAAGCCACTACATGTTTAAGTGATCTCATTCTATCCTGTCTCCTTCAACAGATTGCTCCCTATGTCGTCCCTACTCTTTCACTTATTTTCAATCTCTCCCAGTCTACTGGCTCATTTCCTTTTTCCTACAAATGTGCTGATACCTCCTCCATCCTGTGAGTTGGAGGTTGTCTTCTCTACCACCATTAATTCAAGCTCCCTCCAACTGTGTTCTTCCCATTGTTATGGGCACATGACTAGCACTTACTAAGAGATAGTTGCTTCAAAGATAAGGCAAGAGCAAAATACAAACATTTCCCGAACATCTCAGGGGCCTCAAATTCTATACCACATAGGCCTTTGAGGAGGGAATAGAGTTAAACTCAGAACTTAGTCCAGTTCCTAGATACCATTGCTCCCACCATATTCATTTCCAGATGCCTCATGACTGCAGGGTGAGTCTGTCTACCGGCCTGGGGACCCAAAAATCACTTTCCAAAATCGCTCCTTGTTCCTCAGGGCATTGGCATTTCTCACTGGCTGTAAAACCCAGCCTGGAATCAAACTCCCAGAATCCTGTGGCTTGCCCTTTAGACCTTTGAAACTCTCAAGGTCAGAGATCTTTCCAAGGTCAGTGATCCTTCCAAGGTGAGTGACCCAAGGTAATTTCCTTCACCTAGAATGAAAAAGAAAGAACTAAAAGGCCAAAGAATGTTTCTCAGGGCCATATAAGTTCAGAGGGCCATAGACAAAAGAGTCATTAAGCTTAGGGTAACACGAATGAAGCCTGAGCAAAAGTATGGAGATGGAAAATCATGGGATCATGGATTTAGAGGCAAAAGAGATCTTAGAAGCCATTGAGTCCAACCTTCTCATTTTAGAGATGAGGAAAATAGAAGATAAGAATAAGATAAAAACAGAGAAGATAAATATCACACAGTAAGTGTCTGTGGCAGAATCTGAACCCAAGTCTTCCTGACTACAAGTCCAATTTCTTACTGTATACATACTGTATACTAGAGACAGTTAGTTGAATAGTTTGATTGGAATCAGTTCTTGGTCCCAGAAGTCGTATTGAGAGTATTTCCCTTCCAGGATGTTTTCATTTGAGTTCCCCCTGTGGGGAATTCATTAGATTCCCTCTTTTCAGTCATACATATTCTTCATGATGTCTTTTAAGTCATTTCTTACATGCAAGCCATAGGATTATAGAATATTATGGTTGGAAGAGTCTCTAGAGATCACCTGGTCCAACTTTCTTAATAATCAAAGAAACAAAGACTGAAGGGTTAGATAAATTGTGTAAGGCCATACAAATATTAAGTGGAAGAGTTGGAATTATTGGTAATGTATTGCAACTTTCTTGCTGTTCAAGAGATTTGATGTTCCTGCTGGGCCACTGTCTGTGATCTTTGAAAGAGAGTGGCTACCGGGAGAAGTACCTCATGATTAAAGAGGGACAAATGTTACGCTGATTTTCAGAGAAGGGAAGCCTGACTTCAAATCTTGGAAAGATTCTAGAATTTATTATTAAAGGGATGGTTCATGAATATTTAGAAAAGGAAACTACGAGCACAAGGAACCAGCATGGCTTCATCAAGAAAAAGTCATGCTAACCAACTTTTAATTTCCTTCTTGGATAAGATTACTAGACTGGCAGATTAAAGGATTGCTAAAGATATAATTTACCTAGATTTTAGGAAAGCATTTGACAGCTTCCCATGGACTTCCAATAAAGATGGCAACTGAAAGTTGACAGTTGAGTCTAGATTCCCTAAGACACTTCTCAGAAGATATATGAAAGGGTTCCAGATGAAACAATGATCACCAACTTCTTTCCAGCCTCCTTTTAACTTTTGAGATGTCTTTGCTCTGTGACTCTCTTCTGACTGAGTCCTTGACCCAGACTATCTTCTAATGAGGTGTTGGTACTAATAAAGTAAACAAACTATCAACTAATTTAATAAAAAAGAGGAAAACCAGGTTACTAAATAGAAAAATGAAAAAGCAGAATTTACAACAGATGAAGAGGAAATAACAAATTATTAGAAACTTTCACCCAGTTACAGAATAGATGACATAAATGAAATGGACACATAGTGACAAAGTATAAAACAATCCAATTAAGGGAATGAGAAATAGGGAATTTAGATAATCCTATATCAGAAAAAGAAACTAGACAAGTCATAAAAGAACTCCAAAGGGAAAAATCCAGATACAGATGGATTTATAAATGAATTATATCAAATATTTGAAGACAAATTAATTCTAATATAATAAAAATGGGAAAGGGGGGATTGTACAAGCTTCTTAGAAAAAATATGGTCCTGATACTCAAAGCAAGGACAGATAAGTCAAAAGAAAATAATAGACCAATATCTGTAATAAATAAGAATGTAAAAATATTTAATAAAATATTAGCAAAGAGAGTGTAGTAACATCTTTAAAAGATAAAAATTTGTGACAAGTTTATTGTTATACTAGTAATGTAGGATTAGTAGTCCCATGATTATAACTCTTAGAAGGGTGTCTAATAATTGTATCACTAAATATTGAATAAGTTTTTGACAAGACTCAGCAGTATCTATAATGGAATAATATTAGAAGCCTTACCAATAAGATCAAGGTTAAAGCAAGGATCCTCATTGTCACCACTATTATTTAATACAGCTCTGTAAATTCTATCTATTGTAATAAAGCAATAGAAAAATGGAAAGAGTAAGTATAGAAAAAGAAGAAATAAAATTATCACTTTTATGGATTATATGATAGTTAGCTTAGAAAATTCTAGAGATTTGATTATAATGTAATAGAACAAAAACTTCTGTAAAACTATAGAATATTAAATAAACACTGCGAATCATTAGTTATTCTGTTACCATTAAAAACCCAGCAGGTATCAGTAAAAAAAGAAATTCTCTTCAAAACAACTACTGAATGTAAAACAAATTTCAAATGAATTTAGCAAGGCACAAACAATACACAGTTATAGAACTCTACAGATATAAAGACAGAAAAACAACTGGAAAAATATTCAATGCTCATGCTTAGACCATGCTAGTATCATTAAAATGACAATACTATCTAATTATTTTGCATATTCAGTGTCATAACAACCAAATTACTAGAGAATTATTTTAAACAATTAAACAAAATAACAAAAATTTATCTGAAAAAAAAAACAAAAAATCAAGAATTTGAGGGGTAAATAATGAAAAAAAGTTGGGATGTAATATGTCAAACAGTACCATATTTCCAACTATACTTCAGTGTGTTAAACATCAACACTGTTCAGTTACTCGTTAAAATATAGAAAAATTGATCAGTTCAACACATCAGACAAGCAAGACCACTAACTATTTCTAGAACTACACCAAATCATAGGAGAGAAAAGAGGCATCTTTGCTCCTGTATTTACTGGGAAAATTTCTAGTGTGTTTTCATTGCATATAATGTTTGTTTTTGGTATGAAATTTTAAATTATATTAAAAAATATTCTCCTTTGTTTATGTTCGGAAAGTTTTTTGTTTGTTTTTATTTTAGCAGAAATGAATATTGTACTTTGTCAAAAGCTTTTAAAAAATCTCTTGAGATTATTTTGTGCTCTTAGATGTTTATGTTTTTACTATGATTATGTCAATAATTTTCCTAATGTTCATCCATCCTTATATCCCTGATATAAATTCAATTTGGTCATAATGAATGATTTTTGGAGGAATAAATTTCTGTAGTCTTTTTGCAAGGATTTAATATAAATTTTTAAAATTGATATTCATTAATAACCCTGGTTTATGATTCCCTTTCTTTGCTTTATCCTTCCTTGGTTTAGGTTTTAAAATTATATTTGCCTTATAAAAGGAGTTTGGTAGACTGCTTTCTTTTCTCACTTTTGGCCAACAATTTTGGTATGTAGGTATTAGAGTACCATAACAACAGTATAGCTCATGAACCTCCACTGGTGTACTTCACATTAACAAAAGAGCAATTAATTCAATTAATGTTAACCAAAAAGCCTACTGAAAATGCAAAGTAAACACATAATATAAATACAACGTTTTCCCAATAAACCCTCAATTCTACTCTATCCCCAATGCTCACAGTGTCTATTGGGAGATTGGACACACACTTAAAGTCGTGGGGTCATTAAAGTACACGTGTAGGGAACACATGTGGCAAGGACAACTCAACTCTGGAATTGTAGACTTCATTATCCTTTATCATAGGTGTTGAATAGATGCTTTGCTAAATGGAACTGTTCCATGAAGTTTTTGACTGACACCTCACCTGGTATGATGTCTCTACCAGAGTAGATGATCCACTAGGCTACTTCCCTGATGCTCTGTTTCTAAGTTGTTCCTCTACTTATCCGGGCTGAATCCATGACAGAAACCATATTATCTGTCATTTCCACCTTCAGATGTAGCTTCTGCCTTCAACTGAAATGGTGTTGTGCTTTCTTAGGAGAAGGCAACAGTTGGGAAAAAAGTCCCTGAAATTGCTCATTTGCAGGTTTCTTCTCTTTCTCCCCCCTTTCAGCAACTACAGGTAGAAATTTAGAGAAGCGTCTTTGGTCCTCTCTTTTTTCCCCTCTTCTAAGCAGCCAATCATACTAGCTGAGTATATTCTCTCTATTCTCATCAGTCAAAATAGAGCATATTTGCTGATTCTACTTCTCAGCAGCAGATGGCAGTAGAGACACTCCAGCCTCTCAGCCTCTTATTGGCCAATCGATCTGCCCAATCTTCCTTAACTTTTCTTGTTTCTTGTTTCAGTAGCTAGATCCTCTGCATGAATGAGCCCACCTTAGCTTATGGTTACTAACTAAATTTTCAGTCAATCTATAATCAGGGACATTACATTTGTACATTACAGTTCTGGTGTTCATATTTCCCCATTTACCAGCCTCAAAGCTCTCAGATTCCTAAATTATTCACGTCAAAATCACTGAAGCTGACTGTGTTTTCCATTCATTTCAGTGTTCCAAAGCCTGTCGTTTGCAAATGAGCAACTGGTGTCTCAGAAAAGAACTCCAAAGCTGACTGATCCCTGGGTCAGACTTCTACCCTAGACAAGTGAGGGAGAGGTCACCCTCTTGTATGGTGTAGAAGAAGCAATTCTTGTTCAGACAGCTAGGTGGTATGGTGCATAGGACATTGATCACGGAATTAGGAAGACCTGAGTTCAGATTCAGCCTCTACTTGTGTGACCCTTGGCAAGTCACTTAACCTGTCTTTGACTCAATTTACTCAACTGTAAAATGGGGATAATAATAGCTCTTTCCTCCCAGGGTTGTTGTCAGGATGAAATGAGATAATATTTGTAAAGTGCTTGCTTTAGTCCCCGGCACACAGTAAGGACGAGATAAATGCTACCTATTTATCATCATCATCATCACCACCACCATCACCACCACCACCACTACCACCACCACCACCACCACCACCACCACCGCCACCACCACCACCATCATCATGTTTATTATTTTAGGTTGGATTTGGCTTCTGAGGTTTCTTCTAACTCTAAGATTCATCAATTCTGTGACTAACGGCACTAGGTACCATTTATAATACTATATTTTCTGATTCTCTTCTTGAAGAACATATTTAGAACCATGAGGTTTCTGAGTTGTTTCTGAACTGAATTCTTGCTTTTGAGCATAGGTTGTTGAAAACCAAGTTTTCCAATTCTTCTATTAACCTTTTCGAGGGAAACATGAGTCATCCCATTCAGCTGTGTTTTTGGCAGGGGGGTGGGGGGGTGGGGTGGGGGTGGGGCTGGTCCTGTGATTTCGTTAAAGTTGGGTGCTCCCTGGTAAGGAAATTCCCTTTACCAATGCAGATCAACAAATATTTTGTAACATATAGTGTTCAGTTTATAACTTAGACCTCTGAGAGATGTGGTGACTTGATTAGAATCACATGACCAATATTTATCAGAGGCAAGATGTGAACCTAGGATGTCCTGAATCTAAAACCAGCTCTTTAGCCACTGCTACACTGCTGCCTTCTCCCTCTGATTACCTCTCATTTACACTGGGTATATTTAGCATATATGTAGCTTGCACATTGTCTCTCCATTAGAATATGAACTCCTTGAGGTCAGGGGCTATTTTTTCCCTCTTTCTTTGAATTCCCTGTGCTTGGACAATGCCAGGCACATGGTAAGCACTTAAGAAATCTGTGTTGACTGACTGTGCTCTCAAAAAAGTCCTACTTTAGGGCTTCATCATGAGCATGATTCAAAAGTGATGCTTCATTCTCTAAGCCTATTTTAGTTATTAGAATACAAATTCTGAGAGATTCTTTAAAGATGGAAATGTTTTGATTATGGTCCCAGTGACAAATTGGTTTGTTTTCTGACAACTAGATCAGCCTAAATATGAAGAATTTCTTCACCAAAAGGTTGATCATCAGGTAATGGATTTTTTTTAGCCGATAGTGATTCATAAAATGGACAAAAAATGGACAATGATGCTCAATCCTGTACAGTTTTCTGCTTCTATGGTAGCAGTAAATGAAGCATACCATGCTAAGAATCATATATTCTTACATGATCAACAAACAATTATTGAATATTGATATTTTAAAGTGTGATCTTTGACTCTTGGCCACCAAGTTTATACACCCTTAGGGTATATAACACAAACATATTAATATTATCACTGTAAGATCTTAACAAGTTACAATCTTTGATAAAGGTAAAAAAAGCACAAATACTTATGTCATACAAACTGTCATTTCTATAGCCCTCTATGGTGTGGTTGCATAAACACTGGATTTGGAGTAAGAGTCTGAGGTGGTATGGTTGGAGAGGAAACTTTGATTCCCTGAGCTATTGTGGGGGAGTATTTGTACTTTTGCTCTTGCTAGACCTTTGAGGTAACTATCCCTTTGTAAAAGCTAATTGGTTAAATGGAACTGGGGTACTAGTAACTGGTAGCTAAAAGTTGGGAGTATACCCTTAAAATGGAGGCTTGAGCAAAGGACCACAAAGATCATAAAGAAGAGATACCTCGCCCCTAATGCCCCTGAGGAGGAGACTTAACAGCCTGACTCTACGGGTAGTGAGCCAAGAGAGTACTTGTTACATTGGAGCCTTATCTATGATATTTACTTCTTACCTGGCTCAGTCCTTGATTACCCAGGCTACTTGACCTCCAATTACCCATGGTTCAATTCTTGACTAGCCAGACTATTTTACCCCCAATTACCCATGGCTCAATCCTTGACTAGCCAGACTACTTTATCCCCAATTACCCATGGCTCAATCCTTGACTAGCCAGACTACTTTACCTCTTGCCCCCAATTAGATACTTTCCTCCCAGCACTTTCTGGCTTCCTTTTATGAATCTTCTACCATTACAATGTAAGCTCTTTGAGAATAGGGACTAACCTTCCTTTTGCTTGTATTTGTATTCCCAGCATGTATCCCAGCGCCTGGCATGTAGTAAGGGCTTAATAAATGCTTTATCTAATCTAATAGAATAATCATTTAGGTATAAGAAATCTGCTAGTCAGCACCTCCTCTCTTTATAGTCTCATAAGATATACAGTTATCCTGACAGCTGTTATTTATAGTACTTAGTAGAAAAAGAGGGTAATGAAAGCATTTTGTTGGATTAATTGAATTTCCCTATTCCTTTTTTCCAGAGTTTGGTGAGTTTGTGGACCAAACTTTGATTCCCTGAACACCTAGGAGAATTTAGCATTTTAAAAGACACATTTTGGAATTTATTTTGTTTCTATTTCATTTTGATGGTACCATATGGTAAGAAAAGCCACAGCAGGAATTGAGAGAAAGGGTCTCGAGCTATAGTTATTCCACCAAGAGCAAACATATTGTATAAAATTATATCCTCCAATAAAATTTGATGGCTCATTAGGACATGGTGGTGGTCCTGGATTTTCCAAGGCTCTTCCAAAAGAGTACAAGTTCTAAGAGTTACTGCCAACCTGGCAAAACTTGGAAGAGAAACCTGGCATCTGTTAGCATAGGACTAATACAGCTAAGTTCGGAGAAGATCGTAACTCTAGGCATGGCCACCCAGGAATGACTATTTGTGGCCATGGCAACTTAGGAATTACTGTCTACTAAGACATGGATGAGTTGTGATCTATATCGGTTAAGAGAGTACACACATGGATGAAATCATGGTGTTTTTGAAGAAAACATTGTACATAAAAAATGGCAGGTGTTATTGATAAATGACAGAATCCTTCAGAATGATGTGCAACCACTGAGGACGTCTGAAGGATGCCTCATGTTCTTCTATTTATTATTTAATCTGATGCTATGATTAATACCCCTCGAGCATCTTCAATCTTGTTTATATAAATAACGAAGATCTAGCGGGGCCATTGATTGCTATATTATTTCACAAACTCTATAAACACGAACCAGGTTAAGATTCTCTGTATTCATGGTGTAAATCTGTATTTACTTTATGAGCAAATTTAAAGATGTTCAATTTTTAAGAGTTCAAACCTTAACACGAATCCAGGAACGAAGGATTTATTTTAAAAAATTGTAAAAGATTCAGTCATAGGATCATAAATCGGGAGCTAGAAGGGACCTCAGAGACACCTAGTCAAACCATTTCATTTTATAGATGAGTAAACTGAGGCAGAGAGAAGTTAAATGGCTTGCCTATCATCACACAGGTGGCAGGATCTGAATTCAGGTTCTCTGACTCCAGTATCTATTCTTTCTTCACTGTACCACCAGATCACCCAAGTGGTAAGGGGCAGAAGTCCTCTGTTCCTCTCATTGAACCCTGGTCCTCTCATTCCAAATCTAGCAGTGGAGACAAGAAATATTTTACCCTGCACATAAGGTTATTATTGTTATTATCACTACTAGCTCAAAATTATGTTGTACTTTAAGGTTTACAAAGAATTTTCCTCTAATAATACTGTTTCTAGTGTTTAGTCCCAATTTTGTAGCTGAATTCTGAGATCTGAAGGGACTTGGTCACATATCTAACAAAGATTAGTGCCAGGCCTTGAACCCAGTTTCCCTTGACTCCCCATCTCGCCATCTTTCTACCACACCCTGGTACTGTCCCACAAACCACTTGCTTGTACGTATTAAGACAACCCATCTAGGAGTCTCTACCTATTCCACTCCTACTCATCTTTCAAAGCCCTCTTCAATGTCCATCTCTTCCATCAATCTTTCTCTAGTAACTATAGCTCACACTGGTTCCACTCTCACTCTTGTCAATTCTTCCCTTTCTCTTATACATCTTCAACATTCCCCTCTCTTATGACTCCTTCCACTCAGACTACAAACATGCTCATCTCTCTCTCATCCTAACCAAGCCAACTAATCAAAGCAAAGTAAACCGAACCCAAACAAACAATCTTCCCTTACTCCTGCTACTCCTTCAAGCAATTTCTGCTATCTCTTTCTCCCTTCATGGGCAAATTTCTGGAAATAATAATTGATACTTAGACAATATTTTAAAATTTATAAATACTTTGCCTAAATTGTTTCATTTGAATCTCACAACAGCACTGTGAGGTAAGCTACTATCATTATCCTATTTTTATGGACAGGAAACAAATTCAGAGAGACTTAAATAATTTCTCCATGGTCACACACCCTTTTCAGTGTTGTAAGATTTGTAAACCACTAGCCCAGGGCCTCTTACAATTAGGCACTATATAAATGCTTATTCCCCTCCCTTCTCGCTAGTATCAGAAGCTGGATTTGTGTCTTCTTAGCACCAGGTCCAGCACTCTACCCAATATTCCAAGATTCCTCTCATAGACTGAATCCTAGCTATCTCCTTTCCAGTTTTCCATCCCCTTAACATTACTTCTCGTATAATCTTTAATAATTTTTCATATATTTTGTTTTGACATAGAAGTAACTTCCCAACGAATAAGCCATTTCACCCCCAATGTACTCTTATTCTCACTCTCAGCTTGTCATAATAAATTAAGCAAAGCCTCCTAACATAATGATTGCCACAGACAGCACATATCACTTGCCATTTTTGTAGTTTGCCATTTATTAACAAGAAAGATGCATGTTTTTTCTTTAAGAGTTTGGAACCAACATTGCATTTGACTTGAGTTTTGCTGCCTCTTGCTGTTGTCTTCAACTACATTGTTTTAGTCATTGTGTATATTGTCATGGTTCTACTTTTTTTCTCTCTGCATCAATTCATACAAGATTTTCTCTGTTCCTCTGGGTTCTTCATATTTGTCATTCCATGACACAATAATATTCCATTCCGTCCCCATGCCACAGTTTGTTCAGTCATTTCCCAAGTGTCAGATGTTTCTTATAATCTTTCTAATAACTGCTCTGATTATATCACATTTCCATTAAAAAAAACCAAACAACTTTCAGTAGGAGCACCATTGTCTAGACTTCATTTTAAGACTTGGTTCTGTCACTTAATTGACATATAACCTAGAGCAAATCATTTCATGTCTATGGGCTTCAGTTTAATCTATAAAATGTACCACCTGGATTAGCCAACTTCTAAGGTTCTTTATTGCTAACATTCTGTGATTCTGTACTCCGTATTACCTAGTGATAAAATCTAAACTCCCCATGTTGGTGTTCAAAGTCTTCTACAATTTGGCTCCAAACTACCTTTCTAGGCTTATGTAGTGCCACTTATTCCCCTTCACATATATAAGTTTCCAACTTTGGAAGAAACCAATCTATAGTCTGGATTTTTGCTAAAATATGCCAGAGAAAATTTATTAATATGCAAGCATTTCTGCTTAGAGAGAGGTCCAGATGGAGAGAATTCTTTCAGTGAATCAGAATATTCTCTTTTCCCCAAGCAACTTCCAACTTACATTTTATAGCAATTGTGAAATGAAAGACAAAGTTCCACAGCAAAGTAAAATGATACTTAAAATTTATGGTTTGGGATTTCCCAAACAGGAATAGTGCCCATTAGATATTTAGAATATATATCTTTTTATATATATTTTATATATATATATAATATATATATATATAATATATATATATTATATATATATTTATATATATTTAGAATAAATATCTTCCCCAAACAACTTATTCTCTCTTAACCACAATCTTCAAGGATTCCCTTTTCAAAGGTGAACAAAGAGATATTTTCTTGATTGGATTAAACAGGAACACATTCCTACTCTTAATTTGATCACACACACACACACACACACACACACACACACACACACACACACAAACTGGACAAACTCTTTCAGATGATCCCTCCTTGAAAGTGAGTATCTTCTATTCAAGGAATACTGATTAGATATCTGATTCAAGTGAGAACTAGGACTTCAGACTAAGTCACTATCATAATGATATTTCTTAATTTTTATAATAAATCTGAGGTCATACTGCTACATGCTTTCACCACCAAACTCAGTAGTTTTCCATCTCTCATGCACATTCTCCCATCTTCTGCGTCTGTGTCTTTGCTTACATTATCTCTGATTTCTGGAGGGCATTTCTCTTACCAACTCCACCAAACAAAGACTTCAAAGATGGAATCAGGGTCCACTAGTTCCTTGAAGCTTTCCTATTCCCCCTAGCCGAAAAGCCCTCCTCTTTGTTTTCATAGCTCCTCAGGAAGGCTTCTCTTTTGTACTTAGTACATTCCCCTTTGCATTACAGTCAGTATCCCCAACAACTAACTGATTTTACCTGCCTCCTATCCCCCAGCCCTATTCATGAAATTACAGATAGGAAATGAGTTCAGAAGAGCCAGGTAACAGAGATAACAAGTTCATGTTATGTTTTAGAAGAGAAAGGAAGAGTTTTGGGCAAATTATCTCTTTATGGGGTATGAAGAAGTTCTTTTTGTTAAAATCAGAGGGGCAGCTTACCACTGTCTGCTGATAATCTGTAAAAATGAAATTTCTAGCTCTAAGAGACAGCAGCTTTTCATAGGAAGCAGTTTAAAAGAGTATGACTCCTGGCAGTCTAGAGGAGAGTCTCCTCTTGAAAAAGGAATTCAGCTCTTGAGAAGGAATCACTTTTTGCCTTTTTCTTTGAGCTTTCCCATTGAGAATAGAGTGGAGGAGGGAGAGGGAATTTCTTTCTCTCCTTCCTTTCCCCCAATCTGCTATGGTGCTTTGTGTCTGAGCTATTAACATACTAGGAAAACAGCACAACCAGCAGGAGCACAGATAGTCAGTGGAGATGGTTCCAAGGAGTGTGACACCTGGCAGTAGAGAAGAGAGACAACTATGGATTCGGGAGAAAATTAGCCCTGGCAGCCAGGGAGTCGAACTATGGTAGAAAGCAGTTTCAAGGAAACCAGTTGAGTGACCTGCCCAAAGGAGGTGCTCTTCCCAGAGGGGATCAACATGAGGACACTATGAAAAGAGATAGGATACTGGGGCCCTGCAGTGCTAGACATGTGAGTTATCAAGGCCACACATGCTTCCTATCTGTGAGCCTCATTACCAGTGTATTTTATGTTTATACCCACTTTTTTTTATACCCATTTGCTCTGTATGGTTTGTGGGAAAGTGTGCCCCAGGAGCTGTGGGGAAATTTTTGCTGCAATTGTTCTTACTCTGGCATCTTAATAAATACCTTTTCTTTGTGTCTAGTGGCTGACTATTAAAGGTAAGAAGACAGTCAGGGTCTCATGAGCTATAGTTTTAGGAGTGTAGAGCCATAGAACACATGGTATCTAGGGTAGTTAGCTTGCCTTTTGGAGGACCTAATCTACAAGTTGGGAGAATGCAAGAGAATATTATAAACATTGTATAAGATACAATATAAGAATCTAGCCTATTGACTGTCTGGGGTACTCTATTGGTGGTCTGATTAGTTTAAGTTATGGTCCATCAATCATACTTTGAGAACCATTCCCTTAAAGAATTTTTTTCCACTGTGGAGGTTTTAAGGAAAAAAAAATTAAATAAATCTTGCGACTAATGTGGCATCCAGAATCAAATGTTTTGTGAAAATGTTTTGAGTTATGAGAATAATTTTAAGCATGAGATCTTTTCTGGAGAATCTGGTTTATACGTATGTTTGTATGTGTATATTTCTATGCACACACATTTCTATGTACATATATGAACATATATATGTGAGGAAGAGAGAGAAAACTTAAGAATTTCTCCCCCATGTCACACTGACTTCCTTTGTGGCCTCAGAGAAGCCATTTAAACTCTCTTCCTGAGTTCCTCCAGCTGTAAAGTGGGAACTGCTAATAACCAATAATGTATTTCACAAGGTTACTGTGAGGCTTAAGTAGTCGGTGTTTGTCAGTGGCAGACCAAGAGTATAAAGTATTTCTATATTGTGAAGCTAAACTGAATCAATTAACTTGCCAACTAAGCATTAATACTTCAAAGCAGGTTGTGTTTTCAAATGCTCAAATTGAAATACCCAGTCCATATGGCATCAGGCTGAGGGGGTTCATTATTATGCTGATGATTCCATTGACTGCAGGACAAATGAGGTGAATTCTCATCCCAGCTCCGTGTGTGTGTGTGTGTGTGTGTGTGTGTGAGAGTGACAGTGAGCAGGTCGCCTAATCATCCTGCTTGTTAGTTTTCTGAAAGACCAAATGGGGATAGTTAATATCTGTGCCCAGTTCTCATAGGATGGATATGAGGCTAAGTAAAGTTATGAATCATGTGTATGATGCTTTAAACTTCTGGGAGAAAAAGTGCCCTACAATAATCCCATTTTATAAGCTGAGGTCCACAGTAGTCACAGTAGCCACAGTGACAGTAGTCACAGTTGATGTGTCCTTAAATAACAGGCAAGTTAAGGGCTCGAGTTTCACAGATGAGGGACCAGAGGCCCTTAGATGTTGGGACTTGCCTCAAGTCACACAGGTGACTTGCTGGGGTTTGACCTTAGCTTCTCTAATTTGACGTCTAGCCTTCTTTTCATTATACTGCAAAAAGGAGATAATTCATAAGGCCATATTGCTTGCTAAAAAGGTTTACTGGTGTGAGAAAATGTTTCTTTTGGTTTAATCAGCTTTTTCCCACCTGTTGAGTCAATTCATTCTCAGGGGAGGGCCTGCTCATGCAGGTCAGCCTTTTTGGTTACAGTGTAGAGGAGGAGGGGAATAGACCTTTTTGCGAGGAAAAGAGCCTGGTTAGCGTGCCTCATTCAGGAATTATTACTAGCTATAGAGTGCGATGTTATATGGGCTTGTAGAAATCAAATAAAGTCTTGAGAGGAGCCCAGAAAGTATAATGGTTGTTGTTAAATCTTGAGGCCTGTATGATGCAGGGGGGGAATAGAGGGAAAATATTGGGTTTAAATTGAGTTGTAATTCCAGCCAAGCAAATGTAGTTGTGAGGGTGAAACAACAGATGCATAAAGTCTCAGGAACCCCAAACATTAGAAAGACTGGCTTCTACCCAAACTCCCCTACACCTAAAAGAAAAGAACCCTATATTCCCACTGAGGCAAAACCTTTAAAAACAAAGCAGCCATCTTTCTCACCAAACGAAAAAGAAACAAACAAAAAAAGAAGACAAATTCCTCCCACCCCACCCTGCTACCCCACACCCACAAATTAAAACAAGGGAGCTTGCAATGAATGTGTTATAAGAAGTCTGAAAGCCATTGAGCAGAGACCAGCTATGCTTGCAAGGCAAATAGTTTTACCAGAGAGACAGATTTTGTATAATGTCTCATATATTGTTGGCACCCAAGAGGCCAATTATTATTCCTGTGATTATCAATAATGCAGCTTTATTGAATATATGTACAGGGCTTAGGGTAGGAGGAAAAAGGAACTGTTAATGTTTTCTCACTAACCAAACCCTTTCTCCTCCTTTCCTCATCTACCATTTTAGGAGAGAAGGAAAAAAAAGAAAGGAGAAAAGAAGGGATTAGTAGAAATAAATATAAAAGTACTGTCTATCCCCCATATCTGGAATATATTCACTTCTCACCTTTCTTCACCTCTTCGAGGTCTGATAGAGACACTGCTGGACCTGGAGTCAGGAAGACCTTGAGATCCAATCCAGCCTCAGACACTTACCTAACTCTGTGACCCCATAAGTCACTTAAGTGCTATTTGCCTCAGTTTCCTCACCTTTAAAATGGAGATACTAATACCTACCTCCTAGGGTTGTTCTGCAGATCAAATGGGAGAATTGTAAAGTGCTTTGTAAACCTTAAATCACTATACAAATGTTAGTTGTTATTATTAGAAATCTCTTGTTTCCTACAAAAATTCTGTTCAAGTACCACATTCTCCATGAAGCATTTCCTGAACTCCCTGGCTGCTAGGGCCACTCCTCAAAATTTTACCTTGTATTCATCGTGTGTGTATTTCTATTACTTAGGTATATGTCATTTCACTGATAGAGTGTAAACTCCCTGAAGGCAGGGACTATTTCATTTTTATCTTTGTATATCTAGTGCCTAGCACTGTTTGATTTATTAGAGCCTTTTGTAACCACTCAGCAATAGGGTTGTGGAATCAAAACAGTAAGAGAGGAAATTGACAACCACCCCCTTTGGCCCCTCCAGTTACCACAAAGAGCCATATTTATTATACTGTTATTAATAGTTATTGTTATAATATTGTTATAATATTAGAATGTAATGTTATATTGCAATGTTCCAATACTGCTGTAATAAGTATAAATATTATAATAACATTATGACAATTATTGTTACAGTAACAGTAAAAATGTGAAGTGCGATGAGAACTGCACATATTTGTACTCATACTGTCTGTTAGTGGTATTTCCTCCTTTGTGACTCTAGCCTAGATTTGGTCTATAATCATTCATTTTTTAAAAAAAGTTCTTTTTCCTGCTGTCCTTTATGAACTTAGAACATATAGCTTTAGAGGGAAAAAACCATTCATTCTATTCCTTATTTTAAAAATGTAAGCTTTCAGATGTTGAAAGGGCACTGTCTAATGCTATTTCCTTGGCATAGCCCTTTGGACTTGACATCACTTTTGATGAAACATACAGGAAAGATCTCATCAGCAACTTGGACACACTTCTCTCCTGACAGCAGAGCTGTAGTGTCTGCTTGGGGAAAAGAGGATGTGGGGCATCCTGTTATGATAGCAGCAATCATGTTGCCTCAGGGAAAACGAAGTCTCTATGTAGGGAACAGCACCCTTCTGGGGAGGGGCTTTGCAAGCCAACTTCAATTCCAAGCCAAATCTGGGATCCCAGGTTTATTAACCTGGTTCTGTTCCATGTGGTTTAAAACAGCAGTATAACTTAGCAGGAACAGGGCAGCTGATTAGATTGTTTGACATATTTATGGTGATGATTTTTAAAATATTTGGAACTAAGACATAATGGTGGGAAAAGTTCAGCTCACTCAAATTCAGAGGGGCCTAATGCTTTTTTCCTCTCAGTCTGGGAGAACTGAGTCACTCAGTCAGGGGACATTGGAGATCACTTCTAGCTTTCTGATTTTCTAGTGTGAGTCATAGAAATAACTCCATCCTCAATTTGACTGTTTTAGGGGAAAAAAAACCAGCCAACCAGAGGTGAGAGGCTTGCCCTAAAGGCATTGGATCATTTTTTAAGGGAAGGAGGAACAGCTGAATGCCACATTCCATGCATGGTTCTCCTTTCCTCCCACCCTGCTGTACCCAACCAATATGCTCTATAGGCTTTTATTACTCCCTTGTGGTTCTGGCCCCAGAAACTTGGACCTATGGCTTAGAATCATGGGAAGCTGCTTGCTCTGTTATTTGAAGTTGACCAATCTGTTGTCTGACCCTGAATAGGGGGTCTCTCTTGGTGATTTTGAAGGAACCCACCTTTTTTCTTGATTCTAGGAACTTGAAACTTCTATACTTAATCACAAAGTACCCCAAGGGATGTCATCCTAGTGGGGCCAAGGTTGAGCCCAAGGACGTCTGGTCCAAGTCCATAGAGCAGGGATTCTTAAATTTTTTTATATCATGGTTCACTTTGGCAGTCTGATGAAACCTATGGGCCCCTCTTCAAAATCATTTTGAAAATGCATACAACAAAATACATAGGATTCCAACAGAAATCAATTATTGCTTGGTTGAATACAGTTATTAAAATGGTTTTTAATAAGTTCATGGACCAAAGGTTAAAAACCTCTGCTTGACGCATTCTACTGAATGTCCAGCGTTAGCCAGTCCTCGAGATGATCCATTTTTATATTGCTGCCTATAAACATTGTCTGCTAATGCCCCACTTATCATTACCTCCACAGCATTGTAATAAGCTGCATTTAACCATTTGTTAATGCCTTTTTTTGGGTTCCTTCCGCCTGCATTTCTTCATTCCTAATCTCTTTGTGTATTTTCTTAAACGTAGCAGGGAGATTAAAAAAAAGTGAGGTAGGGCTCTTATTCCATAATCTAGGGGCTGATTATAGTTATCCCTTCCACATCATGGGGGGTAGGGGCCCCAGCGATCTGAAAAATCTGCATAAAATTTCTTGGTCCTCCATTCATACCAGAGAAGTCTGAATTATTGTGGTATTAAAAGATAAAACATGTTGATACTATATAATACTGCACATAAATTTTATGCATTTCTGAACTTTGAAACTTTTTCTGTGTTGTCTGTTGGCCTTTGTGTGTCTCCTGTGGCTTCCACAAAACTCCCCCCAAATTCCCATTTAATTTCTTATGCCAACCCAGGATATATTAAAACCATGATGGAGAAAGTCACAATGTGGAAGGGATAACTGTATTTGCTTTGTGGATTATTCAGGCCCCCTGTCTCCTTCCTACTGGTGTCTCAGATAAAATGCAACTCTCACAGCTTGACATTTAAAACTTGTATTCATAGGATCACAGATTTAGAACTGATGGAGACAAAATGAGATAATATTTGTAAAGTGCTTTTCATAATGCCTGGCACAAAGTAGGTACTTAATAAATTTGTATTCTTTCCCCTATCTCCACCGTTTGTTTTCCTCCAGCATGTGGTTTGACAAGTACTTGGTACATGTCCTTGGAGGGTATGTAGGATTTAACCCAAGTAAATAAATAGTCAGTTGATCCATAGATATTTATTAAGTACCTGCTGTATGTAAGTATTTTAAGTATAATAAAAGATTTAGTGAAGGAATTGTTCAAAACTAATGGCTGACGAGAGAATGTAATCACATGTATATTTCTCTTACCCACAGTAACCATCTTCCCTAGTCTTGTTCTCCTTACCTTTGCTGATTAAAGCAGTCAAAACAAAAAGAGATTTCTACAATGTCAGACAATGAGGATGAGTTCCCAATGGTGGTAGGCAGTTCATTCTAAAAGGTCAAAATGTCTAGGCCACCCTTACTTGTCCTCCTGGGTAGTCCACCAATGTTTGTTCCCCATGATGCCAGATAATGCAGTTGTCTGTTGTAGAATTATTTTCTATGAAATGGATTTAATGTTGTATCAATGTAAACTGAGATTTCTTCACTCTCATCTGTTACCCATCTCCCTGCCTTTTTGAGTAACAATTGCTTGTTGGGAAGGCTGGTGATATATGGATGATAACAAGGTTGAAAATTGCTGTTCATATCAACGGGTGATATTTCAAGCAGGTGGCTTACAAATGAAATCAATGTTGCTAGTCCAAAAGCTCCTCTTTCTTTTAGGTTCTTCAGGTTAGTCTGGTTGGTGTGATGAAGCCATGTTGTCAGTATGGGAAAAGTCAGATTTGGGGCATGATGTGTAGGTATTTCTGAGACCACCTACCAATCAAAAATATAAAGAGGAAATATTTCTTTTAAATAATGACTCATCTGCCCAAAATGACATTTCTTCTAACGTGGTTCAGATCCATAGGAAGATCTCACACTTGAGGATAGATGCCTGGGTTCTATTTACACCTTCATGCGTCTTCTTGTAAAATGCTTAGGAAGGATTTTTTCACAATCCTCCCGTCACGATTTATAACATGCTCCTTTCCCTAGGAATCATTACAATTTTGAGGTGGATTTTTCTAACTTTCTGAATAAAAAAAGTCTGCATTTGTCCAAAGTATTCCTATTGTTTCTGTCATATCTCATGCTCCCCTGACTCTTAGCCTTTGCTCATTCCATTCCTCCAAAATCTGACCCTTTCTTTATGACCAGGTACAAATACCCTCTCCTCTATAAGATCTCCCTCAACTACCCCAGGGTGAAGTACTTTCTCCCTTCTCCTAAAACAGCGATTGCTATTCAATTAACTTAATTCCATAATTCAACAAACATTAATTAGCTAATTATAATAGCTAGCACTTAGTATAGCACCTGAAGTTTTGTGAAGCACTTTGCACATATTATTTTATTTGATCCTCACAACAACACTGGGGGGTAGGTGAGATTATTATCTCTATTTTACAGATGAGGAAACTGAAGCTGAGAGGGGTGAAATGACTTATTCACGGTCACATAGCCAGTGAATGTCAGAGGTAGGACTCTAATTTAGGTCTTCTTGACTCCAAAATCTTTACTTCATATAAAGATAAAAGTGACACAGTCGTTTGACTTTGGGCATCTTACATTCTGTTTAGAGTAGGAGTGGTGGCATGAAAAGTACACTGATAAGAGTAATGCAAGGTAGTAATAATTATAATAATAGCTAGAATTTATACATGGAATTTTAGACTTTATAAAGGGCAGTTAGATAGCACAGTGGACAGAGCTCTGGGTCTGAAGTCAGGAAGACTCGTCTTCCTGAGTTCAAATCCAGCCTCAGATACTTACCAGCTGTGTGACCCTGGGCAAGTCACTTAACCCCATTTGCCTTCATTCCTCATCTGTAAAATGAGCTGGAGAAGGAAATGGCAAAACACTCCAATATCTTTGCCAAGGAAACCTCAAAAGGGGTCATGTAGAGTTTTGGACGTATTGAGATAGGGGTAGCTGGTCCAGGTAAGAGTTGATGTCTTTTAGACAATTGTAGATGTGGGATGAACTCAGTGGAGTGATTACGGTTGGATTTGCAAATCTGCGTAGGGAAAATTATTGAGGGCCTAGGAGGTTATGAAATCACTAAGGGAGAGAAGAAGACACAGGACAGAACTTTGGGGGACACTCATGATTATGGGGTAGGAGATAGCCATCCAGAGAAGAAGACTAAGAAGGATCAATTAGAAAGAGTAGGAGGAGAAACATGAGAACAACACCATGGAAATCAGGGAGAGTATCCAGTTTTGAAAGCTGCCAAAAGGTCAGGAAGGATGAAAACTGAGAAAAGGCCATTGGGTTGAACAATTAAGAGATCATTTGTAATTTCCGAAAAGTATTTTATGTAAAGTTCTAGGCTCAAAACTGGAGTTACTGGGGCCAAAGGAACAGCAATGTCATATCTCTTTGTAAAGGAACTCTTCTAGCATCTTGATCTCTGATTTGAAATTTTTGGTTATTGTTGCTTACCTCTTCATGGTTCACATCTTATTTCTACAACTAGATTTTTGTAGGGGCAAGGGCTATGTTTTAAATTTCTTTGTATCCTCTACCTCTCCAAATGGGTTGATAATGGATCCAAGTGAAAGAGTCAAATAATCCACAAATATTCCATTTCGATTGTAAGGCCCTCCAAGATGCTTTTGTTTGTTGTTGACATTGTGTTGATTGTGTCAAAACCCAGAATATCACAGGGTTTCCTCAGAGATCCATGACCCAAAGAGATTGGTATACCAACCCATTAAAGAATGATGGGGGGAGTAAATAGCAGGCCAACTGCTCTGGCTGGAACACATCCCACTGGAGGTTAAACCTGCAAACTGGCCATTTCTAGGGAAATACATGGCTTAATGTTGAAAGAGTTGTTGATTTTGGATCAAGTAGCAAACTTTGTCCCAGGACTCTTTTTTTTCCTTGGTGAGGCAATTAAGGTTAAGTGACTTGCCCAGGGTCACGCAGCTAGTAAGGGTTGTGTCTGAGTCTGGATTTGAACTCAGATCCTCCTGACTCCAGGGCTGGTGCTCTATCCACTGAGCCATCTAGCTGCCCCCCAGAACTCTTAATGACTGAAAGGAGAGAGGAAAGGGAGAGGCTGTATCAAGTTGGAAAGAGTGTATCAGGTACTAAGCCAGGAAGAGTGCCCTATCAATAGACCTTAAAAGAAATCAATCATGCTCTCTAGAGCTCTTTTAGGTTCCTATTTGTGAATCACGCCAGATTCTTTAAATCTCTCTATGGAAGGATAGAAGCAAGGGTGTTTCAATAAAAGTTTGGCAACAGATGCTCTGAAAAATATAGTATGAATGATGTACTTCACAGTTATTATTATATTTATCTTTAGTATTTTATTTTCCCTAATTACATGTAAAAACAATTTTTAACATTCATTTTTAAAATTTGGAGTTCCAAATTCTCTCTCTCCTTCCTCACCGTGCCCCTCCTTGTTGAGAAAGCAAGCAATGTGATATATGTTATACATGTGTAGTCATGCAAAACATATTTCCATAGTAGTCATGTTGTAAAAGAAAACAGAGAACAAAAAAAAGCCCAAGAAAAATCAAGAAAGTAAAAAAAACCACATGCTTCGATCTGCATTCAGATTCCATCAATTCTTTCTCTGGGGATGAATAGTATCTTTCATCAAAAGTCCTCCAGAGTTGTCTCAGATCATCGTATTGCTGGGAAAAGCTTAGTCTGAATGATGCACTTTTAAGTATAATATGCATTAACATTTCTCCATAACTTTCTTAAGTTTAGAAATAAAAAAGTAATAATAAATCAGATTTTGCTTTGTAGTGTTTGCTGATTTACAAGGCGTAAATTCTCATGCTAAAAATTTAACAGTTAGCTGTCTTGAACTCAGGCTTGCTCTAGCACACCCCCGAGTGAGAGAGAGAGAGACATTTTGCCCTGACCCCCACCTTCACCGTGAGCCCATGGCAAGGGGTACCTTCCCTCCTTAGGCAGGCCTGAGCCAGAAGGGCCCCTTTGTGGAAAGGGAGAAGGTAAGTGCCCCCGCCCTTCTTGGCCCAGCATCAGTCTGTATAGTTTCAAAGGAAAAAGCAAATGGATGGAAAATGCTTATTATCCAGACCATGATATGAAGTTGGATTGACAGCCCATTGAATTAATACGTCAGTATTATGGACCAATGGCAGATGAACAATGAGCTGGGCCCAGAACTGGAGAGGAGGAAGAGAGGAAGCTGGTTTGTATTTGGGCAATTGTGCAATGCTTTTAATGATGTCAAGCTGTTCCCTGACACATAAACCCATCATTTCTTGAGGGTCATTGTTCTCCCATTGATGATGTAGGATTGAGAATCCTGGAATTCTATAATCACTGAGGCATCACAGTGGTGGGGGACTCAAAGGGCAATGCAGAGATGCATGATGGGTGTAGATAGGCTTTGGTCTATTTCCAGCGATGATTTCCCCCCAAGATGTGGCACAAGGGCTATCACCCAGGAACCGTAGGATCAGAGAAGAACATGGTCCAGGAGGCAACAAGAGCAAAAGAAAATAAATGAGGAACATGAGATCTGTACTGGCACTCACAGAGGGGAAAGGCTGGAAGAGAGTCACCAAATGTTGGTTACATCTTTATGGAATGTTCATGGACAAGAATTACGTAGGATGAGAAGATAGGAGTATGTGTGGCACTTTTGATGGGGATACCCATTTGATGTAATCTGATACTGATACTGATATAATCGTAGGTCCAATGAAGCAACCAATTAATCTAAAACATTTGTTAAGTGCCTACTATTTGCCAAGCGCTGTGCCTGGTGATGCAAAGAAAAGTAAAAGGCAGTTCCTGCTCTAGAAGAATTTACATTTTAATGGGAGAAATAACATATAAATACTCCCATAGAGTAGATGGGAGGTCATCTCAGAGGGGAAGACACTATCATGTGGCAGCATTAGCAAAGGCCTCCTGCAGAAGATGAGATTTGAGGTCAGGGATACCCAGAGGTGGAGGTGAGTAGGGAGAAGATACTAGGCTTCTGGAATGGGAGATCACAGTATAAAGATGTAGAAATGGGAACTGGAGTATGTGAGGAATGGCAGGTGGGTCAGGGTAGCTGGATCACAGAGAATATAGAAAAGAGAAAAGTGTATGGAGATCCAAGTATTATATACTCCATAGTGCTCCATATAGAAGCTGGTCATAAACCAGAGGTTTAGGATCGGAAAGGAGAAAAGATCAAGTCCCACCCTGTTTTATAGGTGAGGAAAATGAGTCAGACAGAAGTTAATTGACTTGCCCAGAGTCACAAAGCTACCAAGTAGCTGAGATCAGTTTTGAACTTGGAACTTTCTTACTCTACCCTCTACAACAGAGGTATCAAACATGATGTCCTCAGGCCCTTCGACCTGCAGCACTTCAAAGCATGGCCTGCACTTGATTAAAGTTTAATAGGAAATATTTAACGAAATAAATAAAAAATACAATAAGACATAGATAATTTTAATATGTGGTTTTCTAAGTCAATACGTGGTCCATAGGGATCTTTATAGAGTTTAGAGGCCCTCATTTCTATTGGAGTTTGATACGGCTGCACTACACCATACTTCCTTTCAGTTAACATTAGTATAGCGCTTCAAGGTTTGCAAAGCAATACATATATTACCTCATATGTTTCCTACAACAACCCTGTGGAGCGAGTGTTATTGTTATCCGTATTTTAGAAATGAGCAAACTGAGATTGAGAGGTAGGTGGCTTGCTTGTAGCCATGCAGCTGATAGAGGAGCTGAGAAAGAGACAAGTCTTCACCAAGTCTAACACTTTAGCCACTTTGCCATGGGTGGCATTCAACAAACACTTGTTGGTTTAATTAAGTGTAATTAATTAAAATTTTTTTTGGAGAGGCAATCAGAGTTAAGTGACCTGACCAGGGTCACTTAGCTAGTAAGTGCCTGAGGCCAGATCTGAACTTAAGTCTTCCTGACTCCAGGGCTGGTACTCTAAAACACCATACCACCTAGCTGCCCCTGATTTTATTTTATCCTGCAAGAGTTCAAGTACTCTTACAAGTCAATGAAATGGAGGGTCGAGCAATTAATTATCTGTTGAACTTAGTCCATTGACACAATCCATCTAGGTAATTATGGTTCCCAATTCCCCCTTTTAGCTTAAGAACAGGTTTTTATATAACAGCTACACTTAATGTAGTATTCCTACTGACAGGTTCATATAGGTCATTAGAAAGCCAGGGTGAGACCCTGGAGTTCAGAACTTAATTGGAAACCAAAGGGCTGGGAGTTCTAGTCTCTGGCTGCCTGGCTAACCTCTGGCTGAGTCTTGGTCAGGGGGCTATTTTCAAGAAATGTGGCGTTGTTGCCATAGAGTTGATCTATGAGGGTCATAAGTGTGTGTTTTAAAGTAATGCTGTCTAGGTGGAAGTAAATTCATGCTGTAATAATTTTACTTTTGTTTTTATGAAAGAGACCACAAAGCTATTGCCCCACCCCATCCCACCCCTGGCCATTTCTTTTTTTCCCCAGGAAATACCTCTTGTATATGTAATTACATGATGGTTTATAGAATGCCTCAGGACAGATAAGGATATTAAGAAGAGTGTTCAGATAAGCTAAGGAACTAGAACTTTCTGAACTGAAATAGAAGATTCTAGATATCAAAGTGGGTCCAGCGAATGGAGAGGACAGAAAAAAGGGGGATGGAGTGGGTTTGATGAGGGAATAGATAGCTAGCCTCTTGGATAGATAAAGTTTTGACCAGAAAAACCAGATGTCTTTGCAAATTACACGTGTGGAATATTTTGTTTCTTTTCTCTTGAGGTTTCCCTTGACTACAATCAAAAAACAAGCATTCATCAAACACCTACTGTGCACCAGATAGTGGGAAGACACTAAGAATGACACAGAGCCAGAGCCTGTTAGTTTTCCCTTTGCGACACCTCTCCATCATTACCCTCTTCTCCACTAATGCTGTCACCACTCTGGTGCAGGCCCCCATCACCTCATGTCTGTATTATTGGAATAGCCTACTGGTAGCTCTCCCTGCTTCCAGTCTCCTCCCACTCGACTCTGTTCTCCACTTAGCCTCTGAAGTGATTTTTCCAAAGCATAAGTCTGATTATATTCTGCTGCCTCCCTTACTCAGCTCAATAAACTTCACTGGCTCCCTCGTGTCTGCTGGATCAAATGTAAAATGCTCTTTTTGACATTCAAAGACCTTGATAACCTTATCCTCTCCTACCTTTCCAGTCTTTTTACACCTTTCTCCCCAACAGATAGTCTTTGATCCAGCAACACTAACCTCCTGGAATTTCTAGTCCATCTCTCACCTCTGGGTGTTTTCTTTGGCTATCCCCATGCCTGGAACTTCCTCCCTCCTCCACTCCAGCTACTGACCTCCCTGCCTTCCTTCAAATCCCAACTAACATCCCCTCTAGTACTGTAAGCCTTCCCCAAGCCCTCTCAATTCCAGTGCCTTCCCTGGGTTAATTATTTTCTATTTATCTTATATATGGTTTGCTTTGTATATACTTCTTTGCATGTTCTCTCTCCCATTAGACTATGTGTGAGCTCCTGTCCTTTGTTTCTTCTTGTAATCCCAGCTCAAATGCTTGGCACATAGTAGGTACTTAATAAAAATTGATTCATTGAAATAATAGATACAGATACTTATGTATATAGAAAATAAGTACAAAAAAGGGCCAAGGTAGCTTAAGAAGAGAGGGCACTAGCAGTTGGAGAGAATCAGGGAAGCCTTCATATAGGTGTTTCTTGAGCTGTACCTTTAAGGTAAAGAGGGATTCTATAAAGTAGGGGTGGAGGAGTGTATTCCCGTAAGAGCCAATGCAAAGACATGGAGGTGGGAGAATGAGTTGTTCCTGTGTGAGGAACAGCAAATAGGCTGGGTAATTGGATTTTAGAGTGCAAAAGGGAAAACAATGTATGATGATTCTGGAAAGATATTGTTGCCAGGTTGTGGAGGGCTTTAAAAGTTAAACAAGGGATATCATTTTTTATCCCAGGGGTCAGTTTGGGGGAATTTGGCTGAAAGGACAAGGTTTGGAATAATTTCTGTGAGGTGTAGGATAGGGGGATCAGTTTGGGTGGAATAAAAGAGTTGCCGTATTTCAGTGAGGAGGACCTAATTGAAGCGGGATAACATTCATCTATGGCGTACCTCGTCAGTATGGTTGCATGGTTTTCTCCAGTTTTATTTAGCAGTACATGAATAGGAGTAAAGTAGGTAGGTCTGTAGTGGGACTAATCCAGGAATGAGGTTCAGCAATGGACAAGCAGTGATAAGACAAAGGGGCTTGAGAGCAGAGGATGATGGGTAGTTGAATTGGCTGGGCATAGTGTTGAGTTTGGAAAGAGAGGAAAATGAAGTCAGAGCAGGCATAATGGCCTGAGAAACTATCAAGTGGGTAGTGACTAGAGGTCACAATGAGGGCAAAGAATAAGTCTAGGAGAGATGAGGCATCAGGAGAGATGGGTCATAGTTAGATGGAGGAGTGTCAGGTTCTGACTGAGGAAGTGGTCCACTTGAGGTTATGGCGAGATCCAGGGCATTATCATCTCTGTATGTGGCTGAGATGGACTGAAGAAGCAGGTCATGGGATGTAAGATGACTGAGGAATTGGAAGGTTGGGAAGTTTAGTTGTTGTTTAGTCATTTTCAGTTGTGTCCAACTCTTTGTGACCCCATTTGGGGTTTTCTTGGCAAAGATACTGGAGGGGTTTGCCATTTTCTTCTCCAGCTCATTTTGCAAATGAGGAAACTGAGGCAAACAGGGTTAAGTGACTTACCCAGAGTCACACAGCTAGTAAGTGTCTGAGGCCAGATTCAAACTCAGGAGGATGATTCTTAGTGACTCCAAGCCCAGCACTCTATGCACTGTGCCACCTAGCTGCCCCATAGAGAGTTAAGGGAGCACCAATATTGATGCTTAAGTACCCTACTATAAAAGCAGGAGTTGGGAAGGAGATGAAGACGATGATCCAGGTGTTGAATTCCTTGAGAAAGGAAGGAGAATGACTTGGGATTTGTTAGATAACAGTAGCTAAGACCTAGATTGAATGGGGAATTTTAGTGGAATGAATTTCAAAAGAGTGAAGGTTGCTGGGTGATGGTGGTAAAGGAGTGGGGAGATGTTCATTTATTAAGTATCTGCTAAGTGCCAGGCACTGTGCTAAATACCTCATAAATATTATCTCATGTGACAAAGGAATAGTTGGGAAATTGCAGTGGGGAGCAAAGATTTTGCCCTCCCCAAATCCACACAGTGCCTTGGGAACAAATCTACTTCAATTCAGAAAAGGTTTATGGGGTGCTATGTGCAAAACACTGTTTAGGGGCTAAAAGAGTTACAATGGTCCCTGCTTTCAGTGAGGTGATTATCTAGTATACAAAGATGAGAGAGACCTATGAATAAGGGTAGTTCTAATGCAGATTAATAGATGATAAATGCATAGGAGAGGCAGAAACAAATGTTATGAAATTCCAGAGGATAGAAACTGGGGATGGAGGGTAGAAATCGGTGGGGGTAGGGGGGAGGTAGTAAGTGAGCTGGGCCTCGGAAGATGGGCTGAATTTCAATTATTTTTGAAAGCAGCTTTGACTTTGAGTTCACTAGAATTACTCTGTCTGTAGGACCATACTCTATGTGGCCTCAGAGAGTTATTACACTTTCCATAGGGTCTAACTTTTTTTATGGAAGTAACTCAGGATGAAGAAAAATCTGACTGAGTCGTTTTGGGTTGATATCAGCCCTCTCCCCCTCTTCTCCAAGGACATCTCTCATCCTCTTACCTTTACCCTCCATTCTCATACCTTTTTGCCTATCATGGAAAGCTCAGAGAGGAGAGGTAGCTTGTAGCTACCTCTGAGGCTTGTAGCCTCAGAGCCCCCTAATCTAATGGTCTTTCAGTTTAGGATTGCTGTTCTGGGTCATTTCCAGACTAATCCTTTTGCCAAATGGCTGCTTGGGTTGCATGTGTGGTCATGCAAATGGAAGTTATGGGAAGACATCAGTCTATAATATTAAGACAGGGGAGCTATTAAAGGGAACCCCTACCAAGCAAGAAATCTTTGACAGAACCTAAGGTCATCTTTGTGAAGTGCTTAGAAGTAGACTGCTTTATGAAAACTTTTGTTTTGTTTATGTCACTCACAACCAAGATCCTAACCACTTTAGTCACATTTTATTGTGTCCAGAAGACTGTGGAACTGACGTGTAAATGTGGGCCCTCATACTACTGTATGCTGAATTTAGATGGTCCCATTAACACCATTGTTTCCTCTAGTCAGATTTGATGAATTGTCAATGGAAAATATTTTTTCCAGTTGAAGTAATGCATACATTCATACATTTGCATTGATATGGTAATGGATTCAAAGGTGCTTTTATGATGGGGTTGGTAAGGACCATTATGATGTTAATAGAGTGCCAATGTATGGTGGCTTTTTCTTCCCGAGACATGGGGATGGTCACAGCATCTTTGAGCTGCTTTCTATTTCCCCGTGTAGTCTCTCCCTCCCTGCCTTCCCCCTTTTCCCTTCTCCCCACCCCCTCCAGCCCTGGTTGCCACCCTTCCATCAGTCCAGAGTTGACTGGAATGGGTTGCTATTGAGTGACATGAGGCATTCCTTCTTCCTTCCTCCTGAGAGACTGCCAACCCTTGGGGCAGAAGGCTGGGACAGGGGCCAAGTCTTCTGCCAAACTGTGCAAAGCATGAAACTGTAGAGTACCCTTTATTGTTGTTATAACTTTATATTCTATATTAAATTAACAGAAAGGCTTCTTAGGGAAAAAAATGTTGTTTTTTGGAGGCAGTATGACTTAGTGAATAAGAGGCCTGTCTCAGTGAAATCACCCAAATAATTAGAAAAGGGGTATTTCTCACAGGGCTTCAGCAATGCCAAGACCATGAAGTTAACCTTATGTCTTCACCATGGTATATCACACAGGTAAAAGAGACCTTGAAAAGTCATCTGGATGGATCTGCTTTCTAGTTTCTGCTTTTTTATAGGCTGAAAGGGTGACCTAGGGCTGAGTCTGTTTCATTAGCTTCCATATCAAAGCTGGGTATTCATTCCATTTTTAAAGCCTTCCAAGGAAGGAGAATCACCTTGTTTCTAACGTTTGATAAAAGCTGATTTGGCAGCTTCCCTCAGTAAGCCATTCAGTGTGGAAACACATCCTATTCAGAATCCTGAAGTTCTTATGTCTTATCCAAATTCCCCTTTCTATGTTTTAATCCCATTCCTGCTAAAACTGTTCTTACAGGGTGTAGACAATAGCTGATTGTCACTGGGAGGATAATAAATCTCTGCGTAAATGAAAATTCTCTAATGATCTCTAAGCTTTCCTTTCTCCAGCTCTTTTGGTTAAACACACCAACACACACACACACACACACACACACACACAAACTACTGAACTATAGGAATTATGTAGGAGAAAGCATGTAAAGCTTGTAGTCTGAGAAACGTTTTACTGGAAAAAAAAGAGGCTGGTCCCTGGCTTCTTTTAAGGCTCAGCTAAATCCTGTCTTTTACAGGAAGGCTTAATCATCTCTGCTTAATTCTAGTGCCTTCCCTTTGTTAATTATTTCCTCTGTATCCTTTGTATAACTTGTTTGTACGTATTTGTTCCTTTGTTGTCACAAGGTTGTAAATTGCTTGAGAACAGGGATTGTCTTTTGTCTCTTTATGTATTCCTAGTGCTTAGAACAGTGCCTGGCACATAGTAGGTACTTAATGAATGTTTAATGGCTGATTTACTGACATATAGAGCAAAGCATAACTAATGGGCCTGTATCCTACTCATATCCTCACAGCGTTTCAGGTGGACCCCCTTTGACAAACTTATGGAAGGAATAATGCAATACCAAACAACATGAGAAGAAAATATGCATATAACTTTGAATAAAGCTTTGTGTATATATTTAATTTATATAATAATATAATATATAATAATTTATAAAATAATATATATTTAATATATGGGAAGGCAGGGACAAAAATCCCTCAGAATGGGCAGGCATGAACGGGTTGTGAGCTTCATTGCAAGAGAGAATTCCCAGGTTGAGGGGACCATGGATACATTTGGGGGAAGGGACCTGTAATGTAGATTAGTCTTCAAAATCAACTCAAAGCACATTCCCACCTCATGGTTGGTCTTTAAATATGGAAGCAGCCCATTATCAAAGATTCCAAGAGTACTCCCTATGCCATTTTCCTTATTATATAACCTCTGTTCTAAAATAATAAGGTGACTTTTCACACCACTTTACTGTTTATAAAATGAAAATGTGTGTTACATAAGGTTATCCCCAGAAAGCTCCCTTCTGGGGGAGATTTATAATGGGAACCTTTCCAGACTGGATATGACTATTGGTCTTTACTCCTATATGCGGTCCAAAGCCAAGGTATTTAAAGAGACTATTTTCCGTAAAGAACATATGAATGATATTTGTGTTGTTAGGCTCTTAGCTCATATCAGGAAAGAGGAAGTGGGTCCTGATGGATTCAGCAAACTTGAAAGTTGTTTGACTTGAGTGAGAAATCTCTGCGCCTTGTGCAATAAAACCACAGATATTTAGCAGCCTTGAAGATTAGTAACATTCCCTCTGAACCAGTGGTGATCTTTTCTCCTTTGTACATATGGCTGAGAGAAAGGAAAGAGATAATGACTGTGTAGATGAAAAATGTGGTTATAGAAAGCATGATTCAAATAGAAACACAAATATAAAATGCAGAAGGAAGCTGGCATAGAGCGTTGGCCCAGGAGAAGGCCATGAGGAATCCCATGAGAAGATTACTTTCCTTCTTATCTTTTATAATCTAGTGTGTATCACGCTAATCTTTACTTGCTTGTACCTACATTTGTTTGGAACTGATCAGAAGTTGCCCTGGACTTCCTTCCCTTTGTGACTTCAAAAATCCCTGGTGTTTGTCTATTAGCCAACACTTAATAGCATAGGATCTCAAGAATGGAAGAGAGACAAAGAGAGTATGATTTGAATTGAGGATAGTAGATTCATGGGTTCACATTTGGGTGCTGGGATTCAAAGTGAGATCTGCCATGTTTCTATGCCTTCTTTTACAAATTCGACTTTCTTTCTTTGCTTCGCAAACCTCTAAGTATTTCTTTTTCCAGATGTGAAATAGCATCTCTGACAAAGTCCAATGTTTATAGCAATAATAGGTAACATTTATACAGCACTTAACTATGTGCCAGGCACTGTGCTAATTTCTTTACAATTATTATCTTGTTTGATCCTCACAATAACCCTGTGAGGTAGGTGTTATTATCTCCATTTTACAAATGAGGAAACTGAGTCAAGCAAAGGCAAAGTGATTTGCCTAGGGTCACACAGCTAGTAAATGTTTGAGGCTGAATTTGAACCCAGGCCTGATTCTGGGCTTGGCACTCTATCCACTGTAATACTTAGGTGCTCCCACTTTCCCGTTTGGATTTTTATTCTCTAATGCTATCACAGATGACATAATTAACAGTGTTAAATTTTGAAACTCCTCCTTCTATTGTGACAAAATTTAAATGTGTTACACTTTGGCTCATGGATGTAATCAAGGCAGTGTGTTTGGTACTGGTTTATTCTTTAAAAAAAAAGTAAAGTAAAAGCAGATGTGGTATATTTATAGACTCATCAGCCAATGGATGGATAAAAGAAAAAGAAAAATTAATGGGAAAGTGTCAGCCAGGGTGGAGGAGTAATTGATGAAATAATCTAAAGAAGATGGAGAACATTTTCTTTGGCCTACTTTTCTTGACCACTGGTCTCTAGACTCTAATTTGCTGAAAGTTTTCCTATCCATAGATAAATTCACTCATAGCTTCTTTCTCCTTTCCTTCCTACTCTTACCACTGTGAAACAGGTTAATATACATGAATATTCTCTTATGTAGAAAGAGGAAGTTGACATTGAAGCTATGGGCCTCTCTGTTAATGATGGTTCCCATCATTCCTATGGTCTAATCAATCTATATAGATCAACCCAATCAATTCGGATGTGTTGTAGCTATATAATTTAAGGAGAAGCAGTGAAGGAAAAACAAATTTGTAAAAAGCTTAGTAAGAGGCCCAATTAAACCAGATCATCTGAAGAGTACATAAGGATGAACTTGGAAGGAGGAGAACAAACAGAGAAAAAATGGAAAAGATCTGTCAAGATTTCTTTAATATCAATGAGAATGGAACCTCCACTTTTGGACACAGATATTATTATACTTGATGAACTATACGGGGAATTAGGGATGGCCCTAAAGAAAACAAAGATGGAAATAGCAGTTGAACCAGATTTAAGTATACATAAAAGAAGCCTGTATTTCAGACAATACAATTTTGAGGATGCTAAAGGATGTTTTCTTGAGATATGTAAAAAGGGGGGAAGAAAACAAAGAGAAAAAATTATGAGCATTATTAATAATGAAAAAAGGCAAGAAAATATTAGCAAATAAGCTATATACTGAAACCAAATGCCCAGCTCCTGCTAAACTGGTTTTCTGTCATGTAGACATGGCCTTTGTCTAATTTTGAAAATGAAATAGAAAGGAAGAACAGTTCTTAAGATAAATTTTAGGAAAAAATCCTTCAGTATTAGTAAAGGGGAAATGAAGAAGAATTTTTAGCTTGAATGATCCAATGGTCTACATTGACTTAATTTAATGGATCCAACTGTCCATTTCACTTTAAATAGTTGCTGTGCTGAGAAACAAAAAGACACCATTCTGTTTGAAGGGGTAATATTTACAGCTCAAATTCAGCACCACCGACTGTTATAGAAACATTGACAGTACAACCAGCCTTCAAAGAATCACAGAGTTTGAGAATCAGAAGGGACCTTAGAGCAGTCATCTGGTTGGTTGTTGTCCTTCATCTTTGAAGAGGACCAAAATGACATCACTATGCAGCAGTCATCTAGCCTCTATACCAAGAGAATGCCCAGCCCTGGTATATTCAGATCTATGTGGACTTCCTTTTACAGTGAAGTACTATTTGGCTGTTAAAGAAAATATTTAGTTGACTGCATATTAATAGTTTAAAAAATAAAACCTTCACATTTTTGCTTAAGTAAAACAAACAAACAAACATACTCAAACAAACCCACAATCTATAAGTAAGATAGCTACTATGGCATCATGTGGGTTTTGTTCTATTCAAGTACTGTTAAGAAAAAATTCACACAACTATTTTAACATTGAACTCATTTTTTTGAAGGGGGGAAGACAGGGCAATTGGGGTTAAGTGACTTGCCCAAGGTCACACAGCTAGTAAATGTGTCATGTGTCTAAGGCCGGATTTGAACTCAGGTCCTCCTGACTCCAGGGCTGGTGTTCTACTTACTGCACCACTTAGCTTCCCCTACGTTGAACTCATTTTAAGGATGAAATTATTCTAAATGATGTCTATAGTATGCTAATATTCTGATTCCTGTTTTCATCATTGTTTATGTTCCCTACAGTGGTGCTTTTCCCAGCACCATCGTGGCTTCCCATCCTGTGTGACTCTTTTTCATGTCTTCCCATAAGTTCACTGCCAGGGGTTCATCCATCATGCCAAAGGTCTTATTTACTTTTTCCTGATATGATAGAGATATGAATAGATCATACTGGTTGCCCGTGGGATGTCTTTTGGTCTTAAAACATGACCAGCCCATTTGTTTTTCCAGTCGTATGTTTCTTTTATTATAGAATGTTATTTTTCTGTTATATCTTTCAAGGAGGTATAAGCATATTGAAACATGCCTATACTTCACCAACATATACACATTGGTACGTGAGATACCATTTTTCTTCCATTGTTTTTTTAAATAACCAATTAATGAAGTGGATCCATTACCTAATCTCATGTTGATTTAGGTAGCCTAGATGAAAAAGTTGGAATGGGATGGAATATATGAAGCCATTGAAAATGTTCAGAAGGGAGCCATATGCTTTCTTCTTAGAAATTAAGATGTTTATACCCTTTTACACAGAAACCAAGTAGCTTTAACAAACTCATCACACTTAAGCTAATGCAATTCATGTTCCTAAAAACAGTCAAGGCAACATAATAGGATCCTGAGTCACAAAGAAATCTTCTTGCTATAAATTTATTATTTGTAAGGAAAAAAAAATATTTTAACCCAAATGCAGTGCAGGACTATTGCATATCATTCCCACATGGAAGAAGTGGTGAAAGGGTTGTGGGGTTGTGGAAATCATATTTATTGTTATCATCTGTTTTCCTTAGCTGTGGCTATCACAGGGAACCTGGGGGATGGGAGGGGGAATATCATTTACAATACACTATTGTTAGACATCCAGCTTTATGATTCTGTTTCAATGGTGGCTTATTAACTACAAATCTTTTTTTTTTGTAGATTTGGTTTTAGATAAATGTAGCATTGTGGTAATGAGATTTTAAAGAATTATTTACTCAACCCTATGAATTAGTTATGTCTATAAGGATGGTACGGGAAAGAAATGAATGAATTTCAGGTATGAAATCTGGGTAGGCAACATGTAATAATCTTTATGAAAATGTTTACTTTAAAATAAATAAGATACTGATAGTCAGTAAATAAGATCTGTTGTCTACAACTGAGCAGGGTATGATACTTTTGAGAGTAACTGACATCATGCTCCATCATTTCTGGGAAGGGAGTCGCTAAACACAGGTGAGGTTAGTGACAGGGTCCTGGGGGAAAGATTGGTTAAAAACATAGAAAAATTTAGCTTCAAGGCTGAAATAACCACAGACAGGTTGATTGAACGTTAAAGAAACAGCACAGTTGTCCCCCATGGCCCAGAATTGGCTCTTTGTCTTCAAACCAGAGTTAGGGGACTAAGCATTAGATTCGGTTTCTTGTTCCCCAGGCTGGATTGGTGCTTTGTGTAGGTGGTGATCTAGGTTTCCAGGTGCAGGGAGGATTATGGTGTGATTCTTGGATCCACTCTTGGATACCTCGGATTGCCGAAAACTGCTTAAAATTTGTTTGATTTAAGTAGCTTGTCTCACACGTGGGACCCTACCCAAGTATCAAGAGATATAGACATATGTTTAAAACACAAATGCATAAATTCAAGCTCCTTATTCAACAATAAGGTGCATCTTGGACAAAGTCATTCTCTTTCTTTGTGTTCCTCCAAGGCTTCTATTTTTTGTTTAGAGACAGTTATTAGTTATCTGCCATTGTCATCATCATCATTCAAATGAACAAGCATTTATTTAGTCCCTATTATGTGCATAATACTTTGCTAGGTGCTAGGGACAGAAGGACAAAAGTGAAATAAAATAATCATTGCTTTCAAGGAGTTTACAATCTAGTACATTACTCTCCCTTTCCTTCAAGTTGGTTAGAAGGTTATATGCGTCTCTGCCTGCTTCCCTCTAGCACTGAAGGACTTGCCTGCTTTGTGGGTGATGAAGAAATTCCCTTATTGGCTTATATCAAAATGAAAGAGTTGCTGACTCAATAGGTCTTTAAAAGGGAGTGACCCATCTTTGTTGTTGTTGGTCATTTCAGGCATGTTCAACTCTTCATTACCTCTTTTGGGATTTCCTTGGCAAAGATACTAATGTGGTTTGCCGTTTCCTTCTCCAGCTTATTTTATAGATAAGGAAACTGAGGCAAACAATATAAAGGGTCTTGGCTAGAGTCATACAGCTAGCCAGTGTCTGAGGCCAGATTTGAACTCAGGAAGATGAGTTTTCTTGATTCCAGGCCTGGCACTGTGCCGCTTTATCATGGCAGAGTGATTTATGTAGCTGAATGTAATTATGAGATATGCTATGGAGGGTTACCTAAGACAGACAGGTCATAGTGGAGAGTTCAGACAAAAGATGATCCATCAGAGAAGGAAATGAAAACCACTCCAGTATCTTTGCCAAGAAAACCCCATGGACAGTATGAAAATGATAAGAAGATATGACACTGGAAGATAAGCCCCTCAGGTCAGAAGTTGTCCAACATGTTACTGGGGAAGGGTGTAAGAAAATTACAAGTAGCTCCAGAAAGAATCAAGAGGCTAGACCAAAGGTCAAAGGAAACTCAGCTGCAGATGTGTCTGCTGATGAAAGGAGTCTGATGTTGTAAAGATTAACATTGCATAGGAACCTAGAATGTGAGATCCATGAACCAAGTTAAGCTGGATGTGGTCAAACAGGAAATGGAAAGATTAAACATCGACATCTAGGGTATCAGCGAACTGAAATGGATGGGAATGGGTGAATTTAATTCGGGTGATCATTACATACACTACTGAGGGCAAGGATCCCTTAGAAGAAATGGAGTAGCTCTCATAGTCAATAAAAAGATGAGTCAGCAGCATTATAATCTCCAAAATGACAGAATGATATCTGTTTGAATTCAAGGCAAACTGTTCAACATCACAGTAATGCAAATCTATGCTCCTACCACTGATGCTGAAGCAGGCAAAGTTGATCAGAACTATGAAGACCTACAACATCTTCTAGAACTAACACCAAAAACAGATGTCACATTCATCATGGAGGATTGGAATGCTAAAGTAGGAAGTAAAAAGACAATTGGAGTAATAGACAAATTTGGTCTTGGAGTACAAAATAAAGCAGGGCAGTAACCAAAAAAGAGTTTATTCAATTTAACTCACTGGTCGTAGCAAACACTCTTTTTCAACAACTCAAAAGGTGAATCTGCACATGAACATCACCAGATGGTCAGTATCAGAATCAGATTGATTATATGCTTTGCAACCAAAGGTAGAGAAGCTTTATACATTCAGTTAAAACAAGACCTGGAGTTGACTGACTCAGATCATGAGCTTCTTATTGCAAAATTCAGACTTAAATTGAAGAAAGTTCAGAAAGTCACCAGACTGTATAGGTATGATCTACGTGCCAACCCTTATAAAAATGAAGTGGAAGGGATGAATAGATTTAAGGGATTGGACCTGGTAGATAAAATGCCTAAAGAACTATGGACAGAGGTTGGAAATATTGTACAGGGGGCAGCAACAAAAACATCCTAAAGAAAGGAAGAGCAAGAAAGCAAAATGGCTGTTTGGTGAGGCTTTTTACAAATAGCTGAGAAAAGAAGGAAAGCGAAGGGTAGAAGAGGATGGGAAAGATATATTCAAATGAGTGCAGAATTCCAGAGAACACCAAGGAAAGATAAAAAGGTTTTCTTAAATGAGCAATGCTAGGGGCAACTAGGTGGTGCAGTAAGTAGAGCACTGGCCCTGGAGTCAGGAGTTCAAATCCAGCCTCAGACACTTGACACACTTACTAGCTGTGTGACCTTGGGTAACTCACTTAACCCCAATTGTCCTGCCTTCCCCCCTCCAAAAAAAACAAGGAAAAAATGAGCAATGCAAAGAAGTAGAAGAAAACAATAGAATGGGAAAGACAAGTGATCTCTTCGAGAAAATTAGAGATATCAAGGAAAAATTTCATGCAAACACGATAAAAGGCAAAACTGATAGGTTCTTAACAGAAGTAAAAGAGATTAAAAAGAGGTGCCAAGAATATACAGAAGAACTATACAAGAAAGATCTTAACATCATTTATGATGGTGTAGTTACTGATCTAGCACCAGACATCCTGGAGAATGAAGCCAAGCAGGCCTTAGGAAACATTACTCACAAGAAGGTGAGGTGGAGGTAGAGGTGACAGAATTCCAACTGAGCTATTTAAAATCCTGAAAGATGATGCTGTTAAAGTACTGCACTCAATATGCCAGCAAATTTGAAAAATTCAACAGTAGCAACTAGTTTGGAAAAGATTAGATTACTAAAGAAAGGCAATGTCAAAGAATGTTCAAATTACCAAACATTTGTTCTCATTTCACATGTCAGCAAGGTTGTACTCAAGATTCTGCAAATTAGGCTATGTGAAACAAGAATTACTAAAAGAGTAAGTTGTTTTTTGAAGAGGCAGAGGAACTAGAGACCAAATTGTCAACCTTTGCTGGTTTCTGGAGAAGGCAAGGAATCTCCAGAAAAAACATTTACTTCTGCTTCTTTGACTATATTAAGGCCTTTGAATGTGTGGCTCACAACAAAATGTGGCCAGTCCTCAAAGAGATGGGAGTACCAGATCATCCTATTTGTCTCCTGAGGCACTTCTATACGGGTCAAGAAGCAAGAGTTAGAACTGAACATGGAACAACTGATTGGTTTAAGATAGGAAAAGGAGTATGGCCAGGCTGTATAATGGCACCTTATTTATTTAATTTACATACAGAGCACATAATGTAAAACACCAGACTGGACAAATCAAAAGCTAGAATTAAGGTTGTAGGAGAAATATCAACAATCATGTGCAGATGATGTAATATGATATAATGATATAACAATAATATGTAGATGATACCACTCTGATAACAGAAAGTGAAGAAAAATTAAGAAACCTTTTGATGACTTGAAAGAAGAGAGTGTAAAACTGGTTTGAAGCTTAACATTAAAAAATAACTAAGATCTTGATCACTTGTCCCATCACTTCCTGGCAAATAAAGGGAGAAGGCATGGAAGCAGTGTGAGTTTTCATATTCTTGGGCTCAAAGATCACTTCAGACAGTGGCTGCAGCCATGAAATGAAAAGATACTTGCTCCTTGGAAGGAAAGTTATGGCAAATCTGGACAGTATACTAAAAAGCAGAGACATCACCTTGCTGACAAAGATCTGTATAATCCAAGTTGTGGTCCTTCCAGTAGCAGTGTTTGGCTGTGAGAATTGGACTATAAGGAAAGCTGAGTGTCACAGAATCAACGCTTTTGAATGTGGTGCTGGAGAAGACTTGAGTCTTTTAGACAGCAAGGACATCAAGTTAGTCAATATTTAAAGAAATTAACTCAGACTATTCACTGGAAAGTCAAATATTGAAGCTGAAGCTTAAATATTTTGGCCACATAATGAGAAGACAGGTCTCATTGGAAAAGACTGATGTTGGGAAAAATTGAAGGTAAAAGGAAAAGGGGAAGGCAGAGGATGAGTGATAGTATCATGGAAGCAATGAATATGTTTTGATGGACTTTGGGAGATAGTGGAAGACAGAAAGGCCTGTTGTGCTATGGTCCATGGGGTCACAGAGAGTAGGACATGACTGAACAACAAGATCTACCCTTGATTGTCCTTTTACCTTTCTGGCTCCAGATTGTATCAACTTTATTTGAGTTTGCCCCCTACCCACTCTTCCTCCTATCCTAGTAGAAATGGAGACTACTACCATTTAGTAGTGAGAGCAGGCACTGAGCTAGGTAAGCTAAGCCTGAGCTATGGAGTTGCATTTTGTTTACTTTCTTGAATTGTTTTTGTTGTTGTTCAGATTTTCCATGTTGTTCATGTCAGTTCCATTTTCTATTTGACCACATCCAGGTTCATAGATCTTACATTCCAGGTTCCTATGCAATATCAATCTTTACAGAATTGGACTTTCCTTTTTCATCACCAGACACCTCTGCAGCTACTTCCTTTTGCCTTTGGCCCAGCTGCTTGATTTTTTCTGGAGCTGCTTGTAGATGTCCTCCACTCTTCAATAGTAATGTATTGGACAACTTCCAACCTAAGGGGCTCATCTTCTAGTGTTGTATCTTTTATCCTTTTAATACTGTTCATGGGGTTTTCTTGACAAAGATCCTGGAGTGATTTGCCATTTCCTTCTCCAGTGGATTACCTTTTGTCTGAACTCTCCACTATGTCCTCATGTCCTACATGGCATAGCTCATAGTTTCATTGAGCTATGCAAACCCCTCCATCATGAGAAGGCAATGATCAATGATCCTTTCTTGAGTATAGTTAACCAAGCAGTAATCCCAAGATGGATGCAACCAGTCTTGGAGAAAATCTTGTGAGTTGGAGAGGTTGGAGATGGTGGGTCCCTTGGTTCATTCAGAAGGGCAGCTATAGGAGTTTTTGGATTGGAAAGGATGCTACTAATAGAAAGAGAAGTTTAACACCTTCCTAGGCTTGCGAGAAGGCATAAACCTGGAGGAAATTGTTTAGACAGTTCAGAGCTGAGATGAAATATAAAATGACTATTTGGTAGTTTGAACTATATCATGTCTTAAAGTATCAATTATCTGGGAGAATGGAATATTTTTATTTCCACTACTGCTGCTACTTATTAAGTTTTCTGCCATTGAACACTTGTAAGATTCTTTTGTGTTTAGCATTTCTTTTATGTACAGAAAATAAATAGCTGTCCCATACCTGATTCACCTGATAGATTGAATTCCTTTCTATTCTTGACTTTGGAGAGATATATACTTTAAATAATTTTCCTCAGGGCACAGAGGTGAGGATATAAAAAGCAGCAGAATGTGAGAGAAGGAGTTTGTTCTTTCTTGTAGGTGGTCAGACTTCCCCAGGACTGAATACAGTATGCAACGAGAAGGGCCCTTTTAGAGGAGAGAGGGAGGGTACAGTGCCCCTGTGCCTTTGGACCCAACAGCAGTTGTAATTGTTAGATCTAGATTCAATTTAGTTAAATCTAATGAATATGTATTGCACATTTATATACAAAGCACTGCCAGTTACTAAGGAAACAGAGACATAAAGAAAATAGTCCATGTCCTCAGGTAGTTTACATTGTGTGGAGGGTTTATAACACATATATAAGTAAGTGAACACAAGATAATTTAAAGGAGAGAGCAATAATAAAGATGATGTAATGAAAATAGCACCATAGCATTCTCTGTTTTAAGAAAACCCAATACACAAAATTCTATATTTGCCAAATAGATGTCAGTAAGTATTTGTATAGAGTGTCCCAAAAGTCTTAGTGTACTTTTAAGCTTTAATAGGATGTCCCAAAAGTCTAAAACATTTGGGACACTTATTTTAAAAAATTTATCTACTTTTGTTAAGACATTTTCTGGAGAATAAATATCATTTCCTCTAATATATACAGGCTTTGTGGAGGTATAATTATTAAAGGGAAGTATTACTTAATCATGTAATAAATAATTATAAATAACACTTTGTGTTTCATTGTTTAAGTGACAAAAGAAGGGAGGAGTTATGATACCTTAGAAAGGACCTTGGCACAGGAGTGAGAGGATCTCATTCCAAATTCTACCTCCAAGACTGGGTGATGTTGGGCGTCACTTAAGCTCCATATGTGTCAGGTTTCTTATCTGAAAATGAGGGGGTTGGACTAGGTGGCAACTGAAGTTCCTTTCAGCTCTAGAACGATGAATTTATAAGTCAATGGGAACAGGGAAGCTCAATGCTGGAAAAAGGCCAATTAATTAGCCTAGACACCCAAAAGACTTAAGTTGTACAGACCAACCAAGGATCATCTCTAGGAATGAACTTTTGTATGTAAACCTGTAAGTTAATTCTAAGAGCTTCAAGCAACTTCTGCTGAATGTTAGCTGTGTGACCTTGGAAAAGTCACTTCAGTCCCTGAACCTATAGTTCTTCATTTGTAAAATGAGGATAGCTAAGTGGCAGAAGATAGAAGACCAGGCCAGGAATCAGGAAGACCTGTGTTCAAATTTGACCTCAAACGCTTACTAGCTGTGTGATCCTGGCCAAGTCACTTAACCCTGTTTGCCTCAATTTCCTCATTTTTAAAATGAGCTGGAGAAGGCAATGGCAAACCACTTCAGCATCTTTGTTAAGAGGACCCCAAATGGGGTCATGAAGAGTTAGACACCATTGAAAACGCCTGAGCAACAAGATGGGGATAATGATATTTACCACACAGGACTGTTGTAAGGAAAATATTCTGAAAAATTTAACATGCTAGAATTTTATGTTCCTCATCTTTACGTTTTAGCTTTTATTTTTTGAACATTCCATAAAGAACCCCAAAAATTCATCGATTGTGTTTTACTGTGTCACAGTTGTTAACATTTGAAAGCATTTTCTCAAAGTTGTAAAGTGAATAAATTTTTAAAGAAATGTATTATGAACTTTCTTAGTCATGACACTACATTTAATAGAGGTAATATCAAATTGTGGACTAAGTCCTGAAAGCACCATTTGTTCAGGCATCCACAGAACTATAGTGTTTTATTCAAGTAGGCTATAACTAGGGCAGGGGAAATGGAGCTCTGTCCCACATTTTCAAATGTGTAGCCCTGACAGCATTTCAGTTCATCATCAGCATAGAATCAGCAGGGTTTTGTACCAAGTTTGCGAGAATAATTAGTTAACCCAGAAAGCCACAAGTTGGAAGGTTGGATTGAATTCTTCCCTTCCCTTTCTCTCCCTAATATCTCCCTTTATCCCCTCCCAACTTTAACTTAGGTTAACATGCCACTTAGGATCATAAAAGCATAGATTTATAGCTAGATGTGACCTTAAAACTCATCTAGTTAAAACTCTTCATTTTATAGATGACGAAAATAAAGTTCATTGAGATTATGTGACTTGCCCACCCAGGTCACGTAGCTAGTGTTATTTGAACCCAGGTCTTTGGGGCTCCTTATCTAGCACATCTATGTCAGAGGTGTCAAACCTATGGTCAGGCAAGTCTCCACAAAACTCCTGAGTGTAGCCTGAACTAGATCAAAATTTAATTGGAAAATAATTAGTGAATAAATTAGTGAATAATTGGCAAAATAAATAAAAATGCAATACAACATAGATGATGTTAATTTGTGGTTTTCTAAGTCAATATGTAGCTCACAGGGATCCTTTTCTATTAGCGTGACAACACTGTCCTACATCAAGCTACCTCAGGGCATGACTGTGGTCCTTGCTCTGGGTACAGATATTACTATGTTCTGGTTCTCTTGGGTTTGTTGCAGACTCCAGCTACTCTGGCAAATTCTAACACCTTTTAAAAGCCTACGAGTTTTTTGAATAAATAATGCATTCAGGACTGAGGTGTCTCCACTTCCTTGGGTATTTATTTCTGTCCTTCTGCACAGTGATAAAACAACTTTTTGACTCAGTTTTGAGTATGCTTTCCCATAATTCTACAGTTTCCTTTTCTACCTTCTGAGTATATACCAATTTAATGTTATCTTTATTTGGAGGTTAGAGAGGTGGCTGTTGGTGATTAATGCCATGTTTTGGTTTCTGTTAATGTGGGTTATCAGCCACAGAAAGTTGGATAAAGACCTCAATCATATTAGAATAGTTAGATTTAACCATCATCCCTGAAGTTCATGACTGGTGTTTTATCAATGGTCTCCTTTTTAAGAATTAGATTGATTTAATAGTATTTCCTTGGGATTCTTAGAGAATTCTCCCCTAAGCTATGTACTAGCACACTGTGTTGTGTCTATTTATTAAATGGATAATTATGTTATAGTCTTTCATTTAATAGACCTTTAAATAGAATCGTGTGGTTTCCTGGAGTCAGATCCTAGTATCATAGAACTAGAGCTGGATAGCAGCTCAGAAGCCATCTAATCCAGCACCTTCATTTTACAGATGAGGAAACTGAGGCCCTAGGAAGTTTAATGACTTGCCCAAGCTCTCACAGGCAGCAAGCTTTAATTTGTAAAATTTTCATCCAGTGTGTGTCAGAAGCATGACATGGATGCAGGTCTCCCTGACTTTAAGGGCAGCCCCTCTCTATACAAAGCACTATATAATGAGTAGAAAAAAGAGTTTTATAACTACGAGATTATCACTGCTGTCATTATCAGTGAAGGAATACATGAACAGACCAGAAGACATAAATAAACTTGGGTGAATTTTACCCACATCAATCCCAAAATGACTATTCTGGGGTGCTCCCTAAAATGAAGATGGAAATATTAAATTCCATGGAACTTCCTGAGCTATTCTGCACATTGGAATGTTAGTCTACAATGAAGGGCTAAGAGGGAAAGCTTACAGTCATCCAGCACATGATGGAAAAAACAATGGGTGGAATCTTCCTGTATGATCATATGATAAATGAAGGTTTCTCCAGAGGCTCGCAAAAGCACATGAGGTAGATGATGAAGCAAGAATGATGAGTAGCTCCACTTGTTAACTGGTTCCCACCAGCTCCGTGTGTGTATGTGTGTGTATGTGTGTGTGTGTGTGTGTGTGTGTGTGTGTGTGTCTATGTGTCTCTGTGTCTGTGTTTGGGGGATGGGGAGCAGTTGGATGGTGGTGGTGCTGAAAACCAGGTGGGAGGAACCAATAGTTCCATCTGTTTCAAAAAAAAAATGGAAATGGTGAGAGTAATATCACAGTCTAAAGAAATGTGAATTCCAAGAGCCCTAAGGGACTTGTATTAAATACTAGCTGTGCGATCTTGGACAAGTCACTTGACCTTTGAGTGGGATCTGATATTTGGTAGACCTGTGCTCTCATCATACAGAACCAAGGACAGAGTTGTGAAGAAATGAATCACTTAAGCAGAAGCGGTTGCTAGAAGTTGAGAAAATTCCTTTGCTATAGATGGTTTTTGTCTCTAGTGTTCTATATTTACCACATTTAGCCCCTAGAGTGAGAACGGCTCATATGATACATATACTGATAACCATAATGTTTCCATTATGTTATTTCCACCCTACTAGGAGAAAAATCATAATGAACTATTTCTTTCCTTTATGAAATCTCAATTTGGGTGACATGTCTGCTTGAAAATAAATTCCAGACAGTCATAGGATATCCCAAGTCTGCTTGGTATGTGTTTTCACTTTCTGTATGTACTCATAGATCTGTTTGGTAGCTACCCTGTCATGTTTGATATATGGGCTTTTTGAGGTGCTAGAGTCCAGTAATTCAAGATACCCCCATAATCACTGATATTTATATACTGCTTTGAGGTTTGCAAATTCCATTACTTATATTAAATTATTTAAAACTCCCAAGTTTGGGGTAGTGAATAGATTACTGGACCTTGGATCACTTAAACAGGAAGGTCACTTTGAGTTTCCAGGAAATTCTTTAAGTTACAGATGCATTGCAGATCTTTATCAATGGCAGGAATTTGGTGGGGATTCCCAAACTGGAAATTACCTACACTAATGAAATCACTAGTCTGGACAAAAATTTTTTTTTTAATGGGCAAAGTTGTACCTATATCTCAGAGCAAGTTCAAAGTTGACTAATCAATAAGTAATTATTAAATACTTAGTATATGCCAGACACTGTACTAAACATTGAGGATGCAAAGAAAGCAAAGAACACTTGCCCTCAATGAGTTTACAATCCAATGTGGGAGACAGATGTAAATAACAAAGCATGCAGAAGATAAAAATGGGCAGCTTGGTTATACAGAGGATAGAGTCAATAGAGTGCTGGGCCTGGAGTCAGGAAGACTGATTTTCCTGAGTTCCTATTTGGCCTCAGACACTTACTAGCTGGGTGACCCTGGGTAAGTTGCAACCCTGTTTGCCTCAATTTCCTCATCTGTAAAATTAGCTGGAGAAGAAAATCATAATTACTCCAGTATCTCTGCTAATAAAACTCCAAATGGGGTCATAAAGAGTCAGACATAGGGGCAGCTAGGTGGCAGAGTGAGTAGAGCACCGGCCCTGGAGTCAGGAACACCTGAGTTCAAATCTGGCCTCAGACACTTGACACACTTACTAGTTGTGTGACCTGGGGCAAGTCACTTAACCCCAATTGCCCTGCCTTCCCCTCCTCAAAAACAACAAAAAACCCCCCAAAAATAAAAAAATAAAAAAGAGTCAGACATGACTGAAACAATAAACAAGATAAAAACAGAGTGGATGGAAAGCAATCTGAGAAGGAAAGGCTTTAGTAGCTATAGGGACTGGGAAAGACCTTTGGCTGTTGTTATTCAGTCATGTCCAACTCTTTGTAATCCCATTTGGGGATTTCGTGGCAAAGATATTGGAGTGGTTTGCCATTTTCCTCTCCAGTTCATTTTATAGATGAGGAAATTGAGGCAAACAGGGTTAAGTGACTTGCCCAGGGTCACATAGGTAGCAAATTGCTGAGGCTGGATTTGAACTCTTGAAGATGAGACTTCCTGAATCTGAGCTCAGTGTTCTACCCATTATTCCATCTAGGTGCCAGGCCTCTGGTAGAAGGTGGGATTTATGCTGTGTCATATTGAGGTAATATATGTAAAGGGTTTTTGCTGAATTTAGACATTATATAAACATCAATTATCATCATTGTTTAAAGATGAGTTAACTAGGCTGTGCACCTATGGTTCCAGAGCTAATAAAAGTCAAAGAATTGGGGTGGGGACTGAACCCTGATTTCAATGGTTTTTGAGACTTCTGGGTAAGGGAAGACCCTCTCTCCATGTAGGGTAGCACTTTCTTTGTGCCTTAGTCTTAAAGAGATGGACCGAACACTAAAAGTTTAAATGATTTGCCCGGGATCATAGCCAGTATGTGTCAGAGGCAGAATTCAAATAACCAGGTCTTCCGTACTGTAAGTCTAGAGCCTTATCAACTATGCCACAGTGCTGGGCCTGACCTGAGGACAAGAATGCCTGAGTTCAAATTCAGCCTCAGACGCTAGCTGTGTGGCCTTAGACAAGTCATTTAACCTTTGTTTGCCTCAGTTTCCTAAACTATAAAGTGGATATAATCATAGTGCCTATCTCTCAGGGTTGTGAGGATCAAATGAGATAATATTTGTAAAGCACTTAGCGTAGTACCTGGCACACAGTAGGCATATAAATGCTTATTTCTCAGCTCCCACACTCTCATTGCACCTACTTCTTTAAGGATTTTCCCCTCTGAATATTAGTCCTTGGCAACTTGATTGGCAAAATGTGGGCATCTATCTATAGAGCAATACAAGTTAGTATTGGTACCGGTCAAATTGATACCAAGAGATTCCTACACAGCAACTAGACCAGAGTTTTCATTTGGGCTATCAAAATAGAGAATGAACTATATAGTTAAAGTCAAAAGTTAATCCTCTGGAAGTAAAACTTAGAAATTGTTAAGCAAGAAAGATGGGTTGATTAATTGAAATTCCATGAACAATTCAGGGAAATCACTCCTATTATGCAAAGATTGTTGAGGATTTAGTCACTCTCAATTATTCAGTGCAATTGGGGAGCAGGATGCCTTGAAAAATAGCTCTGTATAAAACCTAAAAACATAGGTTTTATCTTTGGCAATAGTTTTATCCTGGGCCATTATCCAGTTTTATTAAAGTGGCTTACAAGGATCCAAAATGATTCTCTCTGGTGGACATACTGACGAACAGTGTTGGCCAAAGGCAGGCAACATATAAGGAGAGGAAAAGTAAAGGGTCTAGATATTTTCCAATGTCAACTAGAAATGATTTCTGGATTATCTGTTCATTGGATTTTCTATGCTTGTTTTCTCCTCCATCAGCAAATCCCAGCTGTGAAGGGACAGTGGTGGAACTTTAGGAGAGGTATGGAGAAAGTAGATTTGGTGCAGTGTGTGTAGTTAGAATTGTATCATTGAAGAATCCTGGACCCAATCTCTTGGACAGAGGAATGGGGCAAGGAGTTTTTGCTTCCACTTCTATCCAAACAACTAAGGGGATTAGACAAGTTGGTATAAGGCCATGTACATAATGCGTCCTATATATGTTAATTGGTTCTTTTGGACCTGATTGTTTCTATGATTTATTCTTTGGCTTACTAACTTTTTAGAATTAAGTTACTTAGGCTCTATTTATACCTGAATCTTTCTGCAAAGATCTTTTATTGTATTTTTTATTACATTATGATGAATAAAGGATGTGTTTATATTTCTTTTTTCTTCAATTTGTTTATGAGATGTTTATGAACTGCACATCGTCAGTTTTTGTAAAGGTACTATGCACAGCTGAGAATAGACATTTTCCTTTGTATTTCCATTTAGTGGTCAACAGAAAGCAATCATATCTAACTTTTTCAAAATTCTATTAAAGTCATTAATTTCTTTCTTGTTTATTCTTTTTTTCAATTTGTCTAGCTTTGAGAAGGGGACATTGAGCTCCCCAATTGTTATAGCTTTTCTATTTATTTCTCCTTGTAATTTATTTAACTTTTCTTCTAAGTTAGATGTTGTTCCATTGTTGGACATATGTGCTGAGTATTGGTATAATTCCATTGCCCATGACTTCTTTGATCATAATGTAGTTTCCCTGTTTATTTCTTTTATTCTTGTCCATTTTTACTGTTGCCTTGTCTGGGATAATGATCACTACTCCTGCTTTTTAAAGTTTACCTCAAACATAATAAATTCTGCTCTGGCCCTCTAGGAAGCTTTATATTCAAATGTGTGTAAACAACTTAATGTTTAATTCTGCTTTTTAATCCATTTTCATATCCTCTTTTCCTTTTAGAGCTGAGTTTGTTCCATTCACATTCAGTTATAATTGTGTATCTTCCTTCATCATATTGTCTTATACTTTTCCCTCTCTTTGTACCTCACCCCAGTCCTTACGAAGAGGAAGAGGCACTAAAGGAGAAAGAATATGATCCATTCTACTTTCCCTCCAGCTTCTTCTCACCCAAACTTTGATAAGTGATTTTAAACTTTGCATTTCAATCATGACTATTTTTTTTTCCTAAGTCTATTCTCCTTCTTAAATGCCCTCTCTCCTCCTTTCCCTTTCCCATTTCTTAGTTGAACTTAATCCCTTTTTTGTTGGATTCATATAAGAGTGAGATTCACATGATACTAACCCTCTCACCCTCAAACCTTTGTCTATTTTGTATACTCTTTTCACGTACCACACATAGTAACATAATATAAATACTACTTCCATTCATTTCTTTTTCATTTATCCCTTTATTTATTATATTTTCCTTCCTGTTTCTTTCCTCTCTTAAGATTCTCAAAAGAAGCTGGGCATTATGGCACACACCTGTAATCCCTGCTACTGGGGAGGCTGAGGATGCTGGATTGCTTGAGTTTGGAAGTTCAGAGCTGTAGAAAGCTAAACCAAGAAGGTCTCTGTGCTAATTCTAGCACCATTATGGTAAGCCCCCAGTAGAAGGGACCACCATGCTTCCTAAGAGGGAGTGAACTGGTCCAGCTTAGAAATGGAACAGTTAAAATTCAAAAATGCCAGTCAGCAGTGGCATCATTTTAAGAGTGGCTGCTGCATTTCCAACTTGGATGAGATAGTCTCAAAGAAAAAAAATTGACCAAAACCAAATCAATCCCCCTCTCCTCCCTCCCAATTCCTCTGATTATCTTATTTAATTTCCTTCTTTCTGAATCTGAACGATCCAGGACTTTGACAAAACATTTAGCTCTTCTCTCTCTATTAAAACACAAGTACATCACCATCCTTTAGTACCTTTCAACTGCTCATGTATATTTATCTTTCAAGGTTTCTTTTAATTGTTATCTTGCAATTAAAATTTTTTATGCAGCTCTACTCTTTTTATACTGAATGTTCAAAAATCAGCTATCTTATTAAAGGTCTAATCTTCCTGCTATAGAATTATGCACATTCTTATAGGATAAATTATTCCTGTTTGAAAGCCTTTATCTTTTGACTTTTGGATTATCATATTCCAAGATTTTTTCTTCTTTTTGTAGTTGTTGCTAAGTCTTGTGTGATCCTGACTATAGTTATTTAGTACTTGAATTCTTTCCTTCTCCATGCCTGGGTAATTTTTTTTCTTTGACTTGGAAGCTCTTGATTCAGTCTATGGCATTCCTGAGATTTTCATTTCAAGGTTTCTTTTACAAGGTGACCTTTCCAGTATCACTTTTTCTTCTACTTCTAGGACACTGGGACATTTTCCTTAACATTTCTCAAAATATAGTATCCAAGCTTTTCTTGTTATTGTTTATGGTTTTCAGGAAGTTCAATGATTCTTAAATTATCTCTCAATATATTTTCTATGCCAGCTTTTAAAAATAATAGGTGCCTTATATTTTCTTCTTTTAAAAAATCTTTCATTTTGTTATCATACTTCTTATTTAGAGTCATTGAGTTCTATTTGATCTCTTCTAACTTTCAGTGAATCTTTTGCTTGGGTAAAGTTTTCTGCTTGCTATTCTAAGTTATTTATTCTTCTTCCTGTTCTTTACTCAAAACTTCTTATTTCACTTCTAATTCCATTTTAAAATCTCACTTCTTTTATTCTATGAAGCCTTGTAATAAAGGCATTGTTTGGTCTGAGACTGTGCAGCCTCTTGTCATTGATTTAATTCCTTCCCAGTTTACCCTCTAGGCCTCCTTTGATATATAATATTACTTAATAGAATTTGACATCTTTGTTTTTAAACTCATATCTTCAACCCAAGTTTCCAGTTTTTTTTTTTTTGCCAATGCCAGGCTCTACTTTCTCCCACACTCTTAGATGGCATGGTCTGACCTTATTTTGTCCTGACCCCATTTTCTTGGACTCTTACCGTTGGCTTCTACACATACTCGTGTATGTGTCTGCACCCAGAGCTCTCTCAGGCTTCACTATCTTTGTTCAGAAGTCTATTGTTGTCTATCCCTAGTCCAGGCACTGTGGGCTTCTGTCCCCCTCTAGAGTCTCCCCAGTTTGGAGTATGCTACAGAGTTTCAGCCTTACGTTGGCCTTCTTGGTTGGATTACTCTTTCAGAGCTTGTGGCTTCTGGCTCTTTTTGTGAAGTGTTGGGCTGTATAAATGAATTTCCTTTGGTTCCCTTTATTGTTATCTGATCTAGTGCCCTTTTCAGATCACTTCAGATCATACATGCATATATACATACATACACATAATATACATATACATACACATGTACATACACATGTAATGGGGCTCCTCTATAACTATTCATGCTACAATCTTAACCAGAAATTCTTCAAAATAACTCTCAACTCTAAACCTATGAATGTATGATTATAAGAGCCTATCAACCCTGAAGTCAGGGACTATTTGGTTTGTGTCTTTGAATCCTTAGAAGCTAATACAGTGCCTGGTACATAGGACATATATAATAAATGTGTGTTGAAATGAATTAAATAATGAAAAGTTTGCCATATACATTATATACATGCATATATACACATATGTATGGATATGTGTATATATATATGTGTGTATATATATATATACACACATGTATATGTATAAATCTTTTTCCCCCTTGCTAGTATAATGTCTGCTTAGTACATACTCGAAGGATGGATGGGACCACACACTGAACAAAGACAAGCAGATCTCAGTGCTACAAGGATTGTGTTTTCAATGATTAAGGTGCAGGTCTGGGACTTGAAAGACCATGAGACTTTTCTTCCACTCCACCTCTGCCTGACTGAATGATGTTGGCACAAATCATTAACCTCCATGTACATTAGTTACTCCATCTGTACAGTGTTACTGGCTAGTTTAAACACTCAGAAATCCTCCATTAATAAAGATGACTTTGTATTTATGTAATTTCTCTTCAGGGTCTGAAGTTCCTTATGTAATGGAACCCCCATGATCCCCTTCAGTTTCAGAAAGACACTAATTATGTGCCTTCCTGGGTGTGAAAGGGAGATGAGCAATTCCATGTACATTACACCCTCATTCTCTCTTCCTCCCCTCCCCCATAGATTCTTTGTATGCAATTAGGCTGCAAGGCTTTGAGGAGGGAAAAGCTATGGTTATGTGAAGATGAACCTTAGATTTCTGTCATTGTAGTACCTTTTGGAAACCTGTTGAAATCTTCTCCGTTCTTGAATTCCAAACTCAAATATCACCTTCTCGATGAAACCTTCCCTTATGCTACTAACCAGAAATGAACTTCTTTTTTTTTGGAGGGGAAAAGGCAGGGTAACTGGGGTTAAGTGACTTGCCCAAGGTCACACAGCTAGTAAGTGTGTGAAGTATCTGAGGTCGGATTTGAACTCAGGTCCTCCTGACTCCAGGGTTGGTGCTCTACTCACTGCGCCAGAAATGAGCTTCTTAACATTGGATTTTGCAGAGGAGAAAGAAATAAACATTTATTAACCACTTACTATCTGTCAGGAACTTTATAAAACTCTTTAGAAATGTTATCTCATTTGATCTTCAGAACAGCCTTAGGAGGTAGATGCTATGATTACACTCATTCTACAGCTGAGGAAACCAAGGCATATGGAGGTTGTGTGATTTACCCAGGGTCAGGGAGGTAGGTGCTTTTATTAGCCCCATTTTACCAATGAGGAAACTGAGGCACATAGGGTTAAGTGACTTGTCTGGAGTCACATAGCTAGTAAGCATCTGAGGCCAGAGTTGCACTCAGATCTTCCTGATTTCAGGCCTACCTCTATCTACTGCATCACCCCCAGTTGTCCCCTAAGTTTCCTTTCAATCCAGCAAAAGAATTTAATTCAATTCAGTTCAATCAATTCAGGTACGCGGCCCAGATTGCTGAACCTGGAGTCAGGAAGACATGAGTTCCAAACTGGCTTCAGACATTTATAGGTGGGGAAGTCACTTGCCTCAGTTTTCTGGAGTATAAAAAGGGGGTGATAATAATATCTACCCCGCTAGGATGTTGTGATGATCAAATGAAGGAATATTTGTAAAGTGCTTAGTACAGTTCCTAGAATGTAGTAGGCATTTGTTTCCATCCCTTCCATTCCCAATTTAACAAACATTTATTAAGTACATATTTGCAAGGCTTTTCATTAGGTTTAGTGGATACAGAACCATCCATTCTCACACAGATCTTATATTCTACCTAGAAAGAATTTAATCTCTCTACAAACATGGGTAAATTGAAGGGAGTGGGAGGGAATGAACCATTAAGGGGATCAGGGACAGTTTTATGGGGAAGGGGACACTTGACGAGTCTGGAAACAAGGATTGTGAGAAGCAGAAATGAGGAGTGAGTACATTCCAAGATTGGGGGGCAGTTTCTGCCAATTCAGTGCTATGCAATGGGGTGTTGAGTTCAGGGAATCTCTAGTAGTTAAGTTTAATTGGAGAGTAAAGTGTGAAAAGGAGTAGTGTGAAATGAGGCCAGAAAAGATAAGAACCCACATTGCTTTTTGTTGTTGTTCAGCTGTTTTCATTTTTATTTGACACTTCGTAACCCCATTTAAAGTTTTCTTTGCAAAGATACTGGAATGTTTTGTCATTTCCTTCTCCAGCTCATTTGCTATATGAGGAAACTGAGGCAAACAGGGTTAAAATGACTTGCTTAGCGTCACAAAGCTAGTAAATGTCTGAGACCAGATTTGAACTCAGGGAGATGAGTCTTCCCAACTCCAAGCCCAACGCTCTGTGCACTATGGAGCCATCTAGCTGCCCACTTGCATAGGCCCTTAAATACCAGCCTGGAGAGTTTGTATTGGGTTCCAGATGAAATGAGGGGTCATTCAATGTTTTTGAGGAGAGGAGTTAACACAGATCAGTGCTTCAGGATGTGACAGCTATGTGGGTAAAAGGCATACTGGAGAGGGGGGTGACTAGAAGCAAGGAGACCAATAAAGAGGCTGTTATTTAGTCAAGAGATGAGGAAGGGCTGAGCCAGGGTGGTCGTCATTTGTGTAGAGAGGAGATGGATGATAGGGAGGCAGAAGCAGCCTATGGGAAGTGGAAAATGAGGGAGAGGGAAGAAGAAAGGATGACTCCAAAGTTTTGATCCTGAGTGACTGGAAAGATGGTCATTCCTACAGTAGAATTAGGGAAGAGTAAAGGAAGGGGGCAGGAGTCACAGGGGAAGATAGTGAGCTCTTCTTTGGACTTATTGATTTTGAGATTCCCATAGAATAGTCAGGAGGTTATCGATGATAGCTTTGCAAGGACTGGCCATTGAAAGCCCAGTCCTTATAAGTTTGCACAGATATTTGGCCTGATGCTGTCCCCTATATGAATTTTGAGCATGCACAGATCTTCTATGATTATTTCTTGTCCATTTACCGTTGCTACAGTTGTTTATTAGTTGCTGAACTGGAACTGAGCATGCATGCAAAAGACTTCCAATGAAACCGTTTTGAGTCCCTTTCCTGGTTGTTATTGAAGAAAGATATGCTGTAAGTCTCTTGGCTGGAGAGAGATCTCAGGCCTTCTCTACATGGGCTAAAATGTAGCCCATGAATACATCATACTTCTAGAATTTGTATCTTTGTATTTGTTTTGTCCTGTTTTTAGGTGAAGGAGTATTAGAAAAAGCTAAGACCTTGTGAGCTTTGATAGGTCAGAGAAACAGGTGTCCAGTGATAGAAGCCCATGCCAGAGTTTGTGGTCCACCAGCACAGTCTCAAGGAGTAACTGGGACCCAGCCCAACAGTTTGATTGCCCCTGCAGCTGAGATGTTAAACCCTAAAAGAGGGACCCACTTGTCCCTTAGCTATGCTACTAAACGTAGAAGTGAAATCAGTAGTGACTGGGTGAATAATTTGTAGCAAATGCTCTAAGTTTGATCTCACTTTTGCCAGAGACTAAGATAGTACAGGGGAGCTTGGTAGACAGGACCCACATTGTAGAGGTTCTTAAATGCCAGCCTGAAGAGTTTGTATTCCATCCAAGATGAAACGAGATGCAGTTGGAGGACACTACTTTTTCTTTTGAATTCATTTGTATTAACCAATTTACATGACAGAGTTATTCTGCCCAGGAAAACCCACAAGGAGGAGTTTATAGGAGTGGTTCGTACTTCTATTCTTGTTATATAATCTCAGTAAATATTTTTCTACAAAAACTAATTGATGTTAACCGATTAAATGAAACTAGTATGTTTATCACTGGTGATTGATATTGGGGGAAAAACATCAAAATGGGGGCTCAAGCTGAGCGCATTAGAGAAAGACACACCTTAACCCCTCAGGGGCACCTCTAGGATCGTAGAAGGGAAACGTCTTGAGACTTGTTTTAGGAACCTGATTATCAGTGCAAATGAGGGTTGAGATAAGGACCCTCAGAGCAGAATTACATAGACTATAATAGGGTTATAGATTTAGAGGTAGACAGGACCTTAGAGGTCATTGAGTCTAATCTTCTTATTTTACATATGAAGAAACTGAGGCACAGAGAAGTTTATGACCTGCCTAAGGTCACACGGCCAGTACGTATTTAAAGGTAGGATTTAAACCCAAATCTTTTTAGTCCTGTCCTAGCCTCGGCATAATGCTTTCTCTCAAATGATGCAAGAATAGAGTTCAAGTGAGAGTTTAGGGCTAGATATATAGATTCTGGAGGCATTTACAGGGTGTCCCTAAAGTCTGGACACATAGGCAAAAATGCATATTTTGAAATTTTTGGAATATTAACACACCTTAGCCCCCTTGACTTCTTTTTCTGGGGTATGCTAAAGGAGAAGGTGTACTCAATGAAAATCACAGATACAACATACTTGATTGAATGCATAAAGAGTGAATATGCTCAAATTGATGGCAATGTGGAGTTATTGCAACGAGTTCATGTGAATCTTGCAAAGTGCATCACCTTTGCATCGCAAATGATGGAAATCATATTGAAAATGTTATTTGTTAATATTCCAATTGAACAAACTGTTGAAAACTTCATTCATTTCATTTCTTGAAAATATGCATTTTTGCCTATGTGTCCAGACTTTAGGAATACCCTGTTTATAAAGATAATACTACATAGACATAATACTTTAATCTAGAGGAGCAGATGAGGTCTCTAATTAAGAGAGTATAGAGAAGAGAAAAAGGCTCAGGATTGCACTCTTGAGAATATGTTAAGGGGTCATGGTTGGAGATGGCTAATAATTCAGTAAAGGAGACATAAAGAAAGCATGATGAGTACAATTTCAAGTCTCTCTTTCTCTGAATCAAATTTCTCCCTTCTCTGACTCATCCGACACATGGCTGCTAACAGATTTTCTAAGAGCGTAGGTCTGTCTATGACAATCTACTATTCAGCAAACTCCAGGGGCTCCAAATGACATCTGGTGTCAAATAAAGACTTTCTTTTGTCAGTGTTTCCTGAGTGCTTGAGACATAGTAGGTGCTTAATGTATATATATTAATTGACTGATATGAGGAGAACCAGGGGAGAGTAGTATCATGGGAGCCAAGGGAAGAGATACCTTTTCAGAAGAGGTGGTCAAAAGTATCAAAGGCAATAGAGAAGTCAACTAGGATAAAGACTGAGAAAAGGCCATTGGATCTAGCAACTGAGAGATCATTAATATCCTTGGAGACAGTAGCTTCATTAGAGGGCTGGGATTAGAAGCCCTTTTTTCAAAGACTAGAGTGAGTGGATGTAAGGAAACAGAGGTAGCGAATACAGATGCTATTTTTTTTTAGGACTCTGTCAGCAGAGTGATAGTTGGAGGGTTGGAAGATAAAGTGAAGGTTTTTTTTTTTAAGGTTCTAGGAAACTTGGGAATAGTGGGCTATAATTCTTCAGAATAGCTATATTTTGTCCGTGATCAGAAGTATAACATCACTTTCTTTTTCTGATCTCTTCCTTCCTCCTAAATAATAAAAAGATTTTAGACAGCTCAGGGCAGAGTTATGTTTTCTTACACTGACCTTCTACTTGGGGCCCCAGAGGGGGTGAAATCGACTCACTATTTAATTTACCTTAATAATTTTATACAGCAGTAAGCAATGATCTACTGGGGCATTTTTTTAGAGTTGGAAAAATTGACTCAGAGAGGTTAAACAGTCTGGCAAAACAACTCAATGAGGCTACAATAAAGTTGATAGTCTTTCATTCATTCATTTAATAGATATTTATTAAGTGTCTAGTATGTGCTAGGCATTGTGCTAAGTGCTAAGGATACAAAAAGAGGCAAAAGACAGTCCCTGTCTCAAGGAGCTTGCAATCTAATGGGATGAGGCTTGGGAATAACATGAAAATGAATATATACAAAGCAAGCTATACAAAGCAAGCTATACACAGCATAAATAGGAAATCATTAAAAGAGAGAAGGCACTGGAATTAAGAGGGCTTAGAGAAGGCTTCTAGTAAAAGTTGGGATTTTATTTGGGACTTATAGGAAGATAGGGAAGTCAGGATTCAGAATGGAGGAGGGAGAGCATTCCAGGGATGGGGGACAGCCAGAAAAAATGTCCAGGATGAGAGATGTAATATCTTGTTCATGAACTGGATTTAAGTGAGACAGAGTTGCACAAAGTTGTAGACTTCACTCTCTTCAAGAGTCACTGAAGACCAGTGGCAAGACAAAAGTCAAAAAGACTGGCAATAGCCTGGGATTCAGTGAATGACCTTGGTGTCTTCTATGTATGACCAAGGTCTAAATGCTCCATAGTGCCCTGCTTCAGTTGCCTTTGTGGTCAGTGGAACAATTGTTCTCATCCACCAATTCCACTGGGGAAAGTCATCACGTGCTTGGCATAGACATTCCCCTAACTCTCTGACAGGTTTGAGGCTTCTTGGTTGCTCTCAACCTGGTTGAGCCCCTTTGCTCAACCGAGCATGTGTGGCCTCCGAGCATGCTACAGCTTCTTGGAGTCACAGGTGAGAGTTGGGTGACAAATAAACACCAAAGGTGGATGATTGGCCTTGAAAAGGGCTCAGCAGGCCCTTACACCAGAGGTGCTAGTCCTCTCTGAACATCCCATACACCCCTGCAAGTGTGATATCTTAGAAGTAAAGAAAGGAGCATGTCTCTAAGTAGGAGGGGATGGTTGATAATGTCATATACTATCAAGAAACTGAAAAGGATGAAAATTGAAAAAGGGCCTTTGTATTTGAGTGTTTAGAGGTCATTAGTGACTTTAGAGAGAAGCGCCTCAGAACAATGTTTGGGGTGAAAGCTCAAAACAGTTGAGGGTTGGAAAAGCAGAGGCTTTGTGTATGAATAACTTTTCTAAGAAGTTTAACAGTGAAGAGCAGTGGAGAGAATCTGAGTGTTCTGATAAAGTAGCAGTTGCTGACTTTTGAATGTGACAAACTATATTAAAAAGAGGGAGATGTATACTATAACTGTTGAATGATTATGAGACAAATATAATCTGTCTGATTATGGACAGAAGATGAGAACTTGATTTCTAATCATAACCTAAGGTGGGGTGACTGTAAGGGCAAGCAAAGTAGGACTTCTTTTTCTTTTGGAGTGCTTCTCAGCACTAAGGCAATCAAGTGCCTTTGAGTGAGTCTTGCCTTTTGCTAATTAGGTCATGAGAGGTGTGAAGCCCTGGAGAGGTGTGAAGCCCTTGGGCCTTGAAAGAGGGTATATATACTTTGAGGGTAGCATTTTGTTTGGGGCTCACTCATTGGAAGAGTGTTGGTCTGAAGATTCTGGGTAGCTGTTAAGGAGCCCCCCGGCCTTGAAAACCCAGATGTTGGTGCTTCTCTCTTTGGTAACTGTGTGTGTATAGCTTTGGTCAGACAGTTAGAAGCCCTGTCTGCTGATTTGTGTTATTTGCTCTGTTTATATAATTTTTGCTTGTAATTTGCTTGTGTTTTCTCTAAAGTTCAGGGTGCTGACTTTTCCCCCTGAACTAAGTGAATGATATATGTATGTTAACTCCTAAAGTTGCTTTCCTTAGAAAAGCAGATCAAAGAACCTGTGCTAGCAGCCCTCCTGTATGCTGGTGTTATTGGCCTTACACCTCCACAGCAGCTGCAAGCAACATTGTTGGTACAATGACTTTACAAAAAGAATATAGTTTGAACCCAGCTAGATAAGAAAAGAGAGGTGAAAGTATAGATTTCAGAACTGCATGAACTAAATTTGAAGCTTGAAGTGATATATACCACAGTTTCTGTTGATGAATAAGTCCTCCTGAGCAGATGAAGAGATTGGAAGCAGAAAATCAGAGAACTCATTTAGAAGATTAATTAGTCTGGCTGAGATGTCATGCTTAGTAAGGTATCAGCTTACACCATGATGCTTTGAACATAGAAGCTACACTCATCAAGGAATTTTTGTGGACAGTTCTTGAGATACAAAGAGGATAATGAAATATACAATTACAAAATTGTGAATTACCCTGAGCACGTAAGTTTTCCTCACTTATGTCTCCTTGGCAGGTTTCTATAAATGTGTGCACATTTTCTCCCACAGAGACTGAGTGCAATGGTGAGAGAGTATGACCCAGGTTTATGTATGGGTTGTGATTTATTTTATTATTAATTCACTTCAATATGAATACCTGTGATACTATCATTATTTTGTTTGCCTTATTGTTAAGTAAATTGTTACATTTAAAATCTGTTATCATTGTAGCTGTTTGTGTAAATAGTAAAACATTGCTGGGGGCTCAAAAGCTAGAGTGGTGAGTAGGGGAAATGCATTCCTTCACAAAAAAGTTGCCTCTAGGACCTTTAGAGAATTTGAGCATAATTTGACCTTTCTCTGGTCATCTAGCCCTGTGAGAGTGGAAGCAAATCAGACTAAGCAAGCCAGCCCATATCCACCTGCCCAGGAGAGAAGTATAAGGTGCTACAGAGTGGGTGGCTACCCTTCTTATCTGGAATATTTTTTCTTATCTATTGGTGAGAATAAATCTCTAAGATTTTTTTTGCTATGTTTTGCAGAATTCTCATGTATTGACAGAGATTCATTAAAGATATTCTACATCTAAAATTCACTAGAGAAAAGAAAAAAATGAAATTAAAATTTAAAAATTTAAATTGAAAAACTACTTTTCCTTATATGTTTCCCTTTATCAGTTAGGTAATTTTCTGTGATATAATTTTGATAATATATAAAAATGTTATATATTATAATTATTAAATAATACAGAAAAATTAAATGTTACTTGAAAATTTAAGTATCAAAACTTGTAATTCACTTGCTTATTAAACTTGGAAGTTAATATGAGTAATTCAGATATAATATCTTGAACATTCTTGCTTAGAAAGGCAGATAAAACAACCCAAAGCATTGTTAATGCTAATTGATTAATGCCATACCTAAAAAGGATATTGATGAAATATTATGACACTATTGAGAACAAAGGACAATTTGAAGTATTAACTAGTAAATGTGAAGAGAAAAATAAAACCCTGTTTCCTATAAATTACTAAAGGACCAACTGAAAATCCTAATAGGATTGGAGTTTCAGAAAGTGATTGAAATTTTATCGTAAAACTTCTCACAGAGAAGCAAAAACACTGACAGGGCAACTTCAGGAAAGAGAAATGGTACCAGGGATAGAGGCCATCCTGGACCCCTGAACACAGTAAAAATGAACTTATTTTCAATTAAGTTACCACTAGTTGATACAGGAACACTAAAATGAAGTCATCATCAGAGAACTATTGTTATAACTGGGGACTACCTGCTCATAAATATGTTACCTTCACTTAAAAGGAGGATTGTTGTTTGGTTCAGGGAAAGTGGATACCCATGGAACCAGTGTCAAATATTAAGAAACTACGACCTGTCTCAATTTGGTTCTGAGAACTAAAACAAATCTTAGAATTTATTTATTAAAGACAACCCTTAAGCATTTATTAAACACAAAGGATCCTTCCATCCTTGCTATCATCTCTTCTGCCCTTTGTGGTTTAACGCCTTTAAAAAGGCAGTCTGCCATAGGTGTCTACACTTTTTCTCTTCCCACTCTCTTCTTAACCCCTTACAATCCAGCTTCTGACCTTATCATTTCACCAAACTGACCTCTCTACAGTTACTAGGAATCTCTTAGTTGCCAAATCTAACAGCCTTTTCTCTATCCTTATTCTCCTTGCCTTCTCTGCAGGCTTTAACCTTGTTGATCACTATCTCCTCCTTTGTGCTCTCTTTTCTCTAGGTTTTCAGAACACCATTCTCTCCTGATTCCCTTACTATCTCAATACTCTTTCTCTGACTCCTTTGCTGCATCCTCTTCTAGATCACATCCTCTAACTGTAGAAGTCCCCTTGGGTTTTGTCCTGGTCCTTCTTCTATTCTTCCTTTATATTCGTTCACTTGGTGATCTCATCAACTCCTATGGATTTAATTATCATATCCATGCTGATGATTCTCAAATCTACTTACACCATCCCAAACTCTCTGCTGTCCTCCAATTGCTTTTTAGACATCTCAAACCGGATATCCACTGGACATCTTAAACTCAGCATGTGCAAAACAGAATTCATTATTTTCTCATTCTAAATTTTTCCCAACCTCCCGCCTTCCCTATTACTGCAGAGGGCAACACTATCCTCCCATCCTTCAGGCTCACAACCTAGGAGTCATTCTGGATTCCTCACTATCTCTCATCCCCTATATCCAATTTGTTGCCAAGGTCAGTCGATTTCATCTTTGCAACCTCTCTCCAATATTCCCCTTTTCTTCTCTGATATTGCCACCACTCTAGTGCAGGCTCTCATCACCTCAAACCTGGGCTCTTGCAATAGTCTGCTGGTAAGTGCCTGCATCAAGTCTCTCCCCACTCCAATTCATCCTACATTTGACTGATAAAATTTTTTTTAAAGTGCATATTTGTCTATGTTACCCCCTTCTCCTACTACTCAACAAAGTCCACTGGCTCTCTGTTGCCCCCAGGATCAAATGCAAAATACTCTAGAATTCAAAGGTCTTTGTAACCTAGCACCATCTAACCTTTCTAGTCTTCTTACACCTTACACCCCAACACATACCGTTTGATCCAGTAACACTGGCCTCTTGGCCATTCCATGAACAAGACACTTTCTCAGTTCTGGGCATTTCTCTGTCTGTCTCTATGTTTGGGCTCTCCCTCCTCTGCTCTGCCTATTGACTTCCCTAGCTTCCTTAAACACCCAACTAAAATATCTTTTTTTTTTTTTTTCTGAAAGTGTTCCCCAAGCCCTCTTAATTCTAGTGCCATCCTTCTGTTAATTATCCCCTATTTATCATGTATATAACTTGTTTTGCATGTATTTAATGTTTGCACATTGTCTCCCCCATGCTCTTTGAATGCAGGGGCTATCTTTTGCCTCTTTTTGTATCCCCAATGCTTACCCCAATGCCTAGCACATAGTTGGCACTTAATAAATGTTTGTTGATTGATTTATTGATTGATTACCAGTCTCTGTACTCGATGTTAGGGATTCAAAGAGAAAATGAAGACCCTGCCCTTGAGGAGTTAAGGGAAGACAGCATGTTCATATATCAATGCAAAATACATATCAGGTTTTTTTTTTTTGAAGAAGGATGGGGGAAACAAAGGCTATCAAGATAGAGAAGGTGGTGCTTGAGCCAAGCTTTGAAGGAAACCATGGCTCCCAAGAGATGGAGATAAGGAGGGAGAACATTCCAGGAATAGGGAACAATGCAAAGTCATAGGCATAGGACACAGAGTATTTGTATGAGGAACAGTGATAGAGCTAGTTTGAGTTGTTCATAGTGTGTGGGAAAAAGAGTAATGTGGAATAAGATTGGATATTTAAGTTTGGGATCAGTTATGAAGAGCTTTAAATATCAAAACAAAGGCTTACATTTGACCCTAGAGACAGTAGGGAGGCTCCTGGACTTTAGAAAGTACGTTAGTGAAGTGGTCAGACCCATGTGTACCTTAGGAAAATCCCTTTGGCAGCTGTGTGGACAATGGACTGCAGTTGGAGAGACTGGTTAACCAATTAGAAGGCCATTGAAACAGTGTAGGTGAGTGGTGATAAAGCTCTGAATGAAGCTGGTAGCTGTGTGAGTGGAGAGAAAAAGAACAGATGCAAGGCGAGTGGCAATAGACATGTCATAATTTGACAAATGATTGAATATGGGCAGTGAGAGGGTACTTGAGGATGATACTGATTGAGGTTATGAACCTGGATGACTAGAAGAATGGTGATCCCCTTGACAAATAAAGTGAAATTTGGAAGATAGGTGGGTTTTAGGGAGAAGATAATGAATTCTATTTTGGACATGTTGAATGTAAGATGCCTGTGGGACATAAAGTTTGAAATGTCTGCTAGGTAGTTGATGACATGGGACAGGTACTCAGGAAAGAATAGGACTGAAGATCTAAATTTTGGAGTTATCGGCAATAAAATGATAAGTAAATCTTCAAGAATTGATTTGGTCCAGATTCGGCTTAAGCAGGGAATAACATATACACTCAATTGGGTATCTTACCCTACAAGGAAGTAGGAGGGAAGGGGATGGGGAGGATGATAGAAGGGAAGGCAGATTGGGGGTAGTCAGAAGCAAGCACTTTTGAAAAGGGACAGGGTCAAAGGAGAAAATAGAATAAATGGTGGGGTGGGATGGGATGGAGGGAAACATAGTTAGTCTTTCACAACATGACTATTATGGAAGTGTTTTGCATAAGGACACATGTATAACCTATATTGAATTGCTTGCCTTCTTAATGAGGCTGGGTGGGGAGGGAAGAAGGGAGAGAATTTGGAATTCAAAGTTTTAAAAACAAATGTTAAAAATTATTTTTACATGCAACCGGGAAATAAGGCAATGGGATATAGAAATCTATCTTGCCCTACAAGGAAGTAGGGGGGAAGGGGATAAGGGGGAGGGTGGGGTGATAGAAGGGAGGGTGGACTGAGGAAAGGGGTAATCAGAATGCATGCCATCTTGGGGTGGGGGGAGGGGAGAGATGGGGAGAAAATTTGGAACTTCAAATCTTGTGGAAATGAATGTTGAAAACTAAAAATAAATTTAAAAAATGATGAGGTCACTGAAGGAGTGAAGAGAGAAGGGGCCCCAGAATAAAGCTTTGAATAATACTTGGAGTTAGGGGGCAGGATATGGGTTATGACCCAGCAAAAGAATCTGGAATGGAGCAATCAGACATGGAGAACCAAGATAGCAATATGACAAAACCCAGACAGTGGGATACATAGAAGCAGTGGGTAGTCAACAGTGTTAAGTGCTGCAGAGAAGTTAAGAAGGATGAAGATCAAGAAAAGGCCATTGGATTTAGCAATTCAGTCAAAAGTACATTAAAAGGTGCTTCTCGAATGAGTTTCAAAGTAATGAATTGTGCATATCCTCTGTAACTCTATTATTCCTACCATTAGAATTGTAGAACATCTAAGTTCTATATCATCTAGTTAATCCCTCTCCCTGATGCATGAATCTTGGCTCTAAAATCCCTGACAAGTGGCTATCCAGATTTCTTGGTAGGGCAGCTCCAGGGACTAAGAACTCAATACCCCCACCCAGAGGGAGGCAATCCATTTCATTTTTAGATAGGTATATTTGTTAGATGGCAGCTTCGTTTTCCAGTTAAATTGAATTTGCATCTTTGATGCACTAGGCATCTCTACCGAAGCTAATAATACAACCAACCATTTGATTGGAAAACTGAACAGTTAATAGGGGTCACTGTAACTCATTGGAAGGTTATTATGGCCAAACTTTCATTGAATCCCATACATTTACATCTTTATCCTTCAGAAACTGGTTTTATGGGCTTGAATCGAATTGAGTAGCAACTGAATACCATGACCTACTGGGCAGGAAGAGTTCGATTATCCCTGGGTGAATGGAAGCAGTATACTAAAAATGTTCAATCTGAATGGTTCAAATTCTTGAAACGTTTGGTACGAACTATATTTTAATTCCACTTTTAAAAACAAAACGTACCAGATTTAATCTCTGTTACGGCATGAATTGTCTGAATTGATTTTCAGCATTGCCCAAATTGACCAGATAATGTTCGTCCCATGATTTCTTTTCCCCTAGACTAACACACAGAAAGGAAACATCTCAATAGCAGCATTTAGTGTGCATTTTCCAGCATATCAAATGGTGTAGCAGGTTTTCTTCAATGACATTTCACGCTTCTTTCTGATTTTCAGTTCTAACACAGACCATCAGCTATAATAGTGAAAGGGAGTAGAACCTGCTGGTGTGAAGAAGTCAGTCCTACTGAAAAAAAAAAAAGGATCAGAACAATGGGAGCATTGTAAGAAATATTTCTAAGTCAACTGTTATGGAGAAAAACCCCAAACCAAAACCCATTTCAAAAAATGTTGGAGGAAATGGTATATCTTTTTATATGCTTAAGAAAACAGCTAAAGAGAACTTCACAGGATTGGGTCTATTAAGAGCATTTATTCCAGTGATTTCCCAGATATTTCCAAGTTCCATTTAAAACAGAAGTCTCCTATCAAGCAATCCTTTGAAATTATTTACTCTTTTATGGTTGTAAAGTATGGAAACATAATACTTTTAATGGAAACCCTAATAAACGGCACATGCTACAAAGTGTCTACTGATGTGCTTTATAAGGCAGGATTCTGACGTCACATGAAATTGCCAGTCTACACTTATGATCCCAGTAAATGCCCCAATGAGGTGGAAGAGGAGCCAGAGGATAAAGCGGGACAGGAAAGGCACAAACTGCTAATGTTTGTTCAAAAGGTAGGGTTGTCAGAGTAAGAGCCAAGGCTTTAAGGATGGCAAATAGACAGTGCCAGCAAACATCAAAGGACTTATTTGTCTTAAGGACTTCGCTCGATTCGAGCAATGATGAGTTGGTAGGCAACAAACTTGAAAAGGTCTTTTCTTATATTTGATATGAGTGTTCTATAAAAACCTGCTTGGGAATCCAGTGCAATATAGTATGTGGTATTTTTAGTCCTAATGAACAGGCAACAGAAGAATTGGAAACATTTGAACTTACAATATATAAAAATTGAATTCTTGTTAAAATCAGCTTCCAATCAAGACTTTTCGGTGTGTTTCCAGATGCATATTTTCATATAAAATAAATACATTTTACAGTTTTATGTCCTTAACTAGTTTCATGGATTGGGTATTTTTCCCCTGGAAAAAGTTATTTTTCAGGAAAATCCTTTAAATATGAATTTAATATTGATTTAACAATTCAAGCATTCTCTGGTAACTGGTAGCTGATTTAGTGACATTTGACAGATTCTTACTCATTGCATTTCATGGTTTAAAAATCTCGTTAAAATGTTGTTAATAAACTGTGGGCATATATTTCTAAAAACTGTCATTAAATTGAGAATAACTGTCATGAAATTGAGAAAATTAAATTTAATAGAGTAGTTACTAGATATTTAAAAACCAGTGAGTCATTAGGAGCAGATTTATTGAAGTTTAACCATAGATCTAAGCCTTAAAACTAAAATATAATAATCTCATTTATTTCTCTGTGTTAAAGTAAGTGAATTCTGTCCTACTCGGTGTAAGTTCAAGTTGGCGGCATATTCCAAACAACAATATTATCAATTAGCCTTTACTTCTCTGAAACACTATAATCCATCAATATAGAGGGTACCATATACTCCTGTAGAGGTTATAAGTTTGGAGGCCACACACTAATTCCTTACAAACATTGCAGAGGTTGCCCAGAGAGGCCCAGAGAAGACATGCTGGTGTCAGTAGAAGGCCAGGAAGTTAACCTGATTCTCTCCATATTTGCCATTTGGCCAAATAGTTTCAAATCAGCCTTTGAGCTCATGGGTAAAATATCAAAGACTGAGTCTTTGAAAAACATTGATCAGAAATGACAGTTTGATATACTGAGCCTATTGTGGCTTGGTTTGGTTTTGAAATAAAAAGCCATATCATCTCCCAAACTCTCTGGAGAGTTTGGTCTTTTTTTTCACCCCCCTCCTCCTGAGTCAACCCCCAGACCTCAGCCCTCACTCAGCCCAGCCTAGCCCACCCGATCCCAACAGTTTTGAACATTTTGTTAGATCTCTTTGATCTCCTGTTTGACTTCTCCTTCATGGAAAAATGCTCATAAACTTTCAGAGAAGGGCTTTCTTTACTTTTAGCTTTATTCAAGAATTATAAACAATGGGCAGATTTATAGCAAAACTATTTTAAGAGCACTTAGGCCCCGAATGCTAATTTATTTGCTCACCGGCCAAAAAAAGAAAAAAAAAGCCTGCTTTGTTGAAAAAAGTTTGAAAAGTTAAACTTTGCGTAAAGAAAAAGAACCCCACTTTTAAGATTGGGGGGGGTTAGGTATTGCATTTCTGTTTTTTTCTTCTGAAATATTAAGGTTTCTAAAAGAGCCAATCTTTTCAAAGATGGTATATGCAAAGATTGGCATGAGGTCTACTGATAGCTTCAAAAGTACAGTTACTGTGTGGGCAAACATTCTACAGATGTGCCTCCAAATGCAGGAAAGTCCAAAAAACCCACACCATTTCTCGGGTCACAAAAAGGTTGGTGGGTGTCTTAATTCTAGAATCAACACTGGCCAGAAAGGTTTTGGGTGAGACCTAACCACTTCCCCTAATGCCTAGCTCCCATAGCTTTATTTGGAGTCTCTTTACAAATGGCAGGATATATAGACTGGGCAAATTGTTTCTTAGACACCTGATAATAATGTGAAATCTTTGCCATTCAGCATTTGCTTTATGGTTTAGATCAGCTGTCTGGTCAAATTGGGAGTGGCGAAGGAATCTATAGAGCAAGCTGTTTATCCTTTATTCTTTTAAAACAGTAGATTATCTTCATGTATAGTCAGTCAGTCAGTCAACACACATATATTAAGCATCTGCTACGTGATAAACACTGTTCTAAGAACTAGGGACACAAAGATGTATAAATGCTACAAACTTAGAAAAGGCATCATTTGAAAAGTTAATTATTTAAGATTTGGAAATATTCATATATTTCTCATTAAAACTTAGCATAACCACCATCTTGTGCTCTACATCTCTCAAGTTGATTTTTGAACTTTATAAAAGCTTTCATCACATGCTACCCAGTGATGGAAGGGATGTATTACTAACCCTAGCTCTAAGAGCATCCAAAGAATGAGGTTTTGATTCATACAGGACAGCTTTGATAGGATCCCTCAAGAAAAAGTCTGATGGAGATAGATCAGATGACTAGAGTTACTAAGTAAGAAGACCTCCTCTATGAGTTTTAAAAAGGCTCGTCCAGAGATTTGCATTTGAAATGCATCATGATAGGGTACCACTTCTTGATAAAATGGAAATTTAAAAAAAGCAGCAATAAAATTTCACAAATCTAAGTGTAAAAGAAATATAATTAAACTTTCAAATGATAGTTTTTGCAAGCTTAGAGCATTTATATTTCCGAAGTTATTGAAACTTAAAACTGCACTAAGATTTTTGGGATACACCATATAATATACATCCTAAGTTCTGAAGAGAATTATTAAGTACAATGAGATCAGATAAAAGAGGAGAAACTTCCAGCTTGGAGACTTAGGGAAGCCCTCACAGAAGGAGTGACTGGCAGTTATTTACTTGGAAGCATGACTCTGACCTTATTAACCTTCAAATTATCCTTGAAGAAGACAGAGACTCTGTCTTACCTAAGTTTGTCATCTCTCTCACCACTTAGCTAAGAACATGTAACACAAATTTGTTGTATATATATATATATATATATATATACATATATATATATATGTATATACATATAGACATATTTTTACTTGATTTGAGCATTGGAATGTAAATAGGATTTTAATAGGTATAGATGAGTTAGGAGGGTATTCCAGGAATGGGGAATAGTGTGAGTAAAGGAATGGAGGTGGGAAACACAGGATATAGATAAATCTGCTTCAGTATTTCAATAATTGGGCAACTAGATGGCTCAGTGGATAAGGCATAGGGTCTTGAGTCAGGAAGACTCATATTCCTGAGTTTAAATCTAGCCTCAGACACTACCTGTGTGACCCTGGGCAAGTCACTTCACCCTGTTTGACTCAGTTTCCTCATCTGTAAAATGAGCTGGAGAAGGAAATGGCAAACTACTCCAGTATCTTTGCCAAGAAAACCCCAACTGGGGTCATGAAGAGTTGAACATGACAGAAAAGTGAATGAAGAACAACAACTTTAGTACTTAAAAAGCCTGTCCTACAATTGACAAGGGTACTGCCCCTATGCCTCTGTTGACAGTCCTCATGGATTGTGGTGGCCAGAAATATTGTCCGTTGGGGTGATGAGATTTTTCCAAATTGAGGTATGTAGGTCTTCAAATGACAGACTTGGAGTCTTTAACCAGGCTTATATAAAAAATATATCCAGATTTGGTAGGATTTGTCTAGAGTTTGCTGTTCTTCTAGCCTAGCCCTTGAAAATTCGGTCACTTCCATACCCCACTGAAACATTGCAGAAGGACGATAGTGGAAGCAAGAAACATCTCTATATGTATCTCTCTCTCTCTCTTTCTCTTTCTCTCCATACACACCCACACACACTTTTATATTGTGTGTATGTGATAGACATAAAGAAGATGCTGTCCTCTATCCTCTTCTTCATCCTCACTAGGACCTCCAAACTGTTGTTCCCTCAATTCTCTTCCAGGACATCTCCCCTGCACTAGACACTCTCTCTTCTTCTCCCCATCCTGACTCCTTGGTGAAGTAATTCAACTTTATCCTGTTCTCTTCTCTTGAAGCCTTAACCCCCTTGCCATGTGACTGATTAATTCCAAGCCAAGTCTCAATCTTGGACCACTCTCATAATTTGTCACCTTTATGCCTACACATGTACTGCTGAATAAATGTGGAGAAAAATCATGAGGCTGTTCTAACTGGATCCACTATAAATTTATGCTACCCAACCTCAACTGGGTCCTCACTACTGCTAGGCAATCTTACTAAACCTCCTTTTTCAACTCACTGTCCCACTCTCCACAGTGGCTTTTCCAAACCTTTTCATCCCTCCTCAATCCTCCAATGGCTACTTCTCCCCTACTCAGCTGAGAATCTTGCCTCATATTTTAAAGAAAAAATTAAGGCCACTCACCATGAGTTTTCTCTGCTCCCTTCTTTCTCCTCTCTTATCACTCAGATACTTTTTGTCACTATCCCCTCTTTCACCCTGTTTCACATGATGAAGTGGTGTTACTCCTTACCAAGGTTAACACCTTTACCTGTTCGAGCAGTCCCATTTCATTCGATTTGCTTCAACAGACTACTACCTCTGTCATCTCTGCTCCCTCACTTATTTTCAATCTCTACTGGCTCATTTCCTACTACCTACAGATATGCTCATGTCTTCCCTATCCTGAAAAATTCCTCATTTGATCCTTCTATCTATGCTAACTATAGTCCTATTTCTCTCCTGCTCTTTGTAGCTAAAGTCCTTGAAAAGGGTATCTACAAAAGGTGCCTCCACATTCTCTCTACTCTCTTCCTAATCCCATACAATCTGGATTCTGACCTTATCATTCCACTGAAACTGCTCTCTCCAAAATTCCTAATGATCTCTTAGTTGCCAAATCCATTGGCCTTATCTCAATCCTCATTTTTCTTGACTGCTCTGCAGTCTTTGACACTGCTGATCACTTCTCTCTTGTTAATCTTTTCTCTCTAGGTTTTCAGGACACCACTCTTTCCTCATTTTCCTCCTACCTACCTGACTGCTCCTTCTTTGTCTCCTTTGTTGGATCCTTCTCCAGATAACACCCTCTAAGTGTAGGTAACCACAGGGTTCTGTTCTAGGCCCTCTTCTCTTTCCCCCCTATACTACTTCACTTAACGACCTCATCAGCTCTCAGGGATTTAATTACCATCTTTATGCTGAAGATCTCAATTCTGTCTTTCCTGCTCCAACATCTCTACTGACCTCCGATCTTGCATCTCCTCTTATCTTTTAGTCATCTCAAACTGCATGTCCAGTTGACATGTTAAATTCAATAGCTCCAAAAGAGATTTCATTATCTTTTCTCCTAAGAGGGCAACACCATCCTCCCAGTCCCTCAGGGTCATAACCCAGGAGTCACCCTGGATTCCTCACTATCTCTCTTGCTGCCATATCCAAGCTGCTGTCAAGGCCCGCTGATTTCACCGTTGCAATGTCCTTGAATATGCCCTCTTCTCTCTTTTGATACTCCCATCATCACTTTGATTATAGCAGTAGCCTGCTGGTGGGTCTGCCTTCCTCTAATTTCTCCCCATTTTAATCCATTCTGCATTCAACCACTAAAGTGATTTTCCTAAAATGCAAATCTAATTGTGTCACCTCCCCTCTCCCCACCCCAATCAATAAACTCTAGTGGCTTCCTTTTGCCCCCAGGAGCAAATACAAAATGCTCTGTTTGGCATTTAAAACCCTTCATAACCTAACCCCTTCCTACCTTTTCAGTCTTCTCGGATCTTACTCCCTGGCACATACTCTTTAATCCAGTGCCACTGGCCCCCTGACTATTCCGCGAATAAGACTCTCCAATACTCTCCAGCTTTTAGCTCTGGGCATTCCCTCCAGCTGTCGCCCCATGCCTGGAATGCTCTCCCTCCTCTAACTGGGACTACTGATCTAGACTCTCTTTAAATCTCAAATCCCACCTTCCCCAAGAAACCTTTCCCAAACCCTCTTAGTTCCCATGCCTTCCCTAGGTTATTTCCTGTTTCTCCTACTTTGTATGTATTTGTTTGCATGTCACCTCCCCATTATATTTAAACTCCTTGAGGGCAGGGACTGTCTTTTGCCTCTTTTTGTATCCCCAGCACTTAGCACTGTGACTGGCACATAGTAGGTCCTTAATAAATCTTTATTTATGGAATTGTTGTATGGATAGTTGCCATACTATTGGACTGGCTATCATCTAGGACTCTACAACAGAATGTACTTCCTAGCGACCATACCTCATATGGGTGCTCTAGATGACAGCTGAGGTTCCACCCAGTTCTCAAGCTCTACAATTCTCTGTTGTGTTAGGAATGCTGGACCTGGATTCAGAAAAGACTTGGGTTTCAGTCCAGACTCTGACACTTACTAGCTGTGTGACTATGGATGACTCAGTTAAGGTCTTTCATCTCTAATTTTCTTATTTGGAAAATAGGGAAAGGAATTTACAATCTTTTTCATCGTGCCCTTGTCTATTGGCCTTGGCCCCCAAATGACATTGGTAAAAATGCTCAAGAAGCCAGACATATCATTACATGGAGCAGTAAGGTGATGTAGTAGATAGGGAACCCTAGGTACAAACCCTGCCTCAGTCACTTACTAGTTGTGTGACCTTGGGAAAATAATTTTTATGTTTCTAGGACTCAGTTTCCTCAATCTGTAAAATGAGGGAGGATAGGACCTTTGAAAACCCCTCCAGCTCAAAACCTGACCCCAAGTCTGGATTATTCTCTTTGCTTGAGAGTTTTGGTTGTTGCATCTATGACCAACTCCAGCTGACTGAATCTTGGCAATTCATGCTCCTATTTGGGACAGGCCAGTTTGACTTGTGAGATTTATGACGTTTGCCATCTCTACATGATGGCGGTGTCTTGAAAGTCCCTGTCAGATAGTTTCTCAAAGGACGTGCTGACTTTCCCAATACAGTTCAGTCTTCTTTCATTGTACATCTGAAAATCATTTTTTTTCATGTACTGATGATTTAAAAGAAATCAAAATTTCCAATTTGACTCAAAAAATCAGGGTTTGGTTTTTCCCAGCAATGGTTGCATGTGCTTATAAGCCATAAACAGAACACGTTTCATATGTCAAAGGGAGAAAGAACAGAAGGAAGCAGAATGTTTTCTGAAGGGAATGATATTTTTCATTTGCCAATGGAGATTTCAGAAATAGTTATTTTCTTTAGGGAACTCTGTAGATTTGCTCTTGGGTCATGGCTAGACCTATGCTTTAATTGATATAGGAAACTCTAGGGTGAGAGGACTCTATTAATGTAGGTTGGCACCTTTTCTACAGCTTATAGTCATAGATGCCTAGAGCAGTGGTGTCACGCTTAAATAGAAATGGGGACACTAATATCTCTGAGCTTCATATTGACTTTAAAAATGTAACGTGGATTGTTTTATTGTATTTTTATTTATTTTGTTAAATATTTTCTAATTATATTTTTATCTGGTTCAGGCTATACTTGGTTACACCTCTGACCTAGAGCACAAATGTGCTGGGGGTCATTTAGCCAGTGTGTGTCAGAGGCAGGAGCTGAAACCGGGTCTTCCTGGCTCTGAAGTCAATTCTTCATCCACCAGAACATAATGGTACAATCCACTTTACTACACTGCCCACATCTTTGATAATAATACCTGACATTTATATAATAATAAAGGCTCTATGTCCTGTGTTAAGACTTGCAGAGAACTTTTTTCCCCAAACATTGTGATACTATAGGTGGCATAAATATTATTACATCCAGTTTTATAGACGAGGAAACAAGACATTCCAAGAAACTGTTGCTTCTCCAGCATGACTGAGGTGGTGAGTCTCAAAGCTGGATTCAAATCCAAAATTCCCTCACTCTGAGGCCAGTTCTCTTTCTATTGCACACATTGCCTTGTATAATATGGAGTAATTCATCTTCTCTGCCACAATTTCTTAAACTGTTAAATGAAAATATCTGCAGCACGTCTACTCGATAGAGACATTGTGTGGGTAATAAATTGTGTCTTCCTTCCTTTTTTCCTTCCTTTCTTCTTTCCTTCCTTCCTCCATTCCTTCTTCCTCTCTCTCTCCCTTCCTTCCTTCTCCCCTCCCTCCTTTCCTTCCTTCCTACTTTCATTGACATGGCTAATTTGGGAATTTGTTTTGCATCACTATATATGTGCATATATGTGTGTATACACACACACATATATGTATGTATATATTTTAAATTTATTTATTTAATTTTAGTTATCAACATTGATTTCCATAAGATATTGAGTTCCAAATTTTCTCCCCATCTCTCTCTTCCCCCCATCTCAAGACGGCATTAGTCATGTTGTAAAGAAGAATTAGAACCAATGGGAGAAACCATGAGAAAGAACACACAAAGATGGAGAGAGAGAGAGAGAGAGAGAGAGAGAGTGAGAGAGAGAGAGAAAGAGAGAGAGAGAGAGAGAGAGAGAACACAAATAATATGCTTCAATCTGCATTCAGACCCCATAGTTCTTTTTTTGCATATGGGAAGCATTTTCCATCAAGAGTTTTTTGGAGTTGTCTTAGATCCTTGCATTGCTAAGAAGAGGTAAGTCTATCAAAGCTAGTCATCGCATAATGTGGCTGTTACTGTGTACATTGTTCTCCTGATTCTGCTCATTTCACTCAGCATCGGTTCGTGTAAGTTTTTCCAGGTTTTTCTGAAATCTGCCTGCTCATCATTTCTTTATAGCACAATAGTACCCCATTACATTCATATACCAAAACCTGTTCAGCTATTCCCCAACTGGTGGACATCCCCTCAATGTCCAATTCTTTGCCACTACAAAAAGAGCTGCTATAAATATTTTTGTACATGTGAGTACTTTTTCCATTTTTTTTATGATCTCTTGGGATACAGTCCTATAAGTGGTATTGCTGAATCAAAGGGTATGCACATTTTTATAGCCCTTTGGACATAGTTCCAAATTGTTCTCCAGAATGATTGGATCAGTTCATAACTCCACCAAGTGGGGAATGACTTGATTCAATTCTCTATGTATTTGAGAAACAAGGCCTTCATCAGAGGTTTTTACTGGTTGTAAAAATTCTTTCCCAGTTTTCTGCTTCCCTCCTAATCTTGGTTGCATTGGCTTTGTTTGTGCAAAAATTTTTCAATTTAGTGTAATAAAAATTATTAATGTTCTCTATCTCTTGTTTGGTAAGAAATTCTTCTGTTTTCCATAAATCTGACAGGAAAACTATTCCTCACCTTCCCAGTTTGCTTATAGTATCAGCTGTATCAGCCCTTATATCTAAATTGTTTATCCATTTTGACTTTATTTTGGCATCCATATATACATTTTAATGGACTCTATTTTCCTTTCCTTCTCAATGAGTAGGGGAAGGGAGGAAAGAATTTAGACTTGAAAATAAAATAAAATTGAATTTAAAAAGAAAAAAATAGTATATTATAAATATCTGGGTACTATTATAATGATATTATGCAAAATAAGGGATGAATGCAAACAACTTTTACTGGTGGAGCAGCGGAAATAGGAATATGAAAATGTAATCATGGGGAAAGGGAGCTCTTCCATCTGTGTTCTGAGTACCCCTAAATAGGACAATTCCCTGAAAATATCTCAATATGGTCATGGTCGTGTCCCAAATTCATCTGAGCTATAAATGTAATCCAAGTGTAAAGTGAGGCTACTAACCTCTTGGCAATCAGAGTGGGTTCTCTCTTGGAAATTCTCAGTGATAATTGCACCCATCCAGAATCTCTCTCTGGGAAAAATGATCGCCATGTGGCTTATTTTAACAAACTTAATTCCTATAAATAACCAAAGTCTTTGTAATCTGCAATCTGGCTTCCATCTTCATCATTAAATAGGAACTATTCTCTCCAAAGTTACCAATGATTTCTTAATTGCCAAATAGAATAGCCTTTTTTTAAAAAAAAAAAAATCCTCAACCTTCTAGACCTCTCCAAAGCCTTCGACACTGTCAATCATCCACTCCTGGATACTTCCTCTTCTCTAGATTTTTGTAACACTGGCTTCTTCTGTCTGACCACTCCTTAGTCTCCTCTGATGGATCTTCATCTATGTCCTGCCCATCAACCATAGACATCCCCCAATGCTCTGTCCTGGGCCTTTCCTTCCCCTCCACCCTACCTCACTTTGTGATCACAGCAGTTCTCATGGATTCAATTATAATTTCTATGTTGATGATTCCCAGATCTATATATCCATCACTAATCTCTCTTTTGGACTCCAGAACTGAATATCTAATAGGCATCTTGAGCTCAACATGTCCAAAATAGGACTCATTCTCTTTCTGCCCAAACCCTCTCCTCTCCCCAACTTTCCTATTGCTGTTGAGGATACTCTCATTCCTTCAGTTACCCAGGCTCACAAGTGCAGTATCATCCTCAGCTCCTCACTGTTACTCACCCCACATATCTAATCCATAATCATATCTTGTCATTGCTAGCTTCACAGCATCTCTCATGTATATCTCCTTCTCATATAACCCTTGTCTAAAACCAGTAACTCATCATCTCTTGTCTAAAATCCATGTATCTTTCTTTCATACAAATTAGCTAATAGAGAGATTTCAAAAATTAAGACATTCTTAGCAGCTATAATTTCTACCAGTAGAGAAGATGGAGGAGAAAACTCACTCAAAGAAATTAGTAAGTATGCAGACATTTACTAGCTGTGTGACACTGGGCAAGTCACTTAACCTCCATTGCCTCCAAAAAAAAAAGAGAAATTACTAAGTATTCTATGTATACAGAACTTTGTTCCCACAGGGCATGTGTAAATGCTGAATAGAGATAAAACAGGAGCTACAATTTAAGATTCATGTATGAAAGGGGGGGGTTGGATTACAGATACCGTATTTTACCACATGATTGTTGCAGATTTTATGCCAAAATTGTTTGCAAAAAAGTGGGGTGCAACCATTATGTGAAGCTTTTTTAAAAAATTGTGTTGGTATTGCTTAAAAATCACTTATTACTAAACTGCCTTTGGTGCAAGATTAGGATGCATGGAATGCTAGTGAATATATGTTAAAATTGGGAAGATACAAGTTTTACCATATCATGTGACTTACTCTTGGCAGCTTTGCCTGCCCCCTGGCTCCCCTTGTGCCTACGGCTCTTCTTTGGGTTGAGTGACAATACCGTTAGTATTACAGAGTTCTAAACAAACCACGCAAGTCAGTTTTTGGAAATATACTGACAATGCACATGTGACCGAGAATTCTAAGCTCCAGGTTCAAAATGCATGAGAGATAAATGCATATCCATATGCTACTGGTGAATACATTGATGCTATTTACCTTTTAAGTGGCATGATTAATAGAATTATATCATGTGATGATTATGCAATGGAAGGTTACAAACCATTTTTTGGACTAAAAAAACAGGGTGCAATGATTATGCAGTGATGATGTTTATGTGGTGAAATATGGTATTCCCTTGAATCAGAGAGACTGGGAAAGGATCCCATTTGCCCACCTTGTCCAAGTCCAATCTTTCCTAAATAATTCTAGTCTGTCCTTCCTTCACTCCATCCTTCACATGACTGCCAAAATAATATTCCTAAAACACAATTCTGATGGTGTTACTCAGTTGTTCAAGAAACTTCAGTGGTTCCCTGTGACCTCTCAGATAGCATACAAACTCCTCAGCTTGGTATTTCAAGTTCATCACTGTGCAATGCAAGCCAAGCTTTCTAGGTTGATTTCACATTACTCTCCTTCCTATAGATTACCTTCAAGCAAAACCGACCTACTTGCTGGTTCCTGAACTCCACAATTCATCCTTTGCTTCTGTGTTTTTGTACATGTTTTCCATACCTAGAATACCCTCCTTCTTCACCTCTGCCTCTTAAAACCTCAAGCTTCATTCAAGACTAGGTTCACCTCTCACCTCTAGGAAGCCTAATCTTTGCCATCTTCTACCTTTTCAAAGGATCACATATAGTTATCCCTTCCACATTGCAACTTTCCCTGTTATGGTTTCAATATATCAGGGGCTGGCATAAAAAACTAAATGGAATTTTTGGGGAGTTTTGCGGAAGTCACAGATGACATGTGAAGGCCAGCAGACAATACAGAAAAAGTTTAGAAACTCAGAAATGTGTAAAATATATGTATAGTATTTTATATTATCAACATATTTTATCTTTTAATACCACAATAACTCAGACTTCTTCTCTGATATGAAGGGAGGGCCAAAATATTTTCCATAGATTTTCAAGATTGTGGGGGCACGGTGAGCCACACCCCCTTGATGTGGAAGGGATGACTGTATATGCTTTTCTTTTTGTATATTGTATTCCCCCAGCAGAATGTAAGCACTTTGAGGACAGGGAATAGTTTCATTTTGTCTTTATGGCCAGGGTGCCTAGTGGATTGGAGATACTTAAGAAATTCTTATTAGAATGGTTGTTTTGGGGCTGGGAGTGGGGTGGGGGGAGGGAAGGGAGAGGGGAGTAAGAAAAGCTACATGAAAGTAGGAGAACTCCTTAGGGAATGATGTTTATTTTTTTTATCTGTAGTTACTGGGCTCTGTGATAAATAAGAAAAATGATAGAACCAGATAAATAATGAATGGCTTAGAAAAAACCAGACAGGACTGTTCTATTTATTTTTTCTCCCATAACATAAGACCAAGATAGTACTTAGATTGAAAGGCAACACATTTGGAAGGAAAGAAAAAATAGGCTATTTTCTTTTTCTTTCTTTTCTTTCTTTTTTAGCCATCAATCATTTTGGTTTTTCCAACAAATCACCATCTTTTTTCCTTCTCTAAAAATATATATGCTTGAAGGCTGGGAAACAATTTTTACAGCCATTGTTTCTGATAAAAGCCTTATTTCTCAAATATATGGAGAACTGAATCAAATTTATAAGAATGCAAGTCATTCCCCAACTGGTAAATGGTCAAAGGATATGAAAAGGCTGTTTTCAGATGAAGAAATTAAAGTTATCTACAAGCATATGCAAAAATGTTCTAAATCACTATTGATTAGAGAAATACAACTCGAAACAACTCTGAGGTACCACCTCACCAATATCAGATTGACTAATATGACAAAACAGGAAAATGATAAATGCTGGAGAAGATGTGGGAAAATTGGAACACTAATGCATTGTTGGTGGAGTTGTGAACTGATCCAACCATTCTGGAGAGCAATTTGGAACTATGCCCAAAGGGCTATAAAACTATGCATACCCTTTGATCCAGCAATACCACTACTAGGTCTGTATCCCAAGAGATCATAAAAAAGGGAAAAGGATCCACATGTATAAAAGTATTTATAATAGCTCTTTTTGTGGTTGCAAAGAATTGGACATTGAAGGGATGTTCATCAATTGGGGAATGGCTGAACAAGTTGTGGTATATGAATGTAATGGAATATTATTGTGCTATAAGAAACTATGAGCAGGCAGATTTCAGAAAAACCTGGAAAGACTTGCATGAACTGATGTTGAGTGAAGTGACCAGAACCAGGAGAACAATGTACTTAGTAACAGCAACATTGTACCATGATCAACTATGATAGACTTAGCTCTTCAGCAATACAGTAGTCAAGGACAATTCCAAAAGATACATGATGGAAAATGCTATCCACATCCAGAAAAAGAACTATGGAGTCTGAATACAGATTGAAGCAGACTATTTTTGCTTTTTTTTGTTTTTTGTTTTTTTCTTCCTCGTGGTTTTTCCCTTTTGTTCTGATCCTTCTTTCACAACATTACTAACATTTACATGATTGTACATGTGTAACCTATATCAGATTGCTTGCCATCTTGGGGAGGGAGAAGAGAAGGGAGGGAGAAAAATTCAGAGCTCCAAATCTTATAAAAATGCATGTTGAAAACTATCATTACAAGTAATTGGAAAAAATAAAATACTATTAAGTAGAAAAAAAATGTATCTTTGGTCTTGCTAATCATTCTCTGTACTTACTTCCTCCAGGCATTGGATCACTTGAGTCTTAATCTTTAAAAAAAAAAAAGTCTCCTTGTAATATAAAATGTGTAGGACTGCATATACTTGGGTGGCCCTAGTGAATGTGGGGCCCTAGGAGAATTTACCTTTCAGGGCCTCTGGAGAGCAGGGTGGGAAAGTGTGGGGGAGGCAGGAAAGAGGAAGGAGCTGAACAACCATGTAGTCCCTTCTGCCTGCACTATAAATTAGCTCATTTCTGTACAGTCTAAGAGGACTGAGACAGGAAGTGAGGAGGCTAGTTTGGAAGCATTGACAGTTGTTGGGGTCAGCAGTTGGTCCATGATAAGAACAAAATGTGGTCACTTTGATCTCTTCCAAAGTCACAGACACAGGCTCCTGGAGGTGACAGGTAACCAGAGATGAGACTCAAAACAAAGTCATCCTGACTCTGAGGCCAGCTGTTTATTATGATACACTGACCCCCAAATGCCTCTAACAGGAGTTTCTGACCTAAGATTTCTGAACTTAAAAATTTTTTTAAATAACTGTATTTCAATATAATTGATTTCCTTTGTAATCCTATGCATTTTATTTTATGCATTTAAAAACATGATTCTAAGAAGGACTCTGTCTGTAGGCTTTGCCAGACTCCCAAAGAAGACCATAACTCAAAAAAGTTAAGAACCCTAAAATCGTATTTTAGAAGGTAAATGAAGTAGGCATACCTGGTACTCACTTTGACCAAACTCCCAAATTTATTTTCCTTTCCAGCAACTTTTTGTCTTTGAGTGTTGCTGCCAAATTCTAAAGACTCCAGGCTAATATCACCCTTTTGAGGGGCCCGTGAAAGTGGGGTGACCATCCCTGATGAATCAAAAAGGGCCTATGTACAGAGAAAAGTCTTTAGCCAACAAGCTGCCTTTGCTAGTTGCACTGTGATCTCTTTCTTGGTATTCCTGATGGTTTTTCCCTACAACAACTGTCATGACCCAGCTGGTTGGTTTGGATCTCTGGCTCCTTTAGGCCTCATGATCATGGGGCTGCTAATAGAACTAGTCCCCCTCCAGTCTTTAGCATGAGTTTCCCAGCCCTGTTTCCCCTTCTGCCTGAAAGTCATATTAAAAAGACTTATGGATTCATAGACCTTGCTACCGTCTGGTGGTTCAGATAGATTGTTCTTAGGAAATTCACGCTGAGTCGATTGCCTAGATACCAGCTCTAACACATGCCAAATAACAAATCCTCTTCTGAATCTCTGAGAAAAAAAATTTCTTTAATAAGTCAGTATTACTTCTAGACTCTGATGCAGTAAGAAGGGCAAGTGCAGTAGACAGAAGGTTGAATTTGGAATCAGACCTGAGCTTGGTAGTCCACACCTGTAATACCTGCTCCTGGGGAGTGGTCCATCCCTCTAGCTTGGGAATTCTAAGCTGTGCTGAGTTATGCCGATCAGGTGTCCACATTAAGACTGGCACCAATAGAGTGCTCTCGCAGGAGCAGGGGACCACCATGCTGCTTTTGGAGGGGCAACTGGCCCAAGTTGGAAACGGTTCTTGAGCAGATCAATAGAGGGGTTAATTGATTGGTAGTGGGATCAGTTCCATGAGTAGGCACTGCATAGGATAGGGAAAACTTGTCTCCAAAAACAACCCTCCCCACCCCAAAACTGGAACTGGAGAATTCAAAGACCACTTCCTGGCTCTGGCACTTGGCAGGTTTTACCTCTCTGGGCCTATCTCCTCATCCATATGGTGGGAATAATTGTATCATAGAGTTAGAAGTTAGAGCTCATCTAGCACAATCTCTTCAATTTACAGAAGAAGTTAAATAACTTGCCCAAAGCCCATAGGTAGCAAATAGTAGGGCCAAGATTCGAACTCCAAATCCAATATTTTTTCTGCTACACTGTATTTCTTAATCCCTATTTTAAAAAAATTATATTTTTTCAATTACCATATTTTTTCCATCTCTCCCTTCCCTTTCCCTTTGAGAAAAAGAAAAATCAAAGTTTTGTAAGAAGTAAACAGAATCAAGTTACAAATGTAAGATTTAGAACTAGAAGGGGAGTTTGAGGATATCTAATCCAGGGGTGGGGAACCTGTGGCCTCAAGGCCACCTGTGGCCCTCTAGGTCCTCAAGTGCGGCCCTTTGACTGAATTGAGGATTTGTTCTGTCAAGTTTGGATTCTTCAAAGGGCTGCACTTGAGGACCTAGAGGGCCACAAGTGGCCTTGAGGCCATGGGTCCCCCACCCCTGATAATCTAACCTCTTCTTTTTTGTAGAAAATAGCTCACACTGATGTAACACTTGGAGGTTTAGAAAGCACTTTTCTCACAACGGGCTTATGTGGCTGGTAGTACAGGGGTTGTTATCATTATCCTCATTTTATAAATGAGGCTCAGAGAGTTTAAGGGAGAGAACCAGGATAGGAATCCAGCTCTTCCAACTGAATCCAGAGCATTTCCCACCACCCTACAGCTAGTTGTTGCTGTTGTTCAGTCGTGTCTGACTCTCCTTGACCCTATTTGGGGTTTTCTTGGCAAAGATACTGGAGTGGCTTGCCATTTCCTTCTCCAGCTCATTTTGTGGATGAGAAAACTGAGGCAAACAGGGGTAAGTGACTTGCCCAGGGTCACATAGCTAGGAAGTATCTGAGGCCGGATTTGAACTCATAAGGATGAGATTTCAGGCCCAGTACTCTATCCATGTGCCCCAACAACTAATAGGTGCATGGCAAGTTCACTGAAAGCAGGGTTTATTTTGCTTATGGTTTTGCACCCCCAGTACCTTAATACATGTTTGTTGAATGGAATCACCATCACCTGCCTTATAGGGTTGACTTGTTTACTACAAATCAGTGCATAATCACTACTGGAGCACCTAGATTAAGAACTGGAGGGACTTCTGAGGCCATCTAGTCCAAACTCATCCCTCTGCAGATGATGAGACTGAGGCAAGGAGCCCAGCAAAGTCATCTGAGCCCAGATCCTTTTAGTTTTAGGAGCCCTGCTCATTTCAACATGGCCTTGAGGCTGGCAAAACAAGGATAATTATCCTAATGATTATTAATTGTTATTCTAATTACTTTAAGAATTTTAGGTAAAGAAAATTCTTGAGCTTGAGTTATCTTTTATGACCAGTCAGTGCTTTGCAAATAATGTACTTTTAATAGATGTTCTTTGAATGAATACATGAATTACTGACTGCATTTTTCTAATGATCTCTGATCACCTTATTGCTCAGTAATTCGCATGACTAGAACACACTCCTTCAGCTTTTCTTCCTTCTGAAAGGCCCAGCTCTGGAGTTCATTCCTCTGTGAAGTCTTTCTTCATTGACCTTCTTCTCCTCTCTTTTCCCTCCCCTCCCCCTTCCTTCCTCCTCCCTTCCTCTTCTCCCCTCTTTTTTTTCCTCCCTTCCTCCTTCTTCTCTTCCTTCCTTCCTCCATCTCCCTCCTTATTCTATTTCCTTCATCTTCCTCCTCCTCTTTCCTCCTCCTCCTTTTCCTTCTTACCCTTCTCTTCTCTCCTTCCACTTTCTCTTCTTCCCTCCATCTCTCCCTCCTCCTCTTTCTCTTCTGTTCTCTTCTCTTCTGTCCTCTTCTCTTCTGTTCTCTTCTGTTCTGTTCTCTTCTCCTCCTCCCTTATCTCTCCTCCTATTCAAATAGCACTTTGTCACATTGGACCTGGTACAATATTACTTTTTGTATACATCTTTGTGTATAATATTATGCTATTGGGATGTAAATTCCTTGAGGATTGGGATTGACTATGTCATTCTTCACCTTTGAATTCTCAGTGCCTAGCATGATGCTTTTGACATAGTTGTTTAAGTAAATGTTTTCTGAATTTCATTGCATCTGTGATGGTAGAATAATCAGGCTCTGGTATTGTATTGATTTTTCTGGAGTGGCCTTTGGAATGGTCAGGCATCACCAAATTCCATGTTTAGCTCTTCATTAGGAGGCTTTGAAGGCCATTGACCTCAATCTTTTTTGGTCCACAGCCACGGTGGTAGGGTGGGAAGCCCCGTTTATTCCTCCTTGCTGTTGGAAGAAAAAAAAAAACCAGACCTAACCAGAATGAAAGGGGGAAAATGGTACTGTTTTGATAAGACCCATCAGGAAATGTGGTAAGCAATCCATTAATCCACTCCAGAAACAAAAGGAGAGACATGGTAACCTCATTAATGCTAGAAGAAGGCAGTCTGAAGAGCAGCTGGAGTACCCTAGCAGACTCCAGTCAGTCCTTGGAGTCCACTTTCAGAGTGACTGCTTTAGGGGGCTGCACTCAGAACAGCACCTTGGGATTCTCCAATGAGCCCTATGCTTGGCTGCAAAATCTTGTCTGATTTGGCAGATCATCAAGGGGTCCTTCTGAGCAATGCACCTGGGAGCTTTTTTGGGGGGATTTTTCAGGTAAGCATATGGCCTCAATGGATGATTTGTAAGCCCTTGGTTTGGATTTGTGGACAGATTGCTTTAGTGAGATGGAGAAAAGAATAACCAATGTTGGCCCTCTAGAACATGTTTGGAAATGCACTTCCCACTTTTTCTAAAAGGAGCTTGGGGCTATGGGCTAGATGCTATAATACTGTTAGACGCATTCCTCTGCTGGTTAATTTTGCTTTGATACAGGAGAAGGTTTGCTAAGTTGGAATGGGGGTGGTAGTATATATCTGGAAATAATTAATGCAAAAACAAAAGCATCCATAATTGCAGTGGTGTAGTGCAGAGATGTCAAACCACTGGGCTTGTGGCCCAGATTAAAATGTATTTGGGAGATATTTGATAAAATAAATAAAAACACAATAGAATAGAGATGCTGTTAACATGTATTTTTCTAAGTCAATATACAGCCCACAGGGATCCATAGGTACAATTTCATGGCCTTGGTTTCTATTTGAGTTCAATACCACTAGTATTATGGTATCACAAGAGCTGGCCTTGCAGTCAGGAAGAACTAGGTTCAAATTCTGACTCTAACACATAATGCCTGTGAACCTGGGCAAGCTACTCAACTTCTCAGTGCCCCAGGTGACTCTGTAAAGCTAAATTGCAAAGCAGGGGTCAGTCTCTATCAGTGGATGGTATTTCCTCCCCAGGAGTTCCCTACATGGATGAAATCACAGATCAAGCCTAAAAATAAATTAATAATACAACCAGAATAAAGACAATACTTGAAGTGAATATTGCCATATCAAATACTTGTAGTCTCCAAAGCGATGAATGAAAATGAAAAAATGAAAACCTAATGAAAAGATTTCAAAATATAGAGACCCAAAAGAAGAGATCCAAGTCCTGTGTGAAAAAGATGAGATACATATCTTCCTTGTTATTCCATCTGATATTGAGGTGGCATCTTGGATGCTTTCAACAAGGCTTCCAAGGATAAGCTTTAATATGAATACTTTAATTAATCGATAAAGAGTAATTATTTTCTTCACTGGCACAATGATACATAGAATAAAATATAAAGGATAGGATAGTGACTTGTCCCAGGACTTCTTTTCTAGCTGAACCCCATCAGAAAGGTGAAAAGTATGAGATTCTATCAGTTAATTAATCATCATCATCATGAATTTATATACCCAAAGCAGTTATTTTTTTCCACCTGATCGTTAGTCCACACAATAGTAAATATATAATGGGATAATGACTTATTTTTATCTGTACTTATAAGAATACAAGATCAAAATAACAGTGATAATAATAATTATAATAATTGTATAATTCTTAATGTACACCAAGAAAAGATATGGACCAAAGATTTCCAGTTGAACCAACGGATGAAGTCAATACTTATAAATACCTTGGTCTTCTATGTGCAAGACACATCAAGCATAAAGCTATCAAGGAGACAGTCATGGTTAAGTATGGCAAAAGATTTACTGGCATCTTGGATTCAAAGCTGAATGAGGAGAACACATGTGAAGAAATTGTTTCTTACACAATGCCAGTCTTGATATACGTTTAAAGAACTCCAAAGTGGACCATTACAGATTTGGAATGTGTCCTAACAAAAACCTGTATAATATTAATGAAACACAGGGCCCTTCACCCAAAGGAAGGGTTGGGAAGAGGAACATTTCCTTATGAGAAAGGAAGAAAAGGAAAGGTAGATATTTTTAGAGCAAATTATAAGCATGTTAAAAATCTGAAGAGATATTTTTGCAATAAGCAAACACTACCTTTCCAAGAAATTGTAAAGGATGACAATATGCACGTGCCATGATTAGTTGAATATTATGAAAAGTGATTTACCTTTGGATAAAGCCTACAAAATGACTATGGTCCAAAAGTGGAATCAAAAGGCTGTCTATAGATGACATCCACATGAACTTATCCAACTATATTAACAAAGAAGTATCCCAAAATGTCTCAGTCATGCAGATTAATTATTGGAAATTGTGCTGGCAACTCAAGACCGGGTCATTGTTACCAGAAATTACAATCCCGGCCCTAAGGACCCAAGGCTTTTCCATCAATGCAGATTATACAAAGGAATCATAGAAACTGTGTAACACATCATAGCAGGCTGTAAAAAAAATTAGCATCTACTGAATATATAACAATATATGAGCTGGTGATTAAGAATTATTCATCAGAAGCTTACTATTTTTCATTTGCAGACGACAATTCCCCATTCTACAAATACAGGCCTCAAAATACTTTTGAGAATTCAGTGAATAAGCTGTATTGGAGCCAGGCCTTGAGCACCATAGAATTGTTTCCCACAATGGCTTGGATATAACACTGATACATTAAAATTCAATAATATTTTCTGGTGTTACTGTATCAAATAGTTATAAACTCTAAGCTACGTGGAATAAAGAGCTTTCAAAATATAGAGACTTAGCAACAATCAAGGTCATGTATGAATAGGATGAGATGAATTATTCCCGTCATTCTGTCTTTTGGAGTTATTCCACTGATGCTTTCAGTGATTGTACAAACTTACTGTATATCCTAAAACTTTAATTCAGTTACAAATCATTATTTTATCCACCTTTGCAAAAGTCCACCAAATGTTAAATATTAAAGGATAATGGCAGGACAGCAACTTATCCTAGGAGTATGTTTATCTAAATTCCATGGAAAAGATGAGATCAAAATGAATAACAATGATAATAATAATGATCATCATCATGTAAGGAAAAAGTAATTTTCCTTAAGTGCAGATGTGACCATGTTATTCTGCTACTCATTCAACTGAAATATAAAATCTGTTTGCTTTTTTAAAGCTCTGTACAATCTGACCCCAACCTATTTTTTTTCCATTAGGTATTACTTCTCCTCCCTGACATCCAGACAAACTGGTCTTCTCTCTGTTCTTCAAACCTCCAGGGGTGTGCTGATAAATGTTTAACAGCCAACTCTTTGAAAAAAAAAGTACACGTGACATTTTAAAGTTTAACCTTCATTACTAACATTTTCTTTGTCGCTTTCTTGTTTAAACAAATCTATAAAACATTGAATCAATCCCTGATGTATAATCTTTGCTGATTTCCAAAATGTAGATGCTCACACTGAAAATTTAACAAGCGGCTTCTGTGAGCTAGTAGGCAGCTAGGTGGCTCAGTGGATAGAGCGCTGGGCCTGAAGTTAGGAAGACTTATCCTCATGGGTTCAAATCGGACACTTGCTAGCTGTATGATCTTAGGCAAGTCTCTCTACTCTGTTTGCCTCAGTTTCCTCATCTGTAAAATGAGCCAGAGAAGGAAATGGCAAACCAGTCCAGTATCTTTGCCAAGAAAACCCCAAATGAGGTCGTGAAGAATCAGACACAAATGAAGCAGCTGAACAACAAGAACCAGGAGCTGACTCTAGCACTCTGTCCGAAGCTATCCCCCCTCTCCATGCTTTTGCACATGCTTGGAATGAATTCCCTTCTTACCTTTGCCTAGTAGAATACTTTAAGATGCAGTTCAAGTACCATCTTCTGCATGAAGCTTTTCCTGAACCCCTCAATAGCTAGTGCCCTCCCTCCAACTACCTTGGATTGAATAACTTGTGTATATTTCCGTTTATTCACTTTAGATGTATGCTGTATTTATTTATATATGTACTTGTCTGGTTTCTCCCCTTTGGAATGTAAGCCCTTTATTTCATTCCTTGTGCTTGTATCACCAGTGTTTAGCACATAGTAGGTGCTTAATAAAGGTTTGTTTATTGATTTATGATGATCATAGAGCTGGAGGCCAAAGCCCAGCTCTGCTGCTTATTATCCACATCGTTTTGGGCAAGTCATAATCTCTTTGGGTCTCAGTTTCTGCACTTGTAAAATGTGAGGGGTGTACTAGATGGTCTATAAAGTCGTTTCTGGCTCTAAATTCTATTTTCTTTCTGTGTTTAATTTTCCCTACTCTTTCATGTCTGTTTCCTCAAATCAGTGTTGCCTAGAAATTCTCCCTACCACAATCATCCTGTATTCTGAGAAATGCTACAGCTGGAGGGCAAGAACACATATATCCCCTCACTCAGGCCCTACATGCCACTTTCTTTACTCATAAATCATGTGGGTTTTCACAAGAGAGAAACCATTCCAATCTCCTTATTCTTTCTTTAAGACAAAATGGCCCCAGGAAGAGAGATTCATGCTAACACATATTACATATTGCTGATGAGCTGTACTGACTCATTCATACCCTCCACCTGGTTACATACAATGTATATTAGAGGTGGAGTTGTTAAAGATTTTAAAGCTCTATCCCATCTCTATTGCAATCAGGCTTGAACAAAGACCTCTGTTACTAGGTAATGACTTAAGCCATGTTTTTGCCAGCTTGAAGAGTTCTGGTGTAGCTCTTTGAGACCACCCTTGAAAATTACACCACCCAAACTGCTTTGGCTAGATGGCATTGTAGGTAGAACCCTGGACCTGGAGTAAGGAAGACCTGAGTTCAAATTTGGCCTCAGATACGTACTAGCTGTATGATCCTGGGCAAGTCGCTTAGTCTGTTTGCATCAGTTTTCTCATCTGTCAAATGGTCATAATAATTATACTTACCTTGTTGTGAGGATAAAGTGAGATATTTAAAGCACTTTATAAACCTTTAAGTTCTCTATAAATGCAAGCTCTTATTATTATTAAGACAGATAATACCCACCCCATTGCTTCTGTTTCTTTCCATCCTGTGGGAAGAAATTGATAAAACCTTGGAGTGTGGGGTATCAGCAACTCAGTGACCAAACTAATCATAAAAGGGAAGGTGTTAGTATCATTACTAGTGTCTCACTACAGTTAGAGGAGATGGAACCAAGACTTGGGGGATAAAAGACTAAGTCTTCTGTGTGTTCAGGACTCCATTGGGAAAACTGATTATCAGAGGAATTAAAGATGGCAGCTGGAAAGGTAGCATTAAGAGTGGAGAAGAGCCAGTTGTATTGGGGTTTCCTTTAATGGGGAGAGGAGTGGAGCACAGTCTAACTTGTATTCTTCTAGTCTAATTCTCCCCCATATTTCTCATGCCCTTTAGTTCATCCCTTGTTAACTCTCCACTCTGTCTTCAGTAGCTCTTTGATAACTTTGTTAATATTAGCTTCTGGTTACCAACACTAGTGAGCCTTGAGAAGCCTCTCTCCTTGATCACCCTTGTCGCAGGCTTCTTTCTAGTAGGAGGGTCTGTTGCTGTGGTAGGGCAGCATGTGACAATGAAGTGGACGAAACTCCACCAAATGTGCTTCTTACATGAATGATATTTCTAATGGCTTTGAGCCTTGGGTAACTAAGAGGCACTGAAGAGTAATATAAATGAGCTTCTAGAGCCATCTAGAAGGTGAACATCCATGCTAATGGATCATTCCTTAACTTCCAATAATGTGAATGAAAACATTGTCAATGTTGCCAACAACACCCCTCCCCCCCCCCAAAAAAAACCAAACCCAAACAGAGTCCAGGCCAAGGATAAAAAACAAAAAAACCCAACTAACTAAAAAGATTTGGGAGCCTTCTGGAAGATGAAAAATTTGAACCTTTTCCATGAATTCCCCATGCCCTCCCTACCCCCTAAAAAGCACTACAGTGAACTCTGACTAACATACTGTCTTCTTTTTTTCTTTTCAAAGCCAGTGAATAACAGAAGAAAGGGTGACTTTTAATGACAAGATAGGGCCCTTGGAAGATGCTCCATGGACCAAATGGCCCACAGCAAGTCCAGTAAGGCAAGGTGAGTTAGTACCTGCAGGCTTCTTGCAAAATATGAAGTGTGAAAAATTATTTTGAACAGTACCAAGGGGGACTAAGGGGAATGCAGCAGAATAAATTAACTCTCTTCCTCAGTATCTCTCTGTCTTTTTCTTGGTCTCCATCTCTATCTCTCTCTTCTTCTCTCTCCTTTATGTCTCTGTTTCTCTGTCTGTGTCTCTTTGTCTCTGTCTCTATGACTCTCTGATTTTGTTTCTGTCTCTACCTGTCTCTCTGTCTCGGTCCTTCTCTCTGTGTATCTCTGTGTTTCTTGTTTTCTCTTTCTCTCTCTGTTGCTGACTCTGTCTCTCTCTGTCTCCATCTCTGACACTGTCTCTGTCTCTCTATTTCTCTCTCTGTCTCTGCCTCTGTCTGTCTGTCTGCCTGTCTCCTGGTCCGGAGTTCACCTCTTACTAACTAGCACCTGGACCCAGGATTCTGCATCTCTCAAACTCAGAAATCTGCTGACAAGGCTAGAAACACTCACTGTTTAGTCACCTTTGTTTAGGGAAAGAAATACAAAGCAGAAGAGGCAAGTAGGCCCTTGAGATCAGGTTTCAGGCTCACCTAGATAATTGCATATTCTCCCTGTTATGGTTGATCAACCACTGTAGCAGCTGAGGGTAAGTGAGAGGAAATCCCCTTCCTGACACGGGATGTCCAAGGGGGAACTGTGGGAGTCCCATGTATTCAGCCATGTGTTCAGAGGAGAGAACAGAGAGAAGTTGCCTTTCCCTTTAAAGTCTACTGAGTGTGAGGCTCTTCCTGCTCAGTAGTCAATCCTCTTTGATACAATTCCTTTCTTTCCTTTTCTCCCAACTCCCATGATGGGGCAGGGAACGTGGCTATTGACTACATTCCAATGATTGTAGATGACCTTCATCAAACGGCCAAAGTACACGTCATTTCCAAAGTAGTCAGGGTTCGGGCTCTAGTAGATAGTATCTAGTAGGTCTACATTCCATGGTGTGTCTCCAGCTCAATCCCCTACTCTATTGATACTTATGATAATAATGATGTTGTTGATGATCAAAGATTTATTGAGTTCTTATACTATGCCAATCAATTCTTTCTCCCTTTTTACTGCTTTTCAATCGCTCAGAATCTTTAATACTTTCCTAGTGGAAGCTGTTTGAACAAAATTCAAAATCATCCATTTGGCTTATTGTCATGCTGACTTAGGAAGTGGAAAGTCAGGCTCATAGGTATGGAAAATTAGCACTAAGCGTTCAGTCTGTCACTAGAGTGACCCCATAACCGAGCCCAGGAGATGAGCACTTTTGAGAAATACAGTCCAAAACCCAAGTCTAAAATACAATGTATTTATTTTATAGATGAAGACTGCTCAAATCAGGCAAAATTCCTAGGAAAATTATAAGCTGCTGGGTTGTATGCTAGGGGAGGGAAGAGCCCTCTGACCTGTTCTAGCATTGCACCAGCTATAAGATCTGGATATGGAGAACCAAACCTTCAAGGGAAGGTTGTATATCCATCACCACCGTTAAGTTTTCAGCTCATGCACAATTGAGTAAAGAAGAATAACCCCATAGAAATAGAAGGGGCCTCAGAAACCATCTATTTCTACTTCATTTTTTTAATGAAGGGAAGGGAAGTTACTTGGCCAAGGACACACAAAAAGTCTATGATAGAGCCAGGACTTTAATCCAAATCTCCCTACTCCCAGTTGAGGACTCTTTTATTATACCACATAACTTCTTCCCACCACATTTGCTGACTAGGCATGTGGACTCTTAGCATTCCTGAAACTCTGCATAATGATGGTTCCTATTATGAAGCCTCAAGGATTCATTCAAGGGTTTCACCAGCTTTAGGTATACTCTTCCCAGTCACTTTGATCCAATGGCTCAGGTAGGCGCATAGGTTGCAATAAAGCTGTGGTTATCATGAATTATCATGCATTTGGTAATGACTCTGGCTTGGTTCACCACTTTATATGTTGCATTGCAGAGAAGAAATAGTCTTTGATAATCCTCTCTCCATATTATAGGCAATTGATTAGACAGTCTGATTTGAGGGATTTTGAAAGGTCCTTCTTACCCAAATAGCTCACAGAATGATAGACTTTTAGAGTTGATACCTTAACCAAGTGGAAACATGTCTCCAATCAATCAATCAAAGACTGTAAGCCAAATGTGAAAAGCCCTTAGAAGAAACTGGATGAACTGGAGTAATATTCCATAAATAATATACTCACATTAATTGAAAAAACTTTATTATGTCCTGTTTTTTGTCTATAAAATAAATTCAGAACTCAGAGATTTGAGCATCTAACAACTCAATGGTAGAAACTTCCACCTAAGACCTTGGGAAGGAATTGGTTAGGGGGGGAAAGAAAAGGCTCAGCCTTGGTTTCTCCTTCCCAATTTTGGTTAGAAGAGGGTCTTGTGAGCTTCAAAAGGTCAAGAGGATTTTGAATTTCCTATAAGTCTCCTAGCAATATTTTCAGAACTGCTAATGGAAGTCTCCATGCTAGGAAGTGAGATCAGACTGGACACTATAAGATAAGGCAGATTCAAGTCTCCACAAAAAGCCCAGAAGAAAAGCTATACCAAACTTAAGGGGAATATTTTGAGGACTCTAGCAAAAAGAGTTCCAGTAGCTGAGAGTTATACCCTTAACAATAACAATAGCAATTGATATAAAACATTTCCCCAAATCGTGAAACACTCTCTAGCTAGTGTACATGCTTTAACTTTGAGCCCCCTTTCCCTGGGACTTTGGATACACTGGTGGGAGAGTATGTCACAGATTTGGGGAGATTTTTAATATCAACTGTTATTGTTGTAATATTTCGGTAAATATCTCTTTCTAAAAGCCAGTTAAGTCTGGATGACTAATTGATATGAATTAATAATCACAAAGTAAAGAATACCTTGAGGCTTTGTGAGCTATAGAATTAGAAAAACACCCTTCTAACCCTTCAGAGCTATACCTAGAACCCCAAGGGGATAAACTGGCTAAACTCTGGGCCAAGACTTGCCAGTGCTAGTTGGGGTTGGGAGAAGAGCTCTAAAACATCTGCTACAAAAGGTTTACTTCGCAGAATTGTAAAAAAGTTCTTACAGAATTCTAATGGTTCTCATAGAACTGTAACAAAATTCATCTGGAAGAAAAAAAGGTCAAGCATTTCAAGAGCAATAATGAAAAAAGTGGGAAGGAAGGGGGATTATCATTACCAGATCTCAAACTACAAAGCAGCAATCATCAAAATATTTGATACTGGTTAAAAAATGGAAAAGTAGATCGATGGAATGAATTAAGAGCACTGGACCCAGAAACAATAAAATATAATAGCATAGTGCTTGGGTAAGCCCAAGGACTGTAACAACTGGGGTAAGGAGTCACTATTTGACAAAAACTGCTTGGAAAAATGGAAATTAGTTTGGCGCTAATTAGGTTTAGATCAACATTTTATACCATATAACACAATAAACTCCAAATAAATATGGGATGTAAATGTTAAAGGTCATATCACGAACAAATTAAAAGGGAAGAGAAGAAGGTACCTTTTATAACTATGGGTAGTCTGTATCTAGGAGTCTGTTCCTTTAAACCCTCATTCATGTGTATCTATGAGAGTTCAAGCTAAAAGTAAATCATGATTAGGGCTGCTAGGTTGTTCAGTGGATAGAATGTTGAACTTCAAGTCAAGAAGACTCATCTTCTTGAGTTCAAATCTGGCCTCAGACACTTACTAGCTGTGTGACCCTGGCCAAGTCACTGTTTGCCTGTTTGCCTCAGTTTCCTCATCTGTAAAATGAGCTGGACAAGAAAATGGCAAACCATTCCAGTATCTTTGACAAGAAAACCCCAAATGGGGTCATGAAGAGTTGTACGTGACTGAAAAAAGACTGAACAAAATCATGATTATTGCTATACTTTGTGTTCACATTAATGAATATTGGGGGACTAGGGCAAGGAAATACACAAACCCTTAAAGAGGTAGCAAACTCTTGTCAGTGATGTTGTAGAGATTTCTTCTAACTCAGAACTTCTGGGATTCTGTGAGCATGATGCTAATAAGGCCACAGTTATAAATTTAAAACTGACATGAATGAATAAATAAAAAACCATTCATTAAGTGCTTACTGTGTACATGGCACCTACGTGGTAGGGTGGAGTCAGGAGGACCTGGGTTGAAATCCAGCCTCAGACGCTACTTATGTGACCATAGGCAAGTCCCATAACCCTGTTTGCCTCAGTTTCCTCATCTGTAAAATGAGCTGGAGAAGGAAATGGCAAACCATTCCAGTATCTTTACCAAATGGGGTCACAAAGAGTCAGACATGCATGACTGAAACACAACTGAACAACAGTTATGTGCAAATCACTGTTAAGCATCAAGGATATAAGTAAAAAAGCAAGACAGCTCCTGACCTCAAGAAGTCCACACTTTACCAAGAAGAGACAATAGGAGATTTTCCTCTGTAAGTCAAATGGAAAGATCCTATGGTTCTTAGGGTACAAAGTGGATGGCAATTCATCTTCTTTAATGCTATTTCCATTGGTAAAACCATATTAGTTTCTGATATTAAACTTTTTGACTTTGCCAGTGGTAAGAACTTTTTTTTTCAGGTCTTCAGTTACTGTGACTACTGAAGGGGCAGGTTGTATATTCATCAAAGGTTTCTTCCCTGGACGGTGGCTATGAGGGTCAGCTTGTAATCAGGATTGGTGGTCTGGGGGCTGCTTACTGGAACATCCATGACAGTTGATTGGAATAGATAGTGGATCTCTTTTTCACAAGAACTGCTCCCTTCAATGATGGATCACAAGATCAAAAAGCATTAAGGCTAGAAGGGAACTTAGAAGCCATTGAGTCTACTAATTACTCAATTTAATAGATGGGGAAATTGAGGTACAGAGATTGTTAAATGGATCATGGCCATGTAACACATGGTTACATAGTTAGTAAGTATAGGAATAAGAATCTGAACTCAAGTCTTCCTGACTCCACACACTTGGCACTCTATTCACTGCATCACCAGCTAGATCCAAGGTTAGGGAGTCAAATTGGAAATGGTGCCATTGGTCTATGGGTGTGTGTGTGCATGTGTGTACGTGTATGTGTGTATGTATGTGTTCTGGTATATATGTATATATGAATATATGTATTGTGCATGCATGCATGCGTGTACGAATATGTATGTGTGAGTATATGTGTGCATGTGTATATGTGTATTCATATGTGTATGTGTGTATATGTGTGTGTGTGCGCATGCACACATATGTGTGTATGTATAGTGGGGCACTGCTATTCCTTAGACTCTTTGACTCCGAGTCATGAGCTGTCTTTTCCAGGATCAGATGGAAGGTAGTGGTTGACGTAGTTTGACCCACCTGGCCCATGCTTCTTCTTGACTCTCTCTCAAGTTGTCTTGCTGCCTCTACTAGGCTGGCCTGCCTGCCCCATTGGTCAGAGTTGGTTGGCAGTTGGTGTCCCTTCCTGACAAAAATCATCAATTTGAACCATGTCCCTAAATATCTTACTTAAACTTAGGTAGCCGGTGAAAATTGGATATAGTTTGTCATAAGAGGAACTAGAATTTGGGTTGTGAAAGATTCATTGAAAATTCGCCACCACCACTGAAAAACATCTCAATTTAAAGTGGTGCTCTGGCTTCACCTTGGTGTGCATGATTTTTGTTGTTGTGTTTGTCCTTTGTTCTCGAAGAGGACCATAACATCAGGGAAATGATGACATGACTTGCGGTTGACTTTGATTTGAGTGAGGGAGGACTGTGCAAGGTCACCTTGCTCACTTTCTCCTCCAGAGCCATTGGGTCCAGTGGCCTGAATTCATTAGGATGACTGGAGATGACCCAGGATACTGACCCTCACAGCCACCGTCCAGGGAAGGAAACTTTGATGAATATACAACCTGCCCCTTCAGTAGTCACAGTAACTGAAGACCTGGCCATTTTAGACTAGGTATGAAAAATATTTTAGATTCAGACAGGTCTCAGAAGCAGCTGAGAGCTGGACCTGGAGTCAGGAAGACCTAAGTCCATATCCATCTCACATACTCATTCACTGGCTGTATGACCCTGGGCAAGTCATTTGACCTCTGTCTGCTTAAGTTTCCTCATCTCTAAAGCAGGAATAGTAATAGTGCTTACCTCTCGGGATTGTTGTGAGGAGCAAGTGAGGTAACATTTGTAAAAGACTTTGTAAAGCTTAGTGCATAAATTCTAGCTAGGATTATTATTATTATTAGATAATAATTATATATTGGCAGCTTGGTGGATAGAGCACTAGGCCTGGAGCCAGGAGGACCTGAGTTCAAATCTGGCCTCAGATACTTCCTAGCTATGTGACCCTGTGCAAGTCACTTTACCCTGTTTGCCTCAGTTCCTCATCTGTAAAATGAGCTGGAGAAGGAAATGACAAACTGCTCCAGTATCTCTGCCAAGAAAACCCCAAATGGAGTCACAAAGAGTTGGACACGACTGAAACTACTGAACAATAAAAAAAAGATTATATATTATATGTCATATATATTATTAGATTCAATTCAGTTCCATTCTATACTTCCTGAAATGAGATAGCTACCATGAAAACACAGGCAGATTCCTCTTCCATACTATACCTACATAACCAGTTTCCTAGCTTTCGACGTTGACAGAGTATCCTTTGTTGGGTTATTCCGGCTTTATGTATCTAAGCGGCAGGAATAAGTCTTATTCTGGTGATCGTTCAAAGACAAGCATCCATCTCTGACATGAGCAGAGCTGTTCTACTTTGTATATCATTCTAGAATACTAGAAAAGGGAAGAATCAAACTAAAGTGACAAACAAAACTCATCAGGAGTCAGGCTGTGTTACAACCTTCAAGGTCAAGGCCGATGAGTTAGAAAAAGATTGGCCCAGTCCCAGAAGATAAAGGAAAAGAGAGACAGAGAGAGAAGATTGTAACCATTTCCTGTGTTCCATCGGAAATAAATATTTCCTATGTTTCTTTCCTACAGTTACTTCCTAAGAAAACTGAGAAGGCACCAGACCATTTTATGACATGAAGAAAGAATAAAGGAAAGCTGCTTCAGAATGCTTTGTGCCACGTTTGACTTCTTTATCTCCTTTATTTATGGTTTCATTAAAAGGGAGGGAAATGCCTGACAATGCAGGCCTCATTCCGTACCTCCGTCTATAACCTTGCTGCTTTTGGTGGTTGTACCAATGGCATTTCACATGCTGAGCTCAAAGAAAGCTTATTGAATTGACTGTAACCATACTTTATAATTCTCCTAGGGCCTAGCATCCTCCCCAGAACTCAGATCACTTAATGAATGGGTAAAAATGCTCCAGAAAGTCACCGCGGTTCCTCTTTGACATTCCTCCCCCACCTCCCACCCTCCTCAGTATCAATGATAAATTAGATGTCATTTGCTACGTCAGACCTTCTTTATCCCTTGAATGGATCCCTTCATCTGAGGAAAGCTAATAAAGCCTCAATACACTCAGTAACTTTTAACAGGAATAGGGAAGTTCAGAAGGTATGTGGAAACCTCAAAGAAAAAGCTTTAATAGACTTTTCTTTAACTCTTCCCTTCTCCTAATAGCAACCAAAAAACTGAAGTTAATTGAAAGCTGACAATTTTCAAAGGTGTGGTCATTCTATGTTTTTGGAAAATTGAAGGAGAATGAGTTATTAGGTTCAAATGATGGTAAAACTAAGGCAGAAGGGAAAAAAAATCAAGGAGAAAGAAATTATGCATTTGAAATGTGCTCATTAAAATACCAGTGAATACAGATGAGAGAAATACAGAAACACTCTATTTAGAAGTCTTATGTGTAGATAGCTTGAGACCAGTTTCTTATCCTATGGAGCTAAATATGTGGGAGAATGAATAAATTAGGGTATCATTAGTAATGGTTGTGGGAAAATTCTCGGAGAGTTATGTGGGCTTATGTATTTATCCAGAAGCTGTTCCTTTTGAAAGAAAAGAATTTCTTTTCAACAGAAAGTATCCTTTGCTGTAAAATGTATTCCATGGAAAAGCTCAAACCAGCTTCACCCGCAAATCTTAGTCTTTAAAATAACATTATTCATTATAGGTAGAATAATATTGCTGTTTTATATCTGTCCAGAACTTAAAGTGTATTAATGAATTATATTTCGTGAGCCCTGGGAATGGGGGTGAAGGCTGGGGGTTCAAATCCCAGTTCTGAAATTTATTAGTTCTGTCACCTGAATGTTCTACCTCAGTTTACACGTATATAAAAATGAGGATAAAAACAGTACCTAATGTAAAGGGTTTCTGTGAGGTTCAAATAAGATAATATTACCTCCCATGGTACAGGGACATAACTGATTGGGGTAGAATGAAGGGTATACAGTAATATATAGAACCCCTTGGAGTATGTATATCCTAGGTCAGGGCTGTCCAACCTTAGGTTTTTATTGAAACAATAGACGATATATTTTGATTTGCCATTTTAGTGAGAGCTCTGTGGTAGTTCGGCTTTGTTTTCTAAAGCATTTATGTAAATGTCTATGCATAAATCACACTGCGGGCTGCATGCCACCCACGGGCCGCATTTTGAACAGCCCTGTCCTAGGTCATCCATGCTCCCTAAAGTTGGTAGCAGTGGTAGAAATTCTCTGTCTCTTCAGAAGTCTAGATACTCTCAGGCTAAAATGGCTTTATACAGCATAGGCTATTCTTCGGTTCATATCCTTATCTAGCTTAAACCAAACTCAAACAAAATAAGTAATGGATATGAATAATTTTTATATCATTAGGAAATTGAATAAATTCTTTCCCTGATTATCTTGTTCTCACTTCAATCAAAGGTTGAGGAAAATAATCAAAATCTCTCTTCGTTAGGTTTCAACTTCCTTCTTCTCAATCCCACATTTAAACATCCATAGGCATTCTTTAATGGCAGCGTAAATAGCATAGAATCTGAAAATAAACCTTTAGTGTTTTTGAGTTGACAACCTTCATGTGAAGTCTGGATAAACTGATTCCCCCACCTTCAATCCCCAGTCTGATGCTTGACTTGCTGCTAAATTCATTCTCACCACCCTAAAGTCTAAGGTAATCTAGGGGTATGTTGGGATATTTCCTTTTTAATCACAAAAATTATATCCTCTGCTCTGGCTACTTTTAAATCTTTAGTGCTTTCATGGCCTTTACTCAGTCTGTCTTCCTTCTCCCACCACTGGAATTTGGACTTTGCCCCTGGACAATTGGGCTCTATTATTTGAGTTTTCATGTTTTCTAGCAGTTTCCAAATCATGTCATTTCTTACCTTTGCCACTCATTTTATTTTCTACCTCTAGCTTCCTTTTATGTGCTGTCTTCCTCTATTAGAATGTAAGCTCCTAGAAGACAGTGACTTGATTCTTTATGTATCCTTAGCACTTAACACAGTGTTTGGTAGTCAGTCAACTAACATTTATTAAATGTCTACTACATTCCAGACACTGTGCTAAGGGCTATGGATACAAAGAAAGTAAAAAACAAAAACAAAACAAAACAAAAACAGTTTGTGCTCTTGGGAGCTCACAGTCAAGTGAGGGAGACAACATGCGAACAACCATATACAGGCAAGACAGAAACAGGATAAATTGGACATAATCAAGAGAGGCAAGGAACTAGTATTAGGGGATTCTGGGCAAAGGTTTCTTGCAGAAGGTTGGATTTTCACTGAGACTTGAAGAATGTTAGCAAAGTCAGGAGGGAGATATGAGGAGGGAGAGCATTCCAAGTATGAGTGACAGCTCGTGATCATCTATGTAGTCGGGACATTGGGTATCAGGTTTGTGGAACATCAAGAATACCAGTGTCACTATATCATAGAGTATATGAAAGGGAGTAAGATGTAAGAAGATGGGAAATTAGGAAGGGGCTGGTTATGAAGGGTTTTGAAGGCCAAACAGAACATTTGACATTTTTCCTAGAGGCAATTGGGAGCCACTGGAATTTTGAATGGGGGGATGATATGTGATCAGACCTGCATTTTGGAAAGATTAAATTGACAGCTGAGTGGAGGATGGGGTGGGGCAGAAAAAGATGAGGCAAGTAGAGTAAATTGGACATTGCAATAGTCCAACTGAGAGATGAGAAAGGCCTGCATGAGGGTGGTTGCAGTGTCAGAGGAAAGAAGAATATTGTGTATCACAATGTTATGAAGTAGAAATGACAAGACTAGATGGCTGATTATTATTAGTGAGAATGAAGTAGGGAGGGGGAGGGGTGAGAAGGATGACACCTAAGTTATTCTTGTTCTCCTCCTCTTCCTCCTCCTTTTCTTTTCCCTTCCCTCTTCTTCCCCCTCCCCAGCCCCCTTCCCCTTTACCCCTTCCTCCTTCCCCTCTTCCTCCTTCTTCTTCCTCTTCTCCTCCTCCTCCTTTCCCTCCTCTTCCTCCTCTACCCCCTCTCCTCCTCCTTGTCCTCCTCCTCCTCCCTCCTCCTCTTCGTGCTCCTCCTCCTCTTCCTCCTCCTTCTTCTTTCTTCTTCACTGGCTTTATTCCTTTTTGGCATCTAAGTTGTGAGCCATGGTGACTTGGATGATTACAGTGACTTTAACAGGATTAAGTTAGAAAGCTGGGAGGGTTTGGGAAGAAGATCAAGAATTCAGTTTTGGTTATGAGTTTAAGAAGTCTATAGGACTTCAATTCTAGATGTCTGAAGGGCAGGTGGTGATGCCAGTCTGGAGATCAGTAGGGCTGGACAAGTATATCTGAGAGTTATCTGCAGAGAGATAATTGAAACCATGGAAGCTAATGAGATTGCCAAGTGAAAGTATGGAGAGAATGGAGAAGATGGTTCAGCATAGAGCCTTGAGGGACCCTCACTGTTATTGAGCATGACATGAATCAAGGTTGAGCAAAAGAGACAGAGGAGTAGCAGTGAAACAGGTAAGAGGAGAGCCGGGAAAGAGCAATTTAACAAAAATCTAGAGAAAAGAGGGTATTAAGAAGAAGAAGGTGATTGACTATGTCAAAAATGTAGTGAGGTCAAGAAGGATGGGGATTGAGAAAAGCGCATTAGATTTAGCAGTTATGAGATCTTGAATAACTTTGAAGAGATCAGTTTCAGTTGCATGATGAGGCTGGAAGCCAGACTGCAAAGAGGTAAGAAGAGCACACAGTAAGTACTTAATAAATGGGTTTTTTGTTAATTTATTCTCAACTCTGAGCCCCTACTCCAGTTTTCAAAACACTAGTTGTTTATTAGTCGGGAGAAACCTGTTTTTCCACAAGTAATTGTGTATATCATTCTACACATTAAAACCTCTCTAATCTCCCAGGCTTAAGTAGCAGTTATTAAAGTAGTAGTAGTTAAAGTTACTGGCTATACAATTTATTAATGGGGGAACACAACAATGCAAAAACAAATATTTATTTACAATATTTTATCTGTGAGATACAACACAGAGTCTCTCCTAACCATTGCTTTTACTCTTGACTTTTCCTCAGTTCTGAAATATAGTCCTACCATTCAGCTTCTCTAGATAGTTGCTTTAAAGTCTTTCAAAAATCTTCTTATTTTCAATATGAAGGTTAAAGTCAGATTTCTTAAGGAATAAGTTCTTTTTCCTGTCCTCTAATAATTTCTCTCTAGCCTTGACAGAAAAAACAGTCTCCTCACAGATGATAGTTAAAACTCAATTGCTTTTCACGTAATTAAAATACTCTCTTTATGAGTAGCAATTAAAACTCTCCATCTCTTCAGACTTCTCATACGTTAAAGTTTAAAGATAAACCTCGCGCTCTTCCCCACTGATTCCTTCTGGAATTTTCTTTATATTATTTTTTCACAACATAAGTCTTTATCTTCTTTTTCTTATTACCTCCATTGATCTCTCTTTAGTACTCACCTCTAACAATTTCTCTAGAATGACAGTTAAGCTTCCAGCTTCTCACAAACTCCTCATAAAAAATGACAAACTCTAACTGTTCAAGATTCTAAAGCCTATTAAAGAGACAATAAGTCTTTATGGTCCCTGTAGGAGTGGTTTTAAAAGCTGATGTTACACTTCTCCCCATGGTAAAAAACTTTTCAGTCCTCTCCGAAAAACTTTTTTTTTTTTGAGGTGGGGAAGGATCATTAAATTCTCACTAATATTGTACACAACGCACAATTCAGCATATATAACAACACGGGCTTTTTCGAGTAAGGAAAGAAAAAATAAAACACTACCAACAACAATAATATTAATGATAGTTTAATGGAATAATAATAATAATACTTCCTTTATATATATTAAAATTACAAAGCACTAGTACATATAGTTCAACCATGAATTACATTTGGTTTAATGTGTAATCACGCCTACCTTGTTTTTCTCCCCTTTTTCTGAGAGCTATAATCAAGTAGAAAGAGGCTTCTTCTGGAAAGGCGGGGTGATGTATGATGGAAGGTACCTGCTCTCTGATTTGGAGCATGGGCAGACATTTTGCACTAGGCTGCGGTCTGCTAAATGCACAGTGAAGAGACACTTTTGTTTGATTGCCAAGACAGAACTGGGATACATTCAAAAGGCACTGATCAGCCAGAGGAGGCTCCTTGCTCTTTCCTGCCAGGCTATGTTTGAGAGAGAAAGCAAAGACTTACTCTAAGTCTCATTCTTCCTGCTTTTAGATGAAGGAGTATTAGAAATGCCTACAATCTCATGAACTTCAAAAGGTCAGAATAGCGAGCTTGGAGCTGGAGTCCGTACCTGACTTGGTAGGTGGCTGAACTTAGATGAGGTATCAGTCAAGGTTCTGAAGAGTGATCTGCTTGACCCAGTGCAGAGGCCATCCATCAGTTGTGCTACATTTGGAAGTAAGTTAAGTGGGGGTAAATACTTTGTAATAAAATTTTAAGTATGAGCCCACTTTCCCAGTGACTGGGGTAATAGATAGGAGAATTACCCCCAGGTTTGGCATCTGTTCTTGCTATATCTTCACAGTAATATTCCTTTGTTAAAGCTAATTGATGTGAATTGGTTCAATGAAACTGAGGCATTAATCCCTGGTGGCTAACACTGGGGAGAACAGCCCTGTTACAGCCCTGACAGCCTTCAGATATTGGAAATGTGCACCGATTTCAAAACTTCTGGAGGGCCCCATGGCACATGCCACCCAGGCACATCTCCTCTGTGTCTGTCCCAGGGCAATCACTTTGTGGAAACTGGCTTTGTCCCCTCCTATGGCTCAGACAAGCCAGCATCCAAGGAACTGTTGGCTTTAAGCCTCACTTAACCAAGATCACACTAACTTCAGACCTCGGTAAAGAACCCATGACCAGAATGCCTTCAGGCTATTGGCCATCTTCTTGTGCATAGGCTGGCTGGAGGAGCTTGCTGGTGTTTCTTTTGGTTTTAATGAATCTTTGTTTCATCTGGCATGCATTTTCCCATTTGCTGGGGTGTTTCCCAGGGGAGCTCAACTTGGCTGGAAACTTTTACATTGCCATCTTTGTTGGAAGTCCTTGCCTGAATGGGATATTGATGGGATTCTAAGAGGATGTTTATATTGAGGAATCATACTGTGTGGGGTTTGCACGCAGGGTATAAGGAAAGACATTAAACTCCCTCTGTGGGAGGAGTGGAGTTATTGGTTATAATAGCTTTTTCATTAGGGAGGGTTGTAAGCCTTGATTTCTCTTACCCTCTTGATCACAGGAGGACCTTGTGACCTTTAGAAAACCAGAGGATTTGGACACTGTGCCTCCAGAACTTAGGATGGTGCCTGGCACAGAGTAAGATCGTAATGAATGTTTATTGACTTGAATTCTCATTGGTATTCTAACAGCACTCCTAAACTTATCAAAATCTATCTTTAGATGCTATCTAAGTATATTGCAATATTTATAAAGATGGTAGGGTCTGAATCAGGAGGAAGGACAGATTAGACACATTGTGGACAAACAACTTTAGAGACGCTACAAGAAACACTGAAGAAAGCTAAACATGCCAAAGGGAACTTCTTGAAAAATCCACAATGGGACGCGGTTGTGAAAAAGATTTCAAACAACCTGGAGCTGGGAATGACCACTTTGCTGCTTGTGCTCTCAAGTTTGAACCCACTTCCCTGTGGAGGGCAAGTGTATCACACACTCTTCTACCATCTTAGTAAATACCCTTTTCTTAAAGCTAATTATCTGGCTGACTAACTTATATCGGTTGATAATCCTAGGATTAAAGCAGCAATGCTGGTGAGGTCTTATGAAGTATATTGCATTAACAAGACTCCTTCAGCCCCCCAGGGTCCTACAGAATCTTGATGGGACAAGTGGACAAGCTCCACTCTGGGGATTCAGCTTGCCAAGTTTCAGCAGAGGTTGGAAGGGGGAACCCCAGAATATTGCTACAGTCTACTTGGGGGAGACAACACATAAAAGGATGTTTAGCTGCAGGGAACATGAAAAGACCTAGAAATCTTAAGGGTGCAGAGGCAGGGCTATGCCTGTTTGATACCCTCTGTGCCAACAATAATACAACAAACTCAGAATCAAGGTTCTCAACTTAACAGTCATGGTTATTGCAACATGTTCAGCTCAATAAATAAAATAAATTTAATAATAATATATAAATATATTAGATTATAAATTCATTTAATAAATATAATAAGTTCAATATAATAAATAAGCATACTGAACTAGTATATTGCAATACATGCATTATTATTTTCCAAATTACGTAGGTACTGTTTTGGTTAATAAAATTTGAAGTCATTTAAAATCATTAGTGTATATAGTAAAAAGAATGTTGTACCACATCCAAAAATTCTACCTCCTATACTTTCCAGTTGTGTAACCATGGGCAAGTCATTTGAGTTCTCTGAACCTCAGTTTCTCTATCTGCAAAGTGGGATAATAACAGTACTTATCTGACAGGGTTGTTTGGAAGATCAAATGATACTGTATATATGCATATACATATGAATACACATGTACATATATGTTATATATACATACATGAGACACTTTACAAACCTTAAACATCTCTGTGCCATCTATTTACATTTCTATTGTGTATTCTCTCAACCAGTAGAGACAGCCAGTATCAGGTAACCATGATTTCTTCTTAATGTTAGAGAAGGGTACTCATATGAAAAATGGTGTGGAACTCTTGATGTAGGGTATTTTGTAGTGTAAAACATTGACATTAGGCATTTCTTTTCAATATTAGAAAGGTACTGAGATCCTGCCCATGACTGTGAGCTCCATGAGACCAGAGACTTTTTTTTAACCTTTCTTCATATCCCCTGCATTCAGCACAGTGCTTGGCACATAATAAGCACTTAATAAATGCTTGTCGACTGACAGGGAAGTTTGGCCAATAGTATAACTACGGGACAACTGAACAATGAAAAGAAAGCCAGAAAGGAAATGGGTAGTGGGGCTTAAATGGAACAAGGAGAGTTGAAATGGAGATGAGGTGGGAATGTGAAAGTAAGAGATCTTGGAAAGAGTGTCGAGTCTGAAAACAGGAAGGAGATTGACCTCCATAATCTACGGCTCAACCGAAGCTGAATCAGCAGGAAGAGAGATGTCAGTACAATGAGTAAGCCTGGGAGTTAGGAAGGGAGAAGGAGAATGAATGGAGGCTATGTGAAGACAGGTTCAAAAGATAAATGATGGAAAGTGATGAAGGCCATATTGGGGTGGAGATATAACAGTGTAGGTGGGTGGAATTGTACACAAGTGCAGACTTGTTTGCAAAGAATGAAAAAGAGTTATATGGTGAGAGTTTCTTCATACATATAAGACTAGTTCCAATTTATAGGTTAAGCATGTTATTCCAGGCTTTTCCTGCGTAAAGTAGTTATTTTCAGGGTATACAAACGGACCCACCGCATATCTGGGTCAGAATAATTGCAGACTTTGAGGCTTCCTGGCTCCTAGTTCAGTATTATTTTTTATTATCCCCATGCTGCCTTATTTAACCTCAATTTTCCTACCTGTAATATTGATTCCAGTTCTACTGACAACATTCTCTCCTCCACTCTCTCTCCATCTGGAGAATGAAGTAAGAAGACATTTGAAATACAAATTATGGGGTGGGGCAGTTAGAGCTGGAAGAGATTTTAGAAATCATGGGGTTTGGTCCTCTAATTTTGTCTCAAGTGGATACTTTACAGGTGGAAACTCGGGTGCAGAGGACCTTAGTTAGCTTGGGTCATCCAGTTAGTATGCAGTAGGGTGGGGACTTTAGTCAGGTCTCCTGATTGAGTCAAATCTTATTTCCATGACACCACAATAAACCATAATATAAAAGCGCACTTAGAAATCTTTATTTTTTTTTAAATAGACAAAATAGACTAGAGAATACACATAACCCCTGTTTGAGGATGATGATGGACATCCTTTTCCTAGACCAGTTTCCACTAAAATCATAACCAGGCATCTTGAGGGGGAGGGGGGAGAAAAGGGGTAGGGGAGAAAATTTGGAACTCAAAAACTTGGGGAACTGAATGTTATAAACTAAAACAAAATTAATTAACTTAAAAAAAGAGAAAATCATAACCAGGGAAGACAAGTACATTGAGACTTTCAAAGGCAAATGGAGGACGAAGTGCTGAATTTAAGCTCTTTTGGAATGATTGGGCCTGAAATCAGGATGCCCTAAGTGCAAATCCAGCCTTAGACACTTGCTAATTGTGCCACTTAAGCAGTGCCTGCCTCAGTTTCCTCAACTGTAAAATGGGGATAATAATAGCACCTCCTAATGGGGTTGTGAGGATAAAATGAGATAATATTTGTAAAGCACTTATCTTGGTGCGTGGCATGTAACTCATAACTTGGGATTCAAAGTCTTGTGTGTTAGGACAGTATATCACACTGTTCTCTACGAGGATGAAGGGAACAAGATTCTATATGCTGATGTTATTTTTAAAGACTTTGTTTTGTATTGGTTTCTGTGTCTGACTCTATAACCAAAGGTAATATGGATTCTATATTCCTTGATAGACTAATTCAATATTTAGGAAATAGACATCATGGGGAAAGAAATTTCTGTGGCAGATGCTGTGCTAAATGCCTTACAAATATTATGTCATTTGATCCTCACAACTCTTATGAGGTAGGTGTCATTATTATTCCCATTTTTCAGGTGAAGAAACTGAGGCAGATAGTGGTTGAATGACTTGCCCAGGGCCACACAGCTAGGAAGTATCTGAGGCTAGATTTGAATTCAGGTCAACTTGACTCTAGGCAAAATCATTGCATGCTTGTTTCCTTCCTTTCCCTTCCTTATGATGTTTGATTTCCTGAATACTGAATTAGTTTATCGAGGGACATAGAATCCATATTATCTTAGGTTATCCAATTAAACTGTGGAAACCAATACAAAAAAATCTTTAACAACAACGGCCACATATAGAATAATGTTTCTTTAGTTCTCAGAGTACTGTGACGCACTGTCCTAAAGCACAAGGCTTTGAATTCTAAGTTTCCAGTTCTTCCCACATAAGCTTTTGAGTTTTACTGCTTAAAAAGCCACAATATTTTGTGAAACTCAATGAAAAGAGTTTGCAAAGTAAATTTTTGTGACTTGTGAGGATAGACAAAACTAAGAAAATCTATCTAAAGCCTAAAAAAAAGTCAAATTGCAAATTGAACCTATGAATCTATTAAAAGAATGGAATAGGAGAGCATTTATTAAATGTGCCCAGAAAAGCATTTATTAAACACTTACTATGTGCCCAGAAAAAAAAGCATTCATTAAATACTTAATACGTGCCTGGAAAAGCATTTATTAAACACTTACTATGTGCCTGGAAAAGCATTTTTTAAAATAAATTTATTTTTTAATTTTAGTTTATAACACTCAGTTCCACAAGTTTTTGGGTTACAAATTTTCTCTCCCTCCCTCTCCTCCCCCCCACCCAAGACGGTATATAATCCAATGTAGGTTCTACATATTCCTTCACATTGAACTTGTTTACATAATAGTCCAGTTGTAAAGAAGAATTATAACCAATGCAATGAATCATGAGAAAGGAGAAATGAAATCAAAAAAGAAGGAAAAAGAAAAGAAAGCAAAGAGTTTCCCCATCTGCATTCAGACTCCATAATTCTTTCTCTAGATATGCAGAGTTTTTTCCATCATGAGTCTTTTGGAGCTGCCTTTGAACCTTGCCTGGATGAGAGGAGCCAAGTCTATCAAAGTTAAACCTTACAGATACCGCGTGTCTGTAATCGTGCATAATGATGTCCTGGTTCTGCTCCCCTCACTCAGCATCAGTTCATATAAGTCTTGGAAAAGCATTTATTAAACATTTATTATGTGCCAGCACTGTGATAAGTACAGATAATACTAATACGAAAGGGGTTTAACACCTTTAGTCAAGGAGTTTTACATTCTAATGAAGGAGATTATACCTTTAGGGAGTGGTCCCAGGGATGGATATTTGAGAAATGATCATACTGAGGTAATGTTCTTACCACAAGCAAAATGAACATAGAGAGTGATTCTTTTGATGTCTCTGTGAATATGCCCAGGAATTTTTCTGAATTATATTACTGGGCTCCCCAAGTGGGAAATGGTGATAATGTATAAGTTCATAACAAAGTCTTCCTAATTTCAGTGGAAGATTATTGCAGATTTAGGTGGTCTAAGAAAAAGATGATGAGAAAATAAAATCTAAGAGTTGGAAAAAGATAATGAGATAATAGAATCTAAGAGTTGGAAGGGACTTAAGAGATTACTAAGTCAAAAATAATGGGTATAGAAGTACATTGAGTTTAGTAAACTTCATTAGGTGGGCGGGCTACAGCTGGTGCCAGAATTAGATGAAAAAAACAGGAAGGGTTGAGTGAAATCAGCCAGAAGGAGGAAGACCACCAAGAAGACCAGAACTCCAACACAGCAACACTTTCAACAAAGGCCAGTCAGGAGGAAATAGGATGGAGTGTTGGAATAATACTGAGTAATCCTCATCAGAAAGAAAAAGAAATGAAACATCTTGAAGGTCAGCATACCTAACATTGTATTTATCCTCTATGTGATTTACATTTTGATTAATTTTCAGGGTTTGAGACCCTTAAATAACCAAATACACTGAGAACAAATACAGTACAACTTACAGTAGGAAAAGGGAATGTTTGTGTATGTATATTAATGACTTCCATACAATGAACTTGTCATTGAAATGGAGGTATTTTGAAATAATAATAAAATTGTTGATAATAGTTTTATGACTATGATTTATAGGTGTCTAGATATACTAAAGATTATGAAATCATTAAAATTAAGGTCAAAAGGGATTATTTTATTTACCCTGAAATTAAAGAAAGGTGGCTTCCTAGGACATATTTGAATGCTTAAATGCCTTAGATGATAGAGTCAATTCCATTTTCCTGAGGAAAGTACTCAACTCAATGCTTCCGATGGATTTATCTTATTTTTTTTTGAGGCAATGGGTTTAAGTGCCATTAAGTGTCTGAGGCCAGATTTGAAAGCAAGTTATTATGGCTCTAGGACCTAGGGCTCTATCCACTGCACCACCTAAATGCCCCCTTCAGATAGATGTGTGATCAGTATGGCAACTCTTCCCAATGGTTTCAATTGCAACTCATACATGTCCTCACATTCTGGATGTCTTTTGTCCCAGTCCTTCTGTAGAGTTGACGTGAGGTTCTACCTGATGTATTGGGGAATAGTTCTCTTGACATTTCACGGATCCCAATATAATATGCAGGCTACCCATTATTTATCATTGCATGAGCTACCCACTTTTTTCTTTTTGTCTCCATCTCCGAAAGCATCCTTTATGATATTTCTCTTGTGCAGTGTTTTATAGCATATTTATGTCCATCATGAATCTCTCTATTTACCTTTGGGTACGCACCTTCAATTCTTCAGGAACTATGGTATCTCATGACTTTTAGCCATACAATGTCACCAGAGCTTTTTGGGAAGATAGACAAGGAAAGCCTGAGGCTGGTGTCAAGAGACCTCCTAAGTCCCAGGTGTCTTATTTTGCCTTTCTGTTTCCTTTTCTGAGCATAGGTCAATGACTAGTTCCTGGGGAATGCATCTTTCCACCCATTTGGGAGTCACTTCATTGATAATTTTGAGTTCTAGAGGTCCTGGGTTCCAGAGTAAAGCTCTGGCTAACCCAAAAGGCCATTTCCTTAATAGCACACTCTTTAAGGAGAAGACTGCCAAAAGGGTCACCCATCAGTTGGATGGATAAAGACTTATAATTAGGTACCAGGAGATCAGGACTTTGTAAACCCTCAGTCACTATTACTGTGAGTTGTTCAGACAGGGCATTTCTGAGCTGAATACACAGCGTTATGGAAGCCAAGGGAGTAGACACTATATAGGAGGGTGGGTTTTCAATTGTGTCAAAGGCTGTAGTGAAGCAGGATGAGAAAAAGCCATAGGATTGAATAATTAAGTGATTATCAATAACTTCTGAGAGAGGAGTTTCTGTGGAGTGGTGGATTCAGAAGTCATGTGATGAGTAGCTGAGGCAACGATTCTTTCCTCTGGTAGCTAAGTGGCTTAATGGATAGTATTCTGGATTTGTAGTCTGGAACACCTGAGTTAAAATTTTGTCTCAGACAGTTGATAGCTGTTTCACTCTGGGCAAGTCACTTAACCTATCTCAGCCTCAGTTTTCTCATCTAAAAACAGAGATAATAATAGAACTTACAGCACAACAAGGTTGTGAGAGTCAAATGAATCAATATACACAAAGCAATCTCCAAACCCTAAAGTGCTACACAAATCTTAGTTATTATAATTATTCCCTATGTGGTAGTAAAAGGGAGGGGATGCATAGCTTAATGGGATGGCAAGATCAACTGGTATAATATATACAAATGTATATGTATATATACAATATGTAATATATAATTGAGATAATATGTACACATATTATATATATTTATTATATGCAATATAATAAATATTTTATCAGTTGACCTTGCCATTCCCTCAAACTATATTCCTTCTTCTTTTTACTATCACATAATGAAATAATTATCACAGTTAACATTTAGGGTATGCGTGTGTGTGTGTGCGTAAAATGTGTGTATATAAAATGGAGCCTTTTGTTGTGCATTTTTTGACCAGCTAACATGGAGGCATCTTGCTTCTGAGAGAAGACACCCTGTGTTGTTCCCCCTACCACTTGGGTAGGAGTAGCCTCTTTGGATTTTCTCCTGGCTGGAACAGGCAATATCTTTCAAATGACCAGACTGGGAAATTCTCAGTCTCTTTCCTTTAGGTTCTAGGTAGGTTGAAGAGTGAAGATCCAAGTTCATCCATAGCATAGACTCCATGAACAGTTGGGTGTCCCCTCCTCCTCCTATTTACCCTGTTGCCCTAAGAAATAGGCTTGGGGCTGAGAGTTCCATTTTGGTTTATTCTGTTTCTCCCTTTTGGTTCTAGGTGGAGATGGTAGAATCCCTGTTGGACTGAAGCTTTTCATCCTTGGCAGCCTTGGAGGCAAGATCCCAGACTGAATATTGCAGCCCAGTAGGGAAGCCCTGAGAATTCAGGGTGCCTGGAACTCAAGCTCGAGGCAGGCTTTGGCTTAGGAACTTGGGACTATACTATATAGGAAGTGAGCTAATTGTGAACTTAATCTTTTCCTCCCCAGAGCATGAGGTATTGTGGGGGTTGGTGGGTGTGGATTATGCTCCCAGATGTTGAAGAGAGATATTTATATGTTTATTCTTGCTATAACTTTGGAGTAAATATTTGTGGCATGGAGGTAACCTTTGGGTCTTCAAAACACTCCCAGTGAAAGATGAACTTTGGCAGAGAATGTAAGCTAATTGAGAATAGGGATTGTTTCAGTGTTTGTATTCCCCTTGGTGTTCATCCTTGTTCTGGAAGAGGATTAAAATTATCATGAGAGTGATGTCTTGACTTGTGCATGAATTAGGTTTAAGTGAGACTGATGAGGCTACACAAAGTCACTGGAGCCTATTGGCAAGACAAAGTCAAGATGACTGGTGATGGCCCCTTGTATTCCTACCTTCAATGCCTGGCACAGTTTAGTTCAATAATTTTTTAGTTGTGTCCAACTCTTCATGACCCCATTTAGGGTTTTCTTGGCAAAGAAACTGGAGTGATTTACCATTTCCTTCTCCAACTCATTTTACAGATGAGGAAACTAAGGCCAAAGAAAATTAAGCGACTGGCTTCGGGTCACACAGCCAATTGTCTGTTAAGTGTCTGAGGCCAGATTTGAACTCAGGAAGATGAGTGTTTCCAGACTCCAGGCTTGACACTTTATCCACTGTGCCAATTAGCTACCTGCCTAGCACAATATCTGGTTTAATAACTCCTTGTTGAATTGTTAACTCGTTGATTGGAAGGTCCCACCAAGTTGGGAACGTTTTAAGAACAGGCCCAGATATGGAATATGTTTATCATACCAGAATCTGCCCAGCTAAGGCTAGGCTTTTTTTTTGGCCAGGTTTCTTCTCAAAGGATGATGGATTTTTATGCCATAACCTTTAAATATAATCTATTATAGTCTATATATTATAAAATGTTATTATGGTGGGTTACAGTCTGTGCTGTTGAAGTGTCCACTTTAACAAAATAATAGATCCTTGAAGTACATGACATTACATCTTCTGCCTTCCAGTCTTTGTCCAAGCTGTCCCCTGTGCCTGGGGAGGACGTCTCTAGTTGTCTTGGTCTATATCTTTCCACTGGATCCAGATGGCTCAGAGGAGAGTGAGGCTGGTGACTTTGCACAACCCTCCCTCACTTAAATCTAACTCACTTACAAGTCGTGGCATCATCTTCCTGACGTCACGGTCCTCTTCAAGAACGAAAGATTGATAACAATAACAACCCGTGTGCCTGGAAAGTGCTTGGTCGTCATTTGCATCTCATAGAATCTCTAGCTCCCACCCACTTTTAACCTTTAACATGGAGCTCCCTCTCGGTCTTCTCTTGGTACTTGTTGGAATTACACAGTAATTACTTTGCATTTACTATGTTGATATTTTGTATTTATTTATTTGTTAGAGTTTAGGGCCTGGAGTCAGGAAGTCTCACCTTCCTGAGTTCAAATTCAGCCTCAGAACCTTACTTGCTGTGCGATCCTGGGCAAGTCACTTCACCCTTTTTGCCTCAGTTTCCTCATCTGTAAAATGAGCTGGAGAAGGAAATAGCAAACTACTACAGTATCTCTGCCAAGAAAACCCCAAATGGGTTCACAAAGAGTGGGACATGACAGAAACAATAGAACAGCAACACACTTCTGGCAAAGAAATGTAAGCTCTAGAGGGGCAGACACTTTCATATTTGTATTCCCAACACCTGGATGCAGCAGGTGCTTAATTAATGCTTATTGAATTGAACTAGAAGGCTGACATATAATAATAATAATAATAATAAATAATAGCTAACATATGGCATGTGTGCCTGGTGCCGTGCTAAGCACTTTACAATAATCTCATTTGATTCTTACAACAACCCTGGGAAGGAGGTACTGTGATAATTCCCCTTGTACAGATGAGGAAACCAAGGGAAATAGGAGTTAAGTGACTTGCTTAGGGTCACTCATCTAGTAAGTGTCTGAGGCTGGACTTGAAGTCAGGTTTTCCTGACTCCAGACCCATCACTCTAGTTTTTTCATAATTTTGTATGAAAAGATGGATCATTCTCTCAATTAGGTTAAGAGCTATAGTTCTTTGGAGCACATTTCCCTTCCTTCTTGTAAAAGTGGGTGTCCAAAATACATGTAAAAACTAAGTGAACAAATGAATGAAAAAGCATCTACTGAGTCCTCACTATGTGCTAAGGCTGCCATAGGTACTGGGGATAAAAATTCAAACAGCAAGCCCATTCTGGCCTTGAGGAACTTACATTTTAATAGGGGAACAGAACGGGGGTGGAGGGTATAGACTGTGAGGGGTATTTTGATCTAGGAATTCACCCGGTGTTAAGAGGAGTCACAGGGCTATTAATTGATGTCTTCTTTTCAGGAATAGTAATGTAGATATGATTACTGTTTCCAGAGGTCAAAAGTGGAAAGTGAGGTGGGATGGAGTGGGGAGAGGGAGGAAAATAGAGAACACCACCGGTAGGGTGGCAAGGCTTTAGCTCAGGAAGACTATACCAGTGGGTTGTACTTTCTCCCCATAAGTGTCCAGAAGCTACTATCTCCTTCCCTCAAGATTTGTAGTAGTATGCTGGCCTGAGCCTCTCAATACAACCCTGCTCCTTCACCCCAATCCAAGGCCAGGATCCCATCTCCTGGTACCCATCTCCTTGGGCATTCTTCTTTCCACACCCAATCCCTGAAGGGCAGGAGCCGTTCCCTCTGCACCAAGAGCGCTCAGGCTCCAGTGGTGAACTCTCCCAAATCTGGAGTGCAAAATGACTTGAATGTTACCGCTTATGTTTTTAGCCTGGTTCAACTTTATTACCCATTTCATGGAGCTGTGACAAAACGTAGGAGCCAAACAACCTGGGGATCACAGAGGCTATGATGTTTATTGTGCTGAACAGAATGTGATAATCCATTAAAGGAACATTTTCAACAAGCAAGCAGTTCAAGGTACAATCATAGACAGCAACTCTATATGAAGAACAAAGCAAAAAAAAAGTTAGAAGACACTCAAGAAACAGAGAAAAAGTAAACTGCAGTTAAACGTCTTGATACTTTTCTCCTGCAAACATACCTATCTTGCAGAAATGGTCAAAAAAGCTAAATGTCCAGTCTTACCTAGCTGTGACCAACGACAGTAAAGAACAGTCCTATAAAATTTATCTCCCACAAAAATAAACTATATATATAAAAAATTTTATGATGCTCTCACTGTTCCGATGGCCACAAGCATTTTTTTCAGTCTGAAAAATGAGGTATAGTAGGCCCTAAGAGGTAGTAATGTGTTTTGATTGTACAATATATAGAAAACAAAGACAAACTTCATCAGAGCTGTAAATCCCTCGGTGCTCAGAGTCTGACCAACATGCATTGACCACTGAGGTTTCTAAAAATGTAACATACCAAAGGCTTTTATGGAAAATGACTTTTTACTTCTTCTAAAAGAGTCACTAGTTATTTCCATTTGTCTAATGCTCAGTCAGCATTAACATGCCTAGTTTTAAGTCTCCCGTCTTTTTTTGGAGGGGGGCATGATTCATAACAATGAGCTCTCTGCCAGCCTCAAAAAGTATGTGAGCCTTCAAATGAGCTCAGTGAAGAAGCCAGAAAGGAGTGGTTTTTTTTTTCTTCTTTCTTAATTTCATTTGACTCTAATACTAAAAAGTCATACCAACATAAGCCTTCATGAGAAACTACCTCCTGGCCCAATTCATAATACAATGTTAAAAAAAATAGACATACTGACTAGGAGAAAGAGGCATTAAAAACTCTACATAGGAAGCATTTAAAATAAATCTGGTTGAAACATATTACAAAAAAATCACATTTGTGTAAAATATACGAAAATACTTGTCAAGCATTTTCTTACAATCTACTAATTTTAAAACATGTTTTTATGATTGCATTATGCAAAAGCCAAGCTCACTGCTTCCTACCTACAAAGCTTCAAGTTTCTTTGAAGGTTTTTTTTAATTTTTAGTGAAAAAGTAATTTAAAATGTGTTCTTTTCTATCAAAATTCTTTTACAAAAATACTTTTGATTAGGGATTAGTTGCAGTCCTAACTGTTTCAAACACGGCAGAACTAATGCTGAACGTTAACATGTTCATTCCATTTCATGTCTGGAGGTAGGTCTTTGTCAATCCATTAGTCCATTTCTTTAAACAATTCATTTGAGGTACAAACTTGGACAGTAATGCTCAAACAGTACAGCTAAAATTTTGTTTTGTTTTGTGTTTGTTTTTGTCATGTAGTGTTACTGAAGAAAATTATCCTTACAAAACCTAGGAGCAATTCAGTACAAAAATATATTCAAGTTAACAGTACATTACATAGAAATCTAGCAGAGAATAGAAATAAGTACATTTAAAATTGGGGAAAAATGAAGAAAAATACATGTCATGCTGAAACACACTAAAGAGATTGTTTTTTAACTCTAAGTGGTGAGGCAGAAATGAGGAGAAAGTGAAGAGATCCAAAATCATTTACCCAAAGGATTTTTTTCCTGCATTTTATGTGTATAGCAGCAAGTATTTATCAGGCTGTAAAGTAATTGTAACAATCAGAGGTAGCATTGAATAGTGGGGAATATATTGCATCTGTTGCTAAAAGTGCAGTTTGAATGCAAAGATGGGAGCACTGAGGTTGAGGTAAAATACAGCTAACCATCCTATGTCAAAAGGCATCATTGGAATTAATACAAAACCCCACTTTGAGGTACATGGTATTCTTTTTTTGTGTTTTTTTTAACATTTAAATCGATACATAACGAAAAGAGATATGAATCCTTTGAATTTTTCATCACTAGTAGGATGACTGTGGCATCCCTCCCACAAATTTAAAATTTCTCCCCTCCCCCATGCTTCATGTTAGTTGATGTCATTAATCCAGAAGTACCTTTATTTAAAAAAAAAAGCATTTTTTAAGAAGATGGTCATTTTGCTTAATTACCATCTACAGATGCTTTCAGGACAATTGTTACTGATTTCTAAATGGAGTTTACCTACGGAGAAAGTCAGTTCTACCCAGATGAGTGTTTTCCTGAAGATGAGTACTACTGAATGTGTTGATTGTTTCTGCCGATATGCTCGGTATATCCATAAATATACAATTTGGCAACATGGATTTGCCTTACTTCCCTTCTGCGAAATAAGTATAACCTCTTCTGGTTATGAATTGAGAGAAAGGACAAATCAGCCTTAAATCTTTCTTGAAATAACAGTAAGTGAAAAAAAAATCAAGTAAAGGTCTACAAGATAATTAAAAAAAGAGTAGCATCTATCCCTTATCTTTGGTGTTCTAAACAGGGAGTTGACTAAGATAGGAGTGGGTTGTCGGTGGTGTCTGAGGCCTATAACGTGTTTCACACCAAGCCTTTCCTGTATGAATGCCCATTATAATTAATATTACAAGTTTCTTGTTTACATGCAGTGCAGTGAATGACTAAACCTGATTTAAAGATTTTTCTGACCCATTCACCCATTCTTAGCAGCTCAACAAACTATTAGAAGGTTAAGAAAATAGAAAACAGTAATTAAAAGTTGCATCGTTAATCTGTGTCCCCCTGTGTTACAGCAGTTTTTCACTAAACCTGGGACTGTGAAGGGATTACAAAGAAGGTGAGTAACAAAGTCCTTTTTAAGGTTATGTGATTTTTTTTCCCCCCAGGCAAAAGTGGAAAAGACCATGGCAATAGAAAACTAAGTGGTCACGGCAGTGTCTTCTCCCTTCAAAAGACCCAACTGCTGATGAGGTAGAAATGGAATGGTGTGGTCTTCTAATCATCCTCTGCAGATTCTTGTGAGGATGTCTCTTCAGTCTCTTCCTGAAATACATGAGAAGAACAATCATTACTCCCAGTGATAGGCCTTGTAAGTAAAGTGAGAGGTGACTTTCTTATAATGGGAATCATGACTTGAGTTTCTGTTAGCTTCCAAGAAGGATGAGGCTAATTGGCAAGCACCTCCCACTTTCGATGTTTCTTAAACAAGTAGTTGAGGAATCAAGGTGTTGTTTTTTCCCATAGCAGCCATTAACCATTGTTGATTTAACATTTGACATAGTGACAGGCAGAAAACGTAATTGTTTTCAGGCCAAAGAATGTCAGTATGATGTCTGTTTCTTCACCAGTGAGTATGGAAAAAGAAACAAATGCATCTCTATCAAGATTGTTCAAATTTGGAGTTACGGGTCAAAAAACAAGAAAAGGAAAAATGAAGGAGGCAAGGAGAGAACCCCTTCAAATGAGCTCCTGCTCTGCCCTTTTGTTTATTAAAGAACCAACAAGGGAGGGAAAAAAAAAAACAACTTTGCGTGTGCGTGAATTGATTTTTTTTAAGAGCCAAAGAGAGTAAATAATTTTCTTTAACTTAAATAAAAATGATGATCAAAGATCTATCTCGCTGCTCTGGCTTGTAGACATTTAGGCCATACATAGAGATGCACAGTCAAATGGTGGATTACCCCAGCAGCATGGATTTATTCTGTCTTGATTGTGGATTGCTGGGAATATTTTTAATGTTGAGTCTGAGTGTTCCTCCTGCTGTCTATGTCTTTGGAGTTGGTAGGGGCCTTCAGCAGACCTCCCTGCTCCCCACACCCTTCAATCCCCTCACCAGACAACCCTCTTTCCTTTGCTTATTTAATAAATTTGCAGTACCTTTCAGGACATGGGTGGTAAATGGGAGACAATAAACATTTCTGATAAAAAGGGTTGTTAGGGAGAAGTTGATTTTTATCAAATGCGATCCATCATCTCCTAAGACGGCATGTGAACAAGACCTAGGAAGACTAGGTAAACATTTACCCCTACAGCTAACTGAGACCCTTTAAGAATGGCCAGCTTAAAACAGCTTATAACAGTCTTCATACTTTAATAGATTTGATTTTCCACATGGCTTCATTTTGTCTGGGTGGCTAACTGACACAATTTATAACTCTCTTCCTTTCCCAGGCCACTACAGTACACCATTCAGTAAAGCATGCCTTAAAGCTTGTCTGCATTATATGACCAAACTTCCATTCATTAGTGTTTGAAACACTTCAGCTGTGAAGGGGCTTCTAAATGCTACCATGTGTGACACCGCTGCATGAGAGTGGCCGCGTGGAAAGAAAACACACACACACACACACACACACACACACACATCCATACACATATACTTCTCTCTCTGTCTCTGTCTCTGTCCTCTCTCTCTGTCTCCCTCCTCTGTCTTTGTCTCTCCCACTGTCTCTCTCTGTTTGTCTGTCTCCCCTGTCTGTCTCTGTCTATCTCCTGTCTCTTTGTCCTCCCTCTGTCTCTCCTCCCTCTCTCCTCTCTTCTTTCTCTCTCTCCTCTCTCTGTCTCTGTTTCTCTGCTCTCTGTCTCTGTCTCCTCTGTCTCTGTCTTTCTTTGTCTCTCTGTCTCTCTCCCCCTCTCTCTCTCTCTCTCTCTCTCCTTTTCTCTCTCTCTGTCTCTCTATCTCTCTCCCTCTTTTGGTCTCTCTTTCCTTTGTCCCTCCCTCCCTTCACTTTAATCATAGGCCACTGCTTACTGCAATCCCTTTTCAAAAGGTTTCAAACATCTTCCCCCAAAAGGCTGAAAAAAAAGCTGTTAATCCAGGGAATAAACATACACACACAAATGAATGGATGACAGCTTAAAAAATATAACCATAGCAGCATCTAGCCATGAGATTTAACACTGGTTTTGTTTAGTCTGCTGTGGGTTAGGTGGGAAATGTGGAAAGCATGAAGTAAAAGACCTTCCTGCTAAACCATGGGCCTCCAATATTTAAGCCAGTAGGTTTAGACCTCTTGACGAGGCAACAGGCCATGACCCTGGGACGCTACTCTCTGGAGGACCAGCCACAAAGGGAGATGTAGCGTGATCAAAGCCATGGAGAGAAGAAAGAGAGAGAAGTCAAGGGTCAGCTGCCTTCTGACCTTGTCTTTTCACTTAATATTTAAATTCCAGGAAGTTGCTAACCTGTCCAACAGAAACTGGCTTCATTTCGCTAACGACTCACTTCTCATTGTGACTAAGAGATGTGGATTTAAGTGACTACTTTGAAACTCACCACTGTGATGGCTACTTTTTTTTTTTAAGTGGGGTGGACTTTTTTTCTTTTTATAGGATCATAGAGCTAGAAGGAATTTTTCAGTTCATCTACTCCAAGCCCTCTCTTTTAGAGATATGGAAACTCAAAAAGGTGAAGTCAGGGTCACACAGGTAGTAAGCAGCAAAATTGGGATTTGAACCCAGACCCTCTGACTACTACTACTACTACTACTACTACTACTACTACTACTACTACTATAAATAACTAGCATTTATTTTGTGTTTTGACTCTCATAAAGTATTTTACAATTTATCTCATAAACTACTCTGTGAGGTAGCCGCTATTTACCAACAAAGAAACTGAAGCAAACATTAAATGACTTTCTAGTGCATGCAGCTAGTAAGTGTCTGAGGACAGATTTGAACTCAGGTCTTCCAGACTTTAGAGTCCTCAGATTCTTACTATTCACTGCACCACTTAGCTGTCTCTGATGCCAGATCTTGATACATCAATGGGGCTCAAGAAGGTTCAATAATTTGTTTAGCTTTAGTATATTATTATAGAACCCAAAGTAAATATAATAACAACAAACATTTCCTTATAAGTGGAGACAAACAAATGCAAATAATCAACAGCTATAAAAATGCTTTAAACCATTAATAATAAGAGAAAAAATCTCCTCTAAAATGCAGCTGAATGACACAGTGCTTGGAGCTCTGGACCTAGAGTCAGGGCTGCCCAAGTTCAAATCCCTCCTAGACACTTTATTGGTTGGGCGACTAGGCAAGTCATTTAATCTTTCTAAGCCTCTGTTTTTTTCCTCATCTATGAAACAGGGATATTAATAACATCTACTTTACATAGTTGTTAGGATAAAATGAAATAACATATGTGTGGTGCTTTGCAAATGTTCATCTAGGTGGTACAAGGACAGAGTGCTGGTTCTGGAGTCAGGAAGACTCATCTTCCTGAGTTCAAATCCAGTCTCAGATACTTACTAGCTGTGTGACCCTGGGCAAGTCATTTAATGCTGTTTGCCTCATCTGTAAAATGATCTAGAGAAGGAAATTACAAAGCATTCCAGTATCATTGCCAAGAAAATCCCAAATGGGGGTCACAAAGAGTTGGAAACAACCGACATCAACAAGTGCTTTGCAAACATGAAAGTGCTACAGAAATGTTCTAGCTCTTATTAAAATTTCATCTCACATCTCTCATATTAGTGAAGACAACGAAAGAGGAAAATGGACACTGTTGGAGAGGATATGGGAGGACAAGCACATGAAAGCATTTTTGGTTGAACTGTGAACCACACCTTAGAAGTCACAAAGTGGGCGTGCCCTTTGATTCAGCAATCCTACTAACCAAAACTATAGCCCAAAGAGGGAAGGGATCCATATGTACCAAAGTATTTATAGCAGCACTTTTTGTTTTTGCAAAGAACCAGAAACAAAGTGAGTGCCTGTTAATTGGCTTCTTTCAAGTCTCAGCTTAGATCTTCTGTTCTAAAGGAGATTTTCACCATACCCCTTAATTCTAGTGCCTTCTCACAGTTGTTTATTTCCAGTTTCTCCTGCCTATAGCTTATTTGCCTATGATTGTTCCAGTGTGGTCTTTCTCATTAGACTGTGAGCTTCTTGAGGGCAGGGACTGTCACTTGCCTCTCTTTGTATTCCCAGACAGTGTTATGTGCAGCACATAGTAGGTGTTTTATAAAAGTTTACTAATTGGGGAATGGCTCAACAAATTATGGTATACGAATTGGATGACCTATTATTGTGAATGAAAAAAGGGAGATTCAGGGAAATTTGTGAGCAGAACCGGGAGAAAAAATGCACAATTCCTATGAAAAACAGCTTTGAAAAACCTACGAATTATGTATCAACCCAATCACCAATTACATACAGCTTTAGTGGGTATAATAGATGGAGTGCTGGATGTGGAGTCAGGAAAATCTGAGCTTGAATCTTTCCTCAGTATGACCGAGCTAGCTGACTTCTTTTGTCCTCAGTTCCTTATCAGTCAAATGAGAGGTCAAAACCTCAATAGACTTTAAAGCTAAGAACCTCTGAGCCTATCACTCCTGCAGACAGATGACAACTCATGATTTCCATTTCTTGGTAGAGAGATGATAGAGAAGAGGTGCAGAATGAGACATAGCAAAGACTTTCAGGACAAATACGGTTCCCAATGGACCAAAAATGTGCTTCTGCTCAGTATCTCAGCTCATGGTATGTACGTTGTACTATCTCAGAAGGGCAAAGATTGGGTGCACTCCCAGGACAGATCTTTCTGTCATGCCACAGGAAGACAGCAGATGCCACGATACCTCCATAAACATTTTAAATAGCCTATCTGTAAAGCAAAACTAGTTTCTGACCTTTCCATTCAACAGGGCTCCATAAATAGTAGAAGGATGTAGTAGTACATGTAGTAGTAGTAGATAGATAGATAGATAGATAGTAGTAGTTGATAAGTAGTAGAAAGGATGAGGTATGGAGTTAATGAAAGAAAAGGAAAAAATCTGAGGGTCAGGCTGAAGATGACCTTTGAAAATTCAAGTGATCTCACTCTCCATTCGATTCAATAAACATTTGTTAGGTGCCTCCTATTCAATAAGCTTGGTGCTAAGTGCCAGGATGCAAAAAGAAGAGGCAAAAGATAATCCCTGCCCTCAAGAAGCTTATAATCTAATGGAGGAGAGAAGGAAGTTCTACCCACTTTTCCTGGGTGTGACAACCCAGTTCTAGTACAGGGTTCCTGACTGTTCTCAAGAGTATGAATCACCTGGGATCTCTCTGAAGGCAAAATGAATAATGCATCAAAGCAGAAACTGTGGGGAGTGACCAGGGTAGCGGCCAGACAAAGTGAAGAAAATGCTAAGATTGATTTCCCAAAATGGCAGAACTCTTCTGATACACAGGCCACCTAGAATCATGCTCTCTTTATTTACTTCTTCATGAATCCTGCCACTAATTAGTAGACACACTTTTCTGGGCATTGGAATGATTTAAAAACTTTTTTTTTAAAGTCCAAGTTAAAAACCAATCACCAATGAGATTGCAAGATTGTTCAGACCTCCAACAAAAGCTTTGAAGTAATAAGAAAGAGATTGAAACATGTAGCCAAAAACTGAACACACCTCATTACGGCCTAGCTATGTGGGAAGGCATAGCTACAACTTCCTGGCCAAGCGTGCTAACCCATTGGAAAGGGGCTTCAGGAAGGTAAGATAAAAGGGCCTTTCAAAGTGGAAGTGCACAGTGACATTTTTATGAGCACCAGTCACTAAGGCCTCTCTGAACACTGAACAGCTCACAGCTATTCACATAGCTACCTCACAAAGAAAACGGAGGCTTCCCTCTGAGGAGTGTAACCAGCATGTTTTCTGGCAGGGAACAGAGGAAGGAGAAGGAAATGGGAGAGCTTTATTTTTTATGATTATTGGTAAACTGGACCCATCTTTGCCCTGATTCTTCTTTTGCTCATGAAAAGAAGACATTTCCCAAATGTGGTTCTACCATCACTTGCTCAGAATACCCTGGCTCTGAACTGAGCTTGGAAAATTCCAAAAAGAATCAGAAACATATTTTGGAAATATCACTGTCCTTTTGATTTGGTCCAGCAGAATGGAAGTGGTGTACCTTATGGTATAATTCAGCTAAGTGATTAAAACACACACACACACACACACACACACACACACTCTCTCTCTCTCTCTCTCTCTCTCTCTCTCTCTCTCTCTCTAATGCTTGATGGAGCTCTACAATGCTTTTAAAAATGTCTGAAGAGTTTAGTCATAGACCTTACCACACAGACACTGGTGAGGTTGTGAGCTGGCAAGAAATGTAGTATTTAATGTTAGAGAGCTCAAGTTCTGGGTTTAATTTTCAGATTCAGACTAAACAGCGGGTCTGTAGTGAGAGGGAGGCCGTCCCAATTCCTAAATTGAATGGGGAAATGGAAATGCTCACCCTTTCAAACTTTATTGATTGTGTAACCATGGAGTACCTCTTTGGGCAGATCGAGGAATGCAAAATCACAGAAGTCCGTGTCGGCTTTAATAAGGCTCTATTTTTTTTAACTGCAAAGAATTCCACTGCTCTTTTATTATGTAATGCTGCAGGCTAAAAATACATCCATAATTTAAGCCATCTTGCCAATAAATCTACAAATACCTGGTAATCCAGAAAGGGTAGTTGTGGTTTAATGACATACTCTTTTTGTCATCCTAATATGTTCAACTCCTTAAGGATTTAAGAGTTTTTCAACTTCTTAAATATCTCCAAGCAATACTGTCAGAATGGGAATCCAGGGCCCTCCTCTCAGCAGTACTGACCAGGAACTAATTTTTCAGGTTTCTTTGCTAAGAGACTCACATGACCACAAAACTGAGCTTTCTTGCTTCTCTGTCAGATATTTTAATTTAAAATGGATTGGGGCTGTTTCACTTAACGGAAAGTGATTATTTCCTCCAACTAGAAAAACTTTATGGCACCCCCCCCCCTTTCAAAATGGAACATACATAAAGTATATAATCTGACAGGCGCAAGGGTTCCTGGTGGAATGCTAGGGATGAAACAATTTTTTTTGATAGTCTTAAGATGAAGAGTAATTTCTTTTTCATTTTTATACCTCACTTTTATTTTACATTTATGACCTAAAAAAATTTCACAAATCTCAAAGTTCCTTTGGGGAACATATCCCCAACTTGGAGGTAAAACTGACATTTTTAGGATAATCTGTGAAAGGAAATGAAAGCATGTCACGGGATCATTGATTTAAAGCTGAAAGGGACTCTAGACATCATGTCATCTAACCTTTTCCCATGAGGAAACCTTCCAACCTTTTACATGAGAAGAATGAGACCCAGAACAGTTAGGTGCCTGAACACATCACACAAGGAGGAAGGAGGAGAGTTTGAATATGAATGCAGGCCTCTATTGGGTCCAGTGCCTTTTCTGACACACCAGAGGATCTTAACCTTTTATGACTCACATCCATGATACCATCTGGTGAAGCCTATAGACTCTTTTCCAGAATTCATTTAAATGCATAAGATGAAACACAAAAAGATTATAAGGAAAACTATTTATATTGAAAAACAATGATTCACAGAAGGAGTATTGAGTTTGGAGATCGGGAGAGGTAAATGCTAACCCTGGGTCTTTCATTAACTAGTTGGGTAAACAGGCAAATCGCTTAATCTTCTTTACCTGTCAAATGGTGAAAATGTGACCTGACATAACTAATGGTTCAAAGAATAATTGTGAGGAGCTAATAAGATAATACAGGTGAAGGTCTTTGGAAGAGTAAGAAGTGCCACGAAATTGCAGTATAGCATTTTTAACTGTGGTTATGAATTTATTGTCTTCGCTTCTCTGACTCTGCTTTAATTTATATAACACCCAGGAGGGGGGAAAACCCCCTTAATATAAAGTATAATAATATATCCTATGGAGGTTCTGGAAATTCACTGCTCCATGCTGGTGGTTTTCCTTTCTTCAGGAATATACAACAGAAAGTGTTGGATTGGAAGTCAGGACACCTGAATTTTCATGTGAACTCTGATGCTATCAATTTATGAGGCAGCTAGGTGGTGCAGTGGATAGAGCACTGGGCCTGGAGGAAGGAAGATCTGAGTTCAAATCCAGCCTTAGACAATTAATTACTAGCTGGGTGACCCTGGGGAAGGCATTTATCTCTGTCTCAGTTTCCTCAACTGTAAAATGGGTCTAGCAACAGCACCCTACCTCCCAAGGACGTGGTGAAGATTCAATAACTTAGCACAGTGCCTGGCACATAGTAGATACTATATAAATACTTATTCCTGACCCTCCCCTCTTTTATCTGATCCTGGATGAGAATACTTGTTCTTCACTGGGCTAGTGTGAAGAAAGAGGTTAGAAAATCTTCAATAGCCAAAAAAGGTTATTATTACACTTAAGATGCATCCAGCAATAGTGGTTTAGGAGCACTGGACATCATCACTTGGAGTGGTGATGGAGGTGGGGCAGGGGCTTAACAAATTAAGTGACTTTTTTGTTGTTTACCTCATTTACCAAGGATGTTAATGAAGGGAAATAGCTTGATACTGTGGCCTTGGAATTAGGAAGACCTGGGTTCAAGTCTGGTCTCTGACACATATTGACTGTGTGACCCTATGAAAGTCTCTTAACCTCTCAGTGCTCCAGGTAATTTATTAGACTTTAAGAGGAAAAGCTGATGTTGAATTGTCCTGGTGTCCTCACTGATGATTCTGCATATTAACGAAATCACAATGGCAGCCCAAAAGAGGTCTGCATTTTAAGTGCCTTCACCTAAAATGTAGAGAGTATATGGACAAATATGGAAGGCTCACAAGAAAAAGTAGGCAGCCATTTTGGTCATGCTTTAGAAATGATTTAATAGGGACAGGTCCTATGATTTTATTGATAGAGGGGACTCATAGATAAGGGAACTCCTACCAGTTGGTAGAAAGTTGGTAACTTTGAAATTTAGAGTTTTAAAGTGTTTCCTAGAACATTGAGAGGCTAAGTGATTTGCCCGTCTGGTCAGAGGTATGATGTGACTCCAGGTCTTTCTGGCTTGAAGGCCAGTGTCTTTCCACTAAACTATATCACCTCTCAGATAACTTGAGCTTGTTCACCTAAATTGCTGGCATTTCCTAGTACATAATGAAATTCCTTTGAAAGAATAAAGGTTTACTTAATCTTTCTTTTTGGCAACTGATTGATTCTGCACCAACAGTACAATGTCAGCTTTTGTCCAGGTCAAAATGACCGTGGTAATTGCCTTTGGTTAGGTTTTCATGCTAGGTCTAATCCTGGTATAACAAACAGTGCTAGCTGATAGTAATGAATCACATACTTAGGAAGCTAGTTACATCATAGAGAAGGGTCACACACATTAGATAGACAGTACACTAATTAAAGGTGGTGAGGCGGATTGAGTGCTGGGTCTCGGGTCAGGAAGACCTGAGTTTCAAATCCAGCCTCAGATAATGACTAGCTGTGGGACCCTGGGCAAGTCACTTAACTCTGTTTACCTTAGTTTCCTCATCTGTAAAATGATCTGGAGAAGAAAATGGCAAACTACTCTAGTGTTTTTACCAAGTACTCCAGTACTCATTTTTGTCAAGAAAATCCCAAATAGCATTCCAAAGAATCAGATACAACTGAAATGACTGAACCATAATAACAACAACAACAAAGTAATCATTTGGAAGAAAAGTCCTTTAAGTCTTGCTTCAAACAGTTATCCAATGTTCTTCCTCTTCTGCAAGGCTATTTGGGATTTGGTTTAGTTAAAAATACTTTTTCAGTGGCCAAAGGTGGCTTAGTGGTTGAATGAATTCCTCACATCTTCAGGGAAACGATGAAAAACAAATGATTTGTTTGTATCAATTTTCAATATATATCGAATTGCAACAAGATATTTATTTCTACTCTATTTTCTGATGTTTAAGAAAAAAATCCTATTATCTTCTTCACTTAGTCTTTTATTATTTCCTCCTTAAAATTAAAAAAAAATTGTTAATCCCAACATGACGAATACCAATAAGCATGAATAGTTCTATGTACAAAGTACTAAAAATGATGATTGTATATGGAACTGCAAATCTCTACCACATACAACTTGTTTTTTTAAAGTATGTAGTAATTTAACATGTTAGTTACAAAGCTGTCCTGCTTGTTTATATCTCCCTTTGAGATATAACTTTCTTCTTTTTTGTTTTATACATTTCAAAAATTCTTCATTGTGCTCTTTTCTTATTTTTTCTTTGGCATCACCATCACTAAAATCTCCTTCCTTCTAAATTTTACCCCCTGCCCCCAAATCTCTGGAATTGTGATTGGCTACTTCATTGATGAGTCTTTCTTTTAGGCTATTCTTGCTTTGGTATGACTTGTTTTCCTGATTCTCCTCAGTTCACTCTACCTCTTCGTGTAAGTCCTCCCAGATTTCTCTGAATTCGTCCCCTTCTTTGTTTCTTATGGTGCACTAATATTCCATAGCATTTTACTAGAATTTGTCAGCCACTCACTAATTGATGGGCATTCACTCTCCTAGTTTCCAGTTCAAAAAAGAAATGCTCTAACTGTTTTTCAGCATGCGGGTCCTTTCCTTCTCTCTTTGAGAAATACATCTAGTGGTGGTATTGCTGCATTTAAAGGTACACACAGTTGAGTGATTTTTGGGGTTTAGTTAGTTCCAAATTCTTCTCTAGGCTTTTTGGAATTATTCACATTCATACCATCAGTGAATCCTCTCCAACAACTGTCATTTTCCTTTTTTTTTTCTTGGCATCTTTGCCAATCCTATGTATGGTGTCAACTTAAGAGTTGTTTTAGTGTGCCTTTCTCTTATTAGTGATTTGGAGCATTTCACATTGCCCTCCATTTTTAAAAACGTTTTGAGCAACTTTCATATATGGTCATGAAAAAGTATTACCAACATTTGCAACTGTTGCCTAATATATAATGAGTGTTTCTAGGCAGAGGAACCTATATTTTTATGATGCTTTTAGAATTTTCTTGCGAGGCTAGACTTTGAAAATTGGTTATTGTTTATTCCATATTCAGTCCTGGCTAGAAAACATGGCCGGTAGAAAGCTTCTGGTCAGTTTACTAACTGATTGCATGTGACAGGTGGTTGGTATTCAAGCTGTATACAAATGGAAGTGCCAAACATCCAAAGCATGGATGTGAGAGGTAGGGAGAGAGGTCACTACTTGTTTATTTTTTAGCTTAACATGGGGCCTTTCCTCCACACTTAAGAAGTTATCACTCATAAATTTGAAGTTGGTCTCTGTTAAACTTGAATGTTTTCATTACCCCCAAGTTAATCCCTTCCCCCATTCGTCTTACAATAAAGTTCTGAGAAAAAAGCAGAAGTGGAAATACCGTTTTGGAACTAAAAACTATCATGACCACAACAACAACAAAAACTCTCCACACTCTAGCAGAAGCAAGGTCAACCCCAGACGCCCAGCTCTTTGACCTACTTGGGGTTTATAAACAGCCCCAAACTGAGCAATGGGTTTTCACTTCTGTTCTGAAGTTATGTCATCAGAATAACAAGACATTCTCTGCCAAGAACCAGTTGACTTCCTATTCTTGCCAACGTTCCTTTAATACAACTGTTAGCTAATTACACCATCTGTTTATAGGACTAGCATTAACAGCTAATAATTATTTGGATTTGCTTCCTTTTCCCTTGTTTTCTGCTTTTTCACCACAGGGCCTTTTGTGTATTTCTATTTCAGATATTCCCTCCTCCCCTCACTTTTCTTCGTAATATATATTTCTGCTTTTGAAGTCCCTTACATTGTGCATTACATTCAATCTACCTTCCTACTAAATTATCATTTCTACCTTATGCTTCTGGTTCGTGATCTAGGAGGTGTGAGGGGAAGAGGTAGTGAAATCAAAACCTGGGTTTCTTACACAACATGAGGGCCCTTATTGCCTCAAACAAAGACAAGTTGGCACCAAAAGTTTACCGACCCACAGAAATGTTTCATCAGCCTGAAAGAATTCATTATTACTGGCCCAGTGAAAATCATTACTCTCCCTGAGAAAGAGTAAACGAGTGGCTATTCGTAAATCTGATTTATTATGAACTATTTACTCCACTGACTGAAGTACGACGTAAAAGATGAGTGTTAGAATGAGAATGCTTTCTCCTCTCTTCTTCTCTACTCTTTGTGTGTCTAGACTAAAAGCCCACAGTAAAACTCCCCCCCCCTTTTTTTTTTGAACAAGATGCAGGCTGCAACTCATCAACTTGCTGTTACCCTAAATGAAATCTCTAATTTTGTTCCAAACAATGTTTAGGTTGTCTGAAATATAAACATCCCCACAACTGCCCTTGAAGTCTCTGTAAAAACATTCAACATTTGCTATGTAAGGTTTTTTTTTTTCTTTTAATGGGGGTAGGAGGGAAGCATGATAAACCAAGTCTTACTGAGGTGCTTTTGCCATGGTGCCCTCCCTATTTCCAGGACATATTTCTTGCAGGTTAAAACAGTTTATGTCTAAATAAACACCTCTGCTCCCTAACCTCTGAGAAACTGTGTCTTTGGATTCTAGGCTGCAAAGTGAGAGAGAGACCAACATTAATCTTCATTGCACCCATTCAAGGGGTACATTTTCCAGGAAGATAAAGCAAATGAGAAAAGTGGGGTGAGGGAAACCTCTTATTTAAGGCTGTGGAGACAAAACTGTTTCAGGAGGATGGAGGGAAAGTAATGTTTTTAACTAACATGTAGGCAGTTTCTTCTGAGCTCAGCTTTAAGCCCAAGGGGAAGAAATGAATGAACAATTTGAGGGATTGATAAAACAGAAAACCTTTTTCTAAGTCTTCATTGAACTCACATAGATTCCTTTGTTAGCACAATGAAAATAGGTCTAGCTTTCTGCTAGAAACACACAAAAAAATCCCACCCCGATAACTTTCATGGTGTTACTTGAACAAAATGCCCATATTTCCTTTCTCTTACAGTTAAGTCTATAACCCTTAAGTTATGACTAAAGATACAGCTGCTTTAAATTGCTAGAAAGTTAGGAAATGGTCTCATTTGTATTTTTTGCTGATATTATCACTTTAAATCAGAATGTAGTGTGGGCACAAAGGTAGGATTTTTTCCCCAGTGGTTTGTGAAATCATAGTCTAAAAAGACAACAATTATGCTGAGACATTACATTTTAGAGTTCTAAGAATATTAATTTTAAGACTAAGGAAACTATTGGGTTTACTTTGTAAATTCAAGATCGCCCAGGGGAGGTTCCCTCATTTCTGATTCATCTCTTCTTTCTCATGATGATGCACATAAACACTCACATACGCAAGTTTTTGAGATTCACACAAATTCTGAATTTATCACCTCACAATGGATGTTACTATGGCGTTTTCTGTTGGTAAGAATGGCCGTCCTTGGGGATCAGAGGACGTCAAAGCATTTGATGACATTATGCTCTCTTACAATAGTGTCTTTGTCACCCTGTGTACATGTGACATTTACGCAGCATGCAATTTAGCCTGCCTCAGCCTCACAGAACGCAAGAGCAAAATCCTTGCTATTTCCCCCTAACAATGTAAAAGTAAGTTTTCATTAACAAAATCCCTGAAAATATTAATACATGTGTTTGAGAGGAAGTGTGTAGTAACTGGATGCTAACTAGTATCTCCCAGAATTAACACTACACTAACACAAACTGAAATTTATACAAACTCATTCATTTCTTCTAACATCTTTGTGAAGGAAGAAAGGGAAAGGTTCCATTAGCTCCATTTTATAGATAAGGAAAGTATACTACAGAATAGAAGTAAGGTTACAAAATTAGTCCAGCAGAATGAGCTAAAAACCTGAGACTCTTCTTACCCTGGACTCCTTTCTTTAAACTGTATCCCTTCTCTCATTGTAGTAAAACCTACCCATAGCTTTACTTAAACATAACCCCTAAAAGCCCTGCTGATGAAGAAAGGATATGATTCTAACTTAATCCAGACTGCCACATGGAAAAACCATCTGTGAGGATATTTTGAAGGAAACAGATGGAAAAGGAAGAGATTCTTCTAATGTCATGTAAGATTTACATGATCCTGCATGAACTTCCATGTAGTCCCCATGTTTATCTAATTTATCACTATTTCCTTCGACAGCATAGATTAAGAAGCCCACATGAACGCGTGTTCTTGCTGTTAATTCTAAATCTCAACTCTTCTCCTTTAAAGGTCAATTTGGTAGTATGAGAAAAATGCAAGAGAAACAGACCGATCAGTGAAGACCAGCTATGTTCATCCTTTGCTCCTGGGATAAATATCAGTTCTCTTGAAAGCTTAATTCTCTCCCCACTGTTCACTGATCTCATTTCTCCTTACTTTCTGATTGAGAATATTTGTTCCAGTCAGCCTAATCTATTTGCCCTCCACTACAAATCATTCCTTCCTACCTTGGTGCCTTTCATATATGACTTTTCATTTGCCTGAAATGCCTTCTTCCACCTACCAGCCCACCCTTCATTGCTAATTTTCCTTCAGAATTCACCTCTTTCAGGAAAACTTCTACTAACAAAGACAGAGGCTGGGTAGGGTGGGGTTGGGGGAAGTCTCTTGAACTGGGAGCCAAAAGACCTGGTTTTATCATCAACTTGCTGGGGGGACCTTAGCCAGGTCACTTAACCTTAATCTTAGTTTGCTCAGGAATAAAAAATGTAAATGAGTATAGGAATTCCTGCCCTGCTTATGTCATAGGGTTGTTGGGAAGGATCAAATGAGATAAAGACACTTTGGGAAAAAAAAAGCACCACACAAATGTAATGCAGTAGTATCATTATTATCCTTTCATTCTGCATTTTCTCAGTTCAGTGAAAGTTCTTTAGTATTTTCTTATGGGTGTACATTGTGTGTTGGAATCTAGAATGAAGTTTCACAAGAGCAGGGCACTGTCTAATATTTCTTCTCTATCCATCGTAACACCTACTACAGAATTCACTATGCCCTGTTATTATCGTAATTTTTTTGAGTCATGTTTGACTCTTTGTGACCCCATTTGGGATTTTCTTGGCAGTGGTTTGCTATTTCCTTCTCCAGCTCATTTTGCAGATGAGGGACTGAGACAAACAGGGTTAAGTAACTTGTCTAGGGTCACACAGCTAGTAAGTGTCTGAGGCCAGATTTGAACTCATAAAGATGAGTCTTCCTGACTCCAGGACCAGAACTCTATCCTCTGTACTACCTAACTGCCCCAATATGCCATAGACTCTCAATAAATGCTAGGCACTAAATCTGTGCTGTGATATCTACACTGCTCAGCTTTTCAACAAAAAGGACCAAATGAAAAATCATTTTCACTGAGTAATTTCATTTTTGTGAAAGAAAGGAGAGGTCAAGTAAGCATGGGATCTGTAAGTTAAAATTCCAGGTTTGTTACTTGTTCCTAAATTTGACTGTATCCCCAACATTTATTCTCAGATAATAAAACCAATTTATCTTGTATATTTGGGGTTGGAGGCAAAAATAGGAACGATTTATTCTGAGAGCTTTAAGGATGATGGTGGTGATCAATGCTAACATTTCCATGGGATTTTAAGATTTACAAACTTTGTTCCTCACAACAACCCTCTGAGGTGAGTGGCCTAGTATAGCATAGTCTTCATTTTACAAATGAGAGAATGAAAGTTTGGAGGTATTAAATAGTTTGTCTATGGTCCCACAGATAATAAGTATCAGAGTTGGGATTATATTTTAGTTAAACGATTTATTCAATTACTTAAATAAATTAGCATTTCTTTGTAGTCTTTGCTAAAAAAAATTACATCAATGTTATTTTTTCAAAAAACATTATCTCAGAATGAGAGGAACTGGGAGAAGTTGATTCTTTGAAAGGATTAAGTTGCTATTTAAATGATTAGAATTGCAAGGTGCATTTTAAAAGATTACCCTATGCCTTGCTAAATGTTGATGTTTTTGAAGTTATTTCCCTCTACTTTTATTTTTTATTTTTTAAATTTAATTTATTTTTTCTCAATTACATGTAATTTTTTAAACATTTTTTTTTAAATTTTGAGCTCCAAATTCTTTCCCTTTCTCTTTCCCCTCTCTGCCTTGAGAAGGTAAGCAATTTTATATTGATTGTACATGTGAGGTCATGCAAAGCTTATTTCCACATAAGCCATGTTTGCAAAAGAAAACACAGACAAGAAAAAACCCCAAGAAAAATAAAGTTAAAAAAAGTATGCTGCAATGTGCATTCAGACTCTTTCAGTTCATCCTCTGGAGGTGGATAACATTTTTCATCATAAGTCCTTCAGAATTGTCTTGGATCATTGTATTGCTGGGAATAGCTAAGTTATTCACAGTTGGTCATCATACAATACTGCTGTTACTCTTTACAATGTTCTACTGGTTCTGCTTACTTCACTTTGCATGAATTCATAGAAGTCTTCCTGGGATTTTGTGTTCCTTCTTTCCTTCCTTCCTTCCTTCCTTCCTTCCTTCCTTCCTTCCTTCCTTCCTTCCTTCCTTCCATCCTTCCTTTCTTTTTAAAACATTGTTATTTAAAGTATTGAGCTTCAAATTCTATCCCCCTCCCTGAGATGGTAAGCAATCAGATACAGTGTACAATATTGATATTCTTGACTTTTGTCCTTCCAGATGAATTTTATTATTTTTTTTGGCTCTATAAAATAATTTTCAGTAGTTTGATTGGTATGGTGCTGGATAAGGAGATTAACTTAGGTAGAACTTTCATTTTCCTTATATTGGCTCAGCCTACCTATGTGCAATTATGTAAAACACTTTCATTTTAGTTATTTTGTACAAGAAGGCTTGAATAAAAGAAAAAAAGAAAGAAAGTGAAAAATAGCATGCTTTAGTTTGTATTCAATCAATATCAGTTCTTTCTCTGGAGGTGGATACTATGCTTTATCTTTAGTCCTTTGGGATTGTCTTGGATTATTGCATGGCTGAGAATAGCTAAGTCATTTACAGTTATTCATTGAACCATATTGCTGTTACTGTGTACAATATTCTTCTGGTTCTTTTCACTTCACTATGCACCAGTTCATGTAAGCCTTTCCAGGTTTTCCTGAAATTATCCTGCTTGTCATTTCTTATAGCACAATAATGTTTCATTACAATCATATACCACAGCTTGTTTAATTCCCCAATTGATGGGCATCCTTTTGATTTCCAATTCTTAGCCACCACAAAAAGAACTGCTATAAATATTTTTGTAGAAATAGGTCCTTTCCCCCTTATTTTTGGATGTCTTTGGGATATAGACCTAGCAGTGGTATTGCTGGATCAAAGGATATACACAGGTTTACAACCCTTTTGGTATAGTTACAAATTGCTCTCCAAAATGGTTGGATTAGTTTACAACTCCACCAACAGTGCATTGGTGTCCCAGTTTTCTGAAAACTGCCTATTCATATCTTTGACCATTTATTAATTGGGCAATGACTTTTATTTTTTTAAAAAATAAATTTAACTCAGTTCTCTATGAGAAATGAGGTCTTTATAAGAGATACTCGTTGCAAAAATTTTCCCCAGCTTTTTTGCTTTCCTTATAATTTCGGTTGCATTGGCTTTGTTTGTGCAAAAGCTTTTTAATTTTATGTAATTAAAATTACCCATTTTACATCTTGTAATGCTCTCTGTCTCTTGTTTGGCCCTAAATTCTTCCCTTGTCAATAGATCTCACTGGTAAAAATTTCCATGCTTCCTTAATTTCCTTATGATATCACCCTTTATGTTTACATCATGTACCCATTTTGACCTTATCTTCATATACGGTGTGAGATGTTGGCCTACATTTAGTTTCTGCCAAACTGCTCTCTAGTTTTCCAAGCAATTTTTGTCACAGTGAGTTGCTGTCCCAAAAGTTGGGATCTTTGCCTTTATCAAAGTCATTTACTACTATGTATTGCATACCTTCTCTATTCCACTGATCCACCACTCTCTTTCTTAGGAAGTAACAGATTTTTTGATGATTACCACTTTGCAAAACAGTTTGAGATTTGGTACTGCTAGGCCACCTTCCTTCACATTATTTTTTTCATTAATTCCCTTAATAGTCTTGACTTTTGTCCTTCCAGATGAATTTTATTATTATTTTTCTAGCTCTATTAAATAATTTTCAGTAGTTTGATTGGTATGGCACTGGATAAATAGATTAATTTAGGTCAAACTGTCATTTTTATTATATTGGCTCAGCCTACCCATGAACAATTGATATTTCTCCATTTATTTAGATGTGGCTTTATTTGTCTAAAAAGTGTTTTATAGTTGTGTATATAAAGTTCTTGGGTTTGTCTCAGCAGGTAGACTCCCAAGTGTCTGCAATTATTTTAAATGGAATTTCTCTATCTCCTCCTGCTGAATTTTACTGGTAGCATATAGAAATGCTAATGATTTATGTGGGTTTATTTTACATTCTGCAACTTTGCTAAAGTTATTGATTATTTCAATTAGTTTTTTAGTTGATTCTCTAGGATTCTCTAAGTATACCATCATATCATCTGCAAAGAGTGATAGCTTTGTTTCTTCATTGCCTATTCCAATTCCTTTGATTTCTTTTTTCTTGTCTTATTGCTATAACTAGCATTTCTAATACAATATTGAATAAAACTGGTGATAATGGAAATCTTTGCTTCACCCCAATCTTATTGGGAAGGCTTCTAGCAGATCCCCATTACAGATAATGCTTACTGATAGTTTTAGAAAGATGGAAAGCTCCATTTATTCCTATGCTTTTTAGTGTTTTTAAAATGAATGAGTTTTGCATTTTGTCTGTAATCATATGATTTTTGTTGTTTTTGTTATTGATACGATCAATTATGTTGATCATTTTCTTACTATTGAACCAGCCCTACATTCCTGGAATAAATCCCACCTGGTCAGAGTTCGTGATATATTGTTGTAATCTCCTTGCTAGTGTTTTATTTAAAAATTTTTTTTGTGTCAATATTCATTAGGGAAATTGGTCTATAGGTTTTTTTTTCTTCTCTGTTTTGGCTCTTCCTCATTTAGGTATCAGAACCATATTTGTGTCATAAAAGGAATTTGGTAGGACTTCTTTGCCTATTTTTCTAAACAGTGTATCTAGTATTGGAAATAATTATTCTTTCAATGTGTGGTAGAATTCGTTTGTGAATCCATCTGGTCCTGGGGAAAGCTTTTGTTGGTTCTGCCACTCTCAAATTCAATCTGAGGCTTTATTTTAAAGTTGTTTGGAGAGGAATTTGAGAGAGTTCAGGTGAGTTCCTGGTTCTACTCTGCCATCTTGCCTCCTACCCTAATTTTTTTATTTGTAAAAGTTTCTTCCATACTTCCAAAGAGCTATGATTTCATCACTGTGGGCATTCACTCCATTGACACAAAATGATGACCTTTTCTATACTTTAGTAGCCAGTCTTCAGGAGCAGTTATGACTTTTAACAACTCTTCAGCTGGTGGCTATCCTTCTGGCAATGAGTCTCGAACTTAGCAAGACCAATGCTTGAATTACAGAAGTCAACCTACCAGGTACCTAAAGCTTTTCCAGCTTTGTGGGAATGATAGAAGTTTTCCTCTGTTGGTATGACTTTGAGCACCTCCATTACACATAGGACATATTTATAAGTGATTCATACTTCATAGTTTAATAACTCGGTTTAACAACTCAGTCTTCTTTATACCTAACCTAGATCTGTACAGCTTCTATTTAACCTTGATAGAAACAAGGAACATCTAGACGTCATGCTTTATATAATAAATATTTAAACATTTGATGATTATTTGTTTCTGAGACTTTACTTACTTCAAATTGATAAAAACAAAAATTTAGAGCTGAAAGGGACCTTAGGAGGCCACTAATTCCAAACTTCTCATTTGACAGATGAAAAACAGAGGGAGAAAAAGGATACGCAATTTACCCAGGGTGACTTAGCTAGTAAGTATATGATGCAAGATTTGAACTCATGTCTTTCTGACTTCAAGTCCAATGCCTTATTCACTACATCATGGACTTCAAAGGCACAGGGAACTCCCAGGGAGGAAACTTTTTCTACCAATACAGATTGACAACTCTTAAACAATATACAGTCTTAGAGACATAACTGGACTGCTGAGAGTTTAAGTGACTTGTGGAGGGTCACACAGCCAGTCTGTTTCCAGGTTGTTTCTGCAATTGTTTTCTTAATAAATATAACACATTTCTTCTGATATGAACTGGACTCAGTATAGGGAACTTCAGAAGGAGGAATTTTGACACTGTCAAATGCTTTCAGTCATTGTGGTTGAGATATTTAAGCACATTGTGGCATGATTTCCCAACTTGTGAAATCAGGCTAACTTTTCTTGTTAATTAATTCCTTTTTAGTGCTATATATATTAAATAATTATTTGAATATGCCTTAAGAACTTCAGAAGAAGCTATATGATATTAATATGATAAAGAAAACGTATTTAATACGTGTCTTGAAATATTTTTACTTATAAAAGTATACAAATGGCAAGTTTCCTATTAAGTCAATGGATGGTTATGTGGAAAGGTGCAAAATTTGGTCATGAATGCATTTGGAGTAAGAGGAATTATAAAGACTCGAAGCTTGTGTTCTATTACACATCAAAATTGTGTTCTATTATTTCCAATTTACAGATAAAAAAACTGAGACAAATTAAATGAATTTATATAAGCTCTACATTCTCTTCATACTATCTCTTTAAATCTGAGGTACATAATCCTATTAAAGGAGAAATTTTTAGTAACAGTAATACTTTCTGTTCTAAGAAACTAAATAGAAAAATACAGATTGAAAATACTACATGCATTATGTGGGAGTGGGGTGGAAGGGACACATGTGGGAAGGAATTACTTTCATTTTACTACTAATAGTAATCAGAGAATGAATTCATGATAATTCATATCTTACCTGAGCAGGCTTCTTTTGAATCACCTGTTGTGGCTGTGAGAAAGAAAAAAAGGCAGTGTTAAACTCAAATAAATGATAAAGGTAAGAATTATTTAGGTTAAATTTATATATTTATATGTATAGTTAAGAGGATACTTCAAGATTAAGATGATTCTTTATAAAACATCTAAGAGTCCAGTTACCAAGACATATATAAGAGTTATATGAATACAACTGGAAACCATTATTTATAGAGATGAAGATAGATAAATTAGAGAGATATTAATTGCTCATGGTTGGACTGTGCCAGCATAATAAAAATGGCAATATTACTTAAATTGTTTATGGATACATTGCCACATCAATGAAACTACCAAAGTTTGCCTACTTACTATAATGAGTCAAACCATAAAATATTCATCTGAAGGAACAAAAGATCAAGAATATCAAGAGAAACAGTGAAAAAAGTAAGAATCACTAACAATAAGAGAAATGCTAACTAAAATGATTTTGTGGTTTTACCTTACATTCATCAAATTGAACAAGATGGTGAAAAAGGAAAATGACAACCATTTGAGAGGATTTGGGAAGACAGGCATACATTCACTACTGGAGTCATGAAATGGTCCAACCATTCTGAAAAGCAGTTTGGAGCTATCATCCTCAAAGTCATGAAACTTGCATACCCCTTCATGCAGCAATACAGTATCACTACTAGATTTATACCCCAAAGAGATCAAAGAAAAAAAGAATGCATATGTACAAAAATACTTAGAGTATTTTTTTGTTGTTGTTGTAGCACAGAACTGGAAACAAAGTAGGTGCCCATCAATTGGGGAATGGCTGAAAGAGTTATCATACATGAATATAATGTACCATAAAAATAAAAGGTTGGGACTACTCATATGAAACTGATACAGAATGAATTGTGTAGGCTCAGGGGAACAATTTTTTACAATAACAACAAGATTGTAAAGAAAACAGCCATGAAAGCCTTGAGGACCCTTATCGATTCAATAATAAATCATGATTCCAGAAGACTAATAATGGTGCATGCACACATGGACAGAGAGGTGATGGATTAGAGGTATAAAATGGGACATACATTTCCAGACAGATTGTGGATGAGTTTTTTTTCTCTCAACTACATTATTTATTTATTATATTTTTATTATTATATTATTATTTGGTACAAGGAAACAATTTTATAAGGGAAAATAAGTATAGTGAGTAGGGAAGGCAATTATAGCAAAATTAAAAAGAAAAGGAGAAAAGAGAATCAATAAAGTGTTAAAAATACACAGAAGGAAGTTCAGAAAGGGACACAGACCAGAAGGACAATGTTGAAACTACTGTATTAAAAGATGAAAATTCACCGTCCTATGCAACCTTCTTTTTCTATTCTTTGTGTAGAGAAATGTTTACATTTGTGAATGTTTTTCAAGTTTGTAATCTTAAAAAAGGACAAATTTTAAAAAGATTAAAGCAATTCTACAAAAGAATACTATGCAAATTATTAACTATATATATATATATATACATACATACACATATATGCACAATACTTTGTTAATTTAAAGCATTTTCATATATATCATCTCATTTGATCCTTACCACAAAATTGGTAGTACAAATGTAATTTTCTTAGATGTTTGAGATAAAGAATTTAAGGCTCAGAGAGTTACATGAATTGACTTCCTCAAAATTAGGCCGTTATTGAGCAGTAGAGCCTAGGTAGCAAGGGCAACTCGGTGATGCAGCAGATATAGTGCTGGACTTGGAGTCAGGAAGACTCATCCTGAATTCAAATCTCATCTCAGACACTTTCTAGCTGTGTGACTCTGAGGAAGTCACTTAAGCTTGTTTGCCTCAGTTTCATCATCTGTAAAATGATCTGAAGAAGGAAGTGGCAAACCACTGCAGTATCTTTGCCAAGAAAACCCCAAATGGAGTCATGAAGAGTCAGACAGAACTGAAACAACTGAAAACAACAAGGGCACAACCTAGACTTCAATCCAGGTCTTTTCGTTCCTATCCCCTGATATTTCTAGTGTTTTTCATCCTTTGTTTCCAAAGAAGACCAATGATGTCATGACGTTGGTGTAAAATGGTGGCTGATGGGTGACGTCTTGACTTGTGTGTGAATTGGATTTAGGTGAAGCAGAGTTGTGCAAAGTTGTCAGCCTCGCTGTCTCTTCCAGAGTCATAGAAGTCCAGTGGCAAGACAAAAGTCAAGACAACTGATGATGGCCCAGGATACAATAAAATGACCTTGATGTCTTTAATGTCTGACCAAGCTCTAAGTGCTCCACGGTGCTTCAGTCACCTTCACGGCCACTGCAAATTGTTCTCATCCACCCATTCCACCAGGAGGAGTCTTCATGTGTTTGCAGTAGACTTCTCCCTAGCTCACCTATTTCTATTACAACTTGAAGAGATCCCATTTTAAACAATTTCTAATTAAAACCAGACAAGACAGGACATTTTAAATAGAACTTGGGCTACAATTACTGAATTTGTTGACTTCCAGCACCATCCCTAGGGCTAAATATAAGTAAGCTAACTGATATCTACTCTCCTATGTATTTTGATTTATATACTTAGTGAATCTAGCTACTTTTGTGATTAAAACACTGGATTCCTAGTGGACTTTCCAACAGCTTTCAATCCAGTTTTAAATAATTGGTTGAGGAAACAAGGGATACTTATGATAACAATTCAAATGTTTTTTGTTTGCTTTTAAAAGAAATCCATTTACGAATTATTATTAGTCTGACTTGATTTGGGTCCCAAGGTATGTAATTGTATCCCAAACAACTTATAGTTATTCTAATAAAAGCCTAAGTCCTACAATTTCTCTGTGACACTACAAACAGTGACTTGAATTCATAAGGCATTTATAAAAGATATTAAAGCCCTTTCCCCCACTACTTTGCATGTAGGTAGCATATGTGTTACTATTGAATTATCCTTATTTTACAGATCAGGAAACAGCTTCAGAACAGTGATATAGAAGAAAAAATGTTGATCCTAGACCCAGAAGACCTGGGTCTGAATTCTGTTTATGAGATTTAGTACCTATTCAATTTCAAGCAAGTTACTCAACCTACTTGATGTCAGTTTCTTCATTTATAAAATGGAGTTGGATTAGATGGCCTTTGAAGTTCCTTCTAACTCGATATCAAGACATCCTATCAACGACTCGATCATGGTGTTATTAGCAGAACCTGGATCTTTTGGCTCCAAATCGGGGACCACTTCTCTATAAACCAGTTGAATGTCAAAAGGGTAAAATGCTTTTGTGGTAACATCGTTGGAAATAAAGTGGCTTCAGTTTTCCCAAATATAGGAGGTTTGGCCAAACATACCTCTTGTTGAAGGGGTGAGACTCCCCTGTTCAATTTCCTTCCCTTAAGCAGTTACTTAATGATCTGCTGTTCTTAATAGCTAGCATTTATAGTTTGCAAAGCACTTTACAAATCCTATCTCATTTCATCTTCACAACAATGCTAGGAGGTAGGTGCTATTATTGTCATTTTACAGATAGGGAAACTGAGGCAGAAAGAGTAAATGACTTCTCCAGGGTCACACAGCTAGTAAGTATCTGAGGGCAGAGTTTGAATTCAGAGTCTTTCTCATTCTCGGTCCAGCATTTTATCCTCTGCACTAACTAATTGCCTTACTAATGTCTTTAAAAAAAATCAAATCCAAAGTATCAAGGTTCAGTGAGCATGATTAAAAACAAAAGTGGCAAGAGAATTGTATTCAGGTCTTTAAAAAAATTCATTCTTCTGGTATGCCCTTTGCTTTAAATCACAGTGGAAAAGATATTCGGAAACCACACAGTTTGTGATGATGTCTTCTCCAGGTGGATGGTTTGCCCAGGGCTCATTAGAACTTTTCTACCCCTTAGGGCTCGAATGTTCTGGCCAAGAGATTATTCATCTCAAAAGAGTCATTTGTAAGAATAGACTACATTGAGCCTTTCAGTAACCTCCATCTCTGGCACTCTCCTCCCTCTTTCTCCTCTTGGTGATTACACCTGTACACATGTTTACTCTCAAACCACATCAAATCCACAGACATTCTTGCAGGCTGACTAGTTCCAAATGCTCAGAAATCCCCACATTTTTTTGGCTGTGGACTCTGCATTCATGTGACTCCTGCATACTCTGTAGCTCAATGAAATCCTCTGAAAGAGCTGCCAACTCACCCAATTTTCCATGAATTAGGTCCTGACACTTCAATGAGGGGAAAGACAATGTCTGAAACGAGGCCAGCTCTGGCTCTCTGCCTAGTCTGCTCCAGTCCTCCTACCAGCTGCACTTCCACAGATCACTTCATACTTTTCAGACCACCAAACAAACAGACCCTTGAATACTTTCAATGCGGGTTGGGGTGACGGCTGCCAGTATGTTTTCCCAGCCTCTGGCACCCAATGGCTCCAGACTGTATCCAGAAAGTTGGTTGATTTTTTTTTTGTTTTTATTTTTATGAATGGCTCGGGAAGAGAATTGTAAACTGGATACTGCGGTCATTCATAAAAAGGGAAAGAAAAAATGGCACTTCCACTGTCGGAAACTGTTCTGATACCAACCAAATTCTAAGTCTTTCTATCTTCCCTGGGTTGCTTACTATCTAAATCCTAAGTATGTGTACTGATATGCTCATTGTCATTTGGGATTCCTGGCATTAGAAACATGTACGGGTCACTCTTCTTCGGATTCTTTTTAGGGAAGAACTGCATGACATTAGATGTAGATTCTATCATTTAGATGGTCCAAATGAAAAGCAAACAAACCGACAATTTTTTTCATGAACCCTACTAACTAAAGCTATCTTGTATACTATGAAGAACAGAGTCATTTACATTTATTGTCATGTTCATCCCTCCTTGATTGGGAGGACATGGGCCTTAGTATGGATTCTTTTTTTTTTTTTTCCAGACAAAGAAATTGACGTATAGAAAGGGTATATGATGTTCAAGGTCAAAAAGAGAGTTGTTGAGTACACCGGGACTAAAAATCAAATGTCCCGACTCCCACTCTTTTGCTCTGTACTACACCATTTTCCTAAGTTGCCTTAAAAAGGCAGTTTTGATGAATGGACCATGAAAAGGAGTTCTTTTCTATTTTCTGGATCCTCTGCCAACAAATTTTTGCCTTGCCGTTTAAGTCCCCAGGGCAGCTAGGTGGCGCCATAGTGCATAGAGTCCAGGGACTGGAGTTGGGTGAACTCTTTGTCCTTGGTTTAAATCTGGCCTCAGGCACTTACAAGCTGTGTGACCCTGGGCAAGTCACTTAACCCTGTTTGCCTCAGTTTCCTCATCTGTAAAATGAGCTGAGGAAATGAAAACCATTCCAGTTACTTTGCCAAGAAATCCCCAAAATGGGGTCACGAAGAGTCAGACACAATTAGACAACAACAAATTAAAACCCTGAGCTCAATAAGTGTGGGTTAGTTGTGTTAAGATATCTCTGCAACCTAAGGGGCAAGGACAACTCCAGGGGACTCACAATGGAGAATGCTATCTTCATCCAGAGAAAGAACTGTGAAGTTTGAATACAGAACGAGGCGCACTACATGCTCGCCTTTTTTGCTTCTCTTTTGTTTTTGTTTTTAGGTTTGTTTTTTTTTTGGTTCTGTTTCTTCTTTCTCATGATTCATTCCATTGGTCAAAATTCTTCTCCACAAATTGACTAGTGCATAAATTAATTCAATGCGAAGTTATGCAGGACAGTTATATGAGCTTCCATGCCGTCTTGGGGAGGGAGGGGGGAGAGAGGGGAGAAAATCTGGAACTCAAAACTATGTAGAACCATGTGTGGTAAACTAAAAATAAATAAATTAATTAAAAAATAATAATAAAAAAAAGGTATCTCTGCAAGCTTCAAAATGTTTGAAATAGGATACCTCTTATCCAAATATCTGCTGCATTTCCATTTTTAGCTTGTAGAGAGTATGAATGAAAATTCCCCTGGAACATGGATTTAGATATCGCAAAAAATTGCAAAAGACTAAAGGATTTTGAAGGAATTCTTCAGAACTAAAAGACCTCAATCAACTGAATGTTTCTCATAAGGATTTCCTTATAGCAGGGGCAAACCTTTTCTAGTGACCTGGTCTCCAATGTACATTTTTTTTTCTCTGTTAGCTTCCACATTCAGTCAGTTAGAGAGAAATCTATAAATATGCCTTATATTTCTTTATTGTTTGTGAGGAATATGAAATAATCTTTTGGATTATCAACAATAGGGTGCTTATGATAAAATCTACCAGGCTGCAAAGTAGCATGGTCTAGCTATCCACCCACCATTTCCAAAACTAGCAAATTACAGAGAGAAGAGTGGAAAATGAGCCCAGTTTACATTTAACAAAACACCCTTCACCCCAAGACATGTTACAACTATAGACCTGTTCGATATCTGCCAAAGCCTGACACCTTCTAAAAGAGCTGAGAAACAGTGAAACAGCTGAGAAAAAGGTTAAGGGAATCATATAGATTTCTAAGATAATACACAAGGCCCTACTTCTACAGGGGGAAAAATATTATGGAATTTCCATGGCCCACAGAGGAATTTGGCTTTTAAGTTTGCATCGAAAGACCCTTGGGTAGGAAGTTGGCCAATACTCCATTTATCTCCTGTAGAATAATAAAGGGCTAGGCTACCTCAGCCCTCCAGGGAATCAAACCTATGGTTCCAGGGAGTCTAGGTATTATAAAGCTGATACTCAAATCACTAAGCCACCTTCTTGTAGCAGGCATTGAAAGAAAATCCTTCATGACAAAGGCTTGAGACATAAGCAATTCATTTTAATATAAATTTAAATCTTGAGTAAAAAGGACTTTGAATTGGACTTTACCAACTTTAGAGCTTATTTTTTTAAAATGAGGGACAACATATAAGTAGCAAAATAAGACTGAATGTCATGCTCTGACCCTCTAGAAGAAACCGGCCCTTTAAACCAAAAAATGTAGATAGCTTTCTGCACTTTTTGAAAGCAGCAAGATTTTAATCTCATTATTTCCTTTGTCTTTTGGCAGTCATTACTGTAACACTGGTAGCATGTGGGGTTTCAAAGCTTTGTTTTTAGAATCATATATGACTTTGGTGATGGATTTGAGCAAAATTTTTTTTTGAGCTGCTTGCTTCATATTGTAGTGGTAGTAGTGTCAAGGACATGTTTTCCCTTCACACTTTCTTTGCCCTGGGCCATTAATTAAATCAATTAATTAATATTTATTATTAAATATTAAATTAAACATTAAAAATAAATAATTAAAGTTAAAATATTTTAAAGAAACATTTAAAAGGCACAAATAATATTTTGAAGTGAATGCTACATTGGGGGAGGGGGAGCCATTTACTTCTCTAGGGCACAGCCCAAAAAATCTTAGAAAATGTTTTAAAATGAACACAAAAATTCCTCACACAACAGTTGGCACTTGGAATCTATATTCAACATTCTGACAAGTTCTATTCACTGGGATTGAAGTCTTTGTGTGTGTTATTTTCTGTCTGCTTACTGCACTCCGCATATCAGTTTATATAGGTTCTCTCCTGCTTCTCTGAATTCATCATATTCAATGTTTCTTATTGCATAGAAATTTTCCATGGCATCGACATAATAATTTTTTTAGTTATTACCCATTTGATAGACACTTATTTTGTTTCCAGATCATTACTACCACAAAAAATGCTACGAGGAAGTCTTTCTGTTTAGGGGGGAGATGCCGAACAGTGGTCTCTCTGGATCTAAGGTTATGGTCATTTTGTTGTTTAGTCACTTTTCAATCATGTCCAAGGCTTTACGACCCCTTTTGGGCTTTTTTGGGCAAAGATACTGAAGTAGTTTGTAATTTCCTTCTCTGGATCATTTTATAGATGAGGAAACTGAGGCAAACAGGGTGAAGTGACTTACACAAGGTCACACAGCTAGTAAGTGTCTGAGGCTGGGTTTGAACTCAGGTCTTCCTGGCTCCTGGCCTGGAATTCTCTCCAACTATGCCACTTAGCTGCCCATGGTCATTTTAGTCACTTTTTTTTTAAAAAAGCATAATTTCAAATTACTTTCCCAAATGGTTGGCCCAAACCCACAGTTCCACCAAAAGCACAATAGTGTACCTGTCTTCCCATAGCCCTTCCAACGTTGTCTATTTTAGCCTTTTGTCACTTTTGCCATTTTTCTAGATGTTAGTGAGGTGAAACCTTGCAATTTTCATTCATATTTCTCTTATTATCATGATTTGGAGCAGTCTTTTCTGCTGTTAATTGTTTGCAATTCTTTTGGAAATAGTTTGTTCCTATCCCTTGACCACTGACCTATGAATTGAACAGTTTGGTCAAATTCAATTCATTCAATTAGCATTTATCAAACACATCAGTCAATAAACATTTATGAAGTGCTTACTGTATGCCAGGCACTGTGCTAAGCACTGGGGAAACAAAAAGAGACAAAAGACGGTTCCTGTCCTGAAGGAACATACAATTTAATGGGATAGACAATAAGCAAAGACATATGTACAAACTATATACAGGACAAATAAATAATTATGAGAGGAAATGCACTAGAATTAAGAGGGGTTGGGAAAGGCTTCCTGTAGAAGATACCTACTACAAGGCACTGCACAAGGTTCTGGAGATATGCAGACAAAAATTAAAATAGTCACCGCTGTCAAAGAGTTTCTTGACCTAGACACGTTTCAAGATCTAGACATGTAAATATAAAATATAGACAAAGTAGCTGATGGGAGTTGTCATCAGAAGCCCCATATAAGCACTCCTGAATTTAGCCTTAAAGGGAGGATTCCCAAAGCTAGAGGTGGAGAGGGAGAATTCCTGGGCAAGTCACTTAACTTCACTCTGCCTCAGTTTTCTCATCTGTTAAAGAGGGATAATAATAGTATTTACCTCCCAAGGTTGTTGTGAGGATAAAGTGAGAGAATATTTGTAAAGGGGGCAGCTAGGTGGTGCAGTGGATAGAGCACTGGCTTTGGAGTCAGGAGGACCTGAGTTCAAGTATGGCTTCAGACACTTATTAGCTGTGTGACCTTGGGCAAGTCACTTGACCCTGATTGCCTCAAAAAAAGAGATAATATTTGCAAAGTACTTTTCAAACCTCAGAACAATATAGAAATACCATCATTACTATCATCACCATCACCACCGCCACTACCACCACCATTATCATCACCATCATCATTCCAGGCAGAGGCATGGAGGTAGAAGATAAAATGTCATGTGTGAAGAAAAGCAAGTAAAGCAGTTTAGCATGTAGAGTTTGTGAGGGGAGAGTGAGATGAAATAAGTCTAAAAAGATTAGTCAAGGTTTCAGGTTACATATGTAGATGCTGGTCAGTTTCTGTGAGAGGTAACCTTTGAAAATCAACACCCAATTAATCAATAGAAAAGGCACTAAGTTGGTGAATGTTGAGATTTAAGTCTTTCATTTATCAATGACAGAGCTCCAAGACGGGTGGGGGCTGAGCAGATTTCTTTGCACTGCTCTAATCAAGAGCCTTTTATGTTCAAATAGAAGAGCTCCCTCTTCTATTTTAGTGACATGGAAGTATAGTATCAATGACTCATTCCATGACCTCTCCACTAGACACGTAAATCTGTAATTTCTTGTGGTCTCTCCACTAGTTGAAAGTTACTTTATCCTAGGTTCCAAAGCACTAACTTACCTGAAAGTTTCTACTATTCTGCTAGGATTCTAAATGCCCCTTGAACTTGTAGTCTCCTAATTCTCCATCCCAGACACACACACATGCACACACACACATTTTAAATTTAACCAAGAGTCATCCATGCAGTGATGGCAGCATAGGATATATGACTACCTCCAGTGTTCTGCCTCATCTCCTGCCTTCTCTTCCTATACATTATTGTCATCTCCATGACACTCTGTCTGACCTTCTCTTGTTCTAGCCTCAGGCCCTCCTGCTATCCACCCCTTCTGGGATACTGGATGTCTGAAATCATTTACAGCAAGACAAATCCCTTTTGTTCATATATTCAGGAAACCTCAAGAATGAAAGATCTAACAGCTAATTTAATTTCAGGGTACAGTCAGCATGCAATTATTAGCATTAATGGAGGGAGAAAGGGTCTGGGAAAACTAAAATAGCAAATAATTAAAAAATGATTTGTATTTGGCTTTGGGGTGTGTTTTAATACTTGAATTTGAATATGCTGTGTTTGGCATTTAGGGATTTCATTTCAGACAAAATGATGGAGCCACACTGAAAACAATCCAGAGCTCCTTATTCTTTCTTCTTAGAAACTTTCCTTACTGAAGGCAGACAACTTTCTCTTCAAGTTACTGTAGCCTCTCAGAGACCTTCTCCAGAGCTGGTGATGAGATGAAGTACCTGGTTTTCAAAATGATTCTCATACTATTCAATTCAACTCTGCTTAAATATATGGGCAAGGTTAGGTCATATGTGCTTAAATATGTGAGCAAGGCTAGCCCATATGGGCTTAAATATATAGGCAAGGCTAGCCCACATGTGCTTAAATATTTGGGCAAGGTTAGGCCATATGTGCTTAAATATATGGGCAAGGTGAGCCCATATGGGCTTTAATATATGGGCAAGATTAGTCTGGAGACACAAGGACAAAACCAAAAGAGCTATTGCTCACAAAGAACTTATATTTTAACAAAGGGGAGGATACAACATGTACATGAATCACAAGAAGCAAAGTAATTTGAAAAGTCAGAGTGTGCTAATAACTGCTTGAGGAGGTAACATCTGAGGTAAGCCTTAACGGAGAAAGATTTAGAAAAGTAGAATGGAGGGAGGAGTACATTGCAGACATGGGAGATTGCTGGAGTAAATGCACTGAGTCATTCAAAGCATACAGAAGGGGATGAAAAGCCAACAACTGTTATTAAATAGATTAGGTGGTTAGTGTCTTTGAGCACCTGGAAAGTAAAAAAGCAAGAAATCAAGACAGCACTAAGAAAAAACTTGAAAGCAAGGATTTGCCAGCAATAAATAACAGTGAGAACCACCTTCTCTGAGATGGAATGGAAACACATTGATTATATAAATATAAAAAGAAAAGTGAGAGACAGGCTCCCTGGTCTCAAGGAATGTATATTCTTACTGGGGGAGAGGCTAGACGTAGGAAGAGATCAAGAAGAAAATAGGAAGGTATAGTGGTTCTTAGGATACAACCAGTCAGCTAGTCTCTCAGTCAGTCAACAAACATTTATTAAGTCTGCACCATGAGCAGACCACTGTGCTAGGTAGGTACTAGGGATACAAATACAAAGAAGGAAACAATCTTTACACTCAAGGAACAGATTTTCTGATGAATGCAGTGACACCTTACCATATTTTTACATATATAAATGAAAGGGATAATTTTGTACATATAGAGGCCAGAAACTCTATAATCAGTATCAACCAATGGCCAGATGGGGCATCTCTAAAAAGACGATGATGCTACAAGATGTTCAGGGTGGATCAATATCAGGGCTTTTGAAATAATGGCTCTAGGATCATTGGCCCCATGACTTATTGGTTACAAACTATTCTTTTTTCCAGGGCATTCCTGATTTGGGAATTACCTTGCCCTCTAGTGGTGGGAGGTCTGAATATAGACCATAAACAAAGCAACAACATCCAGGTTAGTGGCAATTCTCCATTTACACAAGTAAAAATCTGCATTGGGTCATAAGTTCTTTCCCCTGTGCCTCATGTGTGCAGTTAGATGATGACTGTGCTGTGTGTGTATACATGTAGCCACGGATGGTTGCAATTTGACAGTAACATCTGGCCCTTATAGTGCAAAGGAGATTTTGTAGTGTTCTGTACAAAGTCTCATACAAAGTGATAAATCTATGGGGAGTTTTGGCAAAACCTGTGGAATTTCTGTTTGGTGTGGGGGTTGGGGCAAAGGGAAGTGTTCTTTATTTTCTATTTTACTCAGTCTTACTCTTAAACTTTAATATAAAAGACAGAAGTTGGATTATTCTAAAAGTATTTATTGGATTATTATACCAAACTTCCCTTGCTGCTGCTAGATCCCACTTAAAAAAATAGAAAACATTTCTGATGTTAAAATATGAGAGCAGCTGCAATTTGTTTACTTAGCGCCTATTAGATTTAGCCTGTGGCCAGCCGAGGTATCATTTTGGACAAATTTAGGGTGCCTGCAGTTTTGCATCTCCTTTGTTTCAGAAATCTGAAGGAGGGAAGGATTAGATCATCTGGTGTGACTGACCCAGGGTTCTGGCTAAGAGTATGACAACATATCAACCAAAATTGTACTGTTCTAATTAAATGTAACACTGAAAAATTAAGCTTTCTATTCATAAATGTGGTTGGCTTAGGTATAAATATAATTCATGGCAGTTTATATTGAAGGCACTAAGGAAGGAAAAAAAGAGAAAACACCATATTCAGATTAAGAGAAAGATGACGTTGCAACTTAAAAAATCCTATCCCTGATACACAAATATCTCAAAGAGAAATTGATTAGAATAAGACAAATGTACAATTTTAGTTTATTGTGACTTACTATTGAGCAATCAAGCATACACAGCATGTTACCAAGGAAAATATTGTAGGAAAGAATATAGAAAGATTTTTATAATGGAGGAAATAAGAAAGTGGGGAAAATGTGTAGAGACTTTTACAAAGGGAAGAAATGTAAGTTCATGGAAGGCATATGAACAAAGATTTGAAAGAAAAAATTGGTACAAGAAAAGGAAAACAACTCTTCCCTGCTGAAGAGAATCTAAAACACTTGTATATCTTCATTTCCTTCAAAAAGCTTAATTGGAAATTTAAAGATTCTAATTAAGTTTCAAATAAAAATCAGACATGGAAAGCAGTTGTGGGGTCAATGTTATTAAACTCATAGCATCAAAGTTGTTTTTCAACTTGCTGCTGAGTTACAGCAATGAAATGGATATTTTTATTTTGAAGTAGATGGCTGTGGTTTGGGGAACATAGACATAAAGCATTCTGAAAGGAATAGTCATGCACAGGTGGGGCAAAGAATACATGATCTCAAGAGTCTTTTCATCTTAATTTTTTATGATTCTCCATTATGGTTTTTTATGTTTACCCTTAGGCAAAGAGGCCAACTGGGAATCAAGAAATTATTGCTGGTTCAGAGTACAAGAAAGGGTTAATTTGTTCCTGCCCCAATCCTCCTGTTTATTGAAACAGTCTATTTCCAAAGTTGATCAAATTTAGTTACTTGTTTTTGTCATAAATTTCAACTCTATGTAACAATTCAGTTGGTTAACTTAACTTTGCCTTTGCACATTGCAACGACATCAAAGGAAAAATAATAAAGATTTGAAATACCCTGGCACTGTTTAGAGGAAATAAAATATTTTATGTATACATGTTAGGCTATAGTCAAAATCCAAACTCAGGCTAATGTCAACTTTAGTCAGGAGTTCTGGCTAATGTTCAATCTTGATCTAACAAGCAGACCTATAATACAGCTAACATGAAATTAACATCATTAGAGATGAGCGATTACTAGTGCTTCAAACACATGTGTAATGCTTTTATAATCCCACTTAACAAATAATGCTTATTCTTTCTAAGATTTAACATAAAAACCATCTAATATTAGTGTGAATTGGAGTTTGTCTGTAAGCTACACACTCATTCTCACATGTATTTTTATGATAAAAAAGAAAGCATGAAACTTTGAAAAAGATCTATTTCTCTTCCAGCCCTTCACAGTCTGTGATTCTATTTCCTTCTTGATCACACGTGTCCAATAACAGCATTTAATGAATTGTTTTGATTTTAATAACATTTGTTCTAGTCCTATCACTAAACTTAGACAATAACAGCAACATCACCAACAACTTTTTCCATGATGAATTCAGTAGTTAAAATTTCCCAGGCTACGTATGAAAAAGAAATCTAAGAAAGAGAACTTGAGATGTCAAATATTGCTTTCTAACTGAAGTTAATCTTAAGAAAGGGTTGCTAAGCTCACATCACCTGAACTGAAAGAGTAAGACAATTACATTTTAGGGATGTGACATTTAATGGCACAAATAGATACTTCATTTTTAGAAAGTTCTATGATACTAGACTATGTTAGATAAACTTTGATATTTTGACTTTACAGAACTCTTTTGGCACTGGCTTTAGGCTGAAAAGAGAAATCTAGTTTGTTACCTTGCAGCAGTATCTTTTCAGTCCATGGTATATTAAATATGGCTTAACGATAATTCATGGGTGAGGAACCTGTGGCCTCGAGGCCACATGTGGCCCTATAGGTCCTCAAGTGCAGTCCTTTGACTGAATTCAAACTCCATCGAACAAATCCCCTTAATAAATGGATTTGTTCTGTAAAACTTGGACTCAGTCAAAAGGCTGCACTCAAGGACTTAGAAGGCCACATGTAGCTTCGAGGCTATAGGTTCCCCACCCCTGGAACCTCTGACATTCTAAATAACTGTTGGAGAAAATGAGCTCTCTTGTTACTCTTTTCACAGTTAAATCAGTTTCAAAGTATCACATTCAAGAGATACCTTCTTTCTAGACCTTTCTGGATTAATATTTTTTTTCTCTCTGCAGCTCTCTAGAATTCACAGACTGAAAATTTTCCATTCCCCTTTCTGAAAAATCAAATGCTTGAATCATATGGTCTAAAATTCTGATTGTTTCCCATTCTGATTGAGCTTCAGTAAGTCCCCTGCAACTATGTCTTAGCCCAAATCATTTTGAGTTCTATTTTGAGGCAAAATTTTTTCCCACCTTGATCTCTCTAAAAATGGAAGAGTCTGGAACAACCTGGGTGATCCAAACAACCATACAATGTTATCATTCAGGATATTTCAAAAAGTCTTTCTTCATACTACCACTTTGTGCTGGCATTCACAGCAACAAATGCCAATTAAGCAAAACTAAACATGAAATAATAATAATGATGATAATGACCCTTAGTTCACAATGGGCTTTCCACATAGTGAGTCAGTGAGGTAAGTTTTATAATTGCTGTGACTCTTAGAAATTGGGAAATTGAGGTTCACTGAGGTTGTCTAAGGCCATACAACTATATGTGCTTGGGCTTGAATTTAGGTTTTCTTCCTCCCAACCCTGTGCTCTCATTCGATGATATCACCCCATCTACATTCTTTTCTCCTCCCTGATCCCACCTCATGTATAATGATCTAAAAGGAAGAACTCAAACGTTTCAGTTTAGATGTGGTACCAGAGATAATTTTTTTAATGGATGATGCTATAGAAACTATGTAGCCACTATGTAAGTATATAATAACTGCCAACCTCCTCTGTTATCTTAGACCTTTATCGCTCTATCCCTCCCTTTCCATTCCATTCCACTCCATTCCATTCCACTCCATTCCTTCCTTCCTTCCTTCCTTCGTTCCTTCCTTCTTTCCTTCCTTCTTTCCTTCCACAAAAATTTACATATGGGGTATGTGTTTTAACTCTTTAGTCTTTTAATATTTTTAGAAAAATCCAAGGATAAATCAATTCCAGTTAAGAGTGTCAATTTCACCTTACTATAGGTATTCTACTATCACAGTAACCCTTTTCTTTGGTTTTCTTCTGTTTATTATTTTCCCTACTTGATCATGTTGAGAATGTTAGCCATGAAATATAGAGCATCCACCAAAGGGAGTACAAAAGACATTTTTATACCTCTGACTACAGAAACAGGGAAGATGAGCCCCAGAAATCACTTTAGCCATGGGAATCCTGGGCATTAATTAGGCAGTAGAAAAACAATATTCTATTGTTTATGATCAGAGTTAAAAAGAGAATGGAGAGTTCTCTTTGGGTGCCCTTCTCCTTACTCCTTTTATGGAGCATATCTAGTCACTATTTCTGGTAAGCAAACCATTCCCAATAACCTCGTGAAAACTTAAGCTTGCACAATTATTTTCTACCTGCTTCTGCCTATGTGTAGTTTATCCCTAGGGTTAGTCCTTTTGGTTGGTTGCTGAATCAGAACTTGGTGTATAGTTCTGTAAATGGGGGTTTGCAACATATGCAAAGTGCCTCAGAGGGCAGCTCTATATACAGAGAGGGTGGGGGCCTGCTTTCAGGAGAGTTGTGATGACTTGTAAAGGATGCGTCTTGGAGAGACATGTGGAACATAGACTTCTGTAACTGGTTCCAGTCTGTTGACCACATGGCGAACGGGGGGCTTTTGGCTGTAGAAGCTTTCGAAAGGCCTCGGATTGCTTCCACCACATCTCTTTTACCTTAGCTCTTTTATCTCTTCCGTTCATAGTTGGACTTCTTTTCTGAGAGCATCCAGTGAGGCCTTATTGAGGCCATGTGGTCCTGAGAAATAGGCCTTTGTCTTAGACCTCTGCATTTGTTTGTTTCCATTTTAGGCAAAAATCGGGGCACCTCCAACCTTATGAGTCTGGAGTGCGCATCAGCATCCTCATATTGTAGAGTATGGGTTCTGCAGCTAGTCCAGCATCAGCACCCCAAGGACAAAGAAATAATCTTTGGATGTGACTTTTGGGACCCAGGCCAGGTTAACTGATATGAAGATTCAACTGACAGCTCATGCTGCCTGTAGATATTAATTAAGTGGAGTAAATGCTATATAGGAACTGAACTAAGAATGGTGCTTCTGCTGCCCCCAAGCCTGCCTCCAGAGCCTGAGGTGATCTAGCCCCATATGGGGTTGTGACCCACAGTTTAAGAAGTGCTGAAGGGGTTGCAAGCAGAAAAAGTTTAAGAAGTTGTAATCTAGGAGAGAGTGTGCCCTGAGATTTTGGGGGTAAATGTTTGCACATTTGTTCTTGTTGTATCTTCAAAGTAAGCACCCCCTTGTAAAAGCTAATTGCTGTGAAGTAGTTAACTTAGGTGCTAGTTACTAGCACCTAATGAGGAGAAGAGATATAACACTCCAGGTAGGGGCCGATGCTTGGCATTTGATCAGTCCACACTCTATAGAGATAAATGTGAGGTAGCTAATTAGTAGAACTGATGAACTATTATGTCTTGATGAGGCTTACCAATAGCCTCTTAGAAGATTTTAACTTGGTTATAGGTGGAGTCTCTGAATCCTGTGTAAATCATTCTGTTAATATACATTGTGATTCTCTTATACTTATCAATGATTTTTTTTCTTTTCAGGGGGGAAGGCAGGGCAATTGGGGTTAAGTGATTTGCCCAAGGTCACAAAGCTAGTAAGAGTGTCAAGTGTCTGAGGCCGGATTTGAACTCAGGTCCTCCTGACACCAGGGCTGGTGCTCTACTCACTGCACCACCTATCTGCCCACTATCAATGATTTCTGTGTGGAAATAAAATGGCCTGTCCTATACCTGATTCATAGTGTATACTGAATACCTCTTTTATTCCCCTCCCCACCCCTTTTTTGGGGGGAAACCCCAGACTAGATCTCAAAATAGAGTTGCTTCCAGAGTAGCCACAGTGTGGGTGATCAGCCAATGGATGTGAGAATTGAAGAGGCTATGTCTTTTATTGAGAAGTCAGGCTTCCCTCAGAGCCAAACTGGGCAAATGGTGATGGCAGATAAGATTGGTGCACCTTGCCAATCCCTGTGGTTTCCACCGAAAGGCACCTACCTCACTACCATGCTAAAGGAGAAAATATACTCACATCCCACATACAGAGAGCTGACAAAAAGAGGAGTCTTGTGAAGCTATATTTGTCACTTACCTCTCCTACTCTCAACCTGGCCATTTCCACCGTAGTATTCGTCAGGCAGTCAGGGAATAAGAATTTATTAAGTGCTTACTATGTGATAGCAATTACACTAAGCACTGGAAATACACAGAAAGGCAAAAAAATAGCCCTTACCCTCAAGGAACTCACAATCTAATGGAGGAGACAACATGCAAACAGCTATGTACAAACAAGAAATATACAAGATAAATCCGAGGCCATCAGTTGAGACTGAAGGAAAGCCAGAAGGGGAAGACAAGAACGAAGAGGATTTTAAGCATGGGCCATAGCCAATAAAAATTCATGGAGTCAGGAGGTGGAGTGTCTTCTTTGAAGAACAGCAATGGGGCCAGTGGTTTATATGAAGAGGAATAAAGTGTAAGAAGATTGGAAAAATAGAAAAGGTAGCAATTAGGAAGGGCTTTAAAAGCCAAACAGAGGATTTTATATTTGGTGCTAAAGGTGATAGCCATTGGAGTTTACTGAATTGATGAGTGCCATGGTCCAACCTGTACTCTAAAGATCACTTTGATAGCTGAGTAGATAATTATGCCTCTCTCACACAGACATTTTAAAAATTTAACAAAAACCGAGACAAAATTTACTGATGGTGACCCTAAAGATATCTTTTCTAATCATTACTTGGATCAATACTTGGGTCCCCAAAATCTTTCCTTTCAAATGTAAACTTTTGGCCCTCAAGACCGTATGTTCCTGGAGTAGTTACTCGGTGCAGTGGATAGAGCACAAGCCCTGGAGTCAGGAGGACCTGAGTTCAAATCTGACCAGTAACTAGCTGTGTGACCCTGGGCAAGTCACTTAACCCTGATTACCTCCAGAAGGAAAAAAAAGACTATATATATGCTCCCCTGTTTATAAATTTATGTGAGTTAGCAGAGGGATATATCTTTGTATCCATTTTTCAAAGCAAAAAATGTTAAAGGCATAGTAGGGTTTACCATAATTTAAGCAAGAGAAGTACACTTGAAAATCATACACCTATATTCCAAGACAGCTAGATTATCTGCTGGGTGGTAAGATCAAGAAATCAGCATTTTCTTGGAGCATTTTCTTAGACAAATACTTATTGCGTATTTGTCTGAAAAGTTGATTATTTGGTTTGTCTCTGTCTCTCTGTCTGTCTGTCTGTCTGTCTCTCTCTCTGTGTGTGTGTGTGTGTGTGTGTGTGTGTGTGTGTGTGTGTACATGCACTAGTACCCTTGAGGGAACAAAACTATTACACAGTTCAGTGAAATGCAAGGGAAATGCAATAAAAGAGACAGGAGGATTTTGGAGAAGGGAAACCCAAAAGGAGTATTGAGAAGAAATGTGCTCTGGTGGATAGAAGATATCCTGCTGGAGAAGGGGATGATAAAGGATTCTACCCTGGGAAACATTTTCTAGGGAAGCAAGTCCCTTAGGAACATAGTATCCTAGGATAAAGATGAAAAGATTTTAAGAGGCTTGCCCATGTTCAAAAGTCTCTATTTTAAGAGTCTGAATGTTCCCTGGGGCTAGCCTGGGGATGATACTGAAGGATCATCAAATATTCTGTGAATTCAGATACATATATTACTAGGAGAATTTTCACTCTATTAGGTGTAGGGGATTGTTTAGGAAGGAATTTCATAACAGATATTCTAGGGTGGGATGTTGTTATTAAGGGGTGTGTGAGATGTCATAGGAGATGTCCTGGAAAAATCCTGTGTAGCATTTCAGGGTTTTAAAAAAATGTGCATGTATGAGGAGGGTGGTATCCAGAGGCTACCTTTTCTCTTTCACTCCTGGTATTAAAAGCACTCTGTTTGTTAGTTCATAGAGTTTGGTGGGTTAGTATTTTCTGCACATGTTCATTTTCTTGGAATGTGACCACCCATGTACCATGCCACTTGTTCTTTTCGGCACAGTATATATAAGTATGCATTCTCACACATTTCCACATAGAGTAAGTGAGCTTTTTCAAACCTCTGTTCAAAGCCATGCATATATGTTAGTATTTATACATATTTACATTAGACACCACTTACTCATCAAAGCTAACATGTTGATCTCTTTATCTGACAACTTCAAAGTATCTACACTCTTCTGGCTCCATCCTTTCAGGAAGAATAGAACTTTGCCACCAAGGGAGAATTTCTCTTGAGATATTCTTCAAACAGGAAAATTCCTCATTCATTTTTTTCTTAGAAAAATATCTTAATAGAGTACCTAGCACAGACTGAGCATTCAGCAAATACTTTTGACTAAATTATTGACCAGGATAAATTCCTTCCCTGTCTTTCCTCCCCCCCCAACCAACACACAAAGAAATGATTATGATTTCTTATAAAACTGGAAACCCAATCATTGATCAGACTAGAAGGGAATTACATAGTTACTCAGTTGTATTGAATCCTCAAGGGGGAACAGTCCACATAAGCAGCAATGCCTCTAAAACACTGCCTCATCTCAGATTGCGTCTAGTAGGAGACTTTCGCAACTCATTTTTAGACTCAATCTTAGGGAACCAAAGTTTAGAAGAATTTGATTATTTACCCATGTTATTTTTCCACTTTTAAATGAAAAAAAAAAAACAAAACCTAAACTTGCACAAAAGATGATTTTTATCAATACCTAAAATAATTGTAAATGCAATTGGGCTATAGAGGAAGATGAAGATCCAGCTATTTTATGAAATTGCAGGCAGAATACCAGGTTTGGAGTCAAAGGACCTGGGTTTGAATCCTCGTTCTACTACTTACTACCTGTGTGGCCTTAGGAAAATTATTTTTTTATCTCTCAAGCCTCAGTTTTCTTATCTGCAAACCCAAGGAAATTGACTAGACCAGTGGTGTCAAACTCAAACAGAAACAGGGGCCACTAATGCATACATAAGGATCCTTGTAGGTCACACATTAACTTATCAACCTATAAATTAGCTACCACTATGTCACATCATCCCAAATCCCAAATTTTCTTAAATACATAACAATTCTCACAATTCTGGGGACAATAGCATAAAAAAGCAACATTTTCTTTGTATCAGTCTAGATGTAAGATTAAGGGTGAAGTCAAAAGGGGAAAATGTACTCCCTCCTATGGACCGCACCTTTAGAATATGGATGTTGACAAACAGGGCTCACCACACCTTTTCCCCCTTTACTAGTTAGTTCTTATTCTGTAATCACCATATGGACTCTACCCTGGCAGAGATTTCTTTGCATATGCATTAAGAAAGGGAGGAAGGATGAGTGAGTGGGGCCATGTAACCCAACAACTCAGTCTTGTCCAAACTGGCAATATGGTGTTTGTTTTAGCTCAAGCGACAGAATGAAAATGGCAGCTCCAATTTTGGTTCTGTTTTTTTGTGGAAGTTTATTTAAGAGCAATACATCAAAGCTATTAATACTTTCTTGATTTGGCTCCATCCCCAAATGGGAGAAAGCCTGGTCCTTTTGACCAGGGTTCAAATTTGGTTCCTTTCTATATCTCTGTATAACAGAAATAATACCACTTTCCCTCCCCTAACCCCAAAAGTCCTGTTAACAATTAAGAACATACACTAATCAAAAGCCTTTCTCCTGAAGCCCGTTCCTCTACATCGAGGACCACCACTAACGCTTCAGCTACCTCAGCAGCCAGTCAACTCTTTCTTTACTTTCCATTCCAGAGCATTCATTTCAAAATCCCTGTTTTGTCTCCAAGTACCATACCTTGTGAAAGTCCCCTCCAGGATGGGAAAAAAAGATAATTCTGTCTCTTTCAGACTATATATCCCAGGAATGCATGGATCCAGGTTCTGTTTCAAAAGTCTTCAACACCTTCCACATAGTTCTAATTCTGTGTTGCGTATTTTATTTTTGTCCACAGTGACACAAGGAAGTAATTTTGAGTATAGGGTGAGGGAGGAGAGGGAGAAAGGGGAAGAGGGGATGGCACTCTGTCACAGTATTTGGTGGTGGAAGAGATAGAGAAGAATGGGACCTTTAGTAGGACACAAGTTCTTTTGTACTTATAGTTTGATGGTTATTATATGAAGTTAACTCTACCTTGTGAATGGTTGACACCACCCTAGAGAGCTTGCAGTTATGCCCTAGAAAACTGATGTTTGAGGCCATGTCACTATGGAATGATTATATGGAAGGATTATAGGAAACAAGATAAGAGGTGCAGTCCTGCGTGAACACCAACCACAGCTCTCTGATCACATTCAAAGGGATTCCAGGAATGGGTAGTAAGTGACTAATTAGCCTTCACCCCATATTCTGGAAGCAGACTAAACGCTGACCAACTTAATGGGAGTCAACTAGAGTTCTGTTTGGGTAACTTGAGGGAGATCAGAACCTAAGTATGTTCTGGGGCTTGGTCCTCTAATAACTATTCTTTTCCTCTCGTGTCTCTCCTTCTACTCCATCATTTCAGTCCTTTGTGGGGAGTACCTCTGCTCAGTGAATGAGTTGTATAGTGAAAGGAGATGTTGGTCTAGTTAGAATGCCTTTATCTCTGCAGATGCGGTGGTATCCAAGTGCTTGGCTCAAGATAATAGATGTTTTGGTATGTCTGGGCCAGCTGTCAGATTTTGAAGGTATCTGTGATCTGGGCTTTTTTTTTCCTGGTTGTTGTTGTGTGGGTTTTTAATTTTTATTTATTTATTTTTTGTGGGATGGAGGTGTAAAAAGGACATTTGTAAGGTTCTATTTTTGTGCTAATTTAATCTAGGACATAGGGACTGTTGCTGTAGTGTTCCAAGGGCAGTTGTTTTTGTAGGCTATTGAAATTCGGGGGAATTATACCTAAGGAATCCTAATCTCTTTTGTCAAAATCATGGTTGTGAGGTGACCTTTAAAGAGGCCCCTGAAGTTTTCCCACTCATTCAGGAGTTGGCAGTTTTCTCTCTTAGAAAAAAACTTTCATGAATGAGGATTTGGATGTAGTATCTTAAGAAAAATCAAATGTCAGTCAATAAATGTTTACCAAGTGCCTACTACCTGCCAGATGCTGGGCTAAAGACCACATGTAAGAATGTAAAAAGAATTATAATTTTAGATAGTACATAAACCATTGAAACCAGACATTGAGACAAATATTTCATTCCACTAGAAAATAGGGGAAGAGGGAGGTTAAGTAGCCGGTCTAAGGCCAAGCACTATTTTAGGAGTTTCAGGCTGAGAATCTGGAACTCCCAATATCTGATCGGCGGGTCCGCCATTTAGTCACCAAGTCAGGCCATCTCCGTAGTCCACAGTGTATGTGGTCTAGGTGTTTGTAAGATCACACAGAGGCAGAACACGATTTGTGATTTGTTTTGTCCATCTAACTCATGAGGGACAATGGCAATTTCCTTTGTATTGTGTGTAATGCAGAGTTTGCAGGCACACATTTCACAAAGATGTTATCCAAGCTGATTTCCTTCATTCAGGTCAAGCTCAGCTATTTAAAGGACTTGATTTGTGGAATCAAGGAATGCCCTCCCCCACATCCTAGCAAAAAGCTAAGGCAAAAAAAATGAATGGAACAAATGATTAACAGAGGGAGCAAAGGACACACACATTTAAAATATTAACAGGGAACCATTACTTGGTTGTAAAAGTAAAACTTCTTAATAGAGGTTTGTGAGCTGCACATGACCTGAAGATTCCATTTCTTGAATGCATCCAATAATGTGAACATTAAAGGTGTTTGTGTTAGGTATGCATGAGATTCCCTCTGAGCTTTTTTTTTTCCCTCCGTAAGATTACTGTAACATGATACTGCATCAAGAATGTAGGGCCTAAAGCACTTAACTACAACCCTGCTAGACTTTACAGCTTAAAGTGGTTCCCTTGTTCTCCCCCATCACAAAAGACCCATACTGCTGGGAAGGGAGCAGAGTTATAAAGCACAGTATTATCAGGGCCCATTTTTACAAAACATGTATTTAATGAAATGTAATTGAGTCATATCAATTAGATTTCTGGATTAACACACACACAAAACTCCAATTTCCTGAAAATATTGTCTGTTTTTACAAAGATCCCATTTCAAAAATCATAAAATAAGCATTTCCATAAAAGAAAGTTAATCGTTTGTGACATAGTGTATTTGTGTTAGCACAACAGTATTAAACTTTCTTTCTTTCTTCCTTTCTCCCTTTCTTTCTTCCTTTTCTTTCCTTCTTTCTTTCCTTCTTTCTTTCTTTCCTTGTTTCTTTCTTTTTCTTTCTTTCTTTTTTCCTTCCTTCCTTCCTTCCTTCCTTCCTTCCTTCCTTCCTTCCTTCCTTCCTTCCTTTCTTTCTTTCTTCCTTTCTCTTTCTCTGTCTCTCTTTCCTTCTTTCCTTCTTTCTCTCTTTCTTTCCTTCCTTCCTTCTTTCTTTCATTCTCTCTCTTTCTCTCTTTGTTTCCTTTCTTCCTTCTTTCCTTCTTCCTTCCTTCTTTCTTTCTTTCTTTCTTCCTTTCTTCCATCCTTCTTTCCTTCCTTCCTTTCCTCTCTCATTGTTTCCTTCCTTCTTTCTTTCCCTCTCTCTCTGCCCTCCTCCCTCCCTCTCCTTTTTTCATTAAGGCTGCTAAAGATCCAAGTGAAAGAGTATGGAGTAGTGAAAAGAACTCTGGACCCAAAAGATTGGAATTGGACCCAGAAGACCTAGGTCTGAGTCTCAGCTATGGACTTCATTTTGTTAAGCCATAGAATAAAGGCATTGGACTAGGTATTCTCCAAGGTCCCTTTAAGCTCTGACAATCTGTGACTTTGTGAAATTTTTCTGTTAAGTGAATGCAGACAAAAATATGTTTACACAGTAACTCCAATAGTTGGGTTAGACCTTCTTATTAATTATCTAGCCCAGGGACTTTTGAACTTTTTCTGGTGATATAGATCCCTTTGGCTATCTGGTGAAACCTATGTGACCCTCTTCCTCAGAATATATTTAAATGCATACAAGTCATTTTTTGCATGTGTCTGAAGCATTTGGTCTCCTTTTTCTTTCCAGACTGAATGCAGCAAGGGGGAAGGGATTTCTCCTCTCTCCTACCTCCCAGCATTAAGTGGTGCCTTGAAGCACATAGCCATGGGAGACATGTGCTTGCATGTAGCCTGGGACAGGAATTTCCTAAGACTTTCTAATTACTCACATCATCTTCTGTCTTTCTGTTTCCTTCTCCGAGCACAGATTAGTGACCAGTGCTATGGAGAATTGGACTTCACAGCCTTGGGAGTTACCTAATGGGTAATCCTGTGAGTTCCAGAAACGAGTAACGACTCTCCACAAGAATGTTTCCTTAATAGCATACTTCTCAGAGAAGAAAACTGACAGGAGAATCCCAAAGGTAGAAGATTTAAGAAAGCCACGCCCTGACCCTCCAGGAGATCTGGACCTTGTGAGTTGGTTGGAGAGTATAAGTCCAAGGTAAATGGAAAACTATCTGTTCAGTCCACTCACAAAAGGTCTTTCTCTTCTCTGAGCAAGTATTCTCAGTGAAATTCTACACTAATATTTCTTCCTGAGGAAGGCTAAGAGTTTGTTCTCACTTGTGAAATGGTGAAATTGTGAAATTATCCCACTTCTCACACATGTAGTCTATGTGGCCCTAGACAAATCAATCTATCTCTCTGTGTTCTAGATACGTCTCTAAGTATCATGGAAGTGCCTGGGGCTGCGATGGGTGATTGGACATGACATGAGTAGTTAGAGCGAACAAGACATTCCTCCTTTCTTTTCTTCTTCCTCCTAATCTCCTGCCAATACGGCTTTCCCTGTTCCCTTTCCTGGCTGGACACTGAACCCTTCATTCTCTTCCCACAGGAGGGATTTAGGAATGTCTGTTCAACTCCATCCCTTCTTAACAGTTGTGGATCTGGGCTCTCTAGATTCCTGGCAGTGCCCAAGCAGCTGCTCATAAGCAAGAGAAATGACTCCAAGGACATGGTGAACTGCCTTGATGCATGATGAACTTGTTCATGATGTTCTGTCCTTATTATCTGTCCTGATACTGAACTGTCTTCACTGCTGAACTTCTCTCTCTCTCTCTCTCTCTGTCTCTCAGAGGGAAGACGCAATCTAGGTAAGTGACTTGCCCAGGGTCACACAGCTATTAAGGGTCTGAGGCAGGAGTTGAACTCAGGCCCTCCTGACTCCAGGGCCACTGTCCTATCCACTGTGCCACCTAGCAGCATGCCATTTCTCTTGAAGCTTCAATATAAAAACCTTTGGGTTTTATCATCCACTTTGTAATTGGATTCTCCTATATACACACATACATACAGACACATATATATCCACTTCTATATTTGTATCCCTAGCACTTAGCACAGTGCCTGGCCTGTCGCATAAACACATAAATGGTTTTTCATTCATTCACTCATGGACTCATTCATTTATTGATATAAAACAGAATACTATGTCAAAAATGCCTTGGCAAATACACTTGGGAAATCTAAGATCCATAGCTTTTAAAATCAGTACTTATGCCTAGAGGAAGAATAATTAACCTAAAGTGGAACTACTTCATTAGAATCAACATTTAAAATTTTACCTGTTTTCTTGATGCTTCATGGAAAGACTAGAAGTAAAACTTATATCCTATGTTCTGATGAATTGATAAATCAAATGATGACTTATTCAACAGAGAGATATCCATTGACCAAGGTTAAGGATCAACAGTAAAGCTTGATGGAAAGTTTCATCCCCCAGAGATTTGAAGTTCTAATTGTACCTGGGACAACTGACCACACTGCACAAGTCCCTCTCTTTTCTCTTACCATGTAGATTTAGGGCTAGCAGGGACATTAGAGTCCATCTAGTTCAGCCTCCTCATTTTTATGGATAAGGAAACTGACCCAGAGAAGTTAATTGACTTGCCCAAATAACCAGCTATGCTACATGCACTTGAATCATATTTCTCATCTGTCTCCCCACCAAACCTGTGTTCTGCCCCTGGGATCCTCAGCTCCAGTAGGGGAGCCTTCACTTTATGGAACCAGTCCTTCATGTCACTGTCTGGCTATTTCCCAATATGCCACCTGTATGGACTAGATGGCATCCTCTGTACCTTCTCTGTGTGTGGTGACTTCCCCCAATAGTTTGTAAATTCATTGAAGGCAGGAACTGCCTTGCTGGAATGCAAACCACAGTGTCTGTCACATATTAAATGCTTAATAACTACTTTTTAATTAATTCATTTAATCATCTTTTTATTTACACTAGTAGCACATGACAGAATCCAGATCTGAACCCAGACTCCAAATTTAGTACTCTTTGCACTATATCATTCAAATGGAGAAATCCATAGTATCTGCCTATATTTAAGACTCACTAGGAGATAATATTAATAAAGTGACCTGATTCTTTCCCTCTTACTTTTTTCATTTACTAATATCTCCCCTAGACTTAGGAGGAAGATGAGTATTATAGTTTATATCAATAGAGAATTTCTGCATTTGAAATATGTGATCTAGAGAAATATATCAAAGGCAAGATGGGGGTATATTCTGGTCTTGGAGTAGCTGGTACAAGAGCTGGGAAAAGGAATGCCATGTATGAGAAAAAAGAAAGAGACAAGATCGAATATCCAACGCGAAGGGGAGTAATGTGTAACAAGGCTGGCAAAGTAAACTGGGGTCAGGTTGTAAAAAGTCTTAAATGTCAACTGAAGAGTTTATATTTGATGTTTATATTTGATACTATAGGTCAAAGGCAAAGTATGGCCTACAAGCTAGGAATGGTTTTAAATACAATAAAATCTCATCTAAAAATGTAAAAAAAGTCCATTATTAGCTCTTAGGCCATATAGAAACAAGTGACCCTGAGGCCCTAGTTTGTGGACCCCTGCTAAAGGAAATAGGGAGCCAGCCACTGGTGTTTATTACATAGGGAAGTGATGTGATTAGACCTGTGTTTTAGGAAATCACTTTGGCAGCTGTTTGGAAGGATGGATTGGAGTGGGGAGAGATTTGAGGCAGGGGGACCAATTAGAAGGCTATTACAATAGTCCAGGTGGGAGGTGATAAGGCCCTAGGGTCATAGTCATGTTGAGTGGAGAGGAGGGAACACAAAGAAAAGATGTTGTGGAAGCAGAAACAACATTTGACCAGTAACTTAATAGTGGTCCGAGGGTGAGTGAAGAGCTGAGAACAACATTGATGTTGTAAACCTAGTTGAGTGGAAGGATGTTGGTGTCCTTAGCAAGAAAAAAGGGAATTCCCAAAGCCAGGTAGGTTTGGGCAGAAAGATAATGATTTCTCTTTTGGACATGTTGAGTAACAGATGTCTACAGACATTTAGTAAGAAAAGTCCATTAGTCAGTGTGTGAGCCAGGACTGAACTCAGGGGAAAGGCTGTAGGTCTGGGCGTCATCTGTGTTAGGGATGATAATTAAACCCATCAGATCGGATGAGTTCACCAAGTGAAAGAGCACAGAGAGAAAAGTGAAGGGGGCACAGGGCAAAGCCCTCCTCTAACCCCCTTCACTTTATAAGTGAGGAAATGAGATCCCAAGAGCTTAAGTGTCTTGTCCAGGGTCAGAGAGCAGAAGAAAAATACAATTCAGGTGGCCTGATTCCCAGCCCTTGGTTATTTTCTCTAAGCCATATAGCCTCTCTAGCTTGAGTTCGGTGATTTTTAGCCATGTGAATTTATGTGTCTAATAAGAGGAATGTTTTGAGCACTTACTACTTGTATGACCCTGGATAGGTCACTTAATCTCTAAGATTTAGTTTTCTCATCTGTAAAAGGGAGATAATACCTCACAGTATTCTTTTTTTTTTTTGGAGGGGGGAAGACAGGGCAATTGGGGTTAAATGACTTGCCCAAGGTCACACAGCTAGTAAGCGTGTCAAGTGTCAAGGCTGTATTTGAACTCATGTCCTCCTGACTCCAGGGCTGGTGCTCTACTCACTTCGCTACCTAGCTGCCCCAAATAACTCACAGTATTGTTGTGAGGATCAAATCAAATGAAATAATATGTCTGCAGCACATAAGTAACAACGAAAACAATAAAATAATGATGATGATAATGATAATAATAAGTATCTTGGTACACTTCGGATCTTTCTTTCTGTTTTTTGACAGAATATATGCCAAGTAGAGGTTTCAGCACCAGAAAGCATGAACAGTTTAGTAAATTTTCTCACATTCTTTTTTTTTTTTTTTTTCAAATTTTCTTTCCAGAATGGTAGGACTAATTCACAGCTCCACCAACAGTGTATTAAGGTACCAGTATTCCCAACAGCAGGGGCAGTTACATGGTGCAGTGGATAGAGTGCTAGTCCTTGAGTCAGGAAGATTCCTCTTAGGTCTCAGATACTTACTGGCTCTGTGACTCTGGGAAAGTCACTTAAGCCTGTCCGCCTCAGTTTCCTCATCTGCAAGATGAGTGGGAGAAGGAAATGGCAAACTATTCCAATATCTTTGCCCAGAAAGCCCCATTTGGGGTCATGAAGAGTTGGACATGATTAAATGACTAAACAACATTCCTGATAGCCACTCTAATTAACATCTACTGTTGTTGACTTTTAAATAGTTTAATACACATAAAACAAAACTTTAGAGTAGTTTTAATTTGAATTTTTTCTTACTATTAGTGATTTGGAGTATTTTTAAAAATGGTTGTTAGCTTGAACTTTCTAAAACCTTTCATGTCCTTTGAACATTTATCTATTGGGGAATGACTCTTAGTCTTGCCTATCTGTATCAATTTTTGATATGGTTTCATTGCTTTCACTTTCTCACCGCATGCTTAACATTCCTCAGACCCTGTAGTTGGAGTAGAAGTAGTGGTAGTGGTGCTAGTAATAGTAGTAGCAGGAATAGCTAGCACTTATATAGTGCCATACTTCTTACAAACATTTCACAAAGAGATCTCATTTTATCCTCACAATAATCCTGGGAATTGTAAGAGCCATTATAGCCCCAATTTTACAGATGAGGAAACTGAGGCAGTGGTTAAATGACTTGCCCAAGGTCACACAGTTAAGAAATATCTGAGGCTAGAATAGAATTCAGATCTTCCTGAATACAGATCCACCCTTCTATCCCCCAACTTCCATCGATATCACTGTACTGAAACTTCAAAATCACCAGTAATTCCCTAATGGCCAAAATTAATGGCTTTTTCTGAGCCTTTCTGATCTTTGACTTCTCTTCGATTTTGGTCATTATTGTAGCCATTCTCAGAAGTTTTGTATTCAACTCTCTTCTCTTCCTTGGAGCTTTCATCTCCCATAGTTTCACTATAATTATACATCTAAATTATGTATTACATTAATATTGAGGTTGGTCCTATTAAAAATAAGAAGTTTTCCCACTATGACTATTATGGATATGTTCTGCATGACTGTACATATATAGCCTATATGGGACTGCTTGCCTTATCAGCGAGGATGGTGAATGGTGAGGGAAGAAGGGAGAGAATTTGGAACTTCAAGTTTTAAAAAAGAATGTTAAAAATTCTTCTTACATGTAACTGGGGAAAATAAAAATAAAACACCAGGCAGAAAAAAGTCAGAACAAACAAAAAATAATAAGAAAAGTCTTAAAGAAAGCAGCTGATACAAGAGGCGGCTCACAGAAGTGTGACCCCTGGCAGCAGAGAAGAGAGCCAGCAATGGAAGATGAACCTAGTCTTTCAGAGGGAGCTATGTTTTGTTTACAGGAGGTGAGAGGATTTCTCTCAGTTTCTTGTCTATGAATAAATTCATCATCTGCTTTTGTGCTCTCCTCCTAACATCTGCATCCTAACCTGCATCCAGGTAGTGGAGGCTTAAGGGGTGTAGTATGTTGGCATCTTTGGATAGATGGATTAGTGCAGCTGGTTTGGGAGCAGGAGGGAATAGAGTACAATAACCATTCCTGTTTTGTCTTGTTTTTCTCACTTGGAAAAGCTCCTCCTTGTATATAATAACTTCTGAATTTCTCAAATGTATATCTCCATGGCAAATATTTGAAATGAAAAGAAAATCCGAGAAGGAATACATAATCAATTAAATTCTCTTTCCCACAGATGGAAGGTGGGAGTACAATCAGCTCACACAAGAAAGGGCCCCATGGGTTTGCACAGAAGTGAGAGAATTTGGCTCTCCTTCTAAGAGTAGCAGGTGGAGAAATTTCTCCCTTGTAAGACTTTGGAAGATGAGTTGCTATATCTTTGTCTGAATATGTGTGAAGTGCTCTGAGCAACATGGAAGAAAGGTGCTATTCATATGATATCATTATTCCAATGCTATATAACACTAAAGAAACAAATGTCTCTATTCTCTTATTGGAAGCCCTCCAAAAGTGAACGCAGTGGTGGAAGGTTTTGGCTCCTCCTCTGCTTAATAATCCCAGAGCAATGGAGGGTTTTCTTTTCTCAGAGGTGTGTTGTCATGTTCCCGCTGAGTTTGAAGGGTGAAATGGAATTGAATATGAATAAGTAATAAGTACATGGAATGTTTGATGAATGATAAATGTTTAATGAAGCATGAAATTCTATATTTTCCAACTCCCACTTCACACATGTATTCACTATAGACCAGTTCTCATTTTTCTTTTGTTTTTAGTACAGTATTCTTTGCTGAAATGGATTGAGACACACTGATCAATCAATCAACCAATTAATAAGCAGCCATTAAGAGCTTACCATGTGCCAGAAATTAAGCACTGGGGGAACAAAGAAAGGCAAAACCAATCCTTGCCCTCAAGCAGCTTATATTTTAATGGGAGAAACATTCATAAGATTGGCAAAAGGGATAAAAAAGGAACATCACAAGTATTGGAGGGGCTATGGAAAAACAAATGTCCTGGTGCATTCGTAGTTGGTGGGCCTGTGAACGGGTACAACCATTCTGGAAAGCGGTAATTTGGAATTACACACAAAATATCACTAACACTGCATGCCCTTTGGCCAACTCTATCATGGCTGGACCTAAATCCTGAAGAGATTAAAAAAAAGGTCCTAGTTGTACAAAAATACTTATAGCACCTTTTCAGTAGTGGCAAAAACCTGGAAACTTAGGGGATAGTCATCAATTTGGGAATGGCTAAACAAACTGTGACATCTGAATGTGATAGAATACTATTGTGTTATAAGAAATGAGGAAATAGATGTTTTCAAAAAGACATAGTAAGTACGTTTTACATGATTGAACATGTACGACTTATATCCGATTGCTTACCATTTCAGGGAGCAGTGAGGGACCAATAGTTTTAATTTTTATTAGGGTTAAATAGGTTAATTTAGGTTTAATTTTAGGTAAGTAGATTAAAATAGCTTAAATATGTTTGAATAATTAGGGCTAAAAAGACAGAAAGATTTGTATGATTTGATGCAGAGAGAAGAGAGCAGAATCAGAAGAGTAACATCGATATTATAAAATATAAATTATTTGTTGTTGTGGTTCAGTCATTTTAGTCATGTCTGAGTCTTCATGACCCCATTTTGAGTTTTCTTGGCAAAGATACTAGAGTTCTTGGCCATTTCCTTCTCCAGCTCATTTTACAGATGAGGAAACTGAGGCAAGCAGGGTTAAGTGGCTTGCCCAGGCTCACACAGCTAATGAGTGTCTAATAAATGAACTCACCAAATACTCTATCCACTGTACCACCTAGCTGCCTTAAATATTATAAAAATGAACAATTTTAAAGACAAATGAAGTCATGAAGAATGAAATAAGAACCAGGAGAATAATCAAGAAATAACAATGCTGTAAGGATAGGCAACTTTGAAAGCTGAAAGAACTCTGAAGAACTCAATCAACTTTCATCATTCCAGAGGACCGATGATGATGCTTTATGCTATCTGCCTTATGACAGAGAGGTGAAGGAATCAGAGTACAAAATGAGATATCTATTTTTTTAACATGGCTAAATAAAGAGTTTATTTCATTTGATTGCGAGTATTTATTACATGGAATTTGGTTTTCTTCCCCAATGAGGAGGCAGAGAAAATAGGTTTCTGTTAATTAAGACAATGACATTTAATTTTAAAAAGGAGAAAAAAAATCAAAAGTTTAAGTTGGCAACATCACAGGAGAGTCAGGATGTTAGCACACGTGCAGTTTCCCTTTAAAAAGAGAAATTGTTTTTATTGAGTTTTTTGAACCCACAGTATAATGTACTTTGAGGATAGTGTGTACATGTAAGAGGAACGTTCTGTTTATTTTGTGAATAATATAACTTACCACACTGGCAAAGCAAAATTTCCATTAAATGAAATGATTCATAAATTTTCTTTTATGCACCATAACATAACACCCCAAACTTCATGGTTGACCCATTAAAACTTATGGCAGACCAGCATGCCACATCCTACCCTCTGAGAACATCTGATCTAAACAAAGCTTGGCCACTTGGGCATAGGAATCAAAGCTGCCTCTGCTTTTCTGGTTCCCTATGCCTATAGTCACTGCCTAAACAGAGGCCTCAGTCTATTCTTTTCTCCACTAAAAATGAGTTAATCCTTATTCTAGAAATCTCTCTTTACCTGAAAAGTTATCTGTGGTCCCTGTGTTCACAAGCTTCCTGTGCTCTCCCCAGATCTGACTGTTCTGGTCAATCTACCTGCTCTATTGGATGCTGCTAAGACTTGACCACTGACCAAGGAAGGCCATCCTTTCATGTGCAGGTGTAGACATATTCTCCCTAAACTTTCCAATATCTTGCCTGTTCTTTCCCAGGCAGAATAAACTTACAGTCAAATCTTAGCTATCTTAGTAAAAGTTAAGCTGTCTGGAACTCTGGGGCTTTCAGAATTACTTGAGCCTTAGAAGTAACCAAAATAACAGGTTGGTAAAAGATGGCACAATCAAGGGTGGTCTAGAGCCAATTCTAGAGCCAATGGACTTGTGAGAGCTGATTGCTAATTTTTCTGCATGAGCCTTTCTACCTCGGAAATCAGCAAATGCTACAAATTAGGGCTTGGTGTATTGTTTGGCTAACTGTCTAGACTTACGAAAGCAATGGAGAAAATCTTAATAAATGCAGATTAAATTTAAAAGTGTGCTCTCCCCACCAGAGCAGGTTGTTAAACATTTACCAGCATCACCCTGGGCAAAGTGTACAGGAATGGAGAAGTGATATCATTCTGTACTTTGACCTACTAAGACCACATCTGGAATATATCTATATATCTATATCTATGTCTCCAATTCTAGTTCTACATTTTAGGAAATATATTGATAAGTAATAGAACAACCAAGAGGGCACCTGGTATGGTAATGGGCCTAGAGAACAGGTAATATCAGGATCTATCGAAAGAATTAGAGATGTTTAACCTGGAGAAGAGAATACTTAGGGGGAACACAATTGTTTTTCAGTATTTGAAAGGTTGCCAAGTAGAAGATTGATTAGGCCTGTTTTGTTTGGTTCTATGAGGTAGAAATAGGAAGCAATGGGTAGAAGTTGTAAAAAAAAAAGCCAATATGGGCTTGAGAAAAGAAAAACATCCTACTACACAATCCAAAATTGCAATGGGCTGCTTCAGGAGGTAGTGGGTTTCCTTTATTGGAGGTCTTCTTGTAAAGGCTGGCATATTTATCAGGTATTTTGCAGAGTGGATTCTTGTTTGGGTGTGGCTTAGACTGAATAGCTGGTAAAGATCCTTTCAATTAATCCAGATCAGGGATGGGGAACCTGCAGCCTTGAGGCCATGTGTGGCCCTCTAGGTCCTCAAGTGCAGCCCTTTGACCGAACCTAAACTTCACAGAACAAATCCCCTTAATAAAAAGATTTGTTCTGTAAAACTTGGACTCAGTCAGCATTGCACTTGAGGTCCTAGAAGGCCACACATGTCTGGGAGGCTGCAGATTCCCCACCCTGATCTAGATCATGTGTAATCTATATTAAAAAAAAGAACAGAGTATGTCAGCATCTGACCTACTGCTTATCAAAAAGGCAAAAACAAACAAACAAATTAATTAATTAATTGAATGAATGAATGAATGGAGCAAACATTTTTTACTGAACCTTATGTATTTTAGTGAGGGGAGTTTTGGCATCTTAAAATAAGACAGCATTAGGAACTACATATGCTTGGTGAAAAAGCCAGTCACAAACAATCACAAAAGATCATTTCAGAACCATAGGCTTAGTTTAAGGATAGCAAAGTCAAACAATTGTAGGAGGAAGCAGGACTAACACATGGAAACAAGGAATCATAGATTTAAACAGAAAGAACCTTCAAAATCATCTCCTTATCCCCCTAATTTTACAGGTGAGGTAACAGAGAGCTAAAGAGGTTAAGACATTCGTTCAGTCACACATCTGGAAAGAGTCAGAGTCTGGATTCACATTTAGGTCTTATAGTGAAGTGGGCAGTTGGATGGGTCAGTGCATACAACACTGGACCTGGAGTCAGAAAGACCTGAGTTCAAATCTAGCCTTAGACACTAACCAGCTGTGTGACCCTGGGCAAGTCACTTAGCTCTGCTTGACTCAGTTTCCTCATCTGTAAAATAAGCTGGAGAAGGAAATGGCAAACTACCCCAGTATCTTTGCCAAGAAAACCCCAAATAAGAGTCTACAAGATTGAAAGAACCAAACAACAAAAGCAAAATAATTAAATATCCTGTACTTTTACAACTACCATATTGCCTGTTATTTTTTCATGTCTCTCTGCTTCATTGATTCAAACTGGGGACCAGATTATGAAAGTATAATTCAGAATGTGAACTGTATATTACAGAAGGTATTTCATGCCATTCTGGTCTCCCTCATTCTTAAAAAACCCTCACCAGATCCCACCATCCTTGTTGGCTGTAATTATCTTTCTCTCCTCCCTTTCTCAGCCAAGCTCCTTGAAAATATCTTCTACCCTCCCATGCCTCCATTTCCTTTCCTCTCACATTCTCTAAATCCTTTGTAAGTTGCCTTTGGAATGCATCAGTGAACTGAAACTGCTGTTTTTTTTTGAAAGCTACCAATGATTACTTAATTGACACAACTAAGGACATTTTCTAAGTCCTCTTCTTGACCACTTTGTAGCATTTGATTCTGTTGACCACTTTCTCCTCCTTGATATTCCTTCCTCTCTAGGTTTTCATGACACTGTTCTCTTGCCCTTGATAAGCACAGAGATCTGAAATACACAATGGAATTTTACGGGATGAGGATCTCTAATAATCTGTCTTCTAAATGTGGATTGCCATGTACAATTGAGTAACACAATTTTTATAGTGAGAAGAGATCAGTTGCAAGGTCTGAACGATATTTAAAATTGTTTTATTTTTTTCCTTTCGAAGGCTGAGAAAAAGGGATAAAATTATGTTTCCACCATTCGACAAGATGGCATGGGGAGCAGCTGTTGAATAAAAAAAGCGAGTAAAGAATTAAATAAAAAGGCTCAGTGTTCCTAAACTCCTGCACAAAAATCTGTGATTTAAAAAAAATCCAGTAACCATAAAATAACAACGTCTTTGATGCTGGACTAAAACAAGCATGAAATTTAGTACCATTGAACAAATGAATGAACATACAGATGTTTTTACCTTTGGCTCAACTCAGAACTCTTGTTTAAACAGGCTTATGCTTGAGACTTTGTGTGTGTGAATCTACAAAAGCATTATTTAATACTCAAGGGGTTAAAAAAAGGCAGCAAAGTTTTTTTTAAAAAAATATTTACCCTAATAATGATTTTTCAAAAATCAGCTTCCACATCCTTCCCATTGTTCTCTATGAATTATGGGCTTAAAAAAACACATAAAAGCTAAATATATATGTCTTTTGGTGGTATAGTTCTTTAGTCTAAAAAAATCCTCATTGTTTTATTTAAAATGTCAAACCTTGATGCTGCACTAATTTTCCAAAGTCAGCTCATAATATCAATTTCCCCAAAGGTCAGAAACAATATATTAGGAAATACCACCTGCTACTTGGGGCTTTCACAGGAAATTTGCATTTCCACTTTAAAAAAAGTTTCTTGGGGAGGGGTGGGATATAAGAGCAGGGAAATAGTAATCTATTTCATTATCCTGAAGCCCTAGGATCCTCTATAAGTAACTAGGAGCAGACAAGAAAGATGTGAACTCTAATCTTGTTGCCTTCTGGCGTTTCCTGGACATAAACAATTCAGTAGTACACAAAATAGTTCCTGTGAAAAGGTGTAGGCTTTACCCACAGCTCATTGTTCTTCATTACTAATAAAATGAGTTTTGACCACCAATCGGTGGTCACCCAGTTGACAGAGTGTTCCACAGAGAGGCAGATGTTCCCTGTGTATTTTCTTCAGTCCTTGGAACAATCCATGAAGGATTAAATGGTGGTCCTGATCATGACAAGGAGCAAGTAAGAGGGGTGTTTGAAGACAGCAGTTCTTAACGTTTACTTATGGAGGATGAGAGAGCCAGGCAAAAAGAAAAAAAAACCCAAAGAACTTCAATTTTCATTCATTCACTTCACAAGGGAAGTTAAACTGTATCTTTTTTCTCTTCTTTTTTTTTTTGGAGTGGGGAAGGCAGGGCAATTGGGATTAAGTGACTTGCCCAACGTCACACAGCTCTTTTTAATAAAACAAAACAAAGTTGAGTTAGGGTAGGGGTTTTTTTTTAGTGGTAAATCTTTAACAATTTAATCTTTTCCTCTAGATGAAAATTATCTAAAATTTTGTGCTCAGGGAGTCATGAGCTTGAACAAATTAGCAATGATAATATTGCTAACAGGAGATGCTAGACGGGAAAGAATCATGAGGCAGGGAGTCATTGTACAACACCCAGGAATAGTCAAACCTTTATTAGATTTTTCACTTCTAACTTCAAACTCCATAATTCAGGAGGGAATCTTCAATTTAATTCAATTTGTAGAATCAAAGATTTCAAGTGGAATGAGATATTAGAGGTCATTGTGATTCCATTCCATTTTACAGATGAGGAAACTGAGGCCAGAGAAGATAAGTGACTTGTCCAAGGTCACACTGCTACTAACTATCTGAAGCAAGATTGGGACATGTGTCTTTCTGACTCCCTCTCCAGCACTCTATCTAAAACAGCATACTGACTCTCAATTTACTTCTATGTGCTTCATGTGCTTAAGAATATCAAGAGAAAGACAGGCCTCATATTTTGGGTGCTTTCCCCTTACATAACAAACTTATTGGGGGGCTATGGAAAAGAGTCACTAGGAAGGGCAGGCATAGCTATGTTGTGACCTGGATCAACGGAAGGAATATTTGTGTATATTAGACCACAGATCCATTTGAGTATTTGAGTCCAGCAAAACTTCCTAACAATTGGAGTTCTCTCAAAGTAGACTGGGCTGCCTTGGGAGTGGTGGGTTCCCCTTCACTGGGGGTCTTCAAGCAGAGGCCGCATGACTATTTCTCAGGCATATTCTAATGGGGATTTCTTTTGGGTATGACATGTGCTAGATGGTCACTGTGATCCCTTCTGTGATTTTGCAGATACATTTTTGAAGCAACTAGTCTGAGGAGAGCACTTTTGGGCACTTGGGAATACAAAGATGAACAATGATGTGTTCTCCATTGTAAAATAGGAACTCTGAATTAGAAGGAACCTATGCCTTCTGAAGGTCATCTCATTCAACCTATACCAGAAGCAGGAATTCTCTTCGCGACATTCCTGACAATTGGTCATCTGGCTTCCTAATGAAGGCTTCCAGAGATGTGGACACCATTCACAGGCTTATAATCTAGTAGGGGAGTTGAGAGAGGTATAAAAAATGCTGTAACACAAGTTAGAAAATGATGAATGGCATAAAAGTGACCAATTAAAATGCCATGAGGGATTCTTTATGGGAGGGATCTCTTCTGGCTCAGGGAATCAGGGAAAGCATAATGGAGAAAGTAGCATTCGAACTAAGCTTTGGAAAAAAATAAAACTTTGTAACTGGAATGTGTGCTTCTGTGTGTGTGTGTGTGTGTGTGTGTGTGTATTCATTCTAATGTATGGACCCCTTCTAAGAATAACATTTTATTGCCCACATTCAAAATCGAAGGAAATTTAAATTTCAGTTAGAGGTGAGGAAAAATTAAAATGAAAATTTTTCCATCCAATTTCAGAGACCCCCTGAAATCTTATCTACAGACCCCAAGCAAAGAACCCTTGGATTAGAAGACCTTTGAAGTAATTGCGGTACAAAAATTGTGTGATTCTGCAAAACATAAGGAATAACATCTGATGACATCGTTTTTTGGGGCTAAAATACACTACCCAAGAATAGAATGTATGCCCCAGAAATGGGTCAAATATCCACCCTTATTTTTAAAAAAAGTCTGTCGGGATATTAGCCATGGTTCATCAGAGAATAAAAAAAGATGAACTTAACGGTTTCTGGAAGTCGCTTTCAGTCATATTATTATCAGAAAGTTACAACCACATACTTTCTGCTAATTAATTCCAAAGCACCCACATGCTCCTTTCCTTTTTTGTTTTTAAGAGCCAGATAGGTTCCCTCCCCCACGTGGGAGATACACCATAGAAAGGATTATTTTCCTTTAAGTGGTTGTGGTCATTCCAGAGACAAAACTGATTAGAGGCGGCAGATATGAACACCCAGGAGAGGTGAAGCAGGGAGATAAAAGGCCAAAACAATCTCTGGGATCCTGAATCTGAGGCTGGCTTGGAAAGTGGACGCAGACTTAAATCCTCAGAATGAAATTTTAGAAAGCTGTTTGCTCTGGAGGATGACAGTTTGCATACCATGAAGAAATAAATTCCATCTCTAGAAGGTTGGTGCTGCTGGCCACACAAGTATAGTGATTTGCAGACACCTGTGGGTCATCATGGTCTGGGAGGAAAAGAGCCACTTTCCGAGTATTGATTCATGGCTTTGGGACTTAGGCAAGTTTAAAAACAGTGTTAAGTCGGACCATTAAAATGTATCTGGGAAAACTCGCCCTTATGTTGCAAGTCTCTCATAAAGCAATGCAGCTTCTCTTCTTCAAATTAAATTATTTTCACCTAAGAAAGCAGAATGCCATTCTTTATAAAGAATGCACTTGGTCAAAGAGAGGAAGCCAGCTTGCTTGCTAGACAAGTTACAACAAATTCAGCATGGCCATCTTGAAACTGAAATGCAAGCAACTTCTTTTTTTTTCTATGAATGGACAGTGAGGCCTATTTAGGAGTAGAGGGGTCACATTTTCCTAGCCACAGACCTCCCTCGGAGCTAAGAGCGTGTTGGGAAATGTGGCTGCGGGAGAATCTGGCCCCGAGTTTCATGTTACATTGGGAGCCTTTCTCAGCTTCCTGCTGGTGGTGGTGAGCTTGCTAACCTTTCATTTGTGATCTTGGCAGTTAACGAGATTGTAAACCAGCATCCAAGCTGATTGAATGCAGGTTTAAAGGGCAGAAGAAAACGGTTGTCGTTTAATGATTAAACAACTTTTTATTGCTAGAGGTCCACGTTCTTTTAGTTTTTGATACTTAAATCAATGTGAATGTGAAATGTACACCCCATGCTGCACGCCATGTTTAACTAGGACTTTACCACACTGCCAGAGTTGGTGAGTGCAGCATATGTCTGGTGAACAAACCATTGCCTTGGGAGTACCAAATGAAAGAAAAATAAACAATATTTTAAAATACACAGCTTAGGATACTATTGCTAGAACAGCATTTCTTGGGGGTGGGGTGCTTTTATAGAGGCAGAGTGAAATAAATTATCTGCAAAATCCCTAGAATGGTGTTCTCCATACAGACTAGTAAGTAGATAATTGTCAAAATGTAGATTGACACTAAGACAATATATTGTTTTTATAACAGTTCTCTTTACTTTATCACTACAGAAACAACCTGACTATTCAAACCACTGGGATTTTATAATTTTCTTTAACAGACTTGGAATGGGGGATGGGGTAGGGGTGGGGAGGGGGCGTTGCAGCCTGGTGCAGTAGAATGTGTTGGTTGGATTCAGATGACCTGGTTCCTTTAATATCCCAGTGCTGCAACTTAGTACTTGGTTGACATTGGACAATTCATTTAGTTTCCCTGGATCTTGGGTTCTTCATCAGTAAACATGAGGGAGTTAGCTTTAGACAGTCTCTGACTTTCCTTCTGACTCACGATGATCTGTTATCATCATTACTGGGAAAATAGATTTCGAGTTTAGAGGAACTATGTTACCTGATTTGCTCAAGGTCATGTAGCTAGTAAGTGGCAGAGTAAGGATTTCAATCAAGTCCTTTAAGCCTAAACTCTGCATTCTTTCCTCTCCTCTTTTCCTCCATGATGACTAAATGATGCCTCAAGTCCCTTTTAGGGTTCAATCAATGAGCCTGTGACCTCACATAACCCTTTTGAGCCCCATTTATGATTCTATGAATTCTTTCTCACCGTGTTTGTAACTTGTTCCCTCTTTTTTGAAAGTCAAAGACAGACCAATGGTGGTGATGTACACCTGTAATTCCTGCTACAGGGAGAGAATGAGGCACATGGATTGCTTGAGGTTGGGAGTTCTGAGCTGCGGTGTGCTAAAGCTGATTGGGTGTTCACACTAAGTCTAGCAACTCCAAGAGGATCAGTCGTGGGATTAGTGCCCCTCCAATGAATGAATGAATACATAAATAAATAGATAGATAGATGGATAGACAGACAGACAGAAGCTAAGGAAAACTAGGAAAATAGAATGGCTTTAGTGGTAGTTTTAATTATTTTCTATTAAAGATGATTTGAGGCTTATACTGATCCAACTCATTTATCCATAAACAGAATGTCCACTTGTATTCATGAGAATACCATGTGCGTGTGAAATCTATACATGAGGGTATAGACAGCAAGTGTTGAGAGCTCCAATGAAATTGGTAAAGTGCCATCCTATACAACTTCTTCCAAAAATAGCCCTAATAGGAAGAGGATGTACTGACTATTCTTTCCCCAAAGGATCCATTCTCCAATCCAGTACAAGCAGCCATTCCAGAAACAGCTTTCTGCTCAATAGTTCTCTTTCCTCCCTCTTTTAGCAACTTCCTTCCAACAGGCAGATATGCAAACCTTGGAGCATGCAACTGAAAATGCGCCTAAAGATTTCCCATCCATTTGAAAAATATAGTGGTTACTTCTGCTTTTTACTTGCTGTTGCAATCCCAAAATGCTTTTCATTAGGATATAGCTTCATAACTACCACTAGAAGGCAAGAACTGCCAAACTCCCATTAAGGCTAAGATTTAAGCAGAGGTACTTTCATAAGCAGGCACTGTTTGCACATGCCTTCCTAGGAGAAGAACTGTCTAATAGAGGAATAAGATGGCAACACAGAGAATAAAAATCAGCCATTTTACAATATAAGTACATCAAAGAATTGCAGAGCAAAATGTAGTGAGTTCTGTGGGTTGAGAGGGTGAGAAGTTCATTATTAGTGGAGAAAGAGGCATGGCGGAAGTCTTCCTGGAGGATGTGGCATTGGAATTCAATTGTAAAGGAATTTAACAACGGGCAAAAGTTAGGATGAAAAGCATTATGGCCATAGGGAAAAACATAAGCAAAGTAATGGAGGCATAGGGGCCAAATGAGGGCTTGAGTGGCAAAGAGTGATTGGGTTTGGTGGGAGCATGTATTGTACGGTGGGGAGTAGTATGGGATGAGACTAGAAAGGTGGGGTTTTGCCAAATTGTGAGAGGCCTTGCATGCTAGACTCAGAGGTCTGTACCTTATTTTGTAGCTTAAAAAGGAACCCAGAAAGATATTTAATGATAGAAGTTCAAATTGCTGGCAGCCTATCCTAATCCTTTCTCCCAGATTGAAACTCAAATTCCAATTAAGGATTGATAATAGATTTTGTGGATTATCTAGGTCTCTGCTTTTTCTTCAGTCTCTCAATTACTCCCTTATATTGTCTATTCACTGCCCTCCAGCATTTCTGTGAGAAGATGAGCAAGGAAAAAGGAGCATTCAAACTACCCTTTTTGTATCTTAGCTCAATTAAAAATTTGGTTTAAAATGTTGGACAAAAATGAATCTGCCTTACAAAATTTCCCTTAATATCAATTATCTCTCATTTAGGCTCAGATACCTGGATGTGAATTACAAGATGACAGTTTCCTATTATTATTCATTTCTACCTCAATTTAACTCTATTCGACAAATGACTACTAAATGCCTACTTTATTTATGGCCTGGTACTAGTTACCAGGGATACAAAGACATGCACCAAATAATCCCTGCCCCTAAAGAGTCTACATATGGGGATACAACATGTACACAAATTAGTATAGTACAAGGCAGACTAGGAGGAATTGTGTATGAAAAACTTGTGTGTCAGGAAAGAAATCATATCCAAACAACCTTGAAGGAAGATAAAGACTCTTAAATAGGTGAAGTGGAGAAAGTCCATTTCAGACATGGAGAATAGCTTTTCATAGAACTCAGAATCCAACAAAATATTCCTTTTCTCCTCATCACTGCTCAGGCTGCTACAGCTTATAAGAATATCTCAATTTAGAAATGGGTTGTGTTGCTTGATTTGTAGCTCTTTTTATTTTTTTTCATTCCATGCCAAAATTAGTTGTTTTTTTTTCCCTCCATTGTTGACCAAAGTGTTTAGTGATAGAAATTATCCTCTAAAGACTGCTTTGGCTGCATCCCAAAAGTTATGGCATGTTGTCCCATTGTTGTAATTTTCTTTGATGAAACTATCTATTGTTTCTATCATTTGCTCTTTGACCTACACATTCTTGAAGATTAAATTATTTAGTTTCCATTTTAAATTATTTTAAGTTAAATTAAATTATTTAGTTTTATTTTTGAATTCTGTTGTAATGTACCTTATTGGTAAGATTTTTTATTGCATTATAGTTTGTAAAAGATGAGTTTAATATCACTGCTTTTTTTGAATTTGTTTATGAAGCTTTTATGATCTAGCACATGTTTAATAAGGCATAGGACAGATTCTGTCTAAGCATAATATCCCATTCCAAGGACAGAAGGATTTTGGTGATAATCAATGCCAGAAATGTAAGAGATATAAAAGATTTAACTTGATAGGAAAATATAGACAATATTTAAAGGAACAACTTCAAAGGTAGAGAGGATGGACATATAATGAGTTCAGGTGAACAACATAGGAGAAGGGGCACCAAGCATAAAATGGTGATATTCTACTCTGAGAGGAATCAGCTCAAGCAATTTTTTAGTGGCAGGGTGCTCCTCTTAGTCTTCTCTTTTCTTATTCCTTACTCTCCCTTTACCTAGCTCAAGATTGAGTCACTTGAGATAAATAAATAAAAGTTAGGAGAAAACAAGTAAGGTGTTTAAAAAGATAAGTGGCAGATATGTAAAAGATAGCCTAAAGTGGAATCAACTGGGTGGTAGAGGCTAAAAGAGAGAGGAACAGTGAGGAAAGAAAAGAGGAGCTGAAGAGATAATGGGTTGGTCATTTCCCATATGAGCCACCAGGTGGTCTTATCAACCCTGAGCAGCTTAGTTGCTCTGAGAAATGATTTGGGGATTGTATGGTGAGACAGAGAACAATAATCCACTGGTAAATTTGAGAACTTTGCTAATTGGATACTCATATCTTGAGAGTGTCTTTAATATATCCGATTTGGAGCCCCATAACCGAAAAGGTGTAGCACTTGGAAATGATTCACAGACTCATCAGAAATAATTTAAGGATTGCAAAAGAGGTCTTATGAAGGAACACTAAAGAGATTTGAATTCTTTGGTTTAATGAAAGGGGAACTTAGCTTTCACTATATGAAAGAAGTATGAAAAGCATCATGGTACAATCGATAACACTGCACGTGGAGTGACAAAACTTGAGTAGGGAGTCTGAGCTCTGATACTTACTAGCTCCGGGCAAATCTCTTAGCCTTTCTAAATCCTAGTTTCCATCTGTAAGAATGGCATTATGAACAGCTTCTGTTACCTACTTCACAGAGTTGTTATGGGGAAAATTCTTTGCAAACTTTAAAGTACTATACCAATATGAAGATTTTTTTTTCATGTGAGAAGTATGAGTGAGTTAGCTCATTTTCATTTCCCTGTTGGTCAAAATACCAAGGAAAGGGCATAAATTGTAGCAGGAGGCTAGAGTGTTTAATTTGAAGTCAAGAAGACTCATAAAAATCTAGTCCCTACTCCATGGGCAAATCAACTTCCTAAGTGTCAGTTTCTTCAGCTCTAAGATGTGATGATACCTACAGTACTTGTTTGTAGTAGGCAACAAAGAGTTGTTGTGAGGTTCAAATGAGATGATGTCTAGAAAACAATTTGTGAATCTTAAAGCACTATATAGATGTCAGTTATTATTAAGAACACTTTCATTATGAGAAAGACATGGAGGTGAAGAAGCCTCATTTTCTTGTTCCACTCACTCTCTAACTTCTATCTCTTACTCATTGAAGGAGAACAGGTTGACCCGAGGTCTGAGCTCTGGGTAGGAGAGAACAAAAGAGAAGACACAAACTTCATCCAGTACACAGAGAATTTGGGAAGAGATGCTTCCTGAGGTCAGCACCTCTGACCCAACACAGAAAAGTTTGCACCTGGATGTACACCGAAACCCTGAAGTTGCATTCAATACACTCTTGTGGGTCACCTCTGTTTTAGGGACCAGAAGGAGTTTTAATTCATTTTCCAAGGTAAGCCATACATGTCTGGGCTCAAATTAGGGTCATTTAAAGCTTCCAGACTCTCAGTGTTACGCTAGGCTGACATAATTCACACTCAACATGGTGATGCTCTGAGCCTCTGTAAAGTTTGAATCAGACTTTTTTTCCCCTCAGATAGACAATGTAAAGTCTCTGACAAAACTTTCAATGCTGATTTTCATCCATCTTCTTTGGGAAAGTTCAATTGATAGCTAACAGTTATATAGTATTTTAAGACATGTATATATGGTATGTATATGTTTAAGTATATGTGTATATAAGTATATCGAGTGTATGTGTACATTTAAGTGTCACAACAGTACTCTGAGACAGGTTGGTTTTTGCATTATCCCCATTTTATAAATGAGGAAACTGAGGCTGAGAAAATTTTAAGTGACTTGCCAGGGTCACAAAGCCAGTAAGTGTTTCAGGTAGGATCCAAACTCAGGTCTTCCTGACTCCAGGTCCAGTGATCTCTATCTACTGTGCCATGCTGCATACCAATTGCTTGCAGGGGTAAAACTATAAAGTAGGTAAAACTAGATTTTATAGACCTTCCATTTACTTATTCTTCCAAAAGAATTACCAAAGGGATACTTCTTTCTTCCCATAGGAACCTTTTTTTTTAACTTCCATTAGGACTCTGTGAAATTCTAGTCATGAATTCTAAACTGTAGGATGTCTCTTGTTACATTATCACCTTTTGCAAAGTGTTATGTATACTTTCTTCTTCAGTACCACTCCAGGAAATGGAACCAAACAATTTGTATATTTAATAAAATAATTATTAATTAAAAATAAAATTTTAATTAAAAATAAAATATTACCAGGAAATGGAACCAAACAACTTGTATATTTAATAAAATAAATAACAAGCTACCTCTCCAACTGTCTTTTTCTAAAGGTACTGTCCTTATTATAGTATTCGTGGAAGTGGAAACTATAGTTACATGCAAACTTTCATTCTAAACTCCCTATTTTCAGACTCTTAGCTTTCTTAAAAGTTATCCTCTTGAGGCTTAAATATTTTTCATGGTTGATCTCCACCCAAAGGTGACTTTTTTTTCTTCCTAAGAGATGGAGAAAATGTGTTCAGATGTTTTTAAATTAGGAGAGGGTGAAAATGACATTTTTTTATGCTTTCAAAGCAATTTACTTTTTTTTTCTGTCAATGCATACCGACAACTCAAAATCAGTACAGATTTAAAAGTTGAAGCTTTCCATGTGTCCAGGACTCTTTGAAGAAGAACCTATAAACTAATTACTTGAGAGGAAGAAAGAAAAAAGTCATTCTTAAACCCAGCTTTGCCCAGTTTCAAAATAAAATAAACACACCTAAAATGTTCACCAGCATGCAGGGAGGCTATGGGTGCTGTGTTGCACTGTTGTATTCTTCTTTCCAATTGACTTTTGTAAGCTTTGTTTAATTGGTGCTTCCATACTTGTACATAGTAGTTTCTTCTAAAATAGTATTTTAACAGAAATTGTTTAAAGAAAAAGTTTCAATCACATTAAAACCTTCTTGTCCTGGACCTATTTACTCATATCCAAAGCAGTGAAGGTGGCACTGTATGAAAGCCAGACAACAGTAGGTATTGTAAGATCACACTTAGGTGATCCAGGGATTAATAGAATTCACCTTCCAACCTGGAACTTCAGTCTACCCTGTGCCTTCAAATAGTTGCTCTCCTGAATTGCCAAGAGGCTAATATTAGTCCATTTGTTTTCTATGATTCTTACACAGAGTTATTTCTTCTCTATCGTGAAGCAAGCCAAAGATCTGGATAAAAGTACGCTATCCTCCTGACAATCCATGAAGCCCTAACATATGCTATAGTAACATCCTTTATACTCATTCTTCACCTGAAACCTCTGATTACTTGTAGGAATATTGAAAGCATATGTCTCACTAGCATTGTCAGTCTATTGTTTATAGATTTAAATTTCACATATGGAATCATAGTCCGATACAAGCATTGTTGCAGTTTGCAGACCTGTAATATCCGTTTTAGCATTATAATTTTGGGGATTTCTTAGATGATTCATTGTAGGTGTGATTGTATTACATGTGGACTTTGCAAGAAAGCTTTCCAATGGTGCCTTTTGACCGAGTCCAATTTGACATTTAATGGCCCTAAGCGGGTGAAAATAAAATACAACCTATGGTTGAAAAGGAATGAGTAGCCCTTCTAATCAATGTTGTCCATAACACGCAGAAAATGAGCCTCTGCTGACCAGGTTAGACAGCAGAAGACTGGTTATATTATGCTACACCAGCCTTGTGTTCTTCAGGCTGCAGACTCTCTTTTAGAGGTTGAAGGATTTGGAAGGTAGGGCCTAGAAGAAGAACATGAGATGATAGTACATAAAATCCATCAGCAGGAAGTGTCAGGGTAGTTTGCAACATTTGGAATAAGGCAACCTTGATTACCGACATCTTAGAAAAGATCCAGAGTCATACTGTGTTCTGGTTCAATAGTCAAAGGTCTCGGAGTATAAACACACATAAAAATACAACTGTAAGACCCCAAAGTGCAAGCAAAGCAGCCAACACCAATTGCTGGTGATCGTTAATTAGTGAAGATGCTTTCCATAATATTTTAATATCTTATCCATTGTTGAAATTTCTCGTCACCATGTATAGTTAAAATTTTTTTTACATCATCTACATTTACAATTCGTTTATCCTGTCTTTTCCTGAGGAGAGCCATCGATCCTTTATAATAAAGAGAAAAGAAAAACAACCACTTCAGCAAAGCTAACTAATACATCAAATGTGCCCATCATAAGATAATAGTTTTATACTGATTGTCTTCTACTTCTTCAAAGAAGAGAGGGAAACATATATTCTCAATCTCTTTTGGGGGATCGAGTTTGGCTGTTGTAACTTCACAGTATTCAGTTTCTATCATTTTGCTGTTATTCTTTCCAAGGACATTGTTGTAGTCACAGCACATTGCAGTTTTCTGGTTCTGTTTACTTTACTTTGCATTGGTATATTCATATTGCATATGAAATGAGCCTTCCCATATTTTTCTATATTCATAAGACCCATCTTTTCTTACAAGGGGAAAGGGAGATGGGGATAAGCATTGATATAGTACCTACTATATAAAGCACTTTTTTTTTTTACAAATGTTATTTCATTTGATCCATTGCAGTCATGTATCTTAACTTTTTTTCAGCCATTACTCAAATGATCAGCATCTACTTTGTTTCCTATTATTAGAAAAAGAGTTGCTATAAATATGTAACTTTATTCTGGCCATTGACTATTTTGGGGTACACACTTAGTAGTGGGATATCTGGATTAAAGGGAAGGGATATTTTAGTTAGCTTAATTATGGGACCATTAGTCTGCCCATCTTTCCACAGCCCCTTCAACACTGAATGTTGTCATCTTTGCCACTTTGATGATTGTGACATGAAACCTCAGAGTTGTTAGTATTTGCAATTATCTTTTTATTAGAAATATTGAACATTCTTTCATATGGTTGTTCTTTTTAGAAGTATCTGTCCATGTCCCTTGAACATTCATCTATTGGGGAATGGCTTCTGGTTTTATTTATTTGTTGGTTTCTTGGATGCTATGATGTTGGATGATGTTAATATTTTGGATGGCATAGTCTTACTAGAGATATTTGATATAAAGATTTTTGGCTACTTGTCTATTGGGGGAATCTAATTTTGGTTTTATAAATGTTTGTAAGTTGTCTATATATCTTGGACATCAGACCCTTATCAGAAATAAATGATGCAAAGATTTTTTTCTCCAGGCAACACCTTCACTTTTTATCCAACTGTGTTAATTTTATTGGTGCAAAAGCTTATCAATTTCATGTAACTGAAATGATCTGTTTTGTCTTTTGTGATTAATTCTATCCCTTGTTAGATCAAGAACTCATCTCCATAGCTAAGGTACTTGATCTGCTCTATCTTTTAAAAATTGTATGATCTTTAAAATTCAGGCCACATATCTAGCCTGAGTTTATGGTGGTATATGGGGCAAGATGTTGTTCAAAACTTTATTTTTTGCCAAATTGTTTTCCACTTTTCCCAATAATTTTTGTCAAGTTGGGAGTTCTTCCTTCTCTTGAAGACTGGTTGAGTTGTTGAGTTTAAGAATTTTTGAGTTTAATTGTTTCTGATTCTTTTCTTTCTGATCTGTTCCACTGATTTACTTAACAACAATCAAAAAATATACAAAATGGTTTTGGGGATTCCTGTTTATTAGCACAATTTAAGGACTGGACCCACTATTGATCCTTCATTTCTATTTTTTTCCTCATTATTTTGCTTAAGATATTATATCATTTATTTTCCCAAATAAATTTTCTTTGTTTTTTTTTAGCTCTATAATTCCCTGGATGGTTTGATTGGTGTAGAACTAAATCTATAATTTAATTTTCTTGGTATCATCATTTTTATTATAGTAGCCCAGTCCAGTTATGAACACTAAATATACCTCTGGTTATACAAATTTTCTTTAAGGTAGAGGTTCTTAACCTTTTTTTGTATCATGGACTTCTTTGGCTGTCTGATGAAATCTATGGATCTGTTCTCAGAATAATGTTTTTAAATGCATAAAACAGATAAAACACTTCGCAAACTTGAATATATTATGTAAATGTAGAGCTGGCCTAGGCAAGTCAATTAATCTCTCAGTACTCTTAGGACAGAGGTGTCAGACATGCAGTCAGAATGACTGTTGAGTGCCTCCAGAACCAGATTAAAATGTAATGGGGAAATATTGAACAAAATATAATACAATAAAATATCATGTTAATGTGTTTTTTAGTTTTCAAAATCAATATAAGCCTACAGGGATTCTTATGTATGGCCAAGTGGCCCCCATTTCTATTTGAGTTTGACACTACTGGTCTGATACTCTGATGTCTAAATAAATGTTACACTTCCTTTGCCTTCTAACTAGAGAGTTTTTTATACTTTGCGATTCCAAACCATACAGGCATGTTCATGATCAACCTCGAGGTCATGAATCTTGCCTTACTGATACACTGGTCTAGGAGAATCTCTAAGATGACAAGTTGCAGAGAAAATTCTGACCCATATTGGTCAAAGGGGCTCCTTCACTTACCAGTGACATCACAGGTCTAGTCCCTCTTCCTATCCTGATTATTTTTACTTTCAGCCTAGAACACACAGCCCTCTCCACATTTCCCAATGTCTCTTCTTTCTCCTCTTCACTCAAGTTCATCCCCTTTTAAAATTCCTTATATGACAAACTTGAGAGGAAGGAGAAAGAATTATTACATTTATTTGATATTCTCTGATTTCGTTAAGGTTAGAAGTGGAAGAAATCATAGAATTGGCATAGTAGCTAATTTCACAAAGAATTTGTCTATGCTAATGTGAGTAAGAGATATAAAGAGATAGTTTGGTTCTTTGGTGTGAAGAACCTGGGAAGGAGTAATTGACAGGGGAGTGGGAATGGTCTTTTCATAGAACTTCAGAACTGGAAGGGACCTCATTGGTCATGGGGTCTAAACCAGACCTAAAAAAAAATTGGCTCTGAAACATAATCGACCACCCAAACTATGTTTAAACATCTAGTAAAATGGAACCCACTCACAACCTCTTAAGAAAGCCTATTCCTACTTCTGGATAGCTCTAATTTTTAAAAATAAGTATTTCCTTACCTGAAACCCATGTTTGTCTCTTTGCAACTTCTTGTTACTCCTCGTTCTACTCTGGGTCCTGATAGGACAAGTCTAGGACAAGTCTAATACCTATTCCTTCTGAGATTATCTCTCATTTATCTTCTCTATATCTTATTTATACAGAGTTATAGTTTCCTTCATTAGACTATAAACTCTTGATCAAAGGACTTTTGACCAAGAGTTTTGGTTTTGACAAAAAAAAAAGCTTCCGTGACTACAGAGCATGGTAATAATTTACTATTTTAGAGGTAGACAAACATATGGCACTTTCCAACTCTACAAAGCAATATACTCCTTTCTTCTCTCATAAAGCACTTTTTTCTTTCTCCCTTCCTTTTTTCTGTTTATCCTTTCTACTCCCTTACTTCCATTTCCTTCGTTCCTGCTTTAGGCCCAACTGTGGAACCAACAGGAACTGTGTAGTCTTTGTTCCAAAGATTGTTTCATGTTTATGAGCCCCTAAACTTATCTACAACTGCTGCCTCAATTTCCTCTCCACTAATTTCCTCCTTACCTCTATGTAATTCTCCCCTCTGTTTTTAGACTTTATTGAAAATTCTTGCTATTAAAAAGTCACCAAAGACCTCTTTCTGACTGCGCATTGGCTTCTTCTCAGTTCCATATCTCTTTGCTCCTTCCTATACCGATCATCCTATTTAACTTAAAATTCTTGGTAGCATCGGCTGCATGGCCCTCAGATTTACATTTTTCTCATTTGCTTCTGACAGATTTCCATTCTTCTCTATCCCCAACTTCCAAATAATCTGTCCTCCAAGGCTCAGTATTAGGATATCTACTCTTTTTATTCTATACTCACTCCTTCAGGGAGCTAACTAGGTCATATGGATTCACTCAGCACCTGAGATCTAGGCCTCCAGCCCTGACCTTTAACCCTTCTTTGTGGTCCATTATTTCTCATTATCTAATATATACAGAATAGCAATCTCACCTTTAAAGTAAATAAGTTGAAAAAAAATCCTCATCATTTCCTCCATAAGATTTTTCTGAATCCTAAATTCTATATCATCAACAGAAACACCAATATTTTTGACATCTTTCCTCTTTCATCTTCCTCCATTGAGTCCTTTGCCAAGATGCATTCAAGACTTGCCCTGTAATGGGTTTTTTCCTTCGTCTCCATGATCAAACATCAATCCATATCTTAACCATCTTCCACCCATACTAAAATCCTAAGATAAGAGAGTGAATTAGTTGGGTGATCCACACTAGAATAGAGAGTTCCAATTTATGTAAAACAAGTCATTAATCTTAGTTTAGTTTAGTGCTTTATTACTCCACAGATATTTCACATGCAATGGGTTTCTTGGAGATAAACACTAGTGACTGGCTAAGGTCCTACACAGAAGTACATGCAAGAGGCTGTTAACATTTTTACAGCCAGTTGAGATTATTTAGTGAACATGTACACATTAAGGAATAGCAAATTTTTCTTAGGAGTAATAGCACATAAAAAGATACTTTTTTAAAAAAAAATTAAATGTTTTACTAAAAAATTACTACCATGCCTATGATATCTTTCTCTCCTTCAGATACTTTGTATATTGATCCTTCGATGTCTCCACAGTTATAATGCCTCCAACACAAATCTTTTCTCTGTATCCAGGCCTACTCAATCATTTTTTTTCTCTTTAGTGTCATTTCTATCTCCTCTATAAATACCTCAGAGACTGCGATTTTTGGGACCAAGTATGGTAATTCCACTATTCTTGAGGGGGAAAACAATTTGTCGAAGTGGGTTTTATGACTCTTTTCCATATTTCTTCTCTTTGTTATCCCTCTCTGATTTTCATAATTGAATGCCCCTGGAATAGTTTTGCTTAGTTGGATATCTTGCCAAGCTTTCTTTACAATGGTTTTATGCTCCACTGTTTCTCTCTGATTTATGAGAAGGTTCATAAGCTTCTTTCATTCTTCTTTGTAAGATTTTACAGATTAGTTTCTATTCTTACATGGTATTGCCTTTGATAGTCATTTCTCCTTGGCAAATAAGTCAAATGTTAGCTTACCTAGATGTTTATTAGGTTCTTTAGACTCCTTGTTGTAGCAATTAATTTATATTACTTTAACTTCTGGATAAACACATTTATCATCGATATTGATATCTTTTCTGTTACCCATTTCTAATTTTTTACGTCTTGTTTAAATAATTTGGGGTCAAATCATTGTCATATACCATATCCTTCCTCCATTACTTTTCTTTCTTTCAGGCGGCATTTAGCTTGAAGTCAAAGAGACCTGAGTTTAAATCCAGCCTCAGATACTTATTAGCTGCGTGACCCTGGAAAAGTCACTCAACCTCTTTCTCAATTTACTCAACTATAAAATTGGGATAATAATAGAACTTACATCCCAGGTTACTGTGAGGATTGAATGAAACAATATTTATAAAGCACTTAGCACAGTGCCTGGCACATACTAGGGACTTAAAAATGTTTGTTCCTGTCCTTTTTTTTCCTTCCTCTCTTATAAGCTCTGATCTTAACTCTGACAAATCAATGGCCCGACTTTGCAGACAGATGACTCAAAGGTTACTGCTTCTTTAATAATACACCTTTTTCCTGTTGGTTAAAATGTAGTCAGTTTCGTTTATTACATGGTTATTTGGTACGCACCATTTATAGTGCCAAACCAATTCTTTTTTTGAAGAAAGCATTCATATATTCTATATTCACATAGAGGCATGGGGCTTCTGTGTTATCTAGAGATTGTGGCCTCTCTCATTTCTTTCTCCTGAGCCATACATTCTCATATACTTCTCCCTATCCTCCTCTTTTTCCACCCTACTAATACCCCTCTTCCCCCCAAAAAAGGTGATTGAGGGAAAATTAGTTACTACCAACCTATATACCTGAATGTTCCATATGAACAAATTTGAGAGCATCCTTGATGAAGGTATTAGAGGGGAACAAGTAAGCTTTTCCAAGTGGTATTCATGACACTCTTCTTTTTTTGATCTCTTCCAACCTGTCTCACTGTTCCTTCTCAGGCTCCTTTGGGGCTTACCATCTATATTACACCATCTAATTGTGAGTATACCCCCAAGGTTCTGTCCTGATCTAAACCCTCCCTAGAGGATGACTCTTATGTCCTTGCTTTTCCTAATCAAAGTCTGGGGTGACTTGGCCTCTAATGGGGAAGCCAAAACCAGCGAGAACCTAATTGAGATGGCTTATGTTTTTCTAGCCAAGATTACTAAAGGCAGCTGGGCCTCATAAAGCTGCTAGCATTCCTTAAAGTCTCTGAAAGGGGCATAATCAGACACACCTGAGGGCCAACCTACCTACCAATCAGAGTTCCCTTATGTTTGCCAGGGGAGCTCCAAATGATGTCAGGCCAATCAGAAGGAAGACATACCTAGGTTTAAAAGGCACTGTTGGCCCTCACTTTGGGGTCTTTTGGCACAAATGGAGGCAGACCATAAGAGCCATTTACTAATAAGTTTGGCGCCTTGTTTATAAATGATATCTCCCTTGGAGAGTTGCTTCAGTTTGCCTTTTGTTAAATTCCACTAATGACATGTTACTATAAAAACCTTTGAAGCAAGATTTCCCCACTTCTTTGTCTTTTGATAAGACTTTCAGTGTATATTCCCAACAATGTAATTATTGGGTCAGAGGTTGTGATTATTTTTATACCTTTCATTTTGTATTGCCAAGTTGCTCTCCAGAAAGATCCACTTAGTTTGCAAGTTGACCATTAATGAATGAGAATGAATGTTTCTCCAAAACTCTACAGCCATTGGTTTTTAATTATTTTTTTGCCAGTTTGTTAGGTGGTAGTGGTACCTCAAAGCTGTTTCAATTTGCAACTCTTTAATTATTAGTGATGACGAGCATTTAAAAGAGTAATTATTAACAATTCCCATTTCCTCTTTTGAAAATTGTCTTTGCATATTCTTTGACCACTCATCCATTGTGAACTAGGTATTATCATTATGAATATTTTAAAAGGATATCTTTTTTTTAACAAAAACATTGGGGTTAAAAAATCAATCAGTGTCTGAACCCTATGCCATATGCCTACATAGTAAGTCCTGAAATAAACTTAATAATCTTTTATTGACTGGCTGCAAAATGTTGCAAAATATATGTTGGTTATTTTGCTTGAAGAAATTTTCTTGGATGAACCCCTATTCTCCCTTTGAATTTCTTTAGCATAGACAAATTTTGCACCACAGTGTAGTGTTTTTGCTTATTTATGACCTTGGAAATGTTCTCCAGTTATTTCATTAGGCAAGTCTTCTCTCTCTAAGTATATTGTATGCTAAAGGATATATACCACATTTTAAAATTTTCTTTTGTATGTGACTAATGTGGAAAAGTGTTTAATATGATTGTACATGTAAAACCAGATTGCATGCCATCTTGGGGAGAGGTGAGGGGATGGAGGGGGAAAAATTTAGAACTTAAAATCTTATAAAAGTGAATGTTGAAAATGAAAAATAAATATATAAAATTTAAAAAATTTCTTTTGTAGTTCTTATACTACATGTGTATATATGTAGTAGGTAATGAACAAGTGGTTATTCAGTTGAATACAATTATGGAATCCAAAGATGTAAAAGAGTTAAAGATGGGAAGAAATTCTTCTTTGGGGTACAGTTTTTTCAGGTCAACAAGAGCATTATGTGAGAAATATAGTGAGTCCTCTGATAAACCAAATAATTTAATATGCAAATGTTAACTCAGAAATCAGAGATGGAAAACCTTGTTAAGTCATTCTACACATACATAGTAAGGACAGGAATAATTCTTATAGCAACCTTTCTAGTATTTTTTATGGTATGGAACTAAATGCTTCAAGCTGGGATTTTAGGAATGTTTATTAGGTTTTTCTATTTACTTAACTAAATAGTTATTTTATTTTAATGTGCCCAGTGAGGCATCGGCCCAATAAGCACATTAGAAATAGATGGGGAAAAGTAAAAAAAAAAAAACAAATTTAACATCCAAATTCCCACTACTTCTACCAAAAGACTAGTCCATGAGCTAATAAGCCTTATTGTCAAGAAGTCCTAACTCTTGGTTGACCTTGAATCCAATTGCATTCATCTATTTGAATGAAACCATTCTTCTACCTCCCTGAGATTTATTTAATTACACCAAATTCTCAATTGTCCACACTCTCTCCCTTCCCCAAGAAATCAGTGTATACATTATCCAGCATTTTCTTGTATTCTTCTTACTACCTGGATTTAGGCCAATTAATTTTTATTTGACCTCACCATATGAAAGTAGACAGGGTATTGGAAGGAACTGTCTTAGAAATGAATCTTCTTTTGGGAGAATAAGGCTGAAACTAAAATGTACATTTAGTTGGATAAGCTTAAAAATTGAACAGAGAATGAAAGTAAAATCAGTATGCCACAAAGGCAAAGAAAGAGTAAATGCAATATAAATATTTGCTATATACCTAATAAGTACAGAATACTTCCACAAGCATACATAAAGAAATAACAAAGGCTGTAAGCTATGTACAGTTAGAGCAGGAAATGAGATGCAACTTGTAAAAGACCAAAAAGGAAACAGAAACACATTAGAAATAAGAGAAGGCTAATGGATTCAGGAAGGAAAGCTGATAATAGATAACACCAAAGAGCCAGAAGCATTTAGTGATTCTTTTAGCTTCCATCTTTATGAAGAAAACTAAGTGGGAGGAGGGAACACACCTGAGCCAACACTGAGTTTCACTAAAGAGAAGAAAGAGATACACACGAATGAATCATATTCAGGCATTCATGGGCCCTGAGAAAAGGTCAAGAAACATTAGCTTCTAATCTGGGTATTATTAACCATGGGATCTTACATACATACATATATATACATGTATATGTATATATAATTTTGATAACTGTATTTAGTATAATTTAATATAATAATATATAATATAGTTTCCTAGGCAATCCTGTATATTTTATCTTATACATTTAAAATATTTTTTTCTGAAAAGTGGTACATAGATTTTACCAGACTGCCAATAAGATACATGATACCCAAAAAAGTTTAAGTACCCCCTCTTCAATCTCTGGGATTACTTCAGAGACTCCAGAAATACTCCATTTTAATGCTAAAAGCATTGTCTAAAGCAGGGGTGGGGAACCTGTGGCCTTGAGGCCACATATGGCCCTCTAGGTCCTCAAGTGCAGCCCTTTGACTGAAGCCAAACTTCGAAGAACAGATCCCCTTAATAAAAGAATTTGTTTTGTACAACTTGGACTCATCAAAAGGCCGCACCCCGGGACCTAGAAGGCCATATGTGGCCTTGAGGCCACAGGTTCCCCACCTCTGGTCCAAAGGTATATGTCTATTAAGACTTAAGTCTAAGTCCCTTAGATTTTGCCTGGAACCTTGTGGTTTCAAGTAATCAACTTCTCATTGAACCTGTAGGACCTGGTGATTCTTTCATGAAAAAAAAACACCATGGTCAACTGGTCAGAAGTGAAGACAATCTGAGGAAAGATAAGTCTAACAGAGGTATAGGGATACTAGGAAACAAGTGTCAGAATATAGCATTGTTTAAAAATCATTAGATTGTTATTTAAAATGATAATCAATTAACTAGATGATATGATTAGTTAATAGTAAAAAGTTATTTTAAAAGTTTATTAAGTTTAATTAATTATTAAGTTTCTTAGTTTAAAAGTTTACAACCCAGTTTGTACTGTATAAGTACACAGGATCTCAAAAATTTTGGCACTGATAAGACCCATTTTGTGTCTAATTCCAGCTTCCATAATGACAGGGAGATGAAGGGTCTGGTTTAGAGGAAAGCCTCAAAGGAACTAAAGGTTGGATAACAAGACCTGTGAGCAACAGCAAAGGAAGTAGATGATTCATCCTAGAGAAAAAAAAGGCCAGAGTGATAGAATAATATATAGGAGGGATTAACATAAAAGGATGGTGACCAGCTGTTCTGAAACTTGTTCTGAGGAAAAAAGAATAGGAAATGGGTTTACTGTGCAGTATAAAGGAAAAAATTCCATACCATGAGGGTTGAAAGCATTGGAATTAGTTACTAAAGGAGGCTATGAATTTCCTTTTTTTTTCTCCCAGACTTAGTCTCCTATTTCACCCGTACTGGAAGAGCAGAGGTAACTGACAGCCTGAAATGACTGCTGTTGGTCACAGGAGTTTGGACTTTTTCCATTTCTGATGTGGGTCATTTTGCCTTTCCATAGGGAATGTGGCCATATTGGTGATAGACTCAGTGTGGACCCTTGATCAGCTAAGCCCACTGCAGCTCAGAGCTCCCAAACTCGAGCAATTCACCAGCCTTGTCCTCCCTAGGAGGAGACGTTATAAACATGAGACACCACAACGGGCTGTGACTCTCTCTCTCTCTCTCTCTCTCTCTCTCTCTCTCTCTCTCTCTCTATCTCTCCCTCTCTCTTTCTGAGAAACCAAATTGATCGATTTTAGTGAGGAAGGGGAATGGTAGGAGGAAGAAACTAAAGATGATGCACAGGGAGGAGAGCAGGATTAATGTACGGAATGCAATAAAATGGAAGACTTTTGGAGGACAAAGGAGGAGGGGTAGTGGTGGGGAAATAAAGTGGAAAATATGTGGCCAAACAGGACCCTGAATACTTCACTGCCATTCCTTTGTATAAATATGTACTTCCCGTGACTGTGCTTGTACAATAAAAAGCTATAGAATCTTTTCCTCTGGAAGTCTTTTAAAATGCAATAGATTTTTATCTGAATGGGAGCATCTTAAGAGTGGCCCATACCTCAAGGTCAGTGGAAGGCCTTCATGTTCTCAAGGTCCCTTCTAATTCCATCAGTCCAGAGGTCATTAAGCCTGTCCCATATTTTCTAGAAAATTCAAGAATTGGTATAATAATTGAATGTTGTTTCTTTATGTCTTTTGGGGTGACTTAGCCATACATTATAGGTGAAATTTATCAACTTAGTTTCCTCAATGCCTATATAAAACAAGAGAAATTTCTAATTTTTAATGCTACCTTTTACCTGGGTTCTGTCTGCATGAAGGTCAGAAGAACAGGTACAGGAGTATTTTGATTACAATTCATTACAGATGGGAATGTGGTCAATGGAATAGCAAAGTATCAATTATTCTAAATGAACTACTCTATGGACAATCGATATCTGTTAAGTTTCACATGGGGCGGCTAGATGGCACAGTAGATAGAGTGGAGACAGAAAGAATTATCTTCCTGAGATCAAATCCGGCTTCACACACTTCCTAGCTGTGTGATCATGGACAAGTCACTTAACCGTGTTTGCCTCCGTTTCCTCATCTGTAAAATGAGCTGGAGAAGGAAATAGCAAGTTGCTCCAGTATCTTTTCCAAGAAAACCCCAAATGGGGTCATAAAGAGTCAGACATGACTGAAAAACGACTGAACAAAGTTTAACTGGTCAATGGTAGTTAGAACGGCCTTCCCTCTTCTCTTTCACATTTTAGAACTCCTGCTTCCTTCCAGGGTTCGGTTCAAGTGCCATCTTCTTCAAGATTCTCCCAATTGTATTTATTCTGCATATATCTTACATTTATTTATACATGTACGTGGTGTAACCCCCAGGGGAATGTAAGTTCCTTGGGGGTAGGAAATGATTTATTTTTGTATTTGTATCCTCAGCCCCTAGCATTGATATACAGTAGTCGCTAAACATTTATTAAGCACCTACTATTTGCCAAGCATTGTGCTAAATGCTGGGAAACCGAAGAAAGGCAAAAGACCATCCCTGCTCATGAGCGTGCAAGTAACAGATGTACAAAAAGCTGTATACAAGATGAATAAGGAATAATGAAAAGAGAAGGCCTGAGGATTATGAAGGATTGGGAAAGGTTCCCTGTAGGGGCTTAATAAATACTAGTTAATTGAGAGATCCTAGGCAAGAGAAGCATGTCTGATAAACTCTGGGGAGAAGAAAACACAGCTCTGGTATACTTTTTCCCTTTCTTGGAGTTTTTTAGACATGGCTTCCCTAGTGAAGCCCACCTGGTGAAAAACATACCTGGAAATACTCTGAGTTCCATTTTTCTCTTTTCTCCCAAAAGGCCAATCTGTTTTTGTCTAATATGTAAAATGTGGGGTTGAACCGGGGGGAATATAGAAAGATGTTTGCTCTCTTTCTAGCTCTGGAGGGCTCCTGAGAGATGGGGTGGTTTCAGTGCCAAGAGGAGAGTTTGGTTTTGATCTAAATCTGTAAATCTAAATCAGTCTGATCTAAATCAGTCCAATGATCTCTCCTGTTCTGGGCCAGATTACATTCTTTGGCTCACTGTAGAGCCAATTGAGCTTTTTAAAGTAGCCCTACAGCCATTCTGACTTTTAAGGGCTCTCTGAATTAGGACCCGACCATCTCTGTAATATGTCCTTTTGATACTCAAAATGGAAATCAAAAAGAAACAAGAAGGTAGAAACTTGTAGGCTGCACTGAAATAAATACTGTATTTTATGAGACATTTTTTATTTATCATATTTTAAAATCATGTTTCAGATAGATAAAATATATCAGTGTAGTCAATTTTTGGCACCCACTAGGGCACCCATTTTAAAAAGGACATTTGCATTGATTCATATAGTTTTGTAAGCCTTCAAGAAGACATAAGCAGGTATGCCACAGCATCCTATATCTGAAACAGATTAGCTTACCAAGATAGTGCACAGAGACCAAAGGAATTCTAAAAAATGTCCACGAGAAATGGGCAATGACAACTTAAGATAGCATGGCATAAACAAATCAAGGTTCACAGAGTGAAGAGGACCTTAGTGATACGCCCTGGTGCAGGCTTAAGAGGGGGAGATGTCACAGTTAAACTCTCACCTCTGTTTTACTCCACTAGTTATAGCACATAATTGCTGACCTAGTCAAGTTAGTGCAGTGGATAGAGAGCAGGTCTGGGGTCTGGATTCTGGAAGACCTGAGTTCAAATTCAGCCTTACTTAGACACTTACTAGCTCTGTGACCCTGAGAAAGCTACTTAGCTTCTATTTGCCTCAGTTTCCTCATCTGTAAAATGGGGGCGAATCGATGGCACCTATCTCCCAGGGTTGTTGTGAAGGGCAAATGAGATAACTGTAAAGCGCTTAGCATAGTGCCTAGCACATGGTAAGTGCTATATAAATGTTAGGTACTACTACTATTACACGGATATTTAATATTTCTCTTTCTCTGAGATTAAATAATAGTGAAGCTTCAAAAGTGGACCGTGCTACTCGTGCTTGTCTACACCTTCAGTTCTAATCCCTTCATCTAGGATGTAAATTCCTGGAGGCAATAAAGCCGCACATCAGAATCCGATCTGTATTGCTAGAAACATCAAAAGTGGGGTAACAAAATTAAATCCCAGTTTAATAATGAAAATTCCAGACGTAACAAGCTTTAAATGTACTGAAAGTTCTAGCTACAGAAATAAACTCTTGTAGAAGACTGGCTTTTTGCTTCTTTCCCTCTGGGGTAGGGTGGGGGAGAAGAGATCTCTCAATGGATGTGACCCAGACTTATATCCTGCTCCCAATACCATGGAATGGTGGAAGCACAATGCTATTAGACTGTCTAATCTCACTTTCATCGTATGGTCTGTTTCTTGGAGACTTGCCAAACAACGTTCCAACAGAGAGGCTGTCTTGCATAGAAGAGGATGTGGACTCTAACTGCCCTGGTCACCTGCTTCCTGGGAATGCTGAAAGCATTAGGGTTTTAAAAGTCCCAATCTTCCCAGGAACAGACCCCATTTTGAAAATTTCCTAAAATATAACTATAAATAAAATAAAAGGACCTGAATAGTTTTGTTGCTTAGATCAATCTTTCAAATGCTTAATATTTCAGTTTTGCTAACGGAAAATCATTTAAGCCCATTGGAGCACTTGGACTTTGCCAGTGTCTTTAATATCAGTCATAGGTTTGTCAACCTATTCCAATTAATTTGGGCAGGGAAGGTTTTAGGGTGCTAGGTGGCATAATAGCTAGCATTGGACTTGGAAGACCTGAGTTCAATTTCTGCCTTAGAAACTTACTAACTGTGAGACCCTGTGTAAATCACTTAACCTCTTTCAGATTTAGGTTTCTTTTCTGAAAAAATGGGACCAATAATATGACCTACCTTATAGGGCTGGTGATGATCAAATGAAATAATATTTGTAAGGTACATTGTAGTTATTTTTTTAATTGAAATGTAAATGTGAGTTGTTTTTCCCTCCAAGTCCCTGAAATTAAATGTGTCAGATTTCTTAAGCCTTGAAAGTTTCACATTTATTTCTTGATGCCTTTATTATTTATGGAGATCTTGTTTATGAGGAAAGTTAACTTCAGTGCCAATAGGGGCTCCATGGGTTAAAAAGAATAAATGGGAATGGGAATAGAGTAGGAAGAGGAAAGAATCAGACCATCTATGAGTTAGCTATTAGCATTCAATGGTGACTGATTGATATTTCCTATTTCAATAATGGTTCTAAAAATAAACAGTTGATTTATTTGATCATTTACCTAAGTATTTACCTTCAGGAAGCCTTGGAACAAAGAACATTTATAAAACCTGCAGAAATGTAAGAAAGCACCGGTGAACTCAACAGAGGTGTGCATTTGGATTTCATTTGAACAGATTGGGAGTTCCCACGCCTAATGGTGTTTAACTGTAGAGAAAAAAGAGCTAAAGGTAAAATAGCAAATTTAGTTGTAACCCAGGCTCCATTGCACAATGGTTCCACCTGAAAATATTTACAGGAAACCATGGACCATGCAAGCTTACTACCTCCTTCAGTAACCCAAATAACCCAATTCCATTTTTGGATAGCTCCAATTGTTAGCAAGATTTTCCTTATGAGGAGCTGAAGCTCTTCTTCTTCCTTCTCTTCTTCCTTCTCTTCTTCTTCCTTCTCTTCTTCCTTCTTTTTCTTCCTTATCTTCTTCCTTCTTTTTCCTCTTCCTTCTCTTCTTCTTTTTCTTCCTTCTCTTCTTCTTCCTCTTCCTTCTCTTCTTCTTCCTTCTATTCTTCCTTCTTTTTCTTCCTTCTCTTCTTCTTCTTCTTCCTTCTCTATTTTCTTCTTTCTTCTTCTTCCTCCTCCTCCTTCTTCATTTTCTTCTTTCTTCTTCATCTTCTTCTTCTTCTTGGTATTTCTTCCCATTAATCACAGAATTTAGAGGCAGAAGGGACCTTGGAGGTTATCAAGTCCAACTTATTCATTTTGCAGATGGGGAAACTTAGGCCTAGAGAGATGAAACAATTTGCCTAGATTCACACAACTGCTAAGTGTCTACAGCAAGGTTTGAACCCTGGATTTCCTGACTTCAAGCCCAATGCCCTGTTGACTGCACTCATTCTGGATTATGGTTTTGGAACAGACGGCCTGACTTTCAGGCCAAGTCAAACAAGTCTTCCCATTTATAAACAAAACACCTCTGCTTTCTAAAAGAGATCCTAGAAAGGCAAGGTTGTCAACAGAATTCTGGTTGCCATCCTCTGGAGACACTTCACTTTGTCAATATCTTTTCTAAAATGGGGCCCCAGAACTCAACGGAGTACTCTGACAGCGACAGGGTACACTCAGATTAATCCCTCTTTGGCTCTGGACACTTTTCTTTTATTAATACAATCTAAGATCACAGCAGCTATATCTAATTGACTAATAAAGTAAAAGAAAACAGTATCACAACTAATTTTTAAAAAAATTTAAGAAAAAATGTGTTTTAAATATTTAAGAATAAGAGTCTGTATGAATGTATTTGATTTTACCAGAACACTCACCCATCTCCAGTTTTTAAATTTTTAAAGGACTACTTTAATGTCATATAGTGCAATATTAAGAATATTGGACTGACCTGAGAGACCCAGGTTCTAGTCCCTGCTCTCATTAGTTACGAGAGTACTGACAGCTCACTTAACTTCTCCACATCTCAGATTTCTCATCTGTAAAATACAGGGTTTGGACTAGCAGTTCTATAAGGTTCCTTTGAGTTTTCAAAATTCTGATCTATGATGTAAGGAAGGAAAATGCTGATCAGTTACCGAGGTATGGGCACAGGGAATAAGAGGATTTTTTGATCCTACTTTTGTTAGTGGCTTAGGTAATTTGGCAGTCCACAATTTTTTCTAGCAATACTGATTTGGATCATAAGGTATTAGTAAGGAAAAATGAACTGAAGACTGCTAGGTGTTATAGTAGGTGTTACAGTGCATAGAGCCCAGACCTGCAGGTAGGAAGACGTGGAGTTCAAATCCAGCTATAGATATTTAATAGTTTGACTCTGGGCAAGCCACTTAACCTCTGCAAATGTCTCAGTTTCCTCATCTGTAAAGTAAAGCTAATAATAGCACCCCTCCCAAGGTTATGGTGAGGATAAAATGAGATAATATTTGTAAAGTGCTTTGCAAACTTTGAAGCATTATATAAATGCTAGCAATTGTTATTAGCTATGAAAACAAATTCTCTTCAGATGCTACGACTTGCTTAACAAGTTCTTTAATATCTTGGGGCTTCGAATTCCTCATCGGTAAAATGTAAATATTCCTTATTTAATCTCTTAAGATACCTCACCCTAGTGATTGCATTTTCACAAGTAAATCTCAGCATCTGGATCAGAATAAGGCTGGTGTACATATCAATTGAACAATTCTACCAAACACTTGTTGCACCACTGTGTATATAGCACAGGGGTGCCCAACAATACCGCATTGTTAGGCATGAAAACGTTCCTCTGTCCCCCTCCTTCCTTATTGTTCATCTAGGAAAGGATCTGGCAGCTTATAGTTTGCATCAAGCTAAGGAAATTTACCCATAAGGTCTAGCCTGCAAAGATTGATAACTGGTCCTGGCTCCCTTTACAAAAAGCTAGCTGCTCATTGTAACCCTGTCAATAAACTGAAAGGAATTCACGGGAGGGATCCAGACCACAAAGACATCCTTTATCCAACAAATATTTATTAAACAACCACTCTGGCCGATATGTTAGGTGCTAAGGAGAAACAACAAAAAAATGAGATGTAGTCTCTGTCTCTAAATAGCTGGTATCATGTGACCGGAACAGTTGCTTAATAATTGTGATGGAGGAAGGCATTTATATCTCTGAACCAGGGACTCAGAAATAGATACAACAGACTCTTGGCCAGAGATGGAGTTCATCTAATTAATGATGGCCAAAAAGGTTATATTTGCCTGAAGATTTGTAGACTTGATAATAGCAGTTTATAGCGTTTTAAGGTTTTCAGAAGATTTTCCTTAAAATGACTCTATGGGAGATGGTATTTTCACCTTCATTTGACAGTTGAGGAAACTCACAAGTGTCAGAAGTTAAATCACTTGCTTATCGATGATCACATAGCTAGTTGCTACTAAAGCCAGGATTCAAACCCAGGTCTCAATTCCGAGTCCAACGCTTTTTTCCCCTGACACTATGTTCCATCCTGCCATAGAGTTTTAAAATGAACATGGAGCAAAAAGGAGAAAATTGCCCATGAACTTTAAAAATGCTAATTCAGATAATACTGTATGTAATAGGATATATAAAATAATAAGAATAATAGCGGAGAGAGGTAACCATGATGGAGACCCTTTGGGTGAGGGTCAATGGAAGAAGAAACAGGAAGGAGTACATTAGAGAATGCCTGGTCATGAAGAGGAAATTGATAGTGAATTCAGGAAACAGACCACAAATCGTTCATGAAGATGTGGCATGGAAGTGGAGGAACTTCATTTACTGAAGTAAACTGCTGAAAGTACCGCTATAAATATTTCGGTCTATATTGGCCCTTTCTTTTTGTCATTAACCATCTTGGAGTACATGCCTGGTAATTTAATCTCTGGATCCAAGAATAGGGACATTTTAATCACTTTATTTGTATAAGTCTTTATTATTATGATTTTTATTATAATTACTCTCCAGAATGGTTGGCAAAATGTATAGCTTTAGTGTGCCCATCTTTCCATAGCACTTCCAACATTTGGCTTTCTCATATTGTATCATCTTTGCGAATTCCCTTGATGTGAGGTGAAGCCTCACATTGTTTTGAGTTGTATTTCTATTATTATGGACTTGTTTTGGTTCTTTCATACAGTTGTTACTAGTTTTCACTTCTTACTTTTGAGAGCTGTTTGTCCACATCTTTCAAATGATTGTCTATTGAAGAATGGCTTTTGGTCACATAATATTTCTATTAGTTGCTTATATATCTTGCATATGAGACCTTTATAGAAATATTTGATATAGTGTCCCATTTGACTACTTCCTTTCTCATCTAAGTTGTAATATTTTTGTTCATGCAAAAGATTTTCAGTTTAATGTGACCAAAATTATTCATTTTGGTCTTGTAATATTCCCTATCTCTTGTTTGGTAAAGAACTCACCTACTTCTAATAGCTGTGAAAAGTACCTGATGTGATTTTCTTCTAACATATATATATATTTTATTTTATTGAGCTCAATTATTTCTGAGATTCTTCCTTGTTCAGACTGTTCTATTGGTTAACTTTTCTATTTTTTAACCAATAGCAAAGAGTTTTGATATATTATAGATTTATAACATAATTTTAGTTCTGAAAGGGTTATTCTCCCTGCATTTTTATGCCTGTTCCCTCCCTATATTCTAATTACAAATTGGATGATTAATTACACAATCCCTTCCATTATCCAACTCTGCCTCCTCTGTTACTGTCCCTCTCCTAAGAGAAGAATCTCTTGCTTACCTTCCAACATCCTACTCCTCTTATTCTGGTATCCAAGACTACAACTGTAGGTAAACCTTTACTCTTATCTATTTAAGCCCTGATTCCCTTCAGTCCTTACAATCTTTTGCCACACTGGGACTTTCCTCTTTATTTTTACTGACCCTTGTTTTCAGGTGGAAAGAAATAAAAAGAAAATCAATCTATCTTCTTCCTGAATCTATTTCTTTTCTTGTATCCTTCTCAAACTAGAATCGATTAACTCTTTACTTCTGCCTGTGTTCACAATTCCCTTCTTTCAAGGTCTAGATCAAATGCTCCTTTTCTAGGATCCACATCATCTAAAGATCTCTCGCTTGTCAATATCTCAAGAGGGCTTTATTTGAACCTCTTCTAGGCACTCATACTGCAATTTGTGTTATACATTCATTTGCATGCCTATCTTTTTGTTCCTATCATATAGTGAACTACTTGGCCTCATCTTATATAGTCTTTGTAAATATACTCTAGTGCGCTGCCTAAACATAAGAGACGGCTTTTAAATGCTTACTGAATTGCAGGCAGGGTTTTGAATGGCCGGCCACAGATAGTCTTAAGTAAAATGACGAGGTAGGGGAAGCCTATCATTAGTATCTTGATGCTTTCCCAATTTCCCTTTCATTAGCTATTTTCTTCTTCCTAGAATTCTCTTCTTCCAGATTATTGTTGATCTCAGCTAGCCATTGTACCATTTCTGCTAAAATGCTAGCTGGTAAGTGCAGCTGAGCTGAAAGTATGACCCTAGTAAGATGCATCTGTGTTTTTAAAAGCTCAGGCTTTGGAAAAGAGGAAGGAGCACTCCCCCATATGTTTATTATCCTCCTCTTTCCAACCATCCCTTTCTTCTGCTGTTAGAGTGACGGAGCTTTCTGTGTCTCTTGGCCAGGCATCTGCTGATAATATTGGCTAGACAGACTCCTATTCAAGCAGCCTCTTTGAAAAGGGATAAAAGGCAATATGTGTGGGAGAGAGAAGGGAAGAGATAGGAGAGAGAAGAGAAGAAAGAAAGTGAGAGAAAGAGGAAGGGAAAGGGAGACTGGGAGAGAAGGAGGGAGGAAGAGGGGAGAAAGAGAGAGAAAGACATATAGACAGAGACAGTGAGAGTGTGTGTGTGTGTGTGTGTGTGTGTGTGAGAGAGAGAGAGAGAGAGAGAGAGAGAGAGAGAGAGAGAGAGAGAGAGAAAGAGAGGAGGGAGACAGACAGAGACACAGACAGGAAACAGGGGCAGATATACATGCACAATGGCACCATTTGGGGGATTTAATCTAGAAATCCTGGTTATAGAACTTGATGCTTTGAAACAAAAAACCAATGCCCATTGACCATGTTAAAACATGGACACACTTCTTAGTACACAAGTTAATGACCTCACAAAGCTTATGTTCAGATTTAGCTTACAACACATTGCATGCCTCAGATGCCAATGTTCTAGATGCTGTTCTAGGTGCTGGAGATACAACAAAAATGAAACAATGCCATACATAAATACAAGGTAATCTATTGGTGTGTGTGTGTGTGTGTGTGTGTGTGTGTGTGTGTGTGTGTCTTAAGGCACTGGGCTGAGTTTTGGAGTAAACTAGGAATTCTAAAAAAGGTGGTGATAAGAACAAATTGCATAGAGGATGCCGGCCTATGCATAGGCATGAAGATGGGGCATGGACTGTCTTGTAGGGAAGACGAGTAAGAAAAGAACAAGAACATGCATGTAAGAGGAATAATAACCAGATGCATAAAAGAAGAACTAAGGCTGGAAATTAATGATATAGAGTTAGATCATGAAAAAATCTATAAAACAGTAATTTTGCCCTTAGTTGGAACTTAGTACTCATACCAAAAAAACCAAAAGTGATCTTTACAACTATTGATCACTATCCAGAAGACTAGAGCTTTCTGCTGCTCAGCCAAGGGCAGAAGGTGCTGTGATATCAAACTATGCCTTTTAGAGGGGGGGAGGGGTACATGAAGGATAAGTAAAGTTGAGTCAACAGAGACTAGGGAGACAGTGATTTAGAAATAAAAATTCATTGATGACTTAAATTTAGTTGATTTTTTTTTCAAAGAAAGTGATCCATAGTAAACTCCTGGTTTCTGATTTCTAAATTACTTATATACTGGATGGATATGAATAAATATTAGGGAGCAAACTATATATATGGTGTAGCCTATATCCATCTTTGGAAATTCTAAAGCTCTCGGAACAAGGTCCACCCTCGGTATCAGATATCCTGACAAACTAGTCCTACGTTTTCTTGAACACTGACTTTTTTAGTTTTGCTTATTTTGGAATAACCAATAATGTCCAATTAAAGACCTTTTCACTTCTCAGGTTAAGCTAGGAGAACAGCAAGATCTCTGGACTTGCCTTTTGCTTTCTGAATTTAAAATACAAGGAGAGTCAGTTAAAAAGGTTAAACAGAGTGTTTTCTTTTGCAACATGGCTAATATGGAAATATGCTCTGCATGACTGCACCTGTATAATCTATATCAAATTGTTTGCCTTCTCAAGGATGGGGAGGGGAGAGAGGAAGGGGGAGAATTTAAAACTGAAAATTTTTTTAAATGAATGTTAAACATTATTTTTACATGTAGTTGAGAAAAAAAATTAGAGAGTTAAACAGAAATTAGTGATGCCCAACTATTGTGTAGTAAATCAGAATAAAAGCAATCTACAGCTTGAAATACTGCCCAAAAGACAAGTTATACCTTATAGCCTCTTAAATTTAATAAGAAATTAATTTATATTAAACAGAGCAGGTCTCTGCTGACATTTGCACTGGTGCTAAGCATATCAATCCCTTTGATATATAATATATGGAAAGTATTGGGACTCCTAGGGATAGGGGCTAATAGAAAGACAGTATAAGATTCACAATGGCTTTCTGTTATTAACTAGATTAACCATGATTATTAGTAAAAATAAACAAACATTAATAATTATCATGTATTCTACCAAGAAAGGATAAGGAGAGAGATTGAAGTCAGGCTCATCCAAAATTCAACCTTTTTAACATGAGTGTAGTTTTTATGTTATAAAAGCAATTACAATGGAATTTGGGTTATGATAAGATTATAATCCTGGAACAAAAAGCCTTCTGCTGTGAGCTAACCATACTTCAAGAAGTCCCCAAGATGACAGTTCAATGCAAACATTTATTGAGCATCTATTATGTGTCAAATTTCCAAAAGTTCATTTCCAAATTATATTTTCAGTCATGTGATCTTATAGGACATTTTCCCATTTCCCACAAAAACCTACCTAACTCATACCAACATTGTGGAAATGCTGTGCACAGAAGAGAAGAAGGGGAGGAATTACCAAAAACAAACAAAATACCATAATAGTTTCAATTAAATGAAATAGAAAAAGTCAAATTGGTAATCATTCTTACCTTATTCAGTTAATGAAGAGATCCTAAAAGAATAAAAGGATTAGATGCTTTCCAAGAGGACCATAGATGGCTCTCTTCCTTCTCCATCCACCTCATCTTCGTTTTTTCTTAATATTTATTAAGAGTCCATACAATGCATATGCAGGTCACAAACAATTATTGCATCAATTAAATGATGAGCATCAATTAAGTGCTGACTATATATCAGGCACTATGCTAAACACTAGGGATGCAAAAGCTAAAGTGAAAACAATTTTTACCCCAAAGGAGTGTGAAGTCTACCAGGGGGAGACAACAAGTGTTTGTCTATGTCTATGTCTATGTCTATGCCTATGTCTATGTCTATGCCTATGCCTGTGTGTGCACATGCATACGTGCATGTGCACATATGTACATGTGTGCATACGTGTATGTGTGTATATGTACACATGTATGTGTATATACAGTGCATGTACATACATCTTATTTGTATGATTTATGTGTGTATATATGTATGTATGTGTATATACATATATATGTATATACATATATTTATATAGTGTCTTTGCCAAGAAAACCCCAAATGGGGTCACAAAGAGTCAAACCCAACTGAAACAACTGAACAACAAAATATATAAACAAATAAATATATATTATATATGCATATATATGTATAAACACACACATACACATAGCTAGTCATCTAGTTGGGAAAAGAGTCAGGAATATATACAGAAGGGCTGGTTTTGGCAAGCAGAAGTGCTACCTCTTCAGAGACTGGAATAGAGGAAGGGACCATGGAAGATGATATTAAGAAGCTGTGAGATTCAGATAAGGGGAGAAGAGGAAGCTTTCAATTTTGATTTTTGAATTGTTTTGATTTCTGAAATTCCATGCATTTTCAAAGGAAACCAATTATATTGAAATATAATTATCAAAATACTGTATAAAAATATTTCACAGACCCCATGTTAAGAGCCCCTGTTCTAAATCAACATTTTTCACTGAGGAAGCAACTGAGGGTCAGAGACATGAAGAGAATTGGCTATGGTCTCACTTCGGTTGTGAGCAGTGTGCTGAGATTTAAACCTAAGTCTCTCTACAAGAGCCTTTTACTACATTAAATAGCTGCTGCTTCTCTGATGTGATCTTGTGGAGGGAGATAAGACTCCCCCTACATGAATGACTTCTATCTGTCCCTTGCCTTCAGCGTGACCTTTCTGACAGTTTTGGTCTAGTCTCCCACAGGACTTTGAAGACAATTTGACCTTCAGCCGTTGGTAGAAGTGACCTCATGGCATCTTCCCTAGCCCAGGTTAGTTGCAGACTGATGTCTGAAAGTTTAAGCACTATAAAAACGGGTTTATTGGATGAAACAGAGAATTAGGACTTCAAAGACTGCAACTCAAATGAAATTAACATATGGAACAGCAGCTAAGCTATGATTGGTATTCATAACATCAGCTCTTCTGTGTGGAAGCAGCTAGACTTTTGCCATTATTTGCTGCTGTTTAAAGAAGATGGTTAGAGAAGATAATCTTTAGACATATAGAAGCATAAAAAATTTCATCTATACAATAGGGTTGAGAAACTGAATGTTCTCCAACATCAGAACACTCACCATTGAGGGCTCCTTTATATATAGGAACCCTGTTGAGTTTGTATCTTTGTTTATGACATGGGATTCATGATCCATCATGACTTGGTTCTTATTCATTACATTCCTGACTTAAATGATAGATTATTCAACAGAACAAAATATGCGAGAAATACCAGTCAACTAGAAAGACTATTAGTCCATATATTTCTCTTTTCATGTCTCTTTCTAGTATAAGAGTACAGTGGAACCATATAATAAGACAGCTTGCTATTACAGGGATGTATAATGTAGTAGATAACACTGTTCCTCAAGGCTTAACTACAGATAGTAAATGCACAGCAGAGCAGAATTAGATTACAAAGTGGGCATTAATGATATGTATATAGCCTACATTACATTAAATTCTTGATAATTCACCTGAGGATTATCTCATTCAGGAATCCACCAGGATGCATTTTAAGTCTTGGCCCTAATCTCCAATGTGTCTCTGGGCTTCCTGTTTCTACCTCCTTATGGGTGTGTTCTTAAAAACAAACAAACAACCCCCCAAATTCAGTTTAATATCAGGTTAAACAAAATATGTAATGAGGAAAGCAAATCTGTAGTAAACACACACACACACACACACACACACACACACACACACACACACATCTACCTAGGAGAGAAAGCAGAAGGCTGAAACCAGAATCAAGAAAAATCTGAGTGCAGATTCTTGCTCTAATACTTAGGAGCTGTGTTACCTTGCAAACTATTTAACATCTTTTATCTATAAAGTTTCTTTGTCTTTAAAATGAGAATAATAACATCTATACCACTCAGAAGTTTGTTGTGAGAAAATTTTAAAATTTTTAAAAATTTAAAATTTAAATTAAAAAATCTAAAATTATAAAACTAAATAATTTTAAATTTAGTTTTATGCAGATGCGAATCTAAGAAGAGCTAGAACCTATATTTTAGCATTTTAAGGTTTACAAAATGCAAAAACAGATTCTATATAGAATATACTATATATTATATATAGGCAAGCATATGTATATATTATTTGAAAGTTGTGATAACCCTGGGAGGTAGGTGCTATTTTTATGATTCCCATTTTGTAGATGAGAAAATTGAGGCTGAGAAAAGTTAAATGACTTGCCTAGGGTCACGCAGTTGGTAAATGTCTGAAGCAGGAATCAAACTCAGGTCTTCATGACTCTCAAGTCTAGAATTCCATCTACTATGCTTCCTAGTATATGCGAAATCCTAATATATATGGCTTTTGGATAATCTGTTGTTTTATTATCTGTGGGACTGGTCTCTTTTATTATTGTGTGTAATTAAGACCTAATGATGTGGGGCGGAGCCAAGATGGCGGCTGGTAAGCAGGGACTAGCATGAGCTCTGTACCGAGTCCCTCCAAAAACCTATAAAAAATGGCTCTGAACCAATCCTAGAACGGCAGAACCCACAAAACAGCAGAGGGAAGCAGGGCTCCTGCCCAGGACAGCTTTGGTGGTCTCTGGGTGAGGTCTATCCCACACGGACCTGGGAGCTGGGAGCTGGGAGCTGGGAGCTGGGAGCTGGGAGCTGGGAACGGAGTGGAGCGGAGCCCAGCCTGAGCGGCGTGGACCATCCAGACCAGAAGCCGGGCAGAGGGGGCACTAGCGCCCTGAATCAGTGAGCTGTGGCAGTTACCAGACTCCTCAACCCACAAATACCAAAGACTGCTGAGAAGGTTAGTGGGAAAAGCTGTGGGAGTGGAAGGAGTTCGAGGTTCGGCTTCCAGCCCCGGGGGCAGCAGAGGTGGGGCAGCCAAGGCTGTTGTTACTTCCGGTCCCAGGCCCACCTGGTGGGAGGAATTAAGTGGCGGATCAGAGCAGGAGTGCACAGCCTGCTGAAGATCTAAGCCCAGTCCAGGTTGGGGGTTCTTGGGGAAGGAGCAGTGCTGGTGTGGCAGAGCCAGCACCTTCCCCCCAAACATAGAACATGGAACTCTCTAGTCTACAAGCAGTCATACCCCACTGCAAAACTCAAAGGTCAAGTTAGTCAGTTGGGAATATGGCCAGGCAGCGAAAACGCACAGAGATTTAGTCTCAGACTTTGGATTCTTTCTTTGCTGACAAAGAAGACCAAAACATACAGCCTAAAGAAGTCAATAAAGTGCAAGAGCCTACACCAAAAGCCTCCAAGAAAAACCTGAACTGGTCCCAGGCCATGGAAGAGCTCAAAAAGGATTTGGAAAAGCAAGTTAGAGAAGTAGAGGAAAAATTGGGAAGAGAAATGAGAAGGATGAGAGAAACCATGAAAAACAAATCAATGACTTGCTAAAGGAGACCCAAAAAAATACTGAAAAATACACTGAAGAAAACAACACCTTAAAAAACAGACTAACTCAAATGGCAAAAGAGCTCCAAAAAGCTAATGAGGAGAAGAATGCCTTGAAAGGCAGAATTAGCCAAATGGAAAAGGAGGTCCAAAAGACCACTGAAGAAAATACTACTTTAAAAATTAGATTGGAGCAAGTGGAAGCTAGTGACTTGATGAGAAATCAAGATATTATAAAACAGAACCAAAGGAATGAAAAAATGGAAGACAATGTGAAATATCTCATTGGAAAAACCACTGACCTGGAAAATAGATCCAGGAGAGATAATTTAAAAATTATTGGACTACCTGAAAGTCACGATCAAGAAAAGAGCCTAGATATCATCTTTCAAGAAATAATCAAGGAGAACTGCCCTGATATTCTAGAGCCACAGGGCAAAATAGAAATTGAAAGAATCCATCGATCACCTCCTCAAATAGATCCCAAAAAGAAATCTCCCAGGAATATTGTTGCCAAATTCCAGAGCTCCCAGATCAAGGAGAAAATACTGCAAGCAGCCAGAAAGAAACAATTTGAGTATTGTGGAAACCCAATCAGAATAACCCAAGATCTGGCAGCCTCTACATTAAGAGATCGAAGGGCTTGGAATGCGATATTCCAGAGGTCAACGGAGCTAGGATTAAAACCTAGAATCACCTACCCAGCAAAACTGAGTATCATGCTCCAAGGCAAAATATGGACTTTCAATAAAATAGAGGACTTTCAAGCTTTCTCAGTGAAAAGACCAGAACTGAATAGAAAATTTGACTTTCAAACACAAGAATCAAGAGAAGCATGAAAAAGCAATCAAGAAAAAGAACAAGAAAAAGAAATTGCAAGGGACTTACTAAAGGTGAACTGTTTTGTTGACACTCCTACATGGAAAGATGACAAGTATGATTCATGAGACCTCAGTATTAGGGTAGCTGAAGGGAATATGCATACATATACGTTTATGTATATATATGGGTGAATGTGTATGTATGTATACATCTATGTGTATATATATATGGAGAGAGAGAGAGAGAGAGAGAGAGAGAGAGAGAGAGAGAGAGAGAGGACACAGGGTGAGTTGAAGATGAAGGGAAGATATCTAAAAGAAATAAAATCAAATTAAGGGATGAGAGAGGAACATACTTAGAGAGGGAGATAAGGAGAGATAGAATGGGGTGGATTATCTCACATAAAGGTGGTAAGAGGAAGCAGTTCTGTGGGAGGAGGGGAGAGGGCAGGTGGGGGGGAATGAGTGAACATTGATCTCATCAGATTTGGCCTAAGGAGGGAATACCATACATACCCAATTGGGAATCTTACCCCGTAGGAAAGAAGAGGGAAGAAGATAAAAAAAATGGGGGGGATGATGGAGGGGAGGGCAGATGGGGGTGGAGGTAGTCAAAAACAAACACTTTTGAAAGGGGACAGGGTCAAGGGAGAAAATTTAATAAAGGGGGATGGGTTGGAAAGGAGCAAAATATAGTAAGTCTTTCACAACATGAGTATGGTGGAAGGGTTATACATAATGATACACATGTGGCCTATATTGAATTGCTTGACTTCTTAGGGAGGGTGGGTGGGAAGGGAAGAGGGGAGAGAATTTGGAACTCAAAGTTTTAAAAACAGATGTTCAAAAACAAAAAAAAAAATGTTTTTACATGCAACTAGAAAATAAGATACACAGGCAATGGGGTGTAGAAATTTATCTTGCCCTACAAGAAAGGAAGAGAAAAAGGGATGGGAGGGGAGTGGGGTGACAGAGGAGAGGGCTGACTGGGGAACAGGGCAACCAGAATACACGCCATCTTGGAGTGGGGGGAGGGTAGTAATGGGGAGAAAATTTGTAATTCAAAGTCTTGTGAAAATCAATGCTGAAAACTAAATATGTCAAATAAATAAATAAATAAATAAAAGACCTAATGATGCATATCTACATATGTAACAGGTTTTGAATTCCCTCGCAAATCCAATCCAATCCCTAGACCATTTAGTTAAGAACTATCAGCCTCAGTGTTTGAGGAAATTGGTGGAGTCAATCCAAGTCAAATCTGTTGATTACATATCCACTTTAGAGATGGAGAAATTTAGGTCTTTAAGGTAAAGCCATGCTATGATTGACAGGGTTATCAGAAACATTTTCCCAGCATTTAACCCAAACCTCCTCCAGTGATACCCCAACCCTTTGCTTTCTCTGCTCTTTTCACAGTGACCACAGCTAACTGGGAACCATGACTTCCATTGCATGAGCTGCTGTTCTTTGCATTGTCTCCAAGATATACTAATCTTCCCCAAAGTATGCCACTTCAAACAGATGAAACTTCCATTTTCTTGTCCTTTATCTCTTACTTCATTTTCCACAGACTATGTTGGGAGAAAAGTTTTGACTAAAACCAAAATATTTACAAACTTAGAACCACATTAGGGAGGCAGCATAGAAAAGTAGAAAGAATGCTCAGTTTGGAATTTGAATGCCTGGATTCAAATCCTAAAACCCAGTTCTGCCACTTGGGCAGCTAGGTGCCACAGTGGATAGAGTACCAGGCTTGCAGTCCAGAAGATTCATGTTCCTGAGCTCAAAAATGGCCTCAGACACTTACTAGCTATGTGACCTTAGGCTAGTCACTTAACCTTGTTTGCCTCAGTTTTGTCGTCTGTAAAATGAGCTGGAGAAGGAAATAACCCACTTCAGTATCTTTGCCAAGAAAACCCAAAATGGGGTCACAAAGAGTCAGACATGACTGAAAATAACTGAACAACAACCACAACAAGTTTTGTCACTTACAACCTTTTTGACATTTTCCTCATTTTAAAATTAGGGAATTAGACTAGATGGCCACTAAGGTCCCTTCCAACTCTCAATCTAAATCTATGACCTATAACTATTAAACGACAACTTTTGTAATACCCTGGTATGGTTTAGACAAATTATAAGTTTTTTTGTTCATTTTCAAATTTTAAAAAATCATGAATAAGTCAAGATCAGTATACATGAGGAACAATGCAACTAACCAGAATCATGTGACAATTTCTAGCAGGATTTGCTTATACTCCTTTAAAATGATGATGATGATGATGATGATGATGATGATGATGATGATTGATACTAACAACTGACATTCATCAAACACTTGAAGGTTTGCAAAACATTAGACATACATTATTTTCAGTTGAACCCCATAACAAACCTACGAAATAGGTACTGCAGTTATTATTTTCACTTTAAAGGTGAGGAAAACAGAGGGTTGAGGAGGCTGTATGACTTATCCACAGTTGAGTTCCATAGCCAGAAAGTTTCAGAGGTGAGATCTGAAACCAGGTCTTCTTGACTGGTAATTCAACAGCATATAATGTTTACTCCTGGTTATGATATTATGTACTTTCTCCTCCATTTTTTTTTTGCTCTGAATACAGGTACCTTCTTTTATCTTTGACCCCTTTCCTACACTTATCTTATTTTCACCACTGTCCACTTGATTTATTTGGTCATTTTTCCACAATCTTTTTTTCTCACACTTTGCTATCTCTGGAATGAAACTATCTAATCATGCAGGCTTAGTTTGGCTTTGCTCAAAGTTGTTGGCCAGCAAGGCACTGACGGTCAGTATGTGTTCAGTAATGGAATTCAAAGAAAGAGTGGCTTTTGAGGGGCCTCCCTGGGTACAAATGTTTCATCAGTCTGCAGCAGGGATTGGTCTGATGATGTCAGTTTTCACACAGACAGGAATATTTTTAATGTGGATTGGGAAGTGAGGTTGTTTTTTGTAATTCTACCATCTACCTCTGGATGTGAAATCCTTGATTTTAGCTGGTCAATTTTTTGAGTATCAGAGAATCACAGAATTACAGAGCTGGATGAGACCTTGAGATGAACTGTTACAATCCTCTTGCTTTAAGGATGAGCGAACCTTTCAGGTTAAGTGATTTGTCCAATCCTCTGGGTCAGACACAAAACAATGAACAAAAAATGCATTAATTAGGGTCTCTTTGTACTTTTTATGGTAAAGAAATGTCATAGGTGAGGGATGAGAGGGACCTGGGCCCCATCTCAAAAAATACCATCCAATTAATATCCTTTCCATTGTTAGACAATATTACTATAATAAACTAAATTGACTTCCCAGTTCAGAAAGGTGAGTAGAGGTAATGATTATTAATTTTTGACTGATAATCATTCAAATAAAAGGAATTTTTAAAGCATCTACTTTATGTCAGACACTGTGCTAGGTTCTGGGGAGATTAATTTAAAAATGAAGCAATGGAGAGATACAGATTTACAGATAAGGAAATGCAGGACACATGAACAAAATGAACAGAATGATGGGGGAAGGTATACTAACTATATTGAGACCATCAAGTCAAGGCTCTTGCAGGAGATAGTAATTGAGCCAAGTGTCTAAAGGAGCCAAAAGGTCTTTGTAAAGAGGGAAAGGCTTATCTGCATGGGGACAGTATGTGCAAAGGCAAGAGGGGGTGGGATATGGAATGTTAAATAGGAAAAATGGCAAATAGGCCAATTTTGCCTACATGAGGGTTAATAATGTCTAACTAGCCTGGAAAGATAGGTAGAACTTAATTGTGGAGGGTATTAAAGTGCCAAACAGAGGAATTTGTGTTTTAACCTGAAGGCAAGAGGGAGCCATTGAGTCTTTCGGAGCAGAAGAGTAACATATTCAGACTAGCATATACCATTTTGACATTTAACTAATTTGTGTTTGCTAATGGGGGCTCAAAAAATCTGTACAATTAGGGAATTGAAATGATTATACATCCGGCAAGCTGTCCAAATATCGAAATAATTGAAGCAATTAAAAAAATTGTTTCTTCTTAAATTCCCTAAATGTTTGTTACAATCTCCCATTTTACTGTTTGTGCTTAATGACAGCCCAACTGTGTCTACAGGGCCAAATCAGCATGGGGCAGAAGTGTAAAATGTAAGAAATGTGATACTGCAGCAGTATAAACTTCCTAAGAATTCAACATGATATTTCTAAATTGCAGAAATAACCTCACATAAAGGGAAAAATTTTTAAGAGTTGGAAGGCAAGAGGCTTGGGCAAAAGGCCAGGCTCTGTTACTTACTGTGATCTAGGGGGCAAGTCACTTAACTCCTCTAGCTCAAATCTCATTTGTAAAATTGGGTGGGGGGAGGAGGGTGGGGTAGGTGGGTTAACTGAATGATAGATATCTGAGGTCCTTCAAGCCCTAACATTCTATGACTCTTGAATGGTCCAAGAATGAAATAAAATTGATTAGTGATCATTCTAGAGGGCAGTGTTAAGCGTGCAAAAGTAGTCTTCCCTTTCGTCTTCTCATTCACCCCAATGGCATCAACATCACAGAAAACAATAATAATTAATAATAATAATAAAAGACTGGGTTCCTCTGTCTTGCCCTGGCTGGAAGTCTGTGGACTACTCATAGGCCTGATCCTACTCCAATCAGTATGGGAGCTTTGTAGATGAAAGCAGAGAGACAGTGCAGTGCAGTATAGTAGGTATTGGAGAGAACACCCTCCACTCTTTGGAGTCAGGAAGACTTAGGTGTGGCTCTCCTAAGTGATTATCAGTTATGTTATCCTGAGGGTAAGTCACTTAAACATTCTTTGCCTCAGTTTATTTACTAGTAAAATGGAGATAAAAATAGCACCTAACTCAAAGAGTTATTATGAAGATCAAATGAGGAAAAACACTTGAAAAATCTTAAAGCACTATTTAAATTTCATCTATAATTATTATTATTAAACACAAATAGGAAGGCCAAGGCCTCAAAATACAACCAAGTATATGAAATTCTCATAAATACCAAAATTGCCTAAAAGCTAACCTTAAACCCCGTTCCAGTGAGAACCTTCTAGGTCTGAAGTCAGAGGACCTGGATTTAAAAAGCCCATCTCTGCCATATCCTGCCTGTGTGACCATAGGCAAATCCTTTGCCCTCTCTGGGCTTCTGCAAGGTTTTCTGTAGATCTAAATCTAAAATCCGATAATAAAAAAGTTTTTCAAGTAATAAAAAATTAAATCAGAAATGATATGTTAGGCATCTACAAAATGCCTCTTGTGGGCAGCGGTGGCCTTTTTCCCCTTTTGTGTGTGTATGTGTGTACTGACATATGAGCATGTGCATGCAAATGATTTGCTTCAATTTGCAAGAGAAACAAAAGACAATGTGAAGAGTACTTATGAAAGCATTCATCAAATGGAGATCCTTGAAATACTAGGCTTCTGTGACACCATTCAAAGGATTAAAAAAAATGACAGAGGAGGTTCTAGAACAAATCCGCATCCGAGTTGTCACAGAACATGATGGTCAAACAAAACGATGAGTGGTAGAAACTGATTTTGTGACCTTAGAGCTGGCTTTTGATCTGTCTAGACTCAGTCACTCAGTGTGGCCAATTTTGTAAAATTGTACAATTAATTGGTTATTAGTTGTCTCAAGAGAGTGTATGGAAAATTACTGCTGTGAATTTATAAATTCTAAGTTTGTTTCTACGATTCTCGTGTGTGTGTGTGTGTGTGTGTGTGTGTGTGTGTGTACACAAGGCCTCCGGCACATTGGGTAGACCTCTTGTAGAAAATGTATATGAGAATGTGAATAAGAGTCCCATGCAGGAATGGGTTGCAATCTGCATCATTGGAGGGAACTCTGGAATCAGTATGAGCATGACTCTATCTAGGTATATGAGCATATATTGTGTACAGTCACCACACCCACTATGGACTAATTGGTATAATCAGGAAGCTTGAAGAGACAGGGAAGCAAGTGAATTAATAACCAAGAATGTCTCAATGAGATACATAATGCCCATACTGACTGCCAACTACAAAATAATAAGAAATATGGGTGGGCTCGGTGAGTGCCAGGCCTGGAGGTTCATCTTCCTGAGCTCAAATCTGGCCTCAGATACTAACTAGCTGTGTGACTCTTGGTGAGTCACTTAACCCTGTTAGCCTCAGTTTCCTCATCTGTAAAATGAGCTGGAGAAGGAAATAGCAAACCACTGTAGTATTTTTGCCAAAGAAAACCCCACATGGAGTCATGGAGAGTCGGACACGACTGAAGACTGACAGAAATGAAGTTAGCAATGTAGATGCAATATGGATTTATTTCTATGGAACCTCAGATGCAAAATGTTTATCAGGTTTTTTTAAAAAGCATTGTTTTAACAAAATTACAAAGGTATTGATAGTAATAATGATGATAACGATGATGGTGATGATAGCCAACATTTAGATAGTGCTTATTACATTGCCAGGCTCTTCTAAGTGCTTTACGATTATTATCTCATTTCACTATCAAAACACAGCAGTTTTTAAACAAAGCCTTTGAATTTAAAAACATAAAAACCTCAAAATACTGGTTTATGTATGTAAAAGGAACATTTTAAAAAATGTGAAGCCTCATACAAACTGAACTGTTCCAACCATTACTTATCCTAATTGTCAAACATTCACTGGGAGCAATCGTGTCCTTCTTGCTGAGGGAGTTATGTGTATTATTGTTAGACCTGGAGTAAAACTGATTAAAGTTCCCCTCTTTGTCTTATGGTTATTTTTTTACTATTGGTATTAAGTAGTTACAAAATTCTCTTAAAAGATTTTCAGCAAGCATCCCACCACAATTTAATTTGAAGTGAAATGTTCTAAATCTTGGTTCTGGGGAACAGTTGCTGAATCCCACTCCCCTCTTTCTAGTAGCAGGATAAAACAGGAAATGAAGGCTATGTAATGATGCATACATGATCAGATAAGGTTCATAGGCTCAAAGGCTTGCGGGTCTAGAATTGGAAGGCAGCTCGGAGGTCATAGGGCTTAACCTCTTCATTTTATATGTAAGGAAACTGTATCATGGTGTTAGTTGGTTTTGCCTACCTAATTTTCTTCGTTACAAGGGAAAGGTTCTGTCAGGAGTCTGTATATGATAATAAAATAATTAAAAATTAAAAATAAAGAGAAAGACTAAATGTGCATGAAAACAACACAAGATATCAAAATTCCAATTAAATGCCCATAATACAACTAAACTTGGTTCCAGAGGATAGATGATGAGAACATACTTCACTTCTCTGTTGAGAGGCATCGGGCAATTGGTGAGGAAGGTTATGTTCTTTGTCACTGTGTTGGCTATTGGGCATTGTTCTAAGGCAGGAATTGGTAACCTGCAGTCTCAAGGCCACATGTGGCCCTCTAGGTCCTCAAGTGTGGCCCTTTGATTGAATCTAAACTTCACAGATCAAATCCTAAGGATTTGTTTATTAAAATGCTTTTATTAAGGGGATTTATTTATTAAAATCCTTTTATTAAGGGTATGTGTTCTGTGAAGTTTGGATTCAGTCAAAGGGCCACACTTCAGGACCTAGAGGGCCACATGTGGCCTTGAGGCTGCAGGTTCCTCACCCCTGTTCTAAGGGAATGTTCCATGGGGTATGGGGATGTAATGAGTACGGTCAAACAAAAAACACCAATACAACAATTAAAACAATTTTTTCTTGTAAGTTGAAGAAATGACTAGAAAACTCACTGACTTACCATTTGTAGACAACAATGAAAGATTTTATAAGTAGCAATTATAATGAAAATTAGCTGCAGAAAAGGATCAATAAAAAGGCTAGTGTTGAAGAGGCAAAGATTTTCAATAACGACAACTTGCATTATGCAGTATTTGAAAGTGCTTTCCTAGGGGTAGCTAGGGGGTGCAGTGGATAGAGCACATTCCGCAGGAGGGCCTGAGTTCAGATGTGACCTCAGATGCTCACTAGCTGGATGATCCTTAACAAATCACTTAGCCTCAATTGTCGAAAGAAAGAAACAAACAAACAAATGAAAGAAGGAAGGAAAGAAAAAAGAAGAAAGAAAGAAAGGACAGAAGGAAAGAAGGAAGAAAGGAATGAAGAAATGAAGGAAGGAAAGAAAGAAAGAAAGAAGAAGAAAGAAAGAAAGAAAGAAAGAAAGAGAAGAGAAGGAAGGAAAGAGAAAGAAAGAAGGAAAAGAAGGAAGGAAAGAAGAAAGAAAGAAGGAAAAGAAGGAAGGAAGGAAGGAAGAAAGGAATGAAGAAATGAAGGAAGGAAAGAAAGAAAGAAAGAAAGATAAGAGAAGGAAGGAAAGAAGAAAGAAAGAAGGAAAAGAAGGAAGGAAAGAAGGAAGAAGAAGAAAGAAAGGAAGGAAGAAAGGAATGAAGAAATGAAGGAAGGAAGGAAGGAAAGAAAGAAAGAGAAGGAAGGAAAGAAGAAAGAAAGAAGGAAAAGAAGGAAGGAAAGAAGGAAGAAGAAGAAAGGAAGGAAGGAAGGAAAGAAGAAAGCAAGCAAGAAAGAAAGCAAGAAAGAAAGAAGAAGAAAGAAAGGAAAAGAAAGTGCTTTCATTGCAACCTTTATCCTCATTTTCCAACTGAGGCTCAGGAAGGTTATATGATTTGTCCATGATCACCGAGCCAGCTAAGTGTCAGAGGGAAGACGGACCACATTATGGGATGATTCAATATCAGTGGCTGTGGGAAGATTGAAACATAACATTCCTGCTTTTTTCCTATGGATGAACTATCCTACTTCCTTATTTCTCCAGCAGAAAAAAGATGAACAGATCATTCTAGTCACTTCAAGGCTGTCTGGATGTTAAAATAATCATGCTTATGCCCTATGGGCCAGGCACCGCCAAAGCATTTTATTTGTCTTTCTCCATGGCCTAAATGTTTAGGGGGATGGGGGTGGGGGAAGTCACTCTAGTAGCAACAAGCCCACACAGCAACTGGCTCTCCCCAAGTTACAGGGCTCAGTTTTCTCTGGTGCAGTAAGGAAACTTCCTTAGTTTTTTTTTTCCCCTCAGATTTTTAAACAAAATTGGTATCGTGATTTATCTTCTCCAGTTCCAGATGTCAATTTGAACAAAAATAGCTCTGCTTTTCAGTACCTGGCTTCTCCCAGTAGTATGGTTTAGACTAATGCTAACATAGTTTTCAGTGTGAGAGAAGAGAATGAGCTGGGTTGCGAGTCAGGAAACTTGGGTATTTGAATTTTGGCTTAGTTACTTGTAAGCAATTTTTTTTTCTCTTCTCTGGGCCTCAGTCTCTTTATCTGTAAAGTGGGAGTTGTTAAGCTTTTGCTGCTTAACTCACAGGATTGTTGGAAGGAAGGCTTCAAGAATATGTAAATATGAGTTGTTATTATTAATCTAGAGAGGCAATAGGACATAAGAGATGGGTTGGGCCCACTGGAGAGTTAGCAAATCCAAGTTTCAAATCCTGCCTCATTCCCATACTGCTTATGTGATCATAGGTAAGTCATTTAATCTCTTGGTGCCCACAGGCATATGTATATATCTACATATATGAATATATCTGTATCTATCTATCTATATCTGTGTAGATAAAGATGATATCTATATCTATCTATCTATCCACACATGTATATCTGAGTTCCCTATTAGAATCGATGGAAAAAGTTCTCATACCAAGATCACAGAATCATAGATTTAGATCTGGAAGGAGCCTTAGAGATCATTGAGTTCACCACCTCATTGTATAGATGAGGAAATTGAAACCCAGAGAAATTAATGAATTAATTACTTAGAGTGACCCTTGGCAAGTTGCTTAACTCTGTTTGCCTCAGTTTCCTCATCTGTGAAATGAGCTGGAGAAGGGAATGGCAAACCACTATGGTATCTTTGCCAAGAAAACCCCAAAATGGGACCACAAAGAGTCAGACATGACTGAAACAACTGAACTACAATAACTAGGATCACAAAGCCAGCAACTATCTATGGCAAGCTTCAAACCAAGGGCTTCTGGACTCCACATCCAGTACATTGTCCATTACATAATACTATCTCAATAGAATTCCCAACACTGATAAAATCATAGATCTGGACCAACAATTAGCAATCACATGAAGGGAAGGGGCAACAAACGTAACAAGATCCTCTTGTGTAATAAACAATGATAAAGGGGGCAGTTTCAGACAAACCTGGGAAGACTTGAATGAACAGATGCAGAGTGAAATGAGTAGAACCAGAAAAACTTATTCACTAACATATTGTAAAAACAGACAACTTTGAAAGACTTAAGAACTTGGAACTTAAATGATCAATCGTGATTCTAGACAATTAATGGTAAACAGCTACTCCACGTCCTGATTGAGAAGTGACGAATTAAATACGCAGGATGAGACAAACATCGAATATGGCCAATACAGGACTTTGTTTAGCTTGACTGTGCACCGTTCTTATAAGGATTTTGTTTTTGTTGTTTTCTTTTAAGTGGGGTAGGGAAAGAAAATAAACTTTTAATTTTTTAATGAAATTTAATTTTTTATAAAATGGAAAGGAAACCACTTATAATACTGACAGATCCCACAATAACAATCCCAAGAATTGAAATACTTAAAGTCATGTTCTGCGTCACAGTAAGTATGCATTTCTGAGCACCCTTTCCTCTGTGGCTACCACCTATTTATAACATTAAACAATAACTTCATGAGAAACAAATCTCTGATTCAGATTCTTTATTCTATTTTCTTCCAATGACCAACCAATTAGAAAAACACAGACCTCCTGTAAGTCTGGGCAACTACTGTATATCAGTTGATAGAATTTCCTTAGTTCCAACAAAGACCTTGAATTGGTGCATTGACTTATGGGAATGGACAAAGGTCAGAAGTTTTACTTCTAGAAATGGCCACGCTGAACCAAAAGAATGTACATTCATAAAGAGAAAGGGGAAGGGGAGGGGAAAAAAACCCACTAAGGAGAAAAAGGAAAAAACAGAAAGAGAGAGAGAGAGAAAAAGAGAAAGCACTACATTTCCCAACAGCAGCAGCTTTGTGATCTCTCCGGTAATGTTACCCAGTTTTGTTTATCATGAAAAGATCCCATTAATGCCTCAGCCCCATCAAACAGCAGACCATGTCCCTGAATGGCACCTATCAGAGCCCAGGGTAAATCCAGTGATTAGAGGGAATTCGCCAAAGGGCCTTTGTAGCTGAGAAAAATGCCTACTCCAGAGAGGAATGCAGAAAATTCCTGGGAGCACAGGCCCTCCTTTGTTGGCAGTCTGGCGGTATTCTGGAGCAAATAAAGGCATAAAAATGAGATCTTAGTTGCGATGAACATTTGAAGAAAATGTTGTTCAAAGACCTCCTTGAAATATTCCTTAAAAAATAAAACCCAACTGTACTCCTCTGTTAAGGATGAACTAGAGACCTCCTACCCAAACCATCATTTTATAGCGCAGTATTACATAATCTAAGAGATTCTCAACTGTAACGGAACTTACTGAGAGTTCCTTTGTCCTGCTAGGTTTCCTCATTAAACTGAAAGCCAAAGTTAAGACTTTATGGATAGAATAAACTTAGATTTGGAAGAAAAACAACTGGCAAGGAAATTATCCTGGCAACAATAGTTAGTACAATCTATTAACCATTCTAGCACCAGAACAAGGCAGGAAAAATACGTAGCTCTACCATCATTATCAAAACAAGGACATGGTCAACCACAAACAAAATCTGCTAGTCAGACAAAACCAGACACAGAGTGGAAGTTAAGGGATAGAACTCTCAGATATCAGTTAAGTTTTTATTTAAGCTGCTGCTCTATGAGGGAGCCATATTTCTTGAGTTTCTCTAGAGTTCTCCAGCTAGAAAGCAGCAAAATGAAGTGCCTGTACATTGCTTTTACATAAAAACAGCCTGGGGATATACTAACCTGCAAAGGAAACTGTGGCATTTGCTATATGAACCAGTTTACTCAGAGAAAACAAAACCTCTCTTTTTTGGGGGGAGGGGGGCGGTTGGTGAGAAAAACCTGACACAACCTTGGGTAGCGAAATTAAAACAGTATATTATATGGACCCTTTAAAAACCTGGAATTATGTGTAATCCTTAGCAAAGCATTTGGTAAACTTGGGTTTTTCATTCCCTGTACCCCACCCCATCCCCCAAGCATGTTTTTCTCTCTTCCTTGGATCCAAATATTCTTAATGACTTTTACTCACAATGTGCCCCTAAGTGCAATACGTTTCCTCATAAATCTTATTATAGACTTATTTTATGTTCCTTCCATTTTAAAGTTTACCGGAATGAGGGAGGAGCAAGGTAATAATGATACTGTTCTAGTTGGAGGGTGTTCCTCTCCCCTCTCACTTCTCCTTGACCGAAGCCCAATAAAATATTATTTATTTGCATCTTTGGAAAGCGATTCACTAACATTTTTCAAAATAGCTGTAAAGTGCTTGCAAAGGTGGTGTCTTTATTGCTCTGCAAATGTTGTTCATTTTACTATTTGTTTTAAATGTCCTTTTACTGGTCCCTGTGGATTTACATTTATAAAGTTGCATTAGGTAGGCCTAGGGGATGCAGTTTGGGGGTATAGCGCACAACAACAGCAGACTTCTCAGAATGCTTAGCATTCACCAGTTGGCAGTCCAGGAGAGCCGCCATATAAAACACTTTCCCCCAGACTCCCCTTCTAAATAATCTAAAATAAATAATTGTGAGGTGGTGGGATCACTATTTAAGACCTACTTTGCACTTTCTAATAGCTGTTCAAATGCTGCATGGTAGAAGCAGTAAAGCTTTGTCCACGGAATATGCTCTCAGCAATTCTATACATCTGTGCACCAAAGGGGTAAGGTCATTTTAACTTTTGCATCATAAAGCATACTGCTTGTAAAAAAACAAATACTAATGAATGCAATACTTTCTACACAGACATGGTGGCTTACAAAATCGTTAGCATACTTCCTAACTTTTCCGGTTTTTGTAGATGATCTACTGCGTCTAGGTTGAAAGCACAAGACCCCCCAGAGTTCTTGCAAAAATACACTTAGTTTTGCCACTGTAGAAAGAATGTACATGAAAAAAACCTTCAGGGCAAAAGTATGGCATGAAAGAAATGTCCAGGGAGACCCTGACTCAAGGTTTTCTGGAAATGAGGTGCACCCTTCCTCTGTTACTGAGGTCTTGGAATTTCTACCAGATGCATAAATCCTGGAAACATCTTCTGAAAGACAAGCATGGGCTCAGAAAGTGGGCTTCATCAAAGATCTATGCAGTCCCAGCAAAACAAGCCACACACACAGAAGGATTATGTCCTTCTTCCTATTTATATCCTCAGTGCCTAGAACAGTGCTATACATATACATACATATATGTGTGTGTATACACACACACACACACTCACACACACATATATGTGTATAATGTATATATACACACATATTTTATATAGTAAATACTTGCGGGTTGATTTGCCTCTTTCATAAAACTATCAAATGACAACTTTAAAATTATTGTTTATAAATGGAATATTTAAAAAGTGAATTTTATTGATATATTTTTAATATCACTTGTATTTCTCAATGTATTCTTTCTCCCAGAGAGCCATCCCTTACAACAGAAATATGATGGAAGAAAGAAAAAGAAAATTCCACGAAACTAAACCTATCAGACTCATCTGATACAGTATTCCACACCCATCATTCCCCACTTCTCTGATCTACATGTTGTATTCTGATTTCTTATTTAAACCAGAGAGAACCCTGAGTGTTTTTAAAAATGCAGATGATAAGATGGTATGTGACATCCAAATAACTGAAGCATATTAGCAACACCCAAATGAAAGAAAGGAAATTCATAATAAAATTGTAACCCTAAATTACTTGTTCAAAGATTTCAGTGAAATGGCTTTTGATTGAATCACTACTATTATGACTTCTTTATGGTAATAAAAAAGATGAATAAACAAACCACTTACTAAATTCACTTTAATTGAACTAGTAAAAGCTTTTGGTTTTATCACAGCAACAAGAAACACCTCCCATCCCCCCACCAAGAAAAAAAAGAATTTCTAAGAAACTGCTATCCTAAAGAGACTTAACCAAGCCTAATGACAGCATCCAATATATATGGGAAGCTTGAGGATCAGATTTTCTTTTTCCGCTCTTAGAAGATACAAAGGGTATCCTTCTTTTCCTCTTGCCTGTCTCCGCCCCCAGCAAAATTAGACACATCAATTAAACTCATGTGATTTAGCTGGTTAACTCTTGAAATTGCAGCTATGATTTAACTATGTCTATCAATGGGGATTCACTTAACAACGTCCCCAAGCCAGATGGAAACAGTTAAGGTGGAGGCCAAACAGAAGAGGATTGTTGATCACTGCTTTTGAACCCTGCAACGCTCACAAGGGATGAAAATGCCCCAAGAAGAAGGTTATTTCACAAATAAGCCTTGGGCTGCCGTCCCGTTGATATCACGAACACACAAAGCCCTCAAAAAAGCATCTGGTGCTGCATTTTACATTTGTGCATTCTTGGGGTGGGAGGTGAGAGAGGCTGGCAATCACTTGCAGGACACACACACACACACACACACACACACACACACACACAAACACACACACACACAGTGGCCTATGTTGGCCAACTGGAAGAGTTAAGATTATTTGCGAATGTTTTGGGGGTTGGCCTCTACCACAAATTCCTGGGGCACTCTGGTCGATATTACTTTTCTTTCTTTCTTCTTTTAGATGTCCAAATGAAATTTATTAAAGGATATTTTTACATCTGACTAAATATGGTAGAAATGCTACAATACTCCAAGTCTTTATCCATGCTGGTACTGGTAATATCACACCCTGAAAGATAGTTTCCCAGAATTCTTGATTGTACAGGAAAAATCTGCCCCACCCCCCCACTTGGTTTTTTTTTTTTTTTGGATATTACTTTTCCAGAGAGCATATCAGGGAGGCCGACCTGAGCAGAAACTTTTGTTATAAAGAGACAACAAAGGTAGCTATGAAAATAAAATGTCTCGCTATGTTCCTTAAAGGTTCTCCTGGAGTCATAGCAATTAGAAAGATCAGCTGTAATTTCACTCCTCCTTCATACAGGACCTTGTCTCACCTTAAACAGGAAATAGGGACTGAGTTAGCCTAGCCCAAATATAATAAAGGTCTGTGACTGCTGCTTGAGGCATAGCCATCAATATAAATCTGTCATAGACATACTCAGTGAGGAAGAAGAACTTCCATATACTCTGGCCCTTACAGCTTTGGAGAGAGGCCGATTTATGGCACATGGGAAGCAGGGAGCCTTTGAGTCGACGGGGCTCTAGTGAATCTAGCCTGTTTTAAAGGTTTCTGCAGCTAGAGAGAACCACACTTTTATAATTGTACTTGGGGGAAGCCCATTTAAGTTTTAAATTCCTGGGGGAATATATCATTTGTTTCAACTAAAACAGATTTTTTTCCTAACAGGTGACCTTGTCTAGTTTTAAGTTTAAAAAAACAGGTTGAATGGTTACAGAGTTTCAATTAAAAAACAAAACAAAACAAAACGATATTCAGCCAGGTTTTGTAGGAAGTCTTTCTCCAATGACTCAGAGATCCCACTCAGTCAGGTGTGATGTTTCCCTCCCTTCACTGGAGAGGTGCTGTTCCTATGGATGAGTGTGGAACATGGTGTGTGTGGTCAGATTCACTGATGTATTCGCTAGTTTTGATAAACTTGATTGCTTTTCTCTTCATCTCTTTATTTTTTGTTATAAGAAATGGATCATGGAGGGGAAAGACATTCAGAAATGAAGGCAATATTAAAAAAGGTATTAATAATTTTTTAAAAACCAGATGTGATCATTTTTACTTCCAAAAATTTACTTGCCTTGCTCACCAAACAATGATGAACCAGTGTGCTAAGAGGGAACTATATAACTTCATTCAATTGGCTTTTTTGATAGAAATGCTGTTATATGAATCTGAAAGGTTATACTTATATTTGGAGAACTTCTGGTTGGGGGTGGGGAATAAGAAAGCAATTGCAAGCAAATCACAAATCAGCACAGTGTTAGTGTTAATTAATTAGGAAAAAAAAGTTCAAAGTCTTCCATAATAGAAGACTTCCTACATGCAACCAGTATCTGATTGAGTGACTCAAGCAGTAAAATCACAGTTGGGACTACTCTAGTCGAGCTAAAAGGCCAAGTTCAATATTTTCCCTATGAGGCATGCCTGTGCTATAAAAAGAATGTGATGTTTGAATGTGAGTGTCTCTGCTCTCTGTGCTGGCAATCAAGCCTTCCCTAGCCCTCTTGCCACATTTCAAGAGTACGGTATGAATCACAATCATGTGGTTCGCCTTCTTGCCAAATTCTTTTCTCCCACTACTGCTATGAATTCTCCTTCGATTTCTGCCACTGGCAACTGTCCTGGCCCCCCACCCCATCCCCCCATCTCGCCGCCTTCCTCTATCAGGGGAGGCCAAGAACTTTCCTCCTTCTTCATCAACAAGGAAGCAAGTAAGCATATTATTATAAAACTCTAATCACCAGTCTAAATAAGAAGGTAAAGGGGAAAAGGGTAAATCTGGGGCAAAGAAAGCAAAGATGCAAAAGAAAAATAGAAAATTAGGAGGGAGGACAGAGATATGCATGAATAGGTTTGCAGAATATTTGAATTGGAAGGGACCTCAGAGATCCTTTAGTCCAAGAGTTCCTCAAACTATATAATTCATGGAGCCCTGCAGGTCTATGAAACGGTCCAAAGGATTCTACAAAATTATTTTTTAAAAATGTCATGGCAGATAAGCCCACAGAGCAAACTCATCTGCTACACTGATCATAGACAATGTACGTTTTGTTGATGAGAACCACTGGAAATGGGCCAACTAGCTCGTGCGATCAAGAAGTTTGTTTTTCATTGGAATAGGAAAAAAAAGAATAAAAAAATAAATAAAGTACTCAATATAGGATAATAGTTACTTGTCAGTTTATTTCTTCAGAGTATTTTTTCTTTAAAAAGCATCCATTTGTATTTTTAATGTGAATTGCCATGTATGGAACCCCGTTAAAATTCCAAATACAGAAGAGATACAAAAAGACAAAAACAAAAAACCCCAAACAACCAGACTCTGATTTGAGTTTACATCTAGTTTTCTTGACACTATGTTATGTTAACAAAATTTTAAGAAATAAATGCATTCATTCATTCAATATACATTATTAATGATCTATTACATAGGGAATGGGTGCTAGGTGGCATGGTGAATAGAGCACTGGGCCTAGAGTTAGGAAGATTCATCTTCCTGAGTTCAAATCTGGACTCAGATACTCACTAGCTGTGTGACTCTGGGCAAGTCACTTAACTCTATTGGCCTCAGTTTCCTCATTTGTTAAATGAAGTGGAAAAGGAAATGGCAAACCACTCCAGTATCATTGCCAAGAAATCCCCAAATGGGGTCACAAAGGATCAGACGAGATTGCAATATTGAACAACAAAATGTATAGAACATTGGGTTAAAAGCTCAGGGTTACATAAAGGTGACGAGACATGGTACCCGGCTTCATGGAGATTACAATCTAAAAGGATGTCATGATATAAAAAGCACATGTAACCATGATATGCAGTCTTACATGACAAGGGCATTAAGGTTCTAAAAATGTTATGTGTAATAGAAATTGAAAGGTTGCCACTCACATAATTAAAAAGGCAAATGCAAGTGAAACACAGAAAAAATTTAAATCACAGTTCTTAGATTTTGGAAGTGCAAATGCTAGTAGGTGAAATAAATACTGCTTATATGTAAATCAGTGGAAAAATGAAAACTGTTGAGAAATATCTTACGGAGTAAACTATTGAATCCACCAATATTGCTTCTTCCACAACACTTGTTGATAGCAAGCAAGCCCATTCTTTTCGCTAAATCAGTAATTGGTAATATGATTACTCAGAAGAAAAATAAAGTGAAAAGACAATAGCTATTTTTAACCAGCCTTATGTTATTTGATGTTTTCACTATTAGGCTTTTTAAAAAAATCATATTAAAATATTTTTGCTGCAAGGATTCTACCATGCCAAGAATTTTGTGACCTACTGCTCTAGTCCAAATATCTCATTTTACAAATGAGGATACAGGGGCTAGGCAAGGCTGTAAGTTACATGAGTCACAAACTTTGCAAGTGTTGGCCTCCTCTCAAATGTTCTCTCCACTGCACCATATTAACTTTGAAGTTCACACTTAGAGAAGCAGAGAAATTGTCTTTCTATCTCCTCCCCTTCAGTGCTGTAGTTTTTGCCATACTCTTAGGTTAATTTGTCCACTAGCCTTGTTATGAACATAATGACACTTGAAACAATAGATATTTCTTTGAAAGACTTATATGGACTGATGCAGAGTGAAGCAAGCAGAACCAGGGAATAACATGCATGACTACAAAGTAAGTGAAAACAAAACTTAAGGGCAGCCAAACTCAGTTTTTAACAATTACCAGTATGGTTCCCAGGGAACAAATGATGAAAAATATTTCCTTTGTATCAATAGATAGGTGGAAAACTACAGTTACAGAATGCTGCATACATTGTCTGACATAATCATTTTGTTACTCAGTTTTGCTTAACTGTTTTTCTTTGTTACCAAGGAAGGTTCAATGGTGGCAGGGGATGATCAGGAAATAAGTGAGGTATTAAAAACAAAAAACATTAAAAGAAAAACCCAACCTTAAAATATATCCCTCAGATAAGAGAGGAGATGTATTCATATACTATAAGCAATCTTTTACAGTTATGGTAGAGGAGCATGAGACAAATTCACATTCAGCTTTATTCATAAATAAGCCTTTCTACAACCAAAAAAAGAAAAGAGTGCCTAAGTATGAAAAATTCATTTCTACACCCACATATTGCACTTCTAAATTCAGTTATAGTATGGTGGTTGCTGTTTGTCAAAGGGGGATTGAGGAGACAGAGTTAAAATGGCTCACAAACCCTTTATTACTGGAAAAACAGCTCAAAGTTCATGCCGTACTCACAGTCACTCAGTAGTATTACTGTACTCATTTCTCCATATATTCTACCCCTTTCCTAATTTACTCGCCAGGCCTTTGGCTAAGTCACTTGGGATATCTACCTCTGCTTAGTTCTCCCCACAGGAAACAGAAATAAGTTATAAAACTGGCGAGTTCCCTGGAGTTAGGTATACATTACTTAAAGAATTTTGTTTTAATTGAAGCCCCTTGTTTTTACATGAATACAAATGAATTTTTACATTAATTTTCAAACATAACCCACTCTCCCACCCCTGCGTCCTTAGCTCTTGAGCTACACTTTGGAGCAAAGGTTAAAAAAGAAAGAGAAAATAGAAGCAAACAATTCAAGAAACATCTGACAGAAGATATTTCTGGGCATGCCCATAGTCCTCCACTGCTGCCATGAATTACCTTTTCTCAACTCTTCTCTGGGGTCAAGATGGATCAGTATAATTAGACAGAAGTGTTATAGTCATTGCCTGTATTACTCTCCTGTTTCTGCTTACATCACTCTATACCAGCTCGTGTAAATCTTCCCATATTTCTCTAAATTCTTCATATTCACCATTTCTTATATCTTCTAATACAGTAATTTTCACTATACTCATGTGCCGCACTTTGTTTAGCCATTCACCAATTAATGGCCACTTTTCTTTCTTGTTCTTAGCTACTATGAAAAAAATTCTGCTCTGAATATATTAACACTGTCTTTCACCTTCTTAGGGGTATATAGCTAGCAGTGGAATCACACGGTCTGAGGGTATGGATATTTTAATCACTTTGGGGGTATAGTTCTAAATTGTTTTCCAGAATGAATGGACCACTTCAAAGCTCCATCAATAGTGTTCTTGTTTGACTGTATTCCCCCCAGCCCCTATAACACTATTTCTTTTTTTTAATCATGTTTACCAATTTGATAAGTATGAGGTGAAATCTTACGGTTGTTCTGATTTGCATTTATTTCACTTGTTAATAAAGAAAGGGAATAATCTTTTACATGGTTGTTAATAGTTTGTGATTCTTATTTTGAGAACTGCTTGTTTATATTAGTGGATTCCTTTTCCATTGGTGAACGGAACTTGGTTAACTATATTATGTTCCCTTTATATCTTAGCTATCAGATCCTTATCAGAGATATTTGATGCAAAAATTTTTTCCCATCTCCTGGTTCCCTTATTAATATTTTTCAATCAAAAGCTCTTTAATTTCATAGCATAAAATAATCTTTTTCACTTTTTGTAATTTTTCTTACCCACATTATATATGTACATATATTTCTACCATATATATGTGCATATGTATGTATATACATACACATATCTGTCTGCATAGTATAAAATGCTAAAAACTATTCTTTTTCTCTTGCTAAATTATTTTCCAGTTTTTTGGGCAGTTCCTGTAAAATAAGGAGCTCTTTCTGAAATAGGATTATCGGGTTATTGTAGTTACATGGGTTATTGAGTTATTTCTAATTTTTGCTTATCTAGTTTTAGGTTTTTTTCCCCCATTAGTCTTCTTTTCTATTTTTAAAAACTAGAACCAAATAATTTACGGTTTATAACAGAATTTGAAGACTAGAAGTATTATTCCTCCTCTTAAATAATTATTTCCCATAAAGTTCTAAATCTTTTATTCCTACAAATGAATTTCATTATTATTTTGTCTAGCCTTAGAAGGTGTTCCTAAGTTAAATTGAATGGCATAGCACTAAATTTGTAAATTCACCTGGCTAGTACTGTCATTTTTATTATGTTATCATGGCCAATTACATAAATAATTCATCACCACTTTACCTTCTACCCATTCTCATTTGTTACATTTGTCCTTGAGATAGTTTTTTCCTCCTCCTTTTAACTTCTCAAAAAAAAAAAAAACCCCACAAGACTAAGATTCAAGAAATATGGTTTCAGTAGCATTAACTAGCTTCAACTTCAAAAATCTCCAAGAAAAATGGAGAAGTGAATGGTGGACATTAACGGGCTGCAGCCCAATACCAATGATAGCTTGTGTGGAAGATGTGGAATAAAAAGATATCCAAAAAATGTCTGATTGGAAAAGGAAGTGGTCCAGTCATTTAGTGAATGGTGAGGAATAACAGATGTACAACCCGAGTAATGCAGTGGTGTCATTATAGAATGTTGAAAAAGCTCAAGGAAGGTCTCCAGCATTTTGGATGGATCCTTTAAGGTGAATTTATGGGAGGCACAGACAAAAGTCACTCACGTGGGATGTGGTTGAATGGAAGGGGTGTGAACTGCATTGCTGAAGGAACAGTGACTTCAATGTAATCATAGTGCACAATTTCTGATATGAAATTTAATATGTTCTCTTTCAGAGATTGATTGGTGTTAAAGTAGATGGGGGCAGAGCACTTGGCTAGGTCCTAGGGGAGACATGCCCCCAGGCAAGTTCTATGATCCTGACTTTTGCATTTACCAAATGTGAAGCATTCTCTACTTATTTCTTTTATTTTACTCTCAAATACCAATTGTTCTGTAAGGCAAAAATATCCCCTACCTCCCCCTGCTGGCTTTATCTGCTATGTTCTGGAAAGGGAACTTTGGGATACTTAATTGTTTTTATCTGGAATTTACTCTCTGTAAAGAGTTGTCTGTGGACATCTACGGTACTGTAGAAATAATAAACAGCAATGATAGCGCTGAGGTCAGTTGGCCCCTCGAAGCACTAACAAAGGCCAGATGATGTTGGTAGTGATTAGTGTAACCCAGAGTGTTTTTGGTTTGCAGAGAAGTTTTTTTTTTTTCTACTCTTATTTACTGAAAAGAGCCTGAAGAGTTTGAGGGAAACTGGGCATGGTGGCCCACATCTGGAATCCCAGCTATCTGAGAGGCTTCACCCTGGGCGTTCTGAGCTACAGTGGGTTAAGCCAATCAAATATCTGCACTAAATCTGAGGGGAGGGTGGATGAGATGAGGGTAAGAGGAAATTAGGTTGCTAAGGAAGGACAAACTGGCCCAAGTTGGAAATGGAGGAGGTTGAAGCTCAAATCATTAGCGGGATCAGGCAAACTCAAGAGTGCCTATACAATCAGCCTCAACAAGACAGGGAGATCTAGTCTTTAGAAATTTAAAAAGCAAGAGTTTAAGAGGATATTTAAAAAGGACTGGACTAATAATCCTGTCAGGATTAAACAATATGGGGGCCTTAGGACTGAGGTGCTCATGGAGAGTAATTATAGAGTTCACATAAATACTTTAGGATTTGGAGATGTCAGTACTATGTGGAAAGCATGACTGGTCAGTCTGGTGTCTTTACATGCTACCTGGATATAGGTCTTGACAGAACTACCACTAGAAACAAAGTTTTTGGATTCCTTGAGAGAGCCATCAGTGATGCTTTACCTATTCCTCACAATCCCAAAGGTTTCCCTGGTTATGATTGAAAAAATAGAGAATTCATTGCTGAGATAGATCATAAGCACATCACAGGCCAGGATGTCAAGGATTATATGTGCTAACTGATGGAAGAAGATGAAGACCCTTAGAACAAAAGCAATTCTCACAGTAGATAAGGAAAAATCTAACTCCTGGCATGATGGAAGATATGTACAAGAAAGCTCATATTACCACATGGGAGGAATCCAACCTATGAGAAGAAAACTAGAGGGGAAAGTTAAAAAAAAAGGTAGAACCATCCCAAAATATTCCTTACCGGAAGAAAGACCCACTTGCTCAGAAGGCAAGTTGCTTGACAAGCATGCCATTGATAGTCAAACCGACACAATCCATAATTTTCTATGAATATTTGCAGATTAAGATAATAAACTTACTGAACTTCCCCAAAAGCAGAGGACACAAATTCAAAAGGATTGCAAAAAGATGTATATTCTTTAGATATTCTGGAGAAGAGTATGATCAGGAATTACCTATAACTATAGAAGCATGTTGTAAAGGATGGCATGTTAGACTTCAAATTCTAATTTTGGGTTCAAATTCTAATTTTTACACTTATCCTGGTATGCCACTTTTTGGGCCTCAGTTTCCTCATCTGTGGAGTGAGGGGGCTGGTCTTGATGACCTTTAAGGTCATCTTCAGTTTTCAATCTATGTGCCTGTTAATTTTAAAAGTCACAATCCAAATAAGAGAAGCAAGCAGTAGCTCAATGTTAATATGAGTGTTAAAAAGTCATGAGGCGGGGCAGCCAGGTGGTGCAGTGAGTGGAACACCAGCCCTAGAGTCAGGAGGTCCCAAGTTCAAATCCAGCCTCAGACACTTGACATATTTACTAGCTGTGTGAAGCCCGAGAGAGAGAGAGAGAGAGAGAGAGAGAGAGAGGATGGATTTTATTAAAATAATAACTCATTTATTTAGTGCATGAAAGTTTGCAAAGTACTTTCTTTGTTTTTACAGAGATCAAGTGACTTTGCCCATGATCTCTTCTTTGACACCTCCACCAAGTCCCACCTTCTAGTGCCTCATTATGGTCTGGAAACGACCTGGGTTCTGGAAAGTTGTACCAACTGAATGCAAATGTGGTCAGGTTCTGAAGTTTTGGAAAATAATAATAATTTGAATAATAATGATAGCTAACATTTATATAGTGCTTACCATGTGCCAGTTTTTATTTATTTTTATTTATTTATTTGCAAATATTAGTTCATTTGATCTACAACAATGCCGGGAGGTAGGTGCTAGTATCATCCCATTTTACAGATGAGGAAACTGGGGCAGACAAAATTTAAGTGACTTGCTCTGGGTCATGCAGCTAAGAAGTGTCTGAGACTGAATTTGAACTCAGATATTCCTGACTTCACTGTGCCACCCAGCTTCCCCTAACTTACTGATAAGTAATAAACTATATCTGATTTTTTAAAGGACCAGCCTAGCTGAATACTGGAGGGGTTCATATGTAGTAGACCAGACACTAGGTGGTAAACTCTTTGGCCATGCCAACCCAATGAAACAAACAAACAAAAAATTATGACCCAAATGTCTTGGGTCAGGATGCAGACTCCAATCAGGGACTCTCCCCATTATGTTCTGCTACCCTTCTAGCATCTATCACTTTAACTGCATCAAAAGGATAAACATAGCCTGATTTTCAAGTTTCCTTATGGAAAATGATATATGCCTCTCCCACTCAAAACTACAGCTCCAAGGCCTCCAGATATTGGGAGTTGTTTCAATCTATCACTTCAGACAGCTCCACCATCATTTCTTATACATTTTATAGTTTTGTGCAAGCGTGAGTGCGTGTGTGTATGTGCATGAGTATGTGTGTATGTACACGTGTGTACGTGTGTGTGTGTGTGTGTGTGTATGTGTGTGAAGCTCATGAACATTAAGACAGATTGGGTAGGCACCCTGCTTTAGAAAATCAACCAAGACTCAGGTCCATTGATGCATGTAGTGTCAAGGAAATAAACAAAGTTGTTGCCCTACTGCGCCAGTTTTAACTGGCTCATTTCGAGTTCATTAAGTTGAACTTGTTAAAGTAAACTAAATAAACTACTCATTAAATTCAAAGTTAAGCAATGCTTGCCTGACTCCAACATTACAAATTATCTCCTTATTGAAGCGGAGATTTTTATGGCTGGCCTACTGACATTTCAGCTCTCTTAAAGAGGATCTTAAAATCTTTCATCATTTAAGAAGTATGTAAGAAGTGAGCATCATGTAATGTATCTTCCTAAAAGTTTGTTAGCAATTCACCAAATCCAAATGTGCATTAAGGAAAAGTCTTTCAGACTTTTCCAAGACTCGGGTTTCTACCAGAACAAAATGGATAAATTATCCATCTGAAGCATTTTAACTGACCTACAACAGAAAGTCAAATTATGCAAAGTCTTTGAAATTCCTAATTAAAATGTTAATATACATAATAGTAATTTGTATGTATATATTTTCCTGCTTTACAACAGCCCTGTATAAACTGAAAATAACTTCATTTTATGGGGGAGGCAGCTGGAGCTCCAAGAGTTTGATCTGTCATAGAGTTAATAGGGAGTGGAAGGACCTTGAACTTGGGTCCTTCCTCATACTCTCTACATCAAGGTTCTTGTCATTTATGTGATGAGTTCTTTATAAAGAGGTATGAAGTCAATACACACAGGACACTCTCTCTCCCATCTCTAATCCAGCATTGGCTGTCTCTCATGTCTATAATGGGCCATGGTCCTTACCTGCTCTTCTGAGAATCCCTCATTTCCTTCAAAGCCCAGCTGGTCCCACTTTCTTCATGAAAACTTTCCTGATCCCCTGGCTGCTAATGCATCCCCTCCCCCAAGTACTTTGTATTTATTTTTTATATGTTTGTGCATATATATATATATATATATATATATACCTGTATATATGTACCTCTTTTACTTGTCCTAAATATTATTGTTTCTCTTAAGTTTTCCTTTGTCTCCCCAGCATCTCACATAGTAGGTTTTTAATAAAAGCTGTTGGATCAAATTGGATAATATAAGGTTATCTGTCTCATGACAAAGAGAATATATTTACTTGGCAATTTACATCAATTAATCGGCAAAGTTTGAGCTCCGATTGTTCCTACCAAATGGGAAAAGCTTTTGGAGACCTCTACATCACCAAGTCTGAGCAAGAAAGTATTTTTACTTATGTGAAATATCAGATTATAAGTAGTTTGAGGGTGGGGCCCCAGAAGACCCAGTCTTCTCTTAAATATCACCAACCTGCTTCTCCACCCTACAGCAATCGATTCAATTTTAAATTAATGATGGTCATGAAGAAATAAACAGGCACAAAATAAATGTAGAAGCTTTTTGGGGGCAGCGAAGTACAGTGGAAGGAACACTGTGTCTAGAGTCTGATGCTTCTAACCTGAGTGACTTTGGGTAAGTCACTCAATTTCCCTGGGGCTCAATTTCTCCATCTGCAAAATGAGGGGGCTGAACTAGATGGTATTTGATGTCTTCTCTCAACTCTGGATCTAGATATTAAAAATACCATTTTAGCCATGATCTTGGGGCTCTGTGGGTAAGTTTCTATGTGCTTAAACCATTCCAACTAGGAATTTAAATTCTATGAATCTACCAGTTCAAGTTTTTATCTATTCTGAAAATACAATACTTCATATACAGTCTTTGGTATGATTTGGTGGGGGGTGGGGTGGGGGAGAGACAAGAAAGAACTGAGAGGGGGGAGTTTGTTTTCAAATTATTAGAAAACAGGGAAGTAATTAAAGAACTCTGTAAAGGGAGGAGTAAGGTGCATGACACCCTTATTGCCACAAAGCAAATACTTTTCTAACATGTTATTATTTCCAGAGATTTCACACATTCCAGATGCTATCATCAGTGTTACCAGTACACAAGAAAACGAACAAATGAGACATACACTGGCTCATGGGACAAATCACCACAGATGCCGAATGAGAAAAAAAAAAACAAAAAAGGGGAGGGAAAACATTTTGTTTTCAATTTATGGAAATGTTAAAACATAAAACAAGTGTAATTTAGCAATGCAAGGCAGTAAGTAGAGAGTCTTTTCTGCCCTAAAAGACTGAAAAAAACTACCTCCTGTTCTAAGAATTTGAGAAACACAAATATATTTATATGTAAATAGATGCTTCTATAAATGGCATTAAACATATATAATGTTTCTATAAATCCATTATATATAGTATATAAAATATATTTATGGCGTTAAAAATACTAAACTTGAGTCCTAGAAAAGTATGAAAGAGCCTTGCCTTTTCCTTAATGCACATTCAGATTTGATGAACTGCTGGCAAACTTTTAGGAAGATACCTTATTTAATGTTAACTTCTTATAGATTTCCACATATTTTACCTGAAGTCAAAGCTTCAGAAAAGCCATAAGATATACTCTATTTTTAAAAAAATCATCTACTGTCATTCTTACAAGACTAATCCAGTTACCTGAATTCAGCTGAACGTATGTCTTTGCTTGAAAACAAAAGCTTGTCACACATTATTCTAAATGCTGAATCTCTGGTAAAGAGTTATTTAACCAAGGAAGATGTATAGAGTATAACAGAATGGGATTTCTGAAAGTTGGCACTAAAAGGGAAAGGCTTTTGGAGACTTCTACACCATTGAGTTGGAGTGGGAAGGAAAGTGATTTTTACTTATGTGGAATATCAGATTATAAGTAGCTTGAGGGCAGGGGCCCAGTTTTCACTTAAACATCATTGACCTTGCTTCTATACCCTGTAGCAGTCAATTCAACTTTTAGTTAATGAAGATCACAATGCAGTAGAAAGAAGTCTTCCCAAGAAGAAATTTTAAAAAGAACTCTCTTTAGGGCATAGTTACTACTCTCAACAAACATTTATTATGCATCTACTTATTACATATATTGGGGTAGTGGAGAGAGAGGTGGCCTTCAAGCTATGGTAGACCTAGATTTAAATTCTTCCTCTGGCACACAGCCCCCTTTGACCTTGGGTAAGTCACAACCTCTCAGTGCTCCAGGTAAGTCTCTAAGACTATACATTGCAGAAAAAGTGCTGACCTGCATTGGTAGAAGGAGGTACTTAATCCCAAAACTTCCTTAAAGCAATGGAATTACAAGTCCAGTCTTTATTCTTATTTGTAATGGACTATTGTTTGTTTGTTTTTATCTGCATCTAGAAGTATGGAAATCTTCCCTCCCAGGCAAATTGGGAAATCTCTTGGCAATTAATAGTCTTAGAAAGTTACCTGGGGTCCCTAGGAGGTAAGTTTCTTGCCTATGGTAACACAGAGGCAGGTAAACTTGAATCTTCCTAAATTCTATTAATCCAGTCTTTCATCTGCCAAATCACACTACTGTTCAACACACAGAAATATATGAAATACCAGCCAATAGTTGTTAAGAGGAGGTAATGAAGTCAGATAAGGAGAACATATGAAGACAGATTTATGACAACGTTCATCTCTTAAGTCTTGAAATGCTTAGCTTGATTAAAAACCTAACTAGGTAAATTTCACTAAAATATCCTTACTTGGAAAAAAAACACTGATTTTTAGGATACACCATTGAAATGGCTACAATGAACAACACTTTAAGGGCACTAACAAATTCTGATAGTGGAACTGCTTCATTCTATTATCACCAAAAATTTCTTCTCTGTCTACACTGGCTGTCTGGAGGATCTCAAATTGTTCAGATAATTCCATGACCTTCCATTCCATTTTGCTTCTCTAGACCAGACCGTAAAACTAAACGTAGTCAACATTCTGTCCTTGGAATCAAAAAGAGCTATTTAGGCTAAACATACACATGTGTTAAAGTTGATAAGTTATTGTCAATGAACTGCACATAAATTGGTAAAGGCATGAAATTTCCAGAGAGTAATTGTAGAATTAAAATTGTAAAACACTGTAATTGAAAGAACGCCTAAAGTTTATTCTCTCTAGGAGCAACTCTTTCTGATTTTTTTCTAGCAAACACATAACCTATAATAAAGTGGGACACACATACACATCCACATAAGATGCAAATATATATGCTATGTTAATTATATAGGAGTTAAATGTATTTTATATTTATTTATTTTTGTAAAAGCATGGAGCGATAGGATCACTAAATGATCTGATTTTAAATAAGGCAGGATTCTATTCTGGGAGAAAGCTTGTTTCCACCACTGTCCATGCCTTCTGCCATAGGACATTCAAAACTTTAAAGATGAAAAATACATTTTTTGTGTCCTGGACCCCTTTGGCGGTCCGGTGATCATATGGACCCCTTCTCAGAAAAATATTTTCAAACACTTTTTTAAAAAAGCTATGGAATTACAAAGAAAACCAATCATATTGAAATATAGTTATCAAAATATGTTTTTTATATGAAGTTCACAGGCCACAGGTTAAGAACACCTGCTTTAGCAATCATCTGCTCCAACCCACTCATTTTACAGAGGAGGAATCCAAGGCCCAAAGAGATAAGGAGACACGTCCAATGTCAAGAAATTAGCACCAGTGGTGAAGCTGAGACAAGAATCCAGCTATCCTCTTGTTCAATCCAGGGCTCGTTCCACTAGGAATGGAAGATATTATAGAACAAAGTCCCAGCGTACCTACTCTAGACTAGTGTTATCAGTGGCTTGGTGCAACTAAACACCTAACCCATCAAATATCTTTGAAGCATTAATGACTTTCCTATCGGATGATGCTTGCGTTCCACCAAGGTAACAATACATGTTGTAAAAAACATTTTCAGCATCAGTGAACTGAGGCATTCATCCTGTCTACATGATGCTATATACCAAGAGAAACAAATAAATGACCAATGTTTGTCTTCTAAAAAGCCTTTTAATCTCCTCTTCAGTCATACCCTAAACATCTGCTACAAACTCAGGCTGAAAACTTGGAGACAGAGCTTCAGAATACACTTCTTCAAAACATAGAAGGAAATATTAAGAATATTTGAATGGCATTTACTTATTTCTATCATTTATTTGTTTCCTTGCTTTTGAATTCTCGGATCCCTGCCCCTTTCCCTCGTTGCAAGTGCTCTCTCTTCTCCAACTTTCTTGGAGTTGTGGTGTGGATAGATCCCTAATTTGTTAACTCCTTGAGGGCAGAAGCTACGTCTTATCTAAACCTTCTCTATCCTCCAGTGCCTAGCACAGTGTCTACATGCTTCCTCAGTACTTTAATGGATAATTGAACTCATCAAAGCGGATGTTCATTATAGAAACTGTACATTATGTACAACACTGCCACCCATCCATGCCTTCTTGTCCTCTGTGGGTCTTATTCATTTAGGCTCATAAATTTGTCGCAAAGGGGTCACCTGACATGATGAAGGTGATCTCCTTTGTCTCAACATGACTTGGGAATGGATGCAGTACATGAGCTATCCTGCACACAGTAGGGGTTTTGCTGCATGTTATATCTTGTGGTTATGTTTTATCCCTCCTTTGTCCTATCTTATATCATGCTTACTGGTGTATATTTCTTATCACTTCCTGCCTGTCCCCCTCTTCCTTGCCACACACAATTTGATTGTATGTTTGTTTAGGTCTTTGACTAGAGTTAGAAGATTTGGATTCAAATCCTAACTCAGGTTACTACTTGTGTAACCTTGGGCAAGTCACTTAGCTTCCGTGTGACTCAGTTTCCCAATCTGCAAAATTGGGGGGGGGGAAGAGTTGAGCTAGATGGCCTCCCAGGCCCTTTCTGGTTCTAGATATAGATTTCTGTTATCACAGTGGCTTTTCATCTTTGTATCACCAATAACTAGAACAATGCCTTACACACAGAAGGCGCTTAATAAATGTTTGTTGAATTTGAATTTGAAATTGACTGAGAGGCTTATGTAACAGATCTGGAGACCTGGATTCTGCTATGGCCCCCAGCTCTGCTATGCTGGGTAGGTAAACCAGGTCACCTCTCTGGGACTCAGTTTCCTCCTTTGTAAAGTAAAGGGGGGGGGTCAGACAAGATGATGTCTAGACTCCCAACTTGCCCTAACATTCTGTGATCTGTGGCTGCCCTGAGTGGATTTAGCTGTTAATATCCATGGCTGAATCAGCTGGGTTCCTTTGTGTCTTTGTTTTGTTTTTGTGTTGCTGGATCCACTACAAGACTTGGGCCAGTGACAGCCCTGCCAGCAAGCACATGAGAAGAGGCTTCCTCTCTCGGTAGTAACCCCTCTGTTCATGCTGAACTAGCCAGAATGGATGGGGGCCAGCTGGAAGAGAGCGCAGTGCATGACTCTCATGGAAACAGCAGAAAAGCCAGGCACACAGTGTATCTCTTCCCTTTCCCACTCGCTTTCATTGACTAAGGTTGCTTTTGGCACATGTGAGCACAAGGCTTTTCTATCCTTTTTTTCCCCTTCTGGTGCTGCGGTTGATATCTTTAATTATGTTGCTGTCTCAGGCCAGCAGATGGATCGAGACATAAATGAAAGAAATCATAATGATGAGCCGGTAAATGGCTTCCCAGGAATTCTAGCCCCCAACTCTAATGGAACTTTTGCATCGTGGGACTTGGGGACTTCCCAGGAGTTTTCTTTAGATCAGTTCTGACGGCAGTGTATGGGAAAGGGGGCTCAATTAAAGAGAAGTGGTAAACAGCAATGACTCAGTGGTCTCAGCTCATTTCTGAAAGGCAAGTTCACCAGGATTAGCATGCTTTCTTCACAGATGGATCTTCATTAGCAACTGTTCAGTGGGTGTGTGTGCAGTTCTGTCTCTAGAGAGCCAGAGAGAAGTGGGTGAGTCAAATTCTCCTTTTACACAGTTCTATGTGTTTGTATGTGTCTCTCTCTTTCTGCAGGACAGTGCTCATGCCAGAACAGAACCAGTCATAACTTCCATCTTTCCACTACTTAGTAGCAGACTCAAAGATTTGTTGGAATGTTTTTTTTTCTATTGTTTTGCTTTGTTTCTTTACTACTAACCAAAAGATTGCTTCATAATCCTGTAAGTATGTTTTAGCCAACTTTTATGTCCTAGCTGGCCAAAATATTATTAATTCAGACATCATGCAGAGGCAAGGCAGATGCTACGGCGGGAAAATCTCAGGCTGCTTCTCTTGAGATACAAACAGCTGAGGCATCTAAAGGATAGCAACTTAGTATATAGATGCCTCTTAGGTATAACACACACCAGTCCAACTCCCAGGTTACAGAGACTCTCTGAGATACGAAGATTGGGGAGATGCTACTGTTGTCCCAGGAATAAGGCCCCTGCTGAGGAGGAGGGGTCAAGGGTGAAAGCATCTCCTCTTCTTTCCTAACCAAGGAATCCAAACTTGGGGAAATGAATACCTGGAGCAGCTTTCCAAAACTGAGGATCTAACATGTTTAATATTGATCTACCATTTGCATATACTGAAGAAAGCAACAATGGTGTTTTTTTTCAAATGAAAAGCTTTCATTTAAAGAAAATTTCAAGCATGTTCCCAAGTAACTAATACCATCTCCCTCTATTCTACTGATGACAACCAGAGTCAGGAATTGTTCCTCCATTCTCCAGATGGGTAGAAAAAGGCACCAAGCAATTCAATGACTTGTCTAAGACCACTGAGTTATCTGTTGAATGAGAAATAAAACCCTCATTTCTAAACTCTTCGAATGATTCTCTATCTAATAATAACTAGAATTTATATAGTACTTTAAGGTTTGTAAAGCATATTATATAATGAAGTGGTGCTATAATTATCCTCATTTTATAAATAAATCTGCAAGAAGTCTTTATGTTGTCTCCAAATAAGAAAACACAAGCTATTTCTCAGACTAATTTTTCTCTTCTCTCAACTGTTATACAAACAGTTGCTACATAGCAGCACTGTTATTGCGTAGTGCAAGGTGTTATGCAATAGTGAAACTGTTACTGCACTACATAATAGTGCTACATAGTTTAGTACTTAATAAAGGTCAAATTGTTTCATATGTTAGTTCAGAGGTCATGCCTTAATTTGTGCTGCTTGAAATACCTTGGACAGGGCTGGGCATACAATAGGAGCTCAATAAATGCTCTCTACTTGACTGATTAAGGCAATGTCTCTTGACCTAATTTTGTCAAAGGACATTTTGGGATTTGTAAAATATTGACTGAATTTATAATGCTGACCAAGGGCTCTTGGTACGTGGATGGTCCTCAGGGAAAAGATTTTTGTCATGGTGAAAATTGTCCCGCATGATAAATATTTCTGATACATTTATAATGTCATATTTGGTATTTTACAAAAGAAAGACAGTATAGCTAGCATAAAAACTCTCTCATGGAGCACCTGATCACATATTTTATAAGACATGGAATCCGTAAAATGCAGTTTAGGAAATGTTGGACTAAGGATTTCCAGAGTGTAGGAAGAGATGAGTAGGTGGCCCAATAGAAAGAGCACTGGACCTGGAGTCAGGAATACCTGAGTTCAAATCTGACCTCAGATACTTATTAGTCAGGTGACCCTAAGCAAATCTGTCTGGGTGGGTCTTGGTTTCATCTTCTGCTACATGAAAGGTTTGGATAACATTGAGGGTTCTTAACTTGTAGCCTATAGACCCTTCTATCCTGGTAGACTTCCAGTGGGTCATGAATTTGGATGGTGAAAACAAAAATTACATCTTTATTTATACTAGCCTTTAACTGAAATTTAGCATTTTCTTTAATTAGAATATGGGTAACAAACATTATTCTGAGAAGGGGTCCGTAAGATTCACCAGACTACCAAAGATCTCTCTCTCTCTGTCTCTCTCTCTCTGTCTCTCTGTCTCTCTCTCTGTCTCGTTCTCCCTCTGTCTCTGTGTGTGCCTCTTTGTCTCTCTCTTTCTCTATCTCTCTTTGTTGCTTTCTCCTCTCTTTCTTTGTGTCTCTATCTCACACACACACACACACACACACACACACACACACACACACACAGACACACACAGAGTTCAGAATCCTTGGACTAAATGATTTCTAAGATCTATGACAGCTTTTGAATTTTAACCTTCTATCAACACTGCCAATGGGAGATTTTGGATGCTGCATTTTTTTTAAACACCAGTGGTAACAAATGCAAACTAGTACCTTATGACATAACCACTATGAGTAATATTGTTTTTGTTAAGAAAATCTTCTTGGGAAAAATGTCGTGCTTTCAAATCTCTGTGAGTGGGTGGCAAGAAGAAAATGCTTTCTGAGCATGATTGCTTTGAACTGCCATGATTAGAAAACAATTGTATTCCCCATAAAAAATGTTTGTTCCCCTACCTCGCCTATTCTCTCCAGTGATGGAAAGTCAGTGCTGAAGGTTTGTGAATGGATTTCAGAACGTGCAAATGGTACCGCCCACTGTGAGCCGTCAACTATTTTTTTTTATAACTACTTGCATACTTTTGGTCAACCACTGTAAAATAAACAGTCCTTCCCAAATGTTTTTGTTTTCTTTGACAGCACAGCAATAATTCACTTGGAATGCTGTAGAATATAATAGCACTTGAATGCTGTTGTAAAGTGGGTTTTTTATGATTTATATTCATTAAGCTGTTTTTAAGTTTGAAAGACTGCAGACCTAAAGAAATATAAAACATCTTCAGGATTTGTTATGCTTATAATATCTTTACTCCCAGGCTATGGATATATTCACATGTATATGTTGATCTATAAACACACATGTATGTTTATACATGCACATATATGTGCATGCATAACATTTAACAATTCGCATCTCTGTTTATGTCTTTAAAGGTAGAGCATGCTAAAATAAGATGAAGTATAGAAAGTGTTCTGCAAACCTTAAAAGTGCTATGTAAGTGTGAGCTCTTATTACTTCTTATTATTCTCATTTTTATATATAGAAATAGTCCTGAGACAGGCTGGCATCCTAGTAGTACTATTACTGTTTTCTTGTCCATCTCAATCTAGTTCAATTGCATGTAGAAAGAACTGGTCCTGGGACAAGTTGGTTTCCTAGTAATATTATTATTATTTATTAATGTTATTATTATTTATCATCATATTCTCTTTTTGATGGCACTATTACTGTGATGATGACTAAAACAGTACCCTCATCTCATTCGATGAAGTTCAGATAGAAATGGTCCTGGGACCTTCCTATCATCATTTTTAATATTTAATGTTCTATGGTTCTTCCATAGGTGAATAAGATAGCTGCTTTTTGTAACTGAATAAAAGTATCAGGGTGTATATAGTGTCTCTTCTGTACGCTCACTGAAAACGTTCTGAACATACCTTCATTAGGATAATGAGGATAATAGCTGCCTCGTTCTTTTGTCACATTATTTTGTTTTGTTTTGCTTTCTGTTGGGTTTTTGTATCTTAAATTTTTTCTTTTAATTCTACACACCTTGGAGATTTTGAGTATTAGGTATGATGATAGCTATTCAAAGCTTTGTTCCTAAGTTTTTATGGATCAACGTTATGTCTGGGTAATTGACGGCAACAATTTGGTGTGATATGATTGACTCCAGTTTATTGGTTTGGTTTTCAGGGATATTTTGAGGTCTTTTTTATAGGACAGGAATTTGTCTTCTGTTAGTCCACAAAAAATAGCAAGCTTCTGATAGTTATTATTTCTGTTATGCTCTATGATTCTATTTCCTGTTCTTGAGAAATTAAAATTTTCTAAGAAATTTACTAAAGATGAAGATAAAATTAGAAAAAATGCTCTATTGACTCACTGCCTGTCTATTCATGCAATATATATATTATAAAATATATGATATTAATATATATTATATAATATAAATATTATATAATATATATATGCTCTTCTCCCTTTTCTCATTATAGAAATGATGAAATAGAACATGAACAGAAATAGAAATGAAATAGAAATTTCTCATTATAGAAATGACCACTATCCAACATAGCCAATATAGAAAGAAAAGGAAGAAAACTCTACCTTTTCTCAAACAAAAATCAAACTGTCTCAGATGCTGGTAAAGTCCTTATGCGTTACCATTCCCAAAGTATATGGAAATCTGTTTTCCCCACTCTGTATCAGTAACAGAAGTGTGAAAGTTGATTTGTGAATCTAAGCCGAGATCTCTGTATATCATAGCAGTGATTGATCTCTCCTCCTAGGACTTTATGTGAGGAAAGAAATTAGAGATTTAACAATGTTTCCCCTTTATCTTTCTCATTCTCCTCTCCAAGGGATCTGTCTCCAGCCTGCACAACATAACTCTTCAATTGTGGTATATGACAAACGAATGAGTCTCGTGTTGAAGTTGGTTTCAGAGGTTATCGGCCAAGCCATCACACCTGCATTCCTGGTGAACGTTTGGGGCCCAAGAAGCCTGGCTGGCCTCGATTTGAGCTTCTCCAGCAGAGAGCAGTGAAACTCCATCAGTAAACAGAATCCTGGAAACAAGTACAGCTTCCCACTCTAAGAAAAAAAAGGCAGAGGCAGAACTGGCAGCTTCATCAGTATTGCAGAGACCAAGGGAACTACACTTGAAGAAAACAGATGCAACTGAGAAGAAGTTATAGTTTAATATACACAAAAAGAGCCCAGCCATCTTCCCGGCCACATTTTATTTTAAAAAGGACTGAAAGGCAGGGCATGATACATTAATTTCTATCTTAAAAGTTCAGTCCCCAATATCATATTTTCAGGAAGCTTTGTAGATATTCATGGTTATTTCAGAAGATATATAGATCTACAGATGTTAGGAGGGGGTCCTAAGAGTTCATCTGGCACCTCAACTCATCTCACAAACGAGGAAACTGAGGCTCGGAGAGGTTATTTGATTTTCCCAAGGTTGCAATAGCTAGTATGTGGGGAAGTGATCCATATACTAGCTAATGATGTTAAGAGATTTGCCCAAGTGGCAAGTATCCCAGGTAGGATTTGAACCCCTAGGTCCCCTGACTCCATATTCAGTGTTCTTTCTCCACTGAGCCCTTTGAGCAGCAAAGACAAGGGTGTGGGCAGAAAGGTTCTTGGCTTTTAAAAGCTAGAATCACAGGGTTTCAGAGTTGGAAGAGACCTTAGCTATCATCAAGATTTTTGGTTTTGTTTGTTTTGTTTTCCCCAGTTATATTAGTACTAAATTTAGGTCATAGATGAGGTCATTTAAATTTGCATCCAAGTGTCAAGAGGCAATCAGATGAAGTGAGAAGAGCACTTGACTTGTAGTCAGAATACCTGCGTTCAAATTTCAGCTCCCACTTACTCACTATGCAACCTTGGGCAAATCACATAACCTCTCTGAGTCTCAGATTCCTCCTCTGTAAAATGAGGAAGGTAGAAAACCATGCTATTTACTTCCTAGGGTTGTCGTGAGGATTAAATGAGAGACTGTTTATAAGATCCTTTGTAAAGGACTTAGGTTAATACATACATCAACAGTAGCAGTGGTAACGAGAGCTTGGAATGGAGTATGAGACAGCATTGGGAAATCTGGACACGAATCCTGCCTTCGACATTTACTGACTACCATAAGCAAATCACTTTTTGAGCCTTGCTTTCTATGAAAAGGAGAAAATAATATTTGTTCTGCCTTCCTAATGTGATTATTGTGAGGAAAGTACTTTGAAAATCTTCAAGGGCCATACAAATGTGAGTAATTCTTATTACAAGGTCAGATTCAGAATCCTCATTTGTAGGCCGCCCAATTCCCCTGTCTCCACTACAGAGTTAATACCTAAAGGATTGTTTAATAATTAGTGTTACCATCCATATACTTTCTGGAAAACAGAGTTGCAGTTACAAGCCTCAGCCCCTTGATAAAAGGATTTGTTCTGTGAAGTTCAGATTCAGTCAAAGGGCCTCACTTGAGGACCTAGAGGGCCACATGTAGCCTCGAGGCTGCAGCTTCCCCACTCCAGGTTTATGGTATTGCTCAAATAAGAAAACCACTTGGAAAAGAAAGAAAACAAACATCTATGTTCATGGGATACTCCTGGATTGTTGGACCTGCTACATTTTTAGACTGAGAAGTTGTAAACTGTTACTTTTCCCCAAATGAATTTACTAGAACCAGTATGTTGAACACAGACACAGACACAGACACATAGACACACAGAAACAGACACACACACAGACACACACACACAGAGACACACACACACACACACATACACACACACACAGTTCCTTTGACCCACTGGAGTGAGAAAGCATCCAACATGTGAATAGTACTGAATTTTTGAGAAGCTAGCTAGCCAGACTCAATGGCCTTCCCAACATAGGTTGCAAAAGAGGCAAAGGAAAATATTACCCATAGAGGGGGAAGGGCAGAATGACGCTTTGCCTAAAATGCACCCCCTGCTCCTGGATACACTTTGTAAAGTTCTAAGACACGGGCTCGTATCAAGTTATTTTATATTACATTCCTCCAGCGACTAGGATCACTCAACCTTGCTTTAGAAACTCCTCTCTGACATTCTAGCTCAATTTCTAGGAAGAAAACTCCTTTCCCTCTTTGTTACCCCCTTTACATGCCTCCTCCAACAGCCCCTTTCCCCCAAACCTTAAAAATAACATTTTTAAAAAATAATCACCAGGAATCTACAAATAAAACCCTAATGAGCACACCTAAAGCCATTTGCTTCCTTATGATTTAAGAATGTAGGCTGATGCAAAGTCTGACCAGCTTGGGAAAGTGCAGCCCTGCTGTTCCCTGTCAACATTCCACCCCTCTGCCTTTCCCAAGGTCTCAGGCAGAAAATCCTTTTTTGTTCTTATCAGTTCAAACAAGAACAATGAATTCCTCAGGCTCACAAGAATGTGACAAAGTGCCAACAAAGGCAACCAGGAAGGTGATGTATGGCCCATAGGCTGGAGCTCAAATTAATCACTTCAAAAAGTGAGCCAGGAGAACAAATCCAGCTAGCCTTGAGCTCGGATTTTGAGGACCCTCCATTCCCACCTCCCTACCAACATGCCTTTACTGATTTTCACCTTTATTAAGCCTGCCTGATAGTGCTAAGGGAGGCTGGAACATTGCTGCAAGGTCATTTCCATTCCATGGTAAGCAATTGACAAATATGGATTCCCTCTAGAATCTTAGAGTATTCCAGAGTCTGTAACTGGCCACAGAAATGTGTTTATAGGTCAAAACTTAGTACAGAGAATTCATGCTTAGTTGTGAAATGATTTTATTAGCAGTAAAATTCAGATTTCAGAAAATAATTATTTTGGCTATTTTAAACGTTATGCATTGAGGAAGTTACTTAACAAAAATACCTTTCTGGGCTTATAGTATTCAGTTTTCTATAAGGGAAAGTTGAATGTATATTTCTGTTATTGCTAAAGTTTAGTGAGAACAGGGATAATTTAATCTTGTGAAAAAGTAATTGGCATTGGCAAATTAAGATAAATTATCGTTTTGGTAGTTTTAATGACATAACACCCAATTTTCATTGTGATTTAGAAGAGGGTCTACAGGGTACTTAAAAGAATATAAAATAGATCTTTAAGTATTTAAATACAAGATTTAGGACTGAATGGCCCTACTGCAGCTGTCCTATTCCATGAGACCATGATACATAATTGTGTGGTTTAAAATAAAACACACACACACACAATATCTTCCCTAAATACATATTTTATCCAACAGACCAACAGATATGTAAATAATTTATATGCATTTATTTAAATGAAAGACCAAATCAAACAACTTGTTTGGAACTTTTGTACCCTACCAGGTTTTTTTTTTTAACTTCCTGGAAATCTACTTTATTAAACACTAGAGGAGACAATTGAAAAGAAATTTTGTTTGAAGTCATACAAGCAGTCAGCAAAGGCATTTGGAAATAAATTCATGGAGGCAGAGTCAGAGTGTCAAGGAATACAGTGGTGGATAATGGTAGGGTATGTTTAAAACACAGTATGTAGGAGGGCAGTGTGCGTGTGTGTGTGTGTGTGTGTGTGTGTGTGTGTGTGTGTGTGTGTATGTGTGGTGTTAGATGCACCATGTAAAGGAGAGTCACGTGTGGGTGTGGTGGACCCAAGGTATGAGGGGAGCTAATAAACAACATGTCAGACACAGTGAGTAAGTGGAGAATTTATGTTGAAGAGAAATGAATGCTGATAACTTGTAATCATCTACGTGAACAGGACCAGGGCTAGCATGAAAAGAAAGCCATAGATAATCCAAAAGATTTAGGTAAGCCAGTCATTTCTCCTTCTCCTTCTCCTTCTATCTATTATTTCATTTTAGAAAAACTGAAGATTCTAAAAATATCTTGATGAGCAGAGATGAACTCTTGTTACATCTCCCTGGAGATAATGAAATCATTAATAGCAGGCATTAAGGGATAGAAACAGGGGCATAGATAATTTCTAAAGTGGATAGTTCTATAATAATAAAGAGCTGACTATCAAAATAATCCTTACTAAGAAAATCTGATATAGGAACATTTAAATAGATTAAGGATTTTTCATTTATAGCAAGATTATTTTTAAAAATGTTAATATACATTCATAGGATTTATATTTAAAAGGGACTTCAGTGATCATCTGCTCTAAACCCTCCATCCCCACCCCCCTCATTTCACAGTTAAGGAAACTGAGGCCATATACATATTAAGTAGCAGACTTGGTCAATCCAGGTCCTCTGACTCCAACTCCCAACTCTTTCTACTATAATCCTCATTCATTCAAATAATGAGCTCCTCTTGTACATTTAAAAATAATTCAAATTTGGTCTACATTCATCTTTAAAGGAAAATGCTTACTAAGCTCCCATTAAATGCTATGGCAGCTAGCTAGGTGGTGCAGTAAATAGAGTGCCAGGCCTGGAGTCAGGCCTCTTCCTGAGTTCAAATCTGACCTTAGACACTTATTAGCTGTGTGACCCTGGGCAAGTCACTTAACCCTGTTGATCTCAGTTTCCTGGTCGGTAAAATGAGGTGGACAAGGAAATGGAGAACCACTCCAATATCTTTGCCAAGAAAACCCCAAACAGGGTCGTGAAGAGTTAGACATGACAGAACAACAACACACTTTCTGGGAGTTGAGCAAAACAGTAATATATTAAGGTTTTGAATTTATTTGAGAAAGTATTTTATTACATAGTCTCCATTTGAATTCCTTTATGCTGTCTTTTTCTGTACAGCTTTCCAAAAAGCTGTATAAAAAAGCTCTCATGTATTTCAAGTTGTGATTATATTCTCCTTGAGACATTATTCATTGTTCAGGATAGAGAAGTTCAAAGATACTGGGAAAAGGTAAATAAAGCAAAGGTCATACTTTGTAGAGCCTTCTACTGTTAGTCTTTCTTGTTCTTATAAAGCAGGGTATGAAAATACTGAGCTATATATAATTACATTACTAAAGGTGTTGGGGCCAGAAAAATGCAGAGTGAACACAACTATCCTATTTTTAGAGATGTATGATTACCAAGACATAAGGGAAAATAAGTGATAAATTTAGACAGTTCTTATTAATGGGTCCCATAAACAGGTCCAGGATGATCATACACAAGTGAACTTTGTTATAGTTCTAATATAATCTGACCAGGTAGCCAGTGTGACTCCACATCTAGTTCTGATGAAAAACTCTTATGTTACAAGCCCTGGAGAGCGATTTGCCTTTATCTCTGCTAGGTTTTCCAACATATCTAAAAGAACTCATTTCTATACTATTAAAGTGCTCTCGTCAGAAAGAAGGTAGTAATTTCCCTTTGAGTATTTTCCCTATATGCTACTGTAGAACACTAGCTCAAATTTGGTTGGATATTTCTTTCAGAAAGCTAGTCAAAGGTTACAATTAATTCTAGCACCTATGTCATGGATAAAGAGCCATCTCTACAATAGGGGCATGCATAATTATGCCTCAAGCTGCCTTGGTTTGAAGAGTAATCACTGATTTGAATAAGTGCCCAGGATTCCATTTCTCATGTGACTGTGTGACTGTGGTACAAGAGGAAGAAGACTTCTGAGAAGAGGCAACTGATCAGAGAAAATGCAGTGCTGGGCACCCCGAAGCTCAAGAGTACTGGCAGGTTTCTGGCAGCTCATGGAGCAAGAAAGATTTTTTTTAACCGTAAAAGCTAAAAATATTTTATTTTTTAAAGTTAATTTATTTATTTTTAGTTTTCAACATTCACTTCCATAAGTTTTATATTTTTCTCCCTCCCTCCCTTCCTCCCTCCCCAAGATGGCATGCAATCTGATATAGGTTCTACATATACATCCCCATTAAACATATTTTCACATTAGTCATGTTGTATAAAAGAATTAGAATGAATGGGAGGAAACGTGAAAAAGAAAAATGAAACAAAACAAAATAACAAAAAAAGAAAATAGTCTGCTTTGCTCTGCATTCAGACTCCATAGTTCTTTCTCTGGATGTGGATGGCATTTTCCATCATGAGTCCTTTGGAATTATTTTAGGTCCCTGCAATGCTGAGAAGGGCCAAGTCTATCAAAGTCAGTCATTGCACACTGTGGCTGTTACTGTGTACAATATTCTCCTGGTTCTGCTCACTTCACTCAGCATCAGTTCATATAAGTCTTTCCAGGTTTTTCTGAACTCAGCCTGTTCATCATTTCTTATAGTAAAATAGCAAAGAAAGAAGATAGTTAAGAAGAAAAAAAGTGACCTGGAACAGCCTAATGCCAGGAGACACAATCTTCAGGGGGAGAAATGATGAACTAAAGGAGTTGGAGGCAGAGAAGGAGAAGAAAGAGACAGAGAAAGACAGAGACAGAGATGGACAGATTATGTTGGAGGATTCCAAGTCATGATGTAGAGAAAAAATAACATCAATGAAACATTCAGGAAATACACAAAAAACAGCAGAAGACAGAAAGATGGCAATGCAGGAAGACCTTGAGTTTGAATATTGCCTCAGACTGCATGACCCTAGTAACTTAACCTCTCCATGACTCAATTTCCTCAGCTGTAAAAAGGGGCTAAAAAGGACCTTGCTTTGAGGATCAAATGAATTAACATACACAAAGCATTCTGCAAACCTTTAAGCACCATACAAATGCTAGCTAGTTAGCCAAAACAATCTTTCTCCTTGATAAAGTTTACATACATTCTTGAATATAACTATATATAGGTGACTATAATAGATAGTTATATAGGAGGTGACTGTAATAGACAGCATGAATAAAGGGTATTCTGGTAAATGTTTAACAAGCAGCTCTTGGGGAAAAATGTACACATGACATACTTCTAAATTATATTAGTAAAACTTTCTACACTACTTTCTTAAATCTAGGCAATAAATAAAATAATAAATCAAGCTTTGGTATATAGTGTTTGCTGATTTCTGGAGGTGTAAATGCATATGCTGAAAATTTAAAAATCGGATCTCCTACCTAGTTCAAGCTGGCTCCAACACACCTCTGCATAAATGTAAGGCTGAGGGATATAGATCTGAATAATAGTTAAAAGGGAATGAACATGGATTCTTAAGCAGAAGAATATGTTGTGAAAAGGATATTTTAGAATGGTTCAATCCTGTAAAAATAACCGTCCCCATGTCCAAGCCATTGTACAAGGTGTTGAGATAGACAGAAAGATGATTATGATGTAGTGCCTTCCTTCAATGAGTTTTTAGTCTAGTGGCAGGGGGGAGAGCCTACACAAATAAATGCAAAGGAAAATGCATGAGAAGTCTTATACAAATGGTGTGCAATAGTTGGACTGGTGTATGTAAAGAAGGTAATGGAACTCAAAGAAGGAATTTCATCTGCTCTAATCTCTGACATAGCTCCCTCCTATTCAGGATATGGAGGTGAACTGGAGTCTTTTGCAGCACAGGTCAACCAAAGAAATCAGATGAGTAAGGATAACTCCAGGCAAGTAGGCAACAAAATAAACTGTGGCAATGGCAAATAATCTAAATATTTGTCTATTAGATTATTAATATAGATTTATTATATTATCATTGCATATCAATAATCATAATATAGAATCATTATATTAATAAATTTTATCTTTAGCATTATTGATTAATATTAATATTCTAACTCCAGGCATCCAGGCAATAAAATAGTTCATGGTGATGTGACAAATCAAGTTCTTTGCCCAGTGAACAACTCAACTCCTTTGACTTGCTTTGATATGTTTGCTGATTCTTGCTTTGGAGAGATCCTACTACTGTTTCTCTCCCTCCCACTAGATCCTTTGCTTTACTGTCACCATTGGCTTGGCACATGCACACTCCTTTGAGAATGTCTCTGCAATCTTGCTGGAAGTTGTCAGAATTTATGCATAACCTTCAAAAATCCAGGATCACTTAGCACCTTTATGATGCTGGACAAGTCCTTAGCCTACCCTTTCTCAAGTTTACATACATTCTTGGATGCAACTATAGGTGATTATAATAGTCATATGTAGGAGATAGCATGAATAAAGGGGTATTCTGGTAAATGTTTAAGAGTCAGGTCCCTAAAATTTAAAATATTTTCCCAATGAATAAATATTTATTTTCTCTCTCCCACATTCCCTCTTCTCTTGCAACCAATAGATCTAATCAAACAAAACAAATCCCTACATCGACCATTGTCTAAAAATGTGTGTCTCGTTCTACATAATTAGTCCATCATCTCTCTCTCAGGCAATGGGTAGCATCTATCATCACTGGCCCTCTGGAATCATGGCTGGGCACTGCAATGCTCTTCATTTGTAAAATGATAGACCAGATAACCAGATGGTACCTTTAGCTCTAGAACAATGATTCCCCTAATCCAGTGTCTTCATGGCTAAATTCTTATTAATCTGAACATAAACTAGATGACAATTCATTTGAATAAAGGGATCATGGAGGACCAGCTTTCAGAAATAATAACTACATTATGATGCACCTATCTCTAGTTTGACAAGATATAAGATGTTGATTTCCAACTGAGTTGAACGTGAGAAGGAAAACTGAACTTGGCTGGGAGCTCAGGCAGTGATCCTTTTAGGCAGCTCCTGAACATCTTTTCCTTTTGTACCTTGTTCCATTTTACTCTAGTCCATTAAAATAAGCCTTTTGAGGGGACAAGAAGATATGTTCAAGATGGAACTAATTATATTTTCCCTACACCCTATCTGTCTTTCAAAACTCCCTACTTCTGTTGCTGACTAGGTTCCCAACCTTAGATTGATCTTTGACTCTTCTTTCTCCCTCACTGTCCCTCCCCCCTCTTCACATTATCCAATCAATTTCCTACTTTTATCTAGTTTACTTCTATAATATCTTTATAGCCAACCCCTTCTCTCTACCAACACAACCTCTATCCTAGTTCAAGAAGGTCTTTTATCACCCCATGCCTGGACAACTGTAGTAGTGTCTTCATTCCAATTTCTCCTTTTTTTGAATTCATCTTCCGCATAGCTGCCAAATACATGTACCTTAACATACACCTGCAATGTCACTTCTGAACTGCAAAAATCTTCACTAGCTCTCAGTTATCTTTAAGATAAAATACAAAATCCTCATCATGGCATTTAAAACCCTCCACAGTCTGACTCCAGCTTACCTTTCCAGATTTATTTAATATTATTTCCCTTCAGGGACTCTCCACTCCAGCCAAGTTGGTATGCTTGCTATTCCTAGACATGACTTCCTGTCATGTGCCTCTGTACATTAATACAGGTGGTTCCTTATGTCTGGAATGTACTCTCTCCACAACTTGACTCCACGGAATTTCTAACTTCCTTCTGAGCACAGCTAAGATGCCGTCTCCTTCATCTCCTACATCCCATCTCTGATGTGGATGGCTAGCACTATCTCCCTCTTGAAATTACTTTGTATTACTTACCTGTGTGCCTGGTTATATCTTCTAAGGAGAAGACTTCCACCTAAGTTCTGGGTATCTCCACTTGGATACACAAACAACACCTCTAACTCACATATTCAAAGATATACTCACCAACTTAATCCCCACCTCCCAAAAAAGAAACTGCCTTTTCTCTGTAACACCTTATATTACCATTATATTACCATTATTACCTGGGCTAAAATAACAATCATCTCTGACTTTTTAATGTCATCTTCCACATTTAAACAGCTGCCAAATTTGTCAACGCTATCTCTGCAATATGTCCTTTCTATTAGATTACAAGCTCTTTGGTTCAAACCTTGCCCAAGCTATTTTAACAGTATTTCTACTTTCAATTTCTCCTTTCTCCAATCCATCTTCACAAAGTATTATTAGCACAGTGTTCCTAACCCACTACTCTTATGTGTGTTTATTCAAAACCCTTTTTTCATTGTCTACTTGATAAAAATATCAATTTCATATTCTAATATTGAAGGATTTCCACAATCTGGCTCCAACCTACCTTTCCAGCTTTATCTCATACTATTCGTCTTCATAACATATGATACAGAAAAGGTGATTACTCATTGTTCCACGTTCTTGTTCTTTCTTCTTGGACTTGCCTCCCCCCCCTTTTGAAGACCTCCCCCTTGTTTAGAATTTGCTCCCCTCATCTCTATGTATTGAAGTCTCTCCCTTCCTTTAAGGCCTAATAACATGCTATTCCATTCATCCTTTCTTAATTCTTTCATCTCTCTCTCCTTCAGTTTTTGGCTAGCATTTTGTCTGGTTCTTTCATTTGCTTGTACTGATCATATTCTGTTTCATATCACAGGCTTTTAGTTGTTATTGCTTTTGAAATATATCTTAGCCAATCCTCAGATCACCAGCTCTTTGGCTTCTGAGGTTATGCTTTAATTCCACTTTGCATCTCTAACATCTACCACAATGCTTTGCACAGCTCGGACAGAGTAAATATTTGTTGAATTAAATTGATTAGCTGATAAGTCTCTTTCATCCCAAGACTGGGTAGTTCTATTGCTCCACCTGCTGGCTGAGTGTAGTCTATCCAGCAATCTGCCTCCTAAAATAAATCTATTAGCGCTGATAAAAGATACAGATAAGGTAGGGAAAGTGGTCAATCCTGGACAAAATGGTTAATCTTGCTGAGCTTTGGTTGCCTTATCTGTAAAACTGTCATATATAATTTCTAATAATATGAGTCAGAATCATATAGTAAAATAAGCATTAGTTTGGCTATCAGTGTAGCCATGTTTGAAATCTTTATCTGAAGCTTGTTTTTGAAGGGTTGGTTTCAAATACAGCTTTGACATTTGTCAGCTATATCAGCCAGTCCATAAGGATTTATTAAGGGCTTACTATATGCCACACATTGTGTTTGTGTGACTATAGCTAATGTGGGCTACATAATGCCTCTATGGGGATAGTTAATGCTAATGTCAGACTGGTTCCAAAAACCTCTCTTCCAGAAGTTATAGTAATTGTAACTGTAGCTTTGAAATGTTGAGGATGTGGCCAATAGGCTGGTAGTTTTTTGAGAGGAAGAAGAGAGAATTAATGGAGATGATTTGAAAGAAACTGTCAAATAATGAGAAAAAGATGAGAAAAAAACCCTTTCTTTGGAAAATTTTTGAGCTCAAATTGCATATAGTATAGTCTAGTATATGCAACTACACTATAAAGAGAATAGTACAAAGAGAATAAACTTCCTTGAGGACATTGCTGAATTTAACTGTCATTCTATGAAAAGTGAGTCTGGAGAGATATTTTTAAGACTGATGGGTTGAGATTGACTGAGGAAAATAAAGTCCAAGAAGGTGAAGATAACTTCTTTCTGGATGGAATTGTTTTAACCTTTATCTTGCAAAAGAAAAAAAAAGATAAAGAGAATTGTTGATAAGAGCATTTTAGTACCTGGAGTGAACTGAGTGATAGGACTATGTTGTCAGAAATAATCTGTAATTATAATGGTGTTTTGAGATGACTTTGGCTGTGATCTGCCTTGCCAGAATGTGGATACTACTATTTAGTTTCTAGGGGTAAGCCTGCAGAAGCTGCACTCCTAATTTGAGCCCCCATGGGTATCTTCTCCATAAACAATCAGTGAGTAGACACAATGAACTCTTAGGAGAAAGGCACTTACTAAGATGACAAAATAAAAACTATAGTTATAAAACACTGTCCCCCAGATAAAACTGTTGTGTACACTCCAAGAAATGCACAGTGTTTATGATATCTAGCAGTGACTTTCCCAGAGACAGATATCTCATCTTTCAGTCTGAGAGTTGCTTGGTTCAAAAAAGTTTACAGTACCGTTGAGGGATCTGACACATACTCTCTGGACAGTATCAATATAGAAAAGTAGTTCTTGAGAGAAGAATTAGCATCAAAGAATGGGATTCCTGGCAGCAGAGAAGAGAGTTCAAGATGGTCTCAAGAAAGTTAGCACTGGCAATGAAGAGTTGAGGTATAGAGAGGGGCAGACCCTGGGAGCTCAGCTGAGTTACCCTCCTAGCTCAGCTGAGTGACCCTCCCAGAACAGACATTGCACCCAAGGAGAGCTACATGACTCTACAAAGATGAAAAGGAGCTTCATGTATTGCAGCATTAGTTGTGAGTTGTGAGTTACCTTGGCCACATGTGTTCAATACATGTGAATCTCTACCACTGTACTCTATACCTAGTTCAAGATGAACTATACTATGGACAATATGCTATGTGTATGTTTCTGGTGGGAACAGGGTGGGGGGGTAGGAATCCTGTCTTCTCCCCTTGTAAGGATCAGGATTTGGCTATTTAAGGGTGCTAATTGTTTGTTCATCCAATCAATTTATTCCCTCCTAAGTCAATCAGAAAGGGGCTTATAATTAATAAAAAGATGTAGAAAAATATCATAATAACTCCTTTCCATAAATAATTATTTGTGTTATTATTGATTGCATTACAAATGAATTTTGTTGCCAATAAATAAAAAAAAGCTTTAAGATATTGTATATGGTGGTTGCCTGCTGGAGTTTTTTGAATCACAGAATTTAGAAATGGAGGGTCCTAGTTAACATGCTCATTTTACAGACAAGGAGAGTCAAACCAGGAAAGACCAAGTGATTTTCTGAAAATAACACAATGAGTCAGTGATAGAGTTGGGATTAGAACTCTATTCTTATCTTTACTATTCTTCCCACTGATGTCCTCCTATATATTAATAAAAACCACTGGCCAATATAGAGAATCAATTGCATAAATAACTGAAGTGAAAAATCCCTCTTAATTTTTGTTTATCTGAACATTTCAGTTTAAAAAGGAGATTTTCTTGGCCAGAATTACTCAAGGGACTGCCTTCATTTTCCAATCAACTTAACATGTCTGAGCATAGCTTGCAAGTTTAGAAAGCAATCTCAGCTGCTTCCATCATACTGAATTTATTCTGTATGACATTCTACCCACTAGGTCTTTCATTTTGAATGTGTTCATTTTGCTAAAAGAGACTAAAGTGCAGAGAAACTCTTTGATATGTTCTAAACTCTGAGAACAAATGAAAATGGCATTTCGGAGGGGGGAAAAGCACACATGTGACAGTCCAAACAAAGAAGCCAGAAACAAGATATTACTAAATCAGGCACTTATCTACGTTACATGTGAAAAATGCCATTCATGCTCAGAGCACTTAGCAATTTAACTACAAGTTCCTCCCTAAGTTCTTGTTGTCACACAAGAGGCTTGTGTTTCCAGTGGCATTCAGCAGAATCCCCAGGTCTCTCCAGGAAGGAACAATTACTCATTGGCACTTGCTTCTTCTTGGGTATAACTTTCTCTTATTATTTTTTGTCATCAGTGAGGGCAGGGGGTGAAGGAAAAGGACTTGTAAAGAGGATGTGTAAGAGGGCACAAAAATGTCTATGGACAAGGAGCCTCCACAGTACACCTTTCATTTTCTACTTGTCCTATTGGAGAAATTGTGGTGGCAATGGGAGGTGGGCATGTTAATAGTAGCAATTCACATTTACATATAGTGCTTTCCACGAAACACTTTATATATATCATCTCTTCAGAAACTTACAGTAATTCTGCAAGGTATGCAATAATGATAGTAGTAGTAGTAGTAGTAGCAGTAGTAGTGATAGTCATAGTGGTAGTGGTAGTGGTAGTAGTGAGAGTGGTAGTAATGAGAGTGGTAGTCATAGTGGTGGTTGTAGTGGTGGTGGTAATATGTCAAAAATAGAAAAACTAACAAGCAGATTGAGCAATAGTAAGATGTGATAACAGGCATATGCCATTGGATTTGTCTAATGTAACCCAAAGTGATTTTCTTCAGAATAGAGCCTTGGGATGGCTACGATCCAAGAGAGGAATCAAAAAACCCCACCTGGGTGACATCCACATGAACTCAGCAAACATTATGTCAACAAGGAAGTGTTCAACAAATAGCCAACTGATGGTGATTTGTTTATAGAAATGGAAGTTTATGGTGGCAATTCAAGAACAGATCATTGCCAAAAGAAATTATAGACACATTATCTTTAAGGAAGTCAGATGTAGGGATTGGGGCATATTATGCAAGGAAATGACAGAAAGTATGCAACAAATCACTTAATACTACAAAATTTTACTACTTGCCAAACACCTAGCAAGATATGACCTGGTGGATAGGATTATGCATCAGAAGTTTACAATCTTTCATAAACCAGTAGATGCCAAATCTCCTCTGCAAAGACAAACTTTAAAATATCCTTGCAAGTTTCCCAAACGAACTAAGCTGGAATTAGATCACTATCATGGAAAAAATTGGTATTCACAACCTCACTTATGTAATATTGCTCCATAAAAATTTAGATTATTTTAATAGATATCAAATATTCATAATCTCCAAGCTATGTAGAACAAAGAACAAAGAGCTTTCAAAATCTAGAGACACAGGAACAAAAACTAAAATTGTTTGGAAACAGAATGATATATATACGTTCACAATACATATATATACATACATATATACCATATATGTTACATATTATATATATATATATATTCATCCCTGTCATCCTGTCTGCTATCTAGAGTTGTTTCAAAGATACTTTCAATGAGCCTATAGAAGATGAGCCTACATTGCTATACTTTTATTCAATTACAATGAGTAATTATTTTAGCCCATAAAACATGAAATATTTTAAAAATAGAAAGATAGCAACTTGTCCTATTTCTCTCTGAATTCCACGGAAAAAGAGGAAAGCATGATGATGATGATAAAAAGAAATAGAAATTGGAGTATTATTTTCCTCATTTTGCAGTTGAGGTTCAGTTCTTGTCCAAAGACATATAGCTAGAAATAACAAATGACATATAGAGCTATAAAGTTTTCAAAATACTTTAATTATCTCATTTGAATCTCACAACAATGCTAGGACATAAGTATTACCAGTATTATGAACCTTGTCTTATAGATGAGTGAACCGTGATTTAGAGAGTTTAATGATTTGCCCACAATCAAGAAAGTACCCAGGTCCTTCCTACCACACCACACTTAATTCTAAGATAACCCTAATAAGAACGTTCAAGAAGTGCAGAACATTCACCTACTATGTGATGAATATGGAGGAAGGTGATATTACAAAACAGAAGGCAGGCTCTCATCACCTTATGTCTGGACTATTAGGATGGCCTCCTAACTGGTCTCTCTGCCTCTACTCTTTCCCCTTCAAAATCTATCCTTCTGACAGTTGTCAAAGAGATTTTCCTAAAGTACAAATCCCAGTATGTCATCCCCATGCTTAGTGAACAACGATCCTCCTTCTGGCATTCAAAGACTTTCACAACCTGACCCCAAACTAACTTTTCAGCTGTACTAAGGGCATCACTCTACATCCTCCCCCCTACCCCATACACACACATTGTGTTCCAGTCAAACCAACTTCTTGTTCCTCCTACACAGTACTCTGCTTTCTACCATTGTGCCTTTCCTTATAGTCTTTCATTCCTGAAACATTCTACCAAAAAACCCTAGTTTTCTTCATTTCAAGGACCACCTTCTATATGAGATTTTTCCTTGTTCCCCTAAACCAGGGCTGTCCAAAATAGGGATAGGGCCCACAGTGAGATTTTCTGTGGCCCACCTGTGGGTTTTAATTTTCATGAGCAGAAAAATAAAATAGCAATTTGTGTATTAGATTTGGAACACATATTAGATTTTTTAATTCCATCACTGATAAATAATCTTGTTGATGTTAATTTTCTTTGGTGTTTTAAGCAGTATTATGGATGGAACATATCGCACAGAATTTTCAATCGATCTGTGGGATGCATTCCATCTGTACAATGCAGACTAGTCAGTATGCACCTACTTTATACCTGTATACTTTATACTGTTGTGTTGCCACTTTGTTGTTTTGTGTTTGCTTTTGTACTTCATGCCTTCACCTGTCATATTTATGACGCGCGTTCCCCCACTTTCTATTAGTGTATTGCATTTTTTATTCTGTGTGCAGCCCTTGAATAATTATTTTATTTTAATGTGGCCCTAAGGTAACCTAAGGTTGGACAGCCCTGCCCTAAACCACTGTCTTTCCCCTAAATCGTCTTCTTGTTGTTCAGTCACGTTCAACTCTTCATGACACCGTTTGGTGTTTTTTTGGCAAAGATACCGGAGTGATTTGCCATTTTCTTCTCCAGCTCATTTTTACAGATGAGGAAATTTGAGGCAAACAGGATAAAGAGACTTATCCAGGGTTACATAGCTGATATGTGTCTGAGGCCAGATTTGAACTTGGGAAGGTGAGCCTTCCTGACTCCAGGCCTAGCACTCTACCGACTGGGTCACCTAGTGGCTTCTCATTATATACTATGTACATACCTTCATATGTATGTGAGGGCAGAGATCATTCTAGGTCCCTCCAGGACCTAGAATAAGTCTGGTAAATAGGATGCACTTATAAGTGCTTTTGGATTAATTGAGTGCATTCCAATCTAGTTGGAGTGATAATACTTATATAGATGAGACACTTACCGAGTAAGATGATTATGTGGCATAAAATCAAAAGATGTTAGATGCTAACAATTGTTTGTATTTTCTGATTACTGAAAAGATGCAAAGGAAAGGGGAGATAGTGAGAGATATGGGTTACTTATGGAGGGATTCTTAAATATTATGAATCAGGAATGGGATCTTAAAGTAAAACACATTGATTAGTAGGGAGAAGGTAAAATAAGTTTGGATATCTGGACCCAGTTATTAATTTTCCTCTCCTCCTGAAACTATCCTGATTTTACCTTGTACAAGATACACTTCCCCTAATCAAATGTAATCTCCATGAGGGCAGGAATAATTTCATGTACCTCTTTGTATCCTCTTAGCAGAGTTGAGCACTTTCCACATGATATGAGCTTAATAAATGCTTGAATTTTCTCTCTGAAAAAATCAATAAAAATCTCAACCCCTTTGGGAAGTTTGCCATGAGTGATTAATCACCCCAATAGTATACCTATGTCATACTTATATATTCAGTTTATACTCTATTCATTTGTATTAGCAGGTAATTTTTTTCCTAAAGTGTGTTTTCTTGTTGTTTCACATTTAATTCAGTCAACTAAATAAAAATTTTATAAAATGCCTACATTATGTGTCTTTACATGTGTGCTAAGTCCTAGGGACAGGAAGACAAGGATCCAGTAAGCCTTGCTTACAAAGAATGGACATTCTATTAGGGCTGTAGACAAATTTTGGGTCTCAAGACCCCTTTACATTCTTAAATTATTGAGGCCCTGCCAAAGAGTTTTTGTTATTGTGGGTTATAGTTATTGACATTTACTGTATTCCAATTTAAAATGTCTTCATATTATTATGCAAAGAGTTTTGACCTCATAGACCTCCTAAGAAGGCTTTCAGAACCTTCAGGGATCCCTGGATCACACTTTGAGAACTGGTGAAGTAGGGTAATGCAATTTGAATGAACATAAATAATACAAGATAACTTGAAAAAGGAGAGAGAGAGAGAGAACACTAACAAAATGCCTATCCAACCAGATAGATTATAGATTGCTTGAAGGAAAGAATCAATCTCTCTGCTTCTCTCTCTCTCTCCCTCCCTCCCTCCCTCCCTCTCTTCTTCCCTCCCTCCCTCATTCTCTCTCTCTCTCTCTCTCTCTCTCTCTCTCTCTCTCTCTCTCTAACTTAGCAGTTGGTTGTTCATTGTTTTAAAGCACAATAAACAATAAGTATTGATGACTCAATTCTGACTTTAGTCTCCCCCCTCCCCTCTCCCCTGCCAACCCCACCCACTGCTCAAACTCTACTGGTTCTCAAACTCCAGCCTCTGTGGTGATTAACTTTTCCATTTTCAATGCCCCTAAGAGATTATTAAAATTCCCAAAGGGTCCCCTTTTGAAAATGAACTTATAGGCAGAGAGTTTTGCAACAAAAAGAAAGAGGAAGTAAGCAGGTCTTGGAAAAGATGAATGCAATGCCCAAGCAGACTAGGTTGCTCCTCATTACAAGCAGTCTAGACAACAGTTCCCATGAAAACTTTACTAGTACCTACATTGGGAACCATCAAATTGCAAGCTCTAGAGCAATCAGTGGTTGCTTGGAATTTTGTAAAACAAGAGATAGGGAAAGGAATTAACATATTGCTCCAGATGTCACACCCATCGGTCTTCCAAGTCTCCCCCCATTTTCCCCTCAATCTCACTTTTCTTCCTGTGCTCAGAGAACCCTTCCTGTCACTGTGCTTGCCATCACTTCTATTAGCAGCTGGAAAAACAATAGTACTAGAAAGGATCATGAAGGCAAAGTGCCAAGGTGTATTGGTATGTTGTGCTGTTGGTACATGCCAGCTCAGTTTGAACTTCTTGCAGATGACATGATTCTATTATGTAAACACTGCTAAAAATTAAGATGGCATTCTTATTCAAGATTGCCTTCTAAAATCTTTTCTTCCCCTCCAGAGGGAGTGGCACATAAAGGAGAGAAAGGGAATTCTTATACCACCTTGAAAGTCTGAAAAGAATGAAAATGACAATTTTGGACTTCTTATTTTTGAGTGGTCTTTGTGGCTTATTACAGAACACTTTATTCAGTACCTAAGGAAAAATAGGGGCAGCTAGAGAGTGCAGGGCTTGGAGTCAGGAAGACATCTTCTTGAGATCAAATCTGGCCTCAGATACTTACTAGCTGAGTGATCCTGGGCAAGTCACTTATCCCTGTTTGCCTCCGTTTCCTCATCTGTAAAATGAGCTGGAGACAGAAATGGCAAACCACTCCAGTATCTTTGTCAAGAAAACCCCAAATGGGGTCATGAAGAATAGGACACATTTAAAAGACTGGATAACAACAGCTATGTGCCAGGTACTGTGTTCAAGCCAATGAGTCACTCAGATAGTACAAGTCCAATGGGAAGGGGATGGTTTGTTTAGTAGCTTTTTGTAATCCCCTAGGAGAGTCTAAACCACTGTAAAACTAGAAGGGATTGTTTGAAATCCCTATGAAAATGAGGGATTTCACTGGAATGTCACCCAATATCAACATCCCAAGTTTAGTTCCCTTCTAAGGGGAAGCTGATAAGCTATTTGAGTACTTGGCAGGTTTTCTGTACTGCCTTCTAGGTTTCCCATTAGCCCTCTGTGTCTTCTACATTTCTATAGGGGTAAAATAAAGATATAGCTTCTCACCCATTAAAAAAGAAGTTCTCTCCTCTGTTTGTTACTTGGGCAACCATAAACATTCATTGATTAAACACAATATCAGTGGAACTATGCTATGTCCTCCAGAAGTACAAAGTAAGGGAAAAAATCCTGGTCCTTACTTCAAGGGACTTAAATAGCATCCATTCATCCTATTTTCCATATGGAGAGACTGATTTTTTTATACTTACCCCTGAACAGGATATTTTTATTAGGCTGCTGAAGTGGCTTTAAGATATCACTTTGTTCTAATGATGATGGTATGAACCAAAAATAGGACAAGAATATGAGTCTCATGCAGTATGATGGGACCATCCTTGAAAAGGATTTGTATGGCTTCTAGTGTTAAGTCCCTACAAACATGGTCTGAAGGACTGAGGAGTCGATCAGGTGACCAAATACTATGGCATGTCAGAGAGACAAAGCTGGGCAAGCAGCCCAGGTTCTCTGACCCTTAGTGCTCTCTCCATGTGAGAACCTCTCAAACATGGACCAAATATTTCCTTTTGAATGAGTCCCAAATTACAGCTTGACTTCCCACCATCTGATACATTCAATGGAGATCATTTTCTTTCTATTTTTCTTTCCTTTGAAATTCAAACTGCCCTTGGGAAGGTGGCGATTGGGCAGAAGCATCTCATCCTTCTTCACAGTTGCTCACTTTATATTACAGAAAGTAAGCTGTGACTAAGTGTTGCTGAGTACAGGACACCAAAATTACGTAAACAATTGGGCTCACAACCCTCCTCCCCAACTCCACATCTCAATTATTACAAACAATAGCCTTATGCTTCATGATTTTAGTGGCTTCTAATGATGATGGCAGCTCTGTTTCTCACTAACTGTGTGTTGGGGTGCAAGTCACCTCAATTTCCTTATCTGTAAAAAGGTGATAATAATATTGGCCCTACTTATTCTTTTCAAAAGGCTATTGCAAAGAATGGGTTTTGTAAATTTTCAAAATACTTTAGAAATATCCATTATTTCATCATATAAAGACCTTGATGCCTTGATCTAGTTATCATTTATTTGATTTTTCTTTTTAAGATCAATTTCAACCTCCCCACTCTATACCCCATCTCCCAGACAGTTGCCAATAAAACCAGTACAATGCAATATGCTCTCCCCTATATTCAAAGTGACAGGGAATGTCCAGCAGTGTCTCAGACCATACTCATACACCTCGAGATTAGAACCAGCTTGGTATAGTGGAAAAGATGGCTGTGCTTGGAGTCAGAAAACACCTAGGCTTGTACACTGGCTCTGCTAATTTCTACCTATGTGGTCTGGGAAAAGTTGATTTGTGACTGTGAACCTCAGTTTCACCATCTTTAAGGACAAGGGTAAGAACACTTGCATGGCATCTCACAGGAGAGCTGTGAGGAAATTTATTATTATTAATGAGGCATTTTTATTCTATAATTTTTGAAGTTGCTTTCTTGGCATCAATTCCTTGATGTGTGACTTATCTTACACGACAGTCAAGCAGAATTGGCAGGGTCGCACTTAGACTTTGAATTTGGGAGTCAAATTCAGCTTCAAACTTTTAATGTGTGAAAATCAGAAGAATTTTATACTACAGACAGTTCTACAGGATGGGGGCAAACCCTCCTTACTGAAGAGTTTTCAGAAATAACTTTTGTTAGCAACATAACATAAAAATGTTGTCATTTGAAATAAATATTGATAATTCTCTTTTTTCTAATTTGAATAGAAAATTTTAAAAAGTCGTAAAGTCATTTCTTACCAGTTCTTTTCAGTCTTGCCACATCTCGTTCAAAGTCTTTAGCCTGACATAGAGTCTAGGGAAATAATTAAACTGAAAAATTGCCTACATACACATACATATGTATATTTATTATGTATACATATATTTAAATTTATTTTATTTTAACTTATGGAATAAAACAAGCATTTTTATAACAGAGTATAATAAAAAGATGATTGCACATGAAACTGAGAATTTACTATGTACAACTTGCTATTTCTCTTAAATATACAACAGTTATGTAAATCTCTCTTTTCTTTTTTTCCTTTCCTCTCACCCTAAAGATGACCACCATATATGTAAAATTACTCTTTTTGTACTTCTATTTATCAGTTCTTTCTATGAATATGGATAGCATCTTTCTTCCTATGTCCTTTATAGTTAATTTGGGTATTTATCAAGTGACATGATATTTCTAGGTCTTCATTTTTTAAAAAAACGTGCCAAGTAAGATAGCGTTATAAACAAACCAAGCTTATATAATAATACATCTTAGTTATTGTCCCCAAAAATATGTTATCTGTGTAAGGCATCAAAATAAGTATAGCATGTACCTCTAATTTTCCCAATATTTCTCTTTTCTCTCCCTTCCACCCATTGCCCATTGGAAAAGAAAAAGAAAAACAAATTCCTTGGAACAAATATACATAGTCAAGCAAAACAAGTTTTCTTATTAGTTGGCCATTTTCAAAAATATATGTATCAACCTGCCCCTGAACCCATCGACTCTATATCAGAATGTTGATAGCTTGCTTCTCCTGTCCTCTGGAATCATGCATGGTTGTTCAACCTTAGGGATTTCTAACCTGTTTATCTCCACAGTATTGCTGTCATTGTATACATTGTTTCTTCTGGCTCTACTCATTTCATTCTTCATTAGTTTATAAAAGTCTTTAAAACTGCTCATTTTTATAATATTGATGTTCTTCGGATTCTGCTCATTTCTCTCTGAATCAGTTAATATACATTTTTATGTGTTTTTTGGAAATTATGCGCTTCTTCATTTCACAACAGTATTACATCACATTGGTCTATCATAACTTTTTCAGCCATTTCCCAATTGATGGGCATCTCCTTAGTTTCTAGTTTTCTACCCCCAAGTTTCAATATTTCTAGAAATATTGTACCTTTATTGCATCTTTCAAAGGCTTTTACCATTTTACTCCAGCCTACCTTTCCAATCTTATCTATCATGCCATCCTTACAGAAATCTTGTACTCCACAAACTGGTATCCAGTTAGAATCCTCCTGAAATTTATTTTGCGTTTTCACTTCCATCCTTTGCTTACACCTTTCTCTTTGCCTAACTTTCAGGCTTCTTTCGAATCCCAGCTCCCAACTCATATGGTCCATGAAATATTAGCTGATCACTACAACCCACCTTGCCCGCTCCCTCCGCTAATCTCTGATTGTATTTATTGTTCATTCAAATCATTTGGCATCATCTTTTTAATATGCATATCCCTCTATCCTCAAATAAACTGTTACTTGAGGCTGAAGACAGTATCTTTTTCTTTCTACTCCATTCTCTTCACCCTTCGATGTCTGGAACCATCCCTTACATTTAGCAGATGCTCACTGAATAGTTACTGCTTGATGATGAAACTGCCTCTAGTCATTACGCTTAGGCATTCCTCTCCTTGAACGTGCAATGAAGTCTTTGTTCCTTTATTTCCTTCTGTCTTGTAGAGACAAAACTTAGCCAAGAGTATCAGGTTTTACTCAACTGATCTTTAAAATAAAATGTCCTGCTCAGTGGGGAAGGTAAGAAACATATATTTGGGAATGAATGTGTTATGAAAGCAAAGGACTTACAAAAAGGCATGACAATCAAATAACTTTTGGTTGCAGTCATGTAAAGCTGTGCATCCAGTAAACACTCAATGTATTTTACTGGCTGTTGAATGACACAAAGACATATATACACAGACAATCAAAGGAAGAGCCAGTGAAATTGAAATAATAACAATTCAAATTTATGTTGTGTTTTAAGGTTTACAGAGCACTTTACTTGCAATGAGTATGGAGTGTAATATAGTGGAAACTAAAGTGGATTTAGAATGATACGACAGAGGTTCAAATCCTAGCTTTGGCACTAACTGGAGGACCTTGGGTAAGTCACAAAACACCAGATACAACTTTGAGGTGCTATAAATATCATTCCCATTTCACAAATGAATAAACTAAAGCTAAGAGATATTTTGGCTTGTCTGGGGCCCAAAAGTTAATAAACATCAAATCTAGACTCTAAACCCAGGTCTTTTGACTCAAAGTCCAATATGTTTTCTATTATACCACCATATTTCTTTTCACTTGTACTGCTGTATTCTGACTATAAATCTAGGATCTACCACAAAATAAAACAATGCCTCTACCCCAGCTCAGAACTTAGGCAAGACTTGGGAATTCTTCAATGTTCTTTATTTCATTTATGATCAAAAACTTTAAACTAGTCTTCTAAAATATGCCACTGTCTACCACTTTCAGGGCTCTGAATTGATGTTAGAATTATTTAAATGAATTCTCTGAGTAAGTTGGGGAAAAAAGACCGGTTTAAAAATCAGTCATTTAATGAATACAATTATGAAGGATGACTCAAACAATCTGACTTTCTATTATACAGACTTTCTTTTTAGAAATATTGGAAACTGCATCATCCCATAAAAGTAACTCATATGCTATTATTTCTTTTCCATTTTAAGCATATAATAGCAATAACGACCTCAACAAAAGACATTTGAAATTAATGACTGGCTGGGAGGCAGAGAGCCAATGGCCACCAGTTCCTCCCAGCTGGTCATTAATCCCCAGGAAATGCCTGTACCTCCATCATTATTGCTTAAGCACCATTATCGAAAATTCTCACAGTTCTAATATATAGAAATTTGAGGCTACTTTGCAAGCCCATGGTATTCAAGTTAGTTAATGGGCCACCATTGAGCATAGAGGATGTAATTATCAAAACAACAGAGGGAAAGAGTTGCTCTCCTAGCTCTTGAAAATTATAGGAAATGAGGACAAGTCCTATGGGAAGAACTATATAAGCAGCTATACGAGCAGAAAAATAAATGGAAAGGGATGTATGGGCCACATATGAACTAAGAAAAGACTTTCACCCATTCTCCCATGACTTAATAAAAGGGGAAAAGCACAAATTGACATAACTATGATCTCACTGGCATTTCAGCCCAAATACATGATACTTTATTTGGTGATTGAGATTACAAATACCAGCGTAAAAGGACAGGCAATGTTATACTCGGCTTAGGTATCTTCTTGGAAGGGCATTAAGGAATCTGGGTTGAAGGGAGGAATAAATAGTTTTCATATTTGTCAATTTTTCTTTATTCCCCCCACCCTTTCCCTCTTCCTGCTAGGCTAGAATTGCAGTGGCCACTAATGGGTCCAACTTCATTGCTAATCGGCAAAGAAGCATTTATTTACCCTGTTTCCTGCCTTCCTCAGGCAGCCTCTTGCCATCCCCCTCCAAATTTCCCCCTCCCCTTAGTATGGATACCCAATTGTCTTTAGCTGTAATGCCACTCAGATTCTGAACTCAAGCAATCTATGAGCCATAGCCTCTCCATGCTGCAGGGATTATAGGCCCTTGCCACCAGACATTTTTCAAAGCCTAAAATCAACCCATAACACTTTTCCAGTTCTTTCCATGTTTCAAGAGTAATAACAATGAAGAAAGAAAGACCACACTAAAAAATCATCATCTTAAAAAAATTCAGTACAAATGTTTTAAGGCAATGTTTGCTTTCCCGATACATAGAAATATAAATATTGTATCCATATTTTTCCAAATTGAGAACCTACAGTAAATTTCATTCATATATAAATTATATTGTCACACATTATGTAATTATATACATAATACATTATATAATATATTATGTACATGGAATATATTATATCTTGGCTATATACATATACATATATACATACATATATGTATGTATACACAGCCATATCTTCTGTAAGTTACAGGTTTCTCAAAAGTAGGGACTACATTGTTTTTATCTTCATAATCCCAGTACCTTATAGTATGATACCTTTCATATCATAGGCACTGGATAAATGTTTGTTGAAATGCATTATTTAATCAAATCCTTGTTTCTAAAATATGATCCAAAGATCTGATGCTTCCCCAAGTTGCTTCTCCATTTCATTCCTCCCTATAAGAGTGAAACCTACCAACATAGGGGGAACTATCAGAAGTCTTTAGATGACAAAAAAAGAGTTCCACTCAAAAGCCAAAATATGTTTTTCAATATGTTATGGTGACAGAATACAATTTAGATATCAATGAAATGTACTGTAGGTTCTCAATTGGAAAAAATAGCCTTGGAACTCAAGTTCAAGCTTCAATTCTACCAGCCATTATTTCTAAAATACTCCCAAACCTCCAAGAATCCATTTTATATTCTCACCTTTGGCCAAAGCTCTCCCCTTTCTCCTTGACCAAATGCCCCACCCACCTCCTGTCTATCTGAGTTTTAAGCATTCTTCAAATCCCAACTCAAGTCCTACCTATGCTATGAAATCTTTCCTGTCTACCCCAATGCCAATTTCTCTCTCTGGGCTTTGGTTTTGTCTTTATAAGGTAAAGGGGTTGAATTAGGGGATGTCTTGGTTCCTTTAGCACTAAACTCTGATTTTGCATTAGAAATACCTCATTCATTCTTAAAATGGTCTGAAAGCTGGGAGGAGATGGGGGTGGTGGTCAATAGAACTGTAGTCTATTACAGGTGGGAAAAAAGATTTTTAAAAAAAAGCAGCATGGGGATAACAGAAAGAATACCATACTGAGATCTCAGTTCTACTTTCAGCTTATGTTAGAAACTAGCTGTGTTGAGGGAGGTGGAGCCAAGATGGTGGCGAAAAGGGCCTGAACCCTCCCCCAAACTCCTCCGAACACCTTTAAATAATGCCATAAAACAATTCATGGAGTAGCAAAACCCACAAAAGGGTGAGATGAAATAATTTTCTGGCCAAAGACAACTTAGAAGGTCAGCAGGAAACATCTGTCACACCTGGGTGAGAGTGGAACACAGTATGGTGCAGACCACACCAGTGCAGACCAGGCCCCAGCAAACCAGGGGCAGGCCTTGGGAGTCACTGAATCAACAATGGCAAAGCTGCTTCCAGAGCAAAAGAAGATTATAGGGGTCTCTTTGCTGGCATTCGGGTCAGGACTCTGTTGGTTTGCCCATACTCAGATCTGAGTCACAGTCCTGGGTGGCAGTCCCAGGGTGAGGAGGAACACTAGTCCACCAGAGCTTGTGGCCTGCAGCAGTGGAGCAGGGACCCTCATCTTTTCTGGACAGAAAAGAGTGCTTATGGTCACTTACAGACCAGAGCCAGCAGAGTAGTAAATGCACCTCTCTTTAGATCATACCACCTTGGAAGACCTAAAAACTTACAGATCACTAGAAGCATTTCTGAAAACAACTGCACAAAACCCCTGAAGCTTGAGAAAGTGTGCCCTCCACCCTAGAAGTAGAGCCCCATTTTAATAAAGAGTTAAAAATCAAGAAACAGACTGGGAAAATGAGGGAACAACAGAAAAATTCTGACCATAAAAGTTACTGTGGTGACAGGGAAGATCAAAACACACACCCAGAAGAAGATAAATTCAAAGCTCCAACATCCAAAGCCTCCAAGAAAAATATGAATTGGTCTCAGGCCATAGAAGAGCTCAAAAAGGATTTTGAAAATCAGGTCAGAGAGGTAGAGGAAAAATTGAGAAGAGAAATGAAGGTGATGCAAGAAAATCATGAAAAAAGAGTCAGCAGCTTGGTAAAGGAGGCACAAAAAAAATACTGAAGAATATAACACCTTAAAAAACAGAATAGGCCAAATGGTAAAAGAGGTACAAAAAGCCAATGAGGAGAAGAAGGCCTTAAAAAGCAGAACTGTCCAAATGGAAAAAGAGGCACAAAAATCCATGGAATAAACTAGCTGCGTTACCATGGATAGATCACAAATCTTCTCTGTGCCTTAATTTTCTCTTCAATAAAGTTAGAGGGTTGAAATAGATAATCTCCAAATTTCCTTTTCTAGCTCTAAAAACATATGATTCTTTTTTCTTTTTGCAGGTTTCTGGGGTGATTTTGTCCAAACAAGGGCAGAATTCAAATCAAAAAGGTCAGTTTGGTGTTTATAGAATAATCACCTAGTTGACTGACTGGATTTTCTCTTTTCAACCAGTTATTCTGACATCTTGTAGATATGACTTTGGAAATATAGCAGGAGGCAGGAAGTAGATCCTTAGGTTTCCATATAGAATACATGTAACCAGTAACAACCGTGAACCCAGCTCATAAAACTAGTCTTGAAACAAAAGCCCCACAATTGCAGGGCACATATTAAGGCTTTTGTGTTTTGAGGGGGAGGGATTCTTTCATTTTCCTTTTTCTTTAAAATACAACTTTTCTCTGGATATCTCTAAGGTGCTTAGAATTTCTTGGGTTAGTGTGTTTTGTTTTAGTAAAACAGTGCCGAATCTGTTGCCAAAAGTAAAGAATGCCATTCATATTTCAAGGATTTTAATGAGCCACCATGGGTTATATTTGTCCTAAGGGAAAAAAAGAATCTCTCACTCACCAAGACATAGTCAGAATTTAAGACAGAGCAGCATGATGGTGAGGACAGCTGTGCAGACTTTCTAATAATAAAATGCTAAAATTCTCCCACCAAGGTGGCAGACACATACCTTTTGCTTATTACTTATAATTTTTATAATCTTTTGAACCATGGCAGAAGATTATTTTCATTTTTTTCCAAAAATAACAAAACCTTCATTTGTTACCTGATCATCCTGCTCAGATTCTAAGATTCTCTTATTCTGGAATAGCACTTCCTAAAGAATGAGTCAGGCAGTGTAGATACAGCTAATGGAGTGGTTTCCTCAGTATGGACATCTAAAAATCCATGACAGGACAAAGCTCTTTCAGAACAATAGGCATGTGTGTACAACCACAGGCCTTGGGAGGCATGTGCCAGGAAAAATGGTGCTTATCCACATCTGCCTGTTGTGTGTAGCCTCAGGCAAAGCAGGTGTGTAACACACATACACACACATATGCACAAGCCAGTTCCCTACATTCTGGCCTCTCACATGGGCAGAACTGTTATGTACCACAAACCTAACTACTCCAGTCAGTCAGTAAGATGTGTGCCAAGCCCACCTATGATTCTACTTGGGTCAGCCAGCCCTTAAGAATGTGGGAATGTGAAACCAGCAGCTAACTGTATTGGCACAGAAAGAAATCACTGGACATATTTCCTGCCTCTCATCACTCCTTCCACCATACAAATAAATCTAGGTGGGAAGTGGTAGTGGTGGTGGAGGTCAGAATGGGGGGTGGAGGATGCAGTGGGGAGGGCATATAGAAGATGTAGTTTAATTTGTCTTTATTAAGAAAACATGCTTTAAAAACTCAACTCAAAAATTTAAAGGAAAATATCATACAACAACTTTTAATTTGTTAGGAATTTATCTAGGACTTGCATTATCATCAGGCACAGAAAATAAGTATTTTATAGACAAAGGAAATGACACTGATATTAAAAAAATAATTGTAAGCAAGACTGAACAGATGAACCATTTCCTTCAAAGCTCAAGTCAAGGGCTCCATCCTACGTGAGATCTTTCCTGATACCCCTAGTTATTAGCACTCACCTTAAAATTAATTTATATAAATTTTGCATTTACTTCTTTATTAATATGTATATGCACAGTAGACTATAAGCACTCTGAGGGCAGGGGTTATTTGATTTTTGCCTGTTTATCCCCCTAGCACCTAGCACAGCATCCTGCACATAGTAGGCAGTTAACAAATATTTGTTAAATTAAATTCATTCAGTTCTATTGAAGTTTTCCCCTGTGTGTATGTAGGAAGTGGGGTAGCTACTGAAGGTGATATAAGTATTGGAAGTGTGTGGTCAGAATTTGCAGGCACAAAACTGAAAGTTACATTACATCTAAAGAACTTGACCAGTTTCTTAACACTCAGAAACAATATCTGGCATATTAAAGGGAAATGTGATCATTTAATTAGCCAATTACCAAAGAGCATGCACTAAACCAGACCGACTCCTCCATCAACATGTAGCATACTCAATGTAAAAATAAAGCTCCAACAAGGGAGATGGCTTCAGAAAAACCTTGGAAGACTTATACAAATTGATGCACAGTGAAGTGAGCAGGACCAGGACATCACTGGACACAGTAAGAGCAATACTGTAACGATGATCAACTGTGAAAGACTTGGCTACTCTGATCAATACAGCGATTCAAGACAGTTCCAAAGGACTCAGGGTGAAAAAGTGCTATCCACCTCCAGAGAGAGAACTAATGAACTTTGAGTACAAATTGAAGTATATATTTTTTTTCACTTTATTTTTTCTTGCTTTTTTGCAGCATGGGTAACATGGAAATGTTTTACATAATTTCACACGTATAATTTATATCATATTGCTTGAATTCTCAAAGGGGAGGGAAGGGAAGAAAGAGAAGAAGGGAGAGAATTTGGAATTCAAAAATAATTTTAAGAAAGGAAACAAATAATGAAGGAAATGGCTCTCTCTCTCTCTCTCTTTCTCTCTCCCCCTCTCTTTCTCTCCTACACACACACACACACACACACACACACACACACACACACACACACATTTTAAATAAGCTCAACTATCCAGGGGACAGGATTTTCTATACCCAACTTCTCTTAAAGCCATTTTTTCAGGTGCTTGGCAAGCAAGCTAATTTTATCATTCCACATTTAGTACATGACAAATTTAGCACAAAGTGAAAGTATCAGGATATTTTTTCAAAGATATTCTTTCCACAATCGATGAACCTTGGTGAATGGAATATCATTTGTTCATGGCCTGAAGTAAGCTCTCCACTGAAGCGCAGAGAAGTTATTAGTGCCTTGAAGCAAAGTCTGAGGTGAGTCACAAAAATGAAGAGAATAAGAACACTTGGATAAAATGAAGTCTAAGTGCACTTTAAACTATGAACCCCATGTTTTCAAGAGTTGTGTTGTTAGGATAACTTTGCCTTACTATTTCCTATAGGACACATGGATAGAAATAGGTTGGTCTGATCTGAAGACCTCTCAAGGATGTTCCTATGGCCTATGAGAAATGATAAAACAAAATAATTAATTTAGCAAAAAATAGATATGAAAAAATTCTACTATCTATTTTGAGTTCTCTTTCCTGTGAAGCTCAAACCCTCCCAACCCCTCTCTTCTCACAAGAACAGAAACTTAGGAGTTGGAAAGGACCTTAGAGCTATCCATTTTAACACACACCAGACCAAGAACTCTTTCCACAAAATCCCCCAACCCAGGGTGGGGAACCTGCAGCCTCAAGGCCACATGTGGCCCTCTAGGTACTCAAGTGTGGCCCTTTGACTTTAATAGAATGATTTGTTCTGTGAAACTTGGACTCAGTCAAAAGGTCACACCCAAGGACCTAGAAGGCTACATGCAGCCTCAAGACTGCAGGTTCCCCACCTTCTGCTCAAAACCTCCCCAAGGTGGCCAATTCCACTTTTGCCCAGTTTCAGTTGTAAGGGAGTTTTTTATTTACTGCTAGCTACAGAATCTCTGAAATTTCTACCTACCCCTCTTCCAAACTTTCCAATGACTGCTGAGGGCACTGCCATCTTCGAACGTCCTGCCTCAAATCTCTACCCACTGCAATATGTCCCCAAACTACTAAGGTGATTCTCCTGAAGCTCAAGTCTGAACATTTCACCTCTCAATAAATTCCCATGGCTCCCTATTACCACTAGGATCAAATATAAAAGCTTCTGTTTGGCATTGAAAACTCTTCACAATCTGATCCCTTCCTATTTTTTAAAAAGCTTTTTCACATGCGACTCCCTTCCTCAAACTCTGTGGTCCAGCCACACTGGCTATCTTGCTGTTTCTCACATGTGACCTTCCATCTCCTGACTCCAAGCTTTGACCTAGCGGACCTTAACACCTGGAAAGCTCCCCCTCCTAACCTCCAAATCTTAGATTCCCTGCTTTCCTTCAAGGCTTGGTTCATGTGTCACTTCCTGGAACCTAAGCCAGGAAGACCTTTTCCAGCACCCCAACTATTAGTGCCTTCCTTAGACTATCTTGCATCTGCTCAGTATTGACCTTGTGCCATGTTTCTCACTTATGTGCACATTGTCTCCCTCACTAGTCTATGAGATCCTTGAAATCAGGTCATGTTTTTGCCTTTCTTTATATTTCTAGTGATTAGCACATGTCATCAATGCAATCAATGCTTACAGATTGATTGGTTGCTTGCTCTTAGTTCTGTTTTCTGTTTCTTTTCCAGCACTTAGCACAGTGCCTGACACACAGCAGGTACTTAATAAATGCTTGTTGACTTGAATTATTGTTGACTAATCCCTCTTCCAGAGATAACTATGAAAATTCTTGAAGGCAGTTATTATATCCCTCCCATTAATTCTGTTCTTTTTCCATACAAAAGACCCATGATTCTTGTAGTCAATTATTACATGGTTTGGTCTCTAGTCCTTCCAATATCTTTATTACCCTCTTCTGGACTCTCTAGTTTATCAACATCTTTCTTAAAATGCAGCAAAACAATAGTTCAAATATGATGTGACCAGCAGGGGTGGGGAACCTGTGGCCTCGTGGCCACATGTGGCTTTCTAGGTCCTTGGGTGTGGCCCTTTGACTGAGTCCAAGTTTTACAGAACAAATCTTTTTATTAAGGGGCTTTGTTCTGTGAAATTTGGATTCAGTCAAAGGGCTGCACTTGAGGACCTAGAGAGCTACATGTGGTCTCAATGTCTCAGGTTCCCCACCCCTGGCATAGGTCAGTAATTTCCCTAATCCTGAACAAAATGCTTTAAAAAATGTATCCCAAGATAGCATTAATTGATTTTTTTTGGTAGCCATGTAACACAACTCACTGATTTTGAGTCATCAGTCTACCAAAGCCTCAAGACAGGTTTCATATGAACTACTGGGTATGATTAGCCACACCAACTACATCTTATACTTAAGAAGCTGATTTTTCTGTACCCAGTTAGGGAACTTACCATTTATCCTTATTAAATTTCTTCTTATTAGATATAGTCCATCAGAGCCTCATGTTATCTGCAAAACTGACAAGCATGCTATTTATGCCCTCATGCCAGCCAGTATCTTGTACTTAGAGCTTAATAAATGCTTGCTGAACCCCAGCAAGCCCCTTCACTAGTCTCCTCCACTGAGCTCTGTGGCAGAAAGCTTCACTACATTATTGGCAAATTCCCCCTGCATCAACATGAGGTGGCCCTCCTATTTCATTGAGAAAACTGATATCACCCGTTGAGAGCTCTAAGAATAGATCACCTCCTTCATTTCTCCCTGCTCTCCATCTCAGCATATTTTTACCTATTGTCTCATTCTTTCCTTCTCTTCTGTTTCTGTGGAGGAGATATTATTCCAGTTTCCCAAGGAAAACAATCATTTGTGCTCTTTGTCTCACCCCTTCCCCTCTTCTACAGAAACTTTCTCCTCAATTATCTCCTCCATGTCTAAAACTCTTCAATCTTACCACTTTTTTTCTGCTTTCAAATACGTGCATCTGTATCCTGAAGAGGGGGAAAAACTCTTGCTTATTTCTGAGGGTCCTATTTTCTTTTATTTATTGAAAAATTCTATACTGGTGATTCAGTTCATAAGATCATAGACAAAGCTTGAAAGATCCTTAGAGGTGTCAACTAATCCAGAAATGTCCAACTCAAATAGAAACCAAGGGCATGAAGTCATACATAATGATCCTTAGGGGTCGTGTGTTGATTTAGAAAACCCACAAATAACTACTTTTGATTTTTATTTATTTTGTTAAACATTTCCCAATTACATTTTTATCTGGTTGACTCTTTTAGCTATTCTAACCCCTTCTTATCTAACAGCCTTTTTCATTGAAGAGATGAAGAAAATGAAGCCCAGGGAGGAAAAGTGACTTGGCCTCAGTCACAGAGGTGGGAAGCAACAGATCTGGGTTCGAAAAGTCAGGTTGTTTAACTACAAATTCAATTCCTTTCCACTGCTCCTCAAAACTTCTCTCTGTCTCTGTCTCTCTGTCTCTCTCTCTCTCTCTCTCTCTCTCTCACACACACACATACACACACACACACACACACACATACAAGTGATACTGTCATTGGAATATACTACAGACCACCTAGACAGAAAGAGGAAATAGATGTTGGAAAATGGATCACAGGTCTGGCACAAAGTCACAATACAAAGTGATGGGGGACTTCAACTATTTGGACACCTGTTGGTGATCTCTCTGCCAAAAGCAGAGCAGTTAATAATATATTGACTTGCCTTGATGTAATTTTATCCTTCTAAAGGTGGAAGAACCGAGGGGAAATTCTCTTCTGGATCTAATTTTCAACAACAAGAAGGAACTGATTGCTACAGTAGAAATGATGGGAACCTGGGGAGGAAGTGACCATTCCATCTTAGAATTTGTGATGGAGGAGAGGAAACCTGGGAATAGTTGGATATTCACCCCTGATTTTTGGAGAACAGATTTTTAAAGGTTTTAGAGGAAGGATAGGTGAGACTCTGTGGTCTAAAATCCCAGAGGAAAAGTCAGCCAAAGAATGACAGGAAATTCTCAGGGAAAAAAATCCGAAGACACCAAAAGGAAATGATTCTGATGAAGAGGAAAAGAGGGAGCTATCTAAAAGTACCAAGGCAGATACACAGAGAATTCACCAAACACCTTAGATTTTTAAAAAAAGATATTCACAGCAGATGGAAGCAAAAGCAGACAATGGAGAATGAATATAATAGCATGGTAATCCTGAAAAAAAAATAGCAGCAGGAAAGCTAACATTCATAATGAGCTAAGCGATGTAGTGGATAGAACACTGGACTTGGAGTCAGTAAGATTTGAGTTCAAATCCTGCCTCTGATGCTTAGTACCTGTATGACTCATTTAGCCTTCCTGGACCTCAGGTATCTAATTTTGAAAAAAGAAAGAATTGGACTCCATTGGACTCCATGTTCCCTTCTAGCTCTAAATCCTTGAGTCTCTGAGATATGATCTTATGAGTTGACACTGGATAGTAAAACTAAAGATAAAAAAGGGGTTTTAAAAATGTTTAGTCATATTAAGGCAAAGTAGATAATCAAAGAAGGGTTAGAACTGTTGCTCATGGTGGATGGGGAGATAACTCATGACAAAGAGAAGGCAGAGATGCTTAATTCTGATTTTCCTTCTGTTTTTCTTGCCAAGGAAAATTATCAATAGACTAGAAAAAAAGAGAATAAAAATTGGTAATAGGGAATTGGTGCTCCAGATACATAAGGAAATAGTCTCCAATGGAGGCCTGAGGGATCTGTGCATGGCCTTGAGCCTTCTGACATTTTTTATCAGTGATTTGACTAAAAGCTAAAGATGGCACAAAGCTAGGAGAGATTCCTGACAACACTGTAGGACAGAATGAGGATTCAAAAAAAATCTTGATAGGTTAGAACAATGAGTAACTCCTATGAGATGAAATTTAATAGGGAAAAAATAAAATATTACACATGCTTTTGAAAAAAAAACCCTACTTTATAAGTACAAGATGGCAAAGGCATGGCTATACAACTTTTCCAGAAAAAAAAGTTTTAAAGAATTGTAATCTCAAAAATGAATCAACAGCATGACATAGAGGCCAAAAAAAATTAATACAACTTAGATCTTGATTAAATGAATATTGTCCAGGACTAGGGAGATTCTTGTCCCTGAGCAGACCACATCTGGACTATCTTTTACCATTGTGGGCATTATATAGGACCTATCGTGTGTCAGGGACAGTGCTAAATAATTTTACAAATCTCTTATTTGATAAGGATATCAAATTCCATAAATCTGATTAAGAACACTAATAAGCTGGAGTATCTAGAGGAGGCAAGCTGAGTACTGAAAGGCCTTGAGTTTATGACCCATGAGGATCATTTGAAGGAACTGAGGATGATTAGCCAACAGAAATACAGACTTGGGCAGAATGGAGGTGAAGGGAGTGAGATAATAGCTGTCTTCAAGTATCTGAAAGGGCTGCCCAGTAGAACAGAAATTAGACTTATTGTACTTTGGTCCCAGGAGCTAGAGCTAGGTTCAAGGTGCAAAAATTTGAAAGAGGCAAACAGGCTTAATTTTAGCTATCTAAAAATGGAACAGGGAGTAGCAAGGTGGTCAGGAAGATTTGAGTTCAAATCCAGCCTCAAATACTTACTAGCTGTGTGATACTGGGCAAGTCACTTAACTCTGTTTGCCTCAGTTTCTTCATCTGTAAAATGAACTGGAGAAGGAAATGACAAATCACTCCACTATCTTTCCCAAGAAAACTCCAAATTGTATCACAAAGAGTTGGACACAGATGAAAATGACTGAACAACAAAAGTGGAACAGATTCCCTGGGAAGGTAATGGCTTCCTATTCAAAGATCTCAAGCCAAGGCTGTATAATCTACTTGCTGGCTATGTTGGTCTTGGTCTTGTAGATAGAGGCTGGATTAAAAACATAGTCTAAAGGGTCCTTTCAAATTCTGAGATTCTCTAATTCTGTGAATTAGTGTGTCACCAAAGTGACACATTATGTGTGTTCACTGGGCTCACCTCACCTCATGCCTAGATTATTGCAAGAGCCTTTTCAAATAGGTTTTTCTGGTTTTCTCTCTGCCACCCCCCCCCAACTCTTGGTCACCCACCTGGCACACAGATGCCAGATCGATCTTTCTAAAGCATTGCTTTCTTCACATCGATCCCCTGTTTTTGATTATTTCCCACTTCCCCCAAGACAAAGCATAAATTCTATAGGATGAAATGTGGCTCCAGTGGAAAGATCATTGGATCTGAAGTCAGACAACAGTGGTTCAAATCCTACCTTTTACTATCTATGTGACATTAGACAAGTAACTTAATCTCTCTGGGCTTCAGTTTCTTCATTTATAAATGAGATTTGTCTAGATGAGATGTGTCAAGCACACAGCTCCTGAGTGCTGTCTGAATTATAACAAAATGTAATTGGGAAGTATTTAACAAAATAAATAAAAATACAACAAAACATAGAGAACATTACATTTTAAAACTAAGTCAAAATGCAGCCTGCAGGGATTTTTACATATGGATTAATGCCCCCTGTTTCTATTTGAGTTAAACACCACTGGGCTAGATAAGCAAAAAGGTCCCTGGAAGGGCCTGGGGATAGATTCCATAGGGTCTGTGAATGTGGAGAGGAAAAAAAATTACATTTTTTTCCCCCACTAACCTCTAAAAGAAATCTGTAGGTCCTTCAGCTATAAATGTGGGCAATAAACATTATTTTGAGAAGGGATCCTGTAGACTTCACCAGATTGCTAAAAGTGTTCGTAACACACACACACAAACATACATACACACACACAGAGTGAAGAATCCCTGTTCTAAATCAATGGTCCCATAATCCTTCCTTCCCTTTCCTCTCTGCCTCTATAAATCTTACTTATTCCTGCCTTTGAAGTCCAGCTCAATCCTTACCTCCTCTATTAAAAACTTTGCTGACCTCCCCAGCCTGCACTGACCTCTTCCTCTGCATACCTCCCTCTGTATTACCCATGGCACTTAATCATATGTGGCTTCTGCCATTCATTCATTCCATTAATATTTCTTGAATGCCTACTATGTGCACAATGAATAATATAGGTCCTCACCCTGCAGAGATTTTGATGACATACACTGTTATCTTATTTATCTATTTAACTGTGGTGTGGTTGTTTCATTTTTTTAAACGTATGTATTTCTTGAGTTTGCATTATAAACTTCTTCAAGAAGTGACTGAGTGTTGCTACATGCTATGAAAGTAACTTAGCTTGTGTAGTTACTAGCATATATATAATGCCATGATCTTGTTGGTAGTGCAAGATTGTGCTAGACATGAATGCTAATGGATCCACTTTAAATACTAAAGATTTGTTGTGCTGCCATTTATTGTGGCTGCTCTCCCACATTAATTGTTCTCAGACAATATACATCGCACAGTTCAATTTTTAAACCTTAAGAATACTTCCTTTCGTGGCAGAAGCAATATCTACCATGCAGGGTAGACTAGTTCTTGTAGCTCCTCCCACCCTTACTCCAAAAGGTAAGGGAGCTGTTCCTAAGACTTTATTGGTCCAGAGGAGTTGGGCTCAAGCTGTTGATGTGACTTCCTTATCATCTGGACTAGAACATAAAAGACCAGCCCATGAGGAACCAATATCTTTCAGACTTGGTAAATTTCCCACTGCCCTTTGAGTCATACTCAATATCATACGACTAACCAGGCATGCTTTTTGGTTTGTTTGTTTTTGGTGGAGATGAGTATAGTACCTACCTACCCAAAGCAGTGCTGTATCTTGGCCGAGTATCCTTTCTGTGTTACGGCCAAATATATGGTGACTGACTTGACTTTGACTCCCTATCAAAGCCAATTATTTTAACTGTGCCCATTGCTTCCTGTCTTCTAGAGGGCAGGAGCTATTTTTTTGTCTTTGTATCCCTGACCTCAATAAGGGTAGGGAGGCATGGTACATAAAGAGCAGAGTTAAGAGTCAGGAACATTCTGCCTGTCAATGACACTGGCCGTAATGAACCTCGGTGAAAGACTTCACCTCTCAGTGTCCCAGGCAGCTCTGCAAGGTGCAGAACAGGCTCCAATCTGCACTGGTTCAGAGAATTTCCTCACTGAGATTCTCTATACCAATGAAATCACAAGTCCAAGGGGGAAGGAGAAAAGGGGAGGGAATAAGCATTTGCATGGATCTTACTGTATGCCAGACACTGTGCTAAGCACTTTACAAATAATATTATCTCATTTGATCAGTTCGATCCCTCCAACTCACCACCCACCCACTCTACCACCGCCAAGAGTATTAGATCAGTGCAAAAGTTTTTGGGGTGGGGGAGAATGATCTTGATCGACTAGTAAATCAAGAGAGGTTCCATGGGAGAAGTACTATTTGAGTTGAGCTTTAAAGGGATTTGTTAGATCTAGAGAAGAAGGGGGATATTGACTATTAATATTTATTTTGGAGGAAGTGTTATCCCCAATTTCTAGACAGTAAGTTCCATGAGTGGAGACTCATCTGCAGTGTTATCTATACTCTACAGCTGCTGTGCTTAGCACACAACATAGCAACCTGTAGAGTCTTAATAAATGTTTGAAGAATTCAATTATTTAATCAAATTTAGATAAAGTAATTTTTTAAAAATGAAAGGATCCCTCTAAAGAGTTTCCTAAGTCACCACCTCTTCCATGAAATCTCCCCTAATTCCCTGGTTGTTTATGCTCTGTCACCCTTCTCAAATTAAGTTGTACTGACATTTCTGTATCTAGTAGATCCCCCAGGAGATTTTAGTTCCTTTAAGGCAGGGATTGGATTTGTTTGTTTGTTTGTTTTTGTCTCCATGTTTGTTGTGTTTTAAAGAGTTTCTTAAACATAAGAATAAAGACTGGACCTGCAATTTTATTGATATAGGAAAAACCCAGGTGAGGAACCTCTTCTGCTAATGCAGGTTGGTTCCTTCTCTACAACTTAAAGAGTCCTAGAGAGTTATCCAGAGCATTGTAGTGACTTGGCCATGATCTCACAACCAGTATGAGTCAGAGGCAGACTTGAACACAGATCTTCCTTAGCTCTGAGCTCAGATCTCTGTTTACTTCATCACAATGGGCTCTCTCTCTCTCCTCTCATCTCTCTCTCTCTCTCTCTCTCTCTCTCTCTCTCTCTCCCCTCTCTTTCTCTCTCTCTCCTTCCTCTATCTCTCTGTCTTCTCTTTTCTCTCTCTCTCTCTCCCCTCTCTGTCTCCTCTTTTTTTTTTCTCTCTCCTTCTCTCTCTCAGGTCTCCTTCTCTCTCTCTCTCTCTCTCTCTCTCTCTCTCTCTCTCTCTCTCATGCTTTGTATAATAGTAGACACTAAAAAATTGTTCATTGAATTCCATGTAATTCTCTGTGACCTTTATATATTTTCACACTCCAGTGGTGTTAATGGTTCAATTACTTTAATGGAAATGAGCCATCAAAAAGTTCATCTCCCAAGGCAGGTGGTTGCCCTGGGACATGTTGGTTGGAAGCAGCCAGGTCTCATTATCACTGCATTGACGGATATAATGCTAACTTCCTTAATGACCGAGAGTAAAACAATTGCTAGCTTCCCCTTTAGTTTTGTAGACATAATTTGAGAATAATCATATTTTCAAGGAACTATTGGGCAGACTATTACAAGACTATAGATTAATATTAGTACAGTTGTTCCTAACAATACTAGATTATACTTCATGCTTCTTAGTCAATAAAATAATATCCATTTAGCATTTATTATGAACCTACCATGTGCAAGGTACCATTCTGGGCAGAGGGCATTCCTTTGTTTTCTAGTTACATTTTTGAACTATCATCCTTTGCAAAATGCTATCAATGATGAAGTTTAACAGATATAATTAAAATAATGAGGGCATGTTTAGAAATCATTGGCAGTATCCAAAAAATCAGAAAATAGCTGAGGAATTTAAAAATAGCACCCATTGTTTAATATTTCCTCAAGGTAGACCAAGGTCAAATGACAGAATGTAGGCTATATCCTGAAGCTGGGATAATCCAACCTGGAGGATAAAACAACAGAGAACACTGAGAACATTTCTACATCTGAAAAAGGAGGTTTCGCGTCTTTGTGGCAAAAGGAAACGGGGACATGGACTGTTGACCGAGATTTCCAGGAACAACTGTAGATCTGGGAGAGCCTTGAATTGTGAAATCTAATGGCATAAGAAAAAGAATGCCCCTTTAGGTGACTAAACACAATGCTTACTCATTCTATTATCCAGTGCATTGACCCTCAAACATTTGTTTTGTAATTCTTCCATGGTAACAACACCTTACACCAAAGCACCCCCCCCAACACACACACACACACACACACACACACACACACACACACACCAAAGGGTGACATTGTGAAGCTATTGAAAACCAACCAATCAACAGGTATTTATTAAGTACCTACTATGTGCCAGGCACTGTACTAGATACTGAGGGTATAAATACAAAGAATGAAAGAATCCCTACTCCTAAAAAGCTTACATTCTAATGGGTGAGATAGGACCATATACAGCAAAAATGAAAAGTGAAAAAACACAAATATATGCAAGGTAGTCAAATGCAAGGTAGTTTTAGAAGGAGGCGTTAGTAGTTGGGGTGGGAAGGAGTGATCAAGGAAAGTTCCATACAGAAAATGGTACCTGACCTGCATCTTAAAGCAAAAGAGGGACTCTGTTGAGAAGGGGAAAGGATACACAAGTATTCTATTTTTCTATCACCTTCATTTCACAAGGTATCCTATCTCTCAGAGATCCATCCCTTAGAGGTGAAAAAAAGGATTTCCCATTTTAGAAAATGATGATATTTTAAAATGAAGTATCTGAGAGAAATGTTGAGCAGACCTGAGAGAGGTAGGTAGAGAGGGAAACATTAACAGGACTGGGGAGAAGAAGCACAATGAAAGAAGTGGACAACACACTGAGAGGGATAGAGAGAGCAGATAGATATGCCAATAGGCCATTTCCTTCACTATAATTCAGGTTTCCACAGTTCCTTTCCACAATTTCCACAATTCTACAATATACACTAGTAATCACCCACCTTCATTAAAAACAGCAACAAGTTTCTTCCTATCAGATTTAATATTACCTGTTTCAATAAAATGATTAACCTGGCCATTTGACTATTGTTCGGTGCTTAGAAAACATCACTCTTCACTATTGAAACTTGTATGCTTTGAGCTCTACAATTAATATTGAAAAGGGATCATGAAAACCAAAAGATTAATACATTTTCAATCTAAGCAAATGTACCTCTATTGGCTCTTGACAGTCATAGTCTCTTTATATGAACACATCTAGTAGCTTTATAAAAACCATAGCACATTTTTAAAATGCATGAAAGCGTTGCTGTTTCTCCTTTGGCTTGCTTACCCCCTCGTTTGCTCATAGTAGATAGGTGATTTCAAATAGGAAACTCTGTTTCCTCTTCTCCATTTCCCCCATACCACATTCCACCATAATTTCCTCTCTTCCCATACGCAGTACGTAATCCAGTGTAAAAATCTGCTGCTTTAACTTTCTCGATCTCTCCAAAATGTACCCCACATTTTTTGTTTCTACAACAATCTCAGTCAGAGTCAGGTCAGAGCTATCTGTTGCTCAGAGCTACTGTAAAACTGCTTTTCTCTAAGATCAGCCCTGTTCTTATTAATCCTCATGGTCTCTATCAAAATAGTCTTTTGCAAAGTTTTGACACACAAGACTTCTCTTTAGAATCAGAATTTCTGAACAGCAACTTTTTACAGTAGAAAATAATTGAAAACAAAGTAGATACCCATCAATTGGGGACTGGCCAAATAAACTCTGGCACACTATGGATATGAAGACTGCAGAGAAACATGGAAAAACGTATATGAACTGACAAAAATGCAGTTAGCAGGATCCAAACAACAATATACATGATGACTATGGTGATTTAATGCAACGAATGACAAAAACAGCAAAAATCCAAATTGAATGCTGTGATATTATAACGACCAAGTTTGGTCCCCAAATAAGATCTATGAGAATGCTTTTTTTTTCTGCTGAAGTGACAGACTATGGCTATGGAAAACCACCTAAAGTCCCAAATACGTTCTTTAGTTTTGCTGAACCTTTCTTCCCCCCTTTTTTTCTACTTAGAAGGGATAGATTTCTGGGAGGAGGGATATATTGTAAAATGACCACTCATATTACATAGCGTCTACAGGTGACCAGATCCCCTTAATTCAAGTGGGTTTATAACGTGTTGTAGATTTTCCATTATGCTTTAGAATGTTGACTATATTTGGAATGATGATTAACAGTTTGGAAAATAGAATGTATGAGAAAAAGGTTAAAAAGCTGGGAATGTTAACATGAAGAAGAGAAGGCTGAGGGAGTGCCTTACTAAATTTTCATAAATACCAAGATTTATTTTACAGAGGCTAGCAGCCAGCTGTTCTCCGTCTCTGTAAGAACAGACCAAAAGGAAGCAGACTCAAAACTATATTAGGAGGGATTTTGGTTAGATATAAAGAACCATCTCACGGTAAAGGTTGCTAAACTCTGAACTGATTATCAAGAGTACTTGTGAAATCATCTTCCAAAGAGAGGTTTTAAAACATGATAGTTAAATCAAGCTGGAAAGAAACTTAGAGAACATCTAGTCAAAACTCCTTAGTTAATAAGTATGGAAACTGACTCAAAAAAGTGAGAAATATATGAGTGTTTGTATGTATGTATGTATGTGTATACAAATACACAAAATTTATATATTATATGCACACACCTATGAAATCTATATTTATGTGTATGTATATTATACACATATACATATATATGTTCATTGTACATGTTATCTATAAGTATATACATACATAGCGTGTCTCTGTCAGAATGAGCAATGTATCTGCATTATATGAAATTTATATTCTTTCTGGCTCTAAGGTTCTATGTACCATCAAACATTATATGTTTATGCACATCTATTCAAATACATTTAAATGCTTAGGAAAAAGTGTCATGGCAATGTAAAGGTTCAGTTCCTTTCATTGTTAAATATTTTCATAATAACATTTAGTTAAAAAAATAGCATGCTAAATACTTCATGCCTTTTAAAAGGGTACAATATCTGACCCAATCAGAAAAAAAACAAACAAAAATGGTTTGATACTACATTAGCACAGACATTCATCGCTCATACTATATAATGCTTTGAACACTTGAAAGGTCCCACAAAAGCCAGCTATGGAAAGCAACTCACAGATCTGATTTCTAAAGGTACTTAATATCATGAACAGAAAACAATGCAGTGCAAGTGACTACAGCATGAATTTGTTTCCCCTGAATACTGAGAAAACCCCCAGAATGTTCAGACAAGTATGATAAGATCATAATAGTGAAGCTCACATATGTGTTTGTATTACAAGGTGAAAAAGGCCTGGTTGATCTCTATTGGGATAATTGATCTAACAGTCAAAGCAGATTAAGGTTACACATTGGAAAAAGTCACCATTTTATTGTTTATAAGAAACTATGGATTTTAATGGGTTTGAGTATCTCAGCAATTATTCTCAACAGACAGGATGTAAAGCATAAAATCCTAAACCTGGCTGATTCATTGATAAATTTTAATGGCCACAAAAGTAGGCTACCACCACAGGAAGACTGTTATTAAACAAAATACACAGAACTCAACCATTCCTCCAGTTTGACGGTCTGGAAATGAACACACTTAAAATGGAAAATCCAAACAGATTGTCAAAAATGTACAATAAACACCATTAAACTCTATACCATTGCTATGAAAGGAATTATAAGGGGTGGGAGTTAGGGTTGGGAAAGAGACAGTTTCATCCATATATGTGGGAAGTATATCCAACTTCACAAGTCTAAAAATGGGTGGGGAAAGTAAGGGATTGAGGAGAGTTAGAGAGCAAGAGAAAAACTGACTGCTTCTTCTCTTAAAAGAAAAATAAAATTGTAAGTACATAGTTGATTGTTGAACCATAAGACACACGAATTCATGCTTCCGTATAGTGAATAGTGTCACTTACCTAAATGTCAGCCTCCAGGGGGTAAAACCAGGAAACACACAGATGATCATGTCATAAACTCATGGCCTCCCCCTCAGATCTATCAACTACAAGTGGCCCCAGGCCTTCCAAAGCACAATAAAAAGGTCACTTTTCTATCAAGAAATCAAGGACACATTAGAACTGGACAAACTGAGTGAACAACAACAAAGACAAAAATGAGAAGATTGACAGTTCCTCCTTATTACAAATAAGAAAATTATATTTCATCTAACACAAACCAAGGGGATACGAATCCTCTATAAAATCAGAATCATTTTGAAGAGTGAAAAACAAAAGATTAATAATGTATAATAAAAACAACCTTAGCTAGTATTTGTATAATGTTTAAAGGCTTACACACATTATGAGCTATAGTCATATGATTACATATTCCTCCACATATGGCTGTTCTTTTAGTCATTCACCTCTTCACTGAGCCTTCGTGATTCCTATAATAGGGTGCTCCCCAAAGACTGAAAATATTTGGATTGTCCAGGAACTTGGCAGATCTTCTCTTCCTTTATTGGTAATGTTAATACTTTAACTTCTAAATTATGAGACCTAGCCCACAAGCTCTGTTATTCAGATTGTGGAACATGTATTCATTCTGTGAAATAAACAGGAAGTGTTAGATTTTAAGTGAAATTAGCAAGTCATGTGCCATTGGTTAGCTGTCTGTTCTTTAAGTTCTACGAAAATTTCTCAAAAGGAGTCTAGTAGAGAAAATTATTTGTTCCATTGCCAACAGATATTTGTCTTTTATTTGTTAATTTAAAAGCAAACCAATCAGGATGAAAGGAAAGCTTTGCACAGGTATGTGACTAGAAATGAACAATTCAGGGTAGGCCACTGTGTAATTCTCACATGGATCAGTGATCTCATCAATGTGGACAACCTGTCCATGCCTGCCTATCCTGTGCAACTCGTCTTTCTTCCCATCAGTTTACTATAGGGGCCACCCAAGATGTTCTGGGCCTTCCTTTCTGTTAACATGCAAGGATACCAGCGGAACAAGCTGGCTGTCCCCTTGTTATTCCTCACTCTTTCTACATGTACCCTCTCTTCCATCTGTTTAACCATATATTTCTCTGGGAGTATCCTTTACTAGAGTTGTTCAGATTTCCTTTTCTTGTTACATTTTGTAGATTACTCAGACCCAGGATGTGCCTTCCCATTGCCCTCTCTCTGTGTAATCTGCTTTTTAATTCCTTGAATAGTATTGTGCTCCCTGATGTATATTCATGTAATCCCACCAGTCGATTCTTCATATTAAAAAAGAAGAGCCTTTGAAACAAAGGTAAGTACTTGTTTCCATCAAACTGAGACACAGGTGTTCTATACATATGGAACAAAACCAGTAAAAATCATTTTCTGAGGGCATGAGAAACAGAATAATAGAATCTTGGAGTTGGAAGGAATGTTAGTAGGAATTTACATTCCCACCCACTTCAAAGCAGGAATTCCCTCAACAACATTCCTGATAAATGGCCACCCAATCAATCTCTGTTCAAACACCTCAGTGATAGAGAGCTCACATCTTTAACAAGGCCACTCATTGCATTTTCAAACCATTTTAGTTTTTAATAAGTCTTTCTTATATTGAGCTAAGATCTGCCTTCTCAGAACTCCTACCTAATGTTCCTAGATATTTCCTCTGGAGGAACATGGAAATAAGCCTAATCCTTCTTCTATTGGGTAGCCTTTGAAATATTTGAAGATGACACTCATGTACATTGTAAATCTTGTCATCCAAATATTCCCTGTTCTTTCAAGTATACTTCAACGATATGGTATCAATACCCTTCAGTTTCTTTGTTGTTCCTTGTAAAACATGGCACCCAGGTTATCTAACCAATGCAGAGTGGGACTATAATTCCTCCTTGTTCTGCACATTATGCTTATTTTTATTAAGGCACTTTTTTAGACCCAAATCATGCTATTGACTTTATTTAACTTGCAGTTGACCAAAACTACTAACTCTTTTCCACATGAAAAACATAGAAGTCAAGCCACATCTTCCCTATCATCTACATGTACTGCTGATATTTGGATTGCAGGGCAGGACTTTACATCAATCCTAATGAAATCAATTCATTTTAACCCTTCCTTCCTACCCTCAATAAGTCAGTTCTGTCATTGAAATGCTTTAAGATATAGGATGGGGCTCCTTTAGAAAGCTGAATCCTAGCTCCAGAATTCAAGTGAAAAAAAAAAAGCTTTAATGTAAGGAAATCTATCTATGGTCCTCCATAAAAGGGGATGGACTAGTCATGTAGTGAGAGGGGAAACAAAAGGAATAAAAGTCCAAGGTCTGCCCTGGTAGTCACCCAATGTTCAAAGATCCAGAAGTTCTCCAACATATTGGTGGATCCTTTATAGAAGATTTACGGGACTATATGAATGAAAATCAAACAGAATGAATGGATGAGTTGATTTCTGTACCATTAGAGGAAATACCTGTATTAATGAGATCCTGGATCCATTAAAGTTCTAAACTAAGTATACCCTTATATAACCAAATTAATTGTGGGGGAAAAATTCAAACAACAGAGAAAGATACATTGACTCATATTTGGGAGTCTCAGGATTCCCTAATCTAGGCTTTATCTATAAAGGACCCTCATTACTTTGGCTGATTATCCTCTATTGAATTAAATTAGCAGAACCACAGCCCACTGAGCCTGAATTTCTGATCTGTACCTTCAAAACTTGACTACATAGGAATTCCTTAATCTTAGGTCTTTTAGGAAACTTAACTAAAGTTGCTGGTATATACAAATTCTACGTTGGGGGGGAAAGGGCGCACTTTAGAATTCTGCCTTAGAAACTACCAGGGAAAGGGACTGAGGCAAGACTTAAAAGATCACAGGAGATTTTCCTGAAAATCCCCAGGGTTGCTAAAAATTCAACAAGGAATATTTACCTCCCCAATAACACGGTACTCTACACATAGAAGGGCCACTTGATAAATGTTTGCTGAACAAATATTGAATGTTATGGGGATCTCAAAGGCCCCACAACATGATGCACTTACATACAAGATTCACTTCAGCTTTAAGACTCAGGATTGAATTTGGATGGCTAGATGGAATAACTACTAAGCTATGTCCTTTTGACTTTGCTAATTTGACAGGTTTATTTTAGGTAGTTGTTCAATGCCTGTTGTTTGTATCTATCTTTTGTATCTATGCCCACTGATGTTGTCTGTCTTAAATGGTAAATTTCGAAGGCGAGAGATGTTTCCTTAATTCCATCCGTAAAGCATTTTGCATAGTACCAGAGGCATCAGATTGAATGAGACAGGAGACACAAGGTACCTTCTTTGTAAACTTTAAAGTGTGATAGAAATGCCAATTACTATTATTACTGTTATAAGAAGGCAAGTTCTTGATTACTGTTTTTTATTTAATTGGTTGAAACTATAGTACAAAAAGATGAAATGATTTACCCAAGATCATAATATAAGATTAAGCCTTCCCTCCTTCATGAATCCAAAGATGCTATGCTTTCCATTAAGCTAGACTGCCTCACTATAAGTTATTTTCATTATAAATTTAACTATAAATAAATAAAATAAATGTTTACATATTATATATATCACGATAAATAAATATTTTCACTATATTTTCAAATGAGAGAATATATATAAATCCTAACTACATAAATATAAATTTTAATATTTTATTAATACATTTGTTGATTTATTAATATAAATAATATCTTATTAATATGTCATTAAAAGCAAAAGTAGAATTAATTAAATTCTTTGGAATTTGAACATGGGCGATATTAAATAGGCCTTGTCTTTTTCTTCTTTACTCAACAACGCTATCCTGATCTTCCTACCTAAATCTGAATAACACTGAAGATATACAGCAGAAAAACATATTTCACTAAAAAGTCCCAGAAAAAAGTAACACATACATAGACAGCTATATGCACGTACACACACACAGAGTTGTTTGAAATTACTTGTCACCAAATAGGCTAAAAATCTAGAAATGGTGACAGAGTTGGAGTAGTCTGGATAAATTAAATCTACAGATAATCTGAAAACCTCCTGTATGGCATTTGTGTCAATCTGTTTCCCCAGCAAATCTTTTACCAGAGCTGCTAACAAGCAGTAAAATTATTTTGAGTTTTCCTGATCTCCTATTCCTGACCCTGCCAACCATCTGGCAGAGGTGCTAATGAGTAGAGAGATAGCCAAAGGGCAGGCAACAGGAGAGATGAGAAAAGGAATGGAAGGAACTGGATAATCTACAAACTGAATAATCAGTCCCTGGATAATTGAGTTAGTTGTAGCAATAAAACTTTTTTAAAAAAAATGTTTTACAACCACAAAGTGCTTTACAACTATTAGTTATCTATAGGATGTTCTTGCTCAGTAGGGCAGTATTATTTTTTCCCTATTAAATCTGAAGAAAGGAAAAGATGAGTAAATTCATTGCTTTATCCAAAGGAATTGAGCTATTCAGATTGTTCTTTAGTTCTAATTCTGAATATGATTATTTAAATTTCATGAAATACTAATTGGTAGAAAAAATGACCATTGTCAAATATTTAATTCATTTTAATAAGAAATTTTAATTTCTTAATTCATTATCCATGTTGAATTATAGAGATGTAAAATAGGTGTGAATGGGTATAAAGTACAGTCAAAATGAAATTTTGCTATCTTTAAAAATAGTACAATAGTTCTCCTCACTATTGTAAAAAAAATTCATTGCTACCTTTCAAATACTCAAAGTCCATGGAAAAAACTACCATGCAAAATTTGAATACTATTTACCTGACAATAGTTAACAAATTTCAAAATGCTAGTAATTGGCAACACAGAGAAAGAAAGATAAGTAAATCCCTTTGCCAGATTTGTGTTGAGATGATGACATTGTAAAACAAATTGGGACATTTATCTGAAGTACTTCTTTTCTAAAAGCAATTTATTATCCAGCCACCAGTGGCAAAAACAAAACAAAACCAAGTCTACCAGCCAACACATATTCTAACAAAATTATGGTTTTTAAAGACCACATAACTGTTGTGGCAATATGGCATCCCTTCCAAAGCAGTCCTTGATGTGGTCTTTCCTTCATAAAATTCTATTGTTAGATATCACTCGGCCATTGTCAAACAAATTGGAATGCAGTGGATGAGTAGTTTAACAACCCAGGATACTGTTCAATTTTAAAAAGTTTTTCAAAACATAAAAAATAAGCATCTTAGGGTTAATATTTTTAAACAGATAAACTTTTACATGGGTGCAAAGAAAGCCAAATTAAATTTTTACATCCTGAGTAGAATTTGTGTTTTCTTGTTTAATATACTAGTTCTAAGTGACTGATTTAGTACATATATGAGCAGGCCATTTTTATACACACACACGCACGCGCGCACACACACACATGCATGCACCCTCTTAAAGATTCTGTCCCTATAGGATTAGAATTGGGTTTTCAAGGAATTGTTTTATCATTAAGCTTTGCAAAAAAGAAGACTGAATATAAATGGCTACTTTCATTATTCTGTGGTACTGATCACATCCATTAAGGAATTGGTATTTTAATCATTGTGTGGTTTACTTAGAAAGCCTTATGCTTTAAAGAGAACCACTTTTTCAAACATGTTTTTGTTACATTTCCAATGGGAAAAATGGCTTCACCTCTACACACTTTACACACCTTTACACACTCCACTGCTAGTTGGTTCTCTTCACTTGTAAATCTGCTACCATGCTACAGTACCTGCAAGAAGTACCATTGTATAGCCTTTTCTGAAGGCTAGAGCTATGTCTAAGTTTAAATAATGTGGGTGTTAGATCAGAAAATGTTAGAAAAGAAAGAAAGGTAACAAACATCTGGGAAAAAAAACAATAGAAATGAAAATCTAGATATACTTTTGAGGCTCCAACCTCAAAATCAGGTTTTAAGTTTCTCGAAAAAACTGAAGCTTGAGTCCTTTAGGAGGAGAACCACATTGGTGACATTTTCAGGACTTTTCAATCTAACTGGTTTGCAATGGATTTCATTATAATTCCTTATTCAGTCCCCTCTACCCATCCCCCTTCCCCATATATCACTCAAGAGTCTGGACTTCTGCAAAAAGGGAAAAACAAAAACTCCTTGTTGCCTTATCAAGAAACCTCACAAGTTTAACTACCACATAAAATGACATCACCTTCCTGTATCACAAGCTCTCAAATGAAAGGACAACTGACCCTAAAAAAAGAGATGCTTGCTAATAAAAGTAATGGAAATGCATATTTTTAAATTGACGTACAGTACACACCCATTCACCAAATAAAGAGAGAGCAGTAGCTTGTGGAAGCAGCTGGGGTTTGTTAGTAATTTTGTAGTGACTGAAGTTAAGCTTCAGACTATAGTCCTTTGGGTCAGTTTCTGGGTCAACCTTTGTATCTTCTATACTGCTATTTTTTCCATCAAAAACCACCAAATTCTAATTTAAGAGCATTTTCTAGTGCCTTCTAATCATTACTAATTTTCTTTGCCTTAAAAAAAGAAAAAGCTCCACACAAAGCATTGAAAAGCATCTCTTATTGCCACGAATTCATTGTCTATTGCCTTTTCAGTTTAAAATATGAGTTGTTTTTGCAAAGCAGCATCTGGTGATAACATTCTGCTGGTTAAGCTAGACCACCATTTTCTTAATTTCACTCAATTTTTTTTCTCTTTGGCTATACTCAATAGAAGTATTTCTAAACACACTGCATCACTAATTAAAGCACAAGATGGAATTCTTTTTCTAGGCAAAAACTGAGAATGGCCAAGGTTAAATGCCTAATTTGAACCGGCAGAACTTCTAGCTACTGGAATTCTACAGCAGTCTGCTAACCAGTCCATCTTTGCATGTCCATATTGAAGGAAACAGCAAAACTACTGTTTTTCAGTTTGATGAACAACATATGACACAAAACCTCTGCATTTACTAGAAAGGATTGTAAACATGGGAAAATAATGATCAGATATAAATGTTTCTTGTTTCAGTTCTAAGAGAAATTAAGCTATTTGGCTATAATTGATAACTCTTATGTTCAGTGATACTCAGAGCAGATTTACTGAACCTAGATCAGGGGTGGGAAACCTGTGTCCTGGAGGCCACATGTGGTGCTTTAGGCCTTTTTATTAAGGGGATTTGTTCTGTGAAATTTAGATTCAGTCAAAGGGCCACACTTGAGGACCTAGAGGGCCACATACTTTATGGTACAAGCTGGAAAGAGAGAGAACATAAAATTGGGGGCTTACCTTTGCCATTCCACCCAGACAGACCTGTTAATGACTTTAATGCAGTTTCATTCACTGCATTCTGAGGGAAGGATAGAAGGTAGTCCAACTTATTTTTTAAGCAATATCATAAATATGCATGTCAGTTCCGTACCAAAAAAATTCTAATCTCAAGCAGTTCACAATAGTACTAACATTTTCTCTACCAATAAAAGGTAATATGAATTACATTTAGGGCATCAAAAGACTAAACTTGAAACTCAAATCAAAAATGGTGAAGAGAAGACACATGTGAAGAAACCCTATTCACTTCCTACCCATCCTCTTACATTAAACCATTACTACGTACCGTTTATAGGACATATTTTAAAAAGCAAATGGGCCTAATAAGCACTGCAGGAATAAAAAGGGAAAACATTGGTTTCCAAACTATGAGCCCAGTAAATCTAGTGACTTTAAAACATGTTCAAGGAAATAAGTGAATGACACTATTGGAAAGAATTAAGTTTGCTATAAAATACAAGTCTGTTTTCTATGGGAAAGTCAATAATTTACTTCTCAGAGAAAGCTTTTTATCAAAGGATTTCACTGAATTTAATCTCTCACTATTACTGGCACCATATTCTTGCCAGTATAAGAAGTATAAACTTGAAGTACTCAGTCTATAAACAAAGGCACAATTTCCTTTTATTTCCTCTTTAAGGACCAAAACTGAGTTTCAATAATCTACAACATAATCCTTTCCATTCTTAGCCAACAAGAAGCCACATCTTGCTGAAGTCAATAAGGATGGTTCAGACGTTCTCACAAAGTCTTGCAACACAAGCCTTTCAATGACATGTAAAGTCCTGGATAATCTTAACCCAGCATGAAGATCAGAAAAGTCAAGATTTCAGAGGCACAGAATCTTTATGTCCAAGATATCAGCAAGAAACTTTTAAGACAAATTACTCCATGTTTTACTTCTTGAAAGGGTAGCAAAAGGAAGAGTACAGCAATGAAGATATTAAACTGGTATAAAATGGTGTAACATAAAGTGTATAAAATGCTATAACATAAGAAACTGCCAATTGGAAAAGGGTAGTGTTCAGGTGAAGAAAGAAAAAATCCAGGATGGATGAAGAAAATCTTGAAAAAGTCACTACAAAACACACCATAGTTATATTTTCTTTATTACGTGATGGATCTTTCGACATTTTCAGTGACGTCTCCTTAATTCCATTAGAAAGATGGAAAGGGGAGATACAGGAAATATCAACTGCAAAGGAATATAAGGACCTATGGGAGAAATCACCTCATTCACTACAATCTTTAGTGAACTGAATGAATTTTGAGTGTCACTAACCAGAAATCTGCATATAGTCAATAACACAAAAGGTATTTAAATGTGCAGCAGCTTTCCAAGAAGCAACACTAGAAATTAAATAATTAAGTCATCACTCTCAGAAAATAACAGTGTCCTTAGTCCCACTAGAGACTAAAGGTAGGAAGTTTGTCTGTGATATTTTCTCTTTTGCCTTAACCCATTCAAAGATTCACAAAGTCAGAAACAAATGAAGGGTAGAAATCCACATAAGTCCATTTATATCTCCTCCCACTGCCAATTGCCCAACATACACAAGATAATGAAGAGAGTTCTTTCTAAGAAGTCAAAAGATGAGAAAATAGAACTGGAATTTTATTACTTACCCATTTCCTGGGTCGGCCTCTTGGTCGTTTTTCTCCAGTGGCTTCTGCTTTCTGGAGGGAAAAGGATGGAATCCAAGTAAATGGTTAATATCCTGGCACTGTTTAGTAGTATTTGGACATGTGACATGTTTTCCAGTGTTATTCTATGTTCACTGATGAGTTGAATGGCTGGTTCAAAAGCTCTTTGTTTTCTGCCCCAATACTTATCTTTGAATAAATTCCAGTTACCCTCATTTCAAAAGAAAGTGTTCAAGAGAGACTTGAACCTCTGTTATGAAATGTAAAGACTATGGTCTTCCCTAAAGTGAATGAAACAAAGTAAAAGCAACTGAGCATATACTGCTTGGCTCTTATTTCTCAATCCATAATGAAAAAGTTTCTCCTTCAAACCTTTGGTTGCTTTATTTACAAAATCAAATATTTCTTAAGTCATCAAGATTTTTCCTCCAGAGTCTTAACTGAACAAACCATAGATACTTAAAAAGACATATGAAAAAGATAGTTTATACACACACACACACACACACACACACACACACATATATATATGTATATATGTACATATAGTAGTTTAGGAGTATTTAGACACATGATATGAATATAAGGAGACATGCAACATATATATTCATGTATAATGCACATGTATGTATATGTGCAAGTACACACATGTGCGTATATGTCTATATATGGGGGGAAGAGGTGAGGCGGGGAGAGAGAAAAGGAGAGAGCGAGGGGGAGAGAGAGAGCATGGCATTGTGTAATAGTAGATCAAGTTCTGAATTTGGAATCAGGAAGACATGTTGAAATTCTTATTCCATTGTTGACTAGATGAGTGACCATGAGCAAATTTACTTTTTGAGTCTCAGTTTCCTCATCTGTAAAATGGGGATAATGATTCCTCTAGCACCTATTTCATTGGGTTATTGTGGCTCCGATGACTTAATGTACGTAGTGTTTTATTTTTTAAAAAAAAAAACCCTCTATAAATGCCTGCTATTTTTATTAAACACATGAGCATTTCTTTCAAAAGGCAAATGTTGTTGAAACTATATGAGGTATGTTTTTGTATTTCTTGCCAATGTAATCTACCCAATGGAGACTCTAAGGACCCAAGGATAGAGAAAAGAGCCCCCAACTAATCGCTTAGTTTCCTTGACAGGAAAATTGCCATTCCCTAAGACAGGGACACAACAGAACCCTAGTAAATGCTAACTTACAAAAGCAATAACTGTAATATCATCAGCAGCCTTAGTTATTCAGTCATGTCTGACTCTTCATGACCCCATTTGGGGTTTTCCTGACAAAGATATTGGAGCCATTTTCCATTTCCTTCTTTACCTCTTTTTTTTAATGGATAAGGAAAGTGGGGCAAACAGTGTTGAGTGACTTGCCCAGGATCACCCAACTAGTAAGTGTCTGAGGCTGGATTTGAACTCAGGTCTTCCTGACTCCAGACCTGGCACTCTGTCCACTGTGCCACCTACCTGCCTTAATCAGTAGCCTTACTATCATCAAATATTCTGTACAATTCTGGATGAAATGTAATCGTAAGCACATGAAGAGAATTTGCCTTTCTTTCATAGATCGTCTTCCCGGTATCACAGTATCCTAAGATCTTATTGTTTTAGAGCTAGAAGGGACCCTAGACCCTCATCTAGAAAGGTTCCCCATTCATTTTTAAAAGATAAGGAAAATGAGCTCCCCCAAAGTGAAGTGGTTTGTCTTAGGGATTGAGAGGAGAATCTAAGTCCTCCGACTCTATATGTAACATTAGTTTCACTTTATCACTGCCTTTCTCTTGACTGGTTTTCCAACAAGGTACAATACTATTCTTCGATTACTAAAGGAAAATGTAGAGGTTACTAAACCAGTTTTTAACTACAGCAGAACCAGCTGTCTGCCTTTGTTCCTGTTCATTATGCCAAACATAGGAATATGGTAGGGATGAATTTAGGCAAAAAAAGGAGCTGGACATGGAGAAAAGCAAGGTCTTGTGGACTGGCTAATACAAATAGAGGAAGAAGTAAGATCAAATAGGAATTATTCTGCCTGCAGGGTACAAAGACAAAGGCCTCAGCCTTTGCTCTGGAGTCTGTCTACATCGATTCTATAACTGCCTTGTCATTTTCAGGATGTCTTGGGATTGTATTCCTGAGCAATCCTGCTATGTAGATATCATTCAGTCTACAAAATCAAAGGTACCAATGTTTGTCTGTGCCATGAAATTTGTGACTCACTCTCCCAACCCAGTCTCCTGCCTTTAAAGCTTTCTATAGAAACTAGTGACTAAGCCTGAGAGCGAGGTGGCACAGCTGATAAGAGGACTGGACACGGAGTCAGGAAGACTGGAGTTCAAATTCAGTCTCGGAGACCTACTAGTTGTGTATTCTTGTTCCATCTTGTCTGACTCTTTGTGACCCCTTGTGGGGTTTTCTTGGCAAAGATACTGGAGTGGTTTGGCATTTCCCTTTCCAGCTCATTTTACAGATAAGGAAACTGACTTGCCCAGGGTCACCTAGCTAGTAAGTGTCTGAGCCCATATTTGAATTCAGAGTTCTTCCTGACTCCAGGACCAGAGCTCTAACCACTTCACTACCTAGCTACCCTGACAAGCTTTGTAACTTCGGGCAAATCACTTGACCCTGTTGCCTCAGTTTCCACATCTGTAAAATGGGGATAATAGTACTTACCCCCCCCAGACTTATTATAAGGATCAATTAACATAATATTTGTAAAGTGCTTAGCACATTGCCTAGCACATTGTAAGTGCAATAAAAATGTTAGTTATATCATCATCATCATCATCATTATTATTAGTCAAGGCCTTTTCAGAACTTCACATACATGGATGTGGAACATTCAGGAAAGATGCCTGCAGGCAATTGCATGGGGCTATCTGAGGCTCTTAGAAAAAGATTAATTTCTGTAACTTAGCAAACTTAAAAATAAGATGGAAGTCATTTGGATAAGTTATAGTCCTGTAGAGTTCAGGTGTCTAAATATCACCAAATTTATCATTTTAAACACAATATTTCACATTTTGGTTACATTCCCAATATTCCTAGTCTTTGGGAACTGTAGTGTTTTCAAACCATGCTCTCTGATGGGATTTCCAAATTTCCATTGTCTATTGTACTATTTACAAAAAAACAAAATAACTTGAGGCACACAGTAACATATACATTCAAATACTTAAGGCAAATTATTAACAAGAGGAAGAGTACTGTCTCTTAGACAAATGTTTCTTCTACCTTAGTACCTTTAATTCCTAAATCAATCATAGCACTCAGATCAAAGAATATCTAACTTCCTGATGTTACATCTACATCACATCTTTGGCATCATGTTCAAATACTAACAACTCTTCCATGTGTCTAGAATGTTTTCCCAAAATTATAATGCAAGTAGCTCATGAACATAGCACCAATATGTAAAAAATTAATGAGCTAAAATGTAACACACAAAACTTACTGCAATTGATTTAAACTGATTAACATTAATCTACTTGAATGCACTTAAACACTATCTACATGGAAAGATAGTTTGTGCTATCACTTTTAATTTCACAGCTATTAGGTAGTTTTGCCAATTGCCCATGAATAATAATTATCCCCATTTATTTTATCCAACTTAATATAATCCAAATCTCCAAGTACTCGAAATTGCTCTATGATTCTAAATACTTTTTCCAAATTCATAAGAATGCCAGCATCTGTGAAATGCAGCTAGAAAATCATCAGGAATCTCACATCTAACTCCAACTCCCTGGGGAGGAATTGCCTTTTTAAAGACAGACTATGGTCCCAGGAATCTTCTATAAAATCAATTTCCCATGGCAAATTTTCTTTTTTTTTTTTGCCTTATGCCCTAGATTTTCTCCATCACCCTATCAGTTCTGGAACTCTATCAGGTCTTTGAATATAGTGTGAGCTTTTGTTTTTTAAAGCAGTGATTGAGATGATTTTCACCTTACAAGTGAGGCATGCTGTATTTATAACAAGAAAATGACACTTTTGACATCCTCCATGGTGCTGAGCAATCAGTAATTTCTATTAGGCTTCCACATATCCTTTCTATTTGTGCATACATACATTTCTAGATAAAGGTTGTTGTTCAGTTGTTTTCAATTGTGTCTGACACTTTGTGACCCCTTTTAGGGTTTTCTTGGCAAAGATACTGAAGTAGTTTGCCATTTCCTTCTCCAGCTCATTTTATAGATGAGGAAACTGAGGCAAACAGGGCTAAGTGACTTGCCTAGGATCACCCAGCTAGTGAGTGTCTGAGGCTGGATTTGAACTCAGGTCTTCCTCACTGCAGGCCTGGTGCTCTATTACACCACCTAGCTACACCTCTAGATAAAGGAACCTGTCCTAAAGTCTGATTTTGATGTCTAAGGTTGGTACGGTGGTGATCCCAGATTGGCAAAGGCTTTATCAAGTAGAAGAGAAAATCTTATGGGTTCCACCTAGCAAGTAAGACTTTCAAAGCCCAGACCCAGGGCGTTCTTGCATATCTGTTATGGGACCAGATGAAGTAAGACTGGACAATTGGACTTCGTTGTTGTTCAGTTGTTTCAAACATGTCCAACTCTTCATGACCCTGTTTGGAGTTTTCTTGGCAGAGATACTGGAGTGGTGTGCCACTTCCTTTTCCAGCTCATCTTACAGAGGAGGAACTGAGGCAAACAGGGTTAAGTGGCTTGCCCAGGGTCACCCAGAAAGTAAGTGTCTGGGGCTGAATTTGAACCCAGGCCTGATACTCTATTCACTGCTCTGCCTAGCTACCCCTAGAAGGCTGGACACTAGGTGATAATTTTTTTTTATACCAAAGAAATTCATGAGGATCATCTACCCTCACTGAGGAAATCGGGAATCCTTGATTATCAAAATAACTATAAAGAAAACCTTGTAAATCATGTTAAACATTTAAGAATTCATGCAGGAAGATCAAGCATCATGAATCAGAATAATGCCACTCTGTTTCTGTCACCCAGGGTTATTTCCTCACCACCATGATGCATCAAAGTAGAACTTCAGTGAGGGTTTCTTTATTCTTAATCATCTTTTTTTATTATTATACTATGCTATGGAAATGCCTGTTTTATTCCATAAATTAAAAATAATTTTAAAAAAGCCTAGTGATTTAACAGTTGTTATAGTTCTTAGACCAATGGGCCTTAGAATCACTTGGTTGAACTCTCCATGAAACAACATGAAATTTTTCTTTTAATTTTGTAACACTTTTTAAAAATTTCAACTTAGTTTAATTTTCATTTTCAAAATAACCATTGAATTCCTAATCAAAAAAATCTCCTAGTATAGTTGTCTTTGAGGTTTTGTCAAGTAAGCAAAAATGATGATCTACAAACTCATACATTCATGCATCTAACTCCGACTCCAAGGAATTATTTTCCAATGTCCCATTATGCACTAGCTGGACTAGTTTCTTGTGGCAAGAGGATAACTGAGTAGCCTTTTACCTTTCTCTTCTATTCTCATATTTTGAAACTGGGCTCTACTGTGTGGAGTTCTTTTGGTGATGGTAGCATTTGGCTGTCCACAAACATGTTCCTATGTTTAAGACGTAGATTTAAGAGCCACGTGTGAATTGAACCTGGTAGGAAAATAGACTCACTTCAACGAGAGTTGACTCACACCATATATAACCCTTCGAGACACCTGATGTCATTACAGGTTAAGACACCAATTGGCAAATTTTCTTTGAAGTTAATTCATTTTGTATCAGGATGTATAGAATGCATGTGGCATTTTCAAAAAGAAAAAAAAGGAACCATTCAGTAAGTCTTTTGGCTAATACCCACTAAGTTACAAGCATGTATTAAAATTCTTGAGAGAGAAATAGTATCTGATTTAATCTAGCAAAGCAATTGTCAAATTACATAATTTACCCAGTGGCTAATTCCACTGATATGTGCACTAAAGCACCTGTTTTATAATGTCTGGGTTCCAGGACTAAATGTGTCCTAAGAGTTTTTGAATGTGGTTGTTATCTTTCAAGGGACATTAAGAGAATCATAGAATTACAGATGATTTTATCCTGGTATAGCTGAATCCATGTAATAATTGAACTGTGCTATAAAAGGGTTTTGATGTATTTTAGAGTCTGAGAAAGCAAACCCTACAAAGAGAAGACCTGACCTGGGAAGTACTGAGGCCAGACTTTCTTTATCTGGGCAAATATGATGACTTTTAAGTGAGAATTGTATTGACAATGAACCTATTCAAAAATAAAACTCACACCACTAACTGGAGGGCAAAATTATCACTCAGACTTGTTAAAAAAGCAAACTTGCTCTTTAGTAGTTCAGACCAATGTTACATGTAAATTGAAACCCCCTCCTGAGACTGCTTCTTAAAAGAAATACTTTAGCTATCTTCTATGACAAACTCTTTTAGAGGTTCGAAACCTTTATCCTTTTGTCATTCTAACTAAGCTATACAAGGGCCACCAAAGTAGTGGTATTTACAAATAGACATGACTAGCAATCTAACTTATCATAAGACTAGCTCAGATTCATTGCCACATCAAATGCTTCCAGAGACATTACTTTTCAAGAAAGGGGAGGTAAATGATGTTGTTTGCTAAGCAACTAAGTCTATATCCCTAACATCTCATTTAATTACATTTACTTCTATGATACAGATTTCCTCTTTTGAAAGGGAAATGGGAATTTTGCCTTTTAAAGAATCAAATTTTTAGGAGTTTTAGAATTCTTCTGCTTTACATATCTTTCTCCTTTATTTATCTTTTTTCATGTTTTTCTCTTTTTGTTTTACACTTCAAAATTTAATGCTTTTGGAAGCAAGTCTGGGGGAGAGGGACCTACCTACAAAAGAAACGACAATGCATTATACCAGACGAAGTTTTTGGAATCTAGGTTCTAAGATACAATGTGCATAAAACAATAGATTAAGAAATAAAATTCTGACAAATTTGTCTTTAATGTGTAAATATTTGAAACCATGTTACTAATCTCTTTGATTACCATATTGTTAGCATTTCCAATCTTGTTTTCTCCTTGGAATGGATGGAAATTTTGTAAAAATGGAAAGGCAGCTTTGAGATCATCTGGTCAAACTTTTTGGTTTTATAGATTAGGAAACTTAGAACTTCAGAAAAAACAATATGTTAACTCTGAAAAGACAAACATTGAAAGACATAAGTACTCTGGTCAATGCATTGACTAGTCATGGTTCTTGGGACCCATGATGAAGCATGATATCCACCTCCTGACAGAAAGGTGATAGACTCAAGATTCAAAATAAGACTTACATTTTAGAATATGGCCATAAATTATAGCACATAATTAATATTAATTACAAGGATTTTCTTTTTCTCTTCTTCAACGAAGAGAGGGAAAAAGAGAAAATAAATCCTTGTTCATTAAAAGAAATGAAATAAAACCTCTTAAAAAACTAGTACACTTTCTATTCTTACTTAGGAAGGAAAGAAGCTGGGCTGCAGATAACCTACTCTCCACTCCTATAAACTGATAGAGGACTACATCTTAAACCCTAACCTGAAATTCAAAGACAAATAATAATACTTGCTTACATACCTCTTATTAAACATTTTCTCAAGCTTGTCCTGTACTCTCATATCTTAAAATATTAAATTTCTAATCAAAAAGATGTTAGAATTAAATAATAGGAGAAAAAAAAGAATTTCCATTGGGGAAATATAATAGCCAAAATGAAAGCATTTCTGTAATGTCAACAAATATTTAAAGGCAGATTCAGTAGAAAAGTCTAGGGTATTTTCTTTCTCCCTCAGGTAATCATTTTAAAATATAAAGAGCCTAATTTGTGTATTAAAGCAAAATATTACCGTAACTAGAAAATAAATATTGAATGGATCACTGTTTTAAACTGGTGTTAGACACAATTTTATTGCTTTTGTTAACCATTTTCTTCTCCAGTCTTATCTTTCCCACCTCTCACCCCCTAGATCAATTCAACTTCTCAACATAATTTAAATGTTGCATAAATCTTTATGTCACAGAAAGTTAACCAGCACATCTTTTATGATGTAAATTTTGAGAACACCTTACCATTCCTTAAATTTTATATCTAATGTTTAAAAAATATTGTCAGCCTTCAGTATAAAAAAAAGCTTATATCTTATCATCTAACATAGTGTGTGTGTATACATATACATATAGGTCATTTACATCATGAAGCCAGATATATATATATACATATATGTGCATACATATATATATATATATATATATCTGGCTTCATGATGTAATATCAATATATCATCAAAATAATATCAAACTTAATCCTGAGTAGGAAAAGAGAAAGGTTGATCAAAATTGAGAATGGTCAGAGAAAAGATGGTCAGAATTAAAATTTTAACCTAACTCCTCTACTCTCTACCTTAAAAAAACAACAAAATAGTGAATAATAATGACATTTCTCAAAGGCAACTTTCTAAGCAGAGTCCCTGAGATTAGAATGTAACTAGTAGAATGTTCACACACACTTGAATAAACCAAATAGAAAGTATCATTCAAAAACCTGGAAAGGGGCATTTAAACAAAAACCAGTCAAAAAATACAGTTAATGCTCCATTTAATGAGTCATTGTTCACCATTAGCTCCTTCCTAACAGGAAAGAGATCCATGGCTGATAGCATGGAACCAAGGGCAGACAATCCAGTGGAATTTGTATGGCCCATTACCACCCATGCAGTTCCAAGAGGGCTCTAAAACAGCATTAAGTCAATTAACAAAGACAAGACCACAGGTATGAATAATTTAACTGACATAAAATGCTCTTTGGCATTGATCTCTTGTCAAGTAAGAACCCAAATGCAACATAATCGCAATCTTGTATACCCTATCTCCTCCGCAAAATGATCTGCCGAGACCTCAAGATAAAAATGTATCAGTGGTATAGGTCAGTCAGAGTAATTGATAGCTTTCAGAACAGAGGCTGCTGTCAACTCTAGTGAAGAGAAATAGAGCAATTGGGTTTCCCCCAACTAGTTACTTTCTAAAACAATGATAATGCATTTGTTTCTTCCTTAGTTTGAACACAATCTCTAGTTTAAGAGATAGAAACTGGTGTGAGGTAAAGAGAGTGTCAACTAGACTTAGTGGTATATTGAAGATGTGCCTACATTCCCAAAAAGGAGTTATTATAAAGCAATTGTGACAATAATTCATGCCAAAATGTGCAAACAATAAAGTTCCCATTGGGGACTTTAATGATTTAAATTCTGGCCTTTTCCCTGGAAATGCAGCCCAAGATATGGAAATGCCTCCCCATTTCCCCTCCCACCCCCCCACACTGTAAGATTAATATTCCCTATACTTTCTGGAAGAATAAGACTAAAACTCTTAATAGCACAGCACCCATATTTGGGGATGGAACAGAATTATTATAAGTGCCAAGTTATCTTTCTTAATTTGTTAACAAACAAGATTCTGGCTTCTCTCTTTGCTGCTTGCCTCTCTATCCTTTGAAATATTCCCTGATTGTAGTAATCAAATAGATTTTAAGATTTGCCTGAAGTGACCAGTTAGGAAGAAAAAAAAATCTGTCCTCCTAAAACATTTTTTCAGGGTTGGTAATAATTTATAAAATACCGCGATTTATAAAATTCTGACAGTTCAAGATCTAGAATTAGTGTGGAATGAATAATAACCAAAAGCACAAGTCTAACTTTATAGTGTGTAATTGATATTTGGGCTTAGTCTACACTAGCAGTCAGGACATAGGTAGTTGTATAGACAATTCAAGGGAAAGGGGGAAAGGAAAGGAATAAGCATTTATGGAATACCTACTGCATGCCAGACACTGTACTAAACACTCTACAAAAGAGAAAAAGCATACATTTTACCTGGATAAGCATGGCTTCCATTCTCCATTGCACTCCAAAGAATAGAACTGATTATAATATCAAAGTCCAATTGGTTTCTCTCACCTTGAAGCCTCCTTAATATTTACCTTCCCTCCAAATAAAATTTAATTCAACCTTAGAGAAAGGTTTTCAAAAATGCTGGAGTGACCATCAGCTTTTGATCTAAAAAAATCATTCATTTGTATACAACATTTACAAGTGACTGTCTGATGTTCTTTATTGTGATTAAAAAAGTAACCAACTCCCCCCCCCCCCAACTTCTGAAGAACATTGCTTTCTCCATTCTAAACAAGGGAAACATTATATCAGTATTTCTATAAAGTACCAACATGAGAGGCACAGAAGAGTTATAAGGGAATTGGGAGAAAAACTAATGAAAACTAATTCCCTCAGTCTAAAAAATGAAAACCACAATAAAAAGTTAAAAACACAATATTTTTTGTTGCTTACTTATTATTTGTTTAAAAAAGGAAGACAATCAGTTTCAGTCATTTTTCATCTGATTAATTTGAAATAGTACCAATATGAAATTTGCTCAGGAGAATACCCTGAGCCCTTATTTGAGGGATATCAGCATACTGTAAACTGGCATACATCTAGTCCAGACACACGTGGCCATTTTCTTTTCCTTCATTTTTAAAACAGATATCAGTTGTTCTTTTCTCTCCCTCTCCTCAGTAGTCAAAATTATAAGTTGTATTTGTTTATTTCTGAACAAGTTTTATTTGTTATGTTTAAGTCAATTTTTATATGTGCCTGACCTGAAATTATAGTAATTGCTACTTTATGGGTTGTCCAATTGGTCTTGCAACATTCTGCATGCATTGTCAAGTTTCACATTGCTAATTTCCTAACAAGAACAGTTTGTTTTCAAATGCCCCAAGGCCAGTTTACTAAGCCCAACCAAACACAAACTCCACAAGTAGAGAAACATCATGCCCCAAGATTTTTTAAACACTCAACACAATCAGAATCCTAGTGTAAGCTTTTCTTCCACCAGTTTAAGGGCACTTACTGTTGACAATATAATAATAATAATTTATAAAGTTGGTGTGGTTGTTAAGATCCCCTACCAGTTTTTGTGATATATTTTTCATGATGATGTGCAATGGTTCACACACACACACACACACACAGCCCAAGTAGCTAATCGTGAGAGCCTTCTGTTAGGGTCTGTAAATTCTAGTGGTCTATCTATACCTTACATGGTATGAACTCTCCTGTATATTTCAATGGATTTACTTGGAAAAACACAACTATTCTTCAAGAAAGTTTGGCTCCATACATTTAGCAACTAAGTTCCTTTGTAAAGAATCTGACAAAAATTAATAAATACTGTTTTTACAGCCAGTTAAAACCTTAAGTTTCAGCACAGTGACTTATTATTTTACAAATTACAAGGAAATATTTCCTCCAATGAAAACTCAATTTGTGAGATCAAGTTAAAATAAGAAAACCTGTAGGCAAGTTTTCTGATTCACCTTTATGATCAGAATTCTCATAGGTGAACTATGTGGGATAATTGTATAATTTGGATTGATAGTGTAAGATTACAAGATTTAAGAGGACACTTTCTTTAGAAAAATAGGCAGAAAAATTTGCATTTGGAGACATATTTCAATTCTGAAAATTTCAACCACTCTTCTAGACATCTGTAGATCGACCAAAGACTGGTGAATACAGCATAGGATGTATGCCCATTTTAAAAGGCTTGTCATGAAAGAAACTAAAAGCAAGTCAGACATAACTCAGGAGCACAGACAGTACTGTTTTGTTAGTGTGTTTTTTAAAAAGGCAAATGAGGCATATGCCTCTTGGTTTTCTTTTTAATCAGGGCTTTGAGTTTTCTTAGTTATCAGGTGAATACTTCCAATTCAAAAACATGAAATAACCTTTTTTTTTAATTCCACTTTGATTCCAACAGATTTGGAATAAAAATTACCCCTCCCTCTATTGAACTTTAAAATCACTCACGTAGGAAAAATGTAAAGATTTCTTCCTGGAGGATTTCACAGTGATTTTTTTAAAGCACACAATTGCTTCAAAATTTAATCCTTTGTTGCAAACATAGCAAGGTATAGCATCCCATTTCATTAGACTTATTATTTATAAAATTAAAGTGTCTTTTTGTTTAAAATTTTTTTTTCTAAAATTAATTTTCATTAATGTCAAATAAAATGTAACTAAAAGAAAATTAATTCTTTCAAGTTATCAACCTATTCTTTCTTAGTTTTCAATATAAATTATGAGAACTTGCATCATCAGTCACTTTCAGATCTATTGATCAAAACATGGCTCACTCTTTATCTAGATTCTGGGAAACAAATGTGAATTTAAACACACATACTATAAATATGATCCCTCATCTAGCTATTCAAAACAGTTAAAAATAAAACAGACATGAAACCATATTTGCCCCCTCAATAACTTAATATTTATCACAAGTTGCTATGGAAATGTATAACATTGAAACTATCACATATGACATGGTCAATGCCCACAGGCACAAAGTAAACCACACAGAAAAATGAACCACATTGACATGAATCCCTAGTTCTTTTCCAACTCTCTCTCTGTCTCTTTGTTTCTCTGTCTCTGTCCCTGTCTGTCTATCTCTGTCTCTGTCTCTGTCTCTGTCTCTGTCTCTCTCTCTCTCTCTCTTTTTCTCATTCAGTCTTCAGAGATCTACTGGAGACAGATAGCTACCTACATCAAGTATCATAACTTATTCCTAAACATACTGAGCTTTTATTTTCAAGTACTCTTCATACCTCTAAGTTAGGAGACTAGCCCTGACCTTTTAGTGTTACATGCTACAGAAACCTGACTCTTGTATTTATTTTCAAGGCTGCACACAACTCATTCTGTTCATCCAAAGTTCTCTAACATGCAGTGCAATTGCATGGACTCTAATGCATCATCTTTGCAAATCAAACTCAGCCAATGGGAAGAAACTATTGTTTGAACTTGTCATTTAGAGTTTATTAAGGGATTCTGAATCTTAGACTTCACTGGGTTCTGCACTGTACTACATCACAAATTATTAAATGGACTTCTGAATTGCAGCAAATTGTATTTGTTAAAATTTATTGAAATGGTTAAAGTGTCCCAATCATCATTTAAAACAAAAAAAAAATAAGGAAGCTCTTTGAAATAGATTATCCAACAATATCCATTGTAAGTCACCATGGTTGTAACCCACAATCAGTTTACATTATCATCACATTTTAAAGCTGTAAATTTCAAGAAATACACTTATTTCCATCAACACATAATTGGATTTACTTTGAATTGCCACATGTTTGACAAAGCACTTAGCTTTAATAGAGGGATTTGGTTTGAAGTGGTATTGTAAATAAGGATACAGGAAATTAATCTTCATTTCTTTCTAAGGAAAAAAATTTAAATTCCAGAACAGAGCAAAATGTTTAATTTGTTTTTTTAATTACCTTAATTAATATAGATCTTAATAATTACACTGAAATCTTTTCTCCTTTTTGATAGTCTACTATTGTATAGATAAATAGATTGATTGATAGATAAGAAATACAAAAAATAACCAATTTGTCTTCATATGTTTTGTCCTTAGATTCTTCCTGGGGGAAAAACAAGGTTAACTCCCATCTTATATCTTACTAACGTAAAACCTGAAAAATGTATCTTGGGTTATCCAAATGGAACAAATCCTCAGGTTTGGACCTTGAATGATTGAGATAACAAGGAAACTGTTGCTGCTGAGAAAATGATAGTATCGGGAGATATTTCCCTGGAAATCTCACCTTTTGGGCAGCTTTTGAGGGACTCTTGTTTTTGCTTCCTTTAGGTCTTCCTCTGGGCCTTTTAGGAGAGGGCTCACCTGTTGGCTCCTAAACACAGAGAAATATATTGTTGTGGCAAGAAAGTCTAAAGTAAATTTCCCTCCAATTCTATTATCAACCTGAACTGCTCAACTGAACTTTTAGACCACATGCAGTTCATGTGTAAATGAATGATGATACAGAGTTTACAGAAAGAGGAAATAACTATACATAGAACCTAAGTGTTTAAAGAGGAAATTCTGCTTTGCATATGAAAACAAGACGTCATTTCAACTCTAAAAGTTAACAAAGGAATGACTTGGTGGCATGTCCTAAGTGCTTGAAGATGTTGACTTCTCGCAATCCTGCACTGGTAACTCTTGAAAATGAAATCATTTAACACAAATATCAGTTATCCATTTTACATACACATCATATAACAGAAATATGCAGCTCATATTATAACCCCATTCTGAAAAACTGAAAGGCAGTTTTTAGTTGGGTTTTTCTTACAGACTACAAATTAGTTGTTTTCATACTTACAACTTACATTCATACTATTTTCACTACAATCCAACTTGCACGTTCACTGGGAAGGATTGGAGCAATTAGCTAGATTTTTCAGGTCAAAATAATCCTTTTTCCTGAAATGTCCAGATAATTAAGGCAGTTTGTGTGGGGGTGGGGTAGGTGGGTGTTTGAAATATCGGGATAGTTGCTTCAATTCTCCATTTCCTTCGGATAGTTGGCATAGTCTTTTGAAAATCTGTCTTTTGTTAGAAAGTAAACAACACATTTTCTTTAGGAAACTTTCCTCCTAGGAAATTCCTTATGGAGATAGTTTGAAGAGTAGGGATTGTGAGACAGAAAGGGGCCTGGGATACCATAGAGTAAAAAAAAAAAAAACAACAACAAAAATATCCCTATCCATTTAAATTTTTTTAAGGTTTCTAGTTTATAGTAACTAATCAACTCATTAATGGTATATGAATTCTGAATAGTACAGATCATAAATATTTATCCAGTGAATCATCAAGTCTAGGAAACTCTTCTGGTCCTGAATAGTGAACATTTCATTCAGATTAGGTGGCATGACTGATTAAGGGTGGCCCGTGGTTAAATTAAATCGGACTAAAAGTCTTTTAAATTTGCATGTGTATATTTAGGGAAACTGGGAAGGGATGCTTCCAAAATTCAATAGAGTACTGGAGCGATAGTAGGCACATGTAGATTTTGAGACATACATTTCTCTTTTTTTCTTTTCTTTTCTTTCTTTTCCTTTTCTTTTTTGGGGGGGAGAACTTGGATTAATACAAAGTTAAAATATCAACATTCCCAGATCTCGCTCAAAGTTTCGGACTTTTGTCCCCTAGGAAATTACAAGTGGAGAATTGTGTGGGTGGGTGTATGGGAAAAAATAAGATTGAAATTGGGGGCACAGAAAGGAAACTTCTTGTGAGGTGTAAAACAGACCCCTAAAGTTCTCTTAGGACGGGGCGGGGAAAACATGGAGGTGGGGAAGGGGCTGTGCGGTTTCCATCTTTGCTTCTGCTTTTTCGATTTCTAAAGGGTATTCTCTACGTTTTTCGGAAGTAGAACAGAAAGAGGGCAAAAACCGTTTACTTTCCCCACCTTGAGAAAGGGTCTTCGGGTTGCTATGAGCAGAATATTTTCTCCTCGTTCGATTTGCCATTCGAATGGGTTTCCAGAGAATTTACCAAGTTAAGCGTTTTAAAGTTCGGGATCTTAGGATGCCTCGGGCATCTTCCCTTCCAATCGTTACTTGCAAAGCATGGAAATTGCAGCAAACAAAACCTCTAGCCCTCTCCTCTCCACGACGCCCAGCAAAGCTGCACGCTTAATTGGTTGCATCCGCAGACAAAACCCATCAACTGTGCTTAGATTCCCAGTCACCACTCTCTCGCCCCTTCCCCACCCCCCACCGATTTACTCTGGAAAAGCAAGATCTAATTTATGCATTTCTGCGCAAAGTGGGTTAGGGACTGGGGGGGAGGAAAGGTTAATGGGGCGGGGGGAGAAGGCAGGGAAATCAACCTAATAACTTTGAACCTTCTTAAGTTTATAAAAAGGCCCTTTTCAATTCTGTCCTTGGTCTTAGGACCTTGCCGGGGCGTGAGGGGGCTTCCCCTGTAGCAACTTCCTGGGGTCACCTTAACCCTTGCAGGCCCCTACAACCTGGTGAGTCTGGCCGCCTTATTAAAGAGCTCTTGGAAACAGAGAGGAGACTGCAGATTCCCCAGCGCCAGTTCGGTCCCTACTCATTCTTTGTAAGGAGGGAGGTGAATGGAATCAGGCCACTGGGGGTGGGGAGTGGGAGGCAGAGGTGACTTGGGCGGGGGGCAGGAGGGAGGAGGGGGTGCAACAGGGCTGCTTTTCGTTTCCAGCTCCCCTCCGGGTCTTTGGGATGGAGAGTGCGGAACTCTTCCTCTCTCTGTCTCTAAGCGCCCGGACTCAAGGGCAGCCCGCACTGAGCCGGGAGAGAGACAGCCCTGGGAAGCCCTTCAGTCCCTTCTCGCCACCACCACTGCCACCTCCTTCTCTTCTTGCAATTTCAAAATCAGCTCGAAACGAGCCCAAGAGCGCTGGTTGGTCGGCTCTGGGAGGCTCCGGGTTACAGATTTACGTGGGGAAGCCCCAGACGCAGCAAAGCCTGGCACAATAGCGAAAGTTCAAGGGAGACGCTTTCCCTAAAAATACCTCTTCACCTTCCTTATTCCCTCTCCCCAGTGCTTCCCTACCCTCCGCACCCAGCCCTAGATGTGCTCCCGGAGGCCCCCTTTCTCCTCCTGACTCTCCCTCTCCTCATCCCCCAGAGCCCCCCGCGCGCCTCTCCCATAAGCAGAGGAGCCAGCCGTCACCCGGAGGGCTTTTCTGTCCCTTACACCCTCTTCCAGACTCGGCCGCCCGCTCGATTCCCCCAGGCTCCAAGACAGAGCAGAGGGCGGAACTTCAGGGCTCTGCGCCGGTCACCTAATTCTATCTTCCCGGCTCTCAGTCTGGAGACTCTATCTGTCTGGATTTCTGGGTCCAGCACACGAGGTGTATAAGAGTTGGATCAGGGTTAGGTGGATTTGGGTTTATTGCCCCCACCCCCGCCCCCACTGACTTGTTGCTGCTTCCTGGGTCGACCTCGTCCTCTCTTCTGAGGCGCTGGGGCGGCAGGTTGTCCCTGGGTGGAAGTGGAAGGCTGACCGGCTCCTTCGCCTCGTGTACTCATTCTGACTCCTGTTGCTGCTCCCGCCGCGGCCGCCGCTGCTGCTGTTTGTCGCCGCTCCTGCTGCTGCTCCTGCTGCTGCTGCTGCCGCTGACGCTGCTGGCGCTGCTGCCGCTGCCGCTGCTGCTGTTTGCCGCCTCCGCTGCTGCTGCCGCTGCTGCTGCTGCAGCCGCTCCTCCTCAGCTCCAAAAAATCCTCCCAGCACCTTTCAGGAGGAGGTGGGGGATAGGGGCGTGAGGGAAAGGGGGGGCAGGTTTAGACAAGATCTGTTGCTGCTGCTGCTCGTGCTGATGCGGCTGTTGCTGCCACCATTCGCACCGGACGTCCTGGTGCTGCCAAAAAAAAGAGAGGAGAGGAGAAAAGAGGGTGATGGTGGTGGTAGTGGTGGTAGAGGAGGAGGAGGAGGAGGAGGAGGAAGAGGAGAGGAGGAGGAAGAAAGGAGGAGGAGGGGAGGAGGAGGAGATGGAAAGGGAAGAGGGGGAGGACTGAATGGGTGGGGGGAGAATCTCTTCTATTGGCAGTTTAAATGCAGGGGATCGTGGCTACGAGGAGCAATTCAGAAGCCACTCTGAGGAAGTAGCAGCCTTTAGCTAATTGTGTCGTTTGCGATGTTAAGCGGGATGTCCCTTTCTCTACACTCCCCGCCCCCCAACTCGCCTCCTTCACAATAATTTTTAAAGGGGGTGGGGGAGACCTCCTGCAGATGGAAAGCAAGCTGGGGAAGGAGCTTGGGGGCTCAGAGTGCTGTCGCCCTCAGATCGGGTCAGAACCAAGTCAAATAAGGCATGGAAAAGGAGCGAGTGTTTCAGGAAAGCTGCGAGGCTGCGGGTGTCTCTGGCGGCGGGAGCGGCTGCTGAAGCACAAGAGCTCTCATTGAAAACAAATCCGAGCGGGATGGGGTAGGGGGCGGAGAAGACCGAGACTGAGAGCCCCAGAGTCTCCCTCAGTCCGTGTGCTCGCTGCGCTGCCCGGGCATCGAATACTCGGTGAGCCCTGCCCAAGTACTCAACTAGGATGCGCCAAGGGGAGGGAGTGGATAGTGCCCACCTCCGGCACGGACCGCTAAAATAGGAAGGGCCGGGGGTCTTGGACGGAGTGGGGTGGGAGATAGAAGGAACAGGGGGGTGCAAAGAAGAGGCAGGGTGGAACACACACACGCACACACTCACACACACACACAAACTAGAGATGGGGGTTGGACCTAGGCCAGAGAAAACATTAGAAATACAGCAGCAGTGGGGAGGCACAGCACATGTTCCATACGGAGACACACTCACGTGTTCTGGACCGTTCATGCCCCACTCCAGACCCTGGTTTAAAGGGAGTAGAATAGGGAATCCCAGTGTCCTAGGAACGGAACTCAAAACTGGCTTGTGAAAGAAAAGAGAAATTAAACCCGGCCCCAAATCGCCGGACTTGTGTCTGAACACTAGCCGAGAGGAAAAGCGGGGTTACCTGGATCTCAATTATGTAAAGCAAAACAAAACAAAAACGATTTAGGACAGCTCTTTCGCTGCTTGAAAGTGTCAGGTCCGAATGAATTGGAAAAAAAAAAAAAAAGAGGAATGAAAAAACGCATGATACCGGTAATCGATTAGAGGCTAAAAATGATGATCTTTAATGGTTGAATGAGCTTTTTTAGGGGGAAACTTTTCTCCAAGAAAGAATGGAACAGAGGGGTAAGTTTGTCTTGCTGCGGCGCCGCAGTGCACAACCGGCTTGGGTGCCCCAAGTGGAAACCCCTACCTAAGAACCAGGAAGGAATGGTCAGCCACACTCTTGGAGGACTTCGGAGGACTTAAAATACTTAAGCACTTCCTTCAATGTGTCTTGACTCTGTTTTCTCAGTGAAAACTCCAATGCTGCCAAGCCTTAAGTTTATAGCTTAGACGGTTTTTGAATTATGTGAACACCCCAAAGGTCAAAGTCCGTTTTTAAAGAGGGGGAGAATTCTCCATTTTTCATCCTTAAATAGCAGAAAATCTTCGGAAACAATTAGGCTCAGCTTTTCCCATATCATCCCCCCCCCACCCCAAATTACCTTTGGGTTGATAACAAGCATGAAGTTTTAACACAGGAAAGATATGGCTATTTTTCAAAGTCCCAGACCATACTGGAATAAAAAGCAATTTCCAGCCATAGCTGTATCACCATAAAATTTACCTCTTCGTTATGTACACTGCAAGCATATCGAAATGTCTTAAAAATACATTTCAATACTGATTGGTTAGCATTTTAATTTTGAAATTTTTTTTGGTTGCCCATTGCTGAACTGAGAATTCAGCTGTATCCAAGAAAGAACCCAGGATTTTCTGCACGGATCTGGGAATACTTAGCCCTGATTGAAAGGGAGTGCCTCACATCACTCAATTGTGAGTCCAACAGCTGACTGAGGAAAGATTTGATAGGAACCAAAGGCTCAGAACTTGGCTGGAAAGATGGAAGCTTTATCTGAGGGATTCCTCTAATAGATTCAAAGCCATTTCCTCTACCTTTACACTACTGGGGCTGCAGTTTTAACTATTCCAATAACATTTTGCAATACCAAAATTTGTACATTTGAATATGGACATAGATTTGTACTGTGGTGTGCACATTTGTACACATATATACAAGTGTGCTTATTTTTTGTCTGATGGATGTTAAGAATGAGTAGGGAAAAAGGTTACCAGGGATTCAAGTCAGGAAGCATCTTGAAGCTGATACAATGTCTTAGTGCTTAGTTATGGGGGTATTTTCTTCTTTAAAAAGGGAAAAGAGAGTCAGAGAAATTCATAATGAGCTGAAAAAAAATGTGTTGCTAAGGTGGCAGATAAGAAGGGGACTCTGATGCTTTCCTTCTGCCACTAAATCCCTGCAATGACCTGGGACTGAGAAAAGCACAGAAAAACCAGAGAAAAATGCCAGCTGTCTATTTTTAGGCCATTGTCATTTTGTGTCAAACTTTTCTCTATTCCAAAATTTACTGCAACAAGGATATGAAACAAATTTCATTGCATCATATTTAGTCTAAATCATTTTGCATTGTGTTTTCAATTATTTGGAAACAATCCCTAAGAATTATTTCAAGTTTACATATATTTTCAATATGTAAATAAACGTATTTTTATTTCAAGCTCTGAAATTATATGAGGCCCTTGGCTTTTTTTTTTTCATAAAACTGGTGCACTTGTGTATGTTTTTTATTAAAGCGAAATCACTGAAGTGGGTTTAAGAAACACTCTGATACATTTCTCTCTCTTAGATCTTTAGCTTAAGATAAAAGAACAACAAACCTTCACATTCCCCAACTCTTGGTCTTGTCAGGAATGCCCTCCTCCAACTGCATTTGTCCACATCCTACCTGTCCCTCAAGGCTCTAGCTTAGGATTTAATTCCTCCATGAATCCTTTCCCAATGGCCCCTTTAACACTTTTTGTTCATGTTGTCTAAACCGTTCAGTTAGCACTATATATTACCCTACTCTCCAATTGTCTTAGCTGAACCATTTAGCCATTTAATTAGAACCATTTAATTCTACCAAGTTGTAATGCTGTTCCCTTCACTAATTATTACACATGTGTATTTCTTAGTAATGGCTGACATATGGAGTTTCAAGCTTTTCAAAGGTGTTCTTGGTTTTTTGTAAATATACATTCTCAATATCTTTACAATAGCCCTATGATGTATGTACTACAAGAGTTATTGTTCCCAATTTCCAGAATTAGAAAATGAAGCTCTGAAGGGTTAAGTGATTTGTCTGTAGTCACAAAGTTAATCAGTGTCAAAGGCAAGAACCCAGGGCTTTCCTGAATCTGAGTCCAGCACATGTTGTCCCCTTCTTGTAAGCAAATTTAAAGCATGAGCTATGTCACATACTTCTTTTATACTGAGAGCCCAGTGAAGGGTTCCTCCTGATTCCTAGTTCCAAAATCTCAGAACCAGGAGACTTCCTTCTAAGAATTTCTAAGACAAGTCATAGTTGGGTATGGTGGCACACATCTGTAAACCCAGATACTGAAGAAGCTGAGATGTTGGGTTATCTGAGCCTGAGAGTTCTGAGCTGCAGAAGGCTAAGCTGATCAGATGTCTCAACTAAGTTTGGCATTAATATTGTGAGCCTGTGGAGTGGGGGAGAGGGCACCAGTTTTGCCTACAAAGGGCAAACTGACCCAGAATGGAAATGGAGCAGGTCAAAGTCCCATATTGATCAATAGTGGGATTTGGGAGGATTTAGTACCATACCCTCCAGAGCTTCAATCAGATGAGAAAGGAGATGGAGGAATGTGGTATCCAAGACTTGAGTTAGCATCATGGTGATGAGGTTAGAAGTGATCAATTTATCCTGGGAGGGGCATCTTATTCTGTGGAGTTGAAACCAGGCATCTCTGCAGATGGAGAGTGGAATCATCCAGATTCATAGCCTTCCTCCTGTCCTTGACTTCTAACACTCACCCCATATAGCTAATCAGTTGCCTAATCTTGTCTTTCTACCCCAACAACATCTCTTATACACATTCCCTTCTCTCTGTTCATAAAAACCATCACCCTAGTTCAGGCTTATCCTACTTCTTCACCTCAACTATTTCCATAGTCTTTTAACTGGTATCCCTGCCTCCTTTCACTCACTCCAATCTATTGTCCACATAGTTGCCAATATGATATCTCTATCACATAGTTCTGACCATTCTCTGGCCTCTCCCTTTCCCACACAGTGGCTCCCTTATTCCACTCATGATTAAAGACTAAGCCCTTTGTTTGTCCTTTAGATTTCTTCACAACCCAATCCCTTCCTATAGTCTCAAGTCTTCTCACATTTTGCTCCCCACATTCTGTTATACGGACATACTAGACTACTTGCTGTTTCTCAGACCTGATACTCTACTTCTTGTCCCTGTGTCCCTGATGCCCAAAATGTTCATCCTCCTAACCTCTGTTAGAATCTCTGGATTTCTTCCAATGCCCCCCTCTGCAGGATGACTTTTCCAATCCCTCATTGCCAGTAGTCTTGACTTCTGCCTTGTCACTGGACTTCAATGACTCTGGAGGAGAGAATGAGGAGAGAGAGTGACTGGGCAGCTCTGCCTCACTTAATCCAATCCACAAGCAAAAGTCAAGACATCAGCCTTGTGATGTCATTTGTCCTCTACTAGAATGATGAGCAACAACAGCTTTCCATCTACTCGCTAAGTATGTATCCATTTACACATTGTCTCCCTCATTAGAATGTGGGCTCTTTGGGGGCAGGGACTGTTTTTACTTTTTCTTGGGCATTAATATGAATTGAGACAGATAACTTCTGAAGAATTGTCAATCCTAATGACTATTAGTCATTTCTTGCTACTTATGTTGGGAATAATGATGCCACCAGACACTTGAAACCTAAGAAGTATAAAGACCTGGGTTAAAAAAAAATTGAAGACTTTGGGGTCACTGGTCATGTTTTCAACAGTATTGCCAATTGGGAGCAGGGGGGTTCAGAAGAGAAAGGCTTCTCATGATGGAAAATGCCATCCACATCCAGAGAAAGAACTATGGAGTCTGAATGCAGATCAAAGCATATAATTTGCTCTCTTTTTTTGTTTCTTCTTTCTCATGGTAACTCCCCTTGGTTCTAATTCTTCTTTACAACATGAGTAATGTCAAAATATATTTACTATGAATGTATTTGTAGAGCCTAGATTGCATGCTGTCTTGGAGAGGGTGGAGGGGAAGGAGGGGGAAAAATTTAAAACTCAAAAATCTTATGGAAGCAAATGTTGAAAACTAAAAATAAATAAATTAATTTTTAAAAAACAGGATAAAGGCTTCAGAAGTAAAGAGCTGGCTAAAAAGATAGCATTTTATAAGAATTTTTATTTCTGGATCATAGTTTAATATACAGTACAGGAATAATGGGTCATACTTGACCAAAAATGATAAAAAAATTCTTTGCTTGGACTCTTGTAAATATAATCAACCAGGATTTAAACTGAAATGGAAGAGGTAAGGACAAGAGTGTCTGTGTGGGTTTTGCAAAGCATAGAGAGTAGCAGGACACAAGGAGAACAAGAATAGCAGCTGAAGGTCAGTGACTCAAAGGAGAGAGAAGAGAGAGAGAGCAGTAAACCCTACTGCATTGGACATCTATATATAAATGCACAAAGTATGGGTAATAAACAGAAGGAACCAGATATCCTGTTGCAAGGAGGAAAAGTTGATCTAACAAATATAACTGAAGCCTGGTAGGCTAGGACTTTTATATGGGATGCTGCTCTAGGAGAATGACTTATTCAGAAAGACCATGCTAGATAATTGCTGAGGGGGAATAGCATTGTAAATCAAGAACATTTGGACTGGACCTCTGATTTTATTAGAATAGAGAACTTCCAATGAGAAAACTTCCTGTGCTAATGCAGAGCTGTACCTGCTCCACAAGTTAAGAAGATATATTGAGGCTAAGAAATCTACCAACACAGGATTTGGAGGAGCATAGTGAACATTTTGGTAAAGATTAATAACAGCTAGTATGTCCATAAGACTGCAGTTTGCAAAGCACTTTATAAATACCATCTCACTTTATTCTCACAACAACCCTGGGAAGTAGGTGCTATCATTAATCCCATTTTACAGATGGGAATAACAGATTAAGTGATTTGCTCAAAGTCACATGGTTAGTAAGTGTCTGAGGCTGAATTTGAATACAGATCTTCAGGACTCCAAGCCCAGCCCCCTATCCACTATTCCACCGAGATGCCTTCCTCATGAAAGGAGAAACAGAGGAATATTCTTTTGGAGACACACTGTAGATTACATACAAAGAAGAAAAATGATTTTGAGAAATAGATCACAACCTGCAACAACAGTATGATAACGAAGGGATAGATGGTGTCAATTTAATAGGTCATACTAAATTTAAAAAGAACATCAACTTAATAGATAATACTAAAAGTAGAACAGCTGATAAGAGTGTGACATCTTTGACAGTAATGTCATCCTTAAAAGGATGAAGGAAGAAACAAGGAGAAACAGTTTTCTCTTGACCTAATTCTTTTGTACAAGGGAGAACTGATTGTTGGAATAAAAATGATAGAAACCTTAGGATTAAGAGACATTTCCACTATAAAATCTGTGGTAGAGAGTGAGAAATAAGCTGGGCATAATATATCATGCTTCTCAGATTGGAGGAGAGCAGATTTCAAAGAGATCAAGAAAAGTTTAGACAAGATGAAATATCCTGAGGGAGAAATTGCTCCAGAAAGATGGAAAGTTCTCAAGGGTAAAATTCTGTAAAAATGATTCTAGTATGCAAGATAAAGGGATGCTGTCTAAAGCTGTCTAAAGGCATTAATTGGAATGCACAAGGAACTCATAAATTAACTGAGATTTAAAAAGACATGTGTAGGAGATGAAATGAAGGACAAGTAACTGAAGATGAATCCAAAAGAAGAGTTTGGTCCTTTAAGAATTGTAGCAGGAGCATTAAAGCCCAGAATGACCTGAGACTGGAGATGGATGCTAAGTATAAAAAAAAGAGTTATGTTTAGCTATACTGGGGCAAAAGCAAAATTGAATGAAGGGTAGTTGACTGTAAGAAAACTGAAATACTCAACTAGAAAATTTCTTATGCTCCTCAATGGTTCAAGTCATCAGACACCAAAGAACTGAGAGAACTGACAAATGTAATTGCTGTTGGTGATCCTTAAAAGACCGTGGAAGATAGGAGAGGTATAATACGATTGGAGGAAGGCAATTTTTGTCTTGATTTTCAAAAAAAGGGAAGAATATAGGATATGCAAACTATAGAACCTTGTACTCCATTTCTACCACTGCCAAAATTTGGAAACACATCAAGGGGATGCCCTAGACTTAAAATAGTTAGATTCCTAAGATATCACATTTACATATGTTCTTCCTCACAACAACTCTTTGAGGAGATGACAACAACAAATTATAATTTTAAAATTACATAGGATTTCAAGTTTTACTAATAGTATCTCACTTGATCCTCCCAACAACCCTGAGAGATAGGTACAATTAATACCCTCATTTTACAGATGAGAAAATAGGTGAAGAAACTATGCTCAGAAGTTTAGTGACCTGTTATGATTTCACAAGTTTAAATGTTTGAGATAGTATTTAAAACCAAGGTCTCTCTTTAATTCAACTCCAATCTACACCATGATGTCTCAATTTCCACAAGTAACTTAACAAAGACTATCATGCTATCTTTGTTGATAATATGGCAAAGTAGGGAGTAAATAAAGGCACAGTTACATGTATTGAAAACTAGTTGAATAACCAGACCTAATCCATAGTCATGAATGCATCAGTTCAACTTGGGTCAATTTCAACTTGGAGGAATAGCTATAGTGAAATATCTCAAGCAAAAAAATTATTATCTATGTGTTGTTAAACATTTTTATCAATAGCTTAAAGGAAGGTATAGCTGGCATATTTCTCAAAAAACTGCAGATAACATTAAGGTTAGAGGGATAACTAACATATTTCATGACAATGCAAAACAATGTTGACAAATTAGAAAATTTGACTGCATTAATAAGATATTATTTAATAGAGATAAATGTAAAACTCTATACTAGGCTACAAACAATTAGCTTCACAAGTACAGAGTGGATGAAATGAGACGAGATAATGGTTGTTCTGAAAATGATTTGGAGTTTTTAATGGACCACAAGTTCAATATAAGTATGGCAAAACAGACCAAAAAAAATGCTCTCCTGAGTTGCATTAAGAGAAATAACATCAAGAATAAGGGAAGTAATTAATATCTCCCTTCCTCCCTCCCTCTCTCTCTCTATGTACACACATGTACACACATATATATTTATATATACACACACACATGCATATACACATACATACATACACACACATATACATACACACACACACACACACACACACACACACACACACACACATATATATATATATATATATACTCTGCCCTGGTCAGGCCACATCTGGCATTTTGTTTTTAGCTCTGGGCACTGCACTTTAGAAAAATATAGAAAAATCTGGACTATGTTCAGGAGAGGGCCAACAAGTGCCTGGCACATAGTAGGCATTTAATAAATGCTTATTGATTGGTTGGTATGATGACTAGAGAACGAATCATGTGAAGATAAGTTGAAGTAATGTGGAATATTTAGCCTGGAGAAGAGAAGGCTTGAGGGGGACAGGGTAGCTGTCTTCAAATATTTGAAAGAATATTTGAAATATGTGAAAGAAGAACTAAAATTGTTCTACTTAGCCCCATAGGCTAAATCTAAGAGCAATGGATGGAGGATAGAAAAAGGCAGATTTAGGCTTGATGTCAGGAAAAAAAATTCCCAGGAATCTAAATCCTAAAGTGCAATGGTCTGCCCAAGTAGTTGGTGGGTTCTGCCTTAAAGGAAATCTTCAAGCTGAATTGATCACGTGTTGGGGTTGTTGTTGATGGTATGCTTGGTCAGATTACTAGGAGATTATTTCTGACTATCAGATTCAGTTGATTCTACTTCAGTTTGCATCAATAGCCGCATCTAGATATAATCAGTGTGAAGATTATATATCTGACTCTAAGCTCTATAAATGCAGATGCCATCTTATTGAAACTTTGAGTTTCTCCCAATGTCTAGGACAATACTCAGTAATGGTAGATCCTTAGTAACTGTTTGGTCAACGAATTAATATATTTAAAAGAATCTTCCAAGAGCATTCGAAACATCTAAGATCCAACAGTTTTCTTGAGAAATTTCTTTTACTTCCCTATTGAGTCATATGAAAAGAAATCCTGCCAGGTGTGTCATCTATTACCTCTAATCTCTACTATGGGAAAGGCTGAGGCTGGTGGATCTCTTGAGTGCAGGAGTTCTGAGCTGAAGTGAGCTAAGACAATCATATTTCTGCACTAAGTTGAGCATTAATATGGTAAGCCGGAGGTTGCCTAAGGAAGGACAACTGGGTCCATGTATGAAATGGGGCAGGTGAAAACTCCCTTTCTAGTGGGACTGCGCCATGAGTAGCCTGTGTATTTCCAGCCAGGGTGAGATAGCAAGACCCAATTTCAAAAAGAAAAAAAAAACTTTAAAAATGACATGGCTAGAATGAAAGGCTAAAAGATCAATTATTTATTAACAAATCTTAACTAAGAACTCACTATGTATCAGGGACCACAAAAAATGCTGGGATTACCAAGAAAGGCCAAAATGGTCCTTGCAGTGACCAGAGGCCTAGCCTTAGAGTCAGGAATGCCTGGTTTCAAGTCCAGCCTCAGACAAACATTTGTTGGGTGATCATGAAGGAGTTACTTAGAAATAATCTAAGACTATAAGTTACAGATGAGTGGCCAATCTGCATCAATAGAAAGAATTCTCTACATCTACAGCAGTGAAGTCCTATATAAGAACCATTTAAAGTGTGGGGAATATTCACTGAGCTAATAAAAATCATTTCCTTGGTTTTGCAACATGTCCTACTTCTTTACTATGCCTTACACTCCCCCTACCCTAACTCTTTGTCCATATACCCCATACAATTCATCTGTCATGTTCTAATTTTGGTTCATTATTGCTTTAAGAACAACTTTGAGTGAATAAGTCATTTGGCTATTATAAACATCCAAATTAACTACAAAGGACATATGAAGGAATATGCTATCTGCATTCAAAGAAAGAACTGATAAATAGAAGTATATATAGAATGATTTTTACACACACACATACATATATATTATATATATGTGTGTGTATACACACATGTATATATATATATATGTATATATATATATATGTTACACTTGTGTCTAATGGTAGCCATCTCTAGGGCACAGGGAAGAAAAAAAAAGAAAAGAAAAAAAAATGTACATCAGGGCTGTCCAAAATGAGCGAAAAAAAATAAATTGCATGGAATGTGTATTAGATTTTTTAACTCCATCACTAATAAATAATCTTGTTGATGTTCATTTTCTTTGTTTTTTTTTTTAAGCAGTGTTACGGATGGAACATATCTCACAGAATTTTCAATCTATCTGTGTGACCAGGACTAGTCAGTATGCACCTACTTTACACTATTGTGTTGTCACTTTGTGTTTGCTTTCACGCTTTGCACCTTTGCCTGTCATATTGTTAATGTGCATTCCCCTACTTCCTATTAGTGTACTGTATTTTTTATTCTGGGTGTGGCCCTCAAATAATTATTTTATTTTAATGCGGCCCTAAGATAACCTAAGGTTGGACAGCCCTGATGTACATGATAACTTTATTATATATTTTTTAAAATAGAAAATTATATATAAGAGATTTGCTGTTTCATGTGCAATCAATACTATGTTAGGGGAATGGGTGTTTTATTTCATAAATTAAAAATGAAATAAATAATTTAAAAAGTAATTATTATTGTGCTAAAACTTCCCCTTGGGGTGAATAAAGATATCCCACAAAAAAAGAATCAGGAATAAGGGATGATTTTTTCCATTGCTAAAGAAACCATTGCTTTACAAAAGTCATGGCTATATGACCATTGAAGTCCTCTAATGGAGGTTAAATGTGACTCAATTCACACTCAATATCTTAGAAACATGTATGTTGCACAAAATGAAGCTACTTACGAAAGGAAAATTTAATTATTGTAAAGGTAATGATAAAGACAACCTTGAAATTAAACATCATGTAATTTTCCTTTTCTCTTTGGGTAGAACCTTATAGTCATATAAGAAAAAGAAATGTGAATTTCTTATTTCTCCACAATATAAATGAATAATTATTACACTCCAAAATAATTTGAAATATATAACTATCCATTTATTATATAAGGAAGGAAGGAAACAAGTACTTATTAAGCACTTACTGTGTGCCAGTCACTGTGCTGGAGATACAAATAGAAGCAAAAAGAAACAGTCCCTGTCTCCAAGGAGCTTCCATTCCAATGGGGGAAGATAACACACGAAAGGAAACTTCAAGGCTACAAAAAATTCTTGAAAGCATATGCATATTTTTTCATGCTTAAAAACAATCTAGTTTTCACCCACAGACCCTATGCTAAATTACATTTGAAACTGGTAGCTGCTTTCAATTAGATGATGATTTCTTGAGGTCACTTCTAATTCTAAGATCCATGAACTATGAAATTAGAAAGTATACAGTAGGGTAGAGACAGTGGAGATACAGAGGGGTGGACTGGGAAACAAGACAACATGTGTTCAAGTCTAGCTTCTGACACATAATAGTTACATGACCCAGGCAAATTAAAACCTCTTAGCATCCCAGACAACTTTCTAAGAGTACATCTTATATAAATCCACTTTGTTTCCCTTAACAGAATGTAAGCTTCTTGAGGGTAGGGAGTTTCTTTCTTTTTGGTCCTTATAGCCCAGAACCCAGCAAAGTGCCTGGCTTACAGTAGATACTTAATAAATGCTAGTTAGCTGACTGATTGGATAGCTGTCAGTTTGTACTTGGTACAGGGAATTTTCTCAACCAGGGCTCACCCACATCAAGGAAATCATAGCTCTCCACAGAAGAAAATACTAGGGGTATTTGATCATAGTCTACACAAACAACACATTCAAATTAATTTGAGATTGTGCTAGAAATGATGAGAATGGAAAAGACAGTTCTCACTTTTGGCACCCAAAAGGCTTAGTTAATTCATAGTATGAATATTTAAGACTCAAAGGGAAATGTTGAATACTGATCAAGAACTAGAAAGATCCTTGAAAAATGAGCTAATTTTTTTTTCAGGGGACTGGGGGAAGGGTAAAGGAAATGAATCTGTGATTTCATTGGTATAGATAAGAAACCCTCCTCATCTCTGCTGCTTTTCCTGGATTCCTTCAAGACTCAGTTCATAGCAATCAATGAATAAACATTGTTTGAAGCACTGATAATGTTCCAGGTACTGTGTAAGCACTAAATCTCACCTTCTGATATAGTTCCCCTTAACTCCTCAAAGCTACTAGTGCTTTCCTCTCTGAAATTGTCTTCCACCTACTATCTGCTCCGTGTTGCGGTTTAGTCATTTTTCAGTCATTTCTAACTCATTGTAACCCCTCCTTTGAGGATTTCCTTGGCAGAGATACTGGGGTGGTTTGCCATTTCCTTCTCCAATTCATTTTACAGATGAGGAAACTGAGGCAAACAGGGTAAAGTGACTTGCAGCTATACCTACTTATTTATAAAATGAGTCGATATTTGTCAAGTACCTTGCAAACCTTAAAGTGATATACAAATACTAATTATTATTATCTCCCCAATTCAAATGTGAATTCCTTGAAAGCAAGTGCCATTTTTGCCTTTCTTTGTAGATAGTAAGAATTTAACGAATACTTATCGAACAACTGATGAGGAAACTTCCCTCTATTCACAAAGGTCTGTAATGGTTCTCCAACTTACAGTCTAGAAGTGCCTAGGGTCACCAAGAAGTTACTTGACTCACTCAAAGTCAGATATCTAGTATATGTTAGAGGATGTACTCAGATGCTGTTCTTCCTGACTGAAAAGGCATAGCTTTAAAATAACACATGAATTTTATGGAAATAAAAAAAAACCCTACCTTGAAGTTGGGAAACACACAGACATACATGTTAATAGTTTTCCAAGAATAACATGACAAATAAACAAATTTGAATAGCATAGTACAGGCAGTAAAAAATAAAAGAAGACTGTCCAGAGCTTTTGAATACACACAGTAAGGCATTTATTGATCAAATCCACAGATCACCACCAGAGACAACCCTTAGGGGTGTTTGAAAATTCAAAACATATTGTGACTAAATTTCACAATTTCAATAACAAACAATAAATTTTTCAGACAGTCAGGAGATGTTCAAATATAAAAGAAAGGAATTTGAATAGGCAGTATTCAAATTTTTTAAGTTTGTAGTCATGCAAACTTGAAGAAGAGAATGGAATCGTCTTTTCCAAAAGGCAAAGAAGCTCAAGCCACAACTTAAAATAATATGTCCTAGAAGAACTGAAACTAATCATCAATGAAAAATATGGATATTCACCAAAACAGAGGCATTTGAGGCATTTCTGGAAAAAAAAAACACAACCAAACAGAGGAAAACAGGATATTTGACTTGCAAATATCTTAAACAAAAGAAACAGAAGGTATGTAAATAAGTATGATTATCAAGGGAAGACTAATAAAATACACTCAAGTGTTTATAGACTATTTTTAAAGGCTGTATTTTAGGGCTAAAAGACAAAGCAAAAAGGGATTAACAAGAGACATAAAGGACCTATATGGTCAAAGATTTAAAAGGAAGATGAAGAATCAGAAAGAAAGAGGAAAGAGATGAATTCTTCATGGGACAAATTCTATGATACCCTATGAGTAAATCAATATCATTTGTGGGAAGAATTGAGTAGTGGGAAGATTCACAAATGGGAAGAGGGACTGTAAGAGAGTGGGAAACTGAGAATTCACCCTTATCATAGTCCATAGATGAATATGGAATTCATAGTAAATTTTCCATTCTGTCAACAAGAGTGGAAATTGTTGGAAAAAAGATAAAAGGAATGTAGGGGAGGAACTAGGAAGAAGGTGAGAAAGGAGTGTCCTGTTTAGGATGGCAAAGAAAGGGTGTTGCTAATTAACATTCCCGTGGTGGGGGGTGGGGGAAGGGGTATGCGTATGTGGCCAGAGCCTGGGACTTGACTTATAATAGATTTAATCTTGAAGGAATTTGCAAACTGCAACACCACCTTTTAGAAAGGGTTGAACTTCACCAAGTTACATTCTACTTAGGGAAAGTAATATGTGAGTAACCAAGGCAAGCCAGGACACTGTGTCCTACAGGAGATATAGAATCAGAGATAGGATAACCTAAGCTTAGGAGTGATAAGTGATGATGGTACAGGCAAGTGATAGGGCTGGACCTCATCACTTGGAATACAAACTGATTCCCACCACACAGCATCGCTTCCATTTGCCACTGCTTCCATCATGAATTAATATTTCTTGGAGTGAAGTACAATGGGAAAAAGATAGGGTGGAGTGTAATTAACAAATATGATATTCCAGAAACTCTATATACATGAGGGACAGATGAAATATGGAACATACAAGCAAGGGTATAGCCCACAAATTGGAAAACAGAATTTAAAATAGACTAGAAGGAAATAAAGAGGACAAAGCAATGAAAAATCTCTTTTGAAAAGAGTTTAGCCAAAGAATGTAATTTAAGATTTTGAAACAGGAGAGGGGAGCCAGTTCTTGATCTTAATGCTCAACTGGTCAAGGAATTAAAAAAAATCAGAAGGCACAAAATAAACGAATGAATAAACAAATAAATGAGAGGGGAAAAGATGTTAACATTTTAAGTAAAAGCAAGGAACTTGGGACAGGGTAGATAAAAAGGAGCAGGTAGAAAGTTGCAATGAAGAGTTCTTAGACTAATAGATTAGCAACAAAACTAGTCACAGGCATAAAGTGCTAATTTAAAAGAGATAGAAATTCTTTGTCCCTTTTCTTCCTAAAAACCATTATAAAAGTAGTACATAGCAACAAACACAAGAATAAATGTCAGAATTGTAAATGTAAGTGAATTAAACAATCCAAGAAAATTAAAGTGACCACATGGATAACAAAGCAAGCTCCATCAATTTGCTATGTGCAAGAAATACACTTATAAAACAAAAATGTATAGAGAATAAAAATGAGATCCTGAAAAAAATTACGTGTCAGTTATTTTGAAAAAGGCAAGAGTTGCAATCATGTTAAGAGACAAAGCAAATATATATATATGTACATATATATATAATATTGAGAGAAGACAAGGAAACTAAATTATACTAAAAGATAACATAGATAATGAAGCAATATTAATCCTAAATATTTGCTAAATTGCAAAACATAAATTCATAAAAGAAAAGTTAACTGAATTGCAAAAAGATAAAGGTAATAACACAAAAATTATTGAGGACTTTAATATTCTTCTCTCAAATTTAGAAAAATTTAACAAAGATTAAAAAAAGAAAATGTAGAACTGAAACAACTGTTAGAAAAGTTAGATCTGAAAGACTCAGTATCTTCTGAATGTAACATTAAAAATATGTACATATTCTTTAACACCACTGGATACATTTACAATAATTGATCTTGTTTGCTATGCAAGGGCATAGTAAAATTATAAATAACTGTAAAAAGACAGAAATACTCAACACAACATTTGCAGAGCATGATGTAATCAAATGGCAGGTGAGGCAGAGAACAGAAGTAAAAATACAGACCTAAATGGAAAAATAATGATGACATCTTGAAAAATGAGTATGTAAAAATTTAAATCATATCAATTAATAACAATAAGGAAAGAATTTGTAATGATGATGTGGCATGCTAGAATATTTAATATGCCACTAAAGCAGTCCTCAACAAAAAATTAAAAATTAACAAAACAAAAATTAACAAAATACAAAAGAAGGGATTAATAAAGTATGCAATTAAAATAAAATAAACAAAAAAAGCATATATAAAGTACAAAGCAAAAATACTATCAAAATTATAAAACAAAAAGCTGCTTCTTTGAAAAGCAAGATGATTAACAAACTTTTAATGAACCTGATCAAGAAAAGACAGGAAAATCAAATGAATAAAATTTTAAAAATTTAAAAATCAAATGAAATTTAAAATGAACAAAAGGAAATAAAAACAGATTAGAAATAACTGGTTTCACACAATTGCCTCTAAACAAATCTGAGAATTTATAAGAAATGGAGAATATTGTATAAAATACAAAATATTCAATTTAACAGAACATGAAATATTTCTGCAAATTTATCGCTAATTTATTTTTAACATTCTTTTCTTTTTAAATTTTGAGTTCCAAATTTTCTCCCTCCCCCTACCTGTCCATCCCTCCCCCCCACACACTGTGAAGGTAAGCAAGATACTATTAATTATACACATGAAGCCATGCAAAACATATTTCCATTTTAGTCATATTGCCATACACACACACACACACACACACACACACACACACACACACACACACGAAAAAAAACAAAAATAAAGCAAGAAAATCATACTTCATTTAGCACTCAGAGTTCATCAATTCTCTCTCTGGAGGTAGAGAGCATTTTTTCATCATGTGCTTTTGGAATTGTCTTAAATCATCGTACTGATCAAGGTAGTCAAGTCTTTTACAGTTGACCATAATTATAACATTGCTGTCAATGTGCATAATGATCTTGCCATGTTTTTTTTTTCTAAAACCACCCCCTCATCATCTCTTATAGCACAAGTGTACTCTGTCATGTGCCACAACTTGTCAGCCATTCTCCAACTGATGGGAGTTTCCAGATTTCTAACTCTTTGCCACCACAAAAAGAGCTGCTATAAGTATTTTTGTCCATATATGTTCTTTTTCTTTTTCTTTTCTTATCTTTTTGGGATATAGACCTTGTAGTAGGTCAAAGGGTATACACAGTTTTATAGCTCTTTGGGCATAGTTCCAAATTGTTCTGTGAATGGTTGGATTAGTTCACAATTCCACCAGCATTTTATTAGTGTACCTATTTCCCCTCATCCCCTCCACCATTTGTCATTTCTGAGGGTGTGAAGTGGTACCTCAGAGTTATTTTCATTTGTATTTCTCTAATAGTGATGCAGAGCATTTCTATATGATTATAGATATCTTTGATTTCTTCTGAAAACCATCTTTTCATATGAATTTGATTCAGTTCCCTACATATTTGAGAAATGAGACCTTTATCAAAGAAACTCACTGTAAAAATTGATTATATTACTTCATTGTTTATTGCATCTTTTAGCAAAATGTAGTTTCCTTGATTCTCTCTTTTAATTAGGGTTATTTTTGCTTTTCCTTTGTCTGAGATCATAATTGTCTCTTGTAAACAATATATTGTTGCATTTGGGTTTTTAATCCATACTGCTACCCATTTCCATTTTATGGGTAAGTTCATCCCATTCACATTCACATTTATGTTGACTAACTGTGCATTTCCATCCATCCTATTTTCTTTTGTCTATCCTTCTCTTTCTATCCTGTCCCTTCTCAAAAGTCTCTTTTGTTTTTGACTATTTCCTCCCTTAATCTGCCCTCCCTTTTATCATCTACCCCAGTCAATATTTCTTAGCCTCTTCCCCTCCTATTATCCCATAAAGTAAGATAGATTTCTATACTCAATTGAGTGTATGTATGTGTGTGTGTATGTGTGTGTCTTTACTGAGTTCCTTATAATTACTCTTCCATGTTTTCCTCTTTATGCTTCTCTTGAGTCTTGTGTTTGAATGTCAGATTTTCTAGTCAGCTCTGGTCTTTTCATCAGAAATGCCTGGGGATCCTCCATTTCATTAAATATCCATTTTTTTTCTCCCCTGAAGGATTATACTCAGTTTTGCTAGACAACCTATTCTTGGTTGTAATCCTAGCTCCTTTGCCTTCTGGAATATCATATTCCAAGCCTTCCACTTCTTTAATGTGAAAGCTGCTAAATCTTGTGTTATACTGACTGTGGCTCCATGATATTTGAATTGTTCCTTTTTTGCTGCTTACAATATTTTCTTCTTGAACTGGTAACTCTGGGATTTTGCTATGAAATATCTGGAAATTTTCATTTGGGGATTTCTTTCAGGAGGTGATTGGTAAATTCTTTCAAATTTTATTTTACCTTCTGGACCTAACATATCAGGGCAGCTTTCCTTGATAATTTCTTGAACAATAATGTCTAGTCTCTGTTTTTCATCATGGCTTTCAAGTAGTCCAGCAATTCTTAAATTATCTCTCCTCAATCTATTTTTCAGGTCAGTTGTTTTTCAATGAGATATTTCACATTTGTTTCTTTTATTTATTTTTTATTTTTTTATTTTGCTTCTTTTTTATTTAAGTTTGACTTTGTTTTATTATTTCTTGATGTCTCATGGAGTCATTAGCTTCCACTTGCTCAATTCAAGTTTTTTTAAAAAATAATAATTCATTTTTCCCCCAATTACATGTTTTTGGGGTGATCACAATAGTACTTTTCCCCCAATTATGTATCAAGACAATTTTTAGCATTCATTTTTGCAAGATTTTGAGTTCCAAATTTTTCTCCCTCCCTCCACTCCCCCTTTCCTAAAATGATAATCAATTTGATATAAGTTATGCATGTGCTATCATGTAAAACATATTTCAACATTAGTCACAGTTATACCAAAAGAAACAGATCAAAACACACACACACACACACACACACACACACACACACAAAGAATAAAGTAAGTGGGAAAATTATGTTTTGATCTGCATTCAGAGTCCATCAATTTTTTATACGGAATAGTATTTTCCTTTGTGAGTTCTTTCTACTTGTCTTGGATTGTTGTGTTGCTGAGAATAGCTGAGTTATTCATAGTTGATCATCATATAACATTGCTGACACTGTGTACAATGTTTGCCTGGCTCTGTTCATTTCACTTTATATCATTTTGTACAAGGTTTTCCAGGTTTTTATGAAATCTGCCTGTTCATCATTTCTTATTGTACAATAGTAGTTCATCACATTCATATATCACAGCTTGTTTAGTCATTCCCCAATTGATGGGCACCCCTCAATTTCCAGTATTTTGCCACAAAAAGAGCTGCTACAAATATTTTTGCATATGTAAGGCTTTTCCCCCTTTTATGATCTCTTTGGGATGCAGACTTAGTAGTGGTATTGCTGGATCAAAGGATATGCACAGTTTGGTTGCCCTTTGGGCATAGTTCCAAATTGCTCTCCAGAATGTTTGGATCAGTTCAAAATTTCAACAACAGTGCACTAGTGTCCCAATTTTCCCACATCATCTGCAACATTTATCATTTTCCTTTTTTTGGGTCATATTAGCCAACCTGATAGGTGTGAGGTGGTACCTCAGAGTTGTTTTTTAATTTGCTTTTCTCTAAGCAAAAGTGATTTCATGTGCCTATAGATAGCTTTGAGTTCTTTATCTGAAAATTGCCTGTTCATACCCTTTGACTATTTATCAGTTAAGGAATGGCTTATATTCTTATAAATTTGACTGGGTGTAGAAAGAAGGGGAGGAGAGGTAGAATGGATTAAATTATTTCCCATAAAGAGGCATGAAAGACCTATTGCAGTGGAGAGGAAGAGAGAAAAATCAGTTGAATGTAGACATCTATCTTCACTGACAAAAAAGTAGGAAGGGAGAAGAACAGCCCAGAGTAGGTGGTAGACAGAATATAGTTCAAATATATATTTGAGAAATGAGGCCTTTGTCAGGGATGCTTGTTATAAAGATTGTTTCCCAGCTTTCTGCTTTCCTTCTAATCTTGGTTGCATTGGTTTTGTTTGTGCAGAAGCTTTTAAATGTAATATAATCCCAATTATCTATCTTACATTTCATAATGCTCTCTATCTCTTGTTTGGTCATGAACCTGTAACTCACTTAAATTCTCCTTTAAGAATGTGGATGCTATACCACTTGGTGCATATATGTTTAGTATTGATATTACTTCATTGTCTGTCATACCTTTTAACAAGATATAGTTTTCTTCCTTATCTCTTTTAATTAGGTCTATTCTTGTTTCTACTTTGTCTGAAATCAAGATTGCTCCCTCTGTGTTTTTTTTTTTTACTTTAGCTGAAGCATAATAGATTCTGCTCCAGTCCCTTACCTTTACTCTGCATGTGTGCCTCTTCATTAAGTGTGTTTCTTGTAAACAGCATATTATAGGATTCTGGCCTTTTATCCACCCTGCTATCCATTTCTTTTTCTGGGTAATTTTATCCTGTTCACTTTCACAGTTCTAGTTACTAACCATCTATTTCCCTCTGTCTTATTTTTACTCTGGTTCATCCTCTCTCTCCTTTCACCCTTTCCCTCCTCAACAGTGTTTTGCTTCTGTCTACCATCTCCTCTGGGCTGTTCTTCTCCCTTCCTTCTTTTTTGTCAGGTAATATAGATTTCTACATTCAACTGATCTTTCTATCTTGTTCTGTCTTTGAACCAATACTGATGAGAGCAAGGTTCAAGCAATTCCCATCATCTACCCTCCCATCTTCCCCTCCATTGTAGTAGATCTTTCATACTTCTTCACCTGAAATAATTTACTCTGTTCTACCTCTCCCTTCCTTCTGTACCTAGTGTACTCTTCTTTCTCATCCCTTAATTATTTTCTCAAATTCACTTTATACTAGTACTTTCTGTCTATGTATATTCCTTCTAGCTGTACTATTAGTGGCACAATTTTTAAGAATTACAAGTATCATCTTACCATGTAGGGATATATACAGTTCAGCTCCATTGAATCCCTTATATTTTCTTTCCCCTTTTTACCTTTTTAGGCTTCTTTTGGGTCTTGATATTGGAGCTCATTTTTTAAAAAATTCTGATCTTCTCCTTATGAAAGCTGGAAATCCTTCTATTTCATTGAATGACCATTTTTTTTCTTTTGGAGTATTAATTTCACTGAGTGGGTGATTCTTGGTTGTACTCTTAGCTACTTCGCCTTCCAGAATATCATGTTCCATAACCACTGATCCTTTAATGTTGAAGCTGCTAAGTCCTGTGTAATCCTGACTGTAGCTACCCAATATTTGAATTATTTCTTTCTGGCCACTTGTAGTATTTTTATCTTGAGCTGGCAGTTCTGTAATTTAGCTATAATGTTCCTTGGATTTTTTTTTTTTTATTTTGGGATCTCTTTCCTGAGGTGATTGGTGGATTCTTTCAATGTCTGTTTCTCCCACTGGTTCCATTATATCAGGGCAGTTTTCCTTGATAATTTCTTGAAAGATGCTAGCCAGGTCCTCCTTTTGATTATGGCTTTCAGGTAGTCCAATGATTCTGACATTGTCTCTCCTGGATATATTTTCTAGATCAGTTGTTTTTCTAATGAGGTATTTTCCATTTTCTTCTATTTTTTTGATTGATTCTTGATGTCTCATAGATACATTAGCTTTGCATTGCCCAATTCTAACTTTTAAGAAGTTGTTTTCTCCAGTTAGCTTTTGTACATCTTTTTCCATTTGGCCAATTATACTTTTTAGGTAGTTGTTTTCTTCAGTGGATTTTTGTATCTCCTTTTCCAATTGGCCAATTCTACTTTTTAAGCGGTAGACTTCTTTTTCCAAGTTATTGACTCTTTTTAAAAAATTTTTTAGTTGTGTTTAGTTGTGAATGGGATAAACTCTCCCATAAAATGGAAGCAGATAGCAGAATGAATTAAAAACCATAATCCTACAATATGCTATTTACAAGAAACACATTTGAAACAGGGGGATACACACAGGGTAAAGGTAAAAGGCTGCAGTGAAATATATATTGACTCTTTTTTTATAATTCTCTTGCATCACTCTCATTTCTTTTCCCAACTTTGCTTCTACCTCTCTTATATGATTTTTAACCTCCTTTTTGAGTTCTTCCATGAGTTCTTTCTGGGCTTGAGATCACTTTCTGTTTTTCTTTGAGGTTTTTCCCATAGGTGTTTTGACATTGCTGTCCCCTTCTGAGTTTGTGTCTTGATCTTCCCTGTCACCACAATAACTTTCTATGGTCAGATTCTTTTTTTTGTTATTGTTGTTTTGCTCATTTTGGGTGGGGGGGACTTTTTCCCTTTTCTTTTTTTTTAAATTTGAGCTCTGCTCCTAGGGTGGAAGGGGCACTGTCTCAGGCTTCTTGGGCTAGTGGCTGCAGGCCCTGGCTGTTTACCTGGTGCTGTGCTAATATTGCCCTGAGGCCCACAGAGGACCCTCACATCTAGTACTCTGCAGAGGGGGCAGGCTGGGGGGTGGCTGTTGCTGCTGGAGGCCATAGGGGTCCTGGTGCTGAGGTGGAGGTGGGGTCCTACTCATGGCTTGTGCTGAGGCTGGGTGGGGGGTGGTGTTTCTGTGTTTCCCTGGGCTATGTGAAGGACATGGCAGTCTCACCTATGGAGGCTGCCTGTTTGCCTGGGGCTGTGCTGAAGCATGTGATGGTTCTTTGAGCTGGAGTCTGCTAGTCCCCCTGGTTATCCTCTGGCACATGGAGGGGTCCTGGTTTTGGTGTTTTCCTGGGGCTCAAGATCTCCCACTGGTTTGCTGAAGTGGGGCTTGCTGCTGATTTGCTGGGAAGCTTCCTGTCCTGGACTGTGTTCCTCTTTTACCAGAATGAGACAAACCTTTCTTGTGAATCTTCCAAGTTTCATGGGCTAAGAGATTGTTTTATGCTATCATTTTGCTGTTTCTGCTTTAACCAGGATTTATTTTGGGGTGCTATTTTATGATTGTTTGGGGGTGACTATAGGAGAGTTACAGTGATTTACTGCTTACTCTGCTATCTTGGCTTCTGGAAGTCCTGGCCTCACCTCCCAACCCATTACACATAAATGCAATTTTTTAACATTTAGAAAGAAGGTTTTGAATTCCAAATTTTATCTTTTTCTCTCTGCCCAGAGACAGGTACAATTCATCAATAATTGTAAAAAAAAGTTCTTTTCTCAAAATTATCTGGTGAGATAGGTCCTATAAGTACTCTCACACCTGAGAAAACTGATCATGTCATTCACTTACTCAAAAATCTTCAATAGCTCCCCTTTGCCTGTATCATAAAATAAAAATTTCTTTTTCTAGCACTAAAGTCCTCTTCCATCTGACTACCACCTATCTTTCCATTCCTATTTCAAATTTCTCCTTTCCATACACTTATGTTCAAGCTAATCACGTTACTTATTAACTGAATTCAACATTTCTTCCCCCATTTATATGCTTTGATACAGACTGTCTCCCATGTGTAGAATGTACTCTCAATTCTCTTCATCTTTAGAGTCTCAAGGTTCCTTCAAGGGTCAGTTTGGCATCATCTAGAAGAAACTTTTCCAGTTCTTCTGATTTGCTACTGCTCTTTCTCTCCTAAAGTTATTTTATTATATGAAGCTCTATACATGCTGACTCAGCTCAGTAAATGCAAACTCCTTGAGGGCAGAGGCTCTTTCATCTTTTGTCTTTGTATCCAGGGTGCCAGGCACCTAGTATCTGTGTTAGGTAATGTTTGTTAAATTGAAATAAGTGAGGTTCTGAACAATAGAGCCATAGAATTAGAAAGGAAAGAATAGATAGATTTCAGAGGAATTGACAGGACTTCACAATGAATTAAGATGTACAATTCAAGGGAGAAAGGAAGATAACTATGATGTTTTGAGCTTAACCAAAAAGTGAAAGTATTTTTTAAAAATATTTATTTTTTTATTTATTTTTGCTTTTTTGGCAGGGCAATTGGGGTTAAGTGACTCGTCCAAGGTCACACAGCTAGTATATGTGTCAAGTGTCTGAGGCCACATTTGAACTCAGGTCCTCCTGACTCCAGGGCCAGTGCTCTACTCACTGCACCACCTAGCAGCCCCAAGTGAAAGTATTTTTAAAAATATTATGAGCTCGGTTTAGAAGTTAGTGAATTTGAGGCAATAGGTAGGACTTAACTAGGTAGAGATTTACAACAAACAATGAACATCTATATCAATTAGATATGAGTCTCGAGCTACTACATATTTTGTGATAATTGAAGCAATGTAAGTACACTCCATGGCCAAGAAAGAGAGTGTAAGTAATGAGAAGAAAAAGACGTCCAAGGTTTAGGAAATGAGAGAAGGAAGAAGAGCTAAGGAAGGAGAAAAAAGTAGGTCAAAGAAATGGGAAGAGTATCATTAAAGTTTTGAGTCATGTGCTCCAAGGGAGGAGAGTATATCAAGTTATGGTACTGGACAGTGTCAAATACTACAGAGGGATCAAGAAGGAGGATGAGTGAAACAAAAGCCATTGTATTTGGTGATAAGGAGATTGGAGATTTCCAAAGGAAAGTTTCACTGGAGTGGTGGGAATGAAAGCCAGATTCCAAGGAATCTGAGGCCAACATGGGTGGAAAGGAAATGGAGTCAGCAAGTAGAGATTACTTTTTCTATAATTCTGGCAGTGAATGGAAGGAGAGAGATAGGCTTATAGCTTGAGGTGGTAGTAGGGTCAAGGGAAGGGAGGATGTCTTAGTAATGGTCCCTGGGATAAGGATCATTCCAATTACATATTCAACGTAAATAATTCTTCTCTTTTCTTGGCATTTAGTCTTGATACTTATAGTCTTGTTAGAATTTAGCTCCTTGTGAGCAGAGACATTATATTTAATCTTTAAGAAATATTAATTTTTCATCATTAACAAAAAGGCATGTCAATAACAAGGAAGAGTACTATATAAAAATAGAACATATAGAGCCCTTTAAAAAAGATAGAGTATGTGTGTATACGTAAAACATTTGTGTATATATAATAAATATAAATATATACACATACATACATATGCATATATATGTGTGTGTACACATACATACACAATCTATCTTTTTAAAAATTGTCCAAGGTCTGACAGCTAGCAAAGATTCTATGCTGCCTATCATTACAGGTATGAGAGACAATATAAGCATAGAGATAAAAGGCATGGAAGTATTTGAGAAAACAGGATAAGAATTTATATACATATATATCATAATTTAAGTATATATATATATATGTGCGTGTGTGTGCACATGCACACATGAGCACATGCACACTCACACATACACTAAGTACAACAAATAGTTCTACTAGTATCCCTTCTGCATTTTTTCTTCTGTGCACTTAAAAATTTTTTATTGATGTTATTTTTTCATATTTAAGAATGTTCATTAACATAGCTTCCCCCATTGCCAATTAGAAGTCCTCCCTCGTTTAAAGTACACATACACAAATTTCACCCATGCCCACAACCACACACCCACCTCATACCTATGCATTGGTCATGTCTGAGACCACACGTCTCTTTCTGGACCTTTAATGAATCGTTTCTCTGCTAAGAGGTGGGAAATATATTTCATCACCAGTCATTTTTTAAAATGTCGTTTTTCCCCAAGCTTAACAAACAAAAATAGTCAGCAACATTTCCATATATAAAGTAGAACAGAAAAAGAGGACTGTATGTGAAATCACAATCCCTATTATATATAACTTGTTATAAATTCATCATATTATTTTCAAAGCTGTATTGTTTGTATTTCCTTCTGATTTTCCTTCTGCTTTCTTCTGTGCATTTAAAAAAAATTCTTCAATGACCCCATTTATTCTTTTCTTCTTCCTTTTTTGGGCAACACTATTCCAAGAATCTCTCTCCACTTCCCCACTCCCAGTCAAAGAAAAAGAAAATCCTTGAGCAAATAATCATAGCCAAACAAATAAATTTGCCCATTACCATGTCCAAAAAAGTCTCATTCTATGCCTCTAGTGTATTCCCCTTCTATAAGGACGTAGCTAAAATCCTTCATTATAGGTCCTTTGGAGTCATGGTTGGTCATGTCATTAATCAGAGATCTTAAGTCTTTTCAAGTTGTTCTTCCTGATAATGTTGTTGTATGTATTGCTCTCCTGGTTCTGATCATTTATTTTGTGCCCGTTCATGTAAGTCTTCCCAGATTTTTTTGAAATCATCCTTTTCATCATTTCTTACCATATAATAGTATTCCATTACATTTAGTAAGAGAACTATAACATATTTATCAAGTTCCCAAAATTAATTGGCACTCCCACAATTTTCAGTTCTTTGCTAAAACAAAAGGAGCTACAACAAATATTTTTAATACATGTAGGTCATTTCTATTTTTTTTCTGATCTTTTCAGAGAATAGAACCAGGAGTGGGCTTGGTATATCAAAGGATATGTCAGTTTATTGACTTTTGGGGCATATTTCCAAGTTGCTTTCCAAAAAAATAAATAGGCCTATTTATAGCGCCACCAATAGTGCATTAATGTGCCTATCCTCCCACAGACCCACCAACAACTGCAATTCTTCCTTTTCTTTTTTTTCACTTTTTGCTACGCTGACAGGTATAAAATGTAACTTCAAAATTTTTTCATTTGCATACTAGTGGTTCAGAGAATGTTTTCATACAACTGTTGACAACCTGGATTTCTTCCTTTGAGAATTGCTTTTTTGTATCCATTGACCATTATTTACTGGGGAACAGCTGTTATACTTTTCCGTCAGAAATGATTCTTTATGCATCTTTAATATTAGCCCTTTATCAGAGAAATTTCCTACAAATATTTTCTCCAGTTAACTCATTTCATTCTAATATTAACTACATAGAATTTTTTGCATGAAAACTTTCCAATTTTATATAATATCAAAAGTGTTTATTTAACCTACCATGAATCTTTGTGTGTGTTGTTTGGTTATGAACTCATCCCCTATCCACAGTTACAAAAGGCACTTTCTTCATTCTTTCTCTAATTTGTTTATGATGTGGTTTTTAAATATCCTTTCATACCTCATTATGGTATATGATGTGAGAACTTTGTCTAAAACTAATTTTTGCCTGATTGTTTTCTAGTTTTCTTACCATTCTTTATTGTCTCAATCCCAGAAGTAGGGGTCTTTAGGTTTATTGAACATTTGCTTTTTTATGCTGTAAGACCAATCTTTTCCAAAACGTAGGGTTCTAGCTTTTCTCTAGTAAATATAATGTGGATTCTTGGTTTCATACAGATGCTGTTTATAATATTAAGGAAAGATGTACTTATCTGTATGATTTTTAGTGGTTTTTTCTTTTTACCAGAAATGGATCTATTGTCTCAAAAACTATTCCTATATCTATTGATATATTAATGTGGTTTTGATTTTGTTATTAATATTGTTTATTATGTATATAATCATTTCCCTAGTATTGAACCAACTTTGCATTTCTAGTATAAATCATAACTGGTCATAGAGAACAATCTTTTTGATATGTTATAATTTCTTTGCTAACATTTTTATTCAATTTTTTTGCATCAATATCCATTAGGGATCTTGGTCTAGTTTTATTTCTCCTTTCAACTTTCCCTTGTTTAGGTATTCAGGATATGTTTGTATCAGGGAAAGAATTACTTAGAGTTTCTCTTTTTTATTTTTACAGTTTATATAATATTGCAATTAATTGTTCTTTCAATATTCGAAAGCATTTGCTCATAGATCCATCTGGCACAGAAATTTTTTTTTTCTTTTGGGAGTTCATTTGTGTCCTGTTAAGTTTCTTTTTTTTTCAACTCCTTTTTTTCCTTCAATTGTTTCTTTTTCAATTTCAGCACTTAGCACAGTGTCTGGCATTTGGTAGGTATTTAATAAATGCTTTTTAAATTTCTTTTTCTGAGATCGAATTATTTTAATTGTATGTTTCTTATTCTGTTAATCTGACCATTTCATATTCTTGTACATATTTATCCATTTCAGTTAAATTGTTAGTTTGGTTAACATATAGTTGAGAAAAATATTTTCTAATAATTTCCTTTATTTCTTCATTTTTATGAGTTTTCCTTTTTCCTTTTTGATACTGATAATATTATTTTCTGCTGTCTTTTATGAAATCAAATTAACTAATGGTTTAGCTATTTAAAAAAAAAACTAGCTCCTAGTTGTATTTATTAATTTATTAATGGTGGTCATGTTGTTTTGCCATGGAACATTTGCAAAGTCTGAAGGACCCTCCCTGCTCATGAACTGTCCCTTTTATTTCCTTAGGGGACCAGGAAAATGCATTAAGAACTTGGTTCTTATCTCTTGAACCAATCAAGTCTTGGTAAAAATTCGCTTGACTGTTTTTTGGAGGGGGTACTATATTTTTAATTTTTTTTTTTAGCTTACAACACTCAGTTCTACATAATTTTGAGTTTCAGATTTTCTTCCTTCCCCCCCCTACCCCTCCCCAAGACGGCATGGAATATGATATATCTTCTACATATAACTTCACATTGAACTTATTTTCACACTAGTCAAGTTGTGAAGAAGAATTATGACCAATGGGATGAATCAGGAGAAAGAAGAAACAACCAAAAAAAAACCACCCAAAAACAAAAACAAAAGAGAGGAAAAAAAGGGGGAAAAAGACGAGTATAAAGTGTGCCTCAATCTGCATTCATACTTCATAGTTCTTTCTCTGGATGTAGATAGCATTCTCCATTGTGAGTCCTTTGGAGTTGTCTTTGCACCTTGTGTTGCTGAGAAGAGCAAAGTCTGTCAGGGTTGGTTCTCACGGAATCCATATATCTGTGGTTGTGTATAATGTTCTCCTGGTTCTGCTCTGCTCACTCAGCATTATGTCATGTAGGTTTTTCCAGGTTGTTATGAAGTCTGTATCATCCCCATTTCTTATAGCATAATAGTATTCCATTACCTTCATATACCACAACTTGTTCAGCCATTCCCCAATTGATGGGCATCCCCTTGATTTTCAATTCTTAGGTACTACAAAAAGAGCGGCTATAAATATTTTTGTACATATGGGTGCTTTCCCCACTTGTGTGATCTCTTTGGGATACAACCCTAGAAGGGGTATTTCTGGGTCAAAGGGTATGAACATTTTTATAGCCCTTTGGGCATAGTTCCAAATTGCTCCAGAATGGCTGGATCAGTTCACAACTCCACCAACAACGTAACAATGTTCCAATTTTCACACATCCTCTCCAGCATTTATAATTTTCCCATTTTGTCATTTTAGCCAATCTGACAGGAGAGATGTGGTACCTAAGAGTTGTTTTGATTTGCATTTCTCTAATCAGTAGTGACTTCAAGCATTTTTTCATATGCCTATAGTTATCTTTAATTTCTTCCTCTGAAAACTGCCTGTTCATATCCTTTGACCATTTCTCAATTGGGGAATGACTTGCATTGCTATATATTTGGCTCAGTTCCCTGTATATTTTAGAAATGAGGCCTTTATCAGGGACACTGGTTGTAAAAATTTTCTCCCAATTTTCTGCTTCCCTCCTAATCTTTGTTGCATTGGCATTTTTTATACAAAAATATTTCAATTTAACATAATAAAAATTATCCATTTTGCATTTTGTAATGCTCTCTATCTCTTGTTGGGTCATGAATTCTTTGCTTTTCCATAAATCTGATGGGTAAACTATTCCTTGCTCTCCCAAATTGCTTATAGTATCAGCCTTTATTCCTAAATCATGAGCCCATTTTGACTTTATTTTGGTATATGATGTAAGATATTGATCTATGCCCAGTTTCTGCCCTACCATTTTCCAATTTTCCCAACAGTTTTTGTGAAATAGTGAATTATTAGCCCAGAAGCTGGCCTCTCTGGGTTTATCAAAGAATAGATTGCTATAGTTGTTGACTTCTCCATCTTGCGTACCTATTCTATTCCAGTGATCCACAACTCTGTTTCTTAGCCAGTACCAGGTAGTTTTGATGACTGCTGCTCTGTAGTACAGTTTAATATCTGGTGTGGCTAGGCCACCTTCCCTAGCATTTCTTTTCATTAATACGGGGTGGAGGGCACTATTTTGCTGATAGATACTGTTCCTACCTTACTGCCACACATTGATATTTCTGTCAAGGACACTCTAATCCTTCCACTTACCTATTTCACAACCTACATGTAATCTGCGCTTCACACTCTACCACTTTTCCCCCACCCTACCAGCCACATATCCAATTGCCAAATCTTGAAAATATTTCTCCCTTTACAACATCTCTCCTACCTGTTCTATTCTCTCCACTCACACAGCCACCTCTTGAGTTCAAGTTTTCTTTATCTCTTGCCTGAACATTCGCAATAGCCTCTTAATTAATCTTCATGTCTTGGATCTGCTGTCTCCTGTTCATCCTCCATACAACTGCCAAAGGAATTTTCCTAAAGTGCCAGTTGGATCATACCACTCCTCTATTCAAGAAACTTGGGAGGCTATTTATTGACTCTAGAATAAAATATTATTTCATCTTTATCTCATCCTCCAAAAATGTTATTTTAAGTAAATTTTAATGTACTCAATTATCAATACAGTAGCAAGCATGTATATTGTATAAATAATCATATAAATGTTGAGGATACATTCTCAAAAACTTTTTACTGATAGAAATGCATGATAAAAAAGATTTTTTATCAATCATTAAGCCTTAGTCCCCTGAACCAATTAGATCTCGAGGATTGCTCCATTGCTTTTTTAAAAGAAAATTAATTTAGTCTTTGCATAACAGATATTGCCACAGACATTTATTCAGTGTATTACCTTGGGCAAGTGTTCCCATCGATAATAGGAGGGGACTAGGCTCAGTGATGATGATGATGGTGGTGATGGTGATGAAGATGATAGTGATGATAATGATGATGATAACTTGGATATTTGTAGTAAATTAAGCTTTCCATGGTACTTTGAATGTTATCTCATTTCACCTTCCTGATAACCCTGTGAGGTAGGCGCAGTTGCTATCTCCACTTTGCAGATGAGGAATCTAAGGCTGAGTGATTTGCTCAAGGTCACACAGCTAGCAAATGTCTGAGGGAGAATTTGAATCTAGGTCTTCTTGGCTCCAGGACCAGCACTATGGCACATTGCCAATTCACAATAAATAAGACTGAACTTTTAATGCTTTTCCATTATAATTTTAGGGTATAATTTCTCTGTGATACCATCTTCTATAGTCCTAGTGTGTGTACATACATACATATACATAATATTTTGAAGTTTCATTATTACAATAATGAAAATTACAATAGTTATGTAACACCAGCCTCAAAGCCTATTGGTATAGGACTATTTCTTCATTGGTGAAGATCAATGCCACACCTGTATGAGGGGCAGGATGGAGTTGGCAAGAATAAGAGTGAGGAGAAATTCAGCCTCTACATTTTCTTCAGGTTCTCTAAGTCTCTTTGAGCATTCTTTTGGCTTCCAGCCTCAAGAGAGAGAATTTGTGGTACCACAGTCTCTCTTCAGACCATGACATGAGAGGAGCAAGTTGTCTCCATCATGTCCCTATCCTTGGCTTACAATACTAGAAATTTCTTCTGGATTGATATTTGGTATTCTCCCTTTTGGTTGAGCTACCTTGATTCCCAATGAGAAAGCTCTTTCTCTCTGAGTCATATGGTATATATCCTCCTATATTTTTTCTGATTTCTGTTTTGTTATTGACTTGGATAAATGGATTTCTTTGCTATTTGCTATGTGTGTGTTTATTGTGGAATGAATATTTGGTGAGTAGGGAGTTAAGTCTTGCATATAAAGTTTGGGGTCCTCCTTTCCTCATTAAGGAACAATGATCATGAGTTTAGCCTGAACTTGAAAACTACCTCCCTTAAAGGAATAATATCTAGGGGAGCAGATAGATACCATTTGAGCCTGGTGCCCTCTCTATAATGAAAGAAAAGCAGTTTCTGGGCCAAATCTCCTGCTTCCCTTCCTTGCAGGAACATAAATCTTTCTTGGAGAAGGATGGGGTGGTGGTGGTGTTGCAGAAATATTAGAGACGCCTCCCTGGGAACCATACATGAGACCTCATGCTACATGTGGTGGACTGCCCTTACTACAATAATATGACATAATATAGCCTGTATCACTAATCTGATTTCTCTTGAAATTAGAAATGTTAACAGGCAGCATTTTGCTTTCCATGTTAAGGCATTTATCCTACAGTGGATATATAAGTTGACAGCTGAACTACAAGTGGCTGTCAATAACTAGTCTCTATAATGTAATCAAATTCTTTTCTCAAGTGTTTATGGAGGAAAATGAAGAAGGAAACATGATCTTTACCTTCAAAGGACTCATAATGTAGCTGAAAAGATAAGGCAGGAAAATGAATAACTATAACACAAACAGAATATAAGTGAATAAGAGAGATAAAAAGATGTGAGATAGCTGTGGAAGGAAGGACTATTTCCAGTTTGGAGAGAGAGGGGGGAAGTGTCATTTCACCTTTGCCCACTATGGGAGTGACACCATTTGGCTACCCACTAAATAGTCTATACTCCGGGAAAAATAATCCACTCTTTGCCACCCAAAATTGATATGCCCTCTGACCACCATACCTTGCTAATTCTGTTCTTCTATCATCCCTTCACTCTACATATTTGCCTTTTGAATTCAAAGTCCATTTTTTAATGTGTTTGTTTTCCCTTTCAACTAGACTGCTTGATGTCAGGGAATGTATATTATCTAAAGCTTGTATCACCTTAGTGTTTACCACAATGCTCTCTATATACTAAGTGCTTGATAAATATTTATCAGATGGACAAACTGAGCAAAGTCATTAACAGATTATGCTGCTGTTTAGGAGGCATGAGGAAAGTAACCCGCTCTGAGGAAATGGAGACACAGTATGAACTGGGGTCAAAGTGAGCATAAACCAAAAACTGAGTTGAGATCCTGAGATTTTCCTGATAATCAAAATCCAAGGATCTAAAACAAAGGCTGCTTAGATGCAGGAATGGAAAGTTGAATTAGAGAAGCCAATTATAGCCCTGGGGGCAAAGATATAAGAATCTACACATGGCCAACCGTGATTTATGAGGACCGATGATGAAGAACATTACCCACCTCCTTTTTTTCCTTTTTTCTTTGGAGGGGGGAAGGCAGGGCAATTGGGGTTAAATGACTTGCCCAAGGTCATACAGCTAGTAAATGTGTCAAGTGTCTGAGGCCTGATGATCCTCCTGACTCCAGGGCCAGTGCTCTACTCACAGTGGCACCTAGCTGCCCCCCATTACTCACCTCCTGACAGAGAACTGATGGATTAAACGTACATGATGATGGGCCTGGCCAATGTGGTAATATATTTTACTTGAGTATCCATATTTCTTATAAGAATTTGGTTTTTCTTTTCTTTCTTCAGTAAGGGAAGAGGTGGGAAGGAGAGAAAATAAGTAACATTAATTAAAACTAATTTTAAAAAGAGTATTGGGAGTTGATTCAACCTGCTCCTCAAAAGTTTTGGGCCCTTACAGTAATGCCATATATATGTATGTATACACACATATACACATACATGTGTGTGGATGTGTGTGGGTGGGTGTACCATTCCCTGACCTTCAGTGACATGTTAAAGTGGCCAAACCCATCATGACCCTTCCTAATAGTTAAGTTCATAAGGCCAAGGGCTCAGTCATCATCCTGCCCCTACAGTATTTCTCTAGACCTTGAATCCATAGGTTGATGTGGTGGCATTGGTGGAAAACTTCTTCCCATTTGGGGGAATGCTCATTGTGTGCTGTTCCCAAATTTCTTCTTCTTGGGCCACTAGTTACAGATAGTTTAACTGGCTCCTGGCAGGCAGGTTGGGAGAGTGCTGGAGCAGCTACCACAGTTTTGGCGACAACTAAGATCAGAGCTCAGTGCATAGATGTTGCCCACACAAGCAAAGGCTTATGGGTAAGCCCTGGCCCCTTGAGATAATTCATTGCAAAGCATGTAGGTAAATCTCCAAAAATTGATCCACAATGTCTGAAGCATTCCATGGTAAGCTCTGACTTAGGGTCTCAAATAACTAGAATATTGTATCGTAATTTCTTGTCCCTGATAAAGATGATGAATTTGCTCATTGGAAATTTTGGCTGTACTTTGACCCAGCAACACCACTACTAGGCTGAATTCCAAAGAACTCAAAGAAAGAGAAGGAAGAACTATGTGTGCAAAAATATTTACAGCAAAAATATTTGTGGTGACAAAGAACTGGAAATCAACTGGGAAATGACTAAAAAAATATGGTACATTAATGTAGGGAGAAATAATTTCAGAGAAACTTGAGAGGACTTGTATGAACTGAGACAGAGTCAATCAGTGCCACAATCAGTGAATAAGAATATGAATAAGAACAAGAATAACTCACATACACTTTTATTTGTTTCTATTATTTCTATGTTTTAAATTTATATGCCCAGTACATAGAACAATGCTTAATAATTGCTTATTCAATCAATAAACATTTATTAAGTGCCTACTAAGTACCAATCACTGTGCTAAGCAGTGAAGATACAAAAAGAAGCAAAAGATAGTCCCCCCCCACCAAGGAGCTTACAATCTAATGGGGAACACAACAAGCAAATAAATATATACAAAGCAAGCTATATGCAGGATAAATAGGAAAAAAGTAACAGAGGGAAGGCACTGGAATTAAGAGGGGTTGGGGAAGACTTCCTGTAGAAGGTGAGATTTAACTTGGATCTTAAAGGAAGCCAGGGAAGTCAGTAGTAGAAGGGGAGGAGGCAGAGCATTCCAGGCCTGGAAGCCAGAAAAAATTCTTGGAGCGGAGATGGAATGTCTTGTTTGTGGAACAGCCAGCAAGCTTATGTCACTGGATTGAAGAGTCAGGGAGTAAGGCATAAGAAGACTGGAAAGGGGCCTAGGTTATGAAGGGCTTTGAATGCCAACAGAGCATTGATTAAATGATTGATATGCCATTAAACTTTTCATGCTATACCAGACAATCCTATTACTATCATATATCATATATCCCTTTCATAGGGCCAATACACGTCAGTGATTAGGATACTTCCTAGGACTAGGGAGAGGAGTGGAGTGAACTTGTCTGCTTGGAATGAAATTTTTATTAATAAAAGCCACTGTAAACCAAAAGCAGCATGTTACAGTAGAAAGCTCTGGATTTGGAGTCAGAGGATCTGGGTTTGAATTACCTTTGTGGCCTTTCTGAACCTCAGTTTCTCATCTGAAAAATGGGTTTGAGTTTGGACTAGATAGCTTCTAATGCTCCATCCAACTCTGACTACATGATCCAATGAATCAGGAATGTCCTGGCCTGAGAACACGATAGTTGTCAAGAAGGAGTCAATAGTTGACTTACACAGTGTATCAGTTGTTAAGTAGGCTTGTAGCAACATCAGTAACAGTTGTTAAGGATTTTCCTTGACAGGAAATTAAGGGAACCTGGCCTTCACAAGGACCTGGACCTGAGCTGTTTATCTAGGATACAACTGTTGGCAAATGAAACATATATTTCTGTTGCTGCTTTTTTTTTTAATCTTCTTTCTACATAGCCACCCCCAGACTGATTGGTGTGTGAGCAAAGCACGGTGTGGGTGGCTCTGTCTGCGTGCTGCGACCTGCTGATGCTCGGAAGTTTGGGCAACACTGCCTTTTGGGGCCCAAACTTCAATCCATTCATCGAGCAAACAGAATCTGGGACAAAAACATCTCTGCCCATTCCTGAACCAGTGAATTCTTGCTTCTGTCCTGTCCTTAAAAACAAAACCAAGACTCAGAGTTGATACATTTTCCAGGACTGTTTCAAAAGAAAACCAAGTTTTAAGCCAGGGGAAAAGTAACCTCAGGGGCACAAGGGGTGGTCTGGGACTTCCTGCCTAATGAATACAGACCTAGGCTGGCAACAGTGCTTCTTGGTGGGCTGCTGCCTGCCAAGTGTACAGGGAGCTTGTCCTTCAGTGTGATGCCACCTTTTCTTTCATTTAAAAAGAATAAGCTATGTTCATGGGGGGGGGCAGAGAGAGGAGAGGAGAGGAGCGGGGAGGGAGGAAGGGAGAAAGAGAGAGAGAGAGACAGAGAGAGAGAGAGTGAGAGAGAGAGAGATACACACACACAGAGAGAGAGAGAGAGAGAGAGAGAGAGAGAGAGAGAGAGAGAGAGAGAGAGAGAGAGAGACTTCAAGGCAAAAGCCATGTGATGTAGTGAGAAGGGCACATGCCTTGGAGTCAGATAACAGAATCAAGGACTTAGAACTGGAAGAGACATCAGGGGCTATCTAGTCCTAATTTCCCATTTTAAATATGTGGGAACTGAGGTCTAGGGAGGTTAAATGACTTGCCCAAGGTCACATAAGTAGTATGTATTATGGAGCAACCAGCAAGGGTCTAGTCCTTGAAGCATGCTCAGATTTACCCTTGCTGGTAGGTTATACAGAGTGTGTGTATATATTTCCTGCCTATTGTTAAATGGACACCTAGAACTTTGGGGAGCCAGTATCTAGTCATGAGTGAAGGTGAAGAATCTGATCGCTTGAAGATCTGGAAATTTTAATGACAGAGCAGAGACTGAGCTGGAATTGAATGTGCATACAAATGGTTTAAGTAGCTGATCTTTTTGTCTCTTCCCTGTTTTTGGACTCTCTTTGTATCCCTAATGCCTAGTTATTGTTTGTCCCTTACCAGTCTCACTTTTTCCTCCAGAGCCATCTGGGTCCAGTGGCAAGATACAGATCGGGATGACTGGAGATGGCCCTGGATAGTGCATTGCTTGACACAGAGTAGACACTTGGTAAATACTCTGAGCTATCTGATGTGCAGGCATTTAGCAACTTCGCCCCTCCTGGCAATGGGGTCCTGATCCTAGCTGAATGAACATTCTGAGAGGGGTGGTGCTTCAGTGACTGGTGGTGAGTTTGGGAGAGCTATCAAAGCCATCCAAGGTCCCACTAGAAACTAGAATGGATAGTGGAAGATGCCAGAGGGATAGTGACAAATGAAAGAGAAAACACCCTCAGATGGAGGAGAAAAACAGTCCTCTGAGGACATTGGAAGCTTCCAGAACTAACATCTTTCATGACAGAGAGGAATGCTGGCTGTGAACTCTCAAAAAATACTCATTCTCAGAGCTTAGTAAAGAGCCACATCAATTGGGAACCCCATGAAGACTCTAGAAATGGAGAAAAACACTCCAGGGCTGAGTCAGGAGGTACCTTTTGACAACAAGGGCCTCACTATAGAAGTATCTTAAGTACTGGAGCATTTTTCCCTGGGGATCATGTGTTCACAAGAGGAGAGCATGCCCTTGGATAGGGGCAATGTTGTTATGTCACCTTAGGAAAAATTCTTTTCCATGAGCTAATTAATGTCATTGTTGTTCAGTCACGTCCAACTCTTCATGACTCCATTTGGGGTTTTATTAACAAAAATACTAGAGTGACTTGCCATATTCTTCTCCAGCTCATTTTGTAGATGAAGAACTGAGGCGAACAGGGTTAAAGTGACTTGCCCAGGATCACACAGCTAGTAAGTGTCTGAGGCCAGATTTGAACACACGCGGATGAATCTTCCTGACTCCAAGCCCAGCACTCTATCCACTGTACCACCTAGTTGCTCTAATTTTATGTCAGTCAGTCAATAAACAATTATTAAGCCCTTAATATATCCCAGGCACTGTACTAGTGCTGGAGATAGAAATACAAATAAAGAGAAAGAAAATCTCTGCCCTCAAGGAGCTTACAATCTAATGAGGAAAGACAACACATAAAGAAAGTTGAAAGGGGAGGGGCATAAAGAGAAAGAAAGCACATGAATGGGGGGACATGATGTAGAAGTTCAAAAAATTCCAAAAACAGTGCAACTGGTGGGAAGTGAGGACCTGACTGTTTTGGACCTCCTCCTTAAAATGAGGTTTTAGAACTCATATATGCCCTCTAATCAGATGGCCCAATCAGAGGACCCAACTATCATTTGGTTAAATAGTAGCACACCAGACAAGGGCTTAGAAGCCCTTCATATTATTATTAGAATATTAGAAGCCACAACCCATCAATCAGATTTGTCTCTAGGCATAATATACCTTCTGAGAACCTAACCTACCAGGGCAGTGTGACTTCAGTAAGTGGCCCCAGAGGGAGTGCTACATAAATATTGGAGGCAGATTCCAAAGCTAGGTTTATAGACAGTGCTTTCCCACTAAGCCATGCCACTTGTGGCTCTACCACTTAAGTAGGGCTTGATTAACCCAAAGACCCAAGCTTTTGGGACCAAAATCAACCATTTGACAAAAATTGCTAGAAAATTAGAAAGCAGTTTGGCAGAAATTAGGTATAAAGCAATATCTCACACCACATACCAAGATAAGGTCAAAATGGGTACATGATTTAGACATAAAGGGTGATATCATAAGCAAATTAGGGGAGCATGGAAAATTTTACCTATTAGATCTATGGATAAGGGAAGAATTTATGACTAAACAAGAGATAGAGAGGAACAGGGGATGTGAAATGGCTAAGTTTGATTAAATTAAATTTAAAATATTTTGTCTATGGTACCTTTAAGCATAATGTAGTTTTCTTGTTTATTTCTTTTAATTAGGTCTATTTTTGTTTTTGTTTTGATTGAGATCATGATTACTACCCCTGCTTTTTTGTTTCTTACCTGAAGCATAATAGATTTTACTCCAACCCCATATTTTGACTCCGTGTTTCTTTCTGTTTTGAGTATGTTTCTTGTAAACAACATATTGTTGGATTCTGGTTTCTAATTCACCATGCTATCTGCTTCTGTTTCATGGGTGAGTTCATCCTGTTCACATTCACAGTTTGGATTGCCATGTATTTCCCTCCAACCTATTTTCCCCTTATTAAGCCTTCTCTCTCTGATTTTATTCTGTCCTTCCTCAAAAGTCTGTTTTACTTCTGACCACTACCTCCCTTAATCTGCCTTCTCTTCTATCACTCTAGTTCCTCTCATCTCCTTTCCCTCCTACTTCACTGTTGGGTAAGATAGATTTCTATGCCCAGATGTGTGTTATTCCCTCTTTGAACCAATTCTGATGAAAGAGTAAGGTTCAAGTGCTGCCTACCCCACACCACACCCCTCCACAAACATTTTCTCCTCTACTGTTAAAGCTCTTTTGTGTGTGCTTTTTATGTGAAATAATTTCCCCTATTCTTCCTCTCCTTTCCCCATTTTTCTCCTTTTTCTCCCTTTCCCTCAATGCATTCCTTTTTCTCATACCTTAATTTTTTTTAGCTATCATCCCACCATATTCAACTCACACACATGATCTCTGTCTATGCATACCACTTTTAATTGCTTTAATATGATAAAATTCTTAGGAGTTACAAGCATCATCATTTTATGTAAGTAGTTAAACAGTTTAACCTTATTGAATCCCTTAAGATTTCTCTTTAATGTTTACTTTTTTATACTTCTCTTGAGTTTTGTGTTTAAATGTCAAAATTTCTATTCAGTGAGATATTTTCATCAGGAACACTTGAAAACTCCTCTCTTTCATTAAATATCCATCCCACCCCTTAAAGGATTATACTTAGTTTGGAAGGTTATTCCTGGTTGTGATCCTAGTTCTTTTGTCCTCCACAATATCATATTCCAAGCCCTCTGCTCCTCTAATATGGAAGCTGCTAAATCTTCAGTGATTCTCACTGTGGCTTCACAATATTTGAATTGTGTATTTCTGGCTGTTTGCAATATTCTTGTCTAAGGAACTCAGGGATTTGACTATAATATTTCTGGGAATTTTCTTTTTCAGATCTCTTTTAGGAAGTGACTGGTGAATTCTTTCAAGTTCTATTTTACTCTCTGGCTCTAGAATATCAGGGCAATTTTCCTTGATAATTTGTTGAAAGATGATGTCTAGGTTCTGTTATTATCATGGCTTTTAGGTAGTCCAATAATTCGTAAATTATCTCTCCTTGTTCTATTTCACAGATAAGTTGTTTTTCCAATGAGATAGTTTATATTTTCTTTAACTTTTTTTATTCTTTTGATTTTGTTTTATTGTTTCTTGATGGCTCTTGGAGTCATTAGCTTCTACTTGACCCCTTTTAATTTTTAAACACTTATTTTCTTCATTGAGCTTTTGTGTTACTTTTTTATTTACATAAATGTTGATCATGTTTAAATATGTGAATTTACTTTTTGAATTTTGGTGGGCTTAATTTTTTTAAAGGTACTTCAAGGCTAGAAAGACTGTTTCCCCTACATTTGCTATATCTTAAGAATCAATTACTTAAGAGGATCTCAGACACTTAATAAATCATTGAAATGATATCCCCAATGGCTGAACAAGTTGTGGTATATGAATGTAATGGAACACTATTATTCCATAAGAAATGCTGAGCATGCAGACTTCAGAAAAAAACTGGAAAGACTTACATGAATTGATGCTGAACTGTACACAGTAATAGTTACATTGTGGGATGACTAATTTTGATAGACTTACCTCTTCTTAGCAATGCAATGATCTAAGACAACTCCAAAAGACTCATGATAGAAAATGCTATGTACATCTGGAAAAAGAACTATGGAGTCTGAATGTAGATTGAAGCATACTATTTGCTCTTTTTTTAAAAAAAAAATTCTTCTTTTACATAGTTCCTCCCATTGGTTCTAATCCTTCTTTACAACATGACTAATGTGAAAATATGTTTAATATGAATGCATATGTAAAGCCTATATCAGATTGCTTGCTGTTTTGGGGTGAGGGAGGAAAGGAGGGAGAGAAAATTTGGAACTCAAAATCTTATGAAAGTGAATGTTGAAAACTAAAAATAAATAAACTTTAAAAAATGATATCCCCAAGCCAACACAATCCAATCTTTCAAAGTCATTTTTATTTGTAGACAAGCTATTAAAATCTTGTTTAAAAGTCATAGGCAAGAAGTAGAGTGCTCTTGTCCTCATTTAAAAAAATCTCTTAAGAAAATGTGATACTTCAAAAAATGGCTTTACTGAAACATAGATCTAAGAATTGTAGTCCTCACTTAGTACAGTAATGTATCTAACATCCACCCATATACTGATTGCCAATAAAGTCCATTAAATTGTAAAATATATGCTGATTGGAAAGTTGATTAACTGTCATTCTGTTTCAAGCCAAAACCCCAACTCAAAATTTAGTGGGATCTTGATGCATTTTATTAGTGTCAAAATTAATCATCTTGATAATTCAATTTATCTAATCAATGTAGTTGCTTCCTTCTTTAATGCAAATTTCAATCCATCCATGCCTTCTAATCCCTTGCAACTCTTGTTTGTATCTTCCCATAAACTGTTCACAAAGGTCCACCCACTATACTGAGGGTCTTCTTCTATTTCTCATGACATAATATGGACACCAATGAGCTGGGAAAACCTATTGTTGAATTTCTTGTTCTTCCTAAATATTTTAACACCTTATTTTAATTAATTAATAATTAAGCTAATCAACTTCTTTAAATGTCTTCATGGACAAAAGAATACCTATTTGGTGATAATGTGATAGCTTACTTAAAAAAAAAAAACCTCAGAAATAAAAAAACAAAACAAAACAAGAACAACCCTCCCCCCAACTAATTGAAATGATTAATAGTGGGAAACCAGGAGTAAAAGATAGAGACCTGGCCTTGAATCCAGGAAGACCTAAATTCAAGCTCTCCCTCTGATACTTATTGGCTGTTAAGAGACCCTGAGCAAGTCTCTTAACCTCTCATTTCTCTAGAAAAATGGTGTCAAACTCAAATAGAAATGGACCTGTAGAGGCTGCATATTGACTTAGAAAACCACAAAGTAACCTTATCTATGTTGTATCCTGTTTTTATTTACTTTGTTAAATCACATGAGGCCTGGAGGCACTGAGTTTGATGCTTTTGCACTAGATAATTCTTTGTAAGTTTCAGAGAAGGTGCTGGCCTGCATTGGTAGATGAAGTTTAAAAACCTGATTTTGCTATGGCAATGAAATCCCAGGTCTCTATGATTGTCTCTAATAGCTTCAGCAATATAGCAAGATACAAAAGAAATCCATAAAATAATTTACATTTCTATACAGTACTATCAAAGACCAAGAAAAAAGAAGAAATTCCATTTTCAATAATTACAAAATATATTATATTTAAAATTTTGCATAGCAAAACATACTCAGGACTTATGTAAATAGAGCTTCTTTCATCTATGATTCTATGTTCCTACAAATTACAAAATATTTTTTATAGAAATGAAAGAAGATTAATAATCAAAGAAGTATTTATTATTTTTGGCTGGGCTAGCCAAAAATAATACAAAATTATAATGCTATCTAAACAAATTTATAAATTTACTATATCAATCAAACTTTGATTTATTTTCCTCTTCAACAATAAGTGATGATAAAACTCGATAGCAGTTTGGCAGAAAATAGGTTTAGACTAGCATTACACTATATAATACAATAATCTGCAAATTCATGAAAGACATAAACATAAAAGAGTACATTATAAAAAAATCAGGGAAGAATAGAAGGAAATAATTTTCACAATTATGGTTAAGGATGAAATTGACAAACAGACAAGGTATAGAAAATATAAGAAAAGACAAGGCGTTTTTTATTATATAAAATCAGATCACGGGAGCTATTGAAATTACCCTTTGAATGAATTTATAGAGAGGAAGAGAAGTGTATCTATGATGGAATCTTGGAGGACACATGTTAGGAGGTGGAACATGGATGATGATTTAACAAAGGAGACTCAAAGGTCATGGTCAGATATACAGGATTAGAACAGTGAAAGAAGTATGATGAAAGCTGAGTGGGGAGAGGACATCTAGAAAGAAGGGGTGGCCAATAGTGTAAACAGCTACAGAGAGGTCAAGAAGGATCATTTAGAAAGATATTTAGAAAGGATCTAATCAAACTAGAACTGAAATGTTTAGTTGGTCCACTTTGCTATCTTCTAGTTTAATGCAGGTGTGTATATTGGAACCAACTGATACTGGCTCTTGAGGCAATTGTTAAATTTTTCAATGTGAGTACATACACCTTGGAAATCAACAAATGTTACAAATCAAGGCTTGATTCATTGTTTGGTGGATTTTTCTAGACTGAAGAAAGTAATGAAGAATATGTTAATAATGGATATTAAATTTAAAAGTATGTTGTATGTACATTTTTGGGGGAGAGAGCTAATAGTTAAACATTTACCAGCACCCCCTGCCTTGATGGTATATGAATAGGGCTGTTCCCCTATCTATCTGGTTTGCCTGTGTAGACGAACCATGGCAAATAAAACTTGAACTGAGTTTCAGTCCATTTTAGACATGAAACTGACTCAGAATATTAGGGTGTGTGGACACACCCTGCCCATGCCCTATTCATGTCTGTGGTGTTAAACATCAGCTTTGTGAAGCGGGCAGATAATATCCTAATTTTACAGATAAGGAAATATATGATCATTTAAACTTTTTGAAACACTCTGCCCCCAAATAGCAGTCCTAACTGATGATAAATTCTCACATTGAGGAAAGATACTAACCTAATTTTGCTTTAAATGTGAAGGTTTAAAAATGCTTTTCATTTTCCTGCCATTTGCATTTTAAAAGGTTTCTCCTTTTCAAGAAAGTCGAGAATCTATTTCATGCTTGAAAGGGGGAACAAATTTTCCTTAGGACTAAAAAAACCCCTCTCATATTTGGGAGGAGGCCATCAAGGACAGTTTCACTTGGAAAGAGAGTTTTTGGAAAAAAAAATATTCCAAGTGTCTAAAAAGACAATTGTAATGGAAATGATACCACAACTCTTTTTCTGACAGGCTGAATATTCATCCTATATAATTCCTTTTTTAAAAAAATGCTGACCTGAACAACATTACTTCTGAAGATTCTTTCCTTCTGAGCTTATGAAGATATTATTATGAACTCATGATTTAAGCACTGGAAAATGAATAGGACTTTAGCTGTTGTGGTAATTACAATAGCTAGAGGATTGGAAGATGTGCCAAATGTCTCTGAAGGGAAACCGTGTCTGAAAATCTCTTTGATATTTCTCTAAATATAAGTCCATGAGTGCAGACGAATTCAAATTAGGAGTTTTAAAGTACACTCTTGACATTTGGGGGATTTGATGTTTAACAACAGGAAATACCAGGCAGTAAGATGAACAGTTGTCATTCGTTCATTCAATGCATTTGATACAGTGTAAGGTGCTGCGAAAGATGCTGTAGGGGGTATGAAGTAAATGAACCATACACTCAGACCTCAAGGAGTTGATAATCTAACAATGGGATGAGATGTAATTAAATAAGTGAAGCATAGGGTGTTACGTGAAAGTATAGTAAGACAAAGACAAAGTACACAAATAGAATTCAATAGAAGAAGATTATTTCCAGTTGTGCTTTAGAATTCATTGTAATTTTAAAATGCAGATGCAATACTGCATAACAGAAATGTTGCATGTTGTTGTGCTGTTTTAACTTTGTAAAACAGTGAAAATGAAAAAAAACACTTTAATGCAATCAACATAAGGTTATGTTATTCACTTAATGACACTTTAAGTCAATTATTCCCAACTTTTGAGAAGGCTAGAGTTGTGAATAATGTAAAGCAGCTAATAATCTCCAAATCATTTCCATTTGGCTTTAAAATGTGTTTGGTACTTAGATTTGAAAATGGGTGTGGCTGAGGTTCTGGAAAATTCACTTCTAATAAAATGATGAAACCATATTGTGGAAATTCAGCTCAAGAGGAGATGGGAAAACTGTCCAGTTTTCCTGCCTTCCAGTTCAACTCTTCCCTAGACAGCAAAGCATTACAGATGCTGTTATGATCTGATCATAGGCTTCCCCAACTTGGACCTGAAGTCCTTCAGAGGTTATCAAGCCCAACATCTACTTAAACTATGAATCCCCACCTACAGCATCTTTATAAGAGGACACCCAATCACTGAATCATTTTTCTAGTAGTTCTGTTATTATGTCTATTAAGCTTCTAATAGTCTCTGATGAGTTTTTTTTTTTAGAAACTGAGTTGATAAAGTATATTCAGATAGAGGCTTTCTAATTAGTTATGATTTAATTCCTTAATATTAATCTAGTACATGTATGTATGTATGTATGTATGTACACATACACCCACACCCTGGAGCTTAAGAACCAGTAGATTGTGAGGGTAGAGACTGTTATTTTTTTCTTTGTCCCCAGGGCCTATTGTAATGTCTTGCATAAAGTAGATACTAAATAAATGTTTATTGAATGAATTGAATCCTCATTATTATTATTTTATATTTGCATGGTACATATTTATTACTCAGTGTCCTACACCTACATGGGGGCAGGGTTGGTGGGAGTTTGAAAGGAGACAGATCCTGGTCTTCTGGCTTCCAGACTTGAGAGAGAAGATATTAGTTTCCAGACTCTCTTGCAGTCCATGAAAGAAAATAAAGAATATGGGAAGTAGCCAACATATAAAGGAACTGGCACCTTGACCATATCCCTATCACCAGCTTACTACACTAGAGAGCAGAAAATTTCCCCTTAGGTGAGATCTGTGACTCTCTTGGTTGAGCTGAGTTACCTCCCTCCCAATGGCTATGTTCATTTACTCTGATTATTGTCTGGTATATATTCTCATCTCTATAGCTTTTCTTATTTCTGCTTGATAGTGGCTTGGATAAATGGATTTATCTGCTATTTTCTATGTGTTTTCATTGTGGCACTGTCATTTGGTGGGAAGGGAGTCAGGCTTAAGGAATTTTTTCCTCATTAAAGAATAGCAATAGGAACTCAGCTTGAACCTAAAAATTATTTCCCAATGTTGTGAAAGGAGGAGAAATATATGTGTGTGTATATATATATGTGTGTGTGTGTGTGTGTGTGCATACATGTGTGTGCATGCATGCATGTGTATGTATGTGCATGCACATGAATGTGTGTATAATTTTTGTCTGGGATCCCCTCTCACCAAGGAGAGCAGAGTGGTCAGTCTCTGGGCCCAACCTCCTAATTTCTCTCCTGGCAGGAATCAAAGTCTCCCTTGAAGAAGGATGGGTGGAGGAGACTCTAGAGATAACTATTCATGCCTCTCTTTAAGTCACATCTAGACAGACCCATGTATACACACCTAACTTACATTGACAGAAAGCATCACTTGCGCTTACACTTTGTTATAGCATGACCATTATGTGGACATGGCCTCCTTGTGATGATCTTATTTACATATTGTGTACTAATACGATATACAAAATACATATTATATTATAATATATTAAATATATAGTAATATACAAAGCTTAACCATTTGGACAAAATTTATTCAACTGATTTAAAGGAAAGACCACTAGACAATAAGTTGATAGATGTAGATTCTAATCCTGAATCCGTCCTTTGCTAACTATGTGTCCTTAGGAAAATCACTTATCCTCTTTGACTGCTAGCTCTTTGTCTGTAAAATGGGGATAATACATACCTGCAACATAGCTGTTGTGAAGCTCAGATTAGATGGTGGATGGTTAAGTGCTTTGTAAACTGTAAAATGCACAGATTTATTATTCTCTTAGGCATTCATACTAATGAAAAGTGTATTCAGTGAATAAAGGACTGTCAGTCCCACATTGATCTCTTCTGCCATTCTACTCCTATAACGAGCTATGAGTTTTTAAATGTCAGCAGTGAGGTCTTTAAAGCGAGCAACAGAATATGGATTTTGCAACAATTTAACAAGCACTCATTCTGAATTTTGATGACATGTCATAAGCAGTGTAAAAAAATCATCAGAGAGTCAGTAGCAACTCTCTGAGATTAACGTTATGGCTCTATGTTCAGACATTCTTTGTAGTCAAGAAAAGTTTCTGAAGCCTAATTGTGTGAATTCTAGGAATGGTAGTACAAAACAGATATATTATTTCTCCCCACTAAGGAAGATCTCACTGTAATTTGTACACAAGTTTGGAAGGGCACGGAGCCAAAGCAGCTGAGTGCATTCTGTATGAAGTACAGTGAGCATGGTGGTGGTGTAGAAATAGCAGTCTGGAAAACAGAAAAACTTCCAGAGCTTTTAAAATGTGAGTTCAGAGATTAGAGTCTGGGTGTTGCAGGCTTTCTTTCAGTGGCCCTCACTTCAGCTTGTAGAAATAAACAAAAAACAAAATACAAAATAGCTGCTGGGCACTGCCAGAATGGACAGCAGCTAATCGTTGCCAGTCCCTTGAGATCAGCAAAATGAGAGTGAAGTTTATCTTTCCTCTTTATTTTCCCTTGTCTGCAGGTGATGATATTATCGACATGATTCCTTTATTTCTTTAAGTTGTTCACAATGCCTGATTTGTTTTCAAATAAAACTATGATTGATTATAACTGAATTGTAATGTAAGTCTGTACATTGATTGTGTAGGAGGAGATTACAATGGTGAAAGCTAGTGAATGGTATACAGTACGGAGATCAAGACATAACACAGTAGACAAACTCTGTCCATCGGAGAGAGTAGGAAAAGGAGTTATTTCTCTGCCCTCCCTCCCCCATCCTGATTAGTGGCAGAGGAGAAGGAAGGAACATCTTATGGTTTTGATTTAATTAATAGCTCTTACATACTCCTAAACAGTAGGGATAGACAAACCATGTAACATGGGACCACTTACCCTTGGGCCATGGAGTCAGGAATAAGCAAGAATCAAGTGGCTTAGAGTGGTGGGCTTTTTGGTGAAGCTTCTAGCCTCTGGAGAAGGGAGGTAGAATAGAAATATAGACCAAGGGAAGGTCATGCACCTTCCCAACTCTCAGAGAGAGAAGAAGGTGAGGTGTACCAAAAGCTATCATGCCCCAGAAGTAAACCTAAAAGATTCTAAAGGGTGGGGTATTAGTCCTTCACATAACCAGCCTAACTTTGCCAGATAACGCCACCTGGTGGGTACACTATGAAGGTGGGTATTTCTTTGCTCTCGAATAAAAATTGGAGCTGCTTTCCATCATAGGGAAATAATATGCTGTCTTTATGAAGACCTGTAAAATACCTATATTTGGCAATTGGTTTGGGACAGGTACACAATGAACAACCAACAAAAAAACCTCATGTCAGTCATTACGATAGGAACCACCATCCAATTAGAGCAACATTTCTTTTTTTTTGGTATGTCTAAGAATAATGTGTCCCATCAATGAATATCAGATGTCTGAAATGTTTTGAAGTGCCAAAATTCTTTTATTTTAATATTATTAAGTAGAAATCTTTTAAAAATGTGTTAAACATTTCTTTGTCTTATTAAACAGAGTTCAATTCTATAACCAATCCCATCAGTATATACTGAGTCACTACTCTGTGGCTCACATTGTGTTAAGCACATGGAAAATATGTAATTATATGACATGGTCCCCATCTCCAGGGACTGGGCAATCTAGTTGTAGTAACATAATGGACATGAAAATTTAATGGATCTGTGCTCTCATCAATACATGGAGTTTCCCCTACAAAGAAGATAGCAGACCAGTGTGTCCTTCTGTGTATCTTGTCCGTGTCCTCCCAAAACACTCCAGAGAGGACATCAGCCAACATGTCAATTGCCGTCCTCTAGATTTCTTGACATTGTGCAGATACCAATGGAGTATATGGGCTGCTTATTGGTCATCTCTACATCCACACGCTTTTCTGCTCCCACATCTTTCTTGTGATATACCATCAATATAATTAAGTTCTAAGTAATACTATACAGACCTTGTGGCTGTAATAGCTTGGAAAAGAGAAAGCTAGAGTGGGTGGTCAGGGATGATTTCATGAAAAAGGTAGGATTTAAGTTGGGCTTCAAAGTATTTGAATAAAGGATTTGAATAGGCACAAAAGTTCCCAAAGAGTATTCCAGACAACCAAGTGACAAACAGTGAAATTATAGAGGTAAAATAAGCCATTGTTCTCTGGATTATTCATATTTGTTGTGTCTTTACAGCACAGTAATATTACATCACATCCATAAACTGCAATTTGTTCATTCCTCCAATTTTTGTTTGCTATCACAAAGAATGTTGTGATAAATATTAAGGCAGATATGAGGGCTTTTTTCTATCCTTGATCTCTTTGGGTTACAAACGGCATAGTCAGATCATTGAGTCAAAGGTTTGATGCTATTTCTTGGTTTTAGATCTTTTATATTTGAAGAGAAAGAGAAACATTTAAATGGAACTGAGCAATAGGAAGTTAGACCTGTGAGACTAGCCCTCTCTGATTCATCATTATGAGCATTAATTACGGTCCTGGGCTGTGCTCTCAGGGACTACTGGGGTGTTAAAGTTCTTTGTAACTATACTAAATGGTCCCAGATTTCTGTGTTTTTAGAGCTGTTTCCTTCCTCTGTTCTAAGTTATTACTTAATATTGCTCTCAGGGTGTACTTACTGGGGTTTTTCTATTTTCTTTTTCATTATGAACTTAACAAACATTGACAAATGTGAATATTTTGATAAACAAGGAAAAGATAATTTTATGATAAACTGTGAACTTGTTATATACGATTTGCTTATATATATATGTATTATATATGTATATACTAAATTTAGCACAACAATAACCAAAACGTCCTGCTTATCCTGTGCTCAATCGCCTTCTGCTTGATTCCATGTATCTTTGAAAATGTATTGATGCTCTTTTGTTACTTTTCTTCTTTTTCTGCATCTGGCTACTCTCTGTCAGTACCTCTTTTTATAGTTAAAAATATAATTAAACAAGCAAACACAAAAAAAAAAACCAGATTGGCCATTTCCATAAAAATATACTTTTTGTGCACCTTCAGCCCATCAACTCTCTGCCAAGAGGTGGGAAGTTTATTTCATCATCACTCTTCTGAAATCATGATTTGTCATTGTTTTGATTAGAGCCCAGCTCAAAAGTCTTTCAAAGTTGTTTTCTTTCACATTATTGTGATCATTGTATAAACTGGCCTCCCGATTCTGCTCACTTAACTATGCATCAATCCATATAAGACTTGTCAGGATTCTCTGACTCTGTCATATGATGTCATTTTGTATAATAGAAAAATATTATATTACATTCATATACCTAGATTTGTGCAATCATTTCCCAACTGACGTTTCCATTTCTTTGCTACAACAAAAACACTCCTATAAATATATTTGTTCCTATATATTGCTTTTTTATCTTTGACCTCTTTAGGGAAAATCCTTAGTAAACTTATTGCTAGGTCAGAGGAAATGCACAGGTTAGTGATTTTTTGGGTATGATTCTAAATAACTTTTAAAAATGGTTGGACCAATTCATAGCTCTACCAACAATGCATTAGTGTGCCTATCCTCCCACAGCCCCTCCAGCAATTGTCATTTTCCTTTTTTTTCATCTTTGGGAATCTGTTCAGTGTGAAATGAAACCTCAAAATTGTTTTAATTTGTACTTCTTTTATTATCAATGATTTGGAATATTTTTTCATGCAGCTATTGATAACTTATGCATTCTCTATATATCTTAGATACATGTAATCAATATTTTCCATTTTGTCTACTATGATCCTTTCCAACACTTTTTTGGTCAAGAATTCTTCCTTTGTCCACAACTATGAAAGCTGTCTTCTGACTTGCTCCTCTAACTTGTTTCCATTATGATCTTTCATATTTAAGTGATGTATCTATTTGTAGCTTATTGTGACATATAATTTGAGATGTTGATCTAAACCAACTTTAAGTCATATTGTTTTATAGCCTTTCCTGGCATTTTTTCTTGGATAAAGAATCCTTATCCCAGTAGTTGGAGTTCTTGAATTTATCAAACTTTATGCTACTGCGTTCCATTACTCTGGGGTTTGGAGTACTTAATCTTTTCCACTGATCCACTTTTCTAGTTTTTTTTTTTAATTAGTCATTCATCACTACATATAGTATAGTTTGAAATCTACACTGCTAGCCCCCCCTTTATTTCTAATTTTTATTAGTTACCTTGAGGTTCACTACTTGCTGTTTCTCCAGATTAATTTTGTTATTATTTTGCCCAATTCATGCAATTGTAGTATCAGAGAGTCAAAGCTTCAAGGGATCTTAGAGGACATTTAATCCAAATTCCTCATTTTACAGATGAGAGAAATGAGACCTATAGGCTTGCCCAAAGTCATTCATGTCCTTAGTGACAGGGATGAGGTCTGACTCCTAGGTCAATTAATGTGACATTCCCAGCAAATAATTAATGACAGAGGTGAGATTCTAACCCTGGTTCTCTCATTCCAAACCCAAATCCACTATTCCAGATTGAATCATAGTTTTATAAAATGATTCTTTGGTCATTTGAATGGCTTTGCACTGGATCTATAAATTAATTTAGATAGCATCATCAGTTTTATTCTATTAGTATAACCTAAACATTTGTGTCTCTACAATTATTTCTTTTATTTCTGCAAAGAGTGTTTTATAATTGTATTTATGTAAATTCTGTGTTCTGGATATTTTATGTCCTCAGTATTTCTTTTCTTCTATCTTATTTTTCAATATGAATTTCTGACTGAAGGTCGAAGGGTGACTCCACAACTGTCTCATAGAGGAAAGTGTTTTTGCAGAGTCATAAGTAGAATGAGAGGACCAGGACTTTGCTCCAGGGCACTAGAATTTAGGAGGTGCTTATGTCTTAAAGGTCATCTGAGAAGATGAGAAAACTTAAGGCCAGAGTGGTTAAGTCAGTTGTCTCAAATTACCCAGGTAGCAAAAAGGAAAGAACTGGGATTCAAAATCAATTCCTATGAGCACAAGCTCAGTACACTTTGTTTTTATTTCTTCATCATTAATATTCAATTTAAAACTAGTAATTCGTCATCAAAAAGCATTTATTAAGTGATAACCATGTGTTGGCTCTATGCTAAGTTCTGTGAATACAAAAACACACCAAAAGAAAGACAGTCTCTGCCTTCAAGAATCTTAGATTTTAATAGGGACAACAACACATAAAAGGAAGCTGAAGACCAGAGGAAGAGAGAAAGGAGGTATGCAGAACATGATGGAAAAGTTTGGAGTGCAATTTGGTTAGAACAGAAGAAATAGCAGACCTAAGTATCTTCCTTAAGTAGAGGTTCTGGGAGAAGCCACCCAAACAGATGGAAAAAAGAGGAGGAGGAGGAAGAGGAGGAGGAAAAGGAGGAGGAGGAGGGGGAAGAGAAGGAAGAAGAGGAGAAGGAAGAGGAGGAAAAAGAGGAGCAGGAGGAGGTGGAAAGAAGAGAGAGGTATTTCTGAGGTACAAATTCCAAGGCTGAAATGATCTTCCAGGATCAAGGGATTTCTGGGGCATGATGGAGAAGCCTAGAATGTAGCCTGGTGGAAAATGAAGCATATAATTTCATTCCCTCAGAACCCTCCCCCAGACTGGAAAAAAAGGAAAAAAAAACCGAACTCTCATAACAAAAATGCATTGTCAAACAAAACAAATTCCTGCATTGGCCATGTCCAAAAAATATATGTCTCATTTTATATCCATCACATCTTTGTCGAGACATGAGTAGCATGCTTCATCAGAGGAACAATGGCTCCTCTGAAATTGTAGTTGGGTCCTTGCATTGACTAGAATTCTTAAGTCTTTTGAAGCTTTTTGTCATTACAGTGTTGTTCATTATCATATACATAGTTATGGTCCTTCTTGTTTTGTCCTGAATCAGTTCCCACAAATAAGGGTACTCCTTTCACAGAATAGAAACAACCAGTTTTAGCAACTAGATAGCAAGAATAATAGCTTAAAATATGAGATGACTATTAACACTTTCTCCTTCTTGGGCTACATCTTGAATCAGTGTTTCCCTTCTCCACCTTCTTTTGCCTCCCCAGCAATAGCCACACAATATCCTAATGTCTCTACCCATTGTCACTGGGGTGTTGGGGTCTGGGTTCCAGGTCTTTCTTACTCAACTGAAGTTACTTTAAAAACTTGATGAATGTGCCTTTCTTTGTTTCTTGCCCAAGGTACTAGGATTGCTAATTATAACTCTGGATCTCTGTCAAAGTTCTTTTGTGAGGTACTCAGAGGTCTTACCTGGAAGTATTGATAGTGGGAAGAGCCTTGGTTTGAGAGTTAATAGAGACATAAATTTGAATCCTTGCTCTTACAAAACTTAAAGTATTCTATAAATGTAAGATTTTTCTTTCCCCCTTCTGGGTTCAAGAATGCCATCAACTTTGCCAGTCTGATCTTTAGGTAAATAGATCATGAGAGTCAGATGAAACACTGACTGGTAGACGCACAGTGAGACTCTTTTAATTAGATCTAGGAAAGTTTCTATCAAAAATGAAAACAAAAACAAAAAACCTTCTTGAGGAATTTGGACTAATTGGTTTCTAAGATCTCATTTCCAATACTCTGGCACTCTAATGGATCTTTGATGAGCATTCTCTCCAGTGACGCAGCTTTCACCCCATCTGTGTTTGTCTTTCCTTTGGGACTCTTGTCTATGTCCTCACATAGATTTGCCATAGGTGATCCAGTCAGTGTGGGTCATCCTTCTGATCTCTTGACATTCTGAGGACACCAGTGTTTCATATAACCTACTGTGGCAATCTAGAATTTCTTCTACTTAAACATTATATTATTCACAGAACGAGTGACAATTTGAAGTCCCTTTGGGAAAGATTATATGGCTACATACTTTATCCAATATCAAAATAACCAAATGATTTATTTCCTCATTCATTTCAGTGGGGAAGATCAGTTGGCTTGACAGTCAAAAAATGGTTTGATGTAATCATGGTACATATGTTATAGCAGACTGCTGGAGTGGTGGTCCAAGGGTCTGAAGACCTAGGTTCATGTTCTAATTTCTATCCTTTCTAGTTGTGTGACTCTTGCCATCTCTATGAGCTCCAATTTCCTCATCTCTAAGTTGGAGATAACAACTTGTATACTTTCCCCATGGGGTTGTTGAGAGGAAAGGGTCCTGATGAGACAGGGATAGGAAGTGGACCTGTGACTTCATTGGTATTAGGGAATTCCCAGGTGAGGATTGCCACCTTCTTTAAAAATTATATAGTTAGTTGCTTAGATTTACAGGGCTTCTTAAACTGTGGGTCATGACTGACTCCACAGTTTAAGAAGCACTGAAGAAGTCACTGGTGGAAAAAGTTTAAGAACCTCTGGCTAGAACATTGAGAGTGCAAAGGACTTATCTAGGATCAATCAATAGTGAGTCTTGCAGCCAAGGCCTTCCTGGCCTTGAGGCTGTCTATTTGTTCTGCAATACTGCCTCTCATAAATTCAACTCTATGGAAATGTGGGTTATTACTAAGCGGTGTTGTGTAGTTAAAGATAATTGTCTGAATTTTCCACTTTTCAATTATAGTTGTGATGGTGTTTTAAACCATTTATAAGGGAAATTATTTTAAATTCTGGTTTTATAAACCAGTTATTATTTTCATAGGTTTATAATTTAGCAGTTAAAGGGTTTGGGGTTTGTTTTATTGATGCCTTTTGCTCATACCACCATCATTTCCTGATATGCTCTCCTCCCAGAACTCTCCGTCATAACAGAAAACAGTTTCACAATATCAACCAACAGTGAGCCCACATCTGAGCATAGGAAACATTGTGCAACTTTAGTCTCCCACTTGTCTACCAAGAGGAGAGAGTTATGCTTCTAGATCTATTCTTTTGATCATGACAAGAATTCTGGATTTGGCTTGCAGTTTTCATTTGATGGGGACAATACAAATCCTCAACCACACATTTCTCAAAAGAACTCCATTTGCTTTAACTAAATGGGATATTCCCGTTCGAGGTGCCATGTTGTAAAGGAACAAGTATGAAAGAAGTAATCAGAGATGACATGGGTTGGAATCCTGGCTCTGTCACTTGTGACCTTGGGCCACTCTGTACCTCGGTTTCTTCCTATATAAAATTAGATGGTTGGACAAGATGATCTCTAAGGTCTTTCCAGTTCTAAATCTAATATCCTTTTATTGTTGAGATTCTACCCTCAAGTATAACTTTTCTCATTTTAAGGACAGTTGTTTGGGTTTTAGAAAGCTCATGAATTCAGGGAACACTAAGAAGTTCTAGTTATGGTTAGCAATGTAACAAGTGCAATAGGAATCAAGGTGAATCCTTTTAGTGTTAAAAAAAAGGTTGATTCATGTATACCAAATTTTTTTCATATCAGCAAGTTCAGAATATTTAAAACAAAAGGTCTCTATAAAAGCCTGTTCACACCCAAACATTCAAAGTTATTTAGTAGATCAAAATCATTCATTTTTTATGTTTATACAACCCTGATAATTTTTCAAGTAAACGTCTGAGATTAGGTGGAAGGAGCTCATCCATCTGTTCACTGTACATTCCCTGGCAGCCTATGTTATGCTGTTAAATACTTTTGCAAAAATCCCTCATGCAGTTCTATTGAATGGAGCTATTTTAATAGTGGATTGAAATGATGACTTTTAAATATGCCACTTGCACTCCTAGACCACTACCATTGCTGAAATACTTTCAAAAACTGGAGTCCAAGGAATATTACATTCCAGAGAAAAGCCAAGCAATAGGAAAAAATGAATTATCAGGACTTCAAAAGCTGTCTCCAACAAGCAAAGTGGACAAATACGTGGGCAAATATATGATTTATATAATTTAATATCCCCAAATACTCCTTCCTTCTTCTACATATAAGTTTTAGTGATCTGGATGATGGTTTTTACGTTATCCTTCCTTGCTTCTGTTGACTTACGGAAATGGTGATCATCTCTACTTAGCTACTTTCCAAAAATATGACAGATTAATATGGGTATAAACAAATGAATTTGGTGCCTGACATGTTAATGATATATCATTCATCTTATATTGCTGTAGTTACATTTCTACTTTAAGGTTCCATGATTTCATTACTGGGGGGGATGGAGGGATGGGGACTCTTCATCAAAGCAGAATATGAACCTTCTCTGCTTAGTCTGTGAAATACCATGGCACATTGAAGCCAGTCACTGATTTTGACATTTGGAAGGGTTCTTAGAAGCCATCTGGTACAACTTGTAGCAGAGGGTAAGTGGAGCCAAGATGGCAGAGAAAAGGCAGAGATTCATCTGGGCTCTCCCAAATCCCCCTCCAAGCAACTTTAAAATAATGCCTCAAAATGAATTCTGGAGAGGCAGAACCTAAAAAAGGATAGGGGAAAATAATTTTCCAGCCCAAGAAAACCTAGAAGGCAGTAGGAAATGTCTGTCCCACCAAGGAGAGCAAGGACAATTCAGGCAAACTCCAGCAAGACAACAGCAGGCCCTGCCTTGGCAAGCCAGCTGCAGGCCATGCCTTGGCAAGCCAGTAGCAGGCCTTGGGGGCAGCAGAGGCTTCTGCAATTTTCCACACATATGATAAAAAGGTTGAACAATTGGTCAGAAGGAGATTATGGGGTCCCTTTGCTGGAACTGGGCACCGGACTCTGTTGTATTGCTCAGACTCAGATCCAAGTTGCAGTCCTGGGTTGCAGTACTAGTGTGAGGAGGAGCACAAGCACATCAGATCTTGTGGCCATGGGAAAGCAAAAATTATGGTTACAGTTCTAGGGCATAAAAAAGTGCATATGGTCATTCATCAACCAGAGTATAGGCCAGGTGAATAGTAAACACAACTTTTCTTAGATTGTACCATGTTAAAATCAATGAAAACTTACAGACTCCCAGAATTAGCTCTCAAAATAGGTGCACAAAAAAACCTGAAGCTTGGGACAATGCCCCCTGCACCTTGGAAACAGAGCTCAACTTTAACATAAAGTTAAAAGTCAAGAAGTATGCTAGAACAATGAGCAAGCAAGCAAGAACAACAACAACAACAACAAAAGAAACTGACCATACGGTGTTGTGGAAGATCAAAACACAAACTCAGAAGATGACAACAAAGCCAAAACTGCTACATCCAAAGCCTCAAAGGAAAATATGAATTGGTTTCAGACTCTCAAAAGAATTCCTAGAAGAGCTCAAAAAAGATTTTTTTAAAATCAAATAAGAGAATCAGTGGAAAAATTAGGAAAAGAAATGACAGTGACAGAAGAAAAGCATGAAAAAGAGTCAACAGCTTAATAAAGGAGGCACAAAAATACTAAAGGAAATAACACCTTAAAAAGCAGAATAGGCCAAATGGTAAAAGAGGCACAAAAATCCACTGAAGAGAACTCCTTACGAAGCAAAATTGTCCACATGGAAAAAGATGTACAAAAATTCACTAAAGAAAAGAACTCTTTAAAAAGTAGAATTGACTAAATGGAAAAGGAGGTACAAAAGCTCACTGAAGAAAATAATTCCTTAAAAGTTAAAATCAGGCAAGTGAAAGCTAATGACTACATGAGACAACAAGGAACAATTAAATAAAACCAAAAAAAGAAGGAATAGAAGAAAATGTTAACTATCCCATTGGAAATAAACAACTGACTGCAAAATAGATCCAGGAGAGATGATTTAAGAATTATTGGACTATGAAAGCCGTGATTTAAAAAAAGAGTGTAGACATCATCTTTTAAGAAATTACCAAGGAAAACTGTCCTGATATGTTAGGTCCAGAGGGTAAAATAGACTTTGAAAGAATCCACTAATCACCTTCTGAAAAAGATCTCAAAAATGAAAACTCCCAGATTATTATAGCCAAATCCTAGAGTTCCCAGGTCAAAGAGGAATTATTGCAAACACCCAGAGGGAAACAATTCAAATATCATGGAGCCACCACCAGGATAACACAAGATTTAGCAGGTTAAAGAATTGGAGGGTTTGGAATATGATATTCTAGAGGGTAAAGGAGCTAGGATGACAACTAAGAATCACCTACCCAGCAAAAAGGATTATAATCCTTTGGGGGAAAAATGGACATTCTCTGAAATAGAGGCCTTTTAAGTATTCCTGATGAAAAGAGCAGAGATGAATAGAAAATATGACTTTCAAATACAAAATGTAAGAGAAGTATAAAAAAGTAAACACAGAAGAGAAACCATAAGGGATTCAGTTAGGTTAAACCATTTACATTTCTACATGGGAAGATGATATTTGTAACTCCTAAGAACTTTCTCATCATTAGGTCAATTAAAAAGAGTATACATAGACAGAGGGCATGGGTGTGAGTTGAATACAGTGGGATGATATCTAAAAATTAAAATTAGGGGATGAAAAAGAGGAATGTGCTGGTAGAAGGGAAAAGGGAGAAATAGAATGGGGTAAATTATCCCACATAAAAGAGGCAAATAAGGAAGATATTTCACAGTGGAGGGAAAGATAAGAAAGCACTTGAACCTTACTCTCACTGGAATTGGCTGAAAGAGGGAATAACACACATACAGTTGGATATAGAAATCTATCTTACCCAACAGGGAAGTAAGAAGGGAAGGGGATAAGAAAAGGGAAGTGCTAATAGAATGGAGCGTGGATTGGGGGAGGCAGTAGTCAAAAGCAAAGCACTTTTGAGGATGGACAGGGTGAAGGGAGAAAGGGAGTAGGATAAATGGGGAGAAGGAATAAGATGGAGGGAAATATGCAGTTAGTAATCATGAATATGAAAAAAAATTACAGGAAGTTTCTCTGATAAAAGCCTCATTTCTCAAATATAGAGAACTGAGTCAAATTTATAGGAATGCAAGTCATTCCCCAATTGACAAATGGTCAAAGGATATAAACAGGAAGTTTTCAGATGAAGTAATCAAAGCTATCTATGGTCAGATGAAAAAATTCTCTAAATCACCATTGACTACAGAAATGCAAATTCAAACAACTCTAAGGTACCACCTCACATCTATCAGATTAGTTAATATGACAAAAAGGAAAATGTTGGATGTTGGAAGGGATATGGGAAAATTGAGATACTAATGCATGGTTGGTGGATTTGTGAACTGATCCAACTATTCTGGAGAGCAATTTGGAACTATATCCAGAGGGCTATAAAATGTTGCATAGCCTTTGATCCAGTAATACCACTACTAGGTCTATATCCCAAAGATATACGAAAAAGGACCTATTTGTACAAAAATATTTATAGCAGCTCTTTTTGTGGTGGCTAAGAATTGGAAATCAAAAGAATGCCCATCAATTGGCATATGGCTAAAGAAGCTGTGGTGTATGAATGTGACATGGAAATGACATGGAGGTGGATTTCAGAAAAACCTGGAAAAGCTTACATTAACTGATGCATAATGAAGTGAGCTGAATCTGGAGCACTATTGTTCAATAAAGAACTGTGAATGACTTAGGTATTCTCAGCAATACAATGATCTAAGACAATCCCAAAGGACTAATGATGAAGCATACTATCCACCCCCAGAAAAAGAATGAGGATTGATTGAATACAGACTGAAGCATGATTTTTTTACTTGCTTTCTTTCATTTTTTCTTTTATTCATCTTGTACAAAATTACCAATACAGAAATATTTTACATAATTGCACATGCATTACCTATATCTGATTGGTTACCATCTCAGGGATGGGGTAGGGGAGGGAGGGTGGGCTAGAATTTGGAACTCAGTACTATAAACAAAAATGTTAAAAATTGGAAAAAAAGAAAAAAATAGAAATCATAAAACCAACTCCAGCTTTCAAGGGAACAAATAAACATTTGTCCAAGTGGAGGTCATAGCTTTTTAGGTATGGCAACTTTCACCTATTGTGGCTGATCTTGATGAGATCTTTAAAAATTCTTAAACCTTGATCGTCTCTTTCTATAATCCTAGGCTTTTCCTTTCTATCATTTTTCAAGTTGTCCCAAGTTGCAAATTCTGATAGTTGGTGAGAATATGGACCTTGTATGGTCCTTGTTTAAGTGAAAAAAACTGGCTATTGGGAAATCAGAAATTGAAGCCACTTATCCGGGCTTTAGATGAGTTAATGCTTCACATTAAAAAAAACAAATAAATTTCTACTTTCATGAACATCTCTACACATTTCTCAACCTTCAATTGAGCTTCGAGTTTTATATTGTGCAAATTTCTTTCATTTTTTTCATTAACTCACTCTGATTAATCCAGACAGATCCTTGCAAATAGCAGAATTTGCATCTCCCTGTAGAACAATTTGGTATTTTATTTTCTAATACAGTTCATTTCTTAACCTTCTACTTCTCTGTTTTCAAGTTGTTTCAAATTGTTTTCAGATCAACTTTCCTTTTTCTTAATTTTATCTGCCACTTTTTGAGAATTAGCACAATTTTCTTATATATTTGAAATTCATCACAACACTTGGCTTTTAGCTGATCAGAGATGAAACCTCCAGGTTTATAGGCAGTTTTTCATTTTGCCACTTAAAATGATTTCAATTTGGCTTCTTATTTAAGAGAACACAGATGTCTAGTTTACTCCAATTCCTTTCTAGGCGACTTTGTCTCCAATATACCAGGCAATCACATTTTATCAAATCATTATTAGAAGTTCACTACAATTGGATAAACTACACATAAAATGAAATTTTGCCTTTTTAAAATTTTCTCAAGAGTATTTTAACCTGTTTTTTTAAATTAAATTTATTTTTAGTTTTCAACATGCATTTCCACAAGATTTTGAGTTACAAATTTACTCCCCATCTCTACCCTCCCCCCACCCCAAGGTGGCATGTGTTCTGATTGCCCCATTCCCCAGTCTGTCTTCTCTTCTATCACCCCCTCCCAACCCCATCCCCTTTCTCCTTACTTTCTTGTAGGGCCAGATAGATTTCTGCACCCCATTGCCTATATATCTTATTTCCCAGTTGCATGTAAAAACAATTTTTAAGATTTGTTTTTAAAACTTTGAGTTGCAAATTCTCTCACTTCTTCCCTCCCCACCCAGTTTCCTTCAGAAGGCAAGCAATTCAATATAGGTTATACAGGTATCATTATGCAAAACACTTCCATAATAGTCATGTTATGAAAGACTAACTATATTTCCCTTCATCCTATCCTTTCGCCCTTTATTCAATTTTCTCCTTTGACTCTGTCTCTTTTCAACAGTGTTTGCTTTTGACTACCTCCTCTCCCAATCTGTCCTCCCTTCAATCATCGCCCCCTCTTGTCCCCTTCCTCCCTACTTTCCTGTAGGGTAAGATACCCAATTGAGCGTGTAAGTTATTCCCTCCTTAAGTCAAATCTGATGAGAGCAAGATTCATTCATTCCCTTTCACCTACCCCCTCTTCCCTTCCATTATGATAGCTTTTTCTTGCAAATCTGATGTGAGATAATTTACCCCATTCTATCTCTTACTTTCTCCTTCTCCCAATATATTCCTCACTCACCCCTTAATTTTATTTTTTAGATATCATCCATTCATATTCAACTCACTCTGTGCCCTCTGTCTATATGTATGTATATTCCCTTCAACTACCCTAGTACTGAGAAAGTTCTCATGAGTTACAAATATCATCTTTCCATGTAGGAATGTAAATAACAATTCAACTTTAGTAAATCCCTTATGATTTCTCTTTCTTGTTTACCTTTTAATGCTTCTCTTGATTCTTGTATTTGAAAGACAGATTTTCTATTCAGCTCTGGTTTTTTTTTCATCAAAAATGCTTGAAAGTCTTCTATTTCACTGAAAATCCATATTTTTCCCTAAAGTATTATACTCAGTTTTGCTAGGCAGGTAATTCTTGGTTTTAATCCTAGCTCCTTTGACCTCTGGAATATTATATTCCAAGCCCTTCAATCCCTTAATGTAGAAGCTGTTAGATCTTGTGTTATCTTGATTGTGTTTCCACAATACTCAAATTGGTTCTTTCTGGCTGCTTGCAATATTTTCTCCTTAACCTAGAACTCTGGAATTTGGCTACAATATTCCTAGGATTCCTTTTTGGGATCTTTTTTCAAGAGGCAATTAGTGGAGTCTTTCAATTTCTATTTTACCCTCTGGCTCTAGAATGTCAGGGCGGTTTTCCTTGATAATTTCTTGAAAGATGATGTCTAGGCTCTTTGTTTGATCATGGCTTTCAGGTAGTGCAATAATTTTTAAATTATTTCTCCTGGATCTATTTTCCAGGTCAGTGGTTTTTCCAATGAGGTATTTCACATTGTCTTCCATTTTTTTCATTCTTTTGTTTCTGTTTCACAATTTCTTCATTTCTCATAAAGTCAACTAGCTTCCACTTGCTCCATTCTAATGTTTAAGGCAGCATTTTCTTCAGTGATCTTTTGGACCTCCTCTTCCATTTGGCTAATTCTGCCTTTTAAGGCATTCTTCTCCTCATTGGCTTTTAAGAACTCTCTTGTCATTTGAGTTAGTCTATTTTTAAGGTGTTATTTTCTTCAGTATTTTTGGGGGGGTCTCCTTTAGCAAGTTGTTGACTTGCTCTTCATTTTTCTTACATCACTCCCATTTCTTTTCCCAATTTTTCCTCTACTTCTCGAACTTGCTTTTCCAAATCCTTTTTGAGCTCTTCCATGGCCTAAGACCAATTCATATTTTTCTTGGATGCTTTTGATGTAGGAGCTTTGCCTTTGTTGACTTCTTCTGGCTGTATGTTTTGATCTTCTTTGTCAGCAAAGAAAGAGCTTGCTCATTTCCCTAGCCAATTACTTGAGTTTTGAGCTCTTTGTCAGGGTTTGACTGCTTTCAGAGTGGAGAGTGCTATGTCTCAAGCTTCAGAGGTTTTTGTACTGCTGTTTTCAGAGCTACCTCTATTCCAAGGTGGTATGATACTCCTCTCCTGGCCTTTGCTCTGGTCTGTGGGTGATCTCAAGCACTCCTTTCTGCCATGTAACTACAAGGAGGACTCCCTCTCCACATTAACTCTGCCCCACCAGCACTCCTTCTCCCCCAAGGACCACCAACCAGGACTGTGACCCAGATCCAAGCAAGGTAAAGCAAGAGAATGCTGCCTCAGCACCAGCAAAGAGATCCCTGCATACCTGCTCTGATCAGCTGCTTGATTCCCCTCACCATCTCTGGGCCTTGTTCTGTGGAAGCAGCCTCTGCTGCTGCTGCTGCCACAACCATCTCCACCTCTCTGGGCTGGGGCCAGAACATGCACTTCTCTCACCAAAGTCTAACAGTTTACCCACTGACATGCTCAGTTGTCTTTAGCATTTGTGGTTTGAGAAGAACTGGAAACTGCCACAGCTGCCAGTGATTCAGTGCCCTGAGGCCTTCTCTGTCAGGTCTACTCCAGCCTGGTCTCTTCTGGTGTGGCCCATGCTGGGCTGCACTCTGCTCTCGGCATGGTGTGACCCTTCCCAGTGACCATCCAGGCCATCTTGGGCTGGACCCTTGTTTCACTCTGTCATTTCATGGCTTCTGTAGCTCTAGAATTTTTTCAGAGTCATTTTTACAGATATTTGGAGGCATTTGGGGGAGAGCTCAAGTAAGTCCCTGTTTTCATTAACCTGACTTTTTCTGAGGCAATTTTTTCCCCTCAAAGCTGAAACAAGTTTCTTTCTAAGTTGGGTTCTCTGGTATTAGATAAATTGAAAAACAACCTCGGAGGCTTTTTTCCTTTGTTTTTCAGAGTCACTGGAAAGAGGGAAGAAAAAAACTTTAAAACCATTTTCAATTCTGTTATGGACTGAGCGTCTTTTCAGTGAACAGATATCAACATAGACACACAGAAAAACAGAAACAAGCATTCCTGTTATTAGCAATCATGAAATTACTACCACAAATTCATTAAGTACACTCTTAATTAAGATAAAATATCTTTTTGAAAATAATCTGCATGTTTTATTTTTGTAATGGGTGAGATAAAAAAATGACAACTTTTCTAGGGACAGAGACCTTTTAATATACTCTGCTCTTCATTCTGAGCTTCTCTCTACTTCTCCCAAATTGACTTCAATTGTACAGAAGACCGTCTGCCATCAAGGTTCATTGACCAATGTGTGGCAATGCCAGTTCCACCCCTTTAATAAGGAACATCTTTTTTTTTTCCTGGGTACAGAGGCAGTAGCCTCACTTCCTATTGCTAAGGATAAAATGATCTTCAGATCAGCCACTCTCAGACAGGAAGGTCCATTGACCAATTTTTGTTAAGCACTTCAAAATGACCAGAAGGATATTTTGGGCAATCAATAAAGCACTCCTTGGGAGTATACTTGTGTTCTTGTGATCACTCACCCCTTTATTATAGAATATCTGCTTATTTTAAAATTAGTCACTCCTTAGACCTTTGTATCTCTAAACACAGAACAAATTCAGACTCTAAATAAGCTACTAACAAGTAGTAAAGAAAGAACCACACATCACTTTTATCTAGAAAGCCACAAGGGTATGGAATTCTGAGTATCTGGAAACAATCATGCTCTTCACAAACTGGACTGCTAGTTAGAGGCAAATTTTCTGTTTGATATTAAAGAAGAAGGTAAGGAAAGCATTTCTATCAAGGGGTTGCAGGTAATCCATTTGACTGGAACTGCCTTAGTCCCAGAACTGGTAGGTAACTTATTGCTCTTACACTCTATCCACTGGCATAATTCAAGGCTTACAAAATAATGATAATAGCTACACAGAGCCAACTACATGCCAGGAACTGTGCTGAGCACTTTACAAATATTATTTCATTTGACTTTCACAATAACCCTGGGAGAGAAGTGCTATTATTATCCTCATTTTAAGGTTGAGAAAACTGAGGCAAACAGGTTAAGTGACCTGCCCAAAGTGACACATCTAGTAAGTGTCTGAGGCTAGATTTGAATTCAGGTCTTCCTGACCCCAGGAATAGCACTCTATTCACTATGCCACCTAGCTGCTAATACAACATGACCACAAACAAAGACACGCACAAACACCTCTAGCTCTGAATCTAACAGACTCTGTCTTTCTCAGAAAGGGTCAGAGTCTGTGAATCTAATAAGAGACTAGTCTGACAAAACTTCCTATAGAGATTTTAAAGGCCCTTTATCTCTATTAAGTTAGCTATATAATTCTTTTGGACAGATGCATCCTGGGACCATGCTGGCTTTCTCTTAGGCTCAGATTCTGACTTGAAATGGCACCATTTAAATATTAAAGAAAATAAATTAATATTGTACTCTGGACTTCAGGCATAAATTTGCCAGAGACAATTTCATTTAATTGAACATTATCCTAAATATCCAAGTATTTCTAGGAGAATGAGAAAGGAGAGAGGGGGAGGGGGGAGAGAAACTGGTATAGTTCCCTGTCCTGCCTCCCCCTCCCATTCCATCCCACTCTTGCCATGCCCTTGGATATCTCAAGATGATTTAAGGCAACATTTCTAGTAATCTTGAACTATCACTTTAAAATAATCACTCAATCTTCAACTTAAACTATTCCACCTTTTCCTTCACTACCCTCCTCTAGGATTGGAAACAGTCATCTTCCTGCTATCAATATCACAATCTTTTCTGAATAACAGAAGAGTGAATCTTTACATTTCAAGAGTATATCTTATAAATAGCACATTGAATCCTGCTTTCTAATTCACTTTGCTACTCTCTTTTGTTTTATAGGAAAGTTTGTCCCATTCCTGTTTATGGTTATGTAAATTTGTTCTTAATTTCTAATTATTATCATCATTTTTAGACTCTTCAATTTCAAGATAGAATCTAGGGCAATAAAGAAGAGATAAAATTTTTTGTTTGTTTGCTTGTTGATGTTGTTGGTGGCTTTATTTATTTATTTATTTTTTGCACCCGGGGAAATGACCATTCTTTATAGCACAGGGGAAAGTCAGATTGGTCTTTGCAGTCTGATTTGAAGATCAGAAATCTGGCTATGCAAATCCCCAAAAGATACTCTCCACTAGTTCCTAAATATTAAAGAATAGAACTAGATTTTGTTGTTGTTGCATTGTGTTTGACTCTTCATGGCAACATTTGGGGCTTTCTTGGCAGAGATACTAGAGCAGTTTACCATTTCCTTCTTTAGCTCTTTTGACAGATGAGGAAACAGGGATAATTGACTTTCCCAGGGCCATACAGCTAGTAAGTGTCTGAGGCCAGATTTGAACTCTGGAAGGTAAGTCTTCCTGACTCTAGGCCCAGCACTCTAAGTTCTATCTAAGTTCAACCTACTCATTTTACAGGTAACTGGCTCTCAGAGAGTCTAAATGATTTACCTAAGGTGACACAGGTGACATAGCAGTGTATCTCATCCCAGATTCAAACCTTTATGAGAACCTGACAGATCAATAGCCTCATCTTCTACAGGAGTGGCTGAAGGATGATTTTCTCTCCATTGTTGCTCTAGGGCAGGGTTTCTTAGTGATTTTTTTGTCATGGAGCCCTTTGATGATCTAGTGAAACTCATAAATTCCTCAAAATAATGCTTCAATTACATAAAATAAAATATAGTATTACAAAGAAAATAAATTATATTGAAATAAGTATTTTTTTTATCCAAGTTCATAGGCCCCTGAAATATACCTGCAAACATGGATACCCCAGGTTAGTTACCCCTCCTTTAATAGGATAGCATTAATGTAGTGATTTAAAGTTTGCCAAGTTCTTTGCAAATATTATTTTATTTTATCTTCACAGCAATCCCAAGAGGCACGCATTATCATTACCCTCCTATTGCAGATGAAGAAACTGGAGCAGTCAAAGATGAATTGGCTTTCCCAGGGTTACATGGCTAGTAAGTATCTGAGACTTAATTTTAATACAAGTGTTTTGGACTCCAGGTCCAATGCTCAGATCACTATGCAGTGCTATGCCCTATGGGACTAGTCACACGGAATCAAATGAATATGTTTCGGAAACCTTTAAAATCTTCTTGATACCTAGAATACTAGAGGTGAGAAAACTTTATTGCACATATTGAAACCTTCTCTTTGCCTGAATTTTATCTAGCCAGGGCTAGGTTTTCTAAAATTAAATAAATACCCCATGACTTCCTCTATCCATTAGCATAAAAATGAATCTATGACTGTGCAATGACATCTCTGTCAAGCTCTGGGATCAAAGTGTTTTTAAGGCTTAAGCTTTGGTGTCAGGACTTAAAAAGTGGTGGCAATGGCAGGGATATGTTGGCTAGGAGGGATGTAACCACTGCTGAAGGATAAGATAATTGGAGAAGGACTAGGGGAAAAGTATGATCAACATAGCAAGGAGCTGTAGTATAGGCAGTGCGATGGGGAGAACCTTGGCTATAAAAGTTTCAAAGAATAGAAACTTGGAGGGGAGTTATATGGAAGAAGAAAGAAGCAGTAATTGAGATTGAATAGGCTGACATCAGAAAGAACTTCATGGAAGGCATATGCTGTTCCATCCTTCTTCAGGCTTCCCAACCTCACTGAATCTGCATGAGTCCTCCTTCCTCTTCCCTTATTTACCTTTCTCTTTCTCCTTTCCTTTTCCTTTCTTATTCCTCTCTTCTTGCTTTTGCCTCTTCCTTATTTGTTAATTATATAGAACTCTTCCTTATCCATTACATGGAATTGAGTTATACATTTTAATTAATGAAAACTTGCCCCCATTTTAGATTTTAAAAGTTAGCTGAACTTTGCCTTCCCTCTAAAAAAGAAAAGTGAAAACAACAAAAACTAAAGTACATTGCTTTAGCTTTGTTTCTAGCTTCCAATGAAAAAATTTTCCCCATCTGTGGTTCAATGGCCCATAATAGAAAAAAAAAGTTTCACATCTTTCTGTCTTGCTCTAGGGCAGGATTTAGTAGAGAATCCCCAGGTGCTATGGAAATGATAAATGCATTTCCATTTTACCAGCAAAGAAGGTGAAGCACAGTGAAGTTAGGAATATATAAGGTCAACCCTAGGGAAAATTAGACAAGGAGGTAAAGCTAGTCTTTAGTTACCTTGCCTTCCTCTTTTATAGCCTTTTTCCTTTTTTGAAAAGTCCATTGCCCTCCTTATCAAAAGCTAACTTTCCAAACCCCTAATGTATTCCACTATATAGACCACCACCTTTTCTTCCTACTAGTGAGGCCTTGAGCACATGAGTTCAGGCCACCTAAATTAGAAATTTAGTGTACCTTCTATTGAAGCCTCTTGTCTCATCTGCTTCACCATTTTTCTACTTTTAGATGCTTGACTTAGCAGACAATGATTTATACTTTCCCTCTCCTTAAGTTCTAAAAAGTGAGCTTCCTGCTTTGATTTTTAAATAATTCCCCATAGTTGTAGGTTTTTAAGGAAGAAAAAGAAAATGGTAAAATTCACGAGCTAAGTTTTGTCAATGATACCTTGTCTGGGATAACAATTTACACCAAGAGAGTTGAAAAGAATGCTGATTTTATTGACTTTATTACCTGTGTACTTCCTGGAAGGAGGACAGGTTAGTAAAATACTGTTGTGAACTGGGCTGTTTGGACTACTTTATTGTAAGGCTACATTAGCTAATTCCCTCCAGACCCTAGCATGCATATCATCTGGACTCACTGATTTGTGTATGTTCAGATTCTGTGAGTATTCCTTGACCTGCTTTGACAGAGTGTATATTTGACAGAAGAATATTAAAAAATATAAGATGGCAAGCAGATGGTTGTAGCAATGGCTGAAAAGAGACCTTATTGAAAATAGTTTGTGAATGCAAGCCATGCATTTGTTTATGGGCATGTCCTTTTAAATATCTGACTTGATCACCAATGGAGGTCTTAAAAGATTACAATGCCTGTAGGAATGTTAATTGATATACTGTACCTGAAGTAATGATGAGTGAGACAGAGAGAGAGAGAGAGAGAGAGAGAGAGAGAGAGAGAGAGAGAGAAACAGAGATGAAGAGAAAAGGGAAAAAGAGGAAGAAAGTGAAAAAAGGTGGGGAAAGAAAAAAGGGAAGGAAAAGGAAGAAATGAGAAAGAAAGAAAAAAGAAAGGGTTTGCTATACTTCTTGCTGCCAGATGTTTTTACTGCTGCCTCATCCAGGGATGTTAAAAAAAATTCTCCATAACTCTCTGTACTTGGTGTAAGCTCCTTTCTTAGTGAAAACAGACCTGGGGCTGAATTTAGTGAAATAAGAAGGAAGACAAAGGAAAAAAATAATGAGAAGACTAAGGATTATAGCTAGTAATGTTTCATAAGAACTCAGGTTTTGTTCTTCATTATTGTGATGGTAGCAGAGAAAATGGTTTATCATCTAGCATGAGGGGGGGGAGACCCAATACTTACACTTTTGAAAATGTAAAGTTCTGTTCCAGGAGCCAAGATGGTGGAATACAGCAGGAAATTGTCTGAACTCTCCTAAGTTCACCTCCAAAAACTATAAAATAATACCTCAAAATGAGTTCTGAAATGGCAGAACCAATAAAAAGATGGGATGAAACAATTTTCCAGCCTAAGACTTTAGAATGTCAAAAAGAAAGGTCTGTCTCACTCAGGTAAAAGGGAAGGAAAGTCCAGGGGAGGTGGTTTTCAGGCAAGCCAGCATTAGGCTGTGACCCAGCAAGCTAGCAGGAGGCCCTGAGCCCCACGACAAAACAATGATGGAGACCCCACAGTCTGGTGCAGCAACAGGAGAGCAACCAGGCCCCACTAAGGGCCCTGAACAGCATCAGGCCTTCAGCAGCATTGGCACAGCACCACGTGAGAGGCCAGGCCACCCACAGTACCTGCACAGCACCAGGCCTTTCCCCACTCCGATGGCCCCAGAGAAGGACTACACAAGTGGCTAGCCCCCTGCAGTCCCAGTACAGCACAAGGAAAGTGGACCAGGGCCATAGCCTTAAGAAGTTTGGGACAGTGCCTCTCCTCCCCAGGAGCAGAGCTCAACTTTAAAAGTCACAAAATAAGCTGGAAAAATGAGCAAATAACAAAAAAGAACCTGACCATAGAAAGTTACTATAGTTACAGGGAAGATCAAAAGACAAACCTGGAAAAGGACAACAACGTCAAAACACCAAAGACAACAGAAGGTTAGTGGAAAAAGCTGCGGGAGTGGAAGGAGTTCGCAGTTCGGCTACCACCCCAGGGGCAGCGGAGGTGGGGCAGCTACAGAACTAAAGCTGCAGTTCCTTCCGGTCGCAGGACCACCTGGTGGGAGGAATTAAGTGGCGAATCAGAGCAGGAGTGAAGAGCCTGCTGAAGATCTAAGTCCAGTCCGGTTTGGGGGTTCTTGGGGAAGGAGGAGTGCTGGTGTGGCAGCGCATCTGCCCAAGCTTGAAAAATAGTTCTTTAAACTCTACAAGAGTCATACATACCCCACTGAAAAACTCAAGGGTCAACTTAGTTGGTTGGGAATATGGCCAGGCAGCGAAAATGCACCCAGATTCAGTCTCAGACTTTGGATTCTTTCTTTGGTGACAAAGAAGACCAAAACATACAGACAGAAGAAGTTAACAAAGTCAAAGAGCCTACAACAAAAGCCTCCAAGAAAAACATGAACTGGTTCCAGACCATAGAAGAGCTCAAAAAGGATTTGGAAAAGCAAGTTAGAGAAGTAGAGGAAAAATTGGGAAGAGAAATGAGAAGGATGAGAGAAACCATGAAAAACAAATCAATGACTTGCTAAAGGAGACCCAAAAAAATACTGAAAAATATTCTGAAGAAAACAACACCTTAAAAAATAGACTAACTCAAATGGCAAAAGAGCTCTAAAAAGCCAATGAGGAGAAGAATACCTTGAAAGGCAGAACTAGCCAAATGGAAAAGGAGGTCAAAAAGACCACTGAAGAAAATACTACCTTACAAATTAGATTGGAACAAGTGGAAGCTAGTGACTTTATGAGAAATCAGGATATTATAAAACAGAACCAAAGGAATGAAAAAATGGAAGACAATATGAAATATCTCATTGGAAAAACCACTGACCTGGAAAATAGATCCAGGAGAGATAATTTAAAAATTATTGGACTACCTGAAAGCCATGATCAAAAAAAGAGCCTAGATATCATCTTTCAAGAAATTATCAAGGAGAACTGCCCTGATATTCTAGAGCCACAGGGCAAAATAGAAATTGAAAGAATCCACAGATCGCCTTCTCAAATAGATCCCAAAAAGAAATCTCTTAGGAATATCATTGCCAAATTCCAGAGCTCCCAGATCAAGGAGAAAATACTGCAAGCAGCCAGAAAGAAACAATTTGAGTATTGTGGAAACATAATCAGAATAATCCAAGATCTGGCAGCTTCTACATTAAGAGATCAAAGGACTTGGAATACGATATTCCGGAGGTCAATGGAGCTAGGATTAAAACCAAGAATCACCTACTCAGCAAAACTGAGTATCACGTTCCAAGGCAAAATATGGATTTTCAATAAAATAGAGGACTTTGAAGCTTTCTCAGTGAAAAGACCAGAGCTGAATAGAAAATTTGACTTTCAAACACAAGAATCAAGATAAGCATGAAAAGGTAAACAAGAAAGAGAAATCATAAGGGACTTACTAAAGTTGAACTGTTTTGTTTACATTCCTACATAGAAACATGATGTGTATGATTCATGAGACCTCAATATCATAGTAGCTGAAAGGAATATGCATATATATATATATGTTTATGTATATATATATGTATATATAAGTGAATGTGCATGTATATGTATGTGGAGGGGGAGAGAGAGAGAGAGAGAGAGAGAGAGAGAGAGAGGGAGAGAGAGAGAGAGAGAGGACACAGGGTGAGCTGAAGATGAAGGGAAGATATCTAAAAGAAATAAAATCAAATTAAGGGACGAGAGAGGAATATATTGAGAGAGGGAGATAGGGAGAGATAGAATGGGGTGGATTATCTCGCATAAAGGTGGCAAGAGGAAGCAGTTCTGTGGGAGGAGGGGAGAGGGCAGGTGAGGAGGGAATGAGTGAACCTTGCGCTCATCAAATTTGGCCTGAGGAGGGAATACCATACGTACTCAATTGAGTATCTTACCCCACAGGAAAGAAGAGGGAAGAAGATAAAAAAATGGGGGGATGATGGAGGGGAGGGCAGATGGGGGTGGTGGCAATCAAAAACAAATACTTTGGAAAGGGGACAGGGTCAAGGGAGAAAATTCAATAAAGGGGGATGGGTTGGGAAGGAGCAAAATATAGTTAGTCTTTCACAACATGAGTATACATACATACATAATACATACATAATGATACACATGTGGCCTATGTTGAATTGCTTGACTTCTTAGGGAGGGTGGGTGGGAAGGGAAGAGGGGAGAGAATTTGGAACTCAAAGTTTTAAAAACAGATGTTCAAAAACAAAAAAAAAATAGTTTTTGCACGCAACTAGAAAATAAGATACACAGGCAATGGGGTGTAGAAATTTATCTTGCCCTACAAGAAAGGAAGGGAAAAGGGGATGGGAGGGAAGTGGGGTGACAGAAGGGAGGGCTGAATGGGGAACAGGGCAACCAGAATATACGTCATCTTGGAGTGGGGGGGAGGGTAGAAATGGGAGAAAATTTGTAATTCAAACTCTTGTGAAAATCAACGCTGAAAACTAAATATGTTAAATAAATAAATTTTAAAAAATGGATAATTTGGATTACATTAAATTAAAAAGTTTTGGCATAAACAAAGGCAATACAACCAAGATTAGAAGGCTGTCGGAAAGCTGGGAAACAATTTTTACAGCCAGTGTCTCTGCTAAAGACCTTATTTCTAAAATATAAAGAGAACTGAGTCAAATTTATAAGACTACAAGTCATTCATGAATTGATAAATGGTCAAAAGATTTGAACAAGCAGTTTTCAGATGAAGAAATTAAAGCTGTCTATAGTCATATGAAAAAAAATCCCTAAATCACTATTGATTAGAGAAATGCAAATTCAAACAACTCTGAGGTACTACCTCACACCTATCAGATTGGCCAGTATGACAAAAGAGGAAAATGATAAATGTTGCAGAAGATGTGGGAAAATTGGAACACTAATGCATTGTTGGTGGAATTGCGAACTGATCCAACCATTCTAGAGACCAATTTGGACCTATGTCCAAAGGGCTATAAAACTTTGATCCAGCAATACCACCACTAGGTCTATATCCCAAAGAGATCATTAAAAAAGGAAAAGGACTCACATGTACAAAAATATTTATAGCAGCTCTTTGTGTAGTATCAAAGAATTGGAAATTGAGGGGATGACTATAAGTAGGGGAATGACTAAACAAGTTGTGGCAGATGAATGTAATGGAATACTATTGTGCTATAAGAAATGATAAGAAAAACCTGGAAAGACTGACATGAACTGATGCTGAGTCAAGTGAGCAGAACCAGGAGAACATTGTACAAAGTAACGGCAACATTGTGCAATGACCAACTTTGATAGACTTAGGTCTTCTCAGCAATACAATGATCTAAGACAATTCCAAAAGACTCATGATGAAAAATGCTATCCATATTCAGAGAAAGAATTATGGAGTCTGAATGCGGCCTGAAGCAAACTATTTTCTCTGTTTTTCTTTCTCTCATGGTTTTTCCCTTTTGTTCTGGTTCTTCTTTCACAATATGACTAACGTGGAAATCCTTCATTTTTGAAGAAGACCATGACATCAGGGAAATGATGACATGACTTGCAATTGACTTTGATTTGCTTGAGGGAGGGCTGTGCAAGGTCACCAGCCTCACTTCCTCCCCCAGAGTCATCTGGATCCAGTGACCTGATATTCATCCAAGCTGCCTGAAAGGGGACCCAGCTAATTGAGTAGCTCAGCTTGTCTTCTCCCTCTCCCTCTCCCTCTCCTCCTTCTCCTCTCGAAAGGAAGGTAAATTTTGATGGCCAGAAGCTGCCCAACTAACTTGGTGTTTACTGGCTAGATTTCTTTCTTTCTTTCTCTTCCTTCGTCCCTCCCTCTTTCTTTCTTTCTTTCTTTCTTTCTTCCTTCTTCCTTCCTTCCTTCCTTCCTCCCTTTCTTCCTTTCTTCCTTTCTTTCTTCCTTTCTTCCTTCCTTCCTTCCTTCCTTTCTTCCTTTCTTTCTCAAAACCTTAAATCCAGTTCACTCTGAAGTTCATAGATTGGACTATAATCGGTCCCTGCCCAAGCTCCACTTAATGGCTGTATTTTGGGCCCTCCTGGCTTAGAGTAAATGTGAATGGTAACTGTTTCTCTTTGGAACAACAACCCTGAGGGTCTTCTCCTCCTAGCTTGACTTCTTTTTTTCTAATTAAAGGAGCCATCCCTTGACTCACTTCTTAAAGAGGCCTATTCACTGAATGGGTGTTACCTCATTCTACCTGAGTGCATGAAAAGGCCTGAGCCTAAAAGGGCCATAGTCTCCCATTGCATCCTGGGTCACCTCCAGTCATACTCATGAATATCAGGTCATTGGATCCAGATGGCTCTAGAGGAGAAAGTGAGGCTGGTGACCTTGCACAGCCCTCCCTCACACAAATCCAAGTAAACTGCAAGCCATGTCATCATTTCGAAAACCAAGGAGAAACACAACGTGGAAATATATTTTGTATGATTGCACATGTATAACCTATATCATATTGCTTGCCATCTTGGCAGGGGGAGGAGGGAAGGAGAAAAAAATTTAGAACTCAAAATCTTATAAAAGCAAATGTTGAAAAAAACTATCTTTTCATGCAATCTGTAAAAATAAAATATTATTAAGTGGTGTGTGGGGGGGGCGACGGGAAGAATCCTTCATTTGGTTCAAAGTTCAGCTTAAAAACCACCTTTCATATAAGACTTTCCCAGATTCCCATAGATATTAACACCTCACAGAAATTACTCTGCATTTGTTTTTAATGTATTTTTGTACATACATATATACTGGTACATGTATGTATGTATTTTATATGTTGCTCCCCTGCTATTAGGTTGTAGGCTTATTGAGAACAAGACCAGGTTCATTCATATCTTTGTGTCCCTATTGTCTAGCACAACTCTTGGCACACAATAGGTGCTTAATAAATGTTTTGTTAATGGTAAAAGAATTTAAAAGAGTACAAGTCATTTCCCAATTGATAAATGGTCAAAAAAATATGAGAATGCAGTTTTCAGATGAAGTAATCAAAACCATCTATAGTCACATGAAGAATGTTCTAAATCATTACTGATTAGAGAAATGCAAATTAAACAACTCACACCTATTAGGCTAGCTAATATGACAGAAAAGGAAAATGATAAATGTTAGAGGGAATTGGGAAAGTTGGGACATTAATACACTGTTGGTGGAGTTGTGAACTGATCCAACCATTCTGGAGAGGAATTTGGAACAATGCCCAAAGGCCAATCAAGCTGTGCATACCCTTTGATCCTACAATCTGTATCTGTATCCCAAAAAGTCTGAATCCCAAAGAGATAAGTCAAAAAGGAATAGAACTAATTGTATAAAAATATTTATAGCAGCTCCTTTTCTGGTGGCAAAGAATTGGAAACTGAGGGGATGCCCATCAGTTGGGGAATGGTTGAATAAGTGGTGGCCTATGAATATAATGGGATTCCATCGTGCTATAAGAAGTGACATCCAGGTGGATTTCAGAAAAATCTAGAAAGGCTTACGTGAACTGATGCTCAGTTAAGTGAGCAGAACCAGGACAACATTGTACACAGTAATAGCAACATTTTGCGATGATCTATGAATGACTTAGCTCTTCCTACCAATACCATGATCCAAGATTATTCCAAAGGACTCATGGTAAAAAAGCTGTCCATATCTAGAGAAAGAACTGAGGGAATCTGAATGCAGATCAAAGCACGATATTTTTTACTTTATTTCTCTGTGGTTTTTTTTCCTGTCTGTTCCTTCTTTCACAACATGACTAATATGGAAATGTTTTACATGATTGCACATATGTAACCTATATAAAATTGTTTACTGTCTTAGGGATGGGGGAGACAAAATAGGGGGAAAGAAAATTTGGAATTCAACACTTTTAGGAAATGAATGTTAGAAATTTTCTTTACATGTAATTGAGAAAAAATGAAATACAATAAAAAACGTAAAGCCCTGTTAAAGGGGAAGAACATAGTGCATAAATAATTGGGGATCAATCCTTATTCATATGTATATGTATGTAAATGTAAATGTAGTAAGTAAATCAAAGGAGCTAACTGTTAGTAGGACAGGACCCTCATTAGGACCAATTGCCTTTCATCTGTGATGAAATTTTTTTCACAAATCCAGTGGCAAAAATGACCCAAAGCTGTCACTATGGAACTAAGTGAGCTTTTCAAAAGTGACTCAACAGTCTTACTAGCAACCCATTCTTGGAGCCTGTTCTTGAAAGATCTGAGAATGAGGAAGCTATTTGTCTCCTAAAGAAGATAGAATAGAACCTATAGAAGCTGTCAATTGGTCAGACATCCAGTAAGGGTCAGATGAAGAAGAGAAAAGAGATTCTTCATTCAGGAATGCCAAAGCAGCTATTTCTGGGTCCTTGACCCCAAGGAGGATGTCCTAGGGCAAGACTCTGCCACCATCTCCTACTCATCTCACCATTTCAGTCTTCACCCTTAGGAATTTCTCTAGATAGCTCAGCTGGCCTACTTTAGGGACCAGAACTGGTCACTCATCTCTAGGCTTCTGTAAGCTATCAGACTCCTCCAGCCATGTCCAGAACCTAAGACAAGACTTCACCCACTTCCTAATTTAAGTTTGAACCACTGAGCACTTCTCCAACCCACCCTACATTGTATTGCAACTCCTGACTCCTAACACAGCTCCTGAATTCCGGAGTCCTTATAGAATGCACCATCACCACCTGCCATGAAGTTCAACCATGTCCGATTATCTTGAACAATTTAATCATCTTCCTTTCCGAACTAGTCAGTCACTGAGACATAAGTATTGATTCTCCTCCATATATCATAACTTCCCAGGTCTCTAATCTACTCCATTTCCATGACCTTCTCCTCCACTTAATCTCATCTATACATAGAGATGATAATATCTTTAATTGTACATCCACAAATATTTCTCTGGAGTTCATGAACTCCAAAATTCCTTTGTCTGATCACGATATCGTATCATTTCAACTTTCCCTATTTCTTATGAGCCCTCACTATTCTTCCACTCCTCGTTTCTTTCCTAGGCCATTGCTCCTCCACTGGCTATAAACTATCTTCATTGTCCTCTTGTGTCTGCTGAATCATTTCAGCTCCACACTGTCATCTATTCTAAAATCCCTTGCCCTCTTTTTCATTGTTGATCATATTTTGCCAAATTCTAATCTTGGATTACTCCCATCACCCACTTTTTTTTACTCCTATCCATATGCTGCTGAACAGGGCCGGGGAAAAAAATCACAAAACTGTACTGATTAGGTCCACTAAAAATTTATGTCTCTAATGGAAATGGGCTCACAGTACAGTGAGATAATAATTTTCCTCCTCCCTAATTGATCCGCTATCCTATCCTCCACAGTGGTGGTTCCAAACTTTCTTATCTCTTTTCAAACACCCTCCCTTTACCCTCTCTGCTGAGGACCTTACTGCATACTTCACTGAAAAAAAATAGGCTATTAGCCAAGAGCTCCTTCTTTGTTTCTTCTTCATCTCACATCACTCAGACATCTTACCCCACTATATCCTCCCTTACTCTAAATTGGATGAAAAGGATGACATTCTTGCCAAGGCCAACTCCTCTACATGTACCTTTTCTTCCATCCCATCTCATATTTTTTCCAGCTGATTGCTTTCTTTATCACTGCCACTTTCTAATCTTCATTTTCCCTTATCAAATAGCTCCTTCTCTGCTGCAGAAAGTCATGCTCATGTCTCTCTTATCCTTAAAAAATCCTTACTTATCCAATTAACCCCGCTAACTATTGTTCTGTATCTCTCCTCCCTTTCTGGGCTAAAGTACTTGAGAAAGCCATCTAAACTAGATGCTTCCACTTCCTCTCTTCTCACTCCCCTTAACCTGCTGCAATCTGGAGTCTAACCTTTTCATTCACCTGGAATTATTCTCTCTGAAGTTATTTTTAAATTTTCAAATCTAATGACTTTTATTCAATCCTCGTTCTTCTTGACCTCTCAACAGCATTCAATACGGTTGATCACCTTCTCCTACTACATAACTCTTCCTCTCTGGGTGTCACTGCTCTCTCTTAGTTCTCCTCCTACCTATCATTCCATATTTTCTTTCTCTCTGCAAGTTTTCCATCTAAATCATGCTCACTAACGATGAAGGTTCCTAAAGGCTCTGTCCTGATCCCTCTTAAATTTCTCCTCTGTATTCTTTCACTTATATCTCATCCACTCCCCTGGGTTCAATTATCATCTCTATACAGATAATTTCTAGATCTATATATCTAGGCTCTTGCCTTTTCACAGACCCACAAACCAGTTGCCTATTAGACATTTTAAACTAGATGAAGCCTAAGTATCTCAAATTCAGTATGTCCGAAATAGAACTCATTATCTTTCCTTCCAAATTCTCCTCTCTTCTAAACCTTCCTATGACTGTTGAAAGTACAATCATCCTCCCATTCATTCTGGCTCCAAATCTCAGTGTCATCCTTAATTAATCGCCCAACACATCCAATCAGTTGCCAAATATTGTCATTTCTACGTTCAAAACATATTTTAATACATTTCATTTTCTCCACTTACACACCTGTCTTATTCCAGGCTTTCTTTACCTCTCACCTGGATTATTCTTATTATTCTTAGAATCAGACCGTACTGTTTTAATATGAATTTATTTTTAGAACTACGTTTCTACTGTGGATCAAAATTTAAGATAAATTAACATATATATATATATTTCACACATATGTATATAAATTAACACATACATGTGTGTGTGGGTTTATGTGTGAATGACATGGTTAGGAGACTGGGTAACATCAGGTAGCATTATGGAGGTCAGATCAGGCACTGGCAGAAACCAGTTTTCTCATGCCCTGGAAGAAGGCTTTCTCTTTCTCATTTGTGATGTCAAAGTTTAAGGGTCTCCTGCAGGAGTTACACTCTGCTGAGGAGTGAGACTTCAAGTCTAGTCCAACAAGTTTCCAAGTATCCAGTGGGTTCTCTGTGAGTGTGATGAGGTCAGAGCAATATGAAGTTCTTCTCCCCAGGGGACTGTTGGGTAGTGGATGGCTTGGGCATAGATATCATGTTTGCTCATGAGTTCATCACAGACCTCTACCAGCATTTGCCATTCAGACTGGAATGATATGACTGGAGCAGTGAACCACAGGGAGCCTGACATCTATTAGTATCTGTCTCATAAGTTTGACATCACACTGATACTGCCAGCAAAGGGCTGGACCTTTGGCACTCTTTAAAATGCAGACTGATTCAAGACACCAGGCAGAGGCGTGTGAAGCAGAGGGAAGGAAGTTGTGAAAATGAAACCAGCAGTGTAAGATCATATGGTGCCTATTAAAAAACTTGTACTGGCAATGTAGCCCCCAACACAACCAAAGACTTTGACAAAGGTTCCAGAAATGATGTCCGTTTTGTGCATGATTCCATCTTGGTCACCTATCCCACCTCCTTGAACACCATACAATCCTACAGCATAGACTTCATCTACAAAGGTAATTGCCCTATATTCATGGGCCACATTGTATAGTTCTTCCAATGAACATATTACTCCATCCATTGAGTTAACAGATTCAAATTCAAACAGTCTTACAGACTGATGGGTCTGGTTTCTTCAGCAACTCTCTGAGATGGTTTATATCATTATGGTGAAACATATGCTTTGGCATTCTGCTATTATGAATTTCTTGGATCATGGAGGCATGGTTCCCAGAATCAGAATAAATTTCACAGCCTAGCATCATCTTAGCCAAAGTAAAGAGGGTGGAATCATTAGCAACAAAGCAAAATGAAAACAGTAATTCTGCATCTTTCCCATGGAGGTTGGCTGATTCTCATTCTAGATCAACATGAAAGTTACTAGTTACAGAAATATTTCTCATACCACATGCTCCAGAATCATGTTGTTTTAATATTTCCATGACTGCCTCCCCACACCTGAGGATGATGACTCATCCCTAGGGAGTCATTGCTATACCAGACAGATACCTGGTGGTTTTTTTTTTGTTAGTCACAAGAGAGTCTATATAGTCATCTGCCATTTAGTATATGTGTGCCCTTCAGTTCATTGTTTTAAGCACTTGGTAAGTATAATCACTTTTTCTCATTAATTTTTTTTCAAAGAAATGATCATACTCTAAAAGTGGAAACAGATTTTGGCAAGTTTTCCTGAAGGAGGTGGGATGCCTTTCCTGGTCTTTGCTTTTGCATGAGATCCTGAAAATTCTTTAGCAAACCATTCTGGTCTTTTCTGCTTGTGATGAATCATAGTGAGATTAATTGGAGTTTGGGCAACTTCTTTCCCTATAGCCTGCATTTCCTGTACATCCTCTTAAAGCTCTAAAATAGTCTTATGGAAGACATTAATGGTTCCCTGGTTTCATCTGAGCTTCTAGGAAGGGGCATTTACTGAAAGTTCACTGGCTTCTAGAAGAGGATGATGGCCAGGGGGAAATTAGGATCCACCAGTGGTCTGCTGAGAATCATCAGCATGCTGGACCTTTTGGAAGTTTTGTCTTTTTCATTGCCTGGAGGTATTTCTTATACCCCTGGAAATGAACTGATGAAGTGATCATAGCTCAAAAAGCAGGCTTGGATCCAACTTCCATCATTTTGGGGGCAATTCTGGGCACACAAAAGCAGAGATTTGTCAGGCTTCTGGAGAAAGGTTTGGAGTATTCTCGACAAGAATGAGCATATTCAAACAATGGTCTCTTTTTTGGGGGAAAGGACAGGATCCTGAGCAGTGTCCAAGGGGGTGGTAGTGGTGGCAGTGGGGCTGGGACCTGCTGGCCGGAGGGACTGAGGTCACTACTCTGTTTTCTGGTTTGAGAAAGCTCTCACCTGGATTATAAAAACTGGCTTCTAATTGGTTTCCCTGACTTGGTTTTATTCTTACTCCAATTGATACTCCACTCTTCTGTTCAGGTAATTTTCCTAAAGTGTAGGCTTGATCATGGAATTCTCTTGCTTAATAATCTCTAGTGGCTTCCTATTACCCCTAGAATAGAATATAAGTCACCTGTATCACTTCTAAGTCAAGTAATAAACAAGGTAGCAGACTAGACATGTTCTCTGATATCCTTGACCTCTCAAAGCTCTTCAAAATAGAAAGCATGTACCAAAGACAAAGAAACTTCAGCTGTCTCTATGATTTAAGACACCCAGAATGCAAAAGAAGGTTTAAAAAAACAAAAACAAATAAAACCACACACAAACTGATGTCTACACTGAACTTACTCAGCACCCCTCTCCCACATCGCACACTATTGGCAATGAAGTTCAAAACAAGACCCAACCTCATGTTCTGATGCCTGCCCCCCCTTCCCAGTGCCCTGGAGATCCCTACTCCATGCTGGCAGAATTTGCTTAGGCCAGGAAAGATAGCCAGTGAAGCTCTGTAATGCTCTAGACCATGGGAGGTTATGAGAGCCACACAGCCAGCACCATGGCAAATAGTATTCTGTACTATAAAAATGTCTTCAGGAGAACCAGGAATAGAGGAAATGGAACAGGATACAACATATATTGGGCCTTTGTTGAACTCTACTAAGCCTGAGGAAAAGTATTCAGCATCCAGGTGGAGTCAGTTCTGTCCACCCAAAAGTCATTTGGGGCAGAGACCTACGTTGGTGTGCCATGAATTGTCCAATGTGGGAGGAGATTGAGATGCTTTGAGATTGAACTCCAAGAGTGATCAAGTGCCTTTGATTGAGTCTTGCCTTTGTTTCAATCAAGAGTCTTTGATTAAATCAGGAGTCTTTGATGACCTGCTTAAGTCACAATAAAGCCTAGTTCACATGGGTTTGAGTTGCATGGTTGTGATGCCCTCTGACCCTGAAGAAGCATACATATACTCGGAGGTTAGTGTATTGTTTTGGGGGGCACACTCATTGGAAGAGTGTTGATGTGGAGACTCTGGGTAGCCATCAAGGAGACTTCGAAAACCCAGATGTTTATGCTTCTCTCTCTCTGGTAACTATGTATGCTATGGTCAGAGAGAAACCTGTCTGTTGATCTGTTTATCTGTTTATATTGCCTCTGTTTGCAATTTCTATTTGTATTTGCTCTGAAGTTCAGGGTGCTGACTTTTTCCCCTGAACTAAGTGAATGATATACATATGTTTAATTAAAGTGAGATTGTTAATCCCTTAAAGTTGCTTTCCTTAGAAAAGCAGATCAAAGAACCTGTTCTAACAGCCCTCCTGTGTGCTACTGTTGTTGGCCTTACATAGCCACAGTAGCAGCAAGTAGCATTGTTGTTACACCTATGTCAAGAGGTGATGGGTTTCCCTTTGTTGGAGGTCTTCAAGTAAAGGCCAGATGAACACCTGTCAAGCACAGTAGAGTGACTATTCCTTTAATATAAAGGAGTTGGACTAGATAACTGCTGAGGTCTCTGTCAATTCTTTAATTCTGTGAAATGGAAGGAAATAATAGAAATTCTGATGTTGAAAAGTTTACGACCTTGTTTCAAGATGGAACATTGAACACATAATTAAAGGATCAAGAACAAAACCAAAACAACACTCAGAAAGTATAATATCCAATAACAGAATTTAAAAACCAGAAGGACTTTTGGAGGTTATCTCTTTCAATCCTTGTTTTTTCTATGGAAAATGAGGCCCAGATAAATCAACTTGCCCAATGCTACAGAGTCAAATAGCAGCAAAGCTGAAATTTGAATGCAGGTTCTTAGACTCCAAATCCAGTTCTCTTGCCAATATAAAGTAATATTACTATGTTAATGGATCTAAAATTGAAGTAAACAGCTGTGAGGCAACCAACATGTATGGGATAGAGATGTTTCAGTGAAAAGAAAAATGTCAGGTTTTACACATAGTCAATTCTAATCTCTAGAATGGATACTCACATTCCCATCTAAGAGTGTCCACAGATGAGCACAGATGGCTGTTTCGTGGAACAAACTCTCAAGCTTTCTCTTTAGAATGCAACTTCTTTCTCACCTTTTATATTCTCCATGAAGGGCTTTCCCCCTGATATTTCAGTTCTTTTCTTAAAAAAGTTGAAAAATAAAAATGAATATTCTAAGTAGATTTTATTTTATTTTAATGTTTATTTTCTCAAGATCACTTTTTTACATTACAGTCCTTTAATGATATATCTCTAGTTGAAGTCTACTTTGTAAGAAATAAAAAGTAATAACGCAAAACCAATTAACTCAGCAGCCATGTCTGAGAGCATATGCAACATTCTGCACACATAGTCCCCACCTCTCTTCTTTAAGAAGGGAAATATATTTCATTCTTACATTCTTCCTTTCACTGAAACATCTCTATCCCATACACATTGTCTGAATCACAGCTGATTGCTTTAATTTTAAATCCATTTAAAAATGGTTTGAATCTATTCTTCACAGTATTTGCCATGTCTACCTAAGAACCCCATACATTAAAATAGTTCTATGATTTTTACAATTGCAAAAGTAGTAGGGAAAGTTTGAAAACTGAATGTCTATCTTTGAAATCATTTTTTATCTATTCCTTCTTCATATAAAGAGAGTTAAGACTCAGTTAGAAAAACACTTAGCTAACTGGTATTCTAAATGAAGGTGTTCTGAGAGCATAGGAGGCCATACAGAAGCCTAAAAAAATGTGAAAGTCTAAAGGGAAATTTTCAAAATTGTTATGCAGTAAAGCACCTGGAGACTTAAGAATGAATCTTCTTTGACTAAGGTCTCAAAGTTTGGACTTTTATTTTTTGGATATTTTGGATTTATTTTTATTTTTAAAAATTATTTTAAAACATTTAGAACAAACATTTACCAATTACATGTAAAAATATTAACATTATGTTTTAAATGTTGATTTCCAAATCCTTCCCCCACTCCTGTCCCTCTCCCCTTTTTGAGATGGCACACACATTTTTACATGTGAAATTGTGCAAAACATTTCAATATTAGCCATGTTGCAAAAGAAATCACAATAAAATAGAACAATAAAAAATAAAGTGAAAAAATATGCTTCACTCTGTATTCAGAGCTTATCAGTTTTCTCTATGGAGATAGATAGCATGTTTTATTCCGGGTCCTTTGGAATTGTCTTGGATGATTATCTTGATCAGAATACCTAAGTCTTTCACAGTTGATCAGCCTCATAATATTGCTGTTCCTGTGTACAACATTTTCCTGGCTCTGATCACTTCGCTTTGCATGAGTTAATATAAATCTTCTCAGATTTTTCTAAAAGCATCTTTCTCATCATTTCTTATAGCACCACAGTATTATGTCACAATCACATACCACAACATGTTCAGCCATTCCCCAACTGATGGGCATCCACTCAATTTCCAATTCTTTGCCACCACAAAAAGAGCTGCTGTAAATATTTTTGTACAGATAGGTCTTTTTCCCTTTTTTTTTAAAAAAAAATCTCTTTGAGATATAGACCTAGTAGAGTTATTGTCAGGCCAAAGGGTATGTACAGTTTTATAGCCCTTTGGCCACAGCACCAAACTGTTCTTTTGAATGGACTAATTCAAACTCTACCAGCAGTGGATTAGTATACTAATATTTCCATATCCCCTCCAGCATTTGTCATTTTCCATTTGTGTCATGTTAGCCAATCTGATAGGTATGAGGTGGTATCTCAGAGTTGTTTTAACTTGCAATTCTCTAATTAGTAGTGATTTAGAACATTTTTCATGTGACTATAGGTAGCTTTGATTTCTTCTTTTGAAAACTGCCTATTCATCTCCTTTGACCATTTATCAACTGGGGAATGGCTCTTTGTAAATTTGGCTCAGTTCCCTATACATTTGAGAAATGAGGCTTTTATCAGAGAAATTTGCTGTAAAAATTTTTCCTCAGCTTCCTGTTTTCCTTTCTAATTTTGGCTGTATCAATTTTGTTTGTGCAATAGCTTTTTAATTTCATGTAATCAAAATTATCCATTTACATCTCATAATGCTCTCTACTTCTTGTTTGGTCATAAATTCTTTCCTTCTCCATAGATCTTACAGATAAACTATTTTTTTGCTCTCCTCATTTGCTTATGATATGACTTTTTAAATCTAAATCATTATCTTGGTATACAGTGTGAAATGTTGGCCTACGCATTGTTTCTTCCAAACTGCTTTCCAGTTTTCTCACCAATTTTTGTCAAATGGTGAGGTCTTGCTTGGAAGAATTGGATCTTTGAGTTTCTCAAACACTGGACTACTCTCCTCATTTGCTACTGTGTATTGTGTACCTAATCTATTTCACCGAGCCAGTACCAGATTGTTTTGATGATTGCCACATTGTAATGCAATTTGAAATCTGGAACTGTTAGTCTGCCTTCCTTAACATTTTTTTCATTCTCTTGATATTCTTGACCTTTTGTTCTTCCATATAAATTTTAATTTATACAAAGTAAATCTTTGACAAATGATTGTGGCACTGAATAAATAAATTAACTTAGGTAGAACTGTCATTTTCACTATAGGCTCAACCTACTCATGAGCAGTTAATATTTCTCCAATGGTTTAGATTTGTCACTATTAGTGTAAAAAGGGTTTTGTATCTGTGTTCATATAATCCCTGGGTTTGTCTTGATGCGTAGACTCCCAAATATTGTATGCTGTCTGCAGTTATTTTAAATGGAATTTTTCTTTCTATCTCTTGCAGCTGGATTTTGTGGGTAGTATATAGAAATGCTGATGGTTTATATGGGTTTATTTTATATCCTCCAATTTTACTGAAGTTGTTAATCGTTTCAGTTAGTTTCTCAGTCAATTTTCTAGTACACCCATCATATTATCTGCAGACAGGGATAGTTGTGTTTCCTCATTGCCTGTTTTCATTCCTTCAATTTCTTTTTCTTGTCTAATTACTATAGCTAGCAATTCTAGTCAAATATTGAATAACAGTGATGATAATGGACATCCTTGTTTCACTCCTCATCTTACTGGGAAGGCTTCAAGTTTATCTCCCTTACAGATAATTCTTGCTCTTGCTTTAGAGTGATACTACTTCTCATTTTAAGAGATGCATTATTGATTCCTATGCTTTCTAGTGTTTCAATAGGAATGAGTATTACATTTTGCTCAAAGGCTTTTGCTGCATCTATTGATATAATCATATGAATTTATTGGTTTTTTTAATTGATTATGTCAATTATACTAAGAGCTTTCCTAATACTGAACCAGCCCCGCATTCCTGGTATAAATCTCACCTGGTCATGTATGAACTTTCTAATACATTGCTGTAATCTCCTTGCTATTATTTTATTTAACTTTTTTGCATTGATATTCATCATGGAAATTGGCCTATAATTTTCTTTGTTTGTTTTTACTCTGCCTGGTTTAGGTAACAAAAGTCTATTGGTGTCATAAAAAAAATGATAGGGCTTTTTCTTTACCTATTTTTAAAAATAGTTTACATAGTATTGAGATTAATTGTCCCTTAAATATTTGGTAGAATTCATTTGTAAATCCATCTGGTACTGGTGATTTTTTTCTTAGGGAGCTCATTGGTGGTTTGTTCAATTCCTTTTTATAAAATAGGGTAATTTAAGTATTCTATTTCTTCTGTTAATCTGGAGAGTTTATTTTTTGTAAATATTCATCAAGTTCACCTAGATAATCAGTTTTACTGGCATATAATTGGGCAAAATAACTCTTAATAATTGTTTTAATTTCTTCTTAAGTGGTGATGCATTCACCCTTTCCATTTTTGATACTAATAATTTGATTTTCCTTTTTTAAAAAATATCAAATTAACCAATGGTTTGTCTATTTTACTGTTTTCTCCATAAAACTACTCCAGTTTTATTTATTAGTTCAATAGTTTTATCACTTTCAGTTTTACTAATCTCTCCTTTGATTTCAGGATTTCCATTTTGGTGCTTAATTGGGAATTTTTAATTTGTTCTTTTTCTAGTTTTTCCAGATTTAATGTCTATTTCATTAATTTATTTCTTCTCTTTTTAAATTGATAGTTTTTAGCGATATCAATTTTCCCCTAAATACAACTTTGGCTGTATCCCGCAGATTTTGATATGTTGTCTCATTGTTGTCATTCACTTTCATGAAATGTTTGATTGTTTCTATGATTTATTCTTTGATCCACTCATTCTTTAGGGTTATATTATTTAGTTTCCAATTAACTTTTTTTCATGCAGTACATTTTCTTATTATTTAATATTTTAGTTTTCAACATTGATTTCCATAAGATTTTGAGTTATCAATTTTCTCCTCATTTTTACCCTGCCCCTACCCCAAGATGGCATATATTCTGATTGCCCCATTCCCTAGTCTGCCCTCCCTTCTGTCAACCCACTCCCCCCACCCCCATCCCCTTTCCTCTTACTTTCTTGTAGGACAAGACAGATTTCTATACCCCATTGCTTGTATATCTTATTTCCCAGTTGCATGTAAAAACAACTTTTTTGAGCATTTGTTTTTAGAACACTGAGTTCCAAATTCTCTCCCTTCTTCTCTACCCCACCCACCCTCCTTGAGAAGGCAAGCAATTCAACATATGCCACACATGTATCATTATGCAAAACACTTCTATAAATGTCATGTTGCAAAAGACGAACTCTATTTCCCTCCAACCTATACTGGCCCCTTTTATTCCATTTTATCCCTTGACCCTGTCCCTTTTCATAAGTGTTTGCTTTTGGTTACCTCCTCCCCTGATCTGCCCTCCCTTCTATCATCGCCCCCTCCCCTTTATCCCCTTCCCCGCTACTTCCCTGTAGGGTAAGATACCCAATTGAGCGTGTATGTTATTCCCTCCTTAAGTCAAATTCAATGAGAGCAAGATTCAGTCATTCCCTTTCACCTGCCCCCTTTTCCCTTCCAATAGAACTACTTTCTCTTGCCACTTCTATGTGAGATAATTTACCCCATTCTATCTGACCCTTTCTCCTTCTCCCAATACATTCCTCTCTCACACCTTAACTGTACTTATTCCTTCATTCATTCATTTAGCTATTTATTTATTTATTTGTTTACCCATTCATTCATTCATTCATTCATTTGTTCACCTATTTATTTATTCATTCATTTACTTACTTATTCATTCATTCATTTATTTATTTTTAGTTATCATCCCTTTGTACTCAACTCACCCTGTGCCCTTTGTCTGTATAAATATATGTATATTCCCTTCAAATACCCTAATACTGAGAAAGGTTTCATGAGTTACAAATATCATATTTCCATGTAGGAATGTAAACAAAACAGTTCAACTTTAGTAAGTTCCTTATGATTTCTTCTTATGATTTCTGATTTTTTGTTTACCTTTTCATGTTTCTCTTGATTATTGTATTTGAAAGTCAAATTTTCTATTTAGCTCTGGTCTTTTCATCAAGAAAGTTTGAAAGTCCTCTATTTTTTGAAAATTCATATTTTGTTCTAGAGTATTGTACTCAGTTTTGCTGGGTAGGCGATTCTTGGTTTTAATCCTAGCTCCTTTGACCTCTGGAATATCATATTCCATACCCTTTGTTCCTTTAATGTAGAAGCTGCTAGATCTTGTGTTATCCTGATTGTGTTTCCACAGTACTCAAATTGTTTCTTTCTGACTACTTGCAATATTTTCTCCTTGACCTGGGAACTCTGCAATTTGGCTACAATATTCCTAAGAATTTTCTTTTTGGGATCTTTTTCAAGAAGCAGTTGGTGGATTCTTTCAATTTCTATTTTACCCTCTGGTTCTAGAATATCAGGGCAGTTCTCTTTGATAATTTCTTGAAAGGTGATATCTAGGCTCCTTTTTTGATCATGGCTTTCAGGTAGTCCAAAAATTTTAAAATTATCTCTCCTGGATCTATTCTCCCAGTCAGTGGTTTTTCTGCCACACCAGTGTTCCTCCTACCCCAAGAACCACCAACCAGGACTGCAACCCATATCCAAGTGGGGAAAAGCAAGAGAACCCTGCCTCTGCACCAGCAAAGTGCTCCCTGCACTCTCACTCTGATCCACTGCTTGATTCCTCCTGCTGCATGGGCCTAGGGCCAGAAGCAGCCACAGCTGTACCTCTGGAAGCAGCCTCAGGAGCTTCCTGCTGCTGCCACTGTACCACCTCTACCACCCCGGGGCTGAGGCTGGACCACACATATCTCTCACCCAGATCCAGCAGTTTTCCCACTGACTTGCTAAGTTGTCTTTGGCATTTTACTCTCTGGCTCTAGGATATCTGGGCAGTTTTCCTTGACAATTTCTTGAAATATCATGTCTAGACTCTTTCTTTGTTCATGGTTTTCAGGTAATCCAATAATTCTTAATGTATTTCTTATTCATCTGTTTTCCAGGTCAGTTGTTTCTTCCTCTGATATGTTTCATGTTTCCTTCTATTTTAAAAATTCTTTTGGCTGTTTTATTATTTTTTGATGTCTCATGGAGTTTTTAAATTCCATTTGCCCAATTCTAATTTTTAAGGAATTATTTTCTTCAGTGAGCTTTTTGTCTTCAGTAAGCTTTCCACTCCCCCCCTCCACCCCCCGCCCAAGTTTGGCCAATTCTGCTTTTCAAAAAGTTAATTTCGTCAGTGAATTTTTGTACCTCTTTTTCCATTTGGTCAATTCTGTTTTTAAGGGGTTGTTTTCCTCAATAATTTTCTTTCATCTTTTACCAAGGTATTGCCTTTTTATAAATTTCTTTGATTTCATTTCTTTGCCTATTATTTTTCTCTATCACTCTTATTTGAATTTGAAAATTCCTTTTAAGCTCTTTCAAGAATTCTTGTTAGGCTTGTTTCCAATTCACATTTTTTTTTCATTTGTGGTTTTGCTTATAGATATTTTAATTTCATTTTCTTCTCCTTAGTTTGTGTCTTGATCTGCCCATCTTAGCTTTTTATGATCAGGTTCTTTCTTGTTGTTTGTTCATTTTTCAACCTTATTTCTTTATTTGGAACTTTATCTCAATGTCAGACTCTCTTCCATGGGGAATGGATGGGGCATTGTCTCAAGCTTCAGGCTTTTTTGCATTGCCATTTTCAGAGCTAGAGGACTGGAAGTTTTCAGTGCTTCTAAGATGGTGCGATGTGAGAAGAAGTGTGATTACTGCTCCTTTGATCTGCACTCTGGTCCTCACTCAGGAAGGTTTTAGGATTGCAATCAATAGTGCTCCCTGCAGTCCCTGGTACCTTGGAATTAGAAGTGATACTATGCTTCAGGGTTTCCACTTTACCCTTGACCAAAAGTGCTCCTCTCTGCTCTTGAACTATCTCAGAAGTAGGTATAGACAATGGAGTTGTCAAACAGTTGCCCTTCAGGTTTCCTACTCCCGCTTGACCAAAAGTGGTCCTCCCTGCCCTTGAACTATGATCTAGAAGTAGGTGTAGGAAATGGAGTTGCCAAACAGTGCCTGGTACTGTGTTCGCTGCTAGTATAGGTGTCCCCCTGCAGTCTTTCTCTAACCAATTGCCAGGTCCCTTACTGTTTCCGAAGCTGTTCCTGTTTCTGTCACCACCACCTAGTCCCTGCACTGGTGTTTCATCCACATGGACTCCATGCTAGCCTCCACCCCTGTTTCGTAGATCACTCTTTCCAAGCTCCTAAGTTGTCTTCAGCTGGAAAAATGTTTCACTTTGACTTTTTGTTGGCCCTGCCACTCCAGAATTTGATCTAAGGTGTTATTTTAAGGTTGTTTGAAGGAAAATGTTGGGAGGGCTCAACTGAGTGCTTTCTCTATTCTACCATGCCTTTTTATTTTATTTTTTTTAGGACATCTTAATTACTCAGTAGTACTTAGGGAAATAACAGAAACATTACAATGGAACCCAAGGCATGGGAAGAGGTTCCTGGGAAAAATGCAGGGCAGTTCTCTAGGGTGGTGACCAGGTTTCCTCTATTTTTCAAATACCATGGAGTGCATTGCTGATGGTTGATAAATAATTAATGAAACATTCTGATAATTACTAGCGTCTGTGACTAGAGGGATTTTTCAGAGAAGATGGGAATAAGGTTTTATGAACTTTGACAAGTGAAATGGTACAATTATGTATATAGATTTCTCTCAACTCTAGGTTGATGACAATACAATCAGACATGGCCTACTTCCATGTGTCCAGCCTTAGTTCTCTTTAGAGACAAGTTGTGGTTTAGCTAGTCTGTTGAATATTCCATTTACTATGTTTGAGAATTAGTACCATAAGAAATCACCAACAAAACAGAAAATGTCTGTTTTTAACATAACCATTGCAGTCCCAAGAACATACCCTCCACAAAATTTACCTACCATGCATACTTTACTTAAAAGAAAAATATAGTAATTATTTTATGTGCTCATAATGTATTTAAGTAACTACAATCACCATGTTAAACAGTCATACAAGACTGACCTTAAAAGCCAGATGACGAAAACTTTTGCTGAAAGCTAAACTCATTTTACAAAATGAGGGTTCATTAATGAAGGAATGACTGATCAAACTGAACTATATGAGAATAGAGGGTATTCCAAAATTCTTAGTACAACTTATACTTAAAATTTAGAAGCTTAAGGCTACAGGAAGAATTTTTGGACTTTTTTGTATAACAGACTTATAATAGAATACTATTGCACTGTATGAAATTATAAACAGGATGAATTCAGAGAGACATGGGGAGATATATAAGTAATCAGATGTGGCCAGAGTGGCCTTTGTTTTCTTTGAGTGACTCAGTTTATCTCATTGAGCCTTGCTGGGTGCTTGGTCTGCTGCTTCTCTTCTGGGGCAGGAAGCCCAGAGACTCATGCCTGGGAGCAGAGAACTTCCTGTGTGATGATTCATGGGGCTGGCTGAGGGGAGGTGTTGACTCCAGAGCCACGCCTTATTGGGTGTTACTTGGACGTGAACCTCCCAGGGTCCTAGGGGAAGGGGCCAACTCAAGAACCAATCGGCTCTGGTCATTCAGGTGGCACTTGATGATGTCAAAAACTCTATAAGAGGGGAGAAGACAGCTTGAAGATCCTTTCCAGTTGGTGCGGCAGCGGTGGCGAGTGTGACTCTGGGCTAGCCCAAGCTCTTGGGCTGAACCTAGATGTTGGTAACTATGAATTGTATTGGGTCTGTCTGTTGATATTTGTGATTTGTTTGTATTTAGTTCTGAAGTTCGGGATGCTGGTTTTTCCCCCGAACTAAATGAATGTTCTGAACTTCAGGGTGCTGGCTTTTTCCCCTAAAGTACGTGAATGAATCTGTATTTGGTCTGTCTGTTGATGCTTGTCTGTATGCTCCCCTGAACTAACTGAATGCTGGAGCTTGTCAACCCCTTCACCTTGCTCTCCTTAGCTAAGCGGATCAAAAGAACCTGTGCTTCCCCAGCGTGCCGGCACCCTCCTAGGTGCTGGCTGTGGGTGGATCTTATGCCCCCACAGAAGCTGCTAGCTGGATTGTTAAAACATCAGAACGTAGAAAATGACTAAAATAATGTAAATTAAAGAAACACCAAAACAAATCTAAATACCATTTAATTATCTAGATCAGTATTGGTCCTAGAGAAAAAAAAGAGAAAATGTCCCTCCCTCCTTTAATTGGTGAGGTGACTACAGGCACCTTTGTCTTGCCACTGGACTCAGATTACTCTGGAGGAGAGAGTGAGGCTGATGACAGCACAGCCCTTCCTCACTTAAATCCAATTCACTTGCAAGTCAAGACATCACCCTCCTGATGTCATTGGTCTTCTTAGAGAGCTAAGGATAAACAACAACAACTATAAGGAGAGAATATTATATATGTTATATTATATATTACATATATTATATTGTATATTATATTATATATATATTATATGTATATTGTATTGAATATTATATATATACATATGTGTGTGTATATAATATATATGCACATATATGTGTTATATGTATATACTATATATATGCATATATATATATATATATATATATATATATATATATATATATATATATATATATATATATATACTGACCACTGTTTTGATTGGTTTTGCTCAACAGTTTTTTCTTCTTGCACTTTAGGGAGTAGAGAATGCGATACGAAAACAAAAAACATTAAGGAAAAAAAGGAAAATGGACAGACTTTTTTCTAAATATTTTTATTCTGTGCTTTCATCTTAAAGATAGCTCCAGTGTAACTGAAGTAAGGAGAAGGGAGCAGGTACCCAGAGAATCAAATATATAGAGTACTTTAGTATGTCCAGTGTTGTTCAGTTGTTTCACCATTTCTGACTCTTTGTGACCCCATCTGGGGTTTTCTTGGTAAAGATACTGGAGTAGTTTGCCATTTCCTTCTCAAGCTGCTTTTACAGATGAGGAAATTTAGCAGAGTTAAATGTCTTGCCCAAGATCACATGGCTAGTAAATGTCTGAGCCCAGATTTGGTTTCACACCACCTAGCTCCCAGTATATTCATAAATGTAATATTATTTCAAATCAAGGTCAGATGGGCTCTAACAAAGGAAACAAGGAAGATCATCCCTTCCTCCAATTTTGCCTGCTTAATAGAAACTTACTGATTGATTGCTATGGCTCCTCTACATCTTAGTGCAAAGGGGTATCAGGGTAATGGAATGCCCAGGCCTGATGCAAGGCAAAGTAGTCAAATGCCTGATAAAAGAGCACTTGTAAGGCCAATTTAAGAACATAATGTTAGTATACTCCTGAGAAACATTCATTTTAGACTTAACTCAATGATAGCTTTTTAGAAAACATTTAATGAAATTTCAATTAAAAACACATGAAACGAAGAACTAAATGTTATGAAAAAAGACTTGTTCATATGTTTTAGTTGCTTCTTTTGTTCTAGGTAGCAATGACCACCAATAGCATATATAAAGAAGTATCATAATTTAGCATGAACTAATGAAAAAGTGCTTAATAAGTGCTAGCATTAATAAATTGTACTAAGTGCTTTTTCATTCATCCAGTCATCCATTCAGTCACACTAAATCAGAGCATAGTGTCTGGTCAGGGTAACACAGCAGCTGGAAAGAAGATGGCTGATGAGTCAAGTAAAGTATAATGGGAGATTATCCAGATATAGTGGGCCCTATGAGGTATTCCCCAATCAACATATCAAGGCTTCCAGAGTAGAAATTCCAAGGTTAAAGGGTTAAATCCTCCAGGGGATGTCTGCTTTAACAGGCAAGATGGCTGGTAAGATGACTTGAGCATAGAAGTACTTAATGGGGGCTGTAACTGATTAGGAAAGGCTTTATGGAGGAGGTGGTATTTGTCTTGAGTTTTACAGGATGGGTAAAATATAATAGGTTGAGGAAGTGTATAGAAAATAAGCAAAGACTTGGAGGTGAGGTATTATGCAGTATATATGGAAAATGTAGTGCCATAGGAATACAATATTTGGATTTGGAAAGCATCCATTATAGTCTGACAGGAGCAAATGAAGAACAATGGCATAAGTTAATGCTGGTATTAGGCTGTGGAGGGCTTTAAATATCATGTTCAGAAATTTGAAACTTACTCAGTAGGTAAAGAGGAGCCATTACAAATTTTGAGTGCAGGAGTGGAATGATTAGATCTATTTCTTCCTTCCTTCCTTGTTCCCTTTCTTCCTCTCTTCCTCCCTCCCTTTCTTCTTCTCTTCCTCCTATCCTCCTTCCCTCCCTCCCTCCTTCCTTCCTTTCTTTTTTTTCTTTCTTTCTTTTCTTTCCTTTTCTTTCTTTCTTTTGTTTCCTTCTTTCTTTCTTTCTTTCTTTCGTTCTTTCTTTCTTTCTTTCTTTCTTTCTTTCTTCCTTTCTTTCTTTCTTTCTTTCTTTCCTTCTTTCCTTCCTTCTTTCTTTCTTTCTTCCTTTCTTTCACAAAGGAGGATGAGTTAAGATGGGAAAAAAGAAAGATATGGTAGCAGAGGCTAGAAGTCTAAGTGGATTATCATGAGAGAACAGTGACAGTGGAGGCAGAGAAGTTTGAATTGCTTAGGGATCCTCTTTGGGTATTCATGGAATTCATGATTTGGGGAGCCAATATTACACAATACAGTTGCATGGTAACTAGGCTTCCAAATGACCAAGTCTCAGAAAAATCTAACTTGTTCCCTTTGATAGCAGATCTGAAATTATTCAGAAGCTTGCATTACTGAAACAAAGGGTGGGACATTTAGTTAATAATTAGAACTGCCCAGGGCATGGAGCACTTGAGGTCTGTAGTCTTCAATGTTCCTAGTTAACTTCTGGGAAGAAAATAATGTGTTATGTCTAGGCTATAAGGTTGTAATTGGATGTCCAAAACAATAAATCATTTCTGGGCAATGTAAAGTCAATTCTTCACCTGGCTGGACCTATACCTATAGCTATTAGGTGGTATCTAGAAAGCCAAAATAGAAGAAAGCTTTAGAAAAGGGAAGATTTAGAAGACTGGCATACATAATACATGAATGAAAAATCATTTATTAAATTCTTATAGTGCAAGTACTGTGTGATGTATTGGGAATATAGACATGTGTGTATATGTGTATGTGAGAGAGAGACATTTCCTCAAGGAGCTCATATTTTAATTGGGGGAGACAACATATATTCACAGATTAAGTAACAGGGCAGCTGTCCAGTAACCTGTTGGAAACTTCAGTTTGAGGACACAGCAGAGAAGATATTATCAAGGAGCAGGGTAATGTCAAATGCTGCAGCAAGTTCAAGGAAGATGAGGACTAAGAAAATAATATTTGATCTGTTGATGGGATAACATATGTAAAGCACTGTGCAAAATTTAAAGTACTATGTAAACATTAGATATTATTAATTAATAGGCCACTGGAAATCTTTGAAAGACTAATTTCAATAGTGATGATGAAAAGAAAGTAGGGATTATAGGGATTTCTAGGAATCCGAAAGTGAAAGAGATGGAGGAGATGATATGGTGGCTCATGCAATTAGAAGAATTAAATGATTTTTTTTCTTTTAGGATGGGAAAATCTTAGTATGCTAAGAGGAAGGAGTCAGAGCAGGCAGAGTGAACATAGATATAATAAAATAAGTCTAACGTTCTTAATCACTTTTACCATTTCTTATTCCACCTCACCTCTTTTGTTTCAGATTTTTAAAACATTCCTTTTCTTACTACTCCTTATTTTCATTTCCAGCATTGGTGTTCTATAGAATAAATATTCTTTGTCTATGTCTGAATCTAGGGCAACTAGTGATACAATGGATAGAGCAATGGAGCCCAGAGTCTGGAAGATCTGAGTTCAAATCTGGCCTCAGACACTCATTAGCTATGTGACCCTGGACAAGTTGCTTCACCCAATTTTCTCAGTTTCCTCATCTGTAAAATGAGCTGGAGAAGGAAATGGTAAATCAATACAGTATCTTTGCCAAGAAAACCCCAAATGGGGTCATGAAGAGTTGGACACAACTAAAATGACCAAATAACAAAAATCATCTGAGTCTACCATACTTAGTCCTGAGCCTACTTTAAATTGGTTAGTCATGTGATCATGTCTAAGCCTAAATCAACACAAACTAATATCTTCATAGCTGTATCACCGACAGGAAAGGAAAAAGGAATCTGGAATTGTTGGTGACAAGTGAAGGTCAACATAGAGTACTAATGTCACTAAATTATTTGTACTGAAATTTTTAGTTTGATTCAAGGACTATAGGTAACCCAGCCTCAACCTCTCTCTTCTTTCAGGGAGATACCTCATATATTTATTGAAGAGTAAGAAGTCTACTAGATTTTCTTTAAGAAAGCACTGTAGTGGCAAAGATCAAGATTTGGCTGCCTGGAGGTTTTGATAAAAATGTGAGAAAGTATCACCAGTCATTTCAATGTGAATGGACATCAAAGTACCAGGAAAGGGGAGAGTTTCTCTTTAGAAAGCACAGAATAAAATACGTGAGAGGAATAAATGAACAAAACAGGAAAACTGGTGATAGCTGGGCCTCATGCTTAGTGCCATATGGCCAAGGTTTCTGCTTTTATTAATCAGTTTTGGCCATGTATTAGATGATGGAAAGAGGGTCAAGTCAAATCGAACCAATAAATGCCTACTATGTGATCAATGCTGAGGATACTCAAAGAAAGGAAAAAAATGGCCCTCCACTCACGGAGCTCACAGTCTAGTGGGAGAAACAACATGCAAACAACTGTGTAAAAACAAGATATATACATGATAAATTGGAGATAATCTTGGAGAGAAGGTGCTAACATTAAGGGAGATCAGGAAAGGCTTCTTGGAGGTGGGATCTTAGCTAAGATTTGCAGGTAGCCAAGGAAGCCAGGAAGCTGAGATGAGGAGGGAGAGAATTCTAGGCTTGGGGGACAATCAGGGAAAATGAATGGAGTTGGGTGTCTTGTGGGATGAAAAGCAAGGTCAGTGTCATTAGCTTGTAGAGTATGTGCAAGGGAATAAGGTATAAGACTAGAAAATCAGATAGGGCCAAGTTATAAAGGGATTTATAGGCTGAATGGAGGATTAGATATTTGACCCTAAAGGTAATAGGGGACTGTTGGAGTTTATTGCATATGGGTGCAATATGGTCTTACCTGGTCATGACTTAGGAAGATCAGTTTGATGGCTGAGTACTTGAGACTTGAGGCAGGAACTTGACCTGTGTTTTCATTGGTATATCTCTCAGGTGAAGAAACTCCATCTAATTATAATACAAGTTTGCACCTTCTCTGCAATTTAGAGAGCTGTCAGAGCATTGAGAGATTATGTAATTTGCATAGCCAGTATATATCAGAGACCAGACTTGAAGCCAGGTCTCCTTGCCTCCAAGGCCAAGTCTCTATCCATTATGCAATACTGCCTCTCACGTAAAGGAAACATCAGGTAAATTACCATTTGGATATTCATTGCAATCCTTAGTTTGAGTCAACAAATTTTTAAAAAGCATATCCTATATATTAGGCGCTCTGTGAGGAACTTGTGATAAAGAGATAGATATGGTACGATATGGTCCCGGTTCTCAAAAACTCATACTTTCTTTAAAAAATAATATTTTCTATTTCCCCCAATTGCCTATAAAAACAATTTTTAACATTCTTTAAAAAAACTTTGGTTTCCAAATTTTCTTCCCCCTCTCTGAGATGGTAAGCAATTTGATGTAGGTCATATATGTTCAATCATGCAAAACACATTTTCGTATTAGTCATGTTGTGAAAGAAAACAGACAAAAACCCCAATAAAAATACGAAAAGATAAAGTGAAAAATAGTATGCTTCAATCTGCATTCAAACTTATTAGCTCTTTCTCTGGAGGTGGGTAGCATTTTTCATCATAAGTCCTCTGAATTGTCTCAGGTAATTGTATTGCTGAGAATAGCTAAGTCATTCACAATTGGTCATCATACAATATTGCTGTTAGTGTGTACAATGTTGTCCTGGTTCTGCTCACTTCACCCAGCATCAGTTCATGTAAGTCTTTCCAGGATTTTTTCTGAAATCAACCTACTCATCATTTCTTATAGAACAATAGTATTCTATTGCAATCATATACCACAATTTAAGAACTCATAATATAATGGAGAGGAAGAAGCATACACATAAAATATTATGGTGTTAGAGAAAAATAGAGGACAAGGTAAAGTGCTATGTTATAGCCAGGGGGTGCTATGGACCAATGGCTAGAAGTATTCAGCCATCTGAATGAAAAATCAATTAGGCAATAAATATTTTTTCTTTTTTAATTTTTTAATAAATATTTTTAAGTACCTACTACATAGCAGGCACTATGCTAAATGTTAGAGATTCGAAAATGTCTTTGTTGTTCAGCCATTTCAGTCATGTCTGAATTCTCTTGACACCATTGAGGGTTTTCTTGGCAAAGATACTGAAGTGGTCTGCCATTTCCTTCTCCAGCTCATTTTAAGATGAGGAAACTGAAGCACACAGGGTTAAATGACTTGCCCAGAGTCACACAACTTGCCAGTAAGTGTCTGAGGCCAGATATTTACTTGAGTCTTCCTGACTCCAGGCTCAGCACTCTATCCACTGTACCACCTAACTGCCCCCAACAACAACAATGTGTGCCAGGCACTATGCTAAATTCTAGGTATTTAAAAAGAATAAAAAAGATCGTTCATATCTTTGAGGAGCACACTTACTCATCCCCAAGTAATCATCCAATACCAGAAGGCCTTCTGAAATATCAGCCACAGCTCTTAAGGCTTTCCTTAGGCTCTATGGCTGCTATTGAAGGTCACTTTCTTTTATTAGTAACAAAGTCTAGAATTTGGATATAGATTTATCCAATCAGATAATAGCTCAGCCCATATCTTACTTAAGCTTAGGTCATTTACAGTGTACAGCTCTTTAGAATCATAATTTCATCTTGGCCTCCAAGGCCAACTCTCTATCCACTATGCAATACTGCCTCTCACATAAAGGAAACATCAGGTAAATTAGGTGCTTGATACATTTCAATGAAGGTCATTTATAGGGTACAGCTCTTTAGAATCATAATCTCAGAAGTAAATATAAAACAGAAACAGCCAGCATGGCTATTTTCTGCCAGTCCATGCATGATCTTTCTCAGGTTTGGGCTCAACTTACTCAAGTTCTGCCAAGGAAGCCAAAAGCCCAGGAACTCAGTTCTCCTTGCTGGTACTCCCATGGAACTCTAGTCAGGCATCCATCCCTAGGATTTCTTACTCAACAAATAACCTCTGAACTGTCATTGGTGAGCCAGTGGCAGCAACATAGGAAGTCACCGTTCTATTGGTCTGTTTCTCTCAAGGCATCTAGGGCTTGGTAAAACCAGCTGATTCTCTTGTTAGCGCAACTTTGCTCTTTAGTCCTTGGGCTCATTTTTCATGTTTAATTTAGATGAATGCCTGCCCCACCCTTCACCCACTAGCAAGTATAAGGGGTGGGGATTTTTCTAAAGCAATGGTCTATGTATCTCAGTCCTGTTGAATTAGACAACAGGAAAGAACATGCTGATTTACTTTAATGGAATACAGTTTTCATGAGTCTCATTCAATGGAACATCTTTTAAATTGAGCACCCTTTGGCTTTTTCTGTCATTGTCTTGGCTCCAGAGCTTTGTAATTAGGCCACCAGGATCAGTCATGACATGGGTGAATTAAAATTATAAGAAATTTTTAGAGGTTAAGATCACATTCGGCTTGGTGTTGGGGATAGGGTTGATGATTTCAAGGAATGGTGAAGACACACTGCTAGCAGAATCACTCATGACTGAACAGTGAAGTCTCAGAAAGTACTATTAGGAAAAGAGGTGAAGAGGAAAACTATGACCAAAGTCAGGCAGAAAGATGGGCTGAATATTTGCGAAATCCAGCATGTTGGTAGAGGAAATGGTATTATAATCAGGTGATAAAAATTTCAAAGTACAAGTTGATAAGTAATGGTGGTACAACGTGGGAATGGAATTTTACAGTGAGAATCAAATGTAGCTTCTAGAGGCACTTCCCAAACAGGCCAATATCCTCTCAAAACTATACTTCATGAGCTTCAATTGATGAGTGTTTACTTTTTCTTGGCAGTCAGATGATACAACAATTAAAAGTAAAGGCATTTACTGAAATGGCAAAGTAAGAAAAGTGTGTATATATATACATACATACATATATATACTATATATATAGTATTTAATATAGTATATATATATATGTATGTATATGGAGAGAGAGAGAGAGAGAGAGAGAGAGAGAGAGAGAGAGAGAGAGAGTATTTTTCCCATAAACATCTCCCAGAAACATATATAACCACTGTGGAACAAGTAGAAATACTAGGTGTAACTTAGGACTCAGTGTCTCCCAAAGGCTGAAGGGTAATACAGACCATGTCAGACCTTGGGGACCTAAGGGTCAGTTTCTCTCTTTGCTCCTTGCCCCAACCTGAAATTACCCCAAGAAAATCTGACTCAATTATGTCTGTTATAGTTGAGCTATTTCAGTCAGGTCCAACTCTTCGTGAGCCCATTCAGGGTTTTCTTGGCAAGGCAGATGAGGAACTGAGGCAAACAGGGTAAAGTGAGTTGCCCAAGATCACACAGCTAGCAAATGTCTGAGACCAAATTTGAATTCAGGAAGATATCTTCCTGACTCTAGGCTCTTTGTTGTATGCACCATGGTGCCACCTAGCCACCCACATCCGTATTTAGACTTCTCCAAATACATATAAAACAGGTTTCCTACAATTCCTATATAAACTAAAGGTACAGGGCTGTGCAATTTTGGATAACCACACTGACCAGGCTCTCAATCCTGGCCTAAAAGTGCTCAAAGTTGGATAAGGCAAAATTACTAAAGGATTCAAGGGAAACAGAGGAGTACCAAGTCTTCATTCATTGTTTTATGTTAGTAACTCTGCTTGGTTTCTGCTTCACAAACATCAAGCTTCCCCCCAGGAGAAATTGATCACCTGAAATCTCATCACCACACTGATTGACTTCATTTATTGGCACTCAACAACTCCTCAGCATCCTCAGTTGTCTCTCCCTTCTGTTTGGAAGACCAGAGGGAAGAGCAATAAACTCTTCTCAAAGGTTTCCTTTATAGAGGATTCAGAACTTTCAGATAACTTTATTTTCCCTCAGCTACACTACTTGGTTTTGATCCTACAAACGTTATGTTTCCTAGCTGGGTACTCCTGGTGCCCACCCCCTTTTCAGCTTCCTTTTGTGTATTGTGTCCCACTGTTAGATTGTAAGCTCCTTTAGGGCAGGTACTGTCTTTCTTTTTCTTAGTTGTATCCCCAGCATGTAGGACCTTGAGTGGAACACAGTCATTAGATAATTAATAAATATTCACTGAATTGAAATAAGATCTAAAGTGATTTTTTTTTCCTGAGAGACCAAGTTTAAAGAGTAAAAAAAAAGAGTTAAAATCATTGAAAAACTCTTGTAGGGTCAGAATGGACCAGTTTTGATGTAGAAAGGAGGTGGCATGAGAGAGGAAATGGTCATCAAACAGTTCAGGTTGTATGAGGCCTTTGGAGTCTAAATACCATATAGTCCAAGTTCAAGTCCAATGTCGTAGTAGAACTTTGCATGTTTTGTTGTTATTGTTCAGTTGTTTCAGTCCTGTCTGACACTTTATGACCCTATTTGGGGTTTTCTTGGGCAAATATCCCGGAGTTGTTTCCCATTTCCTCCTCCAGCTCATTTTACAGATGAGGAAACTGAGACAAATAGGGTTAAGTGACTTGCCCGGGGTCACACAGTTAGTAAGTGTTTGAGGTCAGATTTAAACTCCATTTTTTCTGACTCCAGGCCTGGTGCTCTATCCACTGTGCCATCTAACCGCCCTAGAGACAAACATATGTTTCATATTTATTATTCAACTCTTTTATTTTAAGGACAAGTATAACTAGGGAAAGGCCCTCTGAGCTTTGGTTGGATTCTTAGAGAGTATGGTAACCAGATACTATGGTGAATCAAGGTAGAGGAGTGACATTCCAAAGACTTAATGGAATCTTCTATGGTCCTTTACTGGAACTTTTGGGCCCTGACAGTGAGGCTGACAGGGATGTCCCATAACCAGTGGGTAGTGACAATTAGAACCCATTCCTGGTCCATAAAAAGGAGATGCAACCAATAGTAAGGTGGTAATTAGAGAAAAGGATGGTACCTGAAAGAATGGGAGTTCAGGCTGGGGCCCAGAGATGATATTCTTTGGTGGAAGGAGCTAGGTAGCATGATAGATAGAGTACCAGACCTAGAGTTAGGGGGACACTGAGTTCAAATCTGACCTCAGGCACTTAATGACTGTGTGACCCTGGGAAGGTCATCTGACCTCTGCCTGCCTCAGTTTCTTCATCTATCAAAAGGGGATAATAATATCTGCCTCCCAGGGTTGTCACAAAGATAAACTGAGATAATATTTGTAAAGTACTCTGCAAACCTTAAAATGTGATATACACACTATGAGCTATTATTATCTTGATGAGGACTCATTCTCCTAGCTGAAACTAGTGGCATGGTCCTATGGTACTATTTGGAAAAACAGCTTGAACATGGGAATGGGAATACTGAACACAGTTCATGAGAGTCTCGTAACAATATCGTTAATGGCAACATATAGTTTTGAGGTTGCCTGGGTCGTTGGTGCCAATGTAGTGTGCCTCATAGGCTCATGTATGATGCCCTCATATCTTTCATTTGTGTTTTGTGATTTGGGGTTGCTTTTTTACTTCTGATCAAAAAAGGAAGGGCTTTAGGCCAATTTAGTTTAGTTTTGTTGCATATCTTACTTATTTCTGAATATCCCCATTTTTTTTACTGCATCCACACTTCCAGTGTGGTGTGGTAGTACAAGGGCTATTTAATGTTGAAACACCTAGATATTTCTTTAATACCCTGTCATATGAAACATGTGACTCTGTCTCTTGACAAGGTGATGGGTAGACCCCAGTGAGGGATACACTTAAGGAATCTGCCTTTTGGTGAGGATATGCTTCCATCCATTCTGAAAATAGACATAATGGCAAGATAGTACTCATATGATTGCACTTTGTCACACTGGTTAAAATCCATCTGAAGGCTAAGATAAGGATCTAAAGATCTGGATCATATGGCCATGGCTCTTTTTAAGAAATTACCTGGCCAGGTGGGACCATCAGAATTTTCTCACAAGGGTTTTTATATCCCAAATGTCTCTTATGATCCTACTATGGGACTGTCTCCCTGGGGAATATTGCTTGAGGAGCAGAAGGATTGATAAGTGCTTGGAGGTTACATGTACTCTAAGAGTTAATTCCTGGCATCTTCATCTAACGGAATGTAAAGTATAGGACTGCCACAAAGCAACTTCCCTCCCCATGCCTAGGAAAACTTGTCCTTGGGCCAAATCCCGAAGCACTTCTGACCCAACTCAGGACTCAAAGGTCCATGCCCTGAGAGCTGCAAAAAAATTAGTCCAAGTAGGACACCTTCTGGTCAAATTAACAAAATCTTTCTGAATAGTTTATTTGGAAACTTGGTCAACTAACTCCAATGTGGACTCTTCCTAAATAAAAGATCCCTTCAAACACTTTTCAAACACAAGAATTACTTGAGGCAAAATTAATTTCTGAGGCTTGACTGGTATTTACCCTGAAAGCAGATTCTCTTCTCACCAAGTTCCCAATACAGAAGGTTTAAGAGGCAACTCCTTACCTTAGAAAGGAGGAGGGAGGATTGAAAAGACTGGCCTTGTTCTTTAAGACAAGAGAGGCTGAGTACTAGAGATCTTGGTGGAACCTTTGTGAATTGCATGAAATATAGACAATTCTTTGGTCAATAAATCAGATTGCTAGAGGTTTTTGTTAGGAAACCAGCTGGTTGGAGGATAGTTCCTTTGGAAGAATGATTCATTATGCAGGTCAGAATATATTTAAAAATTTCATACAGCATTGAAAAGGGGAAAACTATACATGTAAATGATAAGATGTCTAGGGATAGAGGGGGTAGATCTACTATTGCTATGTGTTTCTGCCACAAGTCAACATCAATTGCTCCCTAATGGTTGGAGTATGAGGGTTGGGATGAGGAAGGATAGACACCCTCCACCTCCACCCTGCATGCTAGAAGAAGTGACAAGGGAAAAGAGGGTCCTCAAGAGCACTTGAGTGATAGGCCTGCGTGTTTTAATAGCCATAGGGAGGGTTAGTTGATTTTCCTTCAGCCATGTATCAGGATGCATATTGTACTGACCAGGATACTAAACTTCTACGCCTATGCCGGGAATAGAAGATTGAGGAGAGAGGAGATAGAGCCCAGTTTAAAGGAGGTTTCTGCCTTAGGAGGCGCTGGATCTGAGGAGTGAGTGGGATGTGTAATCCGTGTTACATAAGTTCTGCTTTTACTATGTATTTCCTATCTAATTGCATGATTTTGAAATCATGACCTTCAGGGAAGACGGGTAAATGAAGTAACATGAAGGGAAGGGGAAGGAAAAGCCATAGTTATTATGGGCATTAGGCCAACCAGTCTGTTACTAGATAAGAATACTAGATAGTCACAGTGATAGAGCAGTGGGGTAGAGTGTGGGTTAATTGACAGCCATGTGTACTGAGATCTTGACTATTGACAGAATCCAGACTTGTTATACTTGCTACAAATGAATATTGTGTAGCTTGTTATAACTTAAGACTTTGATCATTTGGTAACAAAGAAACCAAACTGCTGCACTTATCTGTGAGCAGTCTGGTGGTGGTTAGAAACTTAACATTCCAGAGTACCCTGATGATCTCTGAGCACAAAATCAGTACGTTTAGGCTTGGAGTAAAGGTTCTAGTCTCAGTTTGGCCACTTACTACATAATCACTACATAATCACTCGATAATGTTGAGCCTTTTCTTACCTAGAGAATGTTCATGAAACAATATTTGTCCTACGTATGTCCCACAATTGTGAGAATAATGAAGAAAAGTTTGTAAAGTACTTCTTACTCATAATACACTGTATAAATAGGAACTCATATTGTTATGGCTATTTTATTTTTTAAAAGATTTTTATTGATGCTTTACACCATAATCATCTTCCCCTTTTCATTAAACCCTCTTTTGTGAGAAAAACAATAAAAAAAAAAACGAATCGGAAAGCTTGTCTGCTAATGTATACAACATTCTCTCCTAGTAGTCCCCCACCTCTTTGCCATGAGGATGGAGGTTTGTTTTGTATCTGTTCTCCAGTACTTCAATTTTTTTTTCTGTTGCTAAGAGTTTACTTCATAACAATTTGGAACTATTCCTCCAAAGTTGTTAAACTGCATGTACCCTTTGACCCTATAATACCACTAGATCAATACCTGTCTTGACTTTTGTCTTGGCCCTGGACTTCAATGACTCTGGAGGAGAGAGTGAGGCTGATGACTTTTTGAAGCTCTGCCTCAATTAAACACAATTCACGAGTAAGTCAAGACATCACCCTCGTGGTGTCATTGGCTTCTTTGAAAATGAAGGGAGAACAACAACCCAAAAGAGATCAAAGAGGAAAGGGAACTATAGGTACAAAAATATTTGTAGCAACTCTTTTTGTGGCAGAAAAGAATCAGAAACTGAGAGCATGCTTATCAGTTGGGGAATGAGATGGTCCCAGAAAAACCTGGGAAGATTTGTATAAATTGATACAAAGAGAAGTGAGCAGAACCCAAAGAGCAATTTACACAGTAATACCAATAATGTAAAGATAATCAACTTTATAAGATATATTGACTCTAATCAATATAATGATCTACCAAAATTCCAAAGGACTCTTGATGAAACATACTATCTGGATAGGGAACTGATGGACTCAGGATACAGACTGAAGGATATTTTTTCATTCCTTTTGTTGACTGTTTTTTTTTGGGGGGGGGAATGGGTAATGCTGAAATTTCTTTTGCATGATTATTATATATTTGTAATGTGTTTTGTTTTTCTTACCTTCTCAATGTGTGAGGGAGAGGGAGAAAGGAAGGAGAAAATAAAATCAAATAAAATTTTAAAAAGAGAAGGAAATAAGAGCTCACTCCTCTTTAGTGATGGATAGTCGTTGTGCATATGATTTACTTACTTCTGGTTATTTTGCTCTGCATTGAGTCATAGAAATCTTCCCTAATGTTTTTTAATTCCTCATATTTTTCATTTCTTACTGCACAGTGATATTATATTGCATTCAAACACCAAAATGGAAGGCGTAGGGTATAGGAAAGGCCAGGCTATCCAATTAGCACACTTTACAGCATAGCACAGCTGCTGGTGTCTGCAACTTTAGCTCTGTAATCCCCTTAACCCTTCTGCTACCAACTCTCTTGAGGTTTGAAAGTTCTAGTCTCAGAAACATTAGTTTAGAGTTCTGGAGGGGCAGAAACACAGTGTGATAGAGGTGGAGAGGGGGTTACCCTGAGAGTCAGAGTGATGGAAATTCAAGTGGAGCCTGGGACAAAGACTGGCAGGATGACTACAGGCAAGTCACCTCACCTCTAAGTACTCCCAGAAAATTCTTTAAAACTGGAAGTTAATCATACTGGGAGTTTTCCATCCAGATAAATTCATGACCTATGACAAAAAGAAGAAAAAGAAAAAAGAAAAGAAGGATAGAGATAATGAGAGAAAGAGTAAAAGAGGAGAGGAGAGGGGAGGGGAGAGGCAGGAGGGGAGGAGAAAATAACAGGGACTCAAAGATTTCCTTAACATCCAATGAAACTTTTAAATCAAACTTCCCAGGAGGATGCAATCATTTTCTAAGATACTACAGTCCAGGAATATAAGTGAGATACAGGAGAATTGTGTTCTACCCATGAAATAATTAAGCTTGCTTACCTAGTCTCAGAGCAAGGACAAAGAATCAAAAAGGAAGAGAATTCCCAAACCCCTCCTCCCCCTAAAGGGTCATGGGGAGAATGTTAAACTCCGATGCTAAATTTGAGTCAGACCAAACACACACCTTGGGAAAAGGGGACATTAATCTGTCTGGTTTGTAAGGTGTGAGATGATTCTTCAGAGACAAGGGACGATGAGATTACCAGAAATGAAGAAGAATGAAGGAGTATTTGTGTGCAGAAGGAGAGGCTGTAAAAATTGGAGAATTTCTGCCTGCTGTGAGGGAACAAGGGATTCCTGGCTGGAACCAAGAGCAGGAGAATGTTAGAGATCAGGTGAAGTACACACACACACACACACACACACACACACATACACACACAGACATATATGAATTATATATGAAATACTATATGTGGCATTTCTTTCTATATGTATATACACACACATGTGTATATGTAAGGATTTATTTTATAAGGTATTAGGTTTAATACTTGGGAACTAGGGTAGAATCTGGTTGAATTTTCAGGGGAAAAAAGCATTCCAGTTTAAGCCGCATCTGTCCAAAGGGACCTACTATCAGTACCATCAAGAATCTTTATTAATAAATCTAAACCCAGGGTGGTCTGTGGGTGTCCCCACCCTCCTCCTTCTCCTGAGAGTTGGCAGGGCTCCCAGCTGGGGGTCATGTGTCCCTGCCATCCTGGCAAATTTACAAGTGTGCTGTGGCAAATTTACAAATTTACGAGCCTGCTATGAAGTGGGGGAAAAAGCACTTGGCCTGCAGGAATGGAGACAAGGTTGCTCCAGTCCTTCTATAGGGCAAGCCTATCTTTTCCCTCCCAGCACAGTCACCTATTTTGGGATTCTGATAAGATATTCAGAAACCCTCCCTCCCTATCAAAGGCCACAAATATCAATCAAAACAGAGTTTTTAAAGCATACGTTTTAGTAAAAGTCAAACTGTCTTGATAGTTGTTCTTTATTAACATCCTTATGTGATTTCCCCTCCCCCCAATGACTGTTGAGTCTCAAAATATAGTCAAGTTTAAAATGCCTGACATCATTCAATGTAGGGCCTAATTCCATACATTTTATACAAGTACTGGAAACAAGAACTGCACCTATGTAAAGAAGACTGAGATTAGATATTTAAAGTAAACAGGAGGCTGAACAGGTATCAGGGAGAAGATGGTACATATGCTGTGACTTGCCTCGATGAATCTAGTCATTAAGCCAAGTGGATAAATTTTTCAATTGTGAATTAAGCAATTACAAAAGCACGTAGAGGCCAGCAACCCACAATGCCCCCAAATGTTATGCATTGCAACATATCCTGTAAGGTTTGGCAGAACTTTGGAGAGAGGGGCATGTTTTGTAGAAAAATCAAAGTTGTGATGCCTGCCTATTGGCTTTCAAGCTGTAGCATGCCAGCGGACACCTCGAATTCTGCAGATTAAAAGGTATGCTTCAGTGTAGAGGAGAAAAGAATGTACACGGGCTGTTCTCTCTCCTTCCCAGGAATTGTGCCACCAAGGATGAAACATTTACATTGCTCTCACATGTCTGGGGTTCTATTCCCCCACAGTTCTGAAAGAGTGTCAACTGAGCTGAAGAGCAACATAGGCTGAGGCTTCTGAATAAACCCTGCCACTTATGCCGGGACTTCCTGGCAACTCACACAATAACAATAATAATAACCATAGTTAATATTTATATGGAACTTATGATATGCCAGGCACTATGTTAAGAACCTTACAATTATTATCTCATTTGATCCTCATAAGAACCCTGGGAAGTAAGTGCTATTATTATCCCTATCTTACTGATGAGGAAACTGAGGCAAACAGTGATAAGCCCAGGGTCTCACATCCAGTAAATACCTGGGTCAAGATTTGAACTCAGGTTTCCCTGACTCTACACCCAGTTCTACCCATGGAGACACTTAGCTGCCCCTGTTAGCACACAAAGTGATAAGAGCTGGGCAGGGGAGAAAGGGGTTGGAACACAGATGTCTAAAGAAGGGAGCTAGTGTGGCTTATTTCCATAGTGTCTGGCCACATGTTTAATCTTGAAGCATGGAAGGCAGGCTTAATGTGTTCAACTGGTGCTGAGATGATTTGGGAGCATGGAGAACTTTTTTCCTCCCCCAATCACATAGCAGTGCACACACATAAGACCTATAACAAGATCTATGAATGTTTCCAGATTTAAAGCTGGAAGGCACTGTGGGTGTTAGCTAGTCCAGTACTTCTCAAACTTTTTTAGTCTAAGAACCCTTTCACATTCAGTGTAGGTAATATCTATCAATGTTTATCACATGTAGAAATTAAAATATCTTAGCATTATTGTGAAACTAGTTTTGTCCTCAAAGTTTCCCCAAAAGAGTCTCCAGGGACCCCCAAGGTTCTCTGGACCATACTTTAAGAACTGTGGATCTAGTCCAACCCCTTCATAGGGATTATAGATGGGGAAACAGGTCCACAAAAGGTTGAGAAGGTTGTCTGACATCACACATGTATAGTAAGCGGCAAATCTGGGATTTGAGCCTAAAACTGATGGAAAATCCAGAATTCTTTCCAGAAAGAAATAATTATTAATAACCAATGATTTGGGGAGGTTCAGATTTCCTTCTTTTTCTATTATTCTCATTTCAAGATCTCAATATCTGAAGGTTGAGCTTACCTCCTCCTCTATCTGACCCCATCCAACCTTACAAGAAATCTCTAGTCCAAGGTGAATTTGACTCAATCAAGCTTGGGTGGAGATAGATAGTTTTCTGTAGATTGTCCAAGGCTGAGGGTGGTCTCCTTATAGGGATAGTCTCTCTGTCCGATATTGATATGATGTCACTCTCAGCCCCTCATTTAAGGGAGCTCACTTCTCTTTGTAAAATTCGCCTCTCATTAGTTATTAACCAATCAGAGTATATTGTCACCCTCAGGAATATGCCTCTTCTAAAAGGACATGTAAGCCATGAGCCTACCACCTTGATTGTCTCTGGTCTAAGGAGAGATGGCCAAATGACTATCCTTTTATTAAAATGCTGGCTTTATTAATAAAATGATTAAATTGCCCAGAAAGTATGTCTTGAACCTTTTTAAAGACCACAGCTGACTCTCTTACTTCATTCTGAGATAAAAGTAGAGTAAATTCTCAATTGTCCAGGCTTGGGCAATTGTGTAAAATCTCTTCTGGTCACTGACTTTTTCTGCTTTTTACTTCTATGTCTGCCTTCAGTCTGAGCCATTCAGTGAAGATGGTTTTGCTTTTTAAAAATAGCATAAGGAGAGTGCTTCTCCTAAAAAAGGTCTGACAATGCTGTTCCTTCCCCAACTTAGATGAAATCTTAGCTGCTGCATCCCTGGTGAAAGCCTGACACAGTTTGTTTGAACCAGTTTCCACCTGGTTTTTGCATGGTGGGCGAATCATGTTTGTATACTGCACATCATTGTATTGATGGTTGACTGATCATGATGGTCTGGATTATCTACATTTGGTTATGTTTGGTATAGAGTACATTTTTTTGTCATATATATTGAAGCAATCCCCTCTCCCTGGAATACCTAGAATGGAATTCCACTCATTCTATGCATTCATTTCATTTTTGAATCCCCAGTATAGGTACTTATGGAATATTAAGAGTTCTAAAAGAAGGACTCCAGTGGATTGGTTGGATCTTCAATAGTGGGCTTTTGCAAAGATATGGATAAGAATTATGCTAATTGAAAAAAACCTAAATAGGTTGCCAGGGCAGCTGGGTGGCTCAGTGAGTAGAGCCAGGGGCCTAGAATCAGGAGCACCCGAGTTCAAATCCTGCCTCAGACATTTACTACCTGTGTGACCCTGGGCAAGTCCCTAAACCCTGTTTGCCTCAGTTTCATTCTCTGTAAAATGAGCTGGAGAAGGAAATGGTAAACCATTTTGGTATCTTTGTCAAGAAAACTCCAGAGAGAGTATTCTGGGAAGATAGTAGAGTAGGTCAGAAAATTCCAAGCTCTCCAGATTTCCTTCACAAATAAGATAAAATAGCACCTCAGGGCACATGTAGGGTGGTAAAAATAAACAAGAATTGGGGCAGAACAGTGGTCCTCCTGGGACAGCCAGAGAAGATCCAAAGAAAAATCCCTGCACCAAGGTGTGGTCCCTGTGAAGTACAAATACCTCCAGATTAATTCTGGGAGCCCTGGAGCTAGCTAGATTGGGAGTTAGCCTTAGCCTCAGCCAAAGGAATTTTCACATCCTGGGCAGTGTGGGGAGAGCATCCAAGCAGAGGAAGACTGAGGGAACCTCTTCTGACAAGGAACACCAGGCCCAGCTGTGCTGCTGAGACATGGCCCTGAGTGAGAAGGAGTCAGCACACACCTGGTGAGTGCAGAAGCAGTGGGGTGGGACACTGCTGGCTGTGGGCATTTACAGGAGGGCAGAGTTCTTGGTTTTGGTTCAAGGCTGGAGGGGAGCACTAAAGGAAGATCTGAGTCTAGAGGCCACCATTCCCCATACCCCAGGGCCAGAGGTGATTATAATAATAAGCTGCTACAAATTTTAAAAAAAATTATCATAAAAGAAAGAACTCAACTATAGAAAGTTACTATGGGAATACAGAAGATCAGGATTCATCTTCAGAGAAGGATACTGAAGCAAAACAAAACAAAACAAAACAAAAAAAACCTCTCCTACCCCAAAGAGTAATGTCAAATGGTCACCTGACCAAAAAGGATTTGCAGGAAAGTTTCAAAAAAAAATTTTAAAATCAAATGAGAGAGATTGAGGAAAAATAAAAGAAAAAGTAAGAATAATACATGAAAAAAAGATTATGAAAAGAAAGTCAACCAACTGGAAAAGGAGATCCAGAATCTTCAGAAAACAACACCTTGAAAATTAGAATTGGTCAACAAGAAGCCAGAAAAATTACAAGAGACCAAGAAATAATAAAACAATATATAAAGAATGAAAAAACAGAAGAGAATGTGAAACATCTTATAAGAAAAACAACTGATCTGGAGAATAAATCAAAGGGAAAAAACATAAGAATATTTGGACTACCTGAAAGCCCACAATCAAAAAAGAATCTTGATACAATAATACAAGAAATAATTAAAGAAAATTGTCCTGACGTGTTAGAACAAGAAGGGAAAATTTAGATAGAAAAAAAAAATCTACCCATTACCACTTGTAAGAGATACCATGAGGAAAACCCACAAGAACACCATAGTTAAATTCTGAAACTCCCAGCTCCAGGAGGAAATACTATGAACAACAAGAAAAAAAAAATTCAAATATGGTGGAGTCACAATTAGAATCACACAAGTCCCAGCAGTGGTGACACTAAAAGACCACAGGTCTTGGAACACTATTTATTGGAGAGCAAAAGAGCTGGGTTTGCAGTCAAAAATATCATACCCAGCCAAGTTAAGCATAATCCTGAATGAAAAAAAAAAACCATTCAATGAATTGTCAGACTTTCCAGATTTTGTAGTAAAAATAACGTGAACTTAATAGAAAATTTGACATACAAGATCCAAGAGGGATATAAGGTACACATCAAAGACTAATATAAGGATAGACTGTTTACTTTTTATGTGAGGATATGTAAAATGTATGTCTAAAATTGTTATTAGTAATTGGGTAGTTCAAAAGAAAGATTGGGGTAGACCTGAGTATGATGTGATTCTAAAAAGTAAAACCATTTAGGAAAAGGTAGAAAGAATAATTGTCTTATGCAAATGAGGTGGGCAAGGAAGAAATGACACAGAGGAATTAGATGGGAGAGGAGGGCTGGTAATTCTGGAACCTTACTCTCACTGGGAATAGATTAAAGAGGGAACAATACATATATATCTAGAAAGGCATAAAAGTCTTCTAAATTCAGAAAGAAATAAAGGCTAAGGGGACAGGAAATGGGGAGAAAGTAAGTGAGGGATTTTTAGAGGGAACCCTACTCACATCAGATCTGGGCTAAAGAGAGAACAATATACACATTTAGAAAGGAATAAAAGTCTTCTAAGTTTATAAATAAATAAGAGGGTGAGGGAATAGGATGGGGATAGAGAAGAGTGTTTCTATTAATGGGAATGGGATAAAGATGGAATAGCATATATATATATATATATATATATATATGTACATGTATATATATTTGGAAGGCTAACAAAGTCTTCTAAATTCAGATATAAACAAGAGGATAAGGGGAAAGGATGGTGGGGAAGATAAAGGAGAGATCTTGGTGGGTAGGCTAAGTAATAAGAGGGCAAGGTAGTAGGCAGAAGTAAAGTAGAAGAGTCAGGAAGGATAGGAAATATGAGATACACACAAACATAAAATAAAGAAAATAAGTAGAATTTGTTAGGGAAAAAAGCAGAGGTAGTAATCATGATCTCAGACAAAGTTAAAGGTAAAATAGATTTAATCAAAAGAGAAAAATAGGGAAACTACACCATATGTCAGCCATATTAATTGATATTATTCTAGAGTCTAAAATTTAGACTATTTAAAATAACTAGTTAGTTTAAGGTTGGAATATTGCTGTGGTGTAGAAAATGATGAGTTAATGGACTTAGAAAAAATATGGAAAGATTTGGATTTATGAAGGAAGACATTATCTGTCCTCAGAGAAACAGAAGGCAAACCAGTACGGTCTTACATAAATGCACATGAATGTATATGTCAATATATGAATATGATTATAGTTATCTGAGTATATGTATGTGCAAGTTAGTGTGTGTATATGTGTGCATGTGTATATATATTTATGTGTATATATGTGTGTATGTATATATGTATGTATATGTTGTGTATCTATGCTTAATTGTAGCCTCATTGGAGGAGGAAGGGGAAAAAAAGAACAAAGTAAAACATGTACAACAGAGAATAATAGAAAAGTCACAAGGAAGCAAAGATGGACAGCTCTGAACACAATGTGTAGTATTTATTATATAGGCTTTCTTGAAGTGGAAATTTATTACTGTATATTTTGAATCCTCTCATGTTCTGCTGTGCAAATGGCAAGGCTTTTTTTTCTTTTATTATTTTGTATTCAAGTTTTAGCGTCTAAGTTTATGATGTTTCTTTTTCTTTTTTATTGTGTATTTAAGTTTTAATATCTAAGTTTAAAATAAACTAATAAAACAAAAACAACAAAAAAAGAAAACTCCAAAATGTGGACATGAAGAGTTGGGCATGACTAAACAACAAGATAAGTTGCCATCTGTAACATCAAAGAGAATACCTCTAGAAAATCATCAATCCAATCCAATGAAGTCTCAGTATTCCCTAGTGCCTAGCACAGTGCATTTCACAAAGTAGGAATTTAATAAATGTTAATTGAACTCAATATAGAATACAACACTGATTTTGTTGGACACCGATTCCCGTGCCTCCTTATTGTCCATGATGGTCTTCTGGTCAGAAGCCTGAGAGAAGATCCAGGTGACTTCTTATTTTCTGACTTTTGTACTTAGCTCACTAAGAAACTGCTTTTGTTAGCCCATCTTTAGCACTCTAAGCCATTGAAATTTCAAGGACAATTTAAATACTTCTTAAGGAAGAAAACTAGCCTTGATTTTGTCTAGTGATGACTTAGCATATTGCTCTTCTCATAGGTGTTCCACTGACATAAATCATGTTATGGGAGATATTTATGTGACTTTCTGTAGGGGGAAAATCTCATACATACTTACATACATCTACATGTACATGTATAGTTTTAAGTTGTCTGCGTATATGTGTATATGCATATATGTGGATTTATAAATGTATGTGTATATATACATATACGTATATAATATATAAATATGTGCGTGTGCGTGTATTCTCCCGTTAGCTAACTTCCTAGTCATGTCTCTCGGAACTAACCTGGAATGGTACTCAGATGGTAGCCACACAGTCCTTGCCGCTTTCATGGAAACTGCTTACAAGAGTCTAAGTTCTGCTAACATAACCTTCAAGAACTGTGGACAATTTCCTCACCTTAGTGAAGCCCTGGGACAGCTTTATCTTTAATTCCTGTTGACTCATGTAAAATATAAGGCCAGACCTCTTTAAGAGTTCCTATCTTCTACAGCACCTCACTTCAATTAGGCTCAGAAAATGTTGAATAACTTAAGAGTAACAAGCCTTATCTCAGATTGTTTCCTTTCTTTTGGTCAACAGGATTCTCAATTTTCTGCAATCCGTATCTCCTGCTGATCTGGTCGTATTTTAGCCTGTGGTTTGGAAGGACAGCTTTTAGTTTAAACAATTAAAGAATACATTAAGGAATCCACATGTATTTGTTCAATTCTTATACTGTGATTTCTTCAATCCCAACACTGAGGTAGGCAGTCAGGGAATGGGGTAAACTATAAGCAAGTTATGTTACCTACTCCATAAACTGATTGGAGGAAAAAATCTTAATGTAGAAATACATCAAGCCTTCAAGGATCCATGATTTCAGCAGCATATATAGTTGTAGTAAGTTGGGTTTGGTGGTCTAATTGACCATGCTATCATGGAGTCACTCTGGCTCTGTAAAAGCTAATATTAAGGGACACTGTGGATGCTCAGAAATGTACCCCACCCTAACTCTGTACCCCATCCAAGCCAAATTACTTTTCATTCTCCCTCCACCCTGTCTTGCTAACTATGATTACAGCTGAACATGTGTAGATAGAACCCAAGGGGAACCTCCATCTGGTTTATGATAAATGGACCCCCAGTCAAGAAAAACCCTGTAACTCAACTGCCTAGAAAGCTCACATTTGAGCACTCCTCCAAATCTGGGGTCCATACTGCTAGAATATTCCCAACACACCTCATGCCAACATATAAGTGTACCACTTTAATTGTTCTAACCCAATTCCTACCCTACCCTTCCCTACACTAAACACTGCTGTGTGTGTATGGCCTGTATGGTGATTCTGCTTGATATATTCCTTTACATCAACTAACCAGGGCTGTGTTTTTCCTCCTCCCAAGTGGGCATTGGGTTAGGTATACCTAGACATGAGCTGGAATCAGATCTGTGACTAGGCTTCTATAGCAGTTGCCCCTACCTGGCCAGTTGATCTGTACCATGGTAGAAAGTAAGAGCCAAGGGCTCAAAGCTGAACCACAATGCCCCTATGTGGGGCTTCCTTGGGGAACAGAATTGAACAGTACTCTCTCTCTAATAAAGCAAATTTGCAATACCTCTATTACCTATTAGGGAGTTTCTGAGAGTTGCTGTGGCTGAAAAAAATCATTACCTCACAGGCAATCTGGTAATAAACCTCTTTGAAGCTAGACAGGCCATTCCTTGGAGAAACAAACGTACCATGTTTTTGTTTTGGGGTTTTTTTTTGCCAACTCTGTTTTTGTTGTTTGTCCTTTGTTCTTGAAGAGGACCACAACATCAGGTGGATGATGCCATGACTTGCAAATGAATTGGATTTTAACATGCAGGGCTGTGCAAGGTCACCAATCTCACTTTTCCTCCCTTGCCAACTCTATACTTCCCAAAAAGGCACTGGTAGTGCCTTGAGTAACTGAAGTCACCTCCACATTGTAAAGGAATTAGATTAAGGCAAAGATAAATGAAATTGAGGAATTTTTCTAAACAACCTGAATCTAAAGGATGTTACCTAAATAGCTGGATAGAATTGTGCCATTGCTAGGTGAAAATCAAGTTGTTAAAATTTCATAATCAACATAATGGAAACATAGAACATTGGATATTGGGTGGAGACAATTGATGGCATATGGAGAATTTCTAATGACTGACAAAGAGAATGAGACACACATCTTGTGGTCCAGGTGGAAAGAAGGCTGTTTTTTTCTCTCTCTAAGAAAGAGAAGGCAATCAGCTCTGAGGAAAGGTCTGAGAAAGCAATCAGATCTGTAGGAAAGACTGAACTCTTGGTCCTAAAGACTTGCTCTTCATATTTCTCCTGGCATGTTAAAAAGGATAGCGAGAGAAGGATGATATTTCTCTCTCCTCCCTACTTATCAAAAATAGTATCTTGCAGCAGAAGCATATGGCCATAGAAAATACATGCTTGCATGCATCCTGAGCAGGAAGTTCAAGTATACTTTTTGAACCCCAGCCTTTGTTGCATGTGTGTGGAAAAGATCATGATCTCCAAATCTGGCCTTCTAGCCAAAAAACATGTCTAGTACGTCATCGCTTTGAGAATTGTCATATGTCTAACTCCAAACTAAAGACGTCATGAGTTTGAGAGTTCCAGGCACTGAATCTTCTACAGAGAAAAGAAGTCCTGATGCTTCCTAATTCTTAGGAAAGGAAGAAAACAATCTTCAAGGGTCCTGTGCTATATCTTGCTTGAAGTGCAAGGCCACCAAATATGTTAGCTGAGCCAGATTCTGGAGGAAATGGAAACTGTAGCCAACTGGAGGACTGACATGTCTTATAGAGACCAGGACTGGTCAGCCCAGAGGAGCAATGGAGGAGTCCTCATGAACCTTGCTAACTAATGAACCCAACCAAGATGTCTCCCCTTGTGAGGAGCAACATGGGGATATTATGAAAAGACGTCAGATGTTCTGCAACATTGGAGTATAAATTACTCCTTCTTGCATGCTTATCTTGGCCACATATGTTCCCTGCTTATCAGTTCTCTTGTGTATCTACTTTCCCAACTGATCATGAGTATATTTGTGAGAGAATGTGCCCCAGGTTTATATGGGATGTGTTATGATATATTTTTTTACTATGCTATTTAGTAAAAACCTTTGCTTTGATCTAATTGCATTGTCTGAATACTGAAAGGTAAATATATCAGTGGGGAGTCTGAGATAGAATGTTAAGAGTGTAGATCCATAGAATCTGAGGTAATCATTGTCCTTTGATTATCACCATTTCTTAAAGATATTTAAGTAATACAAGAGATTTACCACAACAAGGAAGCCAAAAGAGTTTTTTTAAAAATCTCAGCCAGCAAACATCTGATAAGCTTGCCAGGATGTGAGACTTGGTATGCAAAGACAACATTAGTTTAGAGTAAAAGGTTTTTTTCAAAACCTGAAAGAATGAGATAACAGAATTATGGGGTCTACAGAAGGAAAAAATTGTTAGTGTGTCTCTATGACTCCAATTATGGTTATTAATAATTTATATTTTGTATTTGATTTTTATTAATAAAAAGTATTTTCTCTCCCTCTTCTCTAATTGAAAAAAAAGAAAAATGAATTTCTTATAAAAATATACAGTCAGACAAAACTAATTCTGAATCTGTAACCATAAATAATCTTTAAAAATCTTAATCTGTAACATAAATGTGGAGAAGTAGAGTGGAGAAGTGCAATTCATCAAGCTACCCTAAGTTAATGGAAATATCTCTAAAGAGCATTAATTTCTTGTGCTATGTCTATACTCACCTAAAAAATCTTCTGATCTATATTTTGGTTTTCTTAGTGGATGTAACCATCAGGAGGAAATACTGATTGCTAGATATGATTCCAATTGTACATTGAATTAGTTGGCATCCACTTTTTTTTAAAGCAACATTATGGGAGAATAGGATGAAAGATTATTAATGGTGTTGTGAAATGCAATTAAAGAGAATGTGAGTCTTTGGAAAACCTAATGGGAGACCAAGCTCAGTCAAATCGTCATGAATGTATTAGTTGATGAAACTAGAATGGGAACAACAAGTAGATGTGAAATGGAACAGATCTTTGATATATACATGACTGTGTATGTGTGTGTATATATATGTATATACATGTGTGTGTTTACCTTTTTATTAGCAGTGAGTATGGACCCTATCACGTCAGTACCTAACATATTATGTGAGAAGTACCTAAGAAGATGAATTCAAGAAGAGTAGCTAGACCTGCCCAAATACATACTGAAGAAATCCTTATGGCAGGAGACATGATTTTAAAAATACTCATGAAATAATTCACATAATACCTCAAAGAGGGGAAGATTATAACAGAATGGGAAAAGATCAGATATAGTATTTTTGCCCTCAAGAAATGACTAAGATATCATGATATAACTACTAACCAATATAACTTACTTCTAATTTCTATGAGAAATATGTAAAAAGGAGGAAGCTGGCTAGGCTACTAGAGACGATTTCCCATAATAGACCACATGTTGGTAGTAACTCAATTGACTGAGAAACATAGAGAATATAAGATTCTGTTGTATTTACTGTTTATTGATTACTAAAAAGCATTTGACTTTGTGAAGTAAAATGCAGCTTTAAAGGTTTAACTGCAGCAGAATGTCTGAGGTGTATATGTGAAGACCTACATGAGTCCTTGATAAATGCAACTGACATAATGTTATTCAATTAGTCTTCATTAATATTAAGTGAGGCTATCACAGGGAGACTATGAAAGATGAAACTCACCAATGTCATGGAGGATGTTTTGTAGAAAATCCAAATAGAAGAAAAACTTTCTATCAGTGGCATGGCTCTTCAGATGTTCTTGCTATGAATGAAAGCATGTTGGAACTTTATTGGGCTTCTTTAATAGGATCAATAGTCACTCAAGAGAAATTGACCTAAGCATTCACATTTAGGGAGAAAAAAAAAACTAAGTGAGTGAACACGGATTAAGACATGGAATTGGATAAGTTCATATATCTTAGGACATGTACTATAGGTGACAACGATCTGGGTCCAGGATTAATTTGGAGAATGGTAATGGGCTATATTGCATTTGGAGTGTTTTATAGAACTTTCAGAGATCTCAAGGTGCAACCTGTGACAAAATCCCATCTTTTTAAGATCAGGATTTTCCCAGAGATGCTAAGTGGTTATTAACCATGAAACACTATATCAGAAGAATCAACATTGTAGATTTATCCAGAAGTCAATGAAAAGAAATGTGATGGGTGTTTGTAGGCTGTAGCATATTACCGTTGATGACTTAAGCTCAAGAAGCATCACAATAGGTGGAGTTGTGAACTGATCCAGCCATTCTGGAGAGCAATTTGGAAATATGTCCAAAGGGTTATAAAGATGTGCATACCCTTTGACCCAGCAATACCACTTCTATGGCTGTATCCCAAAGAGATCATAGAAGTGGGAAATGGACCCATATGTCCAAAAATATTTATAGCAGCTCTTTTTGTGGAGGCAAAGAATTGGAAATCAAGGGATGCCCATCAATTGGAGGAATGGCTAAACAAGTTATGGTATATGAATGTAATGGAATACTATTGTGCTATAACAAATGGGGAGCGCAGACAGACTTCATAATAACCTGGAAAGACGTACATGATCTGATGCTGAGTGAGGGGAGCAGAACCAGGAGAACATTATACACAATTACAGTTACATGGTATCTGTGATGACTAACTTTGATAGAGTTGGCTCTTCTCAGCAATACAAGGTTCAAAGACAGCCCCAAAAGACTCATGATTGAAAAAGCTATCCACATCCAAAGAAAGAATTATGGATTCTGAATGCAGATTGAGGCAAACTATTTGCTCTCTCTCTCTCTTTTTCTTTCTTTTTTGGTTTTGTTTCTTCTTTCTCATGATTCATTCCATTGGTTGTAATTCTTCTTTACAACTTGACTATTGTGTAAATAAGTTTAATGCGAAAGCATATGAAGAACCTATATCAGATTACATGCCATCTTGGGGGGGGAAGGAGGAGAGGGAAGGGGAGAAAATTTGGAACTCAAAAACTTGTGGAACAGAGTGTTGTAAACTAAAACTAAAACTAAATAAATAAAAAGAAGTATCAAAATAGATCAACTATAAAAGATCTATGAAGGAAGATGCTATCTACCTCCAGAGAAAAATAAATAGAAATATGCATAATATTTACTTTTGTGTGTATGTGTGTGTATGTGTGTGCGTGTGTAAAATGGTGGCCTTCTCTAGTATGGGATGGGGAGGAATGGAGGGAACAAGACAGTTCAGAACTTAAAAAGAGCAAAAAAAATAAAATTAAAATAAAATAAAAAAAGAAGTATGATAATAGAACTCATCAAAGACCAATAGTGGGGTATAGAGGAATGATTGTTCGACATCAGAGTCAAAAGATTTGGGTTCAAATCCCAGCTCCAACATTTGCCAGTTCCATATAACTTATTCTATCTACCTCAATTTCATTATATGTATCATACCTGTTTTACTGGATTTTAGTATTTGGTAAACTTTAAAGATGAGCAGAAAAGACAGTGGGCTAATAATAGAATGAGAGCAAAGGATACCAAATGAAGAGCTTAAATGCTCTAATGTTATACACAAAATATTCAATGACCTGGCAGAAGGTCTCTAGAATTCTGGGAGAGCCTTCATAGAGGATTTATGGAAGGATATCATTACACTGAATGGAAGGGCATGGAAGCCCTAGTGGAAGGAGTGACCACACTGATTAGGACACAGTATCAAGTTTAAGGTTTATGAAATGACTTAATCCCAGTAGTTGTTGAGGTAGGTAGTTCAAGGATTATCATCTCATTGTATATATCAAGAATCTGAGACCAAGAGAGGTTAAATAATTTGCCTAACATAATAGTCCTAACGTGTCAGATTCAGAACTCACACCCATCTTACAAGTCCAAGATCAGCACTCTTTCTATTACATCACACTTTATTACGAAACCTGGGTTCTAAGAATCACCTCATATCACTATCCTTCCTTTGCCAAATCATCATCCACCTCCTGCCCCCTAAGCATAAGTGTATCTGAAGGCTTTGTCCTGGGATCTTTTTCTTTTCTCTATACTTTCTGCTTTGGTGACTTCACCAGTTCCCTATGGGAACTCTAATTAGATCACACTCGAAGTTATAAGTAACACAGCATGTGCAGAACTGCCCTATCTGCTTCAATCCAACCATATGTGACACAATGCTGAAGGACATGACCACTTTGGAGATAATGGAGCAATCCCCTTATTTGCCAATGAGTCAGTGAATCTTTCAAAAGGAATAACACACTCTCTATGGTCTTCTCTTGCTGGGTGGAGAATATGGTCATACTATCCAAATTGAGCCCATGAAGGATGGGAGAAGAGTTACCCTTTCCCCACCCCAGAAGAAATGGTGACTCTTATATGTGGTAATTAGAGCAGGTGGCAGAGAAGGCAAGGCAAGCCTGGACCTTAGGTCCCATTGCTGTTTTTTCTCCTTTGCCTCATCAGAGGTGACAGAACATTGTGAGATGGACATGCAGCCTTGGAGGAAACTATTAGTTCTAGACATCTGGAAATTCTGTGTCCTTTGGTCAAAGTTGACTGGTGGAAGTTTCTCTTCTTTGATGTGACCAGCTTGTAGTAAGATTGGAAGGCCAATCCCTGTCCTAGCTTGACAGAAAACATCTGTTTTGAGGCAGACAGTGAAGAAGGTGAAATGTATTTTTTAAAATTTATTTTATTTTAATCTATGGATTAAACAAGCATTTCCATAACATAGTATAATTAAAAATGATAACTGAACACAAAACTGCAAATCTGTTATTTACAACTTGTTATTCCTTTCAAATATGTAATAAATTTATCATGTAAATTTCTTTTTTTATTTTTCCTTTTTTCCCCTCCCCCACCCTAGAGATGGCTACCATTAGACGTAAATAAGTACATATATGTATACTCATATATATACAAATACATACAGTACATACATGCATACATATAATATGCATACATACACACATGCATATATGTGTATATAATTATTCTATACATACTTCTATTTATAAGTTCTCTCTCTGGATAGATATACACACACATACATACATACACACACATATACACATACATACACACATGCATATATATGCATATAATAATTCTACACATACTTCTATTTATAAGTTCTTTCTCTGGATACAGATAGCTTCTTTCTTCATATATCTTTTATTTTTAATTTGTGTATTTATAATAGTCAAAATGACTTAGTTGCTTAAAGTCATTTTTAAACAATATTGCTGTTACTGTATACAATATTCTCTTGGTTCAGCTCACTTTACTCTTCACCATTTCATGCAAATCTTTCCATGTTTTTCTAAGATCACTGAGCTCATCATTTCTTATAGCACAGTAGCATTCCATCACAACCACACACCACAACTTGTTCAGGCATCCCCAGTTGATGGGGATCCCTGTAATTTACAGTTTTTTTGTCACTACAAAGAGAGATGCTATCATAAAATGACTGACTCTTCAGGCATTCCACAAACTGCTTCATGTTCCAGTGTTTGTCCGAGCCCTCCAAGAGAGTATAATAGTTAATCCTAGTACTTGCTTATGTTTCCCCCTGTCAATGTACACCTGTGAGAACCTTTTGTGTTAGGCAGTGTGTGTGTGTGTGTGTGTGTGTGTGTGCTTGTGTGTGTTTGTGTGTGTGTCTTTCCATTTGGATTTCAAGGTTCCTGCTCAGCTCTGGTATTTTCATCAGGAAAGTTTGAAAGTCATATATTCCATTAAAAGTACACTTTCTCTGAAGGATTATACTCATATATGCAAGATAAATTATTCTTGTTTGCAAGTCTTTCAAAATTTTGCATTCTGAGATCTCTCATTTATACTAGCTGACAGGTCTTGAGTGATCCTGTAATCTCTTGGTACTTGAACTCTTTATTTTTGACTGCAACATTTTTTTTCTTTGATGTGGAAACTCTGAATTTTGGCTATAAACTTCCTGGGATTTTTCCTTTTGGGATTTCTTTCAAGAGATGATTGGTAGATTTGATGTATCTTCACTTTGACCCTGGGCTCAGATAGATCTGGAAAGTTTTCATTTATCCTTTATTGAAACATGCTGTTCATGCTTTTTTTAAAAAAAATGATCTTTTTCAGGGAGTTCAATGATGCCTAAATTACCTCTCTTTGACCTGTTTTCCAGGTTGCTTATTTCTGTATACCTTTTTTCATTTAAAAACATCTTTCTATTTTGTTCTAATATTTCTTGCTGTCTTGAGGAATTATTGCTTTCTGTTCGGTCTGTTCTATTTTGTGGGAAGTATTACCTGAATAAGATTTATCTTTTTCTGTTCTAAACTATTTATCCTTCTTTTAATTTTTTTTCTTTCAGAGTTTTTAATTTCATTTTTAAGAACTCTCCTTAAGTATATGTCACCTTAGAGCAGGGTTTGTCCCAATCCCCTCATATTTCAGATAACAGACCATCTCCTGGCTTCTCTGAGGCAGCTAGGTGGCAGAGTGGCCCAGAGTCAGGAAGACTTGAGTTCAAATCCAGACTCAGATACTTACCAGCTTCCTGACCCTGGACAAATCACTTGTCTCTATATGTCTCAGTTTCCTCAGTTGAAATATAACAGTCCCTACCTTGCAAGGTTGTGAGGATCAAATGGGATATTTTTGTAGTGTTTAGCACAGTGCCTGGCACATAGTGGGTGCTGTATAAATGCTTTTTGCCTTCCTTTTCTCTGGCTTTCTTTAAGACTTAGCTCAAATCAAATGTAAAGGAATACTATTGTGCTGTAAGAAATGATGAGCAGGCAGACTTCAGAAAAACCTGGAAAGATTTATATGAACTGATGCTGAGTGAAGTGAACAGAACCAGGAGAACATTGTACACAGTAAAAGCCATAGTGATGACTGACTTTGACAGACTTAGTTCTTCTCAGAAATGCAAGGATCTAAGACAACTCCAAAAGACTCATGATGGAAAATACCATCCACATCCAGAGAATTAACTATGGAGTCTGAATGCAGATTGAAGCATACCATTTGCTCTTTGTTTTGTTTTTTCGTGGTTCCTCCCATTTATTCTAATTCTTCTTTACATCATGACTAATGAGAAAACATACTTAATAAGAATGTATATGTAGAGCCTATATTGGATTGCATGCCATCTTGGGGAGGGGGGAGGGAAGGGAGGTGGAGAAAATTTAAAACTTATACAAGTGAATATTGCAAACTAAAAATAAATAAATTTATTTGTAAAAAAAAAGACTTAGCTCAGATCCCACCTACTGCAGAAAACTTTTCTGTATCTCCCTTCCTTTACCTCCACCTATTGCTAGTGCCTTCCATTTGAGATTATCTTCCATTTTCACTGTATACATGTTTTATGTACAGTTATTTGCACGTTTTTTTCCCATTAGAATGTGAACTCATTGAGGGCAGGGACCATAATTTTGCCTTTCTTTGTATCCCCAGTGCTAGTACAGAGCCTAGGGTGGTGACCCTGTGGCCTTGAGGCCACATGTGGCCCTCTAGATCCTCAACTGCAGCCCTTTGACTGAAACCAAACTTCACAGAACAGATCCTTATCTGTGAAACTTGGATTCAGTCAAAAGGCCTCACCCAAGGACCTAGAGGGCCACATGTGGCCTTAAGGCTGCAGGTTCCCCACCCCTATGTCATAATAAGCATTTATATAATGGGAGTCTGATACATATGCAGATCCTGTCAGTTTGCTAAAATGGCATCATCCCATGGAGAGAACCCTATGGAGCTGCTTCTCAGAGAATCATGAAGATTGGAGCCTGCATGGATGTTCTCTGACTACTTCTATTTCACTTATTACATGGTTGATTAGAGGTTTTTTTCAACTGGTAACAGAGCTGGCACTTCAAAGTGGCCTGTGTTAGCATTCTCAACTGAAGGATCAAGGTAATTCCTTCATTAATGGATTCCAGGGAAAGAACCATACTTTAGGGAGAATGGACATGGGATCTTGCCCTATCTTTACCCCATGCCTGAGGCCATATAGCTCCTGAGATATGGCTCTGGGTCTTTGGCCTTTTAATTCCTACCTTTTCATTCTAGGTGCAGGGAGTTGAGTTTTCCATCTTAGGAGTTTCAGAGGTTAGGAGATTGAGCCAGAGGAATCCAGGAGTCCAGGAATCCAAGCTGGATGTTGTAGCCAGCCTAACCTTGACACCATGTATACCATTATGCTCTAGCCCCACTCTCTCTGAACTTTCTACAACATCCTTCAGAGTTCCAGAGTATCCTGAGGTATTCATGGATCTCTTTTCTCTGCCATCAGCTTGAGCTTCCACCACTTATGTTTCCCTACATTTCAGGGGGCCAGAGACTAGCACCGCAGTTCCATTTAACCCCTTTATATCGATTGCCTTTTACACAGCGATGTTTGCTTCACATATACAGCAAGACCAGACATACAAAACTATCTTCCAACAGCTTGGGGACATAATCCCTCCTATTGATTCAGTCTCTAGTTGTGGGCTGGAGAATTAGGCTCATAATTTAGTTCAGTTCCTACATAACAGTAGTCTCACCAAGTTCACATCCAAAGTGGACACGATCGACTGCTTTTGTGGGCTGGACCTCAGAGTATCAGTGCTGGGCTAGTTACAATAGCTGACCTGTATCCCTGGACTCCCATAAGCCTCTTGGCCCCTATGGGATCCATGCATCCTCTACTTCTCAGTTGCTTCTCCTAAAAATAATTCCCTAATGTACCATCTTAGCAAACTGAGGTCTTCAGATGCTTGTTGACTAACTAAGGTCCAGAGGTCTTAAAGACTTAAAGTCACACAAATGGCTTTCCATCTCCAAAACCAGGTCTTTTCCCACTGTTGTTGTTCAGTCATGTCCTACTCTTTGTGACCCCTTATGGGGTTTTCTTACAGAGGTATGAGAGTGGTTTGCCATTTCCTTCTCCTGCTCATTTTACAGATGAGGAAACTGAGGTAAACAGGATTAAGTGACTTGCCTAGTGTCACATAGCTAGTGTCTGTAGCTGACCACTGTGCCACTACTACAGTGCAATGCTTAAGTCTATTCTTTAAATCATGTAGAATTCTCCAAAAAGTACAGAAGAAGCATGGTTTATACTCCCAGGAGAAAGTAATCTCTACTTAGGAGGGAAGAGACTGAGCTAGACATCTAGCCTTCATACCTAGCCCATTCATCAAAAATGCCCTGCTCATTCCAACAAATTCCAATGGAGTTGAAAGTTGTGTGTGTCTTCTCTTTTGGCCACCTTTGGTACTTTACCAACCTTCACTGGCAATAAAAATGTGTTAAATTTTTGTGTTCTGGTTGACCTTTGAATGACAGCTGTCCACATGATGGTACAGCCCAGCATCAATTGTCGGGATGCTGCTGGTGTTTCGTTTTGTTCTGTGCCTCGGTAGTGTGATTCAAAAGGATGCATTATGTTGTGGGCTCACAAACTTCTAAGGACAGCGCTAGGTAAGGTGAATGCCAAGTGGTTTTTACTGTGCCCTCGTGGGAGCTGTGGAAAGCCCAGGAATGACCAGACTGATAAAATAAATGTATATACACACATCCTCTGTATCGAAATTATTCCTGCAGCCTGTGCAAGGGACGCATAAACTCCATGCGGTTGCCTTCGGTTTCACAGCTCAGTTCTCTCCTTACTGCAAAGCCTGTATTCTATTTAATGATTGTGTGTGTTTGAAGTATTGGGAGAGTCTCGATCTTCCTTACATTCTGCTGGAAAGTGGAGGGAAGGGGGGGAAGGAGGGAGGAAATGCTGGGGGGGCTGGGGGAGGGGGTGGAGGTACAGAGGGTGCACTTGTGAGCTGATTGTGCAGTCTGCTCCGACCTCCAACAGCCTGAGCTGTCTTTGAAGTTGTCCGCCTCTCTACTTGAAGTGAGATCGATTACAGAAAAACAACGGGGCCAAAGAGTTCGTTGCTTTTCGGACCGCCACTTTCCCACGATGGGGGCAGCCAGTGCAGTCGCTCAGGATCGCCCAGCCAGTCGGACTTCCCAGCCTTCCTCGGTTTTTAAATAAAACACGCAAACAAACAAACACCCCTTCAGTCTTCAACGCATTTAAAAAAAAATGGGTCTGGATATCGCAATGGGTTAACTATAGTGATGTGTGGTTTATGTTCTTGGATATGAGAAAGACAAAGACACACAGAGACAGACAAAAAGCCAAATCCAAAGACAAAGACTGTGTGTGTTTGTGTACAGTGATTATTTTGTTTTGCTTTTTGTATGGACGCTGGTCTAGGTGGCACGTATTGGCTGGATCTTGTGTAGGAAAGCAAAAATAACTGGGGTGTGTGTGCGTGTGTGTGTGTGTGTGTGTGTGTGTGGCGGGGGTGGTGGTGGTGGTGGCTGGGGGCCAGGGAAACTGAACTCAAATCCTGGGAGCCTGGCCACCCCACGCCAGGCAAAGACCGCGCGCATGCACAAACTCGGGCAGACAAACGGCCAGCCTTACCACCATACCACAACCCAGTTGGGCCATCCGACTTGGTCCTAGGGCCACAGTTCACTAGCTGCTGAGGCTCAAGGGCACGGGGTTGAGATCTGAGCAGGAAGAGCAGGAGGGGCAAGTCAATTACCTTGTGGATCTGGTAAACACGTGTGTGTGTGTGTGTGTGTGTGTGTGTGTGTGTGTGTGTGTGTGTGTTTTGCTGCCCCCGGGGTCTCAGTAACTAGCAGGGAGGAGCAGAGCAGATTTGGAACCGGGGATAGGGGCAATGGAGAGAATCGTGCCCCCAGCAGCAGTATCAGCCAACCGGATAACCAGATGCTACCCCCAACCCTAGTCTGAGTTCCCCCCAGAAGAGGAGGTACAGGGGAAAGGCGCCGAGAGGACACAGAGGAGGCTGCCAGACCCTTTTGGAGATCCCAGCGCCAGCACCGTCTCTCTTCTTCCCGCACCCTTTATTTTGTGAAAATCAGTTTTAACTTAATGTAATAGCTCTGATGAAGAGAGAGAGGAAGAGAGAGAGAGAGTGAGAGAGGAAGAGGAAGAGGGAGACAGAGAGACAGAGACAGAGAGACAGACGGGTGGGGGGGCGAAGAAAGAAAGCAAGAAAGAAAGTCAAAATAAGAAAGCAAGCAAGAAAGAAAAAGCAAGAAAGCAAGCAAGCAAGTAAGAAAGAAAGAAAAAGAACATCCCTGAAAAGGACCCCCAAAGAGGGGAAGCTGTAAGGCTGGAGGTAGGGGGTGGGGGGAAATTCCCTTCTCTTCAACCTTCTGTTTATGAAGCAGGCTCCTCTCCCTCCCTACACCCCTTCTTGCCTGCCAGCCCTCCCTCCTCCTTCTCTGGGCTTGGCTCCTCCCCTCCAGACAGTTTGGCGTCGGCGCTACGAGCGAATGGGATGAACACAGTCGATAGCCATGGCCACAAATTGCACCAGGAAGTGTTAGCAACACACTAGCCCCTAAACAAGATCGATTACTTCCCTCCCCTCCCCTCCCCACCCCAGGCCCCCTTTCCCTCTGCAGCTGCCGCCGCTGCAGCCGCCTAAGTAGCAGCAGCAGCCGCGGCTGCTGCAGCAACAGCAGCGTTCGGGTTGAATGGGAGGGAAAGCCGGGAGAGGAAGGTTTATTCAGACCTATGCTTCCTCCTTCACCACTGACACGGATAATAATTTGCTCAGTTTGGGGCCCAGAGGATCATTAACCAAAGATTACACAATAAAGGCTCTGCTCGAGAGGAAGGCGGTCCTCCCCCAAATTATTTCTGATGGGCTTCCTGCATCTGCCCAAAGAAGCCTATGGAAAATATTTTTTTTTCTTGACACAAAAGGAAAGGGGGGAAAGCATTCCCCTCCCTCCCCGACGCCCTGCAAATGGTCGGCATTCTCTCATCTTCCCCTTATATCTATAAATTTAAAAGGCTAGAGATATATAAATCCACTTCTATGTTTCAGGCTGTTTCAGTTTTTCCTAAAGAAGTCACTGTGAAGAATAGGGCATCAAGATGCAAGAAACCCTGCATCACTACAGCATTTGAACTGAACAAGAAAAGAGGGGAAGCAGTATTGGATGAGACTAATGAAGGGAAGAGTGCAAACATATGTGTGTATGTATGCATATATATGTACATATATACACATATGCATACACACGTGTATTTTGTAAGTTAAAAAATAGAGGGATATTTATCTATTTGCTTATACAAGATGTGCATATAATATTGTATGGAGAATTATATATGCTATAAAACATACAAAAACAGAAATGAAAAAAGGATGAGATAAAGATAAAATCATGTTTGATCTTAGACTCAATAGCAAGCTACTCAAGTTTATAGAGGGTCAGGCTCCCACTTTAGGAAAATCCCTCCTACAGCAAAGCAGAAGATCCAGAGAGTCGAGGCAGGGAGACCAATTAAGTATAATGAGGTTTTAATAATTCAGACAAGAGGTGGTGAAGTCTGGGATTAGGGCGGAGACTGCGTAGAAAGAAGGGGACAGTTGAGAGAGATGTGGAGACATTTATGACAAGATATAGCAAGTGACTGACTATATGGAATGATGCAGAGTGAGGACACCAGGATGGGGCTAAGGTTTGGATGCTGGGTGCCTGGAAGGATGGTTCAGAACAAGAGTTGGTTTTCTTTAGAAGGGTAGAGCCCACTCTTCCTAGGAGAGCCTGTTGCAGTCACAAGATGAGAGATGAGCCAGCGCATGGGGACTCAGAAAGGGGGCTCAGCCGCGGGTACCAGCAACCTTGTGGTTTAAGTTTGGTTATAACTAGCCTGAGAATTGATGCCACGTTAGAAGGGAGAGAGATTTGGAGCTTGCGTAGCAAGGTGAGATCAGCAGCAAGGAAAGGTAATGAGTAGGAGAGAGAGAACATTGGACTTGGACTGGGGAAAGGGACTGGTGTGGTTGCATTAGACACAAGCCTCAGATTTGGAGATTGCAGGAAGCATGTGATGGCATCGATTCCCCCCCACCCCCAGCTGTTTGATTATGCCCCTCAACTAACATAAAGGACAGAAGGACATTTGCAAAAATTTCACCAACATGATTTCCTGGGAAGTATAGTATAGAACTCATAACCTAGGTACTCAGGGAGCAGTGGGCTGGTGAGGAGGGGTTACAGTTTTCTCTATTTAGAGGTTAAAAGTCCCAATAAAAAGATAATTTATGGAGGGATAAAAACAATTGGAAATGCTTTGCATTCTCCACTTTTGGTCTCTTAGACATGTCAGGGACACTTCTGACTTGAGCAGCATATCTTTGACATGGACCTTCTCTATTGTGGGAGACATGATCAGTTTCAAATCAAATGAGAAAATATTTGTAAAGCACTTACCACTGTACCTTGCACATAGTAGGTGCTTATTCAGACTTCTATCAGAATAACTTGTTAGAAAGGATTTTTCACAGTTAACTCTTTCTCCTCTCTTTTTAAAATCTCCATTGATAAACACCCTATTTGATTTTTTTTTTAAGTTCTTGGGAAAACTGGAAATCAGTCCGGCAGAAATTAGGCTTAGATTAATACTTTACACTAAATTCCACAATACATTCTAAATGAACATGTGATTAATATTAAAGATCATACCATAAACAAATTAGAAGAGAAACAGATCACATATCACTCATGGCTGTAACAGATATGTTCTTAACTAAACAAGGGATGAAGTCTCATATACAATATAAGAACAGGAGCCATTCCCCAAAAGATAAATGGCAAAAGGATATGGTGAGTTCTCAGAAAGAAAAGCAAGTTATCAACAACCATGTTACACACACACACACACACACACACACACACACACGGAATTCCAGTGGCTCCTTACTATCCCCAGGAACATATATAAAGCTTTCTTTTTGGCATTTAAAAACCTCCACAATTTGTCCTTCTCCTACCCTTCCAGTCTTGGCATATTTTACTCCCTTTTACATACTATACAATCCAGTGTCATGGCTGTCCCTTCATGCTTGGAATGCTCTTCCTCCTTACCTCTGTCTCCAGGGAGGGAAGGAGTCTTCTTTGAAGACTTAGCTGAAGTCCTGCAGATCTCTTAAGTTCTCCAGATCTCTCCACTGCTGGTGTCCTACCTCTGAAATTATGTTCCAAATGCTTTGTATACAGTATCTTTTTTTGAATGTATATTATATATATGCCAGGGTAGGGGGAGGAAGAAAAACATGTTGTCTTTCCCTTTAGAATGTAAGCTCTTTGAAGGCACGAATCATGTTTTTTGCCCTTCTTTGTCTTCCTGGCGTTTATTACGGTGTCTGGTTGGGCCACCTCCAGTTGTCCTGATCTGTATCTTGCCATTGGACCCAAATGGCTCTGGAGGAGAAAGTGAGGCTGGTGACTTTGTATAGCCCTCTCCCACTTAAATCCAATTCACTTGCAAGTCATGGCATCACCTTCCTGATGTCATGGTCCTCTTTGAGAATGAAGGACAAACACCACCAACAACAATAGTATCTGGCTCATAATAAGTTTCTGGCATGTAGTAAGCTCTTGATAAATGTTTATTGAATGTTGTTGACTGACTCACATGCATATGTTGTAGGTACCCATTGATACACATATTTTCTCCCTCAAGAGTGGAAGCTCCCTGGGGTCGGGTACTGTTAGATTTTTGTCCTTGTATCCCCAGGGCCTAGGAGTTTAATAGATACTTGCTGATTGATTGGTGATTACTATACTAGCAAAGTCAATATAAAAGAACATATTAAAAGTCAAAATAATAAGTAGTATTTTATTCTTGGTTAGTTAATAGAGTTTTTCCTGAAGCATTCATTCCATAGAAACATTTTCTTTTTTTTCTCTATCATTTTCCCAATGATCTTTTTATACAGGACTTCAGCTCCAGGGGACCCAAAAGTGCATAAGGCCCATTGGCCCTTGCTCTAATGACAGTGTTCAATGTAGAATGAGAATGTGGTGTAGGATTTCATTTTCCGATTAAATACAATCTGCAGGATTACTTGAGCGCCATTCAAGTCTATTCCACATTCCTTTTATCTGCTCCAAAGGCTCCTAGAAAGTTATCTACAATTATTATTTCCAGGTCCTCCCCCACCCCTTACCTCTTAACCCTTTACAAACTGGCTACCTGAACCAGACTTCTGTAGGACAAGTCACTTAACCTTTTTGGTCCTCAGTTTCCTCATTTGTAAAATGAGAGGATTGGAATAGGTGATTATTAAGGTATTTCCACTCTAACTCCTAGAAAAATACAGTAAGGCAATAGAAAAGGAATGACTCTGGTGTCTCAATAAAAGGCTGTTCTTTCAGCCTACCCCAAGAAATCCTATTAAACATAAAACATTCTCTCAGTCAAGCAGCATGCAGCCATTATTTATTGATTTAAAGGCTGAATATGACATGACTCCCGCTCTGATGGACCCCACAGTTTAATAGGGGAGATAAAATATACAAAAACAATGATGATAAAAGGCAAAATGTGTAGGTGCAACATGCAATATGAGAGATACAAATAAAGAGTTCTGAGAGTTTAGAGGAAGAAGAGATTACTTCCAGCTGGAAGACATGGAGAAGGTTTAAGGGATGAGCTGGCATTTCATCCAGGTCTTGAAGGGTAGGTCTTCATGAGGTGCAGCTGGGGGAAGGTCAATCCAGGCAGAAGGAAAAGTGTCAGGTGGAAGAACATCACATGTTTGCGAACACCAATTCAGTTTGACTGTACCTTAGGGTAGTCCCAACATTAATGACAATAATAGTGAACATGTACATAACTATTTACACGCAGGGTGTCCAAAAAGTCTTAGAGCAATTAGAAGCTGTATTATGGGGGCAGAATTTACAATTTCAAAAAGAATCATATATATATGTCTGAAAGGTTCGGAACTTCTGGATATAAGGCATTCTCAAAGTAGGAGGCAGAAGAATCAAAGCATATATTTAAGCTCCACAGTAACAAGCCCACAAACCAGCATCCCCATTTTGATATGGCAATCAAAAGCCTCCAGGCCCAATAAGGCCGCCTCACAAGAGTAACCAGGAGGCCACAGAGAAGCATGATGGTATAAAGCAAAATCATATACATGCTTCCCCTCTATGGTAAAAAGATTACCCACTGGCCTCAAGTCCTTGTTCAGCACTCCTCAATCCACATGTAGGTCAGCTCTGCTACCGGCAGCTCCTGCTTCAGCTTCGGCTGTAGCTGTAGCTGCAGCTGTCTCTGGCTCCAACAGAAGCTGTTTTTAACCATCCAGCTAGCAGCTTCTGCGGGGGTGTAAGGTACGCCGGGGAAAGCACAGGTTCTTTCTATCTGCTTAAGCAAGGTGAAGGGGTTGACCGGGAAAGCACAGGTTCTTTTGATCAAGGGAAGCAAGGTGAAGGGGCCGACAAGCTTACCCCAATCCAACATACAGACAACATTCAGTTAGTTCAGGGGAAAAAGCCAAACTATTCAAGGGCACTTGTTGACTAAGTGCTAAGGAGCCCATTTTTGGCTACCAACACAGAAGCTTCAACAGCTTAATAGATGATGTGCAGGACACTTAACATACCATCTTATTTGATCTTCATAACAACCCTGTGAGGTAGGGGCTATTATTATTCCCACTTTACAGATGAGGAAATTAAGTCTCAAGGAGTCTTAAACTTTGCCTAAAGATTTGCCTAGTTTCCCATACCTAATAACTAACTGGGGAAGGATGCAAACTTGAATCTTCCTGACATTAAGTATAGCACTCCATCCATCATACCACTCAAGCATCTCAAGACGAGGCTGCAATGATGAGTTAGAATGGAGATTCTTAAATGCTAGGCTAGGAAGTTTGCATTTTGTTTTGTGGTCGACGGCAAGCCATTTCAGGGTGGAGGATGGGAGGTAATATCACCAAAGCTGTGCTTTAGGGATATCACTTTGGCAGCAGAGTATTGCATGGATTAAAGCCAGCTAGGAGATCAGTTAGATTTGAAATAGTACGGGAGAGAGTCAATGAGGATCTGAACCAAAGTGGTGGAAGTGGAAATGGAGAGGAGAACTGTAGTGAATCAGTCAACAATAAGCAGGTACTTATCACAGGCCTACTATGTGACAGGCACTGTGCTAAGGGCTGGATAGTCCAGAGATGGTGAAGGTAGAAGAGATAGAACTTAGTTACTGACTATGCAAGGGGAGAGAAAGAGAGAGACAGAGAGAGATGGACAGACAGAGACAGACACACACACAGAGATAGACCCTGTGAGACAGGGACAGAGAGAGACAGACAGACAGAGACAGAGACAGACACACACAGAGAGACAGACAGATAGACACTGAGAGACAGGGTCAGAGAGGGACAGACATACACAGACAGATGGGGGATGGAATAAAAAATAACCCTTGACATTCCTAGCCTAGGTGATGGGTAAGGTAGTGTGGTGGCACCTCCTTTAGAGTATGTCTAGTTGGCATTCCAGTCAAGGATGTGGTTTCTCCACCTCTGAGCATGCACAAATGTTTTCTGCCTACCCTCTGGGGGACCATATGAAACTTCAGCATTCAAGGTATCCTCTGCTTGCTTCAGATTCTATGTGGCTCATTGCTAGGTTGAGTCAGTTGCTGAGATGGAAAAGCTGATGATTCCTAGTGCCCATGGGAGAAGAGGCAGGTTCCAGCTGGTAGATTTCTTGGAGGCAGCTTTATATGAGACAAGATATGATTCCAGTGGGGAAAGGTATTAGAAAGGAAGTCTTTCCTGGGATAGCCAGGATCCTCGGAGCCCCACTTTTCATGGGAAATGGGGACTCAACTAGTACTGAAGGCTCCTGGCTTCTCTCCTGTGTTTCGTTTCCTCTACCATCAGTCTTGTGATTATTGAAATGTTCTGGTGTGTCTACGAATGCTAGCAACAAGGCCATTTACTGGAGTTTTTGGTTTCAGCAGCTCTAGTGGGATCAGGATTGCAACAAAGACAATGTTGGCATCGGAGTGACACCCAAAAAGAAGATACTGTTCTGCTATTTAAGACAATGCTAATGCAGAGGGGAAGTACAGAATGACTAATTAGTAAGCTTGTAGACATTATGTTCTAAGAGGCCTAAGTATGAGCCTCCCAACTGGTAAGTTACCAGTTTCTCTTCTAATCATTCCATGATTCTTTATTGCTTAGCATTCCTTTTTCTGTGTGGGAATAAACCATCTGTTTCATAGATAAATCATGTTCACTCATCAGGTACCTTTTTAACTTTCTCCCCCCTTGCTGTTGGATTAGACAGGAGTGGTCACTGGTACATGTAGAAAGGTTGCTTTTGACAGGAAACTAGTCAAGAGGGAGAGAATGGAGGGATGAGGTCAATGGGTTTTGAGATGAAGTAAGGGGGATGGCAAGTGGCCTTAATTTTCTCAATAAGGTAAGAAGACAGACCTTCATTTAGAAGAATGAGGAGGGGAAGAGGTATGGGAAGCTTTAGGTGAGAGGAGAAATTTTAGAACAGATTCTCTGGGGAGTGGGACAGGGAGTCAGTTAAGGAGTAGTAAAAAAAAAAATGTTCCACTGCCATAAGGATGCTGTTGAGGTTAGGTAGTTTAAATTTGTAATGTACGTTGTCAGTTGATTGCCTGACTTCCTCTAACCCCATTCAGCAACATTGGAGTAGGAGCAAAGTAGTAGGATATTTGGAGTAATCTAGGATTGGGGTTTGGCAAGGGATGAGCAGTGACAGGGCAGTGCTGAAAGGATCCCAGAGTGGAGTACAGTGGAGAGTCAAAGTGGTTAACTATAAGGTCACAATAAGGAAGAGAAGAAAGTAAAGTCAGGGTAGGGGTCCTAGCCTGAGATGTACCAAAGGAATGAAAGGATTGAAGGGCAAGAGAAGTGTGAAGAATATATTTATTAAAGGGTAAGGCATATAGAGAAATGGAATGTTAGGAGGTTATCACCATATAGCAGAGGGTCAGGATTTTTCCTCAAGAAAGTAGAACACTTGTGGGTAGTAGGGAGATCAAAATGGATCACACAAAGACTGCGATCAAAATGGATTGGAGGACCACAGGACTTGAGGATAATGAGAGCTAGGAAGTTGTAATAGTAACTAAACTGGGACTTTTTGCTGTTGACCTTTAATGATTCTGGCCTTTGTTTGAATGGGGCAGATAAAGTGGGATGTTTTTGTATTTCTCAGCACTAAGACAATTGGGAGCCATTGATTTATATCTGATGTGATATTGGGGGTGGGGAACTCTCCACGCCCAGCCTGGGTGAGGTTGGGGCTGGGGCCCTGAACATGATATATAGGCAAAGAGGTTAGCATTCTCTCTCAGAGCTCAGAGCCACAGCAGGAGCGGCGCGTGACTCTGGGTCAGCCGTTATAATGAGCTCCCCGGCTGAATACTCAGATGTTGATAACTACGAATTGTATTTGGTCTGTAATTCAGGGTGCTGGTTTTTTTTTTTCCCTGAACTAAGTAAATGATATTTGTATGCTGGATTAAAGCAAGATTGTTAATTCCTTAATGTTGCTTTCCTTAGTAAAGCAGATGAAAAGGACCTGGGCTTGCAGCATTCTGTGAGCTGGTTGTTGTTGGCTTTATACCCTCATAGCAGCTGCTAGCTGGATTGTTGATACAGAAGTTAAAGTGCTTGAGTATCAATATGAATGTTAAAATTCCCTAATTTAAGGACAGGGGAGTCAATGGGTCAGTTAAAAGAATTTACTAAGCCCTTACTAAGTGCCAGGCATGGGGAAATAAAAATACAAGCAAAAAGAGAAACCATCTGTGTCCTCAAGATGTTTGCATTGTAATGGGGGACAGTAAAACAAATAGAAGGAAACTTAACAGTGTAGGGGAGGTACCAGATCTGATGGCATGATGGAGAAGTCTAAGTTTAGGCTGGTGAGAAATGAAAAGATGGCTAACCTGGGCAACCACCTTAAGCCGAGGTTCTGGGAGGAGCCATACAATTAGAGGGAGGAGCCTCAGAAGCAGAGAGTACCTTGAGGTGGGAATTACAGGACTGAAGTGATCTTTTAAGACAAAGAAGTTTCTTGGTCATGTTGGAGAGTGTATCCTAGTGAGAAAAGAAGAGAGTTGAAGGGGAGAGGATGAGAAGATCATTTTGGAAATGTAGACTCTGGCCAATCAGTATATATTATCCACATTTTGCACATGGAGAAGCTGAGACTCTATCTGCTCATGTCACGAATATGATTTGAACTCAGTCAGTTGCTCAATAAATATTTGTTGCCCAAATTTAGAGACATTGTCCCTGTTTGCGCCAGACCTGTAGTGGAACCCCTCTGGGCTCCCACTGGTTTGATCAGCCACAGTTGGACACAGTGTACCTTGACTCCAAAATAATGATGTCATTTTGGTCCTCTGATAAAGGACAACCAAGTATTTGTTAAGTGTCTACTATGTGGCAGCTGCTGTGCAAAGCAGTGAGGATACAAAGAAAGGCAAAAGATAGTCTTTTCACCTTGAGAGAAGAGAGATTAATAAGAGAGGTCAGGAAAGGCTTCCAGTAGAATGTGGGATTTTGGCTGGGACTTGACAGAAGTCAGGGAAACTAGGAGCTTCTTTGCTTTAATTCCCTTCAGCTACTATGCCAGCTTGCCTTTTAATTTCATAATGGTTTGAGGGTGGAATGGGTTGTTTAAAAACAAACATACACCTTCAAGTATGAGAAACCTTTTTTTAGATGGAGATGTGAGCCACTTAAGTGCCAATTTCCATTCTGGAGTAAACTTCTAATGGCTTAATTTTAAATCCTTGAAAACAGACATTTATAATGGAAAGTCTGACAACTCAAATTATACATAACCATAATATTATTCATGCTAGTGTGTGGGTGTAGCAGTACATTAATATTCTTCAGGAGTTCTTTGTGTTTTGCTTTTTTTTTTTTTTTTGGTTTTGTTTCTCCTCTCCCTAAAGGGCTGCATGGCTCTTGGCTACAACACATTTTCTACTCATTATGCATGGTTACACCTTAGATTGACCGTATTTGCATATGACCTGGCAAAAGCTGCTTGGAGCTTATCTCACTTGTGTCCAATTTGCTAGGCTCTTGGACCAACTCTGAGACCTGGTGGATGGGTTGTCAAGGGGCCAGTCTCACCGGTTGTTCAGTCTGGGCTTGTCCACGGAAACAACCAGCTTCCTTACCATCCCGGAACTGGGAGGGATGGGCGCCAGAAAGCGCTGCCAGCACGGGCGGCACTTCCTTAATGAACGAGTTTCCTGGGCCAATTAGGGGATCAGAGAGTTCTGCAAAGAAGCACCCCCCCCCCATTCACCTCATCCACCCTATTTACTGCAGGAAAGGCAGGAGCAGCTCCCCCTCCGACCTCCCCCAACACACATATCCAATGCCTAGGAACTCTCGGTCAGACTCAGGATCCCTCACGCCCTCTCTTACTTGGGGAGGCTCACTCTAGCCCCAATGGATGCGGGTGAGCTTGGAGCAGATCCCAGAGAAGGGAGGGATGGCGAGAAGGCGGTCGATGGCTCAGCCAGAGATTTCCTGACGCGGAGGGCGGGGTGCCGCAGAAGTAACCAGTCCTGCGCCACCCGCATAGCTTAGGCAAGTGAATAGGGGGGAACCCGGTGAGGGCCCTGGGCGGGACAGAAGGACCGCCCAGAGTCCACAGAACCGACCTTGTTCCTACAGGGCCAAGCTGTTACCTCCTCCCTTTCTCTTCCCACGCAGCCGCACCCAGACCGCAATATTTCCCGTGCTACAGCTAGTGAAAAACTGCCACAGGTCTTGCGCGAGTGGGTGGGTGGGGGTGTACGGGTGGGTGTCTGGATGGGTGTAATGTCTCTCGCCGGAAAGCATCTGGGTTCATTCTGGAGGCTGGGCGACTCTTACCCTTTCTTTGATTTTGGGATAATTCGAGAGCTAAACTCTGCTAGGCTAGGGATACTGATTTCTTGTCTCTTTTCGCACCTCCCGGACCCCAAAGACAAATATAGACCCTCTTGTGCCGGTGGGCCCTTTGTTAGGCGCCCAAGGTATGCAGGATCTGCCACCATGCTCCAACTGACTGTGCAAAGGGAGCCTTCAAGGGGATAGACAAACCCCAGAGTAGCCTGGGAGGAAGAGGAGGGGAGGAGGACCAGAGGAAAGGAAGTGAAAGAGGAGAAATTGATTACAGGATCATAGATTTAGTGCTGGAAGGTTCCTTAAAGGGATCTAGTCCAAACTCTCTCATTTTACAGATGGGTAAACTAAGGCACAGAGAGGTGCGTAACTTGTCTACGACTGGGGAATCGTTAGACAAACGCAGTTTCCAAACCAGTCTTGAATATTCATTCACTGATGACATCAGGGTCAGCAATGTTACTATTCTCATAGTAACTTCCCATCCCCACCACCAATCGCTAATTACTTGAAAACTATTACTTTTCTTGACTCCTTGCACATCCCAGTGCCCAGCATTTGATTTCCACAAATACGCATAAGGAAAGCCACCGGACCCGGAATTCAATTGCTATAAAGAGCTCCTTCCACCAAAGAAAATTTCAAAACTTGTAATCTTAGAGAACTACCTAGATAGAACTACCTAGAACTACTTAGAACGTTGAAGCCTGACATTGGTCACAGAGCCGGTTGGTATCTGACGTTGAGACTTGAACCTGTCTTCACCAGATTTCATTGAAAAAAAGTTTTATGATTATTCATTTTCTCAGGGGTGAAGGGACTGGAAGGAGTTAAAACCATCACCTCACTCCAGAAAATTAAGCTCGTTAGAGCCCTGTGACAGCTTATTGGCTTCCTTTAAATTTTCTTAGATTAGCCTGACAGCCTCTAGCATAAAAATACATTTAAACAGCTCAGAAACAGAAGCAGTTAAATGGTGTTTCTGAATTCAGTTCTCAGAATGATTAGGCCATTGATTCACATAATAAGCAAATCACAGAGCTGACAGTTTATTATATGAGTTAAGACAAATTCTCACATAAAATGATTTTTCAACACTGTTTCATTAGTAACATTAAGCCTCTTTATGCCTTTTTTTTCTTTTCTTGGGACTCTTATGTTAAACAATACTTACAGCTAGATAAATAAATGAAAAGGATCCGAATGAATTAGTCCATCATCTAACTGTACATTTTCATTAGGTTTATTAGCCTCGATATTGACATATCCACTGTATATATGTATGGACAAGATTTTAAAGTAACAAATGTCACCCAAAGGGCAGCCTGTGCCAACATAATGTGGATTTGGATGATGTGGAGGCTTGGAAGCTGATTTCATTGAAATCGACAAATATATTTAAAGGTTTTGTATCATATCCTACTAAAATCTATTTAAATTATTAGTCATGATTTAATTTAAAAGATAATTCAAGGATTAAATTTATAAAGTAAAACCTAAAAAACCTACCATTCCTAGTCTAACAAAAGAAAAACATTTTAATCTAATGAAGGAAAAAATAAAATTTAATTATTTTTCACTTTAACAGTTCTCTGGAAGCTTCCTTATAGTTTTTCATAATCATTTCTAGTTTGAACAGAGGAACCATATAAACATAATATGCAAATGACTAATGAATCCTATTGCCAATTTTAAAAGTCACTGTTGCCACCATCTTTCACTACTCAACTTTTGCAGCATATTTTTCTATAGTGAAATGTCCTTAATGACTGACATAGAGAGAAGTAGGTAAAAGGTAAAAGTTCAAATTGGTCTTGCTGCATCACTGGCTTTTCAATTTAAACCTTACATAGAGGATGAGTAACACTGTGGGTCAGGGATTTATATGGAAGGGAAGGCTGAAGTAGGGAGGGGGGTAGATTAGGAATGTGAAAGGAAGAGACTTGAAATTTTTAAAAAATCAAGAAAATAATCTTACAAAGTGCTCAGATATTAATTTAGAATTCTATTTTAACACCATTAAAAAATAAAAAAAACAGGAATGCACAGATTTTTTTCTCCTCTTCGTAGGAATTTGACAGAGACCTTAGACCATCTAGTACTAGTCATTCACTTTGTAAATGAAGGAAATGAGATTGACGGGTTGCTCAAGGCAAGATTTGTAGTGAACTAGTATTCAATCCCAATGACCTGATTCCAAATTTAGAGCTGTTTTTACTCCATCCTTTCAGAATGGAAATGTAGACATTAAAAAAAAATAAACACAAACAACTCCTGTAGTTCTAACCTGGGAAGCCAAGTCTTCTCAGTACTGGGTCACCCCATGACTGTAAGTGGACAGGAGGTTAATTATCTCTGAGACTCAGATGCTGAGTTGTACATGTGGTTGGGTGGAAGCAGGCAAGAGATACCTCTATGGTGTGTACAGCCCATGTTATATATGTAAATGCCCCACTGTATCCCCAAACTTGTACTCATGCTTGCAAGCTATGTCTCCTGAGGGCAGCTGAAATATCAGGTTCTAGGGATAACTTCAAGAGTGGTTACTCCTACTATTGGAACTCATAGACCCCCACCGATGTGTTAGCCATTAGCAGTCATGCCAATAGACTCAATTAGCGCATACCCAAGGCATTTACTCAAATGGCAGAGCAAGAACATCCATTAGAAAACATTCCTTCTCTAAACCTGGAGTATTCATACAGTGTCCATGAAAAGAGAGGATCCAAAACAATGAGAGAGAGTACAGCGGTAGTGAGGAAGACATACTAGATACATGTGTGATGAAAACAACTCACAACTTTTGGAACCCCCAAACCTAAAAATTCTTTGTTTCCCTATGCAGGCCTCTCAGAGCTTCTCCTTGGGCATAGCATCTCCGCTGGGCAGGTGGTTTAGTTTAATTTGTTCTTTTCTGGAATGCATAGCTGGCTCTCTTCTGTGAAGACAGGGGTCAGCAGCAGGGGAAGCTGCTTCCTCCCTTGGGTGACTGTCTTTCTGTATCTTTATCTTTCTGGAGTGTGTCTCTGCAAACTGCTTTCCTGTAAAGCTTTTCCTCAGCAAAGTGTTTCCTGTTGGTCCAGCAGCTCCCCTTCAAAGCTACATAGCTGATGGGTAGGGTGGGAGGAGGGAGGCGACTCCTCCACAGTCAGCTTCCAGGCTACAATCCACTCGAACTCAGACTACTCAAATGCATCCAAGGCATTTAAAGTCCACTGAGGTAGCACCAATTCACTGGCTCATCCAATCACTTGACTCAATCAGGGATGTGTAGAAACCTGAAAAAGTGATCAAGGCATCTTGTTTATACATTTAAATTTCACCATGTGTGAATATATTCTGTAACTTTTATCAGTTGAATAAGGGGAGGGAGCAAAAATCACATCCTTTTTCCTCTGCATTTTTTTTACATGCTCCTCTGGCAGAAAAAGGTTACGGTGGTTATGTAAGCAACAATTCTGTGTTCATTAACTTTACATTTAGTCTGCTTTGTTCAGTCATTTTCAGTTGTATCCAACTTTTTGTGACCCCATTTGGAGTTTTCCCAGCAGAGATACTGGAGTGGTTTGCTTCTTCAGCTCATTTTGCAGATGAGGAAACTTGAGGCAAAGAGGGTTAAATGACTTGCTCAGGGTCACACAGATATAGCAAGCGTTTGAGGCTGGATTTGAACTCAGGAGGATGAGTCTTTCTGACTCTAGGCTCAGCACTCTATCCACTGCATAGAGGCTGCATATATATTTATTTTTTAAGCCAATATGGGTTAAGTGACTTACCCAGGTTCACACAGCTAGCAAGTGTTGAGACCAGATTTGAACTCAGATCTTCCTGACTCCTGGCCTGGTGCTGAATCCATACTGCATATATCTATTTTAATATGTGCTTGCTGTTTCTCTCATTAGAATGTATGCTACTTGTGGGTAGGGATTGTTTCATTGATTGTACATGTGTCCCCAGTGCCTGGCACAGTACCTGGCACACTTAATTTTTCTTAGGTATTATTTTTGGAAATAGTTTCCAACTTTGTTAATTTTTCCTACAGTCTTTCTGGTTACATAAAAGTGTAAACCTTGAGAAAGTGAAATCTTGGATTAATTTTTTAGAAAGCAGATTTCTAGAGTTACTGTTGCTGGCATATTCTCAAAGAGGCTAAACTGAGAACAAAGTATATAACTTGCTCCCTTCTACTTGATTTTTAAAATAAATTTTCTGTAATACTATGAAGTTTGGAGGCAACATGGCATAGTAGAACAAATAATGAACTGGGAGTCATGAGAGATCTGGATTCTGACACTTGTTAACTTTATGATGGACAAATCACTTAATCCTTCAAAGCATCAGTTTCCTCATCTGTAAAATGGGGATCATAATGCCTGGAATACTTATGTGACAGGGCTGTTAGGAGAAGCAAATGAAACCACATAAATAAAGAGCTTTGCAAACCTTAAGGCCCTATACAATGATAATAATTATTATTGTGTTGTTATGAAGTAATGATTATAGAAGATTATAGGAACAAAATTAATTATTACTTGTCAAACTCTTTTTAAAAATCTTTTTATTTTATTATTTATTTAATATTTTTAGTTTGCAGCATTGATTTCCACAAGATTTTGAATTGCAAATTTTCTCCCCATTTCTAACCTCCCCTCACTCCAAGATGGCATATATTCTGATTGCCCCATTCCCCAGTCAGCCTTCCCTTCTGTCACCCCACTCCCCCCATCCCTGATTCCCTTACTTTCTTGTAGGGCAAGATAGATTTCTATGCTCCATTGCCTGTATATCTTATTTCCCAGTTGCATGCAAAACAACTTTTTTTGAACATCTGCTTTTAAAACTTTGAGTTCCAAATTCTCTCCCCTCTTCCCTCCCCACCGACCCTCCTTAGAAGGCAAGCAATTCAACATAGGTCACATGTATATCATTATGTAAACCCTTCCACAATACTCATGTTGTGAAAGACTAACTATACTTGCTCCCTCCTATCCAGTCCCCCTTTATTCAATTTTCAACTTGACCCTGTCCCTTTTCGAAAGTGTTTGCTTTTGATTACCTCTTCCCCCATCTGCCCTCCCTTCTATCATCCCCCCTTTTTTATCCCCTTCTTCCTTCTTTCCTGTGGGGTTAGATACCCAAATCAAATCCAATGAGAGCACGATTCACTCATTCCCGCTCACCTGCCCCCTCTTCCCTTCCAACAGAACTGCTTTTTCTTGCCACTTTTATGCGAGATAACTTACTCCATTCTACCTCTCCCTTTATCCTCTCTCAATATATTCCTCTCTCATCCCTTTATTTTATTTTATTTCTTTAGATATCATCCCTTCATATTCAACTCACCCTGTGCCCTCTGTCTATATATGTGTGTGTGTGTGTGTGTGTGTGTGTGTGTGTGTGTGTGCGCGTGTATATATATATGTATGTATATTCCCTTCAGCTACCCTAATACTGAGGTCTCATGAATTACACACATCATCTTTCCATGTAGGATGTAAACAAAACAGTTCAACTTTAGTAACTCCCTTATGAATTGTCTTTCTTGTTTACCTTTTCATGCTTCTCTTGATTCTTATATTTGAAAGTCAAATTTTCTATTTAACTCTGGTCTTTTCACTAAGAAAGCTTGAAAGTCCTCTATTTTATGGAAAATCCATATTTTGCCTTGGATCATTTTACTCAGTTTTGCTGGATAGGTGATTCTTGGTTTTAATCCTAGCTCTATTGACCTCCAGAATATCATATTCCAAGCCCTTCGATCTCTTAATGTAGAAGCTGCCAGATCTTGAGTTATTCTGATTATGTTTCCACAATACTCAAATTGTTTCTTTCTGCCTGCTTGCAGTATTTTCTCCTTGATCTGGAAGCTCTGGAATTTGGCAACAATATTCCTAGGAGTTTTCTTTTTGGGATCTTTTTCAGGAGACTTTTTTCAGGTGGAGTCTTTCAATTTCTATTTTACCCTCTGGCTCTAGAATATCAGGGCAGTTGTCCTTGATAATTTCTTGAAAGATGATATCTAGGCTCTTTTTTTTTTTGATCATGGCTTTCAGGTAGTCCAATAATTTTTAAATTATCTCTCCTGGATCTATTTTCCAGGTCAGTGGTTTTTCCAATGAGATATTTGACATTGTCTTCCATTTTTTCATTCCTTTGGTTCTGTTTTATATCTTGATTTCTCATAAAGTCACTAGCTTCCACTTGCCCCATTCTAATTTTTAAGGTGGTATTTTCTTCAGTGGTCTTTTGGACCTTCTTTTCCATTTGGCTAATTCTGCCTTCAATTCTCCTCATTGGTTTTTTGGAGCTCTTTTGACATTTGGGTTAGTCTATTTTTAAGGTGTTATTTTCTTCAGTATTTTTTTGGGTCTCCTTTAGCCAGTCATTGACTTGTTTTTCATGGTTTTCTAGCATCACTCTCATTTCTCTTCCCAATTTTCCTCTACTTCTCTTACTTGCTTTTCCAAATCCTTTTTGAGCTCTTCCGTGGCCTGAGACCAATTCATATTTTTCTTGGAGGCTTTTGATGTAGGCTGTTTGACTTTGTTGACTTCTTCTGTCTGTATGTTTTGGTCTTCTTTGTCACCAAAAAGATTCCAAAGTCTGGGTCTGAATCTGAGTCTGTTTTCACTGCCTGTTCATGTTCCCAGTCAACTACTTGACCCTTGAGCTGTTTGTTGGGATATGGCAGCTTGTAGAGTAGAGAGTACTTTGTCCCAGGCTTGAGGGGCTGCGCTGATGTTTTCAGAGCTACTTCTACACAGCAAGCTCTACCATGCCAGTGATCTTTCTCTCCCAAGAACTGCCAACCAGGATTGCAGCCCAGATCCAGGCAGGGCAAAGCAGGCTTTGCACTCCTGCTCTAATCCATTGCTTAATTCCTCCCACCAGGTAGGCCTGGGGCCTGAAGCAACTGCAGCTGTAGTTCTGGAAGCAGCCTCAGATCTGCACCATCTCTGCCACCCCTGGGGTGGTGGCCATCTGTGAACTCATTTCACTTTGTCCCAGCAGCTTTTCCCACTAACCTTCTCTGTTGTCTTTGGCGTGTGTCAGTTGCGAAATCTGGTAACTGCCACGGCTCACTGATTCAGGGCGCTACACCTATCCCGCCTGGCTCCTGGTCTGGTTGGTCCTGGTGCAGCCCACACCGGGCTCTGCTCCCAGCTCTGTGTGATAGACCCTTCCCATAGACCATCCAGGCTGTCCTGGGCTGAAGCCCTGCTTCCCTTTGCTATTTCATGGATTCTGCAGCTCTAGAATTTGTTCAGAGCCATTTTTATAGGTGTTTGAAGGGACCTGGGTGGAGGGGAGCTTAAGCAAGTCTCTGCTTTCCAGCTGCCATCTTGGCTCCACCCCCCCTACCTGTCATACTCTTAAGGGGCCTCTAAACTCTTGGTTGACATTTTCTGTGCAGTTTGTAGGCTGGTTACATTTGCATAGCCAGACTACACAGTAACTGTACTCTACCCATGACTCTCTGCTTAAACCTTTCCTCAATCCAGATCTTTGGGATCTCCAGGGTCCCAGGAATATAATATTCCCAGGGGTCCCTAGGAATGTAATATTCTCAGGGGTCTTTAGGAATATAATATCCTCCTCTACCTTAGTAGTTCACTCTGAGCCAGCTTTCTTCTCAAGCTCCCAAGGGGCAGGTAGATTCTGAAATTTTTCTTGGCGGTCCAAGTTTTAGAACCAGACAGGACTTTATTGGATGACCCCAGAACAGGTCAAAACTCCCTCAATTTAATCAAGCATTACAGATTCTAGGTGCAGGAATACATGGATTTACCGTGATTCTAACTCATATCATAATCACTGAGACACTTTTAGGCTCCACAGTCACCCTGAAATCCTGGTTGTAAGGGAGAGGAAGAAGACAAATTCCATACAGCTCAGCAGTGCTGGCTCATAGCTGCAGGAAATTTCAAATATGCTGTTTAACTAAATTCTGCAATAGCTGAAAAATTAGTCAGGTGACCTGGGGGAGATGTGGCTCAAAGGCTCCCTGATATCCCCTGGTTCTTTTTTATCTATGTGATTCTTTTTTTAATTTATTTTTTTTCTTTTTAGTTTACAACATTCAATTCCACAAGTTTTTGAGTTCCAAATTTTCTTCCCCTCCCCCTCTACTCCCCTTCCCCCCTCCAAAAAAATGGCATGACATCTGATATAGGTTCTACATATACCTTCACATTAAACTTATTTTCACAATAGTCAAGTTGTAAAGAAGAGTTATTACCAATTGAATGAACCATGATAAAGAAGAAACAAAACAAAACAAAAAAAAGAGAACAAGCAAATAGTTTGCTTCAATCTCTGCATTCAGATGCCATACTTCTTTCTCTGGATGTGCATAGCTTTTTCCATCATGAGTCTTTTGGATCTGTCTTTGAACCTTGCATTGCTGAGAAGAGCCAAGTCTATGAAAGTTAGTCATCACAGATACTGTGTGTCCATAATCATGTATAATGTTCTCCTGGTTTTGCTCCCCTCTCTCAGTATCAGATCATATAAGTCTTTCCAGGTTATTATGAAGTCCTTCTGCTCCTCATTTCTTTTTTTTTAATTTTTTTTCTTTTTTTCCTCCTCATTTCTTTTTTTTTTTTTACTGTAACAAATGTTTTCATTTCGCTTTTTATTTGCACTCTAATTTCATTATTTACTCCTGTGCCATAAGCTTTTGTTTCTTCAGTTTCTTCTGGGATATCGTTTTCTTTTGAGCAACCTCCTCTTCTGGTTTAGGAACAATTTGTTCCTTTTCAGTGAGTATCATCTCAATATGGCAAGGAGAACTCATGTATGGGTTGATTCGACCATGAGCCCTGTAAGTACGCCGTCGCATTTTGGGAGTCTTGTTAACCTGGATATGCTCAATGACAAGGGAATCCACATCCAAACCCTTCAGTTCTGCATTACTCTCTGCATTTTTAAGCATATGCAGCAAGAATTCAGCACTCTTTTTGGGCCAGTGACCCTGTGTCCAACCCTACTGCTTAGCCTGGGCACACCTGCCAACTCCACCATTATACTGACAGAAGGGAACACATTGTTTCTTCAACGTGACATCTTTCAAATACTTGGTAGCTTTTTGGATATGCATGCCTTTGATAGCTTGGGCTGTTTCATGGGTGTTCTTGATGTGGACCCGGAGATTTGAACCCCTTGACTTGCATGATTTTGTGGAGTTCTCTGGATCAAGAGAGTACCTCACCATTTTAAATGATTACCTAGAACGGCTCAAGAGAAGAGGTCCTCCTCATTTCTTATAGCACAATAGTATTCCATTACATTCACATACCACAACTTTTTCAGCTGTTCCCCAATTGATGGGTATCCCTTGATTTCCAATTCTTCGCCACACCACAAAAAGAGCTTCTATAAATATTTTTGTACATACGTGTCTATTCATGCAATTCTTTATCCATGAGGGTAGGTTCTAACAGCTGTCTCCTTTAGTTGACTCAATTCCTCTTCTCCCAGATCTTGCTCTGAAAAGCTCAAATGTTTTACGGGCACAACACAATTAATACTCACATATTTTTCCTATTTTTCATAATCCTTTGTAGGGCAGGGGATTGCCTTTGCCTCATGTTTCTGCTCCATCCTATCTGTTGACATTATTTTCATCTCTATACCACTTCCCTCTTTTCCATCTACTTCTTTCTGTATGGATGCTGTGACAGGAAGCCAGATCTTAGAAAAAGAAGACTCAAGGAAGGCCAAGAGTAACATATGAAGGCCAGATTGAAAGAGCAGACTATCTTAGGTGGAAGAAAGGAAAGAACAATAAGGACATTATAAATTATATATTCTAAGTTTAAATTAAGTGTAAGAATAATATAAATTTAAATTAATCATATAATATACTTATATAGAGATCATGTCATAAATGTAAACTAATTATATTAATGTACTTATATTGAAATGATATATTGTAAATATATTTATGTAGAAATTATATGTTATAAATTTAAATTAATTATATAAACACATTATTTATAAATTATGAATTTAAAATTAATTATATATTAATATATAATTTATATTACACATTACATATTACATAAATATATTTATATAAATATGAATTCTACATTATAAATTCAAATAAATTCTCAATTTAAAAAGCATTTTTGGGGGCTAGGAAATTGATGTCCTTTTCATTTTTAGATAACGAAATGCATAGGAAACATCAGCCAAGAATTTAGAGCTCCCTTAAGAGTGTGACAAGTAATAATTAATTTTGCTTCTATACTCACCCAACTTCATAATAACACAATAATCCTCATGGAGCCCTTTTTGTCTTTGTATTGTGGAAGTTCTGAAGGATACATGTTGGTGGGGAGTCTCTATCTTCCAGCACTGAGGACAGGGAGAACACTGACAACTGCTCAATTTATTCTTAGTCACTCAGTGGGAGTTAGTAACAGGCAGGAATAGAATACAGATATGTTGACTCTAAAATTAGTCCTATTTGAGTATAATTGAGCAGAGTTTCTTAACCCGGGGGAAATGAATTTGATTTTTAAAAAATTTAATAAAGATTTAAAAAAATTCAAAATCTTAAAAATTCAAAAAAGATTTCATCAAATTTTAAAAATTAAAAAAATCTTTGTGTATAATTGTACCTATCTCTAGGGTGAGGGGAGAAGGAAAAAAGGGGAAAAAGAAATTTACATGATACCTTTATTATATATTTAAAAGGCATAGAAAGTTGTACACAATAAATTTGTAGTTTCATGTGCAATCATCTTTTTTTATTATACTGTGTTATAGAAATGCTTATTTTATTCCATAAATTAAAAAATAAAGTAAATAAAAATTTTAAAAAAGATTTAAATATAATTGGCTTCCTTTGCAATCCTATCTATTTTTATTTTATACACTTAAAACTTATTTTGAGAAGGGGACCATAGATTTCACTAGATTTCCAAAAGAGGCCATGACACATAAAAACTTCTGGCTAGTGGCAAAATAATGAGTGAATTCATTAATTCACTGGTTCTTCACATTTTATCCTTAGGAAAATTGTGAACTTGGCCATCTTGTTGCAACTGCATCAATCTCCCTGTGGGTGCATATTTTTGATTCATTGCACTTTATCAGTACGGAGGAAGATGAGTACTTCATTTATTCTTACTTTTTATAAACCAAGTCCTTCCTCAGTGTTCTACAGATGAGAAAATTGATCTGCCTTTATCTCACATCCATTTGGTGAGGAAGTACATTTTTCAGATTTTCTGAGCTTTCACTTAAGCATTAACCTCTTCACCTCATCACAGTGTGGAACTGCTTGCAAATTATGTTTCCCCTTATGACTGAAAAATAAACTGAAGGAACCCTAGGAAAATAAGGTTAGCATTTCCAGAAGAGGAGCATGAACGTTTTGCATAGTGAAATGAAACATTGACTACTAAAATACGGATTTTCCATAAATTTGCTAAGTGGCATGTGGGATGGGGCTGGAGGGGGAATAAGGAGAGATGGGTTATTGTCTTTTTGTAGTTGAAAGGGGATCATCAGGTCAAAACTCCAAGAAGTTTAAGAAGTTTTGGATTATTGAAGTCTGAAATAATGAGTTCCAAAAATCAGGGACCACAAATTCACATGAACCAAGTCCTGCTAAGAACAATGGTGACAAGAAGAACCGAAGAGAGGAACTTGGGAGAATTCAAATGAACGGCTTTTCAATTTCCCTTCCCTGGAATTTCAAAGTTTTGTGCAATTAAATCTCCAACTTCAAACATATCAAATTGTTAATCTGAGAAAGAATGGTATAAAATTTAATATCATACACACGGACATGGCAAATTGCACTAATCATTTGGGAATTTTTGAAATCGTGGCCAACCCCAGGTAAATCCATTATGAATTTCCTTACACTGTTTAAATAACATACTTATGGAAGCTTTTCTTGGAGGGCAGCTTAGATAATAAAACATTTATGAAAAACATTGACTTTTAAAATTACCATGAAAATGAAAACCCACATATTGACACAAGTTTGAAAACATACTTTGGGAATATAGTAATGTTTCTACTTCCTTACTTATCAGCCTTACTTAAATTAACTATGACTGAAATATGCTCTACCCTTTTCCTCAATTAACTTTTCATTCATTCACAAATTCAGTGGGCCTCATCCTGGAATGAGACCCTTCATTCTTCAAAGAGCCTTGCATGACCTGTTGCAGTTTTCAACTAATTAGAGAAACAACAACAAAAAAAAATGTTGAGGTTGGTCCCCAAGGAGCCGAGGCTATCTTGAAATTCACTTTGTGAGAATAAACATTGTCACTTTTAATGTACAGGACTACAAATCCCTAAGGTGCTCTGTAAAGTGAAGATTTCCAAATCTCATTACCATCTTAAACTGGTAGAATCGTTTTCTTGAACAGTTTTTAAAAATATAAAATTTTTACTTCTGTTGCTGTCCAAAAGTTTTTGCCTAAACTGCAAGGATTCAGACAATTCCAACAATTCCTATCTGTTACATAGAGTTTATGAAGGAGAAAACACATTAAGTAAAGATCAGACCAATGATGCTCTCTGACTTTACAAAGTCAAATAGCTCACATGCGTTTAAATAGCTAAGACACTAGGACATTTGTACAACTCACATTCCTACATTGTAAAAAGCCTATTGGAATTGGACCATAGATTTGAAAGATCATCTAGTTCAACCCTTTGATTTTACTTATTTAAAAAATGTTCTTATTGTAAACTTAAGCACTAAAAAGGGGGAATTTCAAAATGTACAGCAGAAAACACAAAGAGGATTATGTATGAAACTGCTTTAAATATATATATATATACATATGCACATATACATATGCACATATACATACATATATTTCCATGTTACTTTCAAAACTGTACAGCTTGTCTGTTTTTCCTTCTGAACTTCCTTCTGGTTTCTGCTGTGTATTTTTAAAAATGTGTCTATTAGCCACATTTTTGGACATCGCTGTGGTTGACCCTGATTTCTCCATTGTTACCCTTATATAAAAACCGAGACAAACTAAAAAGGAAACTCTTGTAACAAATAAGGATAGAAAAGTGAATTGACACAATGATCACAGCCAAACATATCTCTTTCTGCACACTGAGTCCTTCTCTGGCAGGAGGTGGGAAACATGTTTCATCATAGGTTCTTTGGATTTATGGTTGGTCATTGCATTGATCAGTTCTTAATCTCACAGTTCTTTACAATGTTGTTTTCTTTGTGTAAATGGTTCTCCTGGTCCTGCTCATTTCATTGTGCAACAGTTCATATTACCCAGGATTCTTTGAAATCATCTCTTTCATCATTTCTTACAGAGCAATAATACTCTATTACAACCATAAACTGCAGTTCATTCTCAGTTCATGGGCACTCTCTTAGATGTTAGTTCTTTGATTTTCATTTTCCCCTTTTTATTCCTCCTTTCAAGTTCAAGAAGTTTATTTTGTTTACAACTATTCCTTCTCTGGCATTAGCCTCTTTCTTAGCCACCTCTCTTTCTATCCTTGCTTATTTTTCTGATGAATTTCTATACCAAACTGTGTGTGTGTATGTATGTATGTATGTATGTATGTATGTATGTGTTGTTTTTACCCCTCCCTTTTTCTATTTCAATTAAGAGTTTTGTCTAATGTCTGCTGCCTCAACCTTTCCCCCCATGTTTGCATATTGTTTTCACACATTCCAATTCTGAGAAATGACAAGTTCTACTCCTTTCTTCCTCCTTTTTACACTAGTGTATTCCTTTGACCCTCCTTTCTCTTTCCACTTTTAAAAACTTCAGAAGAGAACCAATTTACTATTAGGTATTTTATTTTTCTTAATGTAACTCCCTGAATGTCTTAGAAGATGTTATGCTTCTGAAGGGACCTTGTTTTGTCTCCCCATATTAGAATGCTAATGCTGCATCATCATATAGCTCTTCCAATTGCTCATATAAATTTAACCTTTCTACTTTTATTGACTTTATTGGTCTTTTCATTAGAAATTCTTGAGCATCCTGATTAAAGATTAGCTTTATAGGATCACTTATTCTTAACTGTAAACCTTTCTCTTTTGCCTTTTGGAATATTATATTCCAAGATTTCCTCTCATTTTTAGTAGAAACTGCCAGATCTTGTGTGATTCTGATTATAGTTGCATAGTTACATGAGCTGCTTCTTTCTGGGTGCTTGTAGTATTTTATCTTTTATAAGGGAACTCTGGATTTTGGCTATCATATACATGGAACTTTTCCTTTAGGGTTTTCTTTCAGGAGGTGAACAGCGAATTCTTTCGATCTATTCTTTGCCCTCTAGTTCTAATAAATCTGGGCAGTTTTTATTTATGATTTTTAAAAAATATTTTGTCTGGGCTTTTAAAAAATATGTATGATTTTCAAGTAGCCCAATGATTCTTCAGTGATCTCTCCTTGATATGTTTTCTAGGTTAGTTGTTTTTAACATCAAATACCTTCTTTTTTACTATTTTTTCAATTAAAAAATTTGTTCTAATATTTGTTCTTGCCGTCAACTAGAGTTCTTGATTTCTATTTGGCCTATTCTAATTTTCAGAGAGTTCATTACTTTGGTAAGATTCATCACTTTCTCTTAAATTATTCTTTCCATTTCTGTCCTCCAGACCTTTTACTTAATTTTTAAAAATACTTTTGGTTTACTTCTTCTAGATGTTTTTTTGGAGGGGGGAAGGCAAGGCAATTGGTGTTAACTGAATTGCCCAAGGTCACACAGCTAGGAAGTATGTCAAATGCCAGAGGCCGAATTTGAACTCCAGGGCCGGTGCTCTACTCACTGCACCATCTAGCTGTCCCCTTTCTTCAGGTTGTTTGTGTAATTCTTGCGGAAAATCCATCCCCCCCCTTACATCACTACTTACTATTATTACAAAATTATTTGCATCCTCTTTTGGGGGAATCTCTAGATCTCCAACAATTTTTTTACATTGTTCATATTTTCTTTGATTTGCTCATTTCTTCAGCTTTAGTTACTTAATTAGTACTTCATGTCATGACCAAACTTCTCCTCCCACTGTACTTTTGAGTGGGGTGGCTCTGGAATTCTGGATCTTTGAAGGTCAGGATACTGGATTGTTTGGGTTCCCTATAGTTTCTTTAAACCAAGTTCTAGGGCTGTTAGAACCTCTGCACCTAGGCTGACTCCATCAAGTGTTGTCATACTCCTCTGCTTACTGCTGTTCTTTGGGGCTTTGAAGGTCTCGACCCTGATGCTCTCTGACCTCCCTGGGTTTTGAGGGTAGGGGTTGGGGTACACAAAGCTCTGCTCTCACTGTATCTGGACAGAGAGCCCTTCAGACTACAGATGTCCTCATCCTCTCATTAGTCTGGCTGAGAATTCAATGGTTTTTTTTTGCCTATATTGGCTTTGCTAGTGGTCCATTTTTACCTTGCCCATGAGACTGTAGATGACTCTTTATGTAGTGCTGGGTAGTTTCTCAGATTTCTTGATCATCATTTCTGCATGTCATACTCTGATTTGTACTATATTCATGTGTGTTGTATTATAATTTTTAGAAGTGAGATGGTACAGTGGAATAAATACTGAATTTTGCATCTCAGAGTCCTGGTTGTTAGTATCTTGACTTTGTTATCTTGGGCAAGTCAATTGTCTTTTTTGAGACTCAGTTTCCTTAACTATAAAGTGAGGGAATTGGGCAAGATGATCGATGAGGTCCATTTCAGATCTAAATCATTGGTGTTATGTGTAGATCTTATGTCCCCCTTTTAGATTATATACTCTTCAAAGTCAGGGTGTGTGCCTGTATATGCATTGCATGTAGGAGAGCACTTTGTATTTGTTGAGTGAAGGTGAACTAATTTTTACAAGTCTTTAAAAACTCAAATGAATAGAAGACAAATGGAGTCCTAGCTAGTGAGACAAATCAGAGATTTCTAGTCCCAGTCCCCGTTCTACCGTTTATGGATAATATCATGTTATACATCATAACTGCTTAGTGTCTATGATTTGACATTTACAAAATGTAAAACTTTTCATAAAATTATCTCCATCCCCCCACCAAGATGACAGTGAAAATTGGAAAGAGAGCTATTATGATTTATATCCTTATATGCTATTGAATTATAGTAGTCATCTTAAATACACTATTTTAATATATATAAATAGTAATTAAGTGCATGTCAAAATTAAAAATAATTTTGGAATAACAAAAAACTTATGGAAAATGTATTCTTGAAAGTAAATAATTTCTAGCACTTAAATATTAAAGCAGAAATAACCAGTGCTAAATAAAGGGAAAATATGTATCCATGTATACAACTAACAAATTCCAAATAGCTATACAGATGAAGAAAAGTATTTTAAAGGGGTAGACAGATTTTTTTTTAATGCAACTCTTTTCATTGAATTCAAGCAAATGAATTTTTTGGAAAATGTATATGCATTATTAACGTTGTCTCATAATAGTATCTATGTTGCATTTAAGCCATAGTATCAAAAGAAAATTGCATTTATTACTAGATCTTTATCCATTACATTGTCCTAAAGGGAAGATAGCTTACCAGATAGAAAAACTGCAAACATTTGCATTATAAGGTAGCTAAAAGCCAATTTAGAAAAAAAAAAACCCCAACAACAAAACACTTCATTGAAAATGTGATGAAAATGTAACAGATTCTATCAATGAGAAAAATCAATCACACTTGCATAATTAATAGTATCAAGAAATTGATTTATCATTTTGTTCAATTAATTTTGTGGAAGCCACTCAGGCTACTGAATTTTTTTTGTTGGGGTATGTGTGTATATGTGTGTGTGTATACACACACATGTATGCGCATATATATGTGTATCCATGTATACACGATACATATACACATATGTCTGTATACACATAGATATGTATATAATGCACTTATACACACATGCATATATTTAAACAAAATACTGGCTTTTCTTTTGTAGAAGCCTAGTCTACTGAGAATAAAGAAATATTGGAGGTTTATGTGTTGCAAGTGAGTAGGAGTCAGGGAGGTCTCTATCTTTATTCCATATGGTATGAAGTGAGTCTGATGGGATTTCAGATTGCTACCCTAGATAGCAAAAGATCTATGCAATGCTCCTGAATGCAAACCTCAAACTCAGGCCAAGTTTGCAGAAAGGTTTGCTGAGGTTCATGAACCTCTGAATGAACCTGCCTCAAGTTCTGAGCTGGCTGGGGCCAAGTTTCAAGTGAACCTGGGATGAATTATGGTTTCAGGTGGAAGCCATGCAAAACTCAGTTTCGGCCGTGTTTCCCTTTAAACTGAGGGTGAGAATCCACATGAGCCAGAAATGCCTTTTCCCCCCTCCTTGAGAGCCTTGGACAGACTGGGAATACAATATCTCCACAGCTGGTATTTTAGGGCTTTTGTTAGGGGCACACTTTTTGGCAAGTACAATACAGTAATCCAGCATCCTTTATAAACTCAGATTGTCTTCTATGATATGAAAGGTTTAGAATTCCAAAAGAGAGTGTGAAGAAGTGGATTATTTGAGGATATTTAACACAGATGCCTGAGTTGTGCATGGGACCTCATATCTAACCATATCCTAAATAAGATTTTGTGCTAGTAACTTTGATCCAAGTAATTTAGAGTGCTTTATAAACACATTCTCTGATTCTAACAAGACTACAAGACATATAAAGTGCAATGGGATAGAAAAAAATGCTGCATTCGGAACCAGACATGTTAGAGCAAAATCCAGGCTCTGTCTCTATTATTTGTATGGCCCTAAGAAAATGCCTTCCCATTTCTGGGTTTTACTTTCTTAGGCATTGGACTAAATCACCCATATGTTTTTTAGCTCTAAATTTTATAATCCCTTAATTTGTAGGTGGAGAAATTAAGAGGCAAATGTCTCTGAGATTTGGGGTTTTAATAACCTGGATCACATAACTAAATGCCTAGTTTAGGGAAACAAATCTCGGCTGACTGGCCCAGGCAGTACCTGTCTAGACCACTCTGTTGTTTTAGTGAATGAAGACAATGGAATTTTAAAGCCTATAAGTTACTTTGTAATCTACTAATTCAGAATTAGTACACAAATACAAGACGGTGGGGAATGGTCGGAAAGTAGTTTGTCTGTAAAGTGTCTGGGTGTTTTAGAGTAACACTTCTCCGGGCTCTGTTTCTGCCTCTCCAGACTTCTTTTTCCACCAGGTCCAGCAGCAAGATGCCACACTGCTCCTGGGATCTTTCTACCCTAGAAGATTCCCTCTGCCCCTTGAGGCTTTTCCTCTCTTTGGTGAGTTCCTCTTGGAACCTCCACTTTAAGGAAGTACCTAGACCAGTCATGTTTGCTCCTTCACTATTCTCCATAGTCCACTCTTCACACTTTAAACTTTAATTTCTACACCAGAGCCTTATGATGGTACCTTCTCCCCAACTCTGCCTCAACCCATTTTTCAGCCTCCTGAAGCAGAGTGTGTGAGGAATCCTAGCAATTTGAGCTGTGCACAAGGAAAATAAGCTGTCTCAGGAGATGGTAGGCTTCCCTTCCCTGGAGATCATTAAACATTGGTTGACTGAGCACTTGGTTAAATTAGAGTGGGGATTCTTTAAGTGTGTGGGTTGGGCAAAATTGCCACTCACTGAGGTGGCTGAAATCCTCTGTTTCTTTGTGATAATGAAGACAAGGAATAGGCTAAAGTTTATCTAGGATCCCATCATCTAGGAAGAAAGGATTTGCTAAGCAAAAACCATGCACATGAAGCTAAAAAGGAATTTTAAAAAATTCAGAATCTAGAAGCACTCAATCCATTCAATTTATCAGCACCCTACCTAAAGATTCCTCTTATGGTGACATTATCAGCCGAGTTCTGGTAATAATAAAACAAACACTTATATGGAATTTTGTACACATTGTCACATTTGAATTTCACAACAATCTTGTAGGGGTAGATGTTAATATTATCATTCCCATTTTACAGAAGACTGAGTTTCAGAGAGGTTGAGCAACTTTCAAAGATCACACCGAAAGAAAATCCCAGAGGCAAGATTTGAATCTAGATCCTCCTCATTGCAAGACCAGCATTGTTTTCCACTAAAGGGAAGGGGAAAGGGAATGGAAAGAGAAAGAACACTTATATAGCTCTAATATGTGCCAGGCACTGTGCTAAATGCTTTACAAATATTATGTCATTTGACCTTTTCAATAATCCTAGGAAGTATATACTGCTGTTATCTTCATTCCATAGTTGAGAAAACTGAGAGAAACAGAGGTTAAGTGTCTTACCCAGGGTCACACAGTTACTTGACTCCAGGCTCTGTATTCTATCCACAGCACCTCTAACCACAGACTAAGAATGGTGTGCACTGAGCCGAGATGATGGCTTAAAAGTAACCCAGCTGTACTCTTTCTGCATTCCCCTCCAAACGACTAAAATTTTGGAGTGGCAGGGCCGACAAAAGGTTAGGGTGAGACATTTTTTTAGCCTAAGAAAACTTAGGAGGTTGGCAGGAGAAGTTTATGACACCGGTTTTGAAACCTATCTGGAGCCCACAAACACAATACCAGCAAAAGCAACAGCAAAGTGGCTGAAACAGCAGTAGCAACAGCAGCAGCTTCAGGAGCTCTCAGCCCAGAAATTGTAAGGCAATTGGACAACTGCTCAGAAAGAGATTACAGGGGACCCTATACTGGCAGTGGGTACAGCTGGCACTGATTGGCAACTCTATTGCCCATATGCAGTTCTGGCTCACAGTTGCAGGGCAGAGAGGAGCACTGGGGGTTGGTCACAAAAGAGCAGAGGCTTTGGTCAGAGTTTCAAGGCCAAGACAATGCTATTGCTTGTGGCCTCAGGGGACCAGAGACCTTCCCTGGATAAAAACCAGAGCTCAGAACAGGAGTCCAATGACCATACCTCTCCCAGGATCACACCACTTTAGAAGCACCAAAAACTTGCAGACACTAAGAACTAGCTCTGAAAACAGCAACATGAAAAAGCCTGAAGCTTGGGACAGTGCCCGCCCAGCCCCTGGTGAGGAGAGCCCAACTTTAACATAAACTTCAAAGTTAAAAAATAGGCTGGAAAAATGATCAAAAACCAAAAAATAGGGGCAGCTAAGTAGCACAGTTAGTTGAGCACCAGCCCTGGAGTCAGGAGGACCTGAGTTTAAATCCGGCCTCAGACACTTGACACATTTACTAGCTGTGTGACCTTGGGCAAGTCAGTTAACCCCAATTGCCCTGCCTTCCCCCCTGCAAAAAAAAAAAGAAAAGAAAAATAAAGAACCTGATCATAAAAAAATCTATAGTGTCAGGAAAGACCACGACATAAACCTAAAAGAAGACAACAACATGAAAACAGATACAAATAAAGCCTCAAAGAAAAATGCTAATTGGACCCAAGCCCAACAAGAATTCTAGAGAAGAGTTAAAGAAAGAGATGATTGGTACAGGAAAAAATGGGAAAATAAATGAGAGTAATGCAAGAAAATTATGAAAAGATATTAGCAGCTTGATAAAAAAAAAGAGGCACAAAAATAATGAAGAAAATAATAGAATTGGCCAAATGGCAAAAGAGGCACACATGTTCATTGAAGAAAAGAACTCCTTAAAAAGCAGCATAGGCCAAACAGAAAAAAAGGAATAAAATTTCAATGAAGAAAATAATTCCTTAAAAATTAGAATTGGGCAAGTAGAAATTAATGACTACATGAGACATCAAGAAACAATAAAACAAAGTTAAAAATGAAAAATAGAGGAAAATATGAAAATTTTTTTGTTTATTTTTTGGAGAGGGAAGGCAAGGCAATTGAGGTTAAGTGACTTGCCTCAGGCCACACATCTAGTAAGTGTCAAGTGTCTGAGGTAGGTTTTGAACTCAGGTCCTCCTGACTCCAAAGCTGGTGCTCTATTCACTGTTTCACCTAGCTGCTCCCCCCCCCTTTTTTAAATTTTATTTTAGACTCAAGGGCCAGAACACAAATACAGAATAGAAAAAAGAAGCAAAACATATCATAAACTTAAATATTGAAGCTTAAATACAAAGTAAGAAAGGGAAAAAAGCAAGTCATGTGCATAGCAGAATGTAAGAGGATCAAAATGTGTAACAATAAATTTTCGTTTCAAGAAAGCCTGTTTGATAAACAATACATGTTGTGTTGAGAATTGTCCATCTTTTCTTTGCTTCTTCATAGTTTTCTTTTGTTCTCTTCTGTGCATGTTTTTACTTTGTTCTTTTTTTGAATTTCTGAAATTTCTAATTGGAAAAACAAGTGACCTACACAACAAATGAAGGAGAAATAATTTTAAAATTATTGGACTTTCTGAAGGCCACAATCAAAGAAGGAGTCTAGACATCATATTTCAAGAGATTATTAAGGAAAATTGCTCAGATATCCTAGAACCAGAGAGTAAAATAAAAATTGAGAGAATCCACTAATCACATCCTGAAGAAAGATCCCAAAATGAAAAGTACCAGGAATATTACAGCCAAATTCCAGAGCTCCCAAAACAAAGAGAAAATACTTCAAACAGCCAGAAAGAAACAATTCAAATACTGTGGAGCCATAGTCAGTATCACACAAGATTTAGCAGCTTCCACATTAAAGGAGTGGAAGGCTTGGAATATGATATTCTGGAAGGCAAAGGAGCATTCATGATGAAAAGACCATAGGTGAATACAACATTTGATTTTCAAGCACAAGACTCAATAGAAGCATAAAAAGGCAAACATAAAAGAGTAGTCATAGGGGTCCCATAAATATAGTCAAACTATTTATATTCCTATGGGGAAGATGATAAATGTAATTCCTAAAAAATCTCTTATTATTAAGGCAGTTAAAAGGTAATTACATGAGTAGAGGGCATAGAAGTAAGTCAATTATATTGGAATAATCTCAAAAAAAATGAAGGGGTGAGAAAGAGAGATGTGCTTAAAGAAGGGGGAAAGGAGAAGTAAAATGGGAGAAATTTTCTCATATAAAAGGGTCTAATTTATAAAAATAAGAGCCGTTCTTCAATTGATGAATGGTCAAAGGATATAACCAGGCAGATTTCAGAAGAAGAAATCAAAGCTGTCTATAATTATATGAAAAAATGCTCTAAATCACTATAGATTACAGAAAGGCAAATTAAAGCAACTCTGAGGTGCCATCTCATACCTTTCAGAAATGACAAATGCTGAAGGGTATGAGGGGAGAATAGGTACGCTAATAAACTGTTGGCGGAGTAGTGAAGTGGTCCAACCATTCTGAAGAACTATTCGGAACTATGCCCAAAGGACTATAAAACTGAGCATACTCTTTGACCCAGCAATACCACTATTAGGTCTGCATCACAAAGAGATCACAGAAAAAGGAAAAGGACCTATGTATACACAAATATTTATAACACCTCTTTTTGTGGTGGCAACGAATTGGAAACTGAGAGAATGCTTATCAGTTGGGGAACAACCGAACAAGTTGAGACATATCATTGTGATGGAGTATTGCTGTGCTGTGAGAAATAATGAAGGTCAGGGCAGGTGGTTTCAGAAAAACATGGCAAGATGGATATGAACTGATGCAAAGTGAAAGCAGAAGAACTGGGAGATTATTGCACATAGTAACAGCAGTTTTATAATGATGACAAACTGAAAAACTTGGCAACTCTGATCAATAGAATGATCAAAAACAATTCCAAAGGACTCTTGATGAAAAAAATGCTATCCATCTTCAGAGAGAGAACACATAAATTCAGAGCACAAATTGAAGCATAATTTTTTCACTTTCTTTACTGTTCCTTTTTTCCCCCAAAATGACTAATATGAAAATGTTTTGCATGTGTTTGTGTGTATAATTGATAGCATATTGCTTACCTTCTCTAGTGGGCAGGGGAAGGGGTGGGAGGGGAGAAGAGTATTTAGAACTCAAAAATTTAAAAATTCCTATAAACAAATAAATGGATGGAGGAATGAAAAATAGGATTTATTTCTCTTAAAATATTTCATTATTTGGAATTTTAACACTCTGAGGTACCACTTCATCCCTTTCAGAAATGACAAATGCTGGAGGGGATGAGGGAAAATGGGCACACTAATGGACTGTTGGTGGAGTAGTGAGTGGTCCAACCATTCTGAAGAACAATTTGGAACTATGCCCAAAGGACTATAAAACTGAGCATACTCTTTGACCCAGCAATATCACTATTAGGTTTGCATCCCAAAGAGATCACAGAAAAAGGAAAAGGACCTATATGTACAAAATTATTTATAACAGCTCTTCCTCTCTGTCCTCCACTCTCTTTCCCTTATTAGTCCAAGTTAGGAAGTTTTCTTGTACTTGAAAACAATTTTCATGCATTTTATTTACAGTCTTTGGACTTGTTTTTCAATGACCATGTAAGTAATTTCTGCATTTTTCACTAAAGTTAATTCAAGACCTGTCTACCCACCTAACTCTATCATCCAATTAATAGTGCCACTCCAATATAGGTGATCACTTATCGTCAATTTCATTAATTATGCCTTTTAAACCTAATTAAGATTGCTTCTTGAATCTGATTCATGTGATCCTTATAATTGGTGCTGGGTTTAATGTATGGTTGAAAAAAAGAAATAAGGTGCTTTCTTCTGAAGGATATTTTATTTCTGAGAGAAATGAAGTAATTTTACATGGAAATGAATAGATATAAAAGAGAAATAGGAATTCTTTGAAATCTTCCCTCTTAGAGACTTTTTGGGAGAACTTCCCTATTCATAAACCTTCTTCATTGGTGGACAGACATCTGGGAGTCAAGATGGTGGAGTAAGCAGTAAACTGCTATAACTCTTCCATGCTCACCTCAAAACAACCATAAAATAGAGCCCCCAAATAAATCATGGAACAACAGGACCACCAAAAAGATGAGGGTGAAACAATATTTTAGTCCCAGAAACTTGGAAGATTGGCAAGAAAGGTCCATCTCACCCAGGCGAAAGAGGAGCACAGTCCAGGATGTGAAGCATCCCAGCAAGCCAGCAGCAAGCCCCACCTCAACCAAACAGTGAGAGATCCTGAGCCCTAGTGTGGTAGAGCAAGCAAACACCAACACCAGGACCACCCATGTGCCTTAGCATACTCAGGGAAACCAGTAGACTGCAGCTCAGAGACCCACTATATGCTTCAGTATAGCCCCAGGCAAACAGACATCATCCAGTGGCCAGATCTCCACATGCTGCAGCACAGCCCCCAGTAAACAGATAGATGCCAACCCTATGGGGGCTTAAGCAAACAGCCAGTACCAGGCCCTCCATGCTTCAGTGTAGCTCTGGACAAATAGGCCAAATGGAAAAGAAAATACAAAAGCTAATTAAGGAAAACAACACCTTAAAAGTTAGAATTGGGCAAATGGAAGCTAATGACTCTATAAGACATCATGAATCAATAAAACAAATGCCGAAGAATGAATAAAATGGAAGAAAATATAAAATGCTTCATAGGAAAAACAACTGACCTGGAAATTAGATGCAGGAGAGGCAACATCAGAATCGTTGGACTACCTGAATGCCATAATCAAAAGGAGGACCTGGACAGCATCTTTCAAGAAATTATCAAGGAAAACTGCTCTGATGTCCTAGAACCAGAAGGCAAAATAGGCATTGAAAGAATCCAATTGCCCCAGGAGAGAGATCCCAAAATAAAAACCCCCAAGGAACATTATAGCCATTTTTGGAACTATCAGGTCTAAGAAAAAGCACTACAAGTGGTCAGAAAAAAACAATTCAAATATTAGGGAGTCACAACCAGGATCACACAGGACTTGGCAGCTGCAACATTAAAGGACTGGAGGTCAAGGAACATGATATTCCAAAGGGCAAAGGATCTAGGACTACAACCAAGATTCATTTACTGGCAAAATTAAGCATAACACATCAAGGGAAAAAATGGTCATTTAACAAAATAGAAGGATTTCAAGCCTTCATAAAGACAGAACTAAACCAAAAATTTGACCTCCAATTTCAAGACCAAGAGAAGTATAAACAGGTAAAAAGGAAGAAGAAAATATAAGGGATTCAATAGAGCTAACCTTTTACATCCCTACATGGGAAGATGATACTTGTAACTCTTAATAATTGTATCACTAACAGCACAGATAGAAGGAATATACATAAACAGAGAGTATGGAGATGAGGTGAATTGAGGGAATGACATAAAAAAATAAGGGATGAGAAAGAGGAAGAAAATGGATGCAGAGGGAAGGGAGAGGTAGAATGGGGGTAAATTCTCTCACATGAAGAAGTGAGAAAGACCTATTACAGTGGAGGGAAAGATGGGAAGGTAAGTGATGGGCATCACTTGAACCTTACTCTCATCAGTATTGTCTCAAAGAGGGAATAATATACATTATCAGTTGAAAACCAAAATGCATCTTACCAAACAGGGAAGTAAGAGGGGAGAAGATTAAATAAAGGATGGGGTAGGGAACGACAGAAGAGAGGGCAGATCAGGGGTAGTGGTAGACAGAAGGAAAACACCGGTGAGGTGGGAAAGGGTGAAAGGAGAGGGAGGATGAACAGGAGGAAGACTAGGATGGAGGGAAATACACAGGTAGTAATCATAACTGTGAATATGAATGGGATGAACTCTCCAATAAAATGGAAGTGGATAGCAGAGTGGATCAAAAACTGGAATCCTACAATGTGTTGTTTACAAGAAGAACACTTGAAGCAAAGAGACACACACAGAATGAAGGTAAGGGGCTAGAGCAGAATTTATTACACTTCAGTGGAAGTAGAAAAAAGAAAAAATAGGGGTAGCAATACTGATCTTAGACAAAGTAAAACCAAAAACAGACCTAATTAAAAGAGATAAGGAAAGAAACTACCTCTTGCTAAAAGGTACCATAGACAATGAAGCAATAACATTAGTAGAGCAAGGAATAGTCTACCTGTCAGATCTATGGGGAGGGGAAGAATTCACGACCAAATAAGAGATAGGGATCATTGTGAGATGTAGAATAGATAATTTGGATCATATTAAATTGAAAAGCTTTTGTACAAACAAAACCAATGCAACGAAGGTTAGAAGGAAAGCAGAAAGCTGGGAAACAACCTTTACTGAAGAGTGGAGGAGAAGGAGGGAGAAAAATTAGGAACTCAAAATCTTGTAAAAATGGACGCTAAAAATGTTCATAATGTGGAATTTGGGAAAAATAAAATACTATTTAAAGCTAAATAATAATAATAAAAATAAACCCTCTTCATCCAGGCCTTGAGGTTAACTAAAGATTTATCGAATTCTTAATATTTGGGAAGTGGTGAGCTAGATGATGTCAGCAGTATCTCCCATGTGTGAGGTAAGGAGATCTAAAAGATTTTGGACCTGAATAAGAAGTCAGAAATCCCTGCTCTTGTCTCTCCATTCTTTCCTAATAGCTAGCCAAGCCTGCAGGCCCTGCCCTCTGACTTTTATTTACAAGGATAGAAGGAGGGGAGTGAGCTCTATTTAGATTTCAAAAGCACGGTTAGTCGATGATTTTTCTCTAAGGATATCAAAAGAGCCCAGCACAACATGGACAACAACAGTAATAATTACCTGACCATGGCTAGAAGCTTCAAATTATAAAAACACAAGCAAAAACCAAATGCAACTAGAATTTATTTTCCTACCTTTAATTGGTCCTTCTGCAAGATAATACTTGGAAGACTCTCAAAGCAACCTGAAAGGTTATTAGTTTGCTATTATTTCTAGCTTCTATTTTACAAATGCTAAAGCAGGTTGGTGGCTTTTTGGAGCTCCAAGTGTTATCACTGATGTTAAGAATTAACTTGCAATCCCATATTTTCACCACTAGACAGTGTCCTCTCTCTATGTTCAACAATCATACTATCTTCTTTTAATCTGAGGAAGTTATTAACCATTAAGTGAGGTGGTCCCTTTAAAGTGTTGTGAACCATATATGTAAATAGGCTGTTCTCTACTCAGGAGAACCATACCTGGGTTTTTCCCTGTCCTACAGGTATTGCTTTTCTAGACTTCTCTGGGCCTATACTAAAGATAGGAAGAGAGGAGAATATCTCCAAAGAAATGCAGCATTCTTATTTTTCACTCTTTTTGGTCGGGGTGGGGGGATGGGAGGGGAACTCATGATCTGAACTATAAACAAATGAATATCATCTCTCTGCTGATGATTCTCAAATCTATTTATCCATCTCTAATCTCTCTGTTGACCTTTAGTCTCAAACCTCCAATTGCCTATCTCAAACATCTTGAACTCGACACTCTATAGACATCTTAAACTCAATATTTCCAAAACTGAACTTACTATCTTTTCCCCCAAACCCCCACCCCACCTTCTAAACTTCTATATTCCTGCCAAGGGCACCTCCTCCCAGTTGCCCACAGGTGTCATCCTCAACTTCTAACTGTCTTACTCTTCACATCCGGTCTGCTGCTAAGACCTAATGATTTCATCTGCACAACATCTTTTGAATATACCCACTTCGCTTCTCTGATACTGCCACCACCCTGGTACAGGCTTTCATCACCTCATGCCTGGATTATTTCAATGATGGGTTTGCTTGCCTTAATTGTCTCCCTGCTCCAATCCATCCTCCATTCAGGTGCTTAAAGTACAGGTCTGATCATGTCACTTCCCCACCCCAACCCCCAATCAGTAAACTCCAGTGGCTCCTTGTTACCACTAGTGATAAATATGGAATTCTCTATTTGGTGTGCTTACCTAGCTGCCCTGGGGTTTCTGTTTACTCATTTGTAAAATGAGAAGGTTGAGGTGAAAGGATCTCAAAGGCCTTTTTGAGCTCTAAATCCTATGGCCTCTTTGACTTTCCCCTTTGACTGTCTTTCCCAAAGACATCCGATCTGGAAATCCCCATATTTTGAAATTCTCATTTTAAAAAGTTTAACTATATTTTTCTGAAACATGGCAACATTTGATTCTCCATTCAAAGGCATGCTAATTAGGCTTTTACACAATAATCTGGACAATATGACTGATTCAGGATTCAGTGACAAATATTAATTCAGGGAATGGATAGGCCAGGTTACCATAGACCCAGACTTCTCTGGGTAGGGGTTAAAATAATGACCTATTGAGGCAGTCACTGTTCTGATGCTCCCTTTTTAAAATGTTGAGGTAAAGGTGGGGAAGCTGAAGAACATTCAGGAACACTGAGTCAAAGGAGAAAACAGAAATAATGAGATGTTATAGAGCTCAGGTGAAAGTAAAACACATAGAATGGCATTCTATGGTATTATGATGAAGGCCATGAAGAAAGCCTCAACATGATTAAGATATTGATCATTTTTAAAAGTGTAATGGGGAGCTGGCTGATGAAAGCCCAGTCCTTGGTATTCTATGACTGCTTCCTATCTCATTAGAATGTAGAAAAGAGGTGTTTTTTTTTGATTGGCTGCCAAGCCAGAACTTGATATGTATCCCAAAAGGTACCAATTGACCAAATCAATCTTATTTTTCCTGGTGGTGAATCTAGAAGAGATGTGCTATAAACCTTTGGGTGGAAATTTAAGCATCTGGCTCAGGAGTCACAGTGCAAAAAATTTTCTAGTAAGTGGACATAAAATATTCCTAATCTGCACATGATCCAAAGCTCATTTGAGAGATTGCATTAGGTAGAAAAAAGGCAACTAGGTGGTGCAATGGATAGAGCGCTAGGCCAGAGTCAGGAAGACTAATCTTCCTGAGTTCAAATCGGTCTGCAGATACTTACTAGCTGTGTGACTCTGGGCAAGTCACTTAACCTTGTTTGCCTCAGCTTCTTCACCTGTAAAATAAGCTCAAGAAGGAAGTGGCAAACCATTCTAGTACTTTTGCCAAGAAAACTCCAAATGGGGTCACAAAAAGTTGGACATGACTGAAAAATGACTCAACAAATTAGATAGAACACACTGCACGTGCTCACTAGGATTGGACTCTAATTGGCCAGTCTCCCTTTATACTTGTCCTAGATCTAACTAGAGAAACTTTCATCCACTCTACCTTAGCTTGGAAATCACGTTTTTCCCCCATGTCTAGCACTGAACAGATGGGAAATAGACAGACAAGATTGTATTTAGGCAAAGAATCAGATTCTGACCAAAACATTAAACAGAAATATAGCCTTTCCCCCCATTAAGGATGTAGGACAGCAAACACAGCTCCCTCAAATTACACAAAATGATCTTTAGCTTTCCTCCTGTGGTTCAGGAAGGGTAACCTTTGATTGTTTTTTTTTCCATTTGTCTTCTTTAAGTATATAGAACTAACATAAAGCTCTTCATATGGAGGGGAGACACATGGCAGGATAAACCTAGATGATTGAAACAAGACCAGAGACCTCTTTGAAAAAGAACCAAGATCATTAAAAGGCTAAGTTGACTACCCAGAAGGGAACTCTCCACTTCTACCTACTCATAAAAAAAGTTCCAGCAGGAGGAAGAATATGAATTCCCTCCATCTGTGAAAGTAAATTAGCTGCTGAATGTAACCTCATATCAAGGTCCTTTATGCTAGTTGCTCTGGGACTCTTCTCATCATGTCAGTTTCACTGCCAAGAGGAAGAAATGCTGCTGTAAATAGACTTCTATTCAAAACAGTGCTATTTCCTCAAAGTTTCATGCTCTGGAGGGACATCTCTAAGAAGTGGACCACACAGAAAACAGAATTACCTTTTGCTTTCACTAGTAATGATGACATTCTGAGTCATGTCAATGGTCAGTGATTGGCCAGCCCTGGTCTGTCTCCAGCCTGATTGTTTAGATCAGAGGTGTCAAATTCATCTTCTGTGAGCTGAATGCCAAATTAAAATTTGAAAAGGAAATGTTTAACAAAATAAATAAAATAGAATACAACATAGACAATGTGAACTTGTGGTTTTCTATGTCAATTTGGACCCATCAGGGATCTGTTCATATTTGTATTTGACACAACTGATTTCAACTGCTTGATAGGTTCACACAAAGAAAAAACTCTATAATATTATTATCATCTGAACATTAACAGGCAGTAGTGTTCAATAGGGCTGGTTTTTTTTTTAAAAAAGGATATCCATTTTAAACTTGGTTGGGGGTGAGAGAGCCTGGTTGGCAAAAGAGAGCTAGGACAGGATAAGGAGTCATTTTAATTATTTTAGCATAATACATTATACATAATACATTATGCTAAGAATGCTTGGAACATGAAGTGTGGACAGGGGACATAAAGAATGACAACATATATGAGATGATGGATTTTTAATTATTCATAATCAATGGTAGAAGTTGAAATTAAAATCGTAGGCTATCAAAGCTAAAAGGAACCCTACAAGTCATCAAATCTGTTACAGATGGCTAAACTGGCAACTCGAGAGGTAAAATGACTTGCCCAAGGATATAAAACCATTTAGCAAATGTTTTGGGGGAGGGTAAAAAGGTTCTTATCCTTTGTAAGTTGCAATTGCAAGATGAGGTATTCTGTGGAAAGGAGTTCTCTCCTTTCATTGGATGCCATGCAAATTAGGGGTCTGCTTCAGCAGTATTTAGTAAATGGGTAAATGACATTATTTGGTTCTTGGAGTCATGTATCTGTGCTAGCCAGTCACTGAAAGTCTAAACTAAAATACAGAGATGTTGACAGGCCCACAACTGACTATGCTCTGTCTTTAAATGTGGATATTTTAGAGCAGAAAAACAAGCAGAACGACCAGATAGTAAGAACTTGACCATCATTCTCACCAAATTACAGAACTTAGAAACTTGAGAGCAGGAATTCTTAAAATCTTTTTTGTTTTGTGGACTGTGTGGGACAAAAACTAAACCCAAAATTAAACTCAGAGGCTTCTCAAGTAGAAAGTAGAAAGTAATTTTATTACAATCCCGGGAAAGGGCAGTCTCTGAACCGATAGACAATTGGTAGGGAGAGGTGGGGCCCAGAGGGCAGAAAACAGCCTTATACTCTAAGGTAAATAACCCCACTCCCCCTACCCCCCACCACTGGCCTTTTACTCTCATTGGTGGAGTCCAGGTTCACAATTTCTTGGAAATCTACTACCTCAGGTACAATTTAGCCAATGCCAAACTCTTAAAGACACTTTTTTCCTTATTTGGCAAGGACACAGTTCAGGTGATTTTTGTAACTCGAAACTTAGGCCTAGCTGTCAATCAGAAGCCCTGAGCCATGCTGAAAGGTCCTCATCCCCATGCACACCACTTAACTCACAGAAAGACCAAGATCCAAACTCCATGACAGGGCTTCACCATCCCATTCAATTCCTCCTCTCTTTTGTTCATTGAAGGCCTCTCCTATCAGTCTTGGTACATCTGAATTCTTCCTCTTAACTATCTCTCCTTTAAGTACATATGGGAAAGATTGATCAAAACACTGACAAATCAAAGAGGGCAGTCCCCTTTGTAAATACAGATACAGAGACCCAAAGGAAAATAACAATGCAATTGTCTCTTTAAGATTCAAAAAGTCTTTTCCTATACAGCTGTCTGGCAGGGGACATCATTAATGAAGTCCTCTGGTCCTTGGTATTTATTCCAGTCATCTCCCGCACAGCATCTCAGTATCTTTTCCTCTTGTCTCCTTGCAGGAATCAGCTTTCTGTCCATCCTCCTATAAAAGTGACCTTAGCACAATTTTAGACTACCATTTCTAATCCTTATACCCCAATCATTTTACATTTTCAAAATCGGAACTTTGACCAATTGTCCTGTTTAAGAAATTCACATCAGAACCCAGTTTCTTATATTTTACATTAACCCATTATTAATTTCCTCATTAGGAGGATGAGATTTCACTAAGGAATTAACAACACGCTCCAGTACATACATAAATACATTAAATAATCAATTTTTAACACAGTACATATGACATCATAAACTTTTAGTCATGCTATGTTTCTTTGATGGCATTTACAAAATAAACCACAGGCTGTTCTTCTTTTAACATTACTCATTGTAACAAAACCTTAGACAAGCTTGATATTAACCAAATAACAAAATAATATTCTTACAAATCCATGATCCCAATTGTCTCCACACCATTGCCAACAATTAAAAGACCCTAACTTGTACAAGAACACTAGTTCCAGTCCTATGGTATTACAGGAAAAAAACCACTATTGCTCTTAGAATCCTTTTAAACAAAGGGAACACCTTAGGGTGAATCTTAAGCAGTTTGCATAAATTTCTGCACATGTTCTAGTTCTAGATAAAAATATTATTAGATTTCCTGGTAAAATAATACAAAAGAGTTCATATCTTTTACTGACTACTTGCTCTGATCACAGAGATTTGCTATAGAAGAAAACAAAAGCAGGGACATGTGATGTACCAAATATGACAGGACAAGACATCCCTGGCTTTGTTTAAATTCAGATATAGTTACAGTTATTCAATTATGCAGTATCTGTTTCCATAGCTAAACTCAGGAATAGTCAGTTGTGAAAACATTTCTTTCCAAAGGAACACAATGGGGAAACTGAGTCAGGAGGATCCCATCCTAGATTGAGGCTAAGATTGTCCCCTTGACTTTTTCCAAATACAGACCTCCATTTGTTAACAGTACAGGATCACATTCCCTCTGAGTAGCTTATCTTGTGGCATTTCTCTCAGATACTGCTTTAATGCAGACAACTATATCCAAATTTAAATTCAAAACAAAATTAGTTATGGTCCCAAGTGCCTTTTACCTTAAATAGCAAGTCTCACTAATCACAGCTTAGAGCCAAATACAATTGCTTCTACTTTCATGGAGATTGCAATAAGCAATAAAGATTAACCAGGACTCACATCTTAAATTTTAATTTGTTTTTTCTTAAAAGCCAGTCACTAGAGGTCATTTGCAAATTCTCAGCTAATCAAGTTTCTCCCTTATTAACTCTATATACAAAAGTTTACCAATTTGATACACTTCAATTTTGTTGGATTAACTTTACGTAGAAAGTACAACTTTAACAAAGTTTACCTATGTCTGAGGCATTCTGCTTTCTAGCCTCCTGCTGCTTTCTAGCTTTGTGCTGTTTCCAGGCTTTCCAGCCTTATAGGCCCAGAAGGCCTGTGAGGCCTTCTCTGCAGCCCCTTCTCCTTCCTTCCCCTTTGCCAGGTGGGGAAAGGTAAAGCTCTTTCTTCTTATCTAGACTAAAGGGGAGGGAGAAGTAGGGAAAGGGCAGACTCCTTTCAAAACTCCTTACTCAAAAATCTAGAATAAGGCATTGAATGGGCCTTTCTTAGGGTACTTAAAACACAGGAGGAAACAATGCCCTAAGAGTTAAGAATGGCCCTCTTTCCTAGTTTATTCTCTAACCTGAAGGTGGCCCAGAGTCTCTTCCCCTTATCTTGAATTTCCCTCTTATCCTAGATCGTAAAACTCCTGGTCTCCCTTATTTTTGTCATCCATGTTTAACCACCCTCCCCCCAAGGCCTCTATAGAAGCTGCTATATAAGCATTAATTCCCCAAATATAAGGTTCTCACCCAGAAACCCGGAGAATTCACAGTAGGTTTGAACTGCAACAAATTAGCTTATGAATAGAAATTCAGCAGGCTTTCTAAAAAATTATACAAAAGATTTTACAAAATATTTTTCAAAAGTATTTTCCCTTCTTTAAAAAGTTTAAAATTTATAACAACTCAATTCTTTGTTATTACAGAATTTCTAGATATCACAAATTTTCCAAATTTTCTATTCACAAAACTTGTTTACATAAAAATTACAGCAAGAGATTTTCACAAAGTCTTAGTTAATAATCTTACAAATGCTATTAAGTGATAGCAAAGCAATTTTAATTGAAGAATAACAGCTTTAACCTCTTCATTATTTTTCTCTGATAGTAAACCACACAAATTTAATGCTTTAGACATTTTTGTGTCTAAACCTTGAAGCTACCCTGCAAAGTAGGTGAATGCATTTTAAGTCCCCTTACACAGGAAGTCACTCATCTCATTACCAACATGTGGAGATTAAAAGTAATATTACTTGTTCATAACCAAATATAACAGCTTCAAATGATCACATTTTATCACACCCTTTTTAAAAAAAATCAATTCATATATATAACAAAATTTAGACTTTACAAGGGTCTCTCAAATTTTACAGCCTAAGAGAATTCTAAGAACACAATTTAGAAATAAGATGACTTCAATTACATTTTCAGATTATCACATACAGAAATTATTGATTGATCCTACTACTTCTGGTATTTCTATTAATACATTTATATATATATATATATATGTGTGTGTGTTTGTATATATATATATATATATATATATATATATTATATATATATATAAACATACATTAATGCATTAATACCTTAAATATTAGTTTGGGCAAGATAAAATTCCTAAGGAGTTTGATGGGGGTGTGGTCACTTCCCTTCTAAGTAAAAAAACAAAACAAAACAAAAACCTTTAAACTCTTTAAAAAGTCCTCTAAAGTATTTTAGTTTCCTTTCCATTTGTCTGCCTCAGATAATTTGAGAAAGGATTTTTCTCAATTGCTAAAGAGTCTAAGAGTTATACAAATCAATCCCTGATTGACCTACCCACAGTCTTCCAATGTGGGGTGTGGGGGAGGGGGTGGCCAAAAGCACATGGCAGCTAAGAGCAGCACATGGCCTCAATGTCACTTGGTCTCAAGCCGCACCCACCTCCCACTCAAATAATTTCAATCTCTCTTTTCCCATCTTGACCCAAATTACCTCAAACATTTCAAATACATGAAAAAAGTATTATACTTACCAAGCTTCTCTTTTTCAGCTGCTCTTACTTTCAAATAATTTAATCACATTCTAAACAGCCCACTGAATCTCCAAAGCCATCATCTCATCATTGTACAGAAGATCCCCTTAACTTCTGCAGTTTTAAATCACTTTGCTTGATGTTAGATACACCAAGTCAATGCAAACACACACAGATTTTTTTTAAAACCTTAAACCTTTAGGATCTAATCAAACCTTAATTCAGACCTCCCAGCTTTTTTTTCTCTCTCTTTATCGGTCTTCTCTTCCTCTGGACTGGTGGCTTTGGCTCTGATTTCTTAACAGTTCTAAAATCTGCAGGCCTTTTACAATTCTATTTCTAGTCTAGTATTCTAACCTGGCCAGGGTCAGAACAAAAAAATCTTAATAAAATAAAACATTTTCTTAAACACACAAACAAGACATTGCACACAAACAATTTAGAATTTGAATTCAGATCCATCCCAAGCATTAAATTAAAAAATAACATGCTTCACATCTCCCCTTGTGGCTGGAAACCTCCTTTCTATGAAGCAGTGAAGGGCTTTGAAATGCAAATCAATCTACCCCTTCCTGAGGGAGAGAATTTTTACCATTTCTCAACACCAGCTCTTTCACCTCTGGCAGCCAAAGGGCTGCGAATGCCACCAAACTACCAAATCCCTTTTCCTTGGGTCACCCCACCAGTGCTTTTCCTCAAAGCACCAGGAGAAATCCATTCTCCCCACCGAGGTCAAATATTTTAACAGCTCTTTTCCCTACTCCAAGCAAATCTTATTTCTCAACTTGGAGCAAATCCAGACATGACAAAGCAGGACTCCCCCACCTTGCTCAGGCACCTGACTTGTGCTGTCTATGGCCATTTTCCTTTCTACTTTGGCAGTTCATCCCAATCTTTAAGTCTGCTTCCAAGAATATCAAACAATTTCTTTTGTGCTAGCTATTTTAGACTGTTCCTTACCCATGATTCTATCCTATCACAGGCTATAAATTTAACCGAAGAGTAGTCGCCTCCTCCTCCCAGGTCAGAGATCTACTAATTTCACAACTGCATCTATCTCTGCCATCTCCCATTGGGGCCAGAGGAGAGTCGCCTTCTCTCTGCCATCCCGCTTTCAGGCAGAGCTCAACAGGAGAGGTCACCCTCCCCGCAGAGTCACCCGGGTGGTGCTCACTCAGTCCTGGCCTATCTCTGCTGTCTCCCATTCGGGCTAGAGTAGCCAGGAACTCACTCACCTCTGGGCTGTATGCATACAACTTGCGTGACTGATCCAATTCCACATGTTGCCTTCAGCACCGAGGTGCACTTTTCACCTTCACTGCTCACTGGCTTTGCTAACACTCTCCTAAGTTCTTATTGCCCTACTTCCATTTCTACTTTCTCTGAGTTCCTCTCTTTGAGATCTTTATCCAGCCAGAATGAGTCCCTCACTGGAGCCCAAGGGTCCAGAGAACTCTCCAGTGGGTACCCTGCCAAAGGGTCACAGCAGGGTGCTCTCCTTCTAAGCGGGAAATAGGTCTTGGTGGAACCTCCAAACCGTGTGGGACAAAAACTAAACCCAAAATTAAACTCAGAGGCTTCTCAAGTAGAAAGTAGAAAGTAATTTTATTACATTCCCGGGAAAGGGCAGTCTCTGAACCGATAGACAATTGGTAGAGAGAGGCAGGTCCCAGAGGGCAGAACACAGCCTTATACTCTAAGGTAAACAATCCACCCCCACCCCTCCGCCCCACCATCAATGGCCTTTTACTCTCATTGGTGGAGTCCAGGCTCACAATTTCTTGGAAATCTACTACCCCAGGTACAATTTAGCCAATGTCAAACTCTTAAAGACACATTTTTTCCTCATTTGTTGAGTACACAGTTCAGGTGATTTTTGTAACTCAAAACTTAGGCCTAGCTGTCAATCAGAAGCCCTGAGCCATGCTGAAAGATCCCCACCCCCATTCATCCTGCTTAACTCACAGAAAGACCAAGATCCAAATTCCATGAGAGGGCTTCACCATTCACAAAGTAAAGCCTTTGAAGTGGTTCTGAAAATAATGCTTTTAATTAATTGAGAGAAATGCTAAATTTCACTTAGAGGTTAGTGAAAAATAAAGATGCAATTTTGTTCCCATCCAAGTTTATGGACTCCCTAAAAATCTATCCACGGACCTCAGGAAGAGAGCCCTTGCCTTAAATGTCCATTAGTGTACCTTCTTACACAGCACACAAGTGTCTTCTATATACAGTTATCCTTCCACACCATGGTGGGCTTGGTGCCCTCATGATCTTGGAAATCCACATAAAATTTTTAGTCCTCCCTTCATACCAAAGAAGTCTGAATTTTTCTTTTTCTTTTACAGGTGTTATAGTATCTTACTGTAAAATTTGTGTCAAGTATTTGGCCATAGCCTATATGTAGATCAATGTTAAGTAAAAATACTTTTTCTGTCTTGTCTGCTGGCCTTTGAGGATCATCTGTGACTTCCATAAAACTCCTCCTAAATTCCCATTTAATTTGTTATGCTGACTCGTGATATATCAAAACTGCAATAGGGAAAATCTTGATGTAGAAGGGATCACTGTATCACTAAAGCAGACACCCTGACTATTTAGGGCATAAGTATAGCTTCTAGTAATACTGAGAACATTTTTTTTTCCCTTATGGAGTCATAGAATTATAAAGAAAAATTTCTCTGCAACCATTTTGATAAACTTTTTCTGGTTTACTTTTTTCATCATTGATATGGATGGATCAGTACTGATTGACAGATATTATGAAATAAAGTGTGTCCAGGACAAACACTAGCATTTATTTTCAATCTCTCCTACATAGTAAATTATGGAGTCAGGAGGAGGAAGAGTGTCCTCCCCCTCCCAGTTCTCCATGGAGTATGCTCAGCCATCATTCTGGTTTCTAACCACAATCAGTCATATAGGAGAAGGGGCAATTTCTCTGGAAATAGTCCATATGCTTTGCAGCCAGAAAGGAAGAACAGGGACACAGAGGGGTCAGGCTTCCTTTTTTACATCAATTGAATTATTAGCTCTTCTGGGATTAGATCTGTGATTTCATTCATAGAGGGAATTCCCAAAGAGGAAACCCCTTCTCCTAGTACAGAATGGCACCTATTCTATAATATATAGGCCTAGAGAGTAGCCTGAGGGTTCTGGGAGGTTAAATGAGAATAGTGACATACAGCTAGCATGGGTGAGCACAGGGCAGCTCTCTACCCCTATGCAACCAATGTTTCCTCTCTGACAAAAGAGTGCTTGGGTTCAAATCCATCCTCTGATATTTACTAGTTGTGTGATTATGGGAAAAATTAATGGAGCCTTGGTTTCCTTATCTGTAAAATGAGGATAGATAGTACCTCCCTACTTCATAGGGTTGTGGGATAATGTTTGTAAATTGTCATGGAGATGCTATTGTTTTTTTACTATTCTCATTTTGCAGCCGGGAAAGTGGAAATTGTTGTTTGTTTGTTGTTCATCCTTTGCTCTCAAAAAGGACCAATGACATCACAAGGGTGATGGATTGACTTGTACATGAATTGGATTTAAGTGAGGCAGAGCTTCACATGCAGTGTTTTTTTCCCATGACATCACTTTTCCTTCCTTCCTTCTTTCCTTCCTTCCTTCCTTCCTTCCTTCCTCCCTCCCTCCTTCCCTCTCTCCCTTCTTTCTTTTCTTCCTTCCTTTCTTCCAAGTTTTTTCTAATCTCAGATCAAACACTTGCTAGTTGAGTAACCTTGAGTATCTCATCTGAAAATTGAGTAGGTAGGAATAAAAAATCTCTGTGGCCCCTTCCAGCTCTAATACTCTAAGATTTTGTGGTATGCATAAGAGAACATAGTAATCACAGATAGTTACATTCCTAAGAATTGAAATATTAGGTTACTAAAAGTGCAAGGAGTAAAGAAATGAGTCTGAAGTGGAAACAAATGCGGTAAATTCATGCAATAATGAACCTCACTACCACGACTCAGAATAAAAAAAATAAAAACATTCTCCCTATGGTGGAACCATTTAGCCAACATACTCTCTGCTGGGACTTCTTCCTCCCCTCTTTCCCCAAGGCAATTGTCTGGCTCCCGCCTCCCCATCCTACCTCTACTGGTAGCTATTTGCCTGATGCATGGTTTGGCCTCCCTAACCTTTCATTGATCTTATTCCTCTCTGGGTCATCCCGTCTATTTACTGAGATGTGTATAACAGAAAAATTTAGAATCCAAGGACCTAGGTTCAGGTCCTTGTTCTACTACTTACTGCCTATGTGACATTGGGCAAGGCAATTACTCTCTTTAAGCCTTGTTTTCTTCATCTTTAAAAAGAATAGGTTAGAGTAAATGACCTGTAAAGCTTCTTCCATCTCCAAATTCTATGATCCAGTTACCCTTATCATTATTTGAAACTAGTTCTCAAAGACTAAGAAAGACCTTTTCATCTTGGGACCTTCAGTAGTTGCAGACTCCAATGGACCAAGAGTACTATACCACTTTGGGGCTGGGGGAAGTAAATGAGGTTTTCTTTGGGATTAGACAGACTCCTCTGAAGAAACAAGATGGTTTCTCATCCATGTCAACAGCCTAGATATTTTAGAACACAAACTCAACTGCAAATCTTGGGAAAAGAATGAGATCAGGTTCTTCTCTGTCACGCTATCATGTGGATCAGTGGTTTATGGATTAAAGATCTCTCCCCTCCCCCACCTCCCATTAAAGATGTACATAGTATATAATCACTAGGAAATACATTTAATGTGATCATATCCCCTCATGACTACATGAGGGAATGACTGGAAAGTATAGAAGGAAAGTATGGAATGACTACAATGGGAACCCCCTCTACCACCAATAGGTAATGCCATCTCTGCTCCTAAAGCAGCTTCCTCTCTAATTCTATTTGATTTCCTATGTAATTCTTTATTCTTAGCTTGCATTGAATTTAAATGAGTTACTAATAGTCTTAAACAAATCTCTAACATTATGAATTCCCTTTTCCTTCCAGTCCAGGAAAATCTTAGCTTCCAAGAATAGTAATAAGTTAAGTTCCCAATGCATGGAGAGTTGCAGAATCTTATCTGTTGAGTACATTTTCTCCCTCCCTTCCTTCCCCAAATTCACAGTAATTCTCTTAGCCCCTTTATCCCTACAGCTGCAGTACTAATAATTTATATGTATGGTTACCTCCCTCAGACCACTTCTGTTGAGTCTGCTTCAAAGTTTAAGGAGTCAACTATTTGACTCCAAATGAGACAAGTAACTACAAGGGCACATTAGTGAACTCACGGGCACTCTATGCTGCTTCCTACTTGGTCAGGAGTTCATGAAGACCGAACTGTCACATTTCAGAATAAGGGAGAAAGAAAAGGAGAGAACTGGAATATGTTCATGAGATTCATTGCAGAATACATAATCAGTTGAATGAATTTATTTCGTAGTCTCTAGGAGAGTGTAGTTATTTGTTATTTCCATGAGTCAGGCTAGTAATACTCTAAGGAAATGCCCTGACTGTGTGGAAATCTAAATGGCAGTGTCTTTATTTTTGGACTATGATAACTCAAATTCATACATTTATAAAGCTTTCAGTTTTGTACTAACTACAGTAAACTCCAAGTTTCCTCATTTGTATAATGGAGATGACAGTATTAGCACCTATCTTATAGGTTGTTGTGAGGATCAAATGAGATATAGATACAGATCAAATGAGATATAGACACAGATCACAAGTATCACAATGTCCATGATGACCATGAATATGCCTGTATAGTTCTGTATCACAGAATATAAGAGATTCTCCATATAGAAGGCAGAAGAAATAAAACATTTATCCAGATACCACAGGATCAAATCCCAAAACCAATAACTCCAATTCAACATAGCAGCAATTATATCCCCAAACCAGTAAGCCCATTTTATCAGAACAGCAAGGAACTTAAAATACAATATCACAACAGGGAGCCAAGCCATCCCATAACCTTCCTCTCTACTGGGGCCTTCCCATAAACACTCACTCACAAATCCTAGTTGTTTGCTAGCCTGAGTCCTTTCCTCCAGAAATTCTGAGAGAGAACTTAAAGGCTACCTCAGAGTATATATAACCTTTTTAGAGCCTGAGGGCTTCACAACCCTTGTGACCTAATTAGCAAAAGGGTGTGGGCCTTCCTACAAACAAGCCTCTCCTAAACAAGCTTCCCCTAACTAGTTCCACTTGAGCCCTGTTAATGGGATTAATGGGCAGGGAAGATCTTTAATCACATCTCTCTCTCTCTCTCTCTCTCTCTCTCTCTCTCTCTCTCTCTCCTTTTCTCGACAACCCTATGAGGTGGGTATTATTTTCATCCTAATTTTACAGATAAAGAAATTGAGTCAGAGTGAGGTTCAGTGACTTACCAATAGCTAGGAAGTATCTGAAAGAGGTTTTGAACCCACAACCTCCTGACTTCAAAAATCAACACTCTATTCACTTCACCACACTGACTTTCTTGGTGGTCTGGTCACTTTTATGCTAGCCTTTTCATATCACCTCTCTACACAATTTAATTCCAATTTAATTAAACAGACATTTGTCAAATGTCTACTATATTCAAAGGATTATGCTAGACTCTAGGGGAGTTGCAAAGTTTAATGGAAACACTGTCCCTTCCCTTAAAGAGTTTACATTTGGCTAACAGAACATAATGCATACAAAGATAACTATAATGAAAAATAATATTTCATAAGTACACTACAAAGTTATAAAACCGAGTTCTCTATGAGGTCTGAGAGGAGGAATACTATTATTAACTGATGATTAGTATTGAAGGAAGGCTTCTTGGAGGAGGTAGCATTTGGGTTGAGGTTTAAAGGATTTTTTTGTTAGAAAACAATGGGTGAAGAGGGAGGAGGATGTTCTAGGCATAGAGAAAAGCATGACTGAAAGAACAGAGGTGGGAAAGAGTGGCCCAATTTGGATAGAGAAGAGAGCACATGGAGGAGAATAATATGAGGTAAGGCTGGAAAGGCAATGGAGGGACTTGAATGCTAGATGTATTGGAAGTGGGCTGGTCTGTGGGGCCAGACACATGGATGTCCCCTACTTGTTCCAGTTCTAAGTGGATACTGAAGGGGAACTTGTCTTCAGCCATTTGTGATGAAAGGGCTTGTGCCCTGTGATGATGAAAAATCTCATTGGCACTACCAGTGGACTTTAAATTGGAGCACACTCCTTCCATGGATGCCATGTGTGCTGGTTGGAGAGTGTATCCCCAAGTTTTGGGTAGAACGTTTTGTACCAACTGTTCTTACCATACCATTAAGTCTGGGTGGCTAATCATTGGTTAGGGAATGTATCAGGGTGACTCAGGAGCTCCAATACCAGAAGCATGATCTCTTGGGGTTACTTGTAGATCTCTAAGCAAGTAGTAATAGTTTCTCATCTTCTGTGGTACCCAAACAGCCAGAGAGAATGTAAGTTGGGAGAGTAAGTTCAGAGCAGGGTGCTTCATGTGCAAAAAAGTTGTACCATGAGCCACCAACCACTTTGAAGGAGAAGAATGGCTTTTCCAGAGCCATTCACAAGGTTGCTCAGAACCAGATTACAATATATATTGGCACTCTACTGCCAGACTAGTGTAGCAAAAACAACTCTCATTCTATTATTTCTCTGATCAAAAACCTTCAGGAGTTTCCTATGTCTACAGTAGAATAGCCAACCTTCTTACTCTGACTTTCAAGATTCCTTTTTGTCAGTCCACCAAGGCTAAAGTCCTCCTCAACCTCACCCTACCCCAGGTAGATGAATGAAACAGAAGGAGAAGAGACTGAAAGAAACCTACTATGAGTTCAGGGCACTATCGAAGCCCTACCACAGAATGCTAAAGTAGTGAAGGACCTTAGAGATCCCTTACCCCAAACAGAAAAAAGTAAAAAAAGAAACCTACATAAAAACTTTGTTGTATATTTAAAAGGAATAGCAAGTTCTACAGAGTAGATTTGCAGTTTCATATGCAATCATGTTTTTTTTTATTATACTATGTTACAAAATACTAAATTAAAAATAAAATAATTAAAAAAAACAACCCTCTATGTCATCTATGAGGAAAATGAGGACCAAGAGCTAAAAGATTGCTCCAATGTCACATGCCAGTAAAAGACAAGGCCAGGATGTGAGTTCAATTTCATTGTCTTTATCCCATGTTGTTTACAATCTACCATGTTGCCTCTTGCCAAGCCTGGAGTCAAGAAGACTCATCTTCCTGAGTTCAAATCCAGCCTCAGAGACTTATCTGCTATGTGACCCTGGGCAAATCACTTCACCTGTTTGCCTCAGTTTCCTCATCTGTAAAATGAGCGGGAGAAGGAAATAGCAAACCATTCCAGTATCTTTACCAAGAAAACCCCAATGGGGTCACAGAATTAGACATGACTGAAATGACTGAACAATAGCAATACTGCTTCTATATTAGTGGAGATTGGATACCCTTGAAGGGTTGGAATGATTTGTGTTCCGGGATACACCTTTTCTTTTCAGGATAAGCCTATTTTGAAAGCTTTAAGTCATAGGACACTTCAAGGGGAACATTCTCATTTTCCTTTTCAACCGTATTTTCATTACTTCCTTACTCAAATCCTCTACTGCTACTGTTAAGCTGATTTACTATCATGTGGGCATTCCATTCACAATCCTGCACTAAGTGAACATACATCCCAAGGCCATTCTTTCTTCTCTTTCTTCATTCTATCCCTTAGAAATCTCATGTATTAACGTGTCTTCTTTCATCAGCTTCAGAAGGATTCCTCTCAAATTGTACCTTTAGCCCTCATCTCCTCTCTTTTGCTTCTAACTGCCCAGTGAACACCCTTCACAGGATGTCCTTCCAACACCTCAAATTAAATATATCCCAAGCTAAATTAACCACTCCCTCCACCCCAGAAAATTGCTGTGTGTCCTGTCCTTACTTCTCCATTTCTGTTGATGGCTACATCATTCTCCCACCTGAAACTTTGGCTTGAAGTCAACTTGAAACTATAAGGCTTGAAACCTTGTAGTTATCCTTGGCTCTTACCAACACACTCCTTACTTCTATCAGTTGGCAAGTCCTATCCATTTACAATATCATTCACATCTTCTCTCTTCTTTTCTGTTCTCATTGCTGCTCATCTATTTCAAGCCCACTTTACCTTCTGTGTGGAATAGTGCAATAATTTAAGTCTCTTATCTCTCTACTCCTAGTCTCTCCCCTCGCCAATTGGTTTTTCACATGCCTGCTAAAATCATCTCCCAAATGTAAATACTGACTTGCTACCCCACTGCTCAGAATTATTCAGTGTTTTGCTTATAGGTTTAACTGCAAACTCCTTTGTATGGTGGAATAGGCATTTATATAGCATCTACTGCATACCAGACACTATGCTAAGCACGTTACAAATAGTAAATAGTGAGTTCAATCTGACCTGAGACAATTGCTATCAGTATGACCTTGAGCGGGTCATTTTATCTCTGTTTACCTTAGTCTACTGGAGAAAGAAATGATGCTACCACTCCATTTTGGAGGGGGGCAGCTAAATGGCACAGAGGATAGAGTGACGGGTCTGGAGTCAGTAAAACTCATCCTCCTAAGTTCAAATCTGGCCTCAGACACTTGCTAGTTGGACGATCCTGGGCAAGTCACTTTACCTCAAGTTTGCCTCAAGTTTCCTCATCTGTAAAATTAACTGGAGAAGGAAAAGGCAAACCGCTCTAGTATCTCTGTCAAGAAAACCCCAAATGGGGTCATGAAGAGTCAGACATGACTGAAAAATGATTGAAAACCCTTACTTCTCCCCTGGGAGATAGATACTATTATTATCTTCATTTACCATTGAGGAATCTGAGACAAGTAGAAGTGATGTGATTTGCCCAGTATCACACAGCTAGGAAGTGTCTAAAGCTGGATTTGAACTCAAGCCTCCATGACTACAGATCCAGCTCTCTATGCACTGTGATGTTACCTAGCTGCCTATCTTTCCAGCCTTATTACACACGGTTCCCTCTGGGGAACTCCATATTCCAGCCAAATTGGACTAAGGGGTAGTTCTTGATCTTGTCCTGCCCTCTCTGGACTCAGTACCTTTTCCCAAGCCACAAAAAAAGGTCCTTTCATGTCGTTGTTGAAAGCCTTCTCTTGCATCACAGGATGATAGTTCATAGAATTAGAACTCAGAATTTTTAGAAGGCATAGAATCCAATCCCCTTATCTTACAGATGAAGTCATTGACCGCTAGAGGAATACTTGCCCAGAGTCAGGTTAAAAGTAATGCAGTAAGTGGCAAAGTCAAAATTTGAATCCAGATCCTCTGACTTCCTAGCCCAGTGGTTTTTACCCATTGGGTTACACTGTTTCAAAGATCAACTCTTTGAGGTTTACCTCTTCTGAAAACATTCCCTTGATTCTTCCCCAGAGACAAACCTTCCTTCCAGGGATATCCTTGTAAATGTTTAACAACTGGCTCTCTAAAAAAACAACACTTTAAAAAAATTTTTAGATTAATTAATTTAATTTTAGTTTTCAACATTCATTTCCAAAAGATTTTGAGTTACAAATTTTCTCCTCATCTCTCCCCTCCCCCACCCCAAGATGGTATGCATTCTGTTTACCCCTTCCCCCAGTATGCCCTCCCTTCTATTACCCATCCTCATCCCCTTCCCCCTTACTTTCTTGTAAGGTGAGATAGATTTCTATACTCCATTTCCTGCATATCTTATTTCCCAGTTGCATATAAAAACAATTTTTGACATTTGTTTTTAAAACTGTGAGTTCCAAATTCTCTCCCTTTTCCCCTCCCCACCCAGCCTCATTGAGGAGGCAAGCAATTCAATACAGGTTATACATATGTCATTATGCAAAAACTTCCATAAAAGTCATGCTGTGAAAGACTAACTATATTTTTCTCCATCCTGTCCTGCCCCCCCCATTTATTCTATTTTCTCTTTTGACCTTGTCCCTTTACAAAAGTGTTTGTTTCTGACTACCCCCTCCCCCAATCTGCCCTCCTTCTATCATCCCCCCTCTTATCCCTGTCTCTACTACTTTCCTGTAGGGTCAGACACCCAATTTAGTGTGTATGTTATTCCCTCTTTAAGCCAGTGACACACTTTTAAGCTCAATGTACATTATTAACATTTTCTCCAACACTTTCTTAAATGTAAGCAATCAGCAAAACAATATATCAAATATGGTAATATAGAGTTGGCCCATTTCTGAGGTGTGAATATACACACTAAAAATTTAACAATCAGCTTTTCAGAGTCTCCAGGAGCTGGCTCCAGCACACCCCTGGACCTAGAATGTCAAGATATTTCAAATTCATAAGGTTGCTTCCAAGCCTGGACATGTCCATCTTAAGAAAAATGTTTAGTCATCTCCTCAAGAATGGAAACACATAGAGGAAAAAGCACCCAGAGACCCAGGCCCAAGCTCATCTAGTTGAGTCCCCTTATTCAAAATGCCATATGACAGTGGTCTCTACAATGCTGGAGTACAACCTTCCCTCCTGCCCATTATGGAAGTCCCAGAGCTACACAATAACGCCTGGAAGATGGAAGGAAAAGATAGCCAGAGGCAGAGTAACTTTCTTCTTAAAAGTCCACTAAGTTATTGAGTAATTGAATTACATTTTTGACATTCAAGCAATGGTCAGACTGTACAGATACCACTTATTTCATCATTTCTTAATTTAACTAATTATCTTCTTCTGAACTATTTGCTATCTAACTCTGTGTCTGCTCTCTGCCATTTCTCAAATGATGTGATGTGTTATCATGGTGACTCTCCTTTTTTATGTCCCTTCCCCCTTAGCAAAGGTTTCATATAAGAGCTCCACAGAACAGCTGTGGGTAACATGCATAAGCCAGTTTACATTAGGATGTTTTTTCTTGAGAAAGTCATAGTTTAAACAAATGGTTGTGTCTATTTTAATCATTTTTGTCCTCTTTTGAAGTGTTTTTTCAAACATACGCTTTTTTCTTTCGAATCAAATTTTGCATTATAAATTAGTCTGCTCTGTCATGTCCCCCTTAAACACAGCTGTTATGACAATGTAAACAGAATTTTCAAACTATAGATAAACAGTTACAAGAGGAAGAGTTTCAAGTGTTTTTAACACATGGTCAGTTTTTGCTTACTTGAATTCTGTGGTTTGAAAATAGAATTCAGAATACACTTTTGATTTCACAGATGTCAGGCTATTCAAGACAGCTGTTCAGGAGTCCCCTGAAACACATTTTAATTTTACATTCAATACAATTTTCCCAGCATCGTATTTTTGAGCCATATCAGTGCTCTTACATGCAAAGTACTTTCTAATTTTGATGTGGGTGAACCTTAGGAAGGGCATGGTTTTAGGCAGAATGTTTTGTTGAGTAGGGATGCTAATGATGGCTCTCAAAGTGTGGATAAGATCTGTATTATGAAGGATTTTGGTCATGACACATGTATCAATTCAAAATAAATCATATAACTGAATGATTTAGAGTGTCAAATGCACTGTGGGAAAGAGCATTTAACTGAATTCTCCATTGGGATACTCAAATCTACATCCCAAGATGGAAGAAGTCCTTAAAGCTAAATTGATGGTCTTACAGAAAAGTGAAGAACTCAACTAAACTGGTTAATTGGCACCATTTCTAAAAGTCATTTGTGGAATTAAATGAATTGTTTTAAACTAATTCTAGTCAAATCAATTTGTGTGTGGAGTTATACTGTGAATGCTTCTTGGGGAATATTATCAGCACTTGAGTCAGTGGGTGAACAGGGTGCTTTGGCTTAAAACAAGGCACATCCGCCAACAATTGTTTCTGTTATTTGAGTGAAAGGGTTGAAAAGCATATGCTTTCTGCTTGATTTCTTGGTAGATATCCTCCAAGATTGTAAGTTATTTTGCATACATTTAAACATTCAAAACAAAATGAAAAAAAGCATTGTGTCTATGGAGTAGCCAATTTAGAAAATGACCCTTTATTGAAATGGCCAAGATCAACAAGCTTAATTTAAGGGATATTGTTGTCATAGAACAACCACATCTGAGTTCAAGATCAGTAGGAAATCATGTTACTAAGCCTAGTTACTATTTGTTTTGTTTGGAAAATTAGTTAACTGATTATTTAGCGACATCACACAACCCAACATGACCTCATTTTCAATAAAAACATACAATTCAAACCATAGCCTTCTGCAGTGTACCATAATTAGGCACCTTATCCATCAGGCTGTGGGGAGGCTTTGGGAAAGAGTAAAAGAGAATTTCCATGTATGAAGTTATACAGCAGAGGGAGTCCCATGAATGTAATACAAACAGACTGATATTGCCAAAGAAAAGCCAATTAAAAATTATATGTGCTCTAAAAGCTACAAAGCTCAAAAAATTTTCTATAATTCAAGTCAAACAGTCTCTGACTGCAAGTATTCATTCAAGTATTCAAGATATAATGGGGTTTTACATCTCCTGGAACTCTCCAAGATCTCCAGCCCTAATTGATTTTTTGGAATTTATCTTCAAGGAATAGAAACTACTATTTTTTCATAGCCAGCATGTTACACTTTTTTTTTAAATGGTGTAATGGGGCCAGGGAGAGGTGAGGAGGTAGAGTAGCTAGGTGCCAGAGTAGATAGAATGCTGAGCCTGGAGTCAGGAAGACCTGAATTTAAATCTGGCCTCAAATATTTACTAACTGTGTGGCCCTGGGCAAGTCACTTAACTCTGTTTGCCTCAGTTTCCTCATTTGTAAAATTAGCTGGAGAAGGAAATGGCAAACCACTCTAGTATCTTTGCCAAGAAAACCCCATATGGGATCACAAAAGAGTCAGACATAACTGAAAAACTGTTAAACAACTGGGAGTAGAGGTGGGGTAAACAGCAGATTTCCCTTGTCTGCTCTGGCTATGCTTTGCTAAGCCTGCATCCTGGCTACCTCTGGAGCTTTGAGATGACACAGCAAATCCTGGGTAGTCCCTTGGCCCCTTCTGTGATGACTAGGATGGGAGTAGGGGCTTGAATCAAAGCTGTATCAGAATGGATTGTTCCACCAAGAAGAGCTCTTTACTGAGTTGATTTTAAAAGGAGTGACTCTATACTCCTTTCTACCTTTCTTACTCTTGAATGTGTATGTGAGATACCCCCCCTGGGATTTCTTGTGTGGAGTAGGGGAAAGGAGGAGTGGCTTTCACCATCACAACTGTTCACACGTGACAGAGAAGGGCTTGGCTAGGTGAGTTTGACTATGGTCTTCTAGCTACTCTTCTGCTTTGTATTTCTTTTCCTGAGCATAGGTGACTGAACTGTGGTCCTGACATAGACATTTCTGGCCTTGGAGGCAACCTCTTGAATTTGAGAGTTCTTCAGTTGTGCCCTCTACAGTCACTGCAATACTTGGTAGGAAGCTGACCACCAGCAGGATGAGCCTTGACTTGACAGAAGGCATGAACTTGGAAGCAATTGTTTGTAAAGGGTCAAATCAAGGTGAATTGCTGATTCAACAGCCTGGCAAAAGTCTCTTCTGCTTTAATGTTTTAAATATCAATCTCACAGCAGAGTAGTATAACAGCAGTTTTAAGTTTCTGCTTTATGTTTAAGGGGGTGTTTTTTTTTTTTTGGTCAGTGTGTGCTTGTGAATATTTTTGTGTTTTGGGAAAAGAAGTGGTTGTTCTATACCTCATTTCCACCATACATTTAGTACCTTACTTTCTTCTTTTGGAGGTCTTAGACATGAACCAAACCTAAGCTTTTAGCAATTTTACTTGGGGTTCTGGAGTGGGAGTGTAAAGAGTCAGAGAGTAAGAGAAAAAGCAGTTGACTCTTCTCTTTAGGGGCCTGGACTCTAGGCCTGAGCCTAGAATTAGGGACCTCTTTTGAGGGACCAAGCAGGCTAGGTCCCTTCCCAGCAACGCGTATGTGTGCATATTCTTACAGTTGTCTATTGCAAGACTAGAAATACTGCACACTCTATGTATTTCTCTAAATATTTGGTCATACAACATCTAGCACATCTAAAAGCAATATTTTCCTTCCAACTTAGCTGTGGATGTTTCTATATCTTTGTCAAGTATTAGATCATGCTTTAAGTCAAGTCAACTTGAATCCTTCATTGTTATCGTTTAGTCAATTACTGCCATGCCATGATGTCTTCTAACAACTCTTCCTTTATATTCACTTTTTTCCCCATTCTTAGTATAATCCTAACACTCAACCAAGATGCTCTGCTTCTCTTGTTGCCTTTCCTTTTCTCCTCAGTGGTCCTTGACGTTTTAGGTCCATGTTGTACATCTTAAATATAGGATCTCTTTCAACTCAGTTACCATCATGGCTTCAGTACTTGTCTTCACAACAGAGCATTGAACCGTCGTTGACATCCCAAGTTCACATACAGTTGTGAATAACTTGGCTGCCTTTCATTTTAATTTTTTAAAATGAAATCTAACTGAGTTTTGCTTTGGCTACATCTTTGGTCTTTTCCTATAATTGGCATAAAACATGTAGCCAAATCTCATTTCATTAACATAGTGCAAAGAGGGACCACCCATTAAAAAAGTCATCTCTTTACTAATTAGAGGAAAGAAATTATATCCTGGGAGTGCTTGATAAATCTAGACAAGGTTTTAACTGCTGTTGGTCTTTGTCTGAAAATTCAGAAATAATTAGGCTGATGGCGTTCTTCTTCTGGGAAAACTAGGAAACTAGTAGACTTTCCTGTTTCTTTGAAAATATTCAATGCGATAGTAAGGGAGGATATCCTAAGGTCAGTCCTGAAAATGTAAAGTTGTGAGATGATGATTAAAAGGGGAACATGACGTCTTCACTTGCCTTTATGTTAGCATAGCCTGTGTGATAGAGTTGTTTATAGCGCACATTTAAATCAAATTTTATAGTACTTAGAAAAATGATGACAAAAAATGCTTCCCTTTTCACCTTAGCTACACTTTCTTTTCTTTTTTCTTTTCTTTCCCGTGTTCAATTACTAAAGAACTAAACATTTAGCTTTCAAATGTACTCTATGATACAGAGACACGGGCCTGCTTTCTGTTCCTCTTATACCAGTCAGACAGTCAATAAACATTTACTAAATGACTACTATGTGCCAGGCACTGTGCAAAGCCCTGGGGGAACAAAGAGAGGAAAAAGCAGTTCCAAATTCCATCTCCTGATACTGTGCTTTTTCACTAGCTCTCTCTCCTGCCTGGAATGCTTTCCTTCTCCATAGCCACCATCTAGTTTCCCAGGGATTCCTTCTACAATCACTTTAAAACCCATATTCTTTCAGAACCTGCCCACCCCTGCAATTGCTATTGTCTTTCTTCTAAGATTATTCTCCATTTATTCTGTCTATCTCTTTGTCTCTGTTTCTCTCCCTCTATGTCTCTGTCTTTTTCTTTCCCTGTCTCGGTCTCTATTTCTCTCTCTTTCTCTGTCCCTCTCTGTCTCTGTCTTTTTGTCTCTGTTTCTCTCTCTCTCTCTCTCTCTCTCTCTCTCTCTCTCTCTCTCTCTCTCCCTCCCTCCCTCCTTCCCTCCCTACCCCACTCTGTGTTTCTCTCTCTTTCTCTGTCTCTCTCTGTCTCTGTCCTTCTGTCTCTCTGTTTCTCTCTCTCTGTCTGTCTTTCTGTCTCTCTCTGTTTCTCTCTTTCTCTGTCTCTCTCTGTCTCTGTCTTTCTCTGTGTCTCTCTTTCTTTCTCTGTCTCTCTCTGCCTCTCTTTCTCTGTCTCTGTTTCTCTCTTTCTCTGTTTCTCTCTCTCTCTTTCTCTGTCTCTCTCTCTGTCTCTCCCTCTCTCCTCTCTCTCTCTATTCTCTCTGTCTCTCGGTCTCTCCTCTCTCTCTCTCTCTCTCTCTCTCTCTCTCTCTCTCTCTCTCTGTCTGTCTGTCTCTCTGTCTCTCTCTCTCCTCTCTCTCTCTCTCTGTCTCTCTCTCTCCTCTCTCTCTCTCTGTCTCTGTCTCTCTGCCTCTCTCTGCCTCTCTGTCTCTGTCTCTGTGTCTGTCTGTCTGTATGTCTCTCTCTGTCTTTTATGTACATAGTCATTTATATGTTGTCTCTTTCATTGGAATACGAGCTCCTTGAAGGCAGGGACCCTATTTTTGCTTTTCTTTGTATTCTTAGCACTTTGCACAGTACCTAGCACATAGCAAGTGCTTAATAAATGCTTATTGACTGACTGTGGAAGAAAGTGACCTTAGAGCAAATAAGAATGAAATATCATTGACTCTCCCATTTAAGTTTAAGCAATTACCCCTGGAATGGTCAAAAGTTAGAGCAAAACCCAGGGCAATGTCTTGGCGGGTAAACTCTCCCTTTCTGGTGTCTTCCTCTAGTATTTCCCTTTACCAAGATCCCTATCCCAAATGGCCCATTGACTGTCTAGAGCAGCTCATTTCAAACCACGCCCACGGTCACCTCATGGACTCTGTAGCCTCTCCCCTGCTTCCACATACCTCTCAAATCAAAATGAATTCTAAAGGAAAATTGGAAAGCCTGGATGCATTAAAAGAAGGAACACTGCTCTGCCAAAATGACCCCTTCAATTCAACTAGGGAAACCTAAATCTCCTCCATAGGGCTATTCCTGACCAAAGGATCTGATCATTCATATCCATTAACTCAAATGGGGCTATTATGCATCCTCACGTCAAAGTATTTTCATGTCATATGCATATCACCACTTTCAATGAATAAGCAGCTTGTCCAAAATTATGTTCTTTACTGGGAGACAGAGATAATTTTCATGGGATTCATAGGATCCCATGGCAAGAAAAAAACTCTGAGATCATTAATCCAGGGGTTCCTAACCTGAGGTTTGTGAATTTGTATTAAAAGTTGTTTGGATAACTGCATTTTAATAAAGTGGATTTCCTTTGGAATCCTACATATTTTAATTTGTGTATTTAAAAAATATTATTCTGAGAAGTGGTCCATAGGGTTTACCAGACTGCCAAGGGGTCCAAGACACACACAAAATAATTATAAAACTCTGATCTAGTCCCACCCCCTCACTTTACAGGTAAGGAAACTAAGGCATAGGGAGACTATTAACTTACCTAAGATCATAAATATAGTAAATAATAGAGCCAGGTTTTGAACTCAGGTCCTTTGACTCCAGATACAGTGCTCTTTCTTCTATACCACACTTCTGCCCTCTCAAAGGAGCTCAGGTTCTGCCTAAAGTAATCGTAGGATTCCTGGGATTTATATTTCTTCTGTATCTCAGTATACACAATTGTAGATACATAATAGTTTCTGGGTCACTTCCTGGAGGGAGGGTTCATATCATTTTTCACATTAGTCTTTTCAATGCTTTGCACACTGTAGGTGCTTAATAAATGTTTATTGAACTACTCATTGCTTGATAATTGAAATATAACAAACTCAATTGATCAACAAGCCAATAGTTAAGGTTTTACTGCACATGTGTGGGGGGAAAAGTAACATGATGTAGGGAATACAAGGCTTATGTTGGAGTCAAGAAGATGTAGCTTCACTTTCTCCTTCTGATACGTATTAGCTATGTGAATATGGGCAAGTCACAAGAGCTCAGAGCTCCAGGAAACTCTAGGACTTTATTACGGAAAAGTTGCTAATCTGAGTTGGTGGAAGGAATTTCCACACCTGAAATTTCCTTCACTCATGAAATTATATGTTTTGATAGAAGTATGTGTTTGTATGTGTGTGTGTGGTAGAGGGATGTTAGGTATGGGAGAGGTGGGGGATTTGGAACACAAGTAATTGAAAACTTGGAAAAAGTCTGTGGTGTTAAAAGCCTTTCTTTTACCTATAACAAGCACTTGTTTCCAAAACATTGAATGTTGTCTTCTTTTTCTCATCCACCAGTTTGATTGAACTTGCCTTGTCCATAACTAGGCCCAGTCTAACAGCTTAGGTGAGATCCCGAGATCTCCACCCTGATAGGTAGGGCCAGTCACTTTCAGCTCTACTATAGATGGGTAAATTGTGTTAATCTTAGCCAAAATAGGCAGTATGCGCCATTGTTAATATGCCTTTTACTCCAGGCTTTATCAAAAGGAAGGTTTAGTTCTTTGGGGCATTGCGTTCCTTTTTGGATTAAATAGTACATGAGTAAAAATTTGGTAATGCCCATTGAATTCCTCAGAACTCACAGAATTAAGTGAATCCTCTTTTGCCCACCCCTCACCATGTGGTTTACCTGGTCCATTTTGTTTCATGAGTCTCTTTAATTCAGGGCAGATGCTGGAGAGGTCTTGTGGGTATAAACATCTGCAGAGCATCTTTTTTTCACTATATGAGCCCATTATACACAGAGAAAAGAGGCTGAAACACATCACAGAAATTAGAGAGAGAAGGAATCACCTGTCATTGTGGTTGGAAAACTGAAGCCTAAATGGCCCTTCTAACTCTCGAATTTTGCCATTGCTGTTTGTCTGTACATGGTTGTTTGCATGTTTTCTCCTCCTTAGATTGTGAGTTCTTTGAGGGCAGAGACTGTTTTTGCTTCTTTTTCTATCCCTAGAGCATAGGTGCTTAATAAAGGCTTGTTAACTTTTCTTGACTAGAGGGATCCTTAAGGGACTTGCCCAAGGCTGAAACAGCTCTTTGAACTTGAGTCTTGAGACTCCAAATCCAAAGTTCTTTTTCTACTGAGCAAGATTGTCTCCTACTAGACTGATCTAAAACTGATGACTGTATTCTTTTGGCATTAGGGCATCATTGTGCATATCATATCATATCATATCATATCATATCATATCATATCATATATCATATCATATCATAGCATATCATAGCATATCATATATCATATCATATCATATCATATCATATCGTAGCATATCATAGCATATTTCACATTTCATATTATATATAACATCGTATCATATTTAACATTCTATATCATATCTCAATCACATCACATAATATAATATAAAATTATAATATAACTATATTTAACTGCATATACATATAGTTTTATATAAAAAACCTATCTATATATCTATGTATCTATATATTTATATGTATATCTATGTATCTATATCTATATAGGTGTGTGTATATATATATATATATGGGAACTGTCTTCAGTTTATCAACATGCATAAAAACTTGAAAGTACAACTGCAAAAACTTGTTGACTATTGATTTAATCCAAACTTTGCCTGAATGGAAATCCTTTCTCCAATATCCCCATGTATTAGCAATTTTGATTTGAAGATTTTTCCCACCCATTAATAGGCCATGTGACCTGCTTACGTCACAGGAAGCCTAAGACATATGTGGTGGGAGGAGCTTCCAGACAGGAAAAGGAAATTATGTCACGGAAAATGCTGAGAGACAATATGGCTGCTGGTGGCTTCTAAGGGCTGCCCTTGTGATTGTTAGAATTGAACAGGCTGACTTAGTTGTACTGTGAGTTTGTTCTGGGGAGGACCCCAGCAGGGGGTTGGAGAGGTTTGGGGATGGCGAGTTTCCAGCCTGTGATATGATAAAGTAGGCTGACTGGCTGTGGGAGCTGAACATTTGATTATCGGATATGATCTGAATAAATGTTATACTTCTTTTACCTTCTTTATGGAGAGTCTCTCACACTTTGCGATACAGAACTACATAGGCATATTCACAATCATCGTTGATGTTGGGTTTACTGCCTTACTGTTTCATTTGGCACCACGAACAGGATAGCAAGGTATAAGATCTCTATTTAGAGGTAGAAGGGCTTTAGAAGAAGAAATGGTTGTCCCAGGATGGGAGCATGTAACTTATTGCTCCCTAGCAAAGGAATGGTCCAAGGGCACTGGTCTCTGTGAGGACTGGAAGCAGAAGCTGCGGAATGGAGGACCCAGAGATTTGGAGCAATGCCTCAGAAAGGTTACTGTTGAGCCAGGAATGGTGATCCCAAGAGCGATATCTAGACGAGGCTGGATTTTACTCATAGCCTATCATATTGTATATGAATACAGAGACAGCCTATTAGGAGAGAGAACTCAGGCTCAGAGAGTTGCTGAAAGGTCTGAAAATGCTCAGCCTATGCCACAGCAAGATGGGGAAACTCAGGTGACAGAACAGCAGGAAGCTAATAGCCATGTTGTAAATTCAGCTAGAAGGCAGAGGGGGCCAAGGTCAAGAATGCACCTCAGTTCCGCCCAGGTTGAACCTAGCAGTCTGTCTGGTTACCATGGTAACAGGGGCAGAGAAGCTAGACAGGAGGATACAATGTTACAACCTCCAGAAAGAAGAGATACTTTGTTGCAGAGTACTGCTCATAGAGACAGTGAGACAGTAGCATGCCAGACTTCTCTAAGAGAAGTGTGCTCCATAGAGAGGAGGAGGCAGATAAGAGAAGGCAATAATACCCAGTTCAGGCTGGTTTTAGAGGATTTTACACAGCAGGAAATCACAGATATCTTGAGCAGGTTCACCCAGAGAATGGGAGAATTGTTAATATCTTGGATGGTGAGAATCAGTGATGAAGGGGCCGCAGGAATGTCTGTAGATTCTGTGGATTGCATGAGATTCATAAGTATTAGTCAGAACTGTTTTTGTACAGCAAGCTTTTAGGGATTATCATTTGCAAAAAACTAACCAAAGAACCAATTTGTTGGCTTTGGCTGAGACAGGCAATAAAGAGGAATATCCTGCTGATACCATGTGGCCTACTCCAAATAGACCCTGGTATTTAATTAGGGACTGTATAAGAAAGTTAAAGGAGGAGGTGATGAAGACTGCCATTATGCTGGAGAATGCTGAAGTTTATTATGAAACTCCCTTGGGAATCTCTCATAGGAATTTGATAGTTAAGGTGGCACTCCCCACTTATCAACATGTGATTCTGACTCTGCTGATTACAGAAGTAGGGAACCCTCTTTCAGAGGTGCTGGATAAGATTTCACAGTTAAGTGACTTAGGAGACTGGGGAAAAGATGATAAATTTCCTTGGGAAAGAAGGGTACATGGCCAACGGATTCGATGTCCAACGAATAGAGTGACAAGGAAAGAGATGTTTACTGCTCTATTGAAAGCAGGGCTAGATTTTAGAAGAATAGATGGTATTCCAACTAATGAGCTATACAAAATGTACCAAGATAAGGGCTTAATAACAAATGGAATAGAGAAGTAAGAACTGCTCCTACAAATCCTACAGATCTTGAACCCTTGTATCCAAGTGAATCACACCTTCAAGGAGACCAGGGAATAGGCTGAGCCCTAAGCTCAGATTAAAGAAACACACAGACAGGCTTATGGACCCCATATTAATCTGACTATATATTGGAAGAATGGATCAAATACTGTAACTAGGGCATTGATTGACACTGGGGCTGAGGCCAGCTTGATTTATGGAAACCCTGACAAATTTAAGCATGGAACTTCTATTACCATCACAGGACTAAGAGGGGCTGAAATATCAGCCAAACAAGTGAAACTGATGATGAAAATTAGACAATTGCCACAAGGATATTTGCACAGCACAACTATTTGTCATAGGATTATGGCTGAACATTTGGACGAATTGAAGTTACCTGGTATACAGCTTGCCCACTACATAGATGATATTTTGATACAGGGAAAAACTGTAAAAGAAGTGGAGAAGAGTTTGATACTTTTAATTGAGCATGTGAAGAGCAAAGGATGGGAAATCAACCCTGCAAAGATTCAAGGACCAGCTCAAACCATGAAGTTTTTGGTATACAATGGAATAAAGGACTGTGAGAAATTCTCCCACAAGCTCAACAGAAGATTCAGAATTTTCCTATCCCCACCAATAAGAAAGAGGCACAAAAGTTCATAGGACTGTTTGGATATTGGAGGCACCACATACCACATCTTGGACAAATTTTGAAACCCTAATACAAAGTTACCAGGAAAAAATATGAATTTGATTGGGGACTTGAACAGAGTAAATATTTTGAAGAAGCTAAAGCTGCTATACTCTTGGCTCTGGATTTATGGCCTATGCAAAGTGGACCAGTGGAATTACAAGTGACTGTACAAGATGACTAAGTGAATTGGAGTTTATGGAAGAAACAACAAAGCCAAAATGTACCCTTAGGATTTTGGTCAAGGAAACTACCTTCATCTGGATTACAATATGTACCTTTTAAAAAGCAGTTGTTAGCTGCATATTGGGCTTTGGTAGAGACTGAACAATGACACTGTGCCATGAAGTGATATTAAGGCCTGGAATCCCAATTATGACTTGGGTAATGAGTACCCCAGCATCTCACAGAATTGGACATGAGCAAGAGGCTAGCATGATTAAATGGAAATGGTATATACAGAATAGATTGAAAACAGGCAAAAGTGGAGTTTTTGCTCTGCATGAATCTATCGCAAGCATAGACTTTGATGGAAAAGACAAACCCTCTGAACGAAGGCAGCAGTTGGTACAATCCTTGGTAAAATGGAATGATGGATATGATGGGCTGATTGAAGAACAGAAGAAACATGCATAGTTTACTAATGGGACAGCAAAATATTTGGGACATAAAAGATATTGGAAAACAGTAACCTATAACCCATGTACTAAGAGAACTTTGGAAAGTACTGGGATAGGTGGAAGTAGTCAATATGCTGAACTTACGGCAGTACATCAAGATATTAAAACAGAGAAAGGAGGACAGTGACATATATTCACTGATTTGTGGGCAGTAGCTAATGGGTTAGCTACATGGCTGCCAATTTGGAAAAATCAAAATTGGGAAATTCATGGTAAACAAGTTTGGGGTAAAGAACTATGAGAAGATATATGGGACATGTCTTTGGTTACAAATTTGTCAGTTTTTCATGCAGATGTTCATGTGCCCCTCACTATGCCAGAACATGAGTACAATGCACATGCTAATTGACTAGCAAAGATTGCTACTGAACATATTGTCCCTACTCTGACACCAACTGATGATCCAGTACTAGCAAAATGGGTCCACCAAATGGCTGGCCATTTAGGGGTCCAGGCCACACACCAGTGGGCACAAGATTGAGGTATTAGTATCTCTCATTCATTGTTAAAGCAAGTAGCAGAGGAATGTTATATATGTCAATTGGAAAAGGAATGAACTGTTCCTCAGGTAGTAACTGGGGAAATTACAAGGAGGAAAGTTCCAGCTCAGATTTGGCATAGATTATATTGGACCACTACCCCAAGATAAAGTATGCAAATTTATATGTACTTGTGTTGACACCTATTTAGATGTACTAGTGGATTGTCCTTATAAAAATGTAACCCAGAAAAACATCTGTAAAACTCTAGATATTATAACTCTATATTACAGAGCCCTAACGCAGATTCAAAGTGATAATGGGTCACATTTCAAAGGTAATGAGATGAAAAGATATTGTGTATTGAACAATATAGAGTGGATATATCATATTCCATATTATCCACAAGCATCTGGATTGATAGAAAGAATGAATGGATTGTTGAAAGAACAGTTAAGAAAGTTAAGTTCTAATAATTTGTATCAGCATCAGAAGTATGATTTGTTCACTGCTTTACATAATTTGAATAATAGACCATTAGGAGGAAGCACACCTCTGGCCAGAATGATGACTCCCAAATCTGCAAATTAGAATACAGCAAAACACATAAGATACAAAATATTGAGTATTAGACTGTGAGGGAACATGTCCCACCACCATATCCAGGAATACCTGGTTCAGCAGGATATGATTGACATTGTTTAGAGAACTTTTGGTTGGATAGAAAAGAGATAAGAAAAATCTCTACTGGGATATATATGAGAATCCCTAAGAATCATTTTGGACGGATATTACCTAAACCAGAATTAGCAGCTCAAGGAATACATGTATTGGCTGGAGTGATAGATTCTAGTTATCAAGGAGAAATTATTGTGACGCTCTAGAATTTAGGTGAAGAACCTATATGGTTATGTAAAAATGATAGAATAGTTCAATTGATTATTATTCCTTGTGAAATAATACCCCTTGTGAAAAATGACCCTCCTTCCATAATAACTATCAGAGGAAAGGAAGGATTTTGTTCAACTGATAGAATAAAATTGGGAGCTAATATGAGTAAAATGGACAATGTTCCAAAGGCTGCAGAAATTATAGCACATGGGAAAGACAATACTGTAACAGTAGTCTACTCAGGAGAAAATGATTATGAAACTGTACCCTTGACTCATGCATTCTATCATGAATGAGGCTATGATAGTTTCTTTGTTTCTTTTTGGCTTTTGTCTATTAAATTTGTTTGTGAGATTTGTTTCCTGTAGACTTAGTACCATCCACCTGCAAATGCCTGATCACTTAAGCCAGATGTCACCCTCTGATGTGTTTGAATGTCACCTATGGACCTGTCCATAACTGTGATGTGTCATCCCTGGACCTGGCATCAACTGAGTTCCAGATGCCGGCTTGCTAAAGAACTGACCTCTTGAATAGAACTGACTCTTTATCTTTTGGGGCAGGGACAGCTCTACGTCCAAATTCAGCAAGAAGAAGCTTTGGAGGGCAAGACCTACATCCTCTGCCCCAAGATTTTGAGTCCCATTCATTTGGGGTGGGGGGATGATGACATTGTTTTATATACTTATTTTGTGTTATCCTTGTTATATTGTTGTGTAAAGTTCTGTTGAAACCAGTTATCCCAGAATTCCCACTGCCCTATGTAACAGATAAGGAAGATCTTGGGGCCGAATGTATTAGCAATTTTTATTTGAAGATCTTTCTCATCCATTAATAGGCCATGTGACTGGTTATGTCACAGGAAGCCTAAGACATACGTGGTAGGAGGAGCTCCCTGACAGGAAAAGGAAGTTATGTAACAGAAAATGCTGAGAGAGAAAAAGACAATATGGCTGCTGATGGCTGCTAAGGGCTGCCCTCATGATTGTTAGAACTGAACAGGCTGTACTTTGAGTTCGTTTTGGGGAAGACCCCAGAAGGAGGTCAGAGAGATTTTGGGATGGTGAGTTTCCAGGTTGTGATATTATGTGTGGAATGTTTTACTGCTGTGATAGACTGGATAAATGGCTTGTGGGATATGGTTCTCTGCTGTCTGAATAAATGGTTTACTTCCACCTTCTATGTGGAGAGTCTCATATACTTTGTGATGCAGAACTACATAGGCATTTTGACAATTATCATCTACATTGTTTATTATTGCCTTACTGTTTCACCCCAGTAAGTAGCCTCTGTCTGAATACCCCACAGGAATGAGGAAAGAACTACTCCTGATGTGAACCAGTCCACCTTTAGAAGACTAATTGTTAGGAAGTTGCTCTCTCCCCCCTTATTCCTTAATTCAACAAAGCTATGATCTCACCCCTGTGGGTACTCTCTCCAAAGGTGCATGGTGTGACTGCTTTCATTGATTCTTGTCCATATCCTTCTATAGATTTTCTATAGGGGATCCACCCAGGAGCTGAAGCCCTTCCTCTAGATAAAGGGTCCTTCACCTTTTGTGTGTGTTGCTGAAGAGTCCTTCGGCAGTCTAATGGAACCTGTGGATCCCTTCTCAAAATAATACTTATAAATGCATGAAATAAAACACATAGGATTACAAAGGAAACCAATTATATTAAAATACAGTTATTGAAATATACATGTATTGTTCTATAAGGCATGATGAACAGATGAATTTCAGAAAAAACCTGGAAAGACTTTCATCAACTCATGCTGGGTGAAGTGAGCAGAACCAGGAGAACATTGTACACAGTAACAGCCACACTATGCAATGAATAACTTTTATAGCCTTAGCTCTTCTCTGTAATTCAATGATCTAAGACAATTCCAAAAGATTTGTGATGGAAAATGTTATCCACATCCAGAGAAACAACTAAGGAGTTCAACTGCACATCGAATCATACTATTTTCTGTCTTTTTTTCCTTTCTCATGGTTTTTCCCTTTTGTTCTGATTGGTAATACATCTAATAGGATTGTACATGTATAGCTTATATCAGATTACATGCCCTCTTCAGGAGGGGTTTGGGGAGGGAGGGATAAAAATATTGTAACTCAAAATCTTATTGAATGTTGAAAACTATATGTACATGTAATTGGAAAAAATAAAATAATATTAAATGGGTGAAAAGATATATATTCATTATTTGTTTGTTTAAGGGTCAGGTTCACAGGCCTCTTATTAAAAACCCCAGTTCTAGGTCTTTTAATAGGGTAGGGGTACCAGAGCCCCACTCAACAGCTATTTCTCTTTACAGTTTTTATACTTTGCTCATGGTTCTATCCTCTGGCAAAACAGAACAACTATTAGCTCTTCTTTTTTCCATTTTTTAAATTTATTTTTTTAATTTAATATTTTAGTTTTCAACATTGATTTCCACAAGATTTTGAGTTACAAATTTTCTCCCCATTTCTACCTTCCCCATCAATTCCAAGATGGCATGTATTCTGATTGTCTTGTTCTCCAGTCAGCCCTTCCCTCTTTCATCCCACTCCCCTTCCCCCCATCCCCTTTCCCCTTACTTTCTTGTAGGGCAGGATAGATTTCTATGCCCCATTCCCTATATACCTTGTTTCCCAGCTGTATGCAAATTTTTTTATTTTTTTAAGCATCAGCTTTTAAAACTTTGAGTTCCAAATTGTCTCCCCTCTTCCATTCCCATCCACCCTCCCTAGGAAGGCAAGCAATTCAACATAGATCACACGTGTATCATTATGTAAAACACTTCTACAATGCTCATGTTGTGAAAGGCTAACTATATTTCCTCCCATCCTATCCTGTCCCACTTTATTCAATTTTCTTCCTTGACCCTGTCCCTTTTCAAAGATGTTTGCTTTTGATTACCTCCTCCCCCTATCTGCCCTCCCTTCTATCATCTCCCCTTTTTATCACCTTCCCCTTACTTTTCTGTGGAGTAAATTAACCAATTGAGTGTGTATGTTATTCCCTCCTCAAGTTGGATCTGATGACAGTATGATTCACTCATTCCCCCTCACCTGCCCCCTCCTCCCTTCCAACAGAACTGATTTTCTTGCCACTTTTATGTGAGATAATCTACCCCATTCTATCTCTCCCTTTCTCCCTCTCTCAATATATTTCTCTCTCACCCCTTAAATTTATTTCATTTTTTTTAGATATCATCCCTTCATATTCAACTCATCCTGTGCCCTCTGTCTATATTACCTTCAATTCCCTAATACTGAAAAAGGTCTCATGAATTACACACATCATCTTTCCATGTAGGAATGTAAACATAACAGTTCAACTTTAGTAAGTCCCTTATGAATTTTCTTTCTTGTTTACCTTTTCATGCTTCTCTTGATTCTTGTATTTGAAAGTCAAATTTTCTATTCATCTTTGGTCTTTTCGTTGAGAAAGTTTGCAAGTCCTCCATTTTATTGAAAATCCATATTTTGCCTTAGAGCATTATACTTAGTTTTGCTGGGTAGGTGATTCTTGGTTTTAATCCTTTGACCTCTGGAATATCATATTCCAAGCCCTTTGATTCCTTAATGTAGAAGCTGCTAAATCTTGTATTATCCTGATTGTGTTTCCACAATATTCAAACTGTTTCTTTCTGGCTGCTTACAGTATTTTCTCCTTTACCTGGAAACTCTGGAATTTGGTCACAATATTCCTAGGAGTTTTCTATTTGGGATCTTTTTCAAGAGGCGATTGGTGGATTCTTTCAGTTTCTATTTCACCCTCTGGTTCTAGAATATCCGGGCAGTTCTCCTTGATAATTTCTTGAAAGAGGATGTGTAGGCTCCTTTTTTGACCATGGCTTTCTGGTAGTCCAAAACTTTTAAAATTATCTCTTCTGGATCTATTCTTCAGGTCAGTGGTTTTTCCAATGAGATATTTCACATTATCTTCCAGTTTTTCATTCCTTTGGTTCTGTTTTATAATATCTTGATTTCTCATCAAGTCACTAGCTTCCACTTGCTGCATTCTAATTTTTAAGGTGGCATTTTCTTCAGTGGCCTTTTGGACCTCTTTTTCCATTTAGCTAATTCTGCCTTTCAAGGCATTCTCCTCTTCATTGGCTTTTTGGAGCTCTTTTGCCATTTGAGTTAGTCTATTTTTTTAAGGTGTTATTTTCTTCATTATTTTTTTGGGTCTTCTTTAGCAAGTCATTGTCTTGTTTTTCACAGTTTTCTTGCATCACTCTCATTTCCCATCCCAATTTTTCCTCTACTTCTCTAACTTGCTTTTCCAAATCCTTTTTGAGCTCTTCCAAGGCCTGAGTCCAATTCATATTTTTCTTGGAGGCTTTTGTTGTAGGCTCTTTGACTTTGTTGACTTCTTCTGGCTATGTGTTTTGATCTTCTTTGTCACCAAAAAAGGAATCTAGAGTTTGAGTTTGAGTCTGAGTTTGTTTCTGCTGCCTGGCCATGTTCCCATCCAACTACTTGACCCTTGAGCTTTTTGTCAGGGTATGACTGCTTGTAGAGTATAGAGTACTTTGTCCCAAGCTTCATGGTCCAAGCACTGCTATTTTCAGAGCCACTTCTACTCCACCCTCACCCTAGGCTCTGTCCCAGCAGTACTCCTCCTCCACCAAGAGCTAACAGCCAGGACCCATAATATAGATTCAAGAGAATCTCCCTTTGTGCCCAGAAAGCACTCCTTGCACTCTTGCTCTGATCTGCTGCTAGATTCCTCCCACTGTGTGAGCCAGGGACTTGGGAAGCAGCTGATGCTGGAGTTCTGGAAGCAGCCTCAGGAGCTTCCTGCTGCTGCTACTGCCACCACTGCACCACCTCCTCCACCCCCAGAGCTGGTGGCCCACTGCTCTGAAGTTAATCACTCAGTTTCCCTGAACCTACTCTTTGGAGTTTGTGAGCTGAGAAGTCTGGTAACTGCCACAGCTCACTGTTTCATGGCCCCAAGGCTGTTCCAGCTGGCTGATTCTGGGTCTGGTCTGTCCTGGCACCGCCCACGCTTGGCTGCCCTCTGCTCTCAGAACAGTGTGATAGATCCTTCCCAGCGACCATCCAGGCTCTCCTGGGCTGGAGAGCTGTTTCCCTCTGCTATTTTGTGGGTTCTGCAGCTCTAGAATTTGTTCAGAGCCATTTTTACAGGTGTTTGGAGGGATTTGGGGGACAGCTTAAGCAAGTCCCTGATTTCCAGCCACCATCTTGGCTCTGCCGCCTATTAGCCCTTCTTTATGATGGCCCTACAAATACTCGATGATAGCTATGAAAATATGTAATTAAGTACTCAGCAAATGTTTGGTGCACCCCTAAATTTTGGTATTGATTTTTACAAAGAGGACAATTGAGCATTTGCCATGAGTAAGAAGGAAAAGTGGCCCATGGACCTGTCATCTTCTCAACAGCTGAACACTCAATCTCAATTTTTCTCCATGTGCAGGCTCCCCCTCTGCTTCTTCTTAAAGACCAGATTTGAGGTGGAATGTAGAGGGGGCGGAGCCAAGATGGCAGCTGGAAAGTAGGGACTAGCATGAGCTCCCCACCAAGTCCCTCCAAAAACCTATAAAAAATGGCTCTGAACCAATTCTAGAATTGCAGAACCCACAAAATAGCAGAAGGAAGCAGGGCTGCATCCCAGGACAGCCTGGATTGTTGCTGGGTGAGGTCTATTGCGCACAGAGCTGGGAGGGGAGTGGAGCAGAGCAGAGCCCAGCGTGGGCCATGTGGACCAACCAGACCAGGAGCCGGGCGGATCAGGCCCTAGCACCCTGAATCAGTGAGCTGTGACAGTTACCAGATTCTCAACCCACAAACACCAAAGACAACAGAGAAGGTTAGTGGGAAAAGCTGCTGGGGACAGGGGGATAGAGTTAATGGTTCAGCCACTGCCCCAGGGGCAGCAGAGGTGGGGCAGCTACAGAACTACAGCTACAGTTGCTTCTGGCCCTAGGCCCGCCTGGTGGGAGGAATTAAGGGGGGGATCAGAGCAGGAGTACAGAGCCTACTGAAGATCTAAGTCCTGTCCGGGTTGGGGGTTCTTGGGGAAGGAGGAGTGCTGGTGTGGCAGCACATCCCCTCAAGCTTGGAACATAGTACTCTTTGCTCTACAAGCAGTCATACCCTGCTGAAAAACTCAAGGGTCAAGTAAGTTGGCTGGGAACATGGCCAGGCAGTGAAAAGGCACCCAGATTCAGTCTCAGACTTTGGAATCCTTCTTTGGTGACAAAGAAGACCAAAACATACAGCCAGAAGAAGTCAACAAAAGAGCCTACAACAAAAGCCTCCAAGAAAAACTTGAACTGGTCTCAGGCCATGTAAGAGCTCAAAAAGAATTTGGAAAAGCAAGTTAGAGAAGTAGAGGAAAAATTGGGAAGAGAAATGAGAAGGATGCGAGAAATCCATGAAAAACAAGTCAATGACTTGCTAAAGGAGACCCAAAGAAATACTGAAAAATACACTGAAGAAAACAACACCTTAAAAAATAGACTAACTCAAATGGCAAAAGACCTCGAAAAAGCCAATGAGGAGAAGAATGCCTTGAAAGGCAGAATTAGCCAAATGGAAAAGGCGGTCCAAAAGACCACTGAAGAAAATACTACTTTAAAAATTAGATTGGAGCAAGTGGAAACTAGTGACTTTATGAGAAATCAAGATATTATAAAACAGAACCAAAGGAATGAAAAAATGGAAGACAATGTGAAATATCTCCTTGGAAAAACCACTGACCTGGAAAATAGATCCAGGAGAGATAATTTAAAAATTATTGGACTACCTGAAAGTCATGATCAAAAAAAGAGCCTAGATACCATCTTTCAAGAAATAATCAAGGAGAACTGCCCTGATATTCTAGAGCCACAGGGCAAAATAAAAATTGAAACAATCCACTGATCACCTCCTCAAATAAATCCCAAAATGAAATGTCCTAGGAATATTGTCACCAAATGCTCCCAGATCAAGGAGAAAATACTGCAAGCAGCCAGAAAGAACCAATTTGAGTGTTGTGGAAATGCAATAAGAATAACCCAAGATCTAGCAGCTTCTACATTGAGATGGAAGGGCTTGGAATATGATATTCCAGAGGTCAGTGGAGCTAGGGTTAAAACTAAGAATCACCTACCCAGCAAAACTGAGTATCATGCTCCAAGGCAAAATTTGGATTTTCAATAAAGTAGAGGACTTTCAAGCTTTCTCAGTGAAAAGACCAGAGCTGAATATAAAATCTGACTTTCAAACACAAGAATCAAGAGAAGCACAAAAAGGTAATCAAGAAAAAGAAATCGCAAGGGACTTACTGAAGTTGAGCTGTTTTGTTTACATTCCTACATGGAAAGATGATGTGTATGATTCATGAGACCTCAGTATTAGGGTAGCTGAAAGGAATATGCATATATATATATATAGTTATGTATATATATGTGGGTGTATGTGTCTATATGTGTGTGTGTGTGTGTGTGTGTGTGTGTATATATATATATATATATACACATATATACAGAGAGAGAGAGAGAGAGTGCACAGTGTGAGTTGAAGATGAAGGGATGATATCTAAAAGAAATAAAATGAAATTAAGGGATGAGAGAGGAATATATTGAGAGAGGGAGAAAGGGAGAGATAGAATGGGATAAATTATCTCGCATAAAAGTGGCAAGAAAAAGCAGTTCCATAGGAAGAGAAGAGAAGGCAGGCGAGGGGGAATGGGTGAATCTTGCTCTCATCAGATTTAACCTGAAGAGGGAATACCATACACAGTCAATTGGGTATCTTACCCCACAGGAAAGAAGGAGGAAGAAGATAAAAAAGGGGGGATGACAGAAGGGAAGGCAGATGGGGGAGGAGGTAATCAAAAATAAACACTTTCGATAAGGGACAGGGTCAAGGGAGAAAATTGGATAAAGGGGGATAGGTTAGGAAGGAGCAAAATATAGTTAGTCTTTCACAACATGAGTATTGTGGAAGGGTTATACATAATGATACACATGTGGCCTATGTTGAATTGCTTGACTTCTTAGGGAGGGTGGGTGGGAAGGGAAGAGGGGAGAGAATTTGGAACTCAAAGTTTTAGAAACAGATGTTCAAAAACAACAAAAAAAAGTTTTTGCGTGCAACTAGAAAATAAGATACACAGGCAATGGGACATAGCAATTTATCGTGCCCTACAAGAAAGGAAGGGAAAAGGGGATGGGAGGAGAGTGGGGTGACAGAAGGGAGGGCTGACTGGGGAACAGGGCAACCAGAATATATGCCATCTTGGAGTGGGGGGGAGGGTAGAAATGGGTAGAAAATTTGTAATTCAAACTCTTGTGAAAATCAATGCTGAAAACTAAATATATTAAATAAATTAAATTTAGAAAAAAAAGACCAGACTTGAGATGCCTCTATATTTTATCCATAGCTACAGCCCACAGCAACATGAACCTCAGACAAACAGGAACTTACACTACATAATGTACTATAAGCAAAAGTTGCAGTGACAGCTGGCAATATTCACAGCACAGAAAACTCCATCACCTACTGTGAATTTGTAAGAATTATGATCACATAAATGGAGAGGAAGTACTCACATGGGAAAATGTGCCTATCCCACCAGAAAGTGATGGCCAGTGACAAACACGTTCTAAAACCCAGGAATTCAAAGCTGGCTGCTGGTTCTGGAATGATCAGTTGCTACATTTTGAGTGTAAAACACAGATATATCATTGGGAGGGCAGCAAATAGAGGCACCCTGCCTTCAGTCTCTATGGGGGTGTGGTCAGGACTGGATGGGAGATTTTCATCAGAGGTCATATAAATAAGCAACCAAAGAAGAGCCTTTCTCCAGTTGTCTGTCAGGATTCCTTATACTATCTGGTAGAGAGCATAATTTACTCAGTTACACACTAGACTAGCTTCTTCTCCTAGAGGTCAGTCTGATCTTGGCACAGTCATTAGGCTAGAGGTCTGGATTGGACCAGCATGGTATAGACCTAGGATAGAAGTCTGTCTCTAGGTTTTCCAGGAGATGCATTCTGGAGTCCAAGAGAGTTGTGAGCAGGTTCTAGGACAGGTCTGAGGTTTGTATTATCCTAAGGATTCTTCTTGGGAATAAACCAATTTTAGTCCTAACCACATTGGTGCATTTTTAGAGCAAGACTTCTCCATCAGTCCTTACCCATTTCTTGTTCTCTAGGGCTAGGAAGAGTCAGACTGGTCTCTGTCAGAGGGAAAGTTGAAGACAGAGAGCAGGGAAAACCATTGCTTATCTAGTCAAATGGTTTTCAATATTAATCTAAGTGACTTGGAGGTAGGAGATTGTTGACTAAAGCTTCTCTTTCTGACTTTCATTTTCATGCGGGTGGAGCTACTGTTTCCTAGATCCTCTCTTCAGGTGCCCCCTTCAGTGAGACTTTTCTAGCAATCAATACCTCACCCCCATTTGGTGGGGAGGGTGTTGGGGAATGGGGTTCATTAAACTTCCATAGAGAGATTATAGTGGGGAATTTATCAGAAGTCTCTCTCTCTCAGAGAGGCTTTCTTCCATTTCTATTCACCAAGCCTTCTCTGATTAGGACTCTGTTTGCTTATTTGTGTCTAGGTATGACTCTGGATTCATTTAATTTTTCACTGATTTTGGAGAGCTATAATAATATACATCAATGAAATATCTTTGACTCAAGTCCCCAGCTGGGGAAAATCCCAACTGTTAGAAGGAGAATGTCCTTCTCTTTCTGTGTCATTGGGTAAACATAGTCTCCACTACTTTTAATCCCCCCCAAAGAACACACACACACACACACACACACACACAGAGAGAGAGAGAGAGAGAGAGAGAGAGAGAGAGAGAGAGAGAGAGAGATACCTTAGAAAAACTACTTTCTTTTGAGAATATATGTCAAATACACAAAGTGATCAGACTGTTAAAGACACAAGGAATGGAATATAGGCTCAGCTTGAGATCCAGACAGAGAATAAATACATGGGAGTTGCACTAGTTTCATTTTGGGCATCAGGGACAGTCACCTATATTCTGCACTAGCTCTGAGTGGCCCCAAACCACTAATTAGCAGTCTTTTCCCAACATTTCATCTTCAGTGGGTATGGGAGAGCTGGAGGATTTGGAACACAAGCAATGCTGGCAGCTACAGCAGTTCTGAGCACTCACCCAGCATAGTGGTATCCTGTCTTCCCTTGTTATTCTTCCAACCACATTTCTTTCTCACCCAAAAACCTTTTCATATGCATGTTTGCTCACTTCTAGGTTTTTCTGAGATATCTGCCCCATATCCCCCATAGGACAAGAAAAATAGAAGACTAACTTTGCAGACATGGTCAGACCCCTGTAATTTACCCAGAGTACATTGAAGATTTCTGTTACTGTAGACATCAATCTCAGATGTGTTCCAATCCCTTGGGCAAGAGAGTGCTAAACTCAAATTCTACCCTTTAAGTGATGCCTCTCTGTGGGATTACAGTTAGGCTGGTTGTTGTAAGAAACCAAGAAATAAGTAGGTTTAAGAACTACAGTGTCCCCAAATGATGTAATGAAATGAATAATTCTGAGGGGAAAAAGTTTCTTTTTAAACACAAACTGATTTAAAAGAAAAAAAAATTGATTTTGGTCAAATAACAGGTGATTCCCCCTTCATGCTTTGTCTCCCCCAATAAAAAAGAAAAAGTTTATTAGTGTGTAGCCATAGGCTAGGACTGCTGATAAACTTTAGTTTGACTATCTTGGGCTCAAAGAAACTGCTTTGTGGACTTGTTCATGAGGTCCTAAACATAAATGTCGAGTTACAGACAGTCCAAAAAATATGGCCTTCACCTACAATATTTTCCATACAATTCCGGAGCCTCACTTTAGGCATCCTCCTCCCACCACCCATAAATCCCAAGGAAGCTCAAATTTCTTATTGGAAGCAGATGGGATGTTTTCATGAGTTGCCACCTCAATGTCAGTGACACAAGGTTTAAGTACTTGGGGCATCTATGGAATTCTTACATGGTTGAATGGGATGGTGAATGGAAAGTAATCAAAATACCATGGAAATGCCTTTTCTACTTAAAGTGGTAACCTCCAATTTCTCAGGTACTGCCTTGTTGACCGAGTTCAGTTCCTCAAATCTTGTTTATCTGAACAGAGTCATTTAATTTATTTCAGTAAATGATTAATCACTTACCATGTATATGGTGTGGTATTGATTGTGTATCCAGTGGTTATATACCCTGTATACTGTTTTAAGCTTTTCCCCCCTCAGAATTATTCATTTCATTACATAATTTGGGGACAGTTAGTCATAGTTCATGAATCTACCTATTTCTTGATTCCTTAAAACAATACCTAATATTTGTGTGACCTTGGACAAATTCTTTTAACTCTCAGAATCTGTTTCTTCACCTTTAAAATGAAAATGGTTGGACCAAATAATTCCTAAATTCCCTTGCAACTCCAATCTTGATATTTCTATAGATAATTTTTATTTCTGCATCTCAGTTTCAAATGATCAGAGTACATGCTTATAGGTCACTCCTCATTCAACTTTTAGAAATTCATGATGACACAACTCAGAAGCCTGAGTGCATTTGATAACTAGTTGCCTAGGAATGAGAAGATTAACAAAGGATCCAATTCAGGTACCAAAAGTATCACTGAAGGCAAAACCAATTGTTTCTGGAAAAATTCTCATCTTGCTTCCTTGAGATCTGTTGTCCACTATGAATACATTGTGATTGCTAAGCTAAAGGGTCAGAGGAGTTCCATATAGTATCCTTTAAATCTGCTACTTGCCACAGCTGAAAAGGGACTTTACTTCCTCGCTTTCCAGAAAATGTCAAAGGAGAGCTATAAAACAATGCAGAAGAAAAATAGACATTTACACATGGCCTTTAATTTTGGCCAATGGAGAGGTTAATGCTTGTTCATTTCAAAGGAGAAAAAAATCAAATGTGAAACCATTGGAGGTCTCCTGATTTATAGGGTGTTAAATTTTATGAACCACTATATAGGAATCCTATAGATTAGTGCTCCATCATGATTACCATCATCATAAATAACATTGAAGTCTTCTGAAACTCCTGAAATATGCATCCATCATTTTACCTTGATCCTTTTTCAGACATGAACAACAACACTGACTACAAGCACCATCATTCAAAAGGAAATTTGGAAGACTTCTGTGACCCTGTAATGGAGGGACTCACCAGGTGGGCAGGATTTATAAGCTGATGGTGGGGACTTCTGTTTAGGATGACAACATGTAGGGAAGCTCAGTTCTTCTGCAGAAATGCTGGGAAATACCTAAAAACATTTCCAGAAAGACTGAAGACAAAGCATTCTGAAAAGACTCAGAAGTAAACTCCTCCATCTAGCCCCTTTGTGTACACAAAGACCAAAAGAAGGGAGAAGCTGGTTGAGCAGTTGAACCAGAGATTTCAGCACAGCTCAGGAAAACAGCTAGTTCATCTAACAGGTGCAATGTGTAGAATGCTGGCCCTGGAGTCAGGAGGACCTGAGTTCAAATCTGGTCTCTAATTCTTATTAGCTGTGTGATCCTGCCTCAGTGTCCTCATCTGTAAAATGAGCTAGAGAAGGAACGGACTGATTTAGTTAAATATCTTTGCTAAGAAAACCCCAAATGAGGTCATGAGGAGTTAGGCATGACTAATTAATTAAACAATAACAGACAAACATGAGCATAGTGGAGGTTGGGAGAAGGGGGATGCTAAGAAAACCAGCTTAAACTCTTATAACCCAGAGGAAACCAGTTGAGGCAGGAAGAAGTGTTGAGCCATTAAGAATTCCTACAAATGGGCTTGAAGACAGCCAGCACTCTGAATAAGGGCAATGCAACCCAATAACTGGGTACCTGATGCCAGATCTTCATCCTGGCCTAATCAAACCAATCTCCATAGATCACTGGGAAGGGAGATAGAGCTTTAGCCTGTGAGTTACAGCACATCACTGGACTAAGTCAGTGCCCTGGTGCCCCAGCACTGGGAAAACTGAAAGAGATCTGAGACCAATGTGATTTTCAATATCCCACTGCAACACCCGTCGGGGATATAGCAGGGTGTGGACTAAAATTCCAACTGAGAATCATGCAAAGAGGAGAGAGAGTGATCAGCTGAGGGGTGAACCCATAGTAGACCACAAGGAAACTGAGACAGAAGCAAAGGGTTGAAACAGAGGATGGAGCTTAATATAGGCCACCACTTTCAGATCAACAGTTGAGGCAAAGGTATCCAGACTACAGAGGAGACAGAAACAAACAAGATCTACATAATCCACACAAGTGTGTCAGAGTGGACTGGCCTGAACATGAAACCCCCCCCCAAAAAAAACTGACTCTGAAAATACGAGTAAACAGAATAAAACACTAAACACAATGAAAAAATGAAAGAGAAGCACATAAGATAAGTTTAGAAGAAGGAAATAACACCTTAACAACTTACAACTTGGCCAAAAAGATTCTGCATGGCTAGAAAAAATGAAGCAAAAGATGAAAAAGGAAATTAAAAATAAATAAAATGATAGGCAGGGAGGAAAAAAATTAAAGGAAAACAAATAGCTTAGAAGAGATAGCATCAAAACTTACCCATGTAAGGTAGAATAGACAAACTATTACAAATCTAATGAAAAGAGAAGAAAACTAAATTGCTAATATTAAAAAAATGAAAGAGAAGTCATAGGAAATGAAGAAAAAATAAAGTATCTAAAATTATTTTGCGCAATTATATGTCAGCAAGTTTGATAAAGCACATGTTTTTAAAAAATATAACATTCTCTGATTATCAGAACAAGAACTTGAGAATTTAAATAACCCTGTCTCAGAAAAAGAAAGTAAATAAGCCATAACTGAAAATTCAAAAAAAATAGCAAATCACATGGATTTTCAATTGAATTCAATTACTCTAATTTTATATAAATTACTCGCAAAAATAGGGAAAGATGTTATCCTACAAAACTCTTTCTATGAAACAAATATGGTCCTAAAACAGGGAAAGACAAGTAAGAGAGAGAAAATGACAAATCAATATCTCTAATGAATATCAATGTCAAAATTTAATAAGCCATCAGCAAAGAAGCTACAACACACTAAAAAGATTATAAACTGTGCCTAGGTTGGTTTTTCCTAACAAAAGATGTAAAATTGAATCAATATTATGATTGCTATAAACAAAATAGACTACATTAATAACAAAACAATAAAAATTATGATCACAACAATAGATGCAGAAAATACTTTTAACAAAATACAACATTCATTTATTTTAAAAACACTAGAAACCAAAAGAATTAGTGGACTTTTCATTAATATGATAAATAGTAATTATCTAATACAGAGAGCTGGTATGGAGGACACTAGAAGTCTTTCAAATAAAATGCCGAATAACAAATGCAAAAAGTCCAATATTACCATTATGTGTTATAATTCAAAGAATGCTACCTATATCAATGAGACAAAAAAAGAATTTAGGGGATAAAGTATAAACAAAGAAGAAACAAAGTTGCTACTTTTGCAGATGAAATAATGTTTTATTTAGAGAAACATAGAGATCTAACTAAAAATTAATAGAAAAAATATAATCAGTAAAATAGCAGAATTTAAAATAAAGCTGTAAAAATCAACAGCTCTTCTGTGTATTACTGACAATGCCTAGCAAAAAAAGATATAAATAAAAAACATTCCAAATGACTACAGAATGTATAAATATCTGAGACCTTCCTTACCGTAACACACAAAAGAATTTTATAGACACACATACACAATGACAAATGGTGAGGAATTAGTTGGGCTACACCAATATAATAAAAAATAGTATCACCTAAATTAATTTACAGAGTCCATCCCAAACCAATCAAACTACCAGAGGATTAGTTTTTAAAGATAGATAAAATTATGATAAAATTCATGTGATAGAGCAATAGGTCAAGAATTTCAAAAGAAATACATACTTTTTCAAATGGGAAGGAAGGGGGCCAAGCAGCACTAGATCTTGAACTATGCTACAAAGAAGTAACTATTAGAACAATTTGGCACTGGATAAAAAAATAGAAGCTTTTCAATGGGACAGGTTAGGTATAGAAAATTCAGAAACGACAGAACACAGTAGCACAGTGCTTGATAAACACAAAGATACAAACTATTGGAACAAACTGTTTTGGGAAAACTGATAATAATCCTGGAAGGACTGAGACTTATAGCATCATCATCATCTCACACCATGTACTACATTGAGGTCCAAATAGATGACATAGATACAAAAAGTCATAGAAGAAGAGATCTTTATCAAACAAAGAAGAGAGGTGATCATAGGAGAAAAATGGTCAGGTTTTTAATTATGTAAAATTGAAAAATTCTGCCCAAATTAAAGCAGTGCAGTTAAAAATAAGAGAGAAAAATTTTTTTAACAATTTTAATGGGAGGGGGTCATTGCGGAAAATTTTTTGGCAAAGGTTAATTTGAAATATATTTAATAAGTTGACATAAATATATAATAACAATAGCCATCCCATAATGGTCAAAATTTATAAGCAGGTAATTATCAAGTAAAGCTCAACAATCATGAAAAAGATGGTATGAGTTAATAATAATAAAGGAAATGCATATTAAAACAACTCTGATGTTTCATAATAAATTCCCAATTAGCAAAGAAGATTAAAAAAAAAGAAAGTGACAATAATTGGAGAAATGATGAGGAGACAGAAACATCAATACTTTGTTGACAGAAAAAAATAGAAAAAATATCAATGAAATATTTTTGCAATACTCAGCAGAGAAGAAGGAAGCTCACAAGGGGTAATAGATTCTTATTTTCTTGCATAAACTTCTTCTGGCCTTTGTATATGGAAATATTTCTGTTTATTGATAATAATTGTCTAGAATAAAAACGACTTAAAAGTGAGATGATGATCATTGTACTTCTGGAAGAATGGTCTTCCTATTCATGGATATGGTTCCTTCCTTAACAGGAATGGAATAAGTTTGATTTTCCTTTACATACCTAAATTTGGGGCAGCGTAGGTCAAACCACTGATGAGATTTTGCTAGCCTCTCCTTCATAGGCACTTATCATTTCTGTCTTCAAGGGTCATTGATACAGTCAACGTTTGGTATATGTGGTTGAGGTAAGGCCAATGGCAGAAGGAAGTGATTTTTGAGTGAGGGTATATCACAGTAGATTGTCTTGCTCCTCAGGGTAGCAAATATATTATTGGCTTAATTATCAGTCCTTAAAAAAAGGGAGAAAAATCAGATAAGCAGTGCCTTGTTTTGCAAGGCAGGGTTTAGTCCACTTTAGTTAATTTCATTATTCCCTAAGCATATAACTAAGAAGATACATGGTGTACCAGCCAAAGAGTGTAACCCCGAGCAAGACACTCAACCCTGTTTGCCTTAGTTCCTCATCTGGAAAATGAGCTAGAGAAGGAAAGGGCCAAGCACTTCAGTATCTTTGCCAAGAAAACCCCAAATGGAATCACAAAGAGTTGGACACAACCGAAAATGACCCAACAACAATAAAAACCAGCCAAAGAGCCCTGGAACAGCAGTCAGGCTATGGTGATTCTAGTCCTGAGTTTATTATTAGCTAGTTATGATAACGAACTTAGGTGTATCACCTCACATAGGATCATAGAGTTGGAAGGGATCTTCCAAGAAGCAAGTCTTTCAACTAATTTGAATAGACTTCCCATGTGGTGCTATCATACTTTATCCAATGGCTTTTAAGGATTTTTAAATTGACCAATTACTTTTCCCACCCAGCCTTTGACTGATTAATTGGTTTAAAAGAGGTGCCTAAGCTTTGTTCATACTTAGTGGACATCACTGGTAGATTCAATCAAGATGTGTTCTCACCTAATAAAGGTGTGGTAGGGTGATTGATAGATCGATCCCTGCAGAAGTATGGAGTCTAATTCAGAGAGTAGACCAACGCAACACATTGAAAGCGTGGCAAATGGCCTGAACACATCGATCCATGCTTGTTTAATTAGTCTGGCTTTTAAACTGGGATTCTGTGACCTCTTAGAACAGGTTTTTTTTTTCCTTCTCCATATTGAAAATGTGAGCAGCTGGGTGCCACATTACCAAATTTCACAAGTTCCACTTGAGCTGCCCTGCATGAAAGAGTGAATGAGTCAAGTGATGATATAGACATAAGTCATCAGGAACACAAGGAACTGAGAATTAATTAAAAAACCACAAATCTACTAAAATTTGCCACAGTTTCCTGTCCCAGAGGTAGGGTGAATCATATCTCAGCAGGAAGTTACATACCTTATTTACATTCACAAAAGAAATATATATTTTAAAATAAACAGCTGCTTTTTCAACCTCCTTTGTACAAAGCAAATATTTCAAAGAAAACCTTTTGAAACTTATAGGGCAGTTTATTTCTTTGTGGTTGGCCTACATTACTATGTTTGGTTCTTACTGAAATAACTCAATTTTGGGCAGAGCCTGAATGACATCAAAATGATGGGCAATTAATTCTTTAACTAGAATCAAATGAATCCACAGTTAGAATCATGGTGGGAAGGAAGGGAAGGCCCCTGATTTTAGTCTTTCTTTTACAAACATAGCCTCTAACCACCAGTACTTCTCTCAATCTCTAGAAAGTACTTCTCTCTAAGAAGGTTTCCAAAGTCAGTCACTCCAATTTAGAATAGATCTGCATGAACTCCCTGCTTTCCTTAGTTATCAGTAAAGGAGAAAAATGCATCTTTCCATGCTTTTTAAGGTTCTGTTTTCGTTGTTAAGGATGAGACAGAAAAAAGGGACCACAAATATAAATAGAGCTTGAAGGGATTTCACAGACCATCCAGGCCAATCCCTTCATTTTGCAGATGAAGAAACGGAGTCCCAGAAAATTTAAATGGCTTGACCAAATCCACACTGGTGGTCGGTGTGCCAAATTAGATCTGACTAGAGCAAGGTATTAGGTTCTCAGTTTATCTACTTTTAAACACCCAAAATTAACTCCTTAACACTAACAAATAGCATTTATGGATTTGACTTTTGAGTAATTGAGAGTAAACCATAAATGAAATCAACAGCTTAAACTACCTTAATAGTTTGCCATGATAGGTAAGAATAAGAGATAAAAGTAGAGACAGCAGGTAGAAGTTGAAAAGTTACTGATTAGTCCCAGATAAGTGTGGCCCTTGCACAGATGGGTGGTTCTTTTCTTCCAATTGCCTTTATTTTCACCCTGAGCAACACTAAAAACAGGAACTTAGGGAAAAGTTCTTGGTGCCATAAAGCTGAGATAACAAACTCGCAAAGTTTCTGAGTGCAGCTCAAACCAGATAAAAATGTAATTGGGAAACATTTAACAAAATAAATAAAATGCAATAAATCACAGATTATACTTTTAAAAGTCAATATGTGTACTTCAGGGGTTCCTATGTAGATTGGTGGTCCAAATTTCTATCTGTTTGACATCACTGCTAAATGACTGGAATCCTATGAAGTGGTGACAACTGGTGGTATAGTTAAAAGCCTCAAAGGAGTGAACTGTTTGTAGATAGGGACCATAGGACATGGAGAAATTCTGGAAAGAAATGGTATGGACATAGTAGGGCAGTAGGGGAATTCCCACTGTAATCCCTCTTTCCAATGGTGTATTGGTAAATATTTTGCAACCAGCTCTGTGAAAAAAATTGTATACATGACACTTTTAAGGCTAATCTGCATTATTATAACACTCGCTATCACTTTCTTAAATCTACACAATCTATAAAACAATTAATCAAGCCCTGATTGTAGCTCTTACTGATTTCCAAGGAATATTAAATACACTGAAAATTTAACAATCAGCTTTTCCTAGTAGGTATGAGTTGGCTACAGCATACCCTCTCTCTCTCATAGTTTCCTGGGCTCTGGTGGATTGCAGTTGGCAGCTTATGAATTGCTGGTGAAGGCAGTAGCTGTCTGGATGGGAAGTCCCATCTGAGATTTGACAGAGATGAATGCTCTTAGTGTGAATTCATGGGACGAGAAGCTACAGGAGCTAGGGAGGATGTTTGTGAAACCATTCTTCCCCTTTAACCTTGAGACTTGGGAAGCAGCATACAGAGGAATACTTCCCTAATAATTTCAGCTTGCCTAGTTATAGGTGTTGAAGGCTGGGGAGGAGTTCAGGCTGGGCTACAGCAGGTGCCCTTGGGGAAAGTCAAGTTGAGAACTCAGAGATGGATAACCTTTTTCATGTTATTACTTTGCCTTTTAAATTCTGATTCCCATGCATTCTGAGCTGCAATGGGAGTGTTTTCTTTTTGGGTCACATGAAAGGGGCAAGGAGATAGAATCTTTTTTTTATTTAAATTTATTTATTTAACATATTTGGTTTTCAGCATTGATTTTCACAACAGTTTGAATTACAAATTTTCTCCCCATTTCTCCCCTCCCCCCCACTCCAAGATGGCTTGTATTCTGGTTGCCCTGTTCCCCAGTCAGCCCTCCCCTCTATCACCCCCCTCCTCTCTCATCCCCTTTTCCCTTCCTTTCCTGTAGGGCAAGATAAATTTCTACGCCCCGTTGCCTGTGTATCTTATTTTTTAGTTGCATGCAAAAACTTTTTTTGTTTTTGAACATCTGTTTTTAAAACTTTGAGTTCCAAATTCTCTCCCCTCTTCCCTTCCCACCCACCCTCCCTAAGAAGTCCAGCACTTCAACCTAGGCCACGCATGTATCATTATGTATAACCCTTCCCCAATACTCATGTTGTGAAAGGCTAACTACATTTTGCTCCTTCCCAACCCATCCCACTTTATTGAATTTTCTCCCTTGACCCTGTCCCCTTTCCAAAGTGTTTGTTTTGATTACCTCCACCCCCATCTGCCCTCCCCTCCATCATCCCCCCCTTTTATTTTTTTTTTATCTTCCTCCCTCTTCTTTCCTGTGGGGTAAGATACCCAACTGAGTATGCGTGGTATTCCCTCCTCAGGCCGAATCTGACGAGAGCAAGGTTCACTCATTCCCCCCTCACCTGCCCTCTCCCCTCCTCCCACAGAACTGCTTCCTCTTGCCACCTTTATGCGAGATAATCCACCCCATTCTATCTCTCCCTATCTCCCTCTCTCAGTATGTTGCTATCTCATCCCTTAATTTCATTTTATTTCTTTTAGATATCTTCCCTTCATCTTCAACTCACCCTGTGTCTGCTCTCTCTTTTTTACATATATATATATACATATATATATATATAAACACATATATATATACACATACATACACATGCATACATATACACATAGATACATACATACATACACATTCACTTATATATATACATAAACATATATATATGCATATTCCCTTCAACTACCCTAATACTGAGGTCTCATGAATCATACACATTATCTTTCCATGTAGGAATGTAAACAAAACAGTTCAACTTTAGTAAGTCCCTTGCAATTTCCGTTTCTTGATTACATTTTCATGCTTCTCTTGATTCTCGTGTTTGAAAGTCAAATTTTCTATTCAGTTCTGGTCTTTTCACTGAGAAAGCTTGAAAGTCCTCTATTTTATTGAAAATCCATATTTTGCCTTGGAACATGATACTCAGTTTTGCTGGGTAGGTGATTCTAGGTTTTAATCCTAGCTCCATTGACCTCTGGAATATCGCATTCCAAGCCCTTCGATCTCTTAATGTAGAAGCTGCCAGATCTTGGGTTATTCTGATTGGGTTTCCACAATACTCAAATTGTTTCTTTCTGACTGCTTGCAGTATTTTCTCCTTGAGCTGGGAGCTCTGGAATTTGGCGACAATATTCCTAGGAGATTTCTTTTTGGGATCTATTTGAGGAGGTGATCGATGGATTCTTTCAATTTCTATTTTGCCCTTTGGCTCTAGAATATCAGGGCAATTCTCCTTGATAATTTCTTGAAAGATGGTATCTAGGCTCTTTTTTTGATCATGACTTTCAGGTAGTCCAATAATTTTTAAATTATCTCTCCTGGATCTATTTTCCAGGTCAGTGGTTTTTCCAAGGAGATATTTCACATTGTCTTCCATTTTTTCATTCCTTTGGTTCTGTTTTATAATATCCTGATTTCTCATAAAGTCACTAACCTCCACTTGCTCCAATCTAATTTTTAAAGTAGTATTTTCTTCAGTGGTCTTTTGGACCTCCTTTTCCATTTGGCTAATTCTGCCTTTCAAGGCATTCTTCTCCTCATTGGCTTTTTGGAGGTCTTTTGCCATTTGAGTTAGTCTGTTTTTTAAGGTGTTGTTTTCTTCAGTGTATTTTTCAGTATATTTTTGGGTCTCCTTTAGCAAGTCATTGACTTGTTTTTCATGGATTTCTCGCATCCTTCTCATTTCTCTTCCCAATTTTTCCTCTACTTCTCTAACTTGCTTTTCCAACTCCTTTTTTAGCTCTTCCATGGCCTGGGACCAGTTCCTGTTTTTCTTGGAGGTTTCTGTTGTAGGCTCTTTGACTTTATTAACTTCTTCTGTCTGTATGTTTTGGTCTTCTTTGTCAGCAAAGAAAGAATGCAAAGTCTGAGACTGAATCTGGGTGCGTTTTCGCTGCCTGGCCATATTCCCAGCCAACTAACTTGACCCTTGAGTTTTTCAGTGGGGTATGACTGCTTGTAGATTACAGAGTTCTATGTTCCACGTTTGGAGGGGAGGTGCCAGCTCTGCCACACTGGCACTGCTCCTTCCCCAAGAACCCCCAACCCGAACTGGGCTTAGATCTTCGGCAGGCTGTGCACCCCTGCTCTGATCCGCCACTTAATTCCTCCCACCAGGTGGCCTGGAGCCGGAAGTAACAACAGCTGTAGCTGCCCCACCTCCGCTGCCCCTGGGGCTGGAAGCCGAACCGCGAACTCCTTCTACTCCCGCAGCTTTTCCCACTAACCTTCTCCGCAGTCTTTGGTGTTTGTGGGTCGAGGGGTCTGGTAACTGCCGCAGCTCACTGAATCAGGGCACTAGGGCCCCCTCCGCCTGGCTTCTGGTCTGGATGGTACACGCCACTCAGGCTGGGCTCTGCTCCACTCCGTTCCCAGCTCCCAGCTCCCAGCTCCGAGCTCCGAGCTCGGTGTGGGATAGACCTTGCCCAGAGACCATCCAGGCTGTCCTGGGCTGGAGCCCTGCTTCCCTCTGCTGTTTTGTGGGTTCTGCCGTTCTAGAATTGGTTCAGAGCCATTTTTTATAAGTTTTTGGAGGGTCTCGGTATGGAGCTCACACTATTCCCTGCTTACCAGCCGCCATCTTGGCTCCGCCCCCGCACACATATCAGGAGATAGAAACTTAATGGGAAATGAGACACAAGCTGTATCTGGAGGTTTTCTGAGAGTTCTGGGTGGGAGCAAAGATATGAGACAATATGGGATAAATTTATGAAATAATATAAGGGAAAGATTTTATATTTTGAACTCCAGATGACTAAGGTGTGTGTAGTAGGGGGAAAACGGAGGGGAGAAGAGGAGAGGCGGGGTGCAGGCACTACAGCATTTAGGAAAACTTCCTAAACTGCCTATAGCTATAGCATCAATCCCTAACTAAGCAATACTTTCTGCATATGGGATCTAGGCTAATCGTACCTATATATATATATATATATATATATATATATATATATATATATATATATATATTATATATTTATATATATGTTTGTGCGTGTGTGTATATGTATATATACATATATATGTATATGTATATACACGTATATATACACGTATACATACATATACATACATATACATATACATATATATATATGTGTATATATATATATATATATATATATATATATATATATATATATATATAACCTCTATACATTATTCTACTTTGGGAAAAATTTCCTAACAATTAGCTCTGTCCCATGTTTTCAAAACAAACATTTTACTCGTGTTTCTATATGACAGGATGACACAACATAGCCCTACCTCTGAAGAACTAAAAACTATTGCACTGAGGGAAATGAAAAGGCATGTGGTGAGTGTGAGTATCCTGCACTATATAACCAATGAGGAACACAAAAGAACAGAAGGGGGTGGGGAGAGAAGATGGGCTAGTCATGTGGTGTAGCAAGAGTATGGCAGAAGGATAGCCAGAGTGTTCCGCTTATATCCTTGTGACGTCAGGAGAAAGCAAAGGAGACCTCCAGCATGTTGGGTGATGTTCACTTTTATGATGAACTTTGGGGGGACATGGATAAGGGTCACACAGGATGGGCAGACTTCACTGGATTGTGACCTCAATCTTTGGACAGCACTCCCAAATTGACGAAATCTCAATTTCTTGTTTGGGTAATATTATCCCCAAACGGACTGGGCTGCCTCTGCAGATAAATGAATACTCTATATTGGATGGATTTAGGAGAAATGACCATTTGTGGGGAATATTGTAGAAGAGATTCTCATTTATGCATGGTTTGGACCAGATGGTCCCTTCCAATTTTGAAATCCTATAATTCTGTGAATACTCTAATACACTAAAAATTCCAATGTTGATTTATGTGATGTTGATTATAAACAAAGCTGGAGAGGAATAGATGGAAAAAATGGAATAAAGGGTAGTAAAATGGAGGCTCCACAAGAAAATTGAATATTTACTCCCATAGAGTTGGTAAAGTTGGCAGAGTTTTCAAGGAGGGCAAATCATTTCTGTTGTCTCCACTACATAGGAAGAGCGAAAAAGTTCAGTTTCGCCCACAGGTCATTAGGGAGATACTCGACTGCCCTTTGGGATGCATCTGTCTTCTAGGGGTCAATCATACAATAAAAAAATAAAGAGAGTGGTGTGATGGAAAGAGCACTAGATCTGGCATCAGAAGCCCTGAAGTCCTATGCTGGTACACTAGCTCCACTACACACAAGAATTCGGTTGGTAAGATATTTCACAGAATCTCAGTGTTGGAAGGAACCCCTGAGGTCATCTGGTACAACCTATATTTGACTAAGAATCCCTCTAGGCTGTCCTTGAAGATGTCCAGTGAAACAGTATCTCTAGAATTTGGAACTCAAAATTTGAAAAAAGAATGTTAAAATTGTTTTTACATGCAATTGGAAAAAAATAAAATATTAATTTAAAAAAAGAAACAGAATCTCTAAGGTCTTAATTTCCTCATTTCAAAAATGGGGTTAATGATAATTGCACTATCATAGATTTAGAGGACCAGGGGCCATAAAGGTCATCAAAGATACAGTGGCCTACAACTAGTCCCAAGGACAGCCTGAACCAGATTAAAATGTAGTTTCTGATTTTAATGTGTCAATGTAGTAATTTTAAAAAAAAGAAGACATAAACATGGTTTTCTAAGTCAACGTATGGCCCACATGGATTCTCACGTAGAGTTTAGCGGCTCCTATTTCCATTTGAGTTTGACAACAATGATCTAGTCCACCATTTCATTTTACAAAGAAGAAAACTGAAAGGAAGTGTGGGTGACTTTTCCAAGGTCACACAGAGTATAAATGGCAAACTCAGGTCTTTAATCTTCAAATAGAACAATCTTTCAACTCCACTACCCTGTGTACCTCATAGGATTGTTGTTGTGGTTAAATGAGGTATAAGATAAACATCAATAATAGCCTCTTCCACAGAGACCATAGATATTATTATTATATATTTATATAATAGCTAGCATTTATATATCTCTTTAAGGTTTGCAAAGCACTTCACAAATATCTCATTTGATCCTCCCAACAATCCTGGGGGATAAATACTATTATTATGTTTATTTTAAAGATGAGGAAATCAAGGCACGGAGAGATTAAGTGATTTAGCCAGGGTTATACAACTAGTGTGTGTCTGAGGCTAGAGTTAAACTCATGTCTTCCTGACTCAAGGGCCAGTACTCTATCCAATGTGGCATTTAGCTGAGAGTAAAAGACAGTGGATTCTTAGGTTAAGAGTTTAATTGTGATTCTGTGAGAAGCGTACGAAGAGAATGAGAGTTTAGCTGGTGTTCTGAAGACAATTACATGTGATAGTTGAAGAGAGGATAAGGAAAAGGACTAAGAGAATCCATGTGCTGAGAAAACAGTATAATATTTATCTTGCAAAGAAATGTGGAAAAGAATTAATGACAAGAGATTTTAATTAGTATTTGGAGAGACGTCTTAGTAACACAAAGGTGATTTTCACCATGATCTTTCTCACTGCTGATGTTTTTAATGATTATTTATGTCTTTGATTTTTACAGTTGTCTATACTTTTAGTAAATAATGTAGTCAATAACCTTGAAATTTACTTAAGCCTAAAAGGTTATTGGCTATGATAAAAAGAGACAGATGAGCAAAGGCTTTGGGGAAAACAGATTTCTTTTGTTTATTAAATAAATGAATTTTAATAAATGAGGCTTAAGGCCTCCAAACTAATGTACTAATTAATGAGAGATTTTGTAATTATATTACAAAATATATACACAAAATATATTACAAAATTTTTGTAATTATATTAGTAAATAAAGAAATATCAAAAGATACTCCTTAATCATTTTAGACAAAAAAGGATGAATAAGGAAAATAAACTATTATCAGGTAGAAAGATGGATGATCAGTCCAGTTATGTTGCATGTAATGGTCAACCCTAATCTCCTACTACAAAGGCAATAAACATGAAGTACTTTATAATCTGTAAATCATTCTAAAAATGTAAGTACTAATTTTTAAATACTACATAAGCAGTTATTTTCTAAGTACCATAGGCTCTAAATACCTCGTGTAGTTCCACTCTTGATTTGGGGCTCCGTCCCCTGGAGCAGGTTGAAAGTACAAACTCAAGTGCCTGTAGGAAGAGACCTTAAGGGAAATGACATTCATCTTGGCAAGATGTCCTTGCTAAGGCTTGCACATGAGTCCACTGCTTCTTGCTCCTGTCTTCTCAGCATCCTGGTCAACCTCATTAGCATTCTCTTCAGTTAGTCAAAGTCCTTTAAGTGTGACATTCAGAACTCAACATGGTATTGAAGATGTACTCAGAAATAATGCTATCACTTCCGGTTTGCTGGCCACTAGCAGTGCCTTAAAACAGACCAATTTAGCTTTTTTGTATACTCTCTCACTGTTCAATCGTATCAAATGGCTTTGGGGCATTAAAATTCCAAATGTTATTCACAGAAATTGTTGTCTAACCATCCTATCCCATCCTGGAAACGTAAAATTCATTTTTGAAGAAATCTCAGTTGTAGGACCTTTGTTGATGCCAATGTTCAGTCATTTTTCAGTTATGTCCAACTCTTAATCACCTCATTTTGGGGTTTCTTGGCAAAGATACTAAAGTAGTTTGCCATTTCCTTCTCCAGCTCATTTTAAAGATGAGGAAACTGAGACCAACACGGTCAAGTGACTTGTCTACTATGGTCACACAACCAATAAGTGTCTGAGGTCCAGAGCTCTATCCACTGCACCACCTAGCCACCCCTTGCCACTTAGCTGCCCCTGGACTTTACAATTTATTTTTTTACATTTAATATTTATTTAGCTCTTCCATGGCCTGGGACCAGTTCCTGTTTTTCTTGGAGGTTTCTGTTGTAGGCTCTTGCACTTTATTGACTTCTTTAGGCTGTATGTTTTGGTCTTATTTGTCACCAAAGAAAGAATCCAAAGTCTGAGACTGAATCCGGGTGCGTTTTCGCTGCCTGGCCATATTCCCAGCCAACTAACTTGACCCTTGAGTTTTTCAGTGGGGTATGACTGCTTGTAGATTACAGAGTTCTATGTTCCACGTTTGGGGGGAAGGTGCCAGCTCTGCCACATTGGCACTGCTCCTTCCCCAAGAACCCCCAACCCGAACTGGGCTTAGATCTTCGGCAGGCTGTGCACCCCTGCTCTGATCCGCCACTTAATTCCTCCCACCAGGTGGCCTGGAGCCGGAAGTAACAACAGCTGTAGCTGCCCCACCTCCGCTGCCCCTGGGGCTGGAAGCCGAACCGCGAACTCCTTCTACTCCCGCAGCTTTTCCCACTAACCTTCTCCGCAGTCTTTGGTGTTTGTGGGTCGAGGGGTCTGGTAACTGCCGCAGCTCACTGAATCAGGGCACTAGGGCCCCCTCCGCCTGGCTTCTGGTCTGGATGGTACACGCCACTCAGGCTGGGCTCTGCTCCACTCCGTTCCCAGCTCCCAGCTCCCAGCTCCGAGCTCCGAGCTCGGTGTGGGATAGACCTTGCCCAGAGACCATCCAGGCTGTCCTGGGCTGGAGCCCTGCTTCCCTCTGCTGTTTTGTGGGTTCTGCCATTCTAGAATTGGTTCAGAGCCATTTTTTATAAGTTTTTGGAGGGTCTCCGTACGGAGCTCACACTATTCCCTGCTTACCAGCCACCATCTTGGCTCCGCCCCCCCTAATATTTATTTAGGAATTTAATATTTACTAAATTCATGGGATTATCCTCTCCTGCCTAAGTAATCTTTTTTTAATAAATTTTTTTATTTGACCAGAACACAAATACAGAATAGAGAAAAGAAACAAAAATATATCATAAACTTAATATTGAAACTTAAATACAAAATAAGAAAGAAAAAAAGCATGACATATGCATAGCAGAACATAAGAAAGGATTCTAAATATGTAACAATAAATTTTCATTTCAAGAAAGCCTGTATGATAAATAACATACCTTGTGTTGAGAATTGTCCATCATTTCTTTGTTTCCTTGTGTTTTCTTTAGTTCTTCACTGTGCACTTTTTAACTTTGTTATTTTTCCCATCCCCCTACCCCCGAAGCTTACAATATAGTTTAGATATGTATCTCGATATATACATACACATACAGATATATACAAATACTTATACATATATATATGTATATATACATGCATATATAGAGCTATACTTTTCCAAACTTTCTCTATTCCTGATTTTTGTTTTAGATTGTACATATCTATACCTATTATTTGCCTTCCTCCATTCAAGGATCCCTCCCGTATCCTCCCATTAATCTAAACACCCTTCTATACCCCTCTTTTACCTATTCCTTCATTCTCCCCTCTAAAGATCCCTCCCTTGTCCTCTCCCCCTCTCTATGCCCCTACCATTTTATTTCTTGTAAACTTAGAAGACTTTTATACTCATATATATATATATATATTGTTCCCTCTTAAACCTTATATTTCTCTTGGTTCTTGTTTATCTTCTATTAAGTTGCGGATGTTTTTTTAACAAAGTCTTGAAAGTCTGAGAGTTTATCAAATATGCATTTTTTTTTCATTCAAAATTATACTTAACTTTGCAGGGCATGATATTTTTGGCTGGAGCCCCAGGTCTTTTGCTCTTCCAAATATTGTGTTCCAAGACCTCTGGTCCTTTCATATCTCTGCTGCTAGGTCTTATGTAATCCTGATTGTGGCACCCTCATATTTAAATTACTTTAATCTTGATGCTTTTAGTATTTTGTCCTTGAGCTGGGGGTTTTGAAATTTCACTATGAGATTCCTAGGAGTTTTCCTCATAGGATCTCCTTTAAGTGGTGATTGATGGACTTTTTTCTATTTCTACTTCCCTGCCTTATTCTAATGCTTCAGGACAATTTTCTTTAATTATTTCTTGTATTATTGTATCAAGATTCTTTTTTTGATCATGACTTTCACTTACTCCAATTATTTTTATATTTTCTCTTCTTGATCTATTCTCCAGATCTGTAGTTTTTCTTATAAGATATTTCACTTTCACTTCTATTTTTACAGTATTCATGTTTTGTTTAATTATTTCTTGGTCTCTTATAATTTCACTGGCTTCACTTTGCCCAAATCTAATTTTCAAGGTGTCATTTTCCTCCCTTAAGATTCTGGATCTCCTTTTCTAATTGGTTAGCTTTCCTTTAATAATCTTCTTGTTTTTCTTGGATTATTCTTTTGGTTTTTTTGGTTTTTCCTCCATCTCTTTTATTTGATTCTTAAAGTCTTTTTAAAGATCTTCTATAAATTCTTTTTGGGCAGTTGACCATTTAATATTACTCTTTGGGGGTTTCTTTACTTCAATATCCTCCTCTGAAGATGAACCCTGGTTATCTCTATTCTCATAGCAGGTTTCTATGGTTGGATTCTTTGTCTTTTGCCTGTGCATTTTTTGTGATAATAGCTTGATTTTTATAATCACCTCTAGCACAGGGTTATGGGAAATGGTGCCTCTTGCCCCAGATCTTCAGTTCTGTGCTTTAACCTGGAACCAAAGCTAAACCTCCAACCTCCCATAAGTGCCCACAGCCAGGGCCTTTCTGCCCCATTGCTTCTGCACTCACTGGGCGTGTGCTGGTTCCTTCTGGCCCCCACCACTCTTCACAGCACAGCTGGGTCTGGCGTTGCTCGTCAGCAGAGGTTCCCTAAATCTTCCTGGGCTCAAAAGCCCAACTCCCCTTGCTATCCTGGGGTGAAAAGTTCCTGTGGCTGGGGCTGAAGCAGCCTCTCAAAACAACTAACTCCAGGACTTCCCTGCTGCTTGTTGTTAAAACAGAACCTAGACTGGAAGTGTTTACTCTTTGCAGGACCAAACCTCTACCTGGGATTTTTCTTTGGTTCTTCTCAAATTGTCCCAGGAAGACCCTAGTTGTGCCCCTGTTCTTCTTTGTCTCCACCCATACGTTGCCTTAAGGTGCTATTTTAACTCTTTTGTGGGGGAAGATCTTGAGAGCTTGGAATTTTCTGGCCTACTCCACCATCTTCCCAGAATCCTCTCTCCTAAGTGATCTTCTTAAAAGATAAAGTGAAATTAGTCTGGCATGACTTGCTTTTGATGAAACTTTTTTGGCTCTTGGTGATTACTGCTTCCTTTTCTAGATTTTCACAAGCCACCTCTTTAATAAAATGTTCTACAATCTTGCTAGCAGTTGAAGTCAAATATATTGCTCTATATTTTGTAGCCTTCATTATTTTCCTTTCATAAGAAATTGGAACCTCTGCCCTTCTCTAGTTTTGTGACATCAGTCCTACTCTCTATGATCTTTTAAAGATCACTGATAATGGATCATCAATCACATATGCCAGTTCTTTGAGTGTCCTAGGACACAGCTCATCTGGTGACCTGACCTCATCAAGGATAGTTAGATGCTCTATTCCTACCCCTTTATTTATCTTAACTCCCTATTGCTAACTTTTGTTCTGTTTTCTGTAATTCAAAGATTATTCTTCCTAGAAGAAAAAATAAGCAAAGTAAGAATTGAGTAGTTTTTTTCTTCTATCCATTGTTAATTGTAGTGACTTCATTCCCAGAAAACCATTTGTTGGTCTTCCTCTTTGTCCCAAGAATTTTTTTGGCGGGGTGGGGAGAGGTGGTATCTCTAGAACTCCTTGAAAGTCTCCAGTTATTCTGAATTTTAGTACTTCTGATCCTACTGTTATGTGTCACTGGCCTGCTTTTGTTTTCTTTCTTCTTTTTCTGCTCTTGTTTCCTTTCCCTTCAGAAGCCGCTGGCTGCAATGATAGAGAAGCCATCAATGACCCTAATATATTTAGAATTTTTTTGTTATTGTTTTTTCAGGGGGTCTTGGGGTAAGGGATGCTCACAGCTTAGCATAGTCATATATCTAGAACCAGAAGGGACTACAGAGGTCATCCATCTATTCAACTCCTTCATCTTACAAATAAGAAAACTAGAACCTATGGAGGTTAGGTGATTTGTCTAGGGTCACACAGATAGTAACCATCAATGGCAGGATTGGAACCCAAGTCCTCTGATTCTAGGGTCAGTGCTCTTTCTATTATAGTATTTGCCTTCCTAATCCCTAGTTCTGTCTGGTGGTATCATTTGTTCTCATAGAACAAGAATTCACTGTTTATAGTGATGCCTAAATATTAGAAACAGCAAGTGTGAGCCTTGGAACAATGGGCAATTGTGAATGCTGGGTCAGTGCCAAGTTTCTGAGCTGCTTGGGATTGAATTTCCCTACTTTGCGGATGGCAGCTTGATCCACATGAAATGAAGATTTCCTTGAGACAATAATGGGGACATATTGTATTGTTGGCTTTCCAGGTTTCCCATAAAGATTAATATGAGGGGTGGAGAATCTTTAGCCTCGAGTCCACATGTGGTCCTCTAGGTCATCAAGTGAGGCCCTTTGACTGAAGGGACACACCTGAGGACCTAGAGGGCCACATATGGCCCCAAGGTTTCAGGTTCCCCCACCCCTGGATTAGTTGAAGGAACTGAATGTTATTAACTTAGGCAAGAGAAGTCTAAGGAAGTATCATGATTGTGGTCTTCTAAACTTGAAGGGTTATTATGGGGAAGAGGAATTACACTTTCCATTCTATATCATTCCAGAAGGTAGACCTAGGACCAATAGGTAGCAGTAACTTGGAGGCAAACCAGATCCATCTATGGAAGAATTGGGGCAGCTCGGTGTCCCTGGAGTCAGGAGGACCTGGGTTCATATCTGGCCTATTTGTGTAACCTTGGGCAAGTCATTTAACACCAGTTGCCCTGCCTTCCCCCTTCCAAAAAAATTAAAAAAATAAAAACATATATGGAAGAATTTCTTAACACATTCCAAGAATGGAAATGAACTACCTTGTGAGTAAGCTGTCTGTTACTGGTGGTGTTCAAGCACTGCTGTTACTTATCATTGTTGTTAGTTTTTGTCCTTTGTTCTAAGTGGACCGGGATGTCAGGAAGGTGATGCCATGACTTGAAAGTGAATTGGATTTAAGTGAGGGAGGGCCATGCAAAGTCACCAGCCTCACTTTCTCCTCTGGAGCCAACCGGGCCCAGTGGCAAGATATATATCAGGATGACTAGAAATGGTCTCCTCAAGTGCTGCTAGGGATATTATAAAAGAAGGTCCCTATATAGGGTGAGAGGCTGAATTATATGATCTTTAAGGTTCCTTCTAAAATTCTGTCATCTGATTCCATTATTAAGGGCTTACTATGTGCCAGGCATTATGCTAAGCATTGGGGAAAGAAGGAAAGAAAGAAAGAAAGAAAGAAGGAAAGAAAGAAAGAAAGAAAGAAAGAAAGAAGGAAAGAAAGAAGGAAAGAAAGAAAGAAAAGAAGGAAGGAAGGAAGAAGGAAGGAAGGGAGGAAAGAAAGAAAGAAAGAAAAGAAGGAAGGAAGGAAGAAGGAAGGAAAGAAGGAAGGAAAGAAAGAAAGAAAGAAAGAAAGAAAGAAAGAAAGAAAGAAAAGAAGGAAGGAAGGAAGAAGGAAGGAAGGGAAGAAAGAAAGAAAGAAAGAAGGAAAGAAAGAAGGAAAGAAAGAAAGAAAAGAAGGAAGGAAGGAAGAAGGAAGGAAGGGAGGAAAGAAAGAAAGAAAGAAAAGAAGGAAGGAAGGAAGAAGGAAGGAAAGAAGGAAGGAAAGAAAGAAAGAAAGGAAGGGAGGAAAGAAAGAAAGAAGAAAGGAAGAAAGAAAGAAAGAAAGAAAGAAAGAAGAAAAGAAGGAGGAAGAAGGAGGAAGGAGGAAAGAAGAAAGAAAAAGAAAGAAAAGAAGAAAGAAAAGAAGAAGGAAAGAGAAAAAAGAAAAAAGAAAGAAAGAAAGAAAGAAAGAAAGAAAGAAAGAAAGAAGGAGGAAGGAAAGGAAGAAAGGAAGAAGAAAGAAAGAAAGAAAGAAGAAAGAAAGAAAGAAAGAAAGGAAGAAGGGAAGGAGGAGAAGGAAGGAGGAAGGAAGAAGGAAGGAATGAGGGAAAGAAGAAAGAGAAAAAGAAAGAAAGAAAAGAAGGAGGGAAGGAAGAAAGAAAGGAAGGAAGGAAGGAGGGAAGGAAGAAAGAAAGAAAGTAATATTAACGGGGATGTGTAAGATCTTCCCTGCCCATTAACAGACCTCATGTGGAGCCCATTAAGGGAAGCTTGCTTGCTTGTAGGAAGGCTTACACACCTTTTGTTAATTTCTAATTAGTCACTGAGCCTAAAAAGTGTATATTCTGAGAGGCGAGCTTTTGCTTTGGGGGCTTGCTTATGAGAAAGATGTGATTCCCTGGTTGGGACTCTGAGTGGCCGTATGTTCAGAGCTCCCTGACTCCTCAGAGATAAAGGCTCTCTCAATTCAGTAGTGGATATAAAACTTTGTTTCACGCAGTAGAGTCCTGTCTGTTGGTCTTTATTTCTCTTCTCTGTATTTCCTGTGTTTATATTTTATGTGATTAAAAAAGAAAGAAACAGCTATCTTTCCTTAGTAAAGCAGATAAAAGAATCTGCACTAGCAACCATCCTGGTCATGCCAGTGTGGTTAATGTGAGAGGGAGGAAGGAAGGAAGGAAGGAAGGAAGGAAGGAAGGAAGGAAGGAAGGAAGGAAGAAAGGAAAGAAGGAAGGAAGGAAAGGAAAGAAGGAAAGGAAGGGAGGAAGATACCCTGCCCTTAAAGCACTTACAATCTAAATGGAGGAGATGACACACAAAAGGAAGCTGTAAAGGGAGGGCAAGAGTGAGTACCTTGGTGGTGGGTGGAGTCAAAACCAAGCAGAGCTGCTGATAGGAAGTGGAGATTTAATTATTTCTATTCACATTTGTCCTTCAATGGGCAGTGATCACTCACATTTAAGTTTCTAAGGTTCTTCGCCCCCCTTCTATTCCCACTCCTCCACATCTGTCAGATCATTAATAAATCTGCAGAGTCTTCAATTTTACTAGAACAAAGAATTTTCTGTATTGATTAAGATTAGCACATGCTTTACAAATTAGCGTCTTTGGATATGTAAAGCCAATCAGTAAGTGAAAAGATCTTTCCCATTCATTGCATAGGCTTCAGGTTGGCCTTCAGGTGGGGCCAACAAAAGGAGGTCTGATTTGAGACAGGCCCACACTCTTTTACTAATTAGATGTGAGGCCCCAGGCTAGTTAGCAAACTAGTTTGCTAGTTTGAGAGAGCTTTGAAGCCCTCAGGACCCTAAGGGGAGTTGCTAAGACTAGAGCCAATGGTATGTGCCTGAGTCAAGTCAATCAGATGGATGTCCTAGTCAATCAGATGACATCTAAGGACTATATAAAAAGAGAGAACAGAATTTGGAAACAACAGAAACTGAGAAACTGAGGACTAGGAGGAGGAGAAACTGAGGACTGAGAGCAGAACTGGACACAACAGGAGCTGGAATCAGTGGAGTGGAGAGCAGCAGGATTCAGAAGCTGAGGGCCAGCTTCCAGAGTGTGCAGAGTGGAGAATGCTGAACACAAGAGGGAGTTGCAGAACTCAGAGCCAACAGAGCTGCAGGGGAGAGAGTGATGAGCAGGGGGTTAGGATTCATGAGTGATCGAGGGGAAGCATAAATATGGTTTGGTTTGCTGCTATAATATTTTGTTATAATCTTCTTGTTACTATAGTGAGGTAGGCTTATCAGTTTTGGAATGTTATTGCCACAATATCGAATTGGGGGCATTGGTCCTTGAGTCTGATCCTTTGGAGTCTAAATAAATGTTATACTTCCTCTGCCTTCTACCTAGAGAATTCATTATACTTTGCAATTCTGAACCATTCAGGCATGCCCATGGTCCTCTCTGAAGTCACAGATTTTGCCTTACTGATATAGGATACTAGGGGATGTGCCCAGGATTACAGAGCCAGTATGTGTCAGAGAAGACACCTGATCCCAAGTCTTCATGACTCCAAGAAGGATTTTTACTGTAGTCTTCTTCCTTCCCTTTATTGGTTTTGAAAATACTTTTAATTCTTTTGTTCAACATAAATGAACATTTCCCTGGGCAAAGAAGAATAACAACAAAAAATAAGGCAATATATGAAATCATAAATTTCTAATATAAACAGATCGCTTTTTTAAGCATATAATTGTAATGGAGAATTGGCCAGTTAGACTCCAGTCCCAGAAGCATTCACATTCTGTTCTGTCTGCTGACAACCCAGATCGGGTGTTTGCTTTCCTTTGATACAGGGTAATATGAGATCTTGAAAGGTCAAGAAAGCCACAAGAAGTCCAGAGCCAAATCTAGAAAGGAGAAAACCCTGAGGAGCAACTTGATTGATCCATTCAAGAAAGGAATTTACCCAGCAGCCAAGATATTGTGTCCTGGAAGCAAGAGAGCAAATTATCTGTTGGTTATGCCACATTAGTAGCAACCGTATTAATGTTGAGCCCACTCAATTTTGGCCTTGAGTTTATTAGAGGTGAAGTTATATATCTTCGAATAGCTTTCTGACCTTATTATTCAACTAGATCTGTCCTCTCCGAAGTCACCAGGCTTGGAATGTTCTTCCTCTTTATCTCTACCTCCTATTTTCTTTCGCTTCATTCAAGTCCCAGCTAAAGTCCCACCTTCTACAGGAAGCCGCTCCCAATCTCTTAATTCTAGGCCCTTCCCTCTGTTCCCTCTGTTCACTATTTGCTATTTATCTTGTATATGTCTTGTTTGTACATAGGTGTTTGCATGTGTCTCCCCCGTTAGATTGTAAGTTGCTTGAGGGCAGGGACTGTCTTTTTCATCTCTTTGTGTCCCCAGTATTTAGCACAGTGCCTGACATATAGTAGATGCTTAATAATTGCTTATTGACTGACTGGTCCATTCTAATTTTTAGGGAGTTCGTTATTCAAGTAATGCTTCCTACCATCTATTCTCCTAATTTTTCACCTTCTAATGATTTCCTCCAGAGCTATACAATTTCAGTTTTTTAATCTCTCACTTTGCTTCTCCAGTTATTCTTTGTTTTCCCCCCCCATGAGGCAATTGGGCTTAAATGACTTGCCCAGGGTCACTTAACTAGTAAGTGTCTGAGGACAAATTTGAACTGAGGTCCCCCTGACTCCAGGGCTGGTGCTCTATCCACTGCAACACCTAGCTTCCCCTCTTCCAGGTATTCTTGCAGTCCTGTGGCCAAGCACCTTTTTTTTCTCTGAAGCTTTGTGTAGTTGTGGTCACAATACTAGGCTGTGAATTCCTTGAGATTAGAGACTGGGTTTTTTGCCTATATCTGTATATCTAGCATTTAGCTCAGTGCCTTGCACATAGTAGGTATTCAATAAACGCTTATAGACTTGACTTCTTGGTTTATCTCTTGGTCATCTCTGGATACATAATATTTCTTCATAGCGTTTGGTGTCTTCCTCTATTCATTCATATCCCTGGTACCCATCCCCTGAACTCTTAGATGAAGTAATCAAACTTTGTTTGGTCCTAACACTGATTATCTGCTTCTAGCTTCCTTTTGTCATGGTGTGTTTGATCAGACCAGCTTTCAGCCCCTTCTTCTGAAGGATCATCATGGTTTAGGGTGCTATAGTCTTCAGGGATCTTCGGGATATATCAGCTCAGAGTGTTGCAGACTGAATGCTGGTTCATCCAGGTCTGGGTATTGTTATCTCTTAGCCTGGCATCTGTGGTCAGCTATCAGAGAGATTAGAGTACTGCAGGTATTTGGCCGGAAAAGGGAACAAGACTTTATTAAGCACCTACTATATGCCAAGCATTGTGTCAAATGCCTTACAAATATTTGTAAAATATGACCACCCTGAAGGTTCCTCCTCAGGACCCTCTAGTCTTCCCACTATTTGCTACAGAATATGTCTAGGAACAGCTAGGTGGCACATTAGATAGAACATGGGGGTTGGAATCAGGAAGACTCATCTTCCTGAGTTCAAATCTGGTCTCAGACACTTTCTAGCTGTGTGACCTTGGGCAAGTCACTTAACCCAGTTTGCCTCAGTTCCTTGTCCGTAAAATGAAAGAAATGTCAAACCAGTCCAGTGTCTTTGCCAAGAAAACCCCAAATGGGGTCACCAAATGACAGACATGACTGAAAAATAACTGAACAACAGTCTCTGGACCATCGCTGGTTTGTGCTGACAGACATATAGCTTATTCACCTGTATTCACACTGGCTTTTGTGGGGTAACCCCTTTCCCCGGTTCCTACAGGTTTCCAGTTTCTTTCTGAGCAGCCCTGGACTTCTTAGAAGTACTTATTGTAGCTCCTTTTTTGATTTCTTGATTGTCATTTGGTTTGGTGTTCTTCTTAGATCTGTATGTACATGTATACACGTGTACATGAGTAAATATGTAACAGTAAGACTTCTCTGTGACTATCCATGCTGCAATCTTAACCAGAAATCCTACTTCTCTTCCTTTTAGACAGGTATCACTTCTTCTCCTGCGCAAAACCTTGCAAACAAACTACTTTTGCCACCTGTCAGTGTATTTAATCTGTTTCTTTGTTTACTTATCTGAAAAATGAAAAGATTTGGCTTTGCCACCTCTAAGGTCCCTTCATCACAAGTCTATGATCCTAAGCAAAAGATGTGATCCTAATTTGCAAAAGGCTCAGACCCATACTTAATTAGTCCTCATGTAATTTCCTTTCCACAATAGCCTCTTTCTACACAAAAGTCCCAGTCCTCTCCTTAGCAGTACCGTCAGACTTTACCCAAATAGTTTCAAAAACTTATGAATGAAAAGAGAACAGAAACCAGCCAGCCAATCTCCAAAGAAAACAGCTTAACCAAAGCCTACATTTCCTTGAAGGAATTTTGTCCTTCTAGAGCTAGAGGCTATCTTTGTATCTGTATATTAATTAGCAATTTAAACAATGAGGTCTTTCAAAAATATTTTCCTGCTAGTTCAAGTTTGAATTTGGCACCAGCCTTCTCTGAATTGCTGTTTTCTTCTCTTTCTCTCGTATGGTGGGTGTTGGAGATCCTCCCCAGTGGCCAGGATAACACTATCCTCTTTGATACTAATTGAAGGTGAACATACTAGCCCAGCAACTTCTGCCTATCACTGAGGTTTTTGACCTACCTTTGCTAGACTGCATATAGAAACTCTTCTGTCACCAGAGTATTGGGCCTGTCCTGCTCTTGGTAAGTCCTACTGTGGTATATTGGAGGTGGAGGAGAGAGGGGAGGTGGATACTGACTTCCATGTTTGAGCATAGATGCCACAAAGCTGGCATTCCATAGAAGAAACACTGGACTATGGCATGGTATATCTAATAATAGGAAATAACTAGCTGGTGCAGTGGATAAAGCCTTGGGCCTGGAATCAGGAAGATTCCTCTTCCTGAGTTCAAATCTGGCCTCTGACACTTACTAGCTGTGTGACCATGGGCGAGTCACTTAATCCATTTTTGCCTTAATCCACTGGAGAACAAAATGGCAAATCACTCCAGCATCTTTGCCAAAAAACCCATGGGTCACAAAGGTCAGACATGGCTGAACAACAACATATCTGATAATGTTTTTAGTATCACAAAGTGGAGTACGGGGAATTCTTTGGGAGGAGTTTCTAACCACCCTTCAACCATGTTCTTTATACCCTTCTCCTCCAACTCTTCACCCCTTAATGTTGAGTAGTGTAAAGTATATTAGATTTGGAGATTCTAAATATACTTGTATACCATTGGACAGAGTTTTCTCACCTATAAAATGTGGGGTTTGGATTAGATCAAGGGTTCTTAACCTTGGGCACATGAATTTATTTTCCTAACAGTTTGAGAACTGTATTTCAATATAATTATATGGTATAACTATATACTTCATCTTATGCATATAAAGCCATTATTCTGAGGAGTCTCCATAGGCTTCACCAGATTGCCAAAGGGGTCCAAGACACAAAAAGGGTTGTGTCCCTGGATTAGGTGATCTTCAGGTCCCTTCTGATCATGGGTTTTATAATAATAATTACAGAAGTTTAGAGTTTGCCAAACATTTTATGCATGTTACCTAATTTTAACCTCTACAACAAGCCTGTGAAGTATTAATAGATATCATCATCACAGTTCTTTCAGGGAAAATTAAAGCCAAAATATTAATTGACCCACCCATAGTCACACAGCTAGCAGGTGTCATAGGTGGAATTTCAAGCCAAGCCTTCCTGATACCACATCCAATATGCTTTCCACTAATGCCACAAGGCTTCTAATTCAATGAACCTCCTGCATAGGTGCATATGCCCTAGTCACCAAAATATTGGAAGATGTTTCACAGATATTCCATTCCAGAAGCTGTTTAGAATCCAAGCCAGGAAATTCTGTGCGTGTGTTATCTTATCCATATGAAACTTGTCAAGTTTCTAACATGACGACAGCACCCGTCAACATCTTGCCAAGTTCTGATCACCACAATCTAGTGTGTGTCCATTTTGGTACTGATCCTGATTCCATGCTCATTACACAGGCATTTCTCCAACTCCAGAAGCAACACTGGCTTTCTCCAGCTGAACAATAATTTCTTTTTTAAAGGTGGTGTCAGGAGAGATGATACAACCAACTTAACCAAAACTACCTATGACTTTCAGTGTCAAGATACTTAGATGGGTGGATAAGCACTTCCCCATCGCACTTTACCCTTTATTAAACTTATTTGTGTATGTTTCCTTTACCTCACTAAACTATTTGATGGAAGCAACTATGCGATTGTTTCGATATAGAAAACTTTGGGTGAGGAAATTCCTTCTTTCAATAAAGATCTGCATCTGCTCTACAACTTATAGTCTCAAAGAGGTGCCTAGGGGGTGCTGAGAACTGTCCAGGGTCATATAGGTGGCTAGAGAGATGAGCCTAGAGTTAGGAAGACCTGAGTTCAAATATGACCTCAGGCATTTACTAGCTATGTGACCTGAGCAAGTTACTTGACTTGTGTTTGCCTCAGTTTCCTCATTTATAAAATGGGGATAATAATAGACCCACTTACCAAGGTTGTTGGAAGGACCAAATGCAATAATAATTAAAAACCACTTAGCGTAGTCCCTGGCACATATTAAGTGCTATATAAAATTTAGTTTATGATTATTATTTATATTATATTTATTATATTACATATTATATTATTTTGCATAATACAATATATAATATAATATGTATTATATATAATATATTATATATAAACATGATATAATAATATATAATGATATAAGTATGATATATTCTATATTTATTATATATTATAATTATTTATTTTTAGCAGTAGTAGTCAAATCAAGGGCTTCAATCCTGTTGTTTCCAATTCCTGGTTCTCTATCCACTTAAGCACGTTGCCTCTTCTTTGAATAAAGAGAAGAGTTAATAAATCTTCACCGATATGAATTGAATTGAGTAATCCTATTAGAGAAGTATCACCATTAAGACCAAAGTCAAAGACAGTCTTAGAAAAGTGAATACAAAAATGGAAACATATTCAAGACTGAATGGCCTCTAAATATGTGACATGACTATAAAGAAATGAATATGATTGCAAAAGCCACACATATACACACAAACACAGAATCGGTTGCCTGATTTTATAATCACATGCTCTGAGGCTTCAGATATTGAAAGAGATGTGTCATTCAATTGGAGAATGAAGAATTTCCCTGAGTAGGTTTTGTGGTTGAAAGATGAATGACAAAAAATGGACTGGAAGTCAAGTTTTTCAAAGTCTCTCTGCCATAATGTACCATCTACTTAGCTCTGGGCAAAATATCTATTGTTTCTGTGTCTGTTTCTTCCTTTGCAATAAAGAATATGTTAATAGTTACCTGCTCTCACGAACTGTCATAATTAAAGAATACATTTGCATATGCCTACTCCAATTTGAAGCAGTGGTATAATGACAAGTCTGAGCTCTGATATATCAATGAAGCATAAGTTCGAACAGGTTGCAACAATTTAGTAAGGCTTTGAGAACAGCTTAATAAGAAGTCTTTTGTCCAAAGATCAGCCTAGCTAAGTTTGAATGGGCTCATTACTGTATTGTAACACCACTGTATTGGTCAAATCTTGATGAATTCTTTGGCCACAGCAATGTTCACCATCTGGTAAGTTGAGTAGGAGTTGTGATCTGCATCAGTGGAGAGTATCCTCCCAAAGAAAAATCACAGGCCCTTTACTATCAGAGATTTTTTCTCTCACAAATCATAGGAGAATTAACAAATATGTTTCATTTTCTTACTCCCAGAAATGATACATTATACATATTTCTAAATATAATACGGATTTTAAAGAAGTCTCGTGATTGTTTCTTGTGCTGGAGACTAGAACACCCTGATGCAGGAAGTCTCAGAATTAGTGACCTGTACGATATTGTTATGAGCTATTGAGGTAGATTCTCAGTTTTTAAAACTTCTACTTGAAGACTTTTAGAAACAAATAATCAAAACTGATACCCAGATTTTATTTTCAGTTCAGAGATCAAGGCATTATCTGCAGAAAAGGAGGCCATGGATTGGAAACACCTTTCAGTTTTCCAAAAACTACACTAAAATGTATTGAAGTTAATGTATTGAAGTGGAGTTAAGTATGGGCATCTAGGTGGCTCAGTGGATAGAGTGCTGGTCCTGTAAAGTTAGGAAGACTCATCTTCCCGAGTTCAAATCCAGCCTCAAACACTTACTAGCTGTGTGACCCTAGGCAAATCATGTTACCCTGTTTGCCTCAGTTTCCTCATCTGTGAAATGAACTGGAGAAGGAAATGGTAAACCGCTCTGGAATCTTTGCCAAGAAACTCCAAATGGGGTCATGGAAATTTGGACACAACTGAAAAATGATTGAACAACAACTTGTGGAACTAAGTGGTGGAGGTGAGGAAGATGCCCCTAAACCATCACTAAAATAGCTCAAAATCATCCTAATTCAATTTGCAGTGGGGATGGAAAAGAGAGATGATGAGGAAGGGTTACATTTGGATATCCACTGAGTCATCTTTGAATCTGTTCTTCAGCCAGCAAGACTCATCATCTCAAGAGAAAGGCCCTCTGAGTCATGCATGGCCAGAAACAGCCCTCTGGCTGCACCCACCCAGCCCCATCCTCAGCTTCCACATGGTTAGCCAGAATTGGGAAGGGGCTTTTGCCACAGAAGGACAATCTAGAGTTGACAAATCATTGGCCATATCAATTGATTTATTGGCACTATCAGAACACACATCCTGAATTCCAATGTAAATGACACCCCTGGGTTTTGCATCTTGGTTTGGCTTCCATTTGCCTGTTCTCTGGATTCTCTCAATCAGACACGAATTCCTTCCCATTCTGAAGAGAAGTTTGGTACAGTGGAAAGAATGCTAGACTTTAAGTCAAAACAGATCTGAGTTCCCATCTGAGACCTGATATCTATGTATGACCATGGGTTTTCCACCCAAATTTTCCAAGCCTCAGTTTCCTCATCAGTAAAACTGGGGTAAAAAATTTGAACTACTGACCTCAGAGTTTCTACAAATCAGTCAGCAATTAAGCATTTATTAAATCATGATATTTGTCAGGCAATGTGTTAAGTACTGGGGATACAAAGAAAGGCAAAAAAAATAAACCAGACCCTTCTGTCATGGAGAATCTAATCTAATCCAATGGGAGAGACAACATGAAAACAACAATGTACAAACAAGATACAAACAGGGCAAATTGGAGATAATCAAGGGAGGGAAGGGCATCACATGAAACAGAATCTGGAAAGACTTCTTACAGAAGAAAGAACTCTAGCAGAAACTTGAAGGAATACAGAGAATCCAGAAGGTAGAAATGAAACAGGAGAGAATTCCAGGAATGGGGGCATGCTAATGGAGATGCTCAGAGTTAGGAGATGCCATGCCTTGTGCCAGCAACAGCAAGGAGGCAAATGTCACTGTTTAAGTAAGAGAGTAAATTATGAGAAGACTGGAAAAGTAAGAGAGGGGAGAGCCACTGGAGTTTATTGAATAAGAGAAGAGACATGATCAGATCTGTTCTTTAGGAAGATAAATGTGACATCTGAGCCTAAGAAAGACTGAAGTGGGCACAGACTTGAGTCAGGGAGATTATCTATTGAAATAGTCTAAGTATGAGATGATGAAGACCTTCAGCAGGTTGCAGTGTCAGAGTTGCATACATTCAAGAGATCTTCAGGAGAACTTGGCAATGGATAGATGGGGAGGGGGTTAGTGTGTGTGTGTGTGTGTATGTGTGTGTGTGTGTGTGTGTGTGTGTGTGTGTGTGTGTGTGAGAGAGAGAGAGAGAGAGAGAGAGAGAGAGAGAGAGAGAGAGAGAGAAATGGCTTTGTAAACCCTAAAGCTCTATTTGAATGTGAGCTTGTTATTATTGTCTCTTGAATTTCACTTTTTGGGATCTCCCTTGGTAGACTCAGGCTTAGTTTTCCCTCTACTCACCCTCCCTCCCCAAGTCTCTATTCAGGAAAGAATATATATTATGACATGGCCTTTCAGAAAGCCTTGCTTTTATCTAAATTGCCTTGTGTAAGATTGGTAAAAGGAACTGGGTGTGGGGGAGCAGATCCAAGATGACAACTTGAAAACAGGGACTCTCTTGAGTTCTCCCACAAGTTCCTCCAAACACCTGTAAAAAAAGATTCTAAACAAATTGTAGAGCTCCAGAACCCACAAAATAACAGAGTGAAGCAAGTCTCCAGCCCAAGATAGCCTGGCTAGTTGCTGGGAAGGGTCTATTGCACTGTGCTGAGAGTGGAGCACAGCCCAGTGTGGGCTGGGCCAGGACAGACCAGGCCAGAGTAGACCAGGTGGAGCAGGCCTCAGGGCCCTGAATCAATGAGCTGTGGCAGTTTCCAGACTTTTCAGCCCACAGACACCAAAGACAACAGAGCAGTCCAGTGGAAAACTGTTGGATAGGGGCAAGAGAAGTGCTTGGTTAGGCTGCCACCCTGGGGCAGTGGCAGCAGCAGCAGTGGTGATGGCTGCTTCCTGAGCTCCAGGGCCACACAGTGGGAGGAATCAAGTGGCTAATGAAAGCGGGAGTGCAGAGATTGCTTTGCTGGAGCTAAGGCAAGGTTCTCTTGCTTAGATCTGAGTTGTAGTCCTGGTTGGCAGTCTTTGGGGGAGGAGGAGCATTGGTGTGGCAGAGTTGGTGGTGGCTCTGGAGAGGGGGTCCTCCTGGTAGTTACACAGCAGAAAGGAGTGCTTGCACTCACAGACTAGAGGTGTATCATACCACCTTAGAATAGATGTAGCTCTGAAAACAGCAGCACAAAACTCCTGAAGCTTGGGACAAAGCACTCTTCACTATGAAAGCAGTCATACCCTGACAAAAAGCTCAAAAGTCAAGTAATTGGTTGGGAAAATGAGCAAGCAGCATAAAAGGACTCTAAGACTATAGAATCTTTCTTTGGTGACAAAGAAGATCAAAACATACAGTTAGAAGAAGTCAACAAAGTCAAAGAGCCTACATCAAAAGCCTCCAAGAAAAATATGAATTGGTCTCAGGCCAAGGAAAAGTTCAAAAAGGATTTGGAAAATCAAGTAAGAGAAGTAGAAGAAAAATTGGGAAGAGAAATGAGAGTGACACAAGAAAATCATGAAAAACAAGTTAACAACTTGCTAAAAAGACCCCCCCCCAAATACGGAAGAAAATAACACCTTCAAAAATTGACTACCCAAATGGCAAAAGAGCTCCAAAAAGCCAATGAGGAGAAGATGCCTTAAAAGGCAGAATTAGTCAAATGGAAAAAGAGGTCCAAAAGACCACTGAAGAAAATACCAACTTAAAAATTAGAATGCAGCAAGTGGAAGCTAGTGAGTTTATGAGAAATCAAGAAATTATAAAACAGAACCAAAAGAATGAAAAAATGGAAGACAATGTGAAATATCTCATTGGAAAACCACTGACCTGCAGAATAGATCTAGGAGAGAGAATTTAAAGATTATTGGACTACCTGAAAGCCATGATCAAAAAAAGAGCCTAGACATCATCTTTCAAGAAATTATCAAGGAAAACTACCCTGATATTCTAGAACCAGAGGGTAAAATAGAAGTTGAAAGAATCTACTGATGACCTCTTGAAAAAGATCCCAAAAAGAAAACTCCTAGGAATATTGTAGCCAAATTCCAGAGTTCCTAGATCAAGGAGAAAATATTGTAAGCAGCCAGAAAGAAACAATTTGAGTATTGTGGAAACACAATCAGGATAACACAAGATCCAGCAGCTTCTACATTAAGGGATCGAAGGGCTTGGAATATGATATTCTGGAGGTCAAAGGAGCTAGGATTAAAACAAAGAATCACCTTCCCAGAAAAACTGAGTATAATACTTCAGGGCAAAATATGGACTTCCAATAAAATAGAAGACTTTCAAGCATTCTTGATAAAAAGACCAGAGCTGAATAGAAAATCTGACTTTCAAATACAAAAATCAAGAGAAGCATGGATAGGTAAACAGGAAAGAGAAATCATAAGGGACTTACTAAAGTTGAACTGTTTTGTTTACATTCCTACATTGAAAGATGATATTTGTAACTCATGAGACTTTTCTCAGTATTAGGGTAGTTGAAGGGAATATACATATATATATATATATATATATATACACACACACACACACACACATATATATATATATATATATATAGGCAGAGCGCACAGGGTAAGTTGAATATGAAGGGATATCTAAAAAATAAAATAAAATTAAGAAGTGAGAGAGGAATATATTGGGAGAAGGAGAAAGGGAGAGATAGAATGGGGTAAATTACCTCACATAAAAGTGGCAAGAAAAAGAAGTTATAATGGAAGGGAAGAGGGGGCAGGTGAAAGGGAATGAGTGAATCTTGCTCTCATCGGATTTGACTTAAGGAGGGAATAATATACACATTAAATTGGGTATCTTACCCTACAGGAAAGTAGGGGGAAGAGGATGGGGGGATGATGGAAGGGAGGGCAGATTGGGGGAGGAGGTAGTCAAAAGCAAACACTTTTGAAAAGGGACAGGGTCAAGGGAGAAAATTTAATAAAGGGGGACAGGATAGGATGGAGGGAAATATAGTTAGTTTTTCACAACATGAGTATTAGGAAGTGTTTTGCATAACGTTACATGTATAACATATATTGAATTGCTTGCCTTCTCTAGGAATGTGGGTGGAGAGGGAGGAAAGGGGAAAATTTGGAACTCAAAGTTCTAAAAACAAATGTTTAATAAAAAAAAGTTTTTATATGTAACTGGGAAATAAGATATACAGGCAATTGAGGTATAGAAATCTATCTTGCCCTACAATAAAGTAAGACAAAAGGGGATGAGGGGAGGTAAGTGGGGTGATAGAAGGGAGGGCAGACTGGGGAAGGGGCAATCAGAATATATGCCATCTTGGGGTAGGGGGTAGGGTAGAAATGAGGAGAAAATTGGTAACTCAAAATCTAGTGGAAATCAATGCTGGAAACTAAAAATAAACGTTAAAAATTTTTTTAAAATAATAATAAAATAAAGGAACTGGGGGTATCTAGCCTGGAAAAAAGATGACAGGAGGAATATGATAACTACCTTCAAGTATTGGGATGTAACATGTGTCACATGTCATGTGGAAGAGGGGTTATATTTGATCTATTGGGCACCATAGGACAGAATTCAGAGCAAAGGCAGGAGTGGGGAACCTGTGGCCTCAAGGCCACATGTGGTCCTCTAGATCCTCAAATGGGGTGCTTTGACTGAATCCAAACTTCACAGCATAAATCGCTGTAATAAAAGGGTTTGTTCTGTAAAACTTGTACTCAGTGAAAAGGCCACACCCAAGGACCTAGAACCACAGGCTGCCCACCCCTGAAGTTACAGAAAGGCAGATTTAGACTGCATAGCTAGGAAAAACTTCTGAAGAAATAGAGGCCTCCAAAATGGAAGGGAAGATATGTATTTCCTCTTATTGGAGGTCTTCAAGAAGAAGCTGTATGATCCATTGAGACGTATGCTGCAGAGAGGATCCTTGTTCAGATGTTGTCTTATGGACAGATGAAGCTATAATCCCAAATAGTGCATCAGAGTTGTAGACAGCTATACAGGAACAATGGTGGATGTTCAAGTTAGCGATAAACCAAGTTTGTGATATACTTAGCTACTCTAGTTCTAGTAGAACCTACCTACCACTGCAAATCTATTCACTTCCATTTGTCTCATCCAGATAGCAACTGGATAATTTGTTCATTACAAACAAAATAGCTATTTTTGCACAGCTGCATATTCCATTCATTTACTATTCAACAAATATTTATTATGTACCTCTTATGTGCAAGGCCTCTGACAGCATTAGTTGGTTGTGGGCAGAGAAAATGAACAGATTCTATTCTGGGTGAAATATGTCCTCTAATGTTTACAAGGCGAGTATTATAGCTAATAGTACTAGAACCAGTCACTCCATTTAAGCCCATTCTGTGGTTTGGGTGAGAAGACTCTGAACAGTGCCATTAAGGAATGTCATAGTTGCTCTTCATACCAGTGAAGGGACTGGGACTTGGCTTTCCAAGACTTAACAGAAACTTGAGTCCAGTGAATAAATCTGATCAGTTGTGTATTTACCATAGTTTAAAACTTTTCATAATAACAAATATTAATTGTATGAATAAATAAATGAAATGTACAGTTGTCCAAAACTGGCTGTGACATTTGCAATGAAAAAATCTTCCACTTGACATCTGATTGCTCTTTGCATTAGACTATGTGCTTATTTTAGAAAACTGGTTGGTATCCTGTTAGTTAGCACCATCATATTAGTTGGCCCTACTTGTTATGTCTATGTTACTACTCCATGTTAACCATTTCACTTATTTCCCACCAGATGTTCCCATTCCATGAGATAGGGGAACCTATATAACCATATAATTACTTTATATTATGTTGTTATTATATTACATTACTATTATTACTTCTGACCTATATTGATATGGTCCTCATTTCCTCAAGGTATCTACTATATCTCTTTCTCCATTCTCGACTATGTGGCATATTCCTTAATTACACAAATATAATCACTCTTAAATTACTTATACCATTTATTCCCTTAGTTTCCACCCATAATGACCTTGGGAAAATCCCTTATGTTTTATTTTTTCTACCCTCTTTTCTATTCCTTGGTCTTTTACTGTCCTTTACTGTATTCACTCAAGTCCTACCCCACTTTTGGAGGCAATATACTTGGCTTCTGATTACAAAATAATTTGTAGTTCTACTGTAATATTTCCATCATCCATACTTCTGCTGATACCATATCTATCCTTTGATTACAAGGTGACTGTGGTGGGAAGTGGTATGTTTTTATTAATACAATATGCTTATGATATTTTGACCCTACCTAAATTTTTATGGCACCATAAATTCTGTGAGTTATCAATGTGGTGGGGGAAGGGTGCACTTCCATTCAGAATGTGGTGACACCTTCTGATGTTGCTTTCATGGAGGGAATAGTTATGCTACTTTCTGCTCTGATGGGATACCATATTGAATACTCTGATCCATTCTAGGCACAGCATTTTAGAAAGTATAGACACAAGCTGTGACAAGTCCATAAGGAGGGGAATAGAATGGTGAAAGAAAAACATGCCAGAGGAGGAATTGAGGATGTTTGGTTTGTTAGTGCAGTGGACAGAGCACTTGTTTGGGAGTCAGCATGCCTCAGTTAGAATGCTGCCTTTGCCACTTACCTGTGTGAACTCAAGCAATAAGGTTAACATCTACGAGCCTCAGTTTCCACATCTATAAAATATGGAGGCTGATTAGATATTCACTAAGGTCCATTCCAGTTCTAAATATGTGTTCTTTAAGACTTAGGTGGGACATGATAGCTATCTTCAAGCAGTGTGGGGCTTGTGAGGAAATAGGATTGAGTTTCAATGAGTAGAATTAGAAGCAATGAATGGAAATTTCAGAGAGGCAGGTTTTGTCTCAATATATGAAGAAAAAATTAACGGAGCTATCCAAAAGAGAAATGGCCCACCTCAGGTGGTAGTAAGTTCTTTGTCATTCCAGATCTTCAAATGGAAACTAGATGACTACTTGTCAAGCATGTTACAGAGAGAATTTTCATTAGGTATGCACTGGACTACATGACCATTGAGGTCCTTTTTAATTGTGAGATTTTTATTTTAGGAGCTTTGAGGAAAAATACAATTAATTATGAGATATAGAAGGAAGAGTTTGGGTCTTGGGAATCATAAGCCTTGTTTTCTAAGTACTGTACCTAGCATGACTAGCTAAGTGACCTTGGGCAAATCACTTGACCTGTTTAGAATCCACCATACCTACCTCGGACAAAGAGAGCTGATCTAGTGAATGGGGAAGCCAAATTGTTGTCCCACTTCTGCCAATAACTAGTTTTCTGGCCTTGGGTAAGTCATTTCAACTCTAATCTTCAATTCTTTCATCTGTAAAATTAGGACCTTAGGCCATACATCCTTTTTAAGGTCTTTTGCCATTGTTCTAGTCTAACGTTTCATCATGGCATAAAGGTAACTCTATGTCATTAAAGAGTATGCCAGTGAAACTCAAGTTCTGGCGTGACCTGCCACAATAGAAAGTTTTCAAGTATGGTCCCCAAACCAGATTGCATCTGTTTCTGAGAATCAGCAGTGTAGAGAGTTTCATCGCCAGTAAGCTGGCCACTTTGAATGAATTCTTTGGCTGGCCACTAAACAAAGAAAAACGTCAAATGGCTCCCAGTACTAGGTAACTCCTTTCTATTTCTGTAGTAGCATGTGAGGAAAGGAGGTACGACTCACAAAGAGGCAAAAAGAGGGAGGACTTATGCAGTGTTGGACTCCTTATCTACTTTAACTTACAGCTTTAACTTGGCTAGTGAGGCTCTAAATATGAGATCCTTAACCAATCTTCGACAAGTGGACATGGAACTGAAGGAATAAAATCATAGGCATCTTGACATTCTTGCTATAAAGAAAGACAGAAGAAAGATAGTTGCTGCTAAAAGGAAAGATGGTTAACAGGTTCCCTTAGAGAAATAAATCAAAGAATTGTCAGAATTGGTCTCATGTGCTCAGGGGCAAACAACAAAGATTATTTTATGGGAATTTGGTCAACTTATATGGTAGTGCTTACTCATAATCAGTATTTGCAAAAAGATCTCTGTGGAAATAAATGCTACTTATGCACTAACACCCACTATAGAGGATAAGAGGTAAAGAATTTCAAGGACCTTGATAAAACATTCCAAATTAAATTAACATATACTTTGATACACATTGACTATGACACAAAGGTAGCAAATGGTGAGGGTAGTGAGAAATATATCAGAAAATACAGATCAGGGGAAAAAATGAAAGAAGTCAAGGGATTACAGACTATACAGAAGCTTCCTCCCTAAATATCATTAATATTTTCTTCAGGAAAAGAAACATTAGGTTCTAGGTATGGAGAAGACTACAAAATGGATCCTGTTCAATACAAAGGAAACTATTTGTTATGATGTAGTAGTCATTCCTGAATCATCTATCTGTGAACAATCAGACCACTGAACATTTCAGAGCAAAGATAAAAGTTAGCACAAAACTAGAATGGCTAAGAGGATAGAGTACCAGGTCTAGAATGAGGAAGACCTAAGTTCAAATCTGGACTCAGATATGTGATAGCTGTGTGACCCCAGGCAAGTTACTTAGCCCTTTTTTGAGGCAGCTAAGTGATTGAATGGATAGAGTGCCAGGCCTGGAGTCAGGAAGACTCAACTTACTGCGTTAAAATTTGGCCTCAGACACTCAATACCTATGTGACTCTGGGCAAATCCCTTAACCTGTTTTGCCTGAGTTTCCCCATTTGTAAAGTGAGATGGAGAAGGAAATGATAAACTGCTCCAGTAACTTTACCAGGAAAGCCCCAAATGGGGTTATGAAGAGTCAGACACTACTAAAACAACTTAACAGCAACAACAGGTAACTCAGTGAATAGAGCCCTGGGCCTGGAGTCAGAAAGAACTGAGTTCAAATCTGGTCTCAGACACTTACTAGCTGTGTGACCCTGGGCAAGTCACTTAACTTCTGTTTACTTTAATCCACTGAAGAAGGAAATGGCAAACCGCTCCAGTATCTTTGCCAAGAAAACCCCAAAATGGGTTCAAGAAGAGCCAGACACAGCAAAACGACTATACAACAGAAAGTATAAAAATGAGAAAAAATGTGATATGTTATTTTAAAAATTCCAGTTATGAACTATTCAAATGAGTGATCAATGGTGAAAAATAGACAATGAATGGAAGAAATGACACAGATACATAATTTCACATAGAAATGCAGTTGATTTAAATAAATAGCCATAGTAAGACCAAATGAGCCTAAAAAGTGCCTTAGTCAGCAAGTGCTTCACTTCACACTATCCACCAAGCAGAGAGGGATGACAGTTAAAATTAACCCTGGTTTATAAGATTTTAGACAGAGATGATGGAAATTTGGGACTATATCATGTAATAAAACAGAAGGAAAAAAATGTAGGGTGAAACCAATCTGAAAAAAGCTCTGGGAGAGATCTAACTAAGCATAGTTACCTCAAAGGCATTTAAACAAAATGAAAGTAAGATACACACACACACACACACACACACACACACACACACACACGGTAAATTGGAGATCATCTCAGAGGGAAGGTACTAAGATCAAGGAATCCTTAATAAGATTAGGGGATGGAAAAGACTTCTAGCAGAAGGTAGAACTTTAAGACTTGAAAGAAGGCAGAGAAGACAAGAGGTAAAGATGATTTCCAAGGGAGAGTTCCAAGCATGGGAGCAGCCAATGAAAATGCCCCAAATTGGGGGGAGAGGAAGTATCTTGTTTGAGGACCATCAAGTAGGCCAGTGTCACTGGATTGCAATTTACATGGAGAGGATTAAGATATAAGATGCTTAGAAATGAGGGGAGAGAAAAGGTCTTTTAAAATCCCTTTTATAAAAGGTTTTAAAAAGCCAAGCAGAGGATTTTATATTTGATCCCAAAATCAATAGGGAAGTAGCTCCTTCAACTAGCAGTGGATTGTACATGGTTCAGCTTGATCGATGATTGATGAGGTCAGTTGAATATAATGCAGGAACTTCTGCTGCCAGTCATCTCCACTGCCCTTTGGACTTCACATAGTCATCTCCAAACCTGTATGAATCTACCTGGAGATCAGTCACATACTCAGAAAAGCAAATACAAATCAGAAGAAGAAGCTGGGGGTCCAGGGGGCAAACTCACCTAGTTGAATCCTCTTGCTCCAGCTGCCATGTGAGGATAGTTGTTCAGCAACTGGGTTGGAGAAGAGCCAAGCCTCCGTCACCTCTTACTGGATGTCTCAGAGTTACACAATGCCAGTTGGAAGCTCAAAGGGAGAGATAGAAGAACTACTATTCCCATCGTAAGCATTGAGTCATTGGCTTTTTCTGCTCAAGAATCAATGAAGGATTGCTTCAGCATCTCAAAGCACAAGCCCTTCAATGCTTCATGCAGCAGACCCTATCATCTCAGAAATGACAAGGCCCCACAGCGTAGAGTCAAGCATCTGTGGTCTGTGAGAAGCAGGCATGGAATCTCTGCGTAGGCTCTGTGAAAGTCCCATTACACGTGAAAGACATACTAATCTAAATATGGCCTTTTTTGACTATTCTCTGATCATAAATATCAGGAAAGGCATGCAGCAGGGAAGGCATAAAATAGGGAGACATAAAGCTTGTCAGGGCTTTTCGATGATGTCGTGGAGGATAGCACGTACAGACTTCATATGGAAGAAAGATTCTCTGTGGATGGTGAGATATTTTAAATGCTCTTCTTTGAGGATTATATTGTGGTGGTCATGATAATCCTAGAACATTTTAAAGTAAGAGATTAGTAACAATCCAAAAGAATTTGCGCTGACTATCCATACTGAAAAAAAAAAACCAGATGGATGAAGAATGTGCATTGCTTAGACACACTCAGACATGCAGTTGGTGGACAACCCATGTAAATTTCTTTATATATGTATATGCATATATGTATTTATGTACATATACATGTGTATATGCATGTATATGTGTGTATATACACCTCTGGAAGAGACAATACAAATGGACTTAAGATTGAACAGAAGGAAAACAGGTTGGATTATTTTTATGAAAAGTTGTAAGACTCATTTAACAATCCCAGACTTTTCCCAGAAAACTTTTTGATAGCAATATACTAATGGTACCATTATATAACTAGAAGTCATGGAACACTATGGTCCACAAGCAATGAATAATGAGTTATTACCCAGAGGGTAATGACATGGAGGGGTATGTGAGTCAGTTGCAAAATATAACAAATGGAAAACTGAAGTGAACTGAAGTAAACAATGTCATCAGGGAAAAGTGTGGATGAAAAAGACAACAGGCTGGTTATGTAGTGAGAAAAATGGACAGTCAGTGGACAACCCAAGTATTCTCAAAGTATCAGGAAAAAATAAGGAAAACTCTACAGCCATGCTAGATTTGGGGGAAGATAAAAAGCTTAAATGATGTACTCTGTACCCAGTAAATGCTCAATAAATTCATTTTGAATGAATGATCCTAATGATTTTGAAATACTATAGGTGATCTTCTGTTGCATGTTTTTCTACAAAGGATCAGATTTGGGCAAGTACGCCATGAAGCATATTTCATTATGCAATAGAATGTAAGCTTCTTGAGGGCATGGGGTCATTTTACCTTTTCTTTTTGCATACTCCTCCCTTAGCACAGTGAATTACATATTAGTAGGGCTTAATAAGTTCTGGTGGGGGTGAATTGAATGTGCTTAGATCCTTAAAGAATGGAGTTTTGTGAGATTGAGGATCAATTGAGATGATATTTGTAAAATGTTAAATGTTTTGCAAACCTAAATGGGCCACCTCAGTGCTGGATGCAGGCCATTATTTTCTTCATCACTAGGGAAGCTGGAGAACAGCTACACTTCTTGTCTATTCTGAATGAAGACGGAAGATTCCAGTTCAAATGATATCTCCTGTTGGCCCATGGGGTTTGTGTTAGATTTTCCATTTGAACATAACCCAAATGCACACCTGCAAACACTGTAGACTACATGAGTTCTTGATTAAGTAGGAAATTCTCTTTTGGACACACATTGTCCACTTATGAAAAGACTGCTGTCTCAGGGGTGGCATTAATTTGCACCTTTGAAAAGCCTGGCCTCTTTTCATTGTACATCCACTGAGGGTTAATCTCTTGTTCACTCACACATTCCAGCCTCCCATCTCCTTACAGGAGGGTCATTTATCTCAGACAGGCTTGCTGACTGCTAATTCTCAGGTAAAATTTGAGCAAGGTGCTAATAATAGAATTCAGGTTGAAATTCTAGCTGTGCTGATTAGTTTTTGATCCAAGAACCTTGCTGTGGATGGGTTTAAAAGGTTATGTGCAGTCTAGACAGTATAATTCTACGAGCGTTTGTCAAGACCCTGCCTCACACGAGACCTTCTGCTCTAGGTACACAGAGACTGTATTGCTTCCCATTTAAGATTATGAGGTCAATGACTTAGACCTGGAAGAGACCTCAGATAGCATCTAATACAACCCATCCATTTTATAAGTGAGGAAACTGAGGCCAAGAGAACCCAGGTGACCTGTCTAATGCCACACAGCTAGTAAGCCGTGGAGCTGGGATTCATGCTCCAGTCCTCTGACAACAGCCAGTGTTTTTTCCATTGCATCTCCCAGGAGAGGAATTGTTAGAGCAGAGACTAGATAGTCATTTGTTAGGGATGATGCAATTGGCCGAGTAAGAGCCTGGGCCGTATCACCCCTAAGGACCCTTACAAACTAAGATGAAAACATATATATTTATACGTATATGTATATGTACATGCATATGTATAAGTATATGTGTGTATCTGTATGTATGTATATGTGTATGTATGTGTGTATATATACCTTAATCTGTATATGTATATATATATGATATACACATATATAATCTGTATGTGTATACAATCCGTGTGCACACACGCATACGTATATATACACATGTGTATGCACAGATGTACATGTGTGCATATATGCACATATACGCATATACATAGATGTAACCACTCCATCACAAAGCCCTTTGGGATCTGTAGGACCTTGTGGCTAACCTATCCCATGCTATACATACATACATACATACATACACAAATAGGCATATGTGTGTATATATCACTATACGGTACTTAGATGCCACAGTGGATAGAGTGCTGAGTCTGGAGTCAGGAAGACCCGAGTTCAAGTCCAGCCTCACATATGTACTATCTGTGTGACCCTTGGCAAATCACATTAACCCCATTTGCCTCAGTTTTCACATTTATAAAATGGAGCTAATACAGGGTTGTTATGAGGGTCAAATGAGAGAACATCTAAAGTGCTTTGCAAATCTTAAAGTGCTATGCAAATACTAGATATTCTTATTACTTTATTTGTAGTTCTTTGCTACTAAAAAATAACTATGATTATTTCAGTGCAGATAAGACCTTTCTTCCTCTCTTTGACATTTTTAGGGCACATGTCTTCAAGTGGGATCTAGATCAAAGGGTATAGACATTCTGTTTGATTTTTTAAAAAGTCCTAATGGTTGAACCAATTCTCAGCTTCAACAACAATGTACTAGTGTACTTATCTTTCTGCCACTCCTGAAACATTGACTAATCCCATATTTTGTTATTTTTTCCAATTTGCTGGATTTAAGGTGAAATTTCAGAGTTTTTAAAATTTATGTTTCTCTTAAATAGTTGTGATTTGAAGTAATTTTTTCATGTGGTTGTTAATAGTTTGCTTTTGGGGTAACTTTATATCTTTTCACCACTTATCTGTTGGGTAAAGGCTTTTGGTCTTAAATATTTGTATCAGTTTACTACAAATCTTGGATGTCAAGCCTTTATAAGTAATGGTTAATACAGCTATTCTTAGCAATACAATGATTCAAGATAATTCCAAAAGAATCATGAGGAAAAATACAATTCACATCCAGAGAAAGAACTAGGAGAATCTGAATGCAGATCAAAGCATGCTATTTTCACTTTTTTTTTTATTTTTTCCTTTTGATCCGTTTCCTCTTTCACAACATGACTAATATGGAAATTTTTTGGATGCTTGCACATATATAACCTATATCAAATTTCTTACCATCTTAGGAAGGGAGTGATGAGGAAGGCTGGGAGAAAATTTGGAACTCAACATTTTTAAATAAATGTTAAAATTTAGAATTTATATTAGAAAACATAAAATTCTATTTAAAATGGTTGATACAAAGATTTTTTTTTCCAATTGACAGATCAATTTCTCAGCCTTATTGGGGTGACTTTGTTCATTCAAAAGTCTTTTCTATTTTATGTGATCAAAATTATTAATTTTAATACTTTGTCATTGCCTCTAACCCTTCTTTGACTAAGAACTCTACTCCCAGCCATAGGTATGACAGATGACTGATCTTCAACTGCCAGATGACTGGCAGTTGTCATTTCCTCCTCCAAGAAGCTCTTCTTTATCTGACTGGCTTATGCCCAAATCTAGACCACTAGAACTCTCAACCCATAAGGTTACCATCATGGCTGGGAATATTCATTGTTCAGTATTGCTAGTTGATGCCTTGTCCTCAGGAAAAGGAATAGCAAAACATAGCCAATCATTTTGGTTTGCCTAATGATATGCATGATCTCATTGCTATATGCTTACAAATGCCCATGGTGCTGGGAAGGAGGAGAGGGAAATCTCTGCCTCACAGACACATATACACACAAATACCCTACCATTCAAGGAGTAAAAAATATGCATTCTGAGAGAAGGGCCACCCAAAAATAGATGGAGTTGTTTCTGCCTATCTCAACAAGGTGGGAAGTTCTTCCTGATTCAATTCATAATCATATTCAACACAATCTGCCTGTCACAGAGATCAAGGGACCATTTGGGAGTGACTGGTCATCCCAATGAGTTGCATATATCTTGGTAAGAATCTAAAATGCATGCCCTCTTCCATTGGAGATGCTTCAGTCTAGCAGATCCAGGTTCATTTGATAATCTCCTGTATATACAGATGAAGAAACTGAGGGACAAAGAGGTTAAATGACTTAATTGAGGTCATGAACATTAGTGAATATGAGAGCCAAGATTCCAACTCCAAATCTAGCATTCTTTCTGCTGACCCCATGCTACATCCCCCAAAATCAGGATGGATGTAACTATAAAAGATAGTTTATTGAACTTGTGGAATAGGTATTCTTTGTCAAAAAGCCATAACAGGCAATCTTCTCCCTGTTACTCCCCCATCCCATCCTCAATTATTGTAGATTATTCAGAAATAGGTCAAAATCTCACATGCAACTCCTTTTAGGGATAATTTTCCATGCTACACTGTTGAGGCAACCAACTTGCAATTGAGGAGGGGGGGCTACGCACTGAAACCCTGGATGAACAGCTTTTACTTTGGATAAATCCTCCATTCCTTCCTTAGGGATAGTGCTTAATGCTGAATCAGTTCAGAAAGTCCAAAAGGTTGTCATTATACATGAATGAGTGTGCTTCCTCTAGGAGAGCCATCTTCCAGTGAGTATGAATCACTGCTCCCTTTGCCCTCTGTAGAAACACTTACTGTTTTAGTGAAAGAGATAGTAAAAAGGTACATAAAATACAACCTACTGCAGACAGCCAGGCACTAATTTAGACCAGGTCTGGTGCAATTTTATTTATACATTTTCCTTCTATGGAAAAAAATACTTCTATAAAATTGCTTAGTCTGGATATTTGAATCATGAATTATTTTGATTATTTTTAGATCAATTCCTCTGGCCACTTATGGTTTATAACGTTAAGATGAATTTTAAATTTTTGTGGTATAGAATTGTAAGCATTTCCTAAAGAGGGTAAAGAATTGGACAGAAGGGGGTTAGATGAGAAGGGTTAAAGAAAGAAAAAGATGGAGGAAGAAGCCTACACATTTTCAATGGTGTTGAAATGACATACCTTCTTTGGTGACATATGCCCTTCTTTGGTGAGCTCCTTCCTTCTGCGGATCAGAAGGATTTTAGAATTTATCTAATGCAACTGTCTTATTTTACAGATGAGGAAAATGGATCCAGCAAACTTGATTTGGTCAAAATCATATAGGGAAGTTAGTAGCAGAGAATTTAGGTCCTTTAATTCCAAATAGAGTGCTCCTCCCACTTTACCATATAGACTCTTGTCTCAATATTCTAAGGACTATGAGTGTGTGTGTGTGTGTGTGTGTGTGCATGTGTGCATGTGTGTGCATGTGTGTGTGTGTGTGTGTGTGAGTGTAGTTTGAAATGTTTTCTTCTAAAGATGAAAATATAGTCTTGCCTTGCAAACTCAGATTATAGGCAAGATGTTCTCATGTGTACATTCACTGGTTCTGTAAGATGTCAGTATCCTTAGAATTTTATTTACATGTGGATACATGTTTAGTGATAAATTGAGGCTTGAGTGTGGTCTTCTTTATTAGGAATGTTGTGCCTTCTCAGGTAAAGTATAGTAGAAAATTGAAATTATCGCGAAATTTCAAGCCAAGACTCAACTTTGACTTAGAATAAACAGAAAATTTAAGCAAGGGTGGTGTTTCTGGTGTTTCTTTTTTTTGGTTTTTGTAGTTTCTTGAGTTATTTGTGTATATCCAAGGTAAAGCAGCTAATCGACATGTGTACAAATGCAGCCACCATCTGTTTGTGTCTAGACAAAGTTAGAATTAAAGAGAGGGAAGGCTATACTAAAACTGGGTTCTTCTTTCTTACTGAGGTCACCAAATTGCAGACAGCCTCATTGCCAAAAAGGGTGCTCATCAGATAAACTTTTTGTCAGTCACCAAGCATTTATTAAGCACTTGTTACATGCCAGACATGGTGCCTGAAGTTTCTACATAGCTTCTTCATTCTGCCCCTGGGTCCCACACTATTTGTTCCCTTTGGGTGCCTGCTCCATCCACTTCGCATGCAACGTGTGATTTGGCATGGCCAACCAAGAAAGAACAGGCAGCTGAAGAGATAAAGAAGGAAACACTGGACATAGTCTGATAAATACCCTAGATTTAGAAAGAGCTAATTTCAAAATGTTGGCCCTGGAGAGTTTGGAGCAGAGATGTGCTAGTAAATGTTTAGCAATCAGCTCTCTGAGAGGGTGTACATACAACACACTTTTAAGTTTAGTCTGTATGATTAACAATTTCTCTATCACTTTAAGTCTAGACAACCAGCAAAACAATAAATCAAACCCTGATTTGTAGTGTTTGGCCAATTTCTGAGGTATAAATACTCACAACAAAAAATTTAACAATCAGCTCTTGTGAATTCGTATGGTTCCAACAAACCCCAGATGAGAGGGTCTCAAGAATAAAACTCTGACAAACAAACTCAATGACATCAAGTGAGAGATCATAGGATCATAGATGTGCTACTAGAGGCCATCTAGTACAGTCTTCTCGTTTCACAGAGAGAGGTCTAGAGAGATTGAATGACTTTTCTGAATTCACATAGGTAATAAGTGTGAAAGGTAAGATCATCCAAAAGAGTCAACGACAGGAGGCACATAATGGTGCTTGGTAGCTGCCCACTGAATACAGAGTACATAAACACATATTTATTGACCTGACATTAATACCAAAGAGATCTACTATCTTCCTGAGCTATATACATCTAGGACATTTTGGAAAATCTCCAAAACCTTACCAAATCCAATAACTATTACCCATTTCTGACAATTCATGAGGGAACAGATGATACTGCCAGGAGGAATTGAGAAAGCATTGATAAGTATTACAGTCTTAGGGGAGAAAGTGGAATCCTCAAAGAATGGCATATAAAATAGATTTACTCATGTGAGGAAATTCGGGGATCCACCAATGGGGAAGGAGAGTAAAGCCTTTCATAGTTTGACATAGACCCTAGATTTGGGGAGAAAAACTTTCAAAGGTTAAATAAAAGGGAAGAGAGGTAGGATCCCATAGCTTAAAATTCTATGGAATGAGCCAACCCAGGAGAGCCAGGAATCTCTTAAGAATATAACTATGTAGACACGAAGATAAATAATTCCGATGTGTTCTCCCCAAAAATAGGGTCCATATCAAATCATATCTGTTTCTCTTCTTATAAATTTTAAGATGCAGTGGTCATTTTTCTCTAAGATTCCCATCATTTCTAGTAAATTAACCCATTTTTGGCATTATCAGGCAAAGGATGGCAGTCTCCTTCTTTGCTTCATGTACCTTTTGAAGCATATTGCAAGAGAACAGATGGTCTGGAAAAAAAATATGGGATTTTGGTGGCCTGCAAGCTTAGTATCAGAAAATGTTTGATATGTCAACCAAAAAAGGCTTACGTAATATAAAAAATGAATGAATTAAGAGATTCTTAATGTCCAGAAAGAGGAAGTCTCATTGTTCTGTTATGGGTGCCGCATTTTAGGAAGGACCCGGATAAGTTCAAAACCTTGAGTGATCATGGTACTGAAGGAATTTTCAAATGTGATTGCTGAGTCACCACTGGCAACCTTTGAAAAAACAAAGAGAATGAATGGGAGATGTGCCCCCAGGACTGGAAGTGTTGCAGGGGTTAGAGAGCTGGAGTCAGGAACTCATGAGTGAAAATCTGGTCACAGATAGTTGTTTGCTAAGTAAACCTGTGCAAGTCTCTTAACCTCTTGTCTGTCTCCGTTTACTCAATTGTAAAATGGGAAACAAAATTGTACTTATCTTCCAGGGTTTTTTTGAGAATCAAATAAGATGACATCTATCAAGCACAGTGCCTGGCACATAGTAGGCACTTAATAGTTTGTTCCCTTCCCTCCCCATCAATTTTTATGAAGGGAAAACATTTAGGCCTCTAAAATGTAATGCAGTGACCTTAATGTCAATTGATAGCAAAACCCTAGAGTGGCTTTTTAAAGGAATTATTTGTCGACAATAGCATCAAGGACCACATATATAGTGTTGAATAATGTATCATTTTATGGGTAACAAAAATGATGCCCAGAGAGTTCAACTGATGTGATCAAGGTCACACAAGTGGTGTCAGACACGAGGTTTGAACCTGAGCAATAAAAACTGTGACCATCGCTAGCCAGCTGGAGCTTATCAAGGGTGAATCATGACAGACTAGCCTTGTTTCCTTTTTTGACAGGTTTATTAGACAGGTGGATCAGTGGAATGCCATGGAGGGAGTACACTTAGATTTAAAGAAGGCATTTCATAAAGTCTTGTGGACAGATATGAGAGATGGAATCTAAATGATAGCAAGGCTAGATGGATTTGGAATTGGCTAATAAATTGATGTCGGTCTAGAGGAAGCTCTCTGAGTGGAGTGTCCTAGCGTTCCCGTCATGGCTTTGTTCTGCTCAGCATTTTTATCTTTGACTTGGATGAAGGCATAGATAGATGCTTAGACAATTTAATTTAGGGTTATTATTATTGTTGTTGGCATATTTTTAGCTTCTTTACAAAAGGGGCATTTATTGGGAAGATAGGGCAAGAACCAAAGTTTACCCCCAATACCTGGGAACACACTCTTGGTCCCTAGGGAGAATAGGTTCCAATTTAATGCAGTTTCTGCAAAGCATTTGCTCCTACCAAGTTGACTTTTGAATCTAGCTTATCCAATGGACAGAGTTGTTCCTTTGCTTGTAGGGCCTAGCCTCTTGATTGAAGGGGTCAGTCCGCTGCTGGGCTGGGTCTCAGAGCCCTCCTAGCTGGTCTTGAACTCTGGCATAGACTCTGGCTCCCACACCTCTGGTGCTTCTCTATTCCAAGGCTTCAATAATCAAGATGGTAGCTATCTCCATTGCTCCTTCATCTACATGAAGGAAAGAACAATTGCAATGAGGTGATGGACAGAGGCCCATATTAATGGGCTACTTGTTGGTCCCCGGTGGGGAACCCCCAAAACCTCTCCCTGTCTAGAGGCTTATAACATGTCTGTCTCACCCAAACACAACCATGGAAGAAAGAATGATGCGTATACAATTTGTACATGAATAAGAAACTTTTCCTTAGGCAAGTATTTCAAACCTCTTACATATTACTTTACCCCCCAAAGCACACACACACATAAATGCATACATACCTACACACACATGCACATAAACACAAGCATACATACACACGCACATATACATGCACATGTATACACATACATGCACATATACACATACACGTACACATACACACATATACACGCACACATATACACTCTAGCCAAATTGGCCTGCTAGCTGTTCCCTGAATTAAACATTTTGTCTCACGTTTCCATGCTTTGCTGCAGGCTGCACCCCCTCCCCCATGCCTAGAAAGTACTTTCTCTTCTACCTTTTAACATCATGAGGTTCTGTTCAGGTGCCACCTACATAGTGAAACCTTTTCTGATTCCCACATTTCCTTCTCACAATACCTTGTGTTTAATTATCTGAGTGCCTGTTTTATCCCCTATCCATTAGGATATAAGCTCCTTGAGGGCAGAGACAATTTCATTTATCTTTTTATCTCTAGTGCCTGAAAGAGCTCGTCGCACATATTGTGCAACAAATATTTATTAAAATTAAAGAAGAAGGAGGCATGTGGTAGTTTTTCCCCAAGTTTTTAAAGGGATTTCATGTATAAGATAGATTAATTTGGTGTAATAACTGATATGCCTGGGCATAAGAAGGCTGGAGGGCTCACTATCTACCACGAAGGGGCCCCTAGCTCTGGTCTTGTTCCTTTAGCTTTTCCCTGGGCCCTCAGTGCAAGGGCACAAAGAACCAGAGACACTGAGAAAAGAGACTGATCCCTCCTTTTAAAGGAGAATTACTTAAAGCTTATGTCTAGGGCCTCCTCAAAAGAGAGTAGAAACTTACTCAGTGTATAATGTAGACCACTTATAGGACAGCTATTTTTTTCTTCACTTGGAATATAAATGCATAAGACACAAAAGAGTCATGAGCTCCCATCAACAAATAATTAAAATATGACAAAGCAATCCATAACTTTCTATTATTCTCTCCTTGGAGTCTGATATTTAAGGCATGGAAACATATGACATTTAGTGAAACTTGAATAGACATTTCACCTTTATTTTGGCTCTGCATTGTTCACCAGCCTGTGCAAGGTTCATGTCCTCTGGACATAGAGAGAAAAAAGGTTGGGTATATATGTGAGAAAGAGGGGGGAAGGGAGGGAGAGAGAGACAGAAAGAGAAAGAGAGAGATAGAGAGAAGTTTACTGAGAGCCAGACATGGTAGCACAAGCAAGTTTTAATAACAGATACCAGGGAGGCTGAAGCTGGCATCTCTCAAGGTCAGGAGTTTTGGGTTGCAGTGGGCTGTGTGTCCACACCGACACTGTTATCAATATAACGAGCCCCCCAGGAGCAGTGGAGGGAGGGGAGCACCAGATTGTTTAAGAAAGGGCGAACAAATTAGATTCAGAACAGGGCAGATCAAGTCCTGAATGCTCATCAGGCCATTAGAAACCTCTGTCCTTCTAGCCTAGAAGAGATAAGGAGAACAAATCTTAAAATAATAAAACTAAATAAAAAGTTTACTGAGTGAATAGGTCTTCTCACTAAGAGGGCAGTAAGGGCGATGCTTCATCGTCCCAAACCAACTCCTCCTTCACCCAGCCAGAGCCCGTGTGCCCCCTGGAAGTGGCCCTGGGTCCTGAATATAAGAGGGCTCACTTGTTCATTACCATTATGCTTTTATTGTTTGACTCTAGGTGGCAGAAGTAGAAATAATGAGTGAGAATTGTAGAGAGTTAGAGCTAAACTTTTATGTAAGGAAAAGCTGAGTTGTCCAAAGCAAAATAGAGTTGTTTTCCCATCACTGGTGTTCTTCAAGATGAGGCTGGATGACTGGTTGTTGAGGATGCAGTAGAAGATATTTCAATTCAGGTAAGATGCCCTTACTTAAGTCTCTTCTAGCTCTTAAGATTCCTATGATTTTCCTTTCTTCCTTCCTTCCTTCCTTCCTTCCTTCCTTCCTTCCTTCCTTCCTTCCTTCCTTCCTTCTTTCCTTCCTTCCCTCCTCTCTCTCTCTCTCTCTCTCTCTCTCTCCCCCTCTTTCTCTTTCTCTTTCTTTCTTTCTTTCTTTCTTTCTTTCTTTCTTTCTTTCTTTCTTTCTTCCTTTCTTTTAATTTTTGGTTAGGCAATCAGGATCACACAGCTAGTAAGTGGCAAGTGTCTGAGGTCAGATTTGATCTCAGGTCAGGGCTGGTGCTCTATCCACTCTATGATTTCTTTGCATCCTACTTGATGTGAAACAGTTTTAATTCCAACCTTCTCTCATTGCCTGAAATACGTCATCTTGTGTTAAATCATGTTTCCTACAAGAGTCCAAGGAATATTGACCTATGCTATATCAGCAGGAAATGTGAAATGAGGGGAACTAGGGGAAGAGGGCACAATTCTGGAACCACCTGACCCCAGTAATAAATACATCAGTGATACAATCCGGGTGTCCTGGGTTTATTTCCACTTCTGTCACAGGATATCTATGCACGTATGTGTTTAAATAATGCACACAAACACTTCAGTATAGGTACCAGACCAATACATCTTGAGTCATTTAGCAAATACGATCTAAGCCCTAAAAGTACGCTTACATTAAAATATACGTGTGAGTGTACACACACACACACACACACACACACACACACACACACAAATCCCAACTAGATTACACTTCCTGAAATCATATCTTGATTTCTGACCCATGTCAAAATGGGTGGGAGCTGGTAGGTAAGGGGAGTTCATGTTTTTTTCCATGTCAGCTGCTTAAAAAGCAAACAGCGTTTGATTCGGTTCACTCCTCTTTTGAAACCTTTTTCAGACGGGAATTCCAGGCTCGGTGTGAATTGATGAATCTTTTTTGTGTGTGCCCTAGTCCACAGAGCTGCGCTTGTGTGCCTTAGTCTGAAAGATGATCTCTCTGTACAGCGTCATGCATACCTTCATGGGACACCCATGAAGTAACAGCTCAGATTTCTCCATTACATTTTCTGTCTTTTGACTTTATATGCCCATAAGGGTTATTTGTCAAAAAAGGATCCCAAATCTCACTCTGCTATTTTGCAGTGTATCTTGAAAGTAATAATTTGGGGGTAGAAGGGAGGGTGGATAGAGGTCAGGGAAAAGTAAGTCATTTAAAATGTACTTCTTGAGTGCCAACTACATGCAGATCATCTGGTATATTGTAATAAGTAATTTTTTAAAAATGGAAACAAAATCCATGTCCCAACCCTTGAGATTCTCAAGTTTTAATTCTATTTTCCAAAAGTTTTTGTATTTAGACCAGCAGTCAGCCATTTGTCTTGTGCCAGATAATTTTTAATAACATGAAACTGAGGTTGGGTGATGATTTGCTGAAGAGAGAATTCATACATGAGGGGTTAGGATAGATAAGGTTAAAGTTTCTGCAATTCTATGAATTTTTGAGTCGAGGAGAGAAATGTACGTGAGAACAGTTGGTGGAGGGGTATTGTTCCCAAAACCTTGATACTCAACCCATTCTCAAAAGTTTCCCATCCTCTGTTTGGCTTTTTAAAGTTTTTCACCAACAGGACCCTTCCTCCCTTTCCAGTCTCCTTTGCTCATATTTGCATACTCTGTGATCCAGTAGCATGAGCCTTCGATGCTTTTCCCTTCCAGTCCCATCACATGAACGAGTTAGTTAATAAACGTTAATTAAGCACCTGATATATGCCAGTCACTGTGCTAAGCACAAAGATGAGCAAAAAACAGTCCCTCTTCTCACAGTCCAACATGCAAACAATTATGTTTTTGTTGTTGTCCAATCGTGTCTGATTCTTTGTGACCCCATTTGGGGTTTTCTTGGCAGAGACACTAGAGTAGTTTGCCATTTCCTTCTCCAGCTCATTTTGCAGTTGAGGAAACTGAGGCAAACAAGATTAAGTGACTTGTCCAGGGTCACATAGTTAGTAAGTGTCTGAGGTCAGATTTGAACTCATGAAGATGAGTCTTCCTGACTCTAGGCCCAACATTCTATCCACTCTGGCACCACCTAGCTGCCCTGGTTTCCCTGACTTTGTTCAGTTCTCAGCTCAAACCTCATCTTCTGCAAGAAGCTTTTCTTAGTCTTCCTCAATGCTAGTGCCTTCCCCCTGAGATTAGCTCTAATTTACCCTGAATATACAGGGTGTTCCTAAAATTTGGACACATAGGCAAAAATACATATTTTCAAGAAATGAAATGAATGAAATTTTCAACAACATTGTATTTAATTGGAATATTAACAAATAACGTCTTCAACATGATTTCCATCATTTGTGATTCAAAGGTTGATGTGCTTTGCAAGATTCATGTGAACCCAATGCAATGACTCCACATTGCCATCAATTTTCCTATGAGTCCAGACTTCAGCAACACCTTGTGTATGTACATAGTTTTTTTCTTTTGCAGTTATCTCTCCCATCAGAATGTGAACTCCTTGAGGACAAGAACTGTTTTGGCCTTTTTCTGTATCCCTAGCACTTAGCACAGAGCCTGGCATATAATAAGCACTTAATAAATGCTTATTAACTTAACTTGCCAGTGCCCTCAGTCACTTGCTTTGCCATAAGCAAATGATCTATTATGTCTGAGTACTTACTGCTGGGAGGATATCATGTCTTCCCTGACCACTCTTACTCATAAGCTCTTCATATTTGTCATTCTTTATGATATAGTAACACTCCATTACATTCAAGTTATAAGGAGTTTATCAGGTGAATTATAGATCAAATTGCATTCCTCAGGCAAGATGATGACATTGTAGGGTGTGTCTTTTTGTTTGGAGACACCTCTCTATACATTCTATGTGTGCAAGCATGTTCACTAATACTATTCTGATTGAGATTTAGAGAATGGGGCTGTTGCTCAGTCATATCTGATTCTTTGTGACCTCATTTGGGGGCAAAGATACTGGATTGGTTTTCCATTTCCTTCTCCAGCTCATTTTACATATGAGGAAACTGAGGCAAACAAGGTTAAGTGACTTGGCCAAGGTCACACAGCTAGTAAATGTCTGTGGCAATATTTAAACTCAGGTCTTCCTAACTGCAGGTCCAATGCTCTGTCTACTCCAACACTTAGCTGCATCTAGCTTTCCAGAGTTGAGGCTATCCAGGAAATCTCCCTCCTCTGGCTATAAGGCTAGGGAAGTTAATACTAGGGAATTTTAAATGCCGCTTCCTCCATTCAGGAGCTTAAGGGCAGGAATAGTCCTTTCGGCCTCATTCCTATTCCTCCAACTTGGACTATATACAAATATATGTCTACCCCTGCCATGTTCTTCTACTGTAGGTTTCTGTTACTGTTCCTGGAAGGAAAGGAAGGGAGAAATCCCCTCTCTCCCACCTTCCATTTTCAAACAAAGATTCACTCTGCTGCCCTCCAGTCTCAAAGTCCAAGAGAGAGAGGAGAGAGAATGAAAAACTCAACCAACTCACTTCAATAAATCACAGAGGAGTAACTCATCTCAGTCAGGAAATTATACAACAGAAGTCCTAGTCTTGGGCAGCTAGGTGACATAGTGGAAGAAAACTGGACTTGAAATAAGGAAGACTCATCTTCCTGAGTTCAAATTCAGCCTCAGACACTTATTAGCTGTGTGACTCTGGGCAAGTTACAGCCTCAACTCTGGAAATTGCCTTATGGGTAGTTCAGGTACCAGACTGTCTAGAGAGATTCAGTATTCTCTTTGGAGAAAAATGAGGATGATCCAGAGATGTTTTTGTTTCAGAGTCCTACTTGAAGAACAAAACCAGTGAGTGATTTGACTAGTGCAGGTACAATACTGTTTACTAACCTCCTTGGGAGTCTAAATCACAGGGTGACACTGAGTCTCGGAGAGGATATATAGGGTTCTCAGAAAGACAAATCAGTGGAATGGTAATGGGTTGCTCCAGCAGTAATCACAAGTTCAGTTCCCTTATGGGACAGCTTTTATGGGTCATTTAAGTACTTTATGTCCCTGTGTCTTTTCATGTGCTTCTGTGAATGCTGAGCATCTTCTGCATTTTCTGTGAGGGTGAAATAAAATTTGTCCCTGGTCCGGCATCCATATTGTATGTTAAATGCCTTACAGACATTGGATCACCTGTTGCCCACATTTGGGGAAACAGACACAAGCAATTCCTAAACTTTATTTTGGAAAATTTCCCGGTAAAACAATGAGCCAATGAGAAGTTGGCCCTAGTAAGTCTTTTCTTGATGGATTTAAGACATAGTCCCAGTAGTGGGATTTGAGTCAAAAGGCTTGAACAATTTACTAGCTTTTCGTGACTAAATCCAAATTGTATTCCAGGGGAAATGAACCAATTCACCAGACTTCCAGCGGTGAATTCATGAGTCAACCTGCTCAAAGGTTCAACGATGAGCTTCATACCTCTGACCATCTTTTCATATCTTTGACTCACATTTTAAGGTCAAACAATCGGGTGAGTCACACAGTGATTCCAGTGCTTAGCAGAGTGCCTGGCACGTAGTAGGCACTTAATGTTTATTAATTGACTGAGAATGAAACCCTAAACCAAATTTGGTCTCAAATCTCTGACTTGAGAATAGATGAAATAATAAAGTTCCTATAAAACATTAAGATTTAAAATAGGCACACACACACACACACACACACACACACACACACATACATATATACACACATAAATTCCACTTTAACTTCTATTGACAAGTATAGGATTCAGCTATATGAACAAAGGCATAAGAAAAAGTGGCACAGGTAGGTGATGCAGTGGTTAGAGTGCAGGGCCCAGAGTCAGGAAGACCTGATTTCAAATACAGCCTTAGGTACTAGCTGTGTACCCCTGGGCAAGTCTGTTAGTTAGCATCTGTTTGCCTCAGTCTCCTCCTCCGTAAAAATAGAGATAATAACAGCACCCACCTCCAAGAGTTGTTGTGAAGAGCAAATGAGATCATTGTAAAGCACTTAGCACAGTGTCTCACACATAATAAGTGTTATATAAATGTGAGTTATTATTAAGAAAAATGGGCATGCAAGATGAAAGAAACAACTTAAAAAGGGGGGTCGGAGCCAAGATGGCTGCTGGAAAGCAGGGACTTGCTAGGGCTCTCCCCCAGGACCCTCCAAACACTGATAAAAAATGGCTCTGAACAAATTCTAGAACTGTAGAACCCACAAAATACAGAGGGAAGCAGGGCTCCAGCCCAGGACAGCCTGGATGGTCACTGGGTAAGGTCTGTCATACGCAGAGCTGGGAGCAGAGCAGGGCAGAGCCCAGCACGGCCTGTGCCTGGACCAACCAGACCAGGAGCCAGGCAGAACAGGCCCTAGCACCCTGAATCAGTGAGTTGTGGCAGTTACCAGATTTCTTAACCCACAAACACCAAAGACAACAGAGAAGGTTAGTGGGAAAAGCTGCGGGACAGAGTGAAAGGAGTTTGCTGTTCGGCCACCACCCTGGGGACAGCAGAGGTGGTGCAGCTACAGAACTACACCTGCAGTTGCTTCCAGCCTCAGGCCCACCTGGTGGGAGGAATTAAGGGGCGGATCAGAGCAGGAGTGCAGAGCCTGCTTAAGATCTGAGTCAGGTCCAGGTTGGCAGTTCTTGGGGGAGGAGGAGCGCTGGTGTGGCAGAGCTTGCTGTGTAGAAATAGCTCTGAAAACAACAGCATATCCCCTCAAGCTTGGAACAAAATATTCTCTACTCTACAAGCAGTCATACCCCGATGAGAAACTCAAGGGTCAAGTAGTTGGATGGGAACATGGCCAGGCAGCAAAAATGGACTCCGATTCAGACTCAGACTTTGGAATCTTTCTTTGCTGACAAAGAAGACCAAAACATACAGCCAGAAGAAGTCAACAAAGTCAAAGAGCCTACATCAAAAGCCTCCAAGAAAAACACGAACTGGTCTCAGGCCATGGAAGAGCTCAAAAAGGATTTGGAAAAGCAAGTTAGAGAAGCAGAGGAAAAATTGGGAAGAGAAATGAGAATGTTGTGAGAAAATCATGAAAAACAAGTCAATAACTTGCTAAAGGAGACACAAATAAATATTGAAGAAAACAACACCTTAAAAATAGACTAACTCAAATGGCAAAAGACCTCCAAAAAGCCAATGAGGAGAAGAATGCCTTGAAAGGCAGAATTAGCCAAATGGAAAAATTAGATTGGAGCAAATGGAAGCTAATGACTTTATGAGATGTCAAGATATTATAAAACAGAACCAAAGGAATGAAAAAATGGAAGACAATGTCAAATATCTCATTGGAAAAACCACTGACCTGGAAAATAGATCCAGGAGAGAGAATTTAAAAATTATTGGACTACCTGAAACCATGATCAAAAAAAAGAGCCTAGATATCATCTTTCAAGAAATTATCAAGGAGAACTGCCCTGATATTCTAGAGCCACAGGGTAAAATAGAAATTGAAGGAATCGACAGATCGCCTCCTCAAAAAGATCCCCAAAAGAAAACTCCTAGAAATATTGTCACCAAATTCCAGAGTTCCCAGATCAAGGAGAAAATACTGCAAGCAGGCAGAAAGAAACAATTTGAGTATTGTGGAAACACAATCAGAATAACAGAAGATCTAGCAGCTTCTAAATTAAGGGATCAAAGGGCTTGGAATATGATATTCCAGAGAGCAATGGAGCTAGGATTAAAACCAAGAATCACCTACCCAGCAAAACTGAATATAATTCTCCAAGGCAAAAATATGGATTTTCAATAAAATAGAGGACGTTCAAGATTTCTCAATGAAAAGACCAGAGCTGAACAGAAAATTTGACTTTCAAACACAAGAATCAAGAGAAGCATGAAAAGGTAAACAAGAAAGAGAAATCACAAGGGACTTACTAAAGTTGAACTGTTCTGTTCAACATTCCTACATGGAAAGATGATGTGTATGATTCATGAGACCTCAGTATTAGGGTACCTGAAGGAAATATATATATAGATAGATATACATATATATATATACACACACACACATATATATATATACATATATATGTAGGTATGTATGTATACACACACATATATACATATATATGCATATATGTGTGTATGTATATACATACATATATATATATATATATATATATATATATATATATATAGAGAGAGAGAGAGAGAGAGAGAGAGAGAGAGAGAGAGAGAGACAGAGAGAGAGAGAGAGAGAGAGGGCACAGGGTGAATTAAATATGAAGGGATGATATCCAAAAAAATAAAATCAAATTAAGGGATGAGAGGAATATATTGAGAGAGGGAGAAAGGGAGAAATAGAATGGGGTAAATTATCTCTCATAAAAGTGGCAAGAAATAGCAGTTCTGTTGGGAGGGAAGAGGGGGCAGGTGAGGGGGAATGAGTGAATCTTCCTCTCATAGGATTTGCCCTGAGGAGGGAATAACATACACACTGAATTGTGTATCTTACCCCACAGGAAAGAAGGCGGAAGGAGACAAAAAAAGGGGAGGCAACAGAAGGGAGGGCAGATAGGGGGAGGAGGTAAAAATAAATAAATAAATAAAATAAACAGCTTAAAAAGACCAGAGCTGATTAGGAACTTTGACATACAAACACCAGAATCAAATGAAACCTAGAAATGTAAATTTATTGGAGCATTTGGAGGGGGCTGTATAATTATGTAGGGCTAACATTCTTAATGCAGGAGAAGAAACAATTGTCATTTTAGAATCTTAATATCTTCAAAGAGTATTGAGGGAGTTAAATGAGAAAAACAGAATTAATACACCACCACAACCTTTGTTTTTCTCATTAAACTACTTCAATAACTTTTGAAGATATTAAGGTTCTGAAGGTTTTAAGAATGGAAGAGAGTGAAAGTTGGGTAAAAAGAATTCCCTAATGCAGAAAGAAGAAAAGGAATGTAACTTGTTATTTCTCATGATTAGGATCTGTGGAAAAAGTACAGAAATATGGAGGAAGGACTATAAAGGGGAGCAAACATCCCATGAAGCAAATGCTATGAAATGGAGATTCATGGTTTTCCTTCTCTTTTTCTGACTATTCCTTCTTTGTCTCTCACTGGTTCAACTTCTGGCTCCTAATTACCTAAATATGGGCCTTCTATTCATACACAGGAGAACACAAAAAGAGCACTGAAACCATGAATTTTATTCTATTTATTATATGAATTTTGTTATTATTACATTAATTATGAGCAATAACAAGTTCTATTCTTTTTCCTTTCTATACTAAGGTATTCCTTTTACCCAGCTTTCTCTTTCCCTTCTTAAAACCTTCAGAACATAGCCAATCTACCTCTAGGACCTTTCTCCCCCTCCTCATTTAACTCCTCTAGTATTCTTTGAAGATATTAAGGTTCTGAAGGTACAATTGTTTCTTTTCCCACCTTGAGAATGTTAACCCTACATCATTATACAGCCCCTTCTAAATGCTCAAATAACATTACCTTCCTGGGTTTCATTCAAGTCTGGCATTTGTGTTTCAAAGTTCCTACTCAGTTCTGATCTTTTCATCAGAAAACTTTAAAAAATCTATCATATTAAAGGGCGAGAGTCCCCCTCCCCTGCTACTGTAAGACTATGTAGGTCAAGTTCTTCTTGTTTGTAAGTCTATCTTTTTTGCCTTTTAGAATATCATACTTCGAGACGCTCTCTCACCTTTACTTAAAATTGCCCAGTTTTGTGTGATCCTCAATCTACTACTTCTTCAGTACTTGAACTGTTTTTTTTTTCTGGATGTTTGTGCTATTTTTTTTGACATGAAAGCTCTGATTTTGGATCCAACATTCCTAGAATTTTCAATTTGGTATTTTTTTTCAGAAGGTGGTCAGTGACTCTATTTTTGCTTTTTCTCTTTGGCTCTAATAGTTCTGAATAGTTTTCATTTCTGATTTCTTGAAATAAAGCACCCAGGATTTTTGTTTTTAATCATGATTTCCGGGGAGTCTATGATTCTTAAAGTATCTTTTTTCTGATTTCTTGAAATAAAGCACCCAGGATTTTTGTTTTTATCATGATTTCCAGGGAGTCTATGATTTTAAAAGTATCTTTCTTTGTTTTTTTTTTCCAATATCAGTTATTTTTCATATCAAATATTATACATCTCCCCCTTTTGACCATTAAATTTTGTTGTAATGGTGTCTTTCTATTCTCATTTTCAGGGACCATGTTTATTTCATGAAGTTTACCATTTTAACCTCTAAGTGATTTGTTACCTTTTAAATTCTTTCCCCCAGAGTTTTTCTTTCATTTTTAAAAAATATCTTGCTTCATTTATTCTAGGTCTTTGTGGGCATTTTTATTCTTTGACTCACTGATTACAGTTGTTACATGTCACTACAATGAACTAAATAGCCTGCCTACTATGATAATTCAGGGAGGAGAGGGTATCCAGAAGAAAAAACTAGTCAAAGGTGTTATGTCATGGATTTGGCAATTAAGAATCATTGATATCCTTCCAGATTCTGGAACCAGAAAAATAGAAGTCTAGACATTTCCCCCAATCCTAACTAATTCTCACCTCCCCACCACTCAAAGAGGAATTATGCACTAGATATCAAGAAATTACAGCTGAACCCACAAAACAAAAGAGAGCATCCCAAATCCTTATAAATGAAATATAACTAAGGTGACTAAAATGCCTATTTTCTTTGACCCTTTACTAGGCATATACTCTGAAGAGGTAAATAACAAAAAAGAAGGTTCTATACACCCCCAAAATATTTATAGCAGCAAAAAACTGGAAATGGAATTGACTGGGTAATGGTTACACAAATTGTAATATATGAATGAAGTGAATGGATTATTGTTCTGTAAGAAACCACAAATGTAATGAATTCAGAAAAGCCTAGAGTGAATAAATAGAAGGAAGCAATATATGTAACTACAATGATATAAATGGAAAGAACAGCCACAAAACTGAATGCTGGAAAACTGTAATTGAGCAAGCTTGGCTTTAACAAAGTACTATGAGAAGATATTTCCTCCTACTCTTTTAGAGAGGCTGGTATGGAAAATTGTGAATAATATCAGACTTTTTAATGTATTGATTGTTTTTTGTTAATGTTTTTCTTTTTGAAAAATTATTTGTTATAAAAATATCTCTTCAAGAGGAGGGAGAGGGAGATATCTAGAGGAAAATATAGATGCCATAAAATAAAATATATCAATAAAAATGTATTTTTTTAGAAAAAGCAAGCTAATTATTCATGATCGGACCAAAAGAGAAGTTCATAGCGAAGATGCCTATAGGACTTCCATTATATTTCTTCTTTCTTTACTACAGAAAGCATTTGTATGCAATATACATGTTTTGTTTTTTCCTTCTCTCTTCATCTCCAGGTTCTCTTGCTACCTGTCTGTCTATTCCCTCTCAGTCTCCTTTGCTAAATTTTCATCCAGGGCATGCCCACCAACTGAAGGAATCCCCCAACAGTCTGTCCTGGGCTCTCTTCTCCTTTCCCTCTGTGTTATCTCACTTGGAGATCTCATCAGTTTACTGCTCAAACTGATTGCCTTGTAGAGATCTCAAACTCAATATTGCCCTTGATTCCATTTAGTCTTCTCTCTCTCTCTCTCTCTCTCTCTCTCTCTCTCTCTCTCTCTCTCTCTCCTTTCTCTTTCTCTCTCTCTCCTTTCTCTTTCTCTCTCTCTCTCTCCTCATCTCCTTCATTATTCATCTATTGCTTTCAAACATGTCCAAGTATCCTTCATTTTCATTCTTTAAAAAACAACAACTTTAAGATTCTGGGAAGGTGTGGAGATGTGGAGTAGGTCAGAAAGCTTTCAGTTCTCCAAATTTCCTACACACACACACACACACACACACACACACACACACACACACACCAGAACATAGCCTCAGAGTAGCAGAAATAAACATGGGGTAAAGCAGTTGTCCTCCTAAGACAATTTGAGAAGACCTCAGGAAAGACCTGACCTCCAGGGGTGGATGTTTCGCCTGAGAGAAGTGCAAACACTTCCTGGCCAACTCTGCAGAATCAACAAACAAGCCCTGGGGACAGCTGGGTTGAGAGGCAGCTTCAGCCTTACAAACTTTCATCTCATAGTTAGTGTGGGACTCTGACAGCTGAGAAGGTGAAGATTGAAGAACCTTCCCTAGACTCAAGAGATACCAAGGACAGCTGTGATGATGAAATGTGTCCCAGGCTGTGACTGCAGGGAAAAGAAACTAGCTCACATCTGGTGAATGCAGTAGCAAGGGGCAGGGACCCTGTTGATTATGGGCACTTGTAGGAGAGCAGGGTCCCTGCTTTCAGTTCTGAGACAGAGAGGACATCTGTAGTTTGCAACCTCCAGAGGGACCCCAGGAGCAAAATTATTTGCAGGACAGTGTGACTGGGTGCCCTAGCTGTTGCTTAGGAGTGGAGAGGAGGTCCAAGGTTGGGTCCCAAGACAGGCATCAGAAAATAACAGTAAGAAGGACCAGAGGCTTGGGGCATCATTCTCCGTGCTTCAGGACTACAACATGATTACACTAATAGCTGCTAAAAATAAAAATAAAACAAAAAATAAATGAAAATGAATAAGCAAAGGAGAAAGAACCCAACCATAGATACTTACTGTGGGGATAAAGAAGATCTGAGTTCATATGCAGAGGGAGATAATGGAACTAAAAAAGTCACTCCTTTTTGAATGAGAAATTTCAAATGGTCTCAAGCACAAAAAGAGTTCTCACAAGAACTTAAAAAGACTTAAAAAAATAAAATAAGAGAGAGCTAGGGGAAAAATTAGAAAAAACTAAGCACAATCCAAGAAAATTATGAAAAGAAAGTCAACCAACTGGAAATAGAGAATCAAAAACTCAAGGAAGAAAATAATTCCTTGAAAAACAGAATTGGACAAGGTGAAGATAATGACATTCTAACACACCAAGAAATCATAAAACAACATCAAAAGACAGAAAAAATAGAAGAGAAAATGAGGCATCTCCTCATAAAAACGACCCATGTGGAGAAGAGATCAAGGAGAAATAATATAAGAATAGTTGGACTACCTGAAAATTACTATGAAAAAAGACTCTTTATATAATATTACAAGAAATTATCAAGGAAAATTGTCCTGCAGTTCTAGAGCATCAAGGCAAAGCAGAAATAGAAAAAAATCTACCAATCACCACCTGAATGAGATCCCAGGAAGAAAACTTACAGGAATATAGTAGCCAAGTTTCAAAGCCCCCAGGTTAAGGAGAAAATATTGGAAGCAACAAGAAAAAAAAATTTAAATATCATGGAGCTACAGTAAGAATTACATAAGACCTAGCAGCTACTACATTGAAGGACCATAGGTCTTGGAATACTGTACTCCATAGAGCAAAAGAGCTGGTGTTACCACCAAGAATAACTTACCCAACAAAGTTAAGTATAATACTGAATGAAAAAAATGGATACTTAATGAAGTCAAAGACTTTCAGGTTTTTTATGACAAAAACCCCAGAACTTAAGCAAAAATTTGATATACTACATCTAGGAGAAATATAAGGTAAACATTAAAGACCAATTATAAGGGACTTAGTAAGGTCAAATTGTTTACTTTGTATATGTGAAAATATTAACAGTACTCTTATGATTGTCATTATTTGTGTAGTTTGAAAGAAAGGGTAAGCTGAGCTTACTAAGATGGGGTGAAACTGTGTAGGGAGAGATAAAAAAGAGTAATTATCTCATACAAATAAGGCATAAAAAGGAAATTCTTATACAGAAGAAGCTAATGGGGGGGAGGGTGGGTAGTGTTGGAACCTTACTGTAATCAGGAATGAGTTGAAGAGAGCAAAACATACACACACATATTCATATATATATGTGTATGTATGTATAAGAGTCTTCTAAATTCGGAAAGAAATAAGAGGCAAGCGGATAGAGTAGGGGGAGAGGATAAGGGAGGGACTCTTACAGGGTGGGTAGGTTAAAGAATGTGGGCAAAGTAGTGGGTGGAAGGAAAGCAGAAGAGTGAGGAGGGATAGGGTAAATAGGGAGAGAATGAAGTGAGGAAAAATAGGAAGGAGGAAAATACACAATGTGCAATTACAGCTTAGAATGTGAATGGGACCTATGTAACCAAGAATAGAAGGAATGCAGAAAATTGTGTAAAAAATCTTTTGTAGACAATATCTCAGATAGGATGTGATTGGGTTGGAAGATTGCTGTGGTGTGGGAAAAGATGAGCTGCTTGATTTAGAAAAATGTGGAAAGATTTGGATTTATGAAAGAAGATGCTATCCATCTTCAGAGAAACAGGAGGAAATAAGCATAGTACGGTCTTACGCACATGTGTATAAGCATATATGTGTATGTTTGTACATATCTATGCATAGGTATATGCATCTATGCTTAATTATAACCTTCTTTAGGGTGGTGAGGGAGGGAGGGGGGAAAAATAAAGTAAAAAGTGAACAGCAGAGAACAAAAGAAAACCAACAAGGAAGCAAAGAAAAACTGGGCAGTGTTGAAAACAACATGCAGTATTTCTGATACAGGTTTTCTTGAAATGGAAATTTTTTGGTTTATATTGAATCTTCTCTTATGGTCTGCTGTGTACATGGCAACGTTTTTTTCTCATTTTGTGTTTAAGTTTAAAATTTTAAAAGAAAATTACCCCCCCCAAATTCCCTTCTCTGGGCACTGCAATCCCCTCAAACAAACTATTAGCATATATTTTTCTTCCCCTTCTCAGCTAAATTCCCAGAAAGAGTTGTACTTATTTGTCTCCACTTCCTTTCTGCTCATTCATTCTTCAGCCCTTTGCAATCTAGTCTCATCACTCAACCAAAATTGCTCTCTCCAAATTTACCACACTTATTAATTGCCAAATCTGAGGATCTTTTCTCAGTCCTCATCTTTCTCGATCCTGGGAAAGTCACTTAAACTCTTTCATCTCTAATATGTGAATATCAATAGCATCTGCCTCCTAGGGTTGTTGTGAAGATACAATGAGATAATACTTATAAAGCGCTTTGCAAACCTGAAAGCACTATAAAAATACAAACTCTTATTGACCCATCTGCTTCTTATAACATTGCCAATAACTCTCTCTTCCCTAAGCTTTCATGACACTTCTCTGCCCTCATTCTCTTCCTTTGCTGGCTCATCATCCACAGCATGGCTCCTGATTCTAAGTGTGCCCCAAGGCTCTGTTCTAGGCTCCTCTAGGGCAGACTTAGGGAGTAGATTCTTTCTATACTCTCTTTCTCTGAGAGATTTCATGGGGCAGCTAAGTGGTACAGTGAGTAGAGCACCAGCCCTGGAGTTAGGAGAACCTGACTTCAAATCTGGCTTCAGATACTTGACACACTTACCAGCTGTGTGACCTTGGGCAAGTCACTTAACCCCAATTGCCCTGCCTTCCCCCCTGAAAAAAAAGATTTCATCAAGTTCCATGGATTTAATTATCATCTTTATGCAGATGACATCAAGATCTTTATATCTGGCCCTAGTATCTCTTGCATCACCAGATTCCTATTGAAAATTTAAAACTGGACATTCCAGAGACATCTCAAACTTAACCTATGTCCAGTGTAAAACTCACTATCTTTCCCCACAAACCCATCACTCTTCCAAACTCTTCTATTTTTTGTAGTAAGAACCACCATTCTTCCAAACTCCCAGGTTCATAACCTCCTTGTCATCCTCAACTCAACACTTTCTCTCACTCATATATCCCATCATTTGCCAAAACTTCCTATCATTTCTAGCATGTGACCCCTTCTGTCTAGTCTTGGTTCAGACTCTCATCATCTCTCACCTAGATTATTGCAATGATGTCTGCATTGGTCTCTCTGCCTCAAGTCTATCTTCACTCTAATACATCTTCAACACTGCTTTCAAAGTGAATTTCCTTATTCACAGCCCTCACAATATGCTTCTTCTATTCATTCATTTCCAGTGGCTTTTGATTGGCTCCAAAATCAAATATGAATTCCTCTGTATAAAGGTCTTTACAACCTTGCTCCAAACTGTCTTTCCAGCCTCATTGCACATTCTTTCTCCTTCTGAACTCTTTTATCCAGCCAAATCAGCCTTCCTCTATTTCTCACACAGAACCCTCTTCACCACGCCTTTCACTGGCTGTCCTCCATGCCTGGAATACATTCCCTCTTTAGCTCCACCTCATAAAATTTCTCTCTTTCTTTAAGACAGAGTTCAAGCCTCACCTTCTCCATGAAATCTTTTCTTATCCCCTCAATTGCTAGTGTCCTCCCCCTCAAACTACCTTGAATTTAATTATTTTGTTTTATTTGCATTTATTCTCTATATTTATTTTGTATGTATTTATATATGTCCTTGCTGTTTCCTCCATTAGAAGGAAAATTCCTTTCCTGGAAGAACTGTTTCATTTATCATATTTGTAACCCTGATATAGTACAGTACCTGGCATATAGCAGACAATTAATAAGTGGTTGATGGATTTTTTTTGGTCTTCTTATATTCCTAGTACCTAGTATATTGCCTGGTATGCAGTAAGTACTCAATTAATGTTGATTGGATTCAATTAAATAAAAGAATCAATCAGTCAAATCCTTGGATCAATTTCACTGAGTGAATTGAGACTGGCTGTTTTGTAGGGGTGGTGAAGCCATAGCCCGAGACTGATGGGTGTAAATGTTTCCACCCCCATTCCATTTGATGGATGAGGAAATTAAAGAACTGAGAGAATATGTATGTTGCCAAAGTCAGTCATAGAATGAGTCCTGGAGCTAGGGATATAATCCAGGGCTCCTGAATCTCCCTGTAGGGCTTTCCATGCTATTGGCAGGGTGCTCTTCTGGTTGACATGTTTGTACATTTCCCCCCATTAGAGAGGGCATCAAGTACAGGCCTTCATTTTTTATTTTTTACTTAAGCAGAATGAGTTTCCTCTGTTTTACCAAGGGCACTTGATTAGTTTCTTATGGCCAGTCTCAGCCGTCTCTTGTAAGAGGAAGCTCTGGTAAAAAACCAAACTCCCCGTGGACGACATGTTGGAAAAGAATGCATAAGTACAGCCAACACTGGGAGGGTGGAGAGGCTTTCCATTCCGATAGTCTTTGGGAAAGGGATTGCCTGATTGAAAAAGATGACATTTTTCTTTGCCACTTCATTATTTCATCTGATAAGAAAAGACCACCATGTTTTTGTTTTTATATTAAGAAAAGTTAATTTCAGAATGTTTAGGATGTAAAGTCCTCAAGGGCAGGGGGAGTGAGTCAGTGTGACTTAGGTCTCTGATCAAACATAAAAATATTCCATTCTTTAGCACATACAGGATGGAGAGAGACCAGAACCTTTAAAGGAGGGTTCTGGTGGAATATAGCTCCTGAATTTAGAGCAAAAAGGCACCTCAGACATCATTTAATTCAGGGGTTCTTAGGATTTTGGGGCCATGGACCCCTTCTGGCAGACTGGCAAAGCCTATGGACCTGTTCTTAATATAATGGTTTTAAATGCATCACATAAAATACATAGGATTGCAAGGAAAAGTAACTTTATCAAAAGTGTTATGAAACAGCTTAAAAACAAGTTCACAGACCCCAGGTTAAGAATTCTTGATCCAGTTCAACCTCTTTATTTTGCATCTGAAGGAGCTGAGACCCATAGAAGTGACTTGTAGGAGAATGCAGGCTCCTGGAGGACAAAGGACAACATCATTTTTCATTTTAGCATCTCTACTACTTGGCACAGAGTAGGCACTTATTAATATTTGCTGATTTGATTTGAATTGAATTAATTGAAAGGTGACTTCTTATGGTTACTTAGGTAATCCAAGCTAACAGCAAACATTTCTATAGCACTTTATGGTTTGCAAAGCATTTTACATACATTATCTCATTTGATCTTCACAAAACCCCTGTGAGGTAGGTACTATTTTAGCGATAAGGAAAATGAGGCTGAGAGACACTAAGTCACATGTCCAGGGTCACATAGTTAATGTCTGAGAAATGATTTAGCTCAGGTTTTCATGACTGTGAGTCTGTCCACTATATCACTAGTGATGCTCTCTATGGACATAGCCCTCTTCACATACTTTCTTTTCTCTCTATACTCATTCTCTCGTTGAACTCATCAGCTCCCAGGATTTAACTATCATCTCAATGCAGATGACTTCCAAATCCATATATCTAGCTTCATTCTCTCCCCTGAGCCTCAGTCCACATCATCAACTATTCCACAAACTATCTAGTGCTTACCAGAGTGCTTAACACATAGTAGGTGCTAAATAAATGCTAGGATTAATAGTAGTAGTAGCACCGATTCCTGGGCATCTCAAACTGGATATCACGGAGACATCTCAAACTCAATATATTCAAAGCAGTTCATTTTCTTCCCCCCACCTCCAAACCCTGCCTTCCCTCTCTATTTCTCTCCAGGACATTACCGTTCTCCCTCAGACATTTACTAGCTGTGTGATCCTGGGAGAGTCCCTTAACCCCTCTGAGCCTCAGTTCATCATCATCTTCATTCCTTTCCAGGAATGGACTCCTCACCCAGACTTTGTTTACGATGTCCAGGAAACTTCTTTACTCTGGAAGCTCATTCTAGCCCTCAATTTCACATATTGGAAGTATCCTCTATCCCTTATGGACTCTCCTTCTGATTAACTGGTTCCTCCCTGAACCTCCATTTTTTTAGGATTATATGAAGGCCAGGTCTTCATTCCTCTTCAGGTTGCACTCCTAACTCTTCTAGACTTTTTTGTATAATTTTGTATAATTACCCTGAACCAGGTACTTCCATCACCCTCCCCAGCCCCCCTTTTATAGCTTCCTTTCGTGTGTCTTCCCTCAATAAAATATAAGCTCTTTGAGGACAAATGCTGTTTTTCTTTCTGTTTATGTTTGTATCCTCAACACTTAAGATGGTGCCTAACATCATAAAGGATTGATAAAGGCTTGTTGACAACTGACTGATCTCTAAAATGGGGATGATAATAATAGCATCTACCTTACAGGATAGTTGTGAGGATCAAATGACATAATACCAACAGTAGTGGCTTGTCAAACTCCAAAGCACCTTATAAATGCTAATCACTATTATTAATTGATACAAGTAATAGTAATGATGGTAGTAATAGCATGCATAGTTGTAGTAGTAGTAACAGTAGAAGTAATAGCATTAGTACTAGTAGTAATAGCATTATAGTAGTAATAGCATTAATAGTGGTAGTAATAATAGCATTAGTAATAGTAGTAATAGCATTAGTAGTAGTAGTAATAACAGTAGTAGTAATAGCATTCATAGTAGTAGTAATATCATTAGTAGTAGTAACAGTAATGGCATTAATAGTAGTATTAATAATAACATTAGTAGTAGAAGTAATAGCAGCAGTAGTAGTAATAGCATTAGTAGTAGTAGTAGTAGTAATAATAGTAGTAATAGCATTAGTAGTAGTAGTAATAACAGTAGTAGTAATAGCATTAGTAGTAGTAGTTTAGCATTCATAGTAGTAGTAATATCATTAGTAGTAGTAACAGTAATGGCATTAATAGTAGTATTAATAATAGCATTAGTAGTAGAAGTAATAGCAGCAGTAGTAGCAATAGCATTAGTAGTAGTAGTAGTAGTAGTAGTAGTAATAGTAGTAATAGCATTAGTAGTAGTAGTAGTAATAACAGTAGTAGTAATAGCATTAGTAGTAGTAGTAATAACAGTAGTAGTAATAGCATTAGTAGTAGTAGTAGTAATAATAGTAGTAATAGCATTAGTAGTAGTAGTAGTAATAACAGTAGTAGTAATAGCATTAGTAGTAGTAGTAATAACAGTAGTAGTAATAGCATTAGTAGTAGTAGTAGTAATAATAGTAGTAATAGCATTAGTAGTAGTAGTAGTAATAACAGTAGTAGTAATAGCATTAGTAGTAGTAGTAATAACAGTAGTAGTAATAGCATTAGTAGTAGTAGTAGTAACAGTAGTAGTAATAGCATTAGCAGTAGTAGTAATAACAGTAGTAGTAATAGCATTAGTAGTAGTAGTAAAAGCATTAGTAGTAGTAGTAGTAGTAATAGCAGTAGTAGTAGTAGTAGCAGCAGCAGCAGCAGCAGCATTGGCATTCAGTCTTATTCCAGCCTCTCGAGTAGAATCTTCCATGTTCATTGGTCTGTCCTAAATATTTTATCTTACCAAATCTCTGACAAATTTTCTCCAAAAAAAATTCTCAAAGCTCCTTTCCCAGGAGCCTCTTTTCTGTACATCTCTTTATTCAGACACCATCTACCATAGCCAGGACTTGAGGCTCCTATTCCCACATCAGGGATCCCCACACCCTCATGGCTGGCACATAGCTCACTTCCCCAGGTACACATTAGCATATTAAAGATTTTTCATTTAGCCCCAAGGCATTTAATTACAGTTCACTTCTCCTGGCTCCAGTCAGACTGATCACTCCCAAATCTGCCAGAATGTTTGGAAGCCAAAACATTAATGCGACCTTAAGCTCTATTAAGAGAGAGGCATTGTGCCCAGAATGAGGGAGAGGATTGGACTCTGGTCCTCAGAGCCTTAATCATACCACATTTTCAGTATTGTGTTCAATTTGGGGCTCCATGCTTTAGGAAGGACATTGATAAGCTGGAAGGTGACCAAAAGGATGATGTCAAATTAGGATCACAACTTCCTAGCAATTAGATCTACACAAAAGGGGAATGGATTACAGGGTAGAGGATTCCTTCTCATTATAGATCTTTGAGGGGAGACTGATTAACCACTTATGGAGGATATTGAAACAAGGATCCTTGGTAGGATACAAGATTAATTCAGCTTTTTTTTATCTTTTTTTCAGGAGAATGAGGGTGGGAGGGTTGGACGTGTTATAGATGAGTATAGAGGGAACAACTAGAAAGTTTCAGCATAATAGAAACAACAACAAAGATGAAGATGAAGATGATGATGATAGCCAACATTTATATAGTACTTGCTACGTGCCAGGCACTGTGCTAAGCACTTGATAATTATTAGACCAGACTTGTGCAGCAACAGTCTTGCTAGCAGCTACTGTAACTGTGTAAGACCAACAACAACCAGCACACAGAGGGCTGCCAACACAGGTTCTTTGATCTGCTTTTCTAAGGAAAGTAAATTTAATGGGGTTAACTATCTCAATTTAATTAAATATACATATATCACTCACTTAGTTCAGGGGGAAAAGATCAGCCCCCTGAACTTCAAGGCAAATACAACAGAAATTACAAACATCAACAGACAGACTTTGTCTGATTCAAATCACAATTCATAGTTACCAGAGAAGCACCAATGGGTCTGGGTTAGCAAAGGGGTGGGGGGTGGGGGGGAGTAGTTACAATGGCTTCCCCAGAGTCTCAAGACTCCTTCAATGAGTAAACCCCGGAAGTCAAACACCAAGTTCCCCTCAATTATATCCTCTTCAGAGCCCTAAGGGCTCTGACCTCACCCAGGCTGGGTGTGTGAAAGTTCCCCATCCCTAGCATCACATCATATACAATTCAATGACTTAGGTTGCCTCAATGCTGAGAAATAGCTGAGAAATACTCCAAAACAAAGACAGCAGAAGGTTTCCCACTGACTCAAACAAAGGGGAGACTTGATAGTCTTAGCATCCCCAAAGGGAAGAATAGGGAAAAGTCTGATTGCCATAAAAACTTGGTTCAGTAAGGTGTCAGAGGGTGGAGGGAGAGAGGGAGAGTTCCTCTCCCACTGAGGGTGCCTGTGTTCAGCACCAGGTTCAGTCCTGAGAGAACTCTGTCTCATTATTTCTGAATATTTAGACTCTTACCTTTGAGCTCCAGGGGAAAGTTACCATTGATCAACCAACAAGCACTTATTGTGGGCCAGGCACTGATCTATGTGCTACAAGGAAAAGCAAAAACAGCCCCTACCTTCAAGGAGCTTACATTCTAATGGAGGAGAACATAAAAATAACTTAGCTTTAAAAAGCCAGAGTCTTCCACTGCATCCTGGACCAATGCCGATCATCCTGATCTGTGTCTTGCCTCTGGACTCCAAATGACTGTGGAGTAGAAAGGGAGGCTGATAACTTTGCACAGCTTTGCCTCACTTAAATCCAATTTACTTGCAAGTCAAGATATCACCCTCCCGATGACATTGGACCTCTTTTAGAAGGAAGGATGAACAATAACAACAAAAATAACTAGATATATATAAGCTATATACAGAGTAAGTGGGATACAACCTTAGAGGGGAAGGCTCTTAATTTCTTAAAGCTTAGGTTTGGCTCATGTTTAGGGATTCTCTCAAAGGAAGTAGAAAGGTACTCAGTGTGAAAGAAAAATACAGTACTCATTATTCATTGTAGATCTACAGTGGGGTGGCTATTCATTTAATCCACCAAAAAATGATAAACATTAAAGATTCATAAGCATAATGAGTTCAATTTTGGACATATTGAGCAGGAAGTATCCTGGGAAAACCAGTTCAAGATGCATAATAGATAATTGGATATATGAGACTGGAAGTCAGGAGAGAGGTTAGCTGGACAAATAGATCTGAAAACATCTGCATGGAAATTAGCGTATAGTAAGAACTCAATATTCTTTCATTCATTTGTTCAACACAATAGTAACTTCCTTTTGTTCTATTATGTGTATTTTTAAATGTTTCATTTATGCTCTTTTCTTCTTTCTTTTTTTTTGAAGGGATAAGGCAGGGCAATTGGGGTTAAGTGACTTGTCCAAGGTCACACAGCTAGTGTGTCAAGTGTCTGAGACCAGATTTGAACCCAGGTCCTCCTGACTCCAGGGTTGGTGCTCTATTCGCCACACCACTTAGCTGCCCCATCTCTCTTTTTTAACACTATCACTATCCACTAACTTTCCTTTGTTCTCCTCATGGAAGCCATTGTAGTGCCAATAGGAATATGCCAGCATAGTTCTGAATAGCAATATATAACAGACTCTAGACATGGAAGACAGAATCAAAACATTTATTTAAACACCAGAAAGCTGAATTCATCATAGCATTAAAGAAATCTATATACATTAGCAATGCAAGGGGCACTGTCATCCCCAAGCCATTCCCCTGTTAGGGCCTTCCCACAAATGAACACCCTCAAGTAAAATGCCCTTCTCTCACTCACAGCTCTGCTGCAGGTTTCTATGTGACCCAGGCAGGTCACATGGGCCTATATTAATAGATGGGAAAGATCTTCCCATTTACATTACCATTACACCATTCCTCATAACAAATAAATATATTCAATCAAACCAAAGCAACACATTGGCCATGACTGAAAATGCATGCTTTATTCTATCTCTAGTCTATCACTTCACTTCACTTCAAGAGGTGGAAAGTGATCTTCATCAGCAATCTTTTGAAGTCATGATTGGTCACTGTTCTGAAGTGATCACTGATCAGATTTCTGAAGTCTTTCAAAATGGCTTTCCTTTACATTATTTTGATTAGTGTATAATTTTATCTTTCAATTTCTGATCATTTCACTCTATATTAGATCCTACAAGTCTTTCCAGCGTGGCAATGGTCTGTGGGTGTGGTGATCAGGGAATCTGGGTTTCCAATCACTATTGTGTGCCCCTTCCTCATCCTAATATTGACTGTTTTCCTAGATGGATTTCTAAGTATCAAACACTCCTTTCTTTTGGGAAGTTGCATTAAAAGTTCACCAAGATACTTTTTAAGATCACTTGAGATCCTTTTCTTTGTAGCTTCAAGTACCCAGCCAGAGACAAAGCTTCGGCAAAACACTTCAGTCTTAGGTCTCTCTGTCTCTATCTCTCTCCCTCTCTATTTCTTGTCTACCCCCCTTTGTTTCTCGGTCTCTCTGAATGCTTGTCCCTCAGATACACATACACACACATATGTGTGTGTGTGTATATATATATATATATATATATATGGTAAACTCAGATTAGCAATGCCCTGTGATTAATGCTAAAGTAAAAATAAACATCTAAGCAAAGAAAAGTAAGTAGACCATCCCCATAAGCATAGGGAAAGGTTTCAAACTTCCATGAGAAATGTCAAAAGCAGAAAGGAGATAAAGAATTAACACTTTGGGGTCTATTGCAAGTAAAGTAGGTGGAGGTAGTTTCAGCAACATAGCATCTATCTGGCCATTCTTTGTGCTTGAATTTCAATATGGAGTCATGGCTCTTTTCTTTGTGGCAGCTGTCTCTGGCCATGTTTTTATTCTCCAAGTTCTAACCAGTTTCTCCTTCCCTCCACTGTTGCAGTTCCATACTTGTGTACCTCTAGCCAAGAACTAGATTCCTCATCTAACTTTGCCTAGTCTGAGCTTTAAAGGTCACCCAAAGGATGTGGTCTATCATTGTTCATCCTATCCAGTTGTTCCCTTTCCACTTGACTCAAGGGACTTTTTTGCACCCTATAAAGGGATCATCAACAACCACACTGTTACAGTTTGCTCAACTCCTCATTATCTGTGCTTTTTCTGGGATTAGGTCTTAGGATTTCAAGGACCAAGTCCTACATACCATGTTTCTCTGAATCATTTTGTCATTTCTTAGGTGCAATAATATATTGTCCATTACATTCAAATTCCACAATTTATTCAACAATTCCTAGTTGACGGGCACCTCCTTTGCTTCCAGATCTTTGTTAAAACAAAAAGTGCTCCCATAAATATTTTTAGCATAAGGGTTTATTCTCTGTGTCTTTGACCTCTTTGATGTATGTGCATAGAGGTGGTATAAGTAAATTAAAGAGTATGCATATTTTAAGGACAGTTTGGCTATAGCTCCAAATTATTTTGTAAAATGGTTGTATCAATTCATAGCATAGCATTTGTGTGCCTGTCTTCCCATAACATATATATGTATATGTGTGTTATATGTATGTTTTATATATATGTATGTATACACACATATGTACATATACATATATATGTATACATGGATATATATTTTTTTAAGGCTAAAGAGCCAATATGGAAAAATGTCAGAGCTGAGGGCTGGTTTGCATTGTCTTCTAGGTTCTTTTCTAAGTCTATGGATCTATGTATAGAAAGAAGTTTCTTATTATTATTTTCTTAAAATCCTAATCTGCTCAGTATCCAGTTACAGCTGTCGCTTTTGTAGTTGTTTCATAGGACTGATATGTTTCCCCTTCTGAAGTCAAGAGCCTGTATTAGCAGACCAATTCCAAGTTGGTCTGGATATTGTCCATGTGACACAGCTCTTGCTTGTTATAGAGAAGCAGCCAAAAACAATCCTCAGTGCAAGCTAGCTGCCTAGATGACCCATACCTACGGGGTCCTGTGATTTCCAGTTCATTTTCTGGGATTTTATTGTTAATGTTACATTCCAATGAGGACCTCCTGCATTATAATTGCTCCATGTAACACCTTTGATTTTGACATTTTAGGAACAAGGATACCTCCTAATGCTTTTCTTTTCTCAAATAGAGAGGGCTCTTTCAAATGAAATGCCAACTTGAGATACTCACATTCAACTCTCCAAATAGCCATGTACAGAAGGAGGAATAAATCACCTCAGGAGTTCATTTGAGAGGCAGTATATCATAGTGTACAAAAAGCTGGCATCAAAGTTCAAGTCTTATTTCTAACAAACATGGACTCTGGGCAAGTCACAACCTCTCAGTGAACCAAGAAACTCTGTTAGACTATGAATTTCAGAAAAGATGCCAACTTCTTAGAATGAGTTTCCTCAGCCCAGGAGTTCCCTTGACCAAGGAAATCACAGTTCCTATCCCTATCACATTTCCCCTATAATTTTTTATCTTTTCTTTCTGCTAAATACTTCACTACTATTAAATGCTTCACATGCTCTCTTTTCTGAGCCCAACATGTACACAACTTCTATGTATATCTTCTACACAGAGAAATGGTAAGTACCTGGTTGAATTAGTCCATGAAAAACCAGGAGTTATCCTGGTGTTGAAAGGAAAATTCTTCACTTGGGCTTTTCACTCTGATTAATGAGGCAAAACTCAGGACAAAGAAAACTAAAAGGAGTTTATTATAAGTATGTCAAGGTAGCAACACGTTGACAGGCTGATCAATGAAGATTAGCAATGGCTTCAAGGTGAGGATAGCTTTTATAGGTAACTTTTAAGACAATCCAGATAGGTCCACCTCAGCAAAAGAGGTTGGTTCCTTGCATCCTAGTTCCTCCCCAAAGTAGCAAGAACATGACAATTTGCTGGTAAGGGTATGTGACAAAGAGCAGATAATACAAAAAATTGCAGCATTGGTGCTTCATTTCTCATCAGAGCCTATGCCAACACTGATTGATAAGCAGGGTTAGGAAAAATGGGATATTGAGTCAACATAACTTTCAACACTGCTTTTACACAAATTCTATAGCATCATAATACTTCTGTGAAGAGAGTTTTCTTCTTGTCCCTGTAAGGTTGGGATTTATCCCTCTACATTTCCATAGGTGCTGTAGTCACAGAAAGTAAAGAATAGATAACTGAAATAAGCCTGTGTTAATGTGTTAACAAGGTTCCTAACACCCAATGATCCCTTCAGCAAGAGTGAAAACCTTTCCACAAATGAATCAGAAGGAGCAATAAGATTGGTTGTGATAAAATACGCTTTAAATGACTAAGCATTAGAGAGAGATTGCCAATTTGAGTGAGTTAAGGCAAGGAACTGTCTGAAGAAGACTCTTGAATGGGGAGGACAAAATGTTTTCTCCTCACCCTTATTGGCCATGGTGTCTAGCAGAAGAGCTACTTGCCCAGGAGTCACTCTGTTCAGCAATTAGAGAGTCAGTTTGGGAAAAGCAAGTAAGAGAAGTAAAGGAAAAATTAGGAAAAGAAATGAGAGTGATGCAAAAAAATCATGATAAACAAGTTAATGACTTGCTAAAGGAGACCCAAAAATACTGAAGAAAATAACACCTTAAAAAATAGACTCACCCAAATGGCAAAAGAGCTCCAAAAAAGCCAATGAGGAGAAGAATGCCTTAAAAAGCAGAATTAGCCAAATGGAAAAGGAGGTCCAAAAGACCACGGAAGAAAATATCACCTTAAAAATTAGATTGGAGCAAGTGGAAACTAGTGACTTTATGAGAAATCAAGAAATTATAAAACAGAACCAAAAGAATGAAAAAATGGAAGACAATGTGAAATATCTCATTGGAAAAACCACTGACCTGGAAAATAGATCCAGGAGAGAGAATTTAAAAATTATTGGACTACCTGAAAGCCATGATCAGACAAAGAGCCTAGACATCATCTTTCAAGAAATTATCAAGGAGAACTGCCCTGATACTCTAGAACCAGAAGGTAAAATAGAAATCAAAAGAATCCACCAATTGCCTCTTGAAAAAGTTTCCAAAAAGAAAACTTCTAGGAGTATTGTTGCCAAATTCCAGAGCTCCCAGATCAAGAAGATACTGCAAGGAGCCAGAAAGAAACAACTTGAGTATTGTGGAAACACAATCAGGATAACACAAGATCTAGCAGCTTCTACATTAAGGGATCAAAGGGCTTGGAATATGATATTCTTGAGGTCAAAGGAGCTAGGATTAAAATCAAGAATAACCTACCCAGTAAAATTGAGTATAATACTCCAAGGCAAAATATGGATTTTCAGTAAAATAGAGGACTTTCAAGCTTTCTCAATGAAAAGACCAGAGCTGAATAGAAAATTTGACTTTCAAATAAAAGAATCAAGAGAATCATAAAAAGGTAAACAGGAAAGAGAAATCATAATGGACTTACTATAGTTGAACTGTTTTGTTTACATTCCTACATGAAAAGATGATATTTGTAATTCATGAGACCTTTATCAGCATTAGGGTAATTGAAGGGAATATACATACATACATACATGTGTGTGTGTGTATATATATATATATATACAAAGGGCACAGGGTGAGTTGAATATGAAGGGATGATATCTAAAAAAAATAAAATTAAAGGGTGAGAGAGTAATATATTGGGAGAAGGAGAAAGGGAGAGATAGAATGGGGTAAATTATCTCACATAAAAGTGGCAAGAAAAATCAGTTATAATGGAAGGGAAGAGGGGGCAGGTGAAAGGGAATGAGTAAATCTTGCTCTCATTGGATTTGACTTAAGGAAAGAATAACATATACATTCAATTGGGTATCTTACCCTACAGGAAAGTAGGGGGGAAGGGATTAAGAGAGGGGGGATGATGGAAGGGAGGGCAGACAGGGGGAGGAGGTAATCAAAAGCAAACACTTTTGAAAAGGCATAAGGTCAAGGGTGAAAATTGAATGAACAGGGACAGGATAGGATGGAGGGAAATATGGTTAGTCCTTCACAACATGACTATTCTGGAAGTGTTTTACATAATGATACACATGTGGCCTACGTTGAATTGCTTGCCTTCTCAAGGAGGGTGGGTGGGGAGGGAAAGGATTTGGAACTCAAAGCTCTAAAAACAAATGCTTTTAAAAAAGTTGTTTTTACATGCAACTGGAAAATAAGATATACAGGCAATGGGGTATAGAAATCTATCCTGTCCTACAAGAAAGTAAGGGGAAAGGAATGGGGCAAGGGAGTGGGGTGACAGAAGGAAGGACAGACTGGGGAAAGGAGGAATCAGAATACATGCTATCTTGGAATGGGGGGGAGGGTAGAAACAGGGAGAAAATTTGTAACTCAAAATCTTCTGGAAATCAATGTTGAAAACTAAAAATATTAAATAATAAAAACATGAAAAGAAAAAAAAAAGGAAGAAAAGATTGGAAGCAGCTTCAAGTAGCATAATAAGCCAGTGGAGAGCTAGCTATGGATTCAAGAGACAGCTAATCTTGGGGATTCAAAATTGAGTGGCAGAGAAAGCTGCCTTAGAGAGGTTACATGGAAAAGGATTATGATGTCTTAGTAAACCATCTCGCTACAGATGACCTTGACCCATAATCAAGAATGATGACTGTCCTGGGAGTGTCATCATCTGCACCATGGCTATGATATTCCTAGCACTGTTCTTATTCATAGTTAGTAATTTCATTGGAAAATCTGCTGTGAATTAACCCTCCACATGACCACCCTCCTTCCCTCATTCCATCATGAGCCAGATTCTTAAGATCCAGGAAGGCAAGAGAAGGTCTTGGTTCCCTCAGGGAGCCATTCAGCCTTTCTTGGTGTCTCCTTCTCAAATATTGCCTTCATAAATTTTATTATATATAATCCATATTATTTATTATATGTTTACATATGATATATAATCTGTATCCCCAAGGTTGGGATTGTCTAGGACTAGTGATTTGTGGCCATAAGGCCATTTACATAAGAGAATATCCTTTTGAAGACCTGTAGAACCTTGTCACCACAAAGTGGTATATATTAGGAGCAACATATAGTATTATTAAAAAGACTGGAAGGTTGCTGCCACATAGATTAGTTTTTCTTTAAAAAAGCAATAAAATCATCATTGAAATTCACTTGGGCCATGGAACTGAAGCTCAAACTGTTGACATAGCTTCCTGGTCTCCTAAGGCATAATAATTATTTGGAGCTCTTCAAGCTTGAAGGACTTCCCAGTTCCCTATAAGTCAATACACCCTTGTGACTAGGCACACCATTACTGCAAATGCAGAGGAGAGGGGAGACATGTTCCAACGAGCCAAGATTCTATTGATAAAGAATTCCTATCAATAGAATTGTTGAATAAACTTTTTTGTTACAGGTTCTATGCTCCATAGATGTCTTATTCCATTCCAGTCCTGAACCTGGGCCATTGGACTAGCCTGAATCAGGACTAGTTCAAATAATGCTCCTCTGGTGATAATACTTCTAACAAAAAAAATGCTTCATTTATTCAATGAATCTGTTTTTCCATGAGTCTTCCATGTTTTAATTTGTAATGAATATACACACTCAGTGACAACTCTGGAGTTACTTGAATCAGTCACTGACTACAGCTATGAAAGACATGGAACATTATCCTTCTATTTAAATGGCTGTTTCCTAGTAACTCAATCTTTTCTAGTCCTATCCAACAGTAAGATTTTAAAAAGGTGGTTTTACAACTGTTTCTTTGTTCATTTTGGCAATCCTTGTTTTACATCTTTCAATAATTTTGTATCCTAAATGAGCTTTGGGGGACAGTGACAGGCAATGTTTCATGGTCAATTTCAGATCCTCCCCACTCTTCCCTCAAGTTTACCTAGTAGCATACCATTGCTCAGGTGAATTTGTTGAAAGTCTTACTGTTGAAAGTTCTGGTTTCTTTTAATGCTTCTTATGGAATGGGAGCCTCCAGAGGTTTTCTTCTTGAGTGTGAATTTCACCAACTTCAGAAAAAGCCAATAAAATGACCTATTTCCATTTCTCACCCAATTATCTGTCTCTGAGGTGCATTTCCCTCCTCCTCTATTTCCACATTCTTTGAATAACGAACGACCTCAGACAAAGGAAATTCATCTTTTATTTCATGTGTCCTCCTGATAATTTTTTCTTAGAATTATGAAGTAGTAGAGCTGAGTGATCACCTTAAAGATTATCAAGTTCAACCAGCTCACTTTGTAGATGAGGAAAACAAGCCCCTCCAGATGTCAAGAGACTCTTATTCATGTCTGTTCTAAGACTGTTCCAAAATGGTGGCATGAATAAACAAGTGCAATGAATTAATGAAAAAGCATTTACTAAGCACTCTATAAATACAAAAAAATGAGAGTTTCTGCTCTCAAAAAGTTTGAATTCTAATTGAGAGAGCTTCATTGTTGACTTGACTTGAGACAAAGCATGTAGAAGGGTCCAGCTACAGGTTGAATGGAAAGAGCTTTGGTATGGGCAGGAAGGGCTCCCCATAGCACCTGTTCCTGCTGAACCTTCCAGCATCTGGTGGAAATAACCTGGTGCTTAATTTGACAGTGTTAAAATGGAGACTCAGTAAAGAAGACTTAGTGTATTTCTCAAGGCAAAAATCTGCTACCAGTATCTAGTGGGAATTCTTCTGTAAAAAATGAGTGAACTTTTCATTTTTCTTCCTGCTATTTCCCTTTAACTGCTACAAAAAACTATGAATTAGTTCACTGAAGAGACATCTTCATTGAAGGCTTCCTGAGAAATCAGTGAGCAAAGGAGGGCAGGCTTACAATTGAGAAAAAATGCCAACTAATTTGATTTATCTATTTTCCTTCCTATTGTCATAAAGCACATATTGTTTCTTGTATTTAGAAAGCAAGTCAATTGGCCAGAGACTAAGGTTTCACAGAATGTTCTCTGTGTTATTGGCCCTCCTTCTTGGTTTAAAGTCAGAGCTCAGTTTACATATTTGGAATATCAGAGCCAAGATTAAATTATATCTTATGTGAAGGAATTAAGGAAATTAAAATCATCTCCTCCTGTTCCCCACCAGTCCCAGCTATTCTCCTACCCTTTCCTGCTGTTTCTCATCTTGTTTCTTTTGTTCATCCAGACAGACTTAGAAACAGGGCTTATATCTCCTCAATACCATAAGACAGCATCAAATAAATATGTCTATTAGACACCATCATTATGTAGGTAGAAAAGAATCAGTCTTTGAAATGTAGCCATTGTCAAATGGAAAATGATTGTGCATCTTAGTCATATTTCATGACAGATTAGAAATGAAAAAAATAGGTTTGGAGATTTGTGGAAAAGAAATAGCTCTTATTTATTAAAATAACTAAATTAATTTTAATAACCAATTATAATCTAGATTAGTGATATATTTGAATAATCATTTGGGTGTTTCTCACAATTGATGATTGCTCAGGGCTGACATTTGAGCAAAGGGTTAGGCTTCTTCTGCTTGGCCCTACAGAGCAGAAATGGGACCAGTGGGCAAAAATTATAGGACTCAACTCAATGTAATGAAATATTTCCAGCCAGTTAGAACTATCCATATCTGGAATGGACTGCCTCATCAACGGAAGTGTTCACGTGGAGGCTACGAGGAGATCATAGATCACGAGGAGATCATAGAGTTATAGAAAAGATTCCTGCTCAGATAAATGTTCAACTTAAAGATCTCTGTGGTCCTATCTACTTCTGAGACTTAAGATTCCCTTTATCTGATATAATCCCAAAACACGGAAAATGGGGGGAGGGCAGGGAGGCACAATAACAATAACAGCTCACATTTATAGTGCATATAAAAATTTACAGAGTATTTTACATCTATTGTTTTACTTTATCCTCATGGCAACTCTGAGGTAGGTGGTATTGTTATCTTCCTTTTACAAATAAGGAGATGTGATGAACAAGATGGAGGTCTAGACTCTAGACACTTTCTCCAATCCTCCTGACCTCTAAAACTTCTTCAAAGTAAGAAAAAGGAGTGAGAGATAAAACAACTATAGTTGTCTCCACGGTATAGGCAAGAAGAATCCTAATTAGGTCACAAGCCAATGAATTAACAATAGAGAAGACTAATCCCTAATCCCTAATTCATTCACTCAGCATTCCCTTCCCCACTGGCCACCACAGTCTGGCAAGGCTGGATAAGATGACCTTCAGGCTTGCACCAGAACTCAACTCTACACTGCCTACCTCCTCCCCACCCCTTCCTCCTTATATCATAGAAAAGCAAAAGGAGAAAGTTTTTTTGTTTTGTTTTTGGCAGGGCAATTGGGGTTCAGTGACTTGCCCAAGGTCACACAGCTAGTACATGTGTCAAGTGTCTGAGGCCACATTTGAACTCAGGTCCTCCTGACTCCAGGGCCAGTGCTCTACTCACTGCACCACCTAACTGCCCGAAAAGGAAAAAGTTTGCTTTGGACGTGATGGTAATATGCCAAAGCTCTGTGCTATGCTGTAACGGAACTCAATCAAAAAACTGGAGGGAATTGGAACAAGTTGCCAACATGTGTGTGGAGCTCCACTGTGCTTTTAGAAAAAGGGACTAGCATCTAGCTAGTCCCTTTTGGGGACTAGCTCTGTCCTCCCAGAAGTCACTTGGAGTAGAAATCAAGGCCAGTGAAAACTGAATTACTCATTGTGGGAGGAGGCTGACACAGCTTGGCAGTCTAGCCTTTGCATAAACCACCATCCAAGGGAAGGAGTTAGAAAATGAGTAATAAGAGAATATTAGAGAAAAAAGACTGAAATTGCCAAAGATCTCAGGAGAAATAAAACTCAGTTAAAGACCTTGAGCATAAGCAGATAATCCAACAGGAAAGCTGCAAATCAGAGAAGGAATGTAGCCTCCAGATCAGCTAAATGAGTCTAGACGTCTATGAATAAATACAGATGAGGAAACTGAAGCTCAAAGATGCTAAGTCATGGGACTAGGGACACACAGGTAGTGTCTGATGCAGTATTCAAACTCGGATCATTCAAATTTCAAGTTCAGTATTCTATTTATTATAACATGTCCCAATATAGCTCAAACCCCAAATTGTTACCTCCAATTTCTCTACCTAGGCATAATTTGCACCTGACTGGCCAGTGCATAGAATATGATGAGTACTTGTGAGAGGCAAAGATTTACTTTTAAAGGTATTTGTTAATGCAATTTCCTCCTCTTGGAATGTCTTTCCTTTCACTAGTTTCCCCAATCTCTATCAAAATCCTACCCATTTTTCAAAACCCAACACAACTACCATCATCCTCACCTCAATGAAATATTCCATGTTCACCCTAATTGAAAGTGATTTTTTTCCTTTTCTGAACACCCTTTATATTTTGTACCACTCTCATCATACCTGCCAACAGACCCATAATCCACCCCCACCCCCCAAGCTGGAATGGACCTTAGAGGATGCCTCCCAAAAACCCTTGCTTAGCAAATGAGGAATGAAGGTTCATGGGAGGAGAAATGACTTGCCCGGTATTTCATAGAAAATCAGTGATAGAACCAAAGCCTGAACCAGCACTTCTGACTCCAAAACCAATGTTGTTTCCATTATACCTTACTTATCATCCCTATACATATATTATTACCCTTATGAGGTTCTGGTAAACCCTTAAGGGCACGAGCCATATATCCCACATCTTCATAGACCCCACAGATTTTAGGATAATGCTTTATACATGGTAGAGACAGGTATAGGGACTTTATTTGCTATTTCATTCGCATAGATTTGAATAGAAACCCCCTCTGCTAATGCAGGTCAATGCCACCTCTGCAGCCTAGACTCTTCAAAGGTTTGCTAGAACATGGAGAGATTAATTGATTTGCTCAGAGTAACCACCATTTTGTGGAAGAGGCAGGATTTCAACCCAGTCTCGTCTTCCAGGGCAGATTTCTATTCACTAGTCACATTGGATATCTGCATATCTAATAACCATTACACAATTGTTGAATGGGTGGGAAAAAAAGAATGATTCTTGTTTTACATATATATATGTATATATATATATATATATATACATACATACATATGTACATATATATGTGTCAATTGAATCTCATATATTAATTTCCTGAAACTATGTTTTTGTACTCTCCAGCAGCATTATAATCATTTATTAAACATTCCTGTGAGAAAACAGTGGAATTATTCCCCTTCCCCACCTACCCCCATACATTTTGCAAATATGAAATAGAGGGCTAGAGAGAACCTTGCTTGTCCCAAGGTTTTATAGCCAGAGAAGAGAACTTTAGAGTCTCTGTCAGAATGCTAAGCCTACCAGCTAATGAGACTTTATCACTCAACTGTTTTAGGCTTTATTTTACAAGAGCTAAGATATTTTCTTAGTACTGGCTGGACTAAGATCTGGCTATGCCTGTGTAATACACCTTGCTAAAATGTGTTTTATAGATCAGTACCTTAAAGAAAGTGCATTCACTGAAGCCAAATGGACACATGGGCTAGGCAGAATCATTCTTTTTCACTTTTAGATGTCATTACGGAAAAAAAATCTCCCAATCACACTGAGCCCCTCATCTAAAAATCATTAAATAGGGCATAAATACCTATTGACCTTGCTATGTAATATAATAGTACTTACATAGTTATTCATTGGTCTTTCTCTACAGCTTCTTGCCGAATCCAGTCTCACTCAGAAACATTAACTTTTCTTCCTCTGAATGCTAATTTTCCCCAATAAGGATTCTAAATGCTGAAGCTCCAAAAGGTTCCACTATCTACCAAGCCTGCCTTCCCATGTTGTACCTTGTCTGGAAGTGTTCAACAAGGATTGAATCGGATGTTTCCCTTTGGAGCTCAGAAGGGTACAAATGAACCTGTTGATAGGCAACTAATGACTGCACAACCAAGAATGATGACTTTGTATGTCCTATGCTTACATCTACCCTGATGCCTTCTCATGGCATGCTTCTCTGGGAAAGTATTGTGGCCTTCTGGGGAACAAGAAAGCTTGGAACAATAAAGTGACAGAACCACTAGGGAATTGTCAGGTCTCTGAGTTAGAAAAAAGTGGGTAGCTTAATGGAATGTCTCATAGGATTAACCTTTAGATATGTACAGGGTTTGAAGAATACCCAAGCTAACCTGTCTTCACAAACCTATTTGCAAAAACCAGAGAGACAATTTGATGTCCATGGGATACCATGTGACATCTCGACTTCCAAATGCATACACAGAAAGGGATTATCTTCAAAGTTAACTCCACCAGAAAATATAGAACCTATCTTCATTCTATTTTTGTGTTAGCTGAAAATCAAGTTGGTCAAGAGGAGAAACAAACACAGAAAGTTTATTGTCTTAGAACTATAAGAACCTTGATGAAGTCATAGCTTCTCATTTTATAGAGGGAAAAAAAATGGAGCCTCGAGATGTTGGCTTGACTTGCTTAAGGTCATACAACTCATTGGTGGCAGAGGAAGAAAAAAAATCCATTATCTTTCTGACCCCAAGTCTAATGCTCATCCTACTCTACTACAAATGGAGTCAAGAAAATACGTCATCACCATGGGGAAGGGGACTTGGAATAACTTTCAGACCTTTGATTTATCTAGTCTTCAGTAGTTCTATGAATATTACTCAATTTAATGTAATAAAAGGCAAGAGAAGAAGCTGGTTGGTTGTTCTAGGATGAGAGAATGTTAAATATCCTTAGGTTTTTTCCCCTGGGCAATTCATAGACTTTTTTTGGCAACCAGGGTCAAGTGACTTGCCCAGGGTCACATAGCTAGTAAGTGTATGAGCCCAAATTTGAACTCAGGTTCTCCTCACCTAGTTGCCTCAATTCATAGCCTTTTCAAAAGAAGATAAGCATCTTGGTATGTCTCTGAGTTGGTTGATCAGTTTCCTTTCTTTGAGAGATTCAATGATTAAATGTCATGGTGGTGATCAGAGAGTCCCTGATCCATTTGATGAGCCCTCCCTCCCCCCACCCCCACCCCCATCATCTAGACGAGATTACAGGGCACAGACTTTATCTGAGGTGTTCTTTCCAAGCAGGTGGACATACACCCTAGTCCGTTACTGAGAGAACAAAAGGGATTAGGGATTCTGACTGATTCCTAATGGTTAGGATTGCCTTTGAGATGACTGGCAGTATAAGAGTTAGGGAGAATGCAGTTGGGGAGAATATTTGTTAGAGGAGCTACAATTTTCCCTGGTAGTCTGTAAAAAATAGCTATGAAATGGCTCTCCCCTTTTCCTGCTTTCTCTCCCTCAAACTTCCAAACTGGAGCAGACCATATGGGGTGGGGGTGGGGAGAAATTCTCCCTCTCTGCTCTCTCCCCACACCCAGGAGTAGAAATTGCTTCTGTTCTATACCTGGTTTTCTATCCTTTCATGTATAATCACCTCTTTGCACCCACTCTACTGCATTCCTGTGTTAAATTTGCATATGAAAGCTTTCACTTCATGGTGCTAATTGTGACATTCATTATTATTTTTACTACCTGTCAGTGTGCAAATGGAATCTTGTTGCTGCCTTGCTGTTAATTTGTAGGAGAAGCATATGGAAAATGGCCTGTGCCTGTCCAGGCAAGCCTGGAAGGGGACTAAGAGTTTCCTAGCTGCCTTCTGCCTTTTTTGTTTTCTTTTTTTGCATGCAGGTCAGAAACTAAGGATACTGAGAAGAGATATTTATGTTGGGCCTTAAGGATTACCTCATTGATATTCTGAATTCAAGAGTTCAGGAGGTTGAGTTTGACACTAGCTTACAACAAAAGGACTAAAACCATGACATGGGTATCTAGAAGGTCTAGACTTTTTGTCCTACTTTCCTTCCTTCCATCCCTCCTTCCTTCCCTCTGTCCTTCTTCTTTCCTTCCTTCCTTCTTCCTTCCCTCCTTCCTTCCTTCCTTCATTATCTACTTTCTTCCTTCCTTCCTTCCTTCTTTCCTTCCTTCCTTCCTTCCTTCCTTCCTTCCTTCCTTCCTTCCTTCCTTCTTCCCTCCTTCCCTCCTTCCTTTATTCCTTCCATCCCTTCTTCCTTCTTTCTTCCCTCTTTCCCTCTTTTCTTTCTTCCATCTCTCCTTCCTTTTTCCTTTCTTCCTTCATTCTTTCTTCCCTCCTTCCTTCCCTCTTTCTTTCCTTTATTCCTTCCATCCCTCCATCCCTCCTTTCTTGCCTCTTTTTCTATTATCTTTCCATCTCTCTTATTCTCTCTTCTTTTTTTCTTTTTCTTTCTTAGTTGCTTTCTCTCTCTTTTCCTTTCTTTTACCATCCTCCCTTTGAATATCCATCACAAGGCTTGGACATACTGCAATGGGTGACAGGGTCAGAGCTGCCTACTGGCAGGCAATTGTCCCATTTCCAGTAAAATGAGGTCTTTAGTGTTCAGAGTGCCTCTGATGGCATCTCCCAATGTGGAGATGCTGGGATGACTATATCCGGGAGATTTGTGGTAACATGGAATAAAAGCATGTTGGAGAGACAAGGAAGCATATAAAGACACTCTATGACTGGTTCTTGTCCACTAATCATGAGGTTAGGAGAAGTCTTTTATTGATTTGATGTATAATCAGAACAAGAGATATTCTCTAAAAGGCTAGCTGTGGTCTAGTCTTTGGCTGTTTTCTATTCAGCTATATACTCTTGGCAAATTGCTTGGACTCCTTTACTCGGTGTATGGTGAAAGATAATGCTATAAGATGAGAGGCATTGGGACTTCTTCGCCTCTGAGGCCACTTGACTCTGTGAAATGCTACCCTCCCCCCTTCCCCACTACACACACACACCCTCCCAGGCCTCAGTGTTTGTTCTTTTCCACTCTACATGAGGGAAGTGCCTGATCTTAATAGTTGAGAAAGTCAAGAGATTGTCCCAAATCCCAGCATTTCTAGAATCTGGAATTACAGCCAATGTAGCATTGGCACTCTGAAGAGCAAAGAATGATTTTTGGGACTCAGCCCAGTAGTAGCTGAGACAAGGATTCATCCAGCAGGATGCTGTCTTTGCACATGAACTTGGTGAGACCAATTCTATATAAGAACTAAGCTAAATTTGAGCCTGCTCTCTTTAGAAAATTAGGTGGCATAAGGGAGATTATGAATTGAGGTGTTGAGGGAAATGTTTGTACATTATTCTTGCTATATCTTCAAAGTAAGTAATTGATATTAAGTGGTTAAATGGAACTGGGGCATTATTCACAGACACTGAACAATGTTGGAAACACAGTTAGTGGGCATTTGAGTTGATGACAGTAAAGAAGAGACACTCTAACACCCTTAAGATTACCCTAGACCGCAGAGAAGCAAATGCAACTTTTCTGTCTCTGGGAGAGTGAGCATATCTACCATCCCAGGATTCTCAAAGCTCTAAGCAAATTTCTGACTTAGCCCAAGGGCAGACTCTCAGAGGGCTGCTGACCTGTGATCTTGGGAAGGCCACTTTGGGTAAGTGATGGAGAAGCTAAAGTAAATGAGAGACAGAGAAGCAAACAGAGAGGAAGAAAAAGCAGACACCATAGTGACTGGGTGGGAGATCATGAGGGGCCTCTTGGGGAGTATTGAGCCACAATAATGAGGATGATTCAAACAGGAACTATGTTTCAGGCAAATTCTGCATATCTAACTCAGCTCAGGAAGGAAGCAGAAACTAATGAACTTGCTTCCTCTTCTCTTCTTCCTTTCTCCAAAAAGACTCAAAAGGGTTATGAGTCATTCACTTATATTAAAGTCTCTTCTTCCTTTTGGATTTGGAAGGTGTTACTTTGTGTTTTAAATTTTTGGTAAACTGGTAAATACGATACATGTATTGATCAACATAAATGCTAAGTTATATGTGTGTGTGTTTTTAATAATGCTTACAAATAGAGGAGAGATAGATTACAGGTTTGATTAGTGGAAAATGATATGTGGGATAATAAAATGGGAAAAGGACAAGGGAGCTATATGAATTTGCTGTTCATATAGCATTGCAGGCTGGTAAGGACAGAAGGTGGCAAAAATGCAGCAATTTTTACTTTCCTTATCTTTGGTTGCAGCTGTTTTTGATGTTCTAGGCTTTGAAAACCAAAGCTCCAGAAAAGGAGGAAATTGCTTGGAAAGTGGAAGGTAGAACTTTAAAAGAGAAACGAGCAGCTAGGAAAGCTCTACCCACAATAAAAGAAGGGGAACTAAATACACTCACTAGGTCCACAACTCAGGCTGCCTCACTTTCGAGCCACCTGATGCCTTCCTTTTTCTTCTTTCTTTCTCTCCCTCTTTCTTTCTCCCTGTTTCTCATTCTTTCTTTCTTTCTCTCTTTTTGTTTTCTTTCTTTCTTTTCTTTTTTTCTTCCTTTTCTCCCTTCCTTTTTTTCTTTCTCTCTCTCTCTCCTGCTTTGTCTCTTCCATCTTTCCTCCTTCCTTGCTTCCTTTTTCCTCTTCCTTCCTTCTTTCCTTCCTTCCTTCCTTCCCTCCTTCCTCCCTCCCTCCCTTCCTTCTTTCCTTCCTTCCTTCCTTCCCTCCTTCCTTCCTCCCTCCCTTCCTTCCTTCATCCCTTCCTTCCTTTCTTCCTTCCTTTCTTCCTTCCTTCCTTCTTTCCTTCCTTCCTCCCTTCCTTCCTTTCTTCCTTCCTTCCTTCCTTCCTCCCTCTCTCCCTCCCTTCCTTCCTTCCTCCTTTCCCTATAAATGTAGTCAGTTCTGTAGATTCTACATCATCACTGCAAAACCTAATATGGTTTCTAGTTCAGGAACTTTTGCACTGAATGAGATCTATGGGAAATGTGGGCTGGAAGATAAGCCTACTATTTAACATGTCATTGCTTTAATTCTTTCTCCTGCCACCTGTATCTCTTCCAGAACTCAGCTTCCTATTTCTTTGAATTCCAGATGGAGTTTAATCTGTAAAAATATGATACCATTTCTTTGCTGGGGCACAAATGTTTTCTCTTTGTCACTGGAGCTGGAATCTTTGGGAATTCTCCTCCAGACCAATGGAGGGTGAGAACCCAGACCAATAAAACCTACAATTCCTTTTGTCCAGGGCCTTCAATCATCACAGAGCTCAAAATATGGATCAAAATACACTATATTTTCATGCTCCACTAAAAAAATGTTTTTGGAAATATGCAGTACTTAAAGTTTAGGTTTTTTCCTTGCTCCCAACATAGTGATGATTTTGAGAACTGTGATGATCAAATTTTACTTTATCGAATATCTTCTTTTTCCTCCAGGTATTTGTGTTTTACCTTATCCTTGTGATGGCTGGGAACCTTTGTGTTCTTTTCATTCCAGGAATGCAAATATCCCTAACATGCCTAAATGGTACCTAACATCACATAAGTGAAAGTCTTCTAGAACAAACCAAAATATAACCAAAGGTAAAGAGATTTACTAAAGAGATAATTCCTCACTTGCAAAACAGGGAGATCACCCACAAAAAAATAGCTTATCTGGGCTAAACTTGGACAACTAAAAATATTTATTTTATCTTAGTTTTCAATAGGAGTTTCCCTATGGGATTAGATAGCTACTTGTTAGGGCTAACACCTTCACCCTCTCCTTCTAGCCAGACTCAGTTGGACCAGAGAAAAGGAAAATAGAAAAGAAAAGTCAAACCCACTCCATCTGGTCAGTTGTACAATATTCCACGTGGGGCCTAGGGATGGTCATTCCTCCTTGACCCTCCTTCCACATGGCATCAATTTATATCCTGGAACAGGATAATTCATTTTCTTATATCTTTTTGTTCTTGCTCACATAGCTGCAGATGTTAGTCATGCTCATAAAACTATCTAATCCTTACTAAAATCCTTCTCCTCTCTGTGCCGTAACAACCTCCCACAGTAGTAAATTCCCTAGGTTGCCCTAGTATAGGACTGCTACCTTTTTCTCCTGGGCCTTTGCAATTGGCTGCCTTTCAATGGGAGTTAAACCTACAGTATTTTTATCCAGGATGGGCAGAACAATGGACACCATTCCACTTTAACCACTGATAGCCCCTTTTGTTGTTTTTTTCCCCCAGGTAACAAGGAGCCCACTTGGGCATTCTGCACCTCCATCACTGCTGGCTTGGTCCCACTAAGCAATGTAACCTGACATGGGTTGGCCAAACCAAATGCAATAACTAATCAAGTAGAAAATGGAATCAATAATTCAAACAAAACCAAAATATAGAATGGCAAAATTCAAACACTTTCATAAGACTTGGGCTGTGCTCTTTCTTTTCTTATGATTTTAATCTTTTTTGTAATTCTGAACTTAGCAAGCACAAACGTGAATATTTCCATGGACAAAAAACAACAGAAAAAGAATATTGTACGTGAAGTCACAAACATCTATTATATATAGCCCATGTTTTTGTTTTAAGCATGTAACAAATTTAACATGATAGTTCTAAAGCCATCATGTTGGTTGGGTCTCCTTCTGGATTTCTAAAGTTTTCTTCAGTCTTTATCAGAAATGATTCTATGACACATTTTATTTCCTTTTCTTTTTGCCTCATCATTAGCTTTCCTCTCTATTCCCCCTTCATATGTACCCCACCCTACAAATAAAAAAACTTTTGATATTAATATTATTAACATTATTAATAATATTGTTGTTATTAATGAGAAGAGGGGGAAAGAAGAGGAGGAATGAGGAAGAATAAGAAGGAGAAAGCAAGAGAATAAAGAGAAGGAGGAGCAAGAGGAGAAGAAGAAGAAGAAGAAGAAGAAGAAGAAAAGAAGAAGAAGAAGAAGAAGAAGAAGAAAAGGAGGAAGAGAAGAAGGAGGAAGAGGAGGAAGAGAAGGAGAAGGAGAAGGAGGAGGGGGAGGAGAAGGAGAAGAAGAAGAAGAAGAAGAAGAAGAAGAAGAAGAAGAAGGAGAAGAAGAAGAAGAAGAAGAAGAAGAAGAAGAAGAAGAAGAAAGAAAGAAAGAAAGAAAGAAAGAAAGAAAGAAAGAAAGAAAGAAAGAAAGAAAGAAAAAAAGAAAGAAAGAAAGAAAGAAAAAGAAAGAAAGAAGAGATGGAGGAGGAGGTGGAGGAAAGGAAGGAAGAGGAGGAGGAAGACAATGACAATAACAATGAGGATGAAGAGAAGGTTAAACAAAACAAATCCACATAGTGGCCATGTCTGAAAATAGAGAACCTGATAAGAAGTGATAGAATAGTCTTTATTTATCCTGCCTGGCCACATGAAAGAGAAATAGATTCCCTACACACCTTGTAAGATTTTTCCTAGAGTTTTTTTTTTTCTTTTTCCTATCCACCACCTGAGGAAGTACCAGAGAACTAAATCCATCTGAGAATGTCTCTATAACTTGATTATTTTGTCCTTGTATTTACATTGTTTTATGTCTAGTTAAATACTTTTCAAAATTGGATTTGTGGTTCTAGCATGTTCTGTGAGTAGAGTGGGGTACTTAACCTATTTTTTAATGTCCTTTGGTATTCTGATGAAACCTAAGTAAACCCCTTCTCAGAATAATGTTTTTAAATGAATGAAATAAAATGCACAGGATTACAAAGGAAACAAAAGGTTAGTGAAAATAAACGTTTATATTTTTTTCTAATCCAAGTTCATGGATCACCTGAAATCTACTCACAGACTCCTGAAGATTTATGGATCACCGGTTAAGAACCCTCCAAAACATGTTGGGGGGGGAAGGTTAATCACAACATTATTTGCATAACTGATTACCTCCCCTTTCCCACAAACAACCCACCCTGAACCTCTGCAAAGAAGCAAGGAGTCCTAGAGTCAAACTTCTCAGGGAAATTTCAGGAGATTCTTGGTATTTTTCCCCCCACAGAATCATAAAATTTCAGAGTTGGAAGCAACCTCAAAGCTCATCTAGTGTAATTCAAATCTGAACAGATATCTGCTCTATAAACAAATCTAGTTTTCATTTGAAGATTGTCAAAGATGAGCACCTTCTTACCTTCAATGGCAGTCCATTTTTTTTTGATTATCAAGCATTTGTTTCTCTCTCCTCCCATCTCTCTTCTACCTACAGAGAGGAAGGAAGGAAGGAAGGAAGGAAGGAAGGAAGGAAGGAAGGAAGGAAGGAAGGAAGGAGGAAAAACCACTGTATCATATAAGCAGAATAAAGCAAAATATATTCCCACATTGGTCCCATCCAAAAATGCATTTATTATGCATATTAGTCTATCATCTCTGTCATCGTAGGTAGCACGTTTCTTTGTCAGTCTTTGGTAATCACAGTTGATCAACCTTACTTGATCAGAGTTCTTAATTCTTTCAAAATCGTTCATTTTAGAAAGTCGATATTATAGCATAATTGTTCTTCCAGTTCATTTTACTTAATGTTGAATCAGAGTATACAAATCTTTTCAGTTTTCTTTGAAACTGTCTTTTCCCTCATTTCTGTATTATATTATACTCATATGCCACAATTTGCTGACTATTGTTCCCCAATTGATGGGCACTTCTCCATTTCCATTTGAATTGCTGTGAATATTTTCATACGTATAAGGCCTTTTCTTCTTTCTTTCATCTCTTTGGGGTATAAGCCCAGTAGTGGTTTTAATGGGTCAAAGAATATGCACACTTGAGTAACTTTGATAGCATAACTCCAAATTGCTTTCCAGAATGGCTAGACCTATTTATAGCGCCTTCAACGGTACTTAAATGTACATGTTTGCCCATAGTCCTTCTTACAGTTGTAATGTTCTATTTTTTAAAAAAAATCGTTTTTGCCAATATAATATGTGTAAGGTAGAAGCTCAGAACTACTTTAATTTCCATTTCTCTCATTATTAGTGATTTAGAGGATTTTTTTCATATAGCTATAAATAGCCTGAATTTCTTCTCTTGAAAACTGCCTGCTCATAATTTTAGAGCATCTATCAGTTTGGGGATGGCTCTTATTATTATCAGTTTGAACCAGTTCCTTACATATTTTGATATAACAATTTAAATAAAATATTAGCTTCTGTGCTAATATTTTAATTAAATTTTTGTATCAATATTTGGTGATATTGGCCTATGGTTTTCTTTTAAATTTTTTATGTATTTAAACTTATCTCAATTTTTTCTCCAGTTGTTTCCCTTTTAATGTTAGCTGTAGTGAATTTGTGCAAAAATTTCTGATTTTATGCAGTCAAAATTATCCATTTTATTTTACATAATATTCTCTATCATTTATTTTGTCTTGAATACTTACCTTATTTTTAAATCTTATAGATCTATAGGTCTGATGGGTAATTTATTTTCTGTTTCTCTAATTTGTTTATGATGTGACCTTTATAGCTAGGTCACATATCCATTTGGAGCTTATCTTAGTAGAAAGTGCGAAGCGCTGGTCTAAACCTAATTTCTTCCATACTGTTGTAATTTTCCCAGCAGTTTTTATCATATAGTGAGTACTTATCCCAGTAGCTGGAGTCTTTGTGCTTAATGAATTAGGCTATTAGATTTATTTGTTTTGTGTGTTGTATACCCACCTAATTTGTTCCACTGGTTAATCTATTTTTTAACTGGTATCAAATTATGTTGAGAATTAATGCTTTGCAGTATAGTTTAAGATCTGTCACTATAAGGCCTCCCCATTGTTCCTACTTTTTAAAATTGTTTTCCTTGAGATTCTTGTCCTTTTGGGGGCTTCTATATGAATTCCATTATTATTTTTTTCATGTTTTACAAATTAATATTTTTTCATTTAATCCTCACAATAACCCATAAGGAAACTGAGGCAAACAGCAATAAAGTAACTTGCCCAGGATCACACAGCTAGTAAATGTCTGGGGCCAGATATGAACTCAGTTCTTTTTAACTCCAGTCCCAAAGTTCTATTCACTGTGTCACCTGATTTATAGTTTTCCTAATATGAAATTACACCTACATTTCTGGCATAAATTCAACATGTTCAAAGTGGATAATTTTTGTGACATGTTGTTTTAGCTTCTTTGCTAATGTTTTATTTAAATTTTTGCATCACTATTTAATAATATTGGCCTATGGTTTTCTTTTACTTTTTTATGTATTTAAACTATATTGTCCTGTAGGAGGAATTTGGTAGGATGTCCACCTTTGTTATTTTTGCAAACAGTTTATGTAATATTTGTATTGTTTGAACATCTGATAGAATTTACCTGTGAAACCATTTGTGAAATTTGTGAAAAACTTTTTTTTTCTTTTGGAAGTTCATTTATGATTTGTTCATTTTTATCTTCTGAAATTGGATTGTTTAATTTATCTAGTTTTGTTCATCTGGATTTTTATATTTTTTGTAAATATTCATTTGTTTCATTTATATCATTGATTTCATTGGCAAATTGTTTTTGAAATGACATTCATTTCGATTCATTGTGAATTCTCTTTTCATTTTTAATATTAGAAATTTTATTTTCCTCTTATTTCTTTTTTAATCTAATTAACTAATAGTATATTAGCTTTTTCAAAAACTGTCTTCTAGTTTTATTTATTAATTCAGTGGGATTTTGCTTTCAGTTTTATCTCTTACTTGATTGTTAAGATTTCTATTTTGTGTGCAGTTTTCTTAGTTGGTTGTTTATTTTTTTAGTTGTACACACAATACATTAATATATTCCTTCCTTTTTTGGTAAAGAAAGTGTTTAAAGGATTGCTTAGGCTGAAAAATTTTGGTATGTTGTAACATTGTTGTCATTATTTTAATGAAAGATCTATCATTTCTATGATTTGTTCTTTGACCTGCCAATTCTTTTGCATTGTCATTTAGTTTCCACTTCATTTTTAATACTTTTTCAGAAGCCCTTTATTTACTGTAATTTTCATTGGATTGTGGTCAATAAAGGATGTGTTTAATATTCCACTTTTCTGTATTTGGGGGAGACTTTTATAACAATACATAATCAATATGTGTCAAGGTAGCATACATAGCTGAGAAATGTTTATTTCCCTTTCAATTTCGATTCAATATCATGAAAAGTCTTTCATATCTAACTTTTCTAATAATCTATTCAGGCCCTTAGCCTCTTTGTCATGTACTTTTTGGTAAGATCTATCTAGGATTGAAGGGATTCTTTGAAGTCTCTCCCTTATAATTTTACTATCTCCTTCCCTAATTACTAGAACAGTTCAATTCCAGGAACTAGGTATCTCTGAAAGGTCAAAGGTTTCTGACCAAGCCCAAGAAGCCCCTGAGATTCCAAGTAATTGTTCCTGTCCCTGGTCAATCAGCAGTGAATGGCTCTAACAGTGTCCCCACCTCTTATTTCCAAAGTCTAGAAGTCATAGCACCTACTTTGGGAAGCTTAGATGACTTAAAAATGGTCTGGGAAATTGAGCCACTTCCTTTCTCATTCACAAAACAATTTTTTTTCTTATTTTTCCTTTCTTTTTGGTCCTAGACTCTGAAGGACTAATCACTTAGCATCATTAAATGGTAAACTTTCATTTCCCCACCTATCAGCAGTATTGGAGTTATAGCCTTTATACCACCAGCTGCTCAGCTCGGATAGCCATAATATTATAGGTTAGGGGATCATAGATTTAGAGACAGAAGGGGCCTTAAAGGTGACCTAGTATAATGTCTCTGTTTTATGGTTGGTTAACTGAGGCCCAGAGAGACTATGGGATTTGCTCAAGGCAACTCAGGTAATCAGCAGCAGAACTAGAATTCAAACATTGGTCCTCAGACTCCAAATTCAGCTTTCTTTCCACAGTCTCTGCTCACATGGTTTCCCAGGCCCTCCTCAAGAGGACTATGTTCTGGTCCACAAAGAGAGGACTTTATGTTTGCAGGGATATTTAGGACCCTTTTACCTTCTCTTTCCTCATAAAAGGACCAAATATAAGTGAATTGTTTTTCCCCCTGTACTTCACTTATAGTCACAGAATATAGTCATACATTATGAGGTTTTAATGTGTAAACAATATGTATCTACACTGTGATCCCTTTTGAGAGAGTGAAGCCTTCTCTGATATGGTCAAGAATAAAAAGAGTGATTGGCTAAGAAAGTAGCTTAGGGGGTCTTTAAAGGTCTTTGAGGGCTTTAAATGAGTGAGCCCTGCAATTTCAAAAAGCTGATGACTTTCAGAGTAAAGGGCAATTGTGGAAGAGATCCCTATGTTTATGAAAGAAGACCAAGGTGGAAGAGGAGTAGAGAGGATTTTCTCTCCTCTCACCCTCCATCAACCATGCTGTTTCAGCTACTGGGCCAGTAGGAGATAATGCATCCAGGAAGACAGAAACATTTTAGAAAGACACAGATACAGAGAAATAACCACTAGAGGGAAGAAGCAACTTCAATGAATCAGGACTCCAATCAATTAAGATTCAGACTGTGGAGAGGAGCAGACCCTGGGAACCCCTTACGAGGATTCTATGAAGAAAGAAAGAACTTCCAGGCCCTGGAGTACTAGGAGTTGTGAATTGCATATGAATTTACCAGACACATATCCTACACATGTGCCTCACTACCATCATACTCTAGGTTTGAACCCACTGGATGCTGGAGTGTATTTGTGAGAGTATGTCCCAGTTTTAAGGAATGTTTCACAACTACTGTTTTTGCTATGCTACTGGAGGAAATGCCTTTTGCTTAAGGTTAATTGTGTCTACTGATTATTAATAAGGAGTATACCAGTGGGGGCTCGTAAAATGATAGTAAAGGATGATCCCTCCATAGGGTACCTGAGGTAGCAGTGCAGAGGGAACATAGCCCTCCAGTGAGGGTTCAAGTTGGAGGAGTGTTCTAGAAACAAAACAGAAATTGTGTTATTTGCCATTGGCAATCAGTACAGTTAAAAGGATTAATAGAAATTCAAGAAAGAATGCCTTTCTCTATATGCCTTCTAAGGTTTGTTTAGAAAAGCTGCCAGAGGTCATTTTTCAGGGCTCAGTGGAAGCAGGAAACCTTGTGGTGACATCTGAAGGCCTGGCTTCTTCCCATTGGGCTTTTATGACTCCAGGGTGAAAAGGTTCCAGTGGGATTTTTTCAGTTAAATCAAATTTGTCTTGTTCTTGCTCATAACTGGCTGGTAATTAATCTAAGAGTGCATGTTACAGATATACCTATTGCAGTGAGACAGAAACAACTGTTCTGATTTATGGGAAGGTCTGACATTCCAGCAGTAAGTAAGTGAAAAAATGCATGGCGTTTGGCATTTTAAAATCACCTTAAGGCAGTATATCCTGCATCATGTTCCTACATTCCAATTAAACTGATAAGAACAGGCACTCTTAGAGTTAAGGTTTGACAATGTTTAACACATGCACAAAGACACATGTAAGGCTTTCCTTCTTTCTCTACCCTGGCCTTGACCCTCCTCTCCCAAGCTCTTTCCCCATCTCCCAAAGAAGAAATAATGAATAGAAGTTGACTATTACGAGGACTATGACTACGGGGGGGAATTTTGAGGGCATTATCGCATTTTAGGACAATTTGACCACCACTGGAAATCTCTATTCTGGTTTTCCGTTCTTATTTCCCCTCACTTCATGCTCATTATTTATGAGATAGTAAGGAGAACCCAAGTGGCAGTTTGAGGATCTAATGATGTATCATTACACTATCTTGTATGGAATGGGAGAAAGTAGAAGGGAAGAAGAAAATGAGGAAGCATACAGTAGCATCCTCCCGTGTTCCTACAGATTCCATATCGTTGGCTACTTGAGCTGTCAATTAAAATTAGGCCAACCACTAATGATTTGTTATCTATTTCACCTAATACAACCATCTTAGAGAGACAGATGGGTATAAATGCTATGGTCACGAACATCCACATGCCCTTATTTGCCTTACCCCCATAAATATGTGTCCAGCCAGGATAATGGCAGGTCAGCACAGGAGGAGGATGCACCAAATCGCAGGAGACATGTGCTTTCCACTTGTTTTTCAGTCATTTCACTCAAGTGCAATTTTTTGTGCCCCCATTTGGGGTTTTCTCAGCAAAGATACTGGACTGGTTTGCCATTTCCTTCTCCAGTTGCTTTTACAAATGAGGAAACTGAGGCAAACAAGGTTAAGTGACTCAGCTGGGGTCACACAGCTAGTAAATGTCTGTGGCAATATTTGAACTCAGGTCTTCCTGACTCCAGGTCCAGTGCCTCTACCTACTCCAACACTTAGCTGCCTCTAGCTTTCCACTAGTGCCTTAATATATACTATACTGAGATTACCTAGGTAGCCAATCCTATATCAGGGCTCTGTTTTGTTGCTTTGTGTGGCTAAATGAAATAACTTGGGACTCAGGATGAGCAGTAACAGGGAAAAACAAGCAAGCATAATGATCTAGCTATGCCGTGAGGTTTTGGGGCTTTATATCATTTAACTAACACAGCTATATACTACTATTTGTGTGACCTTAGGTAAGTCAGCTAAACTCTCTCAGCCTCTGAAGAATGAATGGTTTGGAATGAATAATCTCTGAGATGCCTTCCAACTCCACGTCTCTAATCAAAGTATGGCACCACATATTGAATATGTTACCACACCTGGAATCCTAGAAAACTTGGGAAAATTCCAGGGGCAACAGAGAAGATGAAATGAAGGAGCTTACTTTGGAATGTTCTTTGATGAATAAGGATTATCTAGGTATTCAGTTATTAGACATTTTTATTATGAACTAGAAAATTAACAAAAACAAACATATACAAAGAAGGCCAGAAAAAGAGTATTCATGAAAACTATAAATCTAATACATGCAACATAAATATATGTATATGCATATATAGACCTACATATATAAATTTGTATGTATGTTATATTTATATATTTTATGTACACATGTATATATACTCACACACACATATACATACACATACTTTAACTTTTTGGGGATGAGGGTTGAGTCATTTATTTAATTTTGCATACAGAAAATTGGAAGGAAACAAGAATAAAGTGAAGCCAGCTTTATAGAATTTCCCCCCTTCAGTCTGGTTTCAGGACATACAGGAGACAGAGTGAAATCCCATAATTTTAAACATAAAATCTCCTGACAGTACCAATATTGTTCTGTTTCTTTGTCTCCTCCCTCTGAACTTTCTTCTTATCTCTTCTCTTTACTTTTAAAATATTTCATTGGTGAGCCTTTCTTTAATTTCTTTTTTTTAAATCATGATCACTACCTAGCACTAACTGCTCCATTCCCCCAAATAGCAAAACCTCCCTTACAACAAATGAGTACTGTCAAAAAAACTCCAAATTTATTTTGTGTTGTTCATGTCTAAAGATTCATATTTCATTCTGTACCTCTAGTCCATCACCTCTCCACAAAGAGAATGTTTCATCGTCAGTCTTCTAGCATCATGATTGATTTCTGTATTGATCAGTTCTTAAGTCTTTTGAAACTTTCCCTTTAGATCATTATAGTCATCATATAAATAATGCACCTGGTTCTGCTTACTTTACTCTGCTTTGGTTCATACTAATATTTACAATTTTCTGTGAATATCCATCCCTTTAATCACTTTTTATGGCACAATAATACTTGATTATATTCATATAACATAAGTTGTTCAGGGATTACCCAGCTAAATGGTACCATTTTGTTCACAGTTCTTTGCTACAACAAAAAGTGAAGTTATAAGTATTTTTTATACTTATGAATGTTTTCCCTTGGTCTTTGATCTCTTCTAGAGTAGAAGCATCACCGTGTTGAAGATCAAAGAGACATATATTAGAAACTTTGGGGGTATAGTTCCAAATTGTTTTCCAGAGTTGTAAGACCAATTCATACTTCCACCAACAATTTCTTAGTGTGTCTATCTTCCCATATGCCTGACAACAGTTGTCATTTTCCCTTTTTGTTATCTCTACCAATCGATGGATATTGGGGTGGAAACTCAAAGATGTTTTTGTGTACATTTCTCTTATCATTAGTTATTTAGAGAGTTTTTCATATGATTGTGTCTTGCCTTTCTTCTTTGGAGAACTGGCTGTTCATATACTTTTTCTTATATATTTGTTTCAATTGCCTATGTGTTTGGATATGAGACATTTGTGATGGACAGGTCCTGAGGCTGTGAGCTTGGAAGATTAAGAGGTTATGTCAGTAGGAATTGTTGATGAGTTGGTCCCCTGAGCTCTTCCTGCTCAGTAACCAATAAGGAAATTGCCTTGTCTCCAAGCTTCAAGTCCTTTTCAGTGCTGAACCAGCAGATATGTTGGTCAGGAAACAGGTAGATCATCTCTAAACACACCCTCTGGGAGTATACTCCACGTAGGTGTCACTGACTCAGGTAGAAAGGTCAACTGCAAATTTTTTATAGATATTAGTGGTCCACATTGAAGTGGGAAACGGAAGGATAGGAACAATGAACAATTCTGTCTGAATTCTGTCTCTGTCACAGAATAGTTATATGACCATAGGCAAATTACTTATCCTCTCATTGTTCCTAAGCAACTCATTAAGACTGTAAATTATGGGCTTGTTAACTTTAAGCTAATTATATGTGTATTTTTGTCTCCATTAGAATGTAAGTCATGAGTAGAGACTGTTTCATTCTTTGTGCTTCTGTCTTCTGTACCTAGCACAATGGCTAACACATAGTAGGTGCTTAATAAATACTTATTGATTAATTGTCAATCCCTATTGGTGGAGGGAGTTTCAACAACATGAGTTTCCCACATCAATGAAATCACAAGTCTTATGTAACAATGACTAGTAACCTTGAAAATATTTCAGATCCTTATTGTATCCCACTTCAAGAAATGAGACTGGCCTATGAGAGAAAGGTATCTTGCAGAGTGGGAGTGAGAAAAGCTCATATTTGCCTTGTACTTTACAGTTACAAAGTACTTTATTTATGTCACCCTTTCTGGTTTTCCCTGTTATTTTGAGAGAACATCATATTCTGCAAAATCTAAATTGTAAGTCACCCAAAAGACAAAGGAGAATGAATGGTATGGCAAACAGGAATGAGATTTATCTCCTTGGCCGTGATGAATGGTGTGACAGAAGCAGTGTAAAGAATGTTATCTAAAAGGTATATGACTAGAAGAAAAGATGGGCCAGTCGTGTAGCAAGGGAAAGGGAGAATGGATGGATGGATGACAAGTTTTATTGATTTCTCCACAATGTCAAGAAATCTAAAAGAATCTATTAATTACTTGACTTTTAAAGTACCTACCATGTGCCAGGCACTGTGCTAGGGGCTGAGGAAGGCCCACAACTAGTTGTGGGGACTCTGTGTGTAGGATTGATGGAAAACATGTAGTCATACAGAATGAGAAAATAAAGGTAGATGAGTCTTCACCATTAAAGGGAGTATTCACATCCATGAGATCACAGCTCCATGTAATTATCAAAGGAAAAACCCTGTGTGATGGAGAGAAGTATTTCCCTTATTTTTACAAAGGAAGAAAGTGAAGCTCAGATAGATTAAAAGATTGGCCCCAGGCCACACAACTAGTAAGTGGCAGGGCCGTGAGCCCAGGTTTTCTGACTCCAAAGGTCTTTCTATTGTTACATGCTCTATCTCTGTTAATTCAAAGATAGAACCAAGGTGAGAAGCAAGGTTCAGTAATTAACTGGTGAATTTGATCAGTCCAAACAGTTAATTTTGCCATTCAGGCTTGAACGGTTTTGCTTCTTTTTACTTTGTGCAAAAAGATTGCCGGAATTATCCAAATAATTGCCTTGGCTACACACACCCCTTCCCACACCACACACGTATGCCTTTCTTTCCCTGGGTTAAGTCAGGAAATAAAATTCTTAAGACCTCTTCTCTTGACCTTTCCTTTCTGATAAAGCTTCAATATTTAGCACTTAGAGCATAAAGCTTTACACTCCTTCATCTCCCAGGTAACAAAAGCATTTTATAAGCATCCATAGGATTAAAAGATGCGAAGCATTTAATGTTCTTTAAAGATTGGCATATTCTACAGTGTGGGCTAGTTGGTTCTTTACAGTAGGCTCTCAATCCTGAGAGCCAGACAAAAGTTTGTGATATTGCTGTTGTTGTGGTGTGTGTGAGTATGTGTGCGTGTATGTGTGTGTGCATTGGACGGGGAGAAATGAGAGAGAAGAGAGGAGAGGAGAGGAGAGGAGACAGATGGAGAGTGATGCTGTGGAACCTGTGATTTCCCTGATCGGGAATCAATATACCAAAATTCATACACCAGTACCAATGGGCAAATCTGTCAATTATTGTCTAAGAGCAGGAGTTCTTTGTGTGGGGTCCATGAACCTTTAACAGACAGACAGAGAGATAGATAGTTGCACATCAATGTAATTCATTTCCTTTGTATTTTATTTTATACATTTTAAAACAGTATTCTAAGATGCCGTCAACAGGCTTCAACAGATTGCCACAGTGGGGTCCATGACAAAGAAAGGTTAAGTACTCCTATCTTAGAGAGCTGCCCAGAGAAAATAAAAAGTTGTTAACTTGCCTGTGGTCTTAGCAATTAATATACATTATAATATGCATATTAATATACAAATGATTAGGAAATAATTGTCACTCAAGTCAAATTTTCTAATTAAAATTATATTATTATTATTATAATGACAATTGCCATTTTCCTTTTATCTGTTACAGTTGACTCAAAATGCAGCATAATATAGTGGAGAGACCACTAGAATTATAAGGTTTAGGTTCTAATCCTTCCTCTTGTATATCTATATTCATCTATCCATCCATCCATCTATCCATCTATCTACCTACGTATCTATCTATATCCTCTTATATATCTTGGGAAAGTAATTTAACTTCCTCAACCCTTAGTTTCTTCCTACATAACATTATGCAGGTGGATTAGATGGTCCCTGAGGTTTCTCTCTAATCTTGAGGTACAAACCCCTAGAGTCATGTTAGCTGAGTTGTATATAGTACTTTAGGGCAGCATGGTGGCACAGCTCCAGCCCTGGAGTCAGGATGACTCACCTTTCTGAGTTCAAATCCAGCCACAGGCACTTCCTAGCTGTATGACCCTGGGCAAATCACTGAATCCTGTTTGCCTCAGTTTCCTCATCTGTAAATTGAGCTGGAAAGGGAAATGGCAAACCACTTCAGCATCTTTGCCGAGAAAACCTCAAACAAGGTCACAGAAAGTCTGACATGACTGAACAACAACAATATATTGCTTTAAAGTTTGAAAAGCACTTAACTAGCATTATTCCACTTGAAGACTCACAACAACCCTGTGAAGTAGGTACTCTAGGTGATATCATTCACATTTCACAATTGAGAAAACAGAAGTTAAGTGACTTGCTCATTACTATGAATGGCTATGAAATCATTCAGTCAGTGTACATTCGAGGTAGGATTTGAATCCATATCCTCTTGACTCCAAGTATAATACTCTATCCATTATGCTACCTTACCTCTCAAATTGGCAAAAGAAGAGAAGGAGAGAAAAGAAAGCAAAAAGATAATGAGATCCAGGGGCAGTACCGCTAATGGCTTGGGTGCTCATTGGCCCTCTCCCTTCTCCCACTTTCTGGGGAGGATTACTAAGACACACTGATCATAGGACACGGTCGTCTAATAAACATCAGAGAATACCTGGAACTCAGAATAACAGGAGGATTCAAAGCCCATAACATTTTTCAGAAAAAGACCTACTTAAGAAAGGAGAATTCCTAAAGTCCTCTAATAAGATACTGTCTGCAAAGACAAGGAGAGGTCTTGCTTCTGCTTGATCAAAATCTCCCTCGAAAGCAAGAGCCCAATATTGCCTCTGTTTTGTTTTTGGTTTTTAAATGTATTACAATTGTCCATGACTCAGAAAGAATAAATGTATAAATAGCAGCCTCTGTCTGGGTGCTTAGTTAAGGTGAGCGGTACTCAGTGAGCGGGCACAGAGCTAGGCTGGCCGTTAATTACCACCCTCACCACCGCTATCTTACCTCATGACACCACACTCCACAAGATGCCATTTCTTGTGCAGCACCACCTCTGGCATATCCCACCAACTTGCATTCTCATTCATAGTCTCTTGAGTCCTGAGCGGGCAGCTGCTCCCTTTGGTTGTAGGGATCTGTGCCCCGAACACTATAGTCTATGAGTTACCTCTGGTAGAATTCCCATTAACCAGTGGTCAGTAGAATCTCAGGAAGGCGTGGGAAGACTTACCTGAAATGGTGAAGACAAAAGGGAGCAGAACCAAAAGAACATTGTAACACTACAGTAACAGTCATATTGTTTTAAGAATGACTTCGAGTGACAAAGTAATTTTTTTACTATTATAAACACACAAAACAAAAAAAAAGACACATGAAGAAAGAGGCGACATCTAGAGAAAAAAACTGATAAATACAAGTATGTATAGAATAGTATTATATATACATATATAAATATGTATTATATGTGTGTATATGTGTATATATGTGTATATATATATATAGTAGAACCTCGGTTTACAAATGTAATTCGTTCTGAGATTCCATTCATCGTGCAACTTGTTCATATTGCAAAGCAAATTTTCCCATAAGAAATAATGTAAAGTCAGATGATTGGTACCACATCCCCAAAAATATTCATATAAAAATAATTATTTATAATTTAAAAATGTTTTTGTCCCTAATGCACCTGAAATACAATAGCAATGATTAGTACACAATATAAACTGAAAATAAAACAAACTAACCTGCACTTGACCTTTGAGAAGAGATGTGGCTGGTGTGAGGGAGACGAGAGGGAGCAGGAGGAAGGGTTATTGCTTGGAAGGAGAACCTCCTTCTACGAGAACATCAGGGATTTCAACATCAGGAGTGTTCTCTCTTATGTTACTTTCACTAAAAGTAAGACTAAAATTACTGTCTTCACTTATTTTTCATTTTTTAGAATCACTTTCATGTTTTGACTCACTGATTTTTTTTCTTTACATTCGCTTCTGACTAAGAATCTATCTAACAACACTTGTTTTCGATTTTTTTTCAGAATGTCACAGAAATGTGACATTGCATTATCGCTAAAAATATTTGTGGCTCTCACTGCTACAGCCTTATTTGGGTGACCTGAGGTTCCTTTGTTTGATATGTGAAAGCAACAAAAAAAATTGCCCTAGTTGAGCGTCATCCCTTCATAAGCCGCTCAAGTCCAAACACAATGTTCCTACTGAAAATTTTTGGTCATTCTGCAAGACAAATTTTGGGAAAAATTTTTTTCTCATCCAGCAAAACATATGTAAACCAGGTTACTCGTAAACTGAGGTTCTACTGTATAGGCATACAGATGGTAAGAATATATATACATATATATATATATATACATATATATACATTCCTATTTGTCTCTAACGGTAGCCATGTCTAGGGTGGGGGGGGAGAAAAAAATTTACGTGATAACTTTATTATATATTCAAAAGGAATAGCAAGTTGCATATGATAGATTTGCAGTTTTATGTGCAATTATCTTTTTATTATTCCATGTTAAAGAAGTGCTTATTTTATTCCACAAATTAAAAATGAAATAAATTTAAATGAAAGAAACAAAGAATCTTAGGGAAAGTGTTCACTTGGATGATACGGTAGAATAGTAACTATAAAGCATTCCCCTCATAAACCTGAGATATACTCTATCCCCCAAAAAACACAGCATTCATAGGAAGAGTGGGCTCAAAATTAAAATAGGATGGCAAAGTTGTTGTTGGTGCTCATTCTTCATTTTTGAAGAGGACCAATGACATCATGGGGTGAATTGGATTTAAGTGAAGCAGAGTTGGACAACGTCGTCAGTCTCACTGTCTCTACCAAAGTCATCAATGTCCGGTGGCAAAACAAAAGGCAAGACAGCTGGCGATGGTCCAAGATGCAGTGGATGACCTTGGCATCTTCAATGTCTAACTCAGCTCCAAGCATTCTACGGCACCTACTCCAGCCTCTTTCACGGCCATTGGAACAAACTCTTCTCATTTGTCCATTCTGCTGAAGGAAATCATATGCTTGGGGTGGACATCCCCCTAATTCACCAATGGGTTTGAGGCTTGTTGGCTACCCTCAACCTTTTTCAGCCTGTCTGCCAAAATGATTTAGTAGGGTATGGTTGCTGCACCTGCTACAGCTTCTAAGAGCCACAGGTGAGAGTAGCAATAAGGCACATTTATAGGAAGCATGAGATGAAGACAACTCCCAGCAACTAGGTGCTAAACTACGTACTAAACTTGGAGTCAAAAAGATCTGACTTCAAATCTAGTGTCAGACCCTTACTAACTGCGCAACCTTGGGTAAATCACCGAACCTCTGTCTGCCTCACTTTCCTATCTATAAAATGGGGATAGTGTAATGGCAAGCAAAATGAGACTTTTCACCGTTCTTTGTTTGAATGGGTGGTTAAAGTGGGATCTTTTGCCTTGGAGTGTTTCTTAGCACCAAGACAATCTAAAGTCATTGAATTGTATATGATGTGGTGGTGGTGGTTGGAGCTTTCCCTCACTCTAAATGGTGAGCCTCGAACCTCCAGGGCCCTGAGATGGGTATATAAGATCTGAGGTTGGCATTTTGTTTTGGGGGTACACTCATTGAAAAAATATGGGTGATGAGACTCTGGGCAAGCCATTGAACCTTGCCCCCCTGGCTTTGTAACCCAGACAGATAGATGTTGGTGCTTCTCTGGTAACTGTGAATTATGATTTGAATCAGACGAGGTCTGTCTCTTGATGTTTGTAATTTCTGTTTGTATTTGCCCTGAAGTTCAGGGGGCTGATCTTTCTCCCCTGAACTAAATGAATGATATATGTATGTTGATTAAACTGAGATTTAAACCCCTTAAAGTTGCTTTCCTTAGAAAAGCAGATCAAAGAACCTGTGCTAGCAGCCCTTCTGTGTGCTGGTTGTCATTGGTCTTACACAGGCACAGTAGCTGCCAGCCACATTGTTGCTACAGATAGTAATAGGATATACTTCCCAGGGTTGTTATGAGGATAAAATGAGATGATATTTGTAAAGAACCTAGTGTCTGGCCCTTAAGAAGTGCTTAATAAATGCTTTTAAATGGCAGCTAGGTGGTACAATGAATAGAGTGCTGGGCTTAGAGTCAGGAAGACCTGAGTTCAAATCCAGCCTCAGATGCTAACTAGTTGTGTGACCTTGGGCAAGTCACTTACCCTGTTTCCTCATCTATAAAATAGGAGCAGTAATAGCACCTTCCTCCCGGAGATGTTGTGAGGATCAAATGAAATAATAACTGTAAAGTGCTTAGCACAGTTCCTGGTTTGTAAAAGTGCCATAAACATGATAACTATCGACTCCTGGTTCTTTGGGACCCCTTTCAGACAACTCCCCTTGGGTGCAAGGACTCTCTGGGGCAGATTCCACTCTTTTCTATAGCTGGATCTATTTTCTGGGGCCAGAAGTCATATTCCTCGCTCCTCCCTTGAGTGACAGCTTCTCTGATTATTTGTCGTCTGGAGGATGTGTCTTTGCTCACTCCCAGATGGAGGGACTAGCAAGACGCTAGCGGAGTCATTCCCCTTCAGACAAATCGCCCGCTCCTCTCCCTCCAGGGATCTCCTTCACAGCTAGCCTCCAGTGTTCAGTCTCTTCAAATAAAACCATCCCGGCCTTTTCTCCCCTTTCTTTCTTCTCTAAACACCAGCATGATGGAAACAAACCAGTCCCAGGGCCTTTTCTTTACTGCTCTGTGGCCTGTGAAGACAATGGGGTTTTGGAGGAGCAGTTGTTTCTTCTTTTTCTCCTTTTAGAATATAAGGACTGCATCAAACTGTTTAATCATCATCAAATTTCCAATTTTCTCAGAACCTGGGTTTCCAAGTGTGGGACATGTTGCATGGTACTTCATATGAAGGAGACTCCTAGATAATGAAACTTAAATACCTTCAACATGAAGCCTTTCCTGATTCCCCTGACTCTTTTTTATCCTTTTTCTTAAATGTGCTGTATTTAGCCAAGAGCCAACCATCAAATTATCTCAATCTATGGTCCAAAAAATAAAATCAAATTCCATTCTTCAATGCCATCTACCTGGCCAGCTATTCGCAATCAGTTTTCTCTTGTCTCTTACCAAGTATTTGAAAGATGAGCCACCAATGCCATTTGTATCTCTATATTCCCTAGAGAAAGTATCCTCTCGCTTCTGGTGGTATTTATGTTCCCATGAATCACTCCAAGTGACTAACATTCAAAAGTCTTATTGGACTCTTAGTCACATCCTGAATACTTTAAAATTGTCCATTTCAAGTCAGCATATTACTCCATTCTCATCGATAGTGGAACCATAATGAAAGGGAGGGGAAGAAGCATGGACATTGTCCATCTCTTTCTCCTGGGATATTGACAGGTTTGTTACCTGTAGTTCCTTTTTTATCCTTCCATGTAACATAGGATGTTCATGACAATGTCTCACATTTGAATAGCACTTTCCAAACCATTTTCTTTACAATAACCCTGGGAAGTGGCCAGTTTGGGTACAGATGAGGAAAATAAGATTTAGAAAGTTTAAGTGACTTGGAGCTCATCATTTTGTAACTCCACCTCGTCTCAGCTACCACTGTCCTGGGTCCTAAAAGTCACTCTTGGCCCAGGAGTCACACCTTGTCTCTGGAATGCAGAGGTACTTTCTGACCTTTCAAAATTCTCAAGGTCAGAGGCTCCAATCCTTTCCTTTAGAATGGAAAAGAACAAGTGCAGAGGCCAAGAACAAGGGTCTATTTCTCAGGGCCACATGACCTCCATGGGGAGAAGTCTCCAAGGTCTCTCCCCTTACAGTATTGTCTCAAAATAGATACTGAGTAAAGAAATCCAAAAAATCTACCAGGAATGTACCATATTTCCCCATGTATAAGATGCACCTTAATTTTGGGACCCAAAATTTGAAAAAAAAATGTATTACATAAAGTTATTGAACTTAAGTTTTATTTAACATAAAATATATACAACTCCTCATCACTGTCAAAACTCCCATGCATTAGCTTGTCCTCATCTGCATTTGATGACGAATGGCTATCTTCGTATATTGCCTTGTCCTCAGTTCCATCTCTGGCATTTGAAATGCCACACTTCTTAAATGACTTGACAACGATTTCAATCTTGATATTATCCCAGGATCTTTTCACCCAGGTACAAACTTCTCCTGTAATTGGTTTCTTCACTCTTGCCTCTCATGGCCTTTTTCTGCCGTGGCATTTTCAGTAGGGTTTATTCTTCCCGTAGCCAGTCTTGGATTATTTTCTCAGTTGAAGGAGGACCAAACTTACGTTCAGCAGCACAATTTTCATTCACTTTTGCAAGCTGGATCACTTTTAACTTGAATTCAGCACTGTATGAAAATCTTTTCTGAGCCATTTCTGGGCAGAAGGTGGCAAAACGTAACCTAATATACCGGTAACAAATGTGAAACAATGTGCGCAAAGACAACAAGCATGGAAAAAGCAGGAAATACAAGTAAAAAAAAATCTACAACCACTGTATAAGATGCACCCAGTTTTTAGACCCCAAATTTTTTGAAAAAGGGTGCATCTTATACATGGGGAAATACAGTAGCTGAAGAGAAAAATGGCTGAAGATGTCTTCAATATTGTCTACATAACCAATCCAAAATGGATCCTCCTAGACATGTGATTAGTATACAAGAACCAGTCTGTCTAGGCCTGCCCTACAGTGTCTCCAAGGCCCTTATATTCCATGCCATCATTACTCTATAAAAAGCAGACTTCATAGAATCTCCACATAGGAAGACATCATTAAAGGTGCCACCATTTCATTTGCCAGGCCCTTTTTATCTATAATTAGTTATATTCTCCAGCAGTTGCAGTGTTTTTGTTTTGTTTTTGGGAGGCAAGTCAGGTTAAGTGACTTGCCCAGGGTCACACAGGTAATAAGTGTCTGAGGTCAGGTTTGATCCTGGGTCCATTGACTCCAGGGCTGGAACTCTATTCACTGTACCACCTTGCTGACACAGGCACACTATTTTCCTGTCTTCTAGTATTGGAAGACTGAGGCTAGTAAAGGAAACCATAGTTGTTTCTGGCTACCCCTTAAAATCCCAACTGATGGTCATGGCAAATTGCCTTGGTTTTATTTGGTTTTTGGTTTTCTTTTGTGTTTTGTTTTTTTGTGGGGGCCAGACTCTCAGTTGTTTCACTCTTAGAATGTGAGCTCCATGATGGTAGGGACTATGCTTTCATCTTTCTTTGTATCTGCAGACTCTAACACAGTGCAGGACCTGTATTATTTTAAAAAGCCTTGTTGACTGGCTCACTGACTCAGGCCATAGCCTTTAAATGACTCTGACCTACTACCTACACTCACTCTATCCTTTGTGCTCTTTACTGTTAATTTCTCCAATCTGGGTATCAGCAATTAACCCCATTCTGGTGATCCTGGTATATACAGAACATTGATGTTGAGTCATTTTTCAGTCCTGTCTGACTCTTTGTGAAACCCATTTGGGGTTTTCTTGGCAGAGATACTGGAGTGGTTTGCCATTTCCTTCTCCAGCTCATTGTACAGATGAGGAAACTGAGACAAACAGGGTTAACCAGGGTCACATAGCTAGTAAGCTTCTAAAGCCAGATTTGAACTCACAAAGAGTTTTCCTGACTCCAGGTCCTGTACGCTATCTACTGAGCCACCTAGCTGCCCTTAGTGTATACAGAAACGCTAACCTTATATTAGCAAACACAGAGAAACCCCTTGATAGAATATTTCCCGTAAAGAGGATATACTCTCATTATTCTGAGCTCACAATGGACTGGGTTAACATAAATGGTCTTAAATTAACAGATATCTCCTAGGATCTCTGTTCTGTCATGCTTGTTTTGGGAGCTATAGGAAATCGGTCAGTCAGCAATCATTTATTAAGTGCTTCCTACACACCAAGCGTCATGCTAAGTGTTGTACATGCAAAGAATTGCGAAAAACTTGGATCTCCATCAACTGGGAAATTTCTGAACAAGTTGTGTTTGTAGTCGTGATGGAATAACTACTGTGCTATAAGAAATGATGAGCTCAGTGATCTTAGGAAAACATGGAAAGGCTTTCATGAACTGGTGAGCAGGGAAGTGGGCAGAACCAAGAGAACACTGTATACAGTAACAGCAATATTGTTTTAAGAATGAGGTGGCACAGTGAATAGAGCACCGGCCCTGAAGTCAGGAGGACCTGAACTCAAATCCCACCTCAGACACTTGACACTTACTAGCTGTGTGACCTTGGGCAAGTCACTTAACCCCGATTGCCTTGCCTCTTCCCCCCAAAATAAAAAGGAATGACTTTGAGCCAACTAAGTCACTTTGACTATTATAAATATGCAAATGTAAAAGAAAGAACATATGAAGAAAAATGCTATCTACATCCAGAGAAAGAACTGGTAAATAGAAGTATATACAGAATAATTTTATATGGATTATATGTATATGTATGTGTGTGTGCATGTGTGTCTATACACATACCTATTTGTGTCTAATGGTAGCCATTTCTAGGGCAGGGGGAGAGGGAAGAAAAAAAAGAAAAAAAGAAATTTGCATGATAATGTATTATATATTTAAAAGGAATAACAAGTTAACACAATAGATTTGAAGTTTCACATGGTCATCTTTTATTATATTATGTTATGGAAATGCTTGTTTTATTCCATAAATTAAAAATAAAATATTTTAAAAAAATAGATCCCTGCCTATAAAGACCCCATATTTTAATGGGGGAGACAACATGCAAATAATTACGTGAATTACCAGTTATATGATGTGTAAACGGAAGGTAACCTCAGAAGGGGAAGGCACTAACAGCGTATGAGGGTAGGAGGGAACTGGACCAGGCAGCTCAGTCTGTCGTGGAAGAGAGGTAGATTTGGGGATATTTGTGAGTTCAGTTACAAATGGGGAATGACCATGGTTATATGTAGAAAATCCTCTTCCCAAATCCCTCCTTCCCCCCAGCCCTATTGCCCCTTATGCAGGTCCACTTTGTCCTCCGATATAAACTCGATTTCAACAATGATACCTTTTGTGTCCTTGCAAAACTTGGTCTCATACTGAAAATGTAGTTTCTTCCTCGATCTCTCCAATCTTGTTTGCACAGCAGACGTTTCCACTTGGAGTTACCCTCTCTTTCCTCCCTTTTTGCCAGTTTTTCTTCCAATATACCCATTGTCCTCTAATTCCATGACTTCAGACCTTAAACATTTTAATGAACAGTGGAGAATTCTGTCAAACACTTTCTGAAAAACGCAGCCCATGATATCCTCTCTCCCTCAATCCTCCGTACCATGGCAGTCATTTCCTCAAAGAATTCCAGCAAATTAGTTAGGCATGATCTCCCCTTCCTGAAATGATGTTAGCTGTCTTTAATCAACTTCTGCTTTTCCAACTGCTGCCTATTTCATGTTTTCAATCATTGTGGAAACTTTCCCCAGACCTTAGGTTGAACTGACTGGTGTCTTTTCCCAGCATACCCACAAATATGGACAATCTTTCACTTGGGGGAGGAGAGAGAAGTATGTAAATTCTTTTTCCTTGGGTTCTCTACCTTCTCTCTACATTTTATACTTATTTGGAAGGATATATTCCCCCACCACCATGCCACCTCCCCAACTCCCAGCTCAGAAAAAAATATGCCTAAGGTCAGAATACAAGAAAGTGGTTTGATATCTCAGATTAGTTTGATTTGATTTATTTCAACAAGTACTTTTTTTAGAAAAAGGAATTATGATGCACAAAGTACTAAGGATACAGAAACATTAGCAAAACAGCTCTTATCCTTAACGACTTTTCATTCATTGGGAGAATATAACATGCATTCGGAGAAGTAAATAGAAAGTAAATACGGATATAATTTTAAATTATTTTGAGGGGAGGGTTGGGGAGAATATTAGCCACTCAAGGGATCAGGAAAAGCCTCATGTTGTCAGTGGCATCAGAACTGAGGCTTGAAGTAAGCTAGGGAGACTAAGAGTCAGAAGAAATAATGTTATAATCATATAGATGTATATGTGTGTATGTATAAAATAATATATAATATATATACATGCATACATATATATTTATATAGCAAAACATTTTACAGTAGATCCTTATAACAAAGGGACATGAGAAACAAGTGCCCTCATTATCCCTATTTTAGAGAGGAGGAAATTAAGGCAGAGAGAAGTTAAGTAACTTTGCTTGAGGTGACACAGCTAGGATTTGATTTTTTTTTGGAGGCAATGGGGATTAAGTGACCTGCCCAGGGTCACACAGCTAGTAAATATCTAAAGCCAGATTTGAACTCACATCCTCCTGACTCGTGCTCTATCCACTGTGTCACCTAGCTGCCTCTTTGGGAGTTGATCTCAATACTTCCTCATTCTAGTTTTATCCACTGGGGAAACTTAGCTGCCTCCAAGCACAGGGATAAGCCTTTGCAAAGTCCTGGAGGCACGAGTGCCCCGTTGCTTTAAAAGCATTAGTTCTTCATCCCTAAGTTTGAGGCAATTCTTAGAGTTGGTCCTACATGCATATTTTAACCTCTTCTCAATTATTATTAAATACCAAGTTCAGGCCAATGTCATGAAACTCCTGTGCAAATCGGTGCTGGTCTTTGCTTGGTATTTTCCTATGCCAAATCTCAACTTCCAGGGTCAATTGGCTGTTATGAATACATACTATTAGGCGGCTATAAAAAATCTGCCTGAAGCCTTTGATAGTTTAAAGCCTTCCATTCCATATATACAGATATGTATATCCTTGTAGATATGTATATTTTAAGATACAAATGTATCTCCACAAACACCTCATGTGTGGTCATGATATCCATCACATAAACTTTTGCATTTGCTAAACCCTGGGATAAAATTTCAAACTATGTATAAACTGACTTTATACTCCACATATGCACACCACTGGACTTGGCCATAGCAACAGCCTCATTATTTCTGCAAAGGCCAATTCTACAATCCTCATTCAAGCAAGACTCTGGAGGAGAATGCTCTTAGGACCAGATTTCCAACTTGAGACTGTGGGAATTTCCAGAGAAATGGTCCTGGGAGTGGGGGGTGGAGTAGGAGAAGTGTAAGAAGGCTGAAAACTGGGACCAAGATCAAAGAAGGGAAGTAACACTAAAAAGTTATGTGGAAACACTTTTAAATGATGTGATTCACTTGTAGGGATGGGAGTCAATGGAGTCAATCCATCAAATCACCATACCTCACTTAAAGTAAGTGTCAAAACACTGTGGCCTTATACCTCGACCAGGTGAGAACATTTCTTGATTGAATCAATGGCAGGCTTTAGACTGAGTTCAGAGAAAGTCCTTTTTTAGTTCAGCTGTTCTTGAAAACCATTAGATGAACTGTATGTGATATTACTCAGGAAGTATGTTCAGCTTGGTTAAAGGTCTTGGTTATAGCCTGTGGGATTAGTATGAAACTAGCAAGCTAGTTTGGAATTGGGAATTAGGACATCTGAATACTCTGTCCATACCCCTAAGGAAGACTTGCCTGGATGAGTTGAGGGCAGGCAGAAGAGCCTCAGCTTTGGTCCTGCATCACCTCCTCTTTGCTGGAGGAGGACTTTGTGAGCTTCAAGAGATTCGGAAGATTTTGAATTTTGGGCTGGGGAGTTGATTGTGTTATCTGCCTTGAGAATGAAGGACAGACTGATCCAAAGCTCTGCAAGGATTCCTACAGAAAAGCTATACCATATCTAAGGAGAATAAAAATCTTGAGGACTCCAGTAACAGGACTTCTAGGATCTATGACTTACATCTTTTTTTTTCATATTTGCCCTATGCTTGAACCCACGTTCCCCTAGACTCTGTTTAGATTGGTAAGAGAATGTGTCACAGACTTTGGAGGGGTGAGTGTGTGTGTGTGTGATATTTTGTACTAATTGCTCTTAGTATACCACCTTAATAGACACCCCTCTCTAAAAGCTAATTAAAGAACTAATTAATAGCTGATCACCATGGAGGGAACAGACTGGTAGAACTCTATTTAATAAATATCTCCCAACCCCTCAGAACTACCCCTAGACTTTGAGCTCTGTGGTAGAGTGGGGGAAGTTGCTTGTTGAAGTGTGGGTTGCCTACCTCTCAAGGCTATCGTAAGGATCAAAAGAAATAATATTTGTAAAGCACTTAGCACACGGTAAGCACTATATCTTGTTGCTCAGTTGTTTCAATTGTATCTGACTCTTTGTGACTCCGTTGGGGGTTTTCTTGGCAAAGATGCCTTCTCATCTCCTTCTCCAGCTCATTTGACAGTTGAGGAAACTGAGGCACACAGGGTCCAGTGACTTGCCCAAGGTCACCCAGCTAGTAAGTGTCTGAGGCTGGATTTTTACTCAGGTCTTCCTGACCCCAGGCCTGTTGTCAAGTACTATACAAATGTTAGCTATTCTTCTCATAACTAATAGTAATAATATATTTTATGTAGCATTTTAAGGTTTGCAAAGTACGTTACAGTTATCATCCCATTTTATCTTCCCAGCCATGATGGGAGGTACACACTATTATTGTCCCTACTTTACAGATGAAAAAGCTGAGACAGAGAGGAGTTAAATGACTTGCCCAGGGTCACACAGCTAGTAAGTATCTGGGGCTAGATTTGAACCCAGGTCTACCTGACCCCTGTCCGCTATTCAACTAACTGCCTCACAAAGTGTGGTCTTTTTGGTTGTTGACATTTTGTGACCATTTGGTTAAATGTTCTTCAAATGGAGAATCATAATTATCTCCCAAGGGATTGAAAGGAAATATTAAAGGATATGAAGCTGTCCAAGCTGCCAACCGCTGAATAGAGGTTTGGGAGGGGCGATGGACTTGAAGAACCTGGGTTTAAATCCTGGCGCTAATATTTAGTATCTAATAATACCTAGCATTTCTAGTGCTCTTTAAAGTTGGCAAAGTGCTTTACATAAATTGTCTCATTTTATTCTCACAACAACCCTGGGAGGTAGGTGCTGTTATTATCCCTATTTTTACACATGAGGAAACTGAGGCAGACAGAAATTAAGTGATTTGCTTAGGGTCTGTTGCAACAATCTGCTAGCAGCTGCTGTGGGGGTGAAAAACCAACAACAAGAATGCTGCCAGCACAGGTTCTTTTGATCTGCTTTACCAAGGGAAGTAACGTTAAGGGGTTAACAATTTTATTTTAATCCAACATATAAATATCATTCACTTAGTTCAGGGGGAAAAGCCAGCACCCTGAACTTCAGAGGAAATACAAACAGAGCAAATAAACACAAATCAACAGACAGATTTCTGTCTGACAAAATCACAACATACAGTTAGTTACCAGAGAAGCATCAACATCAAAACCAGGGAGCTCATAACAATGGCTGGCCTACAGTCATGTACCACTCCTGCTGCGGCTCAGAGCTCCAAAAGAGAAAGCCAGCCCTTGGTTTTATATATTTTGTTCAGGGTCAAAGGTGGAGTCACACATGCGACTCACCCCCGTGACCTAAAATCGTCACAAAAATGCAACTTAAACCCACATGGTCTAAAAGCCTCTGATGTCACAAACATGTCACTCAAACCCATGTAAACTAGGCTTTCCCTTGAGGCAAGGAGGTCATCAAAGACTCCTAATTCAATCAAGGAAACAAAGGCCAAACTCTTCAAGGGCACTTGGTTGAATGAGTGCTAAGAGCCCATCTTGATTCCCAATACAGGGTCACAGAACTAGGAAGTATCTGAGGCTGGATTTGAACTCAGGTCTTCCTGACTTTAAGTCTAGCACTCTATCCTCTGTACCACCTAGCTGTGTTACCCTGGTCAAATTACTCAACCTCTCTGAGCCTGTTTCCTTATGTCTAAAAAGGGTATGACACTACCCCATTAAAATATATGCTTCTTGAGGACGGGTGTTGTTTTTCGCCTTTCGTTAGCATAGTATAGCCTGGTGCATCATAAGTGCTTACTAAATGTTTGTTGACTCACTATGCTACCTACCTCAGAAAAGTACATTGTACACCGGAAAGCATGATATAAATATATATTGTTTTTATGGCAGCTGGCCCATAAAATTCACTAGTCAAAGCTGTTCTTGCCTCTTTATTCCCATGGTTCCCCTCTTTTCCCAGGCCCAGGTCTGCCACAACCCCACCCTATCACCTCATCCCCATTTCAGCCATTATCTCCTCTCTTCTTCACCACCTCCCTTAGTGACCTCCTCCCTGGGATGAAACAAAGAAAGCTATCTCTACACTTCTCTTCTTACCAGCACAATGTGAGAGGTCTGAGAGAACCCTGGGGGGCAGAGGATGAGGCAGTTAAGAGATAATAAAGTTTGAGAACTGCTGAGCTGGTTTCACTATCTCACCCTTTGCTTAGTCTCACAGCTTGCCAAAAATTGCCCAGGACCAGATTTCCTGCTCTGTCATTTAAACGTATTCGCTCATTTCTCTGCTCTTTTGCCAAACATGCTTCAATGAGGCATGCTATTCTGAGACAGAAAATGGCATGATAATTACCCTGGGTACTTTTTACCCTTCTAAATACCTTTCATTATAAAGGATTCCCCAGGGCCTGACAATATATCCACATACCTCAACATCCTTATGGAAACTTGGACACTTTGCTGTGAAGGAAATGCATGGAGGTGGAGGGTGGGAGGATGGTGGTGATACTAGCTGGGCATTTCTTCTGTCATCCTTAGGTGCTTCTAAGACACCATATTTGTAAGTGCATCACTAGTTGTCTAGAAAGGAGGGGAATGTTTCTTTGTGTAAGTACATTTCTACTCGGTCCATTTTTTCCTTCCCCTTCTCTTTTTAGAGGTTTTATTTCCCTACTCCTTCGTAATAGAAAGCCATCCCTATACCATTATGTGAATGTCTATGGCATGGCTTCTCCTACAGGAATGAATGATTATTAGATTCATACAGTTACGATTTAACAGTTCATACAGTTAAGATTATCAACCTGGGGTCCACAGACTGCTAAAAAGTTCCTGGATAGATTTCGGGGGGCTGTATACTGGAATGAAGGGAAAATATGTCTTTATTTTCACTAGCTTCTAACTGAAATTTTAGCATTTCTTTCAATTTCTAAAAATCATAATTCTGAGAAGGGGTGTCACTAAATGTCCAAAGGCATCCAAGGCATAGAAAAGGATAACAACCCTTGCTTTATACCATTCTTCCTCTGCAGGATCTGGTTTCACAGAAAGGTTGGAAGCAGCATTGATTGCCTAAAATATAATGCAACATGGAGAAAGTATAGTTTTCTCTAAGATCAGACTGCTATATTTTTAAGTATTTTAAAGACCCCAGCTTTTTAAAAAGGTATTTTAAATTATCTAGCTTTTTTCTTTAAAAAAAGGTACTTTGGGGAGGCAGCTAGGTGGCACAGTGAGTAGAGCACTGGCCCTAAAGTCAGGAGGACCTGAGTTCAAATGTGAACTCAGACACTTGACACAGCTACTAGCTGTGTGACTTTGGGTGAGTCACTTAACCCCACTTGCTCTGCCTTCCCCCCTCAAAAAAGGTAGTTTAGATAACCCAGATTAAAACAAAAAAACAAAATAACAAGCTATAAGATCAAAGAATGTATATCCTAAGGTGAAAGAAATAACTATCTTGCTGCTTTATTTATGGATATCCTGTTGGGGTCCTAATCAGTGCTGACTTAATTTCAAGTGATAGCTTTTAATATCAATATTCTACCAGGGTAGTTGTATGGCATTGTCATGGAACACCACAGATTTCAAAGAACAGAAAGTGACCAGAACCCAGAGGATGATGGACAAGCACATGGTGAGTGTACACAGGCTACAATCTCTCATGGACCAGGAATTACAAAGGAGACCAGATATGAAGGATAGCATCCAATAAAAATATATAGGAATAAAAAAGGAGCTAGTCTGCTCAAGAGAAAACTCCCATATTCCACTGGTATTCTTGAGCATCAGGAGGAAGTGAGGAAGGCTTTCAGCAGCCTGAGTAGGCCAACTGTGGTGAATTTGTAAGCAAACAAGAGTCCCACAGCACGATCAGGAATGGATGGGCTGTAATCTGAATTGCTGGAGGAGAAATTCACATCAATGGCATGAGTTGGATCCACTTGAGAATTTGCATATTTTAATATTTTTTTGGCATAGTTGCAACTTTTCTGAAGGATCCCAAGCAGCTCCTTGGACATCTCTTTATCTGGAATGTCCTTCTCACCTCTGTTCACAGGTGGAATGCCAACTTCTCCTTTAGAGGCCAATTCAAATGCCACTTCCTATAAGACTCCTTGACTGATTTCCCCCAATTCAGTAACAATCATGTCTCCAGAGTACTTTACTTTGCAACTTTCGGATATATCCATCATGTATGTATATATGTATATATGTACACATACATATATCTATATATCTATATCTATCTATATATTTAACTGTCAGATAGATAGATAGTATGGCTACCTGTTGATATCTGATCTCCTTACTGGATTGTAAGATACGTGGGCAGGGAACATTTCTTATCTAAATTGAGATATTGAGAAGAAGCCATGTTTCCTTATGGATTTCTCCCTGTCTAGGGATGTACACAATTTTTGTCCAGCAGCATGAGAGCAAACTGAAGAAAGAAAAAAAAAAGTTCTCCTAAGTGGCAGCTGTGCATAGAGTGCCCTCCCTGAATGCTGTGGGATTTCCTTAGCACAGGAACTCAACACTTTTCAATCTAAGCCACCAAATCAAGCATGAAATGTGTTCCTGGCATTTGGCTGTTGTGGATAGACAAGTGAGTATCCGGTTAGGAGCATGGGATCAGAGCTGGATGGGCCCTAAGAGGTCAGCTGATCCAGCCGTACCTTATTTGACATGAGTAAGCTAAACTTTTCTGTCTTTTAAGTGAAAATAAGTGACTTGCCTGTGGTCACACAGTATGACAGAGTCGGTATTTACACCCAGGCCTGACTTTAAATCTAGGATTCTTTCTGAGCAACCCTGATTCCTTTGTGGTGTTATTCTCAGGATATTTTCAGGATCTCCCCCAGATCCTAACGGTGTACATAGAAGACTTTAAATAAATGTCTAGTGAATTGAACTGAGTGACTCAATCAGCAACCATACATTAGGTGCCTAAAACACATCAGGTATTACGCTAGGTGCTAGACCCCTGAACACTTGTTTTTCTCATCTACTGGGTGGTTTTTTTTTTTCTGTCAAGTGACAGACATCTTCTATCTTCATCAGAGGTTTGCCTTCATTCCATCTGCATTGTTCTTAACTGGGTTGAGTTTCTCTTGAGATCCTGTGATTGAACTTGGGAGGCGAAGTACAGTGTGAGCTTCTCAAAACAACAAAAAAAAGGCAGGGGGGAGGGCAGCTGTCCACCGAGTTCACACAGTAACATGAGTAGGTGTGTTACTTAATACGCCACTAGAAAATGCCCACCCCGAGAGTCTAAACTTGTGGATTTAATAGGCCTCCTGCTGCTGCTCGGCTGCTGTCCAAGGGCACAATACTCAATTGCTTCTTCCAAGGCAGAACCTTCTGCCAGAGGCTCCATTGGTTCTGGAATTGCTGATCTATAGCAATAGGCTATAGCTGGCCTCCATGCACTGCTGGATTGTTAAAAATGATATTAATTTTTTCCCCAAGAGTTCAGAAGACCAAGTAAGTTTCTAGATGTCACTCTTCAGGGTTAAGTAAAGGTCTCCTGATAACTCCCCTCTCCCCAGTCCTAAATCCTGAATTTGTTCTGTGAAGTTTGGATTCAGTCAAATGGCTGCACGTGAGGACCTAGAGGGCCATATGTGGCCGCGAGGCCACAGGTTCCCCACCCCTGGTGTAGCAGATGGAAAGCTAAATCCATCTAAAAATGTCCAGAAAAAATCATCCCAACAAAAGCACAGCAAAGGAGCCTTTTAGGTTTTCTGAGCTGAGCTTTGCCACCTGGATTGCTCAGAAAGAGTCCCAGATTTAGAACCAGACTTTGGCGCAAATCCGGACTGCCACACTGTGTGACCTGAGACAAACCACTTCATTTCTCTGGATTTTAATTTCCTCATCTGTCGAATAAGTGGGATTAGTTAGCCTCTAAGTAATTCTTCTAGCTCTGATTCCATGCTTTTGACATTGGTTATTCTGTTTCTATAGAGTCTATCTACTCATGTCTATTCGTGTCAACCGAATGTCAGGAAATTTTCTTGTGTTTGATTTGGAAAATCATGAACTCCTGTGCTGGGGGAAAAGGGCACTCTATGAACCACTGCTTCATAGAAAAACCTTTTCCTTTCTTTCTTTTCTTCTCTCTTGCTACTGAATAAGAATTGTGCACATCCCTACACAGGAAGAGACTCATAAGGAAACACGCTTTCTTCTTAATACTACAGAATTTGTTCATTGACTAGAAATTTTTCATAGCTTAACATATTTATTGCCATGGGGATCCAGGCCAGGCTACATTAAAGTGATAGGATATCACAGCTGCATTCTTCATAATATTTGGAGGCCTCAAGCCAACCCATACAATTAGTTGTAAATTCCATATTCTTTAGAGAAGACAGCATGGCACAGAGAGCTAGCCTGGAAGCCAGCAAACCCTCTGACACATCCTCTGAAAATGAAAAGGACCAGAACCCAGAAGTTCTTCTCTGAGCACTTCTCAGTGTTCTAAGTAGCTCTCTAAGACTATAAGTTGAAGAGACTGTACTCACCTACATAGGTAAAGGGAGTGAACTAAGTCAGTGAAGTCACAGGTTTAGTCTATATGTTGATCAGTTTAGAAACAGAATCTGGTCCTTCTTCCGAAAACAAGTAAGATAATCAAAGATGAAAAGGGAAAGATCTTTTGGGAAGGCACAGGAAAAAAGATCAATTGGTATGATATTAGTATCATGGGACAAACAAGACCAACCTCCGGTAAGCAGGCAGGTTGTTCAAAGTTTATTTCTCGGCTGCATGGCTGGGGGATACACTCTCTTTTAAGAACAATGGATACCAAAGTGTCAGTGAATATATAGTTACATACATGGACAAACTATGTCAGAGATAGGAAGTGAGTGGGTTTTAGTGAAGTTAGGAGAGGAGAGAGGGGAGAAGATATCAAAAACACATTTAGCACTCAAAATCAAGGTAATTAGAAACTGAGGGGAATATAGAGAGAGCTTCTGGATGAGGTTCAGCTAGCAGCTGCCATGGGGGTGAAAAACCAACACAAGCCCAGCAACAAGAACACTGCAAGCCCAGGTTCTTTTGACCTGCTTTACTAAGGAAAGCAACATTAAGGGGTTAACAATCTTACTTTAATCCAGCATAGAAATATCATTCATTTAGTTCAGGGGAAAAAGCCAGCAACCTGAACTTCAGAGCAAACACAAACAAATTACAAATATCAACAGACAGATCTTGTCTGATTCAAATCTCAATGCATAGTTACCAGGGTTTAACAAAGTCGGAACATCTGGGTTTACAAGCTGGAGGGCTCTTAACTACAGCTGCCCAGAGTCTCCACATCAGCACACCACCAAGAGTGAGAGCCTTAAGCAAATAGTTCTGTCTTCCCTTTTTATGCACTCTTTAGCCACCATCAAATGTTATCTGAGCGACCAGAACTTAAGCTCTTACTGTTGGCTCTGGTCTTAGCAGCTCCGCTTAGGACCCTGGGGGCTTCACGCCCACATTGGCTTAGCACCTAGTAGCTAGGGGTTTTGGGCCTACTTGGGAGCGAAGATATAATCAGACCTCCCTTCATTGGCCCCACCTTAGTTACCCATGCAAGAATGCACAGCCCAAGTTAGAAAAGGATAATATGGATGACTATCTGTATGAGGAGCAGGTAGAAGAGAGAGTAATCACAGTCTTAGTAAGAAAAAAAAATCTCATCTTTTGGCAGGAAGCATCTTAGGAATATAAGGAAAAACCAGTCAGTAGCTTTGAGCATCTTACAAAACCAGTCTTGTAAGTTTGTACCTATCAATAGATTTCCTTTTCTTCAGCATAAAACAAATCAAACAGAGCCTTCTTCTTTTAACATAAATACATTTGTGTGCAGCAAGTTAGATTAGGCATGTGAATTCATTGACACGAGGAATTCCTGGATGAGGAAGTACCTTCTACCAAAGCATGTTGGCAATTTCTCTTCAATTTATGGCCTTAGGGAGTAGCCTAGAGCAGTAGGAAGTTAAGTGACTTGTCCAGGGCCCCATAGTCACTAAGTGTCAGATGCTGGACTTGAACTCAGGTGTTCCTGGCTCCAAGATCAGCTTTCTATCAACTATACCAGGGGTGGGGAACCTGTGGACTTGAGGCCACAGGTGGCTCTCTAGGTCCTCAAGTGCAGCCCTTTGACTGAATCCAAACTTCACAAAACAAATCCTCTTAGTAAAAGGATTTGTTCTGTAAAACTTGGACTCAGTCAAAAGGCTGTGCCTGAGGACCTTGAGAGCCACTGTAAAGTTTGCATTTAGTCAAAGTGCCACACTTGAGGACCTAGGGGGCCACATGTTGCCTCAAGGCCACAGGTTCCCCACCCCTGTAACTATACCATATTGCCTCCATATATAGAACATATAATTATAGAACATATAATCCACTGCCTGGCACATAGTAAATACTTACTAATTGCTCGTTAATTGTGGGCAAGTGTGTGAGTGACAAAGGGAGGTTTACTACTGAGATTCTTGAGATAATGATATGAAGATTATTGTTATTTAAACTGATTCTTGAGATAATATTGATATTACTTTGAGGTAAGACAGTTAATTTTTTTTACTACATTAATATGGACCTACATTTTAAAAGCTTCCCTGGGAATAAATGTCTTTCTTTTCTTAAATCCTGTTTCTCTGTTTTACTTACCACTCTATTAGGCAAGGATCTTCTTGGGAGGCTACTCAGCTCAAGGCCAATGCCTGTTTCTTAGGATGAGAATCATAATAGTAAGCTTTCTTTTTTAAAGTATCACTTTAATAAATATGGTAAAGCCAACACCAATTATCCTTTTGAGCGTAGGAAGCAGTTTGACTTCTAACATACTAGAACTACATTTTCAAGATATACTTGCAGATTTTTAAAAACTGTTTTTAATGGTCTTACAATGAAAAGGTTAGGTTGGGGTGGGGAACCTGTGGCCCTGAGGCCACATGTGGCCTTTTGGCTCTTTGGATGCAGCCTTTTGACTGAGTCCAAGTTTGACAAAAAAAAAAAAAATCCTTTTACTAAGGGGATTTGTTCCATGAAGTTCAGATTCAGTCAAAGGGCAGCAATTGAGGACCTAGAGGGCCACATATGGCCTCAAGGTCACAGGTTCCCTGCCCCTGGTTTAGGTAATACAAAATATTGCAGTTTGCCCCAGTTTTTCCTGTCGTGCACCTGCCCACGGTCAACAAGCATTTATTAAGTATTTACTATGTGCCAGGCACTAAGTGAGACAGGGAATAAGAACAGACTCGAGATTCCCTCCAGTAAGTACTTGTTAGTACCAGCCTACGTAAAAGTTTAAATCGGTTCAGATTAGAAAAAAAGCTCAATTTATTTAAATAGAAAAAAAAACCTCTTAAAATATAAAAATAATTGTCCTCCAGAACCCTCAGAAAATTTATGGGATATGAAATACGTATATAATGGTGCATAAGATTGCGTATGCATGAAAAACACACACTCCCATGCCCCCACACACGCACATACATGCACAGCCATGATCCAACCTGTCAGATTTAGGACTTGAAGCCAGTGGCCTCAGATGCCAAACTTTAAATCCCCTCCTCTCCACTGTTAGACCACCCTCCTTCTCCATGGTCAATTGCTTTCTGTTCTCCCTCTGTATTTATTGAACAAATGCACTCTATGTTTTATCAAGCAGAACAGCCTCCTTCTCCTTCTCCTTCCCCAACCAGTTTCAGCTGTGTTAATCACTGCCGTGAACTGAACAGAGCCCAGTGTGGCGGACTTGGCCAAAGCCCTTGCGGGTGGCATGCATTTTGGAGTGGGACTGGGGAGTTGAAGCAAAATGAGAAGTTGTTAAAAGGGGGCGGGGCCTCTGGTCTGCTTCAGTCTGTTCTTGCTAAGAGACTATGATTCACAACCAGAGCACTCTACGGGAGTGTGTGTGTGTGTGTGTGTGTGTGTGTGTGAGTGTGTGTTGCTGATTTGGAAAAAAATAAATTTTATAAATGAATAACTTGCCCACTCTCTTCTCTTGGTTCTCTTATTCTAAGGTACTTAGCTAAAGTATAACACTTTACAGTTTCCAGAAGTCTTGTACGTACGTTCTGAATGAATGAGCAATGATTTATTAAGGGTCTACTACAGACCCAGGAACCTTACTAAGCACTGAGATACAAGTACGAAAGCGAAGTTAGTTCATTAGATCAGTGGTGTCCAACTCAAATAGAAAGGCCAGGGCTCTGAACCCTACATGAAGATCCTTGCAGGCCGTGTATGGATTTAGAAAACAATATATTAGTATGATCTATGTTTTATTATTTATTTCATTAAGTAGTTCTCGATTATGTTTAAATCTGGTTCAGGCGGCACTGGTAGTAGTAATGGTATAGATATGGCAGTAAATTCAGAGCAGGTGACTGGTTTTTGGACTTTTTATCTGTGGCAATTATCAGAGTGCCTGTGGCATAGCAGATCCTTAAATAATTCTTGGTGACTTGAGCTGAAACTGTGTCTGCCCTCGGGGCCCTTACATTCTTTTTTTAAATTTTTTTAAATTTAATATATTTCGTTTTCAGCATTGATTTTCACAAGAGTTTGAATTACAATTTTTCTCCCCATTTCTACCCTCCCCCCCACTCCAAGATGGCATATATTCTGGTTGCCCTGTTCCCCAGTCAGCCCTCCCTTCTGTCACCCCATTCCCCTCTCATCCCCTTGTCCCTTCCTTTCTTGTACAGCAAGATAAATTTCTATGCCCCGTTGTCTGTGTATCTTATTTTCTAGTTGCATGCAAAAACTTTTTTTTTGTTTTTGAACATCTATTTTTAAAACTTTGAATTCCAAATTCTCTCCCCTCTTCCCTTCCCACTCACCCTCCCTAAGAAGTCAAGCAATTCAACATGGGCCACATGTATATCATTATGTATAACCCTTCCACAATACTCATGTTGTGAAAGACTAACTATATTTTGCTTCTTCCTAACCTATCCTCCTTTATTGAATTTTCTCCCTTGACCCTGTCCCCTTTGAAAGTGTTTGCTTTTGATTACCTCCACCCCCATCTGCCCTCCCTTCTATCAACCCCCCCCCCTTTTTTTATCTTCTTCCTCCTTCTTCCCTGTGGGGTAAGATACCCAATTGAGTATGTATGGTATTCCCTCTTCAGGTCAAATCCAATGAGAGCAAGATTCACTCATTCCCCCTCACCTGCCTTCTCTTCCCTTCCTACAGAACTGCTTTTTCTTGCCACATGTATGCAAGATAATTTACCCCATTCTCTCCCTATCTCCCTCTCTCAATATATTCCTCTCTCATCCCTTAATTTCATTTTATTTCTTTTAGATATCTTCCCTTCATCTTCAACTCACCCTGTCCCTGCTCTCTCTCTCTATATATATATATATACACACATACATATATACATACATACACACTCACATATACATATATATACATAAACATATATATATGCATATTCCCTTCAGCTACCCTAATACTGAGGTCTCATGAATCATACACATCATCTTTCCATGTAGGAATGTAAACAAAACAGTTCAACTTTAGTAAGTCCCTTGTAATTTCTTTTTCTTATTTTTTTTCTTGATTACCTTTTCATGCTTCTCTTGATTCTTGTGTTTGAAAGTCAAATTTTCTATTCAGCTCTGGTCTTTTCAATGAAAAAGCTTGAAAGTCCTCTATTTTATTGAAAATCCATATTTTGCCTTGGAGCATGATACTCAGTTTTGCTGGGTAGGTGATTCTTGGTTTTAATCCTAGCTCCATTGACCTCCAGAATATCGTATTCCAAGCCCTTCGATCTCTTAATGTAGAAGCTGCTAGATCTTAGGTTATTCTGATTGTTTCCACAGTACTCAAATTGTTTTTTTCTGACCACTTGCAGTATTTTCTCCTTGAGCTGGGAGCTCTGGAATTTGGCGACAGTATTCCTAGGAGATTTCTTTTTGGGATCTATTTGAGGAGGCGATCGGTGGATTCTTTCAATTTCTATTTTACCCTGTGGCTCTAGAATATCAGGGCAGTTCTTCTTGATAATTTCTTGAAAGATGATATCTAGGCTCTTTTTTTGATCATAGCTTTCAGGTAGTCCAATAATTTTTAAATTATCTCTCCTGGATCTATTTTCCAGGTCAGTGATTTTTCCAATGAGATATTTCACATTGTCTTCCATTTTTTCATTCCTTTGGTTCTGTTTTATCATATCTGATTTCTCATCAAGTCACTAGCTTCCACTTGCTCCAATCTAATTTTTAAAGGTAGTATTTTCTTCAGTGGTCTTTTGGACCTCCTTTCCATTTGGCTAACTTCTGCCTTTCAAGGCATTCTTCTCCTCATTGGCTTTTGGAGGCTCTTTTGCCATTTGAGTTAGTCTGTTTTTTAAGGTGTTGTTTTCTTCAGTGTATTTTTCAGTATTTTTTTGGATCTCCTTTAGCAAGTCATTGACTTGTTTTTCATGGTTTTCTCACATCCTTCTCTTTTCTCTTCCCAATTTTTCCTCTACTTCTCTAACTTGCTTTTCCAAATTCTTTTTGAGCTCTTCCATGGCCTGAGACCAGTTCATGTTTTTCTTGGAGGCTTTTGTTGTAGGCTCTTTAACTTTGTTGACTTCTTCTGGCTGTATGTTTTGGTCTTCTTTGTCACCAAAGAAAGATTCCAAAGTCTGAGACTGAATCTGGGTGTGTTTTCGCTGCCTGGCCATGTTCCCAGCCAACTTACTTGACCCTTGAGTTTTTCAGCGGGGTATAACTGCTGAGTAAAGACTTCTATGTTCCAAGCTTGGGGGGATGCGCCAGCTCTGCCACACCAGCACTCCTCCTTCCCCAAGAACCCCCAACCCAGACTGGACTTAGATCTTCAGCAGGCTCTTCACTCCTGCTCTGATCCACCACTTAATTCCTCCCACCAGGTGGGCCTGGGGCCGGAAGCAACTGCAGCTGTACTTCTGTAGCTGCCTCACCTCTGCTGCCCCCGGGGAGGTGGCTGAGCAAACTCTATCCCCCTGTCCCCAGCAGGTTTTCCCACTAACCTTCTCTGTTGTCTTTGGTGTTTGTGGATTGAGAAGTCTGGCAACTGCCACAGCTCACTGATTCAGGGGGCTAGGGCCCGCTCCACCCGGCTCCTGGTCTAGTTTGTCCGCATGGCCCACACTGGGCTCTGCTCTGCTCTGCTCCCAGCTCCTTGCGCAAAAGACCTCAGCCAGCAACCATCCAGGCTGTCCTGGGCTGGAGCCCTGCTTCCCTCTGCTATTCTATGGGTTCTGCAGTTCTAGAATTTGTTCAGAGCCATTTTTTATAGGTTTTTGGAGGGACTTGGCGCAGAGCTCACACTAGTCCCTGCTTTCCAGCCGCCATCTTGGCTCCGCCCCCAGGGCCCTTACATTCTTGGGAATATACCACTTATAAGAAAGTGGGGATCATGAGGGAAGGGAGAATTGGTCTCCAGAGTCAAAGGAACAGTAAGTAGTCTAATGCCACTCTGTTCCCCATAGCAGTGCTTTGACTTCTGTTCCCAGAGAGTGGAAAACAGGAGTGAGGGACATGGATGTTGGTGCAGTAGATGGCAAGATGGAGACATAGGCCCTGTTTTCTGGTGCATGGATGGTATGTGAAGCATCTTGTTCAGCATACTGGATTAGGTGATCTTGCATTTACTCACTCATCAATCATAGAAGTTATTAAATCCAATTCCCTCATTTTACAGATGAAAAAACTGAGACCTGGAGAGGTTAAATGACTTGCCCAAAGTCATGCAGCTAGTAAGTATCTGAAATAGAAATTGAACCCAGACTGTATTTGAATTCAGGACTTTTTGACCCCAGTCCCATTGTTCTAACCACTGTGCCACATATCTGCCTCAAAAAGTGTTATTATCTAATAAAGGTAATTATTTTTATGTAGAATGAGATACTCAATGAAGCATCACCCTTATACATATGATGTTGAGCTGTGCCAGTCATTTGCCCCCTCGAGTAACCTAATTGTTTTTGTGCTATAACTTTAAGATGAAGAATCTCTCTTTTCTGGTGCAGGGCAGCCCCTTCCCTTTCTTTCAAAGAGCTGCCCAGAAGTTAAATAACTCCCCCAAGATCATATAGCCTGACATGTCAGAAGTGGGACTTGAACCCAGATATTCCTAGTTTCAAGGCAAGCTCTCCTAGGATCATACGTTTAGGGCTAGAAGGATCCTTGGATGTCACTGAGCCCAACACCCCCATTTTATAGATGAAAGAACTGAGGTCCATCAGGGTTAAGTAATTTATGTAGGGTCACATAGGTAGTAAGTGTCAGACTTGTGTGGAGTCAGATCTTCCTGACTGTAAGTCCAACACTCTGCTCTCTATGTCACCATCTGGCTCCAGCAGCATTATCTGTGAAGAGTTCTGATCTCAGACGCAAACCTCTTTCCACTCCACTCCCTCCTTCACATAGCTACCAACAGGATTTTACTAAAGCTCAATTCTGACCATGTCACTTCCCGACTCACTAAACTCCAGTGGCTCCCTCTTACCTCTAGGAACAAATATAAACTCTTTGGTGTGAAACTCAAGGCTCTTTACAAAACTGACTCCAACCTGCTTTTCTAGATTTCTTATGCATTACTCCCCTCCATGCATCCTGTAATGCAGCCACAGAAGCCCATTTGTTGTTCCATCTCCCATCTCTGCCATTGCATTGGCTATTGCCCATCCCTGGGGTGCACCCCCTTCCCATCCCTACCTCTCCAAAACCCTAGTTTTCTTCAAGGTTCGGGTCAAGTACCACCTTCCACACGAAGCCTTTCCGGATGCCCCTAGCTATTAGTGTATTCCTTCCCAAAACCACCTCAAAATCATCTTATATATAATCGATTTATCTATGTACATGATATTGACCCCATTAAAATGTAAGGTTCTTGAGAAAAGAGAAATATTTCACCTTTGTCTTTGTATCCCCAGTGCTTAGCACAGTACCTAGCATACAACAGGGGCTTAAGAAATGCTTTTTAATTGATTAAAGGTATATTCTTTCCAGAATACATAGTTTATCCCACTGACTATCTCAGGGATTTCCATTGTGAACTCTGTACAACTAGCTTCCCACTTCACAGGGTAAAGAATCAGGTTCCATATGCTGCATGTTAATGTTGTTGTTGAGTCGTTTCAGTCATGTCCGACTCTCCGTGACTCCATTCGGGGGTTTTCTTGGCAGAGATACTGGAGTGGTTTGCCATTTCCTTCTCCAGCTCATTTTACAGATGAGGAAACTGAGGCAGAGTTAAGTGACTTACCAGGGTCATACTGCTATTGAGTATCTGAGGCTAGATTTGAACTCAAGAAGATGAATCTTAGGAGTGCTGAGGATTTATGTGGGTTTATTTTATATCCTGCAACTTTGCTAAATTTGTTTATTATTTCAAGTAGTTTTTTACTTGATTCTTTAGGATTCTCTAAATAAATCATCATATCATCTACAAAAAGTGATAATTTAGTTTCTTCTTTTCCTATTCTAATTCCTTCAATTTCTTTTTCTTCTCTTATTGCTACAGCTAATGTTTCTAGTACCAAATTGAATAATAGAGGTGATAATGGACATCCTTGTTTCACCCCTGATCTTATTAGGAATGCATCTAGTTTATCCCCATTACAAATAATGCTTGTCGATGGTTTTAGGTAGATGCTATTTATAATTTTAAGGAAGGTTCCACTTATTCCTATGCTTTCTAGTGTTTTTAATAGGAATGGGTGTTGTACTTTGTCAAAGGCTTTTTCTGCGTCTATTGAGATGATCATATGGTTTCTGCTAGTTTTGTTGTTGATATGGTCAATAATGCTAATAGTTTTCCTAATATTGAACCAGCCTTGCATTCCTGGAATAAATCCTACTTGGTCACAGTGTATTATTCTTGTGATGAGTTGCTTCAGTCTTTTTGCTAATATTTTATTTAAAATTTTTGCATCAATATTCATTAGAGAAATTGGTCTATAATTTTCTTTCTCTGTTTTGACTCCACCTGGTTTGGGTATTAGTACCATATTTGTGTCATAAAAAGAATTTGGTAGGACTCCTTCTTCACCTATTTTCCCAAATAGTCTACAAAGTATTGGAATTAGTTGTTCTTTAAATGTTTGATAGAATTCACATGTAAAACCATCTGGCCCTGGAGATTTTTTCCTAGGGAGTTCATTGATGGCATGCTCAATTTCTTTTTTCTGAGATGGTGTTATTAAGAAATTTCACTTCCTTTTCTGTTAGCCTGGGCAGTTTATGTTTTTGTAGATATTCATCCATATCTCTAAGGTTGTCAAATTTATGGGCATACAATTGGGCAAAATAATTCCTAATTATTGTTTTGATTTCCTCTTCATTAGAGGTGACCTCACCCTTTTCATTTTTGATACTGGTAATTTGATTTTCTTCTTTCTTTTTTTTAATCAAATTGGCCAAAGGTTTATCAATTTTATTGGTTTTTTCATAAAACCAGCTCTTTGTTTTATTTGTTAATTCAATAGTTTTCTTGGTTTCAATTTTATTAATCTCTCCTTTGATTTTCAGTATTTCTAATTTGATATTTAATTGGGGGTTTTCAATTTGCTCTTTTTCTAGCTTTGTCAGCTGTATGCCCAGATCATTGATCTCCTTTTTCCCTATTTTATTCATGTAGGCATTTAGGGATATAAAACTTCCCCTAAGAACTTCTTTTGCTGCATCCCATAAGTTTTGGTATGTTGTTTCATTATTGTCATTCTCTTGAATGAAGTTATTAATTGTTTCTCTGATTTGTTCTTTGGCCCACTCATTCTTTAGAATTAAATTATTTAGTTTCCAATTAGTTTTTAGCTTATTTTTCCATGGTTCTTTATTAAAAATGATTCTTATTGCATCATGATCTGGAAAGGATGCTTCGACTACTTCTGCTTTTCTGCACTGGATTGTGAGGTTTTTATGCCCTAGTGCATGGTCAATTTTTGAGTATGTGCCATACTTTTGAGAAGAAAGTATATTCCTATACATTACTGAAAAAGCCCAACAGCAAGAGATAGAAAGAGAAATTCCATTCAAAGTTACTGTAGACACTATAAAATATTTGAGAGTCTATTTGCCAAGACAAACCCAGGGCCTATATGAACATAACTATGACACACTTTTCATGCGAATAAAATCAGATCTAAATAAATGGAAAAATATCAGTTGCTCATGGCTAGGCTGAGCTAATACAATAAAAATGACAATTTTACCTAAATTAATCTATCTATTCAGTGCCATACCAATTGAACTACCAAAAAATTATTTTACTGAGCTAGACAAAATAATAACGAAATTCATCTGGAAAAACAAGAGGTCTAAAATATCTAGGGTATTAATGAAAAGAAATGCTAGAGAAGGTGGCCTAGCGATACCAGATATTAAACTGTACTACAGAGCAGCAGTCATCAAAACTGCCTGGTACTGGTTAAGAAACAGGGGTGTGGATCAGTGGAATAGGATAGGTACACAAGTAGGAGAAATCAACAAGTTTAGCCATCTACTCTTTAATAAACCCAAAGAGGCCAGCTTCTGGGCTAATAATTCACTATTTCACAAAAACTGTTGGGAAAATTGGAAAATGGTAGGGCAGAAACTGGGCATAGACCAATATCTTACACCATATACCAAAATAAAGTCAAAATGGGTTCATGATTTAGGAGTAAAAGCTGATACTATAAGTAATTTGGGAAAGCAAGGGATAGTCTACTTATCAGATTTATGGAAAAGTAAAGAACATGACCCAACAAGAGATAGAGAGCATTACAAAATGCAAAATGGATAATTTTGATTATGTCAAATTGAAAAGTTTTTGTACAAAAAAAGCCAATGCAACAAGAATTAGGAGGGAAGCAGAAAATTGGGAGAAAATCTTTGCAACTAGTATCTCTGATAAAGGCCTCATATCTAAAATATACAGGGAACTGAGCCAAATATATAGGAATACAAGCCATTCCCCAATTGAGAAATGGTCAAAGGATATGAACAGGCAGTTTTCAGAGGAAGAAATTAAAGCTATCTATAGGCATATGAAAAAATGCTCTGGATCACTACTGATTAGAGAAATGCAAATCAAAACAACTCTTCGATACCACATCTCTCCTGTCAGATTGGCTAAAATAACAAAACAGGAAAATGATACATGCTGGAAAGGATGTGGGGAAATTGGAACATTGTTACATTGCTGGTGGAGTTGTGAGCTGATCCAGCCATTTTGGAGAGCAATTTGGAACTATGCCCAAAGGGCTATAAAAATGTTCATACCCATTGACCCAGCAATACTACTTCTAGGGTTGTATCCCAAAGAAATCACACAAGCGGGAAAAGGACTCATATGTACAAGGATATTTATAGCGGCTCTTTTTGTGGTAGCCAAGAATTGGAAATCAAAGGGATGCCCATCAATTGGGGAATGGCTGAACAAGCTGTGGTATATGAAGGTAATGGAATACTATTGTGCCATAAAAAAATGGGGATGATACAGACTTTAAAACAACCTGGAAAAAACTACACGACATAATGCTGAGTGAGCGGAGCAGAGCCAGGAGAACATTGTACACAACCACAGATATATGGATTCCGTGAGGACCAACCCTGACATACTTCGCTCTTCTCAGCAATGTAAGGTGCAAGGACAACTCCAGGGAACTCACGATGGAGAATGCTATCTTCATCCAGAGAAAGAACTGTGAAGTTTGAATGCAGATTGAAGCACACTACATGCTCCCCTTTTTTTCTTCTCTTTTATTCTTGTTTTTGGGGGGTTTTTTTGGTTCTGTTTCTTCTTTTTCATGATTCATTCCATTGGTCAAAATTCTTCTCCACAACTTGACTAGTGTATAAATTAATTCAATGAGAAGTTATACATGGTAGTTATATGAGATTCCAGGCCATCTTGGGGAGGGAGTGGGGAGGGAGGGGAGAAAATCTGGAACTCAAAATTATGTAGAACCATGTGTGGTAAACTAAAAATAAATAAATAAATAAATTTTAAAAAAGAAGATGAATCTTCCTGATTCAAAGCCCAGTGCAGCCAAAGGTTTGCATAAGAGTTAAGGTTAAGATATTTAATTATCTGAGAGAGTCATCTAGCCCTTAAGTAGTTATTTATCAATGGGCAAATCACAGTACCTAGGTATCAGTTTATTATTATTATTATTAATTATTATCATTATAATTACTAATACTGATGGCCAGCATTTGAGGTTTGTAAAACATTTTACAAAGATTATCTTTTAATCCTCACAATTCGAATTTTTACCCTCAAAATGTTCATAATAACTTACCTGTAGGTGTTATTATTATCTTCATTGTACAAATGAGGAAATCAAGGGACAGAGAGGTTAAATGATTTGCCATGGTACACATAGTTACTATGTGTCTGATACAGGATTTGAACTCATCATCCTGACTCCAGATCCTGCTTTCTATCCTCCATACCACCTAGCAACATTCAGAGTGATGGGTACCCACTGATTCTTGACAGGTCTCCAAGCAAAAGATTTTATTGTTTCATAGCCAAAAATGCCATCAGAAGTCGTCTTCCTCATCTCTCTCGTTTTACAGATGTTTTATGAAATGAGATGCTCCCAAAGGTTATATTTCAAAATTGTTCATACGTAACTTTTGGCTTTAAGAAAATGTGTATTTTGAAAGATATCTTAAAAGTACTTCTGTAGAACTTAAATAAAATGTGATTGAGCTGGAGGTGTCCTAAAGTAACAATGAGCTCTGGTACATGTTGATAATATGACCTACCTGTTTAACTGCTCCTTCTCTGTCTCCTTTGCTGGATCTTCATCCAACTCATGCCCCCTAACAGTTGGGTTTCCCAAAGGCTCTGCCCTGAGTTCTCTTCCCTTTTCATATTATTTCATTCAGTAATCTCATCAACTGCCTTAGAATCAATTATCATCTATGCGCATGATTCTCAGGTCCAGCCCTAACCTTTCCCCTGACCTCCAATCTCATATCTCCGACTTCCTTTTGAACATCTCAAATTAGATGGTTACAGTCATCTTAAATCCGACATGTTCAAAACTGAACTTATAATCTTTTTCCTCAAACTCTTCCTTCTTCTTAACTTCCCTATTAATGTCTTGGATAGCACTATCCATCACTAGTTGTCTTGACTTTTGTCTTGCCATTGGAGGAGAAAGTGCGTCTAATGATTTTGTGCAATTTTGCCTCACTTAAGTCCAATTCAATTGCAAGTCAAGACATCACCTGATGATGTCATTGGTCCTCTTCGAGAATGAAGAACAAACAACAACCACCACCTCCCTGTCACCCAGTTTAGCAACCTAGATGTTAACTGACTGTTCATTATCTCATCTCCACCCTCTGCCCCATATCCAGTCATTTACATGTCCTGTAAATTCTACTTTAATAACATCTGTCCAATTGATCTTCCTAAAGTATTGATCTGCCCGTGTTACTTCCATGAGCTCCCTTTTACCTCCAGGATTAAATATAAAATCCTTCTTTCATTTTAACTGGCCATCCCCTGTGCCTGGAACTCTGTCCCTCCTGATCTCTGCCTCCTGGCTTCCCTGGCTTCCTTCAAGACCCACCTTTTTGATGATGTCTTTCCCAATCCTCCTTAATTTTAGTGCCTTCCCTCTGAGATTATCTCCAATTTATCCTGTATATATCCTATTTGTGCACAGTTGCTTGCATGGTGTCTCCACTACAAGACTGTGAGTTCCTTGAGACAGTAGATAAACCTCTCTGGGTCTCAGTTTTCCTCAACTGTAAAAATGAGGAGGTTGGACTCGGTGACATCTAAGGTTCCTCCCAACACTAAATGTATGACAGCAATATTGTTTTAAGAATGACTTTGAGCAAATAAGTTATTTTTATCTATTTTAAGTACCCAATTAGCTATAAAGGACATATGAAGAAAGATGTTCTGTGCAACCAGAGAAAGAACTGATAAATAAATGTATAGCATTATATATGTATATATGTGTGCATGTACATATATACATATGCATGTGCATATGTGTGTATATATGCATGTGTATGTGTGTGTGTGTATATATATGTGTGTGTATATGTATGTGTATATATATGTATATATGTATGTATGTATGTATGTGTATATATATGGCCGGGGGAAAGAAGAAAAAAATTACATGAAAGAAATACCAAATCATACATAGTAGATTTGCAGTTTCATGTGCAATCATCTTTTTATTGTACTATTTTATGGAAATTCTTGCTTTATTCCATAAATTAAAAATATTTTTTAAAACAAGAGCATGGTTATTCCTTTGATCCTATTACCTACACATAAGCTCCATGTCGCCATTTGACCTTTCTGGTTTAGACACAGCAGCAAAATGTTTTTGGCCCAAGATGAGCTAAACATTAATCATGTACCAATACAGTAAAGCTTTTCAAGCAAGAGGTATAAGGACCTCACCTTGTTTTTCAGAAGAGAACAGAACAGAACTCCCAAATCTTAATTCCAGATGTGTCAGCTGTTGGAAATAAATAGAGAAAAGGTGGCAATCCCTAGCAGGAATTCCAGACATACCACCTCTCTCTTCTACATCCTTGTTTTGCTCAAATGCACGCATGGATCCCAAAGCAGCTTCACTGGGCTTGTAAAGTCTAAGCTTCCCTCCTCTGCCAACTACAACTTCCCACTCCCATCTACCCACTCGCATCTAATGGAGGAAGCGTGTGAATCCTGCAAAAACAACCTAGTAACTGTGGTAACTTTGCTTTGCTCCTCACGTTTCCAAGTTATAAGAAGCCATGCCTAGGCCAAATACTCTGTGGACTGGACTAGAGCTGGGCCCCTTGCCCATGTATATACCTGGCCAATTGTAATTCATCCTTGGGAACCATAACACTGAACTCTCCTCTTACTACTGTAAACTCTGATAGGGACCAGCTGGCTAGGGCTGACACACTACATCCTGAGATGGCTCCTGCTGCTTGGTTAGAGGGTTACCTAAGGCATTGTCCATTTGCTGGTTATTCATCAATGGAACAGGCTTTCTCTAGGGAGAGGCATTGTTCATCTTCCACAAACAGGAAACAGCATTTTTCTAAGAAGGAGTTGACCTCGGAAGGAAAGATTTTTAAATAATGTCCTATGAACAAATCAGCCTTTTTTTAAAAATATCTTTAAGTTGGAAATACAGGAAATGAGGCTGTGGTCTAGAAATGTCAGAAAACACAATTCTTTTTCTATCAGTGTAATTTCTTTTTGTAATCATATGCATAGCATCCTTAATATACTGAGTATGCCACCCCTTACATCTTACACACACTGCTTCACATTCCAAAAAGCATCATGAAGAGTCACATTTACCTACATCTGAGGAACAAAGTGGGAAAGATGAAAAGCATAGGTTTGTCTTCTTTCTCCCCCTGTAAAACTCAATAATCACAAGCCCATCTTTTTTTTAAACTGTTGCTAGATTGAAGCATGGAGATCTCTTTTATCTTTGATTCAGGCATGCTACTCTGATTAACAATAGTATCCAGAGTCATCCAAGAAAGATGACTTTTGCTTTAGTTTTCTAGTCATGAAACTAATATCTCAAAATGAAAACTGTAACTGATATTTAACTATTGCCTTATAAATACATCTCAACGCAATTATATATATATATATATATATATGAGACATTAAAGAATAGCTATAAAACAGTAGGAATATTTATGTTCTGCTGAAAACAAATATGTTTATTTATAGGTGGACATACATTCCATAAGATAAGCCAATATTAATCATATTTGGTGAAGTTTTCAAGGAGGTTAGAGGCCAAATTAAATATAGAAGAGCACATTTTTTTTCCTTCTTCCTCTAATGTACTTTAATGAAGGCTAGAGAGGCTGGAGAAATATTTATATTCTTTTATTCATATTTTTAGGATTGCCTCACGTCTCGATTTTTTAAAAATATCCCATTTAAGTGGGGGATACTTCAAAGTGAATGTGGGTATTCTCAACCCCTCACATCTTAAAAAGGAAAATTAATGGAACTGGGAATTTAAAAACAACAGATGTACTAAGAGCAGTGAGATTACTGCCTCGGGTGAGACATGGTAGGGAGTTCAATTACTTTGGAGTGGCTTTGGCAGAGATCTCATTGGCTCCTATAAGATTTGGGACCCCTCAACAGCAATTCTGTGTTCTGTAGGAAATGGCTGTTGGATATCCATGGGACACAAAAGATAAGGGGCTGTTTCTTTTTAAACATAAGCATCTAACTGCTTTGACTGTGGTTAGATAGCAACCCTTCTGGAGAGACTGTGAAATCCATCTGGGTTCATGCATCTTAACTTGCTTGTTAATTCTAATGTGGTGGTGGAATTCCTCCAGATTAAAGGAACCTCCACAAAAGCTCTGCTCCAATGACTCACAGGAGCATGGAGATAACCCTGTGCAATCTCAGGTAGGGTTCCCCAAGCTGGAAAGACTGTGGGTGTTTGCCCAACAATTCATGTCTAACATCTGAGGAACAATCTGGCTTATTATTGGAATGTTAGTCCCCCAGTTGATGGATTTATCAGCCATAGTAAATCATGGAGTGTGAAGGAACTGGGCTCTGCCTCAGTGAAAGGACCACAGCATCTCTTAGCAATCGAATCATCAGGCAGGTTCCTTTAAAGGCATATGCCAATCATTTACCTTGGGACTACATTTACCATTCTCACCAACTTTCCTGTCTAAAACATTTCTCTTTGACCACCACTTCTTTTTATCTGTTGTCTTCCTTCACTTGAAAGTAAGCTTTTTGAAGACAAGAATTATCTTGTTTGCTTACATTTGCATCCCAAATGTTTAACACAGGGACTGGTGTATAATAAGCATTTATTCATCCATCTGGTAGTTAGGTGGCATAGAGCACATAGGCCAGGATTCAGGACCCAAGTTCAAATCTGGCCTCGGACACTTACTAGCTGTGTGCCCTTGGGTAAATCACTTAACCATATTTGCCTCAGTTTCCTTATCTGTAAAATGGGCTGGAGAAGGAAATGGTAATTCAATACAGTATCTTTGCCAAGAAAACCCCAAATAAGGTAACGAAGAATCAGACACATGACTAAACAACATCCAAACATTCATCCCTCCATTTATCCATCCATCCATCCTTTCTTTCTTTCTTCTCCACAGGAAGAACTATAAAAGATAATTTCAACTTCAGTGACATTGAGAAAGAAAAATCTCAGGGAAGTTTTTGTTTATTTACTTCTTCTCCACTTCATTTCAAAGAATCCACAGATTGAAATGGCAATTGTTCTAGGTGGGATTGACTCAGTTTCAAGGTTGATGTTGGGATGAAATGAGGCATGTGTAAGTGATTGAAAAGGAAGTTTATTTAGACCTAACACAGGAAGAACATTCAATGAGGATACTACAGCACTTCGCTCATGAGATATCCCCACACACACACCTTGTCTCCATATGGAAACGTGTCTGATCGGCAGAATAGGGCACACTGTGACTCATGCAGTACTGAGACATCCACCAAGTCTGAAAGGCCCCAATTTCACATAAGTTGGCTTTTTTATACTCTTGGGTGACTAAGGGTGAATAAGTTCACTTACCTTGGCAGTATATTTTCCAGGGATGATGACTTTGACACACACATTGCCAAAGCTAGCTCTCAGTGTTTGGGAGACTCTGAAGGAAAGTGTGGAAGAAAAGAGGTTTTAGATTGCTTACCCAACTGAAGGTCAACAGAGCTATTGTGCTGAAGTCATTGTTATACATCTATGAAACCTGGACAGTCTACCAGCGACATGCCAGGAAACTGAGTCGTTTTCATTTCAATTGTCTTAAGAAGATTCTGTTGATCAACCTGGCAAGACAGGCTACTGGACACTGAGGTCCTTCCTTGAGTTGAACTGCCAAGTGTTCAGACTCTACTGCAGAGAGTTAGGCTGGCCACAGTGTTTGAAAGCCGAATGTATATTTGCCTAAAAGACTATTTTACAAACTCTCACAAGGCAAGTACTCACATGGAGGTCAGGAGAAATGGTACAAGGACACTCTCAAGGTCTCTGAAGAACTTTGGAATTGATTGGGTTACATTGAAGACACTGGCAAAGGACTCTCCAGCATGGGATGCCCACATCAAAGAAGGTGCTACACTTTATGAGCAAATCAGAATTGCAGTAGCTCAAAAAAAAATGTGAGATGTGCAAATTTAGAGACAATTCCACTCCAAATGTTCATGTGGACTATTTGTGCCTGACCTGTGGTAGAGCCTTCTGAGCTCATACTGGTCTGATCGGCCACTGTTAGACACACTGCTCCTTGACCCGAACATAGTGATGTCATTTTGGTCCTCTTCAAAAATGAATCACAACAACCAACCAAGGGACTGGGAAACCATATCAACATGGCCAGAGGTTATAGCATGAGCCTTGGCAAGTCAAGTCCCTACAACAGTTTTGTTACTTTTGAGGGGAAAACAACTTGATGCATGCTATCTTCAAGGACATTGAGTGGGGAAAGAATCCTGGCCTATCACAGATGACACAGTAAGAAAACAATGTCTTGGTTTTTCCACAGAGGAGATATTTTCTGGAAGCATGGTTGTTCATGTGGGCAACCTGGACTGACAAAATCCCTACTGACTGGATACTCCATATCTTAATGATAAATAGGTAGAGAGCATGGAGGTATGGCAAGAGATATGGGAAGGGACAGCGCTTACAACTACAGATGTCCACAGGCATGAAACGATCAGGTAGCGGGGCCTAGAGGAAGAATGACCAAGTAGTGACTCATCTTAATAAGCACCAAGTCAACCCCTTAAAAACTCTGCCAAGGAAACCATTACTTCTCCCAGAGAATTTCAGGAAAAATAAAATTGGTCAGGCACAGCCCTATCACTAAGTAATGCTTTTGTGAATCATTTCCAGCATCTAGAAACATTTCGTTCACTCTGTGTAGACAAGTGAATAAAGGAAATAACTTAATCCCTAGAATAGTTTACTGAGGAAGGTCACGAAACCTCCCTCCATGGGGACTTTTAAAGGTTCCTTTCTAGTCTAGGATCGGGGAATGATTTAGATAGCTTTCCAGAAGTCAGCTAAAAATATCTACGTGATTATGACAAGAGAAAAACTGAGTCATCCCACTTTGCTGCAGCTTATGATGGACCACGCATAGGAGGACTGATACTTTGGGGTCATAGAGTCATGCAGATTTTATTGTAGTTATTCAGTCATTTTTCAGTCATGTCCACCTTTTTGGGACTCTTTTTTGGAGTTGTCTTGGCAAAGATACTGGAATAGTAAGCCATTTTCTACTCCAGCTCATTCTACAGACTAGGAAACTGAGGCAAGCAGAGTTAAATGATTCACCCAGGGTCACACAGCTAGTGTCTGAGGCCAGATTTGAACTCAGGAAGATGAGTCTATCTGATTCCAAGCCCGGTGCTCTATCTACTTCTCCACCTAGTGGCCAAGTCGTGCAAATGGATCATGTTAAATTGGAATGGCTATTGTGCCATCAGTCAATAAGTATTTATTAAGCACATACTATGTATCATGAAGATATTCAAGTTTGGGAGATTCCACACAACCTATATGCCAGATCTCTATAATCTTAGGGGTTCATGTAAGGACCAGTTCTAAATCAAATCACTGCCACAATTCAAAAGGCAGATATAATCTGAATCGTTCAATTCCTTGAGTGGTTAGTAAGCCATGAAGTAGCATTATCTACTTTATTACCCTGACCCCTCTTAGCTTAACAATAATAATAAATGACATTTATATAGCATTTTAAGATTTTCAAAACCTCATCTCATTTGACCCTCCCAGGAACTGAGGAGGGTGAAAGAGGTTCACTGACTTGTCCAGAATCACCCAGCTAGTCAGTATCTGAGGCTAGATTTGAACTCTTTCCAAGCCCAGCACTCTCTCCATGATGCCACCTAGCTGCCCGGGAAATGGCACATCCAGAGAATTCTAGTTCAGCCAACTTTAAGAAAGGAAGTATTTTACACTGGTAGACTTTGTTTTAGTAATTCAGGGAAAGAACACACAGGTATTCTGTGTCTTTTTCATCTTTATATTCACAGCGCCCAGGACCTTTGTACCTATGGATAAATGTTTGCTAGTTTGACTTATGAGCTATGTCTCCTTATTGCCTTGGTTAGAATGATACCTTATTACATATGTAGTTAATTTCATATTTAACTACAAACTGCTGCATATTTTAGAACACTTGTATAACTGGCATGATTATTTAAGCCAGGGGTAGGGAACCTGCAGCCTTGAGGCCACATGTGGCCTTCTAGGTCCTCAAGTGTGGCTCTTTTGAGGACCTAGAGGGCCACATGTGGCCCCGAAGCCATAGGTTCCCCACCCCTGTAAGCAATCTCTGTAGTCTCTTTCCTATAAATTTGCATATAAAAAGTTTTTTTTGGATTGAAAACTTGATGTTTGCTTCCCAAACTTCAGTATCTGTTTTCAGTAAAAATTGAAGGTAAAACTGTCCTCATTCATGTCTGAAGCAAGGGCCAATTAAAACCAGGGAAAGCAATTCCTAGGCTCCTTATGAATGCACCTCTATTTCCTATGAGCCATATCTGTCTTGGGCCACATTAACAGGACCACCACCACCTGGACATGGAACTGAAGAGTTTGCATTTGGCTCAATTTGTCGTGAATCATTGAAAGGTACCATGAGTGGCCATACCTGTCCAATATGGTTCTGTGTCTTGGCCATGTGACAAAACACTATGGGTGACAGGGTTAGTGAATTTCATGGCTTTTGTCCAGCTTGCCTACAGCCTTAGAGACATTCTTGTTAGTAAAACAGAGAAATTCTGTTCGATAAAGCTTTAATGTTATTGTATTTTAAATTTTAAAAATCAAGAGCCTTGAATAATCTGCCTTCTTATCCTGGAACTTCTCTCTGCATCTGGGGTCTCCTCACCCTGGAACATTCCCTGTTCCTATGACTCCCTTCTCCCATTGGTGGGCTCCTCCCAGGACTCCATTTTGGAAAGGGGTCCAGGCTAGACAAGCTTCATTCCTCCTCCTGGCTCTAATTCTGACCCTCTGGACTTCACCTGCCCCTGGTTGATTACTTCCCTCCCCTCTATTTCTATACCCCCTCAATCCTGCAAAGCCTCAACTTGACTCTCATTCCTGGCCGAATTCTACAATTTTTTTAAATAAAAGGTTTAGGTTTTGAGCATTTAGAAAGAGAACTGGTCCCATTACTAAGCATCAGAAGGGTTTCATCTAAAACAGGACATGCCAAACTAACTTCATTTGCTTTTTTGAGAGTTTAACTAGACTCAGGAAAATGCCATACAGTATAGATGGATTTCAGAAATATTTGGATGACTGTACTTAAAGTAGAGTGCTGGACCCAGAGTCAGAAAGACTCATCTTCCTGAGTTCAAATCTTACTTCAGACACTTACTAGCTGTGTGACCTTGACCCAGTCACTTAATCCTGTTTCCCTTAGTTTCCTCATCTATAAAATGAACTGGAGAAGGAAATGCCAAATCACTCTAATATCTTTGCCAAGAAAACCCCAAAGGAGGTAATGAAGGGTCAGACATAACTGAAAAATGACTCAACCACAATTGTTAACAAGGAATTTACAGCCTAGCAGGAGAGACAAGACTAAAGTACAAAGGATAATAGATTTTAAATTGTGAAGGACCCTAAGAAGTCATCCGGTCCAGCCACTTCATTGTACCAAAGAAGAAACTGAGGCCCCCAAAGATTAAATTACTGCCTAGTCTCACAGCTAGTAAATGCCTGAGGTAGGATTTGAACCTTTACTTCCTTACTCCAGGTCCAGCACCCTCTCTGCTACAGTGGTATAAGGCAAAGGATAATTAAGTGGCAGATAAGATGACAGTGCACTGATGTAGGTAAGGTACAATGCTGTGAGAACTAGGTCAGTGCGGCTGGAAATGGAGGGGAAGAGAAGGATGCAAGATACATTTCACAGGAAAAGTCAGTGAGATTTGGTGACCAACTCAGTTGATTCCCCTTTGCATTCTATGGAGCCAAAGCATCTGAGATGCAGATTTTTTATAGGCAACTGTTGACCAGAAGGCTCTATCTAATGAATCACAGCATAGATCGTAATATAATGCTTGATGATTGTCCATTCAAGCAAGTTGATGGTTCTACATCACCCTTGGAAGGATGAGGAAAGAAAAAATTAGAGGAGAAAGCTAATTCCCTGGAATTTAGTTCTTTTCCATACTTCAGTTTAGGATGATAAAACCTGTGAATTTAGGAGTAGGAGTTAGCACTGCCGACATCCCTTTGGATGGCCGCTTCTTCTCCTAGGGTGAGAACATTCCAAATAAAAGACTGGAGATCATTTATCACATTAAGTGGCCTAGAAGGTCCTAGCACTAACATTCTTTCATTTTACTAAGCCAAGGATAAAGACAGAGACAAGGGTTGGTACTTCCCTCTTCTTTGCCCAATTTCTTGACATCCAACTGCCTAATTATTAACTTTGTTTAGATACTAACACATTGGATACAGGGAATATGGAAAGAGTTCATTTCTAAAACCTTGACAAATGTTTTTATTTATAAATTCAAATCAATTCAACAAACACTTAAGTAGTATTGCATGCAAGGCAGAGCACTAGGTGTTTTGTATAGAAAGACAAAAATGAAACCCTCAAGAAGCTTATAGTCTACCAGGGTAATAAAAGAGACCACACCTATAAGTCCATACTGGAAAGCTTTGTAGGGCAAGGGGACTGTCAGGTATGCTAGTTATCTGCTTCCAAACCCAGAAGAGGTGGGAATGGTGTTCTGCTCTTCATGGTCAATACATTAAGTCAAGTAAATAAGTATTTATTAAATGCTTACTATATTCCAGACACTGTGCTAAGTACCGGAGAGATCTCCCCTCTCCAAAAAGGGGCAAAAACACAGTCCCTGCACTCAAAGTGTTCATAGCCTAATAAGGAGAGACAACATGCAAATGACTGGATATAGACATATGGTAGAGCATTAAGAGGGCTGAGATTCAAACCCTATTCCGACATTCATACCCTATGACCTTAGGCAAGTAACGTCTCCGCTGGGGGCCTGAGTTTCTTCATTTATAAAACAAAAATGTTGAACTAAAGCCTTTTCCATTATGAAATCATATAATTTCTGGTCCACCACCCCAGTATCTGATGGGTGTGGAGGATGGAGGAAAGTTTACCCAGGAATCTAAATGATATATAGCAGAAGTAGTCCATGATTCCCCCTCAAATCCAGAAGGATTACCAAACCAACAGTCTAAGAGACTCCTTGTATGACCCCTTGTCCTTTTTTTTTTTTTTTTGGCTGGGGTGGGGGGAAAGCAGAGATTGGCAAAGTGGTTGCTCTTGGTTTCATTTCCATCACTGTTGAACTAGATACCTCAAAAAAAAACCTAAGTGAATAAAGATTATTTGAAAGCTAAACTCACCAGTGTGCTACAATCCTGATTCCTAAATGACCTTTAGACCTCTGTGGTGGAGAAAAAATGGTGGGCTGACCAGGCTGGAGGTTATCCTGTCCTCTGGGTGCTGGTGTGTGGGACCTTGACACCACACGCCATCTAGTGTTCACAGGCAGTCCAACTGCAAAGCAACCTCTGAATCCAGCTGTGAGAAAATAGAATGAGTCTCCTTTACTTGGAGCAGATGGTTTAAACTAAGTGCTGTTTACCATTCTTCTGATGAAAAATGATGTTGTACTTGCTAGAAATTTGCACCTTCCACTTAAAATCATTGAAGGAAACATCTCTCCTTGTCTACCCTCTCAAGGTGTTTTGGAACTCTCAGCATGTAGAAATGTAATCCATAGATCAATCCATAAAATAGAAGAAATCATTAAGAAACAAAAAAACAGAACTGGCTCCTTTTAAAGTTTTGCAAAGTGCTTTACAAACATCTCATTTGATCCTCACAACAATTCTGGGAGGGAGGTGTTGTTATTACATCCATTTTATGGGTGAGGAAACTGAAGCAGACAGAGGTGAAGTGACTTTCCTAGACTATTGGACCTGAGTTCAAATCCAGCCTCTCACATTTATCAGCCCTATGAGCCTCGAAAGTCATTTAACTACTGCATACCTCAGTTTCCTCATCTGTAAAATGGGGGTCGTTATACCATCTATTTCACAGGGCTATTGTGAGGAATGAAGGAGATAATATATGTAAGTTGTTCAGTTGTGTCTGACTCTTCATGACCCTATTTGAGGTTTTCTTGGCAAACATATTGGAGTGGTTTGCCATTTCCTCCTCCAGCTTATTTTACAGATGAAGAAACTGAGGCAAGCAGAATTAAGTGATTTGCCCAGGGTCACACAGCTAGTGTCTAGTAAATGTCTTAGGCTGGATTTAAACTCATGACGATGAGTCTTCCTAATTATATGTAAAGTGCTCTGCAAATCTTAAATTGCCATGTAAATGTTAGCTATTTGTGTTATTAGCCTAAGGACTGGATATAATTTTTTAAAAATCCCACCGCAAAACAAACAAAGGAACTGCAAAACGACATACTTCTTCTTCTTCCATGTCATCCCCCAATTCTAGGGATGAAACCAATTGCATCTCTTTGTTGGAGGCATCTGCTCTGCCACTCAAAATACTTATTTTATGGACTGATGACATTTTTGTCCTAATTTATCAGACAAGTTTATGTCCTGGATCTGGGAATTTGGAATAGTTTAATTGGTTAGACAGAATAACACATGCTTCTCGTAGACAACTAAGCCAGGACCAAATTCATCCCACAAATACTGGTAAAATGTTTCCTGTGGTTCTGGTTGCCTCAGCTGTGTGCATGCATGTGTGTGTGTTTGTGTGTGTATTTGTATGTAAGCTTGTGTTTGTGTGTGCATTTGTGTGTATTTATGTGTGTTTGTGTGTATATTTGTGTTTGTGTTTGTGCATGTGTGTTTGGGTATGTGTGTGTGTGCCTGTGTGTGTGTTTCAGACTGGACAGTCCCTAAGGCCCCTTCCATCTCTAAGTCTGTGACCCCTATGATTCTGTTAACCAAGGTCTTGATATTTTTACGCTCAAGTGATTTTTTTTTTTTACTAAAGAGAGGGCTGCCTTAAAATTCTTTGTGCAAGAACATCTGGCCTTGGGAAAAGCCCAGCCATGCACATTTTGTGCAGCCACACACACATTATAGTCTTCCCTTCACTCAGAGGAATAAACAAGCTGGGTGAATTCAAGTCAAATGTATGTTGATCAATCAGCTAACAAGCATTTATTAAAGGTCTATTCTACGCTATACTGAAGGAGTAATGCTCTATTTCCCTCCCCTACTCCCACTTCCCATGCAAATTAGGCTAGCTTTTTCTTAAAAAATATTGAAACCATCCTCTAGAGTTAATTGGCTATGGGGACTAAAAGTTCAGGCTGCTGACATCAGTTTCTATAGCATACTCTCATTCTTGGCTTTTTTTTCCACATTGGACAGTTTAGGACATTCAAATGAATCAACTGAGGGTCTCCTAACCTAGGGGCATGTCCTTGTTAAATATCTTTCTACTGCCATGGCTAAATAAATCTCCTTTTGCTAATTGCTGTCTCATCTTGTTCTAGTATCAAGCATAAACTCCCAGGGAATGTCCCAAATTGGACCCAGCCCAGAACGTTAAGCATTGTACTATGCATTAGACTTACAAAGGAAAAGAATGAAGTACTACCTATTTTCAAGGAATTTACATTATAACAAGGGACACAGCAAGTAGATGGGTCAGTATAAACAGAATAAATGGGCAGCACACCACCCTTCTAGTCTTTGGAACCAGCACCCACATTTGCAGGCTAGGGTCCTCAGAAAGGGGGATGGCTACTATTCTCTCAGGATTCTAGGGGTTCCTGGTACTGTTGCTCCTGAGCCCTTATCAGTGTGTTTCCTATGAACAGGCACCCTGATGTTATCAATTAGTTTTTAGAAAAGGGATTTACTAATTAATTATAACAAGAAGAGTTGGTACCAAGCATCCTTTCCTCCCAGATTAGGTGGGGGTCTACATTCTACTTGCACAGACAAGGTCCCTAGGGAGAGTGGGTTCAAACTTATGGTCTAATGGAAATGAAGCACATTACATGTAGATTACATATATGACAAAGGGGTATCTCCACCTAGCAATCTTTTTCTTCCTTTGTGGAGGTCTCAGGAAGTTTCCTGTGGTATCAGGGATGGCTGAATGACTATGCTACTTACTTGGTCTGGCATTTTACAGGGCTCCCATCCAGTGGACACTGAATGGGCAGCTCAGCTGGGTTCACTCTTCATAGGGAATGGTGTCTTGGCTAGATAGGTCAATCTGCCACTGAGTTGTATTAAAGAGTTTTCAGAGTTGTTGTATTGACTTCTCACCAGGTTTAACTCTCTGGGCTAGGCTGCTAAGCTGCTACCCTGAAATCTCAACAGAACTTGTAATGCTTATCACATAGTTACCAGGGCATATCCATCTCAAAATTACTGACTGATCACTTCCCAACTCCATCGGCTATTGCTGTAATCTTTCATGAACCTCTGTTAGGAACTTTGACCCTCCCAAACTTGTGAAACCGATGCCTGGACTCATCCAACTCAGAATACTTATTCACTTAATATCAGGAAATAATAAACACTAAGAGGCAAAGGCAGTCATGTGCTCAGAATGTCAAAGCCAGGTGAGAGATAAGACAGCTATTCTTTCCCCCAGCCAGCAGTTCAAAATAGTCCTGGCAACCACGCTAGGAGGAGGGGCCAACTCAAGAACCAATCAGCCCTGGTCATTCAGGCAGTGCTTGATGATGTCAAAAGCTCTATAAGAGGGGAGAGGACAGCTTGAAGAGCTCTCTTTCCTTTTCCGGTTGGTGTGGGAGCAGTGGCAAGCGTGACTCTGGGCCAGCCCTTGCTCTCAGGCCGAGCCCAGATGTTGGTAACTATAAATTGTATTGGGTCTGTCTGTTGATATTTGTAATTTGTTTGTATTTTGGTTTTGAGGTTTGGGGTGCTGGTTCGTTTCCCTTGAACTAAATGAATGTTCTGAACCTCGGGGTGCTGGCTTTTTCCTCTGAAGTAAGTGAATGAAACTGTATTTGGTCTGTCTCTTGATGCTTGTCTCTTTGCTCCCCTGAACTAACTGAATGCTAACTGAATGCTGGCGTTTTCCCTTGAACTAAATGAATGTTGTCTGTATGCTAACTGAATGCTGGATTAAAGTAAGCTGGTCAACCCCTTCACCATGCTTTCCTTGTTTAAGCAGATAAAAAGAACCTGTGCTTTCCTGGCAGCCTCCTGGGTGCTGGCTGTGGGGGGATCTTATGCCCCCACAGGAGCTGCTAGCAGGAGCTGCTAGCCGGATTGTTAAAACACCTCTATAGTCAATTAAAAGAATTTTTGTCATGCAGTACCGATTCCTGAGTTATCCACAAACTAGCTCTCCACCTCCCACTCCAGTTTCCTGTGAATACTTGCACTGAAACCAGGTAGGGTAATATCTGTGCATGTTCCAAGGATTGGTCATCCATTGGCCAGTCTAGCCCTATTAAAACTATATATAAGGAGAATAAATAGTTAAATACAAGGTAATTAGGAAGGAAGGCCATGAGCAGTTGGATTGACCAGGAAAGTCTATGTGAAGAAGGTGTTGCTTGAGCCGCGTCTTGAAGGAAGTTGTTCAGTTGTATCCAACTCTTCATGACCCCATGGACCATGGCATGCTTTCTATCCTCCACTATCTCTTGAGTTGAAGGAAGAGGGAGATTCTATGAAATGGAGGTAGGGAGGGAGTACGTACCAGGAATGAAGTATAGCCAGTACAAAGGTTTGGAGATGGGAGTTGGCATGCCATATATAAGGAACAGAAAGAAGTTCACATTGGCCAGATTCCAGAGATCAGGAAGGGTGGGAATGTCCAATGAGGCTGGAGAGATGGAGCAAGGCCTGGAAGAGCATAGTAAATTTGAAAAAAACCTCCCTTCACCCCACCCCTAGATGCTCTTAGAAATAATTACAATAAAAATAATTACGAAGTGCTTTGCCCATACTAACTTTTATGATTCTTGCTCATTTGAGGATATGTTGCCTACCTGTTCTTATACTAGCTGTGCTGACTGAGGTGTGGATACATGGCAATCAGGGAATCACAGGGTACCAGAGTAAGAAGGGGCCTCCAAGGCCTCTGCCTGTGCAGGAATTCCTTCTATGACATCTCTGATCTATGACAGCCTCTACTCAAAGACCTCCCACAAAGGAGAAGCCACTCCTTCCCGAGGCAGCCCATTCAACTCATGGGATGATTTAGTTCCAATAAGTGTTTCCTTACATCAAATTTAAATTTGTCCCTCTGTGATTTCTTCCACCCATCACTCCTGATTCTACCTTAATGGGCAGACATTACAGAACGAGTCAAATAATTCCTCTTCCACATGAGAATCCTTCAGACACCTAACGACAACTAGGATGTCCACTCCTCTCAATCTTCTCTTCTCCAGGATAATCACCCTCAATTTCTTCAACCAGTCCTTGGATGATGTGGTCACCAGTTCCCTTGGATGATGTGGTCACCAGTTCCCTTGGATGATGTAGTCACCGGTTCCTTCATTATGCTGATCACTCTTCTGTGGATGATGTCCAGCTTGTCAATATCCTTTTTTAAGAAATGGTGCTCAGAATTGAATGCAATCCTTCATAGACATAATCACACTGGTTAAATACGAACAATGGGACTAGCCCAGCATCTCCCCCTGCATGGAGGCCACAATCCTCAATAGGCCTGTGTGGTCTAGCAGTTAGAACATGGACCTCTTCCATACATGCATAATGTAAGTAACCCTGAAATGACCTCACATCAGTCAGCTTCCTGACTCCACCTACAAATGTAAAATGTCAGTAACAATCAAATTGCTTATGGTGATTTATTAGATCCATTCTCTCCTTCATTCCTCAAGATACAAAAGAGAAAAAAAAGGTTCCTAACCCTCAGTTCCATGTCTTCAGCCCAGGCCAGCAGTCTACCTGACTTCCATCAGGAGCTCATTCAGGTTTCCCCAGTAGAATATATACTTATTTTTTTTTGGAGGGGGGAAGGCAGAGCAATTGGGGTTAAGTGACTTGCCCAAGGTCACACAGCTAGTAAGTGTGTCAAGTGTCTGAGACCAAATTTGAACTTAGGTCCTCCTGACTCCAGGGCTGGTGCTCTACTCACTGTGCCACCTAGCTGTCCCAAAATATATACTTCTTGAGGTCAGGAACAATTTCCATCTTAGCAGCCCCATATTTTCCCTTTCTTTGATCCCTAAGGCAAGAGTTCTTAACCTGGGTTCATGAACATTTTTTTTTACTTTTTTGATAACTGTATTTCAATATGATTAGTTTCCTTGGCAATCCTAGGCATTTTATTTTATTTCAAATTAAATAACTTAAAAGTCTTATTCTAAGATGGCATCCACAAATTTCACCAGAGTGTTAAGTGGTCCATCCTACAAGAAAAGATTCTAGAACCCTTGTTCTCCTCCAATGTAAGGTCTTTGAAACCATGGAACTGCTCACTTTTGTTTAAGAATCCCCATCACAAAGAAGAAGCATTGATAGGACTTCTTCACCTATGGTCTACGAAAGTTTTTTAAAATATTATAACAACTATTTGACAATAATAATAATTAGCATTTATTATAGGCAAGTAGTCTATTAAGTGATATATATATATATATACATAATTTAATCTTCACAACTATGTGAGACAGACACTATTAGTATACACATTTTACAACTGAAGAAACTGAGGCAAACAGAGGTTAAGTAACTTACCCAAGACCATACAGCTGGTAAGTTTCTGAGGCCAGGTTTGAACTCAGGACTTCCCAACTCCAGGTTTGGCATTCAATTTGCCGTGCCACTTAGCTTCCTCCTATATATTTGGATTCCTTTATAATCGTATGTATTTTATTTTATCCTGAGAAGTGGTCCATAGGCATCACCGGACTGCCAAAGGGGGTCCATGATACACAAAAGAGGTTAAGACATCCTTCCCTAAAGCCACATATTGAAATGTAACTTCGTTCCCTAAGAGTCAGACTCCATGTTTTTCCAAGTGATAGCTAAGTATTGTTATAAAGTAAATCCTCTTCTTGTTCTAAGAGAAGAGGTCTGGAAGGCCCACTTTCCCTTCCTAGGTAACATAGCATCTTAGTGACCTTTTATTTTAAAACTGGTGAGAAGAGTGGATTTAATGAGATATTTCTAAAGCACATAGTAGGACCTCAGTTCCTTTTCCTTAATCTCTTCCCCACCCCCACCCAATGGTAGAGATTTCAGACTGAACAGAAGAGGAAGCAAGCTGGTTGGGAACTAGATTGGGGTAAGCAGGGCCTTGGACCCGTGTCCCTCAAATTACACCATGTAGGTGGCCATTGCTGTCTCTAACGGGTCTGCCCTGCTAATCTAAACACAAAGCAGGCACTTGGCCAAGTGTCAGGCTAACATGGAGAGAGGGGGAAGGGAATTAAAAGCTGAAAGATGGCTGTTCTTACTATAATAAAAGTGGTCATTTTTCATGACTGACAGATGTACAGCAAGAGGCGGGACATGATTAACTTGAAGTCATTCTCAACTGGTTACTACATCAAGTTTAAAAAAAAGAAAGCATTTGAAGAAATCAGGGTATTAAAAAAATGAGTTTCTGTAATGGGAGTTCTTAACCTAGAGTATGTGAACTTTATCTTTTTTTCTTTAAAAATATATTTTGCAGTATGTATTTATAGATAGATATAGATATACTGCAAAAATATATTTTGCAGTATATATATATATATCTTTTTTCTTTAAAAATATATTTTGCAGTATAATTGGTTTTCTTTCAAATCTACTTCTTATTTTTATGCATTTAAAGACATGATTGTGAGAAAGGGGCCCATAGGTTTCACCAGACCATGGCCAAATGGGTCCATGTCACACAGATTAAGAACCCCTAGACTAATAGAACACTGGACTGGGAGTCAGGAGACCCAGATTCTAGCTCTAGCTGTCACTAACCAGCTGACCCTGAACAAGCCAATCACCTTACCTCACTGGTTCTCAGTTTCTTCATGTTCAAATTTATGGGATTTGGATTCTAATGCCACCTTATAAGATATACAGTTCATCAAATCAGAGTCTTTAAATTGCAAGAGGTCGACTTGGAACATGAATCTGCTCTATAGCATTCCTGACAGTCATCAGCTACTGGTCAAAGACCTGCGATGGCAGGGAGTTCACTACATTTCAAGGCAGCCTGTACTATTGGAAAGTTCTAATTGTTGTTCTAGCACAATAGCTAGCCAGGTACCACTAGATCGAGGCCATAGTCTTGTAAGGCAAGACCAGGAGTAGGGAACCTGCAGCCTCAAGGCCACATGTGGCCCTCTAGGTCCTCAAGTGTGGCCCTTTGACTGAATCCAAACTTCACAGAACGAATCCACTTAATAAAAGACCATATGGTCTTGTCCTGCATTCATTGCATTGGGGTTGCCCACTTCCTCAATAGGAAAACCAATCTCCCAATGTTTCAGTTGAACTTCTGCCTCAGTTTCCCAAGGAGCAATTTTATTTCTAAATCCCATCTAATGAGTCCTTCCTAGACAGTGGGAGGAAATAAAAGAGTATCCAGAGTACAAGCATGAATCAGATATACAAAGGGAAGATTGATTCCCTCACAGCAACGGAACTGCTTAGCAAGCAATAAAGACTAAGAGAATGATTACAATCAGTAAAGAGGCTAGAATTCAAGCCTTACTAGAGTTTTTGCAATAGGGTTGCTCACTATTCTTCCATTTAACATTTTGCCTCCACTGAATACAACTCAATCAATGTCAAATGGGCTGTTTTCTTTCCTATGGTTTATCTATATTTGGGTGATTCTTTTCCTCTCAGCCAGTTTGTTCCTATCTCTCTGCTTTTGCCTCAATTGTTCAGTAGTCAACACTCCTTTACCTGAGTACTCAAGAAGAAGGAAGATGCTAATTGCTTTTTGATATCTTCCTGTCTCAAAAGAAACAAAGACAAAAACAATCAGCCCCATCCACTCCAAACACAGGCTTGCCTAGGAGGCCATGAGTTTCCATGAGGGACCAACAAAGGGCAGGGTATTGTCCCCATTGATGTTCCTAAGTTCACAGAGGAGGAAAGGCTGGAGGGACGAGGATTTCCCCTTTAGTATATCCATGAGGTTCCAGCTGAGAAACCAATAAAAATGTCCTCACGACCAATAGGAAACAGATATGTGTACGTTGGAGGGTAGGTCAAACAGCTTCTCTATCCCTAAAGGAGTAATATATCAGGGAATTTTCTTTATACTCAGCAGGATCTGTAAGATAATTAATATGGATATTCTCTGCTACAATGAAGATTGCAATCCATCCATGCCTTCCCATTCCGTGTGCCTCTTGTGTGTGGTCTCCCTTAGGTGCACCATGGTTGGGCCATCCAATGTCTCAGGAACCTTCATCTCTTTCTGTTAAGATCACAAGGAAGCCAATGGATCATAGAGGCTGTTCATTGGTTATCCCTTGCTCATTATTTTCCATCATGCATTTCTTCATGACATCCTCTGTTTCAGTTCTTTGACCTTCCTTGTTTGTTAAGTACTACAGCCTGTTCATATCCACCATAATTCTCTCCATTGCCCTCTGGGTAATATTCATTTTTAACCCTTTAATACTGACACTGGTAGAATACTGACTTTTTCTTTTTAATGGGCCTTTGTTTCTGGAAGAAGTTGGAGTTGGAGGATTTTGGCAATTTTTCAAAGGCAAACCAGCCTGGTCTCCTTCCTATATTTAATTTTTGGCTTAGCTCATGAACCATTTACAGTGTTTAATGAAGATATCTATCCTGACTAATGGGTTCTACAAGATGTCCAACTAGCTAAGTGTTATAATTTGAACAATTAGGCACTCTTCATCCACTTGGCTTTTCCTATGTGGATGATTAGGTCAAACTCTTTTGAATCACTATGGTTGTCATTTAAGGGGTTCTACAATCTTTCAGGGCTTGACGTAACCTGCACAATCACATCTATTAAGAGGAACATCAACAGGGAATTCCTATAGAGGTTTTTCAGAGAAGGGTTGAATTTCTTTGGTGAACAGATGTTGACTTGTTTTATACCTTGCCTGATCAGAGGATCATTAAACAAGGTTATCTCTGTTGTTAGAATTTTCAGAGCAATTTTTGATTTGGAAAAAAAAAAAATATATATATATATATATACATACACACACACATACACACACACACACACATATACACACACACACACACACACACACACACAAAATCAGGTATAATATATCTACAATATCTCCCCCATCTCCCCCACCTCATCTGCCACCTTAATAACCCAGCCAGAAAAAGAAATTATATATCACAATTTTTTTCATGATCAATCAGGTCATGTATCTTACTGTTTGCCATTTCCTTTCCTATATGAGTCTGACATTTTGGATCTCTCAAAAGACTTACTTACATCAGCACAGGGAAAAGTCTGTGCGTCAACTAGTATTTATTAAGTACCTTCTATGTTCCAGGAACTTTGCTAAGGGTTGGAGATACTAAGAAAGGCAAGAAAATGTCCCTGCTCTCATAGAGCTCACAGTCTAATGGGGGAAAAACATGCAAGCAACTGTGTACAAATTATAGACAAGATAAATTGGGGGCAATCTTAAAAGGAAAATGCTAAAGCTAAGGAAAGGTTTCTCGCAGAAAGTGGAACAAAAATTAGAAGGAAGGCAGAGAAGCCAGATGGTGGTGAGGAGCAGGAAGAAAGTCCAGGCATGAGGGACAGGCAGTGAAAATTCTCAGAGCTGGGAGATGGGAGCATTCTGTTCAAGGAACATGTAGAAGGCTAGAGTTAATGAATCAAAGATTATGTGGAGGAGGAGAAGATATAAATACTTACTGAAAAAGTAGGAAGGGGCCAAGTTATGAGTGGCTTTAAAAGCAAAATGGAGGATTTTATATTTGATGATGGAGGTGATAGCCAGTTGAGTTTGTTGAATAGAGTATCAACATGGTGAGATCTGTGCTTTGGGAAAATCAATTTGAGAGGGCAAATTGGAGTAAAGAGAGACCTGAAACAGGAAGACCAACCAAAAGGCCATTGTAACAGACCATATGTGAGGTCATGAGGGCCTCCATCAGGGTAGAGGCAGTTTCAGAGGAAGGAAGGAGTGAATACAAGAGATGTTATATTGGAGGAGGGGTGGAGAACATCACTAGCTTCCTTCAAAACACCAAGGATTTGAGAAGACAGGGTGAGTCAAAGAAATGGTCAGTAGTTGCAGCGTTTTGGTTCCTGATATAGTGGTGATGTCCCACCTGAACTTTTGCTCTAACGACTGGTTTCCCCATTCATCTCTTCCCCCCAGCTTTCAGCACTCTGTAGACTCCCTGATACTAACCCAGCCTAGCTTTTGGGTTTCTGCCTGCTCTTCTCTTGGCCTTTCTGCACTCAGGTTCCACTACCCTAAGGTAGGGATAGCTCTTTTCCCTCTTCTACTCTCACATATTTGTATACGCTTTCCAAATGCTTACCAACCATCCCTTTGAAAAATCTCTTAGTAATTGAGTCAGGCATAGAAGTGAGCCTTATCAGTTTAAAGTTTGAGGTGTTTCCTTTCATGTTTGGAAAATCAGGGCATGTGCTTTATCTGCAGTCATAGAGAACCTCTCCCATTCTCATCTTTTTCAAAGATTAAATATGGAGGTTCAATTCTTTTAATGTCCTAGGATACAGTTCATCCAGGGTAGGTAACTTGAATTCACTGAGGGCATCAAGATAGCCTTTGTTGCTCTCTTAAAATCCTCATCTATTTTATTTTAGCTTTTAATTCCCTGTTAAAGATTTTTTTCTGTTATTCCTAATCTAAAGATGATTCTCCTCAGTAGAGAAGACTGAATTCCTGTGACGTTAAGTACAACAATTAATTTTTTCCTATCAGAAATTCCTTTGGGTCAAAGGCTCTACATTCACCTTTACAATGTAAGTAATCCTAAATTTAGTAATATGCTGGGCCTTATTAGCCATTTGCAAATTAAAGGGAGTTTTTCAGATCCTTTCCAGATAAAGAATGGAGAGGGGGCCCAGAGAGGGGAATGTGAGTAGATGAGAAAGGGGTACCCTGGGAGGAGGATGAGACAGATGCCACCAACTGGGAAAAAAGGTATACAAAGGATCTCTATCCCCTTCTTTACAAGTTTGCCTAGGCCTGGCTTTGGTTATAATATTTAGGTTTCCATGTTTATCTTCTGTCAAAGGAAAATTAGATATCACATTCTATCAAGTCACTTGAAAAAAAAACCCACTGATGTACAATTCCAGGGCACCAAGAGAGTGTTTGATTTAAAATAATGTATTTCTGTAACTGAGATAAACACACAGTACCCCAGAGAGCCCACAGATAGCTTTTCTCTAGTTTAATGTCAAGGAAGATCTGAAATGTGTTTATATTGCTTCCCTTCCAGGGGGTTATCGAGGCCTTTTTCATCACCTTGGAGAGAAAACAAATGATCAAGGGATGAGTGACCCCTGGTCCCTTACATATCTCCTTCTTGGTATGTCAAGAGACTTCACAGCAAGGCCAGACCTGTTAATTATTTTCTTCTAATCAATCAGCCCTTTTAATGAAGTGTGACAGGGCTGCTCTATCCATATCTTTAAGATAAAGTTTGTTCTATTCTGTTTCCCAGAAGTTTGTTTTATAGCCAATTCACCCATTCCCTCCTTTCCTTCCTCCCTTCCCCCTAACCCATAGAAAGGCAAAACCCGTTGTTTAGTTGGGTATCCTCCAGATGCTTTAAATGCTAAAATCTGAGCTGGCCCCAGACTCCAGACTGCCTCTACATGCAGTATTATCTCCATACCTAGCTGTGAATTGAGGGAAGCTGAAAGACAGGTCTGCCTCACAATCTCTTCCCCATTGGCTTGCTGTATGTAGGACCTGGAATTCCTTCCCTGTCTCTTAAAAAAAGAGCATATGTCACCCAGGAACACATTAAGCTTTTAGCACCCATTATCACTTTGCCACAGATTAGTTATCAGATTAGCCAGCTAACACCTAACCTAAAGGAGAACAGGGTCCTGAGGAGGGGTGAGGGATAGGAAAGGCACATTTTGATTGTGGGGAGGAGAGGGGCACTGTGAAGGGGCAGAAAAGGGAAAGGTCTGGAACCAATTTTAGGGCCTCACCAGGCCTGCCTTCTCCAGGCATGCATCTTGTCTGTCCTTCCTTGGGAAGGCCTGGAGGGGCACCATGGTTGAGAGGGAACTGTGTGGAGAGGGGACAGATGTCAGAGAATTTGGCTCCAGGGAAGTGAAGGGGAAACCAGAAGCCCCAGGAGGCAGAAGGTGCTAAAAGGGGACAGACTTGTTTATATAGGGGTGAAAAAATCTTGCCTACTTCAACGTTTTTCCCTGGGCCAGCCCCTTTCAGCTTCTGGCTAATTAAGATGTTCAACCTTTCTCAACTCCAGTGCCTGAGATGATAAGCAGGCAGGAAAATTAAAAATATCAAGGTGGTTTCAATGGGGAAAATGAAAAAAAGAAAGAAAGAAAGAAAGAAAGAAAGAAAGAAAGAAAGAAAGAAAGAAAGAAAGAAAGAAAGGAAGAAAGGAAGGAAGGAAGGAAGGAAGAAAGAAAGAAAGAAAGAAAGAAAGAAAGAAAGAAAGAAAGGAAGGAAGGCAGGAAGAAGAAAGAAAAAGAAAGAAAGAAAGAAAGAAAGAAAGAAGAGAGAAACAGAGAGAAAGAGACAGAAAGAGAGGAAGAAAAAAGGAAGAAAGACAAAAGAAAAGAAAGAGAGAGAAAAGGGAAAGAAGGAAAGAGAAAGAGAGGAAGAAAGAAAAGAAGGAAGGAAGGAAGAAAGAAAGAGACATAGAAAAAGAGGAAGAAAGAAAGAGAAGAAGAAAGACAAAAGGAAAGAAAGAGAGAAAGAAGGAAAGAAAGAGAAAGACAGGAAAAGAAAGGAAGGAAGGAAGAAAAGAGAGAGAGAGAAAAAAGAGGCAAAAAGAAGGAAAGAAAAAAGAGAGTAAAAGAGGAAGAAAGAAAGAGAGGAAGAGAAAGAAAGAAAGGAAGGAAGGAAGGAAGGAAGGAAGGAAGGAAGGAAGGAAGAAAAGAAAGAGAAAGAGAAAGAAAGAGGCAGAAAGAAGGAAAGAAAGAAAGGAAGGAAGGAAAGACGGAGGAAAGGAAAGGAAAGGGAAGGGAAGGGAAGGGAAGGGAAGGGAAGGGAAGGGAAGGGAAGGGAAGGGAAGGGAAGGGAAGGGAAGGGAAGGGAAGGGAAGGGAAGGAAGGGAAGGGAAGGGAAGGGAAGGGAAGGGAAGGGAAGGGAAGGGAAGGGAAGGGAAGGGAAGGGAAGGGAAGGGAAGGGAAGGGAAGGGAAGGGAAGGGAAGGGAAGGGAAGGGAAGGGAAGGGAAGGGAAGGGAAGGGAAGGGAAGGGAAGGGAAGGGAAGGGAAGGGAAGGGAAGGGAAGGGAAGGAAGGGAAGGGAAGGGAAGGAAGGGAAGGGAAGGGAAGGGAAGGGAAGGGAAGGGAAGGGAAGGGAAGGGAAGGGAAGGGAAGGGAAGGGAAGGGAAGGGAAGGAAAAGATTAGTTAATAGCAACCAAACACGCAAAAGAATGTTCACCCGGAGACAGGCTTACCTCGCTACCTTTCCAATCACCGCACTTACTTGCTGTTTTTCCTCTTTCGCCTCAACAACAAAAACTGTAAAGATTTGCCTCTGAAACAGATGGAGAGTTTGTTGGTCTCCATCTTGCTCTCTGACAGTGGCCCAAACCAGATGTTTCCAAGGAAACCCTCACACCCCCTTCTCCCATTATGCCCCTAAATGTGCAGCAGCCGCTGGGTCTGGGATAGTGGGGGAGGGATTATAGTCTTCCTGACCACAGCTGTCAAGCAGCCTTGCGCCTTGATGGCTTCGACTTGAAAAATCTGTCTTGAAAATGTTCTCTCAAAGGAAGGGAAAACCCTACCCAGGTATGGATCCAGGCTGCTTTCACTTCTGATTGAGGGGGTTGGGAAAGAACGGAAAAAGTCCTACCCCATAGTGAGATTTGGATTCTGTGCCCTGAGAAGAAACCAGGCATAAAGAAAAGAAGACTGCTCCTAGGATCTGGGTTCAAGTCCTACCCCCTCAAAGTGCCTAGCACATAGTAGGCATTTACTAGAGGCTTGTTTCTTTCTTTCCTCCTACTTCATCCTCTGGGCCTCAGTTTCTTAATCTTAAAAGGAGAGGGTTAGCATAGATGGCCTCTGAGGCCTCTTACAGCTCTAGATCTATGATCCCATCACTTTGTCTATAGAAGGGAAGGTTTAAAGCTAGGAGGGACATCAAAAGTCATCTGGTCCCACCCATTTATTTTGCAGTAAAAGAGACTAACCTCCAGAGGGTCTGAGGGATTTGTCCAAGGTCAGACAAGAAGTACGTGGCAAACCCAGGCGCTCTGACTCCCAATCCCGTGTGCTTTCCACTGTCTTCTCTGGTATCCTTGAATGGACCCATTTTGATGATGAGCTCCAGGAAACGCTGATAGCCAAATTTTCATAGTGTCATGTTTGCCAGGCAACAAAGACTTGACAAGAGTAGAAATGGGAAATGTTGGCTCTCACCCTGAGTTCTAGTGACTTTTGTGTCCTCCTTTAAAAAGTCAGCTACTTCTCTCTATTTGGAGAGAAATGTTCACTTTTTAGAACAACTACATCATTCTTAGCTTTCTTTCTATATTATAGTTACTCTTCCCAGTTCTGAATTTTTGTTGTTGAGACATTTTTCAGTTGTGTTTGACTCTTCATGACCCCATTTGGAGTTTTCTTGGCAGAGATACTGAAATAGTTTGCCATTTCCTTCTCCAGCTCATTTTACAGATGAGAAACTGAGGCAAACAGGGTAAAGTGACTGGCCCAGAGTCTGTTCTGAATAACAACTATTAAAATAAACAGTAGAATATTTGCCTAGTGACCTTTGTGGCAAGCTGTATTTTCTGTACTTTTGGGGTTGGGAAGGTAGGGAATTGGGGAATTGGGGAATGGGGGTGTCAGGCTCTGGCCTTGTGGTCTAACATCACGAGTTTGCCTGTTTATCCTGTTGACATCTTGATCATACATAGTTACCTGCATTCTGTCTCACCCATTAGATCCTGTACTCTTTAAGAAGTGAGGGTACAAAGACAAAAGAATGCCCCTGCTCCCAAAAAACTCATGGCCAGAGTGAGTATGATCAGCTTCCCTCCTTTCGCCCACAAAATAGTATCCTTACCACCCCTTAATATGCAGCTTAAAAATCCATTCTCTCCTAGAATATTTCCCTAAATAGCTAGAATACGGAATCAAAAATGTCTATTCACGTAACTAGAAGTGACATGACATAAGCATTAAGCCACCAGGGCAATGACATCTGAGGAACACCCTTCCCTGCCAGCATGACTGCCTCCAGGCTATGACCCCTAGGGTTCCAGTACTATGGTAGCCCTCAGCATGGACCACCTTCTTCTGTAGTTACAAGGACTGAACACTCTGAAAGAAGGGAAGCCCCTTTCCCACCCAGCAAGACTGTTTCAACAATCAGACTCATCTCGCCTCTGCTTAGCTTCTCCCCCTCCTTCCTCCATCCAAATGAATCTGTTGTTTCCTAGTTATACCTCTGATGAGTAAAGTGTTCCATCCTTTGTGTGTGTGCTGTGAATGTTCTATTGTCCTGTTTCTATTAAAAGACATCAAGATCATCTGAATTATACATCTGATTTCTATTGCGGAAACTCCAAAGTGCCTGGCATGGTGCCATGCACTTAGTGGGGACTAATAAATGTTAGTCAGTATTGAAAATGGCCTTTGGGTTCCTTCTGCCATTTCTAGGGCTTGGTGGGTGGTAGGAATGCTGATTGGGGAAAGTTGGATGGGGAAGAGCTGAGCCATATCTCTGCAAGATGTGGGCCCCCTTACTATGTCAGTATGAATATATCTCAACAAAAACCAATTCTTCAGCGTTTACTCAGTCAGGAGATAAGATACTGAAAGAATCAGAGATTTAGAGATAGAAAGGGGACCTTCAAAGTCATCCAATCCAACCTCCTCATTTTTCCAGTTGAGGAAACTGAGGCCCAGAATAAGAAGTGACTTACCTAAGACCACATAGGCAGTGGTGGAGCTGAGATTTGAACTCATGTCTTCTATTCCAAACCCAGCAATCAGTCAAGAAGGGCCCCATGCTGCCTGCGAAGGTAACAAAGAGGGAGGAGAAAAGGAAGACAGGAAAAGTTGTAGCAAGCTATTTTAATAATCTAAAAGCAGATAAAAGACATTTCTGTTCATTAGTTCCATATCTGTGGAATAAAAAAAATTGACATGGTTTCATATAAGCTAATATTATTGGGCCTGTATCGCTGCGGGCTTAGATGCTTACACACGTGGCTAACAACAAATTGGGAAGCTACCTGGTGTTAGGCAAAGAGCACTGGACCTACAGTTGGGCGACCTGAGTTTGAATTCTGACACTGCAACTTACTAGATGTATCAATGGGATAACTCCCATAATTATCGCTACCGTCCTCATCATCTTCATCTTCATCATTGTATGTGATTTTCCTAAAGCTTGGGTCTGATTGTGTCGCCCCTTGCCCAATAAACCTCAATGGCTCCTTATTCCCTTTAGGACCAATTATTAATTCCTTTGTTGGGCATTAAAATTCCTTACCTTGCCCCATTCCTCTCTCTTATTATACATTATTCTTCTGTATTCACTCTGCAGTTCAACTATAATGACCTATTTTTCCCCCTTTTATCTGTCACTTCTTTCATCCTGGCTACTTAGAGTATTTTTCCTTTGGCATGGAAGGCCAGAATTTTGGCCATGCAATTCCTAGTTGTTCTTGTTTGGGGGTTTCTTTCCAGAGGTAGCTGGTGTAGTCTTTTGATTTTCACTTTGCCTTCTCATTCTAATATATCTGGGCAGTTTTCTTTTATGATTTCTTGAAATATGGTATCCAGATTTTTGTTTGCTCATGGTTTTCAAGGAATCTGATGATTCTTAAATTATCTCTCTTTGACCTATTTTCCAGGTAGATTGTGTTTGATAAGGTATACTTTGCATGTTCTTCTAGTTTTTTGGTCTTCTAACTTTGTTTTAATATTGTATGTGTGTGAGTTCTAATCGAATTCTTCCTCTGTGTCCCAGTTAAAAACAGGAATGGTCACACCCTTGATCTTGCTATCACCCACAAACTTTCATGTATGAGAACTTGAATTTCCTTTACCTGGTCATAATCTTTTCTCTTTCTACTTCTCCTTAGACCTCACTGCTTTTAAATCTATTATTTCTCTGTCCTCACTGTGGACCTCTCATTCCTCCATCCTTCAGCAGTATCTAAGATCCTCAACCTTGCTCTGACTATTCTCTCCTCCTTGCCAACCTTGAACCCCAGGGATGCACACACTGCTACTCCCCCTCTTTCCCTGCTCAGTGACCTACTGGAATCCAGCTCCACTTTGGGCATCCCATGTGCCACCCTCAACTGATGGTTGAATTTAACTCAAAGCTCATTTCATGTGCAAAGAACAGAAAAATGAAAAATGGCACAGTTCCTGCCCTCATGAATCTTTACCTTCTGCCATTTATAAGGATGAAGGAAGAAGGGAGAGGAGATGGAATAAGTTGGGTGGGGGTACGCATTACTACCACCAAGAACCCAGCTTTTCCTTTTCATCCAAGGAGTCTAGCAAAAAAAAAAGCGGCATTGAAAATATTGGGAGAATGAAGTGGTGGTGGCCTGGGAAACTGTTCCTTTCAGTTGTCTTTTTGACAGATCTCACAGCTCAGTCACAGACTCAACAGATGAGAATCCAGAAATTGAATACCAGAGAGGATGAATGACTTGCATAAAGTTACATGGCTAATAGATGGCCAAGCTAGAATTCCAAGTCAGGTCCTCTGTCTCCAAATCCAGTGCCCTTCCCAGAGCTGCCTGAGATGTGAACAGACGGCTAGCAGATTTCCTATCTGTTGCCAGGACTTGCATTCCTATTTTAAGACTGGCACCATTTATGCCCTTTGTATATGGGCCACCCCCACTCCACTAAGCTCTCCACCAAGAAAACAGCCTGACTCAAGAATCCTGAAAGGTTTTCCAGGAACCACTTATGTGGGAATGGATACCTCAGAATCAAACACATTCCCTTAATTACCTGCAGGGTTATAGCTAGCACAGTGGGAAACATACATATCACAGCCCAGAGCTGCCACCACATTTCTCCAAAGTTACCCTGAGGTCTGGAGCCCTTTCAGCCAACCTGGGCCAGGTTCCAGGTCTCTGGTTTCAGGTGGAAACCGGAGAGGAAACAGGGTGGTTTTGGCTGAATTGCACCTTGAGGGCATTTCTCTCTCTCTCTCTCTCTCTCTCTCTCTCTCTCTCTCTCTCTCTCTCCTCTCTCTCTCTCTCTCCTCTCTCTTTCTCTCTCTCTCTCTCTCTCTCTCTCTCTCTCTTTCTCTCTCTCTCTCTCTTCCTTCTTTCTTTTTTCTTTCCTTCCACCCTTCTTTCCCTCTTTCCCTTCTTTTTTTCTTTCCCTTCCTTCTTTAATTCCTTTCTCTCTTCTCTCCCTTTCTTTTCTCTTTCTTCCTTCCTTCCTTCCCTCCCTATTTCTCTTTCTTCTTACCTTCCTCTTTCTTTCTTCTCTCCTTCTGCCCTTCCCACCTTCTTTTCTTTCTTTTTCTTCCTTTCTTTTTTCTTTCCTTTATTTCTTTCTTCTCTTTCTGTCTGTCTCTCTGTCTTTTTCTCTTTCTTTTTATTTATCTCTCTGTCTTTGTGTCTCTATGTCTCTGTCTCTCTGTCTCCCTCTCTTCTCTCTTCCTTCTTTCTTTTTTCTTTCCTTCCATCCTTCTTTGCCTCTTTCCTTTTTTTCTTTCTCTTCCTTCATTCTTTTCTCTCTTTTCTCCCTTTCTTTTCTCTCTCTTCTTTCCTTCCTTCCCTCCCTCCCTTCTTTCTTTCTTTCTTTCTTCTTTCCTTCCTCTTTCTTTCTGCTCTCCTTCTGCCCTTCCCACCTTCTTTTCTTTCTTTTTCTTCCTTTTTTCTTTCATCTTTCTTCTCTGTCTCTCTGTCTTTTTCTCTGTCTCTCTGTCTGTCTCTCTGTGTGTCTCTGTGTCTCTCTCTGTCTCTGTCTATCTCTGTCTCTCTCTCTCCCTCTCCTGTCTTCCTTCTTTCTTTTTCTTTCCTTCCATCCTTCTTTCCCTCTTTCCTTTCTTTTTTCTTTCTCTTCCTTCCTTCATTTCTTTCTCTCTTCTCTCCCTTTCTTTTCTCTCTCTTCCTTCCTTCCCTCCCTCCCTCTTCCTTTCTTTCTTTCTTCCTTCCTCTTTCTTTCTTCTCTCCTTCCACCATTCCCTCCTTCTTTTCTTTCTTTTTCTTCCTTTCTGTCTTTTTTCTTTCTTTTCTTTCTTCTCTTTCTGTCTGTCTCTCTGTCTCTTTCTCTGTCTCTCCGTCTATCTCTCTGTCTCTCTCTTTGTCTCTCTCTCTCTCTCTCTCTCTCTCTCTCTCTCTTTCTCCCTCGTAGTTCTCTATTAAGTTCTTACTAGACCTTGCCTCCAAACACAGCCAGGCAAAATCATGGACAAACCCAAACAGCCACAGAAAGCCTTCAGGAGTCCCTGTGAAACTTCACGGCTGAGTTACTGCAGTTCTCGTTCAAAAGCGGAAGTGGAAAGCCAAATAAAATCACTCCGTGGAGGTCCTTGGGACTTAACACTGAGCAGCCATCTAGAATACCAGAGGGATGCATCATGATTCAAGTTATTACAATAAATACCTAAGAAAGCAATAAGGATTTGGCACTTACAATAAAGCATTGGCAAGACAGCCCAAAGACTTCTGCCTGCCGTAAGTAAGAGGCTGCTGGAGACGTTTTCTTTCTTTGAGCCCTATACATTAGCAGCGTTATCTATAGTAGCAAAGCAGTTACTCATCAGACTTATTAAATGATGTCAAGGCTTTATTGTTTTCTTCTGGGAGAGGCATTCGAACGGAAGATATTTGTCTCCCAATGTGTCCGCACCAGCCCAATCCTGGAAGATGAAACACATACCTTGAGCATGACAGAGTTGGGGTACACCTTTTTTTCCAAGACAGCCAGCAGAGTGAATCATTTCGGGAAAAAGGTGCTGAAAACTTAAACAAGTGCCCTCTTGATTTAACGCTGGGCTTAATTACAGAACAGACTCCTCAGAGACATGGGCAAGTTGAGGCAGAACACGCTTTGTGGAGCGAACATTTAAGGAACAATAAAAGACCTAAAGACCAACTTACTAAGCCCCTCCTAGTCTGAACAACAACAACAGTAGTGATCCTAGTGGTTGTGGTAGTACTACTACATTTACCTAGCACTTTAAGCTTTGCAAAGCGCCGTACTTACGTCATCTCATTTGATCCTGTGAAATGGGTGCTATTATTATCCGGATTTTACAGATGAGACAACCGAGACTGAGAGAAGTTAACTGACTTGCCTGGGTGAGTGTTTAGTGAGTGTTTGAGCTAGGGAGTGTTTGAGATAGGATTTGAACTCAGGTCTATCCTGAATCTAAAACTAGCAGTCTATCCACCGAGCCACCTAGTTGGTCTACAAAGAGGATTCTGATTCTTACCCTTAAAAAAAAAGAAGAAGAATCAAAAGACTGTCTCTCTTGGTGGGGGCCAAAAGCTGGCCCGGTTAATGTGTTCATTTTGAAGATTAGATGTTAGAGGTTAGTTAGTGTGACCTTAGAGGGGGTGATCCGGTCATAGCTCCCGAACAACACAGATGGAGAAGTCAAGGTCCTAAGCTCTTCCGGATTTCACTTTCAGAGATCACACCTGGAAGGAACTAAACCACTCAACTTTTGCAGCTCCTATCCTGAGTCCAGATGAGTGATCGATCCATTGACAAAACTCCTAATATAATTGTTAATGGAAAGACAGAAATTTTTTAATACCAATTGTAATATGGACTGCCTAAACCTCTTAGGGATCATGACAACGTCAAAATTCCAGTTACGTCCTTACTTTCCTACCCTTAAGATTATGAGATTAGGTTGAGCTGAGCCATACCCTAGGTTCCCCTGCCCCATGTTGCCCTGTGAGGGAGCCTCAGCTTCAGTTGTATCTCAGCTTCCCCTTCCATTAGGATTCTTGGCATAAAGGGCAAAACAGCCAGAATGAAGCAACTTCCCTTGCCGAGCTTGCCAACTGGGGTCTCATGACCAGGCCTCTGTCTCCTACCTCTCTCCTCCTAAAACTATAAAACTTTTTCATGGGTCTTTTTGTTTGGGAAATCCACTGGATATCCCCCAAAGTGGCAGATTTGCCACCCTGTTATCTCAATTAAAGACCCTTTATTTCTCAACTCATGATTTTGATTTATTTCAGTACCTGACACCATCAGTGCACATTTTTTTACCACCTACTATGTGCCAAGCAATATCTTAAGGAGTAGGTATACAAAGCCAAAAGCTAAATAGTTCTTGCCCTCAAGAAGCGTACATTCTAATGAAAAAGACACATACGTATTTAGTTACACTCAGGCCTCAACATTTGCTCATTTAACTTAGGGGCTTCAAGCGTTAGTATGATTTCATTAGTAACCTTATTTTCACTTTCATGTTAGCAACCATGGATATTCATGACACAGAAAATAATGAGAAGCACAATGCAGGCATATTTATGGAGTGGTTGGCATCCTACTAGGTACTTCACTGGTCTTGTTCAGCCCACCATTGTAAAGAACTCCCCATACATTAGGAGTGACTGAGTTGATGTTGAGACCTTGTTAGTCTCAACATTTTCCAAGAGTAGTAACTAAAGACCCAGCAACCTCTCCCTTGATTTCCTAAGGCAGCCAAGGTAGAGAGAGGTTCACATCAGTATACTATTGTCTGAAACCAATGGGTTTTTTTGTTTTATTGAGATGTTAGCACAAAAGATCACAAAATTCTAAGGAATTACTAGTGAGGAAAAACGTTTTTCATGTTACCAATTTTACTTTGTGTATTGCATTTTATAGGTTATTTAATGGCTATTGTGTTAGGAAAAGTGAGTATCATCAGAATTAATATTTTAGTTATAAAGACTTTTATGCAGAAAAACATTTTCACCAATCTCTAGCAAAAGATTACAGTTTTGGGTGGTCATGGGACTCTGACTCCTTTTTTCCCATAGGTTCAATGTATCAACATTTGTGTTTTTTAATTTTATTTCATTTTCTAGGAACGTTACTCCCATGCAAGTTGAGGATTGACTATATATGCAATAGCAATAATAGCTAGATTAAATATAGCTGGCCCCAGACCCCAAGCCACACTTCATCCTGGTCATTGTTCTGCCATGCTGTCTTGATTCTGCCGCAGCAGCAGAACCCTCTAAATTATACTCCCTGAGACCATGTGCCACAGAGAACTAAGCCACTCAACTTTGAAACTCACATTCTGAATCCAAGCTGTTTCAATTGGTGAAAGCCCACTATATCTACCATGCTTCACCCTGGTCATCTACCTGCCTTGCCTGTCCACACCTACCCTACCCTCTTTTCTAAGTCTTCCTAGTTGACAGAGGTCAAATAAACACTATTATCATTTCTGGAAAGAGTGTCAGTCACCTGACATATAGCTCCTTTCAACATCTCTGTGACTTCCTAGATCAAAAAATCCTTCCCTAGCCACTATATGTGCATCTCTCCTGATTAGAATATAAGCTCCTGGAAGGCAGAGACTGTCTCTCTTTTGTATCTGTCTTTCTCAACCCTTGGCATAATGCCTGACATATGGTGAGCCCTTAGTAAATTCTTTTTCATTACTCACTAAAATAGCTGAAGGGAACAAATCAGTCTGGTCGTAATCTGTTGTTTTAATATCTTGGGATTTGATGATGAAAGAGACCTTTCTGGTCATCTGTTCTAACCCCTTTACACATGTGGGATCATATGATCACATAGATTTAAAGCTGGAAAGCACCTTAGTGTTCATCTACTCTTGTCCCCTCATTTTACAGATGAGCTCCTTGAGGGCAGGGACTGTCTTTCCCCTCCATTTGTATCCCCAGCACTTAACACATAGTAGGTGCTTAATAAATGTTTACTGACTGATTGATGAGTTAACTGAGGGCCCCAGAGAAGTATCTTGCCCAATGCTATACAGGTAATAAATAAGAAGTGAGATTCAAATCCAGGTTCTCTGACTTCAAAACCAGTATTATTTCCAACTACATTTTGAACATGTATACAGAACCAAAGAATGAATATTTCCATGATAAAATTGACTTATGGCATGGTTTCTTTGGCAGATGTGCCCAAGTTGAATTCCCGCAGTCCTTTGCTTCTTTCCTTTTGGCAATGGGGTTAAGCGACTTGCCCAGGACCACACAGCTAGTAAGTGAGGGCGTATTTGAACTCAGGTCCTCCTGACCCCAGGGCCAGTGCTCTATCCACTGTGCCACCTAGCTGCCCCAGTCCTTTGTCTAAGAATGTCCAGCTCAGGAAACAAAAGTGAGTGACACATAAATTATTTTTCTATCCCAGGCCAATCTATCAACCACGCTAAGCCTAACCTGCTTTAAGGGGAAAAAAAAAACAAAAATAGAAAAAGCCCTGGTTTGCATTGTCCCTGGGAAACTGGGAAGAATACACAGCTGTATTTCAAGAAAAAACAAGCTAGTGGGCTGAGAGGATCACTGAATACCACTTTTATAGGAGAAGGCCAGCCTCATGGTGCAACTATGGAAAAAGGCTCAGAGAGTAAGCCACCTTTCCCAAGGTCACATAGATAGTTATTAGCAGAACTGGGACTTTAACCCAGGTCTCATCTTTCTACCACATTTTGCTCATTGCTTGCCTAAATTCTATGTTTATTAAAGCATAAAGAGACTTCTTTGGGAGGACTGCAGGGTAGTGGAAAGAATCCTGGATTTGGATTTCAGAGACTTTTTACAAGATCATTTTGCAAACCTTAAAGCTACCTCCCAAGTTTCTCCACAAACAAGAAACATAACTTCCTAAGGCAGGCTATTCTCCTGTTTCTGGGCAGGTTATATTGATAGAATGCTTTTCCTGACATTAAAAGAGCCCCAATCTGCCTCTCTATGCCTTCTACCATTTGCTCTTAAGTCTCCCCCTCTGGAACCACTATTTAAAATAAAATAAAATTAAAATTATTAAAATAAATAAAATTCCTATTTAAAACCTTTCTACCTTTCTCATTTGAATCACTTTTTCTAGTCATGTCTTCCTCATGTGTTTGTGTAGTTGATTTTTTTTACACCAAGTGTAAGACTTGTAATCCTATTAACTTCCATCTCATTGGATTTGGCTAGGCAGCTCCATGGATAGAGCTCCAAGCCTGAAGTCAGGAAGATTCATCTTCGTGAGTTCAGATCTGGCACTTCTAGCTCTGTGACTGTGGGCAATTCACATAATCCTGTTTGCCTCAGTTTCCTCATCTGTAAAAAGAGCTGGAGAAGGAAATGGCAAACTGCTCCAATATCTCTGCCAAGAAAACCCTAAGTGGGGTCATGAAGAGTTAGACATGACTGACAATGACTCAACAACAACAGACATTACATTCAACTCATCATTCTAACCTGTTAAGATCTTTTTGGGGTTCTGCCTCTGTATTTTAAAATACCTCACCGTTTTATGGCACCTGCAAATCTGATAAGCATGGTATCTCTACCTTTATCCAAGTCACTGATAAAAGTATAATAAGTTTAAAGAAGGGTGGATGACATTCCCATAGACTCACAGAAGCAGGAGGAAACTCAGGAGGTTGCTGACTCCTCTTTGACAATGCAGAGGATCATAGACTGTAAGAGTTGGAAAGGATCTTAGAGGTCATCTACTGCTTCTGATACATAACCAAGAATCTCTTCTTCATCACAATGAGCCAGGATTTGCCAATTCACCTAGAGTGGAATTTCTTTCCCTTTTGATCAGATCTGAGTTTTCCCAATTGGGTGCCTCTCTCCCAATATTTTATCTTATCCATTAGCCCTGCCCTTCAAAGACTGGCTGGATAACCTACGGGGCTGATTTCTGAATGACGAAGCAGGAAGGTAAAAAACCTTACTCCTAATTCAATAATTGGTTATTAATTTGAGAGAAATAATCATTTTTCTCACTCCTAAGTATTCTTTTCTTAGGGTTAAATAGTATTTCCAATCTCTTCAGTCAAATCTTATATGGCATTCTTTCCAAACCATCATGGAAGGCCTAGAGGAAGGCCAGTGAATCCATGTGGTTCCTCCCAAAAAAAGAAAGCCATGAGTAGATGGAAATGGTAAAAAAAAAAAATGGAGGGATCAATATATCAGAGAATATATTAGGGAAGGTGAAAGAGCATAGGGTCCATTCTTTTGCTAATATATTAATGGAGGCCACAGATCTGCATGACTTCTTAGAGAACATTGGGTAGTGTTTGTGAGGTGGGGAGAAGTAAAAAGAAGGGGAAGAGGAGACAGGAAACAGAGATGGTACTTTGACTTTGGAGGACTATGAGGGTCTCCAATGAATATGGAGGCCCACCAGAAAGGGAAAGATAATTAGCTTAACTGTTTATGAGCTCGGGTACATGCCCCTTAAGTTCTGTTGGCTAAACTAAAGCCCAGCCTAATTCAATGTTTTCTTAGCCTAAGTGCTTGAATGGGAGCTGAGGGCCTTTTTCCTTTTGTTGTGGAGGCCTAAACATGAGTTGAATTTTATCACTCCCAGGAAAAACTCTGGATGCTTGCAAAATGAGCCAAAGTAGAATGTTCTCATGGGAAATCATGGATGGGGGCATGAAACAGAGACTTATGTATGAGAATCAACCAAGATTGCTCCCAATCCTTGTGATCTTGGAGCTTTTGGTAATTGGCCAATGGTCACACCAGTTTATAGCATATAACTTTGCATTTGCCTGTATTAGGCTCTCTGGTTTTTTTTTTTTTAGATGTGTGATTCAGTCTATGTGACTAAGTGTGCGGTTCAAGGTATTTTTATTTAGTTTGTGTATTTTAGTGTGGGTGAATCAGTCTGTATGTTGTACAGTATGTTTTGTCTTCTAAATAACAAGGCAGGGCCATATCTATACCTAGACAGCGTAAGGAATGGTAGACTTTTGGTGTTCCTTGCCTATACCCAGCCCACCAAAATTTCTTCTATATTCTTTTTTCTCATTTATTTAAAAAAATTTATTTTATTTTCCTCTATCTTCTGAAATGTCATTAGCAGAAGATGCTGCTTGCCACTGCATAATCAGAGATAAAGGATTGAAATGGAAAGGCAGGTGAAGAAGCATCCCATTGATTTCAAAATCACACTGAAGTGAAGTAACTCTTATGGGATTCTTTTCTGAAAACAGATTTCCTTTGTTTTGAGAGGGGGATGGTAGGGGCAGGAATTGGTGGGGGAAATTAAAGAAAGACCACTGAACCTGAGAAAAGTGAGGGTAATATTGTGGAGGGAGTGCCAGGGCATAGCAAGGTGTTAGCTAGGCCAGAAAAAAAAAAAGATGAACACTAAATGCATCATTCTTTTTACCCAAGAATAACCTGAATTGTAAGCTTCCCAAGGTCTACTGCCCTTGAATTTCAGCATTAGTAACATTAGAAATTAAAATATTTGAGTTCTTGAAAGTCCTGTGATGTCTTCAGATTGGGTACATCCTCCAATAAGAAGCTTGCTGCCCCTTACTGAAGTAGGTGGTTTTTAAAAGAGTTGAAGGGGAATAAAAATTCATCTTGGTTATCTACTGAACTTTTCCTAGTGACAGTTCTAAACTTTCCCTTCTCTTCTCAAGCTGTCCACACAGCCCTCTCCTCAATCTTTCTCAGCTAGGGCCCTTGCCTCATGCTTCACTTTAAAAAAGAGAGAGAGAGAGGCCACTGTTAGAAGCTCCATCTTCCTCCCAGTTCCATAATTCAAATTGCTTTAAGAGCACCCTCCCCCATTCTTTTACACCTTATTCTAGTCACAGAGGGTGAGTTGGGGAGGTCCCTTGCCAGAGCAAAGCCCCTCTACTTGTGCCTTCCTGTCTACTAGGGCAGCTTGTCCCTTCAATCATTATTTTCCCAATTTGCAACCACTCCTTATCCCCTGGCTCCTTCCCTGATGCCTCATCATCTTTTGGGAGAAGAGGAGGAACAGAAAGAAGAAGAAGATGATGAAGATGAAGAAGATGAAGAAGATGAAGGAGAAGAAGAAGGAGAAGGAGAAGGAGAAGAAGAAGAAGAAGAAGAAGAAGAAGAAGAAGAAGAAGAAGAAGAAGAAGAAGAAGAAGAAGAAGAAGAAGAAGAAGAAGAAGAAGAAGAAGAAGAAAAGAAGAAGAAGAAGAAGAAGAAGAAGAAGAAGAAGAAAGAGAAAAATCAGGAGTAATGACCTGGGAAAGCAGAGGTGTGTACAGTGCCTGGATACAGCAGTGAGGATGGGGTTTAAGAGGAGTGAAGCACAGGGAACAATGGAAGGAGAGGAGTTTATGGCAGATAGAGGAATTTCAGGCATTTATTAAGTGATTACTATACGCAAAGGCCCCATGCTAGGTTGTGGGGATGCACCCTCTCCCCATGCCTCCCCTCAAGGAGTTTACACTCTATTGGGAAAACATGCATAGATATATAGATACAAAACACATGAAAAGCAAATACAAAAAAAAAGTTATTTTTTAATTGGAGAAGGGCATAAGGGCACTAACAACTTGGGATGGAGCAGAACAGGAAAAGCAGGAATTAGTACTCAAGCTGAATCTTGAAAGAAGTCAGAGGTGAAAAAAAGTAGAGGTAAGGAATCTGAATAGCAAGTAAGCCAATTTATGTGGAATATGGTACATGAAGGGAAGTAATATGAAATTAGATTGGGGCCAGATTGCAGGATTTTAAAAATGCCAAGCATGGGAGTTTGCATTTTATCTCAGAGGCAATAGGGAAAAAGAAGTGACAAAGTCAGATTTGTGCTTTGGGGGTAATAGCTCTGTAGCTGTGTGGTGGGTATAGTAGAGGGGGAAGAGATTGAAAGCAGGAAGACCAGTTAGAAGACTGAGGTGATGGGGCCCTGAGCTAAGGTGGAATAAGTGTAATCAGAGAGAAGAGGGCAGATTCAAGAGATGTGTGCACAGAAATGGCTTGAGTATTTTCAAGGAATTAAGTGAAAAAAAGCCTCATAAAAACTTCTTGTTTCAACCAACAAAAAGAAAGAAGATAAACATTTAACTTCAGGACTGAGGACGGCAAATCTATATTCCATAAATTTTCCTTTAAACCAATTAAGACTGCTCGATACATTGTAGTAGTTAAAATTCAACTATGCATTCATTTTTTTCAAGTTACAAGGCCTTGAGTGATTTGTTTAGACATGTAAAGAGAAACTATCATTTTGCTTGCTAGATTTTGAAAATCACTATACAGTAGTTGTATTTTTGCCTTCGCCCCACTTTCCCAACCACTTATAAGATTTCTCCCATTTTCTGATTATTCCCAGCCTATTGAGCTGCCAGGAGGAATTTATCCTCCAGGGTGCAGAGTTTTTTTGGTTTGTTTTTGTTTTCCCCCCACTGCATAGTTACCAGGAAAAGTCGACTTCCTTGGGATCAAAAGGGTTTCCAATTTCTGCGATCAATTGTATGTGGTTAGGTATTTTCAGAATGTCCTGAATGTGGAAGTACTCAAAAGCCCATAATCTGGATAATAATGGTCTGTGATGGCCATATCCCTCAGCAAAGTCTCTTCAAACCTGGGTCAGAAAACTTGTCTGGCTCAAATGCACCCCAAGCTGAATTGGTTAGAGTATTTCTTTGACGTTACATGATATGGGGCAATTTGAGGTATCATTCTGTTCTACTCTCTCTCTCCCTGGAAGACCTGTTCAAATCCTTTCCCTAGTTAATTGTGAAGGAATGCCGCTCCAAAGACGGTAGGTTGCAAGGGCTCAATAAATCAATCCAGATACACTTCTAATGAAAGGCAAATTAAACAGCATTTGTTTTCAGTTCATAGGTCTCCTTAGAAGATGGCTTTTGAGTGAAAGTGAAATTCCTTCAGTTGCCCAGTATTAGGAGTTTGCAAATTCAGACATACTAAAGACCAGCATCCCCTGCTACATTTTTAAAGGCCTGAGCCCAAACAATTTTCTCTCTTTTCATTTTCACAGCCAAGCAACTCACTTGAAAGAACTGAGTTGTAACCATGTTGTAGGGGATCTAATCAGAAAGGAACCAAACTCTTTCTGTCTGGGTCTCCATAGATCATTAAAACAACTGTGGTAAGGCAGATAGGTAACATACTCATAGGGCTGGGGATAGGTCTCCTGCAGAAGGTAGGATCTGAGCTGAGACAGTGAAACCAGGAAGCAGAAATGAGGAGAGGGGCCATTTCAGGCATGGGAGGCAGTCAGTAAAAGGCATGGTGTTGGGAAATGGAGAATCATGTGTGAGAAATAGTAAGAAAACTAGAGTTACTGGGTCCTAGAGTAATCAGAGTGGAGTAACATGTAAACACACTGGAAAGGAAAGGAGAGGACAGGTTTGCAGGGCATTAAATGCAAATAGAGCATTTTATATTTGATGTTGGAGGTGACAGGGAGCCACTAGAGTTGGTTGAGTAGAAGTGGTGATATGGTCAGGCCTGCACTTTAGGAAAATTACTTTGGCAGCTGAGTAGAGGATACATTTGAGTCAGGGAGAACAGTCAGAAAGCTATTGCTATAGTTCAGGTGATAAGGACTTGTACCAGGGAGTGGCTATATGAATATGGGAGGTGCTGAGGAAAATCACTAAAAGCCAAAATGGACTCATAGAAATAGGACATACAAAATTGACATCAATTGTTTTTACTACACTTGGCCATCAGGAAAAGGCTATCCATATAGTCTTCCTATAGTTTAGAAAGGCATATGACAAAGTACCTTACATGACTTATATGGTTTGGATAATGATTCAATGGATAAGCATTTATTAAACACCTATCTACCTGGCCCTACACCGGATGAAACAAAAGTGAGACAGTCCTTCCCTTCGAGAAGCTTGGACCACAACAGTTAATATAATTCATATAGAAAAATAGATGCAGCAAAGAGACCTTTGGTCTGGGGAGATACAAGGTTAGTAAGCACAGTCATCAGATGAGCTGGCCAGGAGAGTTAGCAGTATTTAGCTTGAAGAAGAGAAGGCTTAGCAAGGACATGTTTACTTCCTTCAAGTATTTCAAAGTCTGTCATGTGGAAAGGAGATTAGACTAGTTCTGCTTTGGTCCTGGGGGAGGAATGGGGTGGAAATGTCAGAGATGCAGATTTCAACTCAGGGCAAGGAAAAAATTTCTAACAATTAGAACTATCAAAAAGCATAATAAAATGACTAGTAAAGTAACAGATGCATTGGAGATCTTCACATACAGGCTGAATGTCTATGCATTAAGTGTAATGTTGAAAGAATTCTTGGTTAGGCATGAGTCAGAGTAGCTGGCTTCTCAGGTCTCTTCTGACTCTCAAATTCTGATTCTATGCATTGACAAAGAAGATTGAGCAACTTTGGGAAGTTCTTTCTGGTCCTATGATTCTATGGGAGTGTCCTTAACCCCTTTTTAAAATTTTCACACCTTTATCAATTATTTAGATGACAATATAAATACTATTCTTGACACTCCCTGCCTCGGGCCGTTCTCCTGTTGGTTTAGGTTCAATAATTGGAACAAAATGAGATACATCCAGGTCATTCAACAGTTAACAAAAGTTTTACTTATCCATGCCAGGAGAAGAATAATGAACAAGGATATTTATGGAGAACCCCTTGATTTGATTCAGCTGAGAGAAGCTCCCATCATGATTCACCAGCCAAGCATCTGAGAGGCCCCCATATCCTTAGATCTTTGTGGCCACTTTGTATTTGGACAACGAGGAAATGACATTAACAGTCTCCACCTTTAGTCCCTGAGCAAACAATTCTTAGAGAATGTCTCAATACCTTTTAGGGAAAAAGATAGCCTAACTTTTTTTTGGTGGGGGGGGGAGGTTAGGATATGTTCCACAAATGCCATACTTATCAAACTTGCAGATACCACAAAATCATGAGGGATAGCTAATATGTTGAAGTAGAAAATAGGGATATAAAAAGATCTTGACAGACTAAAATGATGAATTGAATCTAATAAAATGGAGTTTAATATGAATAAAAATAAAATTTTATACTTGGGCTAAAAAGTACAAGTACATGATGGAGAAGATATGAGAAAAAGGTTGCTTAAAATATGACGGCTTTAGAAACGGACTCAATATAAGTCAACAGTGTGATATGGCCATCAGAAAAGCTAATTCATTCTTAGGCTTTGTTAAGGGAAGCATAATATCAAAGATGAGGCAAGCAATAATCTTTCTGTACACTGTCCTGGTCAGACCACATGTAGAAGATTCTGTGGTTCTGAACAGCACACATTACAGAGAACATTGACAAGTTTGAATACATCCACAGAAAGGGGAATAGTGTGGCTGAGTGACTAAAACTATGTCATAAGATAATCAGTTACAGAAAATAGACATTTCAACCTGGAGGAAAAAAGATTTAGAGAGGATGCACATAGTCACTGTCTTCAAGTAGTACTTGGCACAGTGCCTGGCCCTCGCATATAGTAGGTGCTTTATAAATATTGATTGATTGATTGATTGAAAGCCTATCATGTGAGCAGAACTATAACCAATGAGGGAACTCTGTGGAGCAAAGATTCTCAACCTGGGGTCTGTAACATTGATTTTTAAAAATATTTGAATAACTCCATTCAATATAATTCATTTCGTGTATAGTCCTCTGTATTTTATTTTATATATTTAAAGCCATTGTTTCAAAAGGGGATCCATAGGTTTCACCAGACTTCCAAAGTGATCCATGACACACGCAAAAAGGTTAAGAACTCCTATTAGTGATAGAGAGATTTCTGCTAAACATAAGGAAAAGCCTCCTTCATTAGAGTTGTCCTAAACTGGATTAGGTTCTCCTGAGAGATAATGATTTCTTCTCAGTAGAGGGTCTTCCATTTGGAATTATAAGCCCATTTGTTTGGGATATCGTTGAAGGGAATATATGCCCAGATGCACACTACAAATGGGTGCAGAGTGGACAGAAAGTTGGGATTATGGTCAGGGAAATCTGAGTTCAAATCCTACTTCAGCCACTTGCTGTGTGACCCTAGAAAAGTCACTTAACTTATCTGTGCCTCAGTTTCTTCATCTATAAAAATAAAAGGGTCAGAGGCCCTTTTAGCTCTAAACATGTAATTCTATGATCAAATGGAATAGCCGTCACTAAGATTCTATGTTTTAAGATAATGTTATTTGGGATATTGCCTTCCTTCTCTGTGCACCAGTATTGTTACCAATATGCCTGTGAAAATAAATGTAAATGTATGCATATCTCCTCCATAAAAGAAATCAGATCACCCTTCTCTGCTTCCCCACCAAAAAGGGGAGAAAAAGAAAAACAGATACTAGGTTTGAATAAAACAACCACTATACTATACCACTTTTTTCTGCAGTGGATCCCTAAAATCTTGCATTATCCAAGGAGAGTCCTGAGTTGAGACTCTCACTAGGGTTTTAAGGAAATATATTTGTGAAGGAATATACACTTGTCTTAAATATTTTCAGTTCACACTCATCCTGAGAACATTTAGCCTACTTACACTTGGTGCTAAATGAGAACTATATATTAAGTGGTATAGCAGAAAGAATACTGGTCTGAGAATCGGGGTACTAACTCTAGCTCTGGTTCTGCCACTGACCTCTATGTGATTCTGGACAAATCACTTTGCTTCTCTAGGTCTAGTTTCCTCCTTCTTTTGAGTAGATTGTCAAAGCCCTAGGTGATAAAGCATTAACAATGAGAAGCCATTGCCTATAGGCCAGAGTAAAGCAGGATTTTAGTCATTAAGTCAGAGCTCTAGAAATAGAAGGGACCTTAATGGTTGAGATTTTTGTTTGTTGGTTACAAAATGTCTTGTAGCTGGGCAAGAAACTAGAAAATGCAGAAATAATTTACTAAGCAGAAATAGAAACCAACTGCAGTTGGGTGGGACAAAAAATGAGTTAAGTTGAAGGGGTGGAGTAGAATCTATTAATGCCTCAAGTGAATTCAAAAGAGTGAGAGTAACAATGAAGCTATTAGATAAGACAATAGTAAAAAATATAGTGAAAAGAAATAAGCAAGAAAACTATATTAGGCTTAAAGACATTGTATATAATGAAAGAATATCAATATATTATATATATGCACATACATACATCAAATGTCATAATATCTAAATACCTGATGATAAAGCTAATTGAACTACAAGAAGAAATCAAAAAAGCAGTAATTGTCATGAACTTAATGTACTCTTTGCAGACTTAGATAAGTCTAACAAAAAGACGAATAAGAAAGGAGATTTGAATAGAATTTTAGAAAAGTTAAATATGGTATACCTCTGGTGGTTAATGAATGGGAATCATAAAAGATATATGTATTTTTCAGCTTTACACATCATCTTTACATAAACTGATCATGTGCTTTATAAGGCATTTAAAAAACTTCATAAATGCAGAAAATCTGTACTTCTTTTTTTTTTTTTTGCTTTTTGGCAGGGCAATTGGGGTTAAGTGACTTGCCCAAGGTCACACAGCTAGTACGTGTGTCATGTGTCAAGTGTCTGAGGCCACATTTGAACTCAGGTCCTCCTGACTCCAGGGCCAGTGCACTACTCACTGCACCACCTAGCTGCCCCATTGCAGAAAATCTGATATGAAACACATCCTTTACTAACCACAATCCAATAGAAATTTTTAAAAAAATAAGGGTAATTTGAAGAAAGGATTCAGACTTAAATGGGGACTAAAAATCATGGAAACAATAGATCATTTCATTAAAGAAAATATGAGGAAACATAACAAATCTTCTGGGATGCAGCCAAGGTAGTCCTTTTTTCTCATTTGAAGGGTTTACTTTTGCTCCTGGAAGCAATATATTGAGTAGGGATGTGGCATAATTAGAATTATGTTTCTGGAAGATCACTTTAGTGGCTGAGTGGAGGATGGTTTGGAGTAGGGAGAGACTTAAGGCAGGCAGAACCACCATCAGGCTATTGTAGTAATTGAAGCATGATGTAATGAGGATCTGTACTAGAGTGGTAGCAGTGTCAAAGAGAAGGGACTGTATTTGAAAGATGTTGCAAAGGTGAAATTGACAGGCCTCAGCAATAGCTTGGATATGGTGGGGAGAGAGGGCAGAGGAGAGATAGTGAAGAATCCAGGATGACTCCTAAGTTGTGAACCTGAGGGACTGGGAGGATGGATTTGCCCTCTATAGTAGTAGGGAAGGTAAAGGTGGGCTGGGAAGGTTAGGGGGAAAGATAATGAGTTCTAATTCAGACATATTGAGCTTAAGATGTCTAATGGACATCCAGTTCAAGATGTCTAAAGGGAAATTGGAGGTATGAGATTGGATGTCTGGAGAGAGACTGGGACAGGAAAGGTAGCTTAATATCCAATCTATAAAAGGAATTGAAGCAAAACTATTTAAATCAGTCATCATTCCCTACAAGAGAAATAGTCAAAGGATATGAACAGGAAGATCTCAAATGAAAAAAATGCAAGTTATCAAAAACCTTATGGAGAAAATGTTCCAAATCACTGAGAACAAGAGAAATGCAAATCAGAACAATTCTGAGGTTCTACTTCATAGTTGTTAGTTTGACAAATATGACAAAAGAGGAAAATAACAATTATTGGAGAATAACCACATGGGTTCACTGTTGGCAGAGCTGTGGACTAATCCAACCATTCTAGAAAACCATTTGGAACTATACCCCCAAACCAGTAAGCTGTATATACTTTTTGCCCCTGCAATACTACTATAAGGTATGTGCCCCAAGGAGATCAGAGGTAAAATACCTATGTATACAAAAATATTTATAGTAATGATTTGTTTGGGATCAAAGAACTGGAAACTAAAGAAGTATCCATCATTTTAGAGGGAGGTCTGAACAAACTGTGTTATATGAATGTGATGGAATGTTATTTCACCATAAAAAATAATGAATATGATGTTTTCAGCAAAATATCAAAAGATTTATTTGAACTGATGTAATTTGAGGGAAAACACAATAGTGGAACAAATTAATCACAATAATAATAAGAGGAAAGAACTCTGAAAGATCTCAGAACTCTGACCAGAGCATTGACCAACGATGACTTTGAAAGACTCAGAATGAAACATACTTCCTACCACTCGAGAGAGAGGTGATTGACTAGAGACATAAAATTAGACATTTGGTCTCAGTCACGGCCAAAGTATTGACTTATTTTACTTGACTATATTTAATAACTGTATTTATTACAGAGGAAGGTTTCTACTCAGAGGTAAGAGGGAGGTGTGTTAATGGGCAGTGATAGACGTTAAAAAGAATACAAATAAAGCATTTTTAAGCATATAAGAAAAATGCTTTTTGGAGTGTGTCAAACTTAAATAAAAGTAGATCCCTGCAGGTGACATATCAACTTAGGAAACCACAAATTAACATTATCTACTTTGTGTTTCATTTTTATGTTTTGTTATACATGTCCTAATTACATTTTAATCTGGGGAAACAAAAAAAAGAACAATTTCATTACTACCATGTTAAATTTATATTTCCTTTTAAAAAAAAAAGCACTAACAGAAGTTCACAAATTTTTTATGTAATCCTCCTTTGTTCTCTCAAACTTTGAAATGTCTGTATTTGTTGATGGTTGTTTAGTTCATAATCAAAGAGAAAAAAAATTTAAAAGAAAGGAAAAGTATTTGCAGGGCTATACTATGAATATTCTCTCTGAAGGATGCTGGAAAGAATTCCATGCCTAGTAATGGGATATTCCCAATGGAAGGTATCTGCCTTTATAACTCACCCTGAGACCTTATACCAGAACCCAAGTTTGGTGACCTTGAGGGCATGTGATAAGACTTTTGAATTTAATTAAATCTGTGATTTATCAGGTCTAGGAATATTTAATATGAGATGACAGGGCAAAGCTATATAATGTAGGTACCCTTGCCAAATCCTTATGTTTTCAAATGCAGAGGATATTTTATCATAATTACATCAGTGGACTAGGGAAGAGAAAACAGAATGCAAAGGAGTGAAGATGATGACGTAGGGGAATGAGGCGTTAGGATCCGACTCTTAACTCCACTGTCAATTTAAAGTAGAGGGTAGTGAAGGACTCAGAATCCCAGCTTTCTCATTTCTAAAACAAACCAAATATCTGTCTCCCAACCCCCAATGGCAAGACAAGAAAGACCTATAGCAGTCATTTTAAAACTGATTACTCCAAATAGTTTGTGCAGGACTTGCTGGGAGAGTAATGTACAAGGAAACCAATATGAAACCATCATTGGGAGAATGCTCACAAGTCTCCAAACACTATCTAATGTCAGATCCCATGGTAGAGAGGAAAATAGAAAGATCAACGTGTCCCCCAGGAAGCTAAATGAACAATTCATGCCTGTTTGTCCCCTTGCCACCAGCCGAGTTCAGTCTCTCCTTTTCTCTTGTGGTAGCCTCATAACAGATTTCCCTGCCTCCAGTTTTTCCTCACTTTAACCTATCCTCTACACCATGGGGTTCTTAATCTGGACTCCAAAGGGATCCTGGATAGATTTCAAGAGGTCCATGAACTTGGATGGGGAAAAAAATACTTCATGTAAATTTTGCACTAAGCTTTGTTTTCCTTTGTAATCCTATGTATTTTATTTTGTGTCTTTACAGAAGGGGTCCATAGACTTCACAAGATTTTCAGAAAGGGTCCAGGACACAAAAAGGTTAAGAGTCTCTGCTCTTCATGGATGCCATATTATCCTCTCTTACATTCAGCATTGTTCCTGCTGTCCAGCAAATAATGTACAAACTCATCCTGGTGTTCAAGGCCCTCCACTTTGTGACATTACCCTACCTTTCCAGATTTCTCTACCCCTGCTACTCTAGTCATTCCTTGTTTTCAAGCCAAACTGGTCAATTCATTTCCAAAAATGTAGTTTATGTTTGTCCACTCCTGCCTCTGTGCTCATTGTGTTCTCCTCCTGGAACATGACCACCCCCTAAGCTCCCCATCTCTGCCTATTGAAATCTCATCCATTTTTCAAGATTTCCATGACCTTCCCATTCCCCCATCATCCCACTCTTAACCTGGACTGCACTAACTTTTCTAAATCATTTAGAACTTTACACTTCCCATGACAGTGGCTTACTATAGCTATTAATGTGAATGTCAGGAGCATGGTGTTAGAAATAGAACTGGATCAGGAATCAGGAGACCTAAGCTATAGTCCTGGGTCTGTCTCAAACTTGCTATGTGACCTTAGGGAAGTTGAAGAAAAAAAGACAAAAAATAAAGCTGACTGGTTAGAATGGGAAGGCATATATTCAGAAATATTATTTTAATACCAATGAGTCATTCCTTTTTTTATCCCGTCAAATGCAACTATATAATACAGATTGACCAAAACCAGATCCACTTTATGGCCCCTGTTTCACACCATTTCTAATAGGAAATGGATCAGACAAGATCCCATCAACCAAGCATTCTGTCAGGAAATTGGTCACTGGTGAGCGGTTCTGGATAAGCAACCTTATATTCCTGGAGTCGAAATCTCCTGACAGCATCTATTGTAACTCGGAGGCATGGCAAACCACTTCAACACCACAAAATGTGCTTTGGAGCAGGGCCGAAGTGAGGAAGTGCGATAAGTGGGGAAATTCCCTTGAAGTCTTCCGAGAAGCTCAAAGCCATGAGCTAAGGAGAGTTCTTTCAAACCTCAGAAGAGAAATTCCACTTTCTCTTTCCTACGGTTTTTCCAGTTTTTCCATTTCAGACTTGAATCTTGCTGGGTTAAGCCATTTAATGAATGCAGGATTGTGTGGGTATTTCCAGGGGTTCACCATGATTTTCCTACAGTAAAAAAAATCAACTTACATGTTCTCTCGTTTCCCTTTAAGAAATAAGCATTCTAGTTTACTGTTACCAACTGCTGTTCACATGCTTCCTGAGGGTTAGCTGCCTGCCTATTCTATGGCTCTTATTATCCTCTCAAGAATACAGTCACAAGTCAAAGATGGATGGGCAATGAATATCCTTTGACCAATTAAATTATCTGTCATTGGAATGCCTTTTGTACCCTTTTCTAATGTCTCGAATGACATAAGACTCAATATATATGTGCAATATATGTATAGTTTGTATGTTTATGAGAGAGACAGGGAAAGAGAGAGACAGAGAGAGGGAAACCAAGAAAGACGAAGAGACACACAGAGAGAAGGACAGAGACAGAAAGACAAGCAGAGACAGAAACAAAGACAGAGAGTCAGATAGAGACAGACAGAGACAAAGAGACAGACAGAGAGACAAAAACAGAGAGAGACAGAGAGAGAGAGACAGACACACAGACAGACAGACAGAGAGGCAATATGGTACTTTAGGCCTCAGTTTCCTTTTCTGTGAGATGAACACATGTCAGATGCAACTGCATAATGCAGATTGAATAAAACCAGATCCCACTTTATGGCTCCTGTTTTATATCATTTCTAATAGGAAATGCATCAGACAGGATCCCATCAACTAAGTATTCTCCCAGGAAATGGGGTACTGTTAAGTAAGCCTTTCTCACCAGCAAATGACTGGAAATGCGGGAGAGGAGGGGAGAAAGGATGGCCTTGATGACCTCTGAAGTCCATTGTGGTTGTAAATCTGCCATCCTATGATGCTTTGTGTATATGTAGTACATGGCTTTGATCAGGAGACTTTTGACAATTGATTTCCCCACAGCCTAGTTGACAAAATTTATAAAATATAAAGGGCAGATAACAGAGACAATGAGAGGTCAAGGTCCCAAATTAAGTGGAAAGGGAGTCCTTCAATCTAGTTTGGGATTAAAGGGCAGTTAGCCATTAGCTGGCCACTTAAAGAGAGACCATTCCCCAGGTGGCTCTTCAAAAAATATTGTTTAAGTTGTCGATTAAGGCTGGAGAAAGCTCAAAGAGCAGAGAAGAGAGACAGCTACGGAAAAAGAACTCACCTCTTAAGGGGGAAATCTGTTCCACTCTTGGAGAGGAAGAGAATTCCTTTCTTCTACATCCTCTCTATTAACTATGGCAGTAGTAGATATTAAGTAAGGATTATGAGTCTTGTGATTTGAGAAGAAGGCAATTATCTCATCAGTACTGCATGTGGTTGTGGGAGAGTGAACCCCAAATTTATAAACAAGTATTGTTAATAGTATTTGTATGATGCCATCTCAGGAAATGTCTTTGTTTTGAGCTAATTGAATTACTAACTAACTATTAAACACAAGAATGCTGATAAGGGCTTATGAACTTTATTTTAAGAACAGGAACTCCCATAGTATCTTGAACCTGGGAATAGCCCAAACCCCTAGTGACCCTAACAATGAATGTGAGTTAAAGGGTTGATCTGAGAGGACTATACATGTCTATATGTATAGAAAAGAGACCTATGATTTCATTGGTGGTAAGAATTCCCATGTGAGGAAACTCCCTCTACCAATGCCTATCACCACCTTCCCTATATCTTATATAGTCTTAGTAGCCAAGAAAGCACTGAAAACATAAACGACTTTGGTCATAAAGCCAGTGTGTGTTGGAGACAGAATTTGAATTTAGGTCTTCCTGCTCCAGGACCAACTCTTTATCCACTATACCATGCTCGCTCTCATCTGGGCCAAAAAACATATATGTGTGTGTGTGTGTGTGTGTGTGTGTGTGTATGTCAATAAATCTAGATCTATAATTTTTGTCCGTATCTCTCTCCAGGGATACAGATAAAAACTCTTTATTTCCTTACTAGGAAGTTTTCAAGAGCTCTCGTGGTATTTTACCCATCACCTGATGCCCATCTGGTGATGCATTTCTCTGGACATAGGTTGACTTTTAGGTGATAGACCTAGAATCCATAGTCAGACCTGTGCTCAAAGCCTTTGTAGCTTATTAAAAACCTGTCAGAGCTTATGTTCCCCCTAGAGGAGCCTTAGAGAAGTAAGAGTATCTTCTGTGCCACAGTGAGTTTCGGAGAATTGTAAAGGGAGGTTATGTTCTATTAAGAATGAAGAAGATTCAAACATAGAAGGACAATTACATGTCATTTAGTCCAATCCCCACATGCTACAGACAAGGAAACCGAGGGCCAGAGCGATTAAATGACTGGCCCAAGGTATAGGTAACAGAGCCAGAATTTAAATACTGTTCTCCTCAATTCTAACTTTAGAATTTGTTACTTTGTTTTTCCATTATATCACACAGTTTGAACCTACTTACAGAGATAGGGCCTGAAACTCCCATTTCACTGGTATTGGGAACTCTTTGTTGAAGAAATTCCTTTCTTCTAATGAAGACCAGCTTCTTCTCTGCAAACTATTGTCTTAGAGAACTACCTATGACACTAAAAGGTTAAGTTTCTTCCCCAGGGTCACACAGCCAGTATGTGTCAAAGGTTGACTTGGCTCTGAAGCTAGCCCTCTAGTCACATACCACACTAAGGCTATTCATTTGTGTGGTTGTATATTTAAGTAAAATAAAATTAACATCCTCTCGAGAATTTCTGAAAGATTTTGCAATAACCTCCTTGAGGTAGAGCTACCAATCCATATTTATTAAGCACCTACTATGTGACAAGCACTGAGCTAAACAGTGAGACAAAAGGTAGTCCCTGCCCTCAAGGAGCTTACACTCTAATGAGGAATTTACCATCTATCCCTGGGGTTTTATGAAACCAGGATTGGAAATCTCCACTGCACCCCTTTCCTTATTAAAGTCAGCATGTATAGATAGTCTCAAATATTTCATCAATCCTGACCCTTCACTTTGTCCACAATCACATCTCATAATGCAAAATTAGAATGAAAAGGACACTGGGCAGGAGGTCAGAAAAGCTCAGATCTAGTCTAGTCCCTACACAAACAGTCTGGTTGTATAATCACTAAGGTCCCTTCTAGGTCTGAAATACCAGAAGGAAAAATCTTTGTAAATTGTAAAGCACTAGACAAATTCATGCTGTTACTCTGAGTCCTTGAATCAAATGTCAATGTAAAAATTTCATCTCATTCTCTGACATTTGACAGTTGGTCCTTTCTCTCATGAGGAGTGAAGATGTTCCCAGTCAATTCCTGCAAAGAAGGCAGTAAGATTGGTTTTAAAGTAAATATACCAGAATTTACATTCCAATGAGTGTTGCCTTTCAAAGTCACCTTGAGAAGCCACAAATTCATGCCAGGCCAGCCTTATTTCCCACCACTCCCCTACATAGTCAGTAAATTGGCACCACAGATGTTAACGTTGTTCAAAATATTTTCAGAAATCTGCTCTTGGAATAATCTTTGGAAGCAATTTGTGGGTCAACCAAGGAAATCAGTCTCATGACTTTATATTCATATATAATTTTTAATCCTTTATTAATTTTAATCATTTATTAATGATTGATTGATTAATTCATTAAACAACCATGAATTAATGCCTATAAACAATGCATTTTTGTTTATATGTGATTTTTTTCTTGCTGTCAATAACCTTCTTGGTATATGGTTCTGGTAGTGTGATCTCTGGGGCAAAGGATATGAAAAATCTAGCACTTTTTCTTCCATAATTCTAAATTGTTTTGCAGAAGAGTTGAACCAATCCATTGTCCCACTAACAATGAATTAGCATAGCTTTGTCCATGCAGCCTCTCTTATGCGTTTTCCAGTTTTTTTTTTCCTTTGTGTCTTTTATGGAGTGTGAGACAGTACTTAACAGGTGCAGACTTTTATTAAATAATAGTTTGTTTTTCTGATCTAATCTCTACTTTTCTAAAAAAAATTTTTATTTTGTTACATTTTAAGTTCCGAACTGTCTTCCTCCCTCCCTAGAGAAGGCCACCATTTGACACTATACACACACACGCACGCACGCACGCACGCACGCACGTGCACACTCACATACATATACATGTATACATACATGTACATATGTAAAACCACACTATGCATACTTCTATTTATCAGTTCTTTCTCTAGAGGTGGAAAGCATTTTCCTTCCTAGGTCCTTTGTAGTTGATTTGAGTATTTATAATATTCAGAATAACAGTTGTTCATAGTTATTCTTCAAATAATATTGCTGTTACTATATACAACATTCTCTTGGTTCTGTTCATTTCAATCTTCTTTATTTCACACAAGTCTTTTCATGCAAGATCTAAAAACATCTCTTCTTATTCCTACAGAATTTATTCCATTTGTATAAAAGCTTTTTAATTGGTTTAAATCAAGATTGTTGATTTTGTTTTGTATTTTTTTTCTATCCTTTCAGAGAATTACAATTTTGCAGTTGAAAGGGTCTTCATTCATCATCTAACTCAAACCACCAAAAGGAAATCCCTTCTACAACATGCCTAGCAAGTTATAAAAGAGTCTTTGCTTAAATTCCTCCAATGATGGAGAACTCACTACCTCTAGAGGTGTCTCATTCCATTTAGGGACAACTCTAATTAGTAGGAAGTTTTTCCTGAAATTAATCCTAAATGTGCCTATTTATAGCTACCAACTACTTCAGGCTTTGCCCTCTGGGGCCAGGCAAAACACATCTAATTCTTTTTCTAGATAATATCACTTCACACACTTGTGGAGTTATCATGCATAATCTCTCCCAACCCTGCCCAACAAAGTCCTGTTTTATTCCAGGCTAAACATCCCCAGTCCCTTTGATCAATTCTCGTATGACTTGTCTGGTAATGAAGTTTTCTCCTAAGCATGACTGTAAACTATGCAACCTATATTGTCCTAAAATTTTATGTAATTTTTGTATTGATTAATTAGATATTAATTATAGTATAAGGTTTAGGATGCTAATATAAGCACATTATTTTTCACCAAACTGATTTCTAGTTTCCCCAGAAGTCCTTGTTGAATAAAGAGTCACTTCACCATTTGGCAGCTTAGGGTTTATTGAACAATGAACTAACATGCTCATTTGTTGCTGGGTCTTGCTTATCTGTTCTGTTCCACTGGGTCTACTTTTCTGCTTTTTAACTAGTGCTATTAATTAGTTCAGTGGTTTTCAGTTGTATCTGACTCTTTGTGGCTCCATTTGGGGTTTTCTTGGCAAAAATACCCAGAGTGATTTGCCATTTCCTTCTCCAGCTCATTTTACAAATGAGGAAACCAAGGCAAACGGGATTAAGTGACTTGCCCCAGGTCACACAGCCAGTAAATGCCTGAGGCCAGATTTGAACTCAGAGAGATGAGTCTTCTTGACTTCAGACCTAGTGCTCTATCCATTGCAACGCCACCTAGCTGCTACTACTAATAATAATAGCGAACATTTCTATAGCACTTACTATGTGTCAGGTAGGATTTGAACTCAAGTCTTCCTGACTCCAGGCCTAGCACTCTATCCACTGTGTCACCATACCAGGTAACTTTATTAGTTGATATTTTCTAATAGTCTGAGATTCAATAACTCGTGATCTTTTTTTCCCAAGAATTTCTTACTCTCCCCTCTTTCAGCAGTCTTGAGATCTTTCAATGTCTTCAAAATTATGTTGTTTCTAGTATCAAAGGCAGTCATTTGTAGTTAGTCTAGTCTAGCTGCTCTTCCTGGATTTGTATTCTGTAGTGCTATTCCTATTTCTTCTTATAACACATTAGGTACTATGATTTTAGAAGCCAAATATGATAGCTTCTCAGGCCTTAGTGAAGACTGTTGCAAAAATATTTATTGGTTTTTTTCCCATTTTTATCTGTTCATTGCCATCCTTTCAGTTTTGTCCTTTTATTTTTTGAGGATAATCTGACTGAGTTGAACATCTCATCACTGTTTTCATAAATTCTATTACTTTTTTATAGGCAACACTGCTTATCATATTGTCTCATTTTTTGTTTCTTCTTACTGGGCATTGATTTTTGCCTTTGCTTTAACAAATCAATAGTCTGAATAGAGACAGATGGTGGCTTCAGAAATGACCCCCACATGTGTAACCAGTCATTGACCATTTATTAGAATGTGATCAGTTCCATTCTTGTGATTTTTTTCAGTGTTTATCGTGTCCAGAAAATCCCAATTCTCTTCTTGAAGAGGTATATTATATAGTCATGATGAAGAAGCGAGAGAATTCTGTGCAATCTACATGCCTTTGGCCTCTCTTTATTCATATGCCTGAACCACATTTTCCAATATATTCCTTACCATCCTTCCCTATGACTACCTTTGCATTAAAGTCACCAAGTATTAAGGAATAGGTTGATTTAATTTGGAGAATTGTTGTTTTTCATTGAATTTCTCAGCCTCATTAATTACTGCCAAAAAAAATGTTGATGCAATCTGAAATTATAATAATATTTTTTACAAATGTTCATTAAAATTCTTTGATTACCCAGTATTTCTGATGGATTGATGACCTAGTACCCAATGAAATTATGTTTCTTGTCTTTAGACTAACAATAAAAGCAATATTTCCAATTCCTTTATTTACCTCTCCAAGGAGAATTCATAAGTCATCCTCTCATGTAGTTATGTTTTATTTTATGCAGGTTTCATTTATAACAAAACCATCTAGATTGATATGAGGCAGTTCCCTAATAAGTTGGTCACAGATCAAGAATTCTACATTTAGATTACCAACTGCTAAATTCATATTTACAGAAGGTCTAAAAGCTATATGATTCTTTCTGCCCTTTGCCTTCTCTTTCACAGTCCTTCCAGAATCACTGGAAAAGTAGGAGACACACAGGACGAAGGGGCATTTTTATAGTTTTGTTTTTTTTTTTTTCCCATGGATCAGCAAAGCCAAAAGAATTAATTCCCAAGTGGCCAGCTTTCTATGATAAGCCTCTCCATCATTAATTAGGCTTACCCTTAGAAATAAAAAATAATCCAATAACAGGACTATATCCAAAGTGTTTCCAAAATAGAGCCTTTAAGAGCTTGTATTCTTCTGGCATAATGCCACAATCCCCCCATGCTATGATAAGGCATTGGAGTTGGACTTTGTAGACTACAGAATACAGAACAAAAATAGTTAAAAGGAATTGAGATGCAAGATAAGTGAGATGCTCAGAGAGCACCTAGTTGTCCTCAGTGAGTTCAAGTTGCCAGGCTTGCATGTATCGTATTACAGTGTATTGAAAGAAATTGAGAATGTGATTGCTAAGCTTCTGTGGGTATTTTATTTTTTTAAAAAATAATGTACAATGAGAGGAATTCTACAGGACTAGAGATGAGCAAATGCTATCCTGATTTTTTTTTTAAAAAGAAAGAAGTTTGTCAAAAGAGCTTGGTGATCCATGATTTCAACTCCAGGCAAAATCTTAGAACATATTAAAGGAATGATTTGCAATTACTTTTAAAAAGGAAATGGTGATCACTAATAGTCAATATGAATATATAAAGAATGTCATGCCAGACTAACCTTCTTTCCCCTTTTTTAACAGGTTTATTTTGACAGTACATCAAGAGAATGTCATAATCACATATACCTAAACTTCAGCAAGTATTTAACAAAAAGGCTCATGATAACCTACGGACAATATGAGGACTATACAGCAAGATGAATTCAGAAGTGATTGAATGACCAGAACCAAGGATTGTTCATTCATCTGTGGATGTCAGCCTAGAGAGGAGCCTCTAAACGAGTCTTCAGGGAGCCATCTTTGGGTCTACCCCATTGAACAGTTTCATCAACACCTTAGAACAGTGGTGTCAAAACTCATAGAAACCCTGCGAGCCACATATTGCCTTAGAAAACCTCAAATTAACATTAATAATGCTATATTTTATTTGTATTTATTTTATGAAACATTTCTCAATTACATTTAAATCTAGTTCAGACCTGGGAAAGGGAGGGGCAAGCTTGATACCTCTGCCTTAGATGAATGTATAGATGGTATGGTCATCAAATTTGCAGATAAAATGAAACTCTATGGTTGTGTCTATATAATATATAAATATATGTACATATATATACATACATATATACAGGTGTATACATTATATGTGTAGACATACGTTTGTATAGTTTCATATTATCTGCAAATGATGGATTTACTATTTGTACGTTCACACATCTGTATCTAGATATCTGAATCTAGTTATGTGTAGGCATGTATGTATGTATATGTGTTGTTGTTCAGTCATTTCAGTCATGTCCAACAATTCATGATCCTATTTGAGGTTTTCTTGGCAGAGATACTGAAGTAGTTTACCATTTTCTTCTCCAGCTCATTTTACAGATGAGGAAACTGAAGCAAACAGGGTTAAGTGATTTGCCCAGGGTCACACAGCTGGTAAGTGTCTGAGGCCAGATTGGAACTCAGGAAGATGAGTCTTCCTGCCTCCAGGTCCAGCATTCTATACCACCTACCTGCCCTGCAGATAGATAAATAGATTAGGTAGGTAGATAGATGGATAGATGATAGATAGAGATAGATATGTAGATACAGACATATCTATGTATGTATACATATATACATGTATATGGTTTTTTGTATATTTATATCTTTACATACATAATATAATATAAATTATACATGTGTATATATGTGCATGTATCTATGCATATACACACATACATACACATACACGTACACATACATATGCATATGCATGAGATAGAGATGTTAGAATTAGAATCCAAAAAAATTTTAACAGGTTGGAGCCACAGGTTGAATCTAAAAAGATTAAATTTAATGAGGTTAAATGTATCTGAGTTGAAAAAAAATTATCACCAAAGTGCCTAATAGAAAAGGCATGGCTAGACATTGTTTGTGGAGAAAGACCTTGGTGCTTTTAAACATATTCTAACTTCTATTTGCATCAACATGTTGACACAGCAGGCACTAAATGCTGCTGCCATCTTTGGATCTATTAACAGAAACACAATGTCTAAAATGCGGGAAGGAATCCTGCTGCTGTCTTTTCTGGTTTAACCTGAATCCGGAGTAAGGTGTTGAGTTCTTTACTCCATTTTTTTTGAAGGAGATTGTCGAACTGGAGAGTTGAAAAGGATACTGAGTCCTGGAAACTACCACACATCGATGAGTTGGAAAATGAGGATATTTATCCTGAAGCAGAGAAGATTTGGTGAGGGCATGATGGCTGTTTTCATGGATTTGAAAGCCTATCCTCTGGAAGAGATTAGACTTTTTTTTCCTTTCCACAGAGGACAATACTAAAAGAAGTGGTCAAAAGTTGCAAAGACTGAGAGTTTGGCTCAATATAACAACAACAAAAAAATTCCTAACAATGTAATAGGAGACTGGCCAAAGGGGGTCTTAGTCTTCGGAGCAAGTGTGGGGGCTCAGCCTGCTGCCAACTCTCATGGCGGCTTTGGTAAAGCTGCTTCTAAAAATGCATGATGTCATGTCATAGAGAAACCCTGCCCCAATCTAGAGTATCTGCAAGTATTCTTTGACTCTTTTCTGTCTGCTTACTGTGTAGAGAATGTAAGATACTTACTTGACTTTTGAGTCAGAACTGAGGATACACACATTAAGAGACTCCAACTTAGAAATTCAATCTCTCTCTTTCCTTGGGATGAGCAAGTAATAACTGTTCTAAGCCTCTGGGTGGGTGGAGAGAAGGCCACTTCAGCTACCATACTCTTTCCACCCAGGCTGACATATGACCTCTGCGTGTGTGTGTGTGTGTGTGTGTGTGTGTGTGTGTGTTCGTGACCCCATTTGGGGTTTTCTTGGCAAAGATACTAAAATGGTTTGCCATTTCCTTATCCAGCTCATTCTACAGATGAGGAAACTGAGGCAAACAGAATTAAGTGACTTGCCCAGCATCACACAGCTAGTGTCTGAGGCCAGATTTCAAGTCAAGAAGATTCCTCTTCCTGACTCCAGGCCTGGTTCTCTATCCACTGCACCACCTTTCTTGCTCTAACATAAAGTGTTCAATCTCATGAGCTTCATGAGGTTGGAGGAATCTCCAAAGCCAAGAGGCTGAGTCTGGGGAAGAGCCAACTGTGAGCCAACTTAGCTGAGATGTTGTGTCTTGCGGGTAAGGGGCTACCCAAGGAAATGAGCACCATGGTAGAAATATTTTATGGACACCACTTGAAGCTCAAGTCAACTCTTCCCAGGGAAAAGTGGGTATGGAGAGGGAAGAAATGTCTCAGAAGGGGGTCGTATTTTGCTTCTTGCTATATCTTTTCAGTAAATATCATTAAAGCTAATTGACATTAACTCATTATCAATGATATTGAGGAGATATCAACAAGCTAAGTGATAGTGGAACACTAATTACTGTTGAGACACCAAATGGGTACTCAAGCTAACAGTGTTAGAAGAAACCCATATCCCCTCAGGGGTACTCCTCAATTCTCAAAGAAGACATCAAGCCAACTGTACTCTAAGGACATGACTTGCTAAAGTGAGCGTAGGTGGGAATATTGCTCCAGAGTCTCACTACCACCATCATAGCCATCTTGGCAAGTGGTGAGCTCCTCTTCACTGAAGTTCTTCAAGGAGTGGTGGTATAATCATTTATCAGATGGTGGACGTGTACAAGTCAGATCAGACGACTTTTGAGGTTCCTTTCAGCTGTGAGATTTTATGAGCCATCTGTGACCCCTTCCTTGCCTTCACCTACTACTATACCACACTACACACAACCTCTACCCTGGTTTAGACCCTCATTGCCTCTTGCCTGGACTATTCCCACAGCCTCTTAGTAGATATCCGTATTGTCAGGTTCTCCCTTTCCTCATTTGTTCTCTATACAGCTGCCACAGCTGATATTACTTAAATACATAATCAGCTCATGTCATTCTCATCCTCAAAATTGTTAGTGTCTCTGTTTTGTTATTGTTCATCATTTCTGTCACATCCAACTCTTTGTGACCCCATTTGGGGTTTTCTTGGCAAAAATACTGGAGTAGTTTGCCAATTCCTTCTTTAGCTCATTTTACAGATGAGAATCACAGTTGAATGACTTGCCCAGGGTCACACAGCTATTAAGTGTCTGAAGTTAGATTTGAACTCAGGAAGATGAGTCAGCCTTGACTTGTGGCATAGCACTCTGTGTACTATAGTAACACGTAGTGCAGTGTCACTGTATTAACTCTCAAATAGTATGCCAAATTCTCAGTCTGGCTTTGAAAACCTTTAAAGCTGGGTGTACGCTGGCTCCCACTTGCCTTTCTATTGGTATTTTCTATTACTCTGCTTCTCACTATGTTCCCATCAAAATGACCCATTTGCTGTTCCCCATCCATGATATTCCATGTCCAGGTTCTGTGATTTTTCACAGGAAGATTAGAAATGCTCACTTTCCTTACCTCCATGTATTAGAATCTTTTGTGCTTATTTCAAAGCACAAGTCAGGTACCAAAGCCTAGAAAGGTTTTTCCTGACGCCCCATAGTTTTTAATGTTCTCTCCCTCTTGAAATTACTTCATATTACTTTGTCTGTACAAACTCCACACTGTTTGATAAACTATAAACCATCTGAGGGCAGAAACTGTTTGATTTTTGCCTTTGTATTCCTAGTACTTAGCACAGTATGTGATATATAATTAATAAGTGTTTGTTGAATTGATTTGAATAGCACCTTCACCACCTCTAAACCCCATCCCCATACCAGTTAGCTATTCCTGTCACCCCCTCCCTTCCCCACCCTGTCCTACCATGGATTAGTTCTGTCCAGCTTAAGCTTTACCGGCCAACTGCCACATATTAGCCAAAACCCCTCCTCTGGTACCAGGAGCAAATGGTAAGGTCTTGTCACCCTCAATTCATTCATTTATGGCCTCCAGAAGCAGCAACCTGAGAGCCGCATTCTTGCTCCTCCTTCATATTCCAGTCAAGCTTCTAAAGGTCTCTAACAATTAATTCTACAGGGTTTGAGCAAGACACTGAACATACAGGCCTTTGTGCCTAACACCTACTCACTCCTTGCTTAGCCATGTGTCTTTGGAGAGCCACCAACGTGGAAATGCTGCCCCATGCCTGGACAGGATTTCTCTTTGTGTGACAGAAAGACTAATATTATTCCTAAGCCGTATGCTGCAAGAAACTGAGCTTGGTTGGATGCTCTTTCTTAAGCTCCTGGGGTCTGGAAGGAAGCTGCCGGGGTCTGGTTTGATTCTGTAAGAGAAGGTTTTTTTTTTTAATCTTTACAAATAGTCCTCTCGCTGTTAGGGAGTGAGCAGCATACATCATCATCATCTCTCTGGCAGCCAGAATTTCTGGGGCATGGTCCTCATTAAAACCTTTAGTTGCAAAGCTTCTGGAGACCTTCCTTTGATATTTAGAAACATCAAGCTAAAAGGCTATGATGGAGAGGAAGAGGTCAGGCTAAAGAGGAAGGCAGGGTCTTTGCTTTCCCTGAGATCACCAGAATTCTAATGGGAGGAATTATCCTTCCCCCTTAAAAAAAAAACGGCAGCAACAGCAGAAGCAATCAGATCTACAAAACAGAAGCCAAAGCTTACCTAGAAAGAAAAGGAAAAAAAATGAATCAGATCTGATGGCTTCTCAGAGGTAATTCAAGAAAAGGGAAATGCTATGCCCTTACTGGGCATGCTAACAGACCTTGGCCCAGCAGGCTATAGCCATCAATGAACTAACCTTTTCCTAAGGCCTAGTTTCCCTGCTGGGCAGGAATTCAGCACTCAGACAGGGTTCTCTGTGAAGACCATCTTGCTGCTGGCAGCCAGCCCATCCATTCATAAAATGAGTCCCTTTGTGATAAGAGCCAGGTTGAGAAAAGGATGCGATGTGTGAGCAGGAAGCTGGGCTGGATTCTGGGTGCTTTCCAAGGAGAAGTGCAGCATGACAATCACTATGAATCTAAATACACACGCATGTCCCTTTGCCCAGTGAATGTGATACTAGCAAAGTGTGCAAATCCAATTCCTGGAAATCAATCTCATTCTTAAGACACTAGGGAAGACAGCCAGTTCAAGGAACCCTGTGGCGAACCTTTTCATAGGGAGAATAATCACCTCTGAACTGATCTGTTGTGGAAACAAATAGCAAGTGTTTTCTGAAGGCCCACTACGCACCATCCACTGTGCTAAACACTCTGCGGTTTTCTTGAATTTGGCTGCCCCTGTACTTGGAAGCCCTTTATAGTGAGTCATGAGAAGAAGAAAGAAAGACCTTTCTCTTCTTTCTTTGTCTAAGCAAGATGAGGAGAAACCCCAGCAGCTGTGAAACTTTTGTCTTTCTCCCAGAGGGCATCAAACAGTCAGTCTCTCTCTGGCTAACCATACTCGGCTACTCATTCACAGAGACAGTCAGTCAACTGTGAGACTTGTTGTTCAACCATTTTCAGTCTAGTCAGACTCTTCATGACCCCATTTTGGGGTTTTGTTGGCAATGATACTAGAGGGGTTTACCATTTCCTTCTCCAGCTCTTTTTACAGATGAGGAAACCGAGGCAAACAGGGTTAAGGGACTTGCCCAGGATCACACAGCTAGTAAGTGTCTGAGGCCTGATCTGAACTCAGGAAGACAAGTCTTCCTGACTCCAGACTCAGCACTCTCATTTGCAAAATAGGGATAATAATAGCCCCTAGGGTTGTTGTAAGGATCAAATGATATACATAAAGTGCTTTGCAAACCTTAAAGCACCATATATATCTATATGTGTGTATGTATATGTGTATGTATGTATATATGCACACATATGTATATATGCATATATACATACATGCATATGCATATATACATATATATACACACATATATACTTCCTATTATTTTTGTTAGAATTTGAAACAATTTTTAAAGATTTCTCTCCATACAGAAGTATTATTGTATAGTAACAAAATGCTGGCTTTGGAATGGGAACGCTGAGGCTCAACATTCCAGCACTGCCACTTACTAGTTGGGTGAGCTATGGGCAAGCGAATTCATCTTCTTGAGTCTCAGCTTCCTGATCTATAAAAAGGATTTATAAGACTAGATGATCTCCAAGGTTCATCTCTTCCGGCTTAAAATCTCTGCTCCTGTGATACGCCCATGACAGCAATGCTACAATTTTCCCAACCCAGGGGATGCCACATTCCCTTTCTAGGCTGTTTCATTGAAGATCCTCAGGGAAAATCTACTCTCCCACTAAGATGTAGAAATGGAACAGCTCCTACCAGACTAGATCAGCCATGTTCCAGAGTTTACCAAAGATCAAAAGTGATGGGGAACATGTCCGATCAAAGCTATTGAGACAGCTTAGGGAGGCAACACACAAGTCTCCATGTAGGAATGAGGTCAAATTGTTGTTTTTGCTGTTGTAAAGTTGTGTTTCAGTCATGTCCAATTCTGTGATCCCATTTCAACTCTTAGAATCTCTGACTTTCTTTAGGAAACAAAATATCCTTTCCCATACCCCCTAGCTAGCAGGTGTTTAGCTGTTTTTCAGTCATGGTCAACTCTTCATGAGCCCTTTTGGGGTTTTGTTGGTAAAGATACTGGAGTGGTTTGCTATTTCTTTCTCCAATTCATTTTACAGATGAGGAAACTGAGGCAAACAGGCTTAAGTGACTTGCCCAGGGTCACACAGCTTGTGTCTGAGGCCAGGTTTGAACTCAGAAAGACGAATCTTCCATACACCAGGGCCAGCACTCTGTGCACTATGGCGCCCCCTAGCAGCCTTTTGCTACTCATGCCATCCCCTATAAGGCTGACTACCTTTCACCTACTCTGTTTAGCCCATTTCTAGCACTTAGTAAGTGCATGATAAATGCTTGGTGGTTAAGTTACTGATGGAATGAGAAGGGGAGAAGATATCATTCATAACGATGAAGAGGAGACGTTTTCTAGACCAAACAGAAGATAAAAATGATTTAATATAAATTGAATTACCTTGATTATAAATTGAAGAATTTCTGCACAAATAAAATTATTCAATTAGAATTAGAAAGAAAAAGTTAACTGAGGAAAAACTTGCAGTAATTTTTTTAATAAAAGCATGATTCTAGGGATATTGATCCATATATAAGCTATTTCTTAATAGAGAAATATTTTAAAGGATATGAGCAGATAACTTTCAAAAGAGGGAAAGCAGGCTTTCAACAACCACATTGAGGGCTTCTATTTGGGAGTGGAAGGAGTGAATTGTGGGAAGCGAAGTTAGTGAGTTGTGATAAGGATGCAAAAAAAGAATAATTGCCAGTGAAACTTTTTAAAAAAACACATAAAAGGGAGCACAAATAAGTGGTACAATTGTATGACTAAAATTAAGTGAAATCAACAAGTATTTAATACATAATCATAACAAAGAATAAATGCTTGCTATTGACATTAAGTTTCATATACACTTTAAAAATAAATAAACCATAATAACAAGTTCATATATAATTCTATTTTCTGTTCTTTGAATATTAAAGTTATTAAGTTCATAATTTAAAAAATTAAAAGAAAAGAGAAGTAATTAACTTTCTAATTGATCAATTTCTGAAAAGAGTGGGTAGGAAGTATGAAAAAAAAGCTAACAAACAAGCAAACAAAAACCCTAAGACAGCTGACCATCAGAAAAAAGATTACTAATCATACGTTCAGTTCAATTCAATAAACATTTATAATCTTCAAGGCTCTCAGGCTGGGGCTACAAAGACAAAATATAACAGTCATTGCCTTCAAGGAGTTTATACTTTAATGCATGTGAAGTAAAAAGCATAAAAGATATTAGATTGAGTCAACTTTTCTTGGTAAAAGTTGATTTTAGTTATAGGGCTATTGCTAGTTATACCTAGGTTTTATAGTCATTTGAATTCCATTATTTTTTACCTTTCATAATTTCTAATGTCTTCTTTTATTCTAATTGCAACCTTTCATTGTTATTTGTAATTAGAAGTTGAACATTCTATGTACCATTTTAATAAAAATTCGTATTTTATATATGTAACCAGAGCCTCAAAAACCATTTGTATAGGTTCTCCTCATTGGTGGAGATTGATTACAGCATGAGAGGGAAGTTGGTAAGACTTGGAAAGAAGAGAAATCCTGATCTTTCAGTTTCCAGCTTTGAAAGAGAAATTAGGCCATTCTCTAATCTCTTCAGGTCCCTGAAGGGAGAGAAAGACTCTGGGAAAAAGCTGATATGTAAAGGAGCCAGCATTTCACTCATATACCTATTCCCAGGTTATTGTACTAGAGACTCTGGACCATTTCCCCTTGGATGAGATCTGAAACTCTCCTTGGTTGAGATGAATTATCTCACTTGCAATGTGTATTTGTGTATTCTCTGTTCTATATTCTCATAAGTATCCTTTCTGTATTTTGCTGTTGACTTGCCTCCTCTACCCTCTAGTTGGAGGGCTGGAGGGCAAAGTAGCAAACTGCCTTCCTTTTTAGAGGGCAGAAGCTGCCCTCTAAACTCCACTTTGCATCTGCCTCTCTGCCCTCTTTCAACTCCACAGAATAAAATATCTCCTTTGCCAGGTATCCTTTGGTGTCATCCCCCCCCATACGTGCTCACACACACACACACACACACACACACACACACACACCTCCCTGCCTTCTTTCATATGTTGTCTCCTCCAATTGTATTCTAGTGTTTTTAGTGCACCTACAGAGTAGGTGCTTAATAAATGTTTGTTGGATTTGATTGCTTTATTTGCTATTTTCTATGCACATTCATTCTGGAATTGGTATCTGGTGGGAAGGGAGTCAATCCTTGGAAATATAGCTTGGGGCACTCTTTCCCTATTAAGGGATAGTGATCAGGACCACAGCTTGAACCTAAAAATTACTTTTTCTAGACCAGAAGTTTCCAAACTTATTTGGCTTTCCTCCACTTTTAAAAAAAAATTATTCAGTGTCTCCCTGGAAATCTACTTTCTTTAACCCTTTAGTGGTTTTTTTTTAAATTTGTGTCATTTAAAATATATATAAAATATTTTTAAATGATTCATCTTAAATTTAATAATTTATTCTAAATTTGTGGTTTTTTTCCTGCATTGAAACTCTAATGACACAATATTGTATCATGTAACCATATAGTATCATATTGTAAGCAAGTCATTACATGCATGTATTCCTGCCAATGCATGCTAGACTTCCAGACAATACTAGACATGCTAGCCTGCCAACACTTGCTTGTTAAGACCTGTCATTGGACTTGACCACCATTGGTTGTAACTTGCATTTTGAGTGTTTACTTGGAAAATAATGTAATTACTATGACCTTAACTGTTACACAACAAGTGAAACATATATGAACAGTTTTTCAAATTTTTCTTCTCTTCTCTACTCTTCTTTCCTTTTGCTTTGACCACCCTTATTTTTATTCAAGGCCCCCTAATTGCACCCAAGGCTACTACCACTCCCTTGTATCATTCCAGTACCCTCAGGGGGCAGTATCACCCACTTTGGGAACCTATGCTTTAGAGTTTCAATAAAAGGATTTGTTCTGTGAAGTTTAGATTCAGTCAAACGGCTGCACTTGAGGACCTAGAGGGCCACATGAGGCCTCAAGGCCACAGGTTCCCCACCCCTCCTCTAGACTAACACTACTTAAGGGAGCAGAGAGATATAATTCTAGCCTAGTACCCCATCTATCTGAGGAAGGCAGAGCAGCCAGCCCTGGGTGCCAACCTTCTTCTTCCCATCCCGGCAGAAATAAAAGTTGTCCTTGGGGAAGGAAGAGACTCTAGAGATATCTATTCGTATTTCCCTTTGGGCCACATCTAGACAGACCCATGTGGATACACACAAACTCCATGGGCAAAACAAAACAGCATGCATACACACACAAACACACACACACACACACACACACACACACACACACCACCACCACCACCACCACCACCACCACCACCACCACCACCACAACCTGCATATAAAATAAACAAGCCGTAAGCTAGTTCTCCATACTTTCTTCCCTCAGAAATTCACACCTACGTAAGCCTGCCCTAAATAATAGGTTGCTATTCAAAATAGGCAGCTATTTGCCTTTTGGTAGCTAGCCAAAGTATAAGCAATTTAGAGGTATTGAAAAGCCTCTATGGTAAAGACTAAAATGCCCAAACCTAAACCCTTTGACCCAGAGAGTTCACTGTTAGATACACTAAGGAGGCAAATAACAAAACAAAAAAAACATACCCCACATATACATCAAAATATTTATAACAGTATTTTTGAAGTAGCAAAAACCTACAAAGTAGATGTTCATTGGTTAGAGAATGGCTAAACAAATTGTGTATATGAATATAATAAACATTGGGCAGTAAGAAGTGATAAATATGAAAACTACAGAGAAACATGGGAAGCTTTATGAACTAAGGAAAAGTGAAATGAGCAGGGCCAGGAAAAGATATTTATAATAATGACAACAAAGTAAATGGAAACAGCAGAACAATTGAAACAATGCTCCAAAATGAAAATCACCAAGCTTGATCCCTCAAAAAAGAATTATTAGAAGGTACTTCCCCCATACTTCTTTGCTGAGACTATTGACGTGGAACACTGAGCCATACTTTTTTGGTACATTAGTTAGTTGGGGAGAATTTTTTCTTTTTTATAATTTGTTATGAGATGACTCTGGTAGGGGAGGGGAAGGGATAGAATGGGAAGTGTAGGCAATACAAAAGCAAAAGATAGCAGTAAAAATTATTTTTAAAAATAAAAAGCTCCTCTAAGACATATCTTGGAAACTCAAACCTTCTCAGCGATAGGAAACATCACAGAGGTATTGTTATTTTAGTAGAATGAAATCTTCTTAAAAGGACTTATTTCTTTCTTTTCCTATCCCTGGTACCTTGTACAGTGTAGACATTTAAATAAATGTTTGTTGCATTAGCATTATTACTATTACAATTTGAGTCTATTATCCTAACAATGGAAATTAAGCAATGCAGACATTATGGGCTTAAAATGAATGGGGAAGAGTAAAAATTCTCCTGTCTTTGACAATGATGTAGGTTTCACAGGCTCTGTATATGCTATCTCCTTGAATATTCTTTATTAAGATAACATGTAAGGGAGTCTCAGAAGCAAAAAAAATCCTCAGGAAATCTAGAAATTCTTCCCTATGCCTTAGTAGAACCCATTATGTGTCCAAGATGGCTCCCCATTCTCTAATTTATCTGACATATAACAACAGTAACTGATAGCAATACAATTTTAACAAAGTGAGGGGGTCTTTGGTATATATCTAGATAACCAAAGATGGCATCTTCTACTTGGAAACCGGGACCTGCTTCTAGGAGAACTCTCTGACCCTGACTCTCTGTCTCTTCTCTCTGTCTTTGTCTCTCTGTTTGTCTCTGTCTCTTTGTCTCTGTGTCTCTATCTCTGTCTCTGTCTGTCTTTGTCTCTCTGTCTTTGTCTGTCTCTCTGTCTCTGTCTATCTCTCTGTCTCTGTGTGTGTATGTCTCTGTCTCTGTCTCTGTCTTTCTGTCTCCGTCTTTGTCTCTCTGTCTCTGTCTCTATCTCTGTCTCTCTTGGTCTCTCTGTCTCTGTCTCTATCTCTGTCTCTCTCAGTCTCTCTCTGTCTTTGACTCTCTCTCTCCCTCTCCCTGCCCACCCCCCAAGTGAATGGTGTCAAGAATTTGTTCATTCACTGAATGGCACCATGTAGTAATTGGAGAAGGGCCTAAGAATGCCGTCCCTTTCCCCTTTGACTCTGTGGCTCCCAAAATGGGCTTTAGGTTTTAGTTTTATTTCATTTGTCCTTTTTACTTCTTGGTGCAGGGAGTAGAAGTCATGGGAACCTTGAAGTCAGTATTCCATGTTGGAAGTTGTAACCAGAGCATCAGGGAAACCCTGAGAAGCCGTGGTCTCAGGAGGCAAGTCCAGGAGCTTTGGATTTGGAATTTTGAGGGACTAATAAACCTTAAGATATGAACCTAATCCCCCTCCTCTCCCCAGAGATGGAGAGGGCATCGAGGGATTATGCCCCTGAGATCTGGGGGAAAATGTTTATATGTGTGTGTATGTACATGTATGTATATGTGTATGTATGTATATGCATTCATGTGTACATACATATGCGTATATATACATGTGTGTGTTTATATGTTTGTATGATTATATATACATATGTATGTTGTTGCTGAGACCCAGAGAGGTTAGGACTTGTTCAGAGTCACATAGATAGTAAGCAGAAAAGTTAGGACTTAAATTCAGGTCTTCAGATACTAAGGTCAGTGCTCTGTCCCCTTTACCAACCTCTATCACTACATGGTACCATTGGCATTCCCCAGTCATGAGGGAAAGAACAGAGTTCAATTATGATTAACTACAACACTCAATCCTTTGGTTTCTATGTTTTCCCTCAAGCTCCTCATTCTAAGGCCCAGCCCATCTTAACTCCACTCCCTCGCCATCTTCTTTGATTTATGACATCCAATAAAATGGTTTACATCAATATATTCAGTCATATGTCAAGCTGAAAGTTAAAGTTAAATCCAGGATATTACATGACTGATAAAAGTAAAAAGCCATCTACAACCAAAGTTGAACCAAAACAAACAAACAAACAAAACAAAAACCCCAAACCCAAGAGCTTGGATAGCTATTCTTTAAGATATAATAAAATCTAATGTGGGTGTGCCAGATGGGAGCCTGATGGAGTGGGAGCATCCAGTTTAGTAGTAAAAATAATGAAAGTGGTGGTAAGGAAAGATACCGGAAAGGCAGGAAGAAAGCAATGACCTCATTCCAAGGAGGAAGCCTGCTGGGAGGGAACAAAATGCCAATGGAGAGTCATTTGTAAAGAGACAGGCTTATATTTTAAGGATTGTGTCAGACAGAGACTTGGAATCACATTGATCCCTCTATACACCATGACACCCAGGGGAAAGCTTGCAAAGGAAGGAAAGGTGGAGGGGCAGCTCCATGTATCAAAGGTACTGACTCAGTCATTGAGATAGTGTTTGACAGTGAAAAATTTGGTGGTGAAATGCTTTGACTTAGAATTCAAAGACAGGGAATCAAAGGTCAAACAGTGACAGGATATCAGTCCAGACCACCAGCACTGGTGAGAAGGACAAGAGAAGAATTTCCAACTCATGCTCAAAGTATTTGAAGTTTCATGGAAGTACATTTTTAATGAAGGCCAGACACACATCCAGCCAGCTAGACCACTTGTCAGTTTCCTAAGGAGGAAGACAATAGCTGCTGGTTCTCACCCTTTGCCAATTGACCTTTCCTCAAAAGAAGTATGGGCTACCCCATAGGCCATCAGGTGAGAGGCTGATTGCTCCCCACAATGAGTCTAACCACATACTAAAATTTATGTTAGTAGCCCACCTAAAAAAAACTACTCCTAAATAATTATTGACTCAAGATTCTGCAAGCGTTTATTATGTCTACCCAGGTGCTTAGTATACAAAGACAAAATGAAAAATGGACCCTGCCCTCAAACAGTTTGTATTCTATAAGTGCAGGTGGTGGAGGCAGGAGGGTGAGAGGGTGGGGGGGGAGGAGGAATACAATATTTCACCCAAATAATTTGAGGAAGCGAACAGCAACAATTAAAGTATATGAGATTCCCAAATAGTGGAAATGGGAAGAGCATCGAACCCAATTGAGACGCCACCACGATGGAGACTATCTGTTTTGTTTATTTGTTTTTCCCATCCCTTGAATCTCTCTCGGGAGTTATTACTGGAGAATTGCTCAGGTTCTAATCACCAATCTCATCTTCTCTACCACTAGTAATAGGGAGCAGTGTAGGGTAATTTGGATAATCCCCTTCAATGGGAAATGAGATCCAGCCCAGACATCTGAGAGAAAGAGGACATCAAATTTTGAAGACTGCAGATCTGAAGCTCAAGTCATTAAGCGAGAAGCACTTGGCTTTAAAAAAGGAAAATGTGTTCCTGATTCCTGGGCAGATTTTTGTGAGGCCAGAAGGAGAATGAAAGATGTAAGGGAAGAACCCAAAGCCAGACATCTCTCAGCTAGAGCTGCCTGACATAGGTTCTTATTTTTTTTTCCTATTTGAACTGTCCGTAAACAATTTTGTGTCCTTTGGATTATGTAGTTGAAAGGGATGTGATCATACATTGATGGTGCCATATAGCAAACTCCCTAGATTTCAGGGGTAAGAGAAAAGTATACCCGGGCTCTTGGTGTCACCTGAAAGCTTTTGCCAAAAGTATTATATTATGACTATAATAATTCTCTCAGGATAAGCTTTGCTCATCATCCGAAATCTCATCAGTGTGAAGACTGATTCAGCTTTGATACTCAGCACCTCCTCAGCACCCTCAGGTGTTTTTGCCCTCTGACTGGGCTGGAGGGCAGAGCAATAGACTCCTCCCTGTGCCTCTGCAAGTAAGGAGGATTTTGTTATCCTTTTTAGAGTTCATTTTCTCAAGATCCATGGCCATGGAAATGTCTAGTTTCCAGATGTTAGATAATAACTCCCAGAATAGTCCCAAGGATCCTAGATAGTAATTCCCAGAATCATAGCAATAGACAGTCCTATTGCAACTGCGCCATGAGATATGGGGGTGACATAGTGGATATTTACTCTGCTTGCGCAGAATGATGATATTGCGAAAGTCAACCTGTGAGCTTAATGTTGGTGAGTGGGATAGTGAAGACCTCTCATAACAACTAAATCTCAGTTTTTCTGTAAATTGAGTGGAATGAATAAAAGTAAGGACCTCTCATCAGCTTGACACAGGAGGTTTCTAACTGATAGCTAGGACTGAGTTTCAAGGTACTAGAAATCACCTGACTTACAGGAATCCAAAACTTAGAGCAGCCCCCCCATTGCCACCTCAGCATGAACCTCACCAAATAAGGATAAAGGTGTTTTTATGAGTTGGCATTGGCTGAATTAGCACTTCCTTGTTAACTTGTACCTGGCATAGACTTCCACATTCAGATTGTGAGCCTGAACTCCACCAATGACAGTAAAGGTCAGTGGTGGGTAGGGGTTGTTTGCGCTAGGGTATATAACTGAGCTCTGCTTTCTGTGTGTCGCCCCTCCCTACCAACAGTCTGTTGGTTGGAGACACCCTTTCTCTCGAGATCATAAATAAAAATACTTTTTGCTTTTACCTTGAGAAGTCTCTGATTGTTATTGAAATAAATAAAAGTTGGGAAATTTTCTTCCACATATTGGCAAAATGCCTTCTTTGCTGCCCTAGCAAGTGGGCACTAATCAGTGAGTGAGGATATGCATAGAGGAATTCATGTACCTGCCTCAATCAGCCCCCATCGAGGCTTGAGGGGATTTAGGGGAGTGCACAAGCTGTGCCTGTCTCTCTTGACCCCATCTCGGTGTAGAGGTAATTGCCCCCCCCTTCTCACCCACCCCTGAGAGAAGGGTGATTAGGGAATGCTATAGGAGTTGGTGCTCCATTTATCAGCAACCCTTGTGAGAAGACTAGACTAGAATAAAGCAAGATTATTAATGCCTCCGAAGCTGTCTTCCTGTCCTTCCTGTCTGACCAGATCAAGTGTGAACCTGTTAGAGGCTGGAGTCCACAAACTCTAGTACCTCCTGTGTGTTATCTGTGAAACAGCCTCCCTCTATAAAGGGCTCAGAATTTTCTAGCTAACTTCACTTCTCATCAGCTCTGCTTGGCTTCTACTCCATAAACATCATAGGTACTCTCTGGCAACCCCCTCCCCTAACCTTCAGCTTTGCGTATTGTCCTCCCCCCTCCCCCCCATTTGATAGTAAGCTCCTTGAGGGTAGGGATTATCTTTCTTTTTCTGATTTTTATCCCTATTACTTAGCACAATATTTGGCACAGAATAAGTGCTTAATAAATGTTTACTGACTAATTGATTGACTAATTCATAAACAGTTGTGAAAGACAGTGGTATGTTGGAAAGTACACTAGATTTTAATTCAGAGGGCTGGGGTTTGAATCCCAACTGTCACCTACCCTTGTGAGTTTGGTTAAGTAATCTCATTTTCCTCAGCACAACAGGTTCTGATCTTGTATTTCCCAACCCCATTGTGCAGTGAGGCAGGTTAAAGAACACTTACCTAGGAATGAGCCAAACGATCTGTGTTTGGAGCCCATCTCTACAATTTTGTAGCTGCACAACTTCCAGCATGCTGCTGACTTTCTCTGGGACTGAATTTCTCCAGCTGCAAAATGAAAGAATGGAATCAAAAGATCTTTCTAAACCTTTCAGCTCCAGCATTGTAGGATTCTATACCCACAAAAGGAAAGAAAAAAAGAAAGAAGGAAAGAAAGAAAGAAAGAAAGAAAGAAAGAGAAAGAAAGGAAGGAAGGAAGGAAGGAAGGAAGGAAGGAAGGAAGGAAGGAAGGAAGGAAGGAAGGAAGAGAGATGCATGGGAAACATGAATTCCCGGGATTAAAAGGCTATGACATCCCATGTTATATAAGACACTGACTAAGGGGCTTAAGAATATGGAAGAATGGATTAATAAGCAAGGAATACGTCATTAGAGTAATGAACTCATTTTAAAACTATGAACAATATAATGGCCCCTAAGGTCCGTATGGTTCCCTCCTTTGTGGTTTAGGAAATTTACTTTAGGAGAAAAATGATGACTGGTTACAATCACTCTGAACCCCCATTTAAGGAGTTTCCTAACTTTTAGGTAGGTAGCATTTGCCCTCTCTGACTTAATTTACATGCATGTTTATCTCCCTGACCTCTTCAGTTGAGGCAAGATTTGGCATGATGGAAACAATTCAGTAATAAAGCAGCAGATTATCTTACTGTGTCTATTGATAGACCAGCACTGGCAAGGGAAGTTGAGAAAGATTAGGCCTTTTTCTTAGAATTTCTTTCAGGAACATCTTGAGTAGGTTGGTACCCTGGTGGCACCAACCTGTTTCTACTCTGAAATGCCTATAGGGTCCATGGCCCTCCTCAATATCTCTTTTTTCTGCTACAGCTCAGTCTTACCTTCTCTTTCTCCTTTCACTGGTTGCTCCCAGTGTTCTCAATTCTTTCTGAATCAGATCTGCATGATCCTACCCTTTCCTTTCCACTTCCAAACCCTCAAAATCTCTACCTGGTTCTGAAATATCTCTTCTTTTTTGTACAAGTTCCTCAGGGGAAGAGAACAGAATAAGCATTGTTATAATCCCTACTATGTGTCAGGCACTGTGCTAAACACTTTTCAAATATTATCTCATTTGATTCTCACAACCACCCTGGGAGGTAGGTGCTATTGTTATCCTCTTTTGACATATAAGGAAACTGAGGCAATAGAGGTTAAGTGACTTGCCATTCATTTATTTTACTCAGAAGTTAACTTAGCTATCAACTTCCCAGCATAGACAAACACTACCCCTTTCTCATCCTTCTCTTGGACCTGTTGTTGGATGCTAAATATCTTACCATTTAGTGGTGAGACAAGACATACATAGGTTTTCTTTCAGGGTAAATTTTTTATTTCTATGTTCATTTGTCCTCTTGGAGCAATTTCTTTTATGGGACAAGATTCTTCAGAGCTGAAGTGATTTTTTTTCTTGAGTTATAGTTCTTGCCAACAAGTGGTTACCTAAAGAACAGTTTATACATTAGGTCAAAATGTGGATCAACACTTGACAGTTATCAAGGTTCTCTCATCATCTAAGTCACCCCTGCCCTATGAATGAGTGCTCTAGTCAAGGTAATGTTAGGATTCTTTTAAAAATAGCATTGATCTATTTTTTATTCCTGTCTTTCACTTCTCCCTCCTTTTTTTAAAAAAAGCAAATAAGCAAAAAATAAATGCCCATAATCCCCTTCCAACATCAGATGAGAAAGAAGCAAAAAGAGCAAGAGAAACAGAACATTACAGTTCTAAGAAAACTCAATCTCTCTCTCTCTCTCTCTCTCTCTCTCTCTCTCTCTCTCTCTCTCTCCCCCCCCCCCCCGCTCCCTTCTTCTCTCTTCTCTCTCACTCACTCCCCTTTTCCCCATATATGCATTTATGCATTCATTCTTTGCAAACATAAAGTATCTGCCATTCAGAAGAGAAAGATATTTATCTGATTGTAGGGATTACAAATAGAGGAGTAAAGAAGGAAAGAAAAAAGGAAAGGAGAAAGGGAAAGATATACCCAACTGAATGCAAGATTCCAGAGAAAAGCAAAGAGAGATAAGAAGGTTTTCTTACATGAGCAACACAAAGAAATTGAAGAAAACAATAGAATGGGAAAGATAAGAGATATCTTCAAGAAAATTAGAGATACCACGGTAATGTTTCATGAAAAAAAAGGGGCATGATAAAAGACAAAAATGGTGGGGACTTAACAGAAGCAGAAGAGATTAAGAAGAGGTGGCAAGAATATGCAAAAGGACTATACAAGAAAGATCTTGACATCATTGATAGCCATGATGGTGTAGTTACTGATCAAGAGCCAGATACCTTGAAGAATGAGGTCAAGTGGGCTTTAGAAAACATTACTAACAATGAGACTAGTAGATGTGATATAATTCCAGCTGAGCTATTTAAAATCCTGAAAGATGATGCTGTTAAAGTGCTGCCCTCAATATGCCAGCAAATTTGAAAAACTTATCAGTGGCCACTGGAATGAAAAAGATCAGTTTACGTCCCAGTTCTAAACAAGGGGAATGCCAAGGAATGTTCAAACTACCAAACAATTGTGCTCATTCCACGCACCAACAAAGTTATACTTCAGATTCTGCAAGCTACACTTCAGCAAAATGTGAATTGAGAATTACCAGAAAAGTAGGCTAGTTTTTGAAAAGGCAGAGGAACTAGAGACCAAATTGCCGATATTCACTGGATTACAGACAAAGGAAAGGAGTTCCAGAAAAACATATACTTTTGCTTCACTGACCACACTAAATCCTTTGACCGTGTGGATCACAACAAAATGTGACAAATCCTCCACTGTTCACCTCCAATCAGAGAGAGTAAGGGGTGCCAGGGGCAGGGTGGGGCTAAGGAATAATGGGTTTCCAAATTGATGTCATCTTACAGGATCTTGCCAGTTGGTTGGCATTTGCTCCTTTTTTTTTTTTTAGATCTTTACTACTATAATAAATGTTGTATTTTGATGTCTGTAGGACCAAATGCCTATATTCTGAGGAATAGACCGAAAAAGAAGTGGCAAAAAAAGACATAGAAGTGGTAACTAATGATGTAAAAGGAAAACCACCATGTTGTAATGTAGTATCATTGAGGCCAAGGAAGGAAAGCATTTCAAAGAGGACCTGATGAATGTCATCAAATGCTACATGCAGGTGAAAAGATGAACACTGAGATAAAGTCACTAAATGTAGTGATTTAGAAGTGACCTTTGAAAGAACAGTTTCAATTGAGTGGTGGGGAAAGGCAGAAAATGGTGACCACAGGAGTTTAAGGAGGGAGTGGGCAGAAGTGGAGGCAACAAGTGTTGGACGTTTTTTCTTGTTTATTGTTTGTTTGAGAAGGTTGTTGTTGCTGCTGCTGCCACTGTTGCCACTGCCGTTGTCGTTTTAAGAAATTCCACTGAGAAAAGAAAAGAGAAGGTAGTTAGGTTTGCTTTTAAGATAGAGGATCCCTAAGTATGCTTATAGACAGAAGGGAAGGAGGCAATGGAGAGGAGAGAGATTAAAGATGAAAGGAGGTAACAAATGAACAGATGGCTCTAGGAAGGTTGTAGCAAGATCTCAAGCGGAAGGGTTCACCTTGGCCAGATAGAGGGACAATATTTTCTCTGACGCAAGAGTCAAGGGAGAGTAAATTGGTGAAAATAGAAAAGAAAAAATTAGAACTGAAAAGGAGGGGAATGAAGGGAGCTCACTCAGTTGACCTTGATCATCTTAGTATAGCTTAGTAAGGAGCAAGAGTCTACACACAGCCATTTGTGTCATTTAAATTCCCTTTGCTCCATAAACTGGATGCTATTTGGGGCTCTGTGCTCAGAAATCACTCAAAAGCATTTTTGCAGCTATTAAGAAACTCCAACCACAGGGTTATGTACCCCCAAAAGGGGTACATAATGTTAAAAATTGTTCAGGTGACTTTTGTAATGCTCTGTAAAGTTTATTTTTCAGTGAGGGTGCTGAGAGCAAGCTTTCACTGAAAAATGATTTCTACAGCCCAGGAGAAAAATTCTCATTACTGGCACAAATATGCACATGCCTCATTTGGATAAGTGCTCATTTCCACAGAGTCTGCTTCTTAAGTCAGAAGGATGGAGAACTTTATTACCTAAGTCATGGCAATGTGAGAATATTAATGGCCCACACTTTTCTCTGTTGTTGTTGGGGCTTTTTAAGAAAATAAATAGAATATAACATCTTCTCTTCCCCTGCAGTCCTTAGAACCTCTTTGAGAAATCATATAACCAAGGCAATGACACCAAGAAAAGTAAATACCCGTCTTAGGCACAGAGGAAGGAAGGGAAAGCACTCCATGGTTAGTCTGACATGCCTGTCACTTGGGGCTATAATTTTTTGCCTTTAGGAAATGAGAGAATCTTTTATTATTTGAGACAGTCTTTTCTAATAGCTGACCCAGATCTAGAACCCAAAAATTTTAATAATATTTAATTTTCCCCCAATTATATGTTAAAAATAATTTTTAATATTGGGGTTTTTTTTTTAAATTTTGAGTTCCAAATTCTATCCTTCCTTCCCCTCTCTCCACTACTCCCTTCCTGAGGTGGTAAGCAATCCAATATAGGTTATACGTGTGCAATCATGTAAAACATTACCATATTATTCATTTTGTACAAGAAGACTTAGAAAGGAAGGAAGAAGGAAGGAAGGGAGGAAGGAAGGAAGGAAGGGAAGGAAAGGAAGGAAGGGAAGGATAGGAGGGAAGGAAGGGGAGGAAGGAAGGAAGAAACTGAAAAATGGTATGCTTCAGTCTGTATTCAGACAACATCAATTCTTTCTCTGGAGGCAAATAGCATGTTTCATCATTAGTCCTTTGGGATTGTCTTGGATCATTGTATTGATGAGAATAGCTAAGTCATTCACAATTCTTCATCGTACAATATTACTGTTACTGTGTTCTCCTTGTTCTGCTCACTTCACTTTGTATCAGTTTACGTAAGTCTTCCTAGTTTTTTCTGAAATCATCTGGCTTGTCATTTCTTATAGCAACACAACATTCCATTACAATTGTATACCACAGCTTGTTTAGCTATTCCCTAATTGATGGGCATTAGCTCAATTTTCAGTTCTTAGCCACCACAAAAGAGCTATTATAGATATAGATATAGATATAGATATAGATATAGATATAGATATAGATATAGATATAGATATAGATATAGATATAGATAGATAGATAGATAGATAGATAGATGTTAAAAATAGATTAGTCCTTTTACCTGTTTTAAAAATCTCTTTGAGATACAGACCTAGCAGTGGTATTGCTGGATCAAAGGGTATGCATAGTTCCATAGCCCTTTGGGCATAGTTCCAAACTGCTCCCCAGAGTGGTTGGATCAATTCACAACTCCACCAACAGTGCATTATTGTCCCAGAACCAAATTTATTCTTAACCCTATAACCAGCATATTCATCAACATTCATTCCACAAACATTTATTCAGTATTTACAATGTGAATGGTGCTATGGAGAAACAAAAATCAATGGTATGGTCCTTTTCTCAAAAAAAGAACTTACAATCTGGAAAGGTTAGATTACATGTATCCAGATAAGAAAAGTAGGAATAGTATTAGACCACTGACGTTCTTAACTTGAGGTCTGCAACTTGTTTTTAAAAAATATTTTGATAACTATATGTCAATATAATTTCAACATAATTTTGATAATTGCATTTTAATATAATAAAATAATTCATTTAAATCATTCTACTTTTCCTTGGGTATGAGTGGTTTTGCTCACATGTTCTCTTTCTTGTTTGCCTTTGTGATCCTGAGGGTAATTCTCTGTCAGAAGTCAGAGAGGTCTAATGAAGAACTCTGGCTTTGTAGTGAGATGACATGGGTTCAGATTTTGGCCTTATTACTTCACAGGGTTGTTTGGGCCCCATTAGTATTTTTCAATAGGCCTCTTATATCTCTCATGCCCGTTTCATAGTTTTTCAGTACTTTTCCCTACAATTCTCAGTACTAGGTGGTTTAGTGGATAGAGCTCTGGGCCCGGAGTTAGGAAGACCTGAGTTCAAATTCATCCTCATACACTTACCAACTATGTGACCCCAGGCGAGTCATTGAACCTCTGTTTGCCATAATTCATTGAACAAGGAAATGGCAAACCACTCCAATATCCTTGACAAGAAAACTTCATGTTTTTCTCTTTTGTTCTGCTTCTTTTTTTACAACATGACTAATATAGAAATATGTTTAATATGATTGCACATGTATAACCTATTTTGCTTGCTGTCCTGGGGAGTTAGGAGGGGAAGGAGGAAGAAAGAAAAATTTGGAACTCAAAATATTATTTAAAAAATAAATGTCAAAAACTAAAAAAAAAAGAAGAAAAATGAAAAAGAAAGAAAGAAAATGCCATGGACAGAATGGTCCACAGAGTCACAAAGAGTCACAACAGAATGACTGAACAACAACTACCAAGAAAATAGTGTAGGACATCTTGGTGTTCTTCCACTCTTTTGATAATTTCTGCTCCCTAGCAGTTAATTCTTCATTTTTCACTGGCCTTTTTCCCAACGTACCCATTTCATTTATCTGCTGACCAGAGAAAAGGAGAATAGAATACGTGTTGATGCTGAGTTCTGAGAAATGGAGAAGGGGGTTTGAAGATGTTCCTATTTGATGGTCTCCATCTTGGTTTATTAAGGGATGGTCATTTGCTATAATGGTAGAATCTCAGGGAGCAGTTAAAGGATGAGAGGAAGTAAGAGAGGAAATTGTTTGGAATAGTCATTGTGGAGATAAAGTGCTTAATCTTCATTTATTCTACCAAAATCATTGACTACCTGCTATGTGCAATCTTGGGCTCTGAATGATACCAAAAGGAATAAGGAAGAACCTCTGCCCTTCTAGAGTTTCTACTCTAATAAGAGAGATAAGATTACGGGGTGGGGAACCTGCCACCTCCAGGCCTCATGTGCCCTCTAGGTCCTCAAGTGCAGCCCTCAGTTTGGATTCAATCAAAGGGCCCACTTAAGGACCTGGAGGGCCACATGTGGCCGTAAGGCTGCAGGTTCCCCACCCCTGTATAAGGTAGAATGTGATAGCATGGAAGAGAGGTACAGAATATTATTTTTCAGAGTACAATTGTGGGGAGGGGAATCCCTTTCAGCTGTAGGAATGAAGCAAGTCTTCATGGAGAAAATGGTGTTTGAGCTGAACCATGAAAGATTTATTAAGAACTGGGCAGATGAAAAGCAGAAGGAACAGAAAGAGTTGGGAATTAGTTCTTCTGAAGATAGTGACTTGGGATGAAAATGTATAGATTTCTCCCTTGGTTGGCCAATAATCTCTGGATGTGAATCATATATACATAGGTCAATTAGAAAGTCTGGAAGATCGCAAAGAAAGTGGAAGATATTTTTCCTATGGGGGCTTAGACTGCACCCACGAAGTTTAGATGTCCATTGTCATCAAAAAGCTGAGGTATCACATTATGGGGTACCATATTATCTAATGGCTCATCAATCCACCAAAAAGGAGAGGACAGATTTAAAACTCTAGCACAACCTATGGAAAGGCTAAAAGGTAGAGTTTGGTGATAAGTTCTGAACCAAACAAAATCTACCAGACAGCAATTAGTGATCTTGAGACTTTAAGCTTTCACGGGTGGATCAGGACTCTGGGTCAGTTGCATCAGTATAACCTACTGATTCTGAAGGTGCATAAAGGAAGCATCTACAAATACTGAAATGCTGGGCTGCAGCCAGATATTCAGAATTAAGGTACTGCCCCACAACATAACACTGTGAGGATGGCCACATGTGGGGAACAAATGGTCACCCTGGGGCAAACTGCCAAAAATAATTTGGAATCCTAAGGCCATAGCCAAAGCATAGAGAAATCCAGATTATTTAGGGGGAAAGGCTCAGACAATAGAAAAGGAGAGGGGAGAGGTCAGGTCCAGTGAAAGGCAACATGTAAGAATGCCTATTTTAAATCATATAGCTGGGAGAAATTCATCACACATTTCTCACACTTCAAGGATTTGTGTATATTGATCATTTTCAGTACAGAGCCTTTCCAAAGGTCCACTTTGGATAAACCCCAGTGCAAAAGTGAACTACAAATCCAGGAATGAATGTGACTCCTAAAAGAAGAGCATTGAATGTGTGAATCTGTTGATTTCTTTCATTTCTATAGGAGAGTGAATACAAAGAATTCAGAGCTGGAGAAATATGAAGAAGATACCTTAAAACTAGTAACTATGATATCCTATACCCCAGAAGCAGGAGTATGCTAGAGCCAACTTAAACCAGCTTTTAGGAGATCCAGTTGTTAAATTTTCAGTATAAGCATTTAAATTAAGAAATTGGCAAACGCTTCAAATCAAGGTTTGATCTTATTGTTTGATCGATTGTGCACACTTAAGAAAGTGAAGAAAATATTAATAATGCCGCTTCACATTAAAAGTGTGCCTTGCTACATTTTTTGGAGAGCCAGTTGTTAAACACTTACTGGCACATCCAAAAAGAGAAAGTGGAATTATTCATCTGGAAGGTACCTGAATAGATTTTCTTTATTCTTTTGCACCAGAACTGCCACAGCAGGAGAGCTGACTATGCTATACTTTAAAATCTCTGATGTAGGTGTAGACTGAGCTACCTGAAAGGGGACCCAGCTAGTTGGGTAACTCAGCTCATCCTCTGCCTCTGCCTCTGCCTCTCCCTTTCCCTCTCCTTCCCCTTCTCCTCTCACACTCCCAGTTTGATTTTTTTTTTTACCTTTTTTTCTAATTAGAGGGGTCATCCCTTGACTCACTTCTTAAAGACGCCTATTCACTGAATGGGCGTTACCTCACTCTAAGTGAGTACATGAAAAGGCCTTACCCTAGAAGGGGCAAGGTCCCCCATTACATCCTGGGTCATCTCCAGTCATCTCGATGAATATCTGGTCACTGGATCCAAATGGCTCTGGAGGAGAAAGTGAGGCTGGTGACCTTGCCCAGCCCTCCCTCACTCAAATCAGTTAACTGCAAGTCATGTCATCATTTCCTTGATGTCATGGTCCTCTTCGAAAACGAAGGACAAACACAAAGGTAGGACTGGCCAACACTAGACTCTGTGAAATAACTTTAAGCATTTGGCCACTTAAGTTTTAATAGTCCCAAGTAATAAGGCTGCCATTACCTCCCTTGGGAGGCTGGTCATCACATGTATCAATGGACCTCCCTGGGCAACAAATACCAAACCTACTTTGTTCAAGGCACTGTGCTAATACCTGAGAAAACAACGATAAAATAAAATGTAGCCTTGGCACTTAGGGGAATTTACAATCTAATAGGGAGCGTGAGACATGTATGCCTAATTGTAACAGAAGCCAAGATGTGTTAAGTACAAAGGAGAAATTTACATAAAGTTCTAAGAAACAGATTCACAATTGATGGGTCAGCTAGGCTACAGATTTTCAATCCTTTATTCTTTCCTGTGAAACAATTCAGTCTATTCCTCCTTGTGATTTTTGCTTCTCACCTTATATGGGACTGTTTTTGTCTATATCACGGTTCTTCATTTGGAGTCTATGAATCATTTTAAAAAATATTTTAGTAGCTATATTTCAACATAATTGGTCTCCTTTGCGTATTTTAAAGGCCCCACTCTGAAAAGGAGTCCACAGGCTTCACCAGGCTGCCAAAGGGGACCAAGATACAAAAAAAAAAAAATTGTTGAGAATGCCTTGGCACTGGGTGCCACTCAGTGTCATCTGAAGCACGTGAACCTACCAAATGTCTGCTTTTTTCTTTTTTTCTCCTCCTTTTCCTTTCTTCCTTTTCTACTATATTCCCATTACCTTCCGTCTTTGAGCTCTCCTTTTACCCCCACTTCTTGTCAATAACGTTGGCCTTGCCAATGGAAACTGCAAGCCTTGCTTAAGCCTACTGAGAGTACTCAGAGATGAAGGAGCCACTGACCACTGCTGGTCATCCTCCCACTAACTTGAAATGTGAGATTCGAGGAGGAACCTCAGGACTTCTTTGTATTAAGGGCTGAAGGAGGGAAGGAGTGAGAAGTACAATTGATCTGTTCTCTGAAAAACCAATCCTCAAATAACATGACCCCAGGGAGTCCTTTGAACGATCTGTCTTCAGTAAGTACATGAGTCAGATAGCCAGGAAACAGCCCCACTGATAATATGTTGACAACTTTTCTATAAGAATTGTTGCGCTTATTATCACCGGGTTGCATTAGAACTCCATTTCTCCTCTCTAGATAATAGCCAGCATCTGTAAGGTGTTTTAAGGTTTGGAAAATTTGCACATTATTTCATTTGATCCTCATTTCAAAGTTAGGTAGCTAGGTACCATTATTAATACGCATTTTATCTATGAAGAAACTGAGGCTAAATGACTGCCCAGGACCACAGAACTAGTAAGCGTTTGAGGCAGGACATGAGCTCCCCAGGCCAGTGCTCCAGCCACCATATCTGTTCTGTCTAATGAATCATTTTCTGAATCACCTTGCTTTCTTTTTATTCTGTACTGCCCTCAGTTCTATATTGCTTCCTCTATGTTTCTTCCCAGGGTCTTTATCATCTCCCATCTCTAATGAATGGCAGCTTTCACTAGGATGCAAAGAACTTTGCCTCTCCCACCTTTCTGATTGTTTGAAAAGATATTAAATCCCATCAGGCTTCCTAACACTCCCTATGCATTTGGTCAGAGGAATGTACTTTCTCTTCCCAACTTCCCACTTTTCTACCTCTCAATACTTTTTCGTTCTGTTGGACCCTAAGGCAAAATGAAGTCATTTTGGCAAAATTGTTCTTTTGGGCTTAAGGAATTTTTATAAGTGAAGTTCTGCAATATACTGGCAGTATAATTTAACTAAATATAAATCTTATATATAGACTTGTCTCTTCATGCCTTCATTTAATAAATATACTTACTGAAATGCTAATTGCTTTGTTCATATTTTTTATACCTGTGTTTTCATATTCTAGCCCAATACAATTCCAAAGCTTTACAAATGTCAGAGAGAGGGAGGGGGAAAAAGGGTGGGGGGGGGGGCAGGGATTGTGTGTGTGAGAGAGAGAGAGAGAGAGAGAGAGAGAGAGAGGGAGGGAGGGAGAGGGAGGAAGGGAGGGAGAGGGAGGAAGGGAGGGAGAGGGAGGAAGGGAGGGAGGGGGAGGGGAGAGGGAGAAGGAGGAAAGGAAAGAAATAAAGCCTGTTCAACATAAGTCCACAGGGGAATGGACACTGGATTTGGAGAGAGAACACCTAATTTGGAACCCAGAGTCTTCTCCTTACCTACCTGTGTAACCTATACATGGCGCTTAAACTTTGGAGGAGGCCTCAGTTTCCTCATCTTTAAATTGAAGAAGTTGGATCAGGTGATTGCAAAGTTTCCTTCTAGCTCAAAATCCTGAGAACCTTTGTTTTCCTTAGTTATAAGGAGTTTAGTGGATATGCCAAACTTGAGTTAGTAGATACATTAATGGATTCCATCAATATTCATAGACTGACACTGCAACCTTCAGCTTTATATCTCTGGGGATTTTAATATATTTAGCATCCACTGCACTGGGACCTCTAAAGAATCAAAACTACAGGTGGTGCAAAGGGCAGTAATGGGCATTAGTAGATAGAAGCACATTACCAACCATGATTTCTTTATAGTAAGTGGTATAAGAGATATTATCCAATATATGTATGACTGCTGACATGTTGGTAATGAAAGAGTAATTTTATTTCTAGCTTCTGCGGGAGAAAGTTGTACGAAAAGGAATATGAGAAGAGGAAGGGTCTTGAGTTGAATATTGAGAAGGTAATCATATAAGTGATTTAAAGGGGACTGGATTAATGAAGTGGGTAACAGTTTGGATTTGAGGTAGAGAATTTAGGAGAAATTTAGGAGAAAATATAATTTAGGAGAAAAATCTCTGGGTCCAAATACTGATCCAACTCCTACTTCTATGTTGAAAGAGGAGCAGAATCAAGAACAAAGGGATATAAAAGGATGAATGAAGATTAAAAGGAGAATTAAGGAATAGACCCTGAAGAAGTAAATTCAAGAAGGAAAAGAAGGTAACTGGCAAAACAAAGCAAATAAGAAAAGGTTAAGAGAAGTAAAGCAAATCCAAGAGTTTGCAAGAGCAATCCACAATAGAGTGAGTTGGTGGGTAGGGAAAATTGGCTAAAGATATTGGAAGTGGGTTCAAGTCTGAGAGGAAGGTGAGTTTGACTGAAATTGTCGAGACTAAGGAAACTAGCTGTCAGGTTACTAAAAGGTAATAATGGGCTCTAGAAGTTTTAACCAGGTGCTTAGGGTTGAGATGCAAAGACCCACAAATAATTCAAGAAAACAAAGGTGGAAATATCAACCTACATGGAGAACAAGGGAAATTGTGTAGACAAGCAATCCTACTTGTCTATAACAGATTTCCAATCCCATTCACCATAACAGCTGTTTCAAGTCTTTTCTTCTCTCCTCAAGACCCCAAAGCTGTTTTCTCTCCCCAACCTTCTCTGCAGAAGATCTTACCTTGTATTTCAACATTTGATGTGAGCTGTCTCTTCTACATTCTTCCTCCTCTCAGACACCTCTGAAATCAATCTCCAATTGTTTCACCCTTCATTCCAGTCTTTGGTGATGAGGTGGCCCCTTCTGCTTGCCAGGGTCAAACCTTCTACATGTTCCCTTGATCTCATCTTCTCCAGCAGATTTCCCCCACAATCATCCCCTCCACCACCCATTCTAATCTTCAGTCTCTCACTATCTATGGGTTTCTCTTCTGCTGCCTAAAATCATTTCCGAGTCACCCCATCCTAAAAAAAAAAGTCCTCTCACTTGATGCTGCCATGCCCACTAGCTATCATCCAATACCTCTCTTCCCCTTCTCAGCTAAACTTGAAAAAAGCCTTCTATGTTTGGTGCCTATACTTCCTTTCCTCTCACCCATCTAAGCCCTCTGAAATCTGGCTTCTGACCAAATCATTCAATAGAAACTGTTCTCCCCAAAGTTATCAGTGATCTCTTAATTGCCAGATCTAATGACCTCTTCTGTACCTTCATCGTTCTTGACTTCTCTGCAATATTTGATCCTGCTAATCATCTCCTCCTCCAGGAAACTCTCTCCTTTCTGGGTTTTCACAACTCTCCTTTCTCTTGGTTCTCCTCCTGCCTTTCTGACCACTCCTTTTTCATCTCTTGAGGTAGATCTTCACCTATTTATCGTACACACTAACTATAGGCATCCCCCAATGCTCTCTCCTAAGGTCTCTTCCTTTTTTCATGCCATAGCTAAGTAATAAAAAATAATAAGTAAATAAAATATTATAAATAATAAATAATATTAAAATTAATATAATAATAAAAATAAATAATAGCTAGCATTTCTAGAATGCTTTAAGGTTTGCAAAGTATTTTACAAATATTATTTCATTTGATTCCCAACAACAAAGTAGGTGCTATTATTCCCATTAATCCCCTCAGAAAACTGAGGCAGACAGTAGTTAAGTGACTCCCTCAGGATTATGAAGCTAATAAATGTTTGAGACTGGATTTGAACTCAAGTTTTCCTGACTTCAGGTCCAGTGGCTGTACACTTGCTCCCATGCTTTATAGCATGATGTTTTCATCAATGTTGTCAGATGCCTTCAATGAGGATGAACTTGGTATCAAGGTCAGCTACTGCACTGATTGTAAATTATTTAACTTGAAAAAGTTGCAAGCCAAGACTAAAGTAGAGGGGGAGTTGGTGCATGATTTTTGTTCGCCTGGTACATAGTAGGCACTTAATTAATGTTTATTGATCAATTGACCAAAAAAACCCAATTATATTGAAATACAGTTATCAATTTTTTTAAACCAAGTTCGTGAATCCCAGGTTAAGAACCCCGTTCTATATATAAAAGCAAGCTGTTGTTGTTATCTTTATGGCTAGAATTGTTCCTCTGGTTCAAAGAATATCTTCTTTAAACATCTGATAGTTTAGGTCAGGGGTCAGCAAACTGTAGGCCGAGAACCAAATTCAGCCTACTCCCTGTTTTTGTATGGCCTGCAAGCTAAGAATGGTTTTTACATTTTAGGATACAACGAAACTCCACTAAAAATGTAAAAAAAAAAAAAATCTTAGCTCCCAGGCGCTACAAAAACAGGTGGTAGACTGGATTTGGCCCATGGGCCAAGTAATAGTTAGCCGACCTCTGGTTTAAGCACCACTCAACTGCTGTGACCAAAATTATTATACACATGACTATAGTCTCACAAAGTAAATAGATCTGAAGAAAGAAAAGCAAATAGCCAGACCAGTCAATATTAATGAATGTGTCTTATACTCCCTCCTCCCTTCATATATTCTCATCCCCCCCTCCCCACCCTGAACCTCTAATTAACCAGGTAAGCGACTGAAATTGCAGCCACAGGGGCAAAACCCTGCCATGACTATTTCACTTAAAACCAACCATGAGTAAGAATACAGAGTCGACCGGGGAGGGACCCTCAATGGCTTTTCCTTTCATACAAGGAAGTGGTAAACAGGTGCCTGTTGTGGAATAAGGACCGATATTAGCCCATGTCTGGAAATGTCAACCATATTAACATGAAATCCTAAACTCCTGTGAAAGAAGGGCCCTAACGGTTCTCCTGTCTGTTTTCTGTCCCATACTGAACACCAGCATTTGGAAAAAAAAAAATCCCCACTATTGTCAACTTAAAGCTGTGCCCTCTTTAAAGTTAACCCTGTCTGCTTGCCAAAGGCCCCCATTCTGGCACTTTCAGCGTCTCTGTCTCTGAGGATTTATGATGTGCTGCCAATATTATTACTTTTCCTGCTTCCACGCCCCCAATATTTTAGGCTTTATAAGTGACACATTTCCACATTAGGGTGATGAAAACACTGAGAAAACAGTGAGAAGAATGGTGCGAGTGTGTGTGTGTGTGTGTGTGTGTGTGTGTGTGTGTGTGTGTATTTGGAGTGGGGGAAATGAAGAGTGGCTGACTCCCTAGATTACCACACCAACTCAAAGTAGGCTTCACACAATGTATGGAAAGTTAAAAAGAAGGGGGACAAGTAGGGGGACTGAAGACCAACCATGTACACACATGCCCTTTTCTTCTCTCCCTGCCCCCCCACCCCCCACCCCCATCCATTTTCTGGTTTTCCCTTGGGGAGGGCTGAGCACAGAGCTCTCTGTAAACTCTAAAGGGTTAGCCCTGCCTCTCTCCTGTCCTCCATGGAAACTTGTCTGGGAACTCTGGGTTACCAAGGAGGCATCTGAATGCCCCCACCTTCCAGCCTGGGGGATACCTGATAGCCCCAGGAAGCTTTTAGAAATGTAAGCCACCCACAATGCTGGGCCAGCATTTCCATTGAAATAACAGGCCAACTCCTCCTAACGTTCTGGTCACCGAATACCCCTGGGAGTTGTAAAGGGCTGCCTGGCTTGGCCCCGGCCTTCCAGGAAAGGTTTCCTCTGACCCTCTGTGGGAACGCCCACTGTTGGCGTTCTGTGCTTTTCCAAACATGCTGCTGTCTGCACAGAGTAGTCAATTAATGACTTCCCGATTGATGGGTTGCCTTTCCCCCACCTCATTAGCTGATACAGCAAAGCAAAAGCAGGGAACAAAGTCAGGTGACATTGTACATTTGTGTGGGAGGGGTATCACCTGTTGCTAAAGGAAACACCTTTTGTTTGCTTATTTATTCATTCATTTATTTTGCACATGAAACTGCAAATCATGTACAACTTGCTATTCCCTCCAAATGTACAAGAAAGTTATGTAAATTTCTTTTTCCCCCCTTTTCTCTTCCCTACCCCCATCCTAGAGATGGCTATCATTAGACACAAATCGGGAGAGAGACAGAGACAGAGACAGAGAGACAGAGAGAGAGTGAGAGAATATTTTATATAGAGAGAGTATATTTATATATATAATATATATGTACATATACATACCTACAATATGTATATGTGTGCACATATACACATATGTATATAGACATACACACATGTATATTTACATGTACATATGTGTATGCATGTGCATGTATACATATGTATATGTGTGAATGCCTGTAATACACATGTGTGTATACATACACATATGTCTGTGTGTATATGCATACATGCACATATGTATGTTTGTATATATGCAAAATTATTCAATGCATATATCTATCAGTTCTTTCTCTGGATACAGACAGCATCTTTCTTCACATGTCCTTTATTTTTAATCTCTGTGTTTATAATAGTCAACATGATTTAGTCACTCAAAGTTGTTCCTAAAATAATATTGCTGTTATAGTCGGCATGCTGCCTTGGAGTCAGCAGAACCCTGGGTTCAAAAGCTACTTTTAACCCTTACTAGCTGTGTAACTATGTGTGAGTTCTTTAACTTCTTGGTAGCTCAGTTTCATCGCCCGTAAAATGGGAGAATTGAACTCAATCATCTCCTATGTTGCCTCCAACATTCATTCACCACTTAACTGGCTGCTTTGCTAAACCTGAGGGTGCAAAGAAAGGCAAAAACACAATCTTTACCTTCAAGGAGCCCATATTGTAATGGGGTAGACAACATGCACATAGGCTTCCCTTGCTTCCTTCAAGACTCAGCTCAGATTCCCTATTCTGCAAGAGGATTTTCCCAGGCCCCCAAATGCTAGTGTCTTCACTCTGAAAATACATCCCATTAACACTACACATATCTTGTCTATACATAGTTGTATGGACATGTTTTGGGGTACAGCTTCCCTTTCATCTGAGTAAGGCTTCAAGATGGTTCTGAAATGGACAAAGATCTCCCCTTCCCCAAAGAGGAAACCCCATAATGGCCCAAGATTCCATGGCAGGTTTACAGGCTGTTGGGAGCAGGACTTTGGATAGATGCATGACTCCTCTACTGTCCCACAGATGGACTTCAAAGCCAGCTTTCTAGAGTCCATATTACGTGTCTCCAGACAACAGCTACTGCCATCTACTGATAGAAAATTAATCTGGCCAAGAAGACACCAGCAAAGGACTTTTGAGATGAAAAAAAAACAATGGGCATTGGTTCTCTGTAGTTTGGGCCTTACTGCAGAGATCAATAAGGCATGGGCTGATAGAATAATAAATTCCAAGACAGTTAACTGCCTGCTGACTACCTGTCAAATAAATTTAAGTAAATGGAGTTACATGCATCATGCTTTTCTGACCTCCTTGTCTGGAACCGTTGTGAACCATAACAACCAAATGGAGAACTACCACAGGGCCTGAGGAAGCCACGATGAAAAAAAACAAGTCATTTGTGGTTTCTTTTCCTACAGTCAAATTAAGGGAAAACAGAACGGTTTCTTGAAATAAATTGTCAAATTTATAGAGTGAAAAAAAAATTCTTGGTTTTAATTACAGTCTAGACCGCCTGTCTTGGCTACCATTCCACCCAAGGCACGGTAATTTGTGGAGGTAAAAGGGCAGTTAGATAGTAACATTGGGTAGGGGGTGGGGGAGAGAAGTGGCCCTACTCCACTGTAGGAAACCTACTACTTCTCAGCACAGCTTTCTAGACAAGCCATGTGGGGAGAAATTTAATGAGGAGCAAGGTCATGGAATGAGTCTGTGTTTAAAAATCCAGTGGAGATGGCGATGGTTGTTAATGCTTCCAGATTTTCTCCTCACTTGGAAGACTAAGGGAAACACCACCTGCGTCTTTTCTGATCTCATTTAAATAACTGCTGGCCAAACATTATTTGTCAGTTATAGGGAAAATGCTGTAAAATTCTGTTTAAAAAAAAACAAGTCTACTTTGACCAATTATGTTTTTAAAATGTTCGGGGTGGTGGGGACAGGGAAAGGTTTTGATCTCTAATAAATTCAGGTTTAAAAAATCTTAAGGCATTGCTAGAAAATACACATCATAGAAAAGATAGAAAGGAGTTGAGAAAGTGGGAAGTAGAGGCCTCTTCAAAAGGAAGAGAAAAGAAGCTGGGGCAGATAGGTAGTACAGTGAATAGAATGCAAGGCTTGGAGTGAGGGAGAACTGAGTTCAAATCTGGGCTCAGACTTACTAGCTGTGTGATCCTGGGCAAGTCGCTTTACCCTGCTTGCCTCAGTTTCCTCATCTGTAAAATGAGCTGGAGAAGGAAATGGCCAACCACTCCAGTGTCTTTGCCAAGAAAACCCCAAATGGGGTCACAAAGAGTCTGACTCGACTGAAACGACTCAACAATAACAAGAAACTAAACATTTCTGTGTAAGACTTTAGGAGACTAGGGCACTTTTGTTTGCATTGGGCTTTTGGCAGGAATCTTCTCATTAAGAATCAAAGACAGTGGAGAAAGTGAGGCCTCACCTCTAATAGAAGCAGGGAAACCCCAGAAAAAGGTGGGAAATCCCATTCTAGACAAAGCCTTGCTCAGTAGCCCTTAGCTTGGCAAACGCTACATCGAACAGGGAGTTGGCTATACCAGTGAGCCAGGACAGTTAGCAGCCAACAGAGCAGAAACTGAGATTCTCAGATCCAGCATAAAGAATACAAAGGGAAATTTCCAGCGGCCTCCAGAGAATGTGCTGGTTGCCTTTTTTTCAATGCCAAATGACGTTTCTTGTGCACAGGTTTGTTTCCTCACTTGACAAGAATGTAAAAGGACTGGAGGAATACATTTCTCCTCTTTCTGAAATCAATACCAAAAGTCCCACTGCATTCTTAAGAATGGGAAGACCACCTAGGTTGAGATGTCATACATCACTCCATTTTGGTGAATTTTCCATATTGAAAATTAACACTGGAAGATCCGCCATGCTATCAAGGGGTGAAATGTGGTGCAAGAATTCCAGAATGGTAGGTTTCTATCACAAGTTTTGGGGTAGATCCTCCATTCTTTATTTTCAGTTAAAGGGGCTTTTTGGACACCCTACACACAAAACACATAAGGTAATCTCAGAGGAGAAGGTACTAGCAGCTAGGGAGATCAAGATAGGCTTCTCGCAGAAGGTGAGATTTGATTTAAATCTTGAAAAATCCAGAGAAGCCAGGAAGCAGAGATGCCTTCTGGGCACAAAGTAGGGAGATAGGAGATGGGGTGTCATTCCTAAGGAAAAGCAAGTGTGTTTGGATCCTAGAGCGTGTGAAAGGGACACTTCCCAGAAGAGTAGGAATCTAGGAAGAGGTAAGGTTGTGAAAAACTTCAAATGCCAATTTCTATTTGATCTTGGAGGTAATAGAGAGCTAGTAGCCATCTCTGACACAGCTTTAGCACAGCTCCCGCACAGCTCCCTTTGACCCTCCCACATGCTCTATCAGAGGAGTGAGATGGAGGGATCCAGGGTTCATTGTATCATCATACACTAAGCACGTTAATCCTTGGGCACACGTGCCACTGGAGGTGGTAGATGGCAGCAGGCTCTGCATTGCATAAGAAACACCCCAGTCAGAACTGCATGTGTCACTGGAGGTCCCAGAGATCAGGACGTGGTCACCTGGTTACGTTCACTGCATTCAGTCAAAATTCCACTGAAGAGATGGCAAAAAGAGCACCTAGACGTCCTCAAAGCCCTATTATCCGGCTCAGACTGACCCCATCCCTGTACACTGAAAGAGCTTGGGAACTTTTTAGACAATGGGAGGGGCAGAATGGAGGCCCCTTGAGCACAGATATTAGTTTTCAGTTTTGTTTTTTGTCTCCTCAGTACTTACACAGTGCCTAAGGCAAAGGTACTTGATTGATAGGCACCATGGCTTCAGAAAATAAAAGATTCCTTGGACTTAGTAGCATCAGGAAGATTTGAATCCTGTCCCAGACACTGACTTTCTAACTGTGTGACCCTGGCCAAGTCATTGAACCTCTCTGAATCTCGGGGTCCTTATTTATAAGAAGAGGATAATAAGTGCCTACCACACAACATTATTGTGAAGATTGAATGAGACCAGGTATGCAAAGTGCTTTCAAACCTTAAAGCATTTTATCAGGTTTATTAGTAGTAATACATGCTTATTGTGTTGATTTCAATTGATGTTCCAAAGGTTTAGAATCAGGAAAATGTCCTGATTTTCTTTCTTTTTTTCTCTTTTTCTTGGGTGTTTCCCTATCTTACCTAGGCAGGAACCTGATGAACGCACTGCTGACGGGTACAGAAGCTTTGATTTGTTCCATGTCTGATATGAACCAGTTTGTCCTTCCTAAAGAAGCCTGGCCCCATGCCCCAGAGTTCACCAAAACAATTCCAGACTGCATGGCCACCTGATCAGCTTTAGTTTTACTGCCACCTAGAACTCCTGAATTTAAGCAATCCACTGACTTCAACCTTCCCCATTAGCAAGGATCATAGGTATCTGCCACCATGCCCTCCAAAATATCCTAATTTTTTTTTTAAAGGAAGAGGGTAGTATCTTCAAACTACAGGCCAATGGGATTGACTTTAATTGCTGAAGTTATTGTAGAATTCATTTAAAACAAAAATTTCCTCAGTGCCCTTTTCCAGATCATCATCCATATCACTCCTTCTAACAATGGATATCTGGGTGTACCCCAAAACTTTGTCCTGTTCCTCTTCTCTCCCTTCCCTTCTCTTTCTTTCTCTTCCCTTCTCTTCCTTCTCATTCCCTTCCCTTCCTTCTCCTTCTTTTCCCTTCCCTTCCCTTCCTTTTCTTCCTATCCCTTCTTTTTTTTCCCCCTCCTTTCCTTTAGATCTCTCACTTTGTGACTTCCCATAGGTTTAATTATCTCTGTATGGATGATTTTCACATCTGTACGTTATGGTAATTAGGGTGGGACTTTTTTACGGTCTTCTCTTTTGGAATGCTGAGGTAATCAAGTACCTTTGATGAGTTTTGTTTTTCAAGTGTAATGGCAAGCAAAGTGGACTTTTGTTTGTCTTTGTTTGGGAGTGCTTCTCAGCACTGAAGAATCTTTGATTGAATCAGGAGTCTGTGATGACCTGCTTGCATCAAAGGAAGGCCTAGTTCACATGGGTTTGAGTCAAGTGGTTGTGATGCCCTTTGACCCTGAAGAAGTGTATATAAACTCAAAGGTTAGTGTTTTTGCCTTTGGGGGCACATTCATTGAGAAAGTGTTGGTGACGAGACTCTGGGTCGCCATTGAAGCAGCGCCCCCACACCCAGCTTTGAAAAACCCAGCCATTGGTGCTTCTCTGGTTAAATGTATCGAGATGTTGGACAGACAGCTAGAAGCCTGTCTGCTGGTTTGTGTTATTTGCTCTATTTATATAATTTCTGCTTGTAATTTCTGTTTGTATTCTCTCTGAAGTTCAGGGTGCTGGCTTTTTCCCCTGAACTAAGCGAATGATATATGTACATTTAATTAAAGTGAGATTGTTAGCCCCTTAAAGTTGCTTTCCTTAGAAAAGCAGATCAAAGGACCTGTGCTAGCAGTCCTCCTGTGTGCTCTTGTTGCTGGTCTTTCTCCCCCGCAACAGCTGCTAGCAACCTTGTTACACTATATAATCTAGCAGTAGTCACTCTCTGAGCTTCAGGTCTGCATCACTAACTGCCTATTGGACATTCCAAACTGGATGTCTTATGCACATCTCAAATTCAACCACATATCCAAAGGAGAATTCATTATCTTCCCCCCCCCCCAAAGTCTTCTTCCATATTTCCTTATTACTGACAAGAGTACCACCATTCTTCCAGTCACCCAGGTTCACAACTTTGTAATTATCCTTGAGTACTCATTCATATTCTTTCCAATTATCCAATTAGTTTCCAAGTCTTGTCATTTCTACAGCCAAAACATCTCTTGAATACATCACTTTTTCTCCACTCTCCCTGCTACCACCCTAGTTCAAGCCCAATAAATCTCAAGAAAGACCCACTGCAATGTACTGTTTATTGGTCTTCTTGCTTCACATATCTCCTCACTCCAATCTCTATTCCACACTGCTGCTAAGGTGATTTTTCCCAAAGTATAAGTCTAACTATATCATTCCCTTTGATAACTCCACTGTTCCCAATTATTTCTAGGACTAAATGTAAGTTCCTCTGTTTGGATTTTAAAGCCCTTCACTATCTGTTCCCAACATCTTTCTCCAGTTTTTTCCACATTATTTTCTTTCACACTTTTCCTTCCAACTAAATTTGTCTTCTTACCATTCCTCATACATGACCCTGCATTTCCCATCTCCGTTCTTTTGCATTGGCTGTGTCCTATGCTTTGATTGCACTCCCTCCTCACTTTCACCTGCTAGAACTCCACTTTACTTGAAGATCAGCTCAAATGTTACCTTCTATGTGAAACCTTTCCTGAACCTCCTCTGGATCTCTTAAACTCACAAAGTCACTCCCAAGTCTGGACTTGGTTGTTCTAGAGTAAGCTCAATACAAGTTAACAGTGTGACATAGTGGTGTTAGACTTTGCTATTAGACTGATGATGTCTAGAACAAAAGAGATGACAGATATGCTGCACTCTATCCAGGACAGATGACATCTATAATATTATGTTCTGGGTACTACATTTTACAAATGACATTGACAAGCTGGAACAGGTCGAGAGCAGGGCCTTGAAATCATGACATAGATAATTAAAAAACTAGGGATGTTTGGCTTGGACAAGAAATGACTAGGGCTTGGAGAGGGAGGCAGGATAGTTGTCTCCACATTTCTGAAAAGCTGCCATATAGAAGAAGGATCACCTTGGTTTTACTTGGCCCCAGGGAAGAGAACTGGGACCCATGGGTAAACATTGCTGAGAAACTGATTTCAGCTTTCCAAAAATGGAATGGACTATCTTGGAAGATAGTGATTTCTAAATCAGAGTAATACTTGATACTTTTGATTATCAAGGGGACAGATGACTAATCACCTAAAGCATCTAGTTACCATCCAAGATGGGGCTATTGTCGAAAGGTGTTATCACAGACACAACTGTTGCTCATTTGTGACATTGGATCATCACCACCTCACTCTTTGGTGTAGTCTTTATTTAAGATCCCAAGATGTGTAGAAAAGTCCAATGCAAATGACTAGCTCTGAGAAAAACCTAATATAGCAGGCAACTAAGACAGCCTCCCAGGTACCCACACTCCCCAGAGCTACACTGCTATGTCACAGAGTGGTCTCACATTCTTATTTTCTCTTCTTCAGACACAGTATGCTCTATAGCTACAGTAACAATAGCCAGGAATGAACACGGGGCTCAGAAGACTGGGCTCTCCTTGTTTTTATATGTTCCTCACAGGTAGCCTAGGAATGGAAGACAAATGTCCCCATTGAGACTACTGCCATTAGTTCCTGCCTTCCTGCTCAACTGCTCTTCCTCCCTGATTATGGTAATAATTTGAATTAACTGACATATCCTTGATTAACAAGGATGTTTCTCTTCTTCATTGCCAGAGCTGGATTTTGCATGAACCTAACTCTTTACCATATCTCCAAGAGCTATGCATTCAGAATAGCGATAGTGTGCATGCATGGGGGGAGAGGTTAGGTGGAGGTTACAAGGAGATGTCACAGTAAGGAGACAGGGATTCTTGGCAAATAAGAAACTGGCTTAGAGCAATCTTTTGTCCAAAGAGCATCGCAAGCAATTACATTGCAAAAGTCAGCCCTGGAAAAAGATGTAGTGTTTAAAATGCTATGGTAATTTGACTTCAGTAGTATTGGTTTTAGAGAGAGAATTATAATTAATCCCCCTTCTGATTCTCAATTTTGCCTTTCTCGTGTGGGCAGAATGCATCTTGTCAATTCTGCCTCCCTAATATCTCTTATAACTGTTTCCTCATGTCCACTCATGGCTATCACCCTAATTCAAGCCTAATCACTTCTTAATAAATTTCCTAATTTGTATCCCTGCTTCTGGTCTCTCCCTTCTTCAATCCATCCATACAGCTGCTGAAATAATCTTTCTAAGCACAAGCATGACAATATCAGAACCATAAGACCCATAACTACTAATTTTTTCACCTGGGGCAAGGATAAAGGTAAGAAATGGGACAGATGGGGTTGCTAGCATGAGGTACAGGCTCTTAAGTTGTTGTTTTTTTTTTCTACATGGTTAGCCAACCATAAACAGTTACAGAAAGTCTCTGCAAACTCCACAATCTTTTCATGGCATTTCCATTCTATCACACATCATCATAACTCTCCCAGAAGCAGGCATTCTAGCATCTCCATTTGGGGAGATGCCACCAGAGGTACTCTGAGAATATACTAGATATTGTTACATTTGTATTCCCAGAGTCTAGCATAGGGGTGAGGAACCTGTGGCCTAGAGGCCACATGTGGCCCTCTAGGTCCTCAAGTGTGGCCCTTAGACTGAATCCAAACTTCACAGAACAAGTCCCCTTAATAAAAGGATATGTTTTGTGAAGTCTGGATTTAAAGTCTGCACTTGAGGATCAGAGGGCCATATGTGGCCTCAAGGCCACAGGTTCTCCAGCCCTGGTCTAGCATAAATGCCTTTGCATTAATGTTTAATAAGTAATTTAATAAATAAAAGTTGTAATAAAAGTTTCTTGGATTGATGTAAGCCTTCTTAACTCAAACACATCCAGTCAATTTCCAAGGCAAAGAGCAGGATCTGGTGGAGCCCATTCCCACTGATAGCTTTTGCTATTGATCCAGTCAAATGCCCCAAAATGATGGTGCTCATAAAAATGCACAGCCTAGTAAGATAGGAGTCATTATTTTCAGGAGCAATTTCCCACACACAAAAAAAAACAATTCACTTAACCAATGTGTAAAATGTATTTTCAGTGCGAAAATTTTCTTCACAAAATGCTTTTTCTCAAATTCCCAGCTTTCTGAAGTAACTAAAGAACATTCTTGAAGTGCAATCCATTTCTTAAACCAAAATGTCAGGGGTTTTGTCATCTCTGGGACAGTTTCTAATCAGGCTCAGCCAGGAACTCAAAATTTGTTTGTTAAGTTAATTTCTTAATAGGTTTTCAGCCATTAACATCACCACCAGGTTTCAGCAGCCCGGCAAAGACAGAGTACTAAAGAATGGAGCCAACACAGTCTAAGACAGAATAAAGAGGGAAATCTGAACTACAAGGTTGGAATCTGACAGTTTCCCCTTTTCTCTGTCAGTGGGAAAAGCAGGTAGTTTGCGTGTGACTGAAAATCATTGTTTATACTGCCTGGGACAGGATCAAATGACTTGAAGGATTAACATATCAGAACAGTAAGTCTCAAACACCAACTGAAAAAAAGCCAGAAAAATTCACCTTCCCCCCACCCATCCTACCACATACACACAGTGTCATGTTTTAACATATTCTTCTTGGGGGAAAAAAAAGTTGTGGGTGGAGGGACGATTCTAGGATGGAATCAAGAGACTTTGTTTGGAAACAAAATATAAGGAAGCAACCAGTTGCCTGGAGCAGTTCTGACACAAATCCAATTCTCTTCCTTTTTCCTGAAATACTTTCTAAGAAGTCCCTTCATTAAACTGATAATAAGAGACAGTCTCCACTCTGTGGTCAAATTGCTGTTCAATCATTTTCAAACTTGTGACTTTTCCTGATCCCATCTGGGGTTTTTTTTGGCTGAGATACTGGAGTGGTTTATTATTTCCCTCTCCAGATCATTTTACAGATGAGGAGACTGAGACAATTGAGTAGTCACTGGGTAAGTCACACTAAGTGTGACTTACAGCTAGTAAGTACCTGAGGCCAGATTTGAATTCAGGAAGAGGGGTCTTCCTGATTCCAGACTCTGCACTCGATCCACTATGCCACCTAGCTGCCCTTATGTCAAATTTGCTGTTGTTCAGTTGTTTCACTCATGTCCAACTCTTCATGAACCTGTCTGTGGTTTTCTTGGCAAAGATTTCCTTCTCCAATTCATTTTACAGAGGAGGAAACTGAGACAAATAAGGTTAAGTAACTTGCCTAGGGTCACACACCTAGTATCTAAGGCAGGATTTGAACTCAAGTCTTCCTGACACTAGACCCAGAGCTCTATCCCCTACAATGCCTATATGTTAAATGTATATCATGAAAGTGCTGCTATTAGCATATCATTCCCCTGCACTAGAAACTTCAGCAGCCCTACATTATCCTTAGGATAAACTCCTCTTCCATTTGGCATTTCAAAGCCTTTTGCAATCTGACTCTAATCTATCTGTCTGGACATAGTAGGCACTTAACAAATGTCTATGGACTGACTAACTAGCTATCCAAGATGATCACCTCTTACCCTCACATACTACTGACCTGTTTCCTGTTCTTTTTTTTCATCAAGACACCTTTCCTGATTCACCGACTTGTTACCACCTTTATCCCAAATAACTGTCTATTTTTTTTATTGACATTAGATATGTATTTATTTCTCAAAGTTGCATCCAAACCCCATCTTTTCCCCATCCTTGCCAACATAATGTAAGCTCATAGAGAGACTGTATCATTTATATGTGTGTATATGAATACATATATGTGTGGAGGGGTGTATACATACATACATATACACACATATGTGTGTATATATGTGTGTATAGGTATACACATGCACATGCACACATATACATGCATACACACACACATACACACACACACATACACACACACACAAACACATATATACACCCCTTCCACCTAGCATAGCTCCTGGCACATAATAAGCAATTAACAAATGTTTTTGATTTATTTGGGTTTTTTCCAATACAGATACATTAATCTTAAGGAATTACAAAAATCTGTGTGGTTATAGGCAGAACCTCTCCTGGTCATTAAAGACAATGTGGTGCCATGGAAAGAATACTGAACCTGAATTTGAGGAGCTAGTCTGTCACTCACTAACTATATAACTTTAGGAAAGCCTAGATGTCTCTAATCCCCAGCTTTCTCTGTTATAAAAATGAAATAATAATGCTTGCTACACCTATCTCACAAAGTTGTCTTCAACTTTATAGATGTCATCAGTTATGTTCCCTTCTCTTCACTCACACAGCCCTGTGGCTCTTGCACATTATGATAGCTTGCTGATTGGTCTCTCTGCCTCAAGTCTCTCCCCACTAAAAGCCAATTTCATTCAGCTGCCAAGGTGATCTTCCTAACCCACAGACCTGACCACTGGCTCCCTATTGACACCTGTATCATATAAAAAAAAAGTCCTCTGGCTTTCCAGTCTTTTTTTTGTGTATGTATGCATTCTAGGATCTAAGTACACTGGCCTCCTTGCTGTTCTTCTCACAACATACTCCATCTCCTTACTCAGTACCTTTTCCCTGACTATCTCCCATACCTAGAATGCTCTCCCTTATTTCTTCTGCCTCCCAGCTTCCCCCACTTCCTTTAAGACTCAGTTCAAATCCCACTCTCTCCAAGACAACTTCCTGGCCCACTCTTCCCCCCCCCTCCCCAACCACTACTAGTGCTTTCTCTCTGAAATTATCTCCCATTTGCATGATAGATATGTATTATATACATATACATACATGTATTGTTATATGTATAAATGTAAATAGCTTTTTCACATTTTACATGTTTCTTATATAATACACAGCTGTTCACATGTTGCCTCTTCCTAGAATGTAAGTTCTTTGAGATCAGGGACCATATTTTTGTTTTTCTTTATATCTCCATTGTTTAGCACATGCCTGGCACACACATAGTAAGCATTTAATAAATGCTTGCTGACGGACTGGCAGATATGTTGCAGAAAAGCAGATTTCACAAAGAACACAGAAAAAAGTGATGCCCCACTTAAGGGGAACCTCATGAACACTTATAAAGAAGAGAAAAGGATTTCCAAGAACCAAGAGCTAGTTACACCTTTGCCATAGGGACTCTCTAGTCTTGAATACTCTCTTTGGATGGAAGAGCTTTTTTTTATTTTGGTGGTAGGAGGGGCAGTGGGGTAGGGAGAGGGGGTTGTGTTTATACTATTTCACCATAGAGAAAGAAGGAAGGAAACAAAAATCTATTAAACATTTTACTATATTCCAGGAATGGTGCTAAGTTCTAGAGGCACAAATAAAAATAAAAAGAAAGATGATCCCTGCCCTCAAGGAGCTCACATTCTAATGGGGGAATGAAGTGAATAAAAGGGAACAAAAGGTGTGAGGGATGAGGTAGGAGGTGGTTTTGAAGTCCAGAAGTCAGGAATTGGGTGGGCAGGAAAATAAAGCTTAGCCAGGGCCCCTCCACAAAATGGAGGTTCCAACAAGAACTCACAAATGAGAGAAGCAGGGCTAGCATTACAATGGGACTTCCATGTTGAGAAGGCCTTAGGGAAGATTGTATGTTCGAGGATGAGGAGGACTCAAGGTATAAGGGAAGTCCCAGGATGAGACAGCATCATTTCAAAGACTGGAAGATGGGAACAAGAAGAGGAGGGGAATGAAAATGGTACAGAAAGTGTTGTTACCCTTTTTAAAAGCTAAGTCTGACTGAGTCATTGATAATTAACTGACAATCATGATGGGAAGCCAACCAAGAGAGACTCATGAGCTATAGCATTGTAAATATACTCTCTATCCCTCAGGGCTCTCTCCATAACATGGAAGGCATATAATAGCAACATGCTGGGAAAAAGACCCTACAAGAGTTAGGAGAGTCAATTCAGAGCACACGGACTACATCTAAAGGGCTCTATAAATGCTGCTATTATTGTCATGGACATTAGGCTACTACACGTTAAGGAGGACTTGAACCCCAGGTCTTTCTGACCCCAAACTCGACTCTCTGGTCCTCTATCCAGATGTCATTATTGTTTCCATATTCACATAAAAATGAACCCAGAATCTACCATTAGACCAAATGTAGTATTAATTAAGGTGGGACTTTTTTACTGTTTTCTCTTTTAGAATGCTAAAGTAATCAAATACCTTCGATTAAGTCTTACTAGGTACAAAGCCCCAGACCCACACCCTTTTGCTGATTAGGTATGAAGTCTTTGGGCCCTAAGAAGTGTATATAAACTCAGAGGCTAGCATTTTGTTTGGGGCTCTCACTCACTGGAACAGTGTTGATGTAGAGACTCTGGGTAGCTGCTGGAGCACCGCCCGTGGCTTTGAAAAAATGCAGATGTTGGTGCTTCTCTGGTAAATATGTTTTGTGATTTGGGCTGTTTATATTGTCTCGGTTTGTAATTTCTGCTTGTATTTGCTCTAAAGTTCAGGGTGCTGGCTTTTTTCCCCTGAACTAAGTGAATGATATATGTATATTTAATGAAAGTAAGATTGTTAACCCCTTAAAGTTGCTTTCCTTAGAAAATCAGATGAGAGAAACTGTGCTAGAAGCTCTTGTTGCTGGTCTTATTGGGTCTTGCGACTCAACAGCAGCTGCTAGCCACATTGCTGTTACACCAAATTATAAACAATGGCATAGATTATAATAATGTCATTATAGAGCAACAACTGTTCCCATTTATAAATCTAAGGTATGCTGGGCAGGGAGAATTGAGTAGCAGTCACAGTTCAAGATTACCTGAATGGTTTGTGAAAGCTCAGTTTCTATGTGTAGATCTTTTTTTTCTAATAGAGTTTACTTGTCTTCAGTCCCCAGAAGTCATGCTCAGAACCATATTTATGTTCACATTCAAACCCCTATGTCATATTAAAAGTGGCACTAAATTCCTACTGCTGCCTTTTTTGAGGGGGAGGGGGATAGTATTTTTCCAGGGTTGTTTATTTTAAATTTCACATTGTTTTTGCTATTTCTTCTCAGTGGTTAAAAGTCCAGTTGGGAGGATTTTCCACGAGGTTGAGAATTCCTGGGAAACCATGACAATATTCAGCTTTCATGATTACATAGAGGGACATATTTCATGAAAATTACATCGCCTTTGAGTGCCGTCCTATGAATGAGCTCTAATGTTGGAATGCTATTGGATTGAATTTCAGGACATATTTTACATATTTCCAACTGGCAACCTTGAGATGTCTTCTCAATAACTGCGATTATGAAGGGTAGCCTATTTGGTATGAAAACATTTGTACAGGATGGACAAGGCTTCCTGAAAAATGTTGTACATCTTTATGGCTGACATTTTACTTGTTTGAGTTAGACTTTTTTTTCACAGCCAAAATGAAATATTTCACTATATAACTCTTTCTCCCCTACTTCAAACAAAACTGGTAGTTCTACCTCAGAAGTTTCTCAACTGTAATAAAATCTCATGCATAAGAATACTCTTGTATATGAGAATGTCTAGTTATCCCATAATGCCAAGAAATATAAATACACTCAGGTAATATCTTATTTCTTTGGCTGGTGATTCCTGGAGCTAATACTAGGCACACTCTATGCCTTTCAACATGTTTATTTCAGTTTATGGCTAAAGTACAATACATTCATTCATTCTTGCATTCATTCACAAAACATTCAAATACGTATTATGTACAAGGCACTATGGTAGATGCTGAAGGAGATTAAAAAAAAACAACTAAGACCTGGGGTCTGCTCTTATAGAACTTAAGGAATCTCTTTTTTAAAGCAAAAAGACTTGCCTAGCATCAAGGGAAGAAAATCTCAAATTGTCTTCTCTTTTAGATTCTTTTCACTAGTCCCTTTGGAGTCTTGACTCTGAAGAAATTAATATTGCTGTTCGGTTACTTTCAGTAATGTCCAACTCTTCATGACCCCATTTGGGGTTTTCTTGGCAAAGATAGTGGATTGGTTTGCCATTTCCGTCTTCAGCTTATTTTAGTTTATCTCCTAGGAAGGAGATTCTCAGCCTAAAGTCCCAAGAACAAGGGAAAAGATACTCCCACCTAAATAAAGAGCCAGAGACCTAACCCTACCTTCTTATAAGAATTTCATGGACTGTGTAATCTATAGTTGCTTGTTTGCTGTCTCATGGAGAGGCAAGGGAAGGGAGAGAGGAAGAAATTTGAAACTCAAGTTTTTAAAAAGACAAAAGGTAAAAAAAAATTGTTTTTACTTGTAATTTGAAAAAATAAAATATAAAACTTTTCACGTTAAAAAAAGAATTCCATGTTATCTCCCAATTTTCAGTCTCTGAAGTCTAGGCCATAAGCCAGGTAATACTTATTTGCCCAATAACTATGAAAAAGAAACTTTAGGGTCCAAGTTTCCCTAGTTTCAAAATCTTAAGTCTTTTCTGTTCTCCCACATAGAAAAATTAATGGAGAAAATAAATAAACTACAGACAACCTAAACCCAGGGGGCAAGGTCATTGTCTCTTCTACCTACTCATCTTCATTGCTGGTCTTTTCATATGCAGTTGAGGCCAGGTAAGAATAAAAGAGATACATACAAGGTACCTGATCATGTATAGGAAGAAAAGATAATTTCAGACTAGGGGACCCGAGAAGTTTTCCAGGAGGAGGTGACATTTGAGATTAGCCTTGAAAGGATGGGTAGAATTTCAACATAGAGAGATAAAAGGGAGGAAATTACAGACCTGAGGTGGTAAAGTGAGGGAAATATTTAGGAGATAAGTGAGAAATGTAGTTGGGCTAGAGCACAGAGTTCATGAAGGTAGAATAGTGTCAAACAAAGAGAGAGAGAAAGGTAGTTTGTAATCAGATTGTAAATGATTTTGAACGTCATGTAAAAGAATCATGGACAGTGTTCTGTACATAGGATGGGCCTAACACATGTTTGTCAGAGAAATGAATGATTCTATTCACCAAGCAATAAAAAGTCATAGAAGTTTTTTTAGTGCCATGTAAAGAGCTATCTATTGGCAATGACATGTAAAATGGATTGATGGATTGAAATCAGGAGAGGATAGTGGGTAGGAAACTGGTCCAGGGGATGCTATTAGTTCATAAAGGAACTAGTGAAGGGCTATATTGGGGTACTGGCAACATTAATGAAAAGAAGAAAAGAGACTGAGGAAATATTACAGAGGGAAAATCAACAGGATTCTGCAACTGATTAAATATGAGGAAACAATACAAGATTACCTTTAAGTTTTGAAGTCTAAGTAATGAAGAGAATGATGATGAAATTAATATCAGTCATGTCCAACTCTTTGTGACCTCATTTGGGGTTTTCTTGGCAAAGATACAGAGATACTGGTTCACCATTTCCTTCTCCAATTCATTTTACAGATAAGGAAACTGAGGTAAATAGGGTTAAGTGACTTGCCCAAGATCATACAGATAGTAAGCTCCTGAGGCCAGATTTGACCTTACGAAGATGAGTCTTTCTGACTCCAGACCTGTCACTCTATCCACTGTGCCGCCTACCTGCCTGATGTCATTAATAGCCATTGAGATATTAAGAGGAAGAGAGTTCTGGAAGGAAAATGAATTTAATTCAAATCATTATTGTCTTTGCATTAACTGGAAAAAATTGAGATTGCCTGAAAAGATTATTTGATTGGAACTCACCAACCAACTTATTTTTTTAAACATATGGAAGATGGAAAAAAGGAAGATAATATAGGATGAAAATGGCAGTGTGGAATACTGTTTGTAAAAATGGAGAGGATTCTGGGAACTTTTGCCCCTGGGCCAGCGAGGGATATTGGGCATCTAAGACAGGAAAAATCAAAAAAAAAAAAACTTGAACTTAATGGAAGATTTGACATACAAGAGCCAAGAGAAATATAAGGTACATACCAAGGACTAATTACAAGGGATTCAATAAGGACAGACTGTTTACCTTTTATGTATGTAAAATGTAAAACGTATGTCTAAGATTGTTATTAATAATTGGGTAGTTCATAAGATTGGGGTAGACCTGAGTATGATATGAATTTAAAAAGTAAAACTGTTTAGCAACCGCTAAAAAGAGTAATTATTTTATACAAATGAAGTGTGAGAGAAAGAACTGACACAGAGGAATTAGATGGGGGAGGAGAGTTGTTAGTTCTGGAAACCTACTTTCATCAGAAAGGGTTCAAGAGGGAGTTACGAGGGATAGGAAATAAGAGATATGCACAAACATAAAAACAAAGATCAGAAGTAGAATGAAGTAGAAACTATGTGTCTATATAGGTATGTGTGTATCTATGTACCCATGTATATGTGTATCTATGTATCCATATCTATATATAATATATCCATGCTTAATTGTAGCCTGGGGTAGGGGGAGGAGGCAAGGAAGGGCAAAAAAAGAACAAAGTAAAAAATGCACAGCAGAGAACAAAAGAAAACTAACAAGGAAGCAAAGAAAAGATGGACAGCTCTCAACATATCACATAATATTTATTATATAGGCTTTCTTGAAATGGAAATTTATTGCTATATATTTTGAAAACTCTCATATTGTGCTATGCACATGCCATGTTTTTTTCTTTTGTATTTAAGTTTCAGTATTTAAGTTTATAATCTTTCTTTTTCTTTTCTTCTGTATTTAAGTTTCAGTAATTTTTTTTTTTTAAATATCAAGAGCATGAAAGATCAGAATGGATTGAGTCAAGGAAAAGAACACCACAAACATCTGATGTATAAAGGATTTTGTAACCTATATTGAGGAAAAGAAGAAAAGTAAAGAAGAAATAAGACCAAAGCTTAGAACGGATCAATGATGATAACTAAATAGAGAAAGAAAGTCAAGTTATTCAATTTTTAGTGCCCTTCAGTTTTCTGTGCCAAAGAGAATGATTTCAATGCTGGAAGAGAGAGAATAAAAATAGCTAATAGGGAAAGGGAGCAAGCATTGCTCTTGTTCCATCAAGTCCCAGAACATCACCAAGACTCTTGGAAAAGTTCTATAATTGGGATGGGTGGGGGTGGGAGGGAGGGATGAGAGTCAAGATGGCAGAGCAAAAGGAAACATTTTGGCCTAGCTCTCCCAGAATATCTCCTCAACAACTACCTAGAAAATGAGCCAGACTGAATTCTGCTTGGGAAATAAAAAGTCACAGTGAGTAATTTCCCGAGACCAGTACAGTTTAGAGGCAAATATAGGTAAAGTGACTTGCCCAGGGTCACATAGATAGTAAATGTCTGAGGCTGTATTTGAACTCAGATCTTCTTGACTCCAGGCCCAGAACTCTATCCACTATTCCATTTAGACTGATGCAAAATGAAGTAAGCAGAACCAAGAGAAGAATGTGTATGATGACAGCAATATTGTAAGGATAACTAAACTTTGAAAGACTGATCAACATGATGAGCAACCACAATTCCAAAGAACTCATGATGAAACATGCTATCTACCTCCATAAAGAGAAACGTTGGACTCAGAGTGCAGATCAAAACATTATATTTTATTTCTTTCTTTTTTTTAAAAAAACATGGCTAATGTAGAAATGTGTGTTGCATGTCTGTATTTATTTTCAATGTGCTGTATTTTTCTTGCATTCTCAATGGTTGGGGGGAAGGGAGACAATTTGGAACTGAAAATAAAATAAAATAGAATTGTTTTTTAAAAAGGAAAAAGATCTATAATTACTCAAAAGTCTGGCCTATCAATCCACATTGGAAAAATCAAGTGGATGAAAAATGTCAATTGACCAGATTGTAACATGAATTTGGATCGTCTATAAATACAGCTTGTTCATCAGTGTATTTATTTGGGATAGACAGTACAAATGGAGAATAACGTGGTCCCAGAGTCGAATAAGGTTAAAGGAAGGCTAGATTGCATTTGGGAAAATGTAAAGCTCTTTTAATGACTCCAAGCCTCTCCCAGAAACAAAGGCCCTTCTTTGTAATATCAACAATTTATTGTTCTTGCCAAACGATAGATATAGAATATAATTGTTGCTGAAGAATTAAAGATGTCTATTACATAGTAGGCAATAGAGAGGAACATGGGGGTATATGCAGGTTGCTCAAAAAAGACAAGGAATTTGGAAGAAACAGTAGGAGAAAGTTATAGAATCAGGGAAATATATAATAGAAAATGGGTTAATCCATCTCAATTGTGAAGGATCATAGATAGACAACAAAAATGCTCCACTGGTGTCCTTGTGATAGGAAAAAGTGATTAAAGTCTCCAGAATGTTGGTGGAGCCTTTAAGGCTAATTTAGGTGAGGACGTGGACACGAGTCACACAGGATGGGCAGGAACAGATGGACTGTGAGCTGTGTCAATGGAAAGATCATCCAAATTAGTGCAATCAAATTATAGATCTATTTGAATTGTTGTAATAATTTATATCAGTTAAACTTCCCTGAGGAATAATATTTATCTTTGACTCCTCTCTCTCACCTCCAATATCCAAGCTGTTGCCAAGACCTGTTCATTCACTTCTGTGATATCTCTAATATTCACCTCCTTCTCTTCTCTGAAGCTGTAATGCAGGCCTTCATCACCTCTTGTACTATGGTAATAGCTTCCTGATTGGTCTACCTGCCTCAACTCTCTCCCCATTCCAGTCTATCCTCCATTCAGCCATTAAAATGGTTTTCCTAAAATGCAGGTCCAACCATGTCACCACCTTCCCCCCCAATTCAATAAATTCCAGTGGCTCCCTATCACCTCCGTGATCAGATACAAAATGATTGGCTTGACATTCAGAGTCCTTCATAACCCAGACCCCTCCTACCTTTCCAATGTTCTTACATTTTACTCTTCACCAGTACTCTGATCCAGTGACACTAGCTTATTCGCTATTGCACAAGCAAAACACTCCATCTCTCTGTTTTGGACAATTCCCCTGGCTATGCCCCCCCCTACTTGGAATGCTCTCCTTCCTCATCTCTACCTATTGACTTCTCTGGCTTTCTTTAAGTTCCAACTAGGACTTCATCTCTTACTAGAAGCCTCTCCCAAGCCTTTCTCGATTCTAGTGCCTTTCTTGTGTTAATAATTCCCTATTTATACTGTATATGGCTTGCTTTGTATATATTTGTTGGCATTTTGGCTCCTTCATTAGATTGTAAGTTCATTGAGGGCAGGACTTTCTTTGCCTCCTTTTATATCCCCAGCACTTAGCACAGTGCCAGGCACAAATGAGGCTCTTAATAAATGTTTATTGATTGATTGATAGTTTGTGTCGATGCCCATTCTCATGTTTATTTTTCAGCATCAGCTATTTGTTTAAATCAGTTTGCATCAATCGCACACCATAATAGTTTCCCATTTGTATTCTCTTCATTTGGTGTTAATTTTGATAACCGTTCTAATAAGTTGGTGATCTGACTGATGACTGATTTGGAAATGACTCCCACATCAGAAGCTAGTTGTTTCCTCTCCATTAAAGTATGATCAGCTTAATTTTTATAACACTATCTGTTGTTTGACAGGTCCAACCCATGGACTCTCTTAAAGAAAGTCTTCAAACTATATAGGCATGAGTCTTTTTTTATCAGTCAATAAACATAAGGACTTACTATATGCCAGGCACTGTGCTAAGCCTTGGGAATGCAAAGAAACAGAAAAAAACAGTCCTTGTCTTCAAAGAGTTTGCATTTTAAAGTAAAAATTCTAAAGCTTATTTTTTAAACTTATTTAAAACATATTTAAGCTTACATCTTTAAATACATAAGTAGGTATATGTAAGATAAATAGAGAAAAGATTCAAGGTAACCTCAGAGGGCGAGGTCTATAAGCCTTTGGACTCTTCCATTTCTTTTTGCTGAACCATGTTTTTCCACGTATGTTTGCTTTTTTAATAGACATCTCTAAGTGTCAAAGTACATGTTGATCTAGTTGGGAGGAGGATGGCTTATCGAATTCTTCATAGAATTCCTCTCCCTCCTCATCTTCTTCAGTAGATGTTGGCCTATAAACTACAAATATTTTCATGGTGGTATTTTCACAAATGCTTATCATAATCACTGTAATACAAGATGACCAAGTATGCCATAAAATTGTTCTCTGTGGCGTTTGCACGTAGTATAACATCAATTCTTTTACTTACCTCTCTAAGAGGAATATGTAAACCATTTTTACATTCACCTGCAACTTTTTTTGTTCTATGATTTTTGGTCATAGTAAGATTATCAAGACTGATGTAGTTTAGTTCTTCTAGTTACATGCCCACACACTGGTCACTGGATAAGGATCTCCTAATTAGGGTGCCAATGGCTAATTGCTTATAGATGATCTAAAAACTGGGCAATTCTTAGCACTCTCTGCCCCACTTTCCAGCACCAAGTCACTGTCCAGTTTATTTACATTGTTTACCCATTCCTCTCTCATCTTCCATTCACCATCCCTTATTCACTTGCCACTTGCCACTGACACATTCTTACTCCTATAGTAAAGTGAGTACAGGTTTTGAAGTCAGGAGAGCTGGGTTCAAGACCCAGCTCTGCCACTTAATTCTCATGTAGCCATAGGCAAAATATAGCCTCTCTGAACCTCAGTTTCCTCATCTGTAAAACCAAGATGATGATTTTCATGCTCTTTCCCTTAGAGGTTTACTATGAGGAAAGAAGTTTATAAACTGTAAAATATTAAATAAATATGAACTATTGTTATAATCCACATTGGGGTCATTGGACTTGGCACTGAGAGAATTGATGAGAGGTTAGGAGGGCTCCTTCTCAAATCTCATTGGCCTTCTCCCTGAAGAGCACAAATACCAACCTTGTGAGTAGAGAATCAGAAATTGTACTGGCTATATGCAAAGAGGGAAACAAGGCCCCTCTTGAGTAATTGGTTTCCAATGGGTATAAGGAGGGAAAAAAAATCTCTTTTAGACAGGCGCAGGGTTTTGGCTGAAATTCAGCCACATACCTATTCTAAGCTGAGTTTGGGTATAACCCTAATAATTATAGTTACTCTTTAGAGAAAGAGCCCAAGAGGTTCACCTGGAGATTTTTTCCAGATGTAAGCAGGTATGTGAGAAGCGCAATAATGAAGATGTAAACCGGATGAGGCCATTTTGTGCCCCCATACACTTCTCTCCAATAGCCTGAATGCTAGAAGGAGATGTTCTCACAGCAATCATGAGGATGATGCAACCCAGCCATCTAACGAACACCAGATGCTGGCCTAGCCTTACAATCTGTAGTGTTAAAAGAGAGGGGGGTGGGGGGACCTGAAGTTTGAGTGCCTTTGCAGTTATCAATCTGTCATGAATTGTAATCAAACCAAAATACACCTCTTTATTCTATCAGGTCTTGGGATAGGTGGATCATATGCAGTGCAGATCTGCTATGTGAACGGCTGAGGCCCTTAGGACTCACACCCCACATTTATCTCAGCGCCTCATTAATAGAGTAACTCTGCTGAGGTTGATACAATGGTCAAAGACATGTTCTAAGTTTTCTGCCTCTTGAGGGAGGGAGGGCAAGGAAAGGTGAACTGTATCAGGTATGCCAGAAACCGAACATTTGGGTAAATACACACTTACTGTCCTGCATAACAGATAGCATCCCTCTCACCCTTTCTTCCTCTTCCTAATATAAATTCAGTGTAACAATAAAGAACTGCTGCTGGGTCTGCAGAGGTTGGGGTGCTATGCTCACTACCTTCTCCTCTAAAAGGGCCCTTCTACTGTGGACCCAGTCATGCTTCTGGACCGAGTTCAACTCCAAGGGAGCCTTGCCTCTAATGGGAGGAGTGGCCAGGTTCACCAGTTTTCTCACACTCTTTGGCTTCTGAAATCCCCATCTTGGCATCCCATAGGCAAATTATTTAAAGTACACCATTTCAAAAGGAGCAGTTAAAAGGTACTCACCATACTATATGAACCAGTCTTGGGATAGGTATTTATTTCCTACACACAAAAGGAACAATAAACCCAGAACACTCACAGACTGCATCTGACAAAAACAAGATTCAGTACCAACCTATAAATACTGATACTTAAACCTCATTAGGACATAAAAAGTTTATAGGATTGATGATCAGGCATTATACATTCACCTCAGTGCTACACTATCCAGCAACTCTTGGTATATGTTTGTTAATAAAATGGTCCAGACTTGGACTAATTCTATTCTTGTGAGCAATCATCTCTGATGAAGAAACTCCCCTTGACACATATCAACTCCACTCTTTGAAAAATCACCAGATCTCTTGAACTCACAAGAAGTCCTCCAAGCCTAGACCCTTACATCCTATGAACGATATTCATTCACATGAGTTTAGGTGAATAAAACAGAAGTAGAAAAGGCAGCCAGTCAAAGGCCCAAGTGTAAGCTTGCCTAGTGAGTGAGCCTGCATTACCTAACATGTTGGTGAGGTTGCTGTGATATCAAGGTAGAGAAGGGCCATTTCTTCCCCACCCCCATTAGAAGTCAGCTGGATGTTGTCTCTCTTTTTGCTGTTAAGGATGTGGAGAGAACCAAGGAACCATGCAGAGCTTGCCATTAAACACCAAAATGCAAGGTTCTTTCAACTGTGGGTCATCTCATGGCCATAAAGTAATCGGGGAATTCATCATTTTCTACAAACCAAAATTCTGAGTCCCATTTTCTTTGGAGTCCTCAGAAGTTTCCAGGGGATAGCTAAAAATACATTTCCTGAAATGGCCCCTACCACTCAATCCAACTTCTTCTACGTCAGAATAAATATATTTGTTTTTTTCCCATGGTATTTAGAAAGAATTACAGTACTAGATTTAGCTCTACTAAAACCAAAAGCTCAAATTTCCCCATAGTAATGCCCTGAAAAATATGGGAGTACAGTATTATTAACCCTGACAAAATAAAGCTAATTACTTTATAGTATTTGACACCAAAAAGTAGATAGATTAATTAATGACTGAGTGAATGCCTATAATTCCTGCTACCAAGGAGGCTGAGGCTGTTGGATCACTTGAGTTTGAGAATTTTGAGCTGCAGTATAGCTAAAATCCATCAGTTGTACATACTAAGTCCAACATCAATATCATGAGCCCCTAGAAACTGGGAGCCATCAGTGTCTAAGACCAGGTGAAGTAGCCCAGATTGGAATAAATGGAGCAAGTTGAAGTTTTCATGCTGATAAGCAGTGAGATCAGGTCTATGAGTAGCTACTGTACTTCTAGTTGGTGAAAAAGAATGAAAGAAACAAAAGAACCCAATGAAAAGAAGGAAGGAAGAAAGTAGGGAAGAAAGAAAGGATGGAAGGAAGGAAGGAATGAATGAAGGAGGGAGGGAAGGAGGGAAGGAAGGAAGGAAAGAAGGAAGAAAGGAGGGAGGGAGAGAAGGAAGGAAGGAAAGAAGGAAGACAGGAAGGAAGGAGGGAGGGAAAGAAGGAAAGAAGGAAGGAAGGGAGAGAGGAAGAAAGAGAGGGAGGGAGAAAGGAAAAGAAGGAAAGAAAGAAGGAAGAAGTATAAGAAGGAAGGAAGGAATGAACAAAGAAAGGAAGGAAGGATATCTTTTTAATGTACTTCTAATCTCCTCAATTAGATTGCAAAGGCAAGTCTTCGTGATTTCAAATGCTCTCATGGGTTTAACTATCATCTCTACGCAGATGACCCATAGGTCTGTGTATCTGGCTCCAGTCTCTCCCTGACAGCCTATTGGAAATTCCAGACAAGATGTCCTGGAGACAGCTCAAGTTCAACATGTCCAAAACAGAATTTATTATCTTTGTCCTAAATCTACACCTCTTCCAAACATCTTTATTTGTGTCAAAGATACAGCCATTCATTCATTCAGGGTCTCAAGTTCACAATCTTGGCATTATTCTTGACTCCTCACTCACTTTCACCCCACATATCCCATCAGTTGCCAAATCTTGCTTTTTCTCACTTTTAAAGATCTCCTGTATCTGAATCCTACCTATGCTCATGCAGCCATTTCAGTTCCCCTGGAATTGCAATTCCCAATCTCTCCTGGATTTTTGTAACAGCCTCCTAACAGTCTTCCAGTCTCTAGTCTCTCTTCACTCATCTTTCCACCACAAAACTGACAAAAGAGATTTTCCTCAAGCACTGATCTGACATCAATTCTCCCTAATCAACAAACTCCAGGAGTTCCCTATTATCTAGTATAGGTTCCCAAAGATTTTGCCCCTTAGGCAGTGACAGAATGATCTAGGGAGGCAGTAATAATTTAAAATGATGCAAATTTTGAAAAAAAAAATTGTCAAAGGGCTAAAGAAAGTAGTTTTCCAGGGGAAGCGCTGAGTAATTTTGTCTTGAAAAGGGGGTGGTAGGTCAAATAAATCTGGGAACCTCTGATAAGAATATCTTTTAAAGCCATCCATGCACAGCCTGTCCCCAAATGATCTTTCCTTCCTCATTGCAAATTACTCCCCTTTCCACCATCTCTGAGCCAGTCAAATGAGCTTCCTCTCTTTTCCTCACATATGCCACTTCATCAGCCATCTCTGTGTAGCCACACTGACTATCCCTGAAATTCAAAGAATGCCCCTCTCTTCCCCACCCCACCCCCCAGCTCAGTGAGGTGGAACAGTGGATAGGCAGCTGAGTCTGGAGTCAGGAAGGCCTAAGTTTGACTTCTGACTCAGACACATACTAGCTGGGTGACCCAGGACAAATCACTTAACCTTTATTTGCTTTGGTTTCCTCAACTGTAAGATAGAGATAATAGCACCCACATCCCAGAGTTATTGCGAGAATCAAATGAGGTAATATTTATAAATGTTAGTACAGTGCCTGGCACATAGTAGGCACCACATAAATGTTTATTCTTTTCCTTCCTCGGCATTCCTTACCCTCACCTCAAGGAACCCCTCCCCCTCTCTTCCTTCAAGATGCAGTTCAAGCGCCACCTTCTACATGAAACCTTTCTTATTCCCCCAACTGCAAGTACTCTCTCTCCCTAAATATCCCAAATTTACTATTCGTATTTATTCTGTATATAGTTTTGTAGAAAATAAGGTCTTGAGAGCAAGGATTCATTCTTTGTATTTGTATTCCTAGCACCTAGTTCATAGTAGGTGCTTAATAAATATTTGTCCAATGATTGATTGACTGACTGATTGATTGATTGAGTGGTGCCCACCATGGTCTAATATAGTTCTGGGCACTAAGCAGCCTTTTTAAACAAATGCAGAGACAGAGAGGACTTAGTTTCTTCCCTATTCTGACGACCTTTCAAGTTCTCATTCAAACGGAAATATAAGTCAGAGTTGATCAAAGGCAGGGAGGGGAAGGAGTGGTGTGTGTGTGTGTGTGTGTGGGGGGGGGGGGGGGGGGGGGGGGAGAGAGAGAGAGAGAGAGAGAGAGAGAGAGAGAGAGAGACAGAGCAGACAGACAGAGAGGGAAATGGAGAGAGAGAGACAGAGGGAGGGGAGGGGGGGAGAGGGAGAGACAGAGAGAGAAAGAGAGAGAGAGAGAGAGAGAGAGAGAGAGAGAGAGAGAGAGAGAGAAAGATAATGAGAGAGAGAGAATTCTGGTAGTACGTTAATAACACAGCCTTGCATAGGCTCCTAAGAGGTCAGTCTGGTTATAAGATTTTTCTGCAGATTTGAAAAGTCTCTGGGAGTCCTAAGAGTCTAGTCTTCTCTTGTCATAAATAAATTCTTGGATATCAGGGAGCAGAGCCAAGATGATGGCTGGAAAGCAGGGACTAGCATGAGCTCCCCACCGAGTCCCTCCAAAAACCTATAAAAAATGGCTCTGAACAAATTCTAGAACTACAGAACCCACAAAACAGCAGAGGGAAGCAGGACTCCAGACCAGGACAGCCTGACTGGTCTCTTCGTGAGGTCTATCCCACACAGAGCTGGGAGCAGAGCAGAGCCCAGCATGAGCGGTGCCAACCAACCAGACCAGGAGTCAGGCAGAGTGTGCCCTAGCGCCCTGAATCAGTGAGCTGCAGCAGTTACCAGACTTCTCAACCCACAAACATCAAAGGCAACAGAGAAGGTTAGTAGGAAAAGCTGTGGGAGTGGAAGAAGTTCAGGGTTCGGCTACCACCCTGGGGGCAGCAGAGTTGAGGCAGCTACAGAAGTACAGCTGCAGTTGCTTCTGGCCCCAGGCCCACCTGGTGGGAGGAATTAAGTGGCAGATCAGAGCAGGAGTGAAGAGCCTGCTGAAGATCCAAGTCCAGTCCGGGTTGGGGGTTCTTGGGCAAGGAGGAGTGCTGGTGTGGCAGAGCTGGCACATCCCCCCAAGCATGGAACATAGTTCTCTTAACTCCACAAGCAGTCATACCCCGCTGAAAAACTCAAGGGTCAAGTTAGTTGGCTGGGAATATGGCCAGGCAGTGAAAATGCACCCAGACTCAGTCTCAGACTTTGGATTCATTCTTTGGTGACAAAGAAGACCAAAACATACAGACAGAAGAAGTTAACAAAGTCAAAGAGCCTACAACAAAAGCCTCCAAGAAAAACATGAACTGGTCTCAGGCCATGGAAGAGCTCAAAAAGGATTTGGAAAAGCAAGTTAGAGAAGTAGAGGAAAAATTGGGAAGAGAAATGAGAAGGATGTGAGAAAACCATGAAAAACAAGTCAATGACTTGCTAAAGGAGACTCAAAAAAATACTGAAAAATATACTGAAGAAAACAACACCTTAAAAAATAGACTAATTCAAATGGTAAAAGAGCTCCAAAAAGCCAATGAGGAGAAGAATGTCTTGAAAGGCAGAATTAGCCAAATGGGAAAAGAGGTCCAAAAGACCACTGAAGAAAATACTATCTTGAAAATGAGATTGGAGCAAGTGGAAGCTAGTGGCTTGATGAGAAATCAAGATAAAACAGAACCAAAGGAATGAAAAAATGGAAGACAATGTAAAATATCTCATTGGAAAAACCACTGACCTAGAAAATAGATCCAGGAGAGATAATTTAAAAATTATTGAACTACCTGAAAGCCATGATCAAAAAAAGAGCCTACATATCATCTTTCAAGAAATTATCAAGGAGAACTGCCCTGATATTCTAGAGCCACAGGGCAACATAGAAATTGAAAGAATCCATCGATCACCTCCTCAAATAGATCCCTAAAAGAAATCTCCTAGGAATATTGTTGCCAAATTCCAGAGCTCCCAGGTCAAGGAGAAAATACTGCAAGCAGCCAGAAAAAAACAATTTGAGTATTGTGGAAACCCAATCAGAATAACCCAAGATCTGGCAGCTTCTACATTAAGAGATCGAAGGGCTTGGAATATGATATTCTGGAGGTCAATGGAGCTAGGATTAAAACAAAGAATCACCTACCCAGCAAAACTGAGTATCATGCTCTAAGGCAAAATACGGATTTTCAATAAAATAGAGGACTTTCAAATTTTCTCAGTGAAAAGACCAGAGCTGAATAGAAAATTTGATTTTCAAACACAAGAATCAAGAGAAGCATGAAAAGGTAATCAAGAAAAAGAACAAGAAAAAGAAATTTCAAGGGACTTACTAAAGGTGAACTGTTTTGTTTACATTCCTACATGGAAAGACGATGTGTATGATTCATGAGACCTCAGTATTAGGGAGCTGAAGGGAATATGCATATACATATATATATATATATATATATATATGTTTGTGTGTGTGTGTGTGTGTGTGTGTTTATGTATATATATATATGTGAATGTGTATGTATGTATATATGTATGTGTGTGTGTGTATATATATATATATATATATATATATATAGAGAGAGAGAGAGAGAGAGAGAGAGAGAGAGAGAGAGAGAGTGGACATGGGGTGAGTGAAGATGAAGGGAAGATATCTAAAAGAAATAAAATCAAATTAAGGGATGAGAGAGGAATATATTGAGAGAGGGAGATAGGGAGAGATAGAATGGCGTGGATTATCTCACATAAAGGTGGCAAGAGGAAGCAGTTCTGTGGGAGGAGAGGAGAGGGCAGGTGAGGGGGGGATGAGTGAATCTTGCTCTCATCAGATTTGGCCTGAGGAGGAAATACCATACATACTCAATTGGGTATCTTACCCCACAGGAAGGAAGAGGGAAGAAGATAAATAAAAGGGGGGGGGTGATGGAGAGGAGATAGATGGGGGGTGGAGGTAATCAAAAACAAACACTTTCAAAGGGGATAGGGTCAAGGGAGAAAATTCAGTAAAGGGGGATGGGTTGGGAAGGGGCAAAATATAGTTAGGTCTTTCACAACATGAGTATCGTGGAAGGGTTATACATAATGATACATGTGGCCTATATTGAATTGCTTGACTTCTTAGGGAGGGTGGGTGGGAAGGGAAGAGGGGAGAGAATTTGGAACTCAAAGTTTTAGAAAACAGATGTTCAAAAACAAGAAAAAAAAACATTTTTGCATGCAACTAGAAAATAAGATACACAGGCAATGGGGTGTAGAAATTTATCTAGCCCTAGAAGAAAGGAAGGGAAAAGGGGATGGGAGGGGAGTGGGGTGACAGAAGGGAGGGCTGACTGGGGAAAAGGGCAACCAGAATATACGCCATCTTGGGGTGGGGGGGGAGGGTAGAAATGGGGAGAAAATTTGTAATTCAAACTCTTGTGAAAATCAATGCTGAAAACTAAATATATTAAATAAATATTTTTTTAAAAAATAAATAAACTCTCATAGTAACTCCATGATACCCCCCATGTATCCTTCATACCAGGGATGACTTACAAGTTAGATCAGGGCCCCACAGTCATCTTTGGTTCAGATTTCCATCTTTAAAATTGAGCCTATTTAAGGTCTTGGCCTATGATACCTTATGAAGCATCTTCTTAAAACTGGCAATGATGTAAATAATGACAATTTTAAATGGATTGTATGGATACACACCCATCCCCCCCACCACACACACACACATATACACACATACACACATCATTTGGTCCCTCATGAGTTTTTGGAGTTTCTAAGATGCATGATGCTATGTCATCCCATATTTTCAGGAAAGGAGAAATTTCCAGAATGGCCTAGTGATATCATCCCTCTCTCCATATAACAACTACCTCTTCTTTTAACAAACAGATATGGGCTCAACTGAGAAGTATAAAAACCATTTGAGGGGGACCTACAAAAACAAATTTATAGCAGTTAGAAAAAAAGCATATGAATATAGATGCAAAAATTTTAAATAAAATATTAGCAAAAAGCTTACAGCAACTTATCATGAAAATATTCACTATGACCAGATAGGATTTACTCCAGGAATGCAGGGCTGGTCCAATACTAGGAGAACTATCAGCATAATGATCATATTAACAACAAAAACCATATAATTATCTCAATAGATATAGAAAAGCTTTTGACAAAATACAATACCCATTCTTATTAAAAACACTAGAGAGCATAAGAATAAATGGAGTCTTCCTTTAAAATGATAAGTAGCATCTACCTAAAACCATCAGCAAGAATTATATATAATGGGGATAAGCTAGAAGCATTTCCATAAGATTGGGGGTGAAACAGGGATGTCTATGATGACCCCTGTTACTTAATATGGTACTAGAAACATTAACTTTAGCAATAAGAGAAGAAAAAGAAATTGTAGGAATTAAAATAGGCAATGAAGAAACACAGCTATCACTCTTTGCAGATGATATGATGGTATACTTAGGGAATCCTAAAGAACCAACTAAAAAACTACTTGAAATAACTTAAGCATAGTTGTAGCATATAAAATAAACCCACATAAATCCTCAGCATTCCTATATATTATTAACAAAGCCCAACAGCAAGAGATAGAAAGAGAAAATTTCATTTAAAGTTACTGTAGACAGTATAAAATATTGGCAGTCTCCCTGCCAAAATAAACCCAGGAACTATACGAACACAATTACAAAACACTTTTACCATTGCAAAACACTTTTCACCTAAATAAGTCAGATCTAAATAACTAGAAAAACATCAGTTGCTCATGGGTAGGCTGAGCTAATATAATAAAAATGACAATTCTACCTAAATTAATTTACTTTATTTAGTGTCATACCAATCAAACTAACCAAAAATTATTTTATAGAGCTAGAAAAATGACAAAATTCATCTGGAAGAACAAAAGGTCCAGAATATCAAGTGAAGTAATGAAGAGAAATGCTAAGGAAGGTGGCCTAGCCATACCATATCTCAGTTGTGTTATAAAGCGAGCAATCATCAAAACTACTTCGTACTAGCTAAGAAAAAGAGCGGTGGATCAGTGAAAAGGTTAGGTATGCAAGACACAGTAGTCAATGATTATAGCAATCTACTGTTTGATAAACCCAAAGACCCCAGCTTCTGGGATAAGAACTCACTGTTTGACAAAACCTGTTGGGAAAGCTGGATAATAGTATGGCAGAAACTGGGCATAGACCAACGTCTGCCACTATATACCAGAAAAAGGTCCAAATGGGTACATGATGTAAGTATAAAGGCTGATGTTATAAAACAAAGTAGGGGGAGCAACGAATAGTTTATCTGTAAGGATTTATGGAGAAATGGAGAATTTATGACGCAAACAAGAGATAGAGAACATTATGAAATGCAAACTAGATAATTTTGATTACTTTAATTGAAAAGTTTTTGTACAAACAAAGCCAATACAACCAAGATTAGGAGGGAAGCAGGAAAGTGGGAAAGAAGTTTTACAACCAGTATCTCTGATAAAGGCCTCATTTCTAAAATATATAGAGAACTGAGTCAAATTTATAAGAATACAAGTTTTTCCCTAACTGATAAATGGTCAAAGGATAGGAACAGGCAGTTTTTCAGAGGAAGAAATTAAGATATCTATAGTCATATGAAAAAATGCTCTAAATCACTATTGCTTAGAGAAATGCAAATCAAAATAACTCTTAGGTACACCCTCATACCTGTCAGATTGGCTAACATGACAAAAACAGGAAAATTATAATGCTGGAGAAAATGTGGGAAAATTGGAACACTCTGTTGGTGGAGTTGTGAACTGATCCAACCATTTTCAAAAGTATTTGGAACTATGTCCAAAGGGCTATAAAAATGTGCATACCCTTTGACTCTGCAATACCACTTCTAGGGCTGTTTCCTAAAGAGATCATACAAATGGGAAAAGGACCCACATGTACAAAAATATTTATATCAGCTCTTTTTGGGGTGGCAAAGAAATAGGAAATTGAGGGGATGCCCATCAATTTGCAGAATGGCTGAAATAAGTTGTGGTATATGAATGTAATGGAATACCATTGTGCTATAAGAAATGATGAGCAGGTAGACTTCAGAAAAACTTGGAAAAGACATATATGAAACTGATGCTGAATGAGGGGAGGCAGAACCAGGAGAACATTATACACAATTACAGACACATTGTATCTGTGATGACTAACTTTGATAGATTTGGCTCTTCTCAGCAATGAAAAGTTCTAAGACAACTCCAAAAGATTCTAGATGATGGAAAAAGTGATCCATATCCAGAGAAAGAATTACAGAGTCTGAATGCAGATTGAAGCGAACTATTTGCTCTCTCTCCCTTTTTTTTGTTTCTTTTTGTTTCTTCTTTTTCATTGTTCATTCTATTGGTTCAAATTCTTCTTTACAACTTGACTATTGTGAAAATATGTTTGTGTGAAGGTATGTGTATAGTCTATATCAGACTGCACACTGTCTTGGGGAGGGCAAAGGGGGAGGGGGAGAAAATTTAAAACTGGAAACCTTGTGGAACTGAATGTTCTAAACTAAAAATAAATGAATAATAATTTTTAAAAAATAAAAAAGCATAATTGAAAGCTAACAGTTGAGGTGTCTAAATATCCTGAGCCATCTCTACCTTTAGTATAAATAAACAAGCCATAGAAGAAAAAAGAAGCCAGATGTTTCTAAAAAGAACACCTCTGTCACCTAACTTCTTCTGGTAGTGGCTAGAGGGTATAAAGGATGGAGTGTTGGACCTGGAATTAAGAAGACTGGAGTTTGACTCCTGCCTCAGACCTTTGTTGTGTGGCTGTAGCCATGGAAAAAAAATATTCAATATCCCTCAACTTCACTTTGCTTATGTATAAAATGGGGGTAATAAGAGCACCTGCTTCACAGGGTTGTTACAAAGATAAAATGAGCTAATATACACATAAAGCACTTTCCAAACCTTAAAGAGCTAATTATATAAATGTTAAGTTATATTATTCCAACTGAACACCAATAAAAATGCCTGTAGGTATTGGTCAGTCAATCTTCAACATTTATTAAGTCCTTACATTTATGCTAGGCACTGTGCTAAGTGGTGGGGATGCAAAGAAGTGCAAAAACATAGTCCCGATCTCAAGGAGCTCATATTTTGATGGGTGAGATGACATACAAATGACATACAGACAGTATAAATAGGAGATAATCTCAGAACTTAGACAGTAGCTTGTGGAGTATGGCGGGTTGGGGGGGACCTAGAAAGACCTCTTGCAGAAGGTAGGATTTGAGCTGAGCTCTGAAGGAAGCCAAGAGGAGGGAAGGAGAGAGTATTCCAAGCATGAGGGAAAGCCAGTGGAAAAAACATGGAGGGAGGATGACATTGAGATTACAAGCCCGAGTGACTGGAAAGATGGCGGTGCCTTCTATAGTAATAGGAAATGCTTGGAAACTGAAGTGTCATACCAGTATCCCTTAGGATTCCAGGGGTATAATCACAAAAGTCCAGTGGAAAATAGCATCCAGGTTCTCACCACAGCCCCTCATTCCCCTCCTCCTTAAAGTATACACTCTTTCTGTAGAGCTGATTTCTCAAACTGAGAGATCTGGTGAACAATGGGACATTCCAAACCTGTTATGCTAGAGATGATTCTCAACAATAATCCAGTTTTCAGCCAAAATTTTCAGCAGCAGTTGAGGCACTGGTTTTGTGTCATTCTTAGAAGCTGTCAAAGTATTTTCTCAAAGGAATTCCCCAAAGCCCTATGCTAATAGGAATGATAAGATGGTGATGATTTTGCAAAGGTGAAAGTTGAGTGGGTTTGTAGATCTTTGCTTTGCCTCCATTTTTTTGAGGACCCTTAAGTTGTTGTTTGTTTGCCTTCTTGCTTGTTTTGAGACTGGTTTTCCTTACCTTACCAAGGCTAGAAATGCAGCAGCCACTCATGGGCCTAACCCCACTATAAATCAACATGGAAGCTTTGATCTGTTCCATTTCTGCACTGGACCTCTTCATCCCTATTTAGGAGGCTTTTCAGCCTACCATTGCCTAGGCCTCACCAAAATGGTTCCAGACTGTGTGGATATCCCATAGGTTTTTGCCGTACTGCAAATCAGAAATCTCAGACTTAAGAAACCCATTAGCCTCAGCCTCAACCATAGGCATATGACACCACTTCTAGGTTCCTGAAGTATTTTTCTAAGAACTGGTGCAAGCAAGGAATTGCAGCTCATCTCATTTGTTCCAGCCATGCTTCTGAAGGCAACTGACGACCCATATTTGAAGCCCAGTTAAAGGAAGAGGTCTCAAAGAAGTAAAGCAGGAAACATTTCTTTATAAAGGAGTTTTATTGCATAACTCTTCATAATACAATAGGCATAAGAAAAGCTTTGTCCACTGAACATTTTATAAGATTTTTTAAAAGTTTGTAGTGTTTAGAGGGGTAAATGTTATTACAAATCTACTTAAGGCAAAAATATTTGATTCAACAATTCGATAAGTTCAATTCAACAAACAATATTTATTGAGCGCCTTCTATGTGTAAGGCACTGTCCTAGGTGCTGGAAGATACAAAGAAGATACAATCCCTTCCCTAGCTTACATCCCTTTTTTCTCATTGTTCATATTTGAAGAAACACATTTCAAATAAAATAACAATATGGAAGACTATTGTAAAATACATTCTCAAACTGCTACGTCATTTGGATTCAGATTTTAAAAGCATAAAAGAAGTGCAAAGTTAAATATATAGAAATCTCCTAAAGCAGTATTTATCATTGCTCTCTCAAGGTCCCTTTCTTGTGACCACAAGCAGACCAATGTTTGTACTCTAATACAAGCAGGGTCCAGCATGTTCTAATAGCATGACAGGGAAATCCATCTTGCCCCATACCACGTTGTAATGCATGGAAGGAGAGCACAATGAATTTCCTTTTAAAATGGTGTAACTCTCACAGATCACATGTGCCTCACCATATTGACCCAGTTCATTGCACTCCATATCCTGCAAAAATAAATCTAGTGCATGACAGCTGAAATTATTGCTCATTGAAGTTTTAGTAATATTTTTTAATGTGAGACGGAAATATACTGAAATTTGATAATACAAATCCAAAAGCAACATGGAATTAAAACACATGTATGCACCCCACTTCTTTGTTAGTGGACATTGGTGTTTTTTCTTAAAATTGATGTTGGAAAATGCAATAAGAGAAAATGGGCTTTTCTGAAAGAAAAAAAATGAAGAGAATAATCCTTTCCCAGGAAATACTAAACCCCACAAAGACAAGATGAAGGAATGGCAATGAAGAAACCAAGGGAGAGGAGCCTTCCTTAAGGAGAAAAGCCCCCTTTATTCTTTACCTTCTCCACTCAAGTGCCATGGTAAATGTCCAATTAAGTTGAGGCAGGTTTTTCTACAGGCTAATGAAAAACTTAGCAGCTATAGTCAAAGCACTTGGTACTTCTTATTAGCTGGACCACTGAACCTTCTCTGGATCCCTCAGAACTATAGATCGTGAAGACAGTGACTGAGGAGGTGGGACTCCACCCTGATTAGGAACCAGCAGAGGAGAATTCATGAATATATGGCATTATCCAGTGCCTGCTTACACTTTGGCCAGCCTCAAAAGAGATCTTCAAGGAGGCCTAAATGTAGTAGATCCCTGAAATGGGGCTAGAGGTAAGGCAGCTATAGATAGGTCTATCTTAGTCCCAATTTCTACCTCAGGGAGGAAAGAGGGACACTTGGGGTTTTTAGAGCACAAGGAGAAGACCAGCCATGGGGTTGACAGGGAGAGACGCAAACTCATCTAGATGCAGCCCATTTTGTAGTAAAAAGGCAGCAGGATTTTAGGGACCTAGGATACATCTTAGGGGCTCACAGCATGAATGCAATCAGCATTGGTACTCAAATCTTTTTTGGTTTTACTCCTTTTCTTTTTCCAGTGTTCCAAAGAATTCTTTCCTTATCTTTAATTTAGTTTCCAAGAGGCAAGATGGTACTTTCCATGAGTTTTTTTTCATTCCCTCCTTTTAATTATTATAAAAGAGTTGCATTTTCAAACTCAGGCCCCAAGCTAAAACTTCAGTTATCAATTACTAATTGGTACAAATTAGGTCTAGCATTAGTCAGCAAACATTCTAGACCACTGCAGCATGAGGCGACATCACTCCATCTTGGATTCCTACTCCAATCTTATTGTGCAACAATAATGTGTGTCCCCATTCTGACTAAATATTAAAATACAAATGTGTAAGAATAAAACCAGTCCATATTGCTGGCTCTCAACCCCACTGTTTTCATGCCAGTCTGTTAGGTGAACCTACTCTCCACTCCTTTCCATTTCAATCGTCAAGCCTGAAACCTTCAAAGCCTTTAGAACAAAAAACAAAATTTGGTTTGAAAATGAAAAATAATACAATAGTACTAATATTTAGAGGCAGCTAGGTGGCTCAGTGCATCGAGTGATAGATTTGGAGTCAAGGAAGACCTGAGTTTGAATCTTCCCTCAGACATTTACTAGCTGTGTGACCCTGGGCAAGTTACTTAACCCTTCTGTGCCTCAAATTTCCTCCTCTGTAAAATGGGGACAATAATAGCACCTACCTCCCAGGGTTGTTGTGACAGTCAAATGAGTTAACATATGTAAAGCACTTTGCAAACCTTTAAGCACTACATAAATGCAAGCTAGTATTATTATTATTAATTACACAGCAATATAGTGCTTTTGCCCTGAGGATTTCAATGTACTTTACAAATGCTTTAATTCTCATTTCATACCTGGGGATGCAGGCAGATAGAGTAATGTTTAACATGGCAGACCAATGGCAAGCATGGGACTGGAACCTGAGACACCTAATCCTAACTTCCTTCTTTAATCCCACAAATCCTACTTCCACATTTATAGAGTACCCTGCACCCTCTTGTATGTTAGCACACCTTTGGGGCTCTGTTGAATTGTTCCATGTCCTGTCTGCCCAAGGATGATCTGCCATACAATGGTTCCAGTCATCAGTGTATCCCTTAGTTTTTCCACCATATCTCCTACTTTGGTTTGAAGCTTTCCACTCCCAATATTTTAATTTAAGCAGTTCAAATTTCCCAAACTGTTGCCTCAGTTGCAGCTGGTGTTGGGTGTGGAAGGGAGGACATAAGAAAAAGCCATGGCAGGTGTTCTTTAGTATGAACCTTGAGCAAAATGGAGCCCAAACTTTTTCATTTGTCTTGCATTCCAATGTTTTCAATGGAAAATAAAATAAAATAAAGGCATGAAAGTGAGGTAATGTTTACTTCCCCCTTCTACAACACTCCCTGTACCCTCTCAGATCTGGCAGCAATTTAACATAAGGAAAGACTTTAGACCTTCACACCCTTTTAGTGGGAATAAACTGCTTAGCTCAAACTTTCCACAAAGCCTACAAGTATGGTAAGGCATCACTCCATCCTTATCTTCAATAGATCCATACAAATGCCCTAAGGCCATCTGTCTTGCAGGTCTGAACTCACTACCCAGGCTCAGTTCTCTTCAAATTGCCTTGACATGGGAGTACTCTAATTTGGAGTCTGGAGGCCAAATCACCCTTTCCTTCTTGTGCAAGGGAGAGATTCTTTAAATTCACTTTTAAGAAAGTATTGCAGCTTGGTACTCAAATATCTAGTGATAAGGCATTCTCAAAACTATCTCTTTTCCTCAAATCTACATACAAATAGTTAAGAATATTATCAATAGCAAAATATACTCATGTCTAAGGCCTCTCTGTTTAAGCAAAAAAGAAGAGGAAGAAAAAACCAATAGCACAAACTGACCTTCTATGTTTGAAAATATATATGCATATATGGAATAAGATAGTAGTATTTTTTTTGTTTCCCCTACTAACTGGTAAGATCGTTGTCTCATATTGAATTTGATTCTACAGCTCCATTTTGCCAGCTTGGGCAGGGATGCTGAGACTGTTGTCTTCGGTGTTACCATTCTCTGCAGGAGTGAAAGACAAGGAAGCAGAATTTATGCAGTATCTTTTGCCAGTTGGTCGGGGCCCATCATCGAAAACATGCCCAAGGTGAGCACCACACTGAAAGAGAAGATCAAATATGAGGAAGAAATCTGTACAAAGCAGGCTTTGAGTTGTACTCCCACTGAGTGGCTTAAATGGATGACGAATATAGAATGGAATGATGGAAACCATCTTGGACCATTTCTAATCTACCTGTCAATAGCGGTGAGGATGGTTTCTGGCAGGCATTGCACCACATGCTGAGAGAAAAAAAAGCCACCTCGAATTGTGCATATCAAATCATTTATGAGCCACCGTATTTTTTTTTTGATCTGTGAATTTACTCAGCCAGCTGAAAATGACTGCAGTAATTTTATGAATTGAGTTTGACCCTTGATCTCCCCTTGTAAGAAACATGGCAGAATAAATCTCTTCCCCCTCCCCCCATTACTTTTGGCTTTGGATGGGTGGGTTTCAGATATGCAAAAGTCCACTGTAAAAGATACTGTTTAACTGGCCATGACGGAGGTGATGTTTGCTTTCATGGGCAGTAAAACTTAACATCAGACAAGCATTGGAAGTTCTCAGTACCCAGGAAAGCAATGGTGAGGCTTGGTGGATTTATGTGTTATGGTCATTGGACTCTAAGGGTAGCCAATGGAAAAGTTTGCTGGCTGAAAATAGGGCATCTGAGCTCCATGAACTGCAGGATAGGGATAAGAGGCTCCAGAAGTGATAGAATGGGATTCTAAGAAAGGAAGTGAGCTCTCCAGCTGAAGGCCACATTTGATATTGTTCAGACATTTCAGTCATGTCTGACTCTTCATGACCCTATTTGGGGTTTTCTTGGCAGAGATACTGGAGTGGTTTGCCATTTCCTTCTCCAGCTCATTTTACAGATGAGGAAACTGAGGCAAACAGGGTTAAGTGACTTCCTCAGGGTCACAGCTAGTAAGTATCTGAGGCCGGATTTGAACTCAAGAAGATAGATCTCCTTGACTCTAGGCCCTGCACCCTATACAATATGCCACCCAGCTGGCCCAAAGGCCATGCCAACAGCAACCAAATAATCCAGGGAAGAGGAAATAAGCCCAGAGTACAAGGACAAGATGACTATAAAAGGTTATATCCAACCCTGAAAAAGGATTTATTGAGAAGCTTATCTTACAGGGGTTATTACCCCCAAAGATCAAGGCTATGAGGATGTTCCTCCACTTGAGAAAGGCCTTAGGAGAACCATACCAATGGTGGATGAGTCACAAACGATGACAGTGTATGACATACTTACCACTTGCCCCCCACCCCAGCCCCTATAAGGACATGAATGTACTGTAGACATTAGTATACCACAGGTAAACAGTAGAACCAGTTTTTGCAAACATAGTGAATTATAACATAGATGCTAAAGCCTGGGACAAACATTTTCTAAGAAATTTGCATAGTCAAGACTTTGGAAAGAACATGAAAGGGCATTATTACTACTCATGCTAATCACTATGCTTTGGGGGCGTCAATAAATATAGCATGAGACTTGTAGAGGGAAAAGCATAAGAATTTTGCAAATGTGTGCAAAAGTGGATGGGGACAGTGGGAGAGCCCAGATGAAAGGTCTCCCTCTCAACTTGCCCCATTCCCTCCCTATCTCCCTCAAAAGTGCTGGAACTCAATGCTCAAAAGTTCCCCAGTTATTAATAAATAGCACAGATAGCAACTTCGACCATGTGGCCCTTCTATGTTAAAAGTGTATTCTTATTTTCCTTCTAGTGTGCTGTGTCAGCTCATCAAAGAACTAAAAATGAACCCTAGGTTGATGCAATCTATTGCCTGGAAATATGAAACAGGCTGAAAAAAACAAATCTTGCATTATTTTTACCACATTCTATACAGGTTGAGGTAATATCAGGGTTGACAGCTCAGATTGCTTTTCATTTCTATAAACAATCAGGGCCAAATTTCCAGGCATCAGCAGCTGAGACACACTGGCAAAACCCATGTGGTTACCCACTGCACACAGGAAAACACCCATCTCTGCCTGCCAAACGAGCAAGTCAGTGCACAGGCCAACAGGAACTGGTGCTCACGGGGACCAGGATGTGTGTGCAATTACTGACCTCACACAGAACTCCAGCATTTTGATCATTCGACATCTGAGAGGTGAAGCTTTCACATGAAAGTCTCAGAGAGGTAGTTTTTTAACGAGGGAATTTAGTTCTCCCAGGCAAAATGATGACGATGCCATAATTAATCATCTACAGAGCCTATTTAGAAAAGTCTCTTATTTACATTTCTTTAAGAACAAAGCTCCGATGCAAGTATACTTTAAAGCAGTAAGTATTAGTCAGGTTTTAATTTGCTAATCCAGATTTGGAGCAGGAGCAAGGAGAGTGTATGAGTGTGCTTTAATTTGGTAAATACAAGTTATAATAACTGAATCTGGTCCACTGAGTTGGTGTCAATCAGGAAACAGCCTTCCTGTTTAACACTGAGGAAAAAACTTTTTGTATGCTTTTCCTCCAGGCAAAACAATAGGCAGAGAGAAATTATGGGCAGGTGGAATCATTTGCACCCAAATTTATGAACCATCCAAGCAAGCTGACCCCAATGGAACATACCCACCCTAAATTGGGAAGATGGAGGACATATAGGAATGGACTTCCTTGTGTCTATCTCCAGTGGAAAATCACAAATGGTGATTGGGAAGATTCACACCAGGCAAGAATGACTGAGAGATCCATTCTCTCAAACTAAAGAATGGTGTTAATTTATATTTGTATCACATAATAAGCCTATTCCTCCTACAAGCCCCTAAGACCAGTTGTCTGCAAAGCAGACTAAGCCCACAAGGCAGCTTGTGTTATGGTATGTCTCCCATAGAAGACGATTAGCAGATTTCTTTTAAAAGCATATAAGCCCTGAAGGTTCCTCCCAGAGGGGAACTTCCACACATGGAGCCCATCCTTTGCTGCTTAGACCATGGGTAGAATACTGGGATGATGGATGGAAGTTGTCAGTGATGCATTGTTTCTATAGCTGCTTTCGAGCTTTGCTGCACAGGCCCAGGCCAATTGGCAATATGTGGGGATCCCACAGCACACCTGGTTGTAACTGAAACAAACTGGTTGCCACAAGATGAAGAAATCTCTGAAACCTGCTGCTAATGATTTATTCCAGGGTATAGTCTTCAGTGTGCTTGAAGCTAAAAGTTTCTTTCTTTCTTTTTCTATTTATTGATTTTGCAGATAATCTGTAACTATGGGATAGTGAATAGTCAGAGCTGACTGGTCAGACACTTGTGCCTTTATCCTGAAAAGACATTAAATCACCATGGGAAAAAAAAACACAAATTCCCTTAGGACTTCTTTTTTTTTCCTTCCTTTCTAAGCCTCCTGCCCAGAAAACCTGGCAACCCAAAGAGCCACAGAGATCAAGGGGAGGGACCCCCCTGAAAAAGAGGACCATTAGGCATCAAATTTAACATAATTCCCCCAAAATCTGACTGCAATTCTCAATTATGTGAGGAAGAAACACAAACAGTGTATTCAGCACTCCTGCATATTTCTTCACTGATGTATTTCCAACTGTCCAGTAGAGGTTTTCTCCTAGCTCTGCCTAGGGTGTTTTAAGCTTTGTAATTGTCATTTTCTCTTAAGTGTTTGATCTAGAAGATAAGGCACTTTTAAAGGTAGGCTTTTACACTCAGGCACATGGGGAAGGGGCAGGGGGTGGGGGGGAGAGGAAAACAGTTTTAAGAAAAGCAATTTACTTTGCCAATAGTTTTCTGTTTTCTCCTGCTGTTATTGAAGACACTTGTGTTTAAGAGCTATTTTCCTCTATGCTTGTGATATCAATCTGTTGCCAAGGAAATGATTATGAAGTCACCAGTTTAGCTTATAATTTTACCAAAAGATCAAGAAAAAGAGAGATGGGTTGTGAAGCTGAAAACCCTCATGTAACACATGGGTATCTTTAATCATCAGCAATATATGAGTTGTCATCTGCAAAAGATTAATAAGGCTTTAAGTTTTACCAAAAACTTTTTAATTAAAAAAAAACCCTCTCTATTGGTGCCTATTTACCTTTTTGTTGATTTAGTTGACTTAGGACAAATTAAGAATGATCAAACTCAGGAGACTCTACCAGAGACTCAAGTAGAAATAACAGCAGCCATAAATAGCCTCCAACTTGGGTAAACCCTGGGATCTGACGGGTCCCTTAAAGATTATTATAAAAAGTTAAGTGATTTATTGGTCTCCCATTTGCTCCAGATGTAGAATTTTGATCTGAAGAAAGAATTCCTCAAGTACTTCCAGGAGGGACTCATTCATTGAACTTTAGCTTAACCTGGCAAATCTTGCCTCCTTTACTCTGAATTTAAACTCCTGACAAAGGTTTTGTTTAACAGCCTGGGGTGGGGGGAGAGGGGAGAAAATGACATCTAATTGTTCACAGTACTTAGAGGACCTGGAATAAGCAGTAATGTGTTTTATCAATAACTTGAAAATGTGAATTAAATCCTATCAAGGAAAAGTCTCCAATAACGGAAGGAATTGGGGATTTGTCTAAACCAGGGGAAGGTGTGTGGGCCCACTATCACTGGAAAAATTTAAGACTGAGATGAACTCCACTGTACAGGGTGTTCCTAAAGTCTGGACACATAGGCAAAAATGCATATTTTGAAATATTTGGAATATTAACAGACCTTAACCCCCTTGACTTCTTTTTCTGGGGTATGCTAAAGGAGAAGGTGTACTCAATGAAAATCACAGATGCAACACACCTGATTGAATGCATAAAGAGTGAATGTGCTAAAATTGATGGCAATGTGGAGTATTGCATCAAGTTCATGCGAATCTTGCAAAGCACAACCTTTGCATCACAATGATGGAAATCATATTGAAGATTTTATTTGTTAATATTCCAATTAAATAAAATGTTGTTGAAATTTCATTCATTTCTTGAAAATATGCATTTTTGCCTATGTGTCCACACTTTAGGAACACCCTATAGAAGAGATAACTTGGGAATAGTCCAGTGAATTCATTGAATGGAAGAATAAGGAGAAAACTGTTTCAGCCCAGATACTGAAGTGATATCAACATAAATTTGTATTTTACATGGTAACCCATCTTCCAATAAGCAGCCATCATAAAAAAGGCAGAGGAGAATTCCCACCACAGCCTGTTCTCTGTGATCCTTCCTAAAGGTGACTGTCTTTAGATTGCAGTATATTACATTTCTCCTATGCCAACCCTTTAAAAAATCAAAGAATATTAGAATAAAAAGACTTTAGAAGGTCATGCAATTTAATCCATAAATGAACAAAAACTTGCTTGCTCTACAACAAATTCCACAAGTGGTAATGCAGCCGATGCTTGAAGACCTCCAGTGAGGGAAGCTACCTCCTCAACCAAGCAGACTTTATGAAGTTTGTCTTGACCCTAAACTTGCCTGTCCACTCACAGCTTCTGCTTTTACTCTCTGGGGCTAAGGAGAAGAAATCTATTTCCTTTAATACCTTGAAGTCCTTCAAATGTTTAAGGACAGCCCTATGTTCCCTTCCCACCTCTCCCCGCCACTATCATCCAATATTTAGCTATTCTTCCTACCTTTAGGTCATCTGCCACTGTGGTAAGTATACCATCTATGCTTTTGTCCAAGTCATTGATAAGAATATAAAACAGAATAGGGAAGAGATAAAGTGCTGACCTAGAGTATAGGCAATGTGAACAGGAGGGAGAGAGGGAAGACAGACAGAGACAGAGACAGAGAGAGAAGGAGACAGAAAGAGAGGAGGGGAGAGGGAGGGAGGGAGAGAGGGAAGGGAGGGGAGAGGAGGGAGAAGAGGGGAGAAGAGGGGAAGAGGGGAGAGGAGGAGGGAAAGAGAGGAAAGGGGGAGGGGGGAGAGAGAGAGAGAAACAGAGACAGAGAGACAGAAAGGGGAGAGAGAGGGGGAGAGAAAGAGAGATTTTAGAAGCAGAAATGGAATTTCTTTTCTCCATCTAAATTAGCCTGAGTTCCTTCAACTAGTCCTAATAAAGCATCACCTCAAAGACCTCTGGCATCCTACTTACCCGGCATTCTCTGACTTACCAATGACCAATTTAAAATGCGATGCCCCAAACTGAACCCAATAGTCCAATCTGAGATTTGACCATGGTAGAGCAGAATTATCACTTGCTTGGAGCTGGCTGCAATGCCTTCTCAGAGCATCCTCCTAAACCCACATTAGCTTTCCTGCCCACTTAGAGTAGTGAATTATGTTGAGTTTATAGTACATTAAAACCTTGATCTGTTTCAGATGAATCATTGTTTTGCCATACCTGCATCATCTTGTACTTGTGAGGTTACTTTTAGTTCAAGTCTGAGACTCAACATTTGTTCCCATTGAATACACTTTATTAGTTTGGGAGGCAGAATAGGTTGTGGGAAAGATTTCTGAATGGGGGCTAGGAGAAACTGAGGCTTGTATCCCACTTTCCTCAGGTGGGGAGCAGATAGCTTGGTGGTGCAATGAATAGAGCACTGGGCTTAGAATCTGGAAGACCTGAGTTCAAATCTAGCCTCAGACATATACTAGCTGTGGACTCTGGGCAAGTCACTTAAGTTCTCTTTGCCTTGGTTTCCCCAACTGTAAAATGAGGATAATATAGCCCCTACCTCCCAGGGTTGTTGTAAGAATCAAGTGAGATAATATTTGTAAAAGGCTTAGCAACAGTACCTGGTACATGGTGCTTAATAAATGTTTATTCCCTTTCCTTATTCCTACCCTCTAATGACTACTAATTGTATAATCATGGACAAACAAGAGCACATTTCCTTCTGACAAATGAGGAAAATAGCACCCATTTCACAGGGTTATTGCAAGGGTCATATGACATAATGCACATAAAGTGTTTTGCAAACCTTAAAGTGTTTTATAAACACCAACTATTATTATATTATTATTATTAATTTCAATATTCTAGCACGTCCAGATTTTTTTTAAATCTTGACACTATCATCCAAGGTACTAGCTCTCCCTCCTTCCTTTGTGTCATCTGCAAGTTGATAAGTAGCTTTTATCCAAGTCACTAATAAAAATATCAAAATAATAATGAGCTAATCTTCTCACCTAAGGTGTAGACAGTATAAGTGGGATGGTGGTTGATGGGTTGGTTGTTGTCCTTCATTCTCAAAGAGGATCAAATATGACATCACTATGTTAAAGTCAGGTTACAGTGTGTCCCACTATGGCTGATCAGACCAATTTAAGCTCAAAATGCTCTGTGAGGGGTTGGGCACAAATAGTCCATGTGAACATTTGGGGTAGATTCTCTAAATTTGTGCATCTTGAATTTATTTGGGGCTACTTCAGTTCTGTTTTGCCCATAGAGCACAGCACCTTCTTTGATGTGGGTATACCATTCCAGGCAGTCTTTTGCCAGTGTCTCCCATATCACATAATCAATTTCAAAGTTGTTCAGAGAGACCTTGAGAGTGTCCTTATATCATTTCTGCTCACGTGGGGTGGTAGTTACAGATGTGATGGAAACAGAAATAAATTTGGTAACTAACTAGATATTAAGGGTAGGGAAGAATGGAGAGTCAAAGGTGATTCTGAGATTTGAGCCTTGGTAACTGGGAGAATGATGGAGTCAACACAAATAGGGAAACTGGAAGGAAGAGTGATTTGGGAGCAGATGATGACACGTGGACAAAGTGAATTTAGGGTGTCAGTGGGACCATCCAGGCAGAAGTATCAAAAATTCAGAATTAGATTTGAGAGAGGAGATCAGAGATCTATCAGAAGGTAGTATGGTCCAGATAAAAGAAGACTAGATTTGAAGTCAGAGGGTCTGGTATCAAAACCCAGGTATGCCACTTATTAGCTGTGTGACCTTAAGCAAATTATTTAATTTCTTTGGATTTCTTTTCTTCATACATAAAATGAGGGGCTTGGACTAAATGAACTTTAAAGTACTTTCCAGGTCTAAATCTATTGATTTTGTGGTGCTACGTAGAGATGCGGGAGTCAGATCTATAGACAACTGAAGACCTGGGACTGTATGAGAGTGCTAAGGGAGAAAGTATGAAGGTTATGAATAAAACTTTGGGACATACTAACCCTTAGAATTCAGGGAAAAAAAGATGGACCAAAAAAGAAGACTTAGAAGAAATAGTAACATAAGCAAGAAGAAAAACCAGGAGAGCATAAGGTCACATAGAAATGAGAAGACTATGCTGAGAAGGAGGGGGTAATCGACAGGGACAAACATTGCAGAAGACAGCAGCTTCATCTAGGGGAGGGAACAGAAGCCAGAATGCAATGATTTGAGATGTAAGTGGGTAGTGAGAAGGTGGTACAGTGGATAGAGTGCTGGGCCTGAAATAAGGAAGACTCATCTTCCTAAGTTCAAATCTGGCCTCAGAACCTTACTAGCTGTGTGACCCTGGGCAAGCCATTTCACCCTGTTTGCCTCAGTTTCCTCATCTGTAAAATAAGCTGGAGGAGGAATGGCAAACCACTCCAATATCTCTGCCAATAAAATCCCAAAGGAAGTCACAAAGAGTTGGACATCACTGAACAACAAAAAAGAATGCCTAGATTGCATAAGATAACTGACAGTGTCCCCTGTGATATCATAGTTAAATGAATTTAGAACTGGTTGAATGTCCAGATTCAATGAATTGCCAAATATATCAACATCAATGGGAAGTAATCTCTGACAGAGCTCCCTAAAGATCTGTCCTTAGCCAGGAGCTATTCAACAGTTTATATGCATTTTGAATAAAGGCAATTTATCAAACTTGTAGATAACATGAAGCTTGGAGAAAAAGATGACATTTAGGAGTGACATAATAAAAATCCAAAAGGATTTTGATAGGTTAGAATGATAACATGCTAAAATTTAATGGAGTTACACATAAATATCAATTTATGTATATATACATATACATGCATATTTGTTATCTTTCCTGGTAGGAAGTGTCTTAAGAGCAAGAATTGTTCCATTCTTTGACTTTGCAGCCACAGAGCCTAGCATAGTAACTTGAATATTATAGGTGCTTAATAAGTGCTAGTTTGTTGATTGCTTAATCTTGATTCAGGTTTTATTTACAAGTGAGAAGGTCTTATTCACATGTTTGGGTATATGCATTCTATAAGGCCTTATGATCCTCTCATTCATACTACATGCCACTCATACTTGCTACATTCCCATGAAGGGATTAGAAATTGTAGACATTGGGGCAGCTTTGGGGCACAGAAGATAGAACACTGGCCCTGAGGTCAGGATGACCTGAGTTCAAATCCAGCCTCAGCTGTTTTGACACTTACTACCTGTTTGACCCTGGGCAAGTCACTTAACCCCAATTGCCTCACCAAAAACAAAAAAAAAAGAAAGAAATTGTAGAAATTAAAGTGAGAAAAAATGGGGGGTGGAGCCAAGATGGCGGCTGGTAAGCACGGACTAGAGTGAGCTCCGTACCCGAGTCCCTCCAAAAACCTATAAAAATGGCTCTGAACCAATTCTAGAACGGCAGAACCCACAGAACAGCAGAGGGGAGCAGGGCTCCAGCCCAGGACAGCCTGGATGGTCTCTGGGTGAGGTCTATTCCACACGGAGCTGGGAGCTGGAAACGGAGTGGAGCAGAGCCCAGCCTGAGCGGCTGTGGACGATCCAGACCAGAAGCCGGGCGGAGGGGGCCCTAGCGCCCTGAATATGTGAGCTGCGGCAGTTACCAGACCCCTCGAACCCACAAACACCAAAGACTGCGGAGAAGGTTAGTGGGCAAAAGCTGCAGGAGTGGAAGGAGTTCGCGGTTCGGCTTCCAGCCCCGGGGGCAGCGGAGGTGGAGGCAGACTACAGCTGTTGTTACTTCCGCTCCAGGCCCACCTGGTGGGAGGAATTAAGTGGCGGATCAAGCATGAGTGCAACAGCCTGCGAAGATCTAAGCCCAGTCTGGACTGGGGGTCCTTGGGGAAGGGAGGAGTGCGGCTCTGACAGAGCTGGCACCTCCCCCCCAAACGTAGAACATAGAACTCGTAATCTACAAGCAGTCATACCCCACTGAAAAACTCAAGGGTCAAGTTAGTTTGTTGGGAATATGGCCAGGCAGCGAAAAACGCGCCCAGATTCATCTCAGACTTTGGATTCTTTCTTGGTGACAAAGAAGACCAAAACATACAGCCTAAAGAAGACAACAAAGTCATAGAGCCTACAACCAAAGCCTCCAAGAAAACATGAACTGGCCCCAGGCCATAGAAGAACTCAAAAAGGATTTGGAAAAGCAAGTTAGAGAAGTAGAGGAAAAATTGGGGAAGAGAAATGAGAAGGATGCGAGAAAACCATGAAAAACAAGTCAATGACTGCTAAAGGAGACCCAAAAAAAATACTGAAAAATACACTGAAGAAAACAACACCTTAAAAAACAGACTAACTCAAATGGCAAAAGAGCTCCAAAAAGCCAATGAGGAGAAGAATGCCTTGAAAGGCAGAATTAGCCAAATGGAAAAGGAGGTCCAAAAGACCACTGAAGAAAATACTACTTTAAAAATTAGATTGGAGCAAGTGGAAGCTAGTGACTTTATGAGAAATCAGGATATTATAAAACAGAACCAGAGGAATGAAAAAATGGAAGACATGTGAAATATCTCCTTGGAAAAACCACTGACCTGGAAAATAGATCCAGGAGAGATAATTTAAAAATTATTGGACTACCTGAAAGCCATGATCAAAAAAGAGCCTAGATACCATCTTTCAGGAAATTATCAAGGAGAAACTGCCCTGATATTCTAGAGCCACAGGGCAAAATAGAAATTGAAAGAATCCATCGATCGCCTCCTCAAATAGATCCCAAAAAGAAATCTCCTAGGAATATTGTTGCCAAATTCCAGAGCTCCCGATCAAGGAGAAAATACTGCAAGCAGCCAGAAAGAAACAATTTTGAGGATTGTGGAAACCCAATCATAATAACCCAAGATCTGGTCAGCTTCTACATTAAGAGATCGAGGCTTGGAATGCGATATTCCGGAGGTCACATGGATCTAGGATTAAAACCTAGAATCACCTACCCACAAAACTGAGTATCATGTTCCAGCAAATATGGAGTTTCAATAAAATAGAGGACTTTCAAGCTTTCTCAGTGAAAAGACCAAACTGAATAGAAAATTTGACTTTCAAACACAAGAATCATAGAGAAGCATGAAAAGGTAATCAAGAAACGAAATTGCAAGGGACTTACTAAAGTTGAACTGTTTTGTTTACATTCCTACATGGAAAGATGATAGATATGATTCTGAGACCTCATATTAGGGTAGTTGAGGGAATATGCCATATAGTATATGTATATATTAATATATATATATATGGTTATATAGAGAAGTGAATGTGTATGTATGTATCTCATGTGTATATGTATGTAGTGTATAATATATTTTTATATGTAAAGAGAGGGAGCAGACACAGGGTGAGTTGAAGATGAAGGGAAGATATCTAAAAGAAATAAAATGAAATTAAGGATGAGAGAGTAACATACTGAGAGAGGGAGATGGGGAGAGATAGAATGGGGAAGATTATCTCGCATAAAGGTGGCAAGAGGAAGCAGTTCTATGGAGGAGGGAGAGGGCAGGTGAGGGGGGAATGAGTGAACCTTGCTCTCATCAGATTTGGCCTGAGGGGAATCCATACATACTCAGTTGGGTATCTTACCCCACAGGAAAGAAGAGGAGGAAGATAAAAAAAAATAAAAAAAAGGCGGGGGATGATGGAGGGAGGGCAGATGGGGATGGAGGTAATCAAACAAACACTTTGGAAAGGGGACAGGGTCAAGGGAGAAAATTCAATAAAGCGGGATGGGTTGGGAAGGAGCAAAATGTAGTTAGCCTTTCACAACATGAGTATTGTGGAAGGGTTATACATAATAATACATGTGTGGCCTAGGTTGAATTGCTCAACTTCTTAGGGAGGGTGGGTGGGAAGGGAAGAGGGAAGAGAATTTGGAACTCAAAGTTTCAAAATCAGATGTTCAAAAACAAAAAAAAGTTTTTGTATGCAACTAAAAAATAAGATACACAGGCAATGGGGCGTAGAATTTATCTTGCCCTACAAGAAAGGAAGGGAAAAGGGGATGAGAGGGGAGGGGGTGATAGAGGGGAGGGCTGACTGGGGAACAGGGCAACCAGAATATACGCCATCTTGGAGTGGGGGGAGGGTAGAAATGGGGAGAAAATTTGTAATTCAAAATGTTGTGAAAATCAATGCTGAAACCAAATATTTAATAAATAAATTGCATTTTAAAAAATAAATAAAATAAAGTGAGAAAAATAAAACAATTGAGTGTAGGATTATGGAAATGAAGAAATCTAGAGTATGATGCAAAAAATATGAAGTCAGACTTGAATAAGTTTTTTAAACAATGAATTCTAAAAAAGAAAGGAATATTCTTGAATTGGAAGTTTTCAAAAGCAAGAAAAATTTCAAAAAGAAAAAGTTTAAAAATTAAGCAAATACATGCAAAACACAAATTAAAAGAAATAAGAATGCAAAGTATCAATATGTTTTTAAATTACTTGAAATAATACTTTGTCAATGTTCCCACAGTATATTGTATTTCCCTGGCAGACATCCCATAGTTTCATCCATCTGGGGAAGGGGATAACAAGCAATAAGTTTCTGTAAAGTCTATTGTTTTCTACAGTTGACATGGAACTTATTAATTAGAAACATATTTTCATATATGCCAGGGTAAATGGCACTTTCCTCCCTCCTCTTCTCTCTCTCTCTCTCTCTCTCTCTTTGCCTGTCTCGTCTTTCTCTTTGTCTGTCTCTCTGTCTCTATTCCTCTGTCTCTCAGTCTCTGTCCCTGTCCTGTCTCTCTCTTTCTCTTTCTCTGTCTCTGACTCTCTGTCCATGTCTGTCTGTGTGTGTGTGTGTGGTGTGTGTCTGTGTCTCTGTCTCTCTGTCTCTCTCTGTCTCTCTGTCTGTCTGTCTCTCTGCCTCTCTCTTTCCCTCCTTTAAAATTAAAAGCTTGAGATAAGCAATGTGAAAAATCCCTTCTAAATAATATAAATTTAGGGGGTTGAAAAAGACTCCCAAAGGGAGTGTGGTCATGGCCATTCCTTCAATAATCACTGTTAAGGAAAAGAAACTTGACTGGTGCCCAGGAAAGTAACCATTGATCACCAATTCCATTAAAGGAAGGACCAAGAGTTATGCTAAGTTTGAATCGATATCTTTCATGGATGTTAACTCCTCTCAGCAAGGGATTTTGCTTAATTTATTTTTAACCACTGAAAGATATCACTAACGCATCATTTTTCCTTGACTACTACTAAGTTACTGATGTCACCTCTGTGGGGGCTACTCTGAGAAAGAGAATTCATTCACATAAACATTGGCTCATGTACCTAAAACCTAAGAGATATAAAACAGTGGTACTTAAGGGAAATTTAACATCTCTCTTCATTTCCATTTATTTATTAATTGTTTTTGGTGTTTCTGAGGGAGTCTTAACTAGCTTAGAGGGCAAAATAGAAAGAGAGAGAGAGAGAGAGAGAGAGAGAGAGAGAGAGAGAGAGAGAGAGAGAGAGGAAGAAGGAGAAAGAAAAGAAAGAAAGAAAAGAAAGAAAGAAGGAGAAAGGAAGAAGGAAGAAAGAAGGAAAGAGAAAGGAAGGAAGAAAGAAAAAGGAGGAAAGAAGGAAGGAAGGAAGGAAGAAAAAAGAAAGAAAGAGGAGGGAGAGAGGAAGGAGGGAAGGAAGGAAGGAAGGAAGGAAGGAGGAAGCAAGCAAGGAAGGAAGGAAGGGAGGGAGGA